>NC_079322.1:61655852-64155852 GCF_029931775.1 Euleptes europaea
TGTTGAGGTACTTATACCCCACCTCTCCCCAGTGGGGATCCAAAGCAGCTTACGACATCATTCTCCTTCCTTGGTTTTATCCTCACAGCAACCCTGTGAGGGTGAGAGAGTGACTATCCAAAGTTTACCCAGCAAGCTTTCATGGCAGGGTGGGGATTCAAACGGAGGTCTCCCAAATTCTAATTTGACACTCTAACCACTACACCACGCCGGATATCTTATTTTGTATGACACATCTGAGCTGTGGTAAGATATACCTGTCCTTCTTCTGACCTATGCAACCTGCAGTGATAATGTACAGGAACTCTTTTTTTTTAATGCGATATGTGCTGGTGCATAGGCAAACAGGATTCCATGTGTGGGTCAGTCAGTCATTTATTAATATGGCACATAGACACTCATATACAGAAGAAGAGAATAGTCAACAAACAGTTGTCTAAAATCCCATCGATATTAGAACCAGAAATTCCAAATATAAAAGTATAAGATACATAAATACAGGTATAAAAAGTATACAATACATAAAATCCTAAGAGGACGCTACTATGTACATGGATAGTAAGACAAGTCATCTGAACAATTTGTGCCTAATTTTGGATACGGCAGCACAAAATTTAGCAGTGTCAACAGCAGCCCTTGGATTTTCATCAGAGAGCGGCTTCCTTGCCCTCTCCACCTCCGAGTTATCAGAGAGCATGTTAGTCCAAGGCTGGATAAAGTTGCCACAGATCTCTTCATAGTAGCCATGTGTGGGTCTGTTGGAGCATGAACACCAAAACTAGCTGCAGGGAAGGAGGTAACTGCAGCTCGTCACCTGGCTCATGTGCATGCTTCTGCACCAGTGGATTTCAAGGTGTATTCTGGGAGGCTCTGGTTTTTTCCCCAAGACTTACTAATGGCTCCTCAGCGTGAGATCAGCAATGGCATAGAAGCTCCCCCAAAACACAGCATTCCTTGCATACCACTACTGATGTTCCCATGCAGTGTGCAGCCAAAGGGAAATGTTGGGTGTTTTCTTGGAACCCAAAAACAGTGAATCGGCTTTGAGAGCTCCAAGGGAGAGTGAAAGGTGAGAAACTAAGGAGGCTCTGTTGGAAAGACAAGAAGACCCTGGTGCTACAATAGCAAAGGGGAGTCTCTACCGTATTCTACAATCCAACTCAGACTGGGACTACAGTGTGTTTTTCTGAACTTAATGGGGCCCATGAAGCTACTATTTACCTTGGGGGGGGGGAATACAGGTAATTTGCTTCTGGACCCAGTTCATGGTGCTGTTTTTGACCTTGAGATCCCAACAGAGCTTGGGGCCAGAATATCAGAAGGATGACCTGCTTCTGTATATTCCAGTCTCTCGCTTAATATTCTCGCCACAGGTCCTGGCTCACTTTCCATCTGTATAAGAAGCAAAGTAGTCTCTAATTTAAAGCAGGGCCTTTTAATTCATGGCACCCCCCCAATCGTGAAAGTCTTATTCCCAGTTTATTTCCTTGGTGCCAAACCAGATATTGTTTCAGGGTCATATAAAGACATTTTTGTTCACCTGAGCCTTTTGTTAAATGGTTGGTTGGGCTGTGATGTGCTCTCTTGGTTTTATAGGCCGGTGGCTGTCTGTCTGGAGTGGTATGGTAAGTTATTTTAATTCCGCTGGTTTAAAATTCTTTCTTGCTCTGCTAATGTGGCTATGTGAAATCTTGCTGCTTTTCTGTGTTTTATGAGGGTTTTCAGTTGGATCGTAACTTATCTTAGTATGGCTATGATGTTATAATTTGGTTTTGTAGTGGTTTTAAGATGTGTTAGCTTGGATCCTTTGGCCGAGTTCCCTACATGCTAAACAGCCATTGCTGCAGAGTGCACTTCCTCTTTTGCTACCTCTTCTGTTTGTCAAGACTATTGCAGGTGGAAGTGCTAGCAGAAGAAGTAGGCATGCTAGCCTCCAGGTGGGACTTAGCGGTCCCCCAGAATTACAGCTCATATCCAGGCTACAGGGATCAGTTCCCCTGGAGAAAAGGGATGCTTTGGAGGGTGGACTCTTTGGCATTTTACCCCTCTGAGATACCTGTCCTCCCCAAGCTCCATCCCCAAATCTCCAGGAGTTTACCAACCTGGATAAGGCAACCCTACCCCCCATCCCCCACCAGTAGCCAGGGGGGACCTGGCAACCCTAGGAAGAAAACAGTGAGCTATGCAGAAGAGCCTGTTCAGCACACATGGATCATGTCCATGGGTTCCAAACTATTGCCTTTACCACCTTCCCTGGGAGGTGGTAAGCGCTCCTTCCCTGGAGGTTTTTAAGAAGAGGTTAGATGGCCATCTGTCAGCAATGCTGATTCTATGACCATAGGCAGATCGTGAGAGGGAGGGCTTCTTGGCCATCTTCTGGGCATGGAGTAGGGGTCACTGGGTATGTGTGGGGAGAAGGTAGTTGTGAATTTCCTGCATTGTGCATAGGGTTGCCAGGTCCCTCTTCGCTATTGGCGGGAGATTTTTGGGGCGGAGCCTGAGAAGGGTGGGGTTTGGGAGGGGAGGGACTTAAATGCCATAGAGTTCAATGGCCAAAGCGGCCATTTTCTCCAGGTGAACTGATCTCTATTGGCTGGAGATCAGTTGTAATAGCAGGAGATCTTCTGCTATTACCTGGAAGTTGGCAACCCTGATTGTGCAGGGGGTTGGACTAGATGACCCTAGTGGTCCCTTCCAACTCTATGATTCTATGATTCTATTTGGTTGTAAATTGCTCCAAAAGTCATAAGAACATAAGAACATAAGAAAGGCCCTGCTGGATCAGACCAAGGCCCATCAAGTCCAGCAGTCTGTTCACACAGTGGCCAACCAGGTGCCTCTAGGAAGCCACTAACAAGACGACTACAGTAGCACCATCCTACCTGTGTTCCACCGCACCCAAAATAATAGACATGCTCCTCTGATACTAGAGAGAATAGGTATGCAGCATGACTAGTATCCATTCTAACTAATAGCCATGAATACCCCTCTACTCCATGAATATGTCCACTCCCCTCTTAAAGCCCTCCAAGCTGGCAGCCATCACCACATCCTGGGGCAGGGAGTTCCACAATTTAACTATGTGTTGTGTGAAAAAATACTTCCTTTTATCTGTTTTGAATCTCTCGCCCTCCAGCTTTAGAAGATGACCCCGTGTTCTAGTATTATGGGAGAGGGAGAAAAACTTCTCCCTGTCCACCCTCTCCAAACCATGCATAATTTTATAGACCTCTATCATGTCTCCCCTTAGCTGCCTTCTTTCCAAGCTAAACAGCCCTAAGTGTCCTAACCGCTCCCCATAGGACAGTTGCTCTAGTCCCCTAACCATTTTGGTTGCTCTTTTCTGCACCTTCTCAAGCTTTGTAATATCCTTCTTTAGGTGTGGTGACCAGAACTGTACACAGTATTCCAAGTGTGGTCTCACCATAGATTTGTACAAGGGCAGTATGATATCAGCAGTTTTATTTTCTATTCCTCGTCTAATTATGGCCAGCATAGAATTTGCCTTTTTTACAGCAGCCGCACACTGGGTTGACATCTTCATTGAGCTATGCACTACCACCCCAAGATCCCTTTCTTGGTCTGTTGCTGCCAGCACAGATCCCATCAGTGTATATGTGAAGTTGGGATTTTTTGCCCCAATATGCATCACTTTACACTTACTCACATTGAATCTCATTTGCCATTTTAATGCCCATTCTTCCAGTATGCAGAGATCCTTCTGGAGCTCTTCACAGTCCGATTTTGTTTTAACCACCCTAAATAATTTGGTGTCATCTGCAAACTTGGCTACTTCACTGTTTAATTCCAACTCCAGGTCATTGATGAACAAGTTGAAAAGCACAGGTCCCGACACAGATCCCTGAGGCACCCCGCTGCTCACATCCCGCCATTGGGAGAACTGACCATTGATTCCTACTCTCTGCTTCCTATTTTTCAGCCAGCTCTCAATCCATAAGAGGACTTGTCCTCTTATCCCATGACTATGAAATTTGCTTAGCAGGCTTTGGTGGGGGACTTTGTCAAAAGATTTTTGGAAATCTAAAAACACAATATCCACAGGCTCATTCCTGTCCACATGCTTATTGACGCTTTCAAAAAACTCTAATAGGTTAGTGAGACAGGACCTACCCTTACAGAAGCCATGTTGGGTTTTGCCCAGCAGACCTTGCCCTTCTATATGCTTGACAATTCTATCTTTAATAATGCTTTCCACTAATTTACCCGGAACAGACATTAAGCTAACTAGCCTGTAATTTCCTGGGTCTCCCCTGGAACCTTTTTTTATAAATGGGTGTTACATTGGCCATTCTCCAGTCCTCTGGTACAGAGGCTGATCGAAGGGACATATTACATATCTTTGTTAGAAGTTCAGCAATTTCCCATTTGAGTTCTTGAAGAACTCTAGGATGAATACCGTCTGGTCCCCTGTGACTTGTTAGTTTGCAGTTTGTCTAGACGTTCTAGGACTTCCTGCCTTGTTACCACTATTTGCCTCAGTTCCTCATTTTCCCCTCTCCAAAATCTTTGTTCAGGAGAAGGAATCTGCCCTGTATCCTCAACGGTGAAGACAGATGAGAAGAATTCATTTAGCTTTTCAGCAATCGCTTCATCCTCCCTTGCAGTTCCTTTATTCCCAACCGCTTCCCTAGCTGGTTTCCTACTCCTAATATACTTAAAGAATTTCTTACTGTTTGTTTTGATGTGTTTAGCAATAAGCTCCTCAAAATCTTATTTTGCATATCTAATTATCTGCTTGCATTTCCTTTGTGCAAGTTTGTGTTTGCTTCTGTTCGCCTCATTTGGGCAAACCTTCCAGTCTCTGAAGGAAGACGTTTTTTCTCTAATTGCTTCCTTCACCTTACCCATTAGCCATGGTGGTGACCTCTTGGACTTATTACTACCTTTCCTGACCTGCAGTATACAAGCTAGCTGAGCCTCTAGTAATGTGAACTTGAGTAACCCCCAAGCCTTTTCAAGAGATTTAACCCTCTTAACCGTTCCTTTCAACTTCCTCTTTACTAGTTTTCTCATTTTGGAGAAGTTCCCTCTTTTAAAGTCAAAGGTAATTGTGTGAGATTTCCCAGTCACTTTCCCACTTACATATAAATTAAATTTGATGCCATTGTGATCACTATTGCCAACTGGCTCAATTACATCCACATCCCGCACTAAGTCACCGGCAGCACCACAGAGTATTAAATCCAGGATCGCCTCCCCTTGGTTGGGTCTATGACTAACTGTTCGAGGGCACAGTCATTTAGGATGTCTAAAATTTTTATCTCTTTGGCTTGACTGGAGCATACATTTATCCAATCAATATGAGGGAAGTTGAAGTCTCCCATTATTACTACTTCGTTACCGTTACATGCTTCCCTAATTTCATTCTCCATCTCAAGATCACCCTGAGCCATTTGGTCAGAGGGCCAATAGAACGTCCCCAGTACTAAATCTCCTTTGGGGCCCGGAATGGTCACCCATAAGGATTCTGTGGACGAGTCTGCCCTTTTTATGGTCTCTAGCTTATTAGACACTATGCCTTCCTTGATAAACATAGCAACACCCTCTCCAATACGCCCATCCCTGTCATTTCTATACAGTTTGTAACCAGGGATGACTGTATCCTACTGGTTCTCTCCCCTCCACCAGGTTTCTGTAAGGCTCACTATATCTATGTTTTCTCTTAAAACCATGCACTCTAATTCCCCCATTTTTGCTTGGAGGCTTCTAGTATTAGCATAGAAACACCTCCACATTGTTTCTCTCTTCCGACTTGCCTGGCATGTGCCTTTGGGCATCATTCTTTTTCCATTCCCTTTCATGTCTAAGTAATTCCTATGTGGGCAATCTGAAGCAATTTTCCCTTTGTCCATATGCACTGAGTTTGCCCGAACCGGATGCTTCTCAGCTCCTGTCAGCTTTCCCCCCAAGTCTTCAGGCTGAGGGGTGGCAAGGGGATATAAATGAATATGTAAATAAAATATGCTGAGTTAAACCTTCCATTGAGCTCGGAACCCCCACCATTTTATCCGGCTTGTATGCTTAAATTTCCCCTTTCTTTCCCTTTCGCCCACGTGGAGTTTTATAGACCGGTTTGAAGTTGCCATAAGGATGCTTCAATTTGACCGTGCTTTTTCAAATCAAACTGATTAGATAATCAGATGGGATGAGTTCAGAAGAGGTTTCCAAGGAGACTGGAAATCCTGTAATGCTGCAGTTGGTATAGCAATTTCCTGACTAAAGTGAAATCCTCTAGAAATGTGTCTTTATGCCACGTTATATAGCTTCAGAACATCTAAAAACTGCTGACTGCTTCCAGTGTCATATTTATATTTCTTTACATTTCTTTCAACTGCCATCTTTCTTTTCTTCCTAGAATAAATAGAGTTGGTTTTTTGAAACCATAAATACATATGATTTTTTTTTAAGTTCTATGCTGGAAATTGTTGTATCAAACATTTCAAGCCAATTTTTTAGAGTTCTTTATTTTCACAATTAGTTTAACTTTGGCTGGGAATTGCCCCTATTTGGTAATGGTATTTGGGTCTACAGCCAGTGCTGATCATAGTTATTAATAAATGAATAATAGTCATAGATAATCAATAATCAGTCTAAATACTGTCTATAAAATGTAAAATCAACTTTAAAACCACATTGAGCAAACTGCATTGAACGGACATCAGGTACTGCATGAATTTGGAATTTGCAACTATAACAATGTTTTTGAAGTACTGCCTCCATTTTACTTGAAATAGCAAAGCATTTGTTGATTTTCATTGATCTGGATTGCACCCTAAATCTTTTTTATTTATACTTTGATTAAATTAACCCTTGGAAAGAAACTTTAATTCTGAGTGATCTGGTTTTACCACAGAGTTTCTAGCGCTTCCTAAGAACATAAGAAAAGCCATGGTGGATCAGACCAAGTCCCATCAAGTCCAGCAGTCTGTTCACAGAGTGGCCAGCCAGGTGCCTCTAGGAAGTCCCCAAACAAGACAACTATAGAAGCATCCTGCCTGTGTTCCACATCACCTAATATAACAGGCATGCTCCTCTGATACTGTGGAGAACAGGTATGCATCATGACTAGTATCCTAGAGAGGTGTGATGTCACTTCCAGGAAAGACCTAGGAAGTGATGTCAAACTGTGGTTGATTGTGGTTTTAATGTTTTCTTTCTTTCTCCTGCAGGTCACTGGAGTGTCAGATAGAGTTGCCAGCTCTGGGTTGGGAAATACCTGGAGATTCTGGGAGAGGAGCCTGAGGAAGGTGGGGCTTGGAGAGGGGAGGGACTTCAATGCCATAGAATCCAATTGCCAAAGCGGCCATTTTCTCCAGGTGAATATCGGCTGGAGATCACTTGTAATAGCGGGAGATCTTCAGCCCTCACCTAGAGGTTGGCAACCCTAGTGTCAGAGGGCAAGGCCTGCTGGTGGAAAAAAGGTCCCCCCCACACACACACCTAGCAGGCACATGGCAACCTTACTACTAGCCCCTCCCCTCCGCCAAAGGACCTCTCATACGAAATGCTCAACTATGTGGATTAGGCATAAGGTGATAAACCCCTCCTCAAGTGATGGGTTAGAGGGCTTCAGTTGCTGCTTGCTGTTGAAGAGCCAGCAGATGCATTTGTGAAGGCCTGTCTGGTGGCCTGCGTTCAGCTTTGTGAATAGGGTTGCCAACTATCAGGTAGTAGCTGGAGATCTCCTGCTATTACAACTGATCTCCAGCTGATACGAGATCAGTCACTCAAAGAGACTGGCCCCTTTGGCAATTGCACTCTATGGCACTGAAGTCCCTCCCCTCCCCAAACCCTGCCCTCCTCAGGCTCCGCCCCAAAACCTCCCGTCGTTGGCAAAGAGGAACCTGGCAACACTATTTGTGAATTGCAAGTTGTACAGGCCTACTCTAGCTTAACTGCCCCTGCCTGATGTTTATCTAATAATTTTTTCATGAAAACTTTCAGGGAAGTACATTCTTCAGCCTATCCTGTTTTACCACCCCTTCCATCACTAAGGTGCTCTTCAAGTTCAGAAGCTTCCATGTTATTCAGCCTATACTGAATAGGGTTGCCAACCTCCAGGTACGAGCTGGAGATCTCCTGCTATTACAACTGATCTCCAGCCGATAGAGATCAGTTCACCTGGAGAAAATGGCAGCTTTAGCAATTGGACTCTATGGCATTGAAGTCCCTCCCCTCCCCAAACCCCGCCCTCCTCAGGCGCCGCCCCAAAAGCCTCCCGCTAGTGGCAAAGAGGGATCTGGCAACCCTAATACTGAAGCAATACTGAACTCCAGGGAGTTGAGAGATTCTGAAGGGAATTTGTAAGCATTAACAAGGGTGGAAAGAGGAGGGGAAAAAACAAATTTATTTGCAGCCTACATAACTGCCATTTAAAATTGCCCGAGGAAGTCTTTGAGTACAACTTTGTTGATGCCGCTTTACTTACTGATCAGAGGATAGAAGATTTGTGAAGGATTAAAAAAGGGAAGCGCTGTAAATAAGACCAAGGGAAAACAACGCAGCAAGGTCTAGTTCTATCTGTGAGTGGCCTGTTAAGAGGTCAGCCTATGGAATAGGGAAATCTCCTGGATCAGCAAAATAAATAGAATAGATAGTTCTCTGCTTTGAAGGAAAAGGTCATCCTGGTGCCATCCAGTTCCTGCATTCAAAGCTTGTGAAATTATAGTTACCCAGCCTTTCGCAGAGAGTACGGCAGCTAAAGGTTTTTCTATGAAGACCGCGAAGAAAACAAGTTTGCTGGAAGAAAAAGTCAGACGGTGCACTATCTGGACAGAAGACCATGAAAGTACCCTTGATATTCACTTTATAATTGCCTAAACAGAAGTCACAATTTTTTTAAAATCATGCCACTGTAAAATGATTAAAATATATTCTTGCCAAAATAGTAGGTAAAACATTAAATATTTTGTTAAATCCTTTCATGCACTTCAGTCCTGGGTGGTGGTGGGAAAGATTAGTATATTATTCAGAGAACGTACTATAAATGGCTCTTTGCTAATTGGAAATTTCCAGAAAGCCAAAGAAAGCTTTTAAACGAAGAGACTTCTACATTCTTAGCCAGGTTCTTGGCCCTGGCTGGGAGCTGGATGTATTACTGCTGAGTTAGGCCCTAGGCGGGCCAGCTACTGACGGCAAACAATGTAACTGCTGTCTTTATTAAATTTCAAAAGCGGACAGACATTCTGGACTTGTGTTAAACATATTAGAAAAAGGCATTAGCGCGATAGCCATTGAACTCAAGTAATGGTCAAGGAGGAAATAGCTGGGCCTCAACAAAATGGCTACCTAGTCTTGTCCCAAACTATCACTTGCTATAGTCATTCTTCAAGATCTCATCTTTGGTTAATTTTAAGTCACCGTCTAGATAAGTAAGCAAATGAGATTGCACTCTAACTGCTCCACTGGCTTTCTGGTGTTACCATATAGCCTAATCTGATTGGCTATTCAGAGCCATGGCATTTCTCACTGATCCCTGATTGACTGGCTCACTTACGGCGAAAACGCATGGTCGCTTTATCCTCCTTTAATCCCTGTTTTAGCCAGGATCGAATGCACATTAGGCGAAACGCATGCGTTCGATCCAGGCTCAATCCTGGCTGAAACAGGGATTAAAGGAGGATAAAGCGACCATGCGTTTTCGCCCTTTGCAAACAAGAAGCAAGCAAGCATAGCCAGCAAGCAAGAACAGTTCAAGGCAGCTGCAAAGAGGGGCAACATGCAGGAGCGAAACTGAGTAAAGTGGTGCAAAAAAATAATAATTCTGGGGTGGGAGTGGCAACTGGAGAATATTTCAGGCCTCTCCTTCTTTTCATCACAAATATATGCCCGTGGAATTTCAGCCCTAGAATTATCAGGAGTGGGAACTCAGAAGAGCCAGTATGGCATAGTGGTTACAGTATCAGACTAGGACATGGGTTAACTGGAATCAAATTCCCTCTCTGCCATGGATAGGGTAGCCAACTCTGGGCTGGAAAATACCTGGAGATATTTGGGGGGTGGAGCCTGGGAAAGGTGAAGATTGGGGAGGGGAGGGAGCTCAGCTGGTATAATACCCTAGAGTCCATTTGCCAAAGCTGCCATTTGCTCCAGGAGAACTGATCTCTGTCATCTGGAGATCAGTTGTAATACCAGGAGATCTCCAGGCCCCACCTGGAGGCTGCAATCCTAGCCACCTATTTCTGTGGCCCTTACCAACCTGATCATCGCTGAGCAAGGAGGGGGGGGGGAAAGAACAACCAGGTGAGACCCACACAGTTGACTCCACTCCATATAAGCAGAGGCCATTTGAGTCACTCTTTCCTACCTGATGGCACTTGTGATATTCACAGGAGTGTGGAATTGCACAAAGGGGAAGCTGCTTTCTCCCCACTGGAAGCATGTGCGAATGGAGCTTAATTTGACTCTCCTTGAGAGCTTGAATGGTTCATTTCTATCACCAGAAATAAAAGATGTACTGCATCTTGATGGTGAAACGCATTTATGGACCATGCAGCCATTCGGAATTTTTAAAAAATATAGGATACAGAAAAGAAATAGGAGGGGGGGGGATAAAATTTCCCAGGGTTCATGCTTCCGAGTCAATATCAAAAACAAATTCAATAGTAACAACTAACAAAGAACAAGTAGTTTAGAATTACAAAGTTATAAGTTTGACTAAAATCTATCTTAACCTACAATCTAAAACTCTGAAAACCCTTTCCTGATAACTAAATTTCATCACCATATCTTCGTTTCTTACAGCCAACTAAACAACCTCATCGTTAAAACTGAACGTTACTTACTCTATAAAGCTAAAAGTGATGGTTAAGTAAGATCGCCTGTTTCCACAATCAGTACTTACTATCTACATAATAGACGTGAACCGGACTAACCAAACATTTAAAACGTCGTTGAGTAATAAAGTTAGTATTATTGTAGTTATATTCGTTAGCTATTGTCTCATTTGTTGTTTGCGTAGTAATCATAGAGAAATTGCCATTTCAGTTCGAGTTCAGTTCAGTTCGGCAATGGCTGAGCCATCCAGAATTTTTTATTGCCTGAGCTTCAGGTTGGCAAGTTTTACCTTCAACAGCCCATTCTGCATAAAAGTTCTGAACATCAACATTTACGTTTTCCAAAGAATGAAGCAGATGCAATTACTGCTAAGTGAGCAATCAATACATATTAATAGCGTATTCATTCCATGACAGGAAGAAATGATGTTGGCTCTCCAAATGATGAGAAGAAATGATGTTGGCTCTCCAAAATATGCTGTGGGGAGCAATCCTTCACTGGCACGAGAAAGACCGGTTCAGATCCCATCCACGCCAGCATAAATCAGGAGCACCACTTGTCCCAGTACAGGCTCCGGGGCAGATGACAGCCCCATAACCTCACTGAATGCATGGGCAGGGAGAGCAGGTATGTGGGTGCTGGCCCCACCCCTTGCCTCGAAGCAATTCCCGGCTGTCCTCAGCAGGGGGATGCCACACAGGGGAAGTGGCCATGCAACCAACTCTCCCTCCTTGCAATCGGCCACGAGACAATCGCACAGAGGTGGGGGCCAGTGCTCTTGGGACCAATCCCCCTTCCTGTGCATTCAGTGAACATTGGGGGGGGATAGTGTATATTCTGGGCTAAAGATATAGGTAAAGAGGGAACCAAGCAGTGTCCCACACTGGCTGAACATGTCTTCTGCAGATTGTTGTTCCATCCAGGCCATCTCTTACAACCTGCCAGGTGCATGATAACCCACCCCCAGTGTTGCTTCTTTGGCTCTAGCTGGACACTGGATTGGATTCTGCAAATGTGCTCCGCAAATGCTTCTCACCGGGACACGGCGGAGGCAGTTTCCTGTACCGCTCATTTCACAGCTCATTTCCTGTATCACTAGTTTGGTTGCCAGTTCCAGGTTGGGAAATACCTGGAGATTTTTTGGGCAGGGCCTGAGGATGGTGGGGTTTGGGAGGGGAGGGACTTCAGTGCCAGAGTCCAATTGCCAAAGCGTTCTCCAGGCGAACTGATCTCTATCAGCTGGAGATCAGTTGTAATAGCAGGAGATCTCCAGCTAGTACCTGGAGGCTGGCAACCCTACCTGGCCCCCTCATTTTCAGTCTTCAGGAGGCAGATGAAGACAGTTTAATTTTGGTTTTTATGTGTCTTATGCATTTTATATTATATATATATTATCTATATTGCAAGCCAACTTGAGCTGCATAAGGAAGAAAGGTGGCTAATAAATGTTTTAAACCTTTGGTGAAGTTTTCAAGGCAACAAATAATCAAAGGTGGCTTACCTTTACCTGCCTTTGCATAGCAGCTCAGGTCTTCCTTGGTGGTCTCCCATCCAAGTACCGAACATGGTCAACCCTGCTTAGTTTCCAAGCTCTGATGAACTCAGACTAGTCTGGGCTATTTAGGCTACTCAATGGACTTAGAAGGATGTAATTGTTTTTAGGTTTGCACTGATGATCTCCAATCTCCAGCAAGCTTCACAAAATACTAAACCATAAGTGGCTGAATTGTTTCTTAGAAAAATAATATTTTTTCACACAAGCACTCAGAGATCATGCTGCACTACAGTCGAAGGATGATCTTTGTCTACAAGAGTTTGCATAAGAGATAAATTCTTTCCTTTGTTCACCTGAGAGTGGTTAAATTACACCGCTCGTAGGTTGTTAAATTATGAAAAGTGCGTACTCTTCACTTTTATTGACAAAGCTGAAGTGCAAACTATGAAAAACGCTCCTCCACAACTCAGCGGAAGTAATGGCAAGAAAGGGGCACTTTGTCTAGTTGCTGTCTGGAACTCTACGAAATATTTCTTGATAATAAGGCACCGTCCGTGTTTCGAGAATACAAGCCTATTTTTATTTCATATTTTAGTCTTACTATTTTGCTGTTTGTGGTAAAACGATAAGGGTGGTAGCTGGGAAATCCTAAACTACAATCTGACGCAGAGTTAAATGCAGTGCTTGTAGCCTTGAAAATACATAAGAACATAAGGTGAGGCCTGCTGGATCAGACCAGTGGTACTACTGATCCAGGATCCTCTTTCACACAGTGGCCAACAAACTGGTCATAGAGGCCTTCCCCCTGATGTTGCCTTCTAGCACTGGTATTCAGATGTTTCCTGCCTTTGAAAATTGAGGTTCCCTTTAGCCAGCATGGCTAGTAGCTATTGGTGGACTTATTGTTGGATTATGAGGGCTTCGTTATGCCCAAATCCTTGTTAAATTAGCAGAGTGCACAAAGGCTATTGTGCAAAGGAGAAGCTCATCCACACTTCTGTGTGTGCCAGGAACAAAATTGCTAGGAGCCTTTTGTCTATTTAACTAATATACTGCATTTATTGTAGGAAATCCATTTCTGGATAGGATAGAGTAAAATATAGTTGCCTATCTGTTCTAACTAACTAGGATGGAAGGAGATCCAGGATGTGCGTCCTTCCCTCAGGTAGCAAGATGGAGAAGAGGGCCAGTGTGTGTGAGGACGTGAGGAAGAAGCAGGAAGGAAGGAAGAGTAGCAATCTACACATCAAAGGGATAGTTCAGAGTAGTAGAGAAAGGATGACCCAGTGTCTTGTCCCCCCTATCTCTCTGACTCACTTGTCTTAACCCCCTCTGGAGTCTGAGGTTAAGAGACAGCATAAAGTCTTCACTTCCAACACTTATCCTCACTTGGATTCTTAGGCACGCATCATTGGATATGGGACTATTGCTGTGCTACAGCAGTCATTTGTAACTGGATTTTCTTGCATGAACACCTGCTTAAAGAAGGTTGCTAGACTTCCGCCGGGGTGGGGGATCCCCCACTTTAGGCCCCTCCCCCGATGCCATTTAGTCGGCCAGCGGGGGTCTTAGCAGCCACAAACTGATGCCTAGGCCTTGTTGCCATCAGCGCATTGATGTCACTTTCGGAAGCGACGTCATCACGTCGCAGACAGCGTGGGAAATGCTCTGGTATTTGGGCAAAATTCTATGATAAAAACAGCTTCTACCATAGAGTTTTTGCCCCGATACCAGAGCGACTCCCCAAAGTCACAACAGAGTGATGACTTGAGCATGGCTCTCTCCACTTCTAGTCCAATCATCGTGTAGCATCAGAAATAGCTACATGTCAACCACAAACACATTGGTCTGAAGGGCAACAGGGAAGGGGCTGTGGTATTGAGCCTGAGCGTCTGTTTTGCATGCAGAAGTCCCTCTCAGGCAGAAGTCCAGTCTTCAGCATCTCCAGTTAAAAGCTGGTGCAAGCAAGACCTCTGCCTGAGACCCTGGAGAGCCAACTGCCAGTCAGAGTAGACAACACTGACCTTGATGGCCTGACTCAATAGAAAGGCAGCTTCCTGTACAAAGGGTTAAATAAGATCCGTTTTCCTCACAGCTGTCTTGGATGATTGCTTGCATGTTTTATATCCCCTACATTAGCAAAGATATTTTTGTTGTTATTTGTGGCAGTAGCTTTCGGGAATAGGATGTGTAAGTCTTGTTTTGCGCTTAAATCATTGGAAACATCCAAAGTGATCATTTAGTCATATTAGAGAGGAGACTACAAATGCCAGATAATAAGATTCTGGAATTGATCCTAAAGGTCTGCTTCTCTTCATGCATTGGCTTGGGCATCAGTATAACTGTGACTCAGTGGAATTGATGCTGAGTCATACAGAGGAACTGGGCAGAGAGCCTGGCTTGGATTTTTCTACTGATCCTGATAATAGCCAAAGGATGTTAGGCCCTTCTGTTCTGTGGTCTAGCCGCTAGTTTAGAAGCAGACCCTGTAAGAATTACTGTGTCATATGCTTGATTGTAACCTTTAAGTCACTTACTCTCAAGTAATCTCTTTAATCTCATTGAGACCATTTTTCAGAGCCAGAATGTAGTGGCTGGAGTTAGCCCTGGGTTAAAATCCCTGTGTGCCCATTAAGTTCTGTAGGCAACCCTGACTGGGCATTTTTCAGCCTAACCTACATCACAGGACTGCTGTGAAGGTAAAATAGGAAGTTTCTATGAATGATATCCCAAATACTTGGAAAAGCAGCATAATATGTATGTGATAGATATTTCAGGGTGGGATCAATTCTTTTGCAGCTACTGTAAAGATACTTATCACTTAGCCTGTAATAAAACTTTGAACAGTCCCATGTTAATTTTCTAAGTTATGTACGAGAGTAAGAAAGCAGGTCTTCCCCCTCCAAGTGCTAATTTCACAATAGCCCCCTTTGTTTTATGGGCAGGCAATATGGATAAGCACTGTAGACCACAGAGATTAGAAGATGCATGATCCACAGACTCGTCATTCAGGAGCCTAGATGGAGAAGGCAGTGGAGGACATTGTAGAGAAGACAAATGCACAGCATAGCAGCTCTCCAAGGTCTCAGGTAGAGGTCCTTCACATCCCCTACTACCTGGTCCTTTTAACTACAGATGCCAGGGTTTGAACCTGGGACCTTCTGCATGCAAAGCAGATGCTCTACCACTGAGACACAGCTCTTGCCCAACAAATTTCCATCTATTGAACCAATAATTTGTCCTAATTTAGACTATATTTACACATTGTCATTTTTGCCTACCCATGCCATTGTGCAAGTTCTTCCCTTCTGGGATCACTTTCACAATACGTGAAAGTGTTGTATGGGATTTCAGAACTGCTGACTGGTATGGCTTGTGTTCAGCCTTATAGGAGTTGTTGGTTGATGGAATCTGACTCTGGCTCCGTCTCATGCATTCAAGTTCAACCCTTTTTAATTTTGTCTGCATGAGTGGCAAAATAAGGCTCAAGAACGCTGGGAGGGGAATGCTCAGTTTTGTCTTGCTCAAGAATGTCCTGGCTTTTGCAGTATTTTGACGAGGCCACGCAGACCTTTCTGATTACGGCCACTTCGACAAACGGACCCATTTAGTTCACAAGCCAGTCTTCAGAAAGTGGCTTTGTGAGGTTCTCTTCCTTTCTGCTTTTGTTTTTGTTCTTCCGAAATGTAATTCAGCTAAACTGACTCAACACACTCAAAACTTTGTTCCCTGACTCAGGAGCAGCTGCAAAAGTTCTTCCATTTCCCACATCTAACCCATGCTGGCTTGCGTCTGAAGCTGAATTCCTGGCATGTCCAGAAGCGGCGAGGAATCTACGAGAACAAGAAGTGCTTCAGTGGTGCTCTCTGGTTACAAGGCAGGTGGAAGGTGGCGCGACTTTTAATGAAAACAGAATGCCAATCAATTCCCAGAGATCAGGGATGGCTCACATTTATTCTTTTCCTCTGGGTTTCCCTGTAAAAAGTCATTTTTTATGAAAGAGAGAGAGAGACGACAGCTCTGCCAGTACCTTGTTACTTTTCCTTTTCTGACTAAACCTTTCACACACGTGGCATTTTTGCTGTTCCTCTAAGGAGCTACAGTATAGAAAATAGATCTGTCCTTGGACTGTTCGTCCACAAAGGAACTTGTTTGGAAAAGAAACATCTGTATTCCAAGAAGTATTATGGAAACTGATTAATTCTGGTTTGGTAGGGCAAAAGGAAACTCCACCGTTACATCAGTACGAAATAAAGCTTTTGGAAAATTGGTAGCAGCTGGTTTCTAATCGTGCTTCTTTTAGAAACACATAGTAAGTACTAAAAAAAAAGTAGTAGAAAAGATCACCTGAGGAGGAGTACTGAGGGATGGGCATGGAGAGTCTTTTAAGATGATGTCATTGGCGACAAAATAATAAAATGTTTGGCAGGAACAGCCCAAAATCCTTATCAACAGAGTCAAGTTCAATCACAAAGGCTGCTATTGGGCTTTTCCGGTTCCATTTTTGCCTGAAGAGGTCCCTGAGAGACCTCAGCACCCTAGATGGTTAATTTTCTAACGGTTCTCAAATGGTGAATCGGAGCATTCGACTCTGATAAATCATCAGAGGATTCATCCCCAGTAGAGGCTTGCGGATGTATTTGCAGGCTGCCAGCCATCGGTGCCTCGAACAGTCCAACACAAAGGCCTAAGGGGGATTTTCCTTCCCGGTTCAGGGGTGGTGCCGGAAGACATATCCTGAACAAAGGTACCCCATTGGCCAGAATCCTTTATATAAAGATAGGGAATCACCAGTCTGTACGTAGTATGTATTATTCAGACACCACAATGAAATTATTTGACTGATGGCTTTGATTTCCTGACAGTAGTGAACAAGCTTGAACACAGGACTGCACTATTAAACTGGTTAATTTCCCTTTGCTTTCTCCCATATATGTACTCCTGCCCCATCCTTCATAAACTGTTTTGTTACATGAACATTCCAGAACGTACAAACTCTGAAATGATGGCATCTGGAATAGAAAATCCGGGGTGCAGGAGAAATACCAAAAAAAGCTTCCTCTATGATAGATCTGGTCAACCTTGCAAATAAAGACTTTAAATATATATTTTCACATATTAAGATATGTCCGTTTAAATAGTTGTATTATCTCAGGCCTTAATTATACTCATCTTCTGAAATCTTCCAGATCTTCATGGTACACAGATCAGGAAAAACACAGAGGGAATTGGCCCCAGACTGCTGAGAAATGGCAATTCTTTTTGTAAGTTATTTATTTGCGGTAGGCAGGTCAGCAGGTCAGTGGTTAAACCCCATATGACAATCCACCAGGACCCATTTTGGGTTCACGATCTGTATGGTGACATCACTACCCCTTCTGTTATACTTGACCTTGAATATTGTTACACCTGCCACTTAATATTCCCTTTACAACACCATTAATGTGCAGGGCAAGATGAAATGAGTACAGTTAACCTTATGATTTAAAAAAAATGACCTCCGTTTTGGTAAATATGGTTGCTTACTGAAGCCTATAATTCTCTGAACTTCTGTCTTTCAGTCCATTCATTTACAAACCAACAAACCTGAAATGAATCAGTTTTGAACAAAATGTGGCTTCGGATGTGAATCAGGTTTCAATAACAATTATTTTATAAGAACATAAGAAAAGCCTTGTGGATCAGACCAAGGCCCATCAAGTCCAGCAGTATGTTCACACAGTGGCCAACCAGGTATCTCTATGAAGCCTACAAGCAAGACGACTGCAGCAGCAGCATCCTGCCTGTGTTTCATAGCACCTAATACAATAGGCATCCTCCTCTGATACTGGAGAGAATAGGTGTGCATTATGACTAGTATTCATTTTGACTAGAAGCCATAGATAGTGCTATCCTCCATGGACATATCCACTCCCCTCTTAAAGCCTTCCAAGTTGGCAGCCATCACCCCATCCTGGGTCAGGGAGTTCCACAATTTAACTATGCATTGTGTGAAGAAATACTTCCTTGTATCTGTTTGGAAATCTCTCGCCCTCCAGCTTCAGCAGATGACTCCGTGTTCTGGTATTATGAGAATATTATATTATTATATATTCCTCTCTTTAAGATATTCATCTGAATGAGAAAAAATGGGAGCAAATCTTACAGGAAACTCTTCTTGTTTATTTAATACATTCATATGTGCCTTCTTTCCCCACTTCGATGCTTAAGACTCTTATGCCGCTATAGGGAACCATTTATGGAAAGCTGGGTGGCGGAGACCAATCCCTCTTGAAAACCAAATGGACACGTAGCACACAAATTTCAGAGTCTGGTAAACATTATATTTCATCTGTGAGGCCCTGAAATAACAAAGAGGGCAGAGTCAAAAAGGCTTCTCTTGACTGACAAGTTTTAAATATATATTAAGGATCTTTGTGACACTAAACTAACAACCACCCTAAGAACAAGGAGACTAGAAGCAATATTTATTTTTTCCTTCTGATTTTGAAAAGGTTTTGTCGCTAAATGGTGGTTAGGTTGGGAGAGCCAAAGCCTGCAGATACAATATTTTCCAAAAGAATAAAATGTTTTACAGGCTCAGCTTCCCCATAAAAGAAGGAACCTTTCACAGAAAAAAAAGGATTTCTAACTGCTGGAAGCTGCTAACAAAGTCAGAGCAGTTATGCCATGTAAAAGTGATGGAAGTCACATGAGTTAAAATATAAGGAGGTTCTTGCCTTTCACACTATCCTGAGCTGTTTCTGGCAATTACACATTTTCAATAAAGCTGAGTTATTAATTTGGAAGAACAACCAGGCCAGGACGTTTGATCCAAGTTAAATATGGAAATATTGAAAAGCTTCATACTTGTGCCAATAGCTGATTTCTTATATAAGATCTAGACATGCTGGGTGAAATTCACACAAGCCATCTCAATGCGGAATTGGCCTTGCCAGGCCACACAGCAGCAAAGGTGAAGGCTAAGCCCTGGCTTGGATTTGGGTGTGTAAATTGCTGTCAAGTTACAGCTGATTTACAGCCATCCCTCAGGGGTTTTCAAGGCAAGAGACTTCAGACGTGGTTTGCCATTGCCTGTCTTTAAGTCCCTGAACGTTGTTGGTGGTCATCCATCCAAGTACTCACCAGGGCCAACCCTGCTTAGCTTCTGAGATCTGATGAGATCAGTCTAGCCTGGACCATCCAGGACAGGACACAAGCCAAGCATCCCAGACCACTGATCTGTTCCAGACGTACAGGCTGATATGAGTACAGATTTCCTCCTTGAGAGCCAGCATGGTGTAGTGGTTAAGAGTAGTGGTTTGGAGTGGTGGATTCTGATATGGAGAACCGGGTTTGATTCCCCACTCCTCCACATGAGCGATGGAGGCTAATCTGGTGAACTGGATTTGTTTCCCCACTCCTACGCACGAAGCCAGCTGGGTGACCTTGGGCCAGTCACACTCTCTCAGCCCCACCCACCTCACAGGGTGTCTGTTGTGGGGAGGGGAAAGGAAGGTGATTGTAAGCCGGTTTGAGTCTCCCTTAAGTGGTAGAGAAAGTCGGCATATAAAAACCAACTCTTCTTCTTCTTCTTCTCTAAGGGTTTCCTTAAGCATTTCAATGGAGGAAGCAGGCATACAAGCCTATTATGTGTGCCAATGCATCTGCTCTTAGACATTCAATAATTTAATATAATGGCCATAGCCGCTGCACTCGAGATCTGTGTTTGTGCCAGAACGCACATGGGTCTCTGGACCAGTAAAAAGATCTTGGGGTGCTTTTGGGTGGTACACCGTTAACTACACTGTTATAACCGTCCTGTTGAGCATACCAAAGAGGTTAATTCAGATTACTGTCCTTCAACTCTGTACCTTCTGTTTGCATTCATCTGATCCATGATGCAAAGAAAAAAAAACAAGAAAGCTACGGTTGATATATTTAATGTTTGCAATCATATGCAGATAATATTCCAAAACCACTGCTAAAAAACAAACATTTTAAAATGCTTCATATTATAAGTGCTTTAAGGCTGAGCAGCTGTAAATTTTTACAGCTCTGTTCTTTTCACAATCTGTGCTAGGCATTTCCTCTAGCATCTGCTTGCAAGAAATATATACCGGTAGCTAGTCAGATCTAGGAAACTTTATGCATTTGAGCCAAAGGCATTGATTCTGGGGATCAGTGACATGGTAATTTAGCCTCGAGGAGCCCTGTTGTGGTTCAGGGTTGCGGTCCTGGCGATTACGGGGTTAACTCCCCTCCCCCATGCAATTTTGCCAGTTGGAAATGCATATCACCCAGGATTCCTTTAAATACCAGCAGCAGGAAAAGACAGGCATAATAGTACCTT
Source organism: Euleptes europaea (assembly GCF_029931775.1). Lineage (NCBI taxonomy): Eukaryota > Metazoa > Chordata > Lepidosauria > Squamata > Sphaerodactylidae > Euleptes > Euleptes europaea. Next base: position 61,676,477 of record NC_079322.1, read on the forward strand.
TCTCCCCCATCCCTGGGCTTAAAGCAATGTAGGAGATCCATTTTCAACTGAGGAAACTGGTGCCGGGGAGGTCAGGGAGTTAAGCCCCTTCTCCAGAACCAAAGCCCAACTCTAGATGGTCATCCCTTCTATCCATAGCTGTTTTTTTTTTAATTTAAAATTTATGTCTGGGTATCCAATTATGGATTTCTAGTCCCATGTTAAGTTTAGTCCAATATAGCCTAAGCCTGTGCTTAATTTTGTCACATGTGGCTATATTAATAATGTTTTAATTATTACTTTGGCATCTGCGTTGCATTTTTGAGAATTCAAAGTTCTTCTCATATGCTGTCTTGTAATGACCTTGCATCATGGCAAGGAAGTTATTCACATATTGTAGTTGGAGAGGTTGAGACTGAGAAAGGACCAACTGTGCAGTTCTAAACAGAGTCACACCCTTCTAAGCCTGGACTTAGAAGGGTACAGCTGTGTTTAGACTTGTCCAAGAATGCAAATAGGGGAAAGTCAGCTAGTGCAGACAAGGGCCTCTACCAAAGGTAGGCCTCTTACCTTTGCAGAAAAGTTGCAGAGATCATACTAAAGCGATAACACTAAGGGGCTACACATAAATGCAACACACAGTATCTGGAGAGGGTTTGATTCCTGTTAGTGTTTGGTAGGTAATACCAAGTTTCTTGCTTCCCGTCATTCAAAGCCATTGGGTTGAACGAGTAGTTTCATTTAAGTATTCTTGCTTCCATGTGGTGAGATTTTCAGATGATTCCCTTGAGAGAATTATGGAATTGTGAGATCCTTGTGCGTCCACTTCTCCCATGGTGTAGTGGTTAAGAACGGTGGTTTGGAGTGGTGGACTCTAATCTGGAGAACCGGGTTTGATTCCCCACTCCTCCACATGAGCGGCGGAGGCTAATCTGGTGAACTGGGTGGGTTTTCCCACTCTTCCACATGACGCCAGATGGGTGACCTTGGGCTAGTCACAGCTCTCTCAGGGGAAAAGAAGGTGATAGTAAGCCAGTTTGAGTCTCCCTTAAGTGGTAGAGAAAGTCGGCATATAAAAACCAACTCTTCTTCTCTAAGGGTTTCCTTAAGCATTTCAATGGAGGAAGCAGGCATACAAACCTATTATGTGCGCCAATGCATCTGCTCTTAGCCATTTAATAATTTAATGTAATGGCCATAGCCGTTGCACTCGAGATCTGTGTTTGTGCCAGAACGCACATGGGTCTCTGGACCAGTAAAAAGACCTTGGGGTGCTTTTGGATGGTACACCGTTAACTACACTGGTATAACTGTCCTGTTGAGCATACCAAAGACGTTAATTCAGATTCCTGTCCTTCAACTCTGTACCTTCTGTTCGCATTCATCTGATCCATGATGCAAAGAAAAAAACAAGAAAGCTAGGGTTGATATATTTAATGTTTGCAATCATATGCAGATAATATTCCAAAACCGCTGCTAAAAAAACAAACCTTTTAAAAGGCTTCATATTATAAGTGCTTTAAGGCTGAGCAGGGAAGGTGATTGTAAGCCAGTTTGATCCTCCCTTAAGTGATAGAGAAAGTCGGCATATAAAAACCAACTCTTCTTCTTCCCTGTGCTTCATAGCACCTGAAGTCACTCAAAGACAGGGGTACCATTGTTTGGCAATCTTTACATGACTGTTCTGCAGGCCAATGCAAAAATGACTCCATCCCAGGCATTTACAAGGCACCTGTCCTCAGCATAGTGTTCAGTCATAAAAGTTTCCACAAAGAGAAGTATTTAACTCATTCATCTATTTCTTCCTCACAAAGGCAAAATCATTTTCTTCCTCCATCTCTTTATTTAAGAGGCAAGATTTCAAAGAATGCTTGTGAACGTTCTTTTCGTCCTTTGTCAACGGAGACTTATATTCTCATTCCTTGACTCCTGCCAGCTGTTTTAGGGATGTCTCTGTGGAGAGAAACATCTTGTCTCCATAACTGCAAACAAATAACTCCATAATAGAGCAGGCATCTAGATAGTCAGATACCAGATTCAATCTGCAGTTTATCAAAGGCTACCAAAAGTTTTTTTTTAAGCAATACATTTTACCCATTGTGGTTATTCAATGCAAGTGAAGAGAGACTCAGTGAAGGGAGATTTCAAACTAACGCACAAAAATAAAGCATTCTATCTGTCCAGAACTGAATTTTATGAACTCAGATTAATCTTTTTGGCAATTTATTTTCAAACCATGTTAATTGGTTGATATGCTCAAATGCTCAGCGTTTATGTATTTGTGGAGCTCCAGAATTAAAGGGTCTTCCGTGTTATGTTTTGTATTACCCTTTTTATTCTGAACCTAGATGTAAATTTCTCGCAGTTATCTTAGCTTGTTTAAATCTGAGCTCAGTGGTGGAGAAAATAACCTATTTATTATGTGATATAGACACTTATGTAACCTATACGGTTTCTCTCTATGCCCTGGGAGCCAAGAAACTTTGTGCTAAAGCCATATCTGATCAGGTTGTAAATTGCACTCATTTTTTGATGTTTTAGATCTGTTTCAGGGGAGGAACTCTGCAATTGAATGTCCTGTCATTGGAAATTGGGTGCCAAACCTAGAATCATGAATTTACAACGTGCTAAGGTTTTACTAAGGAGCCCCGTGGCGCAGAGTGATAAGCTGCAGTACTGCAGTCCAAGTTCTGCTCACGACCTGAGTTCGATCCCAATGGAAGTTGGTTTCAGGTAGCTGGCTCAAGGTTGACTCAGCCTTCCATCCTTCCGAGGTTGGTAAAATGAGCACCCGGCTTGCTGGGGGTAAAGGGAAGATGACTAGGGAAGGCACTGGCAAACCACCCCGTAAAAACAAAGTCTGCCTAGGAAACGTCGGGATGTGATGTCACCCCATGGGTCAGGAATGACCCGGTGCTCGCACAGGGGACCTTTACCTTTTTAAGGTTTTCCTATGTGTTAGAATGGTCTGTCTATATTTTAAGTGATATGTATGCTTAATTGTTTTGGTAGCCACCCTGAGCCTGGCTTGGCCAGGTGAGGGCAGGGTATAAATAAAAGTTTATTATTGTTGTTGTTGTTGTTAATGTCTTGGAGTTTGTAAGGCTTTTGCAGGGTTCTTCTTTCTTTATAAACTTTGTATTTTTAAGATCAAGATTGCAAAAACCTTTGGCTATTACCAATAAATAAATTATGATAACGATGGTGGCATTAAATGCATTTTATTACTTGTATAAGGTGGCATGGGATTCCTGCCAGGGCTGTGAGATGATCAGTGCCCTGACAATTGGTATGGCTGTCATGGTTTCCCCATTTCATACAGGAAATTGGTCAGCCACGGTGCTAACCTCAAAGAGGCATTTCAGAGACAGCATTTGCCAGGCTATTTCTTTTAAAAGTGGGAACTTGCACACAGATTTCTACAATGGCAGTTGAAAAATAGCAGATTTTGAGTTCTCTTACACTCCCCAAATGCCCTTGGCTCTCAAAAATATTCAGTTCTTCACCTCCCAAACTCCAGCTCCAGAATGGTATTTGTGACCAGACGTGGAGTATCTCTCAGGGTTCTGAGCACAGCAGTGTTAGAACTATACTACAATAAGGTTTGTTCTTTTCCTTGGCTGTTGGTGCAAAGTGTCCTTTTGCTGGAGATCCCATCACCAGAACCCCCCAGCTATGTTCTAAATGTGGCTACCCTGACACCAGAGAGATGTAGCCCTAGGATGTATTTGTCCTGGCTGGGGTTTTATCTAATGGGTGGGAGAGCTGTGATTGGCTGCCAGCATAGTTAGTATCCTAAGCAGCCCTGACGTTTGGGGTGGGGAAAGGGATTTTTGGCAACTAACCCATGTCTATGCTGTCCTAAGGGCTGGCACATGTACCCCAGGGTACCTGAGTTTTGCTGGCATCAGGGTTAGTTGCCAAGCTAAGAGCCAGCGTGGTGTAGTGGTTAAGAGCAGTGGACTCTGATCCAGAGAACCGGGTTTGATTCTCCACTCCTTCACATGAGTGGCGGAGGCTAATCTGATGAACTGGATTTGTTTCCCCACTCCTACACATGAAGCCAGTTGGGTGACCTTGGACTAGTCGCAGCTCTCTCAGCCCCACCTACTTCACAGGGTGCCTGTTGTGGGGAGGGGAAGGTGATTGTAAGCTGGTCTGATTCTTCCTTAAGTGGTAGAGATAGTCAGCATATAAAAACCAACTCTTCTTCTTCTAAGTGGTTTGAAGAAAAGGTTTAGGACTGCACTGCTAATTCCTCAGATGACTGAGCAAATCCTGATCCAGAAGCTGTTACAGGAGACAGGGATTGTCAACCGACCCTCTTTGCACTATTGCCTGGTATGGTTGATCTTTGGTATTTTCATATTTTCACTGTAGTGCAAATGCTGACATCCCCCCTCCCCAGGTCACCAGTTCAAGACCTACTGTGGACCAGTCCTGCTGTACTGTCTCTACATAATTAAATAAAGCAGCAGTTCTGGGCAAACTGTGAACCACTTACTTGTTCCTTTATTGCCTTCTCCTTCCTCAACCAATGGCCCCATGTAGTGCACTGGATGTGAGAATCCTTTTCATCAATCCTACATTCATGGTTAGCTATCCAGAACGGTGAGTAGCTCAACCATTCCCATCCAGTTGACAGTTTCCCACATTCATTTTGATTTGTTCCTTTGGCTTTTGACTACTTTTCCTCCAATATAGGTTTTTTGTTTTTGTGTGTGGTATATTTCTTTTAAAACAAACGGCTGCTGTTTAAAAATCTCTGGCCATTTTGAGCTCCAATGGACTAAAGCCTAGCAAGCAAAACTATCAGTGTGGGTTGCAATTGTTTCAAGATAATTTCTCTTTTTATGGGCAAAACCATGATGAGCTTTTCTCCTTGTAATCTGTTTTCAATCCTGTGAGAATCCATACTGTGAAGGTGAATCACTCTGAAGGGAACAGTCTTGGGACTGCAGCCACTTTCGGCAACAAATACGTCAAGTTCTAGAGCGAGAAATATGCAATTTGGATCTTGCTTCGATGTTTTAAATAGCCAAACTCCTGCCTCAGCATTAGTTATTACAGAAGCCGTTCTTTTTGCAAGACGTACCTCTCGCTGAAGGGTCTAATTAAAGCGCACAGCTTTGCCATTTAATATTTGACTCCCAGACAACTCCCACAGTAGACTCCCTTGTCAAGGTTATTCCCCAGCAAAGTAATTTTAATATCATCCTATTTGGAGAAATGTAGGTACTTTGATGTGGCCGAAGGTTCTGTTGTCTGAGTTATGATTGATTCATTATGACATGCATCAACCTCACTATTCGGATGGTTTTGGTCGGGTTATGTATAAATGGGGTATGGATGGCCTTGGAAGGGTCAGGGCAAAGAACTGGAGCAAGGTCTTTATCATTACAAATGTTACAATGTTTGATAAACAAAGTAAAAATGAAGTGCAGATAGATAGAGGAAAAGTGGGATCTGGAATGAGTTGGTGCAGGATTGGATCCAAAGGGCAGCTGCACTGGAAACATGTGGATTGTCCAAATGGGAGCACCGAAAGAGACAATATCAGCCCGAGAAATATATGTGGTTGGGTGGTTGAAAGGCACAGTCCAGGAATCGGGATGGAGGCAGAATAGTAAGGAGTCTTGTGGTCCACTCATAAGCACAGATAGACCCTTCTAAACTTATGTGTACTAGCCCGAGTAGCCCAGACTAGCCTGATCTCATGAGAACTCAGAAGCTAAGCAAGCCCTGGCAAATGTGGGCATTCCAAAGCTGAAAGGCTCAGGGAGCTAATGCCACCCCCGCTCTCGGGCATGCCCCCTTGGGTGCTGGTGCGAGCCCCTGCACCAGAGGTGTGCTACTGTGCTCTGCCACCGCGAATACATCAGCACCCTTGTGTGGCACTGCCTTGTCACTCCCCCAGCACCAGCCCAAGTGGTCACATTAAGGGTCACACTGCCTCCTCTTGCACTTTCGCCCCCTCCTTGTGGATTGCACTGTAAGGAACTATTCTGGTGCAAGGCCCCAATGCCTATTTTGTAGTAGGGATCTTAGGCCTTGCTGGGGTTGCAGCTGCATTACCAGCAAAACTTGTCAGCAGGGTGAAGACTAACCAAAGAGACGGTGAAACTGTTTTACTCGATAACATATCCAATAAGATTGGGAATTGGTCAGGAAGAGCTTGGCAACAGGCCTCCAAAAATCCATGCTGTGTGAGTGTTTACTCCATCCAGACCCTCTTAGATGGCAGGATGGTTATACCTAAACATGAAGGAACTACAATACTTTGCTCACACTCATTTTCTGATATGTACTTGTACTACCATGTTTATTTATTATAACCCCATAGAAGTGCATGGATCTACTTTACTTTTGTAGTCATGGGATAATAGTCACTTGTTTATCTGTCCACAGTAGAACTTGTTTGTTGGGTTTTTTTAAACCCTCAGCATTGTGGGATGACAACACACCGTGTGACCCTAATGAGATGTCATTAGAATCTTTCTGTGGCATTTGTAGAAATTCTTACAGGGTGGGCCAAACTGTAGTAATGCTACCCTCAGAACTCACTGAAACGGGTTTTTGTGGGGAAAGCGATGGTAGTATTTATGAACAGACATCATCTCAGATACTAACTTTTTGACCGAGGCAGGCAAAATACAGTGCTGGGCTCCCTTCCATTCTGATTCATATGTACAACTCTTCTAATCAGAGTACGGCGCCGTGTTGCTATTCTTGTAATCCCAAACACAAGTAGCAGCCACAGAGGTGAACGAAATCTATCGTCATCACCAACCCCTTCAAACTACATCTAATAGTAACTTGGGTGGGCCTGCCAATCATGACAGTGGCAAAAGCAGGCCACCCACAGTCTAGGTAAGGTTTCTACATATTTGAGGGACTCTCCAGTTATGCGGGGGGCAGGAAACCCACCTTGTAAATTAACCAAAAGTGGGAGACCTGGCTGAAACAACTTGTCAAGGACTTGAACATGCTCCAACAGATGAGAGTCTGTTAAGGAGGGGCAGCGGGAGATGAGGAAATTGGCTTGTTCAAGGCTCTACGATATTAAAATATCTTGGAAGGCATTCGGTAGATGCCCCAATCTGATTCCCCATACAGCATAGGAAATATACCCTTTCTGAGCTGTACTATTCAGGGTTGGGCCCAGATGAAAAGGCTCCTAATTCACAAAACCCTGAATCTCGTCAATCACTGCTGTAGTGCTTAGTCTGTGGGACTTTGAGTCTTGGTGAACAGGAACCTATGCTTCTATCTTTGGAGCTCAGTAGTCTTATGAAATTGTACTATGGGGAAGGGATTCAATATTTTCTCACCCCCCCCCATCTCCCTCTAATACAAACTTGATAACCCTGTGTCCTTTAGCATGGCAGAAAGAAATGCCATCCACAGACAATGAAGGGAATTCTGCCTGGGGGGGGGGTTTCCACAGGTTAAAATATTAAGCAGGCAAAAAGAGCAGGCAAAACAGTTATACAGGAGTGTAAGAACATGTCATTAGCTTTCTAGAATGTCCCTCACACAAATGCTGGGGTTGTGGGCAGCTGAGCACATAAGTGTGAGTCTGGGCAGCATAGGGACCAGGGCAGGGATAGCATTGGGAAAGTATGATAAAGTGTTGGTAATAATGTTGGGTTATCTGTGATTGTGGGAACCATGACCTCTGTAAATACTTCAGTGTCTCATCCTTTATCTCTGTATATTTCACAACAAAGGACACCTAGATATGTGTGTGTGTGTGTGTAGTTTAGAGAATGCTTATAAAAAGCTACTGTGTCCGCCAAGGAAAGGGTAGATTGGAACAATGAGAATCAGGTTGAGGTAGACAATTGTGACGGGAGGGAGGAATCTCTCTCTCGTCTCCTGCTTCGTTTTACCTCAGATAATTGAGATGCCAGAGGGTTTATTCAGTTCAACAATAAAATAACAAATTTTATTATACTTCACAGAGAAAAGTATTGAAGGAAAAACTAGTATTAAGGAAATGTACAAATAACCCAGATTTCCAATTCTTCAAGGTAGCTTAGTCCCAGAACCTGCACACAGAGGTTCATATGCATACTCTGGTGCCTAAAATTGGGAATTATGGCAGCCTCCTCCTTCCCTCTCACCTCTACAGCCGAGCGTCCCCAGCTGTGTCTCACCACAGCCTTAAGGGCCTGTCCCAACACCAGGAACTGCCCCCTTGTTCCAGCCACCACCCGCTGAGCCCAGGGTCCACATGAACCAAGTGGCACTCCTCCACCGCCAAGAGCTGTTGAGACAGCTAGCTACATTCACCCCACAGCATTGGGCCCAGACCAAATGCTGGCTGCTCAGCGGCTTGCAACCTCTCCACACTTCACCATTCTGGATCCCCTCCTGGACTATAGCATCAGCCCATGTGGGAGGGCAGAGACCTCTGGGCAGCTCTGCCACACAGTTATCTCTGGAAGTAAGGAACCAACAAAGCATTCTATCAAGGCAGCAGACACCAGTGAGTAGCCAGACTGTGAGCATGGCAACCAATATCCAAAGTAAAGGTGAGCCGAATAGGAGAAAGCAATTAGGAAAACAATGCATGACAAGTAGGAAAGCGAAGTATGGAGTGGGTGTGGATTAGGTCAGACCATGGCCTGATCTGGAAATCTTTACAACCAGGGTAGGTCAGATGTGATCAATATGTTGTGTGCAAGATAGAGCCATGGTGGGGCTTTGGGAGAAAAACCCTGTTTTTCTTCTGCTCTGGCTCAGCACCAGGGACTCCAAAACATATCAGGAATCTCTCCAAATTTAAAAGCCTATCAATATTGACCCTGTGCCGTTCTATAAAGAGGAAGGTTTGGATAGCCCAGATAGTGTATGGACCGCTCTCTATAATGGGTAAATTATAGTGAAAGTTGAAATGCAGTCCAACAGTAAAATCCCAATCACCTGCCACTTCCTATGCATATCCCCAAATGCCAGAACATAAATTTGGCTTCATATCTGAACATTTTCAGGCTTTATGCAACAGCGTTTGTAAATGTTAGTTGCGGCCCACTAGGGCATCATTAATGGCCTCGTCATAATCACAACAGCAGAGGCATTTGAGTGCCGGCGCTTGAGAAATGATCCCGGACTGATTGTCCGTGAAGCCTAAACATGCCCTCAACCACAGATCTAAGCCCCCGTAGAGTATGTATATAAAACCACACCATGGAGTACAGCTGAGTTTTTACTGAACACATAACAAAGCCTGCTATTTTTAGAACCTGTGCTCTTAAGTGGACATTTTAAAGAGAAACTTCCAAAAGTCAGATGTACTTTCTGGTTGCAATTACCTCCCACAAATGTGACTCATTCCTGCAGTTTGAATGTATACGTTTGATGTCCCAAAATCAGCAGTCTTATAAATAAATCTCTGAATCACAGACTGAAAGCCTTAAGTGTTTAAATATTTCGAGCTTCTCTGGAAGGCACTTTTTTCGTGTTTAAGCTTGAGATTCATAACAAAATTCCAAAGTAATCGTGTTGATATTGAAGGTGGGTAGACACACAGAACAGGCAGGCTGCCATGAGAGATTTGTATAAGCATCATGACCCCGTCTATCCTTTCCCATTTTCTTTTATGTATAGCTCTGTAAACAGCAGCCAGCTTTGCAAAATAGGACATGAACAGTATTGAAGCTGGAACGATTTCATTGTTTCAGTGGACTGCGTTACGGGGAAAATAGGAGTTTGGTTGTAGGCCTTTCTTAGTGCGTCATAAGCATAAGCCATGACAGACTTGAAGAATGGTGTGTAGCACATACAATTGAGGCAGAGGGTGTGTCCCCATGGTTATCTGTTCCACGAGTGAGCAGCAACCTGGACACACAGCAGTTAGACAAAATGGGTGCCTGGAAAAGGCAGATTACATTTCTTGAATGAAATGTATGAATCTTCCTCAGCATTCCTCACACGCGAATGTTTGCTATGTGGAGGACCAGAACGGGAGCGTGCATGGGGTGAGGTCATGAGTGAATGTACAGTGCAGGTATCAGATATCAGTAGATATTACCCATCCTGTTCAACACACCCCTTTCCTTTCCGAGTCTGATGCTGTTGCCAGATCTTGTGACTTTTTAATGTTGCTAATATTTGCCCTTTTTCTTTCCATTTCAAAGTAAAAAAATGTGGATTCAGTCTTTCATGCTGTTTGCAGCTCTTGTTTCTCATCTGAAATCTTTGGTCCCTGTTCTGAATCCTGCCGCTTAATATGAGTTACGTCGCTCATCATTTGTGATCATACAGCAAAGAGTATTGGGTATATATTGTGGCGTGTGCTGTCCTGACCCAGGAAATGCACAAAGAATATTATCATAGTAGAGGTATCTAAATGGGTACACAGAGGGGAAAGGTGTGTAAAATGGGCCTGCAATTTTTATTCTGGACCAGAAATCATCAGCCAACTCAATTCTATTCTGCTTAGATGTATGAGAGACCGGGGCTGTGCTTCCCACTACAGAAATTAAATCTCTCTCTTTAAGTGATCTCATAGCAAGAAGCCCTGTTTCATTGCTGTTAGGAATGGATCACTTTGTTTATCTTGTATATATCTGAAATAAACATGCCAAACCCAGTGCTGTCAGTATTATTATTATTATTTTTAGCCTTTTGGCCCTACCGTTTGCAAACCTATTTTCACCTGCATCCACGTGGGTTAGATCCAGATGGGTTCTGCTGATGTTAGGGCACTTACATTATTGCATTGGAACTTTCAGTGGAGGGATTTCTATTCATTCTTCCCTCCTGCTGCAGACCTCCCCACCTACACACACACACACACTGTTCATGAGGGTCCCCTGCCCCTCAGGAGCAGAATTTTGGAAAGGTCATTATGCTATAGCAGGATTGGGGAGGAGAAGTCTTATTCCACAAGCGTCTTTGCAGTACATTGGCTCCGACCCTCTATCCATAGCACTTCATGCATCTGACAAAGGGGGTTCTGGTGCACTGAAAACTTAGACTGCAATAAATATCTTCAAGATGCCTCAGAAGCACTTGATGGTTTTGCCTCTACAAAAGAGAGCCAGCGTGGTGTAGCGGTTAAGAGCAGTGGTTAAGAGTGGTGGACTCTAATCTGGAGAACTGGGTTGATTCCCCACTCCTTTACATGAGCAGCGGAGGCTAATCTGCTGAACCGAGTTGGTTTCCCCAATCCTCCACATGAAGCCAGCTGGGTGCTTAGGCTAGTCACAGTTCTTGGAACTCTCTCAGCCCCGCCTACCTCACAACGTGTCTGTTGCGGGGAGGGGAAGGTGATTGTAAGCCAGTTTGATTCTTCCTTAAATTGTAAAGAAAGTCAGCATATAAAAACCAACTCTTCTTCTTCAGACGACTGTGGCTTGCTCCTCTGGATGTCATCAGTGTATTTCTTTTGTTGGACTTCTTATCTGAATCTTAAGCGTCTCTCCCCTTGTTCGATGTAAGGTTTCATTTTTCACTTCTGGGGCTATTGATAGTTGGGTTCTCACTTTTGATTTGCTATGCTCCACTCAGCTCTCCAGCCATCTGACTGTCTTCATTTGCACAGCCTGATCTTGTTTGGAACCTGGCTCTGCCTCGCTTGCTTCCCACTGGTCTTGGAATGGTCTTCTTCAACATATAACCCAGCCAACAAACAAACCTTGCATCTTTTTGCCTAGCGTTAATTTTAAATCTTCTCAGCTCCCTTTAGCCTTCAGAGATGTGATCCTCAAAAACTAATTCTCAAATATATTTTTACAGCTTATAATTGCATTAAAATTGACATTTTATGTTTGAAGAAATAACTGTTTATGTGCATAGTCTCCATCCCATCCACCACCACCCTTCTGCTCCCCCCCAATTTTTATTTTAGTTTGTAAGATGCTGTGGGCAGGGATGTATTTACTGTATCATGTATGTATACTGGGAGGTGCTATGCTTTGGAAATGTATACTGAAGGAAAGGGAAACATAATTGCAAGTAACATTTAATAAATGGAAATCATAAATAATACACTTTGCGCAAGAAGGTACACCGCCCTCTGTCAAGAAATTGACAGTCTCTGCTTTAAAACTGATAAACTGGAAAATAAATCCTTGCTTATCAGATATGACTATAGAGAGAAAGCAAAAAAAGAAAAGAAAACAACTAGTCTCATTTCAAAAACTGTGAGAGCTTATTTATTCAATTTATAGCTCGCCCTCCTGGGCCAAGGCCAGGCTTAGGGTGGGTAACAATATAATTGCAATATAAATAGGCAAGAACTGGGCTGCTTTCACTGTTTCATCAGTCGTAGGTATTTTCCAGTTTTATCAGCCATGAAAACTCCATACCATCTTAAAACTGTACGTTTAATGCATTTTCTAATGAAACAGAGGAAGACAGCTTTATGCTTTCTCTTTAAAGGGAGCAATATTTTAGGGGGGGACCCACTCTTGCAGAGCTCCTGCTCTGTTCTTAATGCTCCTCTTAATGCTAATCAGCTTTCCGCTTCTGGATTTGCTGCCTGTTTTGCAGCTGTTCTCTGCTGCTGGATTTGCCTGCATGTCATCTGAGGAATCCAAGGAAACTCATAAACTCTTCTGCAGCTAAGGAAAGGTCACCGCCAGCTGCTGGATGCTATACAGCTCCCTCTGCAACGGCCACCCATTGTTTTATGCATTAGGAGAAAATTATTATTTATTCCAAATCTGAGGTGACAGTTTAACCCCCCCAGACCCCAGTCCAGCCATGGTGGACTTCCTGTTTCTGTGCCTGAATCTCTGCCTGGGTGAGAGCGCGCAAGCAGATGCTGCATTTCTCTGCATTCAGAACATTTTTATCCTGCTTTTCATCCAAGGAGCTCAGGGTGGCATACGTGGTTCTCCCCTCCTCCATCTTATCCCTACAACAACCCTGTGAGGTTGGGCAAAGCTCAGAGAAAGTGACTGGCCCAATGTCACCCAGCTAAGCTCTATGGCAGAGTGGGGAACTGAGCCCAGCTCTCCCTGCTTCCTAGTCTGGCACTCTAACCACTGCACCATACTGACCTTTGCAACACCCCAGCTCGTTGCAACAGCTGGGATTGTGCCAGCCTAGCCTCTGTCAGGTGATCGAGAATATTTATTTATTTATTTACTTTATAGCCTACCTTTTCCGTTGAGACTCAGAGGATCACACAGTGTAAAACAATGCAATCAAAGAGCAACAGGACTAGGATTACAAAAAACAAACAATGAAAAAAAATCAGACATATGTCAAACAATGCAGAAGATGGCATTACAAAAGAAACAGGATAATATATCCAAAAACAGATAATACATATCATACACAGTGGCATATACCACAGTCCTGTTCCCTGATAAAAGTGCCTTCCTGGACCATTCCATTATGCGATAGCCCTTCTACCTTTATAAAAATGCCCATCTGAACAATTGTGTTTTACGTAGTTTGTGTAATGTGAGAAAAGTGGGAGCCTTCTTGTGGTTGGCCCAGGCTAGTCTAATCTCTTCAGATCTCCGAAGCTAAACAGGGTTGGCCCAGGTTAGTATTTAGATGGGAGACATCCACGGAATACTAGGGCCTTTATGCAGAGCCGGACAATGGCAAACCACCTCTATTAGTCTCTTGCCTTGAAAACCCTACTGGGTTGCCATAAGTCGGCTGTGACTTGACAGCACTCTACATACACATTCTGTAGAGATAATTTTAATAACTGGCCTTTTGCCAATGCCTTCATTGGGAAGTGGAATGCATCCTAAATCCTTATTTAAATACTCATGCAATAGTCTTGATACTGGAGCAGAAATGTTTATTTTCTCCTGGTCTTGATTCAAGTTTGCTAGGATCAGCATTCCTTGTTCTCAGATGCCTTCCTTTCCATTTATGTTGGAAAACCTCACTTGTTGAAAGGAACACTGTAAAGTGAGAGGATCTTGGGCCTTTGTGTGCAGAAAGGCAAATGTTTCGAGTCAACCTCCTGACCTAGTTTCTTTACCAGGGAAAGGGAAGGAGCTTCAGGTGCATACTTTGGTTGGTGTTGTGGGCTTTTTCAGGGACATCTTGTTGACAGCTGGGTTGGGGGAGCAATGCTTTGTCTTTGAGGTTCGACTTTGGAGCCACTGCTTTCTTCTCCAGACAATTCCTCCCTGATTGGCACATGAAGCTGCCTTATACTGAATCAGACCCTTGGTCCATCAAAGTCAGTATTGTCTACTCAGACCAGCAGCGGCTCTCCAGGGTCTCAGGCAGAGATCTTAAACATCACCTACTTACCTAGTCCCTTTAACTGGAGATGCCAGGGATTGAACCTGGGACCTTCTGCATGCCAAGCAGATGCTCTACCACTGAGACACGACCCAGGCTATGTATTTCCACCCTCACAGCCTCATCTTCGTCACTGCCAGAATCTGTATTATTATGAATAACAACAATCCTTAACATGCACATACCATTCCTGTGTTCCAAGCACTTCGCGTACATTTAGACAGAAATGGTTGCAACAGGCCCTGCAAGGTAGACCAGAACTGTCCTGGTGTTATTATCCTCACATTGCAGATGGGGAATCTGAGGCTGAGCAAGAGTGTGGTTTGCCTAAGGCAACAAACACTGCCATCCTAAGGAGAGCTACACTGTTCTAAGCTCGTAAATTTCAGTGGACTTAGAAGGGCATAACTCTTAGGATGGTACTTTTAATAGTGTTTGTGGCTTAGATGAAGTTGAAACTGATGACCTAAGGTTACAGTCCAGCCACTGCACAACACTAGGTTGGGTATGGGTTCTCTTTCTCCTTGCAGTCTGTTCCAGCTTACTGTCTGGCAACACTGCGATTGTGTTGGAGATACAGGAATAATCAGACCTTTTCCTAAGTCAGAACATTTAATGGCCAATTGATAGTTCAGTTGTTGTGTTACAGGCATGCATTCTCACAAGGCATTTACTGCACTCTTTTTTTAGGTCTCAGGCTAAAACATTTTCTTTTATTGTTTTTTAATTAAGGGGTCAATCTTTGCAAATCATTATTACAGTCTGCTTCTAACCTGAGGACACCTTTATGAGACTTAAAGCTGTTTTATGCTGTTTTTATGCTCTTGGTGAGTTTTTACTATGGGTTTTTTAAAAATTGTTTATAACGTTGAGGATTTATGTTTTTAATTATGTTTTACTGTGTAAGCCACCTCAAGCAAATTTGCATAGATTTGTTTTCTAAATAAGAAATGCAAAAGATGTGAGGATGCTTCAGAAACTAGCATTAAATATCCCTTCCCATTATAATCACAGTCAAAGAATTGTTTTGGATTGTGGCAATATTTGAGGGATGAGAAACATAATAATGCACCCGATCAAACATCTGTCTGGAAAACAGTGGCACATAGTTACTTTCAAAAAAAAGTATTAATTCCTGTCCTGACTTTCTCAAGCCCCCTTGTGTTGGCCAATGTCAAATTAATACATTACACTTCAAAATATTTACAGTACAATGTCCCAAGAATGAGCTCAAAAGAGCATTAACATTGGGATCACCATGAATTTGAGAAAGCAAGTTGGGTCATAAAGTGTTTGTGTCACAACGTTTCCCATTACATGATTTGACTACTGCTAGGAAGCTGACCATTTTTTTCCTCAACAGGTTAAAAATATTATTATGAAAGAACAACAACAATAATAATGACATGAAGACAGCAGTACGGGAAGAGAGCCTGTTTGTGCTGACACATTGTGGTTTCACCCCTTTCCTCCAGGCACTGCTTAGGTCTCAGAGTGCCAGGGTTCAGCCCTAGTTGGAAATGATAGCCCCTGTCTTAGGAGCCCTTTCTCCAAGGGGTAGCTGCTGGATCCTATTAGGAACTAATAGGGAGAGGTAGCCATGTCCAGAGCACAGCAGCACGCATGGGAGTTAGAGTAACCTGTGACCTGCCCTCTTGAATAACCCGTTCACCAGGGCCGTTTTGTTTGAAATGCCAGCGGTGAGCAGGTACCTGATATTAGGTAGGTTAAACGTACTCGATGAGTTGGAAGAGAGCAAGAGTTAAAGAAACCTCTCTTCTATCCTTATAAAAGCCCTGTAAATTGGGCTCAAGAGGTAGCAACTTGCCCAGACAGCAAAAGTCTGAGAAGAGATTCTAGCCTGGGTCTCCTCTAACCAGCCCCCACATTCTAGCCACTGTCTTCATGTGGAGGAGTGGGGAAACTAACCTGGTTCACCAGATTAGTGTCTAATGCTCATGTGAAGGAGCGGGGAATCAAACCCGGTTTTCCAGATCAGAATCCACCACTCCAAACCACCACTCTTTAACCACTACACAACGCTGGCTCTCCTTGGGAACTGTAGTCTGCTGAGAAATCTGTCAGAGATCTCTAGCCTCCTTCAGAAATGTATGATTTCTAGGACTCCCTTGGTACAGGGAATGATTAGTGAAACAGTTTGCTGATAGTGTGGATGAACTTGCCCAGGTCACAGTTCACACGGCCAGTGTGTTTGTCATATATGCACTTGCAGCTTAGACAATAATGTGAGAGGCATGTGTGTGTAAACATATAGAGACATGTGCCAGGGAGCCCAGACTGGCTGCACCTCCCTGCTGTGTGTCCACTCTATGATCACAAGCATCTCTGCTTCTCACTTCAGAGTTTTCTCCTTCAAATGATGTACACACCAAATTATGCTTGCTATGTAAAACTGTGAATTGGCCAGTACCTCTGGGTTGCCAAGGAAGACAAATGGAATCTGAATATGTTTATCTGAAATGAGAAAAAATGACAGCAGCTTGCCTGTATTTTAACTTTTGGGGGCTTTAAATTGGTTTTTTTTTTTTAAGCTTCTACAAAACAACAGTAGAGAACAGATTTTATCATTCTGAACTCAGCAAAATTCTTCTTCCTTAGCAGTGAGGAAAGGATGTATTAGACAGGAAAAAGACATTTCCAGAAAGCTTTTTGGATGCACCTATCAGGAGACAAGATCGGCTTTTGGCTCAATGGATTTTATTTAATAAGAGTTTTGAAGTGCATGTGGGGACATACTTTTTAGAGCCACATTTAAGTAAGAAGTGCACCATGCCTAAAGGAATAAGCCTTTAAAAGCAATGAAGCCTTTGTATTCACATATAAGGTCTTGGCACAGAGAACTATGTTTTCTTCATGATATATAATTTCTCAGTGCTAGGTTTGGATCCTGCTGGAGCATTACTGAGTACGCAAGCCAGCTGTCCCCGATTTTTTTCGCTATAACTTTTTAGCTGTAGGCCATGCATTATATAACATTTTTTAAAGCTACTTTTTAGAATTTCTATGCGTCCCAATTCTTTTCTATGTGTTCCAATTCATTTTCATATGGCATTCTGTCACGTGAAGAACCAAGCTCTTAAACAGGCACTCCAGAGATCTGGGTGTAGATAACTATGGTGGGGTGATATAATCCTTCCCTTCTGCGATTTGGAGTAATTAGTTTGTTACTTATTTCTAGAAAGTTGATGCAATATGTTGATATCTTAGGGCTGTGCCACATGCATTACAGGAAGTGCTGAGAAGAAAATGTGTGACTCATACTATTTCTTGCATTTCCATGCTAACATTTGAAGGGGGGGAAATAATTTTTTTCTGTGATGCCACATGCAAGCTTCAGGTGCACATGCAGCTTGGGAGAGTGTCATTTAGAGAGGGGTGTGTGTGTGTGCACATGCCCATTTTCAGATGTGATTACTCCTCAGAAGTAGCTATATTTCTAGCTAACTCATTCAGTCTGTACCCCATATAACTATTATTATAAACAGTTATAGGTAAATCAAAGGGACAAATCCCCTTATTTTAAAAAAGGCACGTGGATGGCATTTGTCCTGCGTTGATAATATTGTTATATAAATATAAAATAATTGTACAATATTTAAAAGACCTCATAATCATCATCTTCAAATACTTTTTTTTACATTGTCACCTTCTAATACATTCAACATTAAGCTTTGAAAATCATGCCCCCCAGCAATATCTGAAACACTGCCCATGGCAGTTTTTCAATGACCTTCCCTGCAAGCATGATACACGTGTTCACCTGGAAGCGCAAAAAGCTGATGCATGAATCACTTGTTCTTCCACTTCCCATAACATGCAAACTTGCCCTTAGAATAATGGCACTAATATACAAGACTTGGTTGAGGCTTACAAGTTATTTTGTGCTCTGAGACTGGTGTTAGAGGTCAGCAATGGCAGGAGGCTGCCAAGGCCCGAGCACCCCAGGAGGGTCCAGGAGCACGTGGTGGAGGCTGGAGTGTGCTCTCTTGGGAGGACAGGAGTCCCTCTGGGTTCCCACAGTCTAGGCTACTGGCTGTGGTGATAGGGCAATGTATCCTCTCCCTGCACACCAAGGAGGAAGAGGGCAAGAGGCACCCTTTCCCTCTGAACAGCTGCCCTTCACGACTCACTGGAAAGAGCCCAGTTCTCCTAAAGATGGCCCTCTGATACCCGGGGGCGGGGGAGGGAAGCTGCTGTTGCTGTTTCTTTGCTATCAGCATTGGGACTCTTCTTGACCCACCTATTGTTGGTATAGTGCTGCACAGGCATAAGTAACCGCTGGGTATCATGCAAGTGTGTAGGCACTAACAGTTTACAGCCTCTACTGCTTCCCAGAGAAAGAAATGGTGGATGGCTGCTGCTTATCCCCTACACATCTTCACACAGCGACCACTACTCATTAGCCAAGACCATTATCCACAGTGATGGTGGCCAGTTTCTACCATTCCCTGTCTTTGCTGCCTTTTTTTAATGGGGTGAGGCGACAAAGACCTGCCTCCATCTGTAGCACATTTATTGGGAGGATCACCAAAAAGCATATTTCCTAAGTTGTCTAAAACACATCTAGCTACCTTGAACAACGTTCACAGCAGATTATCTACCGGCAAGACTGTGCACCAGTTCAGTATAGTAACAGTTATGACAGAAGGCATGTATAAAAACAAGCAGTTTTTTGCAGGTTTGGGTTAATAGCTGTTTTTAAAAAACTGAATCTGTGAATGCAACCCAAGTTGCCGGGGGGGGGGGATTATGGCCTTCTAAAAAAAACCTCACTTCTTCTGGAGTCCTAAGATTAATGTTTTCAGGAGACATACAACTGTGGGCAAAAATAAGGCATGTGGATGCTCATGCTAAGGGAAAATGTCAATGTGCCCTTTTATTTTAAACTCATTGCAATCTTGATGGTGCACCCTTGTATGGTAATACAAATCTCTCTCAAATATCATTTAAAATTGGAATTCTTTGTCAATGATGTTCATAAGATTTTTATTCCAAACAGGAGAAACTAAATACAACTATAACTTGGTTGAAAAAATGAATCAAAATTAACCTGTAGAATAACGGACGCACAGAAGTTTATATTTTTTCCCTTGCTCATTTTGTCAGCTTTTGATAAGCATTCTTATTCCACATTATGGCAACAATTTACACCTGAAAGAAAACAAATCACAACTATTTTGGCTGGGACTGATGGTTGTTGTTGTTTTGATTACTTTTTTTTTGCAGAATGCTTATTAAACGGTTTTGGAAACTCCTCAAATTCAAAAAATGTTTGCCATTTAGCACGTGGGGACTGAAGCATCCTTGAAGGAGCTACCTAGTTACACCACTCAGGCCAACAATTACAGGCACTCACATTTGCCAAAAAATTGTGATTTCTTTTCTTCCAGGAAAAGCTGTCTCTCTTAAAGTATTAATTATTTCAAATAGTTTGAGTGCTTTATCTTTCTTTCAAAAAAAAAAGCTGGCCGCAACAAAATTTCAATCATGAATTATGGTGACATCCGAAATTTGTTCAGACACACCAGTTAAAAGTATTTCTATTTAGAATTTTTATTTTAGCAACTAATAATCATATACAAAGCACTCATGGCGTAAATATATATGAAAGGAATGAATTCATTGCAAGCATGGATTGGCATACAGAGATCACCTGAAATAAGAGGGAGGAAAATTAACAAGGAAGTTGAAAGAAATGAGGATAAGTGTAAGTACTAACAAATTGAATCAACATTAACCAGAAAGGCTCCCTGAAGGGAAAAGGTCCGTTTCTCATGACTTCTCTGTTTATTGATTCAGATGAAAGATAGATTCCACATTGAGCTTGTTTATTAATTAAAATAGCTTCAGAGATGTAGAATTTAAGCATTTGCATGTTCAAATCCAGAAGAAGCAAACCTATTGTTTTGACGGTCCCCTGTTTAGTCTACCTTGAATGCCTTGGAAATGTTTTATCAAAGGATAGAGAATTGCAAAAATACTGTGCCCTGTGCCCCTGGCCCTCCCCACTGCTTTTTGTTAACTTGGATGGCAAAATTATAAAGTAGGTGTCTGTCTCCTCCTTTGTATTAAACAAACAAGCTGTAAAAATGTGTTACCGCATGTGCAGACTGGTAATGTATTTGGGGTGCCTATTCGAAGTGTAACTGCTGCAAACCAGCTTACTAAGGGCTAAGCCTGAACAGTTCACCCTCAATTTTGTCAGTATCAAAAAAAAGGATCTCCACTGTTTACTATTTTTGGCACTCCTTGAGAAAACATTAATCCCTTATATTGCGCTGGATGCCAAATACCTTTGGGAAGCATATCTGAATTCTTTGAGAGGCTGACAACATGTTAATAATTGCTTGTATATTATGGAGTGTACAGACCTGCTCTTAGTGGGGAAAAATAAAGGCATGAATGCAACACTTTCCATTAGCAAAGTTGCCAAAGTTCATAATCACTTTGTTCAGATTATGAACCTCAACACCTGGTAATGCTTATTTTCTAATCCAAGGTAAGCATTATGACTCAAGACTTCTTTGCTGCTTTGGATTTGCTGCCTTGGAATCTGAGTTGAAGAATTTCTCTCTTCCACCTACTTGGCTGCTACTGTGATGGCAACAGGGAAGAATGGAGTTCTTTGCCCTGATACATTGAATGTTGTTCCCTGCAATGCTACTGGAGCAGTGCCCAGAGGAGAACGGAACATTGGTTTCTTCTCATCAGTGGACTGGAAGATATCCTTATATGGGTTGTGCCTCTCTGTGCTCTGTGGGCAGGGCATGTGCAAATTTTATTGGAAAGGCTTCCACTATCCTGAGGAGGTGCTCTACCTCCCCAATTCACATTTTGCCAAGCTTCCAATGGAGACTGATTCTCCTCTAGTGTCACAATCACATAAGAAAGAATTCTACATGAACACCTTAAGGCTGAGAAATAGGTGAGGAAAAGCCTGATAGTGTTCCTTTTGACTTAGGGAGTTCCTTTCCCATTCCTCCTCCACCAACTAGAGCAGGGGACAATCCACTTCTAATCCACTGATGAGACTAAGCCTTCACAGTAAGTCAAATGTTTCACTCTCCATCAGTGGAGGAAGGCATCCGTGTATGGGATATTGAAAAGCTTTATTATCCTGGGTGGGGGGAAAACTGAAAGGAGAGTAATTAAGGAACTATTTTTTTGGGAAGATTTGTCTAAAATAGCCACAGCCAAGGCAAACTTGTTTAGTTGGAGTGCCTCTCCAAAGTAGAGACTGAAGGCCAAGTCACTGTCCTACCTATGCATGCACTGGATACACTGGTGGAGACAGTTGCATATGTAGTGGCCACCCAAGCAAAAAAGGCTGATGGGAGATGTTGACTGCCGTAAGCCAGGGAAATGCATGCACTAATGCATCTGGATAAGTTTTGGACTATAGTAACACCACATACTGGTTTGCCTTTATGTGCATTTAAAAGAACAGAATAGATATACTTGAGGCCCCACCACAGATCTCGGGAACTAATGGGAATAAAATTGGATTCAGTTGGCTTTAGATTAGGCCCTTGGCTCATCTGTCCAGCATTGTGCTCTCTCCTCTAAAAGTTGCTTCCAAAAGAAACATATTTGAATTTATATATTAGGATTTTATTAAGGCAGGCAGGTAGATGAGTAGCTACTGCCAAAGGTTTCTCCACAGAAAAAAAAGCTTTAATGGTTTGTTCTATTGGAAGAGTTAATAAAGAGTGAAGCATATATTAGAAAAGGATTAGCAGGGAAAATATACAGAATGATGATAAGCGATAAAGAATTTATGATTAGAATAATACAGGCAAAATGGGCAAAAGAAACCACAATATCAACACAAATGGTGAATAAAATGATGAAGGGTATTAAAATGTTGAAGATGGATAGATATAAAGAGTTGGAAAGGAAAATAATGCTGAAGTGGTACAGAACATCAGCCCAAATAGCACATATGATTAAAGGAATGAGACCGAATTGTTGGCATTGTAATGCAAAAGAGGGGTGGTTCTCACATTTGTGGTGGGAGTGCCCAAGGGTAATAGAATTTTGGAACAAAATACTTAGTAAAATTAGAGAATTGTTTAAGATTAGACTTCAAGTAACTGTAGACCTGATGTTTATGGGAATAATGGGGTGTGAGAAGGTAGAAAAGAGTGAACAAGAGATGTTTAAAGCGATGATATTAGCGGCTCACGCAGTTATAGCTTTTGGATGGAAAGATAAAACAAAGTGGACTATGGACAGGTGGAATAATTATGTGTTCGAATATGTGCAAACAGATGTATTGGGATACTTAAAACAACAGACGATGGGAGAAACAGAAGAAATGGAACTGAAGACTAAGTGGAACCCATACATTAATTGGGTGAAAAGGAGACGCCAATGAAGAGACTTTAGTAAAACTAAAAAGGCTATGCTCATGGCTGAAAATATGAAAATATGATATTATGGATTGGTCCGTGGGGGGAGGGAAAGGGGGGGGAAGGGGGAAATTTGTATTGGAAGAAGGAAAGTGTAAAGTGTAATTATAAAGGTATGGAGATGTAAAATTACCTCCAATGCAATAAAAAATATATTTAAAAAATAATAATGGTTTGTTCTATTATAAGTTGTAGCGTGACAAGTTGTCCACATGCTTGTTATGGATCTGTAAGCATAAATTAAAACCCAGGGTATTTTTTAAAAAAAGAGACCCAGAACAGAATTCAACAAAGTCCTAAGTCCCATTATCACTTGATAACCAGCCATCTTTCCAAGAAGCTGAATGACCTCAGGCAGTCACTCTCAGCCTAATCTACCTCATAGGGTTGTGAGGACGGGGCAGGGAGAACCTTGTATGCCACCATGAGCTCTTTGGAGGAAGGATGGGATAAAGATGCACAGAATCAATAAACAATCTATATTAAAGTAATGTCTGAAGTAGTGCACACTGTTACTAGATATAAGTTATTTTGAGATTTCGATAAGATTAATGGATGCCTGCCCCATTACCTTCAAACAGTGTTCAGTGTCTGAAGTTCCATGTGACATCAGAACTACCATAATTGCACACAGATCAAACACAAGACATTAATATTCTGGAGTTTTGCTCTATGTGCTTGTTCTCTTAGAGATCGATGCATTGTTTTAGTTGGAAAAGAATATTTAAGAAAAAATAGATATGTACATTACTCTGAAGATTTTTCCCATGACCTTCAAACATAATGGGAGGAGTCCCTTACAGACTGTAACTGAGGAAAAACCGCACACTTTGGCCACAGTAGAGTAACAGGGATGTGCATACATGCCAAATTGGGGCTGGAAGGGCAAATAACTGAGTCAGCCGTGTCTTATTTTACAATGGTCAAATTATCAGATTTCCCATGAAGTCACTTGAAGCCTTTGTGGAAGTAGTAGCCTGTATTCGGTTACTAAACCATAGTGCCATTAAATAAAAATGGCAGGACTCTCACCCCCGCCCCAGCTTCATCTTGCAGGACTCAGGAGCATCACCTGTCAGCTAGGACTAGGCATTCTCTACCATACGATTGTCCCCAGGCAGATGTTTCTGCTTTCTCCTCTACTAAGGAAGCCATATGGCTTAGCTTTTCCTACAAGTCATGTTTTATAACCGAAAGCATTTCTGAATAAGAACACAGGATTCAACAGCCATCAAATAATAGAAGCAATCACAACTGCCCAGAAACCATGGCTACTGCTGAGTAAAATGTGAAGTCACAATAGAGACATAAGCAGAGTGCCTTTCCCTCACAACTGAATGGGCTCAGGGACACTGGCTCTCGATGAGCTTGACAAATCTCTTCAAAGTTTTTAATTTCCTTAAGAAGCTAAAGAATTGATTCTATTCACTAGCTTACATGAAAAAGTACTTAGAAGACAGTATCTTTAGAGACGTAAATTATCTGAAAAATGATACCTTTTCAAATGATTAAGTCATCCAAAAGTACTGTCCTTTCTGAGCAATCCTGTCTACAAGAGATCACGCACATACCAGAAGCATTTTTTTTTCTAGATGGAGGTTTCCTGGCCCACCGACTCTGGGCATTCTGCCTCTCAGTGGCCTCTGATTAATACCAACTTCCTTGTTTTGGTTTCCGTCTTTAAGAGACTCCTTCCCTCAACTCTGTGTTGCTCCCTCAACGAGCAATTATTCTGTTTTAAGAATGCACAACTTTTCTTACCCTGCCATCCTGCTAATACGTAAAGAAGAATCTGTTGCAGAAAATTTAATGAAATTTTCCAGCACTGGGAATTCCCATTTTAATTTTACCTTAGCCTCTACCTTTAAAACAGCATTTTTTTAAAAAATGTACCATCTAACCATTTTGGGTTTTTTTACAACTAAAAGCCTTGTGCACTTCTGCCTTTTGATACTCTCCTTCTCCCAGAGCCTATCTAAAAAGTGCATTCTTGGATATGGGGCACCTCTACATGGAAGGGGTTTCCCATGGTGGACACGCTGCCAGTGTGATTGTAGAACAATCTGTGTTTGCAATGGAAGGTCCAAGCTAACGAGGTTGCTCCTCATTACTAGCTAGTTTCCCTTTCACACAAGATGTGAACCACATCTGTTCTCCAGTGCAGTGATCATGATTCTCCGCCTCTTCATCATGATTCTCTGCTCTCCCTTATTTATTCTTGGCCTGCATGCATAGCTCTGCTTGAGAATAGCACCATACTAGAACCCTTCCACTGCTTTTATTTTTATCACATGCATAGCTTTGCTCTAGAACAGAGCAAAACTAGAATCCTTTTGCCACATAGTACGCGGAATAGTAAAAAAATATATATGTTTTTCCAAAAAGCAGTACATGAACCAGGCACTTGCATGTCCCTCCCCCCAGATTAGTTTCTTTCTGGGCCACCCACAGAGCTACTGTCACTCCTGGTCTTCTTTCCCTTAAGTGCAGCTGTTGCGTGAGAGAGAGAAAAAAATCTAGATATCGGCAATCCACATTTATGATGTGCCCAGAATATTGTGATTGTGTATAATATATGTGGGGAGGAAATTACAGGGCTGAAATAGACATGAAGGGTCAGTGCAAGACATATACATGGACAGCCAACACACGCTCCTGGAGTGCAGTACATGGCTGCTATGTGTGTCAACTCATACCACAAAAGGATTGTTTTGCATTGTGGTGTTTGAAGAATAGTGTTACAACGTAGACAAGAACCCCCCTCCAAAGCTCCTCTAGTATGTTGGTGTCAAAACCAACATCAACAAATAAATGGCAAAATATATCTTTTTCCTGGCTTAAAAAGCACTCTTTTTTCCCCAGAGGAAAGATCAGGTGGAGACTGATTCATGCACAAGGGGAAGATGATGTTGTGTGGAAACAAACAAAACAAAAAAGTGCACAACTTGGACTACTGAAACAGGGAAAAAACCCTGTATGGAAACACCCACGGATACTGAATATTTGCCACATTTTCTGGTACATTCCACAATTCTCAGCTAAAAAGTCCAAAGCGAATTGTACAGACACACACCTGCCTAAAGAAAACTCTTGGATACACAGAGATAACAGTGGCTTTTATCCTACCTTCATTCTGAGAGGATTATCGCTAGGCATTCCAGTGCGCTGGCCAACTTCTGACTTGGCAAAATGCAGAATTCTTCCCAGGTCCCAGTCAGAACTTACAGCAGTCCAGTTAAATTAATATCTAAATATCAAAGCAGCTTCCATTATATAAAGAATTATTTAGTTGAGGAAGATTGGAGTAGGGCCAGCTGTTCCAGAAGATGACATAGGGAAGCTGTCTATATTGGCACTGTAGAGAGGGAAGGACAATACACATTGCAACGTTCACACATACACACCCCTTTCCAATTCAGTGGCCCAAATCTCTACTACTAGTGCAAGCTCCTCACTGAAAAGCTGTGGAGCAGATGACAGCCAGCACCAGCGCTGGGATCTGACTTGAGCCCCAGCCACCACTGCTGGGAGGCAACCTTAGAAGTTCCCCAGCACCGTGCTGGCTGCTTGACAAATTGCTGAGAAGCAGCACAGCAGAAGCAGGTGGCGTATAAGCACCATGGAGGATGTGACCCTTATCGAGCTTGACAAGGGAGGGTGATCATGGTGCCAGTTACGCACCAGAGAGGCAACAGGAGGGGCATCTTAATTGTCATTCAGTGTGCCAAAAAGCTGAAGGGTAGATCAAAAACAGATCACAGAATACATGTACATGCTATTTAGAAACTTAATGAAGCTATTCATTAAGAGTGAATACTCTTATTCAACTACTGAGGAAAGAATGGTAATAATTCCTATATACAGGATTTTAAAAAAAACTAAAGTTATCAAATAGTTTGAGCCACGGGACATGCCACAGTAAGCCATCAAATAAAATCCTGAAAGTCAGTGCTAGATCTATCTATCTATCTATCCCTCCATGCAGAGATTATTATTTCTCCATAAAACCTCCATGCAGAAATTATTTTCTTATGCCCAGTTCAGACTAAATATCCTACTCTGTCAGCATAAATATCATACTCCTGTAGCAGAATGGGTCAGCATAACCCATCTGACTCATAATGTAAATTATAGAAAGGATGCTGTCAGGTGACTCATGGTTGGTTAGCATAGTTAGGTTTAGGCACTTGCTTCTCATGTATTCTTTAACATTTGACACCAACTTGATAAGAATAGAAAATGCAGAACTGGATACTGGGGCTGGGGCTCAGTGGAAGAGCATCTGCTGGGCATGCAGAAGGTCCCAGGTTCAATCCCCGGTATCTCCAGTTAAAGGGACTAGGCAGGTGGGTGATGTGAAAGACCTCTGCCTGAGACCCTGGAAAGCCGCTGCGGTCTGAGTAGACTATACTGACTTCGATGGACCAAGGGTCTGATTCAGTACAAGGCAGCTTCACGTGTTCAAGTGTCTTTGTTCTTATTTTATATTAATTCAACTTACAGTCTTCCGAGGCCTTTTCTGCCAGCCTTCTCATGGGGAGGGGAATTTCCTCTTCTCTGGACTTTGTAGAGTACCTTGATACTAGCTGCAGTCAGGCTGCTGGGGCCGAGTTCTATTCAGCTCTCCCTGGTCTACAGCTCTCTTGGCTCTTAGGCACCTTCCACCTCCTGAGGGAATTCTCTGCTGCAGGTATCTGTCCCTGTTTTCTGAAGTCCTTCAAAACTTGTCCTCCGTCTCCTCTCGTTGAATAAGCCAGTGAAGGGGGATTGAAAAATCTTAACTTGTGATTGGCTCCTACCAAAGTTTGCTAAAGGGGCCAATAGAATTCTCTCTGCTGCCTGATTGGTTCTTCCCTAATCAAGCTAAGGGCCAATAAGACAGCTCTATTTCCCCTCCTTCTCTAATTCGTTAGCTTTACAAAGCCTGAATTTGCATGATTTCTATTATTCTATTATTGCATGCTTTCTATTACACATAAAGGCCTTAAATTCATTCTAATACATATACTCTCCTTTTTACAATTATATATACAAATACATTTTTGAGTTTTAAAAAATTTCTTCACAGATGCTACATATAAACAGCTGAATCAGGCTTTCCCCTCTCCCCACTCTCTTCTTTTACAGGACATGCTGTACTGATAGGCAGCAAGCATTCTAGCAGACCAGATTACCTCTTTGGAATAAAGAAATGTTTTGTGCAGCTTGAAAACTTCCTATACAGGTCAGAAAAGAGGCATTGCCTGAACTATCTGTACTTTACTTTTGGATCCATATAGTATTTATTTTGGCACATACTTTTGTTTTGCAAAGTGCTTCATTCTGCATGCATCTATGTTGTTTAAAATGTGCTTGTCATTCATTTCAGGTCCTAATATCTCTGCTTTGCTATATCAGAATGTATGCCAAACCGAGGAAGTGGAGGCAAGAAGACTGCTGTGAGATTTACTGTGTAGGGTTTATGTGAATAATCATATTCCAGTTCTCTTCAACCCGTGGATTGGAACCTTCAGATATGGGGCACCTCTTACATGGGGCACCTCTGTGAGCCCCACAGTTGGGGTTGCTGCTTTCTGAAGGATCTGCTACTAGAGTGCATGCATACAGAGCAAAGACTAAAAAGTTGTCAAAGACACTATGCAAGTCTTTAATAAGGTAACTTGAAGCTTTGAGCTGTACAAGTTGTACCTCTCTGGAATTCCTAACTCATCCAAAGATGAAATGAAAATGTGTGTTCTTAGAGAATAGACTGTGTAAAGTACTTAGCTTTGGTACTGTTCATATAGCCATTGTGGAGGGAATTAAACAACTGCTGTTCATTTTTGTTTTGCCCACATGCTAAGGAGGAGCAGAGGTCACATATTCTCTTGCACTGAGTAAAAAATATGGAGCATCTACCTTTGAAAAAGAAACATTACCGAGCTCCTTCTGCCCAGGAAAATCAAAGTACTTACACTCTACTCCAGACCCTTCTGCACGCTCTCTTTCAAAGAGCCCTGGGAAAAGAGCAGAAAACTGTTGTTCAATCTTCCAGCAGCCATTTAGCATCAGACTCCTGCAGGCAAAGGGTGAACCCTAAAATAATGGGCGCAAGCCTAGCAACAGTTCCAGTGAAAAAACTTTGTGAATACCAATTGGAAACAGTTTCTGGGTGTCACCACATTGATGTTTCTGGGATTCAACGGGTGAACAATTTTCTATTGTCCTATTTTTTCTACATGAAATTTTGAATGTAAAGCAAAGCATGCACAAAACTCCGAAATATGCAGATCACAAACATGTGGAACTTTTTTCTACTTATGAAGAAATGGAAACCTCAAATCCACTGGCCAAATTATACCACATGCCCATTTCCACCCTTGCAATTTCCCAAGGTACCTGCTAATTTATTGTGGCTTCAAAGGAATAAAGGGCTGGGAGAGAAGGGTTGTATTCTGTTCCCCATGATGCATCTGGCAGCTGGAGAAGAACAGGTTCTATTTCATTGCTTCTGTCTTTGACATTTAAAGACGTACCTTCTCATACAGCCGGGTCCTATACAAAGTTCAGCGCACCCAAGCTCACTGAAATGAGTGTGCTTAGGTGTCCTTAATTCTGCTCAGA
This sequence comes from Euleptes europaea, assembly GCF_029931775.1. Classification (NCBI taxonomy): domain Eukaryota; kingdom Metazoa; phylum Chordata; class Lepidosauria; order Squamata; family Sphaerodactylidae; genus Euleptes; species Euleptes europaea. Next base: position 61,705,720 of record NC_079322.1, read on the forward strand.
ACTGCAGGATGAAGTCTGTCACAAAGTACGTGAGTGTGTGTAAAGTGTCATCAAGTTGCAGCCAACAACCCCAACTAAGGGCTTTCAAGGCATCTGAGACGCAGAGGTGGTTTGCCATTGCCTCCCTCTGCAGAGTCTTCCTTGATGGTCTCCCTTCCAAGTACTGACCCTGCTTAGCTTCCGAGATGGGGCTTTATCATGCCGCCTTCCCTCCACACAACGTACTTAATTGTGTGAAAATATGGATGTGAGTGTGTGAGAGAGAAAGTATGAGAAATGGGTGTACTGTGTGTGACAGAACTATGGGTGTACTGTGTGACACATAAGCTCCCAGTTTAAAATGGACATGGCTCTCCACACACCCCAAACTGGATATGTGCAATACTGTTGCAAATTATAAAGTAATAAATATGTAATTCCATGGAGGAAAATGAAGTGATTGCTGACAGTGAAGAAACACTTAAGTATAAATAATGCTCTAAAAATCCAGAGTGTTTTGCAATTTAAGAGAGGAAACAGAAAAAGGATGTAACAGATGACTGACATCTACAACAGCAATAAAAACCATAAACAGGAAAAAAAACTGATGAAATAATTAAAGAAATCTTGATAAAATTTGGGGAGCTGAGCTAGTCAGCTGTATAGAGACTATAATTAAGAGAGTAAGTGCCGAATGAAAGCCAAGTGAGCAGCAGCACGATATTCTGAAAAGGGCTGCTACGTATTTTAAGAAATCTAAGCCAGAAGCAACATATACACTGCAGAAGGCAACACAAATATACCGTATGGAAAAACAGGAATTAGTATTTGATAACAAGGCAACAGAAATCACAGTATGGAGAACCAATATTTAGTACTGATCAGGCTTGTTGCAATTACATTTACAATCTAGCAGTTTTGAACTAAAATATTTTTGGGCATATTATATAATTTGATACTGTATACCGCAGGTGATAAATAAGTAATTGCTATGGGAAGCCTTAAACAGAGGTATGGGGCATTACTAGAATTAGTTTCTGCAGCAATGTGGGAAAAAAACCCAAGCAAAACACAGGAGTGAAAAAGGGGGATAATAATTATTTTGGTTCTTGAACCAACTGTGATACATGAAAGACTAGCCGGTTTATTGTGGCACATGTTTTCATAGGCAAGAGCCAATTAAATCAGATGCATGAATCAAACTGGAAAGGTAGTAGAATGCTAGACAGACCATGGAGTCTAATTATTAAAGTTTAACATGACTCACAATTGAAAAAACATGAATACAAGTGAGCTACATGGGTGCAATCCTAAACAGAATTGCTCAGGAGCGCACTGTAGATTTAATGTGGAGTAAACATGCTTAGAAATGTACTGCACATGAACTAGAAAGCTATGTGGAACTTCCTTCCAAGTAAGCAATCCTAAAAAAATGTTAAGAACATTTCCCCCACCAGGTATCCAAAAACAGAGGGCTGATGTTTCAAATGCCATACTTTACAAGGCAGTTACTAGTTGAATGATCTCCCAGCATAATTTATTCATGAGCCATTTTGTGGGCTAATCAAGACTAAACAAATCACTAATCCTGAGTGTTTCCAATATTTCAAATACAGAGATGGACATTAATCCTATTAAAATTTTACTGTACTTCAATTACAAAATGAAACAAGTATAGTATTATATAATATAATCAATTGGGGACCATGTATGCAGAAATATGGGAACAGCTTTACATATTGATTTGAGAGAGAACTGTTTTAAATTGCTGTCAAGATGGTAGATAAATTACATCCAAAATCACATAAAAGAACAGGCACATATAATCCTATATGCTGGAAGTGACAAAAAAGAAAGACAGCTAGCTCCATATGTGATGGGCCTGCTGAGTTGCAAAGAAATTCTGACATGAGATTAATGTAGAGACTGGAAGAATAACTGGGCTGTGGCTTCCATTTAATTTGTTAATAATACATTTCTTACCTTATACTGAGGTAGGGGGTACACATTTTATGGTACAGAGTAGTATTATTGCACTACATACATTCATATTGCACTACATACTAGATTATGTGCCATGCAGCCAGCTGCAAATTACCACAGTTCACACACAAAACTTTATATTAGCAGTCAAGTTCCATTAGTACCCAAGATCTCTCCCATCAAGGACTTACCACTTAATTATTGCTAACTGATTTCATACTTAATTACTGCTTCCAAAATAAGCTACACGCTATGAAAAGTATCATCTGTCCCCACAGTAACAGGAAAGACGTTATATGAATACACTATCATGTCTCCAGGGTGAGAGTAGAATACACCAGAGATGGGGAATAAGGTACCACATCTTCTGCAGAATGTTAACTGCTACAGCTAATAGCTCCAAGGAAAGTGATTTCCCCCCACATTTTTTCTAGCCACCCACCAAAATCAGTGACTTCGACAGTTTTGTAGATAGGTCAAGAGTCAGCTACTCTAACAGCCCATTCCTGAAAGGGCCCCCCGAAACCTCTTAGGAGGCAGCCTGACCCCACCACCAGCAATCTTGTACTTAAAGGAGATGGCTATCCCTATGCAAGCACTAACTCCCATCCTTTCTGTCCATACAGGTCCCATGATCCCGTTTAACCAGCAGAAAAGGTGGTTGGAGGATCCAAACTGTTCGCTAGTCTCTTCTCCACCAAGCTAACACTCAGAGCCTTCCATGCATTGCTCTGAACTCTTCATTCTGTATCTTTAAAATACTAGCATACACGTGAAGCTAGTGATTTCCCCCTGCTCAGGACCGCTAAGCAACGAGCTGCACCTAAAAGGCTCCATCTCTCCTTCAGTGGACCCTCTCAGGCTTCTCTTTGTCCAACTCTTCTTGGGAGTTCCCCTGCCAAATCATACATTACTTCCTCTGTTGTTATCTCTAGCGTCTTTCTACATTCACCAGCAACTGTTGAATCATGTACTCTGACCAAGTTGAGGCTGGCCATTTATTTTTCCCCACCAGCCTCTTCAACCAATTAAAATTCCAGTTCTAACCCCACTGGTTCTAAGCTAAAGACTAATGAAAGCATTTAAATCATCCACCGCCTGACCGGTAATACATTCAACCAATCAGAAGTGACATATTTTGAAATCTTCTGTACCATATAATATGAGACACATTCACCCCACAGAGAAAACCACTGTCTTATTATCAAGTTATCTATTTCTACAACTCAGTAGGCTGCTGTGAGACCTACATACTTGGTAGCTCTACTTCCTCATAAAAAAAAAATCACCTCACACTTACCTCATTAACTTCACTGTTTCTTAACATTAAAGATTACCTTATTTATACAGAACTATATTATTTATATTCTTCATATATATTTGATAATTTTCCATGCAGGCTCTTATCAGTTTCTCCACGGGAACACAGCATCATTTGACCCAGATTAGCTGCCCTATTTATAATCTGTGTTCACAATTTAATAAAAACACGGATGGCCCCCTAACACACAGAAAGGCAATGCATAAAGTAACAATATTGTGAGTAAAAAGCAGGAGGGTAGGTGGTATTCCAGATTAAGTGAAATGCAAGAAATTTTGTTTCACCTTTCTGTGTTTTGATTGGTTGGGCTTTTGTAAAAATTATTTGTTATACATTTAATTATCTCACTGTGAGGCTACTTTATTATTGCAAGTGTCAATATGATGTTATAAAATATTATTGTCAGTGCTGTTTTTATATATCATTGTTGTTTTACTGTTTAACCATGTTTGAAGCTGTCTTGGCAGCTGAAAAGCTGATAGTGTGGGCTATACACATGATCAATTAATTAGTTAATTAATAAAAAATCAGAAGCAATCAGCCATACATTTATTTCCATTATATAATATATCTATTAACAACAGATTTTGAAATAAAACAACAGATAACAGATCCCTCTGCTTGTCTTTCTGCCTCAGTGCTCCACCACCCCCACCCCCCGATCTATCTTTGCTTCTGCTGCCTCAGCTCCTGCTAAATATCATGAAAAGGCCACACAGGGAGTTCATAACCAACAGGTAACTTTACTGTAACCAGCAAACTACATCAGGAGGAAATCTTGAACTACTAGCAAGTGCCAAACTGAACTGAAAAGCTGTTCTTGCTAAGAGGCTGAATTCTAACACTTCCAACTATGGCAAGCAGAGAGAGCCAATACACTACAGTCCTCTTCCAAACGGTTCTCTCCTTAACATTTGTCACATTGCTGTCCCCTGGTTTTTTCTCATCTCTCATTAGTGGCAGCATTCCCAGCCAAAGGTGTCAGGAGAACCTAAAAACTTGTTTGGGACCTGCAACCTTTCAGAGCCTTATCCAAGATCCATGGGTAGGATCCACAGAGAACCTGAGTTACCAGATTCAGGTAGTGACAGAATTTATATAGTCTATTTAAGATAACTCTTTTAAAGAAGGGGCCAACATGAGGCAGCCCAGAAAGAGACCAAGGAGCTGGTATTGAACACCCACATAAACCCAGTCAGGCTACTTATGCAAGAATAATGCTGAAGGAGAATATAGCCTTGGATACTCACCGTGAGGGCTTATTCTCCTCTGAGGCGAAGGGCATCCTGAGCTGCGGGTTGTTTTCCCTCTCCATCCGGGTAGGCAGGACTAAAAGATTCTGACTTCCTGTGATACTTGGCGGGAAAACAGCCTGAGGAAGCCAGTTACCGTCTAGACTAGCTACATTAACAGCAGTAGGAAGAACTCGCTATATAAACTAACTGTAAATTGCAATTGCATATAACCCAACATGAACAGATAGACAGATAGAGCCATTCCTGTGCTAAGCAGGAGACAAGTACTGAACAGTTAAAATTTTTATTGTAAGACAAGTTATAAGGGAGGGGCAGGATGCCCTTCGCCTCAGAGGAGAATAAGCCCTCACGGTGAGTATCCAAGGCTATATTCTCCCCTGAGGCAAGGGCATCCTGAGCTGCGGGACTTATAAGAGCTCCCCAAAAAAGGGTGGGATAAGCTACACTTACTCGACTACATTCTGCAGGACCCTGCGGCCGAAGGCCGCCTGCGCTGAGGACCATGTGTGAATTTTATAATGCTTGATAAATGTTGAAACAGAGGACCAGGTTGCGGCCCGGCAAATTTCTTCCAGCGGGGCCTGTTTGTCAAAGGCGGCAGTAGTTGCCATACTCCTAAGGGAATGAGCTGTGATGCCCTCGGGCACTGGCTTGCCAGCTACCTTGTAAGCTTCAGCTATGCATGCCTTGATTGTGTTACTGATGGCAGCGGCTGACATCTTTTTTCCTTTACTGGGGTTAGATATTCCTATAAATAGGAAGTCTGACTTTCTAAATTCTGCAGTACGCTTAATGAATGTGCGGATGGCTCTCCTGAGGTCTAAGGTATGCCATAATGCTTCGGTTGTGCCTGATGGATTGGGGCAGAACGATGGGAGGTTTATTTCCTGAGATCTATGGAAATGGGAGTTTATTTTAGGCCGGAAGGTGGGGTCAGGAGTTAGGACAACCTTGTCTTTATGGAAGACACACAGGCCTTTTCTGATGGAAAGGGCTCTGAGTTCCGATACCCTCCTAGCTGAGGTAATAGCTGTAAGGAAGAGGACCTTCATGCGAAGGTACCTCATCGGAACCGTTTTGAGAGGTTCGAATGGTGGACCCATGAGAATCTTAAGAACCAGATTAAGATTCCATGTAGGGAACCTGTGAGAGGCAGGAGGTTGAATTTGGGATACCCCTTTTAGAAAGGCAGAGATGTGTCTATGCTGTGTCGTGGGATGTCCGTCCGTGAAAGGAACAACAGTAGAAATGGCGGCCAATTGTCTTCTTAAAGTGGAAGCCTTCAGGTTCTGTCTAACCCCTTCCTGTAAAAATTCCAGGATGCCGGGAATGTCAGGGTGAAGTGGGTCCATTTGCTTTCTCCTGGCCCAGCGAACGAAAGCCTTCCACGACGCGTTGTAAATGCGCCTAGTGGAGGGCTTTCTGGCCTCCAAAATTGTGTTAACCACTTCGACGGAATAGCCTAGCTCTAGCAGTGACCGCCTTTCAAGTGCCAGGCGGTCAAACAGAACCAATGAGGGTCTGGGTGAAGGATAGGTCCCTGTCTGAGAGTGTTGGATTCCGTTGGAATTTGCCATGGATCTTGGCAGGACATGCGCTTCAGAGTTACAAACCATGGCCTCCGAGGCCAGTAAGGGGCTATTAATATCACATTGGCTTTGTATTGATGGATCTTGCGGAGGACTTTTGGTAGAATGGGTATTGGGGGGGAAGCATACAGCAGTCCCCTGGGCCACGGGCTGAGAAGGGCGTCTGTGCCTTCTGCCTTTGGGTGAAAATACCTGGAGTAGAATCTGAGTACCTTGCGGTTTGATTCGGAGGCAAACAGATCTACTAAGGGGGTGCCAAATATTTCTGTGATCTGAAGAAATGTTCCTGGATCTAACTCCCATTCTCCTTCGTCTAAATTTTGCCGGCTTAACCAGTCGGCCTGGCAATTGAGGTCTCCCTTGATATGTTCCGCTCTGATCGAGGGAAGATTGGCTTGAGCCCAAGTGAGAATTGCTACTGCTTCTCTGTGAAGGGAAGAGGACCTGGACCCCCCCTGTTTGTTGATGTGCGCTTTTGTAGCGACATTGTCCGTTCTGATAAGTACATGATGGTTCCTGATTATGTCTGCGAACTTCCAGAGAGCTAATTTGACAGCTCTCAGCTCCAACAGGTTGATATGGAGCAGTGATTCCTGGTGGGTCCAGCGACCCTGGGCTACCTGATCTCCCAATATGGCCCCCCATCCGAAAAGGCTGGCGTCTGTGAAGACTTGAACAGGGTCTTCGTGAATGTACTGTGTGGCTTTGTGCAGGTTCGACGGAACAGTCCACCACAGAAGACTGTGTCTGACGCTGTGTGGGATTGTCACTGACTTGACCTTTTTTCTTGCTATATCTAATTGGTGGGGACGTAGAAGCCACTGAAGGGGGCGTGAGTGAAAGCGTGCCCATGGGACAATCGCTATGCACGACACCATCAGGCCCAGTAGAGCCGCAAGGGACATTAGCATAGCGGACTTTGATTTGGTCAGTTTGGTAGCAAAGGTTTTCAGTTTGCTTATTCTCTCCTGGGATAGAGATAAAGAGTTGGTCTTTGAGTTGATTCTGGTTCCCAGGTGTGTCATAACTTGGGAAGGTTGTAAGGAACTCTTGCCGAAATTTATGAGATATCCATGTTCCTGGAGGACCTGGATAACGTGATCTGTATGGGTGCGGGAGAGATTTGGTGTTGGAGCACAGATCAGAATATCGTCCAGGTACGGGTGTACCTGGACTCCTTCCTGTCTGAGTGTAGCAATGACTGTTACCAGTACCTTCGTGAAGACCCTCGGGGCGGATGTCAACCCGAAGGGGAGGGCTCTGAATTGGTAATGGTTGGGTCCATAGGCGAACCTGAGGAATGGTCTGTGTAGTGGATGTATAGGAATATGGAGGTAGGCCTCCGTCAGATCCACAGCCGTCATAAAGGTGCCAGGGAGTAGAGATTCCACTATTGACTTGACTGTTTCCATGCGGAAGTGTCTTCGAGCCATCCTCTTGTTGATGTACTTCAAGTCGAGGATGGCCCTCCAGTCGCCGTTTTTCTTTGGCACCGTAAAAAATATGGAATATACTCCCTGGCCCTTCTGAGAGCTGGGGACTGGCTCTATGGCTTTGATGAATAGCAGGTGTTGAATTGCTGTTATTGTCCTTGAATGTTTCTCTGTTTTGAGTGATATAGGGGAATTTAGGAAGAGATCCCGGGGTCGGGAGGTGAATTCCAGTAGGTATCCATTTGATAGGATCTGAGAGACCCATTTGTCCGGGTTGGACAAGGCCCACCTTGCTGTGAACATTTGTAACCTCCCCCCCACGTAGGTGTGATCGGCGTCACTGAGGGGGGTGTTTGGGTAATCGGTCGCCCTTATCTGACCTGGCCTGGAAGTTTTGGGGCCTAGAGAATCTCCCCCCTCTGCGAAAGGATCTGGTATTGTTCCATGATCCCCGGTTTGACACCCAAGAGCCTCTCCTGAAGTCTGTTCTGAATCTGGGAGTGAATTTGGGGGAACGAAAGGAATGATACAGAGGAGAACGTTGGTCTTTTTTGATCTGCATGGGAAGGACCTGTTTTTTATCCTTTGTTTCAACAAGGATACTGTCCAGCTTTTCTCCGAAAAGCCTCCCCTCTTTGACTGGGTAGGCCATCAGTGTAGCTTTGGCCTTAAAATCAGCTGGCCAGGACCTGAGCCATAGACCCCTTCTAATGGAGGTGACTGATGCCATTGACCTCGCTACTGAGGACATGGTATCTAGTGAGGCATCCGCCATCACGGTCAACGCAGTTTGTACTCTGTCAAGACCACCAAGAACTCTGAGGCTATCATCTGGTACAAGTTGTATAATTTTCTTGACCCATAAATAAGCGGCCCTAGCAAAGATGGAAGTGGTAGCGCTGGTCTGAATGGCCATGGCTGAGGCCTCGTGCGCCTTCCTCGCCAGGTAGTCTGACTTTCTGTCTAACTGGTCCCTCAGGGAGCCCACCCCGTCTTCTGGGATCAAACCTGGTGATTGGAGGTCCAACACAGGGGCGTCTACTAAGGGAACCTTAAGCATTTCCATGGCATGTGGAGCCAGATTGTATAATTTTTTAATACTAGTGGGGAGTTGTTTATTGGGAGTTGGGTGCTCCCATTCGTCTCTGACCGCGTTAATGAAAAATTCTGGGAAGGGTACTGAATTGGTTGTTGTCTTAGGTCTTGGAAAGCATTCCTTGACCCCTTTTTTTAACTTAGACTTTGGCTCTTCAGATTGATCTGATTCCTCATTGAGATCAAGGGCGAGGATAGCCTTTGCCAAAAGGGCCTGATAATCCTCCCCAGAAAAAAGTCTGTTATGCTGTTCTACTTGTTGAGGTGGGTCTTCGTCGGAATCGAATTCCCCCTCCTCTAACTCCTCCTCCTCCTCATAATCTACAGAAGAAATGGGAGACTTAGAGAGTTCCATTTGATTCTCCCTGGTTTCACATGGCTTAGCCTTCATTGCTGCTTTTGTAGGCCATGACCCACTCCTGCCAGCAGAGGGAGCATCGACCTTTGATTTTGCCTCATTTACAGCAGAAGTGCAGTTGGAAAAGGAAGGATTAGGCGGGAGATTGGGAGGGGGAAGGGAGGGGTCCAATCCCATAGGGGGAGGGAGGCGAGTTTGAAAGGATTGAAAGGCCATCCACTGACGCTGGAGGGCATAATTAATAAGGTCATCAGCATTTTGCCATGAAATAAATTGTGCGCCTGCCACCTCCTGGGAGGGGGGGGGGGCTGCCAACTCCCGGCGGGAACGTTCCCGTTTGCGCAGGGTTACCAGAGGATGCAGCTGCCATCGGATCCGAACGTCCCTGATGCTTGTTGAGCGGTTTAGCCGGTTTTGGGGAAGAGGCGGGTGACTTGCGCCCGGCTTTCGCCCCTGCTCCAACTTTAACGCCGCGCCTTTTTCTCCGGGCGCCCGGTAGCTGCGGCGCTATTTTGCGCGCCTTTTTAGGCTTTTCTAAAGGCGCCTCCAGATCAGGCGTCTGGGTCTCTCCCGGTTCCTCTTTGCTCCCTAATGGTCCGCCTGGGCGGCCGTTGGGAGAACCGGAGCCCTTGGGGTTGCTCTGCACCAACCCCCTTTGATAGTCCTTCTCAGAGAGAAGGTCGTCTTCCCTAACTAAAATGGCGTCGGCCATCTTGGCTAAGGAAATAAGGAGGGAAGAAAAAAACGGAGGGGGGGGGGTAGAAGACAGACCAACACTCAAAAAACAAGGATCAAGGCGAAGATTAAGGACTCACGGAACACTGAGAGGTAAGCTGTAACACGAAAGGGAAAGAAACTACTCCTAGCTAAAGAAATGAAGCCTAAAGGCACAGAGCTATGCGGAGTTGCCTGCTCCACCCGGATAGGCAGGACGGAAACTGGCTTCCTCAGGCTGTTTTCCCGCCAAGTATCACAGGAAGTCAGAATCTTTTAGTCCTGCCTACCCGGATGGAGAGGGAAAACAACCCGCAGCTCAGGATGCCCTTGCCTCAGGGGAGAAAAAAGCTTCTAAAGTGATTGTCTGAACCCTTCATTGGACTGGTGCAGCCTATAAAAGACTTAATAGTAATCCAGACATTGATAAATGTTATTCTTCTCAAATAGCACTGAGATTATCCCAATGAAAGTACAGGCTGCTGAGTTCTCATCCAATCTACTATTCTTCTGCTATTCTGGTAAACTATGAAATCTACAGCTATAATCTATAATCATGGCAGCTTGTTCCCTGTCTTCTGTAAGTAGTAAATAGGTTAGGAGTGTAGACTTCAAAAACTGTAGAATGCTAGTGTATTATTTCCTCTAACTTTAGAAGGTGTGACGGTTGAGCTTTCTTTGGTGACAGTCCCACACCATGCCTTCATGAGTACAAACATCCTGATATCACTTCCTCTAATAGATAACTTATCTGGGGTTTTAATTTGTTGGCTTTCAAACTGTAATGTTTTAATTATTAATTGTAAGCCATTTTGAGGTAGGATATAAACATTTTAACTAATAAAAAAACTAAACTTAATGGTCAGATATCTGTTAGCAGGACAGTAAAATGCAGCCTCCCAAAGATAAGCTGGGAGTTTTACGGGGGGGGGGGGGGGTTGTCATCAGAAATTGGGGTAGGATTGAAAAATGTGTAGTACTTATTTTCCTGACAAACAAAAATGCATTATTTATAATTTCGTCAGCATATAAAATTGCATTACTTGGAATATTTATGGTACTTTAAAGTATAATAGTTCAGTCCTAAGCAGACTTGTACCTTTCTAGTTAATCTAGAAAGGCAACTGTTAATGTCTTAGTTTTCTACAAGCAAAATTGCAAATATACCCCAAATTTGAAAGAGTTGCAAACTTCTACATCCTTTGCTACCTTAGCACATCTACCTTATTATAGCCACCTAAGAGGCAGGAAAAATTAAAGCTAAAATTAGTAAACAAAAGGAAGTATATTATTTGGACAGAAAAGCTACAAAAGGGTAACCAGCATATTTGAGTAGCAAGTTAAACTTTATAACAAAGAAGACACTGAACTCTTCAATAGCATATTATCATTATACACATTATAGCTGATTAAATGTGGACAAAGTAAGTCACCCTTAAGCAATAAACAAATCCCTGAAGATATGTTGTATATCCTACTGTATACATAGGAATTGTCATTATGTAATGCCATAGATTGTCTTGCATAAAATTGTTCATTTTTGAATGAGTAAATGTTTGTCTTAAAAACATCCCAAAACAGAATGCATTTCATAATAGTTTTTCCCGTGCTTCTAAAATTTCATAGTTTGTCCACTGGAAAAATTAGGAGGAAAGTCCTCAGGAGGAAAAATGCTTTTTTCCTGGTCTTCATACCTCTAGAAAAGATAAAGAAGCTCAAAATATGGCCTTAGAAGAGCAGTATGTACTCACCGCGGTTTAGAAGGCTTGGAATATTGAAGACAAGTTAAAGGGAACAAGTTAAAGAGTACAAGTTAAAGGGAGAAAAACAAGTGGGGAGAGAGGGGAAATTGGCCTGTCTTTATCCCTAATAGCTCTTAGTAGCCTGAAGGGAAAGATTCCCCAGTTGTTTATGCATTTCCTTGTAGGCCTCCAACTTGTGTATTATAAATAACAAGTTCTTATCAGACATTAGCAGTGCCCTCCTAAGCAGAGTTACTCTGTTCTAAGTCCATTGAAGTGGGTGGACTTAGAATCATTAAACTAAGGTTAGGATGGCACTGCAACTTGGACTGTAACAAATAAAGAGCGAACATTATCACATGTTTATAAACCAAAGTTACTATGGCACGATTGGGTTTAGAAAATTTGTTTACCAGACTACCTAATTCAGATTAGGAAATTATGTATTTGTAGATGGATAAAACACTCAGCATCTCAAACCCAGGCCCTAGTGAGTTAAGTGTGCAATTACCACTTAATAAAGGTTTAAATGTGAATGCAGTTACATGCCTTATCTCTGTATTTATGAAGTTGCTATTACACATTCCATTCCTGAAGTATCTGTAAAAGCTCCAAGGCCCATATCTATCTTACTGATGAACAGTAATCTTATCATTTTAATGAGGATATGCAAACTGAAGAACTGGAGCAACCTAGTTGGCCTTCTTACACACAGTAGCCAGTCTTTCAAGAAAGTGATGTCTGATATATAAAAGGCACATCATCACTCAGGCCCAGTCCCAAAAAATTTGCTTCCTTGTGGTACAAAAACTAAAAAGAGTTCCAGTCCCATAGCACATATTTTTCCTTTGCATCTCACCACCTTTTAATTCTTCATGGCCTTGAATCACTAAACTGAGTATTAAAAAGCATAAGGGCACATACCCATGATCACTGAAATGGGACTGCTACTTCTTCAACAAACATTGACACAGAGCTGTTTCCCAGATGTGTGATGAACCACTGCTTGAGAATCCATATGGTGGGCTGTCCATGTACTTCTACAGATGCTTAACTTCATACACTATAGCGAAGGAAGGAAGGAAGGAAGGAAGGAAGGAAGGAAGGAAGGAAGGAAGGAAGGAAGGAAGGAAGGAAGGAAGGAAGGAAGGAAGGAAGGAAGGATTGTCCCGTCAAAATTAGAATCTATTCACAGTCCTACACTCTAGACAATACCTGTTTGTACATTGCAGACTCTTCCTTTGATGTTTGTTTATGGGCAGGTTCCTCACAGCCTTTTGTGCCCCCCTTTCAATCCTATGATTTTATTAAACTGGGGATACATGGAAGTGAAGTCTCAGTGCACAAAGCGGAAGTTTAAAAAATGCAATCTAAAAACATGCAACAAAAAATCCAGTTCATTAAATCTTACATTAATGCCATGCTTGTAAAAGCAGTGGTTGAGAGTAAGCCATAAAAGATTTTGTCTGTGATGGTCTGAAGCCTTGCTGTAGTAGCTAAAATGTTCCTTTTTTAGTGGTCTAACTTCTCTGGCATCCATCCTTTCTAATAAGAAAGTCATAAGACCAATAAATGCTTACATGTCCCTAACATGTTGAGCTGGCCTCCTCCTCCACAACACTTTAAAAAGTCCTATAAGGTGATAGTCTGCACTGGATATGCAAATCACCCAACACCTAGACTTTTAAGAGCATGACAAGTAAATCCCTGTCACTAATCTATGGAGGGGGTGGAGGTAGTAATTAGACAAGACGGGTGAAGCTGCATCACAGATCTGGAGGAGGAATGACACCCTAAGGCACAGCCTTCTAAGCCACAGAATTCTTCCGCCAGTATCCATTTGAGAAGCTGACCTTCGGTCTCCTCTTAGCTTCTGTGTAAAGATACAAGAATTGCCTTGCAGGATCAGACCAATTTCCATTTGGTGTAGTGGTTAGAATGTCACACTAGGATCTCAGAGACCCAGGTTCAAATCTCAACTCTGGCATGGAAACTTGCTAGAACCTTGAGACAGTCACATATTCTTCACATAACCCACCTCACGGGGCAGAGGAGAAAACGTTGCTTTGAGTCCCCATTGCGGAGAAAGATGAGGTCTAAGTGAAGTAAATAAATCAAATGTAATCCAACATCCTTTTTTAAACCATAGCAGGGCTGAAGGTGATACCAGTCCCTTTATCTGGTGTACAGAGGTACACAAATACTGTGCATGGAAGATCTACTTAGCTACATTCCATTTAGTATTATATATTAGTATATTTCTTACCACCAAGGTCATTATTATTTTTATCTGGATACTATGGATTCCCAAATCATCAAAGGCATTCCCGCCGCCACTGGACATGAGAGAAAGAATGTTAAAATTACAGCTTCTTTGGGATTTCCTAGCCATTCCTAAACGCCATTGTAGAATAATTTCTGTTTTAGGTTGCCTCTGGGGGTTCTCAATATCCTCAGACTACAAGATCCCAACAATTCTATGGGCATTCAACAGAGTATAAGGTTTTGACTACTGGAGGATGGGCAGCCCATTCCTGAAGGGGCGGGTGAAGCTCCTTAGGAGCCGACGTGACCATGTGCCGGCGTAGGTGCCAACTTATCACAAAACAAGGTGGCACCTGTGCCGGTATGGGGGGAAAACATACCGGCGTCCAAGAGTTGCCAGCCCCTGCCACCAGCGCAGCAATGCCAGCAGGGATTTCCTGGAAGGGAAAGCCTGCACCGGCCGGGGGGCGGGGCGGGGGCGGAGCTGCCTTTGGGCAGCTTCCTAACCCTGTTTGCCCCAGGAATGCCCCCTCGAGCAGCCTCATTTTGCACAATAGGGCATTCCCCCCATTTATCAAGTTTTTTTTTTTTTTTTTTTGGTCTCCAGGGAGGCCAGGAATCCTCTGAGGAGGTGGCCCAGCTGCTGCGGATCTACCCCCCCTTCAGGAATGGGCTCTAAAGTAGAAAATGCCATTCTTTGGCCATGGAGGCAGGTTCAACATAGCCGAATACTTTGTATATGATACTATTGCATTCCTAATGTAGTTTGACAGGTGTCACTATATAATGTGAAGAAGTGATTAGGCCTGGACTGGGCATTTGACTGGTCAACAACAATTGGTCAACTGCTTATTCCGGGCACTACAGGTCAAAAGAAGAGCCACCTGGAGTTTTTAAGGGTTTTTAATTGGGTTTTATTGTTTAACTTTAGAATTATTACTTTTATTGTTAATGTTTGATATGTTGATGGTGTTCCCTGCCCCGAGTCTGGTCTTGGCCGGGGAGGGCTGGTTACAAACCGAACAAAATAAATAAATAAGTAAGTAAAAACGAAAACCCTAATAACGACGCTGTAATCTTTACAAGCAAATAAAACAGGCGTCCAGTGGAACCTTAATAGAATACAAAAGAGGCGCTTTAAATTAAACCAAACTTAAGATTTGAAAGGAGGGGGGGGATATTCACTTCCTTCTTCTCAGAAAACAAACACAATTGCAAAGAATTATTATTTATACTTTATATTATGTATACTTTGAAAGAAATGCAGAAGCCTCAACGCATCCGCAAAGTTCGTCTCTTTCCCCCCCCCCCCCAAGAAACTCTCCCAACTTTTGGGGTGGGGGAGGGGGGACAGTTGAGAAAGTCCCAGCTAACGGAAACCCTGGCTGAGACATGACAACCAACTGTCCCCTCAGGCCAGAGCGCGCTCGCCTATATATTGGCCGTTGCCCCGCGCACACGCACGCGCACAACGTACGGCTTCGCGCGCCGCAGGGGCAATCGGCTCGCTGGCGCTCTTCCCCTTGTCGCCTCGGGCGGCCCCGGTCGAGGGAAACCCCCCCCGCTCCCTCGCGCTCAGCGCTCCCTCGCGCTCAGCGCCCCCCCCTCTCGCGAGCGCTCCCCCTCATCTTCCTCCTTTGCCCCCCCCCCGCCTCAATATCCCACGCGCCGGCTTCTACCTGAGGGGCGGCCAACTTTTCCCTCCCGCCGGTTCAAAACGCCGCTGCCGTAAAGCGGCCGTCTCCCCTGGCAACGAGGTTCCGGCGGCCGAGCACTAGGTGTGGGAAGGTGATGTAAAAAAGTGGAGGGGAGGGAGGAAAGGAAAAAAAAAAGAGCCGGCCCAAACCACCCAGTGTCGTAAACCAGGTCCGGGCGGGGGTGGGGGGGAGAGAGCAGGCGAGGGGGAGGGGGGAAGGGAGGGGGGAGGAGGTGACGGGAGCATTTAGACACAAGCGAGAGGATCATGGCGGATGGCCCCAGGTGTAAGCGCAGGAAGCAGGCGAACCCGCGGCGCAATAACGGTCAGTGGCGCCGGGGCTGCCTCGGGGGCCGGGCTGGGGGTCGGGCACGGCCCCGAGGAAGGGGGGAGGAGGAGGAGGAGGAGAGCCGGCGTGAGGTGGTGGTTGGTGAGGGGGGGGGGAGGAAAGAAAAGAAGAGGACGGGAGAAGTAGAAAGTAATTTCCCGGGCGCTCCTCGCTGGGAGCCCCGGCTCCCCTCCGCACCGTTAGATCCGCTACCTGGCGCCTGCCTGCCTGCCTGCCTGGCCTCCCTTCCCCGCCTCGCTCTCCCTCCCAGCCTCCTCCTCCGCCTAGCGGCGCCTCAGCCCACTCGCCGGCCCGCTAGTTCCCGGGGACCGTTAGACGCGCCGCCCGCAACGTCTAACCGCTTCTCCCCCCCCCTCCTCCTCCTCCACCACCACCACTACTACTTTGCCCCGCTGCCTCCGCGGGGGGGGGAGAGTTATCGTTCCTCCCCCCCCCCAAAAAAAACACCTCGCCTCGTGGGAAGGCAAGAGGGTGCTCCGTTCCTCCCGGGGAGGCGACCCGGAGGCCGCTCCCATCGCCTCTCCGCGACCCCGAGTTGCAAACTTATTACCTGCGCCCGGGCGGGTCCCGCTTGCTGGTTTCGGGGCCAGCTCCCCGAACTTCTTTTTTTTGGGGGGGTGCTTCTCACCCCCCCCCCGGGAAAGTACCCGTCTTGTTGGCTTCCCTGGTTTTTTTTTATTTTTGCTCGTAGTTGTGGTGGGTGTATGTCTTGTTTCTCTCGGGGGGGGGGGAGAAGAGAGAGAGAGGGGAGAGACTTAGTTTCGGGGCAACTTGCGTGTAAAAACTACTCCACTACCTGGTTTTGCCAGACACGCACCAAACGTAGAGGATTGCGATAGGGCTCAGTTCTTCGGAGCGTGGCGTGTTTGGGGATCTGGAGGGGGGGTGGGGAGGAGAAAGAAAGGGGGGGAGGAGAAGGAGCAGAGGGAAGCACTGTTGCTTGCTGCAGTGTGTATTGATTTTTTTTTCTTTTGCAAGGGAAACGCGCCACATGCGCACCCCCTGAGATCGCCTTGAAAGGGACCCCCTCCTTTCCCCTGCCTCCTCCCTCCCTCCTCTGCTTTTCTCTCTTCTCTGTCCCCCCCTCCTCCTTGCCCAAACCACTCGCTACTTTCGCCTCCGCCTCCTTCAGTGCCTGCAGTGCATGTTGATTTATCTCTGTTAGCCATTGAACATATTGTTTCTCCTCCCACGCCCCCGCCAACCCCAACACCCTCCCCCCGCAGATCTTGGCGAGAAGTGTTTAGAATTGTTTTAAAAACGCACACGCACCCAATACATTCTCTCCCCCTTCCTCTTGTCAACCACGATGGGGGTAAGGAAAGGTTTCTTTCTTATCTGGGCTTGGGGAGGGAATCGGGGATCAGCCAAGTTTCTCTTTCTCTGTGTCTCCTCTCTTCGGCCTCTTCGATTTCGAGGTACCTGTTTGTATGATCATCATAGTCATGGGTGGTAACGGTTTGGCCGCGGCGCGCCCCCCCCCCTTTCTCTTTTCATTGCTGGCTCTGAGCAACTGCTACAGCCTATATAAGGAACTACGCTTACTTTTCAGATTTAACGACCCTCTCTTCTTTTTTTTCTCTTCCTTTTCCCCGGTGCATACTGATTACTTTCAAATGAGTTGGGGAAACTGTAGGGGAATAAATGCTCAGAACTTTGGTGTTGTTGGGTGTTTTTGTTTAATCTTCTGGAAAATAACAGGGAAGATCTTGGCCTCCGGTAACTTCATAGGATGTGAAAGGGGAGGTTTTGTAACCTTCCTTGGCAGGTTTTTTTTTTAGTTTTCCTGTAGCATTTCCTGCCTGTGTACGGTTATGGATAGGGAAGGGGTTTTGTGGTGGGTTTGAAACCATGACGTTTGGCAGGAGTTTTAATATCTCTGAATAGGAATTGGGGGGGGGGCGTCACAATGTGTGAATTTCGCATATAAACACTGTCCCTTTTAGCTGACTAACAGTTGATCTGGTGGGTCTATGCTAGCTCTTGCTCTGTAAAGGTGGATTTATTTTTAGCAGGATATATGCGGGATATTGCAATGTTAATTTCCTGTTTTAGACCACGGTTTGTGTATATGTGTGTGTGGTCTTAAAGCTTTATTAAAGGTAAGTTAAGAACGCTGTTCTCTCCGTTACCTTATTTAAAATGTTAATGATAGAGAAAAGGGGCTTTTCTTGTTGCTGACGACATGTGTATGACATGTGAGTCTGAACCACCCAGTCTCTGGGAAGGAGCTGTAAACATGTTTACCTGAACAGGAAAGAAAATGGATTTTCTCTTAAAGATTATCTTAATTGGAATATCATACTTCTGAAGCATATCAACAGATGCCTTGAGACAGTGCCCGAATACCTAGTTCTTGAAACCAACGGGGGGAAAAGGATTCTGACAGCTGCAGCAAATGGCAACTTGTGCAGGTAGAAGAAAAAATGGTGTGTGAGGTTTCTTCAGCATGCCTTTCAGCCCTCTCCTGTCTGCTGCTTTCATTCTCAAGGGAGGGATTTATTTACCATGCTTGCTGTCAGTGTTTTTCTTTGTGCTTAATATTAGGAAAAACATATTTGAGGCTGTTTAGCACAAATTGTTCTGTCTGCAGCATGCATGACTCGCAGAAAACAAAAGGTGTATGGGATACAATGCCATTGAAGGTAGCTTCTCATTTGTCATCATTTTTGGTACAGATCATCACACCTGTTCTCAGGTTTTGGTGTAAAGCCTTTGATTAGGTACTAGGTAATTCTGCTGAAAATACAGTCTTCTATAAACAAATTACGAATAACCATTGCTGGCTAGGCTAGATAATAGATCCTGGATGACAGAGATTTCTCAGCAGTAGGTTCCTGTTTGACTTGCAAATGTTTACTGATCAGAATTGCTAGGGAAAGTTAACCCTTAAACCTTGGCCACAAATATGCAATTGAAATGCTTTCTGTAGCAAAGCTCCACCATAAAGGTGCTGCTGTTCTCTTGCCTTTCAAAGATAAGCTCCGTGTCTGCTAATCCTCTACAATAATTTTTTCTGTCTTCAGCATTAAGGAAGACAGATTATGAGAAACTGATTCACAGAAGTGTGGTTTCACCAAATTATGTTAAATATGGCTGCTGATCAAATAAAATAGGCCTTTAAAAATGTAGAATTAAAGACTGCTTAATGTTAAGCACTTCAGTAGAAAAGTATATCTGCCTTAATTTTGATAAACTATTATTGCTTCTACCTTTGCTTTCCTTCCCCCCCCCTCTTTTTCCTCTCCGCTCCCTCCCATAGTACAAATGTATACTTTCTTGGTATGGTAGTGTACCCACATTTGAAAATATGTGCCATTTTTTAAAATTCTCTGCAGGTAATGTCCTACTACAAGATGGTAATAAAAATATTTCTATATTGTCATAGAGGAACCTGCAGCAGAGGCTGGCACTTCCTGTCTATTAGATTAAGTCCGTTCTGCAAAGCTTATTTTTCTTAAATACAATTGCTTTGAAGTATCAGCGTGCTTAGGAAATCACAACAGCTGACAAAAATTCAAGAACCAAGTATTTAAACACTGTACATATATGGTTATGTAATAATGGAAAAATCTTGGTAGGTCTGTAAAGTTTCAGCTACAATTTGATCTAATCCAGCCCACACCAAAAGCTAAGGTAACTCTTACCTTAGTGGGTTCTACCTTAAATTAACCATTATATTAAACATGAATTTTGAAATCACGGTTTGGGGTAGGGTATTTGTTCAGAACCTGAACAGCATTTCTGTTTTCTCCCACGGATGTCATTCAGACAATATAATAAAACAGCATCCCGACTAAAGTGAATAAACTTGCTAATTTCTTTGTTTAAAGGGATTTTTCTGTCTGCTGATGATGGCTTTCTTTCTGTTATACAATATTCCTGAAATTTACAAGTAGTGATGTCTCCTCTTACCATTTTTGTTCAACTAATGTAGGATATTATGCAACTTAAGTTTGACCAATCATAGGAACAGGTATGTTTGAATATACACCTGCCAAGTACCAAAATCATAATACTGTATATCACTTATCGATTGTTCAAACCATTTTTCTTATGTGCTCACTAATCTTTACATCAGCCCTCTAAGGTTGGTCAGTAATATTCCCCTCTTGCAAATGATGTATTTGAAAGAAAAGGCCACATAATGAATTAACTTTTGAGGTGAGATTCCAGCACAACTTTGATTCTAGCCACTATGTTGCCTCAGACTTAGAATGGCACTGGTGTTTTCTGGAGAAGTTTTGAGGGTGCCACAGTGCTAGCAGTAAAGCTGTCATTGCAGGTTCTTGTATTTCCTCAGTGCGCATTAATTTTGTGCAGGTGCATTGTTGACAAGTGCTGGTATGATCATAAATCTGTCCCAAGCAGAAACAGCAGTGATGGAAGTGTAGAGCTGCCATTGTATCCAAGCAAATTTTGCTAATGCTTTCCTGATAAGGAGACTGCATTTTTATCTACTTTTCTCATTCCTGCCTTGCCTCCCTCCCCCCAGTCCCCTTTAAAGTAGAATCAGATGTAGGTTGATTGTGGGACAATGTGTTATTTCTTTTGATTCCTATATTTTCCTCCCTGACCACTTTTTAGAGGCAGACTACCACTTCCCTCCCTCAGATTTTCTTGGGGCCAAACAGACATTTTCCTTCCTGTTTTGTGTAATACCTCAGAGTATGTTGTTTTCCAAGCTGTCAACCTTCCTTTTGCTAATCCCTAGTTCAGTACCATTCTGTGTTAGGTGAAATTGTATATGTTCAGTGATTCATGCTACATATTTACTGTGTAGACTAGGGCAAATTGTTTTGGCCTCTGTTACATACCTGTACAGAAGATTATTACTGATGTAGATCTCCATTGTAAGGGGAACCATGCTTCACCCAATTTTTAGTGTGAATTTGGGCCTTGCATAGAATTGCAGCCTTACTGTTTATTTTGATACTAAAAGAGTTTACTGTTAACTTTAGCTGAATATTCAAACTTATTGCTGCTATAATTGTTTTTGTGAGCTTTTTCTGAACATGAGTATTTTCACATTCTCCCTCATAATGCTGGTTTCAAGCCAAAGCAATAAAAATCTTACTTTTGTTTATGTTTCTGCTTTCAACTTTGTTTTTTTTTCCCCTGCAGAAGCTAAGATCCCTTAAGTTCCTTAAGGTGCCTCAGTTTACACCTCAATCTAACCATGGGTGTATATTTTATTAATATTGGTATAAATCAAAGACGCTTATATGAACTAATATATGTCCTGCACACATGCTAATGTCATGTTGTACTCCATGGTTTCCTTTTGAATAAAAGTGTAGTTGCATGCTGTACTCTAGAATACTATTATAAGAACGTTAAATTATAGAATACTATTATAAGAACGTTAAATTATAAAAGTAAGCTTTATAGAAATTATTACATACTTCCTGTAAGTTTAAACAGTTCTAGAAAAGTTACATGTATAAGCATGGCTGTTTGTATATTTTCCAGTTACAGCTGGATGGGAGAGAAAATGGGGGGCAGGCTTTGAATATCAGGAAATGTTACGTCTTCGGTGCAGTTATTCTTATCTTTGAGACTATAGTCCAGGTCTTCCACCTCTGTCAGACTATTGTGTGATCCTTGCAAGTATTGTTTCTCTCAGTGTTCTGTTTACCTGGTGGTTTTGTGGGCACACCCTGCCACCTAGGTGCAGTAGCAGTAAATTACTTAATGATAAAAATCCAGATTGGATTTTTGTGCACATAGCTTCTATGGTAAGTGACTCACAGCCCAATCCCAAAACCCCAGCACCTTGCCAACACTGCTGGCCAATATCCTGTGATTACTTGGCAGAGGAGAGAAAGGAGACATTATAGCAGCAACTCTACAACCCACCAGTCATGACAAGCCCACATTGCCCCTGTGATAGCTGGAGATGGAAGCAGGCCTGGTGTAGGCTAATGCAGCCATGCTTCCCTGACATCAGCCTACCAGTGCAAGCGAGAAGACAACAAGGGAAGGGACACTGCATTTTTCACTGTAAGCAGCACTATGGTGTGAGTGGGAGGAGTTCTGAAATGAATGCACACCATGCAGTTATACGCATGTGGGTTTGAGTCCCTTCTGCAACTGTGTTCCCTTTTGCCAGGAAGGCATGCTGGGAAGGAAACATGGTCAATCTCAGCCTCACGCCTCTGCAGCTCAGCAGAGGCAGCTCTGATACAGTGCTCAATACCTTTTTCTCTGAAGGGTTCAGATCTGGACAGGGGCTGGGTGGTCATGAAGTGCACCAGACTTCTGTCAGGAAAGGGAGAGACAGACCACCCCCCCAGGGGAGCAACGAAGGAATACACAACTGCATCAGGCATCCTTCAGCAGTTGTGGTGTTGACACCAGCTGTATATGTCAGAGAATGGCACACTGGAAAGAAAGGCTTAGTCAGAGGGAAAGTACAGATAGTGTTCCTAGGATCCCCAGTTTGGATGTCATATGGAGCTACAGGTACCACTCATCCCAGCTGATGTTCTTTATTATCGGACCCAACCACTGGGAATGGTCACTCTTGCTGAAAGCTGCCAAATGATTGGCTGCCCCACACACTGATCTTCCATTCACTATTCCCCTGCTGCTCTGGGGGAGCATTCATTACCACCACTACTTCTTATTCATCCAGCAACGCTTGAGCTCTATCTATCCGACACCCTTCCCCCTAACAGTCATGCACTGCAACTGTGTCTGCACTCTTCTGGGACTGCTTCATGGGGCCCTGATATCCGGCAGTGCATACCACCATAAGTACCATTGGTGTTTGGCCAGCTGTAGCAGTGAGTTACCACAGGCTATGGCTGTGAGGCTTGTGTCCCTTACTTGTGATCAGGGGTTATAAGAGCACACTTACAGTGTGTTGATACACTGCCGGCATATCTGCAAACGTGAGCCCTATGCATGCTATGCCACCTACTGGTAGCGACTGTTGAGGGGGTGGGGTTTCTGAGGCATTACACAGAGTAGGTATGGGAAGAGCAGGAGCAGGCTAAACCCTTGTAGTGCTCATAGCCTGAGGCAAGGGGTCTTCCTCCTGTGCTTATCTGAGTATTACCTTGTCCTTTCATCCCCCAGCTCTATTAATGGAAACTGTCACTGGATGTTAAGAACAATTTTCATTCTCTCCTGTGGCTATTTGTGCAAAGTTGCTTTTCTGTGGAGTTTCCATCTCAGAGGTCCCACTGTGTATGTTGTAAGCGTGCAAGACATGATGGGGCCAGACAGAGTGTATGTCGCTAGATATACCAACTGCCTTCATGTTATGCTGGCAGACATTTGAGTTGCCATTTGTACCCTTCAGAAATGGGTTTAGGATTGTGCTGTTGGAGTAGCAGACTGAAAGACTGGGAAACAGAGTTGGGCAGTAGATTGGGTAAAACTTGGGAGTACCACTGCCTTTGTAGTGCACCACTGGCTCCAGATTGTTTTTGTTTATATAGTGAGTGCTTGGAATGTTACCTTGTGAAGTTTCAAATGTGTCACCTGGCAATTGACTACTCCGGATAATGCTTGTGCAATAAGACAAAATGGGAGAGATCTGGGTTCAAAACTTTTAATGTCTGCGGCTTGTAGGGGAGAACCAGTTTGAATCTGGACACTTAGGGTGAAGAGAGAGCTTCCACCAATCTATTTCACATGCATCCATTAGCTGCTATCTGGAAATTGGGGAGGAGTATTAAGCCTCCATCATCCAAAATACTATGGCATTGATCCAGATTGGATCCCACGGTTACTTTTAAGTAACTTTAAAGATATCATGAGATTCAATCAAAATCTCTCGCCCTTCATTGGCTTGCCCCATGGAAAATGAAACATTAACTTATTGGTGGATTTGTGCTCCAGAGTAGTAATAAATAACTGAATTTTAAGCAAGGTAACAATTGTGTTTATACTATGAATTGTAGATCTTCTTGGCATAAGCCTGTCAAACAAGCAAATGGCAGGTGTTAGTGGTGTGTGGCATATATTTTTATCTTGGATTTTCCTTGTGCCTCCTTCCTAGTAGGGCTCGTGTTTTTTTCACTTACAGGCAGAGAAACCTTCAAGCATAACAGAAGTCTTAACATGCTGGTCAACAGATTCCATGGAAATGGTATCTTAAAGTTGAATTCTTGGTTATAGGGAAACACTGTTCTCTATTTTTTATAGTCTTCACTTAATTCCTATTTCTATGCTTGAACCTGATGTTTTGCAGTTGTTAATTACAAGTACCTAAATGAGTATCTTTGAAGGAAGAGCAGGATACAAATACAAGAGATGGTCTCAAGAGTGATCTGCGAGTGCAGACTCTTCTCTGTGACTTCAGAGATCGACTGTGCAGATTTAAGATTCCATCTTGAAATATCCATTTTCTGAACTTAATAGGAAAAAAAGGTGTTTACCTGAAAGCACTGGCAAAGTCATTCTGATGGCAGTGTTGATAATACATTACAAGAAGATGCTTGGTAAACTACTACATTTTAACACTTGTTTGCAAAGCAGGGGACAGTGGGAATCCAAGCAAGAACAAATGCTTAGGTTCCATTGTTGTGGGGTTTAGTTGCCTACTAAACAGAGCCGTCTGACCAATCTTAAGGCTGCTCTGTGCCTACTAAGATACAGAGAACTTTAGCATAATTTCTCCTATCACTGGACCAGACAAGAAATAGTGTGCCTTTACAATTCTATGCATTCTGTTGTGTGTGTTAAGTGCCGTCAAGTCGCTTCCGACTCATGGCGATCCTATGAATGAAAGTCCTCCAAAATGTCCGATCTTTGATAGCCTTGCTCAGATCTTGCAAATTGAGGCTTCCTTTATTGAGTCCATCCATCTCTTGTTGGGTCTTCCTCTTTTCCTGCTGCCCTCAACTTTTCCAGTATGACTGTCTTTTCCAGTGACTCTTGATGTGACCAAAATAAGATAGCATTCTGTTAAGGCACAGCATTTCTTTCATGACAGCCTGGTTGGAAGATGCCTGATAAAGAAAATGAAGCTGTGTCATGCAGCTTGTTTACTCACAGCAGATGACGAAGACGCTTGTCTCTGCTGCCTCTCACACACATTTCGGTGCCATCGTGAACTTCAGAGATCATATTGTTGACTTCCTATGTAGATATTTGACCATTTGGAAGTTTCAATTGGTACATAATGCAGTTACCCACCAATCAGCTGATCTTGGGTGTGTTCAGTTGATTTTGAAATGACTTCATTGGCTTCCATTTTGCTTCTGGCTTAGAGTTCAAGGTAGTGGTTCTTTCAAATAAAACCCTTTTTGACCTGGGCCCCATATACTGTATGTCTCTTCTTGTGTGTCACGCTTACTCAATGATTGTTATAATTTGGGCTTCCCAGAGGTTTGGAAGGCAGCAGATGGAATGGCAGGGTTTTTTTTTTAAGTGATGTAGTAGAGATCCAGGTTCAAATCCCCCTTTGCCATCGGAGCTTGCTGGGGGGACTTTGGGCCCATCATACTCTCAGCCTAACCTACTTTGCAGGGTTGCTAGGGTAAAATGTAGATGAGAAGAACAATGTAAGCTACTTTGGTACCCTTCTGAAGAGAAAGGCAGGAGGTAAATGAGGTAAATAAATGGGAGTTTTCTAGTTTATAAATGTACTTGAATATTTTATATTGTGATTTTGATTATTTATGTTTTTTGGAAGGTGGGGAATACATTTTAAACAAACTTCTAAGGATCATGAGTTGGAATCACTAATATTTAGCAGCCCTTATTGTGAAGACCTGAAAATCAAGAGGATTTTTAATAAAAAATTGTGTTCTGTACTTTCATGGTTTTAAAAAGGCAGAAAATATGGTGCTGGCGATATTACAGAAACTTTTGAATGTTTCAGCTTTATATCTTCAAATTACTTGTATTAAGGGTGGTTTATTTTGGATGTTTACATTAATTATTGTTGCTGGAGAAAATATTCATAGGACTCATACAATCCTAACTCTGTAAAAATGTCAGTAATGTGTTCTGGTTAGCAAACTGGATTGCATGAAAGACTAGAAATATGTGGATGGCTGTGATGGGTTTTCCCCTTCTCATTCCCTTGTTACCAAAATGTGCTGTAAGTGATGCTGAAAAGTGAAGAATGGCAGTTTGGTTCAGATGTAGAGTGTGACTTTCTTAAAATTCTGGTAGTGTACAACTTCTGAGTAGTGGCCCCCCAAAAAACCTTTATTGGGGTAATAACATGCTTTTGGACCATTGTGAATAGCAGTTTCAGGTGGATAGAGAGAGAATTGTAAGACAGTCAAGAAATAATCTCAGGATGCACCATTGTGGCTGCCATTGTTGATTTCAGTGATGGCAAATCAAACAGAAAAGTTGGTGTTTTGAATTGGTACACTTGACAGTACACTTGACCTGAGAGGCATGGCTGCTTTTCTTTGGGGTGGGAGAGAAGGAAATAGATGGATCTGGAAACAAAATGGATGGCCTGGATAGATGGCATTGATATCATGCTTCCCCTCTGCCTTTTCACCGTTTCCTCCCCCTCTGCCTTTCATTGTTTCTTCCTGTCCCCTGTTGTCTCTCCAAATGCTCATAAGGTGCATATCCAAAGAAGTTTGTATTTTCACTAAAGATCTTGAAAGGAGATGGCTTTGTTCTTGCAAAGAGTGCTGCCTGAGCTCATCAGCTCTTCAGTGAAGTATTACAACAGCAAATAGGAAACTTAGAATATTCGTCATCACTGAGTGTTTGTAGAAAGACTGTGATTTTCCTTTTTGGAGCTAACATGCAGTCTGCAGAACAGCTGCTCAATGTTTGAGCTCGTAACAGAAGATGGTAGCTAAGGAAGGGTGCTACCAGTTGCCTAGACTTCTATCTACACAAAACAATCCTTGATTAAGTCTAAAGTTAGTATGCTTTTTACCCTCATGTTCTAGATTCTGCAGTGTAGTAAAATTTGCAGACTATGCTCCTTTGCTTTTGTGAAGGGAAAGCCTTCTGCTGGGGGAGTGCAATTATGCTAAAATATTTTTGGTGTGAAAATACCTTATGACATTTTTAATTGTTTTTCATATATACACCTTGCTTTCAAGAAAAGTAAACCCCAGATGGCTAGGATAAGCATGGTAGAGTATAATTGGTCTCGTCGGGCCAATGGTCTTGTCAGATCTTGTCCTTGCAGTCTCTCTCCTGTTTAGCTGTAGGGTAGCTGGCTCCTGATGGACTTTGGAGGATCTAAGTGGCATCAGTCCTAGTAGTCAAATTGAAATATTGTACAGTGTATGCCCTTGTCACCTCTTCAGACTTACCTTGGAGAATTTTGTATGTGAGAAGAAGTATGGCCTCTGTTCTTTGAGGATGGAGAATATCACCTTGGACTCTTCGAACCGTTAAAAAATGAATCTGAACAGAATGGAAGAATTTCCTCCCTGACAGAAGGTGGTCTCTTATCTTGTATTGGATACAGTTGTGCTTCCACTTAAACTTCAGGTTTGTAGTTGTGGGGATTCTATTGGATCCCTCCATTGTTCTCAGGTGCCCAGGTGGCATTGATAGCTCAAAGTGTTTTTAACCAACTCCAGCCTCTTCTGGAAAAGGATGATCTACCCATCTACCTCAGCGTATGTACATTGCAGATGCCTTTTAAGTCTTCAGAACCTTCAGTTAGTGTGGAATACAACCTCTAGGGGACATTCTGCAATCAGTATGTTCTATTTATGCTCAAAGATTTTCTGGCTTCCAGTTTCTTTCTGGGTACAATTTTATGTCTCAGTTTTGACCCGTAATGCAGTGCATAATCTGGAGCCAGGATATCAGAAGGACCTTCATGAATTTACCTGTCTGTTTAAAATCTTGATTGGAGGTCCATCTCTGATTGCCTCTGGGGGTTAGGCAGGTGGCTACTGGATATCAGGTGTTTTTTTTAACCCAGTTCACAGGACTTCTCTAAAGGTGTTGCTTGATGCCATTATTATATCTTCAGTTTCTGTTTTCCCAAACTTTTGGTGTTTAATAATTTTGGTAATATTTATTTACTTCATTTATATCCCACCTTTCTCTCCAATGAGTAACCAAAGCGGCTTGCATTCTTCTGTGGTATGTGATATAGATGTGGTTGGCTGTTGTGATCACAAAGGTATACGTTCAGCTGTATATGTTGCCTTTTCTTAATCTGGTTAAGATTGGCTGTCTGTGTGTCATCATTCTTTTGATTTTGATACAAGAATAGGGTAATTTTTAAAAAATCTGTACGCTGAAGTTCAAGGTCCGTGGATCTGGTGGGGCAAAAAATGGGATCTGGTGGATCCCATTTACATCTTGTATGCTTCCATGTAAACAGATAGGCAGTCATGTTCAGTATCAGTGAAGTAAAAAACACTGAGAGCAGTATAGCTTAAGAATGTGTTTAAAATTAGTGCTGAGGTGAAGAAGAAGATAGTTTTGGTGATATTTGTACTTTATTGTGAAAAGATAACAAAGATCACAAAAGGATGAGTGCTGATTGGACCACAGACTCATTTTCCTAAGTTAAATAAAAGGTACTTAAGAACTGTAAGGAGAAGAAAAATCACTGGATTGAAGAAAAGGTGCTGGGGGACATTAATCAAAAACCCATGCAGTTTTTCCTAATATGAACTGCCCCCTCCCAGTAGCTGCTATTAGCACTGTACTGGGTGTCTACAGAAGGGAGACATTCAGGCACAACAGAGGTGACTATCTTCAACCTGCCTGCAGCTTCATTACAGCAGGGGCGACTGGACTAGAGAAACAGCATAGAAGGCAGGTTTAAAACCCACCTTCCTATAGTGTCACAATCCAATTTAGGTCCAGTCCTATTCACAGAGCTCCTGCATCATGCATAGTTCTTGTTTGTTTTGTGAATTAATCGCTAAAAACACTGTCAAAAATCCCTTATATTTTTATTCACGTAAACAGCCTTTTAAAATAGACTGGCAGCTATAAAGGCTATTAGCATACTGATTCAAATTGAGCACTTCAAAGAATAATCTGACCAGAAAATATTGTACACCCCCTACTAACTATTCTTGACCTCTCAAACCTCAGTACAAGATCAAAGACAATACATCTTAAGTGATAATCTACCTCTATTGAAAGGCCAACTGAATGCCTTTATTACCCCATGCTATTGGGAGACATTTTTTAAAGAGCTAACGTCTGACATTTTAATTCAGTTCAGATGATTCTTCCAGCAATGATTGGAGGACTATGAATAAGCAGCAGACTTGTATACTCTTGTCTCCCTCCTTTTTTTTCATGCTTAGCTTCTTGTTTAGCACCAGTTATCGTTTGCCGTGACATCCCAATTGGGCAAGTGCTAAACATAAAATCAGAAACCATGGTCTGAAGTTGGCACCTGATGCTGATTTGGAGGACAAATGTTAAGCATAATTTGCCCAGTCTGACATGGCAAACTATAGTAAGCATTAAATAAGAAATAGAGAAGGAAGATAGGCGTGATAAGAGAGATATGGGTGAAGGACAGGCTTGTGTTTAAAATTATTTGGTTATTCAAAAGTTACAGAACCCCGTGGCACAGAGTGGTAAGCTGCAGTACTACAGTCCAAGCTCTGCTCACTACCCTAGTTCGATCCAGACAGAAGTCGGTTTCAGGTAGGCGGCTCAAGGTTGACTCAGCCTTCCATCCTTCTGAGGTCGGTAAATTAGTCTCCAGCTTGCTGAGGGTAAAGTGTAGATGACTGGGGAAGGCAATGGCAAAACCACCCCGTAAACGTAGTCTGCCTAGGAAATGTAGTGATGTGACATCACCCCATGGGTCGGTAATGACCCAGTGCTTGCATAGGATGCTACCTTTACGCAAAAGTTAGTTTCTATGCCAGTAGGAGTGGTTGAGCTCTGAAGTTTCAACCACTGTCATGTATAGCAGGTTTGTATAAAAAAAACTGAACCTAGACTTCTTATCAACTGCCTTTGGCTACTCATACACAAAACTAACACATGTCGTCGCACTAATGCAGAGCATGACTCATGGGTTGTGAGTAATGTGAACAACTAAGGTATGTAAGCACTGTTAATATCTGTTCCTGCACCATTTGCTGTCGTTGCCATGGTGGGGGGCATGTTCTTGTGCCCTCATGTGGGGGCAGCCCCTGAAAGCAATTCCAGTCAAAGTCGATAAGCTGGAATTGTAAAACCCCTATTCTTTGAGCCTGATGACCTGATTCCAAATCTCTGAATAACACGTGCAGCTTCTGTTTAATAGAGGGCCTCACTTCAGTTTCAAGGCACCGTTCCAGGTATGCATCTTCAACTGAACTGAATGCAGGAAACTCTGCTCATGTGGAGTTGTGGATTGAATTACACTGTGAGGGTTTCTACAGTTAACACCAGTGCTTTGTTCCAGACCTAGGACATTTCTTGACTTGGTGTAGCAACCGTGCTTGGGAGCCTATTTCAACTAAACTTGGTTTCGGTGTATGGCATAAGTTACCATTTGGTACCTAATATAAAACCACCAATTCGTAATATCTTCAAAAACATTTATTTGTGAACTTAAATAGCAAGGATGAACTGGATAAAGATAATTGACTTGATAATTTGAAAATGTTTTAAATGCTGGATGAATCTGTCATTTTAGATATGGACCTACTTCTCAGATCTCATCAATTTGGTATCAGGGATATAAGGGATTTTGTTAGCACTAGACCTATGATTGCCCTGGGAGACTTGAGCATTCATACAGAGTCCAGTACGTAAGAGATGTCATAATCTAGATCTTTTCTGCACCAAGCAGATTTCTAGAGATCTGGTTCAGGAGAATAAAGTGAGGTTGTTGTGGCCAGACTATTATTTGCTTATTCTCCACTAATGTTGTGTCAACAGCATCTTATTCAGGGGAGATTTTTAAGTGGTACGTGGGATTTAGGCCCCTGTACAGATCTACTAACAGATTTTCAATCATCAGCCCCTTGCAGTATTCTTTCCTGATAAAATTGCTCTTATCTGATCTGACTTTAATGTGGTTAACGGTTTCATTAGTAGAGGTGATCCAGGTGCCTGGATCACTTTGGGTTGTTCTCCCTTACCATGAAAAGGGTGTGTTGGGGTTGTGAAGGCTACCATATGGAAGTTGAATCCTGTTCCTCTTGGCTAGTTAAATCTTATCACGATATTCCACCAGGATTTTTATCCAGTCTGTGGCTGAGGATGCTTTTCCAGAAAACTTGAAAAGAGGCAGTAATAAGTCTGGGAAAAGCAATCTTTATGACCTGGCAAATAGTAAGCTCTTGTCTAAACTTTCCTTTTTTGGGCAGTGTGATAGTACATGTGGCGACAGAGCAGATTCAGGCATACCTGAATGATGCATCTTCTCTTGACCTATTTTATTCTGGCTTTAGGCCTGGTTACAGGCCTTCGTGGTGTTGGTGGATGATCTATGCTTACAGATGGATAGGGAAGTTCTGTCCTATTCTGATTGATTTGTCAGCAGCCTTTGAAATGTTTATTCATTCTGTACTGCTTTACACAGCAAGTGATTAAAATTTGGAATTCTCTGCCAGACGATGTAGTGATGGCCCCAGCCATAGACAGCTTTAAAAGAAGAAGAGTTGGTTTTTATATGCCAACTGTCTCTACCTTTTTAAAGAGAATTAAACCAGCTTACGATCTCCTTCCCTTCCTCGCCCCACAGCAGACACCTTGTGAGGTAGGTGGGATTGAGAGAGTCCTGAGAGAACTATGACTAGCTCAAGGTCACCCAGCTGGCTTCGTGTGTAGGAGGAGAAGGGAAACCAACCCAGTTTACCAGATTAGAGTCCACCTCTCTTAACATACTACACTATGCTGGCTCCCAAAGGAGATTGAACAGATTCATGGTGGATAGGTCTATCAGTGGCTACTAGCCACAGTGATTAAACAGAACCTCCATGTCTAGAGGCAGTCAGCCTCTAAATCCCAGTGCCAGGAGGCAACATCAGGGAAGGCCTCAGCCTCTATACCCGGGCCAGAGGAAATAGACTAAATGGACCACTGGTCTGATCCTAGGGCTGTTGAATTAAAAAAAATTCGGTATAGTTCGGATTCGGCTGAATTCGGCCCGTTTAGATTCGGGATATGCCGAAGTCCGAACTCCCCTGCTTCGGGTCCGTGCAATTCGGCGGGAATTCAAAGTTCGGAAAAAAAATTCGGCCGAATAAAGCCATTAAAAACACAACCGCGCCTTTCCGCGGCTCTGGGGGGGCATTTTTGGGGGTAGAGGTCCCAAACTTTCAGAGGAGCTTCAAAGGACCCTTCTTGCCAGACCCCCCAAGTTTTGTAAAGATTGGGTCGGGGGGGGGCTGAGATATGGGCCCCGAAAGGGGTTCCCCCCCACCCTTAATGTGCATCTCTGGGCAGAGGTTGCCGCCCACACACAAAGCTCCCAGCCCCGACAAACAGCTGATGAGAGCAAGGGCGGGGCAGGTGCTAAGAACTTTGCAAAGCAACACAACTGCAGAGCAACACCTTTGCAAACATGCAAAGGGCAGGGCAGGTGTGAAGAATTTTGCAAAACAATACAACTGCAAAGCAACACAAGCACGCAATGCAACACCTTTGCAACAGTGCAAAGCAACACCTGACACCTGGGAGTTTGCAAACCATGGAAAGGGACAGAGGCAGCTAGCTATGCATAATGAGCAGGAGGGGGTGGAATTTCTCCTTTTGCATTTGACTTGGGACCAGGCAGATGCATTCTTTAAGTCACCATTTGAAAACCAGTTTTGAGCAAGCATCAAAATAACCTAACTGATCTTATGAATGAGGGAAAACCTGAAGACATAAAAATGAAGCCCCCCCTCAAACCAGGGAGAGAGAGACTGGAGGGGGAACACACACCCCAGGCAGAACCGGCAAAAGCCCCCTTTGACTTCCCCCCCCACAGAAACTGCTACCTCCCCACACACACACACACACAGAGAAAAGAAAAATTACAGATTAAAGCCCCCAAAGGGGTCTTACTGTGGCTGTCTTCTGTTCCATCAGGAGCGGCTGGGAGGCTGGGTAATCCAATATGATTCCATTTGTATCCAATATGAGATCCATATGTATGCATCTCTCGAGGGTGATCCATTCATCCCAATAGGGAAAAGGGGAAAGCCCATATCTCGGGGGGCCCTGACCCAATGTTTACAAAATGTGGGTGGTCTCTTATGAAGCTCCGCTGAAAGTTTGGGATCGGCACACCCAAAAATGCGCCCCCTGCAGCCACGGAAGAGAAAAGGGGGGAGCCAATATTTCTGCCCCCACTGAACCCATCTTTACAAAACTTGGGTGGTCTCTTAAGGAGGATTGTCTGAAGCTATGATAAAAGTTTGGGGGCTGCACCCCCAAAAAAGCACCCCCTGCAGCCACGGAAATGGAAAAGGGGGAGAGGAAAAAGGGGTGGAGCCCATATCTCGGGACCCCCTGACCCAATGTTTACAAAACTTGGGGGGTCTCTTAAGCCTTGTCTGATGCTCCGCTGAAAGTTTGGGGTCGGCACACCCAAAAATGTGCCCCCTGCAGCCATGGAAAGAAAAAGGGGGGGAGCCCATATCTCGGGACCCCCTGACCCAATGTTTACAAAACTTGGGTGGTATCTTAAGAAGGCTTGTCTGAATATCCCCTGAAAGTTTGGGGTTTGTATCCCCAAAAATGCGCCCCCTGCAGCCACCGAAAGGAGCGAATGTGCACAAGCACCCCCGCACACACACACACAAGGATTTCCCTCTCTCTCTCTCTCCCCGGCCGGGCCGCACATCAGCTGATTCCTCCAGTACTCAATCCTGACTGATTGGCTAGAAGAAGACCCAGCTTGGCCATCGATTGGCCGGGGGAGGAGAATGCTGCTTACTGACTGTTATGCTGCTTACTGATGGCCGAATTTGCCGGATTTATTCGTGAACTCCCGAACTCGCTGAATTCGCCCCCTCCCCCCCGGTTGCCCACCATTTTTGAGTTCGGTTCGTCCCGAACTAAAAACCACCGAATCAAGGGAAATTCGGCTGATTTTCAGTTCGGGCCGAACCGAATCAACAGTCCTATCTGATCCAGCATGGCTCTTCTTATGTTCAGCTGAATCACTTAGACAATGATTTTGGGCTTTCATGAGTAGCCCTCTGGCTTCAGTGCTTTCTGTCCAGCAGAAATAGACTAGTGAGACTGAATCATCGTCTTGGGACATGAACTGTGGGATGCCTTAGGGTTTGGCATTGTCACCCATTCTCCTTAATATCAGTGTTAGACCATTAAATGAGATCCCCTGAAAACTTCAGAGTTGGTTGTGATGTGTATGCAAATGATATCATCTCCCTTCTCTCCCCATTGTGTGTGTGTGTGTATCAAGCTTCCAGCTACTGCTCTTAAACCAGTATCTAGATGAGGGATGAAATGGAATCCAAACAAGAGAGAGGTGTTGCTTGTTGAGAAAATGGATGTTATTGAGAGAACTGGCCTGCCTGTCCTTAGTAACGTTCAGTTACCCTTGTCCAATTAGATGAAGACATTGGGAGTATTGGGCCCATCCCTTTCATTAGATCATTAGGTTAGAATTATTGCCGGGAATGTTTTTCACCATCTGTTCTCATCTGGAAAGTTGTCCTCATCCTCCCTTATTGACTCAGCTGACCTGGCTATGCTGATGCATGCTTCTGTAACCTTGAGATTGGATTACTGCAGTGCTTTCTAGATGGGGCAGTTTGGAAGCTTCATTTAGTGCAGATTGCAGTAGCCTACCTTTTCAGTGGTGTGGGCTACCATATACATAAAATATAGGTTTTTGAAATGAGTAGATTGGATAGCTGCTTGCTTCCGGGCTCAGTTCAGAGTGCTACTTCTGAGCCTTTCATGACCTGGGGCCTACATACTTACAGGATCACTTCTCCTGGCATGAACCCATGTGCCATCTTATGGCCTAGCAGAGGTTACTTGTTGTTTTGACAAGTCCGCATGTCATGTGCAAGGGCTGGGGCCTTTTTAGTCGCTGTGTCTCTCCCCCACCCACCCCCGCATCTTCTATAGGCGGTGCAGAGACTCTCTCTTTCAGAAGGCATACATTTTTTGTTTTAACAGCTTTAATCAGTAGATTTTGTTTATTTTGCTGAGCCTGCGCTATGGTGGTGGTTGTGCTATTATTTATTGCTAGTTTTTAATCTATGTATATTTTAAATGATTCTTGTAAGTGGTACAGATCTTATAGAAGGCACGGACACAGAATATAATATTTTAAAATAAGGAGAAAATTCTTGCTGTTTGCTAATGTTACAGCTATAATATTTGCCTGCTGTGGTAGCTGGGAGTTTATATTTTCCAACAGAAAAGAATACACTTGTTTCTCTCAGCAGGCTTTCCTTTCTTCCTTTTATGGCTGTTGACTTATTGCCAGCCCAATGATCCTCAGGGCCAATATATATTCCTTTAAAAAAAGGCTTGTTTGTATACAGCTTGTTATATAAATTAGGATCTTACCGTTTTCAGACTTTTGAATCAGTTTGTCATTGCTTTAGAAAGTCTGGAATAGTTCAATCCAGACTTTTTTTTACTAATCTCTAACATGGTTTCCATAGAACTCGATTTAAAAAGATAGTTTGATGTCTTTTACTGATGCTTGAGTAATGACGCCTAAATGTTTGACCTAGAAGGTGCTGTAAACTATTATTAGCCCAATCACAATTGTAGGGTATAGAGGTCTGACAGTCCCGTATCAAACTTTAGTTGGCAGCTGAAAAACTAACAACCTTTGACACAGGAGCTTGCAAGTATACTGAATATGATTTCACTTTCACCACATTCTTTGTGAGCCCGAATGCTTGTCAAATCAGATGTGTGTTTAAACCATTTCACTCAGTGTGCCCAGAAGGGAAAGAACAAAGCACGGGGTCAGTTTGTAGTAATCCCACATTTATCTTGCAGTTTTAGGGGTAGTTTATAAGAGATGGGGCAGCTGTTATTTAGCAGCTTGAAAATGCCAGCCAAATGTAGGAAGACTACTAGCATTCTTATACTTTCATAAGTGTCCTGTGAACTGTGTGTGTTTGTGTGCTTGGTTCACTGAAGTGTTTTTCTGCATGGTTCACTGAGCAGTCTGCTAGTTCTGTCTGCTTGGTGGCTATTTTGATCTGTGTGCACTCATTGCATAACAGTAGCATCAGTTGGGGAAATATCTGAAATAAGCACATGTGGTGGTTCCGCTGAGCAGTAGATGTTGTAGAGAGAACTTGTGTGTTCAAAAGCTTGGGGGTAATAGCACAAATTTTATACCAGTACTACGTCCAAATGGTGTGAAGTAAAGTTGCTTGGTTCTGGTTTGGCAAGGAATTGGGAAAACAATGGCAAAGGGGCTAGCTACCTTTACAACTAGGCCTTTATGAGAACTTCCTTTGTTTTGAAACAGAAGAACTATTTAGGGTACTGTGCACAAGGGACAGTCTTCCACGCAAAAATCTGTCAAATACGTTAGAGCATACGTACATATAGAAAATAGTGATTGCTTATATATTAGTAGCCAGTGGTTCCTTTTAAAACCGTATAACGCTAATGAGACTGACCTGAAACTTTTTTGTAGGTAATGTTATCTAGGAAATACCATATAATTTGAATCTTAAATAACAACTATTCTCAGGGCTGCATGTATTAATGTGCAGTTATTTTAAACTTGCTATAGAAAACACTGTTTTTCCTATACATTGGAACACCGGGGGTTGTGCTGTACAGTGTCCTGCTGGGGGCATGTTAGCTAGCCCTGGCTTCTTTCGCTCCCCCATATATAGAGCATTTTGTGTGAACTGTTTCTCTAGCTGCAACATGTGACTTTTAAAAAAACTTGTGTAGTATCATGTCTGTTGACCCCAACCACACTGACATTGCATTGTATCAAGTATGTTTTGTCAACATCCAACTTTGGTGACTGCTTTTTTATTATTCTAAGGGTGAAAATTCAACATCAATTGTTGCTCTCTGATACACAACGGATTGTTTCTTTGCTGCAACAGCATTACAGAGGCACATGGAGCAGCAGGCTATTCAAATTTAAACTTCTCTGCTGGGGCACCTTTCCGGTTGCCTTGCTTCACCTCACTTTGATTTTGTTTTTGGTACCATAGATCTGTATTGCATATATTCATATTAAGCCCATGTACTTTCTGTCAGAGCACAGCTCGGTTTTCTGTCCAAATTGTGCTGGCAGTGATAATCTTGCTAGTGTCATTGTTTAGATACTATGGACCTAGATAATGATTTTTTTTCTCACACTTTCCCCTTTCTTCTGTAACCAACGAATGAAAGACTCAAATGAGAAACCATAGCTTGTCCTTGAGCCAAGCCACAAACTATGGTTTGTGCTGTTTCCCACAATTCAAGATTAAATCAGAATTTGGAATCTTGGTTTGTAGGAAGGAATACAAACCATAATTTATGGCTTTGGTACAATGGCAAACCTATGGTTCCTTGATAAAGTAAGAGGCTTTCCAAGGGATTGCATGAGCCAGTCTATCACTCAGGCTCATTCACAAAGTAACAATCAGTGGTTTGTTATAGTATCTGAATAATACTGAGTAGTTTGAGTGAGGTAGTTTATATACAGTGAGACAGAAGCTTAAATCCCATTGTAAACAGAGATTTGCATTTCTTGGCACAGGTTAGTCCAGTACTAATCTGCCTGGTTTAGCTGTCTTTTGTACTCGTGGCTAATGTGAGTTCCTACTGTATGTCTGTATAGCTCCATTCTTCAGTGAGGAATACTAATACATATGAGGAACCTTCAAACTAGACTTTGAAGGTAATTTTTCCCAAAGGAGTTCCAGCAGGCTCATAGCTTGTCATTTTTAAAAGCCTATACTTTCACATTGAGAAGCAAAAAATCATTTGCCATCAGATGCTACCACAATGCAATTATATATAAGCCATCAAATACACGGTGGCATTCTTGGCTTATTAGAGTATTTGGTAATATTTGAGCCTGGCCAGATAGATTGTCATACCAATTTTTGAACCCAAATCTGGCTGGCAAATTTTTTAAAAAAGATTTATGTGAGACAATACATATTCCTTCTTTTTCAAGTTATTTGTTAAGCATCTTTAGTTTTTTTTTCTCCGTAGGTCACTTGTAGGGCAGTAGGCTTACTTGATTGTGTGTGTTTGCCAGTATGGAAGGTGTGAGGATAGATAGTGGTGACAATCTACCAATTCCTCCATGCCATGCCATTCTGAACTATCTGTGACATTTAAAAGTTTAACTTAATTTTCATCATCAACTTTCATTGGACACTATTCTGCTTTCATCTACCCATCAAAGTGCTTGATAGTTAATAGGATCCAAAATACTTGTCTAGGTTGGATAGCATTGCACTGGTGATGTTCTCAATGAATATACTGTGATGAAATGTCCATTACTCTTCACTTTGTGCATTATGTATCTCAGGTGCATAATGTATTTCAGGTGCATAATATTTCAAAATCAATGGACAAGTATAGATATATTGATTAAGTGCTGTGGAGGGGGGAAAAGGGAGGGAATGCCATTTTCCTGCAAAAGCGACTGAAATTATAGACCAGTTTTAGAAAGTAATGGCCAGCAATATCTAAAATGATTTAGAAGTATTTCTTAAATTATGTGTTTTCCTCCTGTGTTTGTCAGAATTTCTTTCTGTGTCTTCTAGAACTCTGAATAGTTATAAACTATGCCCATACTTAATTTTGCAAATGAAGTGTGTGTTCTATCTATAATCCGCATCTAGGGGTATCACAGTAATCCAGAGCTAGACAAATCCCAGGCACAGGTCACTGTAGTGCCTAGAAATGTCATTGTGTCACTTAATATTTTCAGCAGTTCTCAGTGAAAGAATGAAGCTTATGTATCATTTCACATCAGAATGTTTTGTTGTATGACATTTAAAAAAAATGTGTGCAGTTCTTCGTGCTGCGTATTTACCGTATGTGCAAACTAAGCCTTACACCATTCGATGGCTGCAGATGGATATTTTTTTTCAACTAGTTGCTTTCAACTGGCTCCAATACTCAATTAAATGGAGCTTTCAAAAGTAGTAATGGAATTGTGAGTAACTGGGGTTAGGCTATGGTCAGTGGTTAGCTTTTTGTTGTGATAACCAGGGTTACACCTTTATTTGTCTACTACAATGCTTTTGCCATAGCTTTAATAAAAGTATGAGAAACTGTGATAGGGTTAGGTTTTGTGGTAGCAATAATTAGAACATTCAGCCATTCAAAATACAAAACCCTGGGAAGATATTATGGAAATATATCCACCTTTCTTATGAATGTCTAAGTGAATCCAAGCTTGAGGCAATGAAATGTATGTCTCTTGCGTTTAGTGACCAGTGATAAGTAGAAGTAGACTTGATAGTTAGCTGTGAACGAAGTCTTTTATGGTGCTGTCCTAAACAGAGTTACACCCTTCTGTGCTCATTGACTTCTGTGGATTTAGAAGGATGTAACTCTGCTAAGGGTGGCACTGTTATCAGTGTAGTACTTTGTGGTTTACTTTTATAAAAACTAGAAAATGAGACACATCCAGTCTTGCTTGGTATTATATTCTGAGTTTACATATGGCTTGTGTGTCTTGTCTATTGAAGCTGTTTGAAACCAGCAGAATGTGTGTGTGTATTGTCCTTTGCTCTCTTTCATTTGGCATGAAAAGAACGTTCTAAGGGTTATCTCTTGTCATTTTTACAGAGCTGTATGAAACAACGCTTGACACACAGTGCATGTGCTTGCAAAGTACAGCAGAAAAGTTAATGGGATTGAACAGGCATGGTAAGATTCGACACAAGCAAGACCTAGTTAGTTGATAGGAGCAGAAGATCGGTAGGTTAGGTGCATCTTCATTTGCAGAGCTGAGCCTGGAAGTCATTTGACAGATGACAACCAGCTGGTCTTCTGTAAAGCAAAATGTTTAAATGGTGTTCATTTCCCTCCCCCCCCCCAGTAACTGGCTTCCTGTTTAAATTCATCTGCTTCCTGTCCACGTAATGAAAAACAGTATAATAATTTGAAATTCTGGTATAAACTTGCCAGTTGCAGGAAATACACAGCCAACCTCGTCAGCCTCTTTAAAGGCTGTATGGAATAAAAGTCTGAAAGACAAAGAGGGAGACTGCCCGTCAGACAATCAACACTTATTTATTTGATACATTTATATATTACCTTTGAATGCAATGACACAGTGTGGTTTATAATTCAAAATGGTGCAGAGATTTCCATACTGAGGAGTGCTATCTTGAAAAAAAAGACCTTAATACTTAAACCAGCCTCTTAAATTGTGATGTGAAAAGCTGAAAAAGTTAGAGTTTATTGCAAGAAAGGGGGTTAATAAACTTCATCTGAATTGCTTTATTAAGGAAGGTCAGACTATGGTTCCAGAAACCATGACATGAAGCTCTTGACATTCTCTGCATTCACCTGAAGTGTTCTCCATAGACCTTTACCTTTTACAGGAAGAATTGACAAAACCACCACTTAAGCCCCAATAGCTATCGCCTTCCTTCCTAGAGCCTTGTAGTCAGGTGTGATAAACTTATACCTGTATCTGGCAGTCTGTTTCATTCCTGCATGGATGAGCAAGAACAATTATCAGTAAGTCTGATAAGCCTCTTCAGCCTTCCCTAGTACATCGTGGTTCTGTAAAGAAGGGAAGACAGCGTGTATGTGGCACTCAGAAACCTCCATATCTCTCAGTTGGAAGACACTGACCACACCAGTGCTTCTCTTCCTGCACATGGTGGTTGAATCTACCAGCTTTTACAGTCATCTGTTGGAATACTCAGATGTTCTTGTTGGAAAGCTCCTGAAAACAGTTTCCGTTCATGTGATTTGGAGTGCATCCTCCTGCTCCTGACAGTTGCTCTCTTCTGTGCAATTTTCCTACCCACTGACCCATGGGCTCCAGTGGATCTGGCTCATGCATTCAGTTAAAAGTCAAGTGTTGTGTAATCAGATGATAAGGAAACAAGTGGCAAGATCCTTGGCAGGAGGGAATGTCACAGACTATGCATGGAGGTTGGGTGCATAGTCAGCTTGCTAAATAAACCCTGCTAGCGGACCCAGTATGGGTGCAGATGGAGAGACAACCTGAATTTTAAAAAGCAGAGCTTGGGGGCCAGATAACTGTCTTCAGCCAGGCACGTAACTACAAAGAGATGTGATAGAGCTGGGTAGGTTTGAGAAGGGGCAGGAACAGAAATAGACCTGGTGTTGTCCACCTATATCCTTCTAAAGGAGGTCCTCACTAGATATAAGGCCCCCTTCCTGTAATTACTGTTGATCATTTTGATAAGTCTTCCTGTGCATACCTTCCTTTTCATAATCTGCAAAGAAAGGGAAGCCAGACAATCCCAGAAAGAAGTTAATTTCCATGTCAGTAATCACAGGATAGATGCAATCCCTCACTTTAATTGAGGGGGCTACTAGCTGCTTAACAGGTGCTTTAAGTCAAAATTGACCATTATACCTTGTATTGATCTAAAAGAATTATGTATCTGTATTGTTCAAGATAACAAAGATAACAGTCAATTTTTGATTGCTGAATGGAGAAGGAGCA
Source organism: Euleptes europaea (assembly GCF_029931775.1). Taxonomy (NCBI): domain Eukaryota; kingdom Metazoa; phylum Chordata; class Lepidosauria; order Squamata; family Sphaerodactylidae; genus Euleptes; species Euleptes europaea. The sequence continues at coordinate 61,746,995 of NC_079322.1, forward strand.
CTTTAGCTGTAGACTTGATTTCCATTTTAAGTCTGACTTTGGAAGCCATTCTAATGTACTGTTGTGGCTAAGGTACATGAAACAATGTTCTGTATAACTAAATGAAAAATACTTTAAATCTATACTTTTTATGTATTACTGCTTAAGTGTTAGCAGCATTTACATCTTGAGAGGAAATGTAATACCACTTGACAAATGGGCAGTGATTTCTCATAGTCTGAAGCTACTGGAGGGCGCACGCATAGTAAAAGCAAATCTGTGGTAGAACTGAGTAATATAATTATTCTAAATTGAGCAGCCTGAAGCCAGAAACTGGCTGGGCAGGTCAGAAAGCCTAAAATGCCAGTTCATTTTTCATACAAGAATGGTTTAAAGGATACTGTAGTGCTCCCAAGAAAGGTGCCAGCGGGTGCACGGTGCCCAAGGACACCACATTGGGGACCCCTATATTAGACCATGTACATCTTCCTTCATCTTAGATGGGAGAAAGCAATATACATAGTCCTTTCAGCACTCATGAATTATTAATTATTCATGAATTATTAGTTAATATTAATGTAAACTGAGGGGTAACCTGCTGCGTATATCTGGCAACACAAGTAATTGCTAGGTGCCATCTGTAGTTTTGTAGTTTTTAAGTTTTAAATTGGGATTTTATTGTTTTAAATTTAGATTTTGTGGTTAATTTTATTATTGATGTATTAATGTTTTTGTATGAAGTTACCCACCCTGAGCCGGATTCGGCTGGGGAGGGCGGGCTATAAATCAATAAAGGAATTAATTATCAATCTTAATTTGAATTTGCATTTATTCTAGAGTTGCAACATTTTAATCAATTAGCTGGTTGATTAGCAGACCAATACTTCGCAATTGCTCCACCCAGAGCCATTTAAAATCTGTAGGGTGGACTGGAATAACTGTGCATAGGATTGCATTGTGAAAGCCCTTGGGAGGGGGGACACCTACCTCCAACCAGTCTACATGTTTTTCCTTCCATGCTGTTGCTTGAAAGTTGTCGCCTTGCACTGGAGCAACCAGGAATTTTCTTACATTTGTTCTTAAGAGTTCAGAAGTCTCATAGAGTTGCCGAAGGATTTCTGCATCTCCTTATTTTCACACTTCAGTCTGAACTGCCTTGTTAGAACTGGGTTTAAAAGTACGCTTTTGGTATATTTTTCAGTCTTCCTGAGCAGAAATTCACTTGATTTGTTAGTCTGGTTCTTCAGATTAGGTTAACATATGCCTTGAATATTTTTAACATGATTCTGGGTAAAGTTCTAAGACAAATAAGAATTTTTCCTGAGCATCTGTATAGGGACTTTACAAGTGCAAATCTGTCTGAACACACGCCTAAAATGAAAATATTTTGCCAACAATTCTAACCAAATATTACATTCACAGCCTAGGGCTCTCATACTTATCAAGCCACATCTTCTAGTATACTCCTAGTGGCCAGTGACATCCATAGATAGTGCACTCTCTCGGGATTGTGCAGCAACAGCTGGGTCACAGGCTTTCTCTGTGGTAGATCCAGTCCTGTGGAATGGCCTACCAGAGTGGGTGTGGAGGGCACCTTCACTGGCATCATTTAGCAAGGTATGCAAGACAGTTCTCTTTCAGAGGGTAGTTAGAGGGAGGGCAAACTGGTTTGGTCGATTTGGCTGTTCTCAGTCTGCGCATTCTAATTACATGTTTGTGGTGCTGCTGCTTATTGTTCTGTTATTCACATTGAGTCTAAGTTAAGTGGGATATAAATATTTTAAATATTGTTCACACTGCCGTGTGCAACTATGGCAAGAGTGAGGTAGGTAGCTTTTTTTTGTACAAGAGAATGTGATTCGAAAGAGATGCTGGCACTTTCTGTACCTGGAACTGCTTATGCCAAACAATATCAAGTGCATTTTCTTAAAACAAGGAAAAACCAAGTGTGAGTGTTCCTGGACTAGAAGAAAAATGAAGTCTATACCTGTGTGGCCAAAAGGTTCTCAAAAAGTAGTACTTGAGTGATTTAAGGTAAACTTATAATGGCTCTTAAAGCACCTGTCATCTTAAATAATTAACTAGTTGCTATTTATGTACACTGAGGAGGACACATTAAATTAGTGGTGCTGTACATCTAGCTCTTCATTGCATTTCTTTCTAAAGTGTACAAGTGGCTGAATACATGAATATTTCTATTGCAAGGTCAAGATGGTAAATTATAGCTGAATGCTAATTTGAAGGCCTAAATTGGTCCTGTATCTTTAACAAAGGTCAAGGGATGACTTGAAAACATGAAGAGTGTTTGCAGTTTATCTTCGCTACTGCCTCTTTTCCTATTGAATAGAGCTTGGGTGAGCGTTTTGATTGCTATATGTATGAACCCTAACTTGTAAGACCTTTTAAAAACTAATTAACTTGTTATACTTTACTTGAGATAGCCTGTAAATTTTCTGGACGTTGCTAGAAGTAAACTTGCATTTGACAGTATTAAAACTCATCTACTTTTGGAAAACAGCATTGTCTTATCAGAAAATTTGTACAATTTTTTTAGTCTACCTGCCCACACTTGCCTGATAGTTGTTTGCACCTTAAACCATTGCCGTTCCTGTGCCTTTTTGTCATTCACTCCTTCATTAGATTTCTACACCGCCCTTCCAAAGCTCAGGGTGGCTTACCATACAATAAATATCACAACAGTATAAAATTAAAAACCAACACTTATTCTGATAATACAGTATTGTCCTGGGATGATTCTTGCTCACCACAGATGATTAGATGGAAGGTTTATAAACAGGTACTGTATAAATATCCAATCTTAAATCCATATACTGTGACTACGGCACTCAATTTTAATTGCAAACTATTTCTGTAGACTTTAATAATATAATGTATTAAACCAGACTTTCTCCCCAGAAGTGATTGTTTAGGAAGAAACTTCAAGCCCAACTTCTCCAAGACTAGCGCTTTCAAATGGTAATATAGCCCACTTTTCATGTAATGCTGTTTGTTTTTATCTTCAAAAGCGACAGGTCTCAAATCCACTATCACAGGTATGCTGTTATGAAAAGCTGTCATGTAAATACTGCACACGAGTACAGTGCAGGATGTTGCTTGGAGCTCTGGGGATATGAACATCTAGTACAGGGATGGGGAACCTCAGGCCCGGGGGCCGTATGCGGCCCCCGAGGACATTTTTTGTGGCCCTCGGGAGCTCCGGGGCCCTCCACGGAGGCGCAGGGCAGGGCAGCCCTCCCTGAGGGTCTTCCTGGGACCACGGCTTGCAGGGGCGCTGCGGCGCCCTTTGGACCTCCTCTCGCCGACTGACGGCTGTTGCTCGGTGAGAGGAGGGGGAGGGACGCTTCCCCCAAGGCTGCCCCCTATAGCTGCAGCGTGCAGGAATGCTGGGGCACACTGTAAGCCCCTCTCGCTGCCTGTCGGCTGTTGAGCAGTGAGAGGGAGGGGGGAAAGAGGCCCGTGGCTACCGGCAGCAGAGCATGCACGCAGGAGCCGATCAGGCTTCGGGGGGCCTTTTGTGGAGTCGGGGGGGGAGGGCACGGAGCCTGGGGCCAGGACGCGTGGGGCCGGCTGGTGTGTGTGTGTGGGGGGGAGGCTTTTCTCTCTCCCTCTCTTTCTGTCTTTTTCTTTGTCTCCCTCCATCCTTTATGTCTCCCCCTCTTTCCATTTCTTTCTCCCTCCCTTTTCCTCTTTCTCTGTTTTCCTTCCTTCCTCCCTCCCTTGCCGCTCAACCGTGGGCTGCGCCCCCCTGGTGCCTCGTTTGCTCGGGCCCACTGCTGGCTGCCCTCCAGGCCTTCTCTGCATGGCCTCCCCTGGGGTTGCCAACCTCCAGGTGGTGGCTGGAGACCTGGCAGCCCTAGCCTCTCCCCCCCCACCGGGAGATCTACACCTGGTATGGCCCCCGAATGATGTTATAAATGTGCAAATGGCCCTTCGCAGGAAAAAGGTTCCCCACCCCTGATCTAGTACATAGGAGCTATCCTATATTTAGACAATGTTTCCAATAATCTGTATATCTTTTGTGGATTTTTTGTAACATTAGTTTTGGGGAAAGAAAGGAATAGATTTTGTGTCTTGTTAGCTTCTCACTTGTTCCAAGTTTTATTGTAAACCTCCCCCCCCCCATAAAAAAAAATTATTGGATAGCTGGTGCTATAAACAAAATCAGCAATAATTTGGGGCAACCTGCAATAGATATTGGACTACCAAACCTCCACTTTATGGTAGGGGAAGCATTTGTTAAATCCTTCTGTTGGTCTGAAACATATTCAGCATCTGGCACAGCCTAGGCTTCTCTGGAAAGCATTTTGGAGAATCAGGTTAATTGTGGTAGTAATGGCTGTAGCTGCTCATTAAACTCTTCCACAGTAGTCTGGATTGTCCCCTTCTGACTTCTACTGCCATAAAGAAATCTCACTTAAAGTAAATGAATGGAAAGTTAAGACTGCCGGGGGCCAATACTGTCCAAGAAGCATGTAGAATTGAGAAAGAAAAATCAGTATCTCTGTATTCCAGTTTTGAGTAAACATCGTAACATAATTATTCTAGCTAAATGTAAAATTACTTCTAATGATGTACATATTTGCAGTTCCTAGGAATTGGTATAAAATTAGCATACTGGCAGTTTCACAGTGAGCAGTAAAATCTTCGTAGCAGAATGAAATTAACTTTACAGCGTTTCATAAAACAAAACTTTGGATTTGAAGTCCATCAGTTGTATAATTCTGAAAGGAATGTGTTAAACTCCTCCAAAATTTCGTAGCTCTTATTTACCGGTCTGCTCCATTAAACACACATGCATTTTTGCTTATTAAACACGGTAGCAGCTTTCCAAGTCTATTCTAGGTCAGGATTACTTGGTATGCTATATAAATTGTTTTTGTAAATATGATTTAGGTAGACAATCCCAGCTATTTTCCTACCATAGTGCTGATAAACTATGCACCTGTGAATATGTTGATATTTTGGCCACTGGAGGGCTCTGATATTTTTTGTCTTGACTGAGTTTTCACTGTAGTAGCTTCAGATTGTTGCATCATCTATGTGCAATATTTCAAAAGTGGACCTTTTATGGCTCATCTTTCAAATGACTGGAAGCGTTGACATGTGTAAATCATAACCAGTTTGACCAATTTGTATCCTGCCCTGTTCCAGGGAGCTCAGAGCAGCATTTTGGCCATTAAGCAAGTGAGGCCCCACAACGAGCTCCATGCCTATCTCTACAGCGAACTTTCCACAGGGCTAGAGATTCTCCTGAAATCCTCCGTTCCAACTTTGTTTCCAAGTTTTGTGAAGAGTTCTGTACAGTTTTCAGATCCTTGCATTCATTTCTTTCACTAGTTGTATCTGTATTCTTTTGTTTGCAGTGCTTATAGGTGGATTAATAAACCGCAACACAAAACAATTTTCTTTTCACAGTTTTATCAATATGCACATGTTTTGACAGCTTGGGAGGGAGAAGCAAATAAACAGATGGAGCTAAAACCTGTGGCAAATTTATATGCTCCAGTTAGAGGATTAATTTTGAAATTCTCCTGATGTAAACTGGAGTTTAGCAAGAATGGAATGCAAGGCAAAGTAAATCCATGAAGCATTAGGCAACGGGACAGTCCTCTAATCCTTGCACGTGACTCTGAGCATCTTTGTATTCCGTACATTTATAAGTAGGAGGCCCATCAGGAATTGGAAGAGGGGAATCCAAGGAGTAAACAATTGAGCAATTCCTTCCAGTAGTACAGTAGCATAAGACAGCTGACCACCATGCCCAGGTTACTTGTATCTTCTTCACCTAGGCCTGAACCAAATTAGTACAGCACAGTGTCATAAAGCTCTGGGGATCGGGGCTTTATATCTAACTGAATTGTAGCTATTGTGGATTTTAAAAATCCTGTGCTGCTTGAGCAGATCAAACATTCACTCGTATGATTTTGCTAAGTGTGCAAACTGTTCAAATAAATCATTTTACACAGAATTCTGACATGAACTGCAAGGAAGGAGCTGGAGTACTTGGGCAATGCATCTTCCTGTATTCAAGAAGGTCCACTGGAGGGTAGGACAATGACTTGGAATCAAGAAGTAAATATGGTGCGTGTGTGTTGATGAATTACAATTGTGAATAGAAATCTTGACTCGAAGTGAAATACGTGTGTGGTGAAGGGAGATGCTTTGGCATTACATAATTAATCATCTAGTATATTTTTGATTTGTTGTTAAACTGTTTATTTTTCTTTTCTAGGGAAGCGAGACCCTGAAATGACTAGTTAAGGAGATTAGTCCTTGAGAAGGGATAGTAGTGTGATGGTTTTGGCCCTTGATCACTGTGGATCTGTCGGCCTCCTATGATGAAAGAAATGTTTCAACAGTTGATAGAACCCCTGTGGACCTTTATGGCTCTGGCCAAGCAACTCATCAGAGCGTGTAGGAGATGAAACCCTTCTGGCTTAAGGGGGTAAGCAGGAGTGTGTATATTTCAAAAGAGGGCAGACAGACTTTTTGAGATACTGCGAACATCGGTTTGGACCCTTAATCTTTCTCACTCTCTGCCAGCTGAAGTAGGTTAGTGAGTCTATTGCTCTATAAGTATGCCTCTGCTTCTTCTCCGCTTTTTAAAATGTTGTGAATAAACCTACTACTACAAAACCACTCTAAGTCTCCAGAGCTTTCTCCTTCAAAGGGAACTAGGTTTAAACACTGCCCCTGGAATGTCGTGCTGCTTGGGGAAGTGAGGGACATATAACAATATTTTTTATCCCCCAGGATACTTTAAGCTATTAGGGGTTCATCTTCCTTCTTCGGTGCAGCCCCACATGTGGGACTGCGCCTGCGCGCAGGCCTGCCGCCGGAAACCTTTATTAGCCTAAAACTTCAAAGTGGTTATGCCCCTCCCCTTAGCAGGCGGGAACAGCCTTGGCGCCGAACGTCCGCATGCTCCTGGGAGGAGCATCCCCCCCCCTTCAGTTCCTTTTTTGCCGCCGCCAAGATCGGAACTTTTCTCGCCTTCCTCAGAGTTCTCTTCGATACCGTCTTCTACTGTGAGTGGAGTGTATACTTACTGGAGCTGCCGCCTAGGCCCGCCTAGCCAGCCTACATCATTGGGATACCTGCGAGGACAGATCCCAGAGAGGAAAATCCTCAGTTTGCCTCGGTCCCCTTGGCCGAGTGCTGAGGGCCGTGATGGCTCCAAAGACCCCTTTCAAGCTGTGCCCCAAGTGAGCCACCAAGATCTCGCACTCGGACCAGCACGAGTTATGCCTAATATGTTAAGGCGAAGGGCATAAAGTCTCTAAATGCGCTATCTGCCAGGGCTTCTCCACCCGAGCCCGTAATGCCCGTGCGAACCGATTGAACGCGGAGTTGTGCAGAAAGGCGCTGATGGCCCCCTCCCCGTCTGCTGGATCCAGAACTCCAGGAGACACGAGGTCCGTTTGCTCAGAACCAACCCCCGGATCCGAACTCCCAGTCGGATCCGACTCATGTAGCTAAGTAGCACAAACATTAAACGAAGCACAAGGATAAACACCATGGATCCAGCTCTTCCACCAAAACATCCGCCCCGGTCCGCAAGACCCTCGAGACGCGACCCCAACAATCGTTACCTCCGTCGGTACCGAGGACGCCTTCTTTCCACTCTGGGTCTCCTCGCCAGTGTTTCTCAGACATAGAGGTTGATCAACTGGAAGACCCCCTTATTCTCTCGGATACGACCCCTGCGGATCCGAACCCTCCGGATCCGATCCTCTTGGAGCCTGCTCTCCCGGATCCACGACGGACACCTCAACCATCTACGTCTTTTTCTCAACCTACTATCTCACCTGAGCTTGTAAAAGACTGGATTGAATTTTGTAGGTTCCGCCAACTCACCATTCAAGGAAAACCACTGATTCTTCAAACTCTGCAACTCCCTTCACCCTTCACACCCCTAACCCAGAGGAGCCCGAGGGTGGAATCAGACCCAGAAGATTCTGAAACCAGGAAGTCTGTGGAAAGCTCTGAAGGGGTTTCCGAACCATCCCCTGACGAGCTGGTAGGTGACACGGAAGCTGTGTCCCCCTCCGAAGACTTGAGGCTCAGGACTGAGCAGATGATCAGGATGGCAGAGGCTTTGGACATCAACATCTCCACCTCTGATAACAAACCAAAAGATAAGATCCTCAGTCGTCTATACCCAGACTCTCCAGGTATAGCCACCTTCCCCATCCTGGAGGGACTCTCGGAGGTCACAAAATCGGTCTGGAAGAAGCCAGCCTCCACCCCTCCTTCCTCCAAAAAAATAGAAAACCCTTATAGAGTCAAGCAAGACAGCTGGATTCCTGACAGTGCACCCTGCCCCATCCTCCATTGTCACCAGAAATGCAGGCCAGACAGAGACAGGGGCAACACTCTACACCCTCAGACAAAGAGCAGACGCCTGGACCAACTAGGCAGAAGAACTTACACCTCAGCTGCCCTAAACTTTCGAATTGCAAACTATCAAACGATAATGGGCGGTTATCAGTTGTTATGGGAAAAAGCTGCGTCCCACATCGAACTTCTCCCTGATGAATCTAGGTCAGCTCTAAAATTGATTCAGTCGGAGGCTACACGCCTGTCTAAGCAGGAGATAAACGCTGGCAAACATGCAGCTGAAATTGCGGCCAGAACCATGGCGTCAGTGATCACCTTGAGAAGACATTCCTGGCTTCGAACCACAGCCCTTCCCATGGATACAAGATCTCAGGTAGAGGATCTTCCGTTTGAAGGTGACACCTTATTCGCTGCCAACACAACGGAGTTTCTCACAAATATAAAGAAAGACCACCAAACCACAGTCTCTGGGAGTGACTTCTTTGTTCCAACCACAGCGTGACAGATATCAGCACCGTTCCCAAAGTTTTGGGACACAGTACCAGAGAACGCAGCGCTACCAACGGTTCCAACCATATCTTCCTCAGGGAAGGTTCTATCAGCAGGGCCAGGAGAGCCAACACAGAACCCCCTTCAAACAACGCTCTACTCCAAGCCCACAACAGAAGGAGCAGAAACAACACACACAAAAGTTCTGACTATCACCCCAGGCTAGCCAAGAAGATCTGCCCTTCTTTAATAAGCTAGCTAAGTTTAAGGAAGCCTGGAGCTCCATTTGTTCAGACTCTTGGGTCCTCAGAGGTTACCGCCTCGAGTTCAAGTTTACCCAGTTTGCTCTCCTGCAGACTCTGCTAGAGACAACCCATTCCCTGCCTTTGCACCTCAGTTAGAAGAGCTCCTCCTGAAGGGTGCTGTACAAGAAGCTTCACCACACTGTTCTGGTTTCTTCTCTAGAATCTTTATGGTGGACAAAAAAGATGGGGGTTCCAGGCCCATTATTGACCTTCGTCTTCTTAATAAATGTTTACGAGTTTCAAAGTTCAGGATGGTTTCCCTGACTTCTGTTATGGAGCTCATCTCCCCTGACACGTGGTTTGCTGTACTAGACCTCAAAGACGCATACTTCCATGTGTCTATACATCCAGACCATAGAAAATTTCTAATGTTTAGGTATGGTTCGAGAGTATTTCATTACACTATTCTCCCGTTTGGGCTTGCTACAGCCCCTAGGGTATTTACAAAATGCATAGCAGTGGTCATGTCCCATCTTAGGGACCTAGGGTATAGTATACACCCCTACCTTGATGACTGACTACTCACAGCTCTTAGCCCTACGGTGCTTACAGACCAGCTAAAGCTGGTTCTCTCGACGTGCGAGAGCTTGAAATTAATGGTCAATGTAAAGAAGTCCAAACTGATCCCTTCCCCTAGAGCCCAATTTATAGGAGCGGTACTGGACTCCTCCAAGGGGAGAGCATTCCTGCCCCAAGATAGAATCATAGAGATAAAAAGTTTGATAAATCACTTTCACCAGGTGTAAGCACCAACCCGTGGTTTCTATCCAGAGACTCTTGGGACTGATGGCCTCCACCACAGCTGTTACCCCATTTGCCAGATTGCAGATGAGAGATCTACAGAACTGGTTTATTAGAACGTATGACATTACTCGTCAGACACGAATGCACAGACTATCAATCCCAAGAGGGATTCTCAGATCGCTTCAATGATGGCTATCTGACCCCAATCTGTTGAAGGGCATGCCTTTTGGTTACTGGAACCCTGATTTTACCCTCACCACCGATGCATCCATGGAAGGTTGGGGAGGGCATTGCGGTACTGATTCAGTTCAAGGGAAATAGAATGCGTATGAGACCTCCATGCACATTAACATGCTGGAGTTAAGGGCAGTACGTTATGCACTTACCTCCTTTGCAGATATCCTTCGAGACTCCAAGACCCTTCTACAGTCCAACAATACTGCACGGTGTTTTACATCAACGAACAAGGGGGCATGGGATCCATTCCCCTGTGCAGAGAGTCTGGAGGGTGGCCATCCAGAACAACATTCACCTGCGGGCCATCCATATAGCGGGGGTTCACAACACCTGGGCGGACTCTCACAGCAGAGAGTTTCTCACAAATCACAAGTGGGAACTACAAGACCACTTCCTACTACCTATATTTCAGAGATGGGGATTCCCTCAGGTCGACCTGTTCGCCACCAGGTCCAACAAGAAAGCACACAGTTTCTGCTCCCTAGCAGGAAACGATTGCTTGTCACTAGGAGTCGCTTTCCAAATCAAGTGGTCGGGGGGCCTCTTCTATGCCTTTCCCCCATTCCCCCTATTAGCAAGAGTGCTGGGGAAGATCAAAGCAGACAACACCTCATGCATTTTGATCACACCCAGGTGGCCCTGCCAAATCTGGTTCTCAAAACTGATGTTCCTGGCGAAGGGGGTCCTAGTCCCATTCCCCAATCACCCGGGGTTGCTGCGTTGGGGGGACCTAGTCCACCACGACGTGAGCAGATTGCGCCTTGCAGCATGGAGAATCCTACCCACCCTTCAATAGGTTTGTCCTCTCCTGTGAAAGATGTATTATTACAAGCCAGAAGGCCCTCTACCCGTTACTCTTATGATAGGAAATGGGAGAGGTTTGACAAATGGGCTAAATCTAAGGGTATATCCCCCTTCATTTGCCCACTTCCCAGGATACTAGACTATCTCTTGGACCTGACCAAGACAGGGCTCACTGTTTCATCTGTAAGGGTACATCTCACGGCCTTGTCTGCCTTTCATGATAAGGTTGAGGGTCATACCATTTTCTCGCATCCATTGTCCAAACGTTTTCTAAAAGGGCTCAATAATCTTTTTTCCCCTATTCCTAAGTTGACACCTCAGTGGTCTCTTTCCACTGTTTTGGCGAAACTCATACTTCACCCGTTTGAGCCTTTGGCTTCCACGCATATGTCTTTTTGTTCAGCTAAGGTAGCATTCCTTATAGCGGTTACATCGACCAGACGAGTGGGTGAACTAGCAGCTCTCAGGATTGATAGCCCTTTTCTCAGGATACACAATGAAAAGTGGTGTTACACCCAAGTATTGGATTTAGACCTAAGGTCATCTCTGATTTCCATATGGCACAGGACCTGGTTCTGCCAATGTTCTTCCCACATCCAACTTCTCGAGCCGAGAAGACCCTCCATACTCTAGATCTCAGGAGCCCATACTTTACTATATTGATAGGACAAAACATTTTAGAAAGTCAGATTCACTCTTTATTTGCTATCAGGGATCCAAGAAGGGAAGACCTGCGTCTTCTCAGACCATAGCCAGATGGGTAGTTTCTGCCATTAGATCTGCCTATAAACAGGCAGGGGTTACATGTCCACTAGATGTTAGGGCCCATTCCACCAGGGCTCAAGGCTCTTCTGCTACTCTACATAGGAGGATTCCCATCCGTGACATCTGTAAGGTGGCGACGTGGGTGTGTGAGGACACGTTTGTCAAGTACTACGCGCTGGACCTGCAAGCCAGAAGAGATGCAGATGTGGGAAGAGCGGTGCTACAGACGTTGTTCGCTTAAGATCGACACCTACCTCCTGATGGTAAGCTTGCTAATATCCCACATGTGGGGCTGCACCGAAGACGGAAGATGAAAACAGAGTTGCACTTACCTGTAACTGCTGTTCATTGACGCCTTCGGTGCAGACACATATCCCTCCCTCCGACCCCGCTGTCTACCTAAAAAGAAATGAAAGAAATTTATTTAGCGGAGTGTTTTGGCCCGAGCAGATGTTCGGCACTACTTGGATGGCCTCTGACCTGGCCACGTGTTGTGCTTTATGGGGCCTGACTATCATTACCTTCCTTACTTGGCGGCGGGTGAGGAACTGAAGGGAGGGGAATTGCTCCTCCCAGGAGCATGCGGACGCTCGGCGCCAAGGCTGTTCCCGCCTGCTAAGGGGAGGGGCATTCCCACTTTGAGGTTTTAGGCTAATAAAAGTTTCCGGCGGCAGGCCTGCGCGCAGGTGCAGTCCCACATGTGTGTCTGCACCGAAGACGTCAATGAACAGCAGTTACAGGTAAGTGCAACTGTTTTCTGCTCTTTCCAGCTGAACAAGTTCTGAGATGGGGGTGATTTGTGGGAAATGCTTCCTCATTTCCCAAACGGTTCTGCACATCTTTGACTTTTAGAGGGGTCACGGCCCTTAAAGTTTACTGGGGGAGGGCAGTTGGGATCAGGGAGATGCTTCATGGCATGTATTTCCTAATCATAATTCCTCCCTTCCCTGGGTTCTATAAATTGTTGAGTCCAGTTCTTTTTTTTTCCTCCCCCCAAATATTATTGTTGAAGTACTTTAACATAAAATAACTACTAGAGAACACTGAAGTCAAGTTTGAGGGCCCATGAAAAATCATAGGGGAAATATAATATTCTCTGTAATCTCCATTCCTGACACAATAGCACAACACGGCTAAATTCAAGCATTAGTTTTTTGGATTACTTTGTCCTGAAACTGAAAAGTTTGGCCTAAATATTGAGGTTTAGAAGTTGTGGAAGTAGGAAGATGCTAATCAAGAAACCTGAATTGCTGGTAAGGTGTGTGTTGCAGCATCTTTCTACCAACTCCCAAGTTCACTCTCTAGGAAATTACACAATTTGTCACTCTAGGAAATTACACAATTTGTGGGTGATTGGGATGCATTATGATTATTGGAAGCACTTTTATTTATTTAAAATACATAGTACTCAACACTGTGCGTATAGACTCCAAGGGTGGCTTCCAGATGCCATAAAAACATAAGCAAAGTCACCAGGAAAGCAGGTAAGCCAGATAACAAGAGTAACCGCAGTAAGAATAGGGAAAATAGCCAATAGAAAAAAGGTTTTTAAAATTTTCTTGTCAGTCTCAAAAGGAGGGATTATCAGACCAATTAGCATCAAATTAACTGAAAGCCTGAGGAAAAGAAACAATTTTTATCTGGCATCTAAGATGAAACAGACTTAAAGAAGGTGAGCATTAGTAGGGACTACCAGAAGAGGTGATCTCGCTTCTGAAGAAAGGAGGCATGCAAAATGAAGTTTTGAAGATAATCTTAGGTCATTCTTAGGATTATGTGCATTATGCAGTCGTTTAATACTGTGGACCCATGAAGATGGTTCCCAGAAGAGATGGGAAGATGTATTTCTGTAACTCACACCACCCACCATTCTGATACGTAGGTAGGTAGGTTTACTGATTACTTAAACAAGGCATTTTGTATGCCTCCAAAATGGAAGGTACAGAATATATCCCTCCATGATGAAGGTACTTCCAGGCCATCTAGGTGACAGTTCTATATCTGACCATCAAAACTTGAAATTTCTTTTGTAATAGTAGGCCCAGTTTTCCAGCAGAAAACATGGCAAATCTACATGGGCTATGCAGATTTGGTGTCCTTTTTAGGCTTGAATTTGGGAAGGGGTGGGGACATTTTCTGTAGCAGCTGACTGTTCATTAGTGTTCATGTATGGGTGTGATGGGGGAGATAAGAACCTGAGAATTCTTGACCATGAAGGCAGTATACAGCAAAGTGAGAGAGTGGGTATCGTTTATCCAGAGTTTAAGAGATCAACTCACAAATGACAAAATCTCTTAAAGTAATCTTGGAGAACTTTAAGAACTTTTACCATCTTCTACTGGTTAGCATCCAGTTCTACCGCAAGTTTTCCACCACTACTGATACTGATGCAGAAGATATTTTAGAACCATCTTAATTTAAATTGCTTAGCTTTAGATTGTTAAATGGTGTTTTTTAGTTTTTTAGTTATTGTACACTAACTGATGTAATATTATGATGTCTATTGTTGGATGTGAGCCGCCCTGAGCCTTGCCTGGGTAGGGAAAGGGCGGGATAGAAATCTAATAAAATTAAAATAAAACAGTTGTGAAGTCAACAAACTTTCTTGATCTAGGGGAAAAAATCTTGCAGTCTGCTTAAATATTACAAGGATAACAGGCAAAATTTGTATTTATGAGGTGCTCTGACAGCATGTGGGTCATGTGTTGGATTATTTGAATTTCTATGAACTGAACAGATAAAAAACATTTTGGTTCCTCTAGCATCATGAACGGCATCTGTTTTCCCCTTGGCAGTTCAAGAGTGTTTCTATTCCAAATTCTGTTATTGTCCAGATTCTATTTGTACCATCTCTGAAGTGTTTGAACACTCTAGTGCATGGCAAAAAGAAAACATTTTCCTAATTGGTCTTGGGGGACCAGTTGATTAACATGTACAACTACTTTATAGCTGAACTATTTTTAGAACCTGGATTCCTTTATCTGATGTCCTTTTTGTAGACATGCCAACAGGTTAATTGTGAACATTCTTGAAACAGTGTAATGAAATTCAAGCTAAGTGAGCTTAACTGGCTGAAAAATAGAGCTATAGTTGAATAATTTGAGCTGCTTGCTAACACTTTATATTTCAGCTCTCCCCCAGCCATCCACAGTTTATGCATACACTGGGGGGGGGGGTCTTGCTGTTCATCCTCCCGCCCCCAGCTGCTACACTTGGGTATTCTTTGAATCTATCTCAAGTGGTTGCATTCTGCCTAGCAACTTGGAAGGAAGCAACTTGCAAGGTCTGCTGTGGGCAGAGCACAGATCGCAAACCTTTGATTTAAGGCCATCGCATTTGATGGTTTTAAGTCCCCGCATGTAGGAACTACAAGTGGCCTTGGAGTGGGTTCAGACACTATCTGGCTTACTTGCAAAAATAGCTGCTTATGTGAGCAGTGTCATGTGGGATGATGATAATAGCACAGATGCAGTAACAGTCCCAATACAGGGAAGTCGCAAATAGCAGCTCAGGGCAGGATGATTGGAAAAAACTAGCTTGGGGAGAGGGGAGATTAACCGTCCCACCTCACAGTCCTTCTCACCCACCATCTTGTCTACTTTATCCCTAAATTATGGCTTCTTGGCGAGACTTCCTTCTTCTTGACTCAGATCCCAGTGTGCCTCCCTCAGGATGAAGACCTGCAGAGGCTTATGATCCCCTGTGGAGATTTAAAACCTCAGCACAATCATCAACACCAGTCTGTTACATGACATATCTACCTTTGCCATCTATGCCTTCCAGTCCCATATGAATACATCATTTGCCTTTTGTTTTCTGTCTATGTTTCCTTCTACTTAGACTTCTTCCCAACTCCAGGCCGTGTGTGTTTGGAGAGGGAGGTCTGTATATCTCATTGAGATTTTAAAAAGTCAATAATTAATTTCCCTTGATAGTGAATGAACACACCAATTTACAGGTGGGTCTTCCTTTTTAGTAGGTGGCTGTCATCTGGTTTAGTTAATTCCTTAGAGGTATTTAAAAAAAACACCTATAGTGTGGACATTGTGTAAAAGTGAACTGGCCAAGAGTGTAGCTAAGAATGACTTCCAAATAACCTATTAAGAAATGCAGAAAAGAACACGGACATAGATGGTGGGCTCTCCCATTGACATTTGCATTTGCTATCAAGGATGCAGAAGTGCCAAGCAGGATTACATGACTCCACTGGGTGAGTCTTGGGTAACAGAGCATGTAAGTAGTCTGGCTGGGCACTCTGCCTTGCATTTGCAAGTTTAAGTGAAGGTAGCAACCTGAGCTAAGAAATTAGTAGGGTGGCAGTGAGGAATCTTGGCAACAATTCCTTCAGTTGTTAAAACTCAGTATCTGATATCCACTGGAGCATTTGCACATGTAGCCTAGACAAAAGCTTTAAGTCCATCTGACCCTCTACTCCACAAGTATCTAGAAATAGATATCCCAGGCTGCTCTAGGGGAAGTCTGCTTCTGACTTACCTGAAGCTATGGCAATTGCTGTCCTATTACCTTCATTCCTGAACCAACACATGAATTCACAGTGATCTATTTCCCGCTCACTGTGATAGCAGCTGCATAGAACTTGTCAAAGGGAAAAGCGAGTCGCCCACACTACTGGTGCTGTTGCTAGTCTCTCCCTTCTGATGCACCCAAGGATGCTACACTTATTCTGCAGGGCTATGTTTAAAAGCTTTTCCAAACCATAACCTGAACATAATGTACTGCCTGGTATAATTAAGATCAGTAGCGTGCAGGCATCCAGAGCTCAAAAAGTAATCATAATTTTGCTCTAAAAGCGACATCCTGTAATTAACAGGAATAATGTAAGATCTATTACAATACCCAAGTCCAATTCTTTTCCAAAAGCTGGATTTGGTTTTGTGAAATGAACTGGGTTCTTCAGCATCTGTCTTGTGGAATGAAAAGTCCCACAACAGTGAAGAATTGCTGCTGTTACAATGCATATGCTAATGAAGCATTTGTAGCTTTGTACAGACTAGAGATTCTTTTGATAAATAACCAACCTCTAGACTTGCTGTAGGACAGTCCAAGATCTTTTATGCATGGGTTGTTTCCATGGCGATAACCACCCGACTACTTGAGGCTTTGTTTTCATTATGCACATCTTGTCTGACCTTTAGAAGTCACTTCGCTCTCTACCCGTGTTTCCCCCGCTTTTTCTGGATGCTGCCAGAAACAGTATACAGAAATGCGGGGAAAATGTAGGAGAGAGCGAAGTGACTTCTAAAAGTCAGGAAAGACTGCATGATGAAACAAAGCCCTGAAGTAGTCGGGGGTTATCACCACAGAAACAACCCGTGCATATAAGGCCAAAGTTTCACATAGTAAAGGAAAGGTGTCATAAATGATGGGAGATATTTCTCTCCCAAGTCATTTGATAAACCAGTCATCCTTAGGAGAAAGTTTTCATTAGATACCATTGGCCCAGGATCTCCTCTAAAATATTTATACAATGAGTGTCATTTCTGGAAATCATGGTTTAACCTAACCAGTTTACACAAATATGCCTTCATTATCATCCAACACCTTGTTTACCCATATTAGTATATATTGGTGTTAACTTTCTATAATCTTTAATGTGCAACATCAAGGAATTCGTGTAGACACATCTTTGCCTAGCCCATGATTGTGCTAAATTCGTTTTTAGAGAGGCAGTTTTCCCTGCTAAAGCATGGCAGAACTGTGAGAATGTCTGAAAGCTCTTTGTTTCTGTCATTTGGGTACTCTGTACTAGGAGAAGGGTAGACTTACCTGGAGGGAACAGCATGTCCAAGGCAGGTCAACACAATAATTGTTATGCTTGCCTTTTGAGAGTGAGAGAGTGAATACAATTGCAAATTTCAGATGCCATTTCAAATCCAGATTGTTCCAACATAATACTTTGGTTTTGTATAGACATGAGACAAAACTCCTGAGAATGCACATGGGGCATATTAAACTAGGCAGGAGCAAACAGCCTAGTACAAGTGTGGTGTAAGCAATGCAAATCCATCTTTCATTAGACAGACATTCAAAATGGACCATGCCTGCACTGCAGGTTCTATACCAGATCCAGGTAACACCTCTGGTGTTGTTTTTAATATGCCTGAATCACAAGCTTAAGCAATTGATGGAATATGGCATATTAAATCACTTTGGCTTTAATCTACCATGAAATTGTTTCTGTTCTTGTATTACTGCCTGCTGTGAGGAATGTTTCCTGTCAATTATTTTTTTATGTATCTGTTTCCAAATATATTATTCTTCCTTCTGTGAAAAACTATGTAAGCAGGTGAATGTATACAAAAATACATGAAAGTATATTACATTTCTAAAGTACTCAGAAAGTTATGTACAAGGACTCTGCAGTTAAGAGACTTGCTTCCAGTATTTAGTGGAATAGGTCACATGTCATGAGTCTAATTGTTAAATGTCATTACATATTTCCATTAACCAAATGTCATGATTGTAACTGAATGCTTATCCTTCACAAGCTTGCTGCATCAGATTCCTTTTTATGTGGGTAGGAGGTCTAGGTAGATGGATGGAGAGGACAGTTGCTACCACAGAGATGGACCATGGTTACCAACAGAATGTAGCTTTTGCTTCCTCCTCCTTAGTACAAATGGATTTAGATGAAATGTTTAAATACTTAAAGATTCTATCAAAATACTACTAAAATTATGTGACATGTATCAAGTCTTTCATAAGGTTTATGGCACCAAGAAAATATCAAATGATTTGTGTTGCATTGGGTAACAAGAAATAAGTAGCTGCTGTCTTTACATGGGTGAACTCTTGTCCTGCCTCATCCAAGTCTGGGACCTTGCTATATGAGTGTCACCTTTTTACCTCAACCTCAGACTCAGTACTACTACTGCCAATCCTTCTGCTTTGCTTATCTTTGGATTTACCCTCCAGTTCTACTGTTCGACCCTTGGACTCAATTCTGGTGGAATTTAACTCTTTGGGGAGTAATTCTGAATCTGATTTCTTTCTTCCTCTTTTTGACCTCTTTCTATGTTTTTTTCCCCCTTTCCCCCTTCCTAATACAACATTAGGGAGGGGCTGCGGCTCAGTTTGTCAATCATCTGCTTGGTCCCAGGCTCAATCCCCGGCATCTCCAATTAAAGGAACTAGGCAAGTAGGTGATGTGAAAGACCTCTACCTGAGACCCTGGATAGCTGCTGCCAGTCTGAGTAGACGCTTGATGGCTCAAGGGTATGATTCAGTATAAGGCAGCATCATGTGCATTCAACATGTGATATGATGTCATTGTGTTGGTGGCTCCCGATTCCAGTGATCTTCAGCCCATGAGTTGGGACCCACAGGTGGGCCATGGGATTTGTGTAGAGCCACCATTTTGCCACTTTTTGCTAGTACATGTGCCTAGAGAGCAATGGTGCCATGTTTCCTGTCTGTATTTTCATGTCTGTTGAGACAAGCACTAGGACACAAGACAAATCACACCATCAAAGAGAGCATTCTCCCTTGGCTCCACCCCTTAACTCAACCAGTTCACCTCCTGGCACTCAGCAGGTGTTCTCCATTCCTGGCTCTCTTGATGTGCTGTTCACAGCTCTAGCATTGATATCACATTACAGCAAAGTCATGTGGCTTCTTGTCATGTGTTTGTAGCTCATGGGTCCCAAGTCTTGAAAGGCTGAAGACCCCACTGTACTAGATGTTACAAGGGAGGAGAGAGAGAAACTAGGAAATACATGGTATGGGAAACTGAGTGCCTAATTTGTGGCTCTATGCATAGGGGGAAGAAAAAGAAGGCAGCATAACTGTTATCACTAATAAACAACGGCAGACTTCAAAAGATGGTGAACAATGTAGCTCTGTTTATTCACTGAGCAACTCTAGGTTGTCTCGTCTGACACATTTAAGTAGAACACTGTTCATCACAGGTAGATGCTGTATTTGCAACTGAATTGACCTGTCCTCATACAGAAATCCACTTGCAAATTATTACTGTAGCGCAGAAGAAGAGTTGGTTTTTATACCCGCTTTTCTCTACCTTTAAGGAGCCTCAAAGTGGCTTACAATCATGTTCCCTTACCCTTCCCACAACAGACACCCTGTGAGGTAGGTGGGGCTGAGAGAGTGACTAGCCCAAGGTCACCCAGCAGGCTTCAGGTGTAGGGGTGGGGAAATAAACCCAGTTCACCAGATTAGACCACTAGACCACACTAGCAGTGTTCAATAATGTGTGGATACGGCCTTGGATGAGGAATTCCTTTTCTCTTTTTTGAGAAAGGAAAAGGAACTCCTTGCACGAGGCATTTTGAGATTAAATCGTTTGGAGTGTATCAGTAAGTAAATAAGTCCACTCTTGTTTATCTCCTTTTTGACACCGTTTAGTAGCTTTGTGCTCTCCTTATTAAATACTTAGGGTTACATTTGGCACTGAAAAGAAATCATATGAGTTACATTAAATGGCTCACTTTGGAGAAATTTAAATGGCCTGGACATGAAGGTCATAAGTACATGTTTAAGTCAATCCTTACCAATATGGAGTGCCTGCTGTTTAGGGTACTCCCCTGTGTGTGTGTGTGTGTGTGTGTGTTAAGTGCCGTCAAGTCGCTTCCGACTCATGGCGACCTTATGAATCCGTGTCCTCCAAAGCATCCTATCTTTAGCAGCCTTGCTCAGGTCTTGCAAACTGAGGGCCGTGGCTTCCTTTATAGAGTGGAATCCCTTGTACCCATATCTTTATTCAAACAAGGGGAAACATGAAGAAGCAGAGTGTCCTTCCATTTGGCTTATACTGTGTATCCCTCCCCCATGCGCTAAACTTGAAAGTGTGTTAAAGAGACCTCTTACTTGGCAGCAATGACAACTTCTAATTCTTACAGTGGAAGGGAAATTCTTAGAAGCGGGTGAAGAGTGGTAAAAAGCTCTGTGCCTCTACACTTTATATGGTTTAGTTTCCCTTGCCACTTTTAAAATGCTCTGTCATATTTGTAGTCAAACGGAAATACCTTTAATGATTTTCTTAAGGAGGGCAAAGACTTTATCTGACTTCAAGCAAGTCTGAATAGAAACAGAATATAGTGAGCCTTACCTTTGAAAAATCTTGAGGGAAAATTTGACAATGATGGAAGGGAACAACAGTTTTTATTTGGTGTTTTCTTTTTTCTTTTTAGGGGTTGGGTTTTTTCTCTTCTGTGAAGCAGGTTTTGTCAAGTACATGTGCATTGAATATACGTTTCAATTGTGTGGGAACAGAACACTTTTTCTAAAGGGGATTTGATGTACTGAGAAAATTATAGGGCTTGGCCATTGATTTTTTGTTTAGTTCACAGTAATTTCTGGCACCATCCCATTGTTTTATTATCCAGTCAGTAATTCTGATTAGATTGGGGCCTGTACTTCACTTTAAAAACCTGTAGCATGTGTTGTCAGGAACTCTTTGAGCAAGATTCAAAGTTGTATAGGGAGCCTTCGCTTAAATTGAAATTTAGCAGTCAGTTGCTGCTGGATGCATGCTGGAAGCATCCAAACTGGCCAGAGGTCCACTGTCCACTGTCTCACTCTTCCTGCCTTTTATGGCAAGAAAATTTAATTGAAAAGTAATAGGATCCGTACTGGTATGTGTGAACCAGTCCAATGGAGCAGCACACAGTCAAGGCAGATTAGGATGATAAAACACCCTTGGAGCAGGCTAAGGCAGCCCCTGCGGTGCTGGCAGTACCATAGGAGCTGCTCAGTCCTGAATTGTGCCAATAACAACAGGGTAGGGTAATCCTACAGCCATTGCCATTGTTGCTGCAGCTGTGTCTTGGAGTCCTACCAGTGGTCCTCCAGGGCAGCAGCCTGCCAGAACCTTTTCTGGTAAGCTAAAGGGCCAGTCAGCATATGGTGTTCAAATGAATAGCAAGTCTCTGAAGTTCTCATGGTGCATTTTTGGAATTTATATTTAACAACTCTAATGTGCCAGTCTCTGAACGTTGTTCTGCTTACAATCTGTGGGCTCGTTGTTCTAACTCTTTCTGTACGCTAGTCCAGAATCTTTCTCCTCTCTTGCAAATGTGCACATTCCTTTTTCCCTCTCCTGAAATCTGACATTGTGCTCCAGGTTCTACTTTGGGGCTACAATAGTGGGCTTGAAGACTTGATATTTAGAAAAATGGAATAGGATATTCAAGCTTAGCACTTAACAAAACACACACACACACAAACTAAGCAAACACAAACCAAGCAACACATTAGTTTACAACCCATTCCTGAGCTGACGGCGGGCAGAGTCGGCAGGGAAGAGGCACAGCAGCGCCTCTTCCTAAGCCAACTCGGGCACACCACCGGGGGGGGGCTAAAAGCCCCATTGAAAACAGCGAGGGCAGCAACGCCATTCCCAGCAGCGGCCAGGGCCGAATGGGATAGGAAGCTGCCTAACCAGTGGCTCCTCTCGTCAGAAGGCCCCCCTTCGCCGGCGCGGCCTCTCTACGCCGTGGCCTGCGCCACAGAGAGGCCACACCAGTGGAGGGGCGAGGCGCAGTCCCATGGCGCTTGGCCGCCAGCGGGACTGGCCTCACCGCCAGCGTAAGTGCTTGTAAATCCGTGATTACACGCACTTACACTGGCAGTGAGGTTACACCACCTCCTAAGGAGTTTTGGCCCAATTCTCAGGAATGGGCTGTTAGTTTAGCCAGTTTCTGCTTGTACAAGTTCTCATACTTGCTCCCTAATATTACAGATGATCCTATATGATTTCATCATCACCAGTCTTGAGCAGCATGAAGTAGCTTGTAAAAAGATGTCAAAGATCTCCATATGTGCTCAAGACTTGCTACATCAGTTTCCTGGTAAGCAAACTTGATTTGCTAGGCACAGCTTCTGGGTAATGTATTCCAAAAATGTTTGTTTTGTTAAAAAGTCTAAACTGGTTGTCTCCAAAATCAGCTTTTGTCCAATATATTTTTCCATATAGTGGCTGCAAGGTTTTCATTTTACAGAATATGTCAGTGAGAAATATGTCAGTGTCTCTGATGGTGCAGTCACTCCACTCTTAGCCCATTGAAACCAGTGGACTTAGAATGAGATGAATAGGACTATACTATCAATACCCTGGGCTGCAATCCCATCCACACTTACTTAGAAAATCAGTCCTCTGGGAATTGAGCATCAGTTCTGAAAAATATATATAGGGCTGAGCTATCAGACTCCCAAGGTTTCAGTACCTGTTCATGACAAAGTGAAATCTTTGCTTAAAACTGTGTAGGAACCAGAAACGTAATAAGCTTGTTAAGAGAGAAACAAACATGGAAATATCAGAATTGTTAGGCTGTGTTAGGCCAGTAAGCAGATAATTTTTGAAGAGCAACGAGACAGGTGTACTCTTGGCTGTACTGTGCCACTAACCCTGATCCAGAATTAGTTCCTTGACAACTATACAAATGTAAAGATGGATTGAGGGGGGAGCCTGTTTTCTTCTCTGAACAATGCTCTCAAATAACTGGACATTCTTGACAACAAAATGCCCCCTCTTTCCATTCATGGAAATCTTCTGTGGCATCCAACCCTTCCATTCTTCTTCCATTTGTGACTTGTTCATGTATCGTACAACACCTTTACTAATTAAATATGCCTTTGTTTCCGCAGAGTAACATTACATGGGCAGTGGTGGGACAGAGGCTGAAGGGGCTTAGGACAGAACTATGCTTCTCTCTGTACCTGGCATGCCTCTGGCACTGCCCGTTTCTGGTCCCTAATGTGGCGCAACTTGGTGAGCACCAAGTCAGTACCAGAGTAGTGCTGGTATATCGCGGAGTGGTGCTGCCATATGTGTGAACTATTGTCCTAAGCAGACTTACATTGAGATACATGTTTTAAAAATCTATATCTAACAAAATTTGGTACTGTGCTTTACTTGCTTGATAAATTTTCAGTTAGTTTCACACCTAGAGTTACTAGATATATCAACTTCTATACTTCTTTCTAGAATTTCTAACAGGGAGAGAAGTTCTATTAATTGATTGCCCGACTTGGTAAATTATATATTTGGCTTCTGTGGTATTAGGCCTTTTTGGTCTGTCATCTTTTCTATAGTTTCATCAATTCTTCTGATGTTACATATTAATCAAAAAGAGCTTTTCCCCATAATGAAATGGCATTCTTTTAACATTCAAGTTTTTCTCACACTGTTCACGTTATTAATTCTTTGAAATTCACATCACCACTTGTAATTTGTCATCAAACCACCTTCCCATTTCTGATTTCTTTGGCCTGCACCTATGAATACTTAAATGTCTGAGCCTATTATTTTGCTGTTGTTTTTGCCTTCAAGTCACAGCTGACTTACAGCGACCCCATAGGGTTTTCAAGGCAAGAGATGTTCGGAGGTGGTTTGCCATTGTCTGCCTCCATGTGGGCTGAGAGAGTTCTGAGAGAACTGTAAATGGCCCAAGGACACGCCGCAGGCTTCATGTGGAGGAGTGGAGAATTGAACCCAGTTCTCCAGATTAGAATCGGCTGCTCTTAGCCATTACACCACGCTGTCTCTTGAGCCTATTATAGTGATAACTTTTAATGATAATACCGTGTTCTGCATTGTTTTAACATGTCATGTTTAATAGTTTTACTGAGATAACACCTTTGTTTCAAACCTCTGCAATCCTAGTCCATTTACATTGCTTATCAGATGTATCATCCTACTGCTTGTATTGATTTGCATGGTGTGATCTGCCTGGAGTCTCAGTGAGAAAGGCACTCTATAAATGTAAACAAAATAAATATAAATGAATAACTTTTCTAGAAAGATTCTAAATTCCCACCATTCTTTCAAGCCTCTTATTTTGACAGTGCAAATTTATTATTTATATTTTTCTTCAAATCATTTGTTTTGTCCTCATTTCTGATGCTTGATATTTCCATTTCTTAAATCTAGAATTCTACATTTCTTCTATTTAGCTCATATTGGTAACTCCTTAATTCAGATTTCATCCAGTTTGGATTTTACAGTTGTGATTTGACATTTCTCCTGTGTGCAAACCGTTTAAATTATTCATAAAGAACTGTTTTGTTAAGTGTTGATAAAGAGTGTTCCAAACCACATGTTTCTTTCCACTTTCATTCTTTAATATCAGTGTGCAATTTCTCATTTTAATAGTTTCCTAAATATCTTTATTGCTCCATTCTCTGCAGGCACGCTATTGACAGCCCAGCTTTGAGTGCCATGTTTAGTTTTGTTTTTTTAATGCAGTATATAAGTATGTCAACTTTCCCCAAAAGTTATTTTTCTAATTTAATTTGCTTATCCCTGTAATATCAATGCGTGGGGATGGAGCTCTTCAGTTACAGCTCTAAAAGATTTAACGGGTCAAAATGAAAATATCAGCCATTCTTTGTAACTTTTCAAAGTAGGATAGAAAGAAGCTTATGAATGATTTTATTTACTCATAATTCAGAACTGAAGTTGACACTCGTCATATTAAAAAGGTAAAGGTCCCCTGTGCAAGCACGGAGTCATTCCTGACCCATGGGGTGACGTCACATCCCGACGTTTCCAAGGCAGACTTTGTTTACAGGGTGGTTTGCCAGTGCCTTCCCCAGTCATCTTCCCTTTACCCCCAGCAAGCTGGGTCCTCATTTTACCGACCTTGGAAGGATGGAAGGCTGAGTCAACCTTGAGCCGGCTACCTGAAACCAACTTCTGTTGGGATAGAACTCAGGTCGTGAGCAGAGCTTTTGACTGCAGTACTGCAGCTTACCACTCTGCGCCACGGGGCTCTTCTCATCATATTAGCTGGTTGTTTTTGTGTAAGTGGTCTTCATGGCCCGAGGGTCTGTGGTGCTTTTGCTATCTTGCATCTAATCAGTATTGCCTACTGTTTAGAATATTTAGATTAATCTTTAATAATAGGTAAAGGCCATGGCTGCAAATAGTTTGGCTGTCATTCTTATGCACTCCGTACTAGTAAAAGATTTTCTGTTGTCTGCTTAAATGAATACTCATTTAAAATGCTAAATTCTCATGTATTCGAATTTGAACTGCTTGGGTTCTGGAATATTTACTCTTTGTTTCATTTCAGACTGACCTTATTTAAAAATGTATTAGGCTATTTATAATTGACTCCATGGCAGTGATTAAAGAGGTGTGAATAATAGGTTATTGGACATTGACAGTTCCTTGTTTGGTAGACAGCTGTTAGAACATTTATGCTGCTCAATCTTACCTCAAGCTGATATCTACATTTTGACGCACGTGTAACAGATTATGTATTCAATGGAGGCGGAATTGAATGTTGAGTTAGCAAATTACTAATCTTTGATGTTAACGTCCATCTCATTGTCAGTTCGTACTTGTACGTCTAATGGTACTGTGTTCTACATAATTAGAATAACTGTGTCCTTAAGAACTGTTTGGTACTTCTGTGTAAATCTGACGCTGACCCTCAGATGTATTTAATCAGAAACTCAAATGTCTAGCCAATCTCTTGACATCAAAACAGATTTAGTTTGAAATGGTAATGTTGACATGGCTAGCTCTCACATCCCAATGGATACGTTCAACTATTTTCATACATAATTAATAGGTCCTTATCTTCATTTAATTATTTCTAAAACATCTATTTGCACATTGCTTAAAATAAGCTAATTTTTCAATATATATTTTTTTAAACTCGGCAGTGCTTTAAGTATAGCAGTGGCATTCCTGGGGCAACTGAACATGTTGTGGTCTTTTCCAGTCAAGCCTCAGTCAAAATTCTGTCATAATGACCGTAGCTGGTCCTTGTGATTTACAAAGGGAGCATTTATTGTGATATAGGGCTATTTTAATTGTGATTTTTAGATGGTTTTATCTTATTTTTAATGTATTGTATGCTTGCTAGGTTTGTGAGCTGCTCTGAGCCTGGCCTGGGCTGGAGAAGGCGGAGTAGAAATTAGACTGATTAATTAAATAAACATGGTTCATCTTCAGTCTTCGGTGCAGCCCCACATGTGGGACTGCGCCTGCGTGCAGGCCTGCCGCTGGTAACTTTTATTAGCCTTAGACCTCCAATTGGGGATGCCCCTCCCATTACGCAGGACGGCTTCGCACCAAACCGCCACGTGCTCCTGGGCGGGGCATCCCCTCCCTCCTCAGTTCCTTCTTTGCCGCCGCCGAGAACGGAGCTTTTTGCCTGACCTCAGAGTTTTTCTTCTTCAGACCTTTCAATTTCATGAGTTTTTTCGATCAAGGCTGCCACTTAGGTCTGCCTAGCCAGCCCTCCGCTAATTCTACAGACGCGTACTCTCTCCGGAGAGTCAAATATCGCGCTTTGCCTCTGTCCCCTTGGCCCTGTGCTGAGGGCCGTGATGGCCCCCAAAATGCCCTTCAAACTGTGTCCTAAGTGTGCTACGAAAATACCTCACACGGACCAGCACGACCTCTGCTTGCTCTGTCTGGGCGAAGGGCATAACGTTTCTACCTGCAAAATATGCCAACAATTTTCCACCCGGGCCCGTAATGCCCGCGCCAACTGCTTAAATGCGGAACTCTGGGAAAAGGCCCTGATGGCTCCTTCACCGTCAGCCGGTTCCCAAGCGTCAAGAGGCGCCCGATCCGTCCGCTCGGCTCCATCGCCGACCCCCGGATCCAGCTCGGATCCGAGACTGTCGGATCCGTCCCCTCAATCGGGGATACACAACACCTGGGCAGACTCCCTCAGCAGGAAGTCGGGGATACACAACACCTGGGCAGACTCCCTCAGCAGGAAGTTCCTCACGAATCACGAATGGGAACTACAGGGATACTTTCTGCACCCAATATTTCAGGCGTGGGGCACCCCCCAGGTCGATCTATTCGCCACCAGGGAAAACAGAAAAGCAAAGAGATTTTGTTCACTAGCGGGAAACGACCCGATGTCCTTAGGGGACGCCTTTCAGATCACCTGGTTGGGCACCCTTTTCTATGCCTTCCCTCCCTTCCCACTCTTACAAAGGGTTCTGGGAAAGATCAGAGTGGACAACACGTCATGCATCTTGATTGCACCTCTTTGGCCCCGACAAATATGGTTTACAGAGCTGGTTCAGCTGGCAGGGGGGAATTACAAGCACCTTCCCAGACACCCAGGTCTCCTAAGGTGGTGCGACCTCTTTCACCACGATGTGAACAGATTACATCTAGCAGCCTGGAGGATAATACCCCAACAGAGACTGGCCTCTCCTCCCCTGTGAAGGAGGTCATTCGCCAAGCCAGGAAACCTTCCACTAGATATTCTTATGACAGGAAATGGGAAAGATTCTCCGATTGGGCTAAATTCAGAGGTGTTTCTCCTTTCATTTGCCCACTTCCCCGTGTTTTGGACTACCTTTTGGATCTCACTAAGACAGGCCTCTCAGTATCCTCTGTGAGAGTACATTTGGCGGCTGTATCAGCCTTTCATGATAAGATAGAGGGTTACACTATGTTTTCCCATCCCCTTTCCAAACATTTCTTAAAGGGACTCAACACTTTATTTCCTCCCTTACCCAAGTTAATCCCTCAGTGGTCACTCTCCTTGGTACTAGCCAAGCTCATGCTACCTCCATTTGAACTATTGGCCCATATACCACTGTCCATGCTTTCGGCCAAAGTAGCCTTCCTTGTTGCAGTCACGTCAACTAGGAGAGTGGGAGAGCTAGCTGCTCTCAGGGTTGACAATCCCTTAAGGTGTATAATGAGAAGATTGTGTTACACCCCAGCCTCAAATTCAAACCCAAAGTAGTTTCCAGTTTTCACCTGACACAAGACCTGGTACTCCCTGTCTTTTTCCCAAAACCAACTTCTCCAGCAGAGAAGACCCTCCACACCCTAGACCTTAAAAGGGCTATTCTGTACTACATTGATAGAACGAAACATTTTAGAAAGTCAAAATCTCTCTTTATTTGCTATCAGGCCCCAAAAAGGGAAAACCAGCATCTTCACAGTCCATTGCGAGGTGGATGGTTTCAGCTGTGAAGCTAGCTTATAAGTCAGCAAACATGACATGCCCCCTGATTGTCCGAGCACACTCCACCAGGGCACAGGGCTCTTCCGCTGCTCTCCACAGAAGGGTTCCCATCGGTGACATCTGCAGAGCTGCGACGTGGGCAAGTGAGGACATGTTTGTCAGACACTAAGTGTTGGACCTGCAGGCAAGGAAAGACGCAGAAGTGGGAAGAGCAGTCCTCCAGACGTTGTTCGCTTAGATCGACACCCACCTCCATCTGGTAAGCTTGTTAAAATCCCACATGTGGGCCTGCACTGAAGACTGAAGATGAAACAGAGTTGCACTTACCTGTAACTGCTGTTCATTGAAGTCTTCAGTGCAGACACACATCCCTCCCTCCAACCCCGCTGTCAACCTTAAAAAAAGAAAGAAAGAAAGATTACGGAATGAAACGCAAAGGTTACAGGATGTATGAAAGCCTCGATTATCAGAGCCCTGCTCTGGATTTCTGGTAAACCAGTAGTCTCATACTTGAGCCCAAACAAGAGTGTGTCCGGTCATGCCCTGTGACATGCTCCCGCATGATATGTCAAGGCTACAGACCCTAGATTATACAGGTTGGCGGCGGGCGAGGAACTGAGGAGGGAGGGGATGACCCGCCGAGGAGCATGAGGCGGTTTGGCGTGAAGCCGTCCTGCGTAATGGGAGGGGCATCCCCAATTAGAGGTCTAAGGCTAATAAAAGTTACCGGCTGCAGGCCTGTGCGCAGGCGCAGTCCCACATATGTGTCTGTACCGAAGACATCAATGAACAGCAGTTACAGGTAAGTGCAACTCTGTTTTTCCAGGAAGAGACACGGTTTCTGCTCATAAATCTTGGCCATACCAGTGGCTTCTCCATGAGCCAAACTGGGTCCACAGCACCCCCTGGTGCAAACCTGCATCCAACAGCTCTACATCCCTAAGTATCACTTCAGTTGTCTGAGTTAAGTACCAGCCATCTTTGAACTCTCATGCACTTACAAACACTTTGCACATTGTGGAGTCTACAGGTTGGGTCTGGGGTCCTCTCCCTGTGTGAGTTTTTAGGTTTTAAGAACATAAGAAAAGCCATGCTGGATCAGACCAAGGCCCATCAAGTCCAGCAGTCTGTTCACACAGTGGCCAACCAGGTGCCTCTAGGAAGCCCACAAACAAGACCACTGCAGCAGCATCCTGCCTGTGTTTCACAGCACCTAATATAATGGGCATTCTCTTCTGATACTGTAGCGAATAGGTATGCAACATGACTAGTATTCATTTTAACTAGTAGCCATGGATAGCCCTCTCCTCCATGAACATGTCCACTCCCCTCTTCAAGCCTTCCAAGTTGGCAGCCGTCACCACATGTTATCTCTGCATTCCATAGGCCAACCAGGATTTTAATAGGAATGCTAGCTTTTCTGACCTGAAAATCCCCAAGACCTGTCAGCAACCCTCAACCTCTAGGGAAAGACCATCTTAACCAATTTCCCACATGATGGGGCAGACTTTGTTTGACAGCCATACCTTGTCTCCCCTAATAGTGGCGTGGCTATAAGTATTGCAATCATATCTCCCTCCTTTCCTCTCCTATCTAGAGTAAATGTAGATTCTTATTCTGGTCTTTGAGCAGCTATTGATGTTCATACGGCAATATACTTGCCAGATGTATTTTTCATTTTTAAAGGGATTAATGCTAAAAAAAAAACAGGATGAAATAGCAGAACAACTATCTAGCATGTATAAAAATTAGGTGTTGGGGGGAATCTGGCTTCTTCACTCCCCCCCCCCCCCGTTCTCTCTCAAGGTCAACAATAAAATGTTCATACCAGCATTACAGTTATGCCAAGTAGGTATTGCAGGAAGATTTGAAATGTGTTCATGGGTTTTTTTCCTGTACCTTCTCAATATGCTGAACTTCTCAGCTGTCACACAGAGTAGAGAGGGATGTATATACTGTACATACCTTTTGCAGTACATACCTTTTGCAAAATCCAGTCACCCACAACTCTTGCTGGAGTGCAGCTTGCAAGTGAAGATGTATATGTTCTCTTTCATATACACATGCCCCTGTGTGTAGCCAAACCATTGGAGTTTGACTTGACTTGGACTTCAAGCCCATTGCCATTACATGGTCTTGTATTGAAATTTCAGAAATACAGTAGGCTTTATTTCGACTCATGGGATTGGGTGTGGGGAGGGAGGACATGTTAAAGTCTATGTTGGGCCAGATAATTTTTTGTTGGGCTCTGTTCCACCATGAAAAAAATCCTAATACATCAAAGAGAAGGCTAGACTAACAGTGCGATCCTAGGCAGAGTTACACCCTTCTAAGCTCTTGGACTGAATTGTAAATCTCCTAGTGGGGACCAATTCATAGGGACCATATCACTTCAGGCTTGGCCTATTTCCCTCGGCTTCCAGCTTGTTTCTGGGCACAAGTTGAGGCGCTGGTCTTGACCTTCAAAGCCCTGTATGGTTTAGGATCAACATACTTGAGGACCGCCTTATCCCTTATGAACCAGCCTGACCATTATGGTAATCTTCAGAGGCCCTGCTTCAGGTGCCGGCACCTTCTGAGATCAGGCGGGTGGCCACCCGAAAGAGGGCCTTCTCTGTCATAGTTTAAAGCTCTGGAACTCTCCCCAGGGAGATTTGTTTGTCGTCTTCTACTTCCACCAGCGGATGAAGACTTTATTTGTTTTGTTTGGCATTCCCTCAATGATCCCTCCTTCCTAACCTATGTTTTTATGTTTTGTATGTATTTTACTCTATTTTTAACCCTTTTAACAATAGCTTAATGATGACCGTTTGGGAGGGGGTTGCTTTTAATGGTTTTATAATTAATTTTATCATGTATGTTTTAAATTGTTAGCCGCGCTGGCCCTTGTAAGGGCAGAAAGGCGGGATATAAATTTTGTAAATAGTAATAATAATGTAATGTTTTGTATGGACAGAAAGATTTGAGATGGCAGAGCAATCAAATAAACAATTTTATTTTGTTCTTTCACCTAAGGAAGTACAACCTGTTAAAAGTTTGCCACGTGATTTTGGTTGACTGTATAAACCAGTCCTAAATATGATAAATACTTCCCAGCTCCAATAATATGCAAGTACTACTCAACATTATCAGGGTTTTTTCTTGAACAAGTGGGCCTCCATGGCATCTCTGTAAGGTTGTGGCTGGCTGTAATGCCTCAGAAACATGGCTTGAAGTTTGAGGAAGCATATATAGACACTGAGTCTTCAGGACTGTCCTGAACATTTAGAATACAAGAAGCTGTTTAATGAGAGAAATACAAACAGTGGCTTCATGAAGACTGAATATGTTCCAGAAGTGTAGAATGGTGAAAGCCAATGAAAGAAGATAAAGGAGCAGAAATCAGCCGTCTCAATTTGAAAAGGGATTGGTTGTTTTCCCGATTTTCCCCCTCTTGCAGTGATTCCACATGAGCTTCCAGTCCACCTCCACATGGTCTAGTATTACAGACATAAAAGACAAATGTCCAGAATCAGATGGAACATCTGTTAAATGACATGCAAAATGAATGTCATCAAAGTTATTCTCTAAATGTATCCATCATACTTTCATACCTCATTTTAAGGTGTTATTACTGAAAATTAGAATTGAAATATCTGAACTCTGCATGTCTCAGTTTTGCTCAGCTTGAAGGAATGCTGATCATTTTACTCTTAGAGAAATCTTTCCTCAGACAGCTGAGTGTGTCTTGTTGCCAGCTTGGACATAATTTATTGAGAAATGTTCTAAAGCCCAGGGGGTTTTTTTTGGGTTTTTTTAGTAACTAGAATTAGCACACACACAAAAAAAACCCCGATTTCTAACAAAAACTAAAGTTTCTGCTAAAGTTTTATGACGGAACCCTACATATCCACATTTTTATAAATGAAAATTGCTTAAAGAGGTTGTTCATTATTGAGAACCAGTGTGGTACACGAAATACTGTATTGGTCTTAGTGAGGAGATCCCATTTTAAATCCCTGCTCACAGCCATGAAGTTTATTTGGGTAACCTTGGCCTGACGACTGTTTCTCAAATCTACCTCAGAGCTTGGCTGTGAGTTTAAAATGGCAGTTGGTTCAAGGAACTTTGAAAATTGGGCAGGGCTGACCTTGGGCTCTCCTTGGAGGGCAGTACAAAGTTGATAACACTAATAGTACAGGAGGCTTTCCCTTTAAAATTAAAGTCCATATTCAGTTTTCAAAAGCTGTTTGCATTGGATTGCTTCTTAGGACCATATGTTCAATGCCACTGGCATAGTGCTTAGCCAGGTGCTGATAGTTTTTTACACAGATTGGCTGCAAGTTTTTTCTCAACAAAAAAATCTCTTCACAACATCCTCATTTCAGCGCTGATTTTAACAAAACCACCACATGGAGATTGCTAAAGAGCACTTTATCCTTGTAGGTGCTTCACTGCGGATGGCTCTTAAAAGGTTCCTTAGCCTCTGTGGCATATGAGATGAGGCAAACCACTGCATGAGTATTTCGGTAAGAAGTTAAATAAACTATGTATATGTACTACTCGTAAATACTGATAAAAGGTTGGTCCCAGGTCATATATTGTCGAAAGCCGAAGTTAACCTATTAATGGATTTAAATGTATGGAATTTCCCCGATAGTCCGTTAACCCTAAGCCCCAGCAGAGAAATATTACAAAATAAATTGTTGTTTCCCGCTAAACAAGTTGCTTTTCATGAGTTATCCAGAGATTGCAGCTTAAATACCAGTGAATAATTGCAGTTGCATCTTTGCATATACTCAATTTACTTGGCGCCTTGGCACTCAACAAAGTTTCAGCTCTGTTTCAGACATTAGACTCTTCCAGCAGCTACTGCTGCTAAGGAAATTGCACACAACATTAATTTTCAGTGCAATTTTCTAAATCACGGTGGATCACAAGTGTATTGCAGAACCATGTACTTTCTTTCCCCTTTTGCTTTTGTTAACAAACTAGTCTGTAGTTTAAAAAACGGTAGTTTGCTAATAATATGCCTGAACTGGGCAAACTGTCTTGCCCAGACCAGTTTGCCCCATTGGAACGTAATGGCAAGCTCTTTTGCTGGTGAATACCACAAAGGAAATATACGAGCTGAGCGCTGGAAGCCGTATCATAGTATGCTAGTATATTGAAACAATTCAGCATCAACATTATACTACAAGTTTATAGAACATAAAATCAGTATGGTTCCTTCCCATAGTGCTGCAAGGGAATGACTCGGAAAGCTGTAGAAAAAGGGTGTGCGGTAACAGAAAGACTTAAAATGTGCCCATTTATTAGACTTCAAGAGGCTTGGATTTCATAAAGAGGTGTGCATCAGCCATCATAGCTCTTAGGAAACTGACATTTTAAGGGTAAATGCAGGTGTAGTTGAAAACAGAGTTCAAAAGAAATTCTTAAGCAGCGTGAGTCTGACTTTCTTTGCCTTCAGAAATGATACAAGAGCTGTGTATGTCAACAAATCAAATGTTTCTGCCACGAGTCCAATTCCTGTGCTTAAGGAGCTGTCTGCCCTGCTCTCCCCCTCCTTTTTTAAAATAGTTCATGAATGTTCATGTGCCTCGTTAATTTTAAAAAATTTCAAAACCATTCTGTGACTTGGGGTTTCTTTGTGATAACAGCATTCTGTTCAACTAACTTCTACTTGCAATTTGTACAACTGTGTCTTCAGAACTCAAACTTGGAGAGTACTAAATAGAATTAAGAGCCAGCGTGGTGTAGTGGTTAACAGTGGTGGACTCTAATCGTGAGAACTGGGTTCGATTCCCCACTCCTCCACATGAAGCCTGCTGGGTGACCTTGGGCTAGTCACAGTTCTCTCAGAAGTCCCTCATCCCATGCAGAGGCAGACAGTGGCAAACCACCTCCGAACACCTCTTGCCTTGAAAACCCTACGGGGTCGCCATAAGTCAGCTGTGACTTGACAGCACTTTCTACCACCACCAAATACAATTCATTGAAATGGGGCAAGGATGCTTCTCAGTGGTGTACAAATCCTTTCCCGCAAAAATCGATGCTGAACTTCCTTTGAAGGAGATACACACAGGCTGCTTCCCTTACACACGAGTTGCCATGGCCTTTCAGTCCTGTGTATGCCCTTGATCATGTGGGGGAATGTTATTGCTGTGAGTGCAATGTTTGAGAAAAGTGTTGCTGCCTGTTAGGGAAATTATTGCGGGCTGCATCCACACACACACACACACACACACATATATATGGGTTTTGATTAATTTGTTTAGAGTTAATATACAAACCTGCAGCCAATTAAAAAACTTGGCCATAGCCACACGAAAAATTTGCTCAGGGCCAGATTTCTTAAAAAAATTGTACTCATTTTGTCACCATAAAATGATTCAATAAAGCCTCATTTGGAAGCTTAAAAAATTCTTAGAGTGACATGTGCCAAAATTAGCTGAAATGCAGCAATAATTGATGGCCAAGCATTTATGGAACACTTCCACAGTTTTGGGAACTGTACAAATAAATCCAGTAAGGGATATTGTTAGGTGGATTCACTTAGTAGTGATCAGTTGATCCAGCCCATTTCACTGGGATATTTATTTGTGCACTCATGAAGTTTTGGACCGTCAGTTTTCTGAAAAATGTGAAAATGCTCCACTCCGCCACAGCTGCGTGTGTGAAAGATACTGTAATGTTCAAAATACTCTTGTTTGATAGCTTATGATTTGTATAATGGCTCTGCAAAAGTTGAACAAAGTCCATGATGCAAACCTCTTTTGCCAAATGTCGATTTGGTGCAGAATAACTGAATGGCTAGTGCTTTGGGGGAGAAGGAAGAAGAAGAGTTGGTTTTTGTATGCTGACTTCATCACTTAAGGAAGAATCAAACCAGATTACAATCACCTTCCCTTCCCCACAACAGACACCTTGTGAGGTAGATGGGGCTGAGAGAGTTCTGTGAGAATTGTGCCTAGCCCAAGGTCACCCCGCGTGCTTCATGTGGAGAAGTGGGGAAACAAACCTGGTTCTCCAAATTAGAGTCCACCACTCCAAACCACCACTCTTAACCACTACACCATGCTGGCTGAATCTTTGTCGGTTGTCTTAGCTGATTTGTCAAGGCAGCCTGCTCTGCAGTCTCCTTGACTGTGGTGCTCCTTCACACAATCCCTGTTTCTGTCTATGACTCATTGGGCCTGTCAGATAGTTTGAAGTCTTTTTTTAAAAAAAAATATTTCGTTTTATTAAGATACAGGACAAAACATAAAATACAACACAATAGTACGCAAACATCACAAGGCTTTACACCCAATAAAAATGATACTACCATATACTGAAACGTATTTTCTCAGGGCGTACATATCATTTAATATTTAAGTTCTAATACGTTGGATCTTATAATAAAGATTCCAATACCCTACTTAATTGTATATGACCATTATCCACTATAAGACAAATACATTTTCCTACTATAATGTTTGGTCGTTCAACTTGTAATTACTGGAATGTCTATATCAGATAACTACATTTTATATCTATGAAAATCTTTGATCTTTAACTAGATAGTTTGAAGTCTTGGGGACCATCCTATCCATTGGTGAGTCTTCTGTTAGGAATAGATGTGGTGGTGGATAGAATACCAGGTGCACAGTGACTCTGCTAGATCCTGTTTTGACCACAGATTCCTGTGACTTGACCCATACTCTATATATGAAATAGACCAAATATAAGGTATAACCACAACATCGTTTGGAGGAAAAGGAGAGAGGAGGAATGGCAGTTATTTTGTCCGAAGAGCTTGTTTGCTTACATGCCCTTGTCTTCCATCCAGTGGGAGTAGACATTTAATTGATCCCTGAAATGCTTTCTTATATGTTTTCTATGCTTGTCACCAGTGGTGAAACAGGTTTTCATAAGGAAAATTTAGAACTATGCAGTGGTATTTGCTCCTCATTCGTGGACATAATGCTTGCTGCTGTTCATCTGTATGTGTTTTCCTTCCAAGATTTTGTTACTTGTCATGATACCTAGAAACAGTAACCTACATTGATAGAGTGGGAGAAAATCCTCAGAACTGGGGAAGAAGTGCTTCGTTAAGCACGTGGAGAGTTCTGCTCACTGCTGCTTGCTTGATCCAGCTGTCACTTCCTGCTTCTGGAGAGGTCAGGCAATTGTGACAGACAGCTAAAAAAAAAAGCTTAATTTCTGGAGGCAGAGAGATCCTACTTCTGAGACCCACAGAAGTTCCTTCTGTGATAGAAGGACCTCACCAGTAGCTTTAGATATTTAACCACGATCCCCTGGACATGCTGTTCTATTGGTCCTGGATGTAAGAGAGAAGAGATCATGTGAGAGCACAACTTAACTGGAATTTTTTTTTTTTTTTTGCTGCTGGAAAAATATGAGGTAATGCCAGTGCAGCTCCCGACATTGTAGAGATGACCCCTGAAAAGTAGGTTTTGTATTTGAGTTTTTGTTTCTATTTTGGCTTTAGTTTTTATTTTTAAATGTCTATGCTGACTTCAATGCACTTTTAAAGGTAAAGGGAGAGGGGAGCCCCTAAGTTTCCATGAGGATTCCACATTATAGAAGCCAGTACAATGGGGACACCTCAGTAATATTTTTGATAACATTTATGATGAATGGAATTAGCTCTATTACCTCCCATGGGCCTATCAGAAAGAGAGAGATCTCTGAGACCATTCCTATTGAGGAAAGACAAACAAGTGGGCCTCAGCTGCTAGGATTGGAAACCAGCTCCCACATTTCTCAGACAGAAATGGGGGAATACATCTAAAGATAGATTGACAATACATTAGGCATTCTCACCCTGCTCAGTGATTAGATTTCTACAGACCTTAGGAAGGGGGCTGTTGAATTCTCAGCTCTAGCAACCCACGCTGAAAAACATTTTATGTTTTCTGCAAGACCAAAAATAGGGTGATAGGTAACAGAAAACATAGAAACAGGTAACAGAAAACAGAGACACTTGGAGAATACTGAATGCTGATTGTTTTGCAGCCCTCGTGTTGTTTCTGATGGGCGCCAGCAAATCTCACAAAATCCAGATACCCTATAGATATAAACTGGCATGATGGTGGAAAGTGCCATCAAGTTGCAGCTGGCTTATGGCGACCCCATAGGGTATTCAAGGCAAGAGAAGAACAGAGGTGGTTTGCCATTGCCTGCCTCTGTGTAGCAACCCTGGACTTCCTTGGTTGTCTCCCATCCAAGTACTAACCAAGGCTAATGCTGCTTAGCTTCCAAGATCTGATGAGATCAGGCTAACCTGGCCCATCCAGGTCAGGGCATATTGATATAAACATCATTAATCGTGAGTACTACAATGTCGCTTCACATTTTCCGACATTCAAAGTAATGGGCTTGCTGGCAGTAGCCCAATCCAGGCTCCCTTGTGTAAACTTCAGGGCGGTGTAGGCTGCAGCAGGTGAGCGGGAAGCAGAAAAGCCTTCTGCAGAGCTGGATGTCATCTTACTACCACACCCTTCAGAATGGAGACCCTACGAAGGTCCTACTCTAAATGGACATGAAATGACATTCATGTCTTGAAGGATTCTAGAGAAGGTCCTCTTTATATAACCAGGGGCAAAAGGCAAGAATATTTTCATGGTGGTGTTCCTGCAGTCAATTCATAAAGGCAGCTTTCAGAAACTGAACTTGACATTGCTAAGGGAACAAGGCCAGCAGTAACCTAAGGCTGAGATGAAAGCCAGAGCATTTTGATGGTTTATTGTAGCACAAAACCAACAACAATAATGATGTCTTGTTACTCGAAATGCTCTTTAATTGGGGAATTAGCTGAGCAGATCGGTAACTTTAATATTTATAAAGTGAGATCAACCAACTATACCAGAGCCCATTAACTGTGACCTTAAGAATAAAGGCAGACAAGGGATTCCGAATTAAGAGAGTTTATGTCGTTTCTTTCATTCAGTGATGCAACACAAACATACAGAGATTCTAAGAAATAAAAGGTAGTAGAATAAGGCCAGCTGCCAACGTGGCAGGAGGTCGTTGATTGGGAAATACTGCACCTTTTTCCAGATGAGAGTTGTCCAAGTTCCAGTAGACTAAGATAGCAGAAAAAGGGGGACATGGGGAATAAATGGGGCATGGGTAGCCCCCAGCGTATTCTAGCATGGCTGCTCACTCCGGCAGAGTGGCAGGCTGTATGAAATGGGAAGCCCTAAGGTAACGTATGGGCTGTGGGCACCCCAGTGCTAACGTCTGGGGATCGCTGCTGCATAGCTGGAGGAACTACTCATCGCTGATATCAGGATCGCTGCTGATTGCCCATTAAGCTGCTAATGTTGCAGTGGGAGAGGGGGGTGTTGGCAATGACTACGTGACTGTCTACTTTCCACGACATGGCTGCGGCTGGAACAGAGTTTGCACAGGAACATGGAGTCTCTCAAGTTCACTGGCGGTTGCCCTTGCTTCTGCTTCCTAGCTGCCGGCTGCATGGAGCACACAGGAGCGGCCGTGTCAGTTTCAACTGAGCACACAGCGGCCGTCCCAGTAGCATGTGGGGCAGGCACGCTGCTGGAACAGTAGTCGTGTGCCTGCATATCGGGTTGCCATGTCCAGTCTGGGAGTTTAGGCGGCCCGTATGCTTACAGTCTGTTGCAATGTGTTTGTGGATGAAATAATTTTTTCTATCTTCAGTTGCCTACTAGCCAACAACCGTGCAAAATTCCCATTAGACCTGCACAAAACAGGCTTAGAACTTCAATGTTTTGTGTAGTATTGCATTGTTAGGAAATGTATAGTTTGGCCGGCCTACCTCATGAGTCAGAGCTCTCTATTGAAATTGTACTCTGAGAAGTCGACAGACATTTTAGCCATGGGGAAGTGGGGGGGGGGGGTGCTAAAGATCCATGTCTGTGTTTGGAGGCCCAGATTTCTCCTGTGGTGCTTTTACCATAGTTGCGGCCTTACCTTGAGGAGGAAGATTTGGTCATCGCTATCTGTTCTGATCACACCCAGGTTAGATTGCTGAAATGTAGTACAAAATGCAGCTATCGATTATTGACTGACTCAGATTATACAGAGTCCTGAAAGAGCTATATTGGCTGCCTTTTTTTCTGGGAATAATTCAGAATGTCAGTTCCAAAGCCCTAAATGACAGGTCCAGAATAATCACCTTCTCGCATATAAACTTGCCTATCAAGTTAAAGTACGGCTTCTCAGGACCAGCTCGGTGTGCTTGCAGCATCACTGGGCCAACCATGGACAGGGCCTTTTCAGTGGTGTCACTACATTTATGGAATATCCTCTGCACTGTGCTTCTACTATTTTTTCCCAGCATCAGACAGAAGCCTCTTCTTCTTGTTGTTGTTGCCTGGGCTTAAGTTCTGTCCATTTTCAGTTTCATTTTTAGGGTTTGAATTTATTGTTCCTTTGTTAGACAGTATTCTACCTTTTTGATGCTGTTTGCATGTTAAATTCTGCTCTACTTTTCTCTGTTGTGGGGCTTGAGTCTCTTGCCATGTGATCTGATTTGGTCTCTGCTTTTATTTTTGGTGCTGTTTTTATTGTGTAATGGTAGGTCATTTATTTTATTCGTTATACGTTGAAGTACATTGACGGAATGGCGATTAATAAAAGTTCTAAGTCGTGAGTATCCACAGTGACTTAGGAGGCCGCTATAGCATCATGTACCGAAAAAGAAGTTATTTCCCCCCAAATCCTAAAGTGCTGCTGTTATATTGCAAAGAGGGACAGAAAGAGAACCTGTAAAAGGTTCGGGGTAGGGTAGCCTCCAGCTTGAAAAACAACCACCCATCCATCAACCCAACCATAATGCCAGACCTACAGTTTGTCTTTCTAGCTGTTTCAACAAACCCTTGATAAATGTTTAGAAAGGTGAATGTGTGATTGAGCCACAGCTGTATTCGCTTGATGGATCAAAACTGGCATTATACCAGTTAGACCATTATAATATAAACCACTCCTTTTTGTAATAAATCAAATTGCAATAATAGAGTGAATGCCATACTTATAATTTATGCTATGTGTACTGGGGGGGGGGGAGAGACACGCTAAAAGAAATGTGCTACAAATAATTTAAAAGGCACTTCATTAATATGCGACAGGCAGCTTGATTTGCTGGCGAAACGTCAGGAAAGAAAATACCAAGACCACGGTTACACAGCCCGGATAACCTACAAGAACCAATGAACTCTGACCATGAAAGCCTTCGACAATATTTAGGCAGCTTGATTCTTTGAGAACTGGCTTCAGCAGTTAAGCCACCGTTGATGTGAGATGAAGAGGTCTCTAGTTCTGTACCATTTGGCTTCAAAAACTCCATTGCTCTTTCTTAATGTAGCCTTTTTAGTCAGTGCAAATGTGCCGGGGAATGGAGGGGGGGAATATGGTAATTTCCAAAGCCCTTATAGGAAGCCACACTGTAGGATGCTTCTGTGCCACACAGAGACATGTATTCCATGCCACTAATACCTTCCGCTATCCTGCCACACTGCCAGCTACAGGCCATAGAATCAGTCTGTTAATTCTGCACTCACACACACATGAAGCTGCCTTATACTGAATCAGACCCTTGGTCCATCAAAGTCAGTATTGTCCACTCAGACCAGCAGCGGCTCTCCAGGGTCTCAGTGAATTCTACATGTGCATTGCAAAGCAAGTATGTGGTAGGAGGTACTGTGGCTGGAGGGGCTGTGGCTCAGTGGTAGAGCCTCTGCTTGGCATGTAGAAGGTCCCAGGTTCAATCCCTGGCATCTCTAGTTAAAGGGACTAGGCAGGTAGGTGATGTGAAAGACCCCTGCCTAAGACCCTGGAGAGCCGCTGCCGGTCTGAGTGGACAATACTGACTGATGGACCAAGGGTCTGATTCAGTATACAGCAGCTTCATGTGTTCATGTGTACTGTGAAGTTCTCAGCGTGATACTGAAACAAGAAATTGCAATGGCTACTGAATACCCTCAATCAGTCAGTCAATCTATGATTTATTCCGATCATGAACTAGCAGAATACACATACATAACACAGCAGGATAAAATATACCTTGAATATCAGGTCTTGACTAATGGCAAGCATTAGTCTCAGGCTGTGCCTGCACCACCAGTGTGCCCGTTTCCCACAGGTATTACTTGTGAGTCCGTGTCCTGAGTCAATGAAACTTGAATGCTTTCCCAGAAATAGACACTTAAGAATGCTTGACCCTCTTCTACCTTCCTTGTTAGGATGGAACCTTTCCTAGCAAGGTTTTGGTCTCGTCTGTTCGTTCGGTAAGGGGCAGGGGAAAGAATACAGCTTTTCCCCTCTTAAGTGTGCAAGTGACAAGACCATAGCTTCTCAGTTTGCCCCTCGAAGGGAAAGGCTGGGTTGCTGACTAGGGGTTGCTTCATAGCCCGCAGTTCTGAGAACACAGGCAAAGTGTCTTTCTTACATAGCCTGCTGCTGTGTGCCTCTTGTTAAGGGGTTGACCTTTAGGTCAGTAAGCAAAACTTCAGCACCAGTCCTAGTGTTAGAAATAGGCCGCTGCTGAACAGCATCGTTATGCCGGTCTTTTCTTTTTTGTTTCTGTACAGTTACCAATTACAACAACGTTGTAGAAACCAATTCAGATTCAGATGACGAAGACAAATTGCACATTGTTGAAGAGGAGAGTGTAACAGATGCAGCGGATTGTGGTGACAGCGTGCCAGACGATGACTTGCCAAAAGACCATACAGTATTACCAGAAAGCAGCGAAAGAGAAGGAAGTGCAAACAGTTGCTGGGAAGATGAAGGTATGTGTCATAAAGTGTGTATTCACCTAAGAAGATTAGTAAGTACATAAATAAATTATTAACTCATGTTAAAGTATTGCATTACACTAAAATTACTCTTTGCATGATGCATTAAATGATGAAGGAAACAAACTTCCTTTATTTGAGGCCCTGATTTTGTAGAAAGAATAGGAGTATTTTTTTTTATTTACATCAGTTCTTTTGTTGGCATCCCCTTACATTGGCACAGGGGGTGGCAGAGACCAATGAGCTACCATAGTGGGATTCTGACAAAGCCCTGCTTGTCCCCTGCCATGTTCTTAATGCCACCCGGTTCTCTCCCTTTGCACTGACAGTATTCCACTGGGTTGTTTGTACCAGTCGTAACCATACTGCCAACACACTGGCATTGGTTATGCTGGCATCGCTTCACAATGCCCACTCATTGTTTTCTGCTCCACCTATGCAATCTGTCTATCTGGCAGGTGTAACTCAGAGATGGAAATTCACTACCTGAAAAAAAATGTTTAAAAGAATTCATTATCACAAAGCTTTTCTAAACCTTTCTGTTTTCCATGGGAAAACACCAGTGTCTGGAGAATCTGAACGCATACGATTCTGCAGCGTACTTGTGCTCAACGTAGCTGAAATTGGGGTCTGCCTAGATGTCAAGAGCTATTTTATTTCATACTTGATGTGATCCTGGTTGGCGCTAAAAGAATAACGAAGACTAACTATGCTCCAGCTCTTAAAACTACCTAGTATAAAATTTTACTGAGGAAGTTAGCTTCTCTGTAAGACTCTTTAGCTCTGTTTTATAGTGTGTCTATAGAGAAGATTCAGCTGCTCTCGGTCTGCTTGCTTCAGCAGTATTAAATCCAATCCTATCAATACTGAATCCCATAAATTCCTTAGGTCTCCTCGCCTTAATACTCTCACCTGGTATAGCAAAGGAGATAAGCAGTTTTAAGTTATGTTCATGCTCTCGCTGTAACAAGAGGAAGCGTTCACAGCCCTTTATTATGAAGCCAAATGTTTCTGGAGATGATAATACAAAGAGACAGCCAGGACATATGTTGTCAGTTTAAACTAATCTGTCACCCTTATTGGCTAAACTGGGAGACTCGCAGCATGATCTAACAGCCAGCTCTAACATTCACAAAAAAGCAATGCCCTGCTAGAATTTGGATATTCTCGTGAAGTATTGCCTGGAGCACGCGACCTTACCTTGGCTTTTGCTGCTTTCTCACGTTCTCTAAGCCTGCCCGGGGTGGTGTGGAGGGGTGTTGTGTGGTCTGGGTTCCACAAAACACTTCGTTGTGTGTTTTTAACGTTTATCCTTAAGAGGCTAGGGGAAAAGGTGCTGCGTTACTTGAGGGTCTGAAGCACCTTGCAGTTGACATTTATAGTTGGGACCAGACAAAATCCACAGCCTATCTTACAGCTGGGTGACAACTTCACCAAGTCTTAACAAGGTATCAGCTAGATTAAAGGATGGCATGTTCCTTTCGGCGCTGATTTCTGCTTTTCAGTCTAGTTTTTAAAAAGTGCCTGCAAGACAATAGGGTGAGGGGCTGTGGCACCCTGACAGAGCATCTGCTTTGCCCACAGAACTTCTCTAATTCAGTCTCTGGCATCTCCAGTTGCAAGGATCAAGTAGTAGGGCGTGTGAAACGTTGCCACCTGAGACCCCAGAGAGCTGCTGCCAGTCAAAGTAGGCAAGTCCTTGATAGACTAATTGTCTGACTCGGTATAAGGCAGTTTTGTGTAACATGAGAAGTTGTGGGGGGCTGAGAGAGTTCTGAAAGAACTGTCACCGGCCCAAGGTCACCCAGCAGGCTTTACATGGCGGACTGTGGAATCGAACCTGGTTCTCCAGATTAGAGTCCGCTGCTCTTAACCACTATACCACGCTGGCTCTCTCGAGCCTATTATTGTGATAACTTTTAATGATAATACCACGTCATGTTTAATACTTATGTTTTGCTCAGATAACACCTTTGTTTCAAACCTCTGCAATCCTAGTCCTTTTACATTTTTTATCAGATGTATCATCCTACTGATTGTATTGATTTGCATGGTGTGATCTGCCTGGTGTCTCAGTGAGGTAGTTTGCCATTGCCTGTTTCCACATCATGCCCCTGGTATTCCTTGGAGGTCTCCCATCC
Organism: Euleptes europaea; assembly: GCF_029931775.1. Lineage (NCBI taxonomy): Eukaryota > Metazoa > Chordata > Lepidosauria > Squamata > Sphaerodactylidae > Euleptes > Euleptes europaea. Next base: position 61,791,517 of record NC_079322.1, read on the forward strand.
AAACACTAGCCAGGGTCAGGGCTGAGATTGTGAGACTGGCCCAAGGTCACCCAGCAAGCTTCCATGGCGCGAGTGGGGATTTGAACCTGGGTTTCCCATGTCCTAGTCCGACACCTAGCCATTGGATTTTTGAAGTCAGGGCTGTTTTTCAGTGGCATATTGTGAATTCTTTAGAAGGAAATCCTCCAGATTGCATCAGCTGAAATCCTGAGGGTTTCTCCATAGCCTTTCTTATCATTCCTAAATGGTTTTTAGGCTCGGCTGTGCAATGTTGACTTTTAAAATATTCATACCAAGTGGGTTCTCCAGGCATGGGAGCAGCCCACCTTGGGGGCAGCCACTGATGATGGCCAAGTCACAAGAGCTCACATGGATCATTCATGCAAGTGGGTTTGTGGTCACACCCATCACTTTTTAAAAAAAATTCAGCATCAATAATATCATGTGCATTTGGTACAGACTGCACAAATTTTACTAAGCATTTTGCTTATGTAAAATTGTGCATCCTGCCTCATTCACAGGGCAGGTAATGCCGATCAACAGCCAGTAACAGATAACAAACATTTTAAAACGTTAAAGATACTAATGAATTAATTCAGCTCTACAATGAAGGACCATTTTACAGCCTGCCCAGAAAGCTGCTACTGAGGGTGTCTTCCAGACTTACAGTAGAAGTGGTATCACCACGGAGAAATCTTGCCCACAGCATGCACACATGACAGTTGGAGTATGCTGTCAGCAAGGCCTGTTATATAAAAATGTGGAGTCTGATTCGATGATACTTTAAACATGAGTTTAATTAGGGGAAACCCTAACCCAGAGGTCCTCAACATGGTGCCCATGGGCGCCATGGCGCCCATCGACATCTTTTCTGCCAAGTGTTTTTGAAAAGTGGGCGAGGCCAGGTGGGGCTTTTGTCCAGCAAGGCTTCCGATTGGCCATTTTCAGTTTGATTCTCTATGCAGTTTTGTTTTGTTTTAAATGTTGCTTTGGCAGCAGCTGCCACCGTTGCACAAGGATCTTTGCTATGTGACTGAAGGCAAGCTGTGGCAGCCATTTTGTGGCTGGCGCCACCTCCCAAGGCAGCCATTTTGTAGCTGAGCCCACCACGCTGTGTCGAAATTCCAAAAGGTGCCTGCAGGCTCTAAAAGTTTGGGGACTCCTGGCCTAATCCATCTCACATTTAACATGTGACTGGCACTCACCTTCAGAATGGGGAATAGGTTCCAGAGTGCACATGCGGCAGCAAGAGGGGCTTCATCATTCCCTCCCTTCCACCCACATCTTTTGTATTCAGAAAAGGACTGTTGGGGTTGGCTGTTGGCCTTACTGCTAGTTCCATATGTCTGCCTGTTTTAGCTCAGTAACAATAGTGTGTAGTCTTTCCTTACTGTAACTAAATCTTATGGGAACTCTCATTGGGATTACTGAGGGCCTATTCACATGTTACCAAGTCCCCATGTCCCCCACATGCAACATGTCCCCCCCTTTATTGAATTTCTGGGAGATTCAGCTCGCTTTAATAGTCATGAGCTATGCAGAATGTTGCTGTTGTATGGGGGGGAATAATTCCCTCAGCAGCAAGAGGGTAAAGATGTTGCTTTGAGTAAATTCTGGCATTTGTGAAAGATTAATCCTCTCTCCTCTGTCATATCATTTAGCTAGTAAAGAAGTAAAAGAAATCCTGGGGCCTGAAGCTCAAGCAGATGAACCTGGATGTGCAGGTATTTGTCATCAAATTCCTCCATTTGTTTTTTGTGATACTTTGCATTTTTGTGAGGTTTGGATAACTGCATCACTAAGTCCTTCACTACTTTTCTTCTCTCTTTGATCTCCTTTGGTGTCTGTGCCACATTTGAGACTTTGGTATACAAATGCTACTATTGAAGAGGGCTCCCATTAAAGCAATTTCTCTGTGTGTTTGTGTGTGTGTGTGTGTGTGTGTGTGTTAATGCCATCAAGTCGCTTCCGACTCACTGCAACCCTATGAAACAGTGTCCTCCAAAAAGTCCTATCCTTTTTTTTTAAATTAATTTTTTATTATTTTTCCAAAAGTATTAAGCACAAAGTTCAACAATTAATATAAACAATGTAAAATCCAATAAAAATATTGTTGAAGATATTTATATATAATCAAAAATATGTTGACTTCCCCTACACCTCCATCCATCTTGTGATAAATTAGTAGTCTCTTTTGCATAAAATTCTAATCCTGATATTGTTACTAATACTTATTAATCTCTTTGGCATTTATATTTTTCAAAGAGACAAAGATTAATAATTAATACTGTCATGAAGGGGAAAAAAGAAAGAAAAAAAAGTTAGTAAATCTCACTAATAATAAATGGATTAGAACAATAGGAAACATTTAATTACTTCCATTAAAAATTAATTATTTTGTAAATCCTCCATTTCTCCCAAATACTCATTTAATACAAATGATATTTCTAGTACATTGATACCATATATAATTCTATTTCCAATAAAGCCAAGCCTTTTAACCGGTTCCTTTTTACTCCCTTCCAAAAGAAAAACTAGACTCTTTTAAATCAGTCCCTTTGTCTTTCCAACTTTTTCTTCTTTTCCTCATTAACACTAAATGTCGAAGAGCATCCTTGGAAGTTGATGGTAGAGTTTCTTCTGCAGGTGAATGATCTTCATAGGAAGTCTGCGTTGCATTTTCTTCCATCCCAAAGTCAAAGAAAAAGATCCCAATAGCTCCAGTTTTTCTACCCTTTAAGTCCTCCAAGCTGGTGTTAAAAAGTTCATCAGGCAGATTATAAAGACAGAAGTCAAAGTCACTCACATTCAGATCCGCTGTTGCCAGCTGGGCTGTTGCAGTTTGTTTATTGTAGTTCTCCGTTTCCTTTGCAAGATTCTTCTGTTCTTCGTCTCTCTTGTCAACTAGAGAGCCCTCTAGTGTCACCTCTGACCTCATTGTGATGATTTGGGTTTTTATATCTTTAAGATCGTCTAAGATGATATCCAGTTTTTGATTGATAAGTTGATATTGAGTGTTCATCAAAGCAGAAAGTTGATCCAGCTGTTTAGTCAGACGTTCCATGGTTGCTGCTTCTGAAAATTCTGTTAAGACTTAGTTGGTAAAGTCCAGACAAATACAGCGGTGTTGTAAATAACAAAGAGGTGCTGCAGGAATCAGGGTCGTAAACCTTCCGTCTTCCCTTTGTTCAGGAACTTGGGGAGTATTTGCCAGTTACACGATAATGCCACTCTTCCGATTCCAAGTTCTCTGGTACTCTCGCGATGATATATTGTTTCCGGGAAGGACGTGGCAGGAAGACTTAATTTAGTTAGAAAGACGACACCCCGGGGGGGGGGTTACTCCTCCTCCCTCCCCTTTATACGTCATAGTTTCTGATTGGTAGCTGAAGCGTCTTTCAAAAATCCTAGTTGTTATGTCTTCCCACCAATCAAATTGATAAGATTCCTGCCGGTTTATCTGATCTTTTCTTGTTTTCAAAGAGTCATATAAACAATGGGTGGGGAGATACGGATTTGACAGATGTATTTAGCAATCCCTCGGAGCTTCCAGATCCAGGTAAAACAAAAGAGTTCTTTTAACTTACTCAGATTTTAGGAGAGTAGGTATTCTTGCTTTGTATAGTTGCTTGGATGGTAATAGGTAGAGGAGATCTGAGCCTAATTCCAAAGAGACGTTCACGGCGTTGTAATTCCCCTTATGCTGGCGGGACCTCGCCCAATTCCCTGAGAGTCTTCCTCTCTCAGAAAAAATGGGTGTCAGACTGCTCTTCAAGGCTGCAGGAGAGTTCCTGTTTCCCAGTCCACTATTTAGGAACCGGGTAGGGGTGCAGGGTGCACCCTAAATTGGAACGTTTCTTGGGTACCTCGGGAGCTCCTGAGGAATGGAGCGCTCAGATCAGCGTCTCTAGCGGAAGTCCCAAAACATCCTATCCTTAACAGTCGTGCCCAGATCTTGCAAATTGAGGGCCGTGCCTTCCTTTATAGAGTCAATCCCTCTCTTGTTGGATCTTGGATCTTCCTCTTTTCCTGCCGCCTTCAACTTTTCCTAGCATGATTGTCTTTTCCAGTGACTCTTGTCTTCTCATAATGTGGCCAAAGTACGATAGCCTCAGTCTAGTCCTTGTAGCTTCTACAGACAGTTCAGGCTTGATTTGATCTATAACCCACTGATTTGTTTTTGTTTTTTGCCAGTCCACGGTATCCGTAACACTCTCCTCCAACACCACAATTTTTAGCAATTTTTAGGTGTTGCTAATAAATGATGCAGAGCACTCTGTGTCCCTGACTGCAGCGCCTCTGAGCCGCTTTTTGATTCAAGAAGTATGAGCAGTGGATGAGCAACTTATTTCTGGCCTATTGAAAGATCAGAAGAGGTTATTATGATGGGATGAAGCTGAGGTTAACAATATTAGCCAGACTAATTTCATAGTTCATTTTATGTTCAGCAGTGTATCTTAACACCAGCTCATAGAATGATCCACATATTTACTTATTGCTGTTCGCTTTCTTTAATTCATATGGGAAATAATGGCTCAGTGCCTGAGGCACTTGCACTATACACATCCCTTTGATACCTGAGGACTTCTTAGAATCTCGGGAATCTGAGTGTCTGTCCCTAGGGATACCTTGACATATATTTGCAAATGCAATGTCCATAGTGTTAAAAGAACAAAAAAAGACTTTGGACCCTTTCCTCCCACTGGTTCCTGTACCACATTATGGACTGTTATATGTGCTGTTTGTCCTATGCTTCACTATGAGAAGGAAGCTTTGAATATATATTTTTGTAGTATGATTCCTTTTCATAGATTCTGTACATCTATTTGGAGCTGCTAGATTGTGGCTATTATGTCTTCCATATTCTGAATTAAGCCTTTTAAGAAAAGATTAATTCAAGTTTAATTCTGAGGCTAACAAAATAGTGGTGGGGCACTGTAACATATTAATTTTGGCATTTTTCAACTTTATGACTTTTTAAATTCAAACCATTATAGAAAAAAACTAAACTACAAAACTGTCAGTGCACTGTAAAAACAGCATTTACAAATGGGAAAACTGATACCCAGTATGTAAAAAACAACAGAAACATTTTTTGCATTTTTCTTTTTAAAAAGGCCTTATGCATTCCAGCTGGCAGGCTTCCTTAAGGAAAGTCTATTGTACATGTGGTGCCACCACAGACAAGGACCTGCCCTATTTTCAATCTGCTTAATATCTGATGGAGTGGGTGCATGCTGTAAGCCTCGCCAGATGATCTTAGAAGGCAGAAAGGTGTAGTGGTTCTGGTGCAAATTGTTATATCAGCTGTAATATGTAATTCCGCTGTGACTCTTCAAATCATGATATATTGCTGATATAGCCTTCATTGCTAAACAATTTTTATTTATTTATTTATTTTCTTCATTTTTACCTCACTTTTCTCCCCAATGGGGGACCCAAAGTGGCTTACAATGATTTATCTGAAACTAAGGATAAAGATGATTGGAGGAGACAGAGGTCTGTTACAGAGAAGGAGAGGGTGCAAGGAACTGCAGAAAGGATGGCTGGTGGAAAATCCCTATATGGATTTAACCAGGGTGTGAATCATTCTATTGGACCCTTGCATATTCTGCTGTGTGTCCAGGATGTTTGTAATTCTACAAGCCTTGAAACTACAGAAGCCAAAGCTTGGCAAATTATTGTTTTTTGTTCAGAAAATGTTCTTTTGAGCTCAATACAGATTTTGGGGGGTGGGGATGGAGAAAGAAAGGACACACAAGTGAAAATTGGCATAAACCTTCAGAGTCGTTTTGGTTAGTCAAGTAATGTTATGGAAACTGTAAAATTAGGACTGAGCTGAGTTTGCTTGCATATATTTTGCTTGGGAGCAGACATGAGGAACTTGATCTGTATCTCAAAAGGCAGCAGGGTTTATTTGCAGACTGTTGGTTTTTTGGCTGCTTCTTGATTGGCAACAGCTTCAGCACTTTTGAAGCAAAGAAACATCACTAGGTTGTGTTTGTCCTGAGGATGATGATACACCAGCCAATCAGCAGTTCTAAAAACAGGCTTATTACCTTCCTGTCACCAGCAACTTTCCCTAGCTACTGGCTAAGCTGTTTGATGTGGAATATTTATAAACTTTCAGACTAGGGATGTATACTTGGATATATCTGGTCCAAATATATACTCAGAAAATACTTTATTGGTATTTTTCAGATATGTTTGGGGTCTGGATTGATATCCAGCAATACCAGTGTCCCTATCCTGAATATTCCTGGAAATATTTGGGAATATCTGAGGCCAATGTTTTAAAGCTCCAAACTTGGTTTTGTTCTGGGGTTTTTGTTTTTGTTTGCTTTTTGCAGGTTTCCTAGACAACAGGAGGAGGGGAGAGAGGCAGTTCTCACAGGCAGATAGGATTACACAGTGGGGGAGCTTGCCAGATTGGGTCTTCTGGGATTCTCTAGGTTGATACTGGTTCTGTTGGGCTGGAAATAGTGTCTCATCCCTACCTTCAGTTGTTTTGGCTGGGATTCTCTGTTTTGACATTGATTGTGCTGAGTTTGCCACATTGTAGGTTTGCCTGTGGTTCTGCTCGGATTCTCTGGTTTGAGGTTGGTTCTGTTGAGCTTCTTGCTCCTATTTGCATTGGGAGGCTTTTGGCTAGTGGTTGCTTGCTCTTGTGTGCTTGGCTATTCTTTGACATGGAGAAAGCATGGAATGTTTTCTCCATAAGAAATGATGGATGATGGCTGGGTGTACCTTATTCAGGGGTCGATAGAATTGGACCCCGTGGTCCAATTCACTTGAAACTTAGGGAGTCTTTGGTGGGCAGGCAGCACCAGCTCCATTGCAGTTTTGCTGTCATTTGTTCGACAAACAGCCACTCCAGTCCCCTGGAAAGATTCCCCATAGGGAAAAATACCGAATTTTTGTCTGGTTCATATCCCTAATTCAAACTGCTCTGGACGACTATATCAGCAATAGAATGCTAGCAAACACTGTGTTCTCTGTGAAGGAAAATCATTTGGGTTTGGAAAACTTCACACATATATTTTAGTATTTGACATAATTTATTCTGGCTACAGGACTTCGATGAAGATAGGATAATGGAAGAAGGAAATAATCATATATATTCAGGGTGTATGTGGATTTGGAATCCAGTTAAGTAGCCATGTAGGATTGACAAGGATCTCTCCAAAGAGCTTGAGCGCTCTTTGGACTCCTGGGTTTCTGCCTCATGTTTTCAAACTATTAGGTGGTCATGAAGACTAGAATCGTAGCTTTGTTCTCCTTAAAAATGAAAGCCAAATTCATGTCAGGTTTGTTGCTGTCGCACGGTATCAAAGACATGTGGAACCCACACCATCTTATGCATTCGCATAATCTAATGCACACGCATTAGAATGCACACGCATTCACAAATCTAATATTTGTCATTAAAAGCCTTAAACATTTTACAAATTGTCTTTTACTTCTAGTAAAAGAAGATGAATGTGATTCTGATGCAGAAAATGAACAAAATCACGACCCTAATGTTGAAGAGTTTCTGCAGCAAGAAGATACAGCAGTTATCTACCCTGAAGCACCTGAGGAGGACCAGAGACAAGGAACACCAGAGGCCAGTGGTCAAGATGAAAATGGTAACTATTCTTTCAGTTTTCTTTAATTTGTAGCACTGTTAATTGGAAACAAATGCCACAAAATTATTAAATTTGAACATGGTGCCATCTTAGCTACAGCAGCACAGTTTTTCAAGTGTAAGATCTTTGTTTTCCAAACTTGTATTTATCTTCTTTGATTTTGCTATTTATTGCACACAAATCTGCCTTCTGCTTGCTTTACTTCAAACCTTTGAGAAATGTGTAGGAATAAATCTGAATAAAAATTATTTCATCTAAACAATCCCATCTCTTAAGGAACCTTTGGAATGGTCATAGAAATAAATGTTCAAGATTAGTTGACCCTTGACAGACTTCCATCCCATCCTTTCTATTGCCAGAGCAACTGTGGTCTGCTTGTGTAGCCCTGTGTTTTAGAACTGTGGTCTTCAACCTTTCCAGATCTTTCCCAGCCAAGTTCAATGATATGTTTATTGTTTAAATGTGACTTTAAATGTGTCCATACTCTGTATGCTGTAGGTTTTTCGTAAGTGTCATTGGTTCATCTGCAAAAATAACTTGTCAACTAAATAGTCTGGCTAGTTAGCTGAGCTCTCGTTTACTGTGGTGGAAATCTTGACTGTCATATTCATTGGTATATTGATTTTCTCTAATTTACCCGTGGTAACTCCAGTATTATAGAGTCATGGAGGGTGAAAAATATTTCCCTTACAATTTATTTTATTATTTTATTTGTTTAAAAAATGTTTATGCTGCCTCTTAAGGAACCTGCCCAAGGCAGCTTACAAAACCAATTATTAAAACAAAGCATTAATTGTATTAATTAAAATCCAGCATGTGGTGGGGACAGCCCAGCATAAAAATGTAGACCATAAAAACAGATCACAGGCAGCTTAAAATACGTTTACAGACTAAAATATTATTTTAAAAAATCAACCCCTTGATTAAAAGTCTGGGTAACAGAAACGTTTTGGCCTGGTGCCTAAAAGAATGCAATGTAGGCACCAGGTGAGCCTCAAAGGTAATGGCATTCCACAAGCAAGATACCATGACTGAAAAAGCAGTGTCTCTGGTTGCCACCCGCCTTACCTCAGAAGGCGGGGCTTCAGAGACCAGGGGTCGTGAGACAGATCTTAACTAGCAGGTTGGACAATAAGGGAGGAGGTGGTCCTTCAGGTATCCTGGCCTCAGCCATTTAGGACTTTAAATGTAAAAAACGTCACTTTGAATTGTGCGCAAAAACAAATGGGGAGCCGGTGTAGATCTTTCAGCACTGATTCCTGTATCCTGCCCCAGACAGTAGCCTGGCTGCTGCATTTTGAATGAGCTGAAGTTTCCTGACTGTTTCCAAAGGCAACCCCACGTAAAGTGCATTACAGTAATCTAACCTGGATGCAATCAGAGCATGGATCACTGTGGCTGGATCACACTTTTTGAGGAACGGCTGTAGCTGGCATATCAGCTGAAGATGATAAAAGGCACTACATCCCACAGAGGAGATCTGGGCCTCTTAACTGTAGGCCTGGATCCAGCAGTAATTGGATCAAATCTCCCAATAATATGAATATCCTAACAAATTCAGAACTCTGGGACTCTTACACAAGTTCAACACAGCCCCGAGAATCAACTTATATCCTTACTGTATTGATATACTTATTTATGCCATGTGGTTTAAAAATTAGATAAAGAAGAAAATATTTTCTCATTCTTATTCAGGCACACCGGATGCATTTTCCCAGCTGCTTACATGTCCTTATTGTGATAGAGGGTACAAACGCTTTACCTCTCTGAAAGAACACATTAAATATCGCCATGAAAAAAATGAAGATAACTTTAGTTGCTCCTTATGCAGTTACACGTTTGCATATAGAACACAGCTTGAACGCCATATGACATCACATAAATCAGGAAGAGATCAAGTAAGTGATAATGTGTATATCTGTTGGGCCATTCAAGACTTACTAGTTGCCTTTTTGTGTTTCCGTTTTGAACATAATTCCACGCACAAATGTGTTAAGTATCATTGTTTAAAATACGTTTCTGTAATAATTGCTGTTATTGAAGTATCTTATGCTTTGTACCAAGATACTCATTAATTGTTTTGCTGACATGTTATTGATGCTGGCTGCTTCGGAGAATTTCTGAAATGAAAAGGTGGGGCATATTTTAATTAATAAATAATAAAATAAAAGAGTGGTGCAGTCTTTTCAGCAAAGATACCGAACATTTCAACATGTTTCTTCTCTATGACATGCTGTCAGATGACCAAGGCTGCTTCCATGTCAGGCGGTGGGGGGGGGGGGTCAATAGTTGTCATGTTGGTGGCTTAATGGTTTGTAAATTTGCACGTGCAATAGAGATTCCAGATGCAGCAGGGTAATAATCCATTTCCCCACCATCGTTTGCCTTGTTTTCCCTTTCACACCAGATACACATTGGACCACCACCCCCTGCCCCAGGTCAGGCCGCTGTTATGATTCTCCACCTACCTTTTCGTCTCTTTTTAGACTGTGTCAAAAAATCTCTTTGCATTTCTGGCTGGACAGTTAGTTCAAGCACAGTGGTAAGTGCGGGCATTGTTTTTAGTTATGCCCTGGGAGAAAGCCTGGAGTCACCTTGACCCACCCAATCCTCCTATCTGAGTAATGCAAGCTTTATGGATTGCTTACAAACGTCTGTGATATCCATTCCTCTCCAAAACAGTGAAATGTGTCTTAAGGACCATTGAAAGACACACGTCACAACAACTCTATGATGTTATTCAGCTCTCAAAAACAACAAAAAAATGAGTTCATATGACAATGTGGAGGAGGGGGAAATAAAGGGGGGTGTTCCTTTTCATTGAAACTGTAGTTGTCCCTTCCCTTTTGGACACCTTCAAAAGATGGCACCAACAGCAACATGGCAAGAAAGACCTGGTTTTTTAAGAAGTGTTTCTCTTAGGGGAAAAGCCTCGCTTCCCACAGTTGGGGCATGGATACAGGACAATGCCATGTAGAAAAAAGGAAAACACGAGTCAGGTCACTGAAAAAGGGGAAATCCTCTATGTGAAAGCAGCCCAAGTTTGCTAACAGCAACTAAGAATCAAGCAGGCACCAACAAAATGGAAGCTAAACTTCCCCATGCTTTGGCAGTGAGACAGTTTTATGCTCAACTATACTGTTAGAATAACCTTTATTAGCAATTTGTGGTAATGCAGAGACCTTTTGTATTGGTTGCGTGGCTGTGGTTAGTTGGTTTGGACAGAGTCCAATGGTTCAAATAAAACCAGGGTCTTAAATTCACACTCTGTTCCTCATCTCTGGGCAGTATATCCATACAAAAATCTATTGAAGTGTAAGTATTGATTGTGGGCTTTGTAGAGATAGTTGTTCCCATCCTTATCCCAAAGAATGAGAGACAAAATGGATTTTGTGGTAACTTTTGTTAGACCTATTTCAATTGGAAAAGAGGTACATGAATTAAAGAGTAGCAGGACTACCGTTAAGGAATAGCAGGTCTCCTCTACCATAGCTGTGAAATAATATGAAGTGTGAAGGATTATGAAGCACACTCTGCCTCTAAAATAATCACTGTGCAGTGATTTTAGGTGGTTGAGCAGATACCATACCTTAGAGGTCCTCTGGCATGCAGCCAATGTGCAAGTTATACACAACATGGGACAGATCATGTGGATTGGTTGGACATCAACATGCAGCTAATATAAAAGGGTGCTGTGTTGGGTTTCAATATTTGTACTCTTAAAGGAGCCCTGTGGCGCAGAGTGGTAAGCTGCAGTACTGCAGTCCAAGCTCTGCTCACGACCTGAGTTCGATCCCAACGGAAGTTGGTTTCAGGTAGCCTGCTCAAGGTTGACTCAGCCTTCCATCCTTCTGAGGTCGGTAAAATGAGTACCCAGCTTGCTGGGGGTAAAGGGAAGATGACTGGGGAAGGCACTGGCAAACCACCCCGTAAACATAATCTGCCTAGTAAATGTCGGGATGTGACATCACCCCATGGGTCAGGAATGACCTGGTGCTTGCACAGGGGACCTTTACTTTTTATAAAGGATAGTAGTTTACGGCTGCAATGGAAAATGTGCAAGAATGGCAGTGCTTTGGAACTACATATCTCAAATTTTATGTCAGGTTTTTTTTTAATTCTTTATATAGCCCTTACAGCGTGGAGTCTACTTTTTAAACATGAACTTGCCAGTTTTCACCATATGGCGTCTAATTTCACTGCTGAATTCACTTGTTTTTCCAGCAGTGATGCTGGGTCCAGTATAACCCCTAGACTCTTAGCCAAGTCGGTGAGGGTGCCCTACACATGGATCCTATGGTATGATACATATCAGCAGTTTTACCGGGACATCAACTTTTGCTGACTTCATAAGATCCGTGGTACTGTACATTATATGGAGTCAGGCCAAAAGGCCTTGAAATGCTAGGGACAACAACAGGCTTATCATATTTCTATTTAGTGTGCAAATATATAGAAGACAGGGGACACTCCAGGCTAAAGGAAAATTGAAGAAGATTTTTTTTTGCTGCTGAGTTCACTTGTTTCTACAGTAGTTATGCTTGGCCCAGTACAACCCCTAGACTCTTTGCCTGTCATATTTCTATTTAGTGTGCAGATACATAGAAGATAAAGGGGACACTGGTTTTCAAGAAGCCAGGGTATTCTGTTTTTCATGAAAATTGTGGCTGTATGGTAACTAGTTGGGTATCTGCAGAAAGCCATGGTTTCTGAAACCATCATGAGATTTAAGAGTTGCCTGTGCCAAGCTGTGTTGGCTGCACAGCCAAAGATTGTTCTTTGTAAGCCAATCTTGGCTGAAAATGGGATAAAAATACAATTAGTGATACAGTATACAAGAAATCGCCCTGACCTGGATGGCCCAGGCTAGCCTGATCTCGTCAGATCTCAGAAGCTAAGCAGGGTCAGCCCTGGTTAGTATTTGGATGGGAGACCACCAAGGAATACCAGGGTTGCTGTGCAGAGGAAAGCACTAGCAAACCACCTCTGTTAGTCTCTTGCCATGAAAACCCCAAAAGGAGTCGCCATAAGTCGGCTGCGACTTGAAGGCACTTTACACACACACACACATACATAAGAAATCATTTTTTTCCTTTTGCAGTTTGCTGGATTTTTATTCCCACAGCTTAATTTGGAGCGCACAGCTACACTTTTGCCCATATGGACATTTTCAGTAACTTTCTGGACAGGATAAATAAGGGAAGAGCAACTTATTCCAGTTGGTTCACTGGCAAATAGCTCTGAACAGTGATTGTAATGTGTGATCTTATCATAACTATTCTCTTGTTTGGTAGCTAGTGATTTTTTTTATTTGAGGGGGGTTGGAACAATGTTCTATTCTCATGAAGACTAATAACTTGGTAAACTTGTCATATTATTTCTTTTGTTATGTTTACCTGATAAATATAGTCTCTGTTCCAAAGCTTCTTCTGGGTCTGTAAATGTTGGCTTTAGAAGTTTTTTACTGAATTTTTTTCTAATTGAGTTTGTCTGGCCAAAAGTTCCCAAGAAACCATTTTAAAGAATGTTGCATTCTAAGAATAGTAAATGTACCAAGACTTTTTTTTGCTCTTCCCTGCTAACCAGTTCCTAACAATTTACATTGACAATTTAAACGGTTGCACTAAAGGCAATTGATACCCTGAGCTGCTATAACTGACCTGGAAAACTTCTGTTTTATTCAGGCTTGGATCCTATGAACAGACAGACAGATAGATTTATATCCTGCTTTTCTCCCCATGGCGCAGAGCGGTAAGCTGCAGTACTGCAGTCCAAAGCTCTGCTCATGACCTGAGTTCGATCTCAATGGAAGTTGGTTTCAGATAGCCGGCTCAAGGTTGACTCAGCCTTCCATCCTTCCGAGGCTGGTAAAATGAGGACCCAGCTTGCTGGGGGTAAAGGGAAGATGACTGGGGAAGGCACTGGCAAACCACCCCATAAACATAGTCTGCCTAGTAAACGTCGGGATGTGACGTCACCCCATGGGTCAGGAATGGCCCGGTGCTTGCACAGGGGGCTACCTTTACCTTTTTTCTCCCTGATCAAGTACCCAAAATTGCTTTTCACATCATTCTCCCCTCCTTCACTTAACCCTCACAACAATAACCTTGCGAGGGTAGGCTAGGCCAAGAGATTGTGACAAGCCCAGGGTTTCCATGGCACTGCAGAGATTTGAACCCAGTCATCCCAGGTCCTAGTCCGACATTATGCCACCCCAGCCCTCACACCAGTTCTGTACTTGCTAGTCAGCTTGTGCCATGGAGCAGACTTCCTCTTCCACTAAAACTTCCATGAATGCAAGGGTTCATTGAAAGCCACTGGTTTTGTGCAAACGGAAATGCTAGCAGAAGAGGAAGCAAGCTCTGAAGCAGAGGCTGTCTAGCACACACAGAACCTGTTCACAGGATTCAAGCCCAAATTATTATATTGGTACTTATATAGAACCCCGTGGCTCAGAGTGGTAAGCTGCAGTACTGCAGTCAAAGCTCTGCTCACGACCTGAGTTCAGTTTCAATGGAAGTAATTTTCAGGTAGGCTGCTCAAGAAGAAGAAGAGTTGGTTTTTATATGCCAACTTTCTCTACCATTTAAGGGAGACTCAACCCAGCTTACAATCACCTTCCCTTCCCCTCCCCACAATAGACACCCTGTGAGATAGGTGAAGCTGAGAAAATGTGACTTGCCCAAAGTCACCCAGCTGGCTTCATGTGTAGGAATGGGGAAACAAATCTAGTTCACCAGATTAGCCTCTGCCGCTCATGTGGAGGAGTGGGGAATCAAACCCGGTTCTCCAGATCAGAGTCCACCAGACTCAAGTTTGACTCAACCTTCCATCCTTCTGAGGTCAGTAAAATGAGTACCCAGCTTGCTGGGGATAAAGTGTAGGCAACTGGGGAAGGCAATGTTAATCCATAAACATAATCTGTTTAGTAAACGTAGTGATGTGACGTCGGTAATGGGTCGGTAATGACCCAGTGCTTGCACAGGGGACTACCTTTACCTTATATTGCTGGGCCACCAACTGCTGTCCTGGGTGGGCTGCACTTCTAACTGCAGTGATTTCCTGCAGCTCAGCAGCCCGAGAAAGAGCTGTTGCAGTAATGCAAATCGAGGCCGCCTTGTGTGTATTCACCTATATGCAGGCACTGATTCTCACGCCTCCATGTGAGCCCTGCAGAGTTGTGATCTCAGTTGCAGCCCCCAAATGTTCCCAAGGTGCTCATGTGGACGCCATGACACGTTGTCTTCTGCATATAAGCAATGTAAATCAACAGTATAGCTATCTAGAGATGAAAAACAATACTTTGATAGCTGAGGGCTCTTCATGCACAGGAATTTACCATCCTCAGACTCCCCTGGAGATTCCATGATTGCTGTATTTAAGCCTTCTGGTTGTCTGCTCCTATACATTCTCAGTGCATTTGGGATTTGTAACTTTATTGTTAACAACAGTCGTGTTTTGCATCTTAGAAACATGAGTTCCCTTTATCTTCGGAGGATTTCTTTTTTTATAAATGCATTTTTGTGCTTGTACTGGGGAAGTGCTGGACATCTCTGGGCCTAAATTGCTGGCTAAGAGTAATAATACCAAGGGAGCATCAATGCGAGTCGTAATTCCATATGCCTCAGGCATGAACTCGCTTTGATAGTCTTGGATTCAGATGTCATGGCGAAACAATGTTTTGCGGGCACAAACGCGGCTTGTTCTCGTGCTCACAGGTTCCCTTTGCTCCTCAACCCTCTCTCCTCCCCTCCCAGGTAGAGTTCAGTGTAAAGCCAGAAAGCTTTGAATCACGGTCCAGTTCAGCAGGACGTTCAACTGCAGGGACCTGGCTGGTTTGGTGGGGGCAACCTCCAATTATGAAGTGGCTGACTTGGAGTTTGCCCCCACCCCAAACCCGCATTTTGCAATAGAATTGTTTAGGTGGGCATTTTTATAAAGGGAGTCGGGCTGTAATAAAAGGGAATGGTTCAGGGGGACGCTTCTTTATAAAAGGAATGGAATCGTAGTCTATGCCAGAAGGGCACCTCCACATTCAGAGGCAGTAAACCTCTGAAACACCAGTGCCAGGAAGCACTGTCCTATACCCTGTTGTTGGACCTCCAGAGGAACTTGTTGGCCATTGTGATAAACCACTGGTCTGATCCACTCTTCTTATGTTCTGGGGGTTTATTGTAGGTTTTATCCTGCTCTTCCTGCATTGTGTAATACTTTTGTAGCTACATTTTCTGCATTGTTTATAACATGTCGTGTCTGATACCTTTTTCTTTTGCATTGCTTTTCTAAGTTGTGTAATCTTTAGTCCTATTGCATGGTTCATCGGGTGTCTTATACTCTCTGGTTACATTGTTTTATACGGTGTGATCCGCCTTGCATCTCAGTGAGAACAGCGGACTATTCATGAATAAGTTCTAAACTTCACGGCAAATTGAGGCTTGCTTCAGTTCCCAAAGCCAGAAGCTTTTAGTTGTGTTCCACACATGAAAGGAGGAGAGAGGAGCAATAGGAGTGCATGAGAACAAGCTGTGTTTGCGCCCAATCACAGACAGATCTCTGTTTTTGTGGATCTGAATCTGTCATTCGTAATTTCCTGATCATCTTCATAGGCAATTGAACATAGTTGCTGATTCTACACTGAGCTTTGGAGGCACTTGGATCGACTCTGACGCCCAGTGTAAGATTAGAGTTGGGCAGGCTTGCTTGTGTAGTATTGCATCGCTGTCATAATTTCAGGGGAACAGACTTCTACATATGGGTCCACTGTTGTAGGGGCATGGCACATCTTTTGGGAAGGGCCGTAGCTCAGTGGTAGAGCATCTGCTTGGCATGCAGAAGGTCCCAGGTCCGATCCCCGGCATCTCCAGTTAAAGGGACTAGGCAAGCAGGTGATGTGAAGGACCTCTACCTGAGACCCTGGAGAACCACTGCTGGTCTGAGTAGACAATACTGACTTGGATGGACCAAGGGTCTGATTCAGTATAAGGAAGCTTCATGTGTTCATTACAGGAAGCACAAAGGTAAAAGCCCACTTCATGCATTGCAGTTCTTTTTCAGAAAGTTTCTCAAGATGAGCAAGAATTTCTGGAATCTAAACTCTTATGTAACCGTGAACTTTGCTAAATCCAATTAGGTCTGTGTTTAATAAAGTGTTGGAGAAAAATGTAATTCCTTAGGATGGTAAAAGCACGAGTTTATCTTGCTTAAAACATCTCTTGTAAATATGCTGAGTTGGTTCCAGAGGTACCGTTCCACTAATGGAACATGCCTCTTGCACTAGAAGAGAACCTTTTGATCCAGACTCCTGTACTTTACGTTAATCTTTCCTGGAAATAAGTATACATTCTAGGGGTTAAATCCTATTACAGATATTTTAAAAAACGAGGTGACTTTTTAAATATGAGTTGTGGCTTTGGCATAACTTAGTAATGCTGATTATTAGTCATTTGCAAGCTCTACTAACTTCTTAAAAATATGATTGTGTATTTGGAGAATGATTTGTGACTGAGTGTGTTTGTTACTGGACCATCTTCCCTAGAGCAGTCCTGCGATGTCGTTACATAAAGGAATTCAAGGCCAACAGTAAGAGCTGGAAGCATGTAAACGGAAAAATCAAGTCAACTGATTAAAATTTAAATAGGCTTTAATGTTTCTTTGTCTCATATCCCAGATTCTTTGGATGTCTTTTACAAAAAAGAATAAAGGAATGCTTCTCCTGACTTTCTTAGACATCTAAAATGGCAATACTACCACTACCTGAAATTTTGATAGAGGGGAAAGTGATTTTTGTGGCTTCTAACTTGTCTGTTCACCTGTTTTTCTTACTAGTTTGTTTTTCACAAACAATTTCTTCAATCATCTAATGATTCTTTTAACTCTATAAGACTTTGAATTTCTCAGTTTCTGTTGCAAATAAGAGATTTGTGTATGTATTCCATACATACTTGTGTTTTATTACACCTGTTTTATTTTTTCTAATTGCTCCGCGCATTCTCTTACAGAGACATGTGACTCAATCAAGTGGTAACCGAAAATTTAAGTGCACTGAATGTGGAAAAGCTTTCAAATATAAGCATCACTTAAAGGAACACCTACGAATCCACAGTGGTAAATATTCCACGTCTTACTTGCTAGAGTAGAATATCATTTACTCTTTCTCTACCTTATGTAGTTTGAAAACTGCATCTACCAATAGTCCTGTGAATAAATTATGTCTTATGTTTTGTCTGTCAATTATTAGACGCAGCAAAGGAATTCCATATAGATCGTTTTAATGTGTAATCTAAGAAGTTCTGTAGCGACCTGGTTATCATACTGTCTAGACTGGAGGAATGGCGGTGTATTATTTCTTTCACCAATAATATAATGTTGCTTCTGAAAAAGTACTGCTTTGTTTTATAATAATTTAAAATGTCTATTGTACTTTGCCATTCATACTAGTACCGTTGCTTTGACCTGGACTTTTTTAAATACACTGTTCCCTTTCCTCTTTTTCTAAGGAGGTACTCTAAACACAAACACTGTATTGATTCAACTGAATCAATAACCCCTACAATTCCAGCATACAGACAGCTGTTTTGGACACTTAACACTTTATAATGTTTTGACTTTACAAACACGTGGGATCCTGATTTTGTTGAGAGCATTAGGCGCAACTCAGTAAACATCCCATTGAAATGTGTGTAAAGAGTGTGTGCAGTTCACTGCTTATGTCCCTGTGTGGTTTAGGTCACTAACTTTCAATGGACTGTATTCATTGTAAGATTTTTTTTCTGAGGCCTTTCTTGCATGATTGCATGCAAAGATGGTATAATGGCAGGGCTGGCATCAGTGGGGCCCACTGAGGTGGGACAGCCATCGGGGCCCAGAGCCTCCGGCAGGGCACACTGTTATCAATGTCCCCTGCACACTCTCTTGCTGTTGCTCCACTACCCACTCTCCCTGCTGCAAGCACTGCTCAGTGGCACTGGGAAAAGGGCTGCAGGCAGCTGTGAGGATGGGCAGTGGAAGGGCTTGTAAGTAGCCAATGGAGGAACGCACAAGCTTGAAAGAGGCATGCAGGTGGGCAGGAAGGAGCGCATGAGCAGGGGGCCTGGTGGTGGGCAGAGGATGGGGGGGACCCTGGGAACTCTCTACCTGGGGACCCCCGAAATCTGGAACCAGCCCTGTATAATGAAGAAGAAGAAGAGTTGGTTGTTATATGCCGACTTTCTCTACTACTTAAGGAAGACGGCTTACAGTCACCTTCCCTTCCCCCTCCCCACATCACCTGTGAGGTAGGTGGGGCTGAGAGAGCTCTAAGAGAAACGGCAGTAAAAACGACAGTAAGTTATTGCTAATCTATGATTCTATAATTCCCTTCAGTGAAAACCCTAGAAACTGTTGGGTTAAGTGATGACTCAGATGGACCAACTATTGTATGAATCCCAAAGGAAAGATCACTTGTTGAAATTAATTCTGGCACGAATAACTAGAAGAAGAAGAGTTGGTTTTTATATGCCGACTTAAGGAAGAATCAAACCAGCTTACAATCACCTTCCCTTCCCCACAACACCTGTGAGGTAGGTGGGGCTGAGAGAGCTCTAAGAATGCTGTGACTAGCCCAAGGTCACCCAGCTGGCTTCATGTGGAGGAGTGGGGAAATCAACCCTGTTCACCAGATTAGCGTCCGCTGCTCATGTGGAGGAGCAGGGAATCAAACCCGGTTCTCCAGATCAGAATCCATTGCTCCAAACCACCACTTTTAACCTGTACACCACACTGGTTATATGTAATGGCATGCATATAACAGAATCTGAAGGGTTTCACATTTGAAAAGCTTTAGGAAAGTGGCCATAGATAATATTTCTTGATTTCGTTTACTATATTATAATGCTGTTTCTTTTTTTTTTTACGTAGGAGAGAAGCCATATGAGTGCCCAAACTGCAAGAAACGTTTTTCCCATTCTGGTTCCTACAGCTCCCATATAAGCAGTAAGAAATGCATCGGTTTGGTGCCTGTGAATGGCCGAGCACGATCAGGGATCAAGACATCTCAGTGCTCTTCCCCATCCCTTTCTGCATCACCGGGTAGCCCAGCGAGACCACAAGTACGGCAGAAGATAGAAAACAAGCCCTTACAAGAACAACTTCCCGTAAACCAAATTAAAACTGAACCTGTGGATTATGAGTTTAAGCCCATAGTGGTTGCTTCAGGAATCAACTGTTCGGCCCCTTTGCAAAATGGGGTTTTTACTACTGGTAGCCAATTACAGGCGACCAATTCTCCTCAGGGTGTGGTGCAAGCTGTTGTTTTGCCAACCGTCGGTCTGGTGTCTCCAATAAGTATCAATTTAAGTGACATTCAAAACGTACTCAAAGTTGCAGTGGATGGCAATGTCATAAGGCAAGTATTGGAGAACAGTCACACCAGTCTTACATCCAAAGAACAAGAAACAATCAATACTGCATCCATTCAACAAGCTGGACATTCCCTCATTTCAGCTATTAGTCTTCCTTTGGTTGATCAAGATGGGACAACCAAAATTATCATCAACTACAGTTTGGAGCAACCTAGCCAACTTCAAGTTGTTCCCCAGAACCTGAAAAAAGAAAACTCTGCCCCAGCAAATAGCTGCAAAACTGAAAAGTTACCCGAAGATCTTAGAGTAAAGTCCGAGAAAGAAAAAAGCTTTGAAGGAGAGACCAATGATAGCACTTGCCTTCTTCGTGATGATTGTCCAGGAGATCTGAATGCACTTCAAGAATCAAAGCACTATGACGTGAAAAATGTCACTCAGCCACTTCAGCTCAGTGGCACAGAAGCTGAAAAGTCTGAATCCTCTGGTTCATCAGAAGCAGGGGAGGCTAACCTATCTCCCGGTCAACCTCCTTTAAAGAATCTTTTATCCCTCCTAAAAGCCTATTATGCATTAAATGCACAACCAAGCTCAGGAGAGCTCTCCAAAATTGCCGATTCAGTAAATTTGCCATTGGATGTGGTAAAAAAGTGGTTTGAAAAAATGCAAGCTGGCCAAATTTCTGTACCCTCATCTGGACAATCTTCCCCGGAGCCTGACAAATTAAAAAATTCTGTCGATAATGAAGACCCTACGGGACTTACAACTGCAAATGAACAGCCAGACGTCACATCAGGTTCTCAGAGCCCCTCCAAAACCGATAAACCACAGACTGTATCAGCAGGATCTACTCGTAATGATTCGCAGAGAAACACGCCATCTCCATCACCTCTTAACCTCTCTTCATCTAGAAATTCACAGGGTTACGCCTACCCTAATGAGGGTGCCCAGGAAGAGCCACAAATAGAACCTCTTGACCTTTCACTACCAAAGCAACACGGAGAGTCCTTGGAACGATCTACTATAACTAGTGTTTACCAGAACAGTGTTTATTCTGTCCAAGAAGAACCTTTGAACTTGACTTGTGCAAAAAAAGAACCACAGAAGGACAGCAGTATTACAGACTCTGAACCAGTTGTAAATGTAATCCCACCAAGTGCCAATCCCATTAATATTGCTATACCTACAGTTACTGCCCAGTTACCTACAATTGTTGCCATTGCTGACCAGAACAGTGTTCCATGCTTAAGAGCTCTCGCTGCCAATAAGCAGACCATTCTTATTCCACAGGTAGCTTATACTTATTCCACCACAGTCAACTCTACCGTTCAAGAAACACCAAAACAGCAGGTGCAGCCCAATGGAAGTCAGGTATCTAAGGTTATATGTATTCATATGCAAAGATGTTAGGTGATGAGGCAGATGTCAAATTTAAGACTTCACCAAACAAAGTGGGAAAATGGGGAGTATTCATGTAGCTAATATTAGATTCTTTTGAATGGCAGTGCATGGATGATTAAAAGTATTGGAACCTGTATTTCATGAGCAGATACTTCACACTGTCCATTTATGCAGGGATATTTAGCTCGCAATTCCTGGTGGACTGCTTTGAGGGTTCCTTTGAATTATTCATGATTTTACCAACCTTTAGAAGTCACGTCGCTCCCACCTCGTTCTTCCCCTGCAGTTCTAGGATGCTGTTTTATAATTAATTTAAAGTCTGCTTCGAGGCAAGAGTGAGGCAAATCCCCACCATTTCCATGCATAGTCCTAACTTCGGGTTTCTCTCCCCACGCCCATTCTGGCTTCTCCGTCCCACATGTCTGTCCCTCCTATCCAACTCCTTCCCACAAAGCAAAGCACAAAAGAAGGAGTGAAACCTTAATGAAATGTGCAGGAAGACACCAACCGAAGAGAGGCTGGAAGGCAGCTCCTGGCAGGGAGCTGTGGAAGAAAGGAGGGGAGGAATACCCAGCTTTGCAAAAGCCCACACATAGACAGGGAGCAGTCCCTTTAAGAGCTGACCCGCCCCCTCCAAGTAAACTGCAACAAGCCTGCGTTTTCAGCGGGAGGGACTCAGAAGCTCCTTGATTCACTGGGGATGCATAGTTAATCACAAGGTACTCCTGGAATTTCTTTGGTGGGGGGGAAGCCCTCTTGCATATGATGTTTGAGAATTTGGATCAGAAAACTGTGCAGCATATCAAACACAAACTTCCCCTGCATAAATGACCACTGAGTATAAACAAGGGGTGGGCATGTCACTCAATCTGCTACCAGCCATTTACACATAGTCTGTGTGACCTAGTCTCCTGACTATACGTAGATTGCAGCAAGAAGCTGAGACTACTGTTTCACTTGGCCAGACTGTTGGATTCCCTTGCTTCACCTGTGTTCTTTGGAGCTTTCATAACCATGTTTTTTCTTCTGTTTTTGTTACATTTTGGGGCCCTTCCTCAAAAGGTCTAAAGGAAATGATTGGCATGTATGAGATTTCTTTAAAGTCCTCATGATTATGGTGTTGTGTTTATGGCTGTGTGAGCTATTCTCTACTTTCTACTATGAGTAACACACCCCACCTGAACAAATTAGCAAAGGCAAGACTGTTCTATCAAACGTTCACATCAATAGAAAGTTGGTTTAGTGCCATTCCACTCCCCTAACTGCTGCTGTTTCTTCTGGATGCCATTTTCTTCCTCCTCCTTTGCCCTGTCTTTCCTCTCATCAGGCTGCAAAACCATCTAATCCATTTATCTGACCTGTGAGGTTTGTGTACAGGCATCTGTGATGTTACCCTGTGATGCCTGACATGATGACCTCATGAAGGAAGAGAAAATGGGGGGGGGGGGCAAAAGCATGAGGAAAATAGCACTGAAAAGAGCATAATCAAAAGAACACATACATCATATCATGGAATGTAGCCTAGTAATTAAAAAATGCCTGTCTCAGACCCCCTTGGCGAAGGGCCCTTCCAGGCGGGGCTTAACCAACACAGCTGCCAGTAAAGGCTTCTCTCTAGGGCATAGCCAGAGCCTCACTAGAAGAGACAGCTGCCAGCATGGAGCATTCAGGCAACTAAACTAGCAATAACCAGAGCAGAATTGTCAATCCCAGCTGCGTGATAACTACCTGGCAGGAAAAGAGTGCCATTGCCCTGGCAGGGTCTGCCACACTGTAACCTGTGGCTGGATATTCCATCACTAGGGCCCTTTTGCAGACATGGATCCTCTGCCCGCCACGTCTGGGGGCAGAATTGTGCCATTTAAGCCTAGACTTTATTTCATTATCTATTCAAGGTCGAATGCTTCATGTGAAAATAACTTTGATTTCCATCTACCCATTCTAATGCATTCTCATATTCTCTGTGTCGCCTTATTGTACTGCTGATGTGAATCTAAATGTAATCTGGTTTTACTACAAAAAATAAGTTTATCAATGGCTAATCATATTAATATTAAAACGTCCATCTGAGCCTTTAGTGTAAATATGTTAGAAATACATGCAGATCTATGAAAGAGAAGATAAGCCATTTTTAAACATGCACAAAAACATAATACTATATATACGGCAAATGAGTTATTGTTTTTTTGATATTTCCTTTTGTCAAAGTAGTGAAATAATGAACCATTTACTGCTAAAACCTTACTGCTAAAAAAAGGCTAAAAACCTTTAAAAGATTTTAATGAATACATGGGCCAAACTGTCTTGGTAAAGCTTTTCAGTCTATAATTTGTTTCCCTATGAAATGTCTCTTCTGGTTCTTCTTTTAGAATATATTTAGCCCCCAAGTAGCTGCTATTATTATAAGATGCAGATATTTCTGACTTTCCAGCTATTAGCAATGTTGGAATGGCAGGGTCATAAAGGGAAAGATGTCACTACACAAATAGTGGGTGCCTTAGCCAGGTGCAGAGACTAATACATGGCTTGTTACAAGTGTCCCTTAGTTGTGTACGCTGCATTTTATCAATTCTAAGAACTTTGTTCCTTAATTTCTTAGGATGAAAGACAAGACACTAGCTCAGAAGGGGTATCAAATGTGGAAGATCAGAATGATTCTGATTCCACACCACCGAAGAAGAAGATGAGAAAGACAGAAAACGGAATGTATGCTTGTGATTTGTGTGATAAAATATTCCAGAAGAGTAGCTCACTCTTAAGACATAAATACGAACACACAGGTATGTGAGCAACAAAATAAATGACTGAAGTGTATTGCTTTGGCCCGGATCATTACTCATAGGCAACAATACATTTGTCACAACTGTTGGTCTCAGATGGGGAGGTGCATCCCTCATTCATGTCAAAAGGAGTCACTAGCCACCTCAGTAGATGAGCAAGGTTATGCAGATGTGAGTGCCATTCAAGCAGCACATGTGCATCACTTACACATCTGTAGACATTTATCAAGTTATATGTAATTCACTGATTTTAATTATGACAAATGTCATGGGCCAAACTAGAAGGGAGCAGCCATATTTGTTTTTCGTGTGTCTTCCTCATTCAGACATAAAGCAAAGGGAGAATGGCCAAAGTGCAAAGCTGGGAATTAAAAATATAAGAACCAACAGAGTACAGCAAGGTAGAGAAGAAAGTTCAGCACCTGTTGCCTTCTGTTATGAAAATTAGATCTTTTGTCCTTCAACAGAACAGGCAAATGAAAAGCAAACATGGTTTCCACCATTGTGACCACAACATTTATGTCCATTTATGACTAACCAGCCTTAGTTCAGAACGGTGGCTTGGAATGGTGGACTCTAATCTGGAGAACCAGGTTTGATTCCCCACTCCTCCACATGAGCAGCAGGTGCTAATCTAGTGAACTAGGTTGGTTTCCCCACTCCTACACATGAAGCCAGCTGGGTGACCTTGGGCTAGTCACAGCTCTCTTAGAGCTCTCTCAGCCCCACCTACCTCACAGATGTTGTGGGGAGGGGAAGGGAAGGTGAGCCAGTTTGATTCTTCCTTAAGTGGTGGAGAAAATTGGCATATAAAAACCAACTCTTCTTCTTGTTATTCGTGCCAGAATTAATTTCAACAAGTGATCTTTCCTTTGGGATTCATACAGTAGTGGTCCATCTGAGTCATCACTTAACCCAACAGTTTCTAGGTTTTTCATTGAAGGGAATTATGGAATCATAGATTAGCAATAACTTACTGCTGTTTTTGGTTCTTTTATAAACCAGTCTTGGGCAACAGTTTCATGTTTTCAAAATTCGTTTCACTGCTCTGTTAATGCTTTTAATTGTCTTTCTTCTCTGGAACATTTGTTCTTCCTAGCCTTTGGTTCAATGGCAGACATTGTAGATACATAGTGGGGAGTATCACCTCACCTACTAGTTCTTTTCCAGCACTGGGCCAATTGTCTGAGCCCGACATACATAAATGTGCATGCATAGGCCCTTCCATACAGCCCAGAATACTGCCCCCCCCAAAGTGTCCCAATCTACTCTCTTGTATGCACACAGGGCTTGCTGCAGACGTTCATTTGACTGCATGGACATTTGGGGGTGCTCCCCTCTACCCACGTATGAGTCGCTGTATGAATCAGTGCTTGTGTGGGCCTCCCAGCTGTAACTGTCTACAAAGCCTAAACCCGCAAGAGACCACTGGCAGCTTCTTCCCCTGCTAAATTCCGCTCACATTCTGCAAATCTAGCAGGTGGAGCTACCCTTACCCTTCATTTTGACAGTTGTGAGAAGCAGCAACAGAGAGGAACTGCTTACAAAGCACTCTCTTCTATAATGGTGACCTGTTCAGTCAAAACGTATGTTAGGCCGTTTTCGTTTCTTCAGTCTTTGGTGAAATAATTTGCCCTCGTAGTTTAAGTTAAGAAATGACAAGGTTGTGCGGCAGGGTTTCCTTTGTATGTGAACTCAGTGAACAGATCCCAATGCAGCTAGTGCAAAAATAAGCATGGATGCGACATAGCGTTTCCACGAAAGGAGAAATATTCGCCCTCAATGCACAATTCTCGCTTCCTCCTGCCGCAGTCCAGAACACCCTGAAATTGTATTCCGGGGGATGGGAGCAGCATGTCAGAGGGGCGTTTTGAGCTACTGCAGGAGTGGGGAGGCCCGGAAGCTGTGCACCACGGGTGGGAATCACTCCATCGATGGAAATGCTCCGTTAAAGCCAAGCTGTAGGCATTAAGCTTACCATGGCTGCTAACATTTTGAAATTGTGTCGTTTTCTTTTTTCAGGTAAAAGACCTCACGAATGCAGCATCTGCAAAAAGGCGTTCAAACACAAACACCATTTGATCGAACACATGCGGCTGCACTCTGGGGAAAAGCCCTATCAATGTGACAAATGTGGCAAGCGTTTTTCGCATTCGGGGTCTTACTCCCAGCACATGAACCACCGCTACTCGTATTGCAAAAGGGAAGCAGAAGAGCGCGACGGCACGGAGCAGGAAGAGGCGGCGCAGGAGCACCTCAGCAATGACCCCACAGGGGCCGGGGCCTCTCCCTCGCCGCTCGACTCGGACGAGAGAGAGAGCTTGACGAGGGAGGAGGACGACGACAGCGAGAAAGAGGAGGAGGAGGAGGAAGACAAAGAGACGGAGGAGCCGCAAGAAGAAAAAGAAGGTGGGGAATTACGAGAGGAAGAGGAGGAGGAAGAGGAGGAGGAAGGGGAAGAAGAAGGCAAAACTGAAAGTAGCAGGAAGGGCGAAGAAGCTGTAAGTGAAGAAAGCCACGTGGAACAAGAAGTTATACCGAAAGAGGGGCAGATGTCGGATGAAGATGCAAATAAAGCTTAACAAACTGATAACGGGGTTTTGTATATCAAAAAGAAAGAAAGAAATCGCAGCTGGTAATGAAAGTTCTATACTCTACATGCTTTTCATGGAAGCACAGTGGCCTGTGCACTGTGATTCCTGTTCACTACTGTGTAAGAAAAATGAAATTAAAACACAGAAAATATAAAAATATATATATCCAGGTGTGCCTGAACCTCAAAACGTAGTAATTTTTCACACAGTTTTCAAAGTTTAGGAACAAGTTTGACATGAAACAGATTAGAAGAGATATGGTGACTCTGAAAGCAAAGATTTAACATGTTGTAGGAAACATGTTTTATTTGGTGTATGTTGGACATCAGTTCGTTTTTATCAGTATTAATTTTTCATTCTTTTTTGTTGGTTAATTTGTGTTGTTTTTTTCAACTGTACGATTGGGAGAGATTTATGTTTTAAAAAAAGTGATCAGTGAAAACAATTCTGCTAATTCCGCTTCAGTATTTTTATTATATTTTTTAAAATGTGAGAACTTCTGCACTACAGAATTCCCTTAAAGCAGAAAGGTATGATGCAGTTCCAAACAGTGCTTGACTACCTTTGTAAATTCAGCTTAGAGAAGGTAGCAATTTATGACATTTAGATGTTGTTAGTAGAACACGTTCTCATTTAAAGTGTATTGTTAGCCTTAAGGAAGCAGCTAATAGAAGAACTGAAGTTTCTTACTCATGTGGTTGAAAAAAAAATGTAGTTTGAAAAGATTTGTGGTGGAGTTCTGATTGCAGGGACTAACAGTGTTAATACTGGTGAGGACAGCTAAGTTGTCACAATCAGTGTTTGTAATTGTGTCTGGAATATGTAGTTTAAAAGAAACAATATGAAGGATATGACATGAAGCTTTGAATCTCCTTTGGCCTTATGCAAGACCTTGTGTGCTGTAAGTGCCATTTCTCAGTATTTTAAAGGCTCTGACCAGCCTTTCCTCCAATGTGTGGCCTAAAATAACTAGCATTTGTTGATTTGTATTAAACTTCTGTAAACTAAATCATGGGGGGGGGGTAACACTCAGCCATCAGATAAGTGAAAGCACTGGTACATTTCATAATGTTGTTCTTCAGTATTTTTTTAATTACTTGGGGGAATTTCTCTACAGTAATTAGGAAATTTCTAATCTGCTTTTATTGATTTCAATAATTTTTCAGACACATACATGATATATTATTGGGCTCATAAACGTTTCCAAATGTTAGTTATTCTGGACCCCATTTATTGACAATGTTAGCTGATTTTAACCTATCAGTATTATTTTATTTCTTTTAGTTTATAGCTCTGTGCAACATTTTGTACTGTATGTTTTCAAACCTGGCAGTATTAATACCCTTCTTACTGACATATGTACCTTTTTAGTTTTAGAAAACTTTTATATTTATGTGTCTTATTTTTATATTTCTTTATTTATTACACAGTGTAGTGTATAATACTGTAGTTTGTATTAATACAATAATATATTTTAGTATGAAAATTTGGAAAGTTGATAAGATTTAAAGTAGAGATGCAATTGGTTCTCTTGCATTGAGATTTGATTTAACAGTGTTATGTTAACATTTATACTTGCCTTGGACTGTAGAAGAGAAGAATTAAAATGGGAATGTATCAATTTTACAATTGCAATCAGTTCATTTTACCTTTTCCCAGTTTTTAATATAAAGCTCTTAAATTTTGAAATTCACTGTCTGACTAATAGCATGTTGCTCTGCAGTTTTATTAAGAGATTAGTCTAACCATTAAACACTCATTTCCTTAGTAAGCCAAGCTAGAGTAATCTTCTAAACAGTGTTGGGAACAATGTTTAACATTTCTGTGCCAATTTGTTCCTGTATTCATGTATGTGAGTTACAAATCTGAAACTTCATTTTTTTTTAAGTTCCTTGTTACATCCTGGTCATTTTCTAGTTTTCTACCAGACTCCCCATCTCACAATAAAAAGCATCAACAAGCCTGATTTACTGTCATTATTGAATTATAATGCAAGAAAACTATGGGGAAAGACCTGAAGTTTGTTCAGACACCCATTTCTGCCTAGCAACAGGAGTGACTTTCCTAGACAAGATTCCTTCACTGAAAGCTTGATAACTATATAAATGTAGTTGTGGGGAGACTCTGTTCTTTCCATAATTGTAGTCTTGACTTGGATAGCTTTGGTTATGCCCAATCTTGTTACATCTCAGAAGCTAAGCAGGGTTGGTTTTAGATAGTACTTGGTTGGGAGACCATAAAGGAAGTCCAGGGTTGTTATGCAGAGGCAGGCAATGGCAAACCACCTTTGTTTTTCTCTTGCTTGAAAACTCTACAGGGCTGCCATAAGTTGGCTACGACTGGACAACACTTTCCACCACTAGCCTCTTGTCCCATAGCAGATTGGATCAAAGCAGATTTTGCTCCAGCATCTGTCACTCTTAAGGGAAAGATTTTGATTTTTCTTCTAAAATGTATCTCTGCTCTTATGTTTTCATGTTCTAGCAAACATTTCCAGTACAAATGCATTCCACTTTGGTCAGGGGAAAGGGATTGCTCACCACAGATATTATCCAGATGTATGACTATTAGAAACCGTGTTATACTGAGCCTGACCATCAAGTGGCAAACCCAGTTCAGTATTGTCTTCTCCAGTGGTGGACCTACATTTTTGGGATCCTGAAGCTTGAATTGTTTTGGGGCCCCCGTTGCAACCAGCAATGAGGTCTGGGTAACCACTGTTATCTTCTTCAATGGGGTTGTTCTATGGCAGATGTATTGGTTCATTCTCTAATAGGTAGAAGGTCATTAGAGGGGGCTTGTTAGGATAAAGAGGTGAAAATCTGATTTTTGGTGTTAAAATGCACAAGCGAGACGAGTACAGCCTGAATTGAGAATTCAGATGTCTTTTTATGGTTCCAATTGTCTCTAGACGAAGGGCTGAGCTATAGAACTATTAAGCTGTGCACCAACAAAGGATCTGAGGAACCAGCTGCCAAAATATAGGCTATGAATAGGTTCTGGTGAGCTCAGTGAGCCCATATAGGTGGGGGTTCGGCCGCTGCAAGCCCCCGAGAAAATTTTGAAATTTGACCAATTACGGGGGCATTTTGAGGCCATATGAAATGGGTATTAGAGCATATTCTACGGTCAGTATTAAGTACTTCAACCCATTGGCTTATGATTCCATCACTAAAATAGCCTTATTTTAATAACACTTTAAAAAAACACCAATTCTGTTAAAAATTCACTCATTTTTAAAAAAGTTGCTTCTGGGTCCCTCCGGGATTAGGGGCCCTGAAGCTTAAACTTGATTAATTTCATAGTAGATCTACCACTGGTCTTCTCTGACTGGTAGCAGCCTATCCAGGTTTCTCAGTTCCTGCTACCTGAGGTTCTTTAACGAGAGCCTCTCAAATAAATACTTTGAACAGGTACACCCCAAATGTACATTCATCCACAGCGGCAACAGTATTGAACATGCTTCTGTCATCTTGTTTCAGGTTTTCCTGAAATAACTTGAGACACTTGGAAAACTTGCGAAACAGATTTGACTGGAAGCCGTGGCAGTGATGTTGTACAAGCAGTGATAGATCAACAGTATTGCTTCCACGTCTCTTGAGACAGTAGCCTCAGACTTGCCCAGTTCAAGCTTGTGGGGCGACAAGTCTGTTAGAACAAGCATATGTTGCATACAGACAAATGGATTAATTTAGTGGTTTAGTGGGTGTTACAAGGTCAACAGCTAAAGTAGCAACCACACATCTGTTTCTGGTGTGTATTTAGATTTACAAGAATAACTAGATGAAATCTTGCTGAGATACCTTATAAAGCAGTTCTTTTGTTTTCTTATTTCAGTGTCATGTTACAAGTTCTGTTGAATTTTGGAAAGTGAATTATCTCATGTCCCTGCTATGAGAACCAGTGTGGTGTAGTGGTTAGGAGTGGTGGACTCCAATCTGGAGAACCGAGTCTGATACCCCTCTCCTCACACAATAGCGGTGGACTCTAATCTGGTGAACCAAGTTTGTTTCCCCACTCCTCCACATGAAGTCTGCAGGGTGACATTGGGCTAGTCTCAGTTCTCTCAGAACTCTCAACCTCACCTACCTCACAAGGTGTCTGTTGTGGGGAGAGGAAGGGAAGGTTGTAAGCCGGTTTGATTCTCCTTAAAAGGTAGAAAAAATCAGCATATTAAAACCAGCTCTTCTTCTTCTATACAAAAATAAGAGGTACACAGTTTTCTAAAAATGGTAATACACGACACTTGTAAAATGTTCCAGTATTTCCTGTGGCATGGCATAGTTCAGCTATACCTTTCTGTCCACTCAAAGCATTTTGACATAAATGTCATGTCCATTGTGTTCTATCTCATTTCACACCATTTTACCTACCATTAAACATGCAAAGCGTGCTGTTCCTATATAAGAGAATTTCTTTTGATGATTAGATGTTATATGTGTACCCCTTGTGATATGAATGAGTGGCTACTTAACTAATAGACTTAATTGAAGTAAAAAGCTGAACACTTTTCTTTAGAGATAAGCTGGGAATTAGTATTTAAACAGAGTATAAGGGTAAACTGGCTTTACACATACTGTAATCATAACATAAATAGCTTAAGACTTCCTTAGTACAAAAGTAACTTTGTACCTTTAAAAACTGCATTATATTTCCCATGTTCACAGAGCAATTTAAAGTCTCTTCCATTGGGTCTTTATTAAATTATGGCCCCATAATTTACATTTTGCCATATTGGTAGGAAGAAATTGCTTTGGAAAAACAAAGTAAATGTAAGAAATTTGAAGAGTCATTAATAACAATATTTCATTTTAATCCCACTATTCCCAAAAAGAGTTCACAGTGGTATAATGCACACATTAATGTATAAAGCCACCTTATGCTGAATCAGATCATTTGTCTATTGAGGTCAGTGTTGTCTACTCTGAATGCTAAAACCAGTACTTAGCCAGGCACATTAGCTTTAGCACCTGTTGTGACTTCTACAACTAGAGAGAGCCAGCATGGTGTAATGGTTAAGAGTGGTGGTTTGGAGCAGTGGACTCTAAGCTGGAGAAATAGGTTTGATTCCCCACTCCTCCACAAGAGCAGCAGACACTGATCTGGTGAACCAGATTGGCTTCCCCACTCCTACACATGAAGTCAGCTGGGTGACCTTGGGCTAGTCCCAGTTCTCTCAGAACTCTCTCAGCCTCACCTACCTCACAAGGTGTCTCTTATGGAGAGAGGAAGGGAAGGCGATTGTGTGCTGGTTTGATTCTCCTTAAAAGGTTGAGAAAATCAGCATATAAAAACCAACTTTTTCTAGTGCCTTCAAACCCGCTTCAAAGTTGAGAACCACAGCATTATGTCAGCAGAAAGGCTGACTCAATTCAGTGTGACTAGGGTTGCCAACCTCCAGGTACCAGCTGAAGATCTCCTGCTATTACAACTGATCTCCAGCTGATAGAAATCAGTTCACCTGGAGAAAATAGCTGCTTTGGCAATTGGGTAGGCCCAGCTTTGTATGATGCTCACTCGCATGCACTCTTCCCATTTCTAGGGTTTGCCAGCTCCAGGTTGGGAAATACCTGGAGATTTTTGGGGCAGAGCCTGAGGAGGGCGGGGTTTGGGGAGGGGAGGAACTTCAATGCCATAGAGTCCAATAGTTAAAGCGGCCACTTTCTTCAGGTGAACTGATCTCTATCAGCTGGAGATCAGTTGTAATAGGAGATCTCCAGCTACTACCTGGAGGTTGGCAACCCTAAACACTGCTCTGGTCTATTGGTTGATCCAATGTCACGTTATTGTTCTGGAGTTCGGCAACCCTACCCCTTTCCCTTTTGTCAAATATAGCTGGGGGGGTATGACCCAGAGTAGTAGGCCAACATGGGGTAGGGGCTTTGTACTCCTTTCCCCACTGGCCTTTTTCTTCTAAAAATTATTCTTCCCAGCTGCTATCCCCCTAGAGAAAAATAAAAGCAGGGGCCAGGCCCCAAGAAGAAATCCCAGTGTCCTTTGCTTCAGCTCATCACAGCATTTAATATCAGAGAAAAATTTCTTGGAACTGAGCATTGCAATGCTTTTGCCCTTCCTTTTGGTGTGAAAAGAGCATAGATTGCACCCCAATGAAAGATTAGACATCTGTTTGCAGTGACAGGCTTGTGCGAGGCCCAGTACTAAAGTCAGCTGAATATGCAAAGGATTCTTTGAAACATCACACGCAGAAAGGGCAGGTTACCTTTCTTAAATGCCATTTTAAAACTATGGTGTGTTTTTTTAACTGCAAGTGGCAAAACACTTTCAGGGGAAATAAGTCTGACAGACAACAGAGTGTGGAAGCAAAACAGGTAAGACCTGATTTTGCGTTATTTCCCTGAACAGGTGTTGGTGAAAGATAACGCGTTTCTGAGCGTTTGAAATGAAATAAAGGTTTTAATAAAAAGGTGTGCATGCTCTATGATTTGGAATATTCGTCAGCGGGAAAGTCAGAAAGCTCTTCCTAAATAG
Source organism: Euleptes europaea (assembly GCF_029931775.1). Lineage (NCBI taxonomy): Eukaryota > Metazoa > Chordata > Lepidosauria > Squamata > Sphaerodactylidae > Euleptes > Euleptes europaea. The sequence goes on from NC_079322.1 coordinate 61,824,744, forward strand.
CAGCTTCTGCTGAGTAGCCCCGTACCAGTGAGTATTGCCAAACTGACCAATACTGCTAAGCAATGTAACATTTCTAATGTGCCCTTTTCTCTAAGGAACCGGGAGAGAAATGTACAGCCGTGCTGCTCGCTCATTTTATCCTGGCATCTCAACAATCCTGAGAGCTTGGTTCGTCTGGAAAAGAAGGATGTTCCTTAGCCCATCCTGAGCTGAGCAGGGAGCTGAACTTGCTTGGTGTGCTAGATCCAGGTCCAGTGCTGGTGTGTTAAACTGAGGGCCGTGACTTCCTTTATAGAGTCAGTCTATAAAGAGAGCCAGCATGGTGCGGTGGTTCGGAGCGGTGGACTCTGATCTGGCTAACCGGGTTTGATTCCCCACTCCTCCACATGAGCAGCGGAGGCTAATCTGGTGAACTGGGTTGGTTTCCCCACTCCTCCACACGAAGCCAGCTGGGTGACCTTGGGCAAGTTACAGTTCTGTTAGAGCTCTCTCAGCCTCACCTACCTCACAGGGTGTCTGTTGTGGGGAGGGGAAGGCAATAGTAAGCTAGTTTGAGTGTTAAGTGGTAGAGAAAGTTGGCATATAAAAACCAACTCTTCTTCTATCTCAAGTTGGGTCTTCCTCTTTTCCTGCCGCCTTCTGGGAGAGCAGTTCCAGAGCAGTTCATTATTCCCGTACTGGAAACTTTCCCAAAACATTGAGAGGACACTGACCACATGTTTGCAGGACGTGGGGTGGTGGCGGCATTACAGTGTCATTCACATGTGTTCATTTGAAACTATGCAAATGTCTATGCACCTAAAAACTCATGTCTTCAAAAATGGGCTCCTGATCATGGAGGGAGCCACACACTTGCATGCACTTAGGAGCTTTACATGCCCTCAAATGTGTGTAAATTGTGGCAGAGCTGGCAAGCCTGCCGCTGCACGCCCATTACATGTTCAGTCTGTGTTGTGTGGAAAGGGCTCTTGAGTGATCAGTCTGCCGGCCCCAAAATAATGGTTTCTGGGACTCCTTATGAAGCTGCCTAAAAGATTGCTACATAAACTATTGCAGATTAATGATGGTTAAATGTAGGTGTGGGATCATGGAGAAGTATGTGATGTCCCATGCCAGCTTCTTTTGATTAAACCATCTGGTTTTGCAAATTATAATTCTGTTAGGGTTGACAGCTCCCTCTTTGCCACTGGCAGGAGGTTTTCAGGGCGGAGCCTGTGGAGGGACTTCAATGCCATAGAGTCCAATTGCCAAAGCGGCCATTTTCCCCAGGTGAACTGATCTCTGTTGGCTGGAGATCAGTTGAAATAGCAGGAGATCTCCAGCTACTACCTGGAAGTTGGCAACCCTAATTACTACTCTGGTCCATTGGTTGATCCAAGGTCACATTATCTCTCTAGACTGTATTCTTCCCTTACCGCTTGGGAAATTTCTGAAAATTTTCTCACTTTGTTCTTTATTCAGTATACGTGTCCAAGCAATTACAGTTTCTGCGGCATGACATCAGATGTCATTTTTAGCCAGTATTCCGAGTTCTTGCTTTGTATTGATCCTCCATGTGGTTTTACCCACTTATGAATGGCTAAATCTGGCCACCACAAGGCAACCCATAACAAAAGTGTCTTGGTTCTTCTCAAAGATACTCAGAATTTGGTGCAGTGCCCAGGCAAAGGTTTAAAATAGTCCACTACAGCCAAGATTATGCCTCTTTAATGGCAGCAAGGGAGGCATTAACAATAAGCCACTTAGGAGGAGGGGCTGTGGCTCAGTGGCAGAGCATCTGCTTGGCATGCAGAAGGTCCCAGGTTCAATCCTCGGCATCTCCAGTAAGGACCAGGGAGTAGGTGATGTGAAAGACCCTGGAGAGCCGCTGCCATTCTGAGCAGACAATATTGACTTTGATGGACCAAGGGTCTGGCTTAGTATAAGGCAACTTAATGTGTTCACTCTCCTCAATTCTGTTGTATGGTTCAATTCAAGGTCCTGGTACTAGCCTTTAAACCTTTTCGTGGCCTACTGATAGTTCTGATCATTCCTGCTTGCCAACAGATCAGAGCTGTGATGGCCAGGAACCATGATTTTAGAGATGATTCCTACTGGGGGTGTCATGCTCCTTAGAGGTACAAAAAACAACCCTCTTTGCTTAGTTTCTGCTGGGGTTGTAAAAAAAATTCAAAGCAAGCTTTTATATGTAGATTAAAGATTTTGTTTAGTTGGATGTTGCTCTCATGTTGTTTTAGAAGTAAGCTGTTTTGTTTTTCTGTAATTTTTTGATATGATTTTAGTAGGTTTCTCTCTTATGCGTTGTTTGTTTTTATCATGTTGGATGGTGAAAGCTATCCTGAGCAGGAGAGAAAGGCTGGATCCCAATCTTCAAAATAAATAAATAATGGCTGGAAATAATGATTGCTTTGGTATTTCTCCAGTATTTCCAGAGTCACATGATGACTCAGCCTGCCTACCTTACAACTGAAATAATTGGAAAATACAGTTCATCCCAGGTTCACAAAATTACCCCCTTAGAGAAAAATATCCCCTTCCAAGCTTAATTCCAAGATTACCAATATAAATGTACAGTCAAATAAAATCTAGTGTGGTTCCACTGAGAGAGCAAATATAAACTAAGATTAATAGTAGTTAGAGTTTCTGTCAAAAAGGATTGTGATGTGACAACCATGGCCAGGAACATATCATGTCGGTGCTATCACTAGGGTTACCAGGTCCCTCTTTGCCACCGGCAGCAGGTTTTTGGGGGCGGATCCTGAGGAGGGTGGTGTTTGGGGAGGGGAGAGACTTAAATGCCATAGAATCCAATTGCCAAAGCGACCATTTTCTCCAGGTGAACTGATCTCTATTGGTTGGAGATCAGTTGTAATAGCGGGAGATCGCCAGCTAGTACCTGGAGGTTGGCAACCCTAGCTATCACACATTCTGAGGGAGGCGGGCTATAGGTTGCAACCGCCCCATTGCCCATTTATGCATGTTCTCCAAAATGCCTTGGAAGATCAGGTCTCCTCCGTGCGCATCTGAGACTGAGTTCTGTTGCATGAAGTGGCTTCTATAATTCTCTGTACATTCTCCCCTGCTGGGATTATTCACGTTCTGGCAAATCTCTGTTCCTGGCATTAAAAAGAAAAGTCTGTGTGGGTGGCTGGGCAAAGGCCAGACATTCCTCCAACTGGTCAAACTGAGGAGCCTAATGGTATCCCTTGTTCGGATTGGAACTCTCTCGCTCCTGTCCAGCCATCCAATTCACCTGCCACACCCAAACGCCATGCAAACAGGGCAGTCGCTTGGTTTCCACTCCTTTTATCATTCCGGTGTGAATTCAGCAGTGCCACACTTTCCTCACTGCCATAAAAAAAAAAAAAAAAACACGCAGAGGCGCTAATTTCCCGTTTCAAAGACATAAATAGAACATTTAAAAGCTAGAAATTTGGCCCAAGGAATTTGTTATTAATTTTTTCCTCTTTAGATGTCGGTTCTGTTTTTCTAGCAGCACTTGCCATGAAAAAAAAAAAGATCTGTCTAAAAGCAACATTTGGCAGCTAGCACCATAATGTGGTTTAATAAGATAATTTGCCTGTCACGTTTGTTGCTGCGGTATTTCCATCCTCCTCCTTAATATACAGAATCTCACTGCTGCGAATATTCCTATTGAACTCTGGGTTTCTCAGCCGCAATTAGCCTACCATCAAAACTGTATTAAACAAATACTGCATCTTTCTCGTGAGGGTGAACTCCTAAAGCCCCTCAGCTGGCCGTGTCTTTTCAGCTGGTTGCGGACAGATGGCAGAAATGTATGAAAATGTTTTGGGAAAGCTGTTGCATAGCGATAAAGGCAACGACAACAGAAGTTAACACCAACCACATGTAGAAAGGGTTTCTTCCAAGCCTGTAGGGAAAGGATGTTTTCAAGTTAATATTTCAAGCAATCTTTCATGCGACAGACCACCGGACCTCACGGAAGTAGCTCGTTCTTTCAGCTTGCTCACTGTAACGAACCTCTGTTCATATATCGTAAAACAAGTCTACCTATTTTCGTTTGTCAAATGTCGGAGGGTATGATTTAACACTTCCCGAGTCTTTCCTGTAGAAAACCTTATCATGGCAAAATGATATTTATCCAGCTCTACCCTGGCTTTCAGGGACCATTTTATCAAAGTCATAAGATTGTCCCCATGTCTCCCTTGCCGCATCACATAGACACGTTAGATCCATTACTCATTCTCTCTAATAATGGAAATCTATACGTCAAGATTAGGTTTACATCCTCCACCATACCATATAGAAAAACCATTTTAATTAACTGCAGAAAATACTTGAATCTGCCAATTTTTCGTCTATAGAACACTTGCTTTTGAGATTTTGAAATGTTTGGAGCCAGTGCTGTAAAATATGCTATCACTCTAAGTAAATAAGATTTCATAGCCTCTGTCCTCTGAAGGTTTCATATGTAATTATTTAAAAGAGCAATTTGCAATAACTGACTGGAAGACAGTTTGGGTTAATTGGTGCAGTAGAATCTCATAATGCATTCAGACATTAATAATAGCTTCTAACTTGCATGATTATTTGTTTTGCTCTGTTGATAAAGTGGTGTCCTCAAATGCCTTTTAAAGACTTTTTCTGTCATTTCTAATAAGCTCCTAAATGAGCAAACTGAAACAGTTAAGCTATTTTGCACAAACGGGAAGTTCTGTTGAACTGGCTTTCTTTCTTTCTTTCTTTCTTTCTTTCTTTCTTTCTTTCTTTCTCTTTCTTTCTTTCTTTCTTTCTTTCTTTCGATCTGAAGCCACTTATGTCCTCTTGATGATGGATGAAGGTAAAGCTAAAATATCTGACATGTAGGAGCAACTTTATGGATTAGAGGCTGTCAATTGATTTATGGGGTTTTGTTTTGAGTTCAGCTGTCCTGCTTTTAACTAATTGATTGATCTGGTTAAAAATAAGCACCCCGGTATCTCCATACAAGGGGCTGATTCCAGGATATCGAATGCAAATGACAGTTTCTCAGAGCTACAAAACATGGATAGCCTTATTGCAGATTGGGCCATAGGCAGATTTGCAAGGGTGTGGCTTTGTTTAAAATCCCACATTTAAGATGTAATACTGCCATTGCAGTGATTAGTCGGTTTACACCTTGTATGAATTATTTAAAACTTTTTGCCCCCTTTTGTCACAGAGACTCAAGCAGCTTATAATGAATTATGGATTGGTTAGAAAGGTTTTGTTCAACTAATGATAGCATACTCTTTAGCTGCATGAAGCCTCCTACTGTTGGAACACACCTCTTCCCTGAGAGGAAGGCCCAGTGCACCCAAGGAAGATTTCATGGTTAAGTACAATGGAACTTTTGGATGCCATCCTATGTATCATATTGCAAATAAAATGCATTGAATCTGGTCAGCTCTTTCACTCAGACTTGCACATTCTGCCTCTTTACTACAGCTCCTATCCCTCATGGTTTTTTGGACCGGTTCACAGCTCACTTATGGTGGCCCCGCAGGGTTTTCAAGGCAAGAGGCGTCCAGAGGTGGTTTGCCATTGCCTGCCTCCGCGTCATGACCCTGGTATTCCTTGAAGGTTGCTCATCCAAATACTAAACAGGGCTGCAATTATGGCTAAAATGACCAATTTAGCAAACAGTGATCAACATTATGAGTGGTTTTATGAAAACTGGAAATTTTACTATCAATACGTAAATGATTAATCATAGAAGATGTCAGAAGGAAAGAATTGATATTAAATTTGATATCTTTACTGACTATTTTTTAAAACCGGGGAAACTAGTTATGTGTAAACCATGTGCCGCAAAACACAAACATGTGTATGTAACAAATCTCTTTTTGCATTCTTTTTTGTGACTGTTTTCCCTTCCCTGTACTTCCCTTTTCCCTTCCCTTCTATATTAAAAAATAAATAAAACTTGGGGAAAAACAAATACTAAACAGGGCTGATCCCGCTTAGCTTCTGAGATCTGATGAGATCAAGCTATTCTGGGGCTGTCCAGGTAAGGGTACATCTCCCTCTCTCTCTCTCTCTCTCTCTCTCTCTCATATCAGCATGCATTGCATCTTTAGATCATTGTGCACGTTTCATTTGCTGCAGTTTTAAGAGTCCTCAAAAGAGCTCCAGTAGGCTTGGGACATGGCAGTGAACATGAAGTCCTGCTGTCCTCTTGAGATGGTGAGCATACTCAAAGCACCTGCTGAAGCTCAGGCAGGTGAGCAGAGCCAGGCTGGCCTCCTGCTGTCCTCTATCTCCCAGGCCCTGGCATTCCAGTTATTATCAACAAAAGCACAAATCAGGGCCAGAGCCTGGGAGATGAGGCACTGACACGTCGACTCTATCAGGTGGTGGAGGTCTAGGACTTGTGCAGAGGTCAGGGCAGAGCTTCTCCACTTGAAGCAGTGCTTGAGTCAGAATTCAGACCACTGCATTGAGACAGTGGGAAACATCAGCATATTTCGAGCTGTTAAATATTTCCCACTCCTCCTTCTGTCCAGGAAGTAAATAAATAACTAAAACCGTGCCATATTAAAGATCAGACAAGGCTGCTGGCCACAATGGAGGGAGCCGGAGAATCATTAAAGCAGCCCTCAATATAGGAATGTTTAAACACCTGCTGGTTCAGCTCACATCCCTCTTTGCCAGTTGCAAACAGAGATCTAATTTTTCGACAATCAGTTCTATAGTTCGTTGATCCGTTCGACAGCATTGTTTCATTGTATTCCTTACAACCATGCAGTACAGTACAATTGACTTTTCGCATACGGGCGTTCTCTCATGCAGCCCAATTGAGTTCTACTACCACCCCCATCCTTGCTGAATATGTGTTCTGCTGACCGGGCAATAGTTTAAATAGACAATTAAATCACTCATTAAATCACTCACAAATCATTTAAGTCCGTCATCAATTAATGCTGTGTTTCAATAAAATCCTACTCTTCGGTGTCCATCTACATAGTGGAGATAACGGCTGCTGATCGGTTTGAATTGGTAGCATGTTTGCACATGCACAGTTTTGGGAAAACCCAATGCCAACCAGTTTGGCAGGCATTTTGAGCTGCTGAATAGTCTGAGTGATTGTTTGTGGGGCTTAAAAGACAGGACGCAAGTTTAATTGCAAGGGTACATGGTTCGTTTTTGCGCTGCTGTAGTTAAAGTTTTAAATTTGGTGAGGATACTGAAAATTTCATACATTCAACAGCCATGAAAGCTTGAGCACAATAAATGTGTTAGTCTTTAAGACATCATAAGACTTTGTTCCTGCTATAACAACACACTATTATTACAATTTCTTGGAATTCCCTAACAAAATTCTCTTTTAAAAGACCATATATTGTTTTGTCCATTGGGGTTGTACATGAACCAATACTTCTGTTAATGATGATCACAACATTTGTATTAATACATATAAATACGGATTGGAAAATATCTGGAGATTTGGGGGATCAAGCCTGAGGAAGGTGGGGTTTGGGGATGGAAGGGACTTCAATGGGGTATAATGCCATAGAGTCCACCTTCCAAAGCAGGCATTTTCCCCAGATGAACTGATCTCTGTCTTCAGCTGCCACCTGGAGGTTGGCAACTTGTTCAGCCCTACATAAATAGAACACACATTGTATTTGGGTCTTACAACTTGATTTCTTTTGGATGTTAAATTTATCATTCAGGTGAATGTTATGGAACGTATGGTGAAATCTAGAAAAATGATCAGGCAATAAACAAGGCCAGCTATCTTAGATGAGTTTAGCATCCTAAGTAAAAATATAGAGGTAAGTATCAGCCATGCAGGATAGGAACTGAAAGCAGATATACCAAGATATATAGGGTTGGGGAAAGCAACAGTTAAGCAATTTCTGACACAGGGAGTCAGAATGGCCACACAGATCAGGATATTTTAATACGAAGGCAAAATAGATCCAGCAAACATTATATAACCTTGAAAAGCAAGAATGTTTTTAATGTCTTGACCTTCTAGCATGGCTCGGGGATAGTTCTATCTATCCATGGAGTACGCCCAAAAATCTAGCACCCTGGATGCCAATACTAATTTGCTAGAGAAGGAAAAGAAGAAACCTAAGAACACAAGAAGAGCCCTGCTTGATCAGACCAGTGGTCCATCTAATCCAGCATAGTTTCACCCAGCAGCTGACCAGTTGCCCTGGAGGGTCAACAAACACTGTGCAGAGGCCAACGCCTTCCTCTGATGCTGCCTCCCAACACCGATATCCAGAGGTTTTCTGCTTCTGTATAAAGGTTCCCTTAAATCACCATATCATTGATGGACCTATCCTTCATGCCTAAGCCCCTATGAAAGCCAACCATGCTATGCCCACTGGCAATGAATTCCATCACTCATTGGGTAAAGAAGTATTTCCTTTTGTGAAATGAAGGTGATGGCCAATGAGTAGGGTTGCCAGGTCCTTCTTCACCACCAGTGGGAGGTTTTTGAGGTGGAGCCTAAGGAGGGCAGGGTTTGGGGAGGGGAGGGACTTCAATGCTATGCAGTCCAATTGCCAAAGTGGTCATTTTCTCCAGGGGAACTGATCTCTATCTGCTGGAGATCACTTGTGCTGATTGGTGGAGTAACCAGGCATTGGAACGCTGTATCTCTGTAACCTATTTGAATACCACAGAAAGTTAAGTACTTACCTGAGTTATATCTTTGTTTCCTTTTGTTTATTGAGGTCCTATATAAATATCATATTGAGTTTGTGAGCCTTGGTGCTGCTTTTCTCTTTAACTAGTGTTTGCACAGCACATGTATCAATTTTTTCAGGATTACCTGGAGGCTGGCAACCCTAACAATGAGTTTGCTCCTAAGTACTAGTATTATGAAAGGAGGAGGGAAAGTTCTCTCTGTTCAATTTCTCCACCCCAGCACAATTTTATAAACCTCTATCGTGCTTCCACCTTAACCATCTGTTTCTAAACTGAAAAGTCCCTGTCTTTTTTAACCTTTCCTCCTAGGAAAGGTGCTCTATCCTTTAATCATCTTGCTTGCCCTCTTCTGCACTTTTCCCGGCTCTGCAATATCCTTTTTGAGATACAGCAACCAGAACTGCGCACAGTACTCCCAATGGGGCCACACCACAGATCTATACATGGGTGTTACAATATTGGCTGGTTTATGTTCAGTCCCTTTCCTAATAATCCCCAGCACACAGTTTGTCTTTTTCACTGTGTGAAAGATATGGTTTAGATGTACATACTTCAGTAGTGATGAGTCAGCGGCAGAATATAACCATTGTGTCGGATATTTTCTCTGACCCTGGATACATGCAAGTTATTTTCTTTGTGAATGGCACCTCATCTGAGTTGGATGGGTAGTCATAGTACAGTTAGGAAGTTCTGCTACATGTTATCTCAATCTGATGTTGGGTTTGACCTTGGAATGCCGAGGTTCAAAAACACCTTGGAGTAATGAGGCTCACTTGGTGATCTTAGGCTAGTCATTTCATAGTCTTAACCTGTCTGATATATCTGGTGTGAAGAGAAATCTGGATAATATTGTAATGAACAGTGTAATGTAATGGGGTAATGGGTTAAAAACCACAGGGATTAAGCATAAAAGGCAATTTCCTAACGTCTCATCTCGCTGTAGAGAAGCAATGAAGGGAACCTTTGATTAGGGTTGCCAGGTGCCTCTTCACTACCTGCGGGAGGTTTTTTGGGCAGAGCCTGAGGAGGACAGGGTTTGGGAGGAGAGGGACTTCAATGCCAGAGTCCAATTGCCAAAATTGCCATTTTCTCCTGGTGAACTGATCTCTATCAGCTGGAGATCAGTTGTAATAGCAGGAGGTCTCCAGCTAGTACCTGGAGGTTTTCAAAACAAAAGACTCATGCCAACAAGTGGATATGACAGAAAAAAGGCACTAATGGCATATGACAAGGAAGTACCTGGCACTAACCAATATAACAATTGCCAAACTATTTATAAGACCAATTCAAAGAATGCAAGGCAATATGTACAAGCAATGCAGAAATAATCCTTATAGGAAACAATAATAGAAATCTCTTGGAGACTTTCTATATTTACAGTGTCTTTACTCTCTTGGACACAAGAAGTATTGTATTATTACAACACTGACATTGTGATTTTTCTGATTTCTATTATTGTTTCCTATAAGGATTATTTCTGCATTGCTTGAATTGTACATATTGCCTTGCATTCTTTGAATTGGTCTTATAGTTTGGCAATTGTTAAATTGGTTAATGCCAGGTACTTCCTTGTCATATGCCATTAGTGCCTTTTTTCTGTCATTACCTGGAGGTTGGCAACCCTACCTATGATTCAGATATACGGACAGGAGCATGTTTTTCAGCAGATGAAGTCTCCACACTTCCTTCTTCTCCTGTTACTGAAAGGGTGCCATTCATTCACTCCTATGCTGAAAAACTACAAAGCTGCACTTGGTGACATTATTGCCATGAGGGCAAAATCTGTCCTCTAAGAGCTTTGTTGTCCCAAACAAAGCCTGTTGTCAGTACCCTATTTGTCGAAGGCCTGTTCTTCAACTGATCAGTCTTGGGGTTTTTTAAACAGCTGGGAGCAGCCCAGCAGCCACATGGCCTTAAAAGGGGAGGGGGCAGAATTGGGAAGGCCCTCCCCAAACAAGGCCCTTCCAAAGAATGCCCTCTACAGGCTGATGAGGCAGCAAGCCGTTGCCTGCGGCTGGATTCTGCCGTGCCTCCCAGGAGACCACAGCTGTGCCCATATGGTGTGACACCATGCGGGCGCGACGAGCCTGCCTCCTGGACCTGCCCCTCAGCCCTGCGACCACAAAACAGCCCCAGATAAGCCCAGTGCTGCAGCTTGTGGAACAGCCTCCTAGAGGACATTAGGGGGACTTCTACTCCTCTAGCTTTAAAACAGGGCTGCAAACAGAGTTATTCTGGGGACATTTTGGGGTACCCTGAGCCTGGGGTACATGATGTTTTTAGAGTATTTTTATATCCTTTTAGTGTTGTTCTGTCTAATTGTTTTTATATTAGCATTACCCACCTTGGGTCCTGAAATGCTTGGGAGAAAGGCAGGCAAATAAATACTGTAAATAAATAAATCTTCGCATTGGGTGGCATGTCTCTGTAGGACAAGGTTCTGCAGGGAGGTGCAATGCGTTTTCTGGCATCGCATTCCTCAAGAACTCCTGCAGCACACAAATCGTTCCTCCATTTACTCCCTGCCCATCATGGGGATGGGCATTTTGCTAGTAGTGATGATAAATTTCAGTTCCTATCATGAACGGTAGACCAAATTTAACAGAGAGGGAATGAAAACCATTTACAGAACACTCTGAGTCACCTTGGCATTAAGGCTGTGAAATGAAATTAAGTTGGTATAATTAGAGATTACTAATGACTCAGTCCAGGCATTCTGTCTCCCACTGTTTTCATCTCTCCGGCACACAGCCGTAGTACACTTCCTCAGTTTCTGGCAGCCTTTCGCTAAGAACTGGTGCACTTTTCTTGTGTAGGACTGGTTTGACAAACGAGGAGTCTGGATGTTACTTCATTCCTTGAACTGTTCTCTCTTTTTTCATCCTCGGTGGATATAATGAAGCAAATGGGAATGATATCATGTTTAATCTGCAGGCACTTTCTTGAAATGGTGAGTCAGGAGAAGGAAGTGATCTTCAAACACCACAGCTGAGCAACGCAATGTAAAAAATAATAACGGCACTGTGTGTGTGTGTGTGTGTGTGTGTGTGCGCGTGTGTGTGTTCTATTTCTCCCATCAGGAAAAGGAGAGAATATGATTCTTGCCAGCCTCCAAGATTGCTGGGAAGCCCAACATTGTTAATTCATAATGCAACAGTCTTTGAGGTATTTGGATGGAGATGCTTTAGAAACACTAAGTATTATTGCCATATGCTGTCTGCATTAATAAGACATCCTTGAAATACAGTGGAACTGAAAGCAATTTCTTTTAGCATGCTCTTTCTTTTTGGTTAAATAACAACTCTATTTGGTTAAATAACAACTTTTTGGTTAAATAACAATAATAACAATGACAGCTCACTAGCCTAATATCTGTTCCAAGGGTGAAAATAATTGAAATCTTACCACTCCTCTCTCTCTTAGGAGGTGGGAGTTTGAAGCAGAAGATGAGAGATATCTCCTCTGCCACTTCCTTACTGGTAGTCCGTACTGATCCATACCCCTGATCTGTTCCCAGACGGAAAACATTATTCAAGATAGATTTTTAAAGACTATTGAAGAGCAAGGCCTAGAATCAGCATGGCCTCTACAAAGGGATGTCCTACATCACCAAACTTTTAGGCATCTTTGAGAACTTTAACAAGCATGTGAGTAAAAGTGATTTGCCTGATGTTACAGATGTAAATTTCTAAAAAGGGTTCAGTAAGGACCCTCCTGAAATCTTCCTGAATAAACACAGGAATGTAGGATAAGAGGACAGGTCTTCTTATGGATTATATTAACTGGTTATAGGGTTGCCAGGTCCCCACTTACCTTTGGCGGGAGGTTTCTGTTGTGTGTGGAGGGGTGTATGTGCGCTCTGACGCCCCACTTCCGGTTGTAAACCGGAAGTGCCACCAGCTGCGCGAGGCTGCAGCGGGCGGCGCGCTCACCCTGGAGAGGGCTAGGGGAGGGTTCCCGCTGGCGTGCGCGTGGGCTTGCATGTGCACGTTTGCCTGCCGACCCTCAGCTGGTCGATGGGCAGAGGGGCACTTTACCAGGGGTTTGCCCGCCACCAGCGGGCATCTGGCAACCCTAACTGGTTATGCTGCAGGAACTGGAAGGCAGGAGCAAATGGTCAGGGCCTGCAATGGAGGGAAGTAAGCAGTGAGTTTTCCTGGGTAGCTGCATTGAAGCCTGTCCTGCTTAAAATGTTTGTAAGCGATCTAGAAATGAGTGAGCAGTGTAGCTGCTAAGTTTGCTAGTGACTTATTCAGGATGATGTTGTTGCAGAAGCAACTAGAGCTGTTCCAGGTTCTGCAGACGTTGCTGTCCACCATAGTGGCTCCTTGCTGCCTATTGTACTGCTGTGTCGATCCTCTTCCGCTATTTGCCTCTGTTGCTTTGGTTCTGAGAGTATTCAAAAGTCCCCAGGATTTCTACTCATTTAGTAGGTGGTGGCTTCCTGCCTTGCAATAGCGGCACTCTCTGCTGTGGCTGCACTAAAAGGAGGAAGAGTAGATTCTAGTGCCAAGACCTTTGCACAGGAAGGAACATAATGATGCTCTGCAAAGATGTGTTTGTGCTCTTATTCCTTTCTCACTTTAAAGCCTTGCTTAGGCTTTCATACATTACACAGGCATTCATGTAGGCAAGATGGTCACAATTCCTATAAAATAGGAATTAAAGTATTTCTGTGGTGAAAACTGCAGCCACTCTGCACAATATTCACATGCAAGTTCCACTTCACACAGTGATTTCTATGCAGCTAGGAATCCATTGAATATACGATGGATCTCCTTTTATTTTAATCATCTTTTCCTCACCAACCACCACCATCATTCTTGAGACTTATGACTTGTTGTTGTTATTTTTCTCTGCCCCACACTTAAGATGGTTGGGGGATCTGCTAAAAACTCTTTCTGTATATAAAAGTTAGAATGTATGGCAGAAGAGAGGCTTAATGAAATAAAAACGATAGCATACAACTATAGCATACAGAAGCGAAAGCATGTTTAGCAAACCTCAACTGCCTAGTTTATCCAACACCAGGCAAATATTTTTTAAAAAGCCATTCACTACGGAATCACCTGTGTCATCAAGCCTCCCAAAGTAAGGAAAAAAGAAAGACATAACACAAGCACCATGCAGCAAAACGTTCAGCCATATTTCAAAATGTACTGATCGGTTTAATTACCAAATCATGACCACTTTTCCAGGAGCAGAAGGGCAAATATAAAAATAAAAACTCAAAATGGTTTTATTTGTCACATTTGGGGAAATAAAAGTTGGGTTCGCATGGAGGTTTCAGAAAATAAGCTAGGCAAATTAACAAAACAACAATAGGAATGAGGAAACTTGGGGTGTTTATAACCAATAGATAGATTGTAATCATGATGTATCTGATGTATTTCACAGACAGGTGTTGATACTTTTGATATAGACTGAGATAGAGTTTACTTGGCAGTCACTGCTTAGTCTAACAGACTTAAACTTCTTGGAACTATATTTTAACTGCTGGTGGAGTTAGGAACAAAACAAAATTTTCCTAGTTTTCATCCTTAAAACTGGTTAGGGATCACCCCTTTAGCTTAGGAGTTATTTCCCTTAGGGAAGGACACTCAAATCACTTCCCTCATACACAGGATCCTTCTTGATCCTAAATAACTGTGTTCCTCTCACTCCAGCTGCTAGCCTCGACTATCAGCTTCCACAATCAGTTATCAGCTGTCAGTTTCTAATGGTCTCTCTCAACTGCCACTTATAGAATCATAGAAAAAGAGTTGGAAGGGACCTCCAGGGTCATCAAGTCCAACCCGTTGCACAATTGAGGAAATCACAACTACCTCCCCCCACACACACACACACACAGTAAACCCTTCTAGATTCTCAGGCTTGTTTGTTTTCCCGAACCTCTTATCACTCAAGGTTCCATGAGCAGGAAAGCTCATCCTTATGCAGCTGTCCATCACAAACCTCGTATCACCATGAGATCCATTTACATTGTAATCCTAAGCACAGCACATATACTAAAATTGGAATGATACAGAAAAGATTAGTATGTCCCTGAGTAAGAATGACATGCAAATTAATGAAAGGAAAGTAAGTGTATTTGGGGGTTGCACTGTTACAGACTTGTATAATGACTTGGATCCCAATCAACAAGACGTTTCCGCTGGTACAAGGACTTCAATTTGCAGAGTGTGATTCCCCCCTTTCCATTCCTGCAGCAGCCAAAAATGCCCCACATGCTGTGAAAGTCCTTGTGCTCATAGAAATGTCTAGTCCAGCCCAATATGAACAGCCTTTCAGTATGAATAGTATATAAGTGAAAGGGTGTTCAGGACTTAAAGGGATGTTTCTTAAGCAGAAATGAATGCTCATGGAAGGTTTTAATGACTCAGGGAGGTTTCTTTATAAGTGTACTGAAGGTCCAGTATCCCAGACCAGTTTTCTTCAGAGAAGCATATCTCACAATTCTACCCATTTCTATATTTCCACTTTTCCTCCCACATTTTATTTCCCCCCCCAGTCGATTTTCACTGACTTTAAATTATATCTGTGACAACTGATTATGATTTCTTGGCCATATTGCAATGATATGACAGCTATCATGTTATAAAAAAAGACTTTCCCTTTAATTTTTTCCCCTGTTGCTTTTCTTATTGAAATTACAATAATCTCTTCTATTGTTCATTCTGTCAATGCAAGGATGTGAAAATTCTAGCCTTGGAAGTACAAGGTTATTTGCTCTCCTTGGATTATGCAGTGGCTTTCACCTGGTAAGAGTTGTTGAGAATGTTTGCACATAAACATTTGCTTGTTTAAAATAAGTATTATAATTAATGCATGACAGACCATCCTTCTTTCTCGGCTCTTGTCTCTGTTATTACTTTTATCATGTTACTATATTTAGAAAGCTATCACATAAGAATTCTGAACAGAGCTAGAAAAATATAGTGGGAGGGATTCAGACACCACAGTAAGTTGAAGAAAGTTCTTCTTTTTTTATAAACACCAGTTTGTCTTCTTCTTGCTTCCTTTCTGATTTTCAGGAAGAAAGATGTCCTCTCTATACTACCATCTCTGAGTCCAGACAACCCCAAGGGGTGATGACTTACTTCCAGAAGGTTGGGTCCTGTGACTCCATTCCACAAGCCTTCCTTCAAGGGAGAAACACTTTCTCCAATTGAAAATGACTCTTCTGAGGGATAAAAAAAATTTCCTTTACTGAAGGAAATCATTTTCTGTTGGAGGAAACCCTGGTGGAAAAGAATAATAGGATCCTACCTGCTAAATTCAACCATCACACCAAACCCCGATTACTATGAACCTAAATATTGTCGAAGGCTTTCACGGTCAGAGTTCATTGGTTCTTGTAGGTTATCCGGGCTGTGTGACCCGTGGTCTCAGTATTTTCTTTCCTGACTTTTCGCCAGCAGCTGTGGCAGGCATCTTCAGAGGAGTAACACTGAAGGACAGTGTCTCTCATGAACTATGAACCTACTTTGAAAAACCATTCTGATGCCAAAATATTGTCGAAGGCTTTCACGGTCAGAGTTCATTGGTTCTTGTAGGTTATCCGGGCTGTGTAACCGTGGTCTTGGAATTTTCTTTCCTGACGTTTCGCCAGCAACTGTGGCAGGCATCTTCAGAGTAGTAACACTGAAGGACAGTGTCTCTCAGTGTCAAGGGTGTAGAAAGAGTAATATATAGTCAGAAAGGGGTTGGGTTTGAGCTGAGTATTGTCCTGCAAAAGTATTGTCCTGTAAGTATCAAGATAATGTGCTAATGAGGGTATGGTATGTTAATATGGAACCATTGTATCCTGAAGTGATCTGTTAACTCACACAGATCGCTACTTACACAAAAACTCCAACCACCACCCCCGACAGAAAAGAGGAATAATCAAAACATTAATGGACCGTGCAAGACGGATCTGTGAACCACAGTTTCTCAAGGAAGAAACTAACCATCTAAATCACGCACTGCTAGCAAACGGCTACTCCAAGAATGAAATCAGAAGGGCCATTGAACCAAACAAAAATCAGAAAACTCAAGAAAAACAGTCTCCCATAGGAAAGGTATTCTTGCCATTTATTAAAGGAGTCACTGATAGGATGGAGAAACCTTTGAAAAAACATAACCTACAAACAGTGTTTAAACCCACCAAGAAAATACAACAAATGCTACGATCAGCAAAAGACAAAAGAGACCCCCTCACCTCTGCAGGAGTATATCGTATACCTTGCAGCTGTGGAGAAGTTTACATCGGGACCACAAAACGCAGCATACAAACAAGGATAAAAGAACATGAAAGATACTGCAGACTTGGCCAACCTGAGAAATCAGCAGTGGCTGAACATGGACTGACACAAACAGGACACAGGGTCTTATTCCAAGACACTGAAAGACTGGACAATTCTACCAACTATTTTGTCAGATTGCACAGAGAAGCCATTGAAATTCACAAACATCAGCACAACTTTAACAGAAAAGAGGAGAGTTTAAGAATGAATAAGGCTTGGCTTCCTGCCCTGAAAAACCTCCAGACAAAGACAACATTCAACAATAGCCATACAGATTAGTTTTGGATTACACACATTAACAGATCACTTCAGGATACAATGGTTCCATATTAACATACCATACCCTCATTAGCACATTATCTTGATACTTACAGGACAATACTTTTGCAGGACAATACTCAGCTCAAACCCAACCCCTTTCTGACTATATATTACTCTTTCTACACCCTTGACACTGAGAGACACTGTCCTTCAGTGTTACTACTCTGAAGATGCCTGCCACAGTTGCTGGCGAAACGTCAGGAAAGAAAATTCCAAGACCACGGTTACACAGCCCGGATAACCTACAAGAACCATTCTGATGCCAACCAACAAACCCCAGGTTGAAAGGCTCTCTGCATTCAGGTGTGTCATAACTAATCAGGATTTGATCAAACCATAGTTAAGAAACAATGCTTTCTTGTGGAGGCTGCATGCAGCCAGAAAGAGAGAAAAATGCATCTGTAGTCTTTCCTCCCTAACGAATTGACTGCTACCATCCTCTAGAAGACACAGAAGGACAGGGGCTCCCTACCTGTTCGACAGCAATCCATGCAGGCTGTTAAAGAATACTAACCTTATTGCATTCTTCTATTTTGTAAAACACATGCACACATATGTGTATATATACATATAAGTGTATGTGTGTATATACTGCAATCTCAGAGAGGTAAAGAACATAATAAAAGCAAGCTGGGTGCACCTATATATCCCAATGAAATTAATCATACTTACAAAGCACTTCTATCTTCACTCAGGAGTAAGCCCTACTGAGTTCAGTAGGACTTTCTCCCAAGGAACTTAGATGTGCCTAGCTGTATTTTATTTTTCATCTTTGGTCTTCATAAATATATAGCATCCCTGAGCAACAGGGTGTATTTCATGACCATTTCACACATCATTTTGCACTGACTTTAACTCAAGTTTTTTACAAAGGTGAAAGCATGTGGATGACCCAGGTGTCTAAGCAGCTTCCATTCTCTGTAGCATAAAGCTCTCCAGCAGGAAACAGTAGTGGTACTTTTCATTTAACTGGAGACCTGGAGCCTATTTGGCTGGGTATTTCCCATCAATGTGATCTTCAGCCTTCCTCATCTCTGCCGCCTCTGAAGTACCTTTGCCTGCCCTGCCCTTCTCTAGGACCTGAGAGCCTTGGCCAATGGTAGCAAGAAGCCCTCCTACTTGCTCCTCTATGACATCAGGACAGGTCAGCCAATCAGTTTGCAGTATCTCAGCCACCACAAATGTCCTTAGTACATCTGCATATCGATTTGCAATGGTCTGTGACTTCCAGTGTTTCTTAGGAGAGGCATAACGTTGAAAGGATGGGAAAGACCCCAAAGTCATTGAATGCAGTGTTTATGGCAGGATATTAAATTTATTGGTCTGCTATATAACAGCCAACATGATCCAGACATGCTGCAAGCAGCATGTATAGGCTCTTTTGTACACAACAGACAAGCACTGAGTGGCTCAAGCAAACGAGCCAACCCACATATCACATTACTCCATAGCTTCTTTGACCTTTGGCACAAGATGATATTCTCATTTCTCCGGTTTTATATTTTGGTGCAATACATTTTAGCATCAGGGGAACAATATTACTTAATAAGCTTAAATGTCTAAGTAACCCCCCCTCTGTGTGATCATTAGATGAGATGGATCTTCCTTGCCGATCTGTAAGGAAGTGAGATATTGAAAGCAGCTGGGCTTGGAAACGTGCACAGTGCACAGATAAAACCAACTCTGCAAGATGCTTTAGTGCCAGAACTCAGCAATCAAATTACTATCGGCTCTAAGTAGGCTTCCCACATGCTGCTAATTCATTACCTGCAGCTAAATTGCAATCAGAAAAGTGCAATGTTCTTTCTTATCTTAGGGAGAGGGAGAAAATCAAGTTATAAAAATCTTCTTTGCAGTACTAAGCCCCCGTGGATCACTTATAAGCAAAAGGGTGAGTGTACCTGAACCCGGGAGACTGGCTTTTTGAAAACAAGACTTAATCTACATTGCAGCTCTCTTAGCCTGTGAAAGCATTGTAAATTGAGTTCCACTCACTAGAAAATGGAAGGATGTGCTTATTAGATGCTGGGAGGATTCAGGTGTCTGGTACCTTTCCTGATCTAGGTAACTAAAGGCTGAAGCCGAATGAGAAGATCATCCTCGGTAGTGTTTTCTTGTAGCAGTGCTACAACATACAGTGTAGTCAATCCCTTCCATGTGTTCCCTGGACATCTGTTGATAGCAGTTTCTGCTTTCCTATTATTTAAGAGACAAATCTGGGTAGAGACTAACATGCCTGTCACTACAATACCTACTCTAGGGTAAATTTCACATCCATGGATGGGAGAGGAGTAAATCCAGATTTCACAGAGATGTTCAGCTCAAGGTAGCTGCATCACGCTTTTTTTTTTACACCCGGGTAAGCAAAGATTCTTGAGGATACACAAACCGCTAGGCATATCTGTCTTCTTTAAGTGCTGTCAAGTCTCCGCCAATTTATGGTGACCCCGGCAAGAGGCTTTCAAAGGAAGTGAAAAGCAGAGGTGATGATTTGCCATTGCCTTCTTCTGCGGAGTCTTCCTTGGAGGTCTCCCATCTAAGTACCAACCCTGCTTAGCTTTCAAGATCTTATGAGATCAGGCTACATCATGCCACCTATCTCCTGATTTACTTCTCCTCTGTTTTTACCTGTCCTGGAGTTCCAGAGGGGCACATGAACATTTTCAGCAGAGAGTTTAAAATGTTACCTGATCCCACAGATTCAGCATAGTTGGAGAATTGCAACTGGTGTACATAAGAACATAAGAAAGGCCCCACTGGATCAGACCAAGGCCCATCAAGTCCAGCAGTCTGTTCACACAGTGGCCAACCAGGTGCCTCCAGGAAGCCACTAACAAGACGACTGCAGCAGCACCATCCCGCCTGTGTTCCACTGCACCCAAAATAATAGGCATGCTCCTCTGATATTAGAAAAAATAGGTATGCAGCATGACTAGTATCCATTCTAACTAACAGCCATGAATACCACTCCTCTCTTAAAGCCCTCCAAGCTGGCAGCCATCACCACATCCTGGGGCAGGGAGTTCCACAATTTAACTATGTGTTGTGTGAAAAAATACTTCCTTTTATCTGTTTTGAATCTCTCACCCTCCAGCTTTAGCAGTTGACCCTGTAATTGGTGTAGTGATTAAGAGAGGTGGTTTGGAGCGGTAGACTCTGATCTGGAGAACTGGGTGTGATTCCCCACTCCTACACATGAGCAGCAGATGCTAAATCTGGTGAACTTGATTTGTTTCCTGACTCCTACAAATGAAGCCAGCGGGGTGGCCTTGAGCTAGTCAGAGCTCTTACAGCTCTCTCAGCCCCACCTACCTCACAGGGTGTCTGTCGTGGGGAGGGGAGGGTGATTATAAGCCAGTTTGAGTGTTCCTTAAGTGGTGGAAAAAATCAGCATATAAAAACCAACTCTTCTTCTTCTTCAAAGTAGTGAAGGGAAGGGCCCTGTAGTGCCAATGGAATAGCCTGGAATGGAAACTGAAGATAATTTGCCCCTTGCCAGGATGCCGCCTTTATCCTATTTTTACCTGTGCATTTACTACTGGAGCCAAATTCTATTGGTTACATGTTTTGATCTTTCCTGTCATTGGGCCAAATTTTGGACTTATGCCTGTAATTTGGATAATTTGGGATGCTCTGTGATTGGAGAAATATTAGCCACCTTGTTCTTCCGGAGGGGGGGGAGTCAGAATCCTGGTTTGTACTGGCAGATTCAAATTTCTCTTTGTGCAAGACACTGGTAGATAAAAGGTACCAGATGAGATAAAGAAGAAGGAGAAGAGTTAGTTTTTATATGCTGACTTTCTCTACCACTTAAGGAAGAATCAAACTGATTTACAAACACCTTCCCTTCCCCTCCCCACAATAGACACCCTGTGACGTAGGTGGGGCTGAAAGAGCTCTAAGAGATCTGTAACTAGCCCAAGGTCACCCAGCTGGCTTCATGTATAGGACTGGGGAAACCAACCTGGTCCACCAGATTAGCGTCTGCCACTCATGTGGAAGAGCGGGAATCAAACCCAGTTCTCCAAATCAGAGCCCACCACTCTAAACCACTGTTCTTAACCACTACACCAAGGCAAGCAGAGGTGGATCTTGATGGAATGATGGAATTATTTGAGTGACAGGTCTTATTAATGCCTGTTGACAAAAAAGCCAGGAAATGGGTTCTGGCCATACTCTTGATCTGATTTCCAGACAAGTCTGCACTGTAAACTGGAGTCCTGGCTGGCCCCAGAAGGTTGGGTCCTTTCTTGATTGTTCATCATAGCCTGAATTTTGAAGAATCCTCAGGCAGCCATAGAACAGAGTCATTTTCTAGGGCTATCCAAGCTCCCATGGGAACTTGTGTGCTCCTTTGTGTACTGGCATCTTAATAGCACATAGCCTGGTCTTAATTCCTCTGATATAATGTCAAACCTTGGGCCCTCCTGCAGTCACACAACACAAGCCTTTATTGTCATATAAAAAGGAAGCACATATACCTTCCTGTAGTCTCAGAGACCATAAGGCCTCAGACGATGAGGGACAGGGGGTTCCTTAAAAGCATGTCTCCCAACCCAGGGGCTTTTGAGGTAACAATAAAAAGTAATGCACTTTCCAAGCAATGGTAAACCACCTCTGTTCATCTCTTGCCTTGAAAACCCACCCGGGTTGCCATACGTCAGCTGCGACTCTTGGCACTTTCCACTGCAAATGCACTTTCAAGTGGCTTTTATCCAGAGTTTTGAGTAAACCAGGATAAAAGCAAATAACTATTTGCCTTAATTTTACTAATTAAAAATGTGTTGTGTGTAAAGTACCATCAGGTTGCAGCTGACTTAAAGTGACCCTGGAGAATTTTCAAGGCAAGAGGCTTCAG
This sequence comes from Euleptes europaea, assembly GCF_029931775.1. Classification (NCBI taxonomy): domain Eukaryota; kingdom Metazoa; phylum Chordata; class Lepidosauria; order Squamata; family Sphaerodactylidae; genus Euleptes; species Euleptes europaea. The sequence goes on from NC_079322.1 coordinate 61,846,878, forward strand.
AGGTGGTTTGCCATTGCCTGCAGCTGTGTAGTGAGTGACCATATACAAGAAAAGAAAACAAGAGCATGTTTGGGGAGGGGCTGTGGCTCAGTGGTAGAGCATCTGCTTGGCATCTTGACGGTCCCAGGTTCAATCCCCGGCATCTCCAGTTAAAGGGACTAGGCGAGTAGGTGATGTGAAAGACCTCTGGCTGAGACCCTGGAGAGCTGCTGCCAGTCTGAGTAGACAATATGGACTTTGATGGACCAAGGGTCTGATTCAGTATAAGGCAGCTTCATGTGTTCATGTGGAAGAGTTTTAACTTGGAGGCAATATGAGGGGGCAGTATTTGATGTATGTATCAGCTACTAGACTACAGGGGGGGTGGCATTCTCCTCTAACTTTCTTCCCTACAGTGAAGGACCACTTGTTCACATAACACACAAAGCACCTATGCTTTGACTCCTACTGGGGAGGGGGATATGCAGCTGGTAACTCAGAGTCGCTAAACATTGAGTAGGAACATGAACACAAATCTCTGCAGAATATTTCCAACATTCACTCCATTAGGACATGTTGGCATAGCAGAGATTTGGCTTCCCAGTGGAGGAATATGTCTTTTCATGAGTCTTTGGGGTTTTTTGGCCTATTGGATAATAATCTATGAATGGATACTGATTTAACAAAAGGAGATGTTGCCTCAGCGATTGTTAACTGTCTGCTGAGTAAGCAAAACTCTTTTTTTCAGAACTGGGACTGGTACCAAGGCATTCATTCATTCAAATGACAGAGAATTATGAGCAGTGAAGTAAGTAGTACATGCAAGGAATTAGACGATCACTTAAAGCAGGGGTGGGGAACCTTTTTTCCACCAAGGGCCATTTAGATATTCATAACATCATTCGCGGGCCATACAGAATTATCAGCTTAAAAATTGGTCGACCAAACCCCAAGCGGGCAGCTGCCCCAGAGGACACCCCCCCCAGTGCGGGCAAGTAGGCAGGCATCCAACCAGTGGCATCTTGGGCGGTCCTAGCAGCTCCATAGCTAATGACTCTTCTGCAAGGGGGAAAAAAGGTTCCTTTTCTCGGCAAAACAAACTCACATCTGCCTTGAATAGAGGCTATTCCTGTCCTGGCAGGGGTGGATCACCAGTCTTAGATCCTTCTGAGCTAGAGATCTGCCAAGACCCATGAAGGGATCTGCCAAGACCCACGAATGGTTTTGCGGGCCTTAAACGGCCCCCGGGCCTGACGTTCCCCACCCCTGACTTAAAGCTTGTTAACTTCCACTCTTCTCCATGACCCTGATGTAGGAAATGGAATTTTTTTTTAACATGGCTCTCTGCCCTTATGTGGTCCTTACTTATCTGGAAGACCTCCAATAGAGTCATCTGACGAGCAGAACAGATTGCAGGTGTGTCTTTTGAATCTATTGGGTTCCCTCACTAGCAGATGCTTATGTTGAGGAACGGTTGTAGCCATCTTTGGAGGTGGAAAAAATAACTCATTGCATCTCACATTCCCAGGTCCCCTCTGGCCACCAGTGGGGGATGAGGGCTTAGGGTTGATAGATCCATGTTGGGAAACACCTGGAGATTATGGGAAGGAACCTGGGGAGGACAGGGACCTTAGTGGAGTACAAGGCCATACAGTCCAAAGCATCCATTTTCTCCAGCGGAACTAATCTCTGTAGTCAGGAGATGAGCTGTAATTTCAGGGGATCCCTACATCTCATACTAGTACCCCCCTCAACCCCCCCCCCCAAATCTAATAGTTTATAGAATTGTTTGCATGGCTTCTTCCCCAAATACATGGACTTGTTTTCCCTTTATGGATCAAATGTAGTCAAGCCATCACCCAAGTGCTGACTCACAAACTCTGATTTTGATCTAGGCCTAGAAGTAAACCTGTAGTGAAAAGCAAACATAGCAAGCCTGCGATACTTACATGCTGATTCTGCAGCAATTCGTTGGTTTCTGGACTCAGTTCAAGGTGCTAGCTGGTGTAAAGCCTTTAAAGCCCTGCGTGATCAGGACCAGGACACTTTAAAGACCCCCTTCTCCACATGAACCCAAGTGAACAATAAGGCCACCTTCAGAGACCCCGCTTTGTGTTCCTCCAGCAGTGTAGAGTGGTTCCATAAAACAGTGCCTTTTGAGTAGTGCCAACGGGACTGTGGCATTCCCTCCCTAGGAAGCTGTGGTTTGCTTCATCCCTATTGGTCATGTCAGCAAGTCAGTACTGTGTTTTTTCAAGAGGTCTTGGGGGGTCAACTAAGAGTGTTTTATGCTTATTCTGCTGGCTTGTGATGGCTGTGGCTGGTTTGAGATGTTTTTTTGTTTTGTTTTATTTGGAGATTTTGAATATTATGTGTTGTTATAATTTTAAGTTGATGTAAGCCGCTTTCTAGATGCTTAATGAATCAAAGATGGAGTACAAATGCTTTGCATAAATGAAATTCAAAGCAGCTTTGAGTCCACTCAGCCACTGAAAACCTGCCTGCTAGAGACAGTCTGTATGAACTAGCCAACATTTTTCGTGCAGATAGTTTCAGGTGGGCAGCCATGTTGGTCTGCAGTCATAGAGCAAGATTCAAGTCCAGTAGCGCCTTAAGGACCAATAAGATTTCCAGGGTGTAAGCCTTGAAGAGTCAAAGCTCCCTTAGTTAGATACCGGAAATATCTTTGTCAGATACCTGATGTATATGACAAAGAGAGCTTTGGCTCTTGAAGGCTTACACCCTGGAAATCTTGTTGGTCTTTAAGGTGTGACTGGACTCCACATTTTATTTTCTTGGAGATAACACTTAACGTTTTCAGACTAACAGTGCAATCCTAAGAAGAGTTAAATTGACTTCGGTGGGCTTAGAAGGCTGTAACTCTTCTTAGGATTACACTATCAGTGCATGATCCAGCCAACAGAAGCGAAGAGACAAACAGAATTAAAGTGATAGCATTAATTGGACCATCCTCTGGTGTTTGAAAACAGAAAACCTTTTTGTTTTCTTCCTTTCCAAATGAGCTCAGAGTTGCATTTAGTCACTTAGTTGTGCCCGGGGGGGGGGAGCTCTGGCAGCTTTATAAGCTTGGTAACATGTGTCAACCCAAGCTGATCATTAATGGCTAAGTATATTCTTCCCTACTTTTCTACATATTCGTAATACACAGTTCTGCTACACAGTGGGGTCTGAATACACTGGCCACATTAAGTCAGTGTTCAAAGCTTGCGGTTTTGGCTATATACTTAATGTGGTACCAAAAGAGACTCTGAGGGCTGAACCCTTCTCATTTGGCACTCGGGTTGCCAACTCTGGATCGGGAAATTCCTGGAAATTTGTGGGTGGAGCCTGGGGAAGGCAGGGTTTGGAGAGGGACCTCAGCAGGGCCCGATGTCATAGAGTCCCCTTTCCAGAGCAGCCATGTTCTCCAGGGGAGTTGACCTCTGTCTGCTGGAGATCACTTGAAATCCCAGGTGATTTCCAGGTGCCATCTGGAAGTTGGCAACCTTAGGGTCTTGGTTTTCTTCAGCTTACCTCACAGCAAAGGGGGGGGGGGGGGAAACAGCAGTGAAAACTGTTCACCAAAGTAGAATGGAGAATTGCAGTCTCTATCTCTGGTGCTAATTTCCATACCTTTCATAAAGATTTTATTTTCTTATTTTTTTTCTGGATGGCATCTTTCATTCGTTCCCACCATCCCAACTCCCAGTAAAAGACTTTACATCCTCAGAACCTTGGATTTGGATATCTTTGGCTCAGATAACACACTCTCTGTTTTTCGTCTTAGTTCTTTCCAGAAGGGTGAGAGGGTGATTCTTTCTTGTCTTTATTTCCCTCTTTGTTTTCCTTCTTTTGAAGTTCTAGGAGCCAGGGATGCTTTGTTTAACCTTCATTGCCCTGGCTGCCTGAAAAGCAAAATGGGAATTAAAAAATGTTAATGTTTTGAATAAACAAATTAAACATTTCTTACCTCCCCCCGCCCATGTGGCGCAGCGGCTCATAATTAATTATATTTCTCTACAAAGAAATGCGCAGGTTATAGGACACATTGAAGCTATACATCATGGTGAACTGACAGGAAAACCATACGGCTGTGCTTAAGTGACTGAATTTTTGCCTTGCAAGCTTTTTGGTGCAAAGCCAATAACAACAATGTATAAGCTGGCTTCAAACAGCCACCCTCAGCAGCTGTGCTGCAGATACTGGGCAGAATTCACCCAGCTCTGCTGCTGTGTAGCATCCATTTGTGTCACTGAGGATTGCACAGAGATCTGCTGCAAGTCCATCGAAGTTGCACGTGCTATATAGACAGCATGGCTACTGCACCTGCATATGACTTGGCGGCTCGTCTTAGCTGGTTTGGCATTCCATTTGCATGTTTATAAGCCGCCCTGAGCCCGGCCTCAGCCGGGATAGAGGGCAGGATACAAATCGAAATCAATAAGTAAAGAAAGTAAGTAATGCAATAACTCCATTGAATTTGGTACACATGTTCAGGACACAATTCTGCCTTACAAGTTCAAATAGCACCTCAACCCCTACACCTGTTTTCAAAGCAGGGAGGCAAAGTGCGGGACATGCAAGCTTGGTTTCTCTCACAGCCAGTTACAAAGCAGCATGTCCAGAGGTGGCGATTCAAATACTTCCTCCTTCCTCAGAGCTCTTTTTGAGCAGAAGAAAAGCTTTTTGAAACCGAGGCTTAGATTTCTCCCCCCCCCTTTCCGATTGCTCCATTTTTGTTGTTGTTTGTCTTCAAATGCTTTTTTATGTGGCAGTTGGGTTTTAGGGGGGATTTTCTCTCACCGTAAGCACGACAAGTACGCCAATCACAAAGCAGCATTTAAAGGGACGGGACTTGATTTGAGCTTGGAGACTGCTGGTGCATAGATTCCCAACAGGGAATCTCAGGGAACCTCCATGCATAAATGACCCAAGAGTCCAGTAGCACCTTAAAGACTAACAAAATTTCTGGCAGGGTATTCGCTTTCGTGAGCCACAGCTCACTTCAGCAGTAGCTGATTGGCAAGGCAAGAGTTTGCCTCAGTCTAGTAGTAAACTTTACAGAAAGGCACCTCTAGCAGGTTAGCAGACTTGGATCCTGGGAATTTTGCCCCCCTCAGCACCCCCTGTCTTCGTGGTCCTGCATGGGCATATCAATGACTGTGTGAGTGTGTGTGTGTGTGTGTGTGTGTGATCGTGTTCACCATTACTGAGTACCAGCACCTGTTGGGGGGCTCTCCCAGCTCCTGAGGGCAAAATTGTGCTATCTTATCTATAAGTAAAAAGGTAAAGGTCCCCTGTGCAAGAACCAGGTCATTCCTGACCCATAGGGTGACGTCACATCCCGACGTTTCCAAGGCAGACTTTGTTTGTGGGGTGGTTTGCCAGTGCCTTCCCCAGTTATCTTCCCTTTACCCCTAGCAAGTTGGGTACTCATTTGACCGACCTCGGAAGGATGGAAGGCTGAGTCAACCTTGAGCCGGCTACCTGAAACCGACTTCTGTCGGGATCGAACTCAGGTCGTGAGCAGAGCTTTTGACTGCAGTACTGCAGCTTAACACTCTGCGCCACGGGGCTCCTACTATCTATAAGTACCAGCTCTTTTTTTTTTTTTTTTTTACAAAAAGAGCACTGAACATGATACTTACTATTAGCACGTATTTTAGCACAGGGTTGTCTAGTCCAACCCCTGCACAATGCAGGAAATTCACAACTGCCTCCCCCCACACACACACCCTCAGTGACCCCTACTCCACGCCCCTACTCCTGGCCAATCCGGCCTGGAGGAAAATTGCTTCCTGGCCCCAAAGTGGCTGTCAGCATTTCCCTGGGCATGTAAGAAAGGGCCATGAGAGCCAAACACTGACACAACCCTTCCTGCCCTCCCTCTCATGATCTGCCTAAGTTCACAGAATCAGCATTGCTGACAGATGGCCACCTAGCCTCTGCTTCAAAACCTCCAAAGGAGAGCCCACCATCTCCTGAGGAAGCCTGTTCCACTGAAGAACCTCTCTGTCAGAACATTCTTCCTAATGTTTAGCCGGAAACTCTTTTGATTTAAATTCAACCCATTGGTTCAGGTCCAACCTTCTGGGGCAACAGAAAACAACTCGGCACCCTCCTCTATATAACAGCCCTTCAGGTATTTGAGGATGGTTATCATATCCCCTCTCACTCTTCTCCTCTCCAGGTTAAACATAACAAGCTCCTTCAACCTTTCCTCAGAGGACTTGGTCTCTAGACCCTTCACCATCTTTGTTGACCCAGCCTTAAGTTATATTAGCAGATTAGCTGATATGATTTAGGGAACAAGTATGAGTTAAAAGGGTTTCTTTAAAAGCTCTAGGTAAAACAAAGTGTAGAAGGTGAATGGCTTGTCCATTCAGAGAAAGCAGAACACACAATATATATCCAAGAGTGTTACTTGTAACCAATGACATAGGACAGGAAGCAGGTGGATTGCTTCAATTATTTTTACTCTATGATGAATGAGAACTGTTACAGCTCCTGCAAGATCCTGGGGATGGGAGCTGGCAATAGATCAATCAATTGTGACATGACATGAAGTCTGGCAAGAGAGGAATATTATTCACAGGAGGCACAGGGTGGAATAGACAAAATGCACAAGATTCTCCGGTCTTTCTTTAGTCTATACTAGGCTGACTACATCAGTGTTCACAGGAAAATAAAGAGAAGGGGGAAAGGGAATGAAGTGATAATGCTCTATTCCTTTTCATGAATAAAGCTTGTGGAGACTACTCAGAGCAGTTGTGAGGAAAGTTAAAGAAAAACAGGGAGAAAATCCCTGATAAAATAAAAACCTGCACAAGAGGAAGACAATGTCACAGGATGATGAAGAAGAAGAGTTGGTTTTTATATGCCGACTTAGTCCACCACTTAAGGAAGAACCAAACCAGCTTACAATCACCTTCCCTTCCCCTCCCCACAACAGACACCCTGTGAGGTCAGTGGGGCTGAGAGAGCTATGACTAGCCCAAGGTCACTCAGTTGGCTTCATGTGCAGGCGTGGGGAAACCAACCCGATGCACCAGATTAGCCTCTACCACTCATGTGGAGGAGTGGGGAATCAAACCCGGTTCTCCAGATCACACTCCACCGCTCCAAACCGCTCTTAACCACTACACCAAGTTTGGCCAATGGCAGCTATTTCTACTTGAATAGCGGTTTTCTCCAATATGAACTTGCCAAATACTACAGCCATCATTAGAGCCTCTCCTTCATGTCACCTACCCCCTCAAAGCTATTTGCCCCTCTTTTAGGGTTGCCAGCTCCAGGTTGGAAAATACCTGGAGATTTGGGGGGGGTGCCTGAGGAGGGCAGAGTTCAGTGGGGTGTAATGTCATAGAATCCACCTTCCAAAGCAGCCATTTTCTCCTGGTGAACTGATCTCTGTCGCTTGGAGAACATTTGTAATAGCGGGAGATCTCCAGCCACTACCTGGAGGTTGACAACCCTACCCTCTTTGCACCTGCTCAGTAGGATGCATGGTTTAAATGACCAACAACTGATACACTGTCTGCTTTTTGACTCTGTGCAGTTGACTGCATCTATCATGATCATGAGAACTGATTACAAGATTTGCGAGATCATAGCCAGACACACTATGAATAGTTTTCAAATATTGAAAAACAAGTCAGTGCGCAATTGCCGTCTATATGCCGTACGTTCAAATATTGTTAGCGTTCTAAAGTCCTCAATCCATGGATTTACCAGAGGTGGGCTTTTATCTTTCCAGTGCTGTAATATAAGTCTTTTAGCCGCAGTAATGGCACGGAGGGTTCATTTTTGTTGACCATTGGTTAGCCTCAAGAGACAGGCAAATAGTGTAAAAGTAAATAGACATCCTTAAAAATCAATGGAGATTCTAATAGATTCCTCTTAAGTTTTTTTTTCTTTTTTTCTGTTTTTGTTTTTTTAAGGAAATAAAAAGAAGAAGAAAATCATAGCGAGGCACACAGAAAAATCAAAGGAGCAAGTCTCAACACACCAAATATATTTTTTTTCTTCCCTGTCTTCCCCTGCAATGGGGTACAGCCCCATGTCAGCCTTTTAAGAATACTGGCAAGGTCTGTTAAAGGATTTCCCAGCATCACATTTTTTTTTTGGTCCTGTGGGTAGTTTTTAATTGATTTAAATCACTTGACTGAAAAATGTAAGGTAAATTAAATAATAAATAAATAAATAAAACGGAGGTAAATTAAATAAATTAATAAAAATGGTTGCCTTTCTTACACTGTGACCTGGATGGCCTAGGCTAGCCTGATCTCATCAGATCTCAGAAGCTGAGCAGGGTCGACCTTGGTTAGTACTTGGATGGGAGACCCCCCCAAGGAATACCAGGGCTGCTATGCAGAAGCGGGCAATGGTAAACCACCTCTGAACATCTCTTGCCTTGAAAACCCCACCAGAGGTCGCCATAAGTCACATGCGACTTGATGGCACTTTACACACATAGTCTTCCTTACAGCATTGTTGCAAGGATTGCTGGGATAATTCAAACATCTCTTGAGCATTAAAAGGAAGTTGGTTCTTGTAGGTTATCTGGGCTGTGTAACCGTGGTCTTGGTATTTTCTTTCCTGACGTTTCGCCAGCAGCTGTGGCAGGCATCTTCAGAGGAGTAACACTGAAGGACAGTGTCTCTCAGTGTCAAGTGTGTAGGAAGAGTAATATATAGTCAGAAAGGGGGGGGGGTTGAGCTGAATCATTGTCCTGCAAAAAGTATCAAAGGTAATGTGCTAATCATTGTCCTGTAAGTATCAAGATAATATGCTAATGAGGGTGTGGTATGTTAATATGGAACCATTGTATCATTAGTACATTATCTTGATACTTACAGGACAATGATTAGCACATTACCTTTGATACTTTTTGCAGGACAATGATTCAGCTCAACCCCCCCCTTTCTGACTATATATTACTCTTCCTACACACTTGACACTGAGAGACACTGTCCTTCAGTGTTACTCCTCTGAAGATGCCAGCCACAGCTGCTGGCGAAACGTCAGGAAAGAAAATACCAAGACCACGGTCACACAGCCCAGATAACCTACAAAAACCAATTAACTCTGACCGTGAAAGCCTTCGACAATATTAAAAGGAAGGTCTACATAAATGACGATGATGTGCTCAGGCTGCATCCAACATGTTTTCTGCTCGCAAATTCATTCTGAGTAGTTCCTAAGCTCTCCTCTTTTTCAAAATACATTTTACAGAGAACAAAATATGCTGTGCACCACCAGACACACCCATGGCACGGTCTTCCCTTTGGGGAGCTGGGGAGCCAGGGCAGAGGAGGGTGGTCATATTTTATCCAGGAAGAACAACAGAGAGCCAGCGCTGTGCGGGGAAACCGCATTCTTACCACCTCCGCTTGTACATTCTGGAAACCTGACACCTCCAGTAAATTTTTGTTTTGTTTTGTTCCAGAGCGTTCCGACTTCAGACAAAGGTGTCTTGACATTCACATCCATTATGTGAATGAATTGCGAAAACAGCTCACCTCAACTCTCTTTCACGCGCTTTGAGATATTCATCCACAGCTGCAGTTTGGAAGAAAACCGCAGCCCTTCTTTCCTTCTCATCAGAAGCCCACAGATCACCCCCCGCATTGCCTTGAGGGCTGGACCACAAATGTAATAGGACTTAAAACAACAACAACGACAACCCCGGCCACTATGTTGGAAAACTGAATGCCAGGTCAGCACCTCCAAACCTGCGTGTCTCTGCATTAGGCCATAGATTCTCTGCAGGGTTAAACCTACCACAATACTGTAACCATTTAGCACAGTGCAAACATATCAAGGGAACCAGATTGGCTTCATTTAGCGCTGGCTGGGGGACGTCTGCAAACAAAAGCCTCGGTTTTCTCCATGTGGAAAAGAAACATTAGCTGTGGGGCAGATGCGGTTGGGAAGTCGTGTTACCTGTGATATCCTTTTTGGCTTCCGATGCCAGCAGTTTAAATGAGAACACGCAAGGTTGTTTGAGATGGAACGAGCAGCAGTAATTATTCTATTTCTCAGTTTATCACTCTTTGTAGTGGAGGTCTCCAGGGAACAAAACTGCAGAGGAAATAAAGAGACTGAAGATGAGAAAGGAGAGTAAAAATTCAACGGTAACTTTTCCCTTAGTAGAGCAGGACGTACCAGGAATATCAGAACCCTGAGAATCTTATTTATTCAAACCCGTGAAGGTCCAGTTTAAAATGTGTATTCTTGCTCCTGTGCTGACACCGAGATATCTGAAAAATTGTCACAGTGCTGCTACTCAATACATCTGTATTCCTGCAGATGAACTCATGTAAATTAGGCTTCTGTGTGCCCCAAGGAGAAAGCAGGACTGGACAACATGTGTTGCACCAGGGTATTTGTAGATTCAATAGATCCAGGAGATTTGTGCAAGTGAGCCAAGTCACACACTCTCCTTTGGAAGGTTCCTTTGGAGGCTTATGCATATGTATTAAAGTCACCATTTTCTTGGTAATCCATGGCATTGACCTATGGGTTGGGATGCTATAAACTGTGAACGTGTTTGATAGAGGAACATCCTGTGCTCACCCATCAGCAAAACCTCCAATCTATTTGCCTGTCCATCATATACTTCAAACACCTGGTCAGCAGCTTTGTGGCTGTGCGGTAGCTGTGATGGTGGAGTTTCATTCCCTTGCCTGGGGGAGGGGGATTTAACACCTAGGTGAGATGATCAACCCAGGGTCATTGATGGTCAGATAATTAAATCATGTCACAGGGTAACCATGCTTTTCGTGTGCAAAATGAATGCAATAATATAGACTTGAACATAAGAACATCAGAAAGGCCATGCTGGATCAGACCAAGGTCCATCAAGTCCAACAGTCTATCCACACAACGGCCAACCAGATGCCTCTAGGATGCCCACAAACAAGACAGCTGCAGCAGCATTGTCCTGCCTGTGTTCCAAAGCACCCAGTATAATCGGCTTGCTCCTCTGATCCTGGAGATAATAGGTATGCAACATGACTAGTATCCATTTTGACTAGTAGCCATGAATACCCCTCTCCTGCATGAACATGTCCACATGTCTTAAAGCCTTCCAAATTGGAATCCATCACCACATCCTGGGGCAGGGAGTTCCGCAATTTAACTGTGCATTGTGTGAAGAAATCCTTCCTTTTATCCGTTTTGAATCTCTCACCCTCCAGCTTCAGCAGATGACCCCGTGTTCTCGTATTATGAGGGAGAAAAGCTTTTTATAAAACATAGTTTTCTTTCAAATGATTGGCTGATGGAATGATTTGCTCACAGCTTATTGACACAATTGGCTGCTGAGTGGCATGCAGTGACAACAGCTTTGTGGGGGAGGGGGGAAAGTAGGACTCCCATCAAGCTGTGCGAGAGCGTCCCTGTGTGAAATGCTGCCAATTGCACTGTTCCCTACAGTATAGCTACATGAAAAGTAACCCGATAAACAGGCTCTAACTGTTCGCAATGTGCAAACTGATAGATAGGCTCCTTGTTGACAACTGGTGAACAGAATGTCAGCTGAACCAGTAGGTGCTTGAGCAGCTCTACCTAGGGGAAAGAGACCATGCAATTAGTGTATTAGTCTCATCTGATTTATTTATTTTTTGTTTGTTTGGGTCAAAAATCCAGAGCAGAAATTAGCTCACGGGGATTTCACAATCGCATTTTTGTTTCCCAGAGGTTTGGTCTATCTTACTGGGAATGTGATTGGGTTGTTAGTATGGTCTTATGTTGGTTGAATTGGTAATCGTCGGAGAACTGCCCGTGTACTGTTAAAAGTGGCACTGCTATGATTCAATTTTTTTTTTTAAAAAAAAATTGATACAGAAAGGGTCAAAGGCTTAAAACTAGCCCTCAACAAATTATTTCTGGACATTGAGCCTGCTGTTCTCACCCACCTGCCTACACAGCATAGGAGATGGAAAGAGAAGTATAAACAGCAGGAACAAAAAGATGCGTAGGGAGAAAGGTGGGTGTAAGTTGAAAGCAATGGGGAGGGTGCGAATGAGAAAGCGAGAGACGGCGAGACGGAAAACAAGTCAGGAATGGAGCGTCCCTGAGCTTTGGAAGCACATAATGTATGCTTTTTCTTACCACAGACCAGAAGTATGTTCCCTTTTGAAATGGTTGAATCCACAGCTGTTTTAAAATCCCTCGGTACTTCTGAGACAAATGATCCAAGTCAGACTGTGCTAACAGGGTCAGCTTGGGAGCCAAAAGAGAGCTGTGACTGATGCCGAATCACCGCGGTTCCACCCCTTTTCGCATCAATCACTGCTCTGCAGAACTCCTGAGGGACTATCGGACTCTCTTACGATGCTGTTTACATTAGAAGAGGATGTAAAGCTCCTCCTGAGATCCTCCGTGGCTGCTTCTGGATTATAATCCGGGCTGCCCGGATGGACATAGGGTCATTACAGGCTGTGGGATAGTGCTGGAAGGCACCACAAAACGGTCCGCAAAATGACAACTGCTGACGTTCTATGAAGCAGGCTCATTGTGTCCTCTTCTCTGCAGGGCAAATATTATTCTCTCTTCATTCCTTGGGACGACCAAAGCCCAAAGCACTCAGTACAGTAGCTGCTCCTGATGTAATTGGTAAAATGGCTTGGATGTATTTCTTCGCAACAACTATTTTAATTCATTTCCAAAGGATTCGCTGCCAGAAAAAATAATATTTTTGTTCTCGCATTGATGCCCTTAGGTCGTAAACTTTCTCTAAATGCCATGACTAATCTATCACATTTTTAAAATGCCTTCCCTCCCCTTTTTGTGTGAGGTGGAGTCTTCTATGACAGTCCTTACCGGTCAGGCAAATAATGAGCTTCAGAGATGGTAGAATACACATCAAAATGGAGAGACTGAAGGATCAGATAAGGAAACTTTTAACATTGCTACAGTGAACAGGCCCTCAGCTGTTAAAGAAGAAAAGTACAAAAATGTCCTTTGCTGGCAGATTTCACAAACCGTCTAGTCCAGCGTATCATCCTAACTACCTGCATATCAGAACTATTATTATTTTTATTATTTAAAACATTTCTATGCTGCCTTTCCACCCAAATAAGGCCCCCAAGATGGTGAATATCAAAACTTTAAAGCATTTCCACATTTATTTATTTATTTGACTTGTATGCCAGTTTACAACATTCCAGCACAATTAAAAGCCTGAAAATTCACAATTTAATACCATAGTGTCTATTTAAAATATTTCCAGGGCACATTTGAGACATTTAGAATAAAGTATATATAAAATATTTAAACAATTCAACAAAATTTATGAATGCACAAATGCACATAACAGCACAATCAGGCAGGAGGCCAAATAACAGTTAGTTGGTGAACAACACCAAACAAAATGAAAAAGTCTTCACCCATTGGGGGAAGACAATGATGGAGGGAGTTCCACAGCTTCGGTGCCAAGACCAAAAAGGCCCTTTCTTGGGTATCCCCTGTCTCACTTCAGATGGTGGGGGCACCCAAATCAAGACCTCTGAAGATGGCTGAAATGGATGGGAAGGAGCAGGTAGTAGGGTTGCCAGTCTCCAGGTGGTGGTTGGAGATCTCCTGGAATTACAGCTGGACTCCAGGTTACAGAGATCAGTTCCCTTGGAGAAAATAGCTGCTTTGGAGAGTAGACTCTATGGCATTATAGCCCACTGAAGTCCCTCCCCAAACCCTGCCCTCCTCAGGCTCCACCCCACATATCTCCAGGTATTTCCCAACCCAGAGTTGGCAACCTTGGAAGGAAGTCCTTTTGCTAGCCTCGAGCCATATAGGTAGGGTTGCCAATCTCCAGGTGGTGGCAGAAGATCTGCTATTACAACTGATCTCCAGTTGATAGAGATCAGTTCACCTGGAGAAAATGGCCACTTTGGCAATTGGACTCTATGGCATTGAAGTCCCTCCCCTCCCCAAACCCTGCCCTCCTCAGGCTCCGCCCAAAAACTTCCCACCAGTGGAGAAGAGGGACTTGGCAACCCTACGTATAGGACTTTAAAGGTCATTACCAGCACCTTGATTTGGGCCTGTAAGCAAATTGGGAGCCAGTGTACATAGAACAAAACTGGAATGATAGGAACCCGACCACCCACTCTAGGCAGTATTCTGGCCACCACATTCTGTACCAACTGTAGTTTTCAGACAGTCTTTAAGGGCAGAAACTATCCATTCATCCTGATAGTTGAACTGATAGTCAAACTTATTTTGTCCTAAAACAGCTAACCTATAACTTGCATACTCTTTGCCCATTAAATTCACAATGGCATTGCTTGCATACATAAATGGCATCGCTTACCATGTTACCTACCAGAAAATCTCATGTTCTGCCTTCCCTCACCTTTGAACTCTCCAGGCTTTCTTCAAGTGGGCATTCTTCATACATGTTTGTTTCAGTAAACTGGAGCCAAAGCTCAAGTAGCTCTGACTTTTACACTTCTGTGATTTTAGCAGGTTATCTATCCACCACCAAATCTCCAGGAATTTCCCATCCCAGAGTTGGCGACTCTAGTCAGGAAGGATTTATAGCCTGCCAATGTTTACCCTATATTTTGTCTCTTTCTCAATTTTCTGTGTTTTATTTGACAAATTGACAAAACTCTTTCATCGCAAATGTACAATTTACGTGTTTTGATGGGATATAAATATGACCATAGCACCATCTACCTGGGAGTGAGGAAAAAGAATTGGATGTAAGATATAGATTATTGGTTTAAAAGTGCCATGAGTTCGATACACAAATACTGTTTTGCAACTGAGGATCCTCAAGACACGTCAATCTCTCCCAAGAGACCAGCTCACATACCATGACTACAACATGCTACACACATCACGCAGCACAGCTCCAAACAACGCTTACAAAGCAAGTAGCTTCAAGTTTCTCAGACCAGGACTGGCATCAGCAGTCAGCAAGGCAGAGCAGTTGCTGGGGCCTCCGGAGCTGTCTGGGGCCCCAATGCTGCCATCACCAACTCTATGTGTTGTGGGCAGAACAGGAAGGGCAAAGCACAGAAAAAGTAGGTCACCATCTCCCACCAGCCTACTCTATCCTCCTCCACAAGGAGTATGGATCAGGCTGGTGCAGGGTTGCCAGGTCCCTCTTCACCATTGGTGGGAAGTTTTTGGGGTGGAGCCTGAGGAGGGAGGGGTTTGGGAAGGGGAGGGACTTCAGTGCCATAGAGTTCAATTGCTAAAGAGGCCATTTTTTCCAGGTGAACTGATCTCTATTGGCTGGAGATCAGTTGTAATAGCAGAAGATCTCCAGCTAATACCTGGAGGTTGGTAACCCTAGGCTGGTGGGAAGCAGTGGTCTGCTCCCCCTGCCCTGTATTCAACAGAACAGCAGCTGTAACAAAGATAGAGCAAGTGGGCATGAGATGGTGACCTGGTTTATCTCTTGCTCTGTCATCTCTGTTCCATAGAGTAGGGAGAAAGCAGTTGCCCTCACCAATCTGTTCCATCATTCTTCGCAACAAGGAGCGTGGTTAGAGGAGAAACAGTAGAGCCAGGGGAGGGGCAATGTGAGGCAGATGAGTGGCTAAAGGCAGAAGGGGAGGTTCCAAAAGGGAAGCGGGGGCCAGTAATACTTTGCTGCTGAGGCCCCGCAAAAAAACGGAGCTGTCCTTGTCTCAAACAATCGAGCCAAATCATGTGTTGCAAGGGAAGGGTGGAAGGGAACCAACCTGGTCCATAGATCATGTGAACTGGCAGAGTTCATTCCCAATTCCAGGGCTATCAGTACAACCCTGAGCCCTTTATATGTCTAACTCCTTGCCCTCCATGATCTTCAATGTGTTTATCGGTTCAGAGAGCATCACGAACACTGAAAAGTACAGCTCACTTGTTTTGCTCATCAGCCTCCTGTTCAAGTGCATTTCATCCACCCAGATTTCTATTTTCAGTGTGCAGAAGAAAAAGGCACTAATTTATCTCACCTTCACATTTGCAATATCTCAGGATTAATTAATGTCTGCAGTTACTTCAGACTTTGTTTTATGAGACAATTTTCAGGGGTATAGCACCACAACGGCAGTCGACGCACACCTAGTCTGTAAAAGTATTTAAATTCTTTTCATCGTAAACATCCAGGAAAAACACTCTGAGGTGGTGAATTGCCTTAATTGCCCAGCAGTGGCAGAAGGTGAGTTGGCAGTGTTATCCTAGACCCAACCGTTCTGATTCTTCACCTTACCATATGTCTGCTCAGACATTTGCTCGTCACCTGAACAAACTGCATAGCAGCTTGGAAACATCATAAAAGCAGCACTCGATTTGTTAGAGATGTAATTAAACATGCCTTCTTCTTCTTCTTTTTTAGCCCACTCTTGCTGAAGGATAAAAAGATTACAAAAAACACGAACCTTTCTCTGTTAGGATCCACTTTTACATACACTAAACACTGTCCAAAGGGATCCTCAGCCCAACAACACATTGAAAAAGGATTGTAGGGATCCATAGGCAAATTTGTATTCTTGTGGGGAAAGTTCTGTAGCTCACCTGCTACAAGAGGAGTTCCTAATGGAGTACAGAGGGGACATGTGTGTATGCTTTAGAATAGGCCAGATGAAAGTAGTCACACTTCATGGGCCAACGCATGATCACTAGGGTTGCCAACTCCAGGCTAGGAAATACCTGGAGATTTTGGGGGCGGAGCCTGAGGAGAGTGGGGTTTGGGGAGGGGAGGAACTTCAATGCCATAGAGTCCATTTGCCAAAGTGGCTATTTTCTCCATGGCCATTTTCTCCATGGGGAAGGGCTGTGGCTCAGTGGTAGAGCATCTGCTTGGCATGCAGAAGGTCTCAGGTTCAATCCCCAGCATCTCTAGTTAAAGGAACTATCCTGAGATCCTTGAGAGCCGCTGTCGGTCTCAGTAGACAATACTGACTTTGATGGACCAAGGGTCTGATTCAGTATAAGGCAGCTTCATGTGTTCATGTGTTCCAGGTGAACTGATCTCTATCGACTGGAGATCAGTTGTAATAGCTGGAGATCTCCAGCTAGTACCTGGGGGTTGGCAACCCTCATGGTCACTGTTATTATGGGCATCCTTCCTCCTCCTCAACTCAAGACTATAGAGACTGAATAGCTAAACCTTCCATATCTTATGAGGCAATAATCTCAGAGTGGGCTCTCAGAGAATGAGGACAAACTGTCTTAAATTAGCAACGTATTGGCTTTTGGCTGCTTAGGGGGGAAAGAACATAAACATATCATATTAATGGATATGGGGAGGGGGTTCCTGATAACAAAGGGGACTTTATTCACATGTGGTGGAAACGTCCCAAAGATATGGAAATACAGTAAGTGAGACAAGCACCAAAAATACTAACAATATTACCAGGAACCTCATTACTATATCTTCTGCATTACGTATAGTATGCCAATAAAGGTATTTGAATTTGAATTTGAATTACATACACTTGAGGTCTCAGAAGAACATTATAAGGTTCTTCTAGGGTTATACCTGCTAGACTTACATATGCAAAGCATAGGAAAGCTCATATTGAACCTTTTAAAATGACTACTGAAGGTCAGAGAGATATTTAATTTAATCTTTAAAGGATCTGCTGCTAGAATGCAAATAATTAATGAGTTTCAGAGTCTACTTGCCTTGACAATATTCCCACATTAAAAAATAATAAATAGAAAGGTACAACTGGGTTTTCTTATTATTTTCTATTAGGATTATAATAGCCACACTTTGATAATTAGAATATTGTCACAATGAACCCCTATTGTATGCTTTTTCAATGACTTCAGTGATTTATGTTGAAAGACATCCTTCTCAATAGTAGAAAAGGGCAAGAGTCCAGTAGCACCTTAAAGACTGACAAAATTTCTGGCAGGGTATGAGTTTTCATGAGTCACAGCTCACTTCTTCAGATATGGCTAGAATGTGAGTCCATCTATCCTTAAGTAGAGAAGAGTCAATTTAAGGACTGATGGACTCACATTCTAGCCGTATCTGAAGGAGTGAGCTGTGACTCACGAAAACTCATACCCTGCCAGAAATTTTGATAGTTTTTAAGGAGCTACTGGCCTCTTGCTCTTTGCTACTGCTACAGATAAAATAACACGCAGCTACCCATCGTGATCCTTCTGAATAATTTACTAAATGGATATATTTTGATGCGATTGGTTCCTTGAAATTTGTATTATATTTATGATGACAAAGAATTGTTTCAGGTTCTAGTGACGGAGACGCTGATACCAGTTAATTTATGCAAGGGGAACAGAGTCTGTATAAATCGGCCTGATAGATGGGCCATAAAAGTTTTTAGAGCTGTCAGGTATGCGGTAAAATTTAGAAGGTGGGTTTTTTTTAACACAAAAGAAACTTTTTTCTTCTCGCCTGTGAACTCATCTCATCCCAGGCAAAGCATAGGCCAGTGAGGGTGTTCAAGTGTTTAACTGGGCCCACCCTAAATTAGAACAACAAGACAAAAGCAGACATCTGAATAAGAACAGAGTCCTTTCAACACCTCCTCTCAGCAAACTGAATAGTAGATAAAAAAGGGCCTGAGGAGAGTTTGGAGTCCATTATTTATCTATCCCCAGGGGCCATTCCCCCATTCTGTGGTGCTATACATTGGACCAGATTGGGCTTTTAAACCCCAGACTGCAGGAGGGCAGAGCTGCACCATCACAAGAGAAGCGCCAGAAACCGTTGTGCTCCCGAAAGCGTTTTATAGGCAGAGGAAGCTCACTCCCCTTTTCTGCAACCCATTGTGAATGGGGCCCAGGCCATAAGGCTTCGGCACGGCTTCTCAGCGATCCCAGTTGCCTTGGCAACACAGCTCCTGAGTAAACTGTGCAGCTGTGTGATATGCCTGCCATAGTATCCACCCCACGATGATGGCTCTTATGCTATATTGTGTGTGTGTGTAAAGTGCCGTCAAGTCGCAGCCGACTTATGGCGACCCCTTATGGGGTTTTCAAGGCAAGAGACTAACCAGAGGTGGTTTGCCATTGCCTTCCTCTGCACAGCAACCCTGGACTTCCTTGGTGGTCTCCCATCCATATACTAACCAGCGCTGACCCTGCTTAGCTTCTGAGATCTGACCAGATCAGGCTAGCCTGGGCCATCCAGGTCAGGGTAGGCTATATTAGCACCCACCAGATCCTAAGTCAAGAAATAAGACTTATTAACACATTACGCTGGCTCCTGTCCAGGCTTTCGGAAGCTAAATCAGGCCTGTGTGTGTCTCGATCCACAGTTGGAAAAAGCCCACCAGGCATGTGCTTGACAACCCGCCTGCTTTTCAGTCCCAGGCAGGCAGCAAAAATGAGAGGTTTGAAATAAAAGAAAAACAGGGTTCTGTTTTCTGTGAGGAGAACCCATATTTAGTGATGTCATATGAAATAATGGGCACATCAGCATTACAAACTTATATCAGTCTTATAAGGAGGCTGAAGTTGGTTCCCAGTTAAATTGTCCTCAATATCATTCAGGAAGAAGAGTTGGTTTTTAAATGCCAACTTTCTCTACAATTTAAGGAAGAATCAAACCGGCTTACAATCACCCTCCCCTCCCCACAACAGACACCCTGTGAGGTAGGTGAAGCTGAGAGAGCTCTAAGAGAGCTGTGACTAGCCCAAGGTCACCCAGCTGGCTTAACATGTAGGAGTGGGGAAACCAACCCTGTTCACCAGATAAGCCTCCGCCACTCATGTGTAGGAAGGGGGAATCAAACTCGGTTCTCCAGATTAGAGTCCACCGCTCCAAACCACCCCTCTTAACCATGACACCACACTGGCTCTAGGAAATGTGAATAATTAACTGGGAACCAACTTCAGCCTCCTAGTTTTATACCTGTTCAACAAGCCTGGATTTCCTCAAAGGATCCTAGGAATTATAGTTTGGACGGAGTGCTGAGATCTCAACATCTACCTTGCAAAACTTCAAACTTATTTTGTAAGTTCATAGGGTTCCCTGAAAAAAGAAAGAAAAATGGCCCTTGAAAAAGCCATGCTGTCTGTCCCATGTGGTGTTACAGGACAGAGCTGCACAGGCAGACCTGGCCAGTGACACCAACAATGAGTGTTCTCTCATCTGTGGCCTCTTCCTGCACTGCTGCTACAGGGGATGGGCTCTGCTTGCTCCTGGTAGCTGGTGGCCCTTCAAGGCAGTAGTCCACCAAGAACTTTCCCTGTAGGTTAAATGACCACTCCAACCCAGGCAGAACTCAAGCTTTCATTACAAAGGTTCACAGGCATCAATGCTTGCTCACCTTGCCTGTTCACAGAACTGTGGAGTGAAGGAAAGCATTGGAAAGCCTGTCCATTTTGCTTCCCAACTAGGTTTGCCAATAGCTGGTACCTGGAGATCTCCTGCTATTACAACTGATCTCCAGCCGATAGAGATTAGTTCACCTGGAAAAAATGGCCGCTGGACTCTATGGCACTGAGGGCCCTCCCCTTCCCAAACCCCACCTTCCTCAGGCTCCACCCGAAAAACCTCCCGCTGGTGGCGAAGAGAGACCTGGCAACCCTATTCCCAACCCACCTGCCACTAATCTTCAGATTTTGGCACACAAAAGTAATGTTTACTTTTACTGCCATAGTATCCACCCCACGATGATGGCTCTTAGGCTATATTAGCACCCACCAGATCCTAAGTCAAGAAATAAGACTTATTAACACATTACGCTGGCTCCTGTCAAGGCCTTCGGAAGCTAAATCAGTCCTGCGTATTGTGTTTGGCACACAAAAGTAATGTTGAAAAGTAATGTTTACAGTAGCTGGTCAAAAACCAAATTCCGCACTGTGCTTTGAATATGTTTGCTTATACCTTGCCTTGGGCAATTTGCTTTTCGCATTGTCCTTCAGTCTCGTAATCCTAGTCCTATTGCATTGTTCATTGAATGTCTCGTTTTATGCTATATGAGTATGTTGTTTTTATTCTGCAATCCATCTTAAGCCTCAGCGAGAAAGGTGGGCTGTCAATAAAGCGAGCAAGCAAATAAATAAATGGGCACAATCCTATACAATAAACTCTAATTCAGGACTCACATTTCATTGAAAGTGGAATTTATGTAATAACCCAGATCAATGTCTGCAGAAAGTGGGACAGACTCAGACATTAATCTGAAGTTTTAAGCAATTCATCAGCAAGTTAAACATTCTTCAGGTGCTCTTCTCAAGTGATAACATTTGAATAGATTTCTGTTCATTAAGCAGGGTTAGATTTAAGCCTGCAAGTCATCTTCTAATTAGTACTGACAGATGAAGCCATGGTGTTTCAGAGATGCATATTTATTCCACGGGGAGTGGGTAGTATTATTAATCCAGATTTGGAGGCTTTTACATTTTATAGTTATAAAAGCTCATCTCAAAAATCCCAAACTCCAGCCACACAAATACTGAGGATTTATTTTGTTGAGCATCTGAAAGATCCATCGTACGCATCTGCTGGCATGTAAGACATGCTGCCGCAGAGACATTATTAATATGTAGTGATGTATTAGCATTTGCTGTCAAAGTCATATAGAAGTACAACTGAAAGTACAATAAAAACAATAAAATAATTTCAGGAACTCCCAGCACATCTTGTTTTCCCTACTCCTGAGCTTGGAGAACAGCCACAGACATGGATGGAACTGAGGCAGATACTCTTACCGGTGAAAAGCCAGACAAGTTGCTTTTTCACAGGCTGAAATATCTGTCCGTAGCTTCCCAGCAACTGCAAACCTCTACAAATTTGATCAGGAATAAATCCCTGGAGGATAGATGGAAGACTGCAAGCCGCCTCTACTTCATTACTCCAGTTGGCAAAACTCCAGTGGACTTCAAGGTACCCAGGATATTTCTACCTGCTCCCCCCTCAGCTACTTAAATCGTTATTTCACATTCAGTATCATGGCTTAAGTTTGAAACATCACACAGTTAAGCTACTCAAACTGCGAGATACTCTGTGTTTTCTATTTACAAAGAAGTAAGCAAATCATAGACAAATCATTATAACACATTATCTGTTTAGATATACAGTCAACTACAACATATACACAGACATGTCACATAGGGTTGCCAGCTCTGGGTTGGGATATACCTGGAGATTTTTGGGGTGGAGCCTGAGGAGGGGGGGTTTGGGGGAGGGTGGGGAATTCAGCAGAGTGCCATAGAGTCCACCTTCCAAAGCAGTCATTTGCTCCAGGTGAACTGATCTCTGTCACCTGGAGATCAGTTATAATCCCAGGTGATATCCAGCCACCAACTGGGGGTTGACAGCCCTGTCACATGTGAGTGTAGTATTTTTTGCATGTTATACTGAATGTCTAGAAATTGACCACTGTTAGCATTCACATGTAACACTGCTAATCCTGGATGAATTTTACAAATGTGGACTTTATAGGTGTTTTATCGATTCTTTTCTCTTTTCCATATACACCATTATCATACGGATGTACATTTGTATATACAGGTGTCTCCCTATTTATTCTGTGAGTGTGTGTGTGTGTTAAGTGCCTTCAAGTCGCTTTCGACTCATGGCGACCCTATGAATCAATGTTCTCCAAAATGTCCTATCTTTGACAGCCTTGCTCAGGTCTTGCAAATTGAGGGCTGTGGCTTCCTTTATTGAGTCAATCCATCTCTTGTTGGGTCTTCCTCTTTTCCTGCTGGTCTCAACTTTTCCTAGCATGACTGTCTTTTCTAGTGACTCTTGCCTTCTCATAATGTGACCAAAGCCTCAGTTTAGTCATTTTAGCTTCTAGGGTCAGTTCAGGCTTGATTTCATCTATAACCCACTGATTTGTTTTTTTGGCAGTCCATGGGATCCGTAACTCTCCTCCAACACCACATTTCAAAGGAGTCTACTCCTGCTATTTATTCTACATGATTTAAACTACTTTCTTAAATGGAGCTATGTAGTTTAAAAAATTAATAATAAAAGAAGTATGTGTTTCTCTGGAGAAATATTTTGGCTGCCCAATGTTAGTGGTTATGAAATCACAAGCAATTTTTTTAATTTTAAGTTTAAAGTCATGTTTCTAAGCTCCTTTGCAGAATGTGAAATTCCAGATGAGGAACGATAGTTTTGTTTGCCAACTAATCAAACATTTTTAAGGTATAAGACAATTAGCCAGATGAATCGGAGCCATCTTGTCTACCTGGCCAGGGGCTTTATGCATCTCTTGTCTGGGCATTTTGCAGGAAGGACAGGATCAGCTAGGCTAGTTTTTCTACCTCACTGATGTTCAGTCAGCCAAGGATCTCATAAATAGGATAAACAGATAGGATAAATTAAAACAAGTACTATTCCCAGTGTTAAACAGATTTTTTTAACTACTTTCAAGCTGGTTTCAGCTTTCAGACCCTGGGGAAGAGGGGGTGAAGAATATGGAGGGCAGTGACAGTTCTTTGAGCCAGGGAAATTTCTGTTATGTACTTGGCCTGCATCTTCTTTTTAACATGAGTTTTAAGAGGACCAAGAGAAATTAGACAAACTGCTATTAGGACTCAGGGCCTGAAGCTGTGAAGAACACACAGAGGGCCAAGCTACATGTATGGGTTTTTAAAGAGTTAAGTCTGGATCCCCTGCAACCACACAGCTAGGGTTGCCAACCTCCAGGTGGTGGATGGAGATTTCCTGCTGTTACAACTGATCTCCAGGAGACAGAAATCAGTTCACCTGGAGAAAATGGCCACTTTGGAAGGTGGACTCTATGGCATTATACCCCATTAAAGTCCCTCTCCTCCCAAACCCCACCCTCATTAGTAGGGTTGCCAGCTCCAGGTTGGGAAATACCTGGAGATTTTTGGGGTGGTGGCTGAAGTTGTTCCCACAAGGTTGAATATGTTGGTTGCTTGTTGCTGGGAAGATTCTTACTAGTTCAGTAATAAAAAGCAGCCTTAAATATTGTGTTTGGCAAGAGGCTATAACTAGGATTGCCAATCTCCAGGCTGGAGAGCTCCTGCTATTACAACTGATCTCCAGGCGATAGATACCAGTTCCCCTGGAGAAAATGGCTGCTTTGGCCATTGGAGTCTATGGAATTGGAGTCTATGGAATTGAAGTCCTTCCTCTCTCCAAACCCCACCCTCCTCAGGCTCCACCACCAAAATCTCCAGGTATGTCCCAACCCAGAGCTGGCAACCCTAGCTTATAACCACTATGTTTGACAAGAGCAGAACAAACAGTTGGGTTGACAGACAAAAAGAACATGTACTCATGTTGTAACCGTTGGTTGCCATTCACAGTTAGCCAGGTGTAGGCTGTGTGAATATTTTAAGTCTAATTTAATTTAGCACTTGCATGAGGTGTATGCTATTTATAAGCAAGCAACACCAAATGCTTCGCTGGAACTTGCAGCAGGTGGGAGCCAATTTAGCTCCGAGTCAGTGCACGTGGTGCATAATTCAGAGTTTCGTCTCATTGCCTTGCAAGGCAATTCTTGGAGACCTATGCATGCATCCACTGGACAGAGTTGAAGCAGTGTAAAGAAGAGCTGGAAAGCTAATACCATTAACATTTAGGAGCAGGTTGTGAAAGTATCAGCTCTCTACCTGGTCCCGCAGAGCATACCATGTAAAATAGTATTTACATGAGAAAATTGTAAGTGGCTAGTTCCTGCTGGATGCCTCTCCCTTGCTGAGAACAGAGTTTGGCACATTCGTTGGGACACAAAGAACGGGCTTCCCATTGCCCATGGAGGAAACCCTTGGAGACCAATAACTAATGTTCTATGGTCTGTGACAGACGAGGGCTGTGTCTGGGGATGAAAATGAAGATGTAGCTTTTGGCTTCCACACAGAGCAGTGTCTAGACGCTGTGACTTTTATTAGGTCTAATTCAGGTTGGAGCCATTCAGGGCTCCAGCACAGTAAGCAAAGTAACAAAACAGGGTCGGAGACGGGGACAGAAGGACGATAGCTTCAAACTAGCGGAGTCATACCCACTGAAATCTTCTCAGTAGGGGACAGAGCCAGAACCACTGAGCTAGGGGGTAATAATTAGATTGTAAACTGAAAAGTAGAGCAATAGCATTGGAGATGACAGTCAGCTGGTTTAAAGAAATTAAATGACTCCTGGAGACGCCAGGTCTAAAAAGTGGCTGTGCTGGCTGATGGACACATACCGACGGATTCAGTCCAATGCAGTATCTGTCTTTATAGTATATTTTATGGTCTTGAATCAGATTACTCATATTTACGTTCCACAGAGGTTGTAACATGAGGCATACAAGCAAGTATCTGATGAGAGGTTTCCTGAAGTTGATTGTGCAGAGAATGCATGGCTTAAGATCCCTGTCTTACTGACTTGTTTCCCTGCAAATCCACGTGGATGTGTCATTCTTGTACAAATCTTTAAGGCAGCAATCTTATACACTTGGAAGCAAATCCCAATAAAAGGAGAGGGATTCTTGGGAACATCACTGGCAGCTAATATGACCTGGGCTGAGCTGTGGTTTCCGTTCCTGCATGCAGGCAATTTCAATCTAAGGATGGCCAGAAGCACAAGTAGAAGGGGGGGTTGCCAACCTCCAGGAACTAGCTGAAGATCTCCTGCTATTACAACTGATCTCCAGTAGGTGAGGCTGAGAGAGCTCAAAGAGAACTGTGACTAGCCCAATGTCACCCAGCAGGCTTCATGTGGAGGAGTGGGGAATCAAACCCGGTTCTCCAGATTAGAGTCCACCACTCTTAGCCACTACACCATGCTGGCTCTCACTGGTCTGGCCCAGCAGGCTACACTTGTGTTATTATGATCCAAGCAGCCCAGGATTACTATCTTTATTCTCTTTATCGTCCTTTATATTTCAGTTTATTGTGTATATTCTATTTAAATTGCATTTTTGTAAGCTACTTTGGATTCTCATCAGGAAGAAAAGCAGTGTAACTGCCAAAATAAAAAGTCAGTTTGAGTTACTTCCAGGTAAACATGCAAGATGGAAGCGTTGCTCAAGTGACAAGCAAAAGCAGAAATTTATCTAATTATTTCATTGATACCCTGCCTTTTTCCATCATGGAACTCTTACACAGTGTTCTCATCGATACACTGAGCAGATCCATACCTGTTTAGCTTCAGCAAAGTTACTATATAATCTAACTGTATCCTTGGGCAGTTCTACTGTCAAAATCTTCTGATGATAAAGTCAAAGACACAGGATAGAATGAAATTAAGACAGATTTGTGAACAGTGCATAAGATACATATGTTACAGCTTTGTGCATTACATTTTTCCTTGACTAGAGATTCACAAGTGATCACTACATCTTGAAGCTGAAAAGGTAATACAAAAAATGGCTTTCAGTACTTCTGTATCTGAGTAGAGTGAAACTTTAACTGGAGATGAACTAAGAAAGAGGACTACTTCATGGGACTAATTTTGGGACATCTTCCATTTATGCCAGCTTTCAGTGTCAACCAAGGCCGTGTACTTGCTTAAAGGCCAATTCACTTGGTCATTTTTGTCACCAAGATGTTTCTACAGAATGAGCATACTTTGCTTCCATTTATACGGAGAATGTCCCATCTAAACTAGCAATAGTTTGGTAGCACCAGTGTGCTTTGCAGCAGTTGTCACAGGAGCACTTTCTGGCATTGCTGCAAATGTTTACACAATACTTTGTGTGCAAATGCTATACACATAGACAGTTCATGTGCAGGGGGGGGGATAGTAGGGAATGACTGCAGGAACCAGCTCTGAGTTCATCCTTTATCTAGTTACCTGCTGGCCTCCTCGTGCTGTTTTCAAAAAAGTGTCTGTAATGTGACTTTGGTGACGACGATTCCAAGAATGCTTAAAGACAAGAGGAAGTAGAAATTGAGAAGGAGGAAAAAGAAAGGAAGGAAGTGACCTCCAGCAGGCCGATCTTGCAGGACGAGTGGGTGATGGCCTCCCTCTATAGCAATTCTGGAAAAGATGCAGTTAGGCTTCAAGGTACCACTGGAATTATGTGTAAATTTGGACAGGAAGTCCCAGGTCTGTTCAGCGATCGAGCTCGCTCACTGCATGATCTTGGATCACTCACTCACTGTCAGCAGCACAGCCTCCTGAGGTTTGAAGAGAGCATGAAACAGAAAGGAATGCATACATGCTGACTTGAGCTCCTTGGAACATAAGAAGAGTCCATCTAGTCCAGCATACTGTTTCACTAGGGTTGCCAGCTCTGACTTGGGAAATACCTGGAGAACTTTGGGGTGGAGCCTTAGAAGGGCAGGATTTGGGGAGAGAAAGGACCTCAGCAGGGCATAATGCCATAGATTCCACCTTCCAAAGCGGTAGGGTTACCAGCTCTGGGTTGGAAAACACCTGGGGATTTTTGGGGTGGAGCCTGAGCAGGGTGGGGCTTGGATAGGGGAGGGACTTCAATTGTCATAGAGTCCAATTGCCAAAGCAGCTATGTTCTCCAGATGAACTGATCTCTATCGGCCGGAGATCAGTTGTAATAGTAGGAGAACTCCAGCTACTACCTGGAGGTTGGCAGCCCAACAAAGCGGCCATTTTCTCCAGGTGAACTGATCTCTATCCGCTGGAGATTAGTTGTAATCCCTGGAGATCTCCAGTTACTACCTGGAGACTGGCAACCCTATGTTTCACATGGTAACCAACCAGTTACTATGGAGGGCCAACAAACAGGGCACAGGGGCCAGGGCCTTCCCCCAGTGTTGCCTCCCAGCACAGGAATTCAGAGGTTTACTGCCTATGAATACTGAGGTTCCCTTTAGACACCATGGCTAGTAGCTCTTGATGGACCTATCATCCGTGAATCTAATTCCCTTTTAAAGACATCCCCACTCCTCCACATGAGCTGCGGAGGCTAATCTGGTGAACTGGATTTGTTTCCCCACTCCTACACACGAAGCCAGCTGGGTGACTTTGGGCTAGTCACAGCTCTCTCAGCCCCACCTACCTCACAGGGTGTCTGTTGTGGGGAGGAGAAGGGAAGGTGATTGTAAGCCGGTTTGAGTCTCCCTTAAGTGGTAGAGAACGTCGGCATATAATAACCAACTCTTCTTCTTCTTCTTCTAATATCTATATGATGCTGTAAAATAAGCAGAGACACCTGCCAGAAAATTACGCAGCTATTCTTTGCGGAGCTTCATGCAAACTCTGTTACTAAGTTGACGCACGTGAGGCCGAAGGTGTTAATCTGCTTGTGTCTGAAGCCCAGCCTGCCTTCTGCTGTGACTGTTTTGGCCCTGTAAACGTGACTCTCATGCTGCCTCGCTCTTTAAATATCTGGACTCAAAATAGATGCTTGGGCAACATGTTAGACCTGGCCCCATTGTTCTGGGAGACAGTGTTATTCATTTAGCTTCGGCCAGCTGCTCTCTATATTCAGCTTGGAGGAACAGACTGGAATTTATAACCAGACAGGCAGGCTCAGAGGTTACAGGCTATTTTCTAAGCTGATAGGAATACAGCAAACGGACACCCGCTGGAAATGTGTGTGGCCGCTACAAGGGGGGAAAAATGTTTGCCGAGGAGGGTGGTTTCCCCTCCCCCCAATAAAAGATGAAAGGAAACATTATTTTCGACGTTGGGAGCCTGGCTGTCTACTGATGGCTGGACAAGGCACGTTCCACCAGGATATGATGGTGTGAATTGATATTTTTAATGAACAGGGGCAGGGAATCGCAGTCTTGTGTGGCATGGGAAGTGTACCCACAGGAGAGTGTTTGATCAGGTTTCCCCCTGGTGGCAGATGCACAAAGATGCTTAAACTTGGCTATTACCTGCCCACTTTAACCCAGTAAGGGCTTGCTGCAATATCGATAGCGCAAATCTGCATTAAATCGCTGCCATGCAAAATGTGAATCCTCAGTGTGGGTGTAACCATGTGGTGAAATGAGGAAAGCCGGTCGTTTTACTGTAGAGAGCCAGCGTGGTGTAGTGGTTAAGAGCGGTGGTCTGGAGTGGTGTCTTATCTGGAGAACCGGGTTTGATTCCCCGCTCCTCCACATGAGTGGAGGAGGCTAAACTGGTGAACTGGGTTGGTTTCCCCACTCCTACACATGAAGCCAGCTGGGTGATATTAGGCCAGTCACTCTCTCTCAGCCCCACCCACCTCACAGGGTGTCTGTTGTGGTGGTTGGTGGGAGAAGGTGATTGTAAGCCGGTTTGAGACTTCCTTAAGTGGTGGAGAAAGTCAGCATATAAAAACCAACTCTTCTTCTTCTTCTTCTCCTTCTCCTCCTCCTTCTTCTTCTCCTTCTCCTCCTCCTCCTCCCGCCACCATTTTCCACACCTGATGTAATTCTGCTGTGGAATGGAGTTCATTTGTTTAAAGTTACACAGAAAGACGGAAGGAGGAGGCAAGACTCCCACTCTCTGCTTTGAGTGTTTATTTCACTTTTGCCATGCCTTCTCCTGGATTCCTCCCATTTACTTCCATATTTTTAAAACTTCTCTATTTATTGCAGCAGAGACATTTGTTTTCCTCTAAAAGGTGGCTGGAGCTAGGAATGGGGAGAAGTGGACTGGGTCAGCATTAGGGTTGCCAACCTCCAGGTGGTGACTGGTGATCTCCTGCTATTACAACTGATCTCCAGGCAACAGAAATCGGTTCCCCTGGAGAAAATGGCCGCTTTGGCAATTGGACTCTATGGCATTGAAGTCCCTCCCCTCTCCAAACACCCGCACTCTTCAGACTCCAGCCCCAAAATCGCCAGGCATTTCCCAACCCAGAGTTGGCTACCCTAGTCAGCATGAGGCAGGAATTCTGCACATACGCTGCGCTGTGATAAGGCTTCATACACAAAAAATGGAGACAAATTTGCCATTAATGTCCCAGCCTAACCTATTTACTTTGCGATGATTAAATGAGAGGAAATCCTTAAGTGAGCTGCTTTGAGCTGCTTAGGGAAAGGACAGAAGAGAGCGAGTGATCTGGAAAGACAGACAGACAAGCAGGTAATCTTAATGGTTTCAGATTTCTCCAATGAATCATGAGCACTAATTTTGTGAGCATGCTGAAAATCACCATCTAGAAATCCCTAGCCTCTACTTCTCCCAACTTTGTGTTTCCCAGAATTCCTTCGGGGAACGTTTTAATGGTTTAAACCAATAGGGGTAAGTATATTATGTTGAAATACCGTGATGGAATCCTCACTCACCTTAGCACCTTCAGTAGGGCCATGTAGCTCTGGTTTAGAAGAGAATTTGGCCACAAGCCTTCCAAACCAAAAAGCGTGAGCAAAATAATTGTATTTTTCTTGAGACTTGGTCCAAGACTTGATCCAAGCCAAAACGTTGTCGTACACTCTATCAAAATAAAACCAGCGTGAACATCTGCTGCAGTCTGACGTGTGAGGGTGAGGGAAAGGGATGCTGGGTGAAGAAAGCAGGAAGGAAGCTAGTAATAGATTGGCTCGTCAGGTGCAGTGGCCCTGGCAGTCAATGGAAATATTGGCACGAAGGTGAGGAAGGAATTGAGCAGCGTGCAAAACATTGGAATACAAAGTGTAAAAACAACGAGACTTTGGTAATGAGGAAGTGAAGGGATGCTTATGGGGCAAGAGGCTGAATTTGGCCAACTCTCTTTAGAATAAATACACCAGCGTGGTGTAGTGGTTAAGAGCGATGGTTTGGAGCGGTGGACTCTGATCTGGAGAACCGGGTTCGATTCCCCACTCCGCCACATGAGCAGCGGAGGCTAATCTGGTGAACTGGATTTGTTCCCCCACTCCCACACACGAAGCCAGCTGGGTAACCTTGGGCAAGTCACTCTCTCTCAGCCCTACCTACCTCGCAGGGAGTCTGTTGTGGGGAGGGAAAGGGAAGGTGATTGTAAGCCGGTTTGAGTCTCCCTTCAGTGGTACAGAAAGTCGGCATATAAAAATCTGTCCCGGGACGAGCCCCTCTCAGGGCTGCCCGGGCTGTAGCCAGCCCCCAACCCACCCTGCGGAGCGGATGCCACTCACCTCGTGGGGAGGGGAGCAGCGCGGCGAGGAAGCCGGGCCCTTTGTGGACAGACCCGGCGCCAGCTTCTCAACCCTGTTTTCCTCCCCAGGGTCCGAGCAAGGCAACGAGGAAGCGCAGCCCCCAAGAGACGGCGGCCTCATGCGCTTGTCCCCAGCACTGGACACAGCGCGAGATGCGCGCCCCGCTCAACAGCGGGGCGTCGGACGAGCACGGGCGGGGCAGGAGAGAGCGCGCCGATCAGCGGCCTCACCGGCAGCCACGTGACCCGACTGCCGCCCTTATAGGGAACTTCCGGGGGCGGGCCTGGGGGAGGAAGGGGCGGGACCTCTCTGGCCTGGAGGAGATATAAGGCCAGAGGGGAGCCTCGTCGGGGGGAGAGCAGCAGGAGGTTGGGAGAGAGGGAGCAGACTCTCATCATCCTGGCTGTTTCCGAGGGGGAGACCAGCTCAGATTCCCCCTCGGACTGATCCGAGGCCGAGGAGGCTCCTCCGGCCGGGCCTTTCCCCAGGGCAGAGACCCTGAAGGCGACGGCGGCGCCTGGGAGGCATGACAAAATCAACTCTTCTTCTTCTTCTGAATGGGTAAAATTCTTGAGGTTATATACTTGCAGTGTACATGCATGAACATATAGCGAAGGGAGGATGTTTGCTGTAAGCCTCCTCCCATTTTTATATGCATGCCTTCTCTCACTTTTATTTAATGTAAGGCCCTCCATTTAAAAGGTACCTGAATTAACAATGGCAGGAGTGATAAATATTTATCAGCACTACTGTGCTCCCATCCCAAAGGCCCAAGTCTCCTGTCAGAAAAGTCTCTCAGAAAAGGGCAGCGTGGGATTGCCAGGCCGATTAGCGCGCTGTCTCCTGCCAGTTCTTCCATTACTGGCTCCCCCGAGGCCACATAAAAGATTTAAAAACAAAACACTCCAGACGTTTCCCTATCAAATAAATAAATAAAAGCAGGCTTTCTGACTTCACCCTCTCCTCTGACGGGAGTGAAGCACGAAGGAAACAGAAAACATGCTCCGGGGGAGAATTCCTAGCTTCGGGAAGGAGGGACTCTCATTAGATGCTGTGGGGGATGAAGGATGGAGGGTGGGACTTAGGAAAGGGGAATAAAGGAAATAACTAGGGACTGAGGGAAAGGGGTGAGGAAGAAAGATGATATGGCTAATAGTCAAAACCGAAGTCCAAGCACATATGAGGATGCTGATGCCTCTTATGCTGTCCTGAAGTGGAAAACCTTTGACCTCAAATGGAAGGGCACCGTGCCACTGAACCCCCTGTAAGCAGCTACAGAATCGCCTGTAAATACGAGAATTACCTGAACAATGAAATACACATCCTATTGAAAATGTGTCATTCGGTGAAAGCGCAGATGACGCAAGATAAATAGCATCGATAAACCATTTTTGTCCCCTGCGGTATTTTATAAATGGGGGGCACACACTCCTAACCAACTGGAGGCCATTGCTTAAAAGGTACAGTTCTTTCTGAGGTGAATGTATATTTCTTACAAAAGAGAATTAACAAAACATTTTGGGGATATTCCTTCAAAATCCTTGGATTATACCCAGGTACTGCTAGCCTTTCAATGTTTAAAGAAATTATAAGAAAAGAATAGTCTTTAAGAGAAAGGCTTTGTTCACAAGTAACACCAAATTATGTGTGGAGTGATATGAATAGGTTTATTCATGAGATCTCGTCTCCCTTTTTCTCCTTGGCTCCGAGCAAGATAATTAGTTACTTCATGGGTTTTGACAAACTGTAATTTGCTGCTACATCTCCCGGTTGGTAAACTGTAGCTCATACTTACCCTGCAAACCAGGTTTGCAAATTGTGATTTCTTCCTAGGTTGCAAACATGGTTTACAGAGAAAGCACAAGCCATAGATTGCTACCAGTTTAAATGTACCAGTGAAGTATGGTGGCTTTAAAAAGGTACTGGACACCTTCATGGGGGATAGTTCCATCAATGACTACTAGGCATGGTGGCTAAAGGGAACCCCCATATTTAGAGGAAGCAAACCACTCCTTAACTGCACCGGGAGGCAACATCACAGGAAGGCCTTGAACTCGATGCGCTGTTTGTTGGACCTCCAAGTCGGTTGCTGTGTGAAATAGGATGCTGGACTAGATGAACCAGTGGTCAGATCCAACAGGGCTCTTCATGTATCCATATTTTGTAGCTATGTGCTACATGTATTCTGTGATCATTTTAAAGCACCTTTTGGAGGCTTTAGATGCTGTTGCACCAGGTAATCAACACGAGAATCTGCCTGATACTGAATCAGACCCTTGGTCCATCAAGGTCAGTGTTGCCTCTCAAACTGACAGCAGCTCTCCAGGGTCTCAGGTCGAGGTCTTTCACATTAACTACTACCTGGTCCTTTTAACTGGGACTGAACCTGGGACCTTTTGCATGTCAAGCAGATGCTATACCACTGAGCCACGTTTCTGCTCCATCTCAGAAGCTTCCAGCTGAGGTCTGAACTTCCCTCTCATTTTCAGGTATTGAAGGCTGACTACAGCCCTACCCTAGTCCCCATTTCATGGTTTCTTGCCATAAAATTTTACACGGCTGCTTCCTATAATAGATGGCGCTAGTATATCATAGGCCCTGACATGGATGGCCCAGGCTAGGTTGAGCTCATCAGATCTCAGAGGCTAAGCAGGGTCGGCCATGGTTAGGGTTGCCAACCTCCAGGTACTAGCTGGAGATCTCCTGCTATTACAACTGATCTCCAGCTGATAGAGATCAGTTCACCTGGAAAAAATGGCTGCTTTGGCAATTGGACTCTATGGCATTGAAGTCCCTCCCCTCCCCAAACCCCACTCTCCCCAGGCTCTGCCCTAAAAACCTCCCACTGGTGGCAAAGAGGGACCTGGCAACCCTAGCCATGGTTAGTACTTGGATGGGAGACCATGAAGGAATACCAGGGTTGCTATGCAGAGGAAGGCAATGGCAACCCCCTGCGTTAGTCTCTTGCCTTGAAAACCCTACTGGGTCACCATAAGTCAGCTGCAACTTGACGGCACTTTACACACACGAATATTATACAGTTGTTATTTTAAACTGAGGAAACAACCTGGGACCTTGTCCTCTTTTAGGATTTAGTACTGCTAGTTCGCCTATGTAGATCACTAGCATCACTGGTATTCAATCTATGGTTGATTTTCTCACCAGAAGGAAAATTGGAATACCTGCTGGTGTGGCTCATGCCCTGTTCACCAGTGGCATCTGTTTGTTGACTGGTTCTTGGCCATCTGGCAGGTTGATTCTCCCTATTCGTTCCCAGCAGCATTGTAAGTGCAATCAGCTTTTTGTGAATGTGCACATCTGATTGAGTTGTTCTCCTCCCCTGGCTGACTGCTGCTTTGCTAAGTAGGTAATTGTTTAAATAGACAGCTAAATTAGACACATATTATATAAATCAGTTAAAAATGTGTGTTTTAATACAAAAAATCCTACCATTTGGTGTTTGACTAATTCGTATTTAGTGATGTTAATGATTACCAATCCTTTCGGTTCCATTTTTTGCGCAGGCACAGTTTTGAAGAAGAAAAAACCTGCAAACCTCTTCATAGAATCATAGAGTTGGAAGGAACCACCTGAGTCATCTAGTCCAACCCCCTGCACAATATATCCCCCCACACCCCCAGTGACCCCTAGTCCATGCCCAGAAGATGGCAAAATCCTCTCCAGGATCCCTGGCCAATCTGGCCTGGAGGAAAATTGCTTCCTGACCCCAAGTGGCAATCTGCACTACCCTGGACATGGAAGAAAGGGCCATGAGAGCCAAACACTGATTCAAACCTTCCTGCCCTCCCTCTCATGATTTGCCTAAGGTCATAGAATCAGCGTTGCTGACAGATGGCCATCTAGCTTCTGCTTAAAAACCTCCAAGGAAGGAAAGCCCACCACCTCCCAAGGAAGCCTGTTCCACTGAGGAACTGCTCTTACTGTTATAAAGTTCTTCAGCAAGCATTCAAGTGATTCAGCTCTAAACCAAACAGGACCGATGACCAGCTCACGTCTTATCGTCACGGTTGAACTTTTGAATGCATTAAATGCAAAATCCACAGCATCCCTCTTCACCAGTTCTCTGCATCCAACCGACTTCCTGGACTTGAATAACAATAGAGCCGAGGCACACCGAACACAAATGGCATTAGGTTCTGTCATTCTGTGATAGTGTGTAAAATTATTTTTTCTGCGCTCTGTCAAACAAAGTCAACATATTGCATTCAATGACTGGTTTATTTGTCAACCCTTGGCATTCAGCTGATCTCTCCAGCTACGATGCTCAAGAGGAGTTTGCTTACCAAGATATGTAGTGAGCAAAGGGAAGACTCTAAATATTTGCTAGAAAATCCCACTAATATTGTGGCTTGTTTTCAAAACCAAAAAGGTCACAATGGCTAAAATGTCAAATGCAGATAAAAAAGCAGCAGCAGTATATATTTTCTGTACAATATATTTTCTGTACAATATTTCAGATGTTTCATTTTAAATTAATATACTGTAGAAATGCATTCCATTTGTTTGTCCTTTCAGAGTAAGCTCAGACAGCAAGAAGAATTTGTTGAAACATGGAGTGTTTGCTTGAATGATTCTCATGGATGCGTCAGATTTCCCAAACTGATAGCTTGTTTTGTTCCCAGGCACTAGAATGAATATCTTTCTAGGCATTTTGTTGACTCGTAAACTGTCAGTGGTAGGGCTGTGCACCTATTTTTTTTACCCGGTATTTTTCAGGTTTATTGAACCTGAAAATTTTAGGAAAATCCAGAAACCCTGGATTTTTCGAAAATTTTCGGGTTCAATAAAACCGAACCTGAAAAATACTGGGAAAATTCGGCACAGATGAGAAGGCGGGGGAGCGCTCCTTTCACTGCTGCCAGCAGCAAAAGGAACACTCCCCTGCCTTCCTAAGTGAAGCTCCCCCCGCCTGCCTTCCTGGGACTCCCGGGAAGGCAGGCGGGGGGAGGCTTCATTAAGATCCATGCTGCCAGCTTTGGCAGCATGGATCTATGTGAAGCTCCCCCTGCCTGCCTTCCCAGGACTCCCAAGAAGGCAGGCGGGGGTGTCTTCATTAAGATCCATGCTGCCAGCTTTGGCAGCATGGATTTTAATGAAGAGCTCCCCGCCCTCCTTCCCAGGACTCCCGGGAAGTCGGGCGGGGAGCGCTTCATTAAAATCCACACTGCCAAAGCTGGCAGTGTGGATCTTAATGAACTCCATGTAAGCTTGTATCTTGACTTACACTGTTGATGTATGTGCCTTTTCCCACCATTATTCGATTTTTTTCGCGTACCCCTAAATGTCCTGGTTTGTACCCGTGGGGGTAGTGTACCCCTGGTTGGAAATCACTGTCCTATTGCATCACTTTTTATACCTGGAGCAGAGCTGTCTCCACCCAGCAGGCAGATCTGGCAAAGATCAATGGATTTCCAAATCGAGCCGGAAACCATGCAGTGTGTGTTATTGTAGTTTTTCTTCTTCTGTGTTCATTTCCATGTTCAGTATTCAAACACAGGCCTGAACCTCAAAGCAGGGTCAGATTGGCCATTTAACTTACAGGGGAATTTCCTGGTGGATCACTGCCCTAACGGGCTGCTGGTGGCCAGAAGCAAGCATAAGCAAGCTCTAGCAACTCTGCAAGAACCTCAGGGGCCACTTAGCTCAGCCCTTTAACCAATACGCTTTATCACTGGTTGATACACATACGTACAACATTAGAAATACATTACAAGACTTCTGTGTGAGCCAATTCAAATGGTGAAATATCCATGATATACAACTTTAAGTGATAACGGGCCATACAACATATAAGGTTATTGCTTTATAGCACACCTTTTAGATGTATTTCTGGGTGTGTCTCTATAATAATTGTAATTGTATATATGACCACTGTAATTGTATATATGACCACTGAAGAAGGCAATACAGGCCGAAACGTGTCTGGTTATTTCTTGGTCATTTGTATAGGTTTTTTATCATCAACAATATTGGAAAGTTAGTAATTATTTGTATATATATTCTTTAATTGATTATCCTGTATATAAGGCCCAGTGTTCTTATTTCTGCATACATAGGGGTGCCAACCTCCAAGTACTAGCTGGAGATCTCCTGCTATTAAAACTGATCTCCAGCTGATAGAAATCAGTTCACCTGGAGAAAATGGCTGCTTTGGCAGTTGGACTCTATGGCATAGAAGTCCCTCCCCTTCCCAAATCCCACCTTCCTCAGGCTCTGCCCCAAAAATCTCCTGCCGGTGGCAAAGAGGGACCTGGCAACCCTATGTGTATACTATATAATAAATATTATTTTGTTATAACTTACAGCTCAACTTTCAGGTTCTTTGTTCAGACCCTTCTTTAGCACTGGTAATTGCTGTCAGTTCACCAGTCATCTTTCCTACACTGCTGTCAGCTTTCAGGAGGAAGCAATAGGTGAGCGAATACCCATGGTTTGCAGGGCAGAGCTGAGTGACACCCCCCCCAGCGCTGGCTTGTAGCACCCCCAGGGGCCTCTCAGCTTGGTTTGCTCCAGGGCTTAGTCCACTCCTGCCTAAAAGACATATCTCATTGGTGGCAGTCACATGAGTCACAAACATGGTCACCTTCTCCTAAGGGATTAATGTCTCACTTTTTGTATATTTTTCAGCCACACAGCTACAGAAACCTTTCTGGTGCACCAGCAACTTAAGCAGTCAGACTATGCCCAGGGGCATCATGTGGTATGGAAGGGACCAACTCTGCCACTGTAATTTAGTTCCAGTTGAAGTGAGCTTATAGATGAGTAGAGGAGTGGTCTCACGCCAATGTGCCCATGTTTCATGGGCACCAGCTGCAGAGAATAAGTGCATCTGGTATCTGAATGAAGCTCTCTACAGATGGGCCATAATTTCCCATATATTGAACCTTACAGAATTGGGTTTTTGCTCCAGAATGGTGTAGTGGTTTGGAGCAAACAAAAACAGGAGTGCAGAAAAGCCCATAGTTGCTTCTTTTTTCTTCATAGTACTTGCTCTCCATTTAACTGACCGATACACACTTTATTTTTTGACTTGTTAAACTCTCACATGCTAACTCTGTGAGGGATTTTCACACTGTTTAGGGAAATCAAAAGTTACTGGGTGAAGGAAGCCACTTTAAAAGTAGCAAAACGGGCGGCATGCTTATTTTTGCTTTGCCATATGAGTTAATCCAATTCACTACAAGAAAATAACATGCTAAAATCACGCCATGAAAGTTTCACATAAAAAGGAGTGACTTAAATGGGCCCTTAGATAAACTCTGGCGTTCGTTAACTAATCTGCTAGGGAAGCATCAAACAAATCAACATAAATATTTTATAGAGACAGTCTCTCACTCCATTGCAATCAGATTTTTCACCTGCTCTGCCTGCTGGTTGGAAGGGACCACCAGGGTTATCAAGTCCAACCCCCTGCACAATGCAGGAAATTCACAACTACCTCCCCCCCAACACCTAGTGACCAGAAGATGGCCAAGATGCCCTCCCTCTCATCATCTGCCTAATGTCACAGAATCAGCATTTCTGACAGATGGCCATCTAACCTCTTCTTAAAAACCTCCAGGGAAGGAGAGCCCACCACCTCCTGAGGAAGCCTGCCCTGTTCCACTGAGGAACCGCTCTGTTAGAAAATTCTTCCTAATGTCTAGACGGAAACTCTTTTGATTTAATTTCGACCCGTTGGTTCTGGTCCCGCCTTCTTGGGCAACAGAAAACAACTCGGCACCATCCTCAATATGACAGCCCCTCAAGTACTTGAAGATGGTTATCATATCCCCTCTCCTCTTCAGGCTAAACATACCCAGCTCCTTCAACCTTTCCTCATAGGACTTGGTCTCCAGACCCCTCACCATCTTTGTTGCCCTCCTCTGGACATGTTCCAGCTTGTCTACATCCTTTTTAAATTGTGATGCCCAAAACTGAACACAGTACTCTAGTTAAGGTTTAGAGGTCTAGGTTACCTGAAGCTTGTTTTCACAATGCATGCATTAGCAGTTAGAAAGTTCCAACGTTCAGAATTAGTTTTGTGAGTTTTATGGGCACGTTTGCTGCTCTTCTTTAAACTGCACTTGGAAATTATGTGACAAGATAGTTTTGAGTATAAACAAGTGTGCCAGGAACACGTAGAAATTGGCCTGAAGTTTAAATCATGCTTATCATTAATGAACTTAAGTGTGTCCCCTTTTACAAAGAAGCCTTTTGAGATCCCTGTGCATGATTACTGTAGTGACGTTAACCGTCTTACAACTGTCTACAATAGCTGGAAGTGGTACAATATCCTGAAACCTGGAATAGTTGAATGATGTATTTAAAAGGGAAGATCATGCAAGGCCAAAAATAGCTTTGGTGTGAGGAAATAAAAGCCCGGCTGTTTTTCTTTGTGATGGGTTGGGAATGTTCAAAAACAGTCCATTGTTGTAAATTTAGCCAAGAGATTACTTAGCCCAAAATGTCAGTAACTTTAAGGACCAGACATGAGATTTTTAAAAACACAAAATATGCATAGCCATTGCTCAGTTGTTGCTGGGATCAAAACACTTTCCCCAAAAAAAGTTTTGCAGCTCTTTTTGTTGTTTTTTTAGCATGCGACTACACATTATCACACCAATTATCTTTTTAGTTAATGGAAAGTGAACACAACCTGAAATTGATGCAAAATTAATATTAATGGAGAGCCAGCATGGTGTAGTGGTTAAGAGCGGTGGTTTGGAGCAGTGGATTCTGATCTGGAGAACCAGGTTTGATTCCCCACTCCTCCACATGAGCGTTGGACACTAATCTGGTGAACTGGATTTGTTTCCCCACTCCTACACATGAAGCCAGCTGGGTGACCTTGGGCTAGTCACAGCTCTCTTAGAGCTCTCTCAGCCCCACCTACCTCACAGGGTGCCTATTGTGGGGAGGGAAAGGGAAGGTGATTGTAAGCCGGTTTGAGTCTCCCTTAAGTGGTAGAGAAAGTTGGCATATAAAAACCAACTCTTCTTCTTCTTCTTCTCATTCAAAAGTGACTTTGACATAGATCTTCAGAGAGTGGGATTTGACTATGCACTGAACATAACTACATCTTTTGCACCCAAACATAACGTTCACCCTGATGTGAGTCCCACAAACATAGCTGCACTTTACTTCCCAACAGCACGTTCAGGAGAATGCCTCTCAAGGGCCTGCAAAGACAAGTGCCTTTTCCTATTGCATGGTGCCTTTTTGATAGATCTTGCTTCCCTTGCCTTGTCTTACATGTGCTTTCTTTCTTGCTGTTTCTCCCCGCTATTTTATTTTAAATGGAAGTTGTGTTCAGGACTGGCAGAAGGGAAAGGTTTCCACCCCCTGCTGTTTTTTTGCTCAGAACTGAGGAAAGCAGCTTGAGAAACTAATGGAAGAAAAGATGAACTCTCTGAATAGGACACACTCCGACTCTCATGAACACAGTGGAACGTACTTCTGTGTGCAGATGCATAGGAGCAAGCTGTTAGGTTGCACACGTATGCACATGCAAGTAGGTAAAAGGTAAAGGTCCCCTGTGCAAGCATCAGGTCATTCCTGACCCATGGGGTGACGTCACATCCCCACGTTTACTAGGCAGACTATGTTTACGGGGTAGTTTGCCAGTGCCTTCCCCAATCATCTTCCCTTTACCGACAGCCAGCTGGGTACTCATTTTACCGACCTCGGAATGATGGAAGGCTGTGTCAACCTTGAGCCGGCTACCTGAAACCAACTTCCGTTGGGATTGAACTCAGGTCGTGAGCAGAGCTTGGACTGCAGTACTGCATCTTACCACTCTGCGCCACGGGGCTCATGCACATGCAAGTCCTAATAAACTCCAGAGATCTTCTCTGGAGATTACATGCATACGATTGGACTTGTATTAATGCAGATTCTATAATCCTAAAATGTGTGTAAAAGTCATCTTTGAATGAGTGTCCATTTCATATTGCATTCAATTTCCATGAAGAAGAAACACTGGTGTGTGTAAATGTGCACATTTAGAAAAGAAAGTGTTGCATAGTGTTTACATGGGCATGACTGTGTGTATGAGGGGCAAACGGCATGGTCTTTACAAATTGTGGAAATTTAGGGTACATTAATAGACCAATGGAAGAAAGAAAGCACATCAGTGCTTGAGGAAAATTCCAAGTTATGGGGACATCTTGGACCATACCCAAAATATCACCAGTAACAAGTGAGACATCTATTCCTCCCATCATGCCATTTTATTTTAATCTTTAGAGCCCAAATGCTCTCCTCTTCAAATCTGGGCGCCCTGACCTGTGTGTGCGTCAAGTGCCATCAAGTCACAGCCAATTTATGGCAATCCCGTAGGGTTTCAAGGCAAGAGACTAACAGAGGTGGTTTGCCTCTGCACAACTACCCTGGCATCTCTTGGTGGTCTCCCATCCAATTACTAACCAGGGCTGGCCCTGTTTAGCTTCTGAGACCTGGCAAGATCAGGCTAGCCTGGGCCATCCAGGTCCTGGCAGTCTTGACCTAGCCCCTTCCAGAAAAAGGGAGGGTAGAATGCCTGGAAATCCTGTGTACTGTAAAGCAATTCCCCATTTCTCTTCATTTATTTTTAACTTGATTTTCAGAAGTTTGTGCATCTCTCCTAGACATCAGTCTTGTAGTACACATCATTCCCAAATGCAGAGAGAGAGGGAGGGCAGGAAAGAGAGAGAGATCTCAGTCTCACTTTCCTACTTTCTAAAGATCCAGAAACCAGGCATTCTCTCATCTGCTGCTCATACCATGGGGACTGGGTGGAGCAATGAGAGCTTGTGGAAGGACTGAGCTCAAGAAGAAAATGCCGTTAAGTCCAATCATTAAGATCATATCATAGCGGCATTAACACCTTGTCCTGCATTACTGTACCCTATAGCTAGGATTGCCAGCTCTGGGTTGGGAAATACCTGGAGATTTTG
Source organism: Euleptes europaea (assembly GCF_029931775.1). Taxonomy (NCBI): domain Eukaryota; kingdom Metazoa; phylum Chordata; class Lepidosauria; order Squamata; family Sphaerodactylidae; genus Euleptes; species Euleptes europaea. Next base: position 61,888,700 of record NC_079322.1, read on the forward strand.
AGGGTGGAGCCTGATGAGGGCAGGGGTTTGTGGAGGAGAGGGACATTGGTGGGGGTATAATGCCATAGAGTCTACCTTCCAAAGCAGCCATGTTCTCCAGGTGAACTGATCTCTGTCACCTGGAGATCAGTTGTAATAGAGCGAGATCTCCAGCCACCACCTGGAGGTTGGTAACCCTACCTATAGCATTCCCATTGCTCTGAATTTATGGTTATCCAAAGCTTTTGGATAAAGCTGGGGTGTGGATATATATAGTAAGCTTTGTAATATTGTAAAGACAAGGAGACCTGGATCTCTTTATTACTTATTCATGCAGACTGGCAGCAGCCATATAATGTAAACCTTAGAAGCAATTCAATTTCCACCTTAGTAGAAGGACCTTTAAACAAAAGTCCTAAGAGCAGTGTTCAGGGTATTTCTGTACCTTTTGATAATCCGCTCACAGAAGACGGTGCCTTCTAAAAGACTGTTTCATTATTACAAGTCAGCTTCATAATCAAACTATGAGCGCTATAGAATCTTTGAGGTGTTGGTTACATAAATTATGTCTTGGCCAGGTACCATTTCGGATTAAATTCTCTTTTTAAACATTCTGGCAAGTATTCTTAGTATTTGGAGTCTACACATGACAATTAAAAACCATCATCTTAGTGCAAATTTTGCAGCAACTTTCCTGTGAAGCCAATTCCCTCACGACCCTGAACAAACGGACTAACGTCTGTGGTTGAAGAGAGCTTTTGTCATTTGGTCTACTGTGACATGCTGGCAAGAGAACAATTCCATCAGCAAGAGGTAATTAAGTCTGCGAATACAGCATTTGCCCAGCGTTCGCTGTAAGGCTGTGCTGGTAAAACAGACAGCACCTTCTCGTGGAAACTGATTGCATCCGGTGGGCCTAATGCATGATTAGAAACCTTCATTTCTGTATCATAATCAAATCTATTATCGCATTCCTGCAGATGTCAGTATAGTATTAAAAATACATCTTAAAACACGGGACTTTAAGTTAGTAAGGGGGAGGTGTCAGTACCATCTTCAAAAAGGCCTGGAAGCCAACGCTGGAAAACAATGGATCAGGTGATGGGAGCTTTTTAGCAGTCAGATGCAAAGACAAAACAAAACAAGATTAAATGGACATCAAGAGAGACCGGTTTAACAGTTGGCAAACATCTGTGTGAAAGTAGATGCTAGACTACATGGACCTCTGGTCTGATCCAGCGGGGCTCTTTTCATGTTCTTTTGTAAACCAAGGGGAATTGAAGTATGAGTACTTTTTCTTATCCTTGCATATAAGTTATTTAAGAACATAAGAAGAGCACCGCTGAATCAGACCAGAGGTCCATCTAGTCTAGCATCTACTTTCACACAGATGGTTGCCAACTTTTAAACAGGACCCTCTGGATGTCCATTCAATATTGGTTCAATCGGCAGTTGTCAGGTGATGTTATTTAGCTCCATGCCATGAAAAACTTCAGCTGTCCATTTCTACAACTTAAGCCTCTATTAAAGGGACAGGACATATTTTCGACAACCTTATCAATGGTAGGGTTTCCAGCAACCTGGAGACAAAATGACGTGCCCTTTTAATAGAGGCTTAATGTGTGGAAATGGGCAAGTGAAGCTTTTCATGAAAATGGAGGTAAATAATGTCACCTGGTCATTGCTTCCAGATCAAAACTGATATTAAAGGGATCGCTAGAGGGACTAGTTTAAAAGTTTGCAACCCAACTGATAATGTAAACAGATGCTAAGAGTATTCTGAAGCTTCCTTCTATTGCATTGAAGGGGTGTATTAAGCTGCGCCCATGAGACTGAGTGTGTGGGACATGCAATATCTCTGAGGTGACAACCAAAGGTACAAAGCAATTAGTTTCCAGGTTGCCATTCAGAGAGTTCCCCTGTAAATCTCTCCTGGAGTTCTATTCAAGGATGGACTGGCCCTTTAACTGACTGGGGAAATTCCTGGTGGGCTGCTGCCTAGCTGAGCTGAACCCCTGGCACTAGCTGGGGTGGATCTGGACAGTAGCAGCAAGTGTAGGCCGGCCCATTACCTACTCCCAGGAGGCCAACAGCCACATCCAAGTAAGCTCAGGCCTGATGGATAGTGGCACAGGAAGAGCTAATAGGCAGCCTTAACCCAGAGTCATCATCACCATGTCACAGGTCCAGGTAGGGTTGCCAGCCTCCAGGTGGTGACTGGAGACCTCCCGCTATTACAGCTGATCTCCAGGCGATAGAAATGGCCGCTTTGGCAATTGGACTCCATGGCATTGAAGTCCCTCCCCTCTCCAAACCCTGCCCTCCACAGGCTCCACCCCCAAAATCTCCAGGTATTTCCCAACGCGGAGCTGGTAACCCTAGGTCCAGGCCAAGTGGCCTGTGTTGGGAAATACATGGAGATTTTGGGGGTGGAGCCTTGGGAAGGCAGGATTTGGGTAGAGAGGGACCTCAGCGGGGCATAATTCCATATTCACCTTCCAAGGTGGCCATTTTCTCCAGGGGAACTGATCTTGGTCATCTGGAGATCACTGTAATAGCAGGAAATCTCCAGGTGCCACCTGGAGGTTGGCAACCCTACTACAACCTGCCAGTTCTTAAAAGTGCTGCAACAATTCAGGTACAAACAGAGTCTCCAGAGAGGAAACAGAAAAGGGCCCAAACTGTTTTCAACCCAGATAATCTGGCAGGAAATATGCAGTAAGGAAAAAAGCAGGGTCACTTCATCTTCCCAGGCTTTTCTGCCAGTATTGAGGGAGTCATCCTCTTCATGACTGGTGATGGGCAGCAGGTGACACCACAAAGGCAGAGAGGCCGCTGGAGGCTCCTTAGTAAAACCTTCTGTGGCTAGAAACGCCTCCGGCCCATGGGGGACATGGCAAGAAGATCAGTAACTAGCAAGTAGTTTTTCATGTTCTGCTCTTTGAAATAAGTCAGCCTTTCTTGTAGTACCAGCTGCATTTTCTCCACGTGAAGCCACATATCTTTCAGTGATGCTGGCACATCAGAAAGTATGATAAATCCTGTCTTACCAGCCAAGTCTTCTGTGCAGTTGGCACAGGCAAATGTCCTGATGCTTCCAGCTCCAAATCAGAGCTTTAGAAAGGACCCAAGATGTTGTCTAATCTTTACCTGCCTTAATTGAGAAAACTGTCTGAAGGTACAAGGCAAAGAGGTTGATAAAAAAAAAAACACCAGCTCTCCTGCTTGATGTCCTGTAGTCTCTCCCTGTTTGGTTGGGCTTAAAGATCAAAAGCAACTTGTGATGCCACCTCTGATCTTGTGGTAGTATCTTCTAAATGGAGGGCATACCATAGACAAGTGTGGTTCAGCATAGCTATTAATGAGAAGACTCCAACTCTGTCTGAATGTTTCTCTGGCCACAGCTTTACTATTTTGTAAAGTAAATTATCTACTAACAAAGCTCTGAGCAAAAGCTCCAGTGGGATTCTCAAGAGAACATTTCCAAACTAGGGAGGAACTTCTTCAGGAAAGAAATTTAAGTAATTTACCTTCAGAAGAATAGATGTTTCACTTTTTCATCTAAAAATTACCCTAGGAATGTTTTTTGGTTTCACTCTCAACCAAGTGACGAAATACAGAAAACCGTTTGATATGCCACACTTACTGTTATTTATATGGTTGCTCTGGGACGGGAAATACCTTGAGATTTTGGGGGTGGAGCCTGAGCAGGGTGGGGTTTGGGGAGAGGAGGAACCTCAGTGGGGTATAATGCCATACAGTCCCACCTTCCAAAGTGGCCATGTTGTCCAGGTGAATTGATCTGTATTGCCCGGAGATCAGTTATAATCCTAGGAGATATCTAGCCACCACTTTTTGGCAATGCTAGTTATTTAATATTGTGTGAGGAACTAGAAATAAGGCCACAAAACAAGTACACACTGACTTTTTCCTGCATAGTTACTGTGACATAGTAAAACAGTAAGTGTGTATATGCATATTTGCACATTCTTTGACATAGGAATGTATCACACTGTCATTTCAAGATGACAAGATAATGGGTCACTGATGAAGACACTGCTCAAAACACACACCCCAATTTTAGTAGATTGCAAGTCGATTTCCCTTCTCCTTTCTCTTTGCTCCCTGTTACTCCGTTTTGGTCTACCATTTTCCAAGACATTGAAAACATTGATGTCATCATGCAGAAGACCTTTCAGAAGACAGTTTCAATGTACAGAAATGATGGGAGAATGTTGCATTGATGGGAAAGTTACCATGAGCCAAGCCACTGCTCATGCATGATAAGATCAGACATTTGGTGGGGAGGCCCAGCAGTGAAAAAGAACTATTCCCAATTTCTCAGGAGCTGTGAGTTGGGTGCAGAGGCAGAGGAACAATACCCTGTAGGCAGAGGAACAATACCCTTTGTGCAACGGTCCTGGACACAAATTATGGTGTAAATCTGGCCTATGGCCAAATATATCTATAGTCAGGTGTGCCTACCCTACATTCAGAAACATTTATAGATGGGGTTGGTGATATTTCCATGTCTTTCCCCTTTTTCTTACATAGTATGTCTAATCAGTGGATACTTCCAATTGCTCTAGAACCACAGTCTTCTGTCCCACAGGTCACAACTGTCAAGGCAGTTGCAAAGCCACTAACAGCTGGGAGAGCCAGCGTGGTGTAGTGGTTAAGAGATGATTTGGAGCGGTGGACTCTAATCTGGAGAACCAGGTTTGATTCCCCTCTCCTCCACATGAGTGGTGGAGGCTAATCTGGTGAACAGGATTTGTTTCCCCGCTCCTACACATGAAGCCAGCTGGGTGACCTTGGGCTAGTCACAGTTCTCTTAGAGGTCTCTCAGCCCCACCTACCTCGCAGGGTGTCTGTTGTGGGGAGGGGAAGGGAAGGTGATTGTAAGCCGCTTTGATTCTTCCTTAAGTGGCAGAGAAAGTCGGCATATACTCTTCTTCTACTACTACTTCTTGTGAGCCCCTACAGAGCTGCTTTTTTGCTGCATCTGGAATGTTCTGCTTCTAGTCCAGATCCATACAGGCCGAGAATGCACACCATGCCTTTTCTCTTTCTTGGCACATTTGCTGAGTGGAGCAGCAGGATGGGTCAGTGAATGCACTCAGTAGCTGTGAAGATTTCATTTTCGCAAATGCAGGTTCAGAAACCCAAACTTCAGTTGACTCTCCAGTGCTTTCCATATCTGTTCGCAGCAGGGAGCCACCTCTCCCATCTAAAAGCTCTCTTGGCTTCTTTCTTTCTCACCTCTTCCAGAACACCCCAGCTTGGCATAGCCACGGCCACAGGGTTGCCAACCTCCAGGTACTAGCTGGAGATTACAACTGCTATTACAACTGATCTCCAGCCAATAGAGATCAGCTCACCTGGCCACTTTGGCCATTGGACTCTATGGCATTGTAGTCCCTCCCCTTCCCAAACCCTGCCTTCCTCAGGCTCCGCCCAAAAAACCTCTCTCCGGTAGCGAAGAGGGACCTGGCAACCCTACACGGACACCCTTACCAGTCAAGCCTCCAATGCCATATTCTTGCAGCACAGAGTGCCGTCTCCTCAACAAAACTGATCTTTCTAGGGTTGGACAACTCGTGGAGGTAGGATGACTCTTCAGCAGGGTTGCCATCTCCAATTTCCCACGGCCATTTGCGAATTTTTTTAATGGCCATCAGGCAGGCTAATGGCATAACGTCACTTCTGGAAAAACCTGTAAGTGACAAAATACCTCTCTAGGAATTGCCAGAAACCTCTGTGGTTTTACCATAGAGTTTCCAACAATTCCTAGAGAGGTGTGACATTACTTCTGGATTCCCCCCAAAAGTGAAGTCATGCTGTTGCTGACAATCACCCTCTATGTCCCCACCCCTGCCCAGTCTCCCACTGCAGTATGCCAGGTTATACTGCATAAGGGGAGAGAAGGGAAAAGAGAACTTTTATGGGGGTACTCTGGGTTTCCATCTGTAGCTCACAGACCTAATGGCCTTGAGACGAGTGAGATCATAATTCTAGTTCATCTTCTTCCTGACTCATGGCTGTGATGTCATGTGACTTTATGATATATGGGCCTAACATCTCATGACTTCCAATCAAGTGACAGCTGCTCACTGATTTCTGTTGTGGCCAGGGTGTTAAAGGCTGCCCCTGGGTAGGGGAACTATTAGAAACCTCTACTCTGGAACATAAATACATATCAGTTTTGCACAACTATTATCTCCTTCCTTGGTTCATGTTAAATCTAACGCTGTATCACGCTCTTGATCAATGTTCAAGGGGGTGTTTTTGCTCCATGTTCTTTGCCATTCTGCCTTCCTAGGCTTCAGCCCCACCACCGTGTCTGTGCTGTTCTTTAATCATTCACCTTTTTTAGCCCTGTTGCTCTCTTGTTCATAACCACCTTCAGGATGACAGATTTATTTTTTGCATCGTGGTGATTTAATATTGCAGGCAGGCAGGAGGCACTGGGGAAAGAGATAGTGACGTTTTCTGTGATTAGCCGAGCAATCCACTAACCAATATATTATTTCCCTTTGGCTTGGGACTTTTTTTTTGGGGGGGGGTGCATTTCACTATGTAACAAGTGATATTTGTACCTCCCAAGACAATCAAGAGATGTTTTTTGCATATGTGCTCTTTTCTCCAGCGCTTATCTGTACTGCAGTGTGCTAAGGTTTTTTTGATTATAGTAGTATATAATCATAGAATCATAGAGTTGGAAGGGACTACCAGGGTCATCTAGTCTAACATCCTGCACAACGCAGGAAACTCAGAACTACCCCCCCCAAATGCCCAGAAGATGGGCCAAGATGCCCTCTCTATCATGATCTGCCTAAGGTCATAGAATCAGCATTGCTGACAAATGGCCATCTAGCCTCTGCTTAAAAACCTCCAGGGAAAGAGAGCTTACCACTTCCCGAGGAAGCCTGTTCCACTGAGGAACCGCTCTAACTGTTAGAAAATTCTTCCTAATGTCTAGACGGAAACTCTTTTGATTTAATTTCAACCCGTTGGTTCTGGTCCGGCCTTCCAGGGTAACAGAAAACAACTTGGCACCATCCTCTATATGACAGCCCTTCAAGTACTCTAAGATGGTTATCATATCACCTCTCAGTCTTCTCCTCTTCAGGCTAAACATACCCATCTCCTTCAACCTTTCCTCATAGGACTTGGTCTCCAGACCCCTCACCATCTTTGTTGCCCTCCTCTGGACACATTCCAGCTTGTCTACATCTTTCTTAAATTGCAGTGCCCAAAACTGAACACAGTACTCTAGGTGAGGTCTAACCAGAGCAGAATAAAGCAATACCATCACTTCACGTGATCTGGACACTATACTTCTGTTGATACAGCCCAGGATCCCATTTGCCTTTTTAGCTATCACATCACACTGCTGACTCATGTTCAGTGTTTGGTCTACTAAGACCCCTAGATCCTTTTCACACACACTACTGCTAAGACAAGTCTCCCCCATCCTATAATTATGCATTTGATTTTTCCCACCTAAATGCAGAACTATACATTTATCTCTGTTGAAATGCATTTTATTGGTTTTGGCCCAATTCTCCAGCCTGTCAAGATCATCCTTTATCCTGGCTCTGTCTTCTACCATATTTGCTACCCCTCCCAATTTCATATCATCGGCAAATTTAATAAGCATCCCCTCTATTCTTTCATCCAAATCATTTATAAAGATGTTGAACAACACAGGACCCAGGACAGATCCCTGAGGCACTCCATCAGTCACTCCTCTCCAAGTGGATGAGGAACCATTAACAAGCACTCTTTGGGTGCGATCTGTCAACCAATTACAGATCCACCTAACTGTAACAGGAGCTAAATCACATTTTCCCAGTTTGTCAACAAGAATATTATGGGGAAACTTATCAAAAGCCTTACTGAAATCAAGATAAACTATGTCTACTGCATTCCCCTGATCCAGCAAGGTAGCAACTTTCTCAAAAAAGGAGATAAGATTAGTATGACATGACTTATTCTTGAGAAACTCATGCTGTCTCTTAGTCATCAGATCCATCCTTTCTAAATGCTCAATATAGCAGAATAATATATACACGTAATGCAACAGAGATGAACTGCAAAACCGGAGAACAATGCAATAGAACAGTGTTATGTATACAGGGAACAGAGCAATGAAAACTGCTTAAGTCTCACAGGTGCTAGAGGTGATTTACACACAAAGGGAGACACACAGAATATTAACTGCTTTGGCATGAAGTAATGGGGGGAGGGAAGCATCTGTGGACCCAGAGAAGGTGGGGCAACCCACCAGAGGAAGAAGACATATTTGATAAAAAAATTAAAATTAAGTTTGAATATTGGGACAGCACAAAGTATGAAACTCCAGCTAAGATCTGTCTGGTGAAGTGCTTAAAATTTGGGGGGGGGGGGGGGCTGAACATTGCAAATCATCACGTTATGCCAGGCTGGCAAAAATATACCGAAAATATGGTTATGATTAGATGATGATTCATCAATATTTAGGAAGGTGTCATTGAATGGAAGTTATCTCACAGAGTCTGACTCAAGGCGTCCTGACAGCTTTGGTTTATACTGTGGTTGCATTTGGAAACACCCATGAAGAAGGGAACTGACAGCCCCAATATTAGAAAGAAGACAAAGGGCCTGACAGTGGAACTTGTTTGAAGCAATCCACCTGAACACGGAAAAGTGTTCAAAAGCTCCTGTTAATAAACACTGCTTGCATTTCAGACACAGTCACCCTGGAAATGGATAAATATTTCACACAAGCTTCTATTCTTCTGCCAGTTTTTTCCTTCCCAAGGGCAGGGGCTCATAAAATGTAGTCTTTGTGAATTATTAGAATGAATGTTCCATCACTCTGACCTTTGGAAATGGCCCCACCGTGATTGGCTGGCTGTCCCTACCCTTTCCCCGGAGGTCAGCAATGTTGTAAATATAGGAGCAATGGAAGAGCCGGATAATCGAATTGAGACTTTTCCCCTCCCCAGCGCAATGCAGGGTTTTCATGAGAAAGTGAAATTCCATCCTTGTTAGAGGCTGCCATTTGGGTGTACTCTGGAAGTCACCATGATTGTCCGTACCGGCGAAGTGTGTGACTACATCATGAGGAGGCTGTGTGTGGGTTTTTAAAATTTTAGTACTTTAACATTCAACGAGGCCATTTCCTATTTGCAGTGTTGAGGGCTGCGAGGACAGGAGGAGGAGGAGAGAGGAAAACAGCATCCCTGTCTTTGGGGAAAGAAGGATGAGGACGTTCCAGCACACCAAATGCGTTGGCCACTGCATCAAAGAAAGGGCCAGATGTTTCTGTACTCACCACAGCTGCTTAGCCAAAGCGAAGTACTGAAAGAGCGTGTTGTAGCCTGACAGCTACTGTTTCTTCCTCAGTTTGTGTCCAAACGTTTGTCCCTTAGAGTTTCTGTAGTCTGGCCCTCCTCAGAACTAGACTGCCCACTATGCTCAAAGGGGAGAAGAAAGCCAGGCAGGAGTTGTAGAAGGGGATGGCGTCATAAAGCAAGATTTTTGTTTGTGTGTGCTTCAGATCCTAGTATGTCCTCATTGTCAGGGACAAGCTGCAAAATGAATTAGTGATGAGATTAAAGAGGCACAGAAAGTCTGTAGCTCATTCTTCATTCACGTTTAATGTCTCAGTCTGTGACGCCTCTATCTGGATTTGCTGCTTCTTGGCTCTGAGGAATCCTCGAGGGCCTGCTTCTTACCACCCGGTGCTACTGGCTTTCTGCATACAGCAGTTAAAGGGACAGCATCTGTTTCTTTCACCTCGATCTGGTTGTCTTGGTGATACACCACTGGCCCGTTCTGAGCGATGGACTTCATGAGCAAATTTCAACAGCCCAGCCACTGATTCCTCATTTCAGGATGTCTCTTTCCTTTCTGTCCTGCAGGTCTGTGCTCAGTTTCCTGAAAGCTTCCCATTGAACTCTTTATCTGCACAATGACATCAATTCTGCCCCTGCTGTACCTCATGTCTCCCCCAGGAAACCGTCCATTCCCTTGGGAACGTTAGAAGCTGTATTTCAATCATTACGGCAGTGGCACTGGCAAACAGGTTTGCCCCTGATGGACATGAGCACATGTTCTTGTTGTACTCATGTGCTTCCCTTGATCCTTCCCTTATGTGCACAGCGAGGTTGAAGGTTTCTGGATTTGGGAAGTCTTGAATCAAGCTCCCATTTGCCAAGAAATCTGAAAGCAGGTACTGGGCATATTGAGGGGAGAAAAACACACACTCAGCATTTCACTTGTGCACCAGAATGGACATTAATTGAGTATATTTCACCCCACATAAAATGGGTGGGGGGAACAATGTGAGCATGCAGGCATGGTGACAATCTGTGGTTCGTATCTATCATAGATAAACCTCTGCTTGTTTGATGACACAGGAGTGCCATCCTCCAGGTGTTCTCCCAGAATTACAACTGATCTCCAGGCGAAGAGATTGTGTCATTTTCAAAGCTGGACAGAAATGGAACCTCTCAGGACCTTCCAAATTCCAGCGAACAACATGTGGTGTAGTTAAGAGCGGTGGTCTGGAATGGTGAACTCTGATCTGGAGAACCGGGTTTGATTCCCCACTCCTCCACACGAGCTGCGGAGGCTAATCTGGAGAACTGGATTTGTTTCCCCACTCCTACACACTAAGCCAGCTGGGTGACCTTGGGCAAGTTCAGCTCTGTTAGAGCTCTCTCAGCCCCACCTACTTCACAAGGTGTATGTTGTGGGGAGGGGAAGGGAAGGTAATTGTAAGCCGGTTTGAGTCTCCCTTAAGTGGTAGAGAAAGTTGGCATATAAAAACCATCTTTTCTTCTTCTTCTTCTCTTGGACTATGCAGAGCCCTGAGTCCTCAAAAATGTCAGTAGTAGAGGCTGCAGAACTTGTGTAGATAAAAGCCAAGCAGCCTGGGGGTTGCATTGAAGGCACCAATGAAGAATGACATATCTGGGGTTTGATGGCAGGACAAGATCTACATTTTTTTGAAGGGGGGCAAAAATACAAATTGACGCCCCTCCATATATTATAGACATCCTTTTTCTTTATATAATCTGCTGCTGCTGCCCCCTTCTGCGTGCTGCCAGGGGCAGGCGTCCCCCTTGCCCCCCCCCCCAGATCTGGCCCTGCATGAGGGATCTTGCACCATTCTTTGATGTGCCTGTCTGATCATGAGTACAAGACAAAAGAGACCACCTTAAAAGACTTGAGTTGTCGTTCTGAGTTTGTATTAAAGATTATTCTCAATATTAAAAAAAACTGTGTTCTGTATCCTCATAGGTACATTTTATTCTCCTGATTGCCCTTTGACTTTTTTTAAGTTAGATTTTCTATAGCCTGATCCCCAGAAAGAGCCTTCCCATGATGCTTGTGGGGAAAGGAAGGAGATGGGCAAGGAGAAAGAGAAAGGAAGTAGACAGGTTGCAGTAAAGGCCGCAAAAATAAGCCAAGTTATTTTGTATGAGTTTCAAATCCTGCCTAGAGTTTCCTCCTTGCCAGGGGGAAAAAAAGGCAGTTTGCCATCTCCAGCCATGCAGGAGGAAAGGTTCTCTGCACAAGAAAAATCACTTAGGATCTCATGGTAGTGGCTCAGGAAATACATTTCTGCTTTTAAAAAGAATTGTTTCTGCTAAGAAAGAAACTAGCTCCAGATATTTCCCCAGTGTCTTCCTTTTTATGGAATATCTTAGCTGAGAACCCAGAATTCCAATTACCACATAGAATAAAGATAGATAAACAGAATGAACGTAATTATTGGATTAGAAATAATAATTTAGAACATTTATGTAAAATTATGGATAACAAAGAAATTAATATTACATTTTTAGAATATTTACAAATTAAAAAATATTGGAATAACCTACAAGAAAACGACATATCCGAAATTAGAGATAAATCTGAGTTTGAGAAGCTGAAGTTACAAGACAAAACTCCAACTTCGAAAATTTATACAATTATACTTAAAGATAAATTAAATCAAACAACGGGATATCGGGATAAATGGAACACTTACTTAGACAGAGCGTTAAGTGACCAAGAATGGGAACACATTTTCACAAAGGGATTAGATTTAACAGTCAGTATGCAAATGAGAGAAAATCTAATAAAGATGGTATATATGTGGTATATAACCCCATTTAGACTAAGTAAAATCCATAAATCAGAAAACGACAGCTGTTGATACTGTGATAGAAAACAAGCAGATTTTATACACATGTGGTAGAAATGTGAGAGAGCTATGTCATTTTGGTCTGAAATAGTTAAATGTCTAACGGTTGGAATGGAGGTTGATATTCCATGTAAACCCAAGATATTCTTGTTAAATCTGGTACCTAATCTAGCTAAAGATCAACTTTGTATGGTGTTACATATGATAACTGCGGCTAGAACAACCTTTGCCAGTCACTGGAAACAAAAATCAACTCCAAAGATAGAGGAATGGCTGGTTAAAGTTAAAGAAATATATGTTTTAATTAAGCTAACAGCATATCAGAAAAACAGAGATACAATAAGATTGGATGCGGTATGGTCACATACAATAAGTAAAATAGAGAATTTCATAAATAAGGGCGGGAAAGAGGAATGTGTTGCACTTAGTCAGGACGTAATGATAAATATAAAGACATAGAAATAAGCTGTAGCATGGGAGACTTGATCTTATTTTTTTATGTGTGATATATATATATATATATATATATATATATATATATATATATATATATATATATATATATATATATAGCATGGGAGACTTGATCTTATTTTATTATGTGAGAGATATATATATATCTCACATAATAAAATAAGATCAAGTCTCCCATGCTAGCTATATATATATATATATATATATATATATATATATATATATATATATATATATATATATATATATATATATATATATATAAAAGACTGTCAGTAATTCTACTTTTTTTAGTTATTGTCATTGTTTTTTTTCTAATAAAATAAAAAAATAAAAAAATAAAAATAAAAAGGATTGTTTCTCTGTTAAGATAACAGTACTTCAAACCACACGATAGCAGGGGCATAATTAATGTTTACTTATAATCAGCATCTTTCTGTGCCAGCAATCATGGCAGGCTGAAACGAAGCTGGGGGAATGAGAAACCCCGCTGCTTTCAGCTGTCTGGAGCAATAATTACACAGTGCCACGGCACCTCTGGGAGTCTGGCACCATTTATCCTCCCTGCCTCTCCTCATTGGTCACCTGCCACGCGGCAGTCCCTAAAGCAGCCAATCAATGGCATCATTTTCATACAAAAGAGGGAGAGAATTGCAACGGGAGGGAAAAAGGCTCTCACTCTTTCGGCAGAAAAGCCCAGGCTGCAGCCTCAAATGAGGTTAAAATGAGCTCCAATCAGAGAGGTAAAAACATAACAGGGCTACTTAATCTTATATAAATACAGGAGCGATGGAAGTGGAGGAGGAGAGAATAATCATTGCCTCCTGTAGAGTTTCTCTGGAGAATAATTATTAGCTAGGCACTGAACAGATTGAACCAGAAGCAGACTGCTTAGCATTCACGCCCTACCAACTCGGAAGCAGAGTCACAGGCTAATTTGAATTTGAAGGTGGGCTCCCCCCACCCTTTCCTCTCCGTTTGCAGCAGAAGCTGCCGCATACCAATTCTTCCCCTGGACAGTGACGGATAAAATCAATAGCCTTCCAATCTGCAGCCTAGGTGCAGACTTATATCTAATATAACGTGAGCGGCAATTCTTGAAGCAGAACGGCATCCGGTTCATCGTTGATTTTGAATGAACAGAAGAACCAGCAAGAGTTATTGATATCTTTGAGCTTTTAAGCATAACAATTGCTTGCTTACAAGCAGGAAAGGCTACAGCTTTATACCATGGGCATCTTCTGCAGTTACTCTAAGAGCCCATTCCTGAGCTGGTGGCGTGCGGAGTCGGCGGGCAAGAGGCGCAGCTGTACCTCCTCCTAAGCAGTTTCACACACGCTGCGAGAACGAAAAAGCTTTTTTTGTTTTCAACAGGGCTAAAAGCCCCATTGAAAACAGTGAGGCTGCGCCTGCTAAAAAGCAGGCACAGCACCGCTGTTCCCGGCGCCGGTGTAACAGGCTGAACTGGGACAGGAAGCCGCCTAACTGGTGGCTCCTCCCCCCAGCCAGCCCTGGGAACACCCCCCTGTGCCGATGCAGCCACTGTATGCCGTGGCCTGTGCCACAGAGACGCTGCGCCAGCGGAGGGGCGAGGTGTGGCTCCGTGGTGCTTGGGCACTGGCGGAGCCACCCTCCCCACCAGCGTAAGTGCGTGTAATCGTGTGATTACACGCACTTACGCTGGCGGGCAGGTCACGCCGCCTCCTATTGAGATTCGGCACGAATCTCAGGAATGGGCAGTAATTCACCACTATGGTCTATGGTATAGCACTGGGTCCTTCTTAAAAGCCAAAGCTCCTCACTATTTAGCAACAATTAGTACAGATGCAGGGGAGAGGAAGAGGTGTTGTCACATTTCTGGTCCTTCAAAAGCAGAAAGTTGCCCAATTATGAAGCTGCCACATGCCAAGACAAACCATGGCGACATCTAGCTCATTGGAGTTGTCGTGAGGATGAAAAGGAGAAGAGAATGATGTAAACTGCTTTGGTCCCCACTGTGGGAAAAGGCAGGCTGTAAATGAAGTAAACCAGCTTTATATCTCCTCTACCCACCCCCCTCCATGTACAGACTCATAAAGACAAAAAATGGCTAAAGTGAGAAATATTCCCATCTCTTCCATTTGGTCTCTAAGGTGCTACCACACTCGAATCTAGCTGTACGTACATGAGATTCTTTCTTGCCGGCTACAGGAAATACATTCTTGAGTCCAATCACTGAGGCCTCCTGATTGCTAGATGATCTTCCCCTTCCTCTTTCCACGCTCCTTTTCCCTCTATTGTTTCTTCACAAACAGTATTATCAGCTGAAGGTACTTTCTCCTTCTTACCTTTACAAAAACAAACAAAAAAACAGCCCTGTGCATCCTAGGAACTTGTTCAGTTGCTACAAACAGGACTGACTGAACTTGACTGCCTGAGCAGCTCCATGATTGTATCTGGCAGCTTGCGGGGTGGGGAGGATTGCCCCTGCTGGGAAATCCCAGGGGTGTCTGACAGCCCAGAGGGGGCATTGACCCCACCAGGAAATCTCGGGGGGCTTGAGCCCCGGTAGTTTACATCCCCGCTGCCACGAGCAACTGGTGATTTGGGAATTGTGCTGTTCACCGTTTTTGTACTCAGTTAGGATTTTGACAATAAACTGTCCATTCTTTGGTCAGGGAAGCTATGAGGAGGGATGTTCTGAAGGAACGTAAACCCATTTTTCCCCCTTCCATAAGATACTGATGCTGAATGATTTGAGGATTGTGTACTGAATGCTGAAATAAACATAGCAACAACTTATTCCAGATAAAAGGCATGACAGAGTTTATTTCTCGATCAAAAATAGAAAGGGTGGAATTTGGAATATGTACAGTCCTAATTATAGTGTCAGTTGCCTGAAGCAAAACACAAATACAACTAGAAATAGAAATATATCAGATTAGCTAAACCTCATTGAATTTGTGGGCGCCTTTGGAGTTTTGGGGACAGGTGGTGGGCACCACCATAAAACGGCTGTCATAATTGGTCCAGTCTCAAAGTGGCCTCCATAGAGGCTCAGTCCAATCATATAAGTGGGAGAGTGCACAAAACATTAAGCGGTTCTACAAAATGTTAGGAGGTTCCAAGCCAAGCACCTTCCTGTCATAGAGACACCTGTTTCCCAATGGGTGCTCCCTGAAGACAAAAAAAGATGGTGTCTCTTGGTCTCTTCTGGAGTAATTCCTGCTTCGATGAAATGAAGGGAAACCAGAATTATCCCTTGAATTAGTACATAAAGAGCTAGAGGCAGCATCTGGGAAAGGCCTTGGCTTGTATGCCCTGTTTGTTGGCCCTCCAGGACATGTGTTTGTCCACTATGAAACCGGTTGATGGACCACTGGTATGATCCTGTAGAGCCCTTCTTATGCTTCAGGGAAGAAACAAGTGGGTGCCAAAAATATATTGGCAAGCACTATAGTGCCCACAGGGATTACTGATATTATTTGAGTTATATAGTACAGTTGTCCCAATGGCTTAGTTCTAACAGGAAATTGGGGGATATATATCCTATCCTAAGGTCCGGTTGGTTTCCAGAGGCCAATCTAGAGATGATGCCAATCATTCACTAGTAGCGCCTACTGGCTGACCAAGGCTGCTGTGGTCAGCTGGACTTGATACATTTGGACATCTGTATTGTTCTTTTCCTGGAAGGCTCTCCGCCTACCCATGAAGCATTCCTACCACCTGCCATACATGTGTACCAGTTGCCAGCATCATCATAGAGTTTCGTGACATAAATCATTCCATTGTAGACACAGAAGAAAGGGATTTTAGAGAGGTGGACAGATACCGGCCAGTTATGCAGGGTCGATTCTGCTCCTTGCTCAATG
This sequence comes from Euleptes europaea, assembly GCF_029931775.1. Taxonomy (NCBI): domain Eukaryota; kingdom Metazoa; phylum Chordata; class Lepidosauria; order Squamata; family Sphaerodactylidae; genus Euleptes; species Euleptes europaea. Next base: position 61,905,188 of record NC_079322.1, read on the forward strand.
CTGATTTTTTTAATCCGACCTTTAAAATGACTATTCACGGTCCCAATGAAAGAGGAGAAAGTCAAACAAATTCCACCCCCCAGTCACCTGCTCCTTCGTTCCTTCGTTTGCATAGCCATTAGCAATAGTTGTTTGCATAGCTAAGCTGCAGCTGGGATTCTGCATGCTTCCTTCAGTGAATGCTTCGACGTGGGGGCGGAGCAAATACAAAAGGTTGTGTTAAAGGGGCTCTTAAGAAATGCGAAGCTGGTATGCGCTGGCTTCGCAGTGACTTCTGGAATGACGGTTCAGTGTGAAGAAATAAAAAAAATGCTCGGCACTTCAGCCTGGAATGCGCTGCTAATTACCAAGCATAAACGGCCACTGTCTCCACAACGCTGAAATTGCCAACTCCAAATTTTAATGGGATAAATAGGCCCCAGAAGTTTTCCACTCTGAGTTCAAGAAAACTACACTGCCAGATTTCTGCCCCTGGAGACCTTTGCTCCGCTGCTGAAGCAGATTTCAGAATGCTTCAAAGGGCAGTGAAAAATGACCCTGAACAGACACTCGGGGACGCATCAGGAATCTCCGTTTCTGAGGCATGAAAGGAGAATAATTATGCTGCGAACAACTGTTTAGCATTCAGAGCATAGCAATAAGCTCTGAAAGGTTTTCCAGCCTTTTGGGAAGCAACAGTTGAGCTGTTTTGTAAAGACGACTCCAGAGATGAAGATGACTCCGCTAAAAGAAAGGCCTCTGGCCAGGCTCCATGCTAGCAATTGGCTTGCGGTGGAAGAAAATGGATTGCCTAACAGATAATTGTGCATTTATTATGCCCCCTGTTGCTGCTGAGGGCCAGTGGAAATTTTGGAACCAGCACAGCTCTATACAGACTAGAGATCCTTTTTAAATAACCGATTATGTGGTCATAATGGCAAAGAAAAATTACTTTATACCACCAGATATTGATTACTCTAATTTACAGATAGTTTCTTATATCCTTACTTATTTTCATCAGCTAATTAACAATCAACAGTTGGCATTAGCAGGACATTCCCACTCATTATAAAGGATGGGAGGGATTAAAATTGACCTTCTTTAGCACAGTGTACTTTACTTGAACAGCCCAATTGCCCTATAGGAAGGAGACCCTATTAGGTGGATCCATCCAGAGCCTAATGGATCTAGGTGGTTTTCTGATGGCTCTCAGAGAGTGTGTTTGCAGATAATTCTATCAAAGCCCTAGCCAAATCTGTGAATGGTAGAGTTTAACAGGGTAGGTGGCCCCTTTTCCCCCAAGCACCCTCTCCTGTTGATAGGGTTGCCAGCTCTGGGTTGGGAAATACCTGGCAATTTTGGGGGCAGAGCCTGAGGAGGGTGAGTTTTGGGGAGGGGAGGGACTTCAGTGCCATAGAATCCAATTGCCAAAGCAGCCATTTTCTCCAGGTGAACTGTCTTCTATCGGCTGGAAATCAGTTGTAATAGTGGGAGATCTCCAGCTACTACCTGGAGGTTAGCAACCCTACCTGTTGAATAGAGTCCATTTTGCTCCCTGTTGTTGCTGAGGGGGAGTGGAAATTTTGGAACCAGCACAACTCTGTACAGACTAGAGATCCTTTTTAAATAACCTATTCTGTGGTCATAACGGCAAAGTACTTTATACCACCATTTGTATCTGCTCAGAACTGTCTGACAGAACTGTTTTGAGTACTCAGCCCTCGCCCTCCCCCGATTTATGTTGATTTTCAAGGCGACCCTACCAAAGCCTTAACTGACCGCTGTGACATGTTTGATCGGCACTCCATGGATAAAACTGCTCACATCCACTTTGGGTTGGGTGTCATTGTGGATTGACTACAAACACCAGATCGGATGTCCCTATAGCACCATCCTGCCGTGACTTTTGTGATGTCTTCCACTCCTTGCAGCTTGAGAAGGTTGACAGAGGGGTTGGAGAGCTGCAGCCGACCACTCGAATGCTCAACTCTTGGGCTCTTCGTTGCTCATGACATCATGCTGTGGAAGCACGACTTGAGTCCAGGAGATCATGAATGCTTTCCTGAAAGGGGAGCACTTCCTGCCGTTTTGAAGGAGGGGATCCTTGGAACACTCCTTAAGAGGCCTATGCTAGGCCAAGATTGTGCTAAATATTGGTCTGTTAACATATCTGCCCTTATTGGGGGGGGGGGATGCTTGAGTGGAAAAATTAAGAAGCAAATTATCTAGCCTTCCTTTCAGTCTGTTTTCCAACATGGGTGTGGCACTGAAACTGTTTCAGTTGTTTTGCTCAATGATCCACTGGGATCTCTCAGTGGCTTTTGACATCATCTACTATTGCATCCATCTGGAGTTGTTTTTTTATATACTGACTTTCTCTACCACTTAAAGAAGAATCATACCGGCTTAAAATCACAATTCCTTCCCCTCCCCACAACAAACACCCTGTGAGATAGGTGGGGCTGAGAGCGCTCTAAGAGAACTGTGATTAGCCCAAGGTCACCCAGCAGGCTTCATGTGTAGGAGTGGGGAAACCATCCCAGTTCACCAGATTAGTGTCCACCACTCATGTGGAGGAGTAGGGAATCAAACCCAGTTCTCCAGATTAGAGTCCACTGCTCCAAACCACCATCCTTAACCACTACACCACAATGGCTCTCAGACTCCAGAAAGTAGTGCAGAGTCAGTTCAAATTGCTCTGTGGTATTTCTGCTATGGAATATAGCTAGGGTTGCCAGCCTTCAGGTACTAGCTGGAGATCTCCTGCTGTTACAACTGATCTCCAGCCAATAGAGATCAGTTCACCTGGTGAAAATGGCCACTTTGGCAATTGGACTCTATGGCATTGAAGTCCCTCCCCTCCCAAAACCCTGCTCTTTCAGGCTCCGCCCCAAAAACCTCCCACCAATGGTGAAAAGGGATCTGGAAATCTTAAAAAGGGCTGTTGTTTGCATGAGATGTAAGACAAGGATGGCTCTGGGCCTATTTTGCTACCCTGATGATCAACACAGGAGTTTGCTATTAGAAGGAACAATATGAATTATGAACGCAAACAAAGTGAATTTAGGAGTATGGTATGCTGACAAGCTGGTTTATACAAGTGTTGTGGATTATGTATGAATGCTTAGTATAAAAGGAATTCGCCGTAACGTTTTGCATTAAGAAGATAATTGTCCATTCAACCATTTTCAACTGTATTGAAAAGGCATATTAAGAAAGGGAACCCATTTTATTATCTGTAACTAGGAAGGGACTAGGCTTGTCCTGTCCCAAATACATTTGATCAGTTTAGAGCGCCTCTCGCTCTCAGTCCAGCCTCATTAACAGGCAGCGGCAGGACTAACTGAAGCCCCTCTCAATGCTGTCTGCAGGCAAAGCAGCAAAGCCGGAGCTCTCACCAGGCACGGCGCATTCCTGCCTACATTCTGAATGAGGAGATTGTACAAATAAGGAAACAAACCCTCTCCAGTCACACTGACTTTTCAGTGCAGGCAAAATAGCAGGTGGGTGGACGAGGCCTCAGAGAAATAGCTGCGCTTACCAAAAAGAGGAAAGGAATGACAAGCAAGGAAATGGGGGCAGGGGGCCATGTCTGTGCGTTTCTTCCAAACCTATATCAAAGTCCCCAAAATGGGAACTTAAAAGGTGTTTTAAAACAGTTCTTGGAGATAAATTGCAATGTGAATTGTATCCCGACAGGTCTCTCGCCTTGAAATTGATGCAGTTTAGAAGTCTTACCTGGGGCTCAAAGGAGTTGCTTTTGCTCTTTCAGCTCCCTGTGAGCAAAGTCAAAACCTATTTCTTCCTTACGGTCTCTGGTTGACAGACCAGTCCAGAGACACTCCTGAAAACACTAAGGATTCATCGGGGAGAGAGATTCTTATTTCCTGTTGTCTGGTGTGGTAATCAGTCAGGAAAGCCTTTGACTGAACACTGTTCAGGTTACAAATCTCCTTTGTTTTGTTCATTAAAAGTTTGTTTCCAGGTAATCTTTTTCAATAAAAGTAAACCTTCAGATATCTTCAAATTGTCAACACTAGGTCTGAGCCTCTGACTCCATCATTTAGGGTTGTCAATTTTGGACACGTTTTTAACTGGATGGCCACTCCCAGTTTAAGCTACCGCGCAGGGTTGTTGTGAAACCGTGATGCTGATTCTTCTTCAGAGAAATCAGGGATGGGACTGCCAATATAATAAAATACCCTGTTAATACTCAGTAATTACACAGACAGATATTAATTATAAAATTAATCTATTCAGATTTAAAGCTTATTACCAAACCTCCTTGTAACCCTCCTCTTTCTGCAGGAAATTTAAATTAGTGAACACACAAACACATGAAGCTGCCTTATATTGAATCAGACCCTCAGTCCTTCAAAGTCAGTACTGGACTTCCTGCTGGGGCAGCTGGGCTGAGCGCCATGTTTCCTGGACTCTCCAGGAAAAATCCAAGAAATGTTCAAATTGGGGTGCTAAACAGCACCTCAACCCGGTCCTAAACAGTGGACTTGGGAAGCAGGAATTCCCTGCAGCCACTTATGCGGTTTGACCTCCAGAACTCTCCGAGGGAGGCTTCTAAGCCCCTCGGAAGTTTTGATGCCGGTCCTGCGGGCAGAGGGAAAGTCATCGCCGGAACATTTCATGGGTAATCAAGGTTCAGTCCTCCCCCTTCAATCACCATCTAAGAAAATTATCAATACCGTAACCTTATCATCCAACATCTGAGTAAGTTGCAAGAATTCTTTTGTATTTACCTTGAAATTGAAGCTCTGGAAGATCGTAACAATCATCAATGCAATCTGCATCTCTCTGTCCAGAATATAAGTGACTTTGTTTGTTTAAAAAGACTATAGTTGAACGGCAGGAGCCTTATCTATTCGATCTCCACTTTGGCATAACAAACGGGACGGCTGACAGACACTCTAGCTACCAATTAGAAGCCGAGGTGTTAAAAGGGGTGGGAGCGAATGGGCTAAATTCCTCTGGAGATGATGTCTTTCCGATTCATCAAAGAAAACCATCGAGACTGAAAGGGAAAGATCATACAGGAAAATCGCAAGGCTTGAAGTGTGTCTTTATTGTGCAACACGCAATATATTCCTACTACTGGAAAACAAGACAGCCGAAGGTCCGCGATTTAAATAATGCCCAGCTCACCCCCTTCTTTTACAATCGAGCAGAGTGTCAATAAAACTTGATGGCCCTTTACAACAACACTAATTGTTTTACAGCAGAGAGAAGAATTTGCAGCCATTTAATCCCGGGACCTGTATAATTGATGAATAGAACCACTACAAGGTCTTGGACCCTGCCAACATATTTAAAACAGCACTTCTTGGTATTGGTGAATTATTAGAACTATTTTCAGAAATAAACATGGGAAAGGCCGACGAGAAAATACAGGAAATGTTAACAAAACACATGGATGCCTTTACTAAACAATATGAGCAACAATCTCAACGTCTGGCTCAGCTAACCAACATATTGACTAGTCTAACTCAAACTACCAACCAGACTAGTCAGAAATTGGACATTTTGGCAAGCGAAATTACAACTATGAAATCTCAAATATCTACAATGAAAACTGACATGGGAAAAATGAATACTTCAATTAAAAAGGCAATTGAAGAACAGAAAGATATTAAAAATAAACAGATACTTCAAGGTAATCAAATTCAAGCTATACATTTCCAACAAGAAAATGTTTTAGACCAACTGGCTACTATGGAGTTAAAATTAAGACAATCGAACGTACGTCTTTGCAATTTTCCAGAAGCAATGGGATGTACCAGAATAACTATCATAAAATCATTGGCTGACCTGATTCATATAAGTGAACAAGATCTGGATTATGCAATAAACAAAGTATATAGAATTCCTTTACCCACCAGTTTGGAGAAGACAAAGGCAAGAGATATTATTATTTCCTTTTATGATATAAGGATGAAAGATTATATTATGCAAACCCTCTATGATAATCCTTTGTCTGTGAATGGAAATCCTCTTATCACTCTTAAGGATATCCCACGACATTTGATGATGAAGAGAAATATGTACAAAGAATTTACTGGGACATTGAAGAAGAATGGAATAAGATTCTGCTGGATCTTCCCACAGGGAGTCACTTTTACCTACAAAGAGGTCAGATTTACTATCACTTCACAGGAGGAAGTAAAAAACTTTTTGAAGAATTATGAAAAAGATCTAGCTGGCCTTAACCAGGAGCCACAACATCAACAAGAAGAGGAGAAAAAGGAGTTGGCCTTGACATCTGGACAAAAAAGACAGGACATTAAAAATAACAAAAGTGTTGGAAAAACAAAAATTCACAGCAAGAACAAAACTAAAAGGAAACATGCAGTTTATGGGTGATAGAGAGAAACAGAGGGCTAAACAGGGATTTAAATGATGACTAGGGAATTTTGTATTTACTGATCTAATCCTTTTACCTTAAGAACGGTTTTGAAATAAAATCTGTTACTATATATGAAATCAATAATAAACACGTACTAATTGTAAATGAATTGAATAATTTAGAATTAATTTAGTAATCAAGCTTGATGTATTTTTCTGGATTAGAACTTCTTTGCAAAAGAATAGATAAATTTATAACAAGATGGAGGAAGGTGAGGGGGAAGTCTCTTATTTGAATATCTTTTAATTAATAGATGAATATGCTTTTCGATGACGCTGTTAAAGTTTTTTATTGTATGATTTATGAATTGAAAATGTTGTTGAAAAGTACCAGACAGTAAAATATTTTAAAAATAATAAAAAATTTATGGAGAAAAAAAGTCCTTCAAAGTCAGTACTGTCTGTTCAGACTGGCAGCAGCTCTCCAGGGTCTCAGGCAGGAGTCTTTCACATCACCTGCTTGCCTAGTCCCTTTAACTGGCGATGCCAGGGATTGAACCTAGAACCTTCTGCATGCCAAGCAGATGCTCTACCACTGAGCCACAGCCCCTCCCCACACATGGACACATGAAGCTGCTTTATACTGAATCAGACCCTTGGTCCATCAGTCAGTATTGTCTACTCAGACCGGCAGCGGCTCTCCAGGGTTTCAGGTAGAGGTCACCTACTTGCCTGGTCCCTTTAACTGGAGATGCCAGGGATTGAACCTGGGACCAAGCAGATGCTCTACCACTGAGCCATGGCCCCGCCCCATATGAACTTCTGGAGCAGCACATTAAGGTAAGCACAGAAGGCATCTAGGCCAAGCATGCCATTAATTGCAAATGACCTCCTATAGTTACCATATCTCAGGGCTTCACCTGCTCTGGTGAGCTGCCAGCAAAGACTCTGCAGAAAGCTTCCAAAAGAGGGAGGCAGCAGCCCTCTTACTGCTCACTTCACAGTGTACCTTCTGTGAGGAAGGCGAAGAAATCCAAGCATCTACGGACTGGTTTTTGCATTCTTGAGTGCCTGAGAAAAGGTTCCTTTTGTACAATTTAAAGAGGCAAGATTAAACGGATTAACGCACTAGCAACAAGCTATAATAAGAGCAGATAGGGCAAGCCATACCTACCCGGCTAGTTAATTCTACATCTGCAGTAATGCTGGCTTTTGTGGAACTCTAAAAGTTGCTTTCAAATCTGATTACTTTGCAGTGAAAAATGCAACCGGCAATCAAAGACAAGAGCCTTCTTTCTCCCAGATCAACTGTTCTCTGAGCAATTAAAATCAATCAAAATGTAAAAAATTCTAGCAGAGCCAAGCTGCCCTCCACCTAGTCTCCTGCAGAGGAATAAAAGGAAGAGCAGAGAGAGAAAAAGAGAGAGAGAGCCCTTTCTAAACTACTTGCTTTACAAATGCCCCCCCCCCTTTTAAGCAAAATTGCAATGCAGAAAACATTCACTTAAGCTCTATTATTAGGAGGATGGGCTATTTTGTAAGGACTTGATCCAGCCGAAAACAGCCTCAGCAGCTGCTTGTCCACACAGCTTTGCCATTGTGAAGGCTCATTAAGATTCTCCGGAGCAGCTCCCTTCTTCCCTTTGGTGGCTCTGGAATGCCTCATTAGACATTCAGTAGCTGGCCCCTTCTTTGGAGTCCTGGGTCCGGCTGGGCCTGGCCAAACTTTATGGCCAATAAATCAGCAATTGATTGCGACAGGTTACTGCTCTTTTCTGCCTGGGCATAAAGCTCACACAAACCTACCCCTGCTATCCATGTTTAACTTATCCTGTAACGACTGCACTTGAGTGTATTCACTTCCTTCCTTCTCATCTCTCCTAGTTATTAAATGATACTAAGGAGTCAGGAATCTATAGTTACGATACCAATAAGGATGCTATGAGGGGATTTAAAAAATAATAATAAAGGATGTTCAGTACCATCAGTGGTTAGAGGGCAAAAACATGTCTGACCACTTGCACAACTTAATAAACTTCAGGATGTTGCTTTAAGCCTACAAGTCCAACTCACAAGACTACAGCGAACTGTTATCTTTTGTACATCCAAATAGCATCGGCTCAGTTGCCAGCCCTCCGCAATAATTCGTCGTGACTCACAGTTACTTAATTTGCAAGTTCAATATATTTTGAGTGTCACTAATTAGTGGCATCCTAGCCAGCATCCCAAGGAAAGCACTAGTTGTTGCCAACAAAGCAACACCCTAAGTTAGCAAAACGTGTTTGTTCCTTTGAGAGACAGCCACACTCCAGGCTAATAGATGCTGATGTTTTGGCCTAGACAGCTTTGATATGTTAATTCCAACATTGTTTGACACTAGTAATTTTGAAGGCCATCTCTTTTGCATGTCCAGTTGGGAGCTTGCAGAAGGCCCCCCCCCCCAATAATAAATAGCAGTTTCAACTTTGTTGCTTATCGTATCATGTTATAAAACAGAAAATGTAAATTAACTAAGCCCTTTGAGGAAAAGGCTGCTAATTCCAAGAACCACAGTTCATTCATGGTGTGAACTATATGGAACAGCATAAGTGGCTAGAGAAAACTGTGAACAATTTTACTGGTGGCTGATATTGTATGCTCAAACCAACAAAAATTACGTTGCAAGGTAACAACAGCAAGTCAATATACTCAGAAGTAGAATATATGTACTAATATACCAAGTGGAATATAATACGCAACATTCCAAAAACAGTATCAACTGGTTCAATAATCAAACCATAAATGTCCATATAGAACAAGAAACAAAAGCAACATCAGTGGAATCACATGAAGAGATGTATATAATTCCAAGGGACAGGATGTCTAGATCAATCCTCTGTTTCAAATGAAGATTTCATCAGCCTTTTCTTTGCATGATGCTGCTTTTGTTTCTTGTTCTTAGGCCATTTGGGGCCTCTAGCGAAACATTAACCAGTTAATCCCACTGTTTGGGAGAAAAGCAATCTATAAATATTTTAAACAATACTTCCATCGGAATAGATTTTTCTTTAGAGGGTCTTTATGTTTTCAGAGGGATCAGCTGTCTGTCCCTCAGCGGCGGACAGAGGAAGGATGAGCCTGCGTATTCCTCTGAACAGCACTGCAGCTTCTGATACCATTAAGCCTTCCAAGCCACCAGGAGGACTGGGAATGTAGAAGAACTGGACTGCATTCTGTGATACAAAGGAGTGGCCGTAGCTCAGTGGTGGAGAACCTGCTTTGCACGCAGAAGGTCCCAGGTTCAATCCCCGACATTTCCAGTTGAAAGGATATGGTAGCAAGTGATGTGAAAATGCTTAGGGCTGTTTAGCTTGGAAAGGTGGTGGTTAAGGGGAGACATGATAGAGGTCTATAAAATTATGCATGGTATGGACAGGGAGAAGCTTTCCTCCCTCTCTCAAAATACTAGAACATGGAGTCATCTGCTGAAGCTGGAGGGTGAGAGATTCAAAGCAGATAAAAAGAAGTATTTCTTCGCACAGCGCATACCGGTAGTTAAATTGTGGAACTCCCTGCCCCAGGATGTGGTGATGGCTGCCAACTTGGAAGTCTTGAAGAGGGGCGTGGACATGTTCATGGAGGATAGGGGGATTCATGACTATTAGTAAAAATGGTTACTCATCATCAAGCAGACCTGTTCTCTCTAGTATCAGAGAAGCATGCCTATTATATTAGGTGCTTTGGAACCTAACCTTTAGAAGAACCTTCTCTTCCTAGAGGCACCTGGTTGGCCACTGTGTGAACAGACTACTGGGTTTGATGCACCTTGGTCTGATCCAGCATGGGCTTTCTTATATTCTCATGTGAAAGACCTCTTCCCAACATTGTGGAAAGGCACTGCTAGTTGAACTAGACATGGTCTGACTCACTGAAAGCAGCATTATGTGTCCACTGGCTTGTATCCAACCACATAATTCTCCCACCTTCCTCTCAATTCTTGCAGGCCCTTCAAATGCATGGAAAGATAATCCCTGGGGTTGCATGACCCACACAAAGGAGTAGCCACATGGGTTAGGGGATTGAGTGAGGGAAAAAGGACAAGGGACAAAGTGATCCCTCCTCTCAGCAGAGATGTATTTGCAGCTACTTAGAAAAGCCGTTTTGAAACTGTAATAATTAAATTAAGTGGCCGGGACAATGGTCCAGCTACTTTTTCAAAACAAGTACTGAAAAGTAACACAAAGGCACTACCAATTATTTTGTTCCCCCGGTTTCAGCAGGGCATAGTATCACTCAAACCTGGAGCAGCGAATTCCAAAACAGCTAACAGGTTTCTTTATTCAGATTCAACATAGCAAATGTCAGGTACAGCAGTTAGTCTAGAAAAATACATTAAAAAAAAATCTTCTGCAGACCACAGCTCCTGTAACAAAATCTTCTGCAACCTATTTTACAAATCAATCTACATTATTTATGTAAAAAGAAATCCTGAAATTTAGCATTTTCATTATTTCCCAGACATCCATCTATTCAAACATAGGCTTCTGCTATTTATAGATGTTAAATCTGTAATACATTTTTCTAATGTATCTCCTGTACATATTAAATATCAGCGGCTCTTGGTTGTAGTGCATTAACCATTTAAGCAAGCACACTCAGTATTTCTCCAGTACCCATTTTGCATTACATTTATTTGCATGCAGATGTAATTAGCATCTAAAAGAGCACAGCGTTTTTAGCTGGTTTCTCTTTGAAAACCCAGACATACATTGAGGGGATTTTATCATAACTGTTACAAATCCACCCATGATTAGAAATGCGCGACTAGATGGTATGCTAGATGAGACTATACAACAATGCATATAATGTAGAAAAACCAGGGCTTTCAAGAGTATATTTACATCTAGTTTTACTACCACAGGTTCAGACTGAGAATTCAGTACAGCATTAAAGTCACTCTTTCATAAGGACTGTTAGATGTAATTTAGTAATTTCCAAGTGTAGCCCAAGCAATACCCTGAAAAAAGTGAACACTAGTAACTGAAAGCTCTAGTTCATTTCAGGCCATGGTATATCCTCTGTTGGATACGAGTACCAGTTGAGAGTTTGAAATAATACTAGTGAGGCATCCAAGTGAACCAGTAAGGAATCTGTACAACAAAGTTAAACAGTACCAAAAAACCCCCACTATACCTCAAGGGAGGAATTACACTGGCCTCCGATGGTATTTGTTTGTTAAAGCCTATCAACGAATGCGGAAACTCTGCAGACAGCTTCAGGAATGATCTTAAAGGATTCACATGTAAGCATATAATGCAATTATTCACTTAAAATGCCCATGGAGGTTTCTCAAAGTCAGTTGCTGGGGGCTTATCTTACCCACACCGCAGCGAACCTAGCAGTAAAAAGCAATGTTAAAAAGCAATTCCAGATTATCCAGACCAAGTTTTAGGTTTCGCTTCCCTCGCCATGGAATCCAGTGTGTACATCTATATTAGATCTGCAATTTCAAGTGTACAAACCTTGAAACTTTCACAACATTAAGTGAGTGGTAAAGAATTTTCAACAGCTTCCACGCACACACAAAAACCCAGCTAAAACAAGTCACACACACTTCCCTCTCCCACAAAAAGTGCAAAGACATCGAGTTGCTGCTTGGTCCTCAAACACAATACACCGTGTACAAAAAGAGATGCCGCTTCTGCTGTAGCCCAGGCATTCTTCCGTTAAAGCTAGCTTCGTTTGGAGAAATTCAGCGTCCAAAGATTGAGTTCAATTCCAGTAGAATTAACTCCACAATCTGGTTCTGATACACAGTGTGAACCGCTATGTTACAAGTCTCTTTTTCTGGCTTTAACAGAGTCGGACCAAAGACTATGGCTATGCTTTGATAGGTCATTCGGTTCTTCTCTCCGTTTTCCACAATTCTGAGGAGGACAAAACAAGACACAAATACAAGTTTACAACATGAACAAGGTTAAAATAGCACACAATTACCTTGCTTTGCCAAAGGCTGCCCCACTCTTTACATGTATTTACCCTGACCATACAATGAATGAAGCATCCCATGTTTGCACAGTGCTCCCTTACACTGTAACCTCACAGAGCCAGAGTTTCTCATTCCTGAGCTGTGTGGCCACACATATCACATCACATCTTCGACACACATCCAAATCCTCCATCAGCAAACCCTAAAACGCTAACTTTCCCCTGTCACCAACTCATACTAAGTAAGAGGTTACAAAGCTATGCTTGAGTTTAGGACTCAGACTGGCTGAACTGTAACCAATGGCCAAGGTGACCTCCGTGGGAAAGCACGATTGCAATCCTGTCCTCTTCGTTATTTGTGCAAATTATAGAATAGATCGCCTTTATGCTTCCATGCACTGCTTACCTTTTCAAGTGCCTGAAGAGCACCTGCATGGTATCTTGATTTGGCTTTGGCAACTGTTTAATCAGCTCTCGTACAGCAGGGACACGCTGTCTGGGCTCTTGTTCTGGGAAAAGGGGAAGAAGACAAAACTTCTGTAAACAGTGAAAAACATGATTGTGAAGACATTGACTAATACATACTACCACCTAGTGGTCAACATTGTTTCTTGACATCATATTATTTCCATAGGATTGTGTCTGTGTATGCGGACGCACACGCCATCAAGTCACAGCTGACTTCTGGAGACCCCATAGGATTTTCAAGGCAAGAGACGTTCAGAGGTTGTTTGCCATTGCCTGCCTCCACGTCACGACCTTGGTGTTCCTTGCAGGTTGCCCATCCAAATACTAACCAGAGACAACCTTGCTTAGCTTCTGATGAGATCAGGCTGGCCTGGGTCTATAGTGGCATTAACGTCTGCTGTGACAAAAGAATGCGGTGGCACCATCCTCTTGGTCATTTCAGGAACTGACTCCCGCATCTTCTGAGCATGTACAAAGCACGTGCACAAATAAGAGAAATCGCTCCTGAAGTGCTGACGGCCGAGTCAGAGATGTCAGGGGCCTTATACAAGGCGAATTCACTTTTTCTATTAACAGTGCCTGTGAGGAAACCTTCCCTACCCTTAGGCAGAACATGCCCCAATGCTAAGGAAGGTATTAGTGCACCCTCAACTGGTGACTGGATTGGGCCTACAGAATCTTCTCCAAATGAGTATTTCTGAATCTGATTTTTTTAGCTAGGGGTTGAGCCCGTGTCTCTTCCAAGAACTGAGGGAATGAAAAGGTCCTCTCTGAGGAGGGAGTGGGGGGAAACACTTATTTCTGCCCGTTTGGCTGGAGCACTTGTGCCTGCAGATGTAATTCAAGGGCTCTCACATGCTCTACACAGTATGACTAGGAGAATCAGCTGAGAAGATGACTGATTGTGTTCGACCATTCCTATGAAAAAAGCTCTCCCCTCCTTTCATATCACCTCTGAGTCTTCACTCTTCCAGCTTAAAGGAGGAATGAAGATAGCTTCACACACACACAAAAAGCGTGAGTGCTGTTTCTGGGCAGCTTTCGTGAGCCAGGAAGCAAGTAGAGCAGATGGCTGAGAGGCCCCTAGTGGCTGAAGAGCTGACCCGGAGGCCAAGGAAAAGGGCTGCCCTGCCCTTCTTAGTTCTCTTGCCTTTGACTGGGGCTTAGAGAGATGAAGAGGAAACAGACCAGTCTCCGTACGGTAACATAATCAAGCTCTCCTGGGTTTGGCCAGTGAACTCACACCAATAAAAGCTAAAAAGAGTCTTGTTAGAGAAATTTTAGGGGGAAAAGGTTTTTAAAACACTGCATACAGTTCTTTAATGACAGGGAGCGTAAAGCTCACTGACTATTTACTGAAGTCCTAAACAGTGAAGATGGTTCTAAAGGCACGAAGTTTCCAGAACTTAATACAAAAATCTTTCTGGCAGCATGAGGGGGGAGGGGAACAAGGGAACTGACTAGAATTCTCAACAACAATTCTTATGGGAAGGTTGACTGTAACCTGCTGACCCCCCACAACCAATCATAGGGCTGGCTCCACTGAACCATCTAGGTACTGAGCAGGCTGCCTTCTCCTAACTGGAACATTCTAGAAGCTGAGTGAACCACCCCCTCCCAACAAGACTGCCCTGCCCCCTCCCAACCGAAGTTCTCAGCTGCATGGTGTGTTCTAATTAAACTGGCCTGGGAAAATGTCCTTGAGCAGGGCCGTTATCTGAAAACGGCTGGGGCACCTGTGAGAGGCAAAATGCCAGCCGTAACTAGAAGATTCTTCCACATAAGAACATAAGAAAGGCCATGCAGGATCAGACCAAGATCCATCAAGTCCAGCAGTCTGTTCACACAGCCAACCAGGTGCCTCTAGGAAGCCCACAAAGACGACTGCAGCAGCATTGTCCTGCCTGTGTTCCACAGCATCTAACATAATTGGCATACTCATCTGATCCTGGAGAGAATAGGTATGCATCATGACTAGTATTCATTTTTACCAGTAGCCATGGATAGCCCTCTCCTCCATGAACATGTCTACTCCCCTCTTCAAGCCTTCCAAGTTGGCGGCCATCACCACATCCTGGGGCAGGGAGTTCCACAATTTAACTATGTGTTGTGTGAAGAAATACCTCCTTTTATCAGTTTTGAATCTCTCACCCTCCAGCTTCAGCAGATGAACCCGCGTTCTAGTATTATGAGAGAGGGAGAAAAGCTTCTCCCTGTCCACGATGGCTACTATCTTGGCAGATGATGGAGAACCACCTCGTCATCTCTTCCTCCCTCTTGCCTGTTTAACAAGGCCCAGAGAGTCACTTCCAATATCTTGTAATCATAACAGTACTCTCGTAAAGTCAACCATTATTATCCCCAGAATATACATTGTGGGGGAGAAGCTGTGACTTGCTTATGGGCCATCTGGGGAGTTCATGACAGAGTGAGAGGTGAACCAGGGACTTCTCTATCCAAACTCTGGACTAGACTTACTAAATTGAGACTTAGAATCAGATCAATATTACCTTTCCCATTACAAAAAACAACTGACCCTCTTTAGGTTTTCAGTTAGCATAGCAAAACAGTATTCACAGCTGTCTTCTGTTGTAAATGGGCCTTTGTTTTGGTCTTGTGTCTATTGGGGTTGTCAATAAATCTGCCGTAATAATTACTAATTAGTACATTTCAGTGCCTTTCAACCCAATTCTTTGCCATTTCTCTTTCTCTGGACAGATATGTTATTCACACATGTGTATATGTGTGTAACATACAACGTGCCATTAAAAGCTGATGTCATAATACATTTTCTAGCCAATAAGATGCCACAAAACTTGGTTGTTAGTTTTAGAACTGGCTGACATGGCTACTACCCAGCTATGCAAGGATCACCAAAAGGTAAACACTTTGTGCCGCAGACTTACTGATTGCATTGACAAAATCATTGAAATGATTATAAGTGAATAGTGGTTCTGGCAGTTCTCTAAAAAACATCTTCAGAGCTCCTGTGATGACATGGATATCTTCCCATTTACTGTCATTCAAGTCCAGTTTTTCATCTGAAAGAGAAGGCACGTGATATAAACACAAGTCTTAGGGGTCTCAGCTACAAATGCAACATTCACAAAGGAAGGAGGGAAGGATATTCTGACACAATATTAACGTCATCTATCAAAAACCTTATGAGATGTGATTCAGTTTCCCCCTAGACCAATCGTAAATTTAGAACCCCTAGTTCCTCACTAGATGATTATTATTATTTATTGGTCTTATATTCCACTCTATGTCCCGTCCGAAGCCAGGCTCAGAGCGGCTAACAATCATAAAACATAATACATATGCATCTAAAACATAATATGTACAGTATATAAATTAAAAACCTAGGTCAATATACCATAAAATTATTCTTAATAAAATCGATTGATGCACTAAATCGTCAAAGGGGCCCATGGCGAGCCTTGGGAAAGAAGAGTCCCCAGTCAGAATACTATCAGATGGAAAATTATAAAGGAAGGGGAAATGAAGACTTAAATGTTGAACACTTATACATCAACTAAGAAATGAGCAATCAGTGTAGCTCTACAACAAGTATTATTATTACAACTGTTAACTATCATTGCATGGATACTTACCATGATTAACTGCAAACCTTAGCTTCTGTATTACCGCAAGATTGCCGCTAACTCTGTACAACCCATCGACATCCAATCCTAAAACACAGTTCAAATTTTGTTCAGTAAGCGGTTCTATGTTGTAGCCACACTGGGAAGGTTCCCTGGAGTGATGGCATAAACATCTTCTAAATAAATAGATCATACAGATATGATATCTTACAGAAATTCCCTTTCTCTCCAGAAATAAATTACTCACGAAAGATAAGATGATCATGTACCAATATCACCTCGGGATAAACAGCAAACAGAAAATATACCTGTTTAGCATAGTGATAAATATTTAGCCAGAACCTCAGGGCCACAATCCAACAGAGTGTTGCTCTTGCGAGGTACTCTGTCTACCCAAATTTTGAGCGCCTGTTCCTGGTGTCGGGAAAGATACTGTGTTCCCTCTGCCTAACCGTATCCCTGTCTTAATCGGACAGAAGTGGTTTTCGTTGTGGCATTCAGGACACTCAAAAATCTTCTTGGGCTGCGCCAACCTCTGTGCCTCGGTCAACCTCTGCTCAAAATATCATGCCTTGGTTCTGCCTCAAATTATATTAGGCACTAACATACCCTTGATTTGGTACTGAAAGCAGAATGATGACAACGACTAGTTAGCAGAGAAGCTCCTGCTGTAACCCATTCTATGCAAAGTTACCTTGGCCATCTTCTGAGCATGGAGTATGGGGTCACTGGGGGGGTGGGGGGGAGGTCGTTGTGAATTTCCTGCATTGTGCAGGGGGTTGGACCAGATGACCCTGGTGGTCCCTTCCAACTCTGATTCTATGAAAGGGCTCTGAAAGGGCAGATTGTCCAAAACACAGTTGCAAGGTTAACTGGGACAGCCCAATACAATCATTACACTGGTTACCTGCCGGTTTCCAGGGCCAGTGACCTTTAAAGGCCTAAACAGACTGGGACAAGGGTTTCATTAAGGCTTGCCTTTGCCATTACCAACAAACTCAACACAGAAATCACCTATACTTGCTGTTCACATGATCCTGGTCAACAGTGATTACACACACACAACAGTGAGTTCTCACTGGGGGCACTGAAACCATGGAACTTCTGGTCCAGGGGGCCTGACCAGCTCTATACTCTCTTAGCCTTCAGGCCAGTACTGTTTTAAAAGAATTTTCACTGGGGGAAGGAGAGGAATGAATGCAAAAGGACACTTTTAAACCATCAGAGAGAGAGAGTTAAAAATGTCTTGCTTCAGCTGCCTGGTTAATATCTTTTCCCAACAGTTAATTGGCTGTAATGAATTTTAGCAGGTGGTTTTACTGGAGGCCTTTTCTCTCTTCTGCTGAACCATGAGATTTGCTTTATTATGGAGTGGATTTTATTACTTCATTTTAAACTATTGGTTTTAGACTGTTTATGTCTTACCATTATCTGCTGGTAGGCCAAAAACAGGGATATAGTTTTTTTTTTTTTATAAAAAATTATAAAAACAAAGTTAGGTGTGGGTGAATCGACATAAATAAATGGGCTTCAACATACCCAAGTGATTGTCAGATTGTAGCCTATGGTTGAAACTTCTAAGTAAACTTGCTTAGGATGGTACAACAAGGCTTTTTGGTTTTTCTAAAGGATTTCCCCCCCTCAGGAATTTAAGCCAGCTTACACTGGCAAACAACCACTGCATTTGGTGTGAGATCATGAGTGTCTCTCTCATTCAGTGAATCTTTTATTGCCCAGTCACAGGGTGAAATCTGGCACATCCCCTGTACTTCTGAGAATACTAGCATATTTTTTTAAAAAGAGAGGCAAATTTCTAGTATTCATGATTGTGCAGGAATAATAAAAATGGGGAATAATTCTACTATAAACAATCTAGATAACAGGTTTCCAGCAGTGACGGTAGGAAATGTGGGCAGAGCCAATCTATTGTTAGGGCTTCCATTTCATATAGAGCTAACATTACCTGTTGTTTTAGGGGACATTTCTTGAAAGTTGCCATCCGTATTTGAGGGATTACGTAGTATCACAGCAAGCTCTCAACAAATGGGAGGAGGAGCTCTGTGGCCTCAAAGTGATCCCCCATGGGACAAGGTGGAGGAGTTTAAGTCCCTGATACTAATCTTCCTTGGGAGATGATAACAGGCTTCCTTGGGAGGTTGTAAGCTCTCCTTCCCTGGAGGTTTTTAAGCAGAGGCTAGATGGCCATCTGTCAGCAATCCTGATTCTATGACTTTAGGCAGATGATGAGAGGGAGGGCATTCTTGGTCATCTGGGCATGGAGTAGGGTTCACTAGGGGTGTGTTGGGGGAGTTAGTTGTGAATTTTCTGCATTGTGCAGGGTGTTGGACTAGATGACCCTGGTGGTCCCTTCCAACTCTATGATTCTATGATCTAATGGCTAATCCAAATTGGTCCAGCTTGGGGAAGATGGATCTATTTTTCTACCTAACGTCCAAGTAATTATCTACCTAACTTCCAAGTTTCTCTACCTAACTTCCAAGTAATTATCTGGAAAGAAACAGGGGAATATACCCTTATACAGGGACTGTACAAAAATCTGTATATATTAACATACCCTATCAATGTACTTTTCAATAACATTGCCTACCATCAAAAAAGCAAGACATATCTTCTACTCACCGTGTTCTTCAACATGATCAATACACAACTTCACAAATTTTGGCACAGTACTGTTTTCTCTTTGACACAAGCTGGATAAATTGCAACCAAACACTTGATCTGAAAACAGAGAGGGGAGAAATGTCACAAAGGAGGGGATAAATGCCCCAGAATTATACAAAACACATTCAAATGCTCGCTAAAGGACTGAACATAGCTGCATTGTACTTTTATTGAATTCTTCAGTCTCTGACATTATACGGAATATGATCAGAGCCAAGAGTAAAAAACAGACTTAATATCGTCTTATATCTACCATCAATTAAATAATCTCTCCACTAACATTTCAGCTCCAAATAATTAGTTAACAGTAGAAAAGCTAAACTGTGAACTCTGTATCAGCTGATGGAAACAACAATGTAATGCAAATACATTTGAAACCCAAGAAATTAGAAGAGACTTTCAACTGCAGAAAAAAGCGAAGGATATAAATATGTTTGTCCTGAACTTTCAGTGTCCCTTGATTTGCACTCAAGTGTCCCTGCTTCCTAGGGAAATGTGGGATCATAGAGAATACTAGCATTTCCCTTGTGGCGTTTATTTTACCATCAATATTACTGCCTCACTTAGGCTGAATACCAAAGATCTTCCAGCAGTGTACATCCTTATCCAGGAGCTTTAAAAAACCCAACATGTCTTTGCCATTTCCTGAGCAAATACCTGCCTTGTCCAGACTTATGTAATCAGTTTTACTATTCCCAAGAGGGTTGCCATGAAATCAGAAGTGCGGTTACCTTTGATGTAGCCTTTCTCGCGGACAGCTTGTAATGTGGGTCTGCGGGTCAAAAATTTCTTCAGTTTCGTTTTCGTTTTCTTTTGCTCTGAAGAATCAATGCTGCCAGACAATTTTATTGCTGGAAGGAAAAAGCAAGTTTTAACCTAAATCTTTTCTGCTGATGTCAACTTGTAAAAGATAGTGTGCGAAGTGAGATGCTGTACCACATATCAAATCTGAATTTACTATGCTTCATGCAACTGCTCACTAGCACATTTCCTAGTATTTATGGGAAGACAGAGAAATCTTCAAGAGGGGCTGAAGACAGAACAGCTGCAATGCTAGCCATGACCAAATACACATTTACAAGCTTTACATAAGGCTGTTTACCTTAACATTTATTCCCCTTACATAACTTGGCTTTTAAACCACACAGAACCACTTGCTTATGAAGAATTCTTTGTTCACAAGTGGAATGCAGATGTTCAGAAAGATACAGCTGCAGTCTTACTAATCTAGGAGGAGACCTGGAAGAAACTGATTCAGTTCCACCACCACTTGCTGAACTAAAAAATATTTTGTCACCATATTGACTCATCTGCACTGGAACGTGGATCTCTAAGCACTATGAAGAAAGTTAAACAGAGGCTTCTAAAGCTCTCTGCCTTCACATAGGAAATACTTATTTTATGCCAATATGGAAGAACACATATTATACAAGGTAAAGCAGTGGCCAAAAATGTAGCTCATCCTATCAGTTGGAACCCAAATCTGACATATTGTGTTTTCCTGAGCTGAAGACACTATTTAAGCTTAAGTATCTGAGATACTTAAAACAAAATATTTTTGTCTTAAAATCTAATTGGTCATGAAGTATTATATTTG
Source organism: Euleptes europaea (assembly GCF_029931775.1). Taxonomy (NCBI): domain Eukaryota; kingdom Metazoa; phylum Chordata; class Lepidosauria; order Squamata; family Sphaerodactylidae; genus Euleptes; species Euleptes europaea. Next base: position 61,925,840 of record NC_079322.1, read on the forward strand.
TCATGCTTAAGTCTGTAAGCTCAGATTCAGACCTCGATCTTCACCTTCAGAGTAATCTGAGTTTGTCAAATCTCTGCAACTATTTCATCTGATCACTGCTGGTGGTGGTCGAAAGCGACATCAAGTCACAGCTGACTTGCAGTGATCCCGTAGAGTTGTCAAGGCAAGAGACAAACAGAGGTGGTTTGCCATTGCCTGCTTCTGTGTAGCAACCCTGGACATCATTGGTGGCCTCTCATCCAAATACTAATCAGGGTTGACCCTGCTTAGTTTCCAAGACCTTATGTGATCAGGCTAGCCTGGGACATCCAGGTTTCTCCTGATCACTACAGGACTGTAACTCTGCATTTGCCAGGTCTCTCCTAATTTCCTCTGTTTACAATCTACCATTTAAAATGTGATGTGGAAATTCACTGAAATTCATAAGAATATAAGAAAAGCCCTACTGGATCAGACCAAGGCCCATCAAGTCCAGCAGTCTGTTCACACAGTGGCCAACCAGGTGCCTTTAGGAAGCCCACAAACAATTTTAGCTACTTTTCAATCTTCTACTCTTTAAGAGTGATTAGCAAAACATGACTTCTCAACAGAAGATTAGCCTGCGTTAAATTCTTCTTCATTGGGCAGGGAATCCTGAGATCACATTGGTGGAAATTAGCCCTGAGTGCAGATGTTTACTTTGGAAATTTCAACTTACAGCGAAGCTTTTTGGAGTCTTTATGGTCCTTTTCTTTGTCTTGTTTTTCCACCCCAGGAGAGTCTGGCACTTCGTCATCCAATGCTTCGTCAGATTCCATCGCCTATTGAGATTTTTCAAAAGAAAAATTTCACATGCTTACCAAGTTTGACAGCTCCTTTAATTAAGAAAACTCTTGATTTTTAAATAGTAACGTTCTTCTCAGAACACCAGAAGGAGGATTATCACAGTGCTTCCACAGCTCTATGAAGCTGCGGTATCATGATCTTGTAACTGTCTCAGTTTCCTTGGCAATGAAACTATGTCTGTTCTGCTGATGATAGTGCACGTGAACAGCTTCTATAAGAAATACCTGCTCTGGTACTAGATAGCTGATGTCTTCTAGTCCCAGACAAGAGCTTCTGCACTTCCTATGACAGCCCTTCAATTTAGTATACTGTCTTGTCCCCCACCTACCCACCCCACTTTGTGATCCACAGCCACAGGGGTGTTACTAAGGATCTGTGATATTGCTTGGTCAGGTAATTGTGCCTTTAGACAGAACTGTCCTAATGGCTATTACTATTATTAGCAGTTTTTATCCAGCACTAAGTGTTAGAAGCATTTCACATACATTCTTTCAGTAATCTTTACAACCTACCAGCATTTTAGTAAGACAAATCAGCAATCTTTATGATGCAGAAAAGGATAAGACACAGTACTAGAAGTAGGGTTAGCTCTTTCCCACCATGCCATTTTTTCTGAAGCAATTCCTCACCTCACAGCTGCTGTTTATAGAGATAGCATACAGATACCCATATGCTTTCACTGCAGAGAAAACTGCAACTCCAGGGTGTCAATTTGCATTGGGAAAAGGGTGCAAGGGAGGACTAAACCCCCATCATGGAAAATGGCTATTTATCCTGCAATACCCTGACTCTATCAAAAGCTATGCGGCAGCTTCTCTGCCTATAACTCATTCAACATTTGTTCCAGCTCCAGCCTACCCTTCCCTAAAGTAACACAGAGCAGTGTTTTAAGACCAGGACGAGCCCTTGGGGGCAATTAGCCAGTTGCACCAGAGCAGTGACCCAAATATTTTGCTCCAGTCTGCTCATATCCCCAAAGACCAGGGTCTCACAATTATTGTTCCAATATGGAAAAAAGGAGGGAGGTCGAATCCTGCCAACCACCAACCAATCAGTCTCCTTAACGTTGTTAGCAAACTGTACTCTAGACACTTACACTGGAAATGTATCGATTGGTTGGCTAGAGAAAATATATTGATGGACTTGATAAGATATTATAGATAAGAGTATGATGGTAGGAAAATTTCATAGTAAGAGAATAGACAGGTTAAACATATGTAACCCATGTTAAATAATAAGCATTAAAGGTTATCAGTACAATATCGATGATTAAGAAAATCTCATGATATAATAAGAAGTTTCTTATGTAGATAGAAATGTAAGTTGAATGGCAAGGCCTATTTGGAGTAAATAAGGTTCCATAATAGATGGTAGAAACAAAATTATTTGAATAGATGGTCAAATTTGGGATAAAGCGAGGCACATTTGGTAATATGTTATGTGTAAGGAAGTAAATTATGTAGGAAGGTAGGAAGTAAATTATGTATGCTAAGTTTGAGACTACACTATGTTATGTTTCTTGTTTCTTTTTGTAATTGAAAGTCTACAATAAAAAAATTAATTAAAAAAAGAAAATACATTGATGGACGAACAGGCAGGTGGGTTAGAACTGGTCATTCCACCATAGACCATTGCTTGATCTTGCATCATCTCGTGGAGAAGAACAGCTCTAAGCCTAATTGCTGCCTTCATGGATTTTAAAGCAGCATTCAATAGTATCCCCAGGAACAGGCTTTGTGCAAAGCTTGAGAACTCAATAGACCTTATGTACCTATCTGAAGACCTTATGTACCTATCTGCTCTCTCCAGGAAGGACATTTCTTAAAAGTAAGATGCAGCCCTCAAGACCACCTCTCCAATAAAGATACCTCTAGACAAAGGAATCAAACAGGGTTGCATGTGGGGGGCCCTACTTTTCAGTTTTTACTTCAACTCCTTGGTGCAACACCTGAGAAACCCAAGTTTCAATTCTCCAAAACTTGCACATAAAATGATTCCTGTATTATATGCAGATGATACTGTTATTCCATCCTACTCACAAGTGGGCCTTAGGAGAGCACCGTGCCCCTTTACTGCATACTGTAAGGAGGAGCAGCTCTGAATAAACTACCTCCCAAAAAAGCCTCACTTTTTTGGAAACACAGATAACGAACAGAGGGTCACAACATCTAACAAACAAGAATGGTGCCTACTGGAAGCTGTTCCTACGAAAGATTTTTAGAGTCCCCCAAAATATTCCAAACACCCTTCTCAGATTAGGGGCTGGTGTGATGTCTTTGGAGGCACATAAATGGTTAATGACATTCACTTATTGGCTAAAACTTATTTTCAGTCCTACGGGTCTAGTGCCCTTGATTTTTGACAACAGATATCGTTCAATCTGGCTAACAGCAGTTGAGGCGAACATTCAGAAGTACAGCCTTTCCCACCAAGTTCTAGCATGCCTCAGGCCCCAAAATGCAAAAGAAATGATTCAACACCAGCTTTTGGACCATGCCTTACAATCTGACAGGGCACAGATACAGAAATATCCAGTTATTTTCCAGCACATCAAATATGTTCGACCAGCAGATTATCTTAGGTCCTTGAAGATCCCCAAATATCGGAGAATTTTTACACTGGCAGGTTTTAATGCTCTACCTCAGCCCTTCTGGAAGGCAGATACCATTGTGTCCCACTTTTTCAATGGCTTTGTCCATGTAATACAGGGAAAGTAGAGTCTGTTGAACATGTTTTGCTGCACTGCCCACTTTATAACAATATCCGACATCAGTATATCGCTCCTGTTTCGTCAATCACACCGGGAAGATCTAAACAATTTTATGCCTCCTTTCTTCTCGCTGACTCTTCCCGGGAGATAACTTATAAAGTTGCTAAATTTTGCCTGTGGGCCAGTGGGATGCGAAAGCAGCTGACTAAGCCTGTTTGAGGGAGGAGGGTTTTATTCTTCTTTGTCCCCCTCTCAGCTTATGTAGGTTACATTATATGCATATATTATTTTATATTAACCATTTATATTAACCATGGAGCTGATTTTATATCGAAATAAATTTTGATGATGATGTTGCTTGCATCAAAGCTTACTGTTTCTCACTTTGCAGAGGGGACCAATGAATCAGTCCATTAGAATATATGCAGAATGTTATCATGGGGACATAAACTCTAGAAGAGTTGAGGAAAATAAGCATAAACAAGACTAATTGCCTGCCCCACAGACCTACAAATACACACTTTACACAATCCAGGGTTCACCAGCAAGGCCAGAACTAAATGGCAGAAGCTTGTGATCAGTTGTTGTTAATTGAGTGTGCCATTCAGACACCACGAACAAACCACAATTTAATCAGCTATGTTAATGTGGCTGAAATTGTTGGGTTCATATGCTCCCTCTTCATTCTTATGAGGATCCAAGATTGAAGACTTCCTAATTTCGTTTTCCCTGGTTTAGGAAGTCTTCATCCTGATCACACGTGGGACATCTAAATTCAGGCACTTAAGTGCTGATTTTGTTAGTTTCTTAAACTGAATCCCAGTTTACAGGCAAGAAAAAAATTCTCAGTTTCCTGAAGTGCCTGAATTTGAACATCACACAACATACTGTGATAAAGTTTAAGAGCTTCCTAAAGCAAGAAGTCTTCGAACTCCGCACAGAGTTCAAGGGAAGAAAGAAGGGAGGGGCAGAGCACCCAAGCCCAAGGATGTCACCAATTGTTATTTATTCATGTCAAAATACAGCAGAAGTCTCCAGTTTCTGTGAAGACTTATCAAAAATGGCAAGTGCGTTATTTAAACGTATTATTTATCTAAAACGTTTCCCCTGCCTTTCTACCCAATTACGGCCTGAAAGGCAGCAAACAATTAAAAAGACATTAAAAAATCAACTTCAAAGAAAAATACGTATCTATAAAACAGCAATTAAAGCAAAAACAGGAAGGAGGGGTAGTAAGGCAATGCCGAACAAACCAAAGAAGTCTTCACCCACTGGCAGAAGACAATGATAGAGGAGGACAGATTTCTCTCCTTAGGAGGGAATTCCATTTTTGGGGGGTGGCACAACAGAGAAGGACCTTTCTCAAGTTGCCACCCATCTAGCCTCAGACGATGGGGACACGAAGCAAGGCCCCTGGAGAGGACTGTAAAGGTCAGGTAGATTCATATGGGAGTAAGGGATTGTTAAAGTACGCTGGTCCCAAGTTGTATAAACATCCTTCTTTGTCAGTTCTTCAGAACTACTTGTATTACTAGAAATGACACACACACCCTCCCAAAAAAAGGTAGCCAGACCACAAAGGAAAAAAGCCTTGAATATCTGGCTGGTTTTCACATACCTTCAAATACAATATTTATTTATTTATTAGATTTCTATCCCGCCCTCGCCAGCCAAGCTGGGTATTATGGAGGTACATGGGCAGGTTAGCAGGGAAAAGCTTGAGTTGCACACAAGCACAGGAGCACAGTAAGCATATTGGTGGGAAGCCAGTTTTAACGCTGTGCTGTGAAGTTATTAGTTATTCATGTGAAACTGAAGAATCCGTCTTTGTCAACAGATCTGAGTCTTGACAATTTCATAGCCTCACACTGAACTGGAAATACCTGTCGGCAAAGACTTCTCAGGCGGAAAGCCAGGCTGTTAAGTCCACCTGACCCAGTGAGCTGACAGCCTTAGGAGACTCTACCCTGTCAATTAATGTGGAAGTTCTCCTAGGATGTTTAGCGGAATCATTCAACCACACGTAATCTGGATGGGCTACTTTGCAGTGCCGGGTATCAGTTCCAAGCTTTGCATAGAAAGTGCTAGTAGTTTCCCAAAAGAAGGCACTTGCAACATGACTCTTGGTCTGAATATTGCATTTTGGCATATTGCCGGACTGGTAAAGACACATGCCTGAAAGCTGTAAGTAATTAACATTAATAATCTGATGCTATTAGTAGTCAACATGCCGCCCATATTCTTCATACTAATACGCCTTCTAGGATTATAGCAGCAGAAAACAGCAAGAGTCCAGTAGCACCTTAAAGACTAACAAAATTTCAGGCACGGTATGAGCTTTCTTGAGTCACAGTTCACTTCTTCAGATGGTGGTATCTGAAGAAATGAGCTGTGACTCACAAAAGCTCATACCCTGCCAGAAATTTTGTTAAGTCTTTAAGGTGCTACTGGACTCTTGCTGTTTCTTACTGTGAAGAACAAACTAACATGGCTACCCATTATGATCTATCTTCAAGGACTGTAGAAAGGGAGAATTTTCATTTCTCAAAATTTTGTTTCTCGAGTACTGTTAATGCTAATCAGACTCAATAATACAATACAATACAAATATCTTTATTGGCATCGTATGTTTAAAGGAATATACAAAAGCTGAAATTAAAAATTTGAATGTTAAAAACTAGTTTGGATACTCCCTGAAGTTGTTCAGGGCTCTGTGCCCACAGAATTGTAATGTAGGCCTCTAAGCAAAGAGTTGAAGGCAACTATGAATAATTCCTGAGCTTCTCTACCTTAATCCATTTCCTTTTCAAATCTGAGACCAGACAACATATTCAAAGCCTCAAAAGTCCAAAAAGGGTCATTGCAATAGAAGAAAGGAACCAAAGACTTGTTTCATGCAGGAGATTTGAATTGATGCTCCTGTCTAATCAGTGTTCTGCTTTAAGTCAAGCCACATGCAGGATTTTCACAGCAATAACGCAGTTCAGGTCTCAAAGCAAAATATGTTTGTTGGAAAAACCTTGATTCAATCTACATCTTTAATCAGATTTCCCCACACACACTCACACACACTGAACTATTCTGCAAAACAGCAATGGCTCCTTTTCAGTCATGGAGAGGGGTGGGGAGCAGAAAACAAACTTCACAGTAAAAAAAGTTTTATGATTTAAGTACATACCTGGTTGTTGATAGTATAATTAAGTACTTTAAGCCATTCATTAATAGAAATGTCATTATCAGATTGAATTAACAATTCCGTTCCTTGTCGTGTTTTCAGCTTTAAAGGAAAAGAAACCAAAGCATTCAAATTAAAGTACTTATAAGCGATCCTAAAGAATACACTTTTATTACAGGAAGATTCACAACATCAGAGGACAGTAATTCTAAAATTCATTTTAATTCATTTTTATATTTTATAGCAGTAAGTGTGAATCCTAAAGATAAGCCAGTTTTCACACAATAGATTCAGAAGTATTAGTTTTACTGTAAAGGTCTTTAGGAAATAGTGCCCCATTCCCCTTAAAATCCAAATTAAAGTCAGGAAAAAAGAAAGGGGGAAAGTCACCTCAATCACATTCTTCTTGCTGGATTTCTCCTTTGAAGCCCAGTCAACAAAAGCACCCCTGAGATCAACTGTGAATTCTGGCTTAGATTGGTTTCCGAACTTCTGGAAAAAAAACAATCAAGCATTAACTTGTTTTTTAAAGTATAGGGACTGTATAATAACCAAATGGCCTTAACACAGCCCTCAGAAAACACAGTCTGAACAGTATGTAGTCATTAGCAAGAATTCTCGGCAGCTTGGTCTTTAGATCATGATTTTAGCATATTGTTTTCATCACCCCGTCTCATTAGGTTTTTCTCTTTTGAATGCTACATACTCTACTCTCCTTTCCACCATCCTGGAAATGTTGGATAGGCTGTGGGGGAGGTGACACAAGGCTGTTGCTAGGGAATATCCATGTGCCAACAGTGCCATGTTCCGCTAGAAGGGAACATAAAGGAGGAAGTGAAGGAACGGGTTGGGAAATGGGTAGAATGCATCACATGTGGCAGCGGAAGGGGATCTAGTCCCTCCTAGAGATGTAAGGGCCAAGGGGAAAAATTTACCTCCCCATTCTCTCCTGCCCCACTCTCAATCTGGGCTGGTGAGGCACGGCCCAACCAAGTGACATTTATGTTATATCCGGCCCTCATAACAACTGAGTTAAACACTGAACACTGAAGTACACATTGCAGCACGGAGATTACGAAAACATGCTTGGGTGATGCCACGTTGGAATTAAAAGAAAGTGATGCAGCCTCCAGATAGAAGCTTTCAAACACATAATCCTGTCTATTGTCACGGTAATTAATCCAAAGGTGGAGCTTTGATCATTTGCATCTCATTCAAAATTATAATGCAATAAGCATACTGCCTTGCTAAACACACGGAGAGACTGGCCTAAAGAACATTGCAAGTCCAATCTTATTGGTATGTAGATTCTGTTCAGAACCTTAGACCAGTTTGTGTGGCTACTGATGTACCCAAATGCATGAGTGATGTGAGAAGGTGAAACCTCCATCTCCCACCATGAATGCTTTTCAGGTCTCTGAACAAAGCAATTACATAAAATTTGTGATTAAACTGCATGCTTCGAGCTTTCGTTTTGAGATTCAAGAATGAGTAACGACAGTTCTCCCATCTGAAATTTTAGATTTTGGTTGCCAACCTAATTAAGTTGTAATGACCAGTTGAGGATCTCGTATACGTTTTCGCAGAGTAGAATAAAACAGAACATCCTGTATGTGACAAGTTGAACAGAGCTGGAGATGTCTGCTCTGCTGCCTCTATTTGTCCTTAAGCCCCGCCCTGTAGTGTTTGACATCCATTGCTGAGTTTGCTCAGTGGATTCAAGGCAGCTCCAAAAAGACAGCAGCCATGACAGCATTCCCTGAGTCATTCAGCTGTGCCACAAAGATTGAAAAAGAGGGGCTTGGGTTCCTTATAGTCCCCATTTGGTGTTTTATTGTAGTTTGCTGGTTCTAAACTGTTTTCAGCTTGCCAAACTGCCTTAGGTACTAATATCAATGGAAACAATATAAATCACACATAAACAAGCCACCTGTGAAGATAAATGTTAGTGCTAACTGTGCTAGCCAGAACAAGAATGTGAGGAAGAGGCTATGGCTTAGTGGTAAAGTATCTGATTTGCATGCAGAGGTCCCAGGTTCAACCCCAGGTAACTCTAGTTTAAAGGATCAGGTAGTAGTGATGTGGAAGAGCTCTGCTTGAGACCCTGGAGAGTAGCTGCCCATCAGAACACACAACACTGACAGTGATAAAATTAGTAGTCTGGCTCGGTATAAGGCAACTTCATGTGTTCGGAGCTAGGAAAGACGTCACAACCTCTTCCCGTCCAAGCACTCTGTAATAGTGCCTCAGCGCTTACTGATACTGTAGATGGATGCTTCAGTGAGATCTCCTAGTTCCACATTTTTGCTTTGCTGAAACTGGATGCTTCACTGAGCGCTCCTAGTTCCACATTTTTTTTTGCTGAAACTAGTATAGGGAAGCTTGAATGAACACATCTGCTGACCTAGGGCCATTCCAAGCTTCATCGGTTTCTACATGCGCGTTATACCACTGACGCAAGCTGATTCACACCAAAGAGCAATTTCCCTACTCAAATTGTGTGAAATCAGCTTCTTACATAGGGAACAACAGTTTGTGATTGTGTCTGCTTTTTTTCAACCTGGTAATTGCCCTGACTTGGGTAGCCCAGGTTAGCCTGATCTTGGTTTTTTTTTAATTCCATACAAGAAACAACTAAATATGAGTAGCTTAATACAAAAATATACAAATATGTTAATATCTCATTTGTTTACATGCTAGGCATGTTTGTTAAAATAATCTAGGAATTTTTGGAATGGAGAAAGTTGGGTTCAATGGTAAATTGTGGAAAAAAGGTAACCCAGTAATGTTTGTTTGTTTATTTGTTATGGCCAATGGCCAGCATAAGGTAACCCAGTAATTATTTCGGCCGGGGGAAGAAAGTCCATGTACACAACATATTGTATAACATAACATCGGGAATCCCATTTTCCCCCTTTATTTTATATAGTCTTTCTTCACCTTAGGAACCTATTGCCTTGTAGGGTGTTTTGTCAATACTGTGCCCAGATTGTGCGGTGAGAAGGTGTATAGTATAGAGCAATTTGGTAGTATTCTGAGGAGAAAGGATGTGTTGGTGTGGCTTGAGGGAAAAGGGAGATTGATCTCGTCAGATCTCAGAAGCTAAGTAGGGTCAACCCTGGCAACTATTTGGATGGGAGACCACCAAGGAATACCAGGGTCGTGACGTGGTGGCAGGCAATGGCAAACCACCTCTGAACGTCTCTTGCCTTGAAAACCCCACCAGAGGTTGCCGCAAGTCAGATGTGACTTAACGGAACAAAACAAAAAATGCCACAGAAATGACCACTGTTGTCCTTACCCAGCTGGTTCCACCTCCCTGAGTCTTGGTAAACAATAGAGATGAACCTTGCAATACAGCCCATGATGACATCCAATTCTTTCTGTAAAAGAGGTAGGCATTCATACATAGTGACACATTTATCAAGCATTATAAACATAATAAAGAATAAAATAAACTCATTAAAGTGTTACTTGCCGAACTTTTTTCCCATTTTCTGTTATTTTTGTGACATTTAATAATCCGTATTTCTCTTGGCCCTGGAAGAAGAGAACATCCAACAAGTCAGTAAAAAAAAGAACGTCTCCGTTCTTCTAGTGTGCAGACAGAAAAGGTTGCAAACTGGGCGGCAAATGGGTAATCCCAGGCAGAGCTTATGCACTCTAAACTTGATTGAAACATTTACATTGTTGCCTTTTCTCATGGCTCAAGGAAGTTTACAAGCACTATTAACACATTATAATATGAAACAGAATAAAACCAGATACCTCCCTCCCCTTCTGTTTATACCTCAAAGATGCCTGCTGTTCACACCTCAATATTATATACTTTAGTGTTTAAACCGGCCTTGCCAAAAAAAAAAAATTACTAGCCCATAACATTTTTACTAGTGCATCTGTCAATGTTTCTATGCCAGTTATTCACAGCCTAATGGAGGGGGGCTTTTTATAAAGGTTTTGTGCCTAGTTGCTCGAAGACAATTCTTCCTTGCTACCAGTCACCAGGCACCTAGCTACTGCAAGCTCACGTTAAAATGTTCCTTAACAAAATGTTGACAACTAGGTTCATTTTCAAGGTTGGAATCTGAACAATCCTGGGGCTTCTCCCAAAACAGAACTATTATGTTTTAATGGTAATTTTTAATGATCCGAGCCTACAATTTGGGGAAACTGACAGCATCAGATTTTTTGCATCATTTCCTTACAGTATTCCAATATACACATCAATAATTTCACAATTTAATAATGATAACGCTTATTTCTTCTCACAGAACCAGTCAACACAAGCTGGCAGATCCGTTCAATGACGAATGACCATTCCTCATGACATTCATCCATTAGGATAGAACTTTGTTATATATCGTATTAAATGCAAAGTAATTTGATGATAAAACTATTTGTTATAAGTTAGCTAATTATTTACGCTAAGGTTATTTTCTCTTCACCAAAAAAAGTTTTATGCACCACACTCCCCGCCACCTGGGAAAGAGATAAACTGTCCAGTTCCAAACACATGGCCTGATTTATCATTCTGGTGTACTTATTAATACCATTTTATCTACAACACTAATTCAGAAGGACAGTTTACAAGACTGGCCCAAATGAAGCAAACACTGCAAACCTCCCCATCGATGTGTGAACAGTTGATAGTAATTGGTGTGATCCTATTAGATCACAGAATAAAGGCAGATCCCTGTTATGGACTGCACTGAATGATGGTAGTGGGGACCAAAGAAGCCACCCCAATAAAGGAGGACTTTGTCACAGTAAAGTTGCCTGATTTTCTGAGAAAACCAAAATATTCCAAGGGCTGCATAACCCTACTTCATTCCTTTTCCACTGACCTACTGGTCCACCCGGCTGCTAAGGAATTTGCCTAGCTGACCAAAGCTGGACACACAAATGACATGCGTGCAAGTATTCCAAAGACCTGAATCTTGCAACTGCACTAGCTAATGTGCTGAGAAAAGCAACATGAGAAACTCTCGAGTGAAAGAGACAGCCTTAAATATGACAAACTCACACACTTAAAATACATAAAAAACAACAGACTTGTCTAAATCTGATGAGCTTGTTATATCAGACATATTACAGTGTTTATACTGACTGTGGCTTGATGCTTTGGCGAGGAAGGGGAGGACGACTCACTGTCAGGAAAAGTGGTCTTTGAAGCGACTGGAGACGAAGGATCCTACAAAAGGAAGATGAATTGAAATGTTTATACCGCAGATATCAAACAGAAGCTCAAGATTTACAGAATTTGGACAGAATTACTGAAAAGGCGTCCAACACTAAGACATGAGCGTGAAAAATATGTACAAGACTAAACCAACTGTCATTCCATTCATTATTATAGGCACTGATTCTCTCTCGTACAGAAGCACTTTTATCGACTAACGTTGTCTATACATTAATCAGGTTTCAGATACTAACTTGGTCCTGATGTGCTGGGAACAAATATGCAGGATTAGGCAAGAGCTGTTCAGAAGAATTAGTTGGCAACTGTAAAAACACAAGAACTATTTTAATATAGCATTATTCTCTCACAGATTCTGTTGTCAGGATTGGTTTAATATAATTTATGCTTCAATGACTTGCAATCAAAACTTATTTGTATCATTTACAGATGATAGCCAAGGTTTCTGAAATAAGCATAAATTATGCATTTAGTAATGCTCCCACACCAGCCTACTTAAAAACCCTGGGTGGCTGGAAAGAAATTGGAGGCATTTTTTCCTGAAGGCACTTGATAGTTATTCTCCATTAAAAAGCAAAAATGCAATCCCAGCAGAGATGGCTAACAAAAGTGCTTTGTAGCAGTATTTTTCCCTACATGAGGCATTGTATTGTTGGCAACTTTTTTATCAGATAATTTTAATGCTGATGACAGATTAAGAAACTGTGAAATTGCTACCTACCTTTAGATCCTTACACAGTATGGTACTTTTTGCTCAAAGTACTTCACATAAATGCCCCTTTTATTAAACTTGAGCATTTAAAAAGAACTACACACATCGCAGACTAATTCTTTTGTTCCCTTCTCTTAGATTCATATGATTAAACCTCACTCGTTAGAAAAGGAAGGTCTAATGAAGTGTCAACTGTCATAGTTTCCAAACGGTCCATAAAAGCAAACCTGAGTATTTTGGCAAATGAGCAGGGCAATAACGACAATCCCTTCAAAAGCTGCATGGTCTTATTGACAATAATTGCAATTCAGCAAGTGGCACATAGGCATACCTTCTGGGTTTTCCCTTCTTAGCAGTTCTCAATGAAAGAGAATTTACAATGGGTGATCTAAGAGATGCTGAAACCATTAAGACTATTTTGGCATAACTTGTTCCCTCTACCCCATCTTGGTGCTGAGACCAGCTTTTTTCTGCCAGTCCCATGAGACCCAGAAAACGAGCCTCAGGCCATCTACAGTACTAAGACTGATCGCTAGCAGAGAAGGGTGGAATCAGTCCACACAATCTCATGCTCACTGGGGGGAAATGCAGCCCTAGGATGAAACAAGTGTCTTCTTTGCTTACCCCCAGACCATTAAGCAGGCCCTCTTGGTAACTAATCAAGCTACATTTAGAGAGCAAGGAACCCTCTGCATTAACTTTTCTCCAACAAAAACTGAGATTCAGATCAGCATTTTCACCAAAAGGTTCCGAGTTCACCCTGATCCAACACAGACCAGTTGGAATTTCCCCCCAAAATCCCAGCTTGGTGGAGGCATGAAACCACGGAGCTATCCCAAGCTCCCTTCTTCCTATCCTGAGCTCCTCCTTTTCTTACTTGGAAATGTTCCCAAGTTTTTCTCCCTCTCCCATAATACTAGAACGCGAGGTCATCTCTTGATGCTGGAAGGTGAGAGATTCAAAACAGATAAAAGGAAGTATTTTTTCACACAATGCATAGTTAAATTGTGGAACTTCCTGCCCCAGGATGTGGTGATGGCTGCCAACTTGGAAGGCTTTAAGGGGGGAGTAGACATATTCATGGAGGAAAGGGGTATTCATGGCTATTAGTTAAAATGGATACTAGTCATGCTACATACCTATTCTCTCTAGTATCAGAGGAGCATGCCTATTATATTGGGTGCTGTGGAACACAGGCAGGATAATGCTGCTGCAGTCGTCTTGTTTGTGGGCTTCCTAGAGGCACCTAGTTGGCCACTGTGTGAACAGACTGCTGGACTTGATGGGCCTTGGTCTGATCCAGTAGGGCCTTTCTTATGTTCTTATGAAAAGGTCATAGAATCATAGAGCTGGAAGGGACCACCAGGGTCCAACCCCCAACACAATGCAGGGAATTCACAACTCCCTGCCCCCCACACCCCAGTGACCCCTACTCCATGCCCAGAAGATGGTGTCTTCATTCAAGCATTTCACTAATTCCCTTAAATCAACAGAAAAATCTAAGCCAGTAGCTCTTAGGAGTGAGAAGTGGCTGGTTTTCTTCCTTACATTCAGGTAAGTCTACTGAAAAGCTGGGACCAAAACAAAAAGAGGGTGCAAATGTCTCTGCAATTACACACAGTAACAACAATGCCGTAAGTGTGCACTAATTTCCACAAGACCAGAGTGACAGGGAGATTGGGAGTTTAGCTGTTCTTCAGAGTCCATATACATGGAGTTGGTTGTTAAAAAGGTGCAATAAAATAAAGCCATCTAAAAGGGCTGCTGACAGTATTCTGTTGAGAAAGTCACCAATGAACATGATAACAGAACAACACCAAACTCAATACGCTGCCAGAAATTTTGTTAGTCTTTTAAGATGCTACTGGACTCTTGCTCTTTTCTATTACACTTCTAGCCACGCTTCCTATTGCACTGGAATCAAAAGGAAAACAGTTAGCTCATGAAGCTGCCTTATACTTATACTGAACCAGACCCTTGGTCCATCAAAGTCAGTATTGTCTACTCAGACCGCCAGCGGCTCTCCAGGGTCCCAGGCAGAGGCCTTTCACATCACCTACTTGCCTAGTCCTTTAACTGGAGGTGCCAGAGATTGAACCTGGGACCTTCTGCTTGCCAAGCAGATACTCTACCACTGAGCCATGGCCCCTCCCTAATTAGTAGTAGTTCCAAAGGCAGAAAGGGATCCACAGTGTGCTGGAGATTAAGTCCACTAGGCAATCCTTTGTTTAAAATCAACAGTATCCAGCATTATGAAGGAATACATTGGACTTTACATTGTGCTGGTCTACGACCATAACAACAGTTAACAAACAACAAACATTGGACTTTAAAGCCCTATAGGGTCTGAGACCAGAATCTCTCAGGGAATATCTACTCTCATAAAGGCCTGTCCAACTGTTCAAGTCATCTTCAAGGGTTTGGATCCACATACCACTACCACTGAAGGAACAGTGGGCAACTCTGAAAGACCAGGTCTTCTAATTAATGGCGCCCAATTTCCCTCCCCTAGGGAAGTTCATCTGGTCTTAATTTTCAAGACAGGTCAAGTAAATTATCTTTCATAGAACTCTGGAGGATTCAGAGGGATAGGTGGATTTAATTCCCACTTTTCATTAAGCCTAATACTGTGTTAGCTTTCAATCTTGCTCTTCTAAGCAGGTTTTTATACACCACTGATCTTTCATAAGCTGCCTTGTGGATCTTTTGTAGATGAAAAACAGGCATATAAAGGCTTAAAGGGAAAAAACCTGCACTCTCCTATAGTAGTCATAGGAAATGCTCATTCTGTGAAAGTAAAATAGCTGCCACCAAGGAAATCACTGATGAAGAGCCCCCAATCCATATCTCGAAGACTACCAATATCAGTCCCAGTTGTGTTCCCAGCTGCAGCTATTTAATTTTCTTCCATAAGAATGAAGAGCTTGTGCTAACTGAATGCAAGCAAATACAGCTCATCATAGTGAAGTGCATTCTTGTCACTCTGAAGTGAATATGTTAGTGTATATAACAAACAAAATAACTAATTTCATCAAAGATGGAAATGCAGAATGGGGTAACTGATTTTGTGGGAAATAGAATGCAGATTAAACAGCATATTGGGATCAGCAAATAACTATTTGGCAACAGTTTCTTTATATTTTTAACATACGTGAACAAATTCTAATATGTTATTTAAGACGTTCCTACCTTGTCATTGGTATCTAACATAATGGAACTGTGCCTCCACTTGGTTAACACAATTGGTTCCTGTAGCCGCCGGTCTAGGCTCCTGCTTTTAATGATCTCCCTTTGCTGTTGCGGAGAAGCATTATACTAAAAAAGAAGGGAAAGCCACACACTGTAAATAAATCAAGGCAGTATTGCAAAGGAAAGCTTTGTGACATGCACACAATCCATACATAGCTACTTTCACGCTGTACATGCAAGTGTAAGGCGAAAACCTGCATTCCCCCCCCCCCTTAGTATTTTCTCCAAGTAAGCGGACACAAATTTTTGCAGGGTCCTGGAGTTTTGTTTACAGGCTCCATAGCTGATGCCTGACCAGGGTAAGTTACAGTTCTTTTTCACAACACGAGCTGGGGCCCCACTTACATTAGGATTTCCCAAATTACTAACTAGCATGAGAATGTGTCACGGTGACATTTACAGTGTGGGGCAAAGGCAATCAAGATCCACAACAGTGGCAAGGTATGGTGTGTAGCAGGGACAGGAAGATAAAGGAATAGAGGCAGGCCCCAAGGGACAATTTTCCACCCCCCAATACCCCTACTCAAGTCTGTGCCCACCCTTGATTTTTCACATCTTTGTCAAGAAATTTGTAAGCTGGTGGAACCCCACCTCACTTAATCAATTTAGAGAAAAATGCCGGGGGGGGGGGGGAGGGAGAGGATGTAACAGCAGTTCATAACCTCACAAAGGATACAATGTGGCGGCTTAACAAGCCGGTAGTAACAAGGAGTGACTCATTAATTAAATTAGTTGCAAGACAACATCACAGGTGAAACTGAGTAACTGGACTGCTGAATCAGACAATCAGACCACCCCCAACCCAAACTAGTCATGGAGGCAAACAGTGGCCCCACATATTGTTCTTACACTACATATTCCAGGCAATGTCTGTCACAATTAGGAACGTTGTTGCACACCACTGCTACATTCTGAAGTTTCTCCACCTTTAGAAATGGATTGTTAATGTGTAACAGCTGAAATAAACTGTGAAGGACGTTAATTTACCCTCAGCTACACAGTACAAAGACACGGAGTCACACACCCCTGCACATACAGCATGAGCCCTTTGCATGGAATACCCATGGGGGAGCACCATCACACCTGCTGCCCTTTCCTATGCCTATATGCATTCGGCCTTAGGTCAGCGCAGCGTATTGTGCATGCAAACTATATGGGCATACTGCTTTTACAGGATTGCCAGTGGCAGACAATGATTTTTGCACATGGGCTCTGTGCCAATTTTACGGAGAATGAGTTTCAGTAGTGGGCAGCAGGAGGTAAGATCCTGTGTGTCCCCCCACCACCCCTTTGAATTCTATACACATGCTCATGATATATTTTCAGGGCTAATCAGATCCGAAACCTCTGTACATGTAACAAACAGCGGAAATCATGCTTCATCTATCGCCAAATCTTCACCATATAGACAGCATTTTGAATTCTGAGTTTTTAGATTAATTTTATTAATTCAGTGCACACTGAATGCAAGACAGGCAGGAACTGTTAGTTAGCATTACAGGATTATATATGTATTTCCTGCTGAAAACGTTTCTTTACTTAAACTAGAGGAGAATCATCATCAGTTTCTTTTACTGTCGAAGGCTTTCACGGTCAGAGTTCATTGGTTCTTGTAGGTTATCCGGGCTGTGTAACCGTGGTCTTGGAATTTTCTTTCCTGACGTTTCGCCAGCAACTGTGGCAGGCATCTTCAGAGTAGTAACACTGATAGAGACCCTGTCCTTCAGTGTTACTACTCTGAAGATGCCTGCCACAGTTGCTGGCGAAACGTCAGGAAAGAAAATTCCAAGACCACGGTTACACAGCCCGGATAACCTACAAGAACCAAAGTTTCTTTTACATTTATAGTAGTCTTTCTCAAGCAAAACAAAAACTTAGCTTAGAAGAAGAAGAGTTGGTTTTTTATAAGCCGACTTTCTCTACCACTTAAGGGAGACTCAAGTCGGCTTACAATCACCTTCCCTTCACCTCCCCATAACAGACACCCTGTGAGGTAGGTGAGGCAGAGAGAGTGTGACTAGCCCAAGGTCGCCCAGCTGGCTTCATGTGTAGGAGCGGGGAATCAAACCCAGTTCCCCAAATCAGACTTCACTGCTCTAAACCACCGCTCTTAACCACTACACCATGCTAGCTCTCACATTACCGAAACTAGTACATTAATCCAATTTAACTCTGTTATTGTTTTCAACTCTTTAGTTCCCTTTGATTTGATTCTCCCCCACCAGCATGACTTCAGACAAGATCTATTATTTATGCCCATGCATATCACTACAGTAAGAATCAGTTTTCCAGACAACTAAACACAAATGTCTTTTTGGACTAAACAAACCTCACTTTATCATTCTGTGCAAAGCTGCATATCCTTTCATTCCGAGCCATCCCTACAGTACTGATTAGACTGGGTATTAACCTTAGAACAGAAGTAAAATTGAGCAGCTAGAGATTTTGTTTAAAAATCTATGCTGTCTTAATAGCAAACAAACTGGTGAAATACTCTAAAATGACCACTGAATATGCAGAACAGAAAAAGTAACATAAAAAGATATTTTGCCAAGACATGCAGTCTTAAACTTGAAAAGGTGCACTGTTAGAAGAAACAGAATGGTATAACGGCACTATTTCTCCAAAACACGCACCATCACTTGTCGAAGTGGTTACTGACAACATAGGCCCAGACTAGAATGATTTTTTAATGATATTTTTTAAACAATTGAGGAAAATATTTAGGGTAATGAAATCCCAGTTATGTATCATCACCATATGTATCTACAGCAAGTGAGCGCAATTTATGTCTTAGCTCAGCCAGGAATTCACTAAGTAGTAGTGAGCAAGCCGCTCAGTCTCAGCCTCCACCCAGTAACAAGAGAATAATGCTAGTTTACCTTCCCAGGCTAGAACAAGAATTACAGAGCCAATATACGTAAAGCACTGCAACTACATTTTCTCTGGTACAAACTGACGGGACCTACAGACCAAGAGCAATACAGCTACCCAACTCTTATGGTATCTAATTCCTTCTGTTATTTTGCTAGCCAGTAATAAATGAACCTATGGAACAAGGACATACCATGCCATTCATGTGTATTCCAAATCATGCGGAGTCAGGCGGTGGCATTCTGTGAATCAATTCAACCCATGCAGCTCTAGTTGCATTGTTATTCATGCCCAAAAAGGTATGATTAAGCAGAGTTTGGGAGTGAACCAGCAACACGTGGGAAATATATGCATAGGTGTGTTACAGAGTGGCAATTCCCCAGGGGATACTTGTAATCAAAATTAACAACTGTAATTTCTGCCAGGGAGCTGTGCGCTGTTGTGGAGTTTGCAAGGAAGACAAATGAGAAAGGCGGGGAGGTCCTGTTCTCATTTTCTAATTTTGTGGCTTTTATCAGGGGAAGTCCAAAGTGTTGACTGGCATGGGTAGAAAATGTGCATTTACAGCTCTCATAATTTTTGTCATTGCACAGATGACTCACCTGTCTGCAGTATGTGGAATGTGAATTTCCCTCTGTTTTTTCCCCCAGTGGCAATTAGATCCACAGTTAATCCTCTCCCTCTGCTGTGAACGGCTGCAGAAGGTAGACCGAACATGAGCCTATGGTACACAGAGAAGCTTGCCTCCTGCCCATGCAGAGTTCACACAAGCGATTCACCCAGTCTGCTGTGAATGTCCCCAAAGAGGAAGCAGCGGTGGTGTCTCAACAGATCTCATTACCCTTCGTCTGAGCAATTTACATTCATAGAGACCACAGCAGAAACTTTACAATTCAAACGGTTTGGACTAGGATTCTGCAGGAGTAGGAGAGCTCCTTCTAGAGCAGCCCTCCTGAGGCTTCAAAAGGTAAGACGACAACTGCAGCTGTGGAGCGGGGAAAAGTAGCTGTTGACTTTATAGCCTTAACTACTTCCCATTCAGTTCTGAGGCATTTCAGCCCAGATACAGCAGGCTATCTGCCGACATAACTCATCACCATGACCCCACACGACTACACACGACTAACAAAACGCTATAAACCTCATTTCCTCAGACAAATGTCCTTGAACTGTTTCTCTACTTTAAAGAAGAATTACTATGTTTGAAAAGGGACAGCGCAGTTGCACTCAAAATACACTTTCCTATTTCTCGGTTTAAGTTTGCCCTCTTTTGAAGCTACTTTCAAACCAAAAATCAATACAACACTTTTAGACAGCGGTACAGATGTGCAAGCCCTGAATTTTTTTCCTCTTCGCACCCTGCTACAAAAACCATGACATTAGACTGCCTGAGGTCAGCATAAGGGGAAACAGATTATATCTAGAAACCTATACATCTCCTATTGCTTGAGACTAGATTTATTCCCTGCTCCACGTACAAGATCAAATCAATGCAATTTTGCAGTCACCAAATGTTCAAACACATCGAACTGAAAACTGTAGCCAGCAACTTGGATTGCCTAAGTTTCAGGCAAACCAATTATCTGTCCTACATCTTGATCCTTGTTTCTAACACAGATTTTGTGAAGTGCTGTTCCACCCCCGGAGGGCAGACATTCATGTGCTCATCACGGCAGTCGTCCATCATCTTTGATTTTCTTTGACAACTTTCGGAAAATATCTTGATCAGGTAAAAGCCAACACAACGCAATCAACTCCCCCTACCACTAAAGCTCATAGTCAGTATCCTGGACAAAATCAAAACTAGACACTTCTGAAGTGTGCAACTCTTTTGACTTTCAGTAGCTCTGAAAGATCACAAAGTGATCTCTGGCTCAGATGATCAATTTCTTGTTGCCCTTCTTCCTCCTCTTCCTCCTCTCTCCCCCCCCCCAAACACTCTGGATCAAGCTCACAGTGATATGAACTTCTTACCAATTTATTCCTTTTTTAAAATAATTTTTTATTGCTTTTATAATTAAACACAAAAACAAACAAAAAAATTAAACAAAGAAATAAAATCATAATTCAATACAAAATAAAACATAAAACATACAAAAACATATACAGAGCACTGTTACATCTATTACTAATACATTGTTTACTATCTTTTTAAAAAGAATATAGTGCCCAGACCTCTACCACCCACCTCTGTGCCCTCCACCTTTGGACTTCCGGAAAGGTGTTATGACAGTATATAAAGGCCTATTATTTTAATCATTGTTTAAAAAACACATAAATCTATAATTCATTAACTATACCTTTAAAATCCGTTTTTGCCAATTTATCCCAATATGCGGTGGCCTTTGACCATATTTGTTTAAATTCATCCATATCTTTACCATGTAAAGAATCTGTAATTTTGGCCATCCGCATATACATCCAAAGCTTTTCTCTCCACTCTTTGATTGAAGATTTATTTGCTTCCATTTCTTAGCAATTATAATCCTGGCCGCAGCAAAACTATATTGGCATATGACTCTATCAGCATGATCTATATTCATATCGGGAATACCCAATAGGCAAAAGGCAGGATCTTTTTTTATTTTTGACTTAATCAAATTGTTAGTTTCCTTTAGAACTAACCGCCAAAATCTCTTGAGTTTTTTGCAAAACCACCAATCATGCATAAATGTACCTATCTCTGTTCTGCACTTCCAACAAAGACCCTCCTCCTCTTTTTTCATTTTACTTAATAATACTGGGGTTATATACCATCTATAAAACATTTTATATAAATTTTCTCTTATTTCGTTAGTAATAGTAAATTTAAATTCCTTCTTGCACAAATTTTCCCATATTTCCAAATCTATATTATAACCTAGTTCCCTCATCCATTTCACCATCACTGGTTTAATCCTTTCCTGTTCTAGATTCATTTCTATCATTAGTTTATAAACCGTCCTATCAATCCTTTATTTCCCTTAGTTAATATAATCTCAAATTTAGATTTAGTTTGATTAAAACCCATCTTGTTATCTTTGTTGAATATATCTCTTAATTTATAATACATAAACCAATCTTTAATTTGAAGCTCTTCTCTAGTTTTCAGCATCCATATCCCATCTCTATATTCTATCAATTCTCTATATATATTGCTATCCAAATTTAGATGTACACCCCTTCTCATATAGGCTTCTATGGGATTAATCCAGCCGGGAGTTTTATTTTCCAGGAAAGCTTTACATTTATTCCATGTTTGCAATAAACTTTTCCTAATAATATGGGAAGTAAAATCTTTATTTACTTTCTCCTTTTCATACCATAAATATGCATGCCACCCAAATTGTAAATTAAATCCCTCTAATTCCAATAATTTCGGATTCTCTAATAGAATCCAGTTTTTTAACCAGGTGAAGCAAGCTGCTTGATAGTACATTCTCAAATCTGGTAATCCCAACCCTCCTGTTTCTTTCAATTCCACTAAATTATTATATGCTATCCTATGTCTTTCTTTACCCCAGAGAAAACTTAAAATATCTTTCTTCCAGTTTTTAAATATCTGTGCGCCTTTCATTACCAATTTGTTCCTAAACAAACTTGGTTTGTCCAAGCTCAGTTCTGAGAAGAGCTGGAGAAGCTTGCTCATCACCAACTTCCATCTTTGAAGCTATGTAGTTCCAGATTAGCCCTGGATGGGAGATCACCTGCACACTCCAGGTATGTATCTCTTGGCTCCTTGAAGGGCTAAATAAAAATGTAACAAAATAGCTAAAGCAATTAAGCCATTTTGCAAGGCAGTAGTTTTACCTTTTTCTTTTAAAAAAACAAACAGATTTTGCTGAAGTATTTAGCTTATGACCAAAAATTCCTGTAACTTTAGCGTTTTCACGCTAAAACTAGCTTTAAAACTGTGCTGTCATTCATACTGGATCATATTGTACACCTGATTACATAGCAAGCACAGCAGAAGTTCAAGCACATCTCTTAAAATTGTGTTTGGGTTGTAGTGAAAGGGTCGAAGAGCATCAGGCTGCCTAAAAAATCATTTTCAGTCTGGCCCTGCAAGCTACTGTGCATACTGAATTCAAACATCTTACACGCATTTATAACTGTTAAAAAAAACATTAGAAATTAATTCTGATAGCAGATGCTTAAATTGTCTTCAGGGATTTTGACCTATATGTTGAACATGATAAGACTTGTTTCCCTCATTCCTTCTTTGTCTCAGACAAAGTTTCGTGAGCCACACGAAAGCTCATGCCCTGCCAGAAAATATTTTTGTTAGTCTTTAAGGTGCTACTGGACTCTTGCACCTGTCTCATGAGTATTTATTTATTTACATTATTAACAGTCTGCCTTTTTCATCGGGACTCAAGGCAGATTACACCCAGTACAATCACAAAAAACGGGACAGTCAATAACCAATGCATTAGGATTTTAGAAGTCTGGAACCACCAGAAAGAACTGAAGCATAGCACAAGTATTCACATGACACTTTAAGCGGTACAGAAATTACAAAATAGGATCCTACTTACAATAAGCCAAACACAGCAGTATAGACCACAGTCCTTAGCCATTTATTCAAGCAAATTTCTAAAACCATTTTGCGCAGTGCAGCCCTATTACCTGCACAGAAAAGCCCTCTCGAATAGTTCAGTTTTGCATAGTTTGCGGAAGGCCAGGAAAGTGGGAGCTTTCCTGACCTCCTCAGGAAGGCCCTTCCATAAGGTGGGAACTACAACGGAGAAAGCACGCATATGGGCAGTTTTTGATTTTGCTCATTTGCAGGTTGGTATCTGCAGAAGCCCTGGCTGACTTGAGCAAAGTTGTTGCAGAAGAGCTTTGCCAGTCAATATTCCTCAGATCAACTCATCTCCTAAATTTCTTCCACGAGCATTCCCTATTCTGTTGTTAATTTGCTGTTAACTGTGAGAAAAGGGAATACAGATCCTGAGGTTTATCTCCAATTTCTTAACTAAACCACCTGTAGGTGTACAGAGGCATGGAAAGCAAATCAAAAGATAGTTCTAGCAAATTCCTGAATACCTGATCGCTATATTTTAAGTGAAACTTTGTTTATACTCTCTTCCGTTTGCTGGTGTTTATACACCCTCTTCTGTTTGCTGTCTGGGATGACAAATTATTATTCTTTTGCTTAGTATTTAATTTGGTAGAAAAGTAGCTTGAAATGGATAATATTCTCAACTTCTTTAATACGCAATGTAACAGCAGTTTTATAAAGGAATGCATAACTATTTTTTAAAAATTGTACTGCCTATTTTACTTCGCCACAATGAAATAAACAGTTCAAGTCTATTTGTTTCCTATCAGTGACATCCTGCCAGAATTACAATTGCCACAAGATTGTTGTTTAATGGGGCTGTTGTAGTTCAGGCACATACAAAAGGCTTGGCATGGCTAGGAGGATTTTGGATATTCTTCTTTGAACAGAAGACCTACATCCTTTAAACCGCTTTTGAAAGTTCCACTGCAGGGAACTTGGATTCCAGATTTTAGAGTTAGACCATGCAGAACTGTACAAATATTATACCACCCCTTGAAGACTGATGTCAAGTTTCTGAACATGTCTACCACATCTATTTCTCAGGACTTCTTAGCAATCTAGCAGTCTAGGCTCTGCATGACCACAATCATATTGCAAATTGCAGAATCTACACAAATTGCAGAATCTGACAAAGGGAGGCACACGCAATCTACACAAATAGCAGAATCTGACGAAGGGAGCTTTGACTCTTGAAAGCTTACACCCTCAAAAATCTTGCTGGTGTCTAAGATGCCACTGGATTCAAAGCTAGCTGTTCTACTGCAGACCAACATGGCTACCCTCTAAAAAAGAAATCTACACAGTAGCTTTTACAGAGCCACATCTCTCTTCAAAGTTCTATATTGGTTTTGGCACTGTAGTTCTCTAAGGAAAACAAGAATGACAGACAGTTTTGACTTATGATTGAGGCTCAACAGATAAGACACAGAGATCTTCCTGGCATCTTTTAGAGCTAATTACAATCTCTTGAGACCCCAATTCAGATTGGCTTCTGAGATCTCTGTTAAATCTAATATGACCTTAACTGCATTCAGGACTTTTAGGCTATTCAGTGGAACAGATAAGCTGGCAGGTGCTTTCAAAGACTGATGAAATAAAGGATATGGCCAATTCCATCTAGGTCAGGGTAAATGACAATCTGCTTCAACATCTATCAAACCTAATAGAAATGTCTACTGGTTTCTTATTAAGTTCTGTGAACAATCCATACCACTCAACTGAGCAAACTACAAAAACTCCAGGTTGTGCCCATGTGAGAAACATGCTGCTTTATTAAACTTCAAACCCATCTGCAGTCTTTAATGAACTGAAAATGTGATGCACCAGTAGCCACTTCATTGGTCTTATGTCCCCAGATGACTACACATAGTACCTGCCATGATGGTTCACAACCTAAGACCTCATTCTTTGGAAAAAACATAAAATATTGTTACATTTGTTTTAAAACAAGTGCAAAATGAATGGTCCTTTGATAAAGTACATCTTACTTTCAATCTATTCAAGGTTCCGCAGGCCTTCAGGATGAACTGGACTACATATTGAGAGAAAAAGAAACAGCTTTCTTCACCAAGATTGAGAATTGTCACACATTTTTTAAAATGATGAATCCCAGAAGGCATGCGTTTGCACAAACTACAGCAATACCCATCTCTTGATCATGAGCCAGAAACATTTTTTTTTAACTACTTACTTTTGGCAGGGCCCATTCTGATCGTGATCCATCTGCATTGTAATAATATGATCGACCTTGTTCGTCAACATGTTTTATCCACTGCAGAAACAAAAGTTAATAGAATAACTATTATTAAAAAACTGGAATAGTTGCCAAGTAAGAGAATCAAAAATGGAAATATTTCTAACTTTCACAGTCCACCAAAGATGAACACAGCCAGAAATGTCCATGGTTACACCTTGGTTCTATTCAAAATCTTGCTGATGCAACGAAAGCTATTATAATCTGCAGTGCAGGGTATGTCTGTCACAATTAGCAAGACATCTTCACCTCCCAGTTGTGGAAACCTTTCTTTTGAAGAATGTGTGCACACACTGTCTCCCATATGCCAAGGCAGAGAAAGTCTATGTCTTTTGCCCGTCAAGGTCGTACATTTACAGCAGTTCAAAAACCCACCTGAATACTTTGTGCCATCCTAACATTTAAAT
The DNA here is from genome assembly GCF_029931775.1 of Euleptes europaea. Taxonomy (NCBI): domain Eukaryota; kingdom Metazoa; phylum Chordata; class Lepidosauria; order Squamata; family Sphaerodactylidae; genus Euleptes; species Euleptes europaea. Next base: position 61,951,789 of record NC_079322.1, read on the forward strand.
CCCTTGCATTTGTGGCTTAATAAGCATACTCTGGTTTGTTCTACTGTCTCTAGCTTTTCAGTCTCAAGATGGGAACCAGCTAAGCATTCTTTGACCTTCCCATATATCTTTGAATCTTTGTCTGGAGCCAAGCCATGTGCCTGACTGCATTTTGAAAATGGATTGTGTCTTAAGTTTCCTGCCTATTTGATTTAAGGCCTGGAACCAGTCAGGCGCCTATTGATGCCCTTAGTCAAAGGTTCTATTCCTTTATCTCTGTTTTTTGTTTTTTTGTTTTTACAGTTTAATGCCATGTTAACTGTTTTTTATAGTAAATCGCTTTTTAAAATACAATACAATGTCTTCGGAAGCTTTCCATACTCAGCCCATCATGCCACGTGTTGTCATGTTAACTGAATTAAATCAAGATAACATTGGGGCAAATTCATAAGGTCCCCCTGGAAACACATTCATCCAGGGTGATGGCAATTCTTTCAAAGCTTTTAACAGGCTCTGGACCTTTGCTCAGGTCAGAGAATCAGAGTGAGGGTGCAGGCCAGAAGTATGGGTCAAACAAAAAGCCTCTGTCACAGTGCATTCCTAAGGAAAGTTACTCCAGTCTAAGCCCATTGAAAGAAAACCTGAATCTATCATGGAGTTGCTTCTGGAAGAGCAGTTTGTTTGCTATGGCTGGGAGCAAAGCCAGAATTCCCCACCACCACCAACAGAAGTACAGTGTTTCTCCTTCCCAGATCAACAGAGCTAAAATATGGAATTGTTAGCAAAACATGCTTTACAACCTTAAATATCAGCACAATCAATGCCTCATCCTCATAACAAGACTTGAGGAGAAGAAACAGTTCCAAACATGGAAGATACCAACTAAATGTCCCACAGTCAAGATCTTTCCAGCGACCGTGTAAAATGAAAATTCATTCTAAATTCAATTTTCTTTTCAAGTTCAATTTCATTTCTCAGCTGGTAGAGGAAAGCCATTTGCTTTGCAATATCCAAGAGCAGTATTATCTGTGGCCATATTCCTGTCAGCCACTGTGCTGCTGATGATTTTTCTTCTGGGAACTCTAACCCTCCTAAAAATGTTCTGGACCCAAGAGCCCAGAATGTTTTACCAGAAAGTAAGTGCGGCATGTTAAAAGGGGGATTTCTTTGATAGAGAAATGATTTAACTTTTCTTCTTATAATGAGGACATAAGGCAGAAGTGGCATGGAATGGCAGAAACTGTATGAGGGCTTCCTTGGCATGGGCTGTTGGGGAGGTTGGAAAGGTTGGTTTTTCATCTGGTTGGGGATTAATTGAAGGTATGAAACCTAGCTGAAGAAAAGGCGGCTTTGCGAGGTAACTTAGAAACCAGCACCAAAAGATGGAAACTGAAATCTAGCCATCTTAAACTTTATTCTGCCTCTCTCTCAATTTGTCATCAAGAAATAAAGCTTGGACCTAGAGAAAGAGTTTCATTCATTTTTATATGCCCTTTGGTGCAGCAGACGTTTTGCTCACAGTGCTTCCCCCCGCTGGCTTTCTGCAGTTAATTACATTCAATTACATGCAAGGTTAATTTTTCCTTTTATGAAATTGGTGTTTTATCATGAGCCCCCCCCCCCACATGTCCAAACTAGATACACATTCACCAAGATACAAAGAGAAGGAGGCGGAACTCCCACCTGAACCTGAATGGCTAAAACAGAGTTTTTTGTTTGGCAAGAAGGCTAAAGAATTATACCTGCTTCTAATGGTGGCAAGCAGTGAAAGTATCTTATTTCAGATGGGTAAAAGTAAGTAACTTCTCATTATGGTCTAGTAACTTGGGAATCTGTGCCAGTTGGATAAATTCCACAGCCCCTTGGTAGAATAGTGCTGCCTTAGAGACCCATTCTGCTACTTGCCACCCTACTGAATATGCCCCGGGGAGGGCTGTGGAGCTCGGGAGATGGATCCTCATTTTCTGTCTCTTCCTAACAAAAAGAAAGAGAGAGAACGGAAAAAAACTAGCTCTGTTCCACTTGCTTATTCCCTTCCCCCTCTTGTTTACTGGTGGAATGCTTCCCAAATTCACTTTCTGTCCCTCTCCCTTTTGCTGGGGGACACCAGAGAACGAAAGAAAAGCTGGAGTGAGATCTGCTGCATTTGATCAGTGCAGCAAGCACAGCAGAGCTAGAACCTACTTTTCTTTCTGTTTTGCCCCACCATGGAGGAAAAATACAGCACTCCATTTTGGGTGCAATGAATTTCTCCCTTCCTGACAGACAGATCGTCCATCCAGCATGCAGACTTCAGTTCTGCTCTCAGAATTACAGGGCAACTGAACGATCAGGTCTTTTCCTGGTTGCCTGGAGGAAACCCTTACCATGCCAATGCAACCATTTACATTTGAGGCAACTCAAATGCCATTCCACAGAAATCTCTGACGTCTTAAGTGAGGTTATTTATGCATGGTCGCTTTAACCTCCTTTATTCCCCGTTTCAGCCAGGATCAAAGTAACCCAAGTTGGGTGAAACTGTATGCATTGGCTGGAATGATCAGGGATGAAACTGTGTGCTAAGGGAGGCATGAATACAGAAAAGCAGTCTCCCAAGTTCAAATCAAGTCCCACCTCTTTAAATGCTGCTCTGTAATTGGCTTACCTCGTGAGAGAAGATTTCCTTCCCCCCAAACCCAACTGCCGCATTAAAAAGCATTTTAAGAACAAAAAACAAAAACCGGAGCAATCTGAAAGAAGGGGGGAGAGAAATCCAAGCCTCGTTTTTTAAAAGCCTTTCTTTTGCTCAGAAAGAGCTCCAAGGTAGCAGGAAGCACTTAAATACCCACTTCCTTACACACTGCTTCATGATTGGCTGTGAGAGAAGCCAATCTTCTGTGCTCCCCGTTTGGCTATCTGGATGCTGCCTTGAAGAGGGGTTTGGAAAAGGGAGGGGCGAAGCTCAACCTGAGAGCAGAGTATGCACGTTTTGTGACTCCAGAATGAGCCAGGATGAACTGTTTAATTCAGGCCAGAAGAGGAATCAGAAAAGCCGGGTTCATTTTGCACTGAAACAGGGTTGAGACGACAAGGAATGAGGTAACGTGCATACTGAAAAATTTGATCCTGGCTGAAACAGGGAATAAAGGAGGGTAAAGGGACCATACATAAAGGACCCAAGACTGCTCCAGGTCACATACTAAATTTTAAAAAGGCACCTACATCAAAAGGACACACGGATATGTTTTGTTCTAGCAATGCATGAACACCGTTTTTAGAACAGCTAAATGAACAACAGTGCTGTTTTAACACAATAGGAGGTGCTGTTTTAACACAAAACTTGAAATTTGCTACTTCACATGGGGGGGTACGCAATTTCTCATATCAGATTATTAAATCGGAAATGATAGATATAATCAAATACGCCCCCCCACCAGAGCAACAGGAAACAAACGCGGTGTGATACCTTTCTATATCTAGCATCTCTAGGAACAGTTTCGTTAAAGAAAAGCAGCTAGAAACAAGCGTAACTGTGGAACATAGAAGAGGAAGCTGGCTCTAATAAACACTTTTCTATCACTAATGCAACGAAACCACACCTATTTGAATTCTTAGCAACTAAGTTTCTATCAACTAACAACTCAGAAAAATGCGATGAAGAAAAGTGTGTACCTTTTCATTAGTATAGTCACTGGTATATAGCATTTGGCCATGTTCATCCAATTCTTCTGACCACCCTTTGGGAGGAGAGCCATACTGACTATCTGACTGGCTGCTACAAGAACTGTGGCAGTTTTCTTGAGATGACAGAGTCTACAAATGGTCAAACACACAGAGAAGTATTGAGAGTTGATATGAGTTCAAATTCTGAAAGATTCACTCTAGGGAATAATCCTTTAAACAAAAAACAAACTCATACAGGAGAAATTTACTGGAGACAGCAGATGACTTTAGATTCTCCCGCCCCCTGGCCCGATTTCTGCTGATTATTGGACTAGATGAGATTCCTATGCCCTTGGGCGCATGTGGCAGTTTAGATGGAATTTTCTTAACCAAGCTTCAACAGGCAGTGCAATTACATCCTGCTGAAACCAGTGGACTTATCTTGACAAAACTGTGCCATAATCTCCTACGAAAATACATGCAGCACGTGTGAAGAAAGCATTTGCAGAGTGAACATATGCAACTAGCACTGTTTTCAAATGTTAAGCGCAGACCGAGCATGTAGTACATGACTTAACTCTTCACTTGTTTATGCTCCCAACCTCCCCTGCCTTGGCCTTTTAAAAATCTTTTCTTCACTCTGAAATTAGGAGCCAGCATAGCAGAAGCAAAAGTGGCCAGGAGGGGACATCTGCAGGAGAGAATTAGTGGCTGTGTGAGAGGCTAAGTGCTGCACGCCCCCACCTATTCCCTTACTAGAAATTCTCAGTCCAACACCTCCTTTCCTCAGACAATGTAGTTTTGGGAACCAATTTGTCATTACATGCAGCTCCACCTCGACAACAGCTGATTGTCATGGGTCTTGACCCGTGCATGAATACAATATGGCCTTTTATGGATTCTAAGAAACCCAATGTCCTCATTTTTACAGTCAATCTTCAAACTAATGCTTGCATGCACATAACACTATTAAAAATAAATTTTTTGCCCTTTTTACACTGCTGCTCAAACTGTGAGGATGTTATACTCCCAAATTTTGAAAGTGATATAAAATATCAGAAATGAATAGCAGCTACAAACTTAGAATGATCATGACCACCTTACAGAAATATGCCCACCACCAAACCATCTTTTGCACTGATATTTGATACTTCTTTGCATAGTTTCTAGTTCTTGTAATCCTAGTCCTATTATATTGCTCATTAGATGTCTCGTGCTACGGAAGTGCATTGTTTTACACTTTGCAATCTTCCTTGAGTCTCAGTGAGAAAGGCAGGCTGTAAAAAAACAAACAAATTTTCTCTCATTTTTTCACCAAGGCTGCTTTACCTCCCAGGTTGCATATGGCTCTTAATTGGTAACTGTGAACGTGAAGCTCCATGAGCTGCCAAGTGAGTACCCACTACGTTAGTGTTTGGAATAATGTGGGCGAAACAGATATCTTAATTCAAAACAGAGCTAACCGACTTCCCAGTCCTAAGACTTTCTGAAACCATGTTCTACTACAACCGCTTAGCAGTGTTTGCAAGAACACACTCAACTCTCCCTGTCCACAAAGTAAACAAACCTGATCACCTAGACTGCCATGAGAGAATCCCACACTGCCCACAATCCGCCCACCTGCCATGTCAACTACCAGCTGCAGCAGCTCCTCCTTTCCAGGGACAGTCCCACACTATACTTTGGCTCCAGAGTGCAGCTAGCAGCACACATGAACACATGAAAGCTGCCTTATACTGAATCAGACCCTTGGTCCATCAAAGTCAGTATTGTCTACTCAGAGCAGCAGCAACTCTCCAGGGTCTCAGATAGAGGTCTTTTGCAACACCTAGTTGCCTAGTCCCTTTAACTGGAGATGCCTGGGATTGAACCTGGGACCTTCTGCATGCCAAGCAGATGCTCTACCACTGAGCCATAGCCCCTCCCTCTTAAGGGAAGTTGTGCTGAAAACGTCACTAAGCCTAGTAAGAGGGCTCAAGCAACCATGGAACAGTCGCCAAAGGGCAGGTTCAGGCTGCTTCACTGGAGGCCTCTGTGTCAAGGATGAAACTCCTGATCTGCCATGGTTTCCCGAGCAGAGGCCCAGAATGACCTAAGAAATAACACCTTATCCAGCCACAACAGGAGAAGATTATGCCTCTCCAGTTTCAGGGTTAAGGCCAATCGGGACTACTGCTGAGGACACAATGTAAATAGGATAAGCAACCCAGCCAAGCTAAAGTTACAAGAATTTTATAACTGCCTCCTCAGTGCTGAAATTCTTCTCATAAGCCATTTTTGGGATTAAAAAACACAGCTATCACTAATCAGGTATATTCAATTCTATTCCCAGTTTTAGGGAGCTGGAGATAAACACAAAGACTTTTTTTTAACATCCCATACCATTGTACTTAGTATCTCTTAATTCTCAGTTTGATCCTGCAGAAATTCGCTTAACAAAAACAATAAACCTCATTTTTAAGCTTACCAAATGACATGCCAGTAAACCAAAGCAAAAGAAAAGTAAGAGCAGCAAAGACATCAAAGTCAAGAGGAGAAAAAAAGTGAAGGGGAAGAAAAGAGAATGGTGAATCCTCTCGAATATAACAAAATAAAAGCATTAGTAGGGCCCCTGGCAACAAATGACCCTATGACATTTTTTTCTCCTTTCTTAAACAGCATTTCTTTTCTCACTAACATTTTCTCCCGCTGTACCCCATACACTTGCTACCCCTGATAACATCACACATACTAGGGGCTGGACCCAGACAGGCCTGTTTCATTAGCATGGCGGCCATCTGCTCTCTCTCCTCCAAACTAAGATGCATCAGTCAAAATAGTTGCTTTGAGTTTTTGTGGTTCTAGGAGCTAGATTTATCGGGTTGGGTTCTACAAACCTTTTCCACTCGCAGTGGCATATTTATTTGTATACGTTGTTTATATTCTCTCCTTGCACCAGTGGAAAACCCTCTTGTGCCAGTGCAAGGCTCCTCGTTAGAGGAAAACGCCAACATAAGCAGAACCATTTTACAGGATCCAACCCACTCCTTTTGGAGTATCTGGCGGAGAACAAAAAGATACACATTTATCACTGATAGTTCTAAATCATCCTGGTTTCAATGGAGATGTGATAAAAATTGTGTTAATTACCCAGTAACTTTGTCTTGCCTTGACCTTATTACTTACATCTAAGTCACACAGGACCATTATAAGCTAAGGTGGGATTTGCCCATCTATTAGGGTCAAGAGTCTCTAGAGTTCTGGACTTCTGCTAGGGCAGCTGAGCAAAGCATTCGTCTCCCCAGGGGCTCCCGGAGGGGGAACCAAGAAACGTCTCAAATAGGGGTGTTAACGCGCCCCTCCCGATTCCTAAATAGTGGAACGGGTATCAGGAAATCTCCTGCAGCTGATGAAGAGCGGTTTGACTCCTGAACTCTGAGTTTTACGACTTCGGAGACTCAGTAGTAGTCCCGCCAAGCTTGAGGAGCAATAAATCGCCGCAGACGTCTCTTTGAAATTTAGGCTTTGCTCTCCCCTATCTATTACCATCTAGCAACTATACAGAAGCAAGAATACCTACTCTCCTAAAATCTGAGTAAGTTTAAAACTCCTTTGTTTTAACTGGATTTGGAAGTCCCAGGAGACTGCTAAATACATCAGTCGAATCCGTATCTCCCCACTCAATGTTTAAATGACTCTTTAAAAACAAGAAAAGATCTGATAACCGGCAGGGATCTTATCAATTTGATCAGTGGGAAGACATAACAACTAAGATTTTTGAAAGACGCTTCAGTTGCCAATCAGGAATTACTACGTATAAAGGGGAGGGAGGATTGGAACCCCCCCCACACACACACACACACACTCCGAATACTAGTCTTTCTAACTAAACAAGCCTTCCTGCCACATCCTTCCCGGAAACAATTTATCATCACGAGAGAGTCAGAGAACTTGGAATCGGAAGTGTGGTATTAGTGTGTAACTGGCAAATATTTCCCAAGCTCCTGACCACAAAGAGGACGGAAGGTCTATGACTTTGATTCCTACAGCACCTCCTTGTTATTTACTACACTGGAATTTGCCTGGATCTTATTAACTGAGTTTTAATAGAAATTTTCAGAATTAGTAACCATGGAACATCTGATTACAAAGATGGAACAACTCTCTGCTTTGATGAGCACTTCATTTCAATTTATTAATCAAAAACTGGACATCATTTTAGATGATCTTCAAGACATAAAAACCCAAATTATCACAATGAGATCAGAGGAGATACTAGAGGGCCCTCTAGCTGACAAGAGAGATGAAGAACAGAAGAACCCTGCAAAGGAAACGAGGGATACAATAAACAATCTGCAATAGCTCATTTGACAACAATGGATTTGAATGCGAGTGATTTTGACTTCTGTCCCCTCAATCTGCTTGATGAACTTTTCAACACCTGCTTAATGAGCAGAAAAACTGGGGCTGTTTTTTCTTTGAATTTGGGATGGAAGATATTGCAACATGGATTTACTATGGAAATTATCTATCTGCAGAAGAGAATTTACCACCAGTCTCCAAGGATGCCCTTCGACGATTACTGCTAATGTGGGAAAGAAAGAAATGCTGGAAATTTCGGATAAAGGGACTAACTTAAAAGAGTCTAGTGTCTCTTCTGGCTAAGATTGAAAAGGAACTGGTTAAAAGGATTGGTTATAATGGAAATAGAACCATATGATATCAATTTACTAGAAAAACAATATGTATTAAATGAGTATTAGGGAGAAATGGAGGTCTTACAAAATAATTAATTTTTAATGGAAATAATCAAATGCTTTTTATTATACTAATCCATTTATTATTAGTGAGATTTACTATTTCTCTTCTTCTTTCTTTTATTTTTTTTATTTTTTCTTTCCTTTATATGATATTATTATTTCCTTGAAAAATATAAATGTCAAAGAGATCAATAAATATTAACAATAGTATTAGGATTAGAATTTTGTGCAAAAGAGATTACTAATTAATCACAAGATGAAGGGAGGTGTAGGGGAAGTCAACAATTATTATATATAATTTTTTTAAGAATGTTACCTATTTGTTTTTACTTTTTACTGTTTATGTCATTGTTAAACTATGTGATTAATAATTTTGGAAAAATAATAAAAAAAATATTTTTAAAAAAAGAGTCTCTAGAGTTCTTTGGGTTTGGAGCCAATGAATCGCTTCTGTCAGAGGAAAAACTCCCCTTAGAATAAGGGAGGCCTTATATCAAATCCTGGGTTGTTTAAAGCAGGAACCTGTATTCAGGGGGAATGGAAATAAAAAGCTGACATTTCCCTAATGAAGGGAAATTAAGACCATCTGAAGAGCTTCACATTTTAATCCAACTAAATTTATTCCATAATTCACACAACACTAAGCTTACCTCTTGATCAATCTGATTCAGAGAGTCTCCTCGACTGATGCTTGGATCCCTAGTCAAACGTGGCGGTTTCCAGGTTCTCTCTTGTGTTCCCTTGTTGTAATAGTAACAGCGTCCCGTAGCATCTTTGTGGGTTTCCCACTCTCCATTGATTTGAATTGGAAGGGTTGTAGGTATAGGTGGGAGTGCAGATTGAGATATTTTTAGTTCTTGCAAGTTAGCATAAACTGGTGAGTCTGGCCTTCCTTGGCTTGGTGGAGTAGTTGGCTGTATTAAGAAAGAAAAATTGTGTGTTACTTATGATTACATATTATGACTGCATAACAAACACTAAATTGGTATAATGCTGGGAACATTCAGTGGAATAAAAAAGGCACATCTAATATTTATTACTTAATTTATACCCTGCCTTTCTGCACAAATGGGGACCCAAAGCAGTTTACATCGTTCTCCTTGCCTTCATTTTATCCTCATAATAACCCTGTGAGGTAGGTTAGGCTGAGACAGTGTGACTGGCCCATGATTACCCAACAAGCTTCCATGGCACGAGTGGGGGATTCAAATCTGGGGCTTCCAGATGCTAGTCTCTCTTAACCACTACACCATGCTGGCTCTCTATATACTGCCTGGCCACGGTGTGGATGATGAACGGCACAAAACTATGCAACCTACAGACCAGGTATCTACTACCTTAGGGGAATCCTCAGGGATGCAGAAAAATATGGATCTATAAACTAATTGGGGGAGGGTGGGAAGGAACCCTTTAAATGACCCGATGATGACTAAATAGGCTCCAGAAAGGACAAACAGTTGAGCAGCTAGGTGTCTGCTAAAGGGGGAAGGAAGGGGTGAGAAATCAGCCTACTCAAACCCATGAGACTTATAGAATCCTAGATTTTCCAAATTGCTCCCCCAAGTTATTCTTCACAAGCCCCCCTTCCCACCTTGCAATAAAATGTTTTAAAAATTAGAAATAGAAAGGTTATATTTTAAAAGAGTCATCCCAAAATAATTTGTCCTTTATAAAGTAAGCTAGCCAATAAAGATATAAGCCTCCAAGACTCACTCAGTCCTACAACACAACTGTAGTGAGCCTATTATGAAGAACTCATTTCAGGCGAGGATAGGGAAGCAATGGAATACCCTTTTCCTGATACAGAGCATGAAGGAGGGAGAACACGTGTGCAGGGTTACTTTTTCCAAACATCTGTGCTACATGAAAAAATAGGTTTTAAATTCACAGCTGTATCTTGTAAAATACCATGACATTTTGTTTTGTCACTCTTAATAGGAAAAAGAAAGCAGAAAGAAGCTTAGTGACTAAATGGCTAATTTGCAGTCTGCTTATTCACTAATTCCAGCAAGCATTGCTCAAGTAGGTCTGTGGTGGGTTGAAATTTTAGATGAGTGAAATAAAGAGATTAGCCTCAAACAAAGCTAGCCTCCCTGTCTTAGTGCAGAATATATTATCTTTGCTGTGCTACTTGAATAATGCAAATTTTGCTGTAAGATTTATTGCAGCAGAGATCATTGACTCAGAAAAACTGATAGAAGTTAAACACAGAGACAGTCTGGGGTATTAGACTCAAGGAAGCATCATTCCTTGTCTCAAGGTTGCAAGCTCACATTTTCAGGAGTCACAAGAGTTAAGAGCTCAAACTGGACTAACATCCTAGATCAGAGGAAATTTAGTGCTCCTCAAAGGCTCAGAAACCAACTGTGTTGTCTTTCAGGTTCATTTATCATGCAACCCCAATCAGCGTTATGCCTTTTTAAGTAATTGAAGTCACTATTAGTCTGTGAGGAAGAAGAGCATAATGATGCACCAACCAACAGAGTTGAGCATCAGATAAACTGGGAGTAACGTTTATCCATAACATCTACCTCCATTTACAACAAGGCACCTTAACTAGTTTGCCTGAACTTTCAGGTTCTTCTATACCAATTTACAGTTGTTTTCACTATCAGTGGCTTCCATCCTTCCAAGGTCGGTAAAATGAGTACCCAGCTTCCTGGGGGTAAAGTGTAGACAACTGGGAAGGCAAACCACCCTGTAAACTTACTCTGCCTAGTAAATATTGTGATGTGACATCACCCCATGGGTCAGTAATGACCCAGTGCTTGCACATAGGACCACCTTTACCTTTTTATTGACCTAGGAAAAACTATCTTCCATGTTATTATCTAAAAAATTAATTATTATCAAAATTTAGCAACTCTACAGTATGAGAAGCTGTCATACCATTCACTGGGCACAACTGGTTAACATTATATTGTTATGTTTTATTAATGGCAGCCTTCAGATGTATATTCTAAACTAGATTAACTGAATTGATGGATACAAATACAGAGTATTGTCCAAATTCCCTTCCAACCCACTAGATGTCACTGTGGAGCTCTACACAGTCATAGAATGTCAATTCAGATCATTTGCAAATTTTCTATTATGTCTGTTTTCAGCAGTTTTTATTTAATCATACCTAATTCTGAACCATACCCTCGAGTGTGGATCAAAAAATCCACATAGCAGGGCCAGGGACAGAAGGAGGTAGCAGCGTACAAACCAAAATAATGTCCCAAGTGTGCAGAAAAATAAGAAATCTAAATTAAAAAAATACAAGGGGTGGGGTTTAAAAAACCCAAAATAATAGAAACAACATTTGTAGCTTTAAGCAATGAATGCCTACTGAGATCTTCTGAGACTACATTTGGGGGTTGCTAAGCAACTGCAACAAGATGCTAAGCCTTCCAAACCTTGGTTTCTAACAAAGTGGGATGGGGGAAGGAGACTTAAAAAGGTGAAACATGGAGGAGAGGAAAGCAGAGGTTGATGGGGAGACAGAAAAATAGAGTTAGGTAGGTGTGAGAAAAGAAGGGAAAGCAGATAAAGGTAGGTTGTTGGGTGGGAAGGAGAAAGGGAAGCAGGGAAAGATGAAAGTCTATGGAGTGTCTCAGAAGGAAGAGAAGAAATAATGTGTGGAGTAAGATTCAGGGGATCAGGACAACTACAGCTAATATACACCTGTCAAGTGGGGGCAGGGAATGGGATGCCCCTTGTGAATTCTTGCAGAACTTCTACTTGCATAGTTATAAAAAAATAAAACATGTTCCATAATTTTAGTGGCAAATCGGTAGCATCACTTACACGTCTGCTGAGCAAGAATTCCAAGAGAAACTCTCAAAGTGAAATATATAATACAAAACTAGTACAGTAGCATAAAATAGTTTAAAGATCAAGAGCCATATTTCCCTTGCTGGCATTAAACCATTGTGTAGAGTAACATGTATACTGCTGTTCATATTGGTGCTCATCTTAATAAAAATTCATGATCTGAAGTGGGTTTGCCATGGTTTTCAAGGAAGATGGTATTCACCTACAAGCACATTTTTAAAAATCTCTATTTCCAAGAAAAACAGCAGCTAACTGTTAGCAGGAAGGAAAGCCCAATTTTCCATTACAAATACTGAAGAATTATCAGGGCCAACACACTTCCAAGCTTAGACTTTTGAGGACAGAGTAGGGTCCTCATCTTTAAATAAGACGTACTTAATCATTTCTGAACAGGCTATCAACAATGTTTCACAATTACTATGAATGCATTGTGTAATTGCCAAACTATACACCCAGAAATCAACATTTTACAGATGCAACATTCTGGGGCGGAGGAGAAATGAAAAGAAAAAGAAATGACTGAACTGGATCTTAACTAAGGACGGATGATCTGTTTGGTCACTCGGAAATTTCTGTTTACCAGGCTACCAGCTAGGTGGCTATTGATAAAAGGTAAAGGTCCCCTGTGCAAGCACCAGGTCATTCCTGACCCATGGGGTGACGTCACATCCCGACGTTTACTAGGCAGACTTTTATTTATGGGGTGGTTTGCCAGTGCCTTCCCCCAGTCATCTTCCCTTTACCCCCAGCAAGCTGGGTACTCATTTTACCGACCTCAGAAGGATGGAAGGCTGAGTCAACCTTGAGCCGGCTACCTGAAACCAACTTCAGTTGGGATCGAACTCAGGTCGTCAGCAGAGCTTGGACTGCAGCACTGCAGCTTAGCACTCTGCGCCACAGGGCTCTTGGCTTTTTATAAGCCTGGTCTAAAAGGCTACTGGTTCAGCACAGTCCAGATTACACAAAATGTACAAGGTGCCTACCAGCTATACAGATCTAAATGTGACATTGGGAGTTCAATGAACATAACTTCCCTCATTTTTTCCTTGAGAAATCATGCAAAGGGGGCAGAGGTGATTCCAATAAGTGCAACGGTATATGGGTTGAACTGTCACCCCATGCAACTTTACAACTGTGTGTGTGCGCATGCCGTCATGTCACAGCTGACCTATCGCAACCCTGTAGGGTTTTCAAGGCAAGAGACGTTTGGAGGTGGTTTGCCATTGCCTGCCTCCGTGTGGGCTGAGAGAGTTCTGAGAGAACTCTGACTGGCCCAAGGTCACCCAGCAGGCTCCAGGTGGAGAAGTGGGGAATCAAACCCTATTTCCAACAGAAAAACAGTTTTCTCACACCATGATCCTCACAAGAATCTCCCCCCTAGACACATGATTTTTAAAGAATATGCTTGCCGCACCACTCACAGAACTTCCAGTGTCATGGTGTTCATGACCTATTTGAAATATTCAGTTACCTCTCTACTTGACACATGTATATTTGGTGTAGCTGTCCTGATTCCCAGCTCTTTGGCCCACCCCCTCCCTGGCATCCAGGCTGTGAGTGACCAAAAGCATCAGCAAGCATGAAGGGGGTGCTTGAATTTGCTTGGAGGGAACCCCCAGACCCGCTCCTTTCTATCCCCTTAGGTAACCTGCCACTAGTGAGATGTGCCCCATAAATTCCTCCAGGGCTCTGACTCACGGAAAGAAGGGTTGCCGTGGATGCATGTGCACGGAATAACTATTCTCCCTCCTCCCAGCCTTAGCAAATCCCTCTAGCCCACTCATCATAATATCTTAAAGGGGCATTCAAGTTCTGAACAAGCAGTTACCTCCACCATCTTCTATTTGACAGTCTAATGTCTTCATCTAGCCATCATTCAGCCACTCAGTCCATCTTAAGAAGACAAAAAACACTCCCTAAAACCACAGCATATTTCTGTACGCTGATGATTCACAGGGAAGTGTGGTCACACTGCTTTTAAAATAGCTTTAGATCACCTTTGGTCTGATCTACTAAGCTGTTTGCTAGTGTTTTCCAACGTCTTCTACAGAGTCAGTTGTCAATTCTATTTGTCCACAGATATCCTAGTATACACCCTACTAGCATTACTTACTAGTGTCACTCAAAACTATCCTTGCTGCAAGCAACTTTTTCTATTAGAAATACAGAAGCACTCTATTAGCAGTACCCACATTTACTTATAGAAATATCAACCATACTCAGAAAGCTGGGGACACACAAGGCTCTGTTAATCCACTATTTGAGAATAACTACGGTATCCTCCAGTAATAAAAGGTTATCAAGGCTTTGTGCCTTTTCTGCAACTGCACTAGGCAAGTTCATGTATTAGTATACTCCACAAAAGTGGGACACCGAATATATAACTTTTCTTTTGAGAACCTGAGCTTTTAAAAGTCTTCTAGCTTCAGAGACACCTGAACACTCATGGGATTAGTGACATCTCAGAAATTATATGGGAGCTTTGGATAACAATCTGATCCAGATCTACTCAGAATCCTACTCAGATCTGTTCAATGGGGCTTACTCATAAAGTGTCCATAGGACAGCACTGCTGGATTCCCAGTGGTCAGGAAAGGGGTTTTTCAGAGATTCATGTGAAAGCCATCAGAAGCAAAACATATTCAAGATGCAAGCCTGGTTAATAAACATTAACTTAAGCTGTGAAATCCTGTCAAAAATGAGGATGTGTTAAGCGTAAGCTATGCACAATCCTGAATTCTGCTAGAATACAACACAAATAAAATAGATTGGTTTCTATTGTACCTTTCTAGATAAACCAGAAGAATGAATGTATCTAGACCTCAGTAAATGGAATGTAACTTTGCCCATCACCAGCAGGCCAAAATAAATGATACACAGAGGATATTGTAGGTAGTAAGCAGCACACTCTGTGCCAACAACTTTTCATCTGTGCTAACCCTTTTCAATTTGGTTTCAGACAGAGCCATGGGACAGAGCTGGCTCTGGTGGCTTTAGCTGATGACCTCAGGGTGTGAGGGTGATCTGGCTGCAACATCTGTCACCCCTTTGATCACCAGGGTTGATTTGACCTCTATATAAATGTAGACAAAGTTCATGCCTCCTTGTTGCTCCTACTGGATTTATTTGATGCCTTTGAAACAGTGAACTATGCCATTTTGTTGAGGTTCCTAGAGGCAGAAGTAGGCATCAGGGATTATGCATTGGACTGGTTCAAATCATTCCTCACACACTAGATCCAAACAACTGCCATTGGAGACTAATTATCAGTGTGGGACCAATCATGTGAGGTCCCACAGGGTGCAATCTTTATATAAAGCCCCTAGGCCAAATCATTCGTAGTTCTGGGGTTGGCTGTCATCAATATGCTGATAAAACACAGCTGTGGTTAAATGGCTAATAGTGAACAAATTGTCTAAATTCTGGAAAGAGACGTAATTGCTGGCCGGGAAGGGTCTTGAAGGATATGATACTCTTGAAGGATATGATGGGGTTCATCTGACCCTTGCAAACTCAGTTAAGAACCTCAGGGTTATACTGGACCCAACATTATTGCTGGAGAAGCAAGTTAATGTAGTTGCAAAAAAGGTGTTCTTCCAACTCAGCCTAGCTCAAAAAATTACTTTGATCTGGCCACTTGGATCCATGCCATGGTGACATTGACACTAGACTACTGTAGCGTACTGTACAGTGGTCTCCCCTCAAAATCAATTCAGAAACTGGTGCAGAATGCCACAGCTCAGCAATTATCAGGCACTAGATGAAGCATATATATTAATCCCATTCTGTCGTCACTTCACTGGCTGCACTTCAGTTACGGGCTCAGTTTAAGGCATTGGCTATCACATACAAAGACCTTCATGGCCTTGGACCCTCATATGTATGAGACCATCTCTTCCCTTATGCTCTGCCACAACAGTTCATCTGAACAGGGCCTTCTGCAGATATCAATCTGCAAATGGGCAACATCAACAACTGCCCGTACACATTTTTTTAATTCAACTTCTACCCCGCTCTCACTGGCCAAGGATGGGCTCAGAGCGGCTTACAAAGGGGTATAACATCCCATTAAATAGATAAAACCTTCAAAATCCTTAAAAACATTTAAAATGGCTCCATAAAAAATCATACCAAACAGAAATGTCCTAAGTTATCTAAGGCACCTTTGAGGTGTAACATAAAGCTACATCCAGGCGAGCACATGGATAAGTTCCCAAGTTGGAATGTAAGGAAAAAATATACTAGCAGTGGAGGTTAGGGGAGGCTAGCATTTATATATAAGGGAAGTGTAGCTGGCCTCAACCATAGTCCTGGTGGAATAGCTCTGTTTTACAGGCCCTGCGGAACTCTCCAAGGTCCCGCAGGGCCCTGGTCTCATTAAAGAGGCTATTCCACCAAGCAGGGGTGAGGGCAGAGAAAGCCCTGGACCTGGTTGGACCAGCTGGACACTCCTCGGGCCAGGGACCACCAAAAGGTTGGTATTAGATGAACCAAGGGTCCTCTCAGGAACATACCAGGAACATGCCTTCTCCATTGTGGCCTCCATCTTGTGGAATGGTCTGCCTGAGGAGGTCAGGAAGGCTCTCACTCTCTGTAAGCTCTCACTCTCATCCCTGTAAAAATTCGTGAACCCAAGAAATCTTTGGACCTGTTTACGGGTAGAGGTTGGTTCCCAACCGAGCACCACTTGCACTTTTTCAGGATCCATAGTCAGTCCCTGGTGCGAGATAATATATCCTAGGAAAGTCAATTGCTTTTTATGGAACTCTCATTTAGACATTTTAGCATACAGCTGATTGTCTGAGACGTTGCAACACCTCTCGAACCAAGGCAACATGCTCATCCATGGTTTTAGAGTAAATGAGAATATCATCGAAATAGACCACCACTCCTTTGAACAGTAGATCATGGAGGATCTCATTAATGAGTTGCATGAAGACCCCCAGGGCCCCTTTTAATCCAAAAGGCATCACCATAAATTCGAACATCCCAAAGCAACTGGAAAAGGCTGTCAAAGATTCATCCCCCTCCTGGATTCTGACTCTGTAATAAGCCTCGACTAAGTCCAATTTGGTGAAAATGTGTCCCTCCTTCAATTGTCCCAAGAGATCAGAAATGAGGGGGATGGGATAAGCATTTGTTTGAGTAACAGCATTGAGTTTTCGAAAGTCAATACACAAACGCAAATCTCCTGTTTTCTTACGCACGAAGAAAGCTGGTGCCGAACAGGGCGCGGTGGAGGGTCGGATGAAACCGTGAGCCAAGTTCTTGTCTAAGAATTCGCAGAGCACCGTCCGTTAGGTAGATCTTACTCTTTGGCAGTTTTCCATTCCCCACCACTTCAATAGCACAGTCCGTCCGGCGGTGTGGGGGGGGGGGTAACACATCACACTCCTGCACATTAAACACATCTGCAAAGTCCAGATATTCGGGCGGCACTTGGGTCGGACTGGAGGTGTCCGAGGCCAGGGCAGGAGTTGGTTTGATTAAGGTTTTAACGGCCACTTCATATCGGTGTAACTCACACAGCAGGCTATTGAACGTTAAAGTCTCAGCTTTCCAGTCTATGGTGGGACTGTGTCCTTTGAGCCAATTTGCTTCTAACACCACAGCATATCGAACATTGGGCACAATAGTAAAGTTGATTTGTTCCCAATGGTGGCCAATTCCCATCGCCACTCCGTCAGTGCGACGGTCGACTGGCCCCCCTCTGAAATCACTGCCATTCATTTGAGCAAATTGAACAGGTGCCGGCAAAGGGACTGATTTCACTTGGAGCGCCTTAAAGGTGGTTTCGTTAATTAACGAGCGGGCACATCCAGAGTCTATTAAGGCCTTAACTTGTAATTGAGAAACTTTTCTATAATGTCGTAATATCACATCTACATACACATTCTCTTCTACTTCACTCACCATGAAAGGAGCCTCGGGTTTCGCAGGAACACCTGCGGAGGTCTGCGGTATCGCTCCTTCTACCGCAGACCCAGTCCGTTTTTTGGCTGTTCGAGGAGAGACTCCAAGTTAAGGGCAGGGGAGTTCCAGTGGTCTGTGTGCTCTGTGCTGCCTGGGATGGCAGCGCGGAGGAGTTTAAAGACACCCCCCCCCCGGCCGGGCTTCCAGGGAGTCCCTAGAAGCCGGGCGGGGGGGGGGGTCTTGAAAGTGCTCTGCGCTGCCTGGGATGGTAGCGTGTAGAACTTTCAAGACCCCCTGCCCAGCTTCCAGGGACTCTGCTTTAAAGCCTCCTCTAAAAATTTGTTTTCCTCCTCTAAAAACTAGGTGCGTCTTATGGTCAGGTGCGTCTTATGGAGTGAAAAATACGGTAGTCACTGTAGATACTTTTTCATGACTGTATTATGTGTGGCAGTTTCAAAGAAAGAAAATCCCATGCTGCCCTGTCTAAGGGCTTAGGGAAGATGAACATGAACAGAGTGTGATATGACACAACAAGCAAGAATGCCTATAAGTCTCTGAGTGCACCCAAAAGGGATTAGTAAAAGCAACTGTGAACACTCCCCCCTTCTTCCAGCATGAAGCTTTTCACTGGTCCTAATTCTGCTCAATGGCCCTGTGTGCTTAGTTTGAAGGCACATTTCAGCATCCATAAATTGAGCCAACTTGTTTAAATTATTCCGTACAACATAATCTTGATTTTTTTTAATTTGGTGAGACTGAATGTGCAAAATTCTCCTGTCCAAGCAATTTTTAAAACAGTATTCAGAAAGCCGGAAGGCCAATAAATAGCTTTGCTTTTAAAGACATTAATCTACATGATGTAGTATCTCAAATGTATTGTGCCATGCCAATCAAGAACCAGCCTACTTTTTTAAAAATTCCAGAATGAAGAGCATTCTGTTTTTTCCCCGTTGGGTCAAACCATACATTACATTTTCTTTAGCATTCTTTTTTTAGGACTTTTTTGTTCTTTTCCCCATAAGTTTTCCTCACCAGAAGTAAAATAGTTTTGAGATGATTTCTTCCAGTAACAAAACAACAAGGGTGGAAAAGGCTGACATGCTGTCCTTTCTTCCATCCCCACCAACCCCGACCCACTTTCTTCCCCTTGAAAAAATAGGCCTGTTATTTGCATTTGGGGGAAAAAAACATTTAAGACAAACATATCTAGTAAGGAAAGCGAATCGTGAACAGTGGCCCCCATCGCTGAGATAGCAAGTATAGTGGGAAGCTGACAAAGCAACATACAGCAATTGGTTGCTGCAACATCCTCTTGTCTCCACCTCCCCATTCCACACACGCGTGCACACGTGGCTTGGTTACAATAGGATGCTCAGCATTCAGAGGATCAGCTGGAACAGCAAATCTTTGGAGAACATTCTCATTTAAAACTGGTAACAGGATAATCAAGTGACACAAATCTCCACTCATTAAAATGCTTACAAAATATACATGGATTCCCTGAAAATATTATATCTCTGCGCGCTATTGAAAAGCAAGCTGCTGCACCTGTTGCAACTGAAGACTTCAGCAATCTAGTGCTCATCAGTGTAGCAGGCTGAAGTTAAGTATCCAAACTATGCAGTGTACAAGGGTTTTTACCCTGATTTTCTGATCTTACTACAAGCGCTAGATCATTTCATTAAACAGCGTTAGGGGAGGCCCAGGGCCTTTTTCAGCCAGTCCAAAAAGACATTTTCGGATCTGAATACCAGCAAAGACACAGATTGCAGAAAATACCAGCGATAGAAGGGAACTTTGTGAAGCTTTACCAATTTGCAACCAACAGAAATTCCAGTGGTTTACTGAAAGCTGAAATGCAAGTTCCTGCCTAAAATCAGACTGTGACCACATCCTGGTTTAGGTTGACAATTGCTTTTTACACTTTGGACTTTCCTAGGAAACGCACATAAATAGTTTACAGAGAATTGTGCATCATTCTCAAATGCTGATGCACCTTACAAGAGCATTTAAAATTTAACATGTTGTTTTCGGCCAGAGTAGACCATAGATGGACTAGTGGTCTCACTTGGTACATATCACAGGATAATGTGTACAAACATGTGGCCCAAGTAGTATAAGCATTTGTGAGCCAGAGTCTACTCCGCCAGACACAAGCTAGCATTACATACCAACTTGTATCAGAGTGTGATATGACGCAACTTACATGTATCTAATGTAACTTACATGTATCTAATGAAATCAGCTCCAGCTCATGAATGCTTACGCCGCAACCAATGTGTTAGTTTTTAAAGTGTCAGAAGACACTTTGTCATTGTGACTGCAGCGGACTAACACAGCTACCTCTCTGGAATTCGTAAAATTAACATAAACAGCAGGCGGCTCAAAAGCCGGCAACCAAGCGTAAAAACTCTGTTTTGGTTATCAACACTTAGGGACGGCTGATGGGAAGTAGCTGTGTGTAAATTCTAGTCATTATCTAATAAAGGATGCCTCCGTATTTGGCTTTTTTTTTTTTTTACCCACCAGCTTTACAATATTTTAAAACAGGAAGTTCAAGTCATTGGGCATATAAATGTTTCAAATAAATAACAACAGCCACCATCATTTAGTCTTAGAGTGAGGGAGGTTAGGAGTGAGTGAGGCTGGGGTTGGGGGAGGGAGAAGGGAGAGAGAGAGAACATACTAAAATTCCTATCAGAGCCAAAGGTTGAGCCAACATTAATTTGCCTTTACATGCACACAATGCACAATTAAGGTAGCAAAGCACAGAATGTTTTCTAGAGCTGTCAGCATTTAAGAGCACAGTTGCTGTACCCAATAATGAAGTCCAACTCTTGATTTTCCCATTTTCATTTATAGCCACTGAGTTTGTAAGAAAATGGTGGGTTGGACCCCAAGGTTCAATTCTCTTAATGGAATTCTACTAATCTTCCTCTCATGGAATGGAACCAACCTATAATATGCAACTTTCTCTTTGAAGAAAATGAATATGCAACAATTTACAGAAACTGTACACCAATTTTAAAATGGGAAAGTTATGTGACTCAAGATCTCAAATTAATCTAACCTGCTCTTTTTAAGAAAAAGAGATTAAAAGCAATTTTCCCATGCTAAAAATTATAATATGAAGAAACAAGTAGAAGAGATTAAATATTAACATAAGAGAGTCTAAGTATTGCATTAACATTTCCAAGGAATATACATTAATTACAATTATTTCCCCATCATGTTAATTGACACTTATGATAGAACCCTAAGCAGACTTGTAATCAAAAATTGCTGTGACTGCAGAATCAGCTCTTTTTAAAAACACATTGCTTTCATTTAAACAAATGTCACAAACTACATGAATTTAAAATCAAAACCTAGAAATGTGGTGTGTGATTTTTAAGTCACCAGGCCAGCAGAGACCTTCACCAGTGGCTTAGGGCAGAAAGCACACTGCATATGCTTTCAGCCCAAAGCCACTAAAAATCATCAGGATGGTAACCCCACACACAGTGGGACCAGGGACTGACAAGGAAGGGGGAGAAATGGCATTTCCCCTTCCCAGTGAGTTCGTTGTGGGTCCTCAACATTTCAAATCAATGACTGGAAGCTAGTTTATATATCGTTATTCACATATTTACTGAAGAAGATGTCTGAGCACAGAACATGCAACAGCCAAAGTTTTCAAACACATGGCTAATTGCGCAACTGAAATCAAAAGGACTTCTAAGTACGGAGTAAAAAAAATGCCTTCTCAAATGCCGCACCTGGAGGAAAGAGGAGTCCACCCCAGAACAACATGGAGGGGGAGAGAAAGAGTTTGCATGGAACAGGGGAATCTTCAAAAACTGGCCTTCTTCCGTCAGCAGAAATTTTCCACTGGACTCAGCCTGCTGTCTTGAAGTCACACAGCAGATTAGTGTGTCTCCGCCCCCTCTCCCCACCTCACCACAAGGTGACAATATTGATTGGATGGGGGAAACAGTGTTAAATAGCCCAGATATTCCAAGGTTCAGGTTTACAAAATAACCCGGGTAATCTTATAGATGGCCATAATATATATAGAATTGTTGGCTCCTGGAGACAGAAGTTGCATCCCAATTCCTGATGAAGACTGGCTAATCCCTAGAACCCGTTGATTCCTACTGTTTGTGTGCATGCATAAAGTGCCGTCAAGTCACAGCTGAGTTATGGTGACGCCGCAGGGTTTTCAAGGCAAGAGACGTTCGGAGGTGATTTGCCATTGCCTGCCTCTGCGTGGGCTGAGAGGGTTCTGAGAGAACTGTGACTGGCCCAAGGTTACCCAGCGGGCTTCTGTGGAAGAGTGGGGAATCAAAGATGCTAAAGACATTATAAACAAAGGATTGAATCCAAAGAAGCTGTTGAACACATGAACACATGAAGCTGCCTTATACTGAATCAGACCATCGAGGTCCATCAAAGTCAGTATTGTCTACTCAGACCGGCAGCAGCTCTCCAGGGTCTCAGGTAGAGGTCTTTCACATCACCTCCTTGCCTGATCCCTTTAACTGGAGATGCTGGGGATTGAACCTGGGACCTTCTGCATGCCAAGCAGATGCTCTACCACTGAGCCACAGCCCCTCCCCAAGAGAAATGGAGGGGGAAGGGTTAATTAGTGGGGTCAGGGAGATAGAAGCATGAATACATGAAGCTGCCTTATACTAAATCAGACCAGTGGTGCATCAAAGTCAGTACTGTCTACTCAGACTGGCAGCGGCTCTCCGGGGTTTCAGGCAGAGGCCTTTCACATGACCTACTTGCCTAGTCCCTTTAACTGGAAATGCCAGGGATTGAATCTGGGTCCTCCTGCATGCCAAGCAGAGGCTCTACCACTGAGCCACAGTCCCTCCTCTGCAAGTGGAATGACATGTCTACAGGTAGAGGAGGAGAGAGCAATTTTCACTGATTCTTCCTCCTACCACAGGTCCCTGCTTTCCCCCCACATACTGCTTCTGAGCATCCCTTGATGCACAGGAGCAGAATGTCAAGGGAGTGTTCAGTGGGCTGCTGCAGAAGGGAGTAAGAAAGGAGCTCCGCTAGCTTCATTCTGCAGGTGGTGCTTTGGATGCAACCCATAGGCCTTAACAGACATTATGTATTAAACTAACATTTCGTTTTAAACCAGGAAGTTTTTAGAAATGCTTACCAAGTTTAAACTTACCAGTTCTGAACACTGATATAATTCAAGCAATTTAAAGTCCATTTTTATCCACTCCCGCTAGTGTAACATTTATTGTTCGCTTTGCTCTATTTCATCTACTTTCTGCGCCCTCATACGCCCTTCATTTTACCCACAGTAGGCTACATCTAATTCCTTTGTGCTTGACAGCCAATGAGGGTAACTATGTGCCCATGTGCCTCAGTGCAAGCCAAATCCAGGCTTAAATTTGTAGCCTGCCCACAAACAAATTCCTTCAATCTAGTAAACAGCAACTTTAATAAGATCTATCACCTTTACTTTTTCCCTCACTATTAAAGTAAAATTAATTTGTAAGCTTTTTTGGCCTTTGTACTGTACACTTATAAGCTTTGTCATTAGGTAAAGATCCCTAAGTGCAGCTTAGCATGCAGAACTCTGCAACTGCTAGTGTTTGAAAAGCTCATGAACTTTAAGTAAATTAAAATCTTTAATATGATTAATAATAAAAAGAGAAGAGTTGGTGATCACAATCTAAATCTATAATTACATACCACCTCAAACCTTTCCTTGTAGAGTTAATAAATGGGATTTAAACATTGCCAAAACATAAAACTACTTTTGCTACTACTTCAGATCCACACTCCTATTCAATATTACTGGTGAATCTTTGACTACAGTCCTGGAACAGAAGCAATAACCTGCCAGGGCAATCACAACAGAGTTGGCAATAGTTTGGTGGAGAGAAAAAAACATCCTGCCCCTTTAATGGGATGTTATTTACCAGGTGATGTAATTTATCAGGTAAGCCTTTATTAAAGGGACAGGACTATTCCCCAGGCTGCTGGCAAACATACCGTATATACTCGCGTATAAGCCGAGTTTTTCAGCCCAAAAAAAGGGCTGAAAAAGCCGAACTCGGCTTATACGCGGGTCAATACGGTAGAGGGGGGAGGGAGGAGGGAGGGGGGAACTTACCTCCGCCGTCTTTTCCTGGCTGGGAGCGGCCTCCAGAGGCGCCCTGCGGCCGCGAGGAGGCCGCCCAGCCGCCCCCGCCGCCTTCTCCCGGCCGGGAGCGGCCTTTAGAGGCGGCCTGCAGCGGCGGGGAGGCCGCCCAGCCGCCCCCGCCGCCTTCTCCCGGCCGGGAGCGGCCTTTACAGGCGGCCTGCGGCGGCGGGGAGGCCGCCCAGCCGCCCCCGCCGCCTTTTCCAGGCCGGGAGCGGCCTTTACAGGCGGCCTGCGGCGGCGGGGAGGCCGCCCAGCCGCCCCCGCCGCCTTCTCCCGGCCGGGAGCGGCCTTTACAGGCGGCCTGAGGCGGCGGGGAGGCCGCCCAGCCGCCCTCGCCGCCTTTTCCCGGCCGGGAGCGGCCTCTAGAGGCCCCCTGCGGCTGCAGGGAGGCCGCTACGCCGGCCCTGCCGGGCCCACCGCCAGGAAGGAACGGTAAGCCTGCGCGCGGGGGGGGGGGGAGGGTTATAAGCCGACCCTCGGCTTATACGCGGGTGCCTAATTTTTCCCCATTTTTGGGGAGAAATTAGGCACCTCGGCTTATACGCGGGTCGGCTTATACATGGGTATATACGGTAAGTCACAAATACAGGTCTGGAGACATTTTTGTGGGGGGGGGGAGAAGCAGGGGAAGGAGTTGAGCATTCTTCCCACCATCTTGTTCACAAGTCACTTCTTTCCAGGGCCCTTTTGCAGAGGAGATAGCAGCCAGGGTTCAAGAGTCTCAGGTTGTTAAAGAAACAAAGTCCCACATTAGAACAAAGTGTGTTTTTATTTCTTTATTTGGCTGTACTTCCTTGCAAAAAAAAAAAAAACCCATCAATTTTCATCTCTTTGGTTGCCAACATAATGGAAGCAAATTAAGCCTCTCTCTGAATAGTCAAAAGTGATTTATTCAAATAGCAAAGAGCACACCTATGGGCTGTAACCTATTGTTATTCTTGCACTGGAAGTTTACTACAGTAGATCTGCATCCCAACCTCATTGCCTCTTCCAAGCTTCCTATTTCAGAGATGGCTAAAATCCTAAGTATGTTTTAATGCTTTAGTATGTTTTAATGCTTCACACCGCCACCACTGGCACCAACACTGGGAATGGAGAAATCGGCAAACTAAACAATCTTCCCAGTTTCTTTTTTTCCAATCAAAACGTGTAGCTATATTAAACAAGACAGAAATGCAAGGCAGCTCAGGGTAGACTCTACTGTGGAAAGTATTTAAACAACAAATTCAGTGCACTAATTTATCAGGGTATCCCAACAGATAGTTACCATCAAAAGAAGGAAGTTGTAGTCAACAGCACTGGTCTAACGCAAAACCCAGAAGCAAGAACAAGTACCACATCATAGGTTTCATTAGGACCAACCAAAATAACCACCAAAAGATGCAGTCTTTAGGAGAGCTTACTGCTTCGCACACAAGAGTGACAATCCTGCCCTTTACAATGCTTTTCTTTAGAAATCCCCCATCACAACACACAAACAGAGCCATACCTCAGGAATCTGATGAAGTGAATTCTAGTCCATGAAAGCTTGTGCCACAATAAATCTATTTTTAAGGTGCCAGAAAACTCCTGCTAATCAGGAGAGTAAATGGAAGAAAAAAAGATACTGAAATTTTGAAGAACGGGGAGGGGAAAGCTTCTACTCTGAAGTATATAAAATATAGGCAAATTATCAGCCTCTCCATGCTATTTTCTTATGACATGCTATGCAACTGGCTTTGCCACAGTTCTGTACACTAATTGGGGAGTAGGTGGGAGCAACATACCAGCACTAGTTATTATACAGTAAATTAAAAAATGGTTAAGCAGCTTCTCCAAGACCCCAAGGAAGCATCTGTATGGCTAAGCAAGGAAATGGGACAGCTGCACTCTACAATTGTTATTCCGACTCCCATTTATCATACAAATACAACCCCCACCCCCCCAAAAAAAAATGCTTGGTGCAATTATACCAATATTACAATCTTTGAAATACCTTGCTATCTTAAGTGCGGCATTAGGCAAATCATTTTTTATTTCCCCTCTCTAATACACACAGTCATATTTATGTGGTTAGTGTGTATTGCATCACTCCTCCAAACACAAGTCGCTCCTTCCCAATGCCATGTTGCAAAGAATTGGTAGTTATGGTTCAGAGACACAGGACAGCAAAGAAACGGGGGGAAACTTCCCCCTGCAAGCCCTAACATGAAGCATAAAACAAGAACACTTAGTCAGCAGACTTACTTCAATGCTTCGCATTTTTAGTGTTGCTTCACTTTTTTTCATCGCCATTCACTGAAACTTACATCAAAATATTCTTCTGACTGTACAACAGAATGTTGCCCACAGAAAAACACATCCAGCAGACAACGTGGCAAGAACCTATTTAACTACAAGAGAAATACTTATATAACCCTGAGTATTAATCAGATAGAAAGCCAAAGTTCAGGAAGTCCGATTCCTGAACTCTAGCATGAAACCAAGACGCTACCTTTATTACAGCATTCTGGTACTGAAAAGCTTGCTGAGTTCAGCATTTTTATGCACAGGTTATCTGGCGAGCCATAATAAAACAAGCTGTGCATGTCAGCAAACGTCCTCATGCTCCCTTGCCTAAATAGTATTTAATGTTCAAGCAACACGAACCAGCTGCAACCAGACAATGTACAAGCAGTTTTCACAGCCTTAAGATGTTTCTGTACTGACCAAGACCTGTATTGCTTCCATATTCTAATTAACAAATGCTGCCTAGTATGGTTACCACACCTAGTAAATTGTAACTACTGTACCAGTGCTTGTCAACCTTTCAAAATAATACGTCTCATAGTATTAAAAGCTAAAAGTAGACAACCTCACACACACTACCTTGAACAACTTGAAAGGCAAGATACAAGTATGATCAAAGCACATTAAGCAACTTTAGTATTGGAAGAAGATTCACAAGGCAAAAATAACTTCAAGACGCAGCCTGAAGCACATATTTTTGTAAATTAAATTAAAATGGGGCTCACACACCCATTAGTTAACTAACCATATAAGAAAATGTGCTAATATTCTGGAAACCGATTAACAGATATTGACCCCACCACACAGTCAACAGTTTTCAAAGTGGCTTATATATGTAACATTTTTAAAAAGCATTCAAAAGCAGCTACTGTTAACACGATAAAATAAAAAAGCAAGCATCAATAAAACCATACCTGCCCACCCAAAAAATAAAAGAAGAAGAGGCAATAGCAGAAAATGATAGTTATAACAATGCTAAACACCAGCAACAAAGTAAATTTTGAAGTTGAAGAAGACGATAACATAATCCAACTACAAGACATAGCCCATCCAAACCACCAGTTTCAGAGGAAAGTTTGCCCTAATACATTTACACTAGAAAAAATATGTTTCAAACTACATTCAATGGAACACCTGTTGTCAGTAAAAATTAGACTAGCTCACTTCCTGATTTCCTGCAGCTTAGTTTACACACACAACTTTCCTAAACATGCATTTGTCCCAGCAGCCAGAAAGAGGAGTATTTTTCAGTAAACAGAAGTTTATATCCTACCTTTGCCTGTGTTCAAGACAGTTTATATAATACAATTATGCCACTTTGCACCTCTTTTGGAGATAAGTTATTCATATTTTACCTAATATTTTAACAAAATGGAATCTCACACAGATTAAACAATCTAACACAGGGTAAACCATTACAAATATAAGTGAACAGATCATAAACACATGCCAGGTTTTTCCAGTATCCACAAACAAAAATACATCCTTACAAGGTTTCATGAAAGACTGCACATGACAGTGCCCTCCAAGTCTCTTATGGCAACCCATCCCATAAAGCAGATGCAGGACTTCATTGCAGAGGTATGCACATGGCAGACAGAGGGAGCCAATGAAGTCTGATGAGAGAACCTAGATTGGCACACAGGATCATTCAGGGATGACAATCTGGCCATCCACTGCTGAGCACAAATGCTAGCTTACAGAAAATGTTTACTGTACCATTCAGTTAATTAAACGTTTGATCTTCCTATTTATTTTACGTACGGCATTTATAAACCCCCTTCCCCCCCCCCAAAAAAAAGGAACCCAAAGTAACTCATAACATTACTGAAGTACAAAAACTGGGAGGGGAGGAAAGGGTCACAGCATGATCCTGTTCAGAAATGCTGCCCACAATGCCACAAGTCCCAGACTAAGAACCAATGGCCAAGAGCACTTTGTCTCTTACCCTTCAACTCACACCTCTGTCCTCACTGGGGTTGCTAACTTCCAGATGGGCCTGGAGATCTCTCAAAATTATAACTGATATTCAAGCTATAGATACTAATTTCCCTGGAAAAAATGGCTGCTTTGGAGGGTGGACTCTACGTCATTATAACCTGCGGTGGTCCCTCCTTGTCCCCAAACAACACTCTCCACCCCCAAATCTTCCACAATTTCCCAGCCTGGAGTTGAACACATGAAGAACACATGAAGCTGCCTTATACTGAATCAGACCCTTGGTCCATCAAAGTCAGTCCTGTCTACTCAGACCGGCAGCGGCTCTCCAGGGTCTCAGGCAGAGGTCTTTCACGGCACCTACATGCCTAGTCACTTTAACTGGAGATGTCGGGGATTGAACCTGGGACCTTCTGCATGTCAAGCAGATGCTCTACCACCGAGACACAGCCCCTCACCCTTAGTCAACCCTAGTCTTCACCCAGGCTTTAAATACCTGCAAAGACCAAAAAAATAAAAAATAAAAACCCCACCCCACCTTAGCCCAGAAGGAACTCAGCTGCTGCTAGCAAACCAGCAAGGCCTTTCTCCCTTGGAAATGCTACAACAGACTGAATTAATTTTAGATTCTTTTACCTTTTAAACTGAAGAATATGAACTTATTACTTTCATAAATGTTAGCAGAATTTTGACACCCAAGTTAGCCTTGAAATACTGTATCATTTTTGTTTAGCATCAACTTGTCCTAAAGATTTCTTTTCTTGCATAACCTCATAACGGAATATATTTCAAATGATTACACATGCCAAAGAGCTTCTTTTCTGGACCATCAAGTTTAAAGCACAAAAGGTGACAAGAAACTTCCTTGTTTCCAATTTGTTCAACAACCAAAAAGCTAGTACTCCCTCCCCCACTCACCAAAACAAGTGCAATCACTGATAGAAAAAGTCAGATTAATGAAAACACAGGAGAGAAAAAATACTAAATAATGTAATTGAGAATAAGGGATTAGTAATGAGATATGAAAGCTCTCTACTTTCAAATCCATCATTTTTATCCACAATATTATTTGTGACAGAAAGAGAATACCATCTGCCATTTGATACAAGATTAAGGATGGTCCCCATCTCAGTTCTTCAAAGCCATATGTCAGCATCAACCGTTTTGATAATAATTAGCATTCTTTTTGGCTCACAGCACATATAGAAATCACACTCAGATATAGGAAAGAATTTATCTGCCAGGTGATATGGAGAAAATGCACTACAATAAAATTGGAGTGACATATGCTCCTGTGCCTGGCAGAGGGGAAGGGGGTGTCAAATTTTTGTAAGAACGCTTTTTCACATTTCAAACACATGTATTTGTCAGGCTAGAGAATGCTGAGAACATGTATTGCTTGTATACCCAATTCCTTCCACTCCTCCAATGAGTTTGAAAGAACAGACTACCCACCATGCATACACACAAAGCTGCCACCAGAATCCAAAGGCATGGGCAGAAATTCTGTCCGAGATAAAACTTACATTTGACCGAGGGGGAGGAGGAGGAGGAGAGAAAGAAAGAAAGAATTCCTCAGAGATGATTGGCACATATTTCCTTAAGAACTATTAACAGTTATGATTTGAGCAAAGCTGCACATTCAGTATAAACTTGAAGTAGAAAAGAGACCACCACCACACAAAAGTTATGAAGGGAAGATACTGCCTTCTTAGTGATAATCCCCTTTAGTGCTTCACAGTTTATGCAATAGTCAATTACTAAAGAGGATGAAACAGAGCAATCTTTGTAAATAGGTCAGTGACTATGTCTGTAATAGTCAACCCTGCTCGCTACTAATAGTAACTTTTCTATAAATAGGAAAAGGTGATGTTTAAGTGTGATTGTAAATTATTAGATCTTACATAAACATGCCTCCAGAAGACAAAATAAGGGTTCAAAACGGAACCAGATGCAAAGCGAGCTAAACTTAAGATGTAATCTTTTCGCAATTACAAGTCTCCTCTTGAGCAATCTAGCATACAGAATCAAGGAAAATACATTATTTTAATATAGTAAAAGGAAACTGGAGGCCTAAAAATGAAATGGTACTGAAAGCTTCCCTCCAATCTTTGCACCATATTTAAGAATAGGCTTCACCAGGGCAAAGACCCTGGGCCTCCCGGAAAGAAGAAGCCCCTAAGGCAGAATTCTTATGGTAAGGAGACACAAGTACACTGAGAGGAGGGAGGCAGAGCTGACCAGTCCTCGTCAACCCAAACGCTCAAGTCCATTGAGCAGGGCTTCAAGGTGTCATGGGATGGAACCTGGTAATGGCACACTGATTAGAAGCATCCACAGCAATATTTGCACTTGCCACTAGGTATCAAGTTTGTGGCTTGGAAGAAAAGGGCTATTTACCAGATATAAAAATAAAAACAACATGGAAATGAGTGAAGTGCTAGCTGTAAAGCATTGTTCAGCTATTTGTGCTTGATTGCTTCCCATTTCCATTGTACATGTGCAATGTCATGCATGAGTCTTAGAAGCTGACATATGTCTCTGGTATGGTATACCATCAGCTATCCAGGATTTCCTTATAAGCATACTATGACTGCTCTGTTGATATAATAAAATAATTTATCTGTAGTCTTCTCTCAAGATATTTATTTATATCATTTATACCCCATCTTTCTCCCCAATGGGGACCCAAAGCAGCTTACACAGTTCTCCTCGTCTCCATTTTATCCTCACAATAATAACTCTGTGTGGTGGGTTAGGCTATGAGTATGCGTCTGGCTCAAGGTCATCCAGCGAGCTTCCATGGCAGAGCGGGGGATTCGAACCTGGGCCTTCCAGACCCAGTCTGACACTCTAACTGCTACACTGCATGGGTTCTCAAGATGTTGCAAGGCATAAAGATCAAGGCTTACGACTCAAAATAGTGTTGGGAAAGCCAAGGGGTAGGAGAGATGACAATCGGAGCACTTTAATGACTAAAATGGGAGATCCCTAAGTTATACTTGCCTGCAAATGGTTTCCTCCAATTTAGAAATCATCCCCCAGCAACAGTTAGGTGGATGTTTGTTAGGTCGCTGTGTAATCATTCTGCACATGCCCTGAGAGTTTGCAGTCTCTGTATTCAGCAAAAGGATTACATTCTTTATTTATTTAGACTTTTCCTAATACATTTTTTCTGCAGTAAGAGATGGTGTGGCTTTAAAGCTGTGTGTTACTCCCCTTAGCCCATTTGTAGTGAAGTACTACTTTTTGTTACTGTAGTTTACATGTGCTGAAGTTTAAGCCTGCTCAAGTATTATGCCTCTTCAGTCCTTCAGCCCTGATCCCAAATTTTAGGAACAGAACCTTGACAGTGTTTATTCACTAAGTAAAAGGCATTCTGCTCCTCATCAGAGGTGTCCATTCTTTCACAAAGGCAATGGACAACCTTTAGAAAAGAATATTAATGAGCTACGACAGATACCAGGTCGAAAGAAACTGGGTTTTCATTTTTATGCTCCTAACACCATTCTTAGCACCAGTCATCCTGCAGCATCTCTTCGCCTACTCCTTCCAAAGACAATCCATATACAAACTGCTTACACACGTTCCACAGTTAAAAGGACTACAACCTTTTTTTTAAACGAAAGCTGATATTCCAGGTGGGGAACATAGCATACTTCTGAGGAGGTTGTTGCCCCCATATTTATTTAGAAAATTTGTATGCCTCCTCTCCAGGGAACCTTCCTGAGGCAGCTTATGAAACAAAAAATTAAAAGCATAGAACATTAAAAGCTGTTTATTAAAACTCAGCGTAAAAATATTAAATCAATCAGGCAGCTTAAAATGAATAACACTTTCAAGGCTAAAGGCACACTATAAAAATGATGTTAAAAGAGCAACTCTTTAATTAAAGGCCTGTGTAAACAGAAATGATTTGGCCTGGCGCCTAAAGGAGGATCATGCTGGTGCCAGGCAAGCCTCAAGGGAAAGGGCATTGCAGAGGGTGAGGTGCCACTATTGAAAAAGCCTTGTGTCTGGTTGCCATCCCTCTTGCCTCTAACAGCAGGGACACAGACAGCAGGGTTTGTGGGGCAGGCTGCACAATATCGGAAGAGGTAGCCCTTCAGGTGCTCTGGCCCCAAAGCCATTTAGGGCTTCAAAAGTATGAAGAACATAAGAACATAAGAAAGGCCCTACTGAATCAGACCAAGGCCCATCAAGTCCAGCAGTCTGTTCACACAGTGGCCAACCAGGTGCCTCCAGGAAGCCACAAACAAAAGAAGAAGAGTTGGTTTTTATATGCCAGCTTTCTCTACCACGTAAGGAAGAATCAAACCATCTTACAGTCACCTTCCCGCCCCCGCCCCACAACAGACACCCTGTGAGGCAGGTGAGACTGAGAGAGCTC
Source organism: Euleptes europaea (assembly GCF_029931775.1). NCBI lineage: Eukaryota > Metazoa > Chordata > Lepidosauria > Squamata > Sphaerodactylidae > Euleptes > Euleptes europaea. Next base: position 61,984,634 of record NC_079322.1, read on the forward strand.
TAAGAGAGCTGTGACAAGCCCAAGGTCACTCAGCTTACCTCATGTGGAGGAGTGGGGAAACCAACCCCGTTCACCAGATTAGCATCCGGCGCTCATGTGGAGGAGTGGGGAATCAAACTCGGTTCTCCAGATTAGAGTCCACCGCTCCAACCACTGCTCTTAACCACTACACCACACTGTCTGCCAGCACTCTGAATGATGCTCAGAAACTAATGGGCAGCCAGTGCAGACCTTTTGCCACAAGCGTTGTTATGGTCACCGCATCTGGCCCCCAACAATAACCTGGCTGCTGCACTTTTTAAATGGTCCGGAAAATTCAGCAGGTCCAAAGGCAGTCCCACAGAGAGCATGACAGCAATCTAGCCTGGATGTGATCCAATCATGAATCATTCATTTGCCATGGAGAATAAGGCCTCCAGCCATTGGCCAGCATCTAGCAGTACCTCTAAGCTACGAACCTGCTCCTTCAGGATTAATGCAACCCCTTCTAGGACAAGCTGGCTCCTCAATCGTCCAGCAACACTGTCACTGACCAACAGCACCTCAGTCTTGAACACATGAACATATGAAGTTGCTTTATACTGAATCAGAACCTTGATCCATCAAACTCAGTATTGTCTACTCAGACCGACAGCGGCTCTCCAGGATCTCAGGCAGAGGTCTTTCACATTATCTACTTGCCCAGTCCCTTTAACTGGAGATGCCAGGGATTGAACCTGGGATCTTCTGCATGCCAAGCAGATGCTCTACCAACTGAGCCACAGCCCCTCCCCTTGTATGGACTGAGCTTCAGTTTATTAGCCCTCAACCATCCCATTACCTACTCCAAGTACATATTCAGGACTTCCACAGACCTAGCTGACTCATCTGTAGAAACAGAGCTAGGTGTCATCATGAGTGGAGCCTTACTCCAAATCCCCTGATGATTTCTCCCCGCAGTTCCATGTCCAGTATGGGGGACAAGACTGGCCCCTGCCGGACCCCCACGGAATTTATGCTGAGCAGCTGTCTCCCTAAATCACCTTCAGAAGTCAGCCAGTGGAGCAAGAGCTCCCTGTAGCAACAGGCCTAGGAAGAAGAACGCCCAGCAGCTATTATTGCCTCCCATAAGCTCTTGCTTGTACTACAGATTGGAAGAAATCATCAACAGGAGTCTCTGGCACCTTATTTTACCCAATCTCAGAGCAAGTCAGACCCCGGCTCCCCTTCCATCTCCCTTTGGTACAGTCAAGATTTCTGAGAGAGAGAGGCAGGGGACTTGTTTCACAACAGGGCCAACGGGCTTCAGCTGTTTCTTACCTTTCCCTCACACCCCCTTGTAAACACCGCTTCTTCCGCAAGCTTTCTGTACATAGCACAGAACTGAGGGGAGAAGAGGAAATCAAGAGGAAGCTTGTAGCAAGCAGAAACAGAAGCTGGCTAGCAAACCAACCCAAGGAATAAACACACTTTGTAAAAAAAAAAGTTTTGTTTCAAAAATGGATCTCACCGTATTTTTCTACATGTATTTTAAGCTGACAAAAATGTCAGATAGAAAGCGAACCTAAAGGAGGCGCAACCTTTCCACAAACTGAATGGTAACCAAACCCTAAGAATGCACCAGGGAAGTAGAAAAAGGGGCTCTACCAGGGGCAGCCAGTTCTGGGGCTCCCCGTGAGACTCAGGCTAAGAGTCTCCACTGGTACACAAGGCACGCCTTGCTGGTCAAGCTGCATTCAGATCAGACTGGTCTGGTGTAGCTGCAACAATGGCTCCAGGCAAATCGCCATTTGCAAATGGGGAGCCAGCCTCAGGTACACATACTGCTCCACCCTGCCTCCTCACTCCCCAACATAGGCTGCTTCAGCGCAATGCAAGAGGAAGCCTCAGTTAGGGCCTGAAAAGAAGGGAAGGAAGATGAGGGAGGGTGACAAAAGGTAGGGAGGGAAAAAGCAGATGCTTACAACAGGGCTTGACAAATCCCAGGTGCCGGGTCATCATAGTGCCTAGAAATTTCACTGTAGCACCTAGTATTTGTGGGGGTGGGGTGGTTGCAATAATTAGACACTATGGTCATTATTGAAATATGTCTGGCACATAAATTTCTGAGTTGGCTTCTAAAGCCAAATAAAATTTGTCAAGGCCTGGCTTTATGAGATTGGTTTTTGATTTACAAGCTATAGGAGCCAGTTTGGCATCTGTTCAAGAGCACAGTGTTATTACAGAATAATGGGAAGGCGGTACATAAGAAGGAAATAGTCACCTACAACCACATATTCCAATCAGCACCCATTTTTGGATCAGTGATAACTAAGTCCTTACAGTGGCATCTTGAAATGTATCACTATCCCAAATCATGCACAAATCTAGGTAAGTCCAATTTGACCAGGATCATTATAAGACATTTACATGGTAACAGTTTTTATTGTTTGTTTGGTGCAGCTAAGGGTGTGATTCTGCTGGTGTTTTAACATTGTGATACTTTGTTTTTAGCTTGTCCACTGTATTTAATTTTCATTGAAAGCTACACTGAAAACCAAATATTAGGTGAGAGTGTGGGATATAAGCGTTTAATTTTTATAAACCTACATATATGATTCCTAGGAAATGCCAGTACTGTTCATGTTCTGTCCTCCTTCTCTCCCCACCAGAACTAAAGAAATTGAAAGAATTTCACCTTCACAAACAAACATTGCTGTCTCTAACCTTTCTCAGGCTTGCCCTGGAAACATACTCAAAATGTAGGTCAGGGCTTTACTCCTACAAACCAATGGAGCACCAAAGCTGAAAATGACTTGCCAATGTCATACAAGTCGCTATGGCAGAAAATTTCCAATTCATGGAAAATCCCTTTACAGGAACAGGGTGTGTGTGGAATTGAGACCAAGATAAAATGATATGCTGAATATCAGGTAGCAAAGCGATGGTAATAAACCCTCATACACAGAGCCTGTCTCAACAGACATATGTTCAGATGTGCAAAATGCACTCACATCACACTCATAGGGACACAGATAGTTTGTGATTCAGACATGGGAAAAAGGCTCCTTAACAGGTGCCATAAGAGAAGAGCGTGAATGCAACAGGTCATGAACACATGAAGCTGCCTTACACTGAATCAGACCCTTGGTCCATCAAAGTCAGTATTGTCTACTCAGACTGGCAGCGGCTCTCCAGGGTCTCAGGCTGAGGTCTTTCACATCACCTACTTGCCCAGTCCCTTTAACTGGAGATGCCAGGGATTGAACCTGGGACCTTCTGCATGCCAAGCAGATGTTCTGCCACTAAGCCACAGCCTCTTCTCTTTCTGAATATTGAATCTGATCTGCTAACAGTTCTTGATGCTTTTGTCTCTTGCTGCTATTGAGTGTTTAAGACTCTCAACAAGAGCCAACATTTACATCACATTAAGATCCACAAGCTGAAGGCACTCATGTATATATGTAACTGATTACTCATTTACTGAATTCTCATGTTTTCATCAGAGAACGTTTTTGCAGAATGTATCCCAGGGAAGCCCTGACCTAGATGGCCCAGGCCTACCCGACCTCATCAGATCTCAGAAGCTAAGCATGGTCAGTCCTGGTTAGTATTTGGATGGAGGACCACCAAGGAATTCCAGGGTCACTATGCCGAGGAAGACAATGGCAAAAAACATCTGTTAATCACTTGCTTTGAAAACCCTATGGAGTTGCCATAAGTCAGCTGCGACTTAATGACACTTTACACACACACCCCGGGAAATGCCAACAAACGACCAATTTATAAACTGAAACCGACATGCTTATTGGCAGAGTTCTACAACAAGAGACCATCTCCTGTCAGAAAGTACCAAAAACAGGGCTTTGCTCTAAAAATGGTTGGGGCCATCTCTTGTAAGAAGCCCCACCCATATTTAGAATATCTAAGAGACGCACAGCATTTTAAGCCATCTTTAAATATTTTACTATAGTGAATATTTACCTGCACTGTAGAAGTCATCCTAGCAAAAATACATAAACCCAGTGACCTAGAGGATTTATACTTGGTCTTTTCTTGAAAACATATTGAACCAACAGGGAAAGATCAGCAGCCTCTTACACCAAGCTAAGCAAATAATGCAAAAAGGGTAGCAATGTGACCAATTAGATACATATTTTAGTACTTGGAGTACCCTGTTACCATCCATCATTAGAAATTAAAGGCGAACTACAGTTCTGCACTTAAAATGTTTACTGTCTAAAATACTGTAATATTGTGGTTCAATTATTAAAAAGTAAGCTACAATTCCTTTTCCGTTCCCCCCCAAAAAACAATTCTAGTTAGCTTATTCACCCAAGTTTTCAAGTTATATAGAAATAAGACACCAACTCCCTGTATGTTACAAGAATCTGCTCAAGATCTTTCTTCCTTCAGCCCACAAATGAAAGGTACAAACATCATGTGGAGTTCAGTTTTCAGCATTTGGTTTAACACTTATTTTCAAAAACATGCAGTCTGGAACTTCATGTTCTGGCACCAATAAGGACAGCTTGTTACGCCCCTAATTTCTACAGAGCCAATTGCTGCCAAACAATCATCATTATTGAAAGATTTATGGAAAGCAGCAAACTTGGCTGGCAAAGTCCCCAGTGTGATTAATTCAGCAACGTTTGCTTGTTCTTAAATGGCCAGACATGGAGGAGAGGGGCAATGAATGCTTCTTCAGCCGCAGGAGATGCTCACTGCAGGACTAGCGGCTCAGCTTGGCTCCAAAGGTCTGATTTTGAAAGGGAAGCTGGACACCTGAATTCTTTACAGCTGCTGCCATTGCATCACACAAGTAAAAGAGCTCACAGTTCAACAAGGAGAAAAAACACTGGACTGGCCCTTATAAATGACACCCTGTTTAGTCAGAAGTGTTCACTCCCACATCATGTTTAAACACTGAACAATATATTTTGCTAGTTTAAATGTTTACTTTAAAAACTAATTTTACTTCTATCTTGAGATACTGTCTGTTTAACCCTTCTAGGCAAAATGATGGGCAGTCTTGTGGCCAATACTACTAGAAAATTGAAATCTTGAAATCAAAGGCGTCTACTTCTGATCAAAATTCCTCTTATGTATAAATTATGTAGATTCAATAGCCCCTTTTTAATATAAACACAGCCATAAATAGAAAGAAGCTATAGAACAGTTAAACCATACTTTAATAAAGTCCGAAGTCACTTAGTCATGGTTTTTTGCCCAATGCATTTTCCCTACAAGCCCTGACCTGGATGGCCCAGGCTAGCCTGATCTCGTCAGATCTCAGAAGTTAAGCAGGGTCAGCCCTGGTTAGTATTTGGATGGGAGACCACCAAGGAATACCAGGATTGGTGTGCAGAGGAACAAACTGGCAAACCACCTCTGTTAGTCTCTTGCCATGAAAACCCCAAAAGGGATCGCCATAAGTTGGCTGCGACTTGAAGGCACTTTACACACACATTTTCCCTGCAAAACACAGTACACTAAACTGTTCTGGACAGAAAAACTAAATAAAAGTACATAAAAAACTAAATAAAAGTGGTACATAAAAGAGAAAAAGTTGAAACTCAAGATTAAATCTCAATCAAAAAGCAAACTGAAATTTTCTCCCAGGAACAGAAGTAGTAATATTATCAGAAAATTTCTACTGAGCCTGAAAGAGGGGGAAAGAGACCCAAGAGCAGCAATTCCAGCTACTAGAAATTTGATAGATCACATAATATAATGGCGGTACAATGAATGTCCTCTCCTCTGCACCCAACTCTAATGAATCACTTTAAATCCACTTTTATATACCTTTTGGGTTAGCCCAGATTTCTGTACTGTGCCATCTGCTAGGGCTGCAAAGAAGCAGGCAAGATAAAGGGTTGCAGCTAAAAAGGCCACAGTTCACAGAAGCAGAATATGAAGATAAAGACAGGAAGCCACAAAAGAGAACAAACCAAAAAAATCAGCAGAGTAAGGTAGACAATATATAATGCAGGAAGAGATGTATTTCTGTCCATATTACATCTTCCTACAATCTAACAACAAAGATCAAAGTGGTTTTTAACATGTTCACTTTTTATTTCACCTTGACACTATTACGATTCAACTTCTTGGACATGTTTCAGGCTTTTCTACAAATTTAGTATCACTTTTAGGGTACAATACCACAGTTACACCTGATAAGGTATGCAAATCAGCATTTATTTCATTTACATCCCACTTTTCTTCCCAATGGGGACTTACATAACAAAGTGGCTTATATAATATTTACCCCCTTGTCAATCTTATCCTAACAACCACCTTGTGAGGTACATTAGGCTGAGCGAATGTGACTGGCTAAAGACAACCAGCAATAGGATTGCCGGGTCCCTCTTTGCCACCAGCAGGAGGTTTTGGGGGCAGAGCCTGAGGAGGGCGGGGTTTGTGGAGGGGCGGGACTTCAATGCCATACAGCCCAATTGCCAAAGCGGCCATTTTCTCCAGGTGAACTAATCTATCGGCTGAAGATCAGTTGTATTAGCAGTTCTCCAGCTAGTACCTGGAGGTTGGCAACCCTACCCAGCAAGCTTCCATGGCAAAGTGGGGATTCAAACCTGGGTCTCCCAGACACTACATTTTTCCACATTATTAACACATTAACTAAACTTGTTCATTAACTAAACTTGTTCAGATGTGCAACACTACCTACTTTACAGGCATGAACCAACTATTTTAGAGGTTCATTTTCTGCCACTAAGGAAGTTCTTCTTTCCTAAAGATTGCTGGTGCTGCCACCAAACAGCCAGAACTGAAAAATGGGAAGAGGGGTGGAAAAAAACAGTTGCAGAAACACAAGTTGACCTAAAGAGGGCGAGCAGTTAGAAGAGAAATGGGAAGGCGCAAAAGCCATTCACCATAAGAAGAAAAAAAAATTCAAGCCCATATGCAACCCCAAGACACTACTTTAGAGCAGGAGTTTAATAACAGATAAGGCCAAAATATTTCACTCCCACCTTACCGGTTACTTATACATATCAAGTTCACCAGTCACCTGGGACATGCTCTCATGCAGTCCAGATGGAGCACGCACGTCAAACTGAGATCAATGTGACCCTCCCCACAAACAGAACTGAACCTTTATGGCAAGAGGCCCCTCAAACATAACAGGGAAGTAGCATGTGAAACGTTGAAGTAGCACTGCCATTGTCGCTTTTGCCTAGCACATCCTCCTCTGCCACTGCAATATTTTCCCTTCAAACTTTTCCTTCCCCTGCCCCAACATGTGCTATGAAACTGAAGAAACCGCCTGAGCACCCTCCTCCTTTCCCTCCCTCACAATCCCTCCCAATGGCCAGACAGACACCACATTTCCAAGTTACTCGTTATGTGCGCATGTGGAAAGTATCACATCTGGTTAAGCCCTGAAAGGAAGTATAGAGTGAAAACAGTCTGACTAGTTCAGTTTCCAACATTCATCACTGGCCACTATCAGATGCTACACACCAGGGCCCCCCAATGTGGGGCCCATGGGCACAATGGCGCCTGCCAAGTGTTTTTATGAAGTGGGCACAGCCAGGTAGGGCTTTTGCCCAGCAAGGCTTCTGATTGATGTGCAAATTTCTTTTCAAATGCTGCTTGTACAGTAGCTGCCACCACAGCACAAGGATCCACACTGCGTTACTGAAATTAAGCTGTGGCAATCATTTTGTGGCTGGTTCCGCCTCCTGAGGAAGCCATTTTGTGGCAGCCATTTTTTTGCTGCTCCCACCATGTCATGTCAGAATTCCAAACGTGCCTGCAGCTTCCAAAAGGTTGGAGACCCTTGCTACAGACTATAAAGCACTACTTCAGCATGTACTGATTGCTTCAAACCTCTGACCCTTTGGTAGAATTTTCTACCAAACGATTTTCTGTTTTGCCAATGCAAACACCTAATGCTTTCAACCATGAGTCCCACATTAAGCACATATTTTGATTTTCTAGAGATGCTAAATTTGGGGGAAATTTTGACTCACCACCAGGGAAAAACAAAACACCAGCACAAAGTCACCAAAGAAATTTAATATTAACTGACCTACCTCGTGACAAGCTAATAGCCCGCATTAGTTACCCTTATATTAACACAGGAGCCTGCTTGTTAGAATTGTTTCAGAAATATTTATCATAACTTTTGTTGGAAAGGACAACATTTCCTGCAATGCATCTCATCTTACCTGCACTTGTTCTGTAGAACTGCTACTGAGCTCGTCTCCAGATTCTGAATCCTGGTGGATTTTTTCTGAACCTTCTCCTGCTGAGTCACAGGCCTGCTCTTGCAAAAAGCTGGTCTTTTCTATTTCCACACAATCAGAACAAGGAAAATAGGAAAAAGAGAAGGCTCTGCTCTGAGTGGAAACTTTAGGGAAATGTAATTCATTCAGTTTTCCATTATTTTGGGCAAGGTCCAAGCTCAGTCCAAAAGTCTGACCTGGGCTACTGTTTGGTCCCAGATTCTGATTGGCATCCCGAACTAGGCCAGACACTTGAATTGGAGATGATTTCCCAAAACTAGAAAGCTCTGGAGACTTATTCACATTTTCTGTAGATTTCTGTAAGCCATGCATAAGTTTGAGGGAGCTGTTTGGCTGTCCACCCAATTGTTTAACAGGTGGCATAAGTGCTTTGCGAGTCACTTCCTTCACATACTGTGCAGGTACATAAAAAGGCTTGGAATTCTCATCCTTTTTGACTTGCCACCAGTCGTCATTTGTCTTCTTCAACAAGATGTATCTCTCCCCTTGTTTTATCACAATCCTTTTGTCCTTTGCTTCATACTCGTAGTCATATTCAACTTCAATGTATAACGGCCCTGAAAGAATTTTCCCACTTTTGTCAGCCATCTCTTTGTAAATTTATATTCACCTTTCCAGGTGAAAGGTAAGCTGCATTATGGTGGTTCTCCTTTGATTCCTCAGCACAGCTATAAGGAAAGAAACATACAAGGTATTACCATATAATCTAACCAGTTTCAGCTCCAAGTTAACCGATTCCTTACAGTCCTTTACCGTAATGATCCCATAACCAGAACCCATTTACAGAATCATCCCCCACAACTTACTGAATGTTCTTGAGCTCCTGGATTTCCTCTTGCAATATGACCTCCAGTTTTAAGCACCATTGTACTTTGGTCTTGAAAATGTGATGCATATGTATTTTGTCCAAAGATGCACAAAACTATTATTTCTCTGCCCACAGACTTCATAGGAGAACATCATATATTAAAGCAATGTATCTTTTTTAATACAGGTAACGGTTGGCCGCTTGCATTTTACCCACTATCTACTAAGCCTATCGTTTCTGTTACTTAACAAAATGGATCAGATCTTTTTTTAGCTCAAGACAATCTCTTGCTTACGTAGAGGATTTATTTACATAGCTCAGATATTATTAAATCTTGGGGAAAGAAAGGATTGTTTTGTTTATTTTACCTCCCAACTCCTTCAACGTATCTTTCTGAATTCACCAGCTGCTATTTAATTTCCCATAACGTCACTAGTTCCATCCAAAAAAATTATTAATTATACCACAAATAATCACTGAAAGGTATTGGGAGTCATCCCTTTCAAATTCTATTATCCTGATTTTAATATTTATCAAAGACCTTGGGGAATAGTAAAATACTTTTTAATCATCTTTCTACATTCAGAACATGGCTTTGCTGAGACAAGTCTGCAAGCTCTTAGTATAGCCATTGCTTGCAGAAGTTATGGATACGTGTTTTATCCAGATATATGCTGCTAGTAGCTGACAAATTCCAATATGTTTAAAATATTTCAAGTTATTTTAACAGTATGAGTTAAATGTGGGCAAATGCCCCTGTTCCTCTCCAATATCCCGATGTGTTATGTTGATAATGGTTCTGCCTAGTCAGAACCTGCTAATAAACATTTGTCTTGTCCTAACTTTCAGACAAGCATAAACACTAGGTGGGGATCTTCTTGAAAGAGGTACGTAACTGAAAGCATATTAAACCAGTAGCTTCCCTTTACTTCCTGGGAATAATTAAAAGCACTCATTTTAAAATGATGGGCACTAATTATTTGGCCCTCTCTCAGAGGCTGCGTTCTCCTTTTTTGCTGCAGCATGACCTTCAAGATCAGCAATCCTCAGAACAACGCCCATGGGCACCGTGGCACTAGCTGCCCAGCTTCCTGACTCCTTCCACATCCCTTCATTATTCATTTTCAAGTCCCCCTTTTTCCTCTTTGCCCTCCTTTGCCATGTTCACTCTCCTTTTCTAACCTCATCCCACACTGCCTTTGAGTGAACTAAAGGTGGTGGGAAGATGAAGAGATGTGCTGGAAACAATGTGCCAGGGATACAGCTAAGCTTCAATCCAATGACTGCAAAAGAGCAGCCATAGCTTAAAGCGTAACAGGAGCCTGAAACGCAGCTTAGCTCCATTTGTCTTTATTACGGGGGCCGTTTGCTCAAAACCTACTGCACCTCAAGAAGAGATGTACCGCCAGCAGAGAGGAAGAAGAGAAGTACCCTTACCACAAGCAGAGTCAGAAAAGAAGAAAGTGAATGAAAGATTTACACTTCCCCTAGTCTCAACCAGGGAAACCCATCTCATTACCCACCACCTTCATACACACTCCAAACAACATTTATGGGTACACAGACATATAGACTTCCCAGTACTGGCTTCAACTAAATTCTTCCGTCAAAGTTCCGGATGCCGCAAAAGCCTTGCTTGTGGTAACTAAGACTACTCTTAGCAATTTGGACAACTACACTATTACTTGAAATTTTCTTGACCCCCAACATAACTGGCATGCTCTATTTCTTCCCATTAACATCTTATTTAATTGTAATTTTACTTTTAAAAATGCATGGGGGTGGGTTAGTGGCACCTATAACTTACAAGCTCCATGTTCAAAGTCATCACAGCATGTTTTTAACGTATCAGCTAGGAACTAAACCCAAACAGCAAGGGCATGCAGATAGAGGTTTTTAGTAGTTTTTCTCAGTTATTAGTTCAAGTCCCACTGTGTTCTGCCAAAATTGGAGCCTGAAAACTTCCACTAACCCTAGGAGTCCTTGTTTGTTTTCTCTTGGATTTTTAAACATTCAGGGCCAAATGGACATGGGTAATTATAACATTTTGGGTATAACATTTTAGCTATTCAGGATTTGTACTTTTTATTTAAAAAGTAGTGTACTTTTTATTAACCCCTTCCATCTTAAATGAGTGAGGGACAGGTAACGTGATATGCCCCAATTAAGTTACAGTTTTAAAAAGTTACATGTGATTGCTTTGAAGACTACTCCAGATCAACATAAAATGTTTAAGGTTTGTTTCTTGTACACAAATACAAAACTAACATGATTGGTACTGGAGTCAACAATCACTCTGATCTTTTCAAGGTGACCCCAGCATAGTTTAAATGAAAACAAAACAAACATTTTTTTAAAAAAGCTGGTAACATAAAACCCCTAATCAAAACAGGATCTTTCCAAATCATTACTAGAGTTTCAAAGACGACAAGCCCCCATCTTTTTTCTTTGACATGCAAACAGGACAGGGTATATGGTTTTGAAAAGTTACAGGCCAGTTTAATGTAGTGGTTAAGAGTGCTGGACTATGACCAGACAGACAGGTCAAATCCTGACAGCCATGAAGTTCACTCTCTCAGTTTAACCTACTGCAGAGTTACTGCAAAGATAAGCAGTTACTGCTTTGAGCTGCTTGGAGAAAAGAACTGGGGGGAAATGTGGTATTTTATAAATTCCCTCCCCACCTCTCACTTATTTCCTGACTAACTCAGAGCTTACGTAAAATTTACCTTTTACAGAATGATGATCATCTGGGACTGGCCCACAGTGATTAATGGAGTGGGCTGGAAATGACTTCAAACTAAAATCATGGTACCAAGTAGTGAGAGAAGGTTCTACATATCCGGGGGAATCCCCAGACAAAGAAAAATACAGATCTCCCAATGACCCTCCCATAATGGAGGAAAAGTCCTTAAAGCAGATTAATCCAAGCAAGCAAAAGGGTCAGGAACCCTCACAACTGATAAGAGTTCAAGTGCCATGTGATCTTATAGTAACTTCACTGGGCGGCAAGGCACCTTTCTAGTGGTCTGATCAAGGGGTATAATTAACTCCCAATGCATTTCTAATTAAATTTTTCTACATATAAAGTGGCATAATATGATAACATTCTATAAAATGTTGTCATTTGGGGAGGAAGGTAAGCTGGACCCATAAACAATCAATGTCCAGCGCTCTCCTTCACCTTTTCAGCCCAATGGAGATCAACCATACTCTAACAGTATTCTGGCAGCTACTTTAATTTCTTTTAAAATAAAACTCGTGCAGGCATGAGCCAGTGAGACACAACTGACCCTATTATCCTTGAGGAATACATGAACAATACTGGTTCACCAAAAAAGGTTTCATGGGGGTTTCTGTACTATTTGGGTGAGCGCTATGTAACCCCCCACTGGAGAAAGAGATGGAATAGAAGTTAAATACATGCATATAATAGTTTGCACCTTTCAGTGTTAAAATTGTAATTTCAGTTCTAATTGGTCTAGACACTAGTGTACAATATGTTAAATCTTATTAGGAAACTAGATTATTAGCAAAAACCATTTGTAGGTTAAAAAGATCAACAAATTTAAGGTTTTCTGTTTGCCTACAGAGACAGAACTCTGATCCACCTCTAACCACAAGTAGTTGCACATGGCTAGCTATGCCTGAAAGAGGTGTGAGCACGTGCATTCCACTGAAGGGAAGACAGAATCCATATCCAGACGCACATCCCATTTATGCCCAAAGTTCCCCAGACAGCAAGAATGGACTAGATCCGACAGAACAGTTCACAGAAAGTGTTTGTGGGGCAGATCTTTTCCCATCTTCCTCATCTTCAGTTTCACTGGCAATTCCTCTCTGAAGATCAGGAAAGCCTGGCAACCAAAATGCACCACCAGATGGGGAGACTGCAGTGACAATACGGAACGAATGGAAATTACTTCTCTTCCCCCCCCCCATCTTCTACATGCAGCTTGCACCAAAAGAAAAAAGAAAGATCATTTTACTCTGATTGCTCATAGCTGTTGCAGCCCTGTGTCCTTTGGCACATTTTGCTCACAAGGCTCTTTGATCGTCAGAGAGGAGGTTTCAGGTCCAAACAGCAGGCTGCTTGAGAAAGGAGACAGTGGGGGAAAGACCTGCTCCTTCAAAACCTCCTGTGAGCTCTTCTGGGTCATTCAGCCCAAAATCCTTCTGCATGCAGATCTCCTTATCTGAGTTGTGGAAAGATAAGTTCTTAACATAACTATCATAACTGCATGAGCGAATCCAATACAATATTAGGTATCAGCTACAAACTGAACAGATTGACAATACAGGCTATAATCCAGAGAAGGGTGGGGCAGCCCTTGCAGGCTAGTTTATAGACATTCTTTTGTCATTAGAAGGCATTACAGTGCAGTACAGAAGGAAGAGTGCCATTGTGGGGTCAGTGGCTGCCTGCAGCACCTGTACAACCTAGTGGAAGTATATAAATACTACTGCTGGATGGTGACTAGGCAGCCTGCAGCACCTGTACAACCTGGTGGAAGTATATATATAAATACTACTGCTGGGTGGTGACTACGTATAAAGAAGTCCCAGGAACTCAACTATATCCTTCTGAAATTGTGAAGGAAGATTGTAGCCATGAGCTTTGATCAATGTTACATTATTTCTTCCCACGATAGCAACTTCTGATATCATTGCAAGAAAATCTACTGCAGTTAAGAGCATCAAGCTTACCTTCAATTTCCACATTCAACTAGCTGAAACAATCCATTTACTTTGAAATAGGCTGGAGAAGATGAGAGAGATGTACATTCTGGTTTTAATTCAACAGACCATTTCAGCTACGCAAACTTGTAGCAAAAGCAGCTTTTCTGTACTTGGGAAGCCTGAATACCACCTATATTTTCTACATCTATTTAAATGGCCTTTTTATTCTGAAATACACTGAATATTTTAAAAGTCTGCTGAAATCAAGCTCATACGTCAGCAGCTTCACCCAAGGAAAAACATGTTCAACACACATTGGGAAACCAGCTTATCAATAAACCTGTCTTGCAGCCTTTCTCTTCATTCTACGGTGTTGTGTAGCCCAGAACTCTTTCATACAGTGATTGTGTTAGTCCGTCAACATTTTATTCAGAATACACAGACGAAATCCACATACTTCACTAAGCCGATGCAAATAAAGGCAGACGCAAGCGTGCTCTGAAAGAAGTGTTACAGCTGAGCAACATCCCCAAATTTCAAAGCAGCAGCAAAAAAATCAGCAAAACAAATTTAGCATGCTAAATGCCACTATAACATATACTATGATATAACTGTGTGCTGCATTTCTGGTGTGATGCATTTCCCTTCCTGTAATCTTTTTAAACACATGCTTAATTTGCCTTCAATTTACATTCATGGAGCAAAGACCCAAAAACATAACCTTAAAGGTAGTCAAAGTTCAATAGTCAAAACGGGGGGGGGGAGAGAAGAGGCTTTACTACTATTTATGTAACCCCCAAAAAGCACACAAAATTGCTTTGTTCTTCACCTCACCGCGGACTACTGTGCTGCCAAACAGCTGCAATGAACACATTAATGATGTTGAGGCATAAACAACGTTAGTCATTGAAGCCACACTGGAGGAAGTTTAGATTCCCTCCTGTCATAAGTTCTTACCAATTCAAGGCCAGATGAAACAGAATCCAGCCAACAGTCCTCTACACAATAGAGGTTTTTTTCTTATGTTGTGACTTGTCAGCATCTAAGGAACAAGCTCTGATTCAAGCACATTTCCATTAAGCCCACGATTTAGTGGGTACATTTCATTTGAGAACCAAAATGCACCTCTCCCAGCATAACAGCTTTGTCCTTCATACTGATTTCCCCTACGACCTACATCCATACTTCAGGCCAAGGGTTCTGTTCAGTAGAGGAACGCAACACCAAGGGCCTGCATCACTAACCACTGAAGATCAACATTTCAGACAAGAATCAAGAACACAAGAGTCATCTAGGGAGAGAAAACAGAAACATTTCTAGTCACCATGGCAGAAAAGCAAACACAATAGAATGCCAAGTCCTCAGCTTTCAAAAACATTCTCCTCACATTTGCTAAGGGAAATAAATTTCACACACTGAAATTCCATCAGAATAATTTTTGCTTGACAGCTTGCGTGACTCATTTGTACTGAATTGTACATGAAATAGTTTCAAAATGAGCATAAAGACAAAAAGCCACAGATGGCAAACACGGACAGTCGAGACCAGTTACAGAAGCATGGTCTATATCCCTTCCTGCACACCCACAGTCTCCAGTAACACCAGGGAGCATCCCAATAGTCCCTTCAAAAGGAAAGGCAAAGTTGAACTTTTAAATGCCCAGCTAACTCACTACTCAGGCGATTTGTCAATTTCTCAAGGCCCAGTGCACTTAAATGCCAAACAACTAAATCAAATTGTAGGCATCACAATATCAGGCACTTGTCGTTCCTGTGGTCTTTTGACATGGTGCTGACTACAATTAACTATGAATAGCTAGGGGAAAGATCTGTAACTAATACAATGTGGTTAACTCATAAATAAGCAAGATGCAAAGCATTTTAAGGCTTACATGGGCAATCTGTGGAGCAAGAGAGAATATGCCTAACTTCCACTTAGAGAATCGCTACCAGTCCCTCCCACCCACCCACCCACCTTTCTTCACTGTTCGTCTCAACCAATAAAACAAAGTTACATAATGCTTTCTTAGTTATTCCACCCAATGGGTGTTTGTTATTTGCTCAAATATATACGGGTCTGTAAATACCCCGCATGCTGTGTGTACACAGGCAGGTGGCACCTCTGTCTGTCACACTTCACAGCGAGAGAAAAACACGTCACCGCAATAAGCCTTCACTTCGCCAGAAGTGTACGAAGCTCAATTGCGGGAAAGCTGGAAGGGGGTGGGGTGGGCAATTGCATTACCATGGTGGCATTCCATCTGGGTAGGAACCGCACAACCACACAAACATTAACGCTTCCGGGCACAAACCAGTCACAGGCAGCTGAGACAACAGCGCTCCTTATGGGGACGTCCTGAGACGACGGTCCCTACATGTTTCCGGAAGCAGGTTGCACCAGCCCCAGCAACTGAACTCCGGCTTCGGAGGAGTCCTGGGCAGGGTGGGAGTGGGATTCTCCTCCTCCTCCTCCTCTCCAGCATACAAGCAGTGTGAAGGCTCATGGCAGGGAATGAGAACCCAACCAACGTGCACAACCAGCAAGTTCTTCTAGGGACCACCCAGCATCCCACTCATTTAAGTTAAAAAGAAAACCCAAGGTCATTTATCTTTAAAATACCACCGCTTTCCTCACCACCTGGGCCGGATTTCTGGCATTTTTATTGGGCAGCTGAGCCCAACAGGTGGTGAGAGGGAACCTCTGGCAGCACCCATATGTCACCATCTCCCCACTCGCAGTGGAGCGAGCATCACTTTACCCTACCCCCCCCCCCCGAGCAACCAGGGTCTTTAAAGCCCATACCCTACCAGAAAATATTTTTGTTAGTCGTTAAGGTGCTACTGGACTCTTGCCCTTTTCTACTACAGGGTCTTTAAAGGGTCTCCAAAGAGCGCATCCTTCCCCCACAACACCTTTCCACGCCCCACCTATTACTATAATCCACTTTGGAGACGAGGAATAATAGAAAAGGTGGGGGGGGAGATCAGAGTTACTCTGGGGGCAGTTTAACACAATGCGGTCTTGCACGTGGGTGGAGGAGAGGGGGGGAGGAGAAAGAGATGGGGGGGAGGAGAAAGAGATGGGGGGGAGTTGAAGAGCCCCCCCCCTTTCCTTCCTTCCCTCCCTCCCAAGCAAATGGGCTGGAGCCGTGCACAGCGCCCCTTTCCCCACGGCCTCGCAGGGCTCGCAGACCGCGCTCCGCCTCCCAACGGTCGTCCCAACGGTCGTCCCCCCGCCTCCCCCCCCTTAAAATAACGGCCCCTCACTTCAAAGCGAGGTCCCAGCCGCGCGGCTCCTCTCCAGCGTCCTTCTCCTTCCGCCCGCTCTCGCCCTCCTTCCTTCCCTCCTCTGCCAGCCGCTGCCCTGCCCCGGCGGCCCCGCCCCCTCTAGCTCCGCCCCCCTCCAGCTCCGCGCCGAGTGTCCGCGCCAGGGTATCGCCCGGCCCGGCGTCAGAGGTCCGCGTCACGTGCCGGGGGGAAAGGCGGGGCTAAGGTGGAAAGGAGGGGGGAGGAGAGGGAGGAGGGGAGAACAGGCGGGAAAGAGAGAGGTGTCCTGGGGAGGACGGTGGTCGCCTTGGGCCATTTGTGCACGGGAGCAGTGCCAGATTGACGTACGAGCTCAACAAGCTATCCCAAAAAATTTAAAGGGGGGGGGAAACAACAACCTGGATGTACATTTCCAAAATATAACATAAAAAAACAAATACAATAAAACTTACACACAGCAACAGTGTTTTTGTGTTGGGTAGGCTCCTAGGATGTCAGTAATGGGCCCCGCCTGCTAGCCTGCTCCCTAAAATATCACTGGTTTGCTCATTTCTATATATAGGGTGCCTTCGTTCTGCGTAAATTGTGTGTGTGAAGTGCCGTCCAGTCGCTTCCGACTCATGGCGGCCCTATGAATGAAAGTCCTCCAAAATGTCCTGTCTTTGACAGCCTTGTTCAGGTCTGGCAAATTGAAGGCTGTGGCTTCCTTTATTGAGTCAATCCATCTCTTGTTGGGTCTTCCTCTTTTCCTGCATAAATTACCATATAGCATGTTCACAGTGGGTAGCCGTGTTAGTCTGTCTGCAGTAGTAGAAAAGAGCAAGGGTCCAGTAGCACCTTAAAGGCTAACAAAAATATTTTCGGGCAAAAAATATTTTTGTTAGTCTTTAAGGTGCTACTGGACTCTTGCTCTTTTCTACTACATATAGCATATATTCAACACAAAAAACAACGACAATTTGTTGTTGACAAAGGACAGCTGGACATATAAAGGTCCCCATTACCTTCAATAGCTTAGGGTCTCATCAAACCTAAATCCGGCCCTGCATGGGAGGATTTGCCGCTCTCTAGATGCACATTTTCCTCCTCCGAATTCTCAAAACTTAGTGTTCAGTTTTGAGAATTCAGATGGGGAAAATATGCATCTAGAGAGCAGCAAATCCCAGGCAAAACCTACCCTACATAAATGGCCTTTGGAGTGATGCTTTGGCAAGCCACCCCGCCTCCCCCTGAGGTTTGCACCGGCGCGAGAGGGAGCGGTCAAGAAGTGAACCTCGGTGGAAGTGAAGTCAGAAACCGCACCGACGCGCACGCAACTCATAAATAGGGCGTTTTTACACGTGCTGAATAATGCACTTTCAATCTCTCTTTAAATGCGCTTTTAAAGATGGTTTGCCGGTGGGTTTTTCCCCTTCCACACAGTAAAACCCAGCTGCAAAGTACACTGAAAGTGGATTGAAAGTGCACTGTTCAGCCACCCTCACCAATAGGGTTGCCAACCCCCAGGTACTAGCTGGAGATCTCCCACTATTACAACTGATCTCCCAGTGATAGAGATCAGTTCGCCTGGAGAAAATGGCTGCTTTGGCAATTGGACTCTACGGCATTGAAGTCCCTCCCCTCCCCAAATCCCACCCTCCTCAGGCTTTGCCCCAAAAACCACCTGTCGGTGACGAAGAGGGACCTGGCAACCCTAGCCACCAAGCCACACACTCACACATCAATACACTGCTGGGAATAATCCTCCATAGATGACTGGGGAAGGTAATGGCAAACCACCCTGTAAACATAGTCTGCCTAGTAAAAGTCAGGATGTGATGTCACCCCATGGGTCGGTAATGACCCAGTGCTTGCACAGGGGACTACCTTTACCTTTTTAATAATCCTCCAAAAGAATCTCTCAATTACACGAGGAGAAGCAAATCCAAGCTAGCCACAAGACTCTGCCATGCCTAGAAAAGGAACTGTAGACAGATGCTTCCTCTTTTGAAAGGGGTGATCTGATAGAGCTGCCCACATACGTTGGGCGTCACACAATGCACATCCTCTCCAGGGTTAGGCTCAAGCCTGTGGTTGCGCGATACGCTATCAGCAAATCAGAGCGCTTGCACCGCAACCTGGAAGCTACATACCCCCAAATTCACATTATGAGGATTAGTTAGTGCTTTTTTCCCCTTTGTATTGAGGATCAGGGTGGTTAAACGAGAAGATCTCAGTTGTTCGCATCCATTAGTTGGGACCTTGAGGTTTAAGTGTCCTGATCTGATCACTGAAATTGGGATAACTAATTCCCGTTGAGTGGCTGCAATAGGATTTAGAAAGCAAATCCTGTCCATGGCGATAGGGCTTCCGCAGCCAAAGAGGATGATATCCCCACTTTTTTCAAAACAGGCTTAGGAAAGAAGATTGAAACCTGTGTTAATAACTATGAGGATAGAGCCCTGCCTGGGTAACTGCTATCAATTGGTGTGGAAAGCGGTCATGTAAATCTTGCATATGTAGCTTTTTACTAGACTGAGGACTGTTCTCTTGATATTCAGGAAGCAGTTGTTTACCTTCCTTCAATTTCAATGTTTCATTTATGAGGAAGTGTTCAAAAGATACTTCCTCATGATATTATAGATGGTACACGTTGCTTCATTTAGGCCTAGTTCATGGTGACAATTAAACTTACGTCTGGGCTGTGTGATGTTGGACAGCAGGTTCACATGACACTGCATCATACTGAATCAAATGTACGTATGGTCAACTCTGACTGACAGTGTATCTCCAGGGTCTCAGGTGGATGTCTTTTACATCATCTGCTACCTGATCCTTTTAACTAGAGATGCCAAGAATGGGACCCGGGACATTCTGCATGCAAAGCAGAAAGACCCTCCCACTCAACCATGGCCCCTCCTACAATGGAAGGCTCCATATAGTCAACTTAGTGGCCCTTATGCGGGCAGAAAGAAAAGGTACAAATTTTGTAAAATAAATAAAATATACAAAAAAAATCCCTACATCTAGAAAACTACATATCAAAAAGGCTTTAGCATCCCCTTCTCCCCCAGATGCTACTTTTTTTTATATGCAGGGATTTGGGGAGGGGGGGGTATGACTGAACATTAATTTAAATGATATTTTCCCACCAGCAGTCTGAAAAGGTACATCCAAGACCATTTCAGTGAGAACTAGGCCTGTGCAGAGAGAAAGAAAAGGAGTCATTAATAAATTATGACATGCATCAAAAGGGATGAAGGAAGGAGAGTAGTAGAGGTGTGGCAAGTAGGTTCGGAAATACTTGGGAGATTTGAGGGCTGAGCCTGAAAGGAAGCTTTAGGGAGGGGAGGGACCTCAGTAGGGTACAGTGCCATACAGTCTACTTTCCAAAGCACCATTTTCTCCAGGAGAAGTGGAATGAATGTTTTAAATAAATAAATAAATAAATAATGTACTACCTATGTAGACTGGAAATCAGTTGTAATTGTGGGGGATCTCCAGACCCCACCTGGAGGTTGGCAACACTAGTAGCAAGGGAGGGATGATATTTGTGATAAAACACATAGGGTTGCCAGGTCCCTTTTTGCCACCTGCGGGAGGTTTTTAGTGCGGAGTCTGTGGAGGGCAGGGTTTGGGGAGGAGGGACTTCAATGCCATAGGGTTCAATTGCCAAAGCGGCCATTTTCTCCAAGTGAACTGATCTCTATCGGCTGGAGATCAGTTGTAATAGCAGGCAATCTCCAGCTGGTACCTGGAGGTTGGCAACCCTAAAAACACATCATATTTGTGGTTTTGCTTCTCTGGTGTAATCAGTATTTGGGGCCAATAATTATTATTCCTTACTTTCCCCTTTTCAACTTTTTCTCTAGTGAGAACCGTGCACTTTTTGTTTTCTTTCCTCCTCCTTTTTGGTTTTCTGTCTCCTTCCCATTGAAGCAATGAGATTACTACTAGTGTCCGTGTTCTAATATACAAATGCCTAGCAAACAAGTTAGAGCAAGTATCTGAGTTAACATGATCAGGAACAAGATGGAGAACCCTTGTCACAAGCTCAACAGAATGAATTTTCACAGGCGTGATGGTGACGGACAAGTATGAGCATTTCACTGCCATCACCACCGCAGTCATGAAGATATGCCCTAGTCTGTGTTCAGTCTTGTTTGCTACAAGTTTTCTTCCACTTGTGGTCTAGTCATCAGCCAAGTCACTCAACTGCCTATCAGTGCAATCCTAAACACAGTTACGCCCTTCTAAATCCATCGAAGTCAGTGGGCTAAGAAGGGTCTAACTCTGCTTAGGATTGCCCTTGTATGTGCATTTAAATGGCTTCAGAATCGTACTGTTTTATACTGTTCCCCAGGTCATTGTATCTGTGCCAAAAATATTCTCAACCCAAAACATTGTATTACCTTGGGTTATAATAATAAACAGGGTGACATTCAACAAGCTGAAACTGTGGTGGCATTTGGAGCGGTGGACTCTAATTTGGAGAACCCGGTTTGATTCCCCACTCCTCCACATGAGCGGTGGATACTAATCTGCCTTTTCTGGTTTCTATTAATCATTGGGTATTGCTAGTTACCCAGTTGAAAGACCATTCCCCTCACAGATGACTCTGAGTGATAGACAGGAAGTTATGAAGGACATAAGACAGCTCCAGATTTGAGAAAGATAATATCCCCTACCATCAGAGATCTAAGAAATACTAGTCCTTCTCATCCCTCTGTGACATTCTGCTACAAAAATCTGACCTCTAAATACTGACACTCCCTTCTCTTCACCTTCTCCTCTTTTTTCATTAAATTCCCTCCCACTCGCATTCTCTGCTCTGACAAATTAATTTTAAGACTGAACTCCAACAATCTTCTACATTGAAGGCCATTTAAGATAAATATTTCACACATCCTTAATGATTTCTTTTAAATTTACTAAATAGCATTAATCTTTCTGTGTGCATTTCTTTAGTAGCCATGATCTGAGAGTAGAAAAGACATTTACCAAATCTAAAAATTGTTTCACTAGTAAGAAAATAGGTACTTCTGGCTTCCATTTTATGAAAGTAAATTGTCCCTAACTGGATTTTTAATTTTTCTGATTATTTTTCAGACTTTATAGTGATTCATAATTAACTGTGAAGGACAACGTGATTGAGAGAGCAGTAGCTGACCAACTCCAGGTCTAGGAGCTTGGTCAGTGGTTCCCAAAGGCAGCAGTACCACCCCCTGGGGTGGGATTACTAGGGTTGCCAACCTCCAGGTTCTAGATGGAGATCTCCTGCTATTACAACTGATCTCCAGCCGATAGAGATCAGTTCACCTGGAGAAAATGGCCGCTTTGGCAATTAGACTCTGTGGCATTGAAATCCCTCCCTTCCCCAAACCCTGCCCTCCTTAGGCTCAGCCCCAAAAACCTCCTGTCGATGGCAAAGAGGGACCTGGCAACCCTAGGGATTGCCTAGGGGGACCCTAAGAGGCAAGGCAGGGGGAACTGGAGGCGGACCCTTCAACCACATTGTTCACTTATTTACAATTGACCAGGCTTGAACCTACAGAAAACAGCTTCCTCCCTTCATCTTTAAAGTTTTACTGCTCTTATCGCTTTCAACGTTATTTCCTTTGGTCGTGTTTGTTTGTATGTACGATTCTGAGTTGTCACAAGATAGGCAATTATTGGTAGTCACTATTGATTTTCTTATATATTAGTTACTGTACATTTGTGGTAGGTGAAACTTTGTACATGTTTGTTAAGTAGTTATATATAAATATTTTATGCTATTAATTTCCTTCACCCTTATGTTTTTGCTAGTAAGAATGTGGAAAAATATTATTCATGCAATATTATTTGCAGTGTATTCATTTTCTAGCTACAAGATTAGATAAGATAGATAAGAGCATATCTTGACTTTTGTGTGCATAAATGTCACACACTCGTTCCTATAAGTTAGTTTCTCTGAAAACCTATAGCTATAAAAAAGCAAGTGTAATTTTTTTCTCCTTTGAACTGAATATGGAGTTAGCAAATTTAATGTATATCGTATACATACATTAGCATGCATTCTAAAAAACCATAGAAAAATCATCCTTAGTAGCTAATTTTCGCTTACTAAGGTGTGACTGATGGAGCAGCGTCAATGACTGGTTGCTACTATGGTTGTGTTGCTTACTTGAAAAAAGCAGTGCCAAATGTCCTTATACAATTCACTTTCATTCATCACCAACATCTGGTTATAAAAAACCTCAGTGATCACCTCCACAGTTCATTACACACTGTCATTATTGCAGTGAATAAAATTAAAGCCCAGGTCTCAGTGATCGACTATTCAGGGATCTTTTGTTGAGAATGATGAAGATTTTGAAGTTCATTGGCTATCAAAAGGCAACTGCATGAGACACTTCTATAACCTTTTTGACACTGTCGTGGAGTTTTTTGAAGATACAAATATTCAATGATGAACTCAAAGAGATTAGGCATGGCATTGCTTATTTATTGGAACTATGTGCAAAGTTCAATGAAATGAATTTGCAGTAGTAAGGAAATGAGGTCAATCTCATTAAGGCTAAATCTGTTGTCTCTGTGTTTATTTCAAAGTTAACTCTATTCAAACACAATATAGGCCATTGCAAACTATAGCAATTTCCCAACACGCATACCTTTTATCCATTCATGAGCCAGGGTCCACGACATTGCCTTTTCAGTGCTCAAAGGGGACCACTCCTTCCTTTCCATGTGCAGAAAAGCTGATTGGGTCCAACCCCTCTTACACTCCTTCCCTCCTCCTCCATGTTTTAGAAATTACAAAACAAACTACATGTTCAAAAAAACCACCCAATAAAGACCTTTGTGGCCTGTACTATTCAAAATGCAGGTAAGGATATATGTGAGTGCTCTCCCATTAAAAAACAAAACAAAAAAACCCTCGCATTAGAAAAGTACCAAGTCAAGGATAATAGGCTGTTTTATTAGGTGCGGGGAAGGGTATTTGTTTGTTGGTGTGTTTAATGTGAGAGAACATTCAAACATGTGATTTCCCTACCATCATTCTTCAATAATACTGTTCCAAGAGGACCATTTCATTCTTCTGAACATGCAGATTGGCTGTACAATATTACTGTAATTTTCCACCCTCATTCTAATGCTATGGAACAATAAAATATACCATTTGTACAACTGGCAGTACAATATGTTGATAAAATATTTATGTGTGTCTTTTGTTAAATACCAAAGGAAATATGCCTTCAGCTACCAGCAGCAGCAGTACAACTTTAAAATATGTATGATCATATTAATATGTATACACAGAGGATTCCTGCCAAAAAATTTCCTGTTTCCACAGTTAGGATTCAGCCACATCTTCATGTGTTCAGACACACGTTTCATCTTCAGTTGACTACTTTGAGTCATCCTTTGGTCTCTTTGTTTTCTTATGGAAATGTGAACTTCCAGCCATCAGTGATAACTGTTTACATTATCAATTATTCCAGAATGAAGTAGAGATGAATCAAGAGACATTGATCTTATTGTTGACATTTTCCAGGGTTTCTTTTCTGAAGAAAACTGATTTGTGTGAAGAAACCTTCAGATACTTCAATGACTCTCTTTAATTTTGTCTTTATTAATTTTGTTTTATTTGAATGTTCACTGTTTAGAGACTCTGGATCACTGCTTGCACAGTGTCCCACTGTGATGCCTATTGCACTTTATTCTCAGTTATTCCTCACTTCTTATTTCCATGATCTGAGCAGCCACTGTTGTGAATGTTCCTAAATGCATCCATCTGTTGTTGCCTCTTTTATGGCATATATATATATATATATATATATATATATATATATATATATATATATATATATATATATATATATATACACACACACACACACACACACACACACACACACACACACACACTATATACATGTATAATTTTCATACCAGTTCAATATCCATCAACACCCTTACAAAACTACAGTTCCCAAAGTTCCCTGAGGAGAGGGAATAATGACTAGTCTGTGGGACATCCTGTTTGGAAAGGATAAAATGTGCCTAGAATAACGCCAGTTTATCCACTGGAATGGGCAATTAGCTCCTAAAGTTACATTCCAGGAAGGGAGGGACCAGTATAGGATGACTGATTGATTGATCATGGAAAGAAAACTGAATCCCAGTTTCAATTGTACCATTTGGCCAAGCTCTCAGATTGTCGTGATGGATTTCTTGCTGGTCTCCCCTTAGGCAGGCGAACCGCCCTTAATCCAGACGTTTGTTGTGATTGGTCAAGAATTGGCTTGGAGGGACACTTTGAGCCTGCAATGTAATTCCTGGTTGGCTCAGGGAAGAAACTCCCCAGCCAGGGTGGCAGTTCTGGGTCAAGACTCTGATATCAAGGACAGGCCCTGACAGACTACTGGGAAAAGATGCTCTGTCTTGGACCCATTCCCAGAAACAGAAATGTAGAGGCTGTAAGTAAAGATTAACTAGCAATTTAACTTCTTGGTTCTTTTCTAAATGTTCTCCCTTACTTCTACATAGATTGTTCCCTAATAGCCATGCTTTACTAGGATATGTTTTTTTTTTTTACACTCAGGATCCCCGAGGGTGTGATTTACTAAGGACTACTTGGGCAGAATCCTACTCATGACACTTAAGCAACTCCATCAGCGCTGGCAGAGAGATACAGAGAGCAATGGGGAAAGGAGGAAGGAAGCACAAAGGAAAACCCCTGCATGCACATAAAATTTCGGCTTTGCAAAAGGGGGGCAGAGGGGACAAAGGGGGGCAGGTCTAGTAAAGGGGAGCTCTGCGGGTTGTGGCCATTTATGATTTAGTAGTGGCAGTTGGTACTAAAAAAGACACCCCAAACATGGAGGGGGAAAGAGTTGCTTGTTCCCTGGAGGGAGGTGAAAAGAACAAGTGGTATTTCGCTTTGTAAATGTTTTGTGTGCATTTTAGTTCTGTGGTTTAACGTGGACTAAAAATTCCAAGGTAAGGGCCTTTGGTGGCAGTGAAAACTGTAAGGAATACTAAGGAAGGCAAGGAGGAAGCATAACACACGTCACCTCGGAAGGCTACAGAGAGCTGCCTTTACAGGTGTTACACATAAGGGGTCTCAGAAAAGAGGAAAATGGTACCGTAGCGTTTTAAACACCAGACTCCCTTGGTTCTCAGCCAACTCAGAGCATAACGCTGAGCCCCAAGAGGCAGGGCAGGGCAAAAGCAGCAGAGGGACGCTGAGAGCAAAGATGGACCTGTGGCATATACAACATCTCTGCTTTTTGGCTATTGCTGTGTATTCTATGAATAGTTCGTAGTGTAAATATTTTCACAGTCTTATTTTGCATAAATAGCATGATGATGCTGGGCTGGATCCAGCCAACTTTTTTTTGTTCTATCTCACCCAGTTCCTTTACTTATTATAGCCCCTGTCACGTATGGGTTTTGTTCATGCAGGTCCCATGATCCCCAATATTAAAATCCTCCAGGTGATACCTTCCAGGTGATACCAAGCCAATAGAGTGAGGGTTTAAACTTATCCAGCAACAGGGAACCACAGCAAACATTTTGTCCCAGCAAAATACCTTTATGCCTTAGAACTCCCCAAATACCAAATACCAAAATTTTGCTGTGCTTTGGCCTGCTTTTATGTTTTACCTTCAGCTCTTCCGGAATAGGGATATTCACGTACCTCCTATTCTCAATATGTTTGCCCTTGCCAATCAAATGCTGTTGAAACAGTTAAACACGTGCTGTTTATTGTTTATTTTATAAGGGCCATTGTTCCTTATATATTAATTCTATCTAATTTTCCAGGCATATCTGACAAATTTTATATGTTCCTTCTTCTTTCAGATCATTCTAATGTTTCATTCGAACGCTTCTAATTCTGTGCTTCAGCCTGTTTAATGAGGAAGCATCTGGTTAATTCCTTTTATTAATTATGCATGTATCATGGAAATTAGTTTATTACGAGGCTATTAATTTTTTTTTTACTGCATGTACATATTTCCTTTATGTGTTGCTGGCTCTGTTGATTGTGTTATTGCTGGCTAAGTGATTATTGTAATAAAATTAAGTAAAGAACCCCAACATAATTTTTTGGTAATCAAAAGGAAAAGGGGGATGGATCCAATTCATTATATCATAAAATGCCCCATGCATTTGACACTGTTGCATAATGTCTGTCTGTTTAGAACACTGCAAAAATCAATCACATATGTATATAGGAAATGAAAGACGATAGAAAAACCTATCGTGGTTTTGGTTAGGAACCATACCAAACCACTGAGCAGTTTCAACATTGAACCAGATAATGTTGCAGAGCTCCCAAAACTACTATCTGGGTTAAATTTTGAACGCTGTAGATAAATGTACAGATGTAAAGGAAATGCTCATCAGATCTGAATTCTGTGTTACATCTGCCACATACTTATGATAGAGTACTTATATATTTATGCTGTTTTTTAAATAACATGATGCCATTATAACATGATGAAAAATCAGACTGTGATCTTCAGCAGTTGCTCCCTGTCACAGCTAGATTCGAAAGTCCAGTAGGACCTTAGAGATCAACAAGGTTTTAGGGGCATAAGCTTCCGAGAGTCAGAGCTCCCTTTGTCAGATACTTTGATTCTCAAAAGCTTATACCTAAAAAAACTTGTTTGTCTCTAAGGTGCTACTGGACTCAAATCTAGCTTTTCTACTGCAAACCAACACAGCTACCCTCTGAAACAAACACCTCATCACAGAATCAGTTTTATTAACTGCAGGTTCTCTAACTTTACTAGCTTTGCATTCTTGGATGAAACAGACCATATCAATTAAACTTGAGTAAATGGATTAAGAACTGAAGCTTCAGTTTACTGAGTAGCCTTAGCACGCTGAGTAACCTATGGTTGCCATATTGTTCCCAGTTATTATATGTGCTTCATCTTTTCCATGAGACTGAGTTAATGCATGATTGCAACAATGGGGTGATCCAAAAGATAATGAAATGAGCTTTTAGTGTTCTGCTACTTTTTGAATTGTATTATTATTATATAAACTTTCTGACTATAATGTCCCCAAAGTAGCTCCCAACATAAAAAAAAACACAATCTAAACAATTTCTTCTTCCTAGTATTCTCCATATGTGTGTGTAAAGTGCTGTCAAGTCCCAACCAACTTATGGCAACCCCTTATGAAGTTTTCAAGAGACTAACAGAGGTGGTTTGCCAGTACCTTCCTCTGCGCTGCAGCCCTGGTATTCCTTGATGGTCTCCCATCAAATACTAACTAGGGCTGACCCTGCTTAACTCCAGAGATTGGACTATACCATGCTGCCTTCCCTCCCATTCCCAATATATTAGTCCCCAATGTTGAGTGAGTAATATAGTCTCTTCCTTGAAGCCAATTAGAGAGGAGCCCAGCTGCTTCTCTACCATAGATATTGGAATATGTATTGTGATTTATATATTTAATTGTAGCTGCATTGCTTTATTATGTTGGGAGTCTACCTTGGAAACTGAATAGCTAAGTGTGAGGGATGAAAACATCTTTTTAAAAATCAATCAGTCATCAATCATAAATTGTTCTAGTCAGAAGCCGCAGTTGCTGCACTGTGTGTGTAGAAGTGACTAGGTACATATACGGATCTTTATATCCTGGCCTATATTTTAAATGTTTTTAATGACAGAAAGTGGTATGGGTAGAAAAAGCCTGATGGTCTTTGTGAATCATGAATTTTCTGAGTCTACTCCCTCACACTCAGCTATTCAGTTTCCAAGGAAGACTCCCAACATAATTAAGCAATGAAATGACAATTAAATATATACATTATAATATATAGGATTGGTGGCTCTGCTGTCACAGAGAGGCTGTGTAGCCTTCAGCTCGGCAGATGAAGGCCAGTGGCAATTTGGATTTGAAATTTAACAATTTCTGTTAAAACTAAACCATGTAAGTATCATTTCCTCCTTTCAAATGGCCTCTTCTGGATGCAGATTAGTTGAACAGTTTTTTAACCTCCCAATGTAAACTGATGGACAGATTATATTTACTGTTCATGGTATGTAATTATATTTATTTGTCTTTTCTTCTG
Source organism: Euleptes europaea (assembly GCF_029931775.1). Lineage (NCBI taxonomy): Eukaryota > Metazoa > Chordata > Lepidosauria > Squamata > Sphaerodactylidae > Euleptes > Euleptes europaea. The sequence continues at coordinate 62,013,668 of NC_079322.1, forward strand.
GCTCGCATATGCTTAATGCCAGACTAGCTGGTTAGGCAAGTCCTGTGTGATGTTTATATGTGGCCCATTTTAATTTAATATTTTTCTATCGTAAGATTTTAGGCCGTATGATTGGAAATAATGAAATCTTTTTAATGCAAAGTTAACACTAACTGCAAGATAAGTATGAGCTTTTGAAAGGGTTGAACTATGCATGCTCTATTAATTTCATCATGACAGCTAGCATACTGTAGTGTATGTTTGCCAGTCTCCAGATGGGGTCTAGAGATCTTCCGGAATTACAACTTTGATAACTTCCCCTGGAGAAAATGGCCACTTTGGATGATGGATTCAATGGCATTATACCCCAATGAAGTCCCTCACCTCCACAAACCCCACCCTCCTCAGGCTCCACCCCCAAAATCTCCAGGTAATTCCCAACCCACAGTTGGCAACCCTAGGCTAAACCTACCTCATGGGTGGTTGATGTGAGGATAAAATGGAGGAGGGGACAATAGGGTTGCCAGGTCCCTATTCGCCACTGGCAGGAGGTTTTTAATTTGTAAAGTGAATGTATGTTGGCTGTTTCTTACAAATGAAGTTACATATGTACATGGAGGATGTGTTTGCTGTAACATGTGACTGGAGCTACTGTTTGCATCAGACTGGAGAATTGAACTCTCGTGTTCCCAATTCTAGTCTGTCTCCTGAACTGCAACACCCTACGCCGGCTCTCCTTTTCCGACAACACAATGTATGAATGTGAGCAACTTTTCCCAGTGAATGAAGTTGGTGGTAATTAGGGTTGCCAGCTCTGGGTTGGGAAATACCTGGAGATTTTTGAGGTGGAGCCTGAGAAGGGCAGGGTTTGGGGAGGGGAGGGATTTTAATGCCATAGAGTCCAGTTGCCAAAGCAGCCATTTTCTCCAGGTGAACTGATCTCTATGGGCTGGAGATCAGTTATACTAGCGGGAGGCCACCATGACCCTGGAGATGGGGGAGCACCTCCCAAGCAAGTATTGTTTGGGCCATTTTCTCCAGGTGAAGTAATCTCTGTAGTCTGGATAGAAGTTGTAATTCCAGGAGATCTCCAGGCCTCATCTGGAGCCCAATTGCCAAAGTGGCCATTTTCTCCAAGTGAACAGATCTCTATCAGTTGGAGATCAGTTGAAATAGCAGGAGATCTCCAGCTAGTACCTGGAGGTTGGCAACCCTAGTGGTAATAACACATATAGCAATATATAATCAATGGACATATACCCTCTCCATTAAGAAAAATTAACTCAGTGCACAGCTACTTTTTCCTGTGCAGTCCTTCCATTGACAAGTAATATGGCAAGTTTTGTGCAAAAAAATATTTCCTCTTCACATACTTGGTCTGACTTTTCTGACATAAGGCTTCCTTTTTGGAAAGTATGTTCGATGGGTCAGGAAAAATACAGATAACAACAACAAAATAGAGGGAGCCTTGCTGGCAGACTATAAATAATTTGTTAATAATAACAATAACAACAACAACAACAACAACTTTTTCATAACATGTAAAGAAGGTGGGAATTCAATTGTATTTTCTCCCTTGAGTTAGCATTGTGAAATCTGGCTATGCCTTCGTCAAAGAAGCTAAATCAGAATCTACCTGAGGGCATGGTAAGATATAATTTATAATTTATAAGCTATTGAAGCTCAACATGTTTCAGGAGTAATTAGGAGCAGCTCTACATATGCATTTATTAGATGGGCTGTCCCAGTGCAAGCAGGATACCAGTTAGGTAGGCAGGTGAAGAGGAGAAAGTAGGGTTATTAGGTCCCTCTTCACCACCAGCGGGAGGTTTTTGGGGCGGGGCATGAGGAGGGTGGTGTTTGGAGAGGGGAGGAGCTTCAATGCCATAGAGTCCAATTGCCAAAGCGGCCATTTTCTCCAAGTGAACAGATCTCTATCAACTGGAGATCAGCTGAAATAGCAGGAGATCTCCAGATAGTACCTGGAGGTTGGAAACCCTAGGAGAGAGAAGGGGGAAATGAACTGGAGGGCACATTCATTTTATCCTGGCTTACATTAGTGACCAGCTGCAGCGTGTGGTGCTGGCAAGACACTAGGAACATTTTCCTAGCATAAGAGAGGAGGACAGAGACATGTGTCACAACTCAGAATGTGTTGAAACTACCCTTTGATGGCTTCACACTCATCTAGATGACCATTCGCCATGCTGAGAAAAAGATTGATCAGTGCACTGAATGCTGAATAGGTGGGTGGTGAACAGTGAGAACCTCTCCCACATGCCTACAACACAGGCTGGCTGGACTCTCCTGTATGCAACTGCAAAAATTTGCTGGAACTAACACCTCTCTCAAGGAGGGAAGATATATCGTTGCTAAATGTACTAGAAAATATAGGGCTTGTTTCACATCAAAAAACAAATACAGATCCATGTGCGCTGTTTTAAAGTTGGCACATTCTCATAAGACGGAAACTCAAGTATACGTGGACTATAAGCAAGGGCGAGTTGAATTTGTCCCAAGTTTGGAGGACAGGTACATTCTAATGGGAGGATCCTGCCTGCAATCATATACTTGTATTGGTAGAGATGAATAATGTTAGCTAAATTCTTCTTTAAATCCTGTCTCATAGCTAGGGTTGCCAAATCTGGGTTAGGAATTGGGTTGCCAGCTCTGGCTTGGGAAATACCTAGAGACTTTTGGGGCGGAGCCTGAGGAGGGCGGGGTTTGAGGAGGAGAGGGGCTGTGGCTCAGTGATAGAGCATCCGCTTGGCATGCAGAAGGTCCCAGGTTCAATCACCGGCATCTCCAGTTAAAGGGACTAGGCAAGTTGGTGATGTGAAAGACCTCTACCTGAGACCCTGCAGAGCCGCTGCTGGTCTGAGTAGACAATACTGACTTTGATGGACCAAGGGTCTGATTCAGTATAAGGCAGCTTCATGTGTTCATGTGGGAGGGACTTCAATGCCATAGAGTCCAATTGCCAAAGTGGCAATTTTCTCCAGGTGAACTGATCTCTGTCGGCTGGAGATCAGCGGTAATAGTGGGAGATCTCCAGCTACTACCTGGAGGTTAGCAATCCTAGTTAGGAAATTCCTCAAGATTTGTGGGTGGAGCCTGGGGAGGGTGGGATTTGGGTAGGGGGGCTTAGCAGGGTATGAGGCCCTCTCCAAAGGGCCCATTTTCTCCAGGAGAAGTAATCTCTGTAGTCTGGATATAAATTGTAATTCCAGGAGATCTCCAGGCCTCATGTGGAGGTTGGCAACCCTACTCATAGCAGATAAACGTCTTTCATATCCTCGGGTCTTTGCCTGCCTTTAAAATCTGGAGCCTAGTTGTTGAATAACTCTTAATAAGGTGAATCATTCAGAAGAGGTCTCTGACTTATATGGATGTGGGGATATGACAACCCAAGGCTAGCTTGGCCCCAAGAGAAATTTGTCTCTGCTTTTCCTTAAACTGTGGGAAATGTTACTTTTCACCTAGTTAGCCTCCATCTCAGCATGAGAAATCCTTCGCTCTAGGAAGCCTTGGCTAACCTTTCTGAAGGGGAGTTGCATGATTGCTGAGAAACTTGGCTGGGGGTGGGGGGACATTCAGCCCTCCAGGCTGAAGAAGTTAGCCCTCCCTGCCTTTATATGATTTAGATTTAGCTCACAAAAAAGTATGCTCCATCTCATATCTACACCGATGCAGGTATTATTCTGCACTCCTTGGGAGAACCATTCATTTCGTTTCTAATCCCTTTCTCCCACTGACATCACTAGTCTTCTTGCCATTTTAGAAGTGTCTTCCCTTTAACTCCACTGACTTGGCATAATATATACCCTTCTAATTTCCTGGCATTTCATGAAAGAAGCAGAATCAAATGATTTGCTGGTAAAGAATGCCTGCCAAATTCATTCTGCTGTTCTGACTGTTCCTGAACAAAAGGGAAAGTGATTCAGGTGCCTACACCCAGCCATTTAATGCCCTCAAACCATATCTGCAACTCCCACTGCTGCGGCATTAATTAAGACTCTGATACATCAGCAGGCATCTACAGTCCTTTGGGATGAAAAGTACGCGCAAATGGAAAGAGGTGTCATTGTGAAGGTTATAGAGGACCAGATGTAAGATTGAAGTAGTAGGTCTGCCGAGATAACCTTGCAGAGATTTGTTAATGACATTTCCTTCTCTGTTTTAAGTTTTCAGGTTAAGTTTCAAATGCCCCAATTTTTCTTCCAAAATTGGAAACTGTACATAATGTCCAGCTGCAAAAAAACTGTGATTTCCATTTTACTTCTGTGATTTTTCTTTCTTTTCCCAAAATATCATTTTGTTGCATGTAACGGTTTTCTAAGATCTTAGCCTAGAGCCTTGGACCTCATAAAGGAAGACTCACATTGAGAACAGCAGTGCCTGTGATCAGTTCAGTAATAGAACTGTGACACAGAGGGCAGAAATGAATCTCAAGGGGACCAAATCAAAGCCAGTAGCCACGATCTGGATAGGTATTCAAGATTAGGATTCCAGACAGCCCAGGGTAATCTGTTTTTTTCACCATTATTAGCCATGATTTCCCCTTCACACTTGATGCACACTGCATCTCTTCACCACCACCACCACCCCGCTGTTGTCATGCTGTCATTGTGCTCCACTAGGGTTGCCAACCTCCAGGTATTAGCTGGAGATCTCCTGCTATTACAACTGATCTCCAGCCAATAAAGATCAGTTCACCTAGAGAAAATGGCTGCTCTATGGCATTGAAGTCCCTCCTCTCCCCAAACCCTGCCCTCCTCAGGCTCCACCCCAAAACCTCCCACTGGTGGCGAAGAGGGACCTGGCAACCCTATGCTCCACACACTCCTCTTTTAAAAAATTTGGCTCATATGTAGCGCAACTCAATAATAGTGCAATTCTAACCCTCCCCCTTTAAAAAGTGCATTCATTCAGTTGCAGTGCTAAACAAGACACTGGGGCACATCCCACTCCATCTCACTGTGTAATACATTTGTTCATTGTATACCTTTGGGCTTTGTTGCAGCACTGAACATAACACTTGGTGTTAGGGTTGCCAACCTCCAGGTAATAGCTGGTAATCTCCTGCTATTACAACTGACTTCCAGCCGATAGAGATCACTTCACCTGGAGAAAATGGCCACTTTGGCAATTGGACTCTATTGCATTGAAATCCCTCCCGTCCCCAAACCCTGCCCTCCTCAGGCTCTGCCCCCAAAAACCTCCCACCAGTTACCAAGAGGTACCTGGCAACCCTACTTGGTGTTGATTCCCCCCCAGTCTACCTATATTTAGGCTCCATTTCAGCACTGGGCTGAATAAGACACGGGTGCCGGTACCCTCCCCACTCCATCTCCCTGCTGCTATACTGCTGTACTCTAGCAACTGTAGTATAAGGTTGCCCTGACTCCCCACCCCCAATAAATAAATAAATAAACAAACCCAGGCAGGCAGTTCACAGTGAAAATGCAGAAGAAGGGGATATTTCCTTTCGTTCAACACAAGATGTACCTTCCCTTTCGAACACAAGAAAAAGACTCCTGATAGAGTCATGCCATGAAATATGGGAGGGGCAAGAGGGTTAGAGTTTTAAAAAGTGAGATTTTTTTTTTCTTTTGCAGAAAGGATACGCCATTCTCAACTTGAGTATGAATGGAGGACGATGTCTTGTGGAAGCAAAAAAAAAAACATGTTGGGTAGTTGAAACCGGGAAAATTCCTCCGTGCAGAATCAGCCACGTATCACCCAGACAATACTTGCTTCCAGCGCTGTATGACCATCAGTTACCTAACGGCAGGTCATCATCAACCAATAATGGACTGGCAGTGGCAGCAACAAGTCCTATCAGTTTTTCTTCAGTAAACCTTTAGTTTCTGTTTTCTGGCTTTTTTTTTTTTTTTTTTTTGGTAAAGATAATGTTTTTTTTTGTGTGTGTGTGTAGCTTTGTCCTAGAAGCAATGACAAGATGTGGGTAAGATATGGTACATTATAATCAGCTAACTTAAATAATTTCCACATAGAATTCATCTTCAGCTTTATTACCTAAGCAATATCTGTGGAACAATGCAGAGGCTGGATGTCAGGTATGTACGAATCAAAAGATTTTTCAAGCGGTTGCATAACTGTACTTACTTGTGATGTCCTTGCCTTTAATATCTCATAGACAACATACTTCACAATCTGTGTGTATGTATGTTTAAAAAAAGAAGAAAAATAAGCTGGTTTCCATTTAGCCCATATCCAGGAGAAATAATTGGATTTAATTGTACGTTTTAAATTAGATGAGATACAAACTCATTGATTCCAAAGGTATAGAAAATTAATTTCCTCCTTATAACAATTCCTCATATTTTTAATAAGGTGTGATTGGATTTCAACACTTCATTATTCACAAATCCAGATTCAGTGTCTGGTAACTAATGGTAACATGCTATTTGAAAGAGAGATTGCTAATTCTAGTTGCCATCATTTTTCTTGTGATTTTCCCTAACAAGATAGGCTGACCTCATTGTGAATTGTGAGCAATCCTTGGGAAGATTTTTTAAAATGTCTTCAGCATGTCTTTTTAAACAATGTATTTAACAGGCAGGAAAAGAGGCAAGCTCCTAGTTTTCCTATATGTTTCTAGTTTGCAGAGAAATTGTGTGTTCATCTATTTCTGGTCTTCTACAAAAACGGCTTACTGTTGCCAACTTTTAAAACAAAAGTCAGGCAAAAAGACAATGTTTCCCAGTAAGATTGGAGTCTGGTCAAGTGAATGATAGTTCTCTAACCACATAAAAGAGCTACTTTTATGAAGAACTACCTTGCAGAACTCACTTCTTATCATCCACTTAGGCGGGCTTTTAATAACTTTCAAAATGCAAATCAGGTCTACAAAAGTATTGGACGGATGTTATCGAAAGGAAGGTCTATAACAAAGCTGATATATTTACAAGTCTGGTTCAGCCAGGACATTATTAGATTGCCCCCATTGTATTCAGATGCTAGAGCTAAAAGGCTTATTCCTGTCTTCGACGGAATCCACTGTCAATCAGTGCAAGTGATATTTTGCTGAGAGATAAAAGCCCCCCAAATATGTGACAGCAGCAGACCTGTCTGCGCAATTCAGGGATTGCTCCGAGGGGTCGCAAGAGAAGCTGGGTGCTCTGCTCAAACACTTCCATTTCACTTCCCCTGTTTTCATTCACTGTAAATCCTACAGCATGGACTATAATTTCAGTAACACAGCAAGTGGTTAAAGATGCCTTATTTACTCATTCTCATCCTCCCAGCGGCAAGCAAAACCACCATTGCTAAACCCTGACCAGGGCAACGTTCTCTCTACCATTGCCTGCCCAGGAGGAGGAGAAGTAAACTCTCTCCTTGTGAATTCTATTTATATTTGCCTTTCTTCTTGCTGTGTTTTCCCCTACCAGGTTCAATTCACATATAAAGCTGATTATACTGAATCAAACTATTGATCCATCAAGGTCAGTCAGGTCTACTCAGACCGGCAGTGGCTCTCCAGGGTCTCAGTTTGAGGTATTTCACGTCACCAATCTGGTGCCTTTAACTGGAGGGGCTGAGGATTCAGCCTAAGATGCATGCTAAGCAGATGGTCTACCACTGAGCCACAGTCCCTTGTCTGGATCTAGCTGACTGACAAGTGCCTTGAAGAACTGGCTATAGGGGTAAAAGCTTCCTCGTATGCATGTGGAAACTATCAAAAGTTACTGCAAAAGGGCCAACTGCTAAGGTTGCCAAGAGGCCTGGAGAAAACTGTCCTGTCCTTTTAATAGAAGTTTAATGGGATGCTATTTACCTCCATGACATGAAAAGTTTCCACACATTAACCCTCTGTGCAAGGGACAGGACAGTTTGCTTCAGGGCTGTTCTCAAGCCTCATAAAGGTATCTCCTATGAAGAAGGTGAAGCTGCAAAGGTTCGTACAGATATCTGAAGGAATAGGAAGCATTAGGGACTTGTGCTTCCTGTTTTCCTATGTCATCATCACATCAGAAGCTGCTCTGAGAAGGAAACTGTAAGGGAGTGTCAGAGCTAAAGGAGAGAACAGAAGACTTATAGTGCAGTCCTAAACAGAGTTATACCTAGGGTTGCCAGGTCCCTCCTCAGAACCGGCAGGAAGTTTAGGTAGGCGGGGTTGGGGGGCGGCAATCGGCGTCAACTGTGTGATGACATCACTTATGGTTTATGCGGAAGTGCTGGCATTGCGCTGGGGCAATGCTCTAGCACTTGCAAGGGAAAAAAAACCCTCCACGGTTTCCATAGAGTTTTTTCGCGAGTGCTAGTGCGTCCCCCCAGCATGATGCCAGCACTTCTGCATAAACCAGAAGTGATGTCATTGTGTAGAAGACACCAATTGCTCCCTTCCATGGGCCTGCTTCCACCTGCCAACCAACTGAGGGTCAGTGGGCAGCCCGTTTAATTGGTGGGCAAATGGGAACCCTAGTTACACCCTTCTAAATCCACTGAAATCAATGGCCTTAATGCAGTTCAGGATTGTACTGTCATTCCATCTGATTGGTTCTCTGACATAAACAGATCAATTCGCTGGTCTTTTGATATTCGAGACTGCCAAGGCAGGGAATAACTGTCATGCAAACGCATAACAAACAATACATTTTAATTTTTAAAGGTATACACGTGATTTTAAATTATTAATTGGACAGCCAAAGCAGAACTTTCAGCTCACAGAACAAAATTACAGGAATCAGAGGTAGAATTTCTGCTTCTAACCAGCAATGTTTTCTTGGGTTAACCAAGGGAACACAGAGGAGGAGGTGATTGTATTGTTTTATGTGAGGAGGTGGTTAAAAGAATTGCTATAAAGGGATGAGTAGGAAGAAGCTACCAAGGAACTGAAGGAGCGGAGAGGAGAGGGGCCGCCTTTGGAGGTGCTGTTGTGTCAGGCTGATGGGACTGTTTTAAAGAAATTAACCAAGAAATATACAGCTGACCTAAGAGGAAGCCCCAGTGAATACACTGGACAGGACATAGACTTAGATTGGGAACGCCTAGGTCCAAGTCTCTACTCAGCCATGAAGATTGACTTTTCTTGTAGATTAAAATCATTAGCTTTATCCAGAGACAAAAATAGACGAGCGTAAATTAGAGGCAGGAGTGATATTTCAGGGTCTAGGCATTAACTTCCTTGGATGAACTTGCTCCAGTCACTGTCTGTCTTACTGCTTCTCAAGGTTGCTGTGATGTTCCAAAAGAATCTGGATGTAATATCCATTTCAAAGGGAAGCATCAAAGGAAGGAAACATAAGCGAGGCAGCTGATACCTGGAATTATGCCCTTAGGGCTCATACATTCCAGCCAATGTTTGCAGAGATTCAGCATGAGCACAGAGCTCAGTACAAGTTGGCAATGCTTGGTGCTCTCATGGAGTGGCAGAGTACCTCCAGGAGCAGATCTGAGAAACAGCCTGGTCAGGAAGTGCAATGGGGGTGGAGTAGGCCAGATCCCTCTTCGCCACCAGTGGGAGGTTTTGGGGGCGGAGCCTGAGGAGGGAAAGTTTTGGGGAGGGGAGGGACTTCAATGCCATAGAGTTCAATTGCCAAAGCAGCCATTTTCTCCAGGTTAACTGATCCCTTTCAGCTAGAGATCAGTTGCAGTAGCAGGAGCTCTCCAGCTAGTGCCTGGGGGTTGGCAACCCTAGGGTGGAGAAATAGCAAGGGGATAAAAATTGGACAGAATTGGCATATCCTGTAGAATACTAGCTGGCAAGGATCCTGTGTCATGTTTGTGTTTGTTCTCTATTCAAATGGTGGCACAGCAAGACATGATGATGCTTTACAAAAAAACTGTTTATGGAGATTTAGCCACAGTTGTGACAGCAGTACATCATGTGTTTCCAACCCAACCCACATCATTGGTTGCCACCACTACCACAGAAACATGCAGACATACCACAGGTAAGTCTGCCTAAATATTATGGGGGAAGGGGTGAAAACACCACAAGGCTGACATTTTTGTTAAACACTAGACTTGACACAAAACCAGTAGGAAGCTCACTTGTGTGATCCAGCTGGGAAGCAATGCCAAGCTACGTGAGATGTTGGAATTCTGACTGGAATTCACTACTGGAATTCCAGATACCTTATTTATATAGTGTATGTCTACACTGCATTTCCTCATTGCTCCAAGTGGTTTACAGCAGAACAAGCAAATGAAAAGCCAGCCAGAAACCTGACTTGTTAAAACATGGACCTACTTAAACACCATTAAAAGCCAGCTGGGCAAAAGCCAGCCTAAACACAGTGCTGCGCAAAATGAATGAAAGAAGAGACAGCCCTAGCTTCAACTGACAGCCCATTCTGTGAGGATGGAACCACCACAGATAACATTTTTACGTGGGTAGTCATGTTTCATTTGGCTGTAAAAAATTAGATGCTTTTTAAGACACAGTTCTTGCTGAACCTCTGGGACAGATCAGGAATTAACATCTTCAGTATTTATAACTACAAGTCTGTCAGCTTTCTCCTCTTCAACAGCTTTGCTAGTATAGGTAGGAAAGTGATAATTGAAAAGCTAAGAGTTTAGGCAACCTTTCCCAAGGACCTTTGCCTGTAACAACTAATATCATGGCTTTCCTCAACTATATATGTGCCTTTATGGCATCAGTAGCCATTACTTCAGTCCACATCCTCATATTAGATCTATTTGCATGTCTACAGCCAAGACATCTGACATGAAGAAAACTGGCAGACAGTTATAATTAGACTGTGAAGCAGAAGGTAAAAAAAAAAATTCCAGCATCCATAGTTCTGTCATTGAGTTGGCATTTTGTGTGCATATAGCTTGTGTGTGTGTGTTTGCAAATGTACACACACACACAAATTACACAAAGCATTGCTATGGATATGGGTGGTGCCACCCATTGCAAATACATGATTAATAGCTAGGTGTGTGGCTAAATAGATTTGTTTAGATTTAAACCGTGACCAGGGGTAAAGCACAAGGAAAGCACATTGCGGAGAGCCTATCTGATAATATGTAATCTGTGCATTTTTTTCTGGTTTAAAGATCCTCATAAGAACATAAGAAAGGACCTGCTGGATCAGACCAAGGCCCATCAAGTCCAGCAGTCTGTTCACACAGTGGCCAACCAGGTGCCTCTAGGAAGCCCACAAACAAGACGACTGCAGCAGCATCCTGCCTGTGTTCCCCAGCACCTAATATAATTAGGCATGCTACCCTGATACTGGAGATAATAGGTATGCATCATGACTAGTATCCATTTTGACTAGTAGCAGTTTTGACTAGTAGCCTCCATGAACATGTCCACTCCCCTCTTAAAGCCTTCCGAGTTGGCAGCCATCACCACATCCTGGGGCAGGGAGTTCCACAGTTTAACTGTGCGTTGTGTGAAGAAATACTTCCTTTTATCTGTTTTGAATCTCTCACCCTCCAGTTCAGCTGATGACCCCATGTTCTAGTATTATGAGAGAGGGAGAAAAGCTTCATCCCTTAATACTGTCTGTACTCACAGGGCTTCTTAATAAGATGCAGTTATGTGCATGCTAGTATGCTTCATTTTATACCTAAGCACAAAGTGCACATAATTGACAAATGTTCCCACAACAAATTTTCAGCAGCCTTTCCTTTTCATCTCTTGGAGTGATTGGAGTTGGGTTATGCTGCACTCTGTTGCCGAACTGGTTTCTTCCACTTTTTTCTTCTTTCTGCTTGACATTATTTACATAAGTATTTTGAGATTCTACAAAGAAAATTCCACAGAAGTGCAAAGTATGAAATTTTGTTTGCACAGCATTAGCAATGCCAGTCCATCTGTGCTGAATCAGCCCAGTAAACAGCAAACCTTGCAAACATTATTAGCCGGAACAATGAAAAATAGGAAATAAGGCAGCTTTAACTTGGTGCAACTGTTTAATGTCTCTGTTTAAGGTATTGTGTTTTCGGCAGCAGTAGAAACATTCAGAGATACTCCAGCGCTTAACTTGGAAATACTGATATTTGTTTTTAATGTCTGGAAGATCCAGGGTCAAAAACTGAAGCTGGAGCAACACAAAACAGGAAAGAAAGAAAGAAAGAAAGAAAAGAAAGAAAGAAAGAAAGAAAGAAAGAAAGAAAGAAAGAAAGAAAGAAAGAAAGAAAGAAAGAAAGAAAGAAAGAAAGAAAGAAAGAAAGAAAGAAAGAAAGAAAGAAAGAAAGAAAGAAAGATAGATTTTTGGGCCCTAGCTCGTTCATGTGTCCCTGAGAAGATAATCTCATCTGACTACTGCCTGAAAGCAGTGTAGATATAAACTGAATCTAAGTGCTATAAAACTGCTTGAACTCAATATCCCCAGCACAAAACACTCTTCCCTGAAGCTTCACTGGTGAAAAATGCAATAAGACACAACACTGTAGCCCTTTCCAAACAATCAAGGGACCGACTAGATGCACATGCAATGAAATGGGGTTGCAGCAACAAACCCCTGCCCTGCCCTATGTACATTAGGTCTGCTACTGTGTGCACAGTTCCCTTCCACACACAAACAGTGGTCTTTTATGCATGGGCAGTTTGACTTACTTTCTCTGCTGGTCCGACTCGGTTTTTCGTTGGGGTTATGCATGAGTTTTCTGTCCCTCAGAGATGACCTTGTGCCCAGCCCGCACAATGTCCAGGTCTTCTCGATCCTGTTATAATGCAATTCTTCAATCTCCCCTGAGATCAGCCTGGGTCAAATCGTCCCCAATTCCATACACAAAGCCAAAGCGCGGGAGAGGGGAGCTGGGGTGGGGGGTGACGTTTTTCTCATAGTAATCACTACAGCCAATTACAAAGCAGTATTTTCAAGGGGTGGGGACTCAGATGCTTCCAGATTTCTGCTGGTGATTCTACAGTACTCCGGAAACCCCAGGATTTTCTCCAGGGCAAACAGCAACATGCATAGCATGTTTAGGATTTGGAACAGAAAAGTGTGGGTCAACAGAGCCTCGAACCCCAGGTACAATTCCCATGCATAAAAGACCAGTGCATGTCAGCTTGTCCACACTGTTGGAGGTCCTGCTTTGCGGAAGGTTCCCAAATTGCACATACAGCGCCTATAGTGTCCCTGTGCTATAGCTCATATCTTCACATACTCTACCAACACCCCTCCCTGCCCAAAATAAGGTTCATGCAATACAAAAAAGCGGAGCCACTTAATTCAGCTAACTCACTGACTACAGCCTGACAGCCCACGGGTGTTCAGTCTGAGAAAAGGGCTTCTGTCTGTCTCCACATGTCTCCTCTCAATCTGTCTCCTGCTGTCACTTTTGTAAAACAAAAAGTGACACCAATAGTATTTAATTTTTGTGGGATATGCATGCCTTCTATATTTGGTCTGTGCATTATAGAATAAAGTCACGGAGAAAAGTAACAATGAGGACAATGTTCCTATTTTTTAATTTTTTTTTCCCGGAATTTTCCTATTCTTAATTTTTTAAATTAAGAATTCTCTATGAGGAAGTTGTCATGGCCCTAGTTTAAAAGCCCTCATTCTAAAAATCAGTCTTCAGGCTGAACAAACCAGCATTCCAGGTAGGGCCCCACCCTCTGCCCATGGGCAGAGCTCTTGGGCAACATTGCTGATAGTGCGGCCCTAAATCAGTGGCCAAGTCTCTCTCTCACCCTTAGGGTTGCCAGGTCCCTCTTTGCCACCAGTGGGAGGTTTTTGGGGTGGAGCCTGAGGAGGGCGGGGTTTGGGGTGGGGAGGGACTTCAGTGCCATAGAGTTAAATTGCCAAAGCAGCCATTTTTCTCCAGGTGATCTGATTTCTATCGGCTGGAGATCAGTTGAATTAGCAGGATATCTCCTGCAACTACCTGGCAGTTGGCAACCCTATATATCAGCAGGAGATCTCCAGCTAGTACCTGGAGGTTGGCAACCCTACCCACCCTTCACAACAGAAGGCTTCCCTGCCCTGGTGCTGGGACTCTAGCACTCAGACTTATGGCTTTGCTACAGAAACATGAACTGTTCGATGCACACACACAAACTACACCATGGAGAATAGCCCCAATAAGAGGAACCCCCGCAGGAAGAGACCTGCTCATCATAACTCTGATGTATTATTCATGTTCTCATAACTTTGATGTATAATTGATTTTGCTGCCACTTTCTTTTCTCCTTCACTTTGCGTTTCTACTTGGACGTTTGTATCTGTAGTGAATAATGGCTCTTTCTTGTGCTTTAAAACTGTACTTTCAGCAAATATTTATTTAAGAGGTAGGGTGACTAACAGTATTCCCGCAGCAACCCGTCGACTGTATCCCGAATGACATATCCTCATGATCCTGTGGATTTTGATGGAGGGCTGTCCTAGCACAAAAGCACATTTCTAGCACATTCCTAGCAAATTTGCAGGGCTGGCCCAAGGTTTTTGGGTGTCCTGGGTGAACTATAACTTTGCCCCTCCCTCAGTTCAATAGAGAGAAAAGAGAAGGCTAGAATGAACTTTTTACTTCAAAATGAACAGTATTTTAAAAATTGATAATTTTTAATCACATGCATATCAGAAACTTGTAATTACTATTTTAGATGCTCTTTGTTATGATAAGTAGCAAGAATGAGCTAACAGTGTTTTTTTTTAATTTTAAGAAGATATTTCAGAATAGATAACTTTGAATGGTGTTTGAAGTTGTAATTAGTTAGCCAAGAAGATGCACCCTTAACAAGTGAGACTGATAGCTATTGCTGGAAGACAATTTTGAAAACCTATTAATATGGGGAACTGAATTAACCTTTCCTGTAACCTACTTACTTTTGGTAATAATAACAATAACAACAACAATAATACATTGTATTATATTTTTAAACAAGGAGGAGGAGGTGGCAGTAGCAGGAAGAGAAGTTTCTCATGCCAGATGAGTCTGGTCAGGCTTAATTCAGACAGAAGCATGCCCTTCAGAAGTCCTGGGTATCTAGCTAGCTTTCCAAAATCAGATCATTAATCTCCTAGCAAGAGGTACACCTTAACAACGTTTTTCATTCATTTTGGATATAATTATTTGAGCCTAAATCTATGAACAAGCTTTAAAAAAATTGTTCCAGCAAACCTACAGCTTCAGCCTTGAGAAAGATACCTTATGAATCAATGGCTTTATGCCCAGAAAAAGACTTCGAACAAATGGAACACAAAATATTGTCGAAGGCTTTCACGGTCAGAGTTAATCAGTTCTTGTAGGTTATCCGGGCTGTGTGACCCGTGGTCTTGGTATTTTCTTTCCTGGCGTTTTGCCAGCAGCTATGGCAGGCATCTTCAGAGGAGTAACACTGAAGGACAGTGTCTCTCAGTGTCAAAATGTGTTGGAAGAGTAATATATATAGTCAGAAGGGGGTTGGGTTTGAGCTGAGTCGTCCTGCAAAAGAATCAAAGGTAATGTGCTAATCATTGTTCTGTAAGTATCAAGGTAATGTGCTAATTAGGGTGTGGTATGTTAATGTGGAGCCATTGTATCCTGAAGTGATCTGTTAGCATGCGGAATCCGAAGCTAATCTGCATGGTTATCGTGGACTGTAGTCTTTGTTAGTCTGGAGTTTTTCAGGACAGGAAGCCAAGCCTTATTCATTCTTAAACTCTCTTCTGTTAAAGTTGTGCTGATGTTTATGAATTTAAATGGCTTCTCTGTGCAATCTGACAAAATAGTTGGTAGAATTGTCCAGTATTTCAGTGTCTTGGAATAAGACCCTGTGTCCTGTTTGGGTCAGTCCATGTTCAACCACTGCTGATTTCTCAGGTTGGCCAAGTCTGCAGTATCTTTCATGTTCTTTTATTCTTGTTTGTATGCTGCGTTGTGTGGTCCCGATGTAAACTTGTCCACAACTGCAAGGTATACGATATATTCCTGCAGAGGTGAGGGGGTCTCAGCAAAAGAATAACTAGAGTGGTTGCAAATGAAATTCTTAAAAGACAGCGTTGAGTGATCATTGGCTGGGATTCAAGGTTTTCACCAAGACCTGAAATGACTTCAGGTCAGAAGACTGCTGCCTGTACAGAATGAGCATTGAAGAGGCTGATCATTCTTCACTCAGCCTTGTGGTTTAGTGGTTAATGCATTTCTTTAAAACAGTCAAAGAGACTTTGGGTTTCCTTGTGCCTGTTTTAAGTAATTCCCCTCACAGGCAGGAGTAACTCCGTAGTCAGTGCAATCCTCTTCAGTAACCCCAGTCTCAGACCACTGATTTCAACAGGCTTAGGCTGGAGCAACTCTCCATAGAACTGTACTGTTCAGCTACTATACCAAGCAGAAGCTGCACACCAGAATTCAAAGACAAGAAAGTGGGTGTAAGGGACAGAGTACATTACACATATGATTGCCAACCTCCTGGTGGTGGCTGGAGATCTCCTGCTATTACAATTGATCTCCAGCAGACAGAGATCAGTTCACCTGGAGAAAATGGCCGCTTTGGCAATTGGACTCTATGACATTGAAGTCCCTCCCCTCTCCAAGCCCCGCCCTCCTCAGGCTCCACCCCCAAAATCTCCAGGTATTTCCCTACCCGGAGCTGGCAACCCTAATTACACACCTATGGGTACATGATGATCATAGATTTCCGTCTGTCTGAAAAAGCCAACTTGCACGCAGACTGAGGCTGTATGGGAAGGGGGGGAGTTTTCAATATTTCTGCCCTCGGTTAGGTTCACTATCCCTATTGCGCTCTCCGTGCTATCGTTATCATTTCACAGAGGGGGAGGAATGCAGGTTTTTAAGGTTTCCCCCTTTTAAAATATGAATAATTGCACAAGGAGCCAAGTTTCAGCAGAGATTATCTCTATCACATCTGTTAGTACCCTTAGTTTTTTGGAATCCTGTGGTTACTTCACGCTTTTACATATTGTATAAAAATATCAGAACAGTTGAATATTTGTAGTATTAAGATGATATGGGAGGCAAGAGGCCCAGGTGAGGGGCGATCATCAGCATCTGGGAATCAGCCCGGCTGTTAATATCAGCCACTTGTTAAGAATGTGTCCAGCTGAGTTCTGTTCCTTGTTGTTCCCATAACATTCTTTCTAAAGCTAGAAAACATGAAGCTGAAGTGTTGGAGCCAAATATGAAGCTTTGGTAATATTGCAAAGGCACCTGTAAATATCCATTCCCACTAGACCACATTGCTGGCAGAACATTCTGGCCATATTTTTCCCAGCTGTTGTGGAATAGAGGAGATAATTTCTTATATTAAGAAATCCCCTACAAGATCCTGCCTGCTGGCTTGTACATTTGGCAGCATTAAGCCTGACATATTTGTGTTGTGTGTGTGTTGCTGTTGTTTTTTAATATGTGTCTGTAAGGACTCCAGCTTCTTTCTCCATTCTTGGTCATTGTTTGGCCAAATGTATTCTGCAGTTTATTATTCTTTATTTTCCTTGCTCATGAAATGTAAGAGAAATGCCTACTCCGATAAGGAAATGGCCAGCCAGACTGCAACTGAAATTTGAGCTGCACGTTTTTTAAATACAAGTTGGAAATAAACAATTACTTCTCTCAAAAGTAAACTATGTTATAAATTTGTTGACTGGGTTATTTGGCTCCTCATTCAAAAAGTGCACTGAAACCAGCGAATTAGCTACAAAATTGTGAATGTCCAGGCTAGCCTGATCTCGTCAGATCTCAGAAGCTATGCAGGGTCAGCCCTGGTTAGTATTTGGATGGGAGACCACCGAGGAAATCCAGGGTTGCTATACAGAGGAAGGCACTGGCAAACCACTTCTGTTAGTCTCTTGCCTTGAAAACCCCATAAGGGGTCGCCATAGGTCGGCTGCGACTTGACGGCACTTTACACACACACACAGAGGAAGTAACAATTGCCAGGACTCAAGCAGGCAGTGTGTCTTTAGCTGGCAACTGGAGGGGATGTAAGCTGTGCATCTGCAGAAGTGTGGTTCAGTGCTCACAGCATCAGCTTTGTTGGCCCACCTGAGCAACTAGGAAAATTTGGCTTTACAGGAGAACCAACGTGTTGTAGTGGTTAAGAGCAGTGGTTTGGAGCGGTGGACTCTTATCTGGAGAACCGGGTTTGATTCCCCACTCCTCCTTATGAGTGGCAGGAGCTAATCTGATGAACCGGTTGGTTTCCCGCTGTTATATATTAGAATCATAGAGTTGGAGAGGACCACCAGGGTCATCTAGTCCAACCCCCTGCACAATGCAGGAAATTCACAACTACCTCCCCACACACACACACCCAGTGACCCCTAATCCATGCTCAGAAGATGGCCAAGATGCCCTCCCTCTCATCATCTGCTTAAGGTCATAGAACCAGCATTTCTGACAGATGGCCATCTAGCCTCTTCTTGAAAACCTCCAGGGAAGGAGAACTTACCACCTCCCGAGGAAGCCTGTTCCACTGAGGAACCGCTCTAACGGTTACAAAATTCTTCCTAATGTCTAGGAAGAAATGTTGCTTTTATGCTTCTGTCTTGTTTTATTATTGACCATTCTTATGCTGTTGTTTTATTATATTATTTATTGTTTTTACTTTGGAAGCTGCCTCCAGCAGTTTTTTGGCATGTAACCTTTCTAAGTACATAAACAGATGGAAGCAAATTGGCCTGAACTTGGTGAATTTGTACTGTATTTCTTCTAGGTTTGTACTCTTCAATATGATGTGTGCGTGCACGCATGTTTGTGTGTGCATGCCGTCAAGTCACAGCTGAATTATGGCGCCCCTGTAAGGGTTTCAAGGCAAGAGAGGTTCAGAGGTAGATTGCCACTGCCGAACTCCACGTGGGCTGAGAAAGTTCTGAGAGAACTGTGATTGCCCCAAGGTCGCCCACATTATGGCAAGGTATGCATCCGAATAAAGCAAGGAGCATCAGATTATATTATGGCAGCAGAAATATCTAGTTTTCCACTTCAGTATTGAACATTTGCAGCTTGTGGCATCAATGAGTCATCTTTGCAACATCTACTTAATGATGTGCAGCTGGCAGAGCAACTTCTACAAGTAGGTTACTAATTGTGCATTGTGTCTAAAACATCTCTTCCCCCCTTAGTTTGAAAGCTATTTTACAATCCTTTCTAGTCATCCGCACGACCTAGAGAGGAAGGAGCATTGAAAATAAAGCTTTTTTCCGACATACGACTTGGACCATTTCTACCTGGGTTATTTGCCCCGGGTTCAATGCTGTTGTCAAGTGGGGTTCTTCTTGCTTCCCCATAGCATTATGGTACATTTGTGCACCCCCATGGTTTCCCTGGTTTTTTCTCCAATCCTTCGCAAACCTGTTTACTGTGTAATTTTGGGAAAGATCACAGAAAAGTCTGGAGGGCTGCCATGTGGGTGGGAAAGTTTGGATTCCCGCCACCTAGGGTTGCTAACCTCCAGGTGGAGCCTAAAGATCTTCTAGAATTACAACTGATCTCCAGACTACAGAGCTGACTGTAGGAGCACAATTAGTGTATAGGTTCATACAGAGAGATGGTGATTATGAAAGGCCCTAACTAACAAGAACATTATTAAAAAAAAGTCTTCTCTTCCCACACACACAACTTTATTTTCTAGATTCACCTAAAAGCCACAGTGTGCTCTCCTTAATGGCGGAGTGGCGGAGGCTAATCTGGTGAGCTGGATTTGTTTCTCCACTCCTACACATGAAGCCTGCTGGGTGACCTTGGGCCAGTCACACTCTCTCAGCCTCACCTACTTCGCAAGGTGTCTGTTGTGGGGAGGGGAAGGAAAGGTGATTGTAAGCTGGTTTGAGTCTTCCTTAAGTGGTAGAGAAAGTTGGCATATAAAAACCAACTCTTCTTCTTCTTAGTGCTAGGGTTGCCAGCTCTGGGTTGGGAAACACCTGGAGGTGGAGCCTGGGGAGGGCAGGGTTTGGGGGAGGGGAGGGACCTCAGCAGGCTACAATGCCATAGAGTACACCCTCCAAAGCAGCCATTTTAAGCGGGGGAACAGATCTCTAGTATCTGGATATTGGTTGTGATAGCGGGAGGTCTCGAGGCCCTACCTGGAGGTCGGCAACCCTACTTAGTGCTAGGGCACCTGCTTTGCATGCAGAAGGTCCCAGGGCCAGTTTCAATCACTGGCATCTCTAGTTAAAGGGAACAGATAGAAGGTGATGTGAAGGATCTCTACCTGAGACCTTAGAGAGCTGCTGCCGGTCAGAGCAGAGCAGTATTGACCATGATAGACCAATGATGTGACTCAGTATAACGTAGCTTCATACATCCATTTATTCTATTCATCTTTAAAGTCCAGTGTAGATGATGGCTAGACACCTATTTTAAATCCCACCAAGAGGACTAGAGATCCAAGCAGGGTAATAACTAGAGATTAATTAACTCCTTCCTTTGTATGTGCATTGCTCTATTTGTTTTCATAGTCAATTATTTATTTTTGAGGTGTCTCAGATTCTCCTAGAACACCCCCCAGCCCCTATTACAGCAATGGAAGAGCCTTCTAACGTTCACACCCTATCCAGCAATGCCATGAGAACATTCCATTTGTTGCGCTCATCCATTATGACTTATTGCCATCTGCCGGAAAGACGGGACCGGCTACTGCATAATAACTTCAAGATTCCTGGAAGTAATGTCACGTTGTTCAAAACAATAAACACAGTGAGTGTACATCTGCTTCTCCTCATACTGGCTTCAAAATACGGACCTTGTGTACTGTTAATATTGCCTGCATGCACCTTTCTGTTGGTTCCTAGTTACATGAATTGCTGACTTGAGAACAAGATTCATTTTTCAAAGCAGAGAAGTCAGCAGCTGATTTCATCTGCAGCGTAAACAGAATATATATATGTCCTGCGGGGCTAGGCGTGACTCACGAAACACCCATGTCGCCAGAGTGATGTAGTTATATATTATGTTTTATTTTGGCACGTTATGAGATAATAAAACCAATCTTTTCTCCCATTGATCGTAAGCATATAAGTGAAAGAAGGCTGAGAAACAGTCTCAAATAATTCAAATTTTACAAACAGACCCTATTTTAATCTGCAAAATATTGGATGGTTGATCAGACAACTCTTGCAGATAGAATTCTTTTTAATTGTGCATAGTATTTTTAATTACATATGGCTTTCTTTTTAAAATGGCATTGCTTTCCACACAGTTACAAGCTTTCCATATTTTGGGACCACACTGTTCTCTGAGCACTCTCCAACTTCAGGTTCACAACCTGTAAAGCCACACAAAGGACAAATGACCCTTTCAAAAACCAGTTTTCCCAGAGTGTTTTTCTTGAACATCTGCTCTCATTATCTGGCACTTATGTGTGAAAGTTCTTGGAGCCTCACAAAATTGTTAATCTCTATGAGAAGCAGCATGGGGGGTGGGGGGGTTGGCTATTTACAGTACAATCCTAAACAGAATGACACCCTTCTAAGTTCATTGCAGTTAATGAGCTTAGGAGAGTGCGACTCTGTTTAGGATTGCACTGTTATTAATAGAACTGTATGTAAACCTAATCAGGGCGGTTCCCAACTATGTTTAAAGTTTTATTTCCTTGTCTTTGAACAATATTGTTGGGAAATCCTCTGCAGAGCAGTAAAAGAATGACTGATCCTTAGAACAATGCAGTGGATTTGAACTGAGAAATGGTGGTGTTCTCAGAGAATACTGTCTGTAATGATGAAGGGTTTAGGGACAGGACAAGACGTCATACATTTTATTCTCACAACCGCCTTATATAGCATAGCCGACGAACAAGGCAAAATTTGATTGGGAGAGAAAGGGTCAAATACATTTATTCAGATGGTCACTGTAATGATGGGTGGGACTATTCTGTTTTTATTTCAATAGAAAATGAAAAATAGTAATAAAGACAAAGTTTGGTATATCAACAAAGGCAAGGAGATCTTTCTCTTCCATGGAGAGATAATGAAGATGTTATCCTTGGCAGGAGTTAAACAGAGGTTTAAGCTTCTATAAATTAAGAGAATGGCACACCAAAACTAGGCAGTTTTTTGCTTAACTAGGATCTGTTTATTTACAGAACTATTTGGAAAGTCCCAAGAAAACTTAGCAAAACCATAGGGGAAATTATCACCAGTTATTGCTCTGCAAATAGTCACCTTACTTTCTTGAATACACAAGAATTGTTTACAGTAGTATTACACCTTCTACTTCTTACATTCCATGGCTCTTTACTCTGCTGTTGGCAATTTTTTTCTCCTCAACCATGTGACTCTTTAGCTTTAAAAGACAACTACATGGCTATTCCACTGAAATTTGTGACCAAAATGTGTAGTCCTCTATCCCTTCCTTGCGGTTTTATAAGTAGTGACCTGAAAATATAACCAGCAATCTAACTGCCCCAGTTATTGTGTTAGACAGTCTCCTTGTTCTGTCTTCATTCTATCTATAACAAATTCCTTGAGGTACAGAGGCTATATAAAGCAGCCTATCTCTGAACTACCTCTGAACTTTGGCTTAGAATTAATTCCAAGGCTCCTTGTTGACATAGATGAGTAATACGTGATAGCATTGCATTGGAAGTATAAGGTTTTGGTGATATGATTTATGATGTACACTAAACAGAATATAAACGGAGGATTTCAAAGAGATATCAAATCAAATCAAAAATTTATTTCGATACAAGATCGAAATAAAAATTCAAAAGTTAAAATAATAAAATATGTTGAAGATTCTGGGAAAGATGGTTTGTAGTTAAAATAATAAAATATGTTGATGATTCTGGGAAAGATGGTTTGTAGAGGAGGGGGAAGAATAATCTATGGGGTGAAATTTTCAGTCAGCCATTTACGAATCCCACAAGACTGAAGACAAAATTTGGCTACTTGGATAGTTATCTCCTGAGAGGAGTCTGCTAATAGAAGGGAAACTTTAGATTCTTCAGATCTCTCAGGAAAAGTTGACAAAACGGGGAGAATATACTGCAATCTTATATCATTGTAGAAAGGGCAGCGCAACAGGACATGTTCTATAATTTCCACTTTCTCTGTTTTGCATGGACATAATAATTGGTAAAAAGGAATACCTGCCTTCCAGGAGGGCTGAAGGTAGGACATTGAAATGTGCAAGAGTAAAGGCCCTTTGGTATTTACATACTTCCAGGGATCCAAGATAGTCTGCAGAATGAAAAGGTTTTTTGTATTGCAGGATGGGTGAGTATTTATGAATCTGAGCCCCATCTGATTGAAGGGTGTGATCCCAGAGTCTTTGTTTGATAATTTCCTTTGCTTTTTGGTATCCCAGGGGTAGTATGGCTTGTGGAGAAAGGCTGTGTTTTTGAAGATTCTCCTCTATTGCACTTTGCCAAGTTGAGCAATAGTTATCGGTGAGAGTCAAAGGAGTTAGGACAGTAGGGTTAAATATGAGTTTTAGCCAATAGTTAAGTGCACGGGTCCACATATTGGCCTCCAAGGGGGGGATCACTCCAGTTTCTAATCTAAGGAGGGTGTTTGGAACACATCTCGGGACTCCCAAGTATCTTCTGCAGGAACTTAGATTGGATCATTTCCAATAAGTGACTATCTTTGTAGATGCAGAGCTGGGACCCATCTAAAAGCTGGGGGATGTCCTTTCCTTGGAAGGCTTTAAGTGCTGCTGGAATGTAGGAGGCTTCTTTAGTTAAATGAAATTTTAGTATTGTGGAGGATGATTTATAAGCAGCATCTGCTACATTAATCGCTTGTGCTTTCCAGAGTCCAGTTGACTGAAAGACCACACCAAGATATTTAAAGGTTTTGGTTTGTTTGATGTTGTGGTCTTCAATTTGACATTTATGAGTTCGGTGTTTTTTGTGAAGACAAGAACTTTCATCAAAGAGATATTTAGTACCATGTAAGTATAGAAATGCAGATTTGATTGAACTCTTTCAGCAATCAGAGACAGAAAGTCGTGGAACCACAAAGTACATTATTTTCAATGTGCCAAGATAGCCAAAGATGCTATAATATCCCATGTCCACCCAGATAAACATCACGAACTGCCAAAGAATGAACAAAGCAATTATATTAAATGGGAGACTGACAATGACATGCAGGGGGCAACTCATTTTCCACTCTCTCTCTATAAAGGACTCCCACATCCTAGTCTGAAACTCTAATCACGACGCCACACTGGCTTCCATAGGTTGGTTGCTGTTGAACAGTAGCAAGCAGCCAGTCCTGGATGAGCCATGGAAGTCACATGGTACCAAGTCACCTGTCGTTGCTGCCAGACCTGGCTCCAAACAGTCCTCCCTCAAAGGCCAAAACAGGCATTCCCCCTGCATTCTATTGACAGAAATCGAAGGCTGGCAATAGTGTTGTGTTTGCCTAGCAACAGCCACTGATGGTGTTCATTTCTTAAAGATACAGGCATTGCTTCTATCATTTTGGATGGTGTCCCCCCCCCCAATGTATTAGTTTTCATATTTTTTCTGCAAAGTCAGGGCTTTTCTCAGGTTTGCAGAAAGATCTGTCTTGTCCATCCATGGCCCCAGTCTCTGGATTTAAGTATCCACAGATCTAGCCATGTTGAGAGTTAGATATATTTATTATGTCTTTAAAAGGAATCAATAATAAATCTACTAACTTCAACACACACACATATGCACAAAATAATTTTTTTTAAAATCAGCTCCTTAAGAACTTGGCATGCACCTAATAGCTGTTTCTGTTCTTACTCCAGAATTTAATGTTTAATTTGTTGTCAGGGTTGCCAACCTCCAGGTACTAGCTAGATATCTCCTGCTGTTACAACTGATCTCCAGCCAATAGAAATCAGTTCACCTGGAGAAAATGGCCGCTTTGGCCATTGGACTCTATGGCATTGAATTCCCTCCCCTCCCCAAACCCCACCCTCCTCAGGCTCAGCCCCAAAAACCTCCCACCGGTTGCAAAGAGGGACCTGGCAACCCTATTGGTTGTAGAGTTAATGCATGTTCCAACACTTCTATGCTTTGTGTAAAGGCTCTGTGAGAAGCCAATGTATATAAAACAGCTTCAAAAGAGCCTTCTTAATAATTTGCTTTTTAACATCACACATGCTGATTAACAGCAGTATGAATTGAAGCAGTCAGTGAATGAATTCTAAAGGGGCAGCATCAGGTATTTTAGCATTTGCTTCACTTAGTAAAATTCAGTTGATTCAAGCAATTCATGCACAGCAAACTGAGCACTGACATTCATAGCTGTATATGTTGTTCCCACCTATAGGGTGAGGAAAATAGGGAAAGACCTAAGGACATTACCCATGGATATTTTCTATTACTTATAAAACTTGCTGATGCACCACAGAATAAAATGGCCTCTCAAATCTGTCATTGGTGGGTCATATTTAGACATGCAAGGTTCTTATTACTCTGAGTAAAGATCAAGGCACACAACTAGTAACCGGTTGAACAACTAGTAATGTTTGGGGATAGTACATGGTATTTCACTGCAATATAGGTCGGGCAGTCTTCAGTGAAGAATATTCATTGAATATGCCAGTGATCCCTGATGTGCCCATGAGCATCACGGGTTTCCAGTTGTCCATTTGCTTCTTCTCAAAGCCAAGAGCTAGTCCTGGCTACCCTGTACCTCATTGAAGCAGGACATGCTTCAGAAGAATCCTGAAGGCATCATCTTTATGTCTGCAGGGAGCACTTATTCAGAAAGAGCTGCTTCCATTGAAGGTGGATACTTGACTTGCAACATCTAACATTTTGTGATTGGCCCCAGTGTCACCATGACAGCCATTTTGTGGTGACACCCATTACTCACAAGCTTAACAAGATTGGGGACCCCTGCCATATGCTGAAACATTTTCACACATGGGAATATTGAAACATATTAGCCTTGCCCGCATTTTCACATGGCACCATCCTGAAAAGACTGTCTACTTACCATTTTTGTTAATGTCTGAATTCTCTCTGTGGTGCAGCAAATTATCTTTGTTTAGGAGATTCCCAAAAAGCTCTCAAGAATTTGCAAAGCATGGTAGAAGTCTTTAGGGTGGATAAAATCTGAGTCAATGCCATTCATTAATCTGGTAATTACACTGGCTCAGTCTTTCTAATCCTATTAGATTTAAGTTTTTCTTTCTAAAACGTTACATCTCACAGAAGTCATTTTGTGCATGGACATTTCCGGCTCTAGGGATATCACAGGAGCTGAAGATCTATTTATAAGCCATGGGCAATGATATGTC
The DNA here is from genome assembly GCF_029931775.1 of Euleptes europaea. Classification (NCBI taxonomy): domain Eukaryota; kingdom Metazoa; phylum Chordata; class Lepidosauria; order Squamata; family Sphaerodactylidae; genus Euleptes; species Euleptes europaea. The sequence goes on from NC_079322.1 coordinate 62,039,741, forward strand.
TGAATTAAAAGGGTGGGTGGGAGGGGAGAGCTCTTATTTGGGGACTTAAATGCATTAAGAAACCAATATTCTGGCTTTCTTAAAGGCATACGATTATTTTAGCAACTAGCAATCCTGAACTTACTAAAATTGATGGAAAGTCTTCCACTGGTGGTATGGTTTCCCAGTCAAGAACTGGAAACGAATAATGTAATGATTTATTACAAAAGTAAGATTTGAATCATGAATCTACCGTATCTGAAGGATGTTTTTTATCTCTTGCAAATCTAAGCCAATCTTCTGACAGATATTTGCTGGCAGAGATTCCTGTGCTGTTACCAAAGATACTAAGGGCCTGTAGACAGGATGGAAGCTGGCAATGCCACCTTTGTCAATTGGACAGTATGGCAGAATCACAGGCCAAGAAAAATTGGTTTGGAGTAAGTCATAATTAAGTGATTGTTGGGCTTTGGGAAGAAGAGACCTTTAGGAGGACAAGTAATTTGGTCACACTTTTGAGACATGAACCCTCACCCCAGCACTTGAAAGAGATCTCCCAGCATTTGAAAGCCTTAATTTTGTTGGCACAGGCTTCTATTGAAAAACTAGCTCCTCTGATCCAGTTTTGAGGTATACAGCCAGCTGCTCATCACAACTGAAAAGCAACATGGATTACTACAGGCTGGAGAGCCAGTGTGGTGTAGTGGTTAAGAGTGGTGGTTTGGAGCGGTGGACTCTGATCTGGAGAACAGGGTTTGATTCCCCACTCCTCCTCATGAGCGGCAGACTCTACTCTGGTGAACAGGGTTGGTTTCCCCACTCCTACACATGAAGCCAGCTGGGTGACCTTGGGTAAGTTACAGCTCTCTTAGAGCTCTCTCAGCCCCACCTACTTCACAGGGTGTCTGTTGTGGGGATGAGAAGGGAAGGTGATTGTAAGCCGGTTTGAGTCTCCCTTAAGTGGTAGAGAAAGTCAGCATATAAAAACCAACTCTTCTTCTTCATGCTAGTTGTGCTTTATTAGTACTCTATCTGTATCCTGTTAAGTATGGGAAAACTGTTTTATGACTTACCTAGTTTTAGTAATTTTTCATCCTATCCCTCCAAAGAGCTCAAGGAAGCATACATGGCTCTTCCCTCCTCCATTTTAACTTCACTAGAACCATGTGTGGTAGGTAAGGCTGATGGAGAATGGCAGACAGACCAAAGTTACCCAGGAAACGCCTATGGCAGAGTGGGAATCCAAGCCCAGTCTCTCAGAGACAAATCTGACGCTTTAACTACTACACCACCCTGGCTTTCTTCCCACCCTTTGAACAGTTATCAATCTCCCTAATTACAAATGTGAAGCTGCCTTCTACTTAGGGTTGCCAACTTCCAGGTTGCGGCATAAGATCTCCTGCTATTACAACTGATCTCCAGCCGATAGAGATCAGTTCACCTGGAGAAAATGGCCGCTTTGGCAATTGGACTATGGCATTGAAGTCCCTCCCCTCCCAAACCCCACCCTCCTCAGGCCCTGCCCCAAAAACCTCCCGCCGGTGGTGAAGAGGGACCTGGCAACCCTACTTCTACTGAATCAGCCCATCGGTCCATCAAGGTCAGTATTGTCTACTCAGACTGGCAGCAGCTCTCCAGGGTCTCGGGTAGAGGTCTTTCACATCACCAACTACCTGCTCCTTTTTAATTGGAGATGCTGGGGATTGAACCTGGGACCTGCTGCCTGGAAAGCAGATGCTCTGCCACTGAGCCACAGTCCCTCCCTAAGATCCGAGTCAAAGCTAGATCATTACTAAGTATATGAACTCTTGACTATCTTCAACATACTGTATTTCAAATCCCAGTTTTGCACACTGGGAAACTGCATCAAGAAACAACTTTTTTAAAATCTCTGGAATAACAGTGGTAGAAGAAAGGCCTAATGCCAAATCTTGCAAACCTGATGGAGAGTGATATATTCATACTTTATTTTCATTGACTAGCCCTGGAAGTGGCTGATTAGACACTAATTTAAACATGATTAGGATGCCCCCCCCCAGGGCACTGGATACATGCACATGCCAGATAATTTTCTTCTGATGTTGAGGAAGGAAATCATGGTGACGAGATAAGTACTTAAGCAATAGTGTTCCAAAGCAGAAAAAAGGGAGAGAAAGACTGCCATAGATCACCAAAAGCACGCTAGAACTGAAAACCATTCGTGTTCCAAACAGCTTGTTACAAAATCCACAAGGAATAAAACACCCAGTCCAGGTCAAGGTCCCCTGTGCAAGCACTGGGTCATTCCTGACCCATGGGGTGACGTCACATCCCGACGTTTCGAAGGCAGACTTTGTTTGCGGGGTGGTTTGCCAGTGCCTTCCCCAGTCATCTTCCCTTTACCCCCAGCAAGCTGGGTCCTCATTTGACCGACCTCGGAAGGATGGAAGGCTGAGTCAACCTTGAGCCGGCTACCTGAAACCGACTTCTGTCGGGATCGAACTCCGGTCGTGAGCAGAGCTTTTGACTGCAGTACTGCAGCTTACTACTCTGCGCCACGGGGCTCAGAACAAATAAGTAATATGTTTGCTCTTTAATAATGAGCACATTAAAAAGGGATTTAGTGTACTCATCACCCTGTGCTTTAATCTGGCAGCTGTTAACACAACTGTTTTCTCAAGTCTCTGGCACCCGATTGAAGCTGCCCTCAGAACCAAGGACTATGAGAGAATATTAACACTTCTACAACTTGGGGATCAATGGAAATCACATTCTGAGCAGCTGTAACCTCACACTTCCTCTATTCTGTGGCTGGTTGTTTTCGATATTTGTCAGCCTTATCAGCATTCATCAGATCCATACCCTTTGTGCCCCATAGGCTGCTCTTCCTGTTTCTAGGTCATAGCCTCAGAGAACAGACAGCATTTAAGAAAAAGGGAGAAGTGGGTCATGGAAGGGGGAGGACGACGTGAGGGAGCGCTGGGGCTGGTGTCGAAATGGTGCAGAGAAGGTGGGAAACCGTGTCTTCTCCCTCACAGTGCCTGCTGAATATGCATTTTGAAGAGCGATGTCAAATGTTCAGAGTTGAAAAACAATGGCAATCCGTGGTGTTGAGCTCTTTCCTTTTAAGCCAAATATTGTAGCTGATGCTACAATAAAAATGCCTCCTGTTGAAGGTGTCTTGGGGCTCTTCCTGCCAAATCAGTGGCCAGAAATTCTGCAGCTGGGAAAGAGGTACAGATACAGTCAGGAGGCTGTCTGGTTGTACTGTCTTTAGACCAAAGGGGCTGAGGTGGTAAAATCCCTCAGTTCCCCGGGCGGTGTTATTTGCATGAAGTTATCCCCAGGAGGAAATTGCCAGAATTGCTTCACAAGAGAGAATGTTGTGGTTCAAAACTTCGCTCATAGGGTTGCCAACTCAAGCTTGGGAAATTCCTGGAGATTTGGAGGTGGTGCATGGGGTGGGCAGAATTTGAGGAAGGGGAGGGAAACTTGGTGGGGATGTGATGCCATACAGTCTTCCCTCTCAAGCTGCCATCTGCTCCCTTCCAGGTCCCACCTGGAGGCTGGCAACCCGAACTGAGAATAAAGTAATCCTGAAGATTTTTCACTTGGTGCTGATGTCAGACAGAGGGAAACGTGAGGTAATAAGTTGACCTCAGGACTTCCCACGTGGATCTTTCCCACAGTGGAAACTTCCTTATGCATCACAAGGCTTCCAGTGCAGGGAGGTCCCGATCCCCTGATCAGTCTTCCAGTGGAAAGGTCAGTGGTGTCTTCTCTATAGTGAGGGCTGGTAACTGGCTCTAGGGAATGCCACCAATATGAACAGATGAACCAGCTTTGTTGGTGCTCTTTCACGGAGGCAAAAACAATCCACCCTTTAAACCCCCCCAATTACTGAGATCAATGCTAGATAAAGCCAGAGCTAACTAAAGGAAGAGGGAAGATATATCGCTAGGAAATACAGGATTCCTAAATCCCCATAGAGCGAACTGAATGAACTGATTTTGGGTAAATACCCCTTGGATCAGGGTGAGGATATTGGAATGAGTTGCACGTGCTTCAGGGACAGTGACCCCTCTCCCATTTATTGTATAAATGTTGGAAAACGCACTGAATTCCCCCTGAGCTCAAGGTTATAAGTTGAAATAAATAAATGTAATAAAATTCCCTTCACTGTGTTTCTCATAGCCAAACTGATACGATGCTAGAAGTGCGGAGCATGGCCCTTCTTTTCAGAGGAGAGCTGCAGTGTGGTGGAAAGAGCCACCATGGTAGAGTGATTAGAATATTGGACGAGGGTCTGAGAGACTCCGGTTCAAATCCCCACTCAGCCATGGGAGCTCTCTGGGTGACCCTGGGCCAACCTCGCACCCTCAGCCTAACCTACCTCACAGGGTTGTTGTGAGGATAAAATGGAGAACACACTGGGCCCTCACCGGGGATAAAGGTGGGATATAAATGAAGTAAATTTTAAATATGTAACCCTTGCACCTCCATGCAGTTTTATCCCTCTACTCTCCACTGTCACACAGGCACACATTATTATATTCCCAGTAAAGTAGAAAAAACAGACAAAGTAAGTTCCTGTCTTATTTCTTTTCAAGAGCTAACAACAGACCAGTGTGTGTGTGTGTGTGTGTGTGTGTGTGTGTGTGTGTGTGTGTGTGTGTTTGTGCGAGGGGGAGAATCATCGTCTAACCCAGTGACTGTCTCACACAGCAGCCATGAGTCTCTTTAAAAGCACTAAGCTCCAACCACGTACCTTTCAGTGTCATGTCTGTTTTGGCCCTTCTGCTGTCAATATGATGGACTCATATTGTTTAACGGGGATAGGTGGAGGACAGATATTTCCATTTCCTACAGTCCTGAAGTTTCCCGGGACACCAGCTTCCATTTTGGCTTTTATTCCAGCTCTTAGCCCCTTTCCTATTAAAACTGACAGAGGTCCACCCAAGACAAGCCAGGGAATTATGGTCAATCCTGTGGTGCGGGGAATCTTTTGATTAGATCCCCCAAAGTGTAATTTAACTATAAAAACCACAACAGGGAGAGGGACCTGAATTGGGTCTGTGGTGCCAGAGAAAGAAGGGTTAACTCCCCCCCCACACACACATACACACCAGTTGTTTCCCTTTTTGGAAATGGTTTATTCCCTAGAGTGTGTTTATTCTCAGTACATAACAAAAGATGGACGCCTAATCGAGATTGCCTCTTCCAATGACTTTTCGAAAACAGTTACGTTAACATGTCTGATTCCCCAACCTCATGTGTAGATATGGGAAGAACGAGAAGCAGCTGAGCTTAGCAGGCTACTGTCATCCTGAGTAGGCGTTCAGAAGGAAACACAGAGCACGGTGTAGCTCAAGGCTAGTTCTAACTTCCTTATGCATCACAAGGCTTCGAGTGCAGGGAGGTCACGATCCCCTGATCAGTCTTCCAGTGGAATTATTGACTGGCATTTACTGCACACCACTCGAGTGCTGCTCTGAAGGTCAATACCAACTGGTACAACACGTTGAGTGGGATATTTTTACATGGTCATCAGTTTATTTGCATTCAGAAACAGAATGAGCAGGCCACTGATAACTGCAGTTATTACTCAGTTAGCCCATATAGCACAATACACACACACACACACACACACAAGCAAAGCTGCTGGTATCATTCGCTATTTTAAACAGATAGTTCAAAGCTGATAGTCAAACTCCCCACTGAACTGTTCTTTCGGAGTGCCTACTGCATAGGTTAAACAACATTAGTTAAGCAACATTCTACCGTTATCATGCCAGACAATTTTTTTTTCCATTAAAAAAAATCTAAACAATGTTCCACCAGTCTGAAATTTGGCATAGAGAATCTTGCCAGTAAGCAAGTGCAGTCTGGCCAGGTTTCAGAAGAATACGTTGCACAATATTTGAGTTAACAGAAGCTTTTCAAGGCTGCTATAATGTCGAGGAGGTAACTCCCCCTTTTCAGCAAAGCAAGATATATTGGTGGGCAGGAAGTTGCATGACTCCGTCTGCTGGGTCAAATGCCATCTAGATTGTGACAGGGAATTCATTTCTACAAGCCTTCTCGTCTACATCAGCCACTCCTCTGTAAGTCTCCACACCCAGGAAAAAGGGCATAAATACAGTGAGAGGGCATCATAATCAATATGCTCTCATATCTTGCTCTCGTGTCAAGCCTTGTCTGTAGCCTGACAAAACTCCCATGGGATCAGCTCGAGTCTTAAAAATGTATCTCAGACCTGCTTCCCTCTACGAAGGATGCCAATTATGGAATTTATGGCAATGGGCAGATGCCAGAACATGGCTGCCTGTTTGTCTCTACACAGCCCCCGAGGGCAAGAGGGCTTTCCTGTGAATCACTGATGTGCTATTTTTTCCCCCTGTTTCTGCTGTCAAGAGCATGTGGCTCTGCCCTGACTCAGCCGGCTTGTGAAAAATGATTGCATCAGTCCCTGGAGTTCATTGAAAGCCTGGTGTAACGCACATTCACCGTGCATGTTCTATCACTGAGTGAGAATGCCAAGCCTGCCTCAGGATCCACCACATCCCTTTGCCATTGAAAGAATGCCAGAGTTTACAAATTGTTCCACAAGCCACACCAGTTGTTTAGGCTAACTGTGCCCGCTGATGATACCTTGGAATCTATCAACATCCTGATTAGACATCCTGATGTAACTTCGGTCGGAACTCGAGGCAGAAATAGTCGCGAGAAGATAAGAAACTAAAAGATGGACCATTTGGTGCGTTTAATGGTAGTCTAAACCCTGCCACATGCTACTCCGCCCTGCTTAATGGTAGCGCTGGCCCTTCTTATGCTCTCTTAGAAGCTGCCCAGCCTGAAGCCTTTTTAGACCAAGAAGAGTACTCCCATTCTGTTTTGAAACTATGGTTTGGATCCTACACCTTTGCTCCAGGCATGTTTCTCTCTGTGCGATGTGGAGGCAGTCCTCCACTGCGCTCCTCTTGCATTGGGCACTTCAAGCCTCCTTGAAAAACGAGTGAAAGAGCGTAGCGTCAAAGTAAGCACGCTCTGCAGTAGAGGCCTGCTGCTGCAGAACACGGAGAGAAGTGCACATGAGCCTAACGTAGCTCAAACGGTTGTCGTTGTGATGATAAGGAAGAGTAGGGGGAAGTGATGTTGTAAGCTGTTTTGGGTCCCCAATTGTCATTTACTGCCTCTGCATAGCAACCACGGACTGCCTTGGTGGTCTCCCATCTAAGTACTAACCAGGACCGACCCTGCTTAGTTTCTGAGATCTGGCAAGATCAGGCTAGCCTGGTCCCTTCAGGCCAGGGACATCCATAGTATTTACCTTGTTGTAATTATAGTAATTGTAATTATAGGGTCGTCATGAGTTGGAAGCGACTTGACAGCACTTAACACACACACACACACAATTATAGTACACAACTTCTTTGAGAGTTTTGATATGTTTATTTGCTTATAATATCTATGTTCCACCTCTCAATATAAATACTCTAAAAAGGATAGAATCATTGATCTTCAGGGGAATAATAACCCCTTCCACACCATTTAGCATGCCTATATAGGCTCAAGAGATGCACAAGATTTGCTCACAAACACGCAACATTACGAACTCCATTTGCATGCTGACATGAAGGTATTGTGATGGCAGCATTATATATTTGCATCACTTCCCCATCTGGCATGTCCAGGAGGAAACACCCCTAAATAGGTAACTGTGATGTTTATTAGACCCACGTTTGGCTAGCACCTAATTATGCAATGCCGCTGAGTCACACAGAATTTCTGCAATGGAGAGAATGGAGAGGCAACTAACATCCTGCTGTGACCAAGAACCCTTCCTGAGAAAAGTCAAGTGTTATGGGTAGAGAAGAAGATCTCAACTCACTGTATTAGTCCGAGTTCCGGTGTAGGCGTAGGGTAAGGATGGTTTGAATCATTGTGCTACACTGCCGGCAGCTGTTTTCATCTTGCTAAACACATTTCTTGAGCAGCCTGAACAGCCCGACTAGCCTGAGCTTGTCAGATTTCAAAAGCTAAGAAGGGTCACTCATGGTCAGTACTTAGATGGGAAAGCGCACACACACATACAAAGAAGACCCAGGTTGCTATGCTAGAGGAAGGCAATGGAAAACCGTATCATCTCTTGCCTTGGACAGCCCACCGATGGGATGACCATGAGTCAGATGCGACTTGATGGCACTTAATTTTATTTATTTAATTCAATTTGTTATTATTAAACACATTTCTTCTAGGCTCCCCCCCAACACACACACACACACACAAACCAGTGAAAGTCAGTTGTCTCCCCACGGAGTCTCGCTTTCCAGCCATCTCTAATTCTTCATACACCTTTGACCAGACACCCATTCTCAGCCCCCTCCTCTCAATTGTGACAACTGCAGGAAATAGTGGTTGATATTTATATGGTTTGAAGACCCTTTGCTTTGCACAATTGTATTATTTGGGGTGGGGGGAAATCACCAGTTCTCATTCCATTATAGTTTTTCCTACTGAAAAGTTTCTTTTGAGGGTTGCACCCCTTTGCTTACATGGAGGGCAACCACCAAGAGACTGAAATAGGACAGACACATGCTACACACAGGCACTCCCTCTTGAGCCCACTAGGAGTGGTGGACTTTAATCTGGAGAACCGGGTTTGATTCCCCACTCCTCCACGTGAGCAGCAGACTAATCGAGTGAACCGGGTTGGTTTCCCTACTCCTCCACATGAAGCCTGATGGGTGACCTTGGGCCGGGCACAGTTCTCTCCGAACTCTCTCAACCCCACCTACCTCACAAGATGCCTGTTCTGGGGAGAAAAAGGGAAGGTGATTGTAAGCCGGTTTATCCGGCATATAAAAACCAATGACGGCACTTTCCACCACCACCAAGCCCCATGCAGTACAATACATCCCCTCCCACACACACACAATTCAACATATACAGACTTAACAGGGTTATGTAACTCCAAGGGTGGTTCGACCTCCAGAAATAATTGCTGGTATAAATTTTGTGTCTTAGAATCATAGAATTGGAAGAGACCACAGGGTCATCTAGTCCAACCCCCTGCACAATGCAGGAAATTCACAACTACCTATCCCCCACACCCCAGTGACCCCTACTCCATGCCCAGAAGATGGCCAAGGTGCCCTCCCTCTCATCATCTGCTTAAGGTAATAGAATCAGCATTGCTGACAGATGGCCATCTAACCTCTTCTTAAAAACCTCCAGGGAAGGAGAGCTCACCACCTCCCAAGGAAGCTTGTACCACTGAGGAACCGCTCTGTTAGAAAGTTTTTCCTAATGTCTAGACGGAAATTCTTTTGATTTAATTTCAACCCGTTGGTTCTGGTCCGACCTTCTGGGGCAACAGAAAACAACTCGGCACCCTTGTTCACTTCCGATCTCCTGCATCACCCAACTGCTGCTGAAAGTAGCACTAATTGACCAAAGTGGTGTTTTGCATGGTAGCTGAAGACCAGCAGCGCTGGCCTTCTCTATGGTTCTCGCCCTCCCCTTCCCCTGACAACATCATGCCTTGAAGGAAATGAGCACAATGGAATATAGTGGGACAGCCACTCAAGCGTGATAATCTTTGCGTCAGGTCACTGAATGGAAACAAGGCAAACATTGTTCCTCTAGGGACAAGAGGAGCTTGGAGAGAAATGCAGGGAATGGAGATCAAAACTGAATCACACTCACTTGGGAGAGGAAGCAACAGAAAGGAAAACTAAGGTGCATTTTTCTTGCTTAAAAAATTGAACTAAAGGCTCAATTTAGTACTGCTTATGTGAAGAAATTGTTAAGCGTTGGCCCTGTCTGGGGTATCAGCTATGTCTTTAAACCACACTGTTAGGCTATGTCTTTAAACCACACTGAACAGTTGATCAATTCACACAGATCTGTGTGTGCAGAATTCAGTTGTGCCTCTTGGAACGTAAGTCATGTCATGGGCAGGCTAACAAAACAGCATCCAACTCCAAGGATTTGCCGCCTGTGGTTTATTTCCTTTATTTGCAGTCTTCTACAGGGAAAACTGCTGGGGGAGGGGGTGGCTTTTGTTTGCTAATAAATATTGTTCTGCTCTCATCCATCTTTAACTGTTGCAAAGACAGCGCTTTGGTAAAACACTTTAAGCCTAGCATCATTCACTGTCAGTTGTCAGCTCGCCTGTTGTGTAGAGTTGCTTCTCCCTCCCTGGTGATTCCTGGAAATTGTGACTGGAATAGGTTGCAATGAAACTGCAAAGGATGCATTTCATTAATCTTTACAATAAATACTATACCTTATTTGTCAGATATCACAAATAATGAATATCGTGGGGCTTTTATGCTCCTTCGGTATAATGCTCTCCCTTCTAAGTTTCTTGAAGGGATATATAATAAAAGGCCAATGGATGCACGAAAATGTATATGCAACCAGGACGGATTAGAAACCACTGAACACGTCATTTTTGAGCGCACTTTATACAATCATATACACTCAGGCTCTCTGATTCCCTTGTTAGTGGATTGTTCCAGACCTCTGAAAAAGCTGAACTCAGCTTATACGCGGGTCAATACGGTAGAGGAGGGAGGAGGGAGGGGGGAACTTACCGCCATCACTGCCGCCATCGCCGCCGGGCCCGCGCACCTTTCCCCGGCCAGCAGCGGCCTTCCTGGGCCGGCAGGAGGCCCCTGCAGGCCGGGCCGCCGCTGCCCACGCGCCTTCCTCCGGCCAGCAGCGGCCTGGAGGGGCCTCCTGCTGGCCCAGGAAGGCCGCGCCGCCGCCGATTCACCATCTCTGCCGTTGAGTAGGGGGTTCAGGGGCTCTTCCCCCTCCCCCCCTTGGATGGCACTGGGGTCAGGGAGGGTTGGGGTGGGTCGGGAGGGCCCGGGAGGCCGGCGGGAGGGCAACCTGGGGCAGGGGCAAGATCATCCCTGCGCTCTAAAATGGCGGCTGCCATTTTAGAGCGCAGCATTGCCGGTAAAGGGAATTTCTTATTGACCCTCGGCTTATACGCGGGTCAATAAGAAATTCCCTTTTCTGGCCTCAAATTTGGGGGGTCGCCTTATACTCGGGTCGGCTTATACCCGAGTATATACGGTATTCATGGCTATTCGTTAGAATGGATACTAGTCATGCTGCATACCTATTCTCTCTAGTTATCAGAGGAGCATGCCTGTTATTTTGGGTGCTGTGGAACACAGGCAGGAGGGTGCTGCTGCAGTCGTCTTGTTTGTGGCTTCCTAGAGGCACCTGGTTGGCCGCCGTGTGAACAGACTGCTGGACTTGATGGGCCTTGGTCTGATCCAGCAGGGCCTTTCTCATGTTCTTATTATGTTTAATTGAGGTTGTCTACCTGCACACCCTATCACTGCATCTGTAGACAGGGCAAGTCCCTAAGCTAATGATTTTTGGCTCATCATACACCTCTTTAAAGGCACAGGAGCCTTGCCTGGAATAAACTGGCAACTTTATTCCAAATCAATATTAAAGCAGAGCTATGGTCTTGAGGCAATATTTTAAAGATCCATAATGAATGAGGCTCTTTCAAGATCAATAACAGCAAATGTAACCATTTGCAAGGACTAAAATTTTGTTCACATCCATTATTCACCTTCTTTGAAGTAGTAAAGAGGCAGTCGTGGAAGAAATGCCTTTTGAAATCCTCCATAATTTAAATAACCTGCTCCTTCGCCTTCCAAAGATACAGCATTAAATACAAATTTCTGTTTCTATGGTTACAAAGATCACTCCAAGGTACAAGAGATGATCAATAAAACATGCCAGATGCCTCTTTGAAGTCACTTGTAAGAACACATACAACAAAGATCTTTTAGATAATTCCAGTGGGCTATGAATAAATTGGTACTGAATGATGGAAAACGGCTTTTGAGGAAGGGAATAAAACCGAAGTAACCAGCAATGAGTTTTAAGGCACGTTTCTCTGCATTTTTGAGCTGCACAGATGCTGTGCAATGCAGGTCGTGACAGACACCACAATCGGATCAGGGTTTGAGACTCAAGTACAGCAGTTACCCTATACCAGAAGCTACATTTTACTCGAAGGCTTATTTGGGTCACATCTTTTATTTACAAGATGGCAGGAGTATTACAAGAAATTTGTGGTATGCTTTGAGCACTTCTAGGCTCTCATATAAAGAGAGACATTTACAAAGAGAAATTGCTGCGTGTAGGGTTCTAATTTTTTTGTACCAGACCTAGTGTGTGTAGGGCTCATCTCTGACAAGCTCCAAATTTATGCTTCATGAACAGCGGTGTCAATTAACAATATGACAGAAACATGAGGAAATGAATTGAAAAGTTTAATACCTCGCAGTCAGTAGCAGCAGCATTGGAGGGTGCAGGGAGGGGGTTAAAATTCTTGGTTTGGTGATCATGCCAAGAGATGTCATAAGACCTCTGAGGCACACCAGCATCTAGAGCCCCAAAATGGGCCACAGCAAAAAGCATCACTCACAAAACAAGGCCAAAGAGGAGTACGGAATGGGTGGAATGGAAGACAAGATCATGAATAAGCAGGAGCTCCACGTACTGTTATTCAGACTCACGGAGGGGGGACGAACCTTGGATTACTTACCGTGAAGGTTCGTTCTGCTCTGAGGTAAGGAGGGCATCTTGCAACATTGGTGATGCAAATGCAGGATTTAAAATATGCCATCAATGGCTGTACCCTAAGAATCCCAGCATTGCTCCTTAGGTCTGGGCTTCAGAAACAGGTAGTCAGCATGAACATGGTCAGGGGCAGACATTTCTGCACTCTAAGCAGCAAACTGAACAATGCAAGTTTATATGATCAGCAATATTAAGGAGCAGAATCTTTTTTCTCCTACATAGAAGGGTGGGGGGAGAGAGACTGATTCAATGTCAGGATCATGATGTTAAGCAACATGGAAAAAAACATGCCATCCACGAATAATCAACTGCAGAGAGACTATTACAATTATCTAGGTTTGGCTTTTAATCTTACCAGTCCTGCCCTGACCTGGATGGCCCAGGCTAGCCTGATCTCGTCAGATCTCAGAAGCTAAGCAGGGTCAGCCCTGGTTAGTATTTGGATGGGAGACCACCAAGGAAGTCCAGGGTTGCTGTGCAGAGGAAGGCACTGGCAAACCACCTCTGTTAGTCTCTTGCCATGGAAACCCCAAAAAGGGGTCGCCATAAGTCGGTTGCGACTTGAAGGCACTTTACACACACACACACACACTACCAGTCCTACATTCCCCTTTGTCATAACTCAAAAGCCCACTGCATATAGTTGGCAACACTTGTGGTAATCTTGACTTTGTTGTCAAAGGTACAATGGAAATCTTGACTTTGTTGTCAAAGGTACAATGAAAAACCTAATGTAAGCATGCAAAATGCTGCCGTATAAAAGAACTGTGATATAAAGCTTCAATATCTGAGGCATTTTATATACTTGAATATCGGAGGCATTTTATATAAATGTATGGTACCAATTTAAGTCATCTGCTAAAGGCCGAGATGATTAACCCAACAGATACAGAAACGCCATAGCTACAAGTCTGGTACTGCATTTGTCCAAACACCCATAACCTCTTATTCTTAGAACTCTTCTCTGAGAGCCAGCATGGTGTAGTGGTTAGAAGCAGCGGATTCTAATATGAAGAACCAGGTTTGATTCCTCTGCATGAGTGGCAGGTTCTAATCTGGTGAACTGGGTTGATTTCCCCACTCCTACACATGAAGCCAGCTGGGTGACCTTGGGCAAGTCACAGTTCTCTTTGAAGTCTCTCAGCCTCACCTATCTCACAAGGTGTCTGTTGTGGGGCGAGAAAGGGAAGGAGATTGTAAGATGGTTTGATTCTCCTTAAAAGGTAGATAAGGTCAGCATATAAAAACCAACTCTTTGTCTTCTTCTCCATCCTTAACGTAGTAGCCAAACTTCCAATTCAAGCATAAAAACAATCATCTCTCCCTCCCTTGTTTCGATCTTATTTTTCAACTTTTAAAAAAATCTAACTGCAGCAGCTCAATTGTAGAGGGGTAGAGAAGCCACCAACTTACCTTTAAAAAAAAAAACATCTATTTTTTGGCTTGGGATTTTAAAAAAATGTTTTTCAGTAGACCTGGGTGATGCCCAATGAAAACGTGTCCAAGCTTCTGCTAAATTAGTTACCAGACAAGAACATTTAATCAGGATACAAAATCCCTTCATGTCCTGTCCACAGCGACAGCCAAATTATTTCCTCCTGATGAAGCCCCCATATCCCAATGGATACATCAAAGTTACCAGATTGTCTTCTGGGGCTTCTTGCTCTATATCTATTAGCTGTGCATTATAACAAGGTCACTTCCCATGTTACTTTACGGGATGAACTACAAATGCATCTTTGAAATGTGCAAGCACAGCTCCCTGAAGTATCTGGTCATTTACACATTATAAACGCATGTCGTCCTACTTCATTTTTTAAAAATGCTGTCATTTTAAAAGAAAAATACAAAATGTAAGCAAATTACACCATTCTTTCCATCAATGGCTGAGCCAAAGACTTCCAGTATAATTGAAGGGACTGCTGCACCCTCTAGTGGTCATGTGTTCTTCATGAGAGATTTAAATGGGCACAACCAGATATACAGAGGCTGCAAATGATAAACAGTAGCGAGCATTAACATTTGGAAGTTCAGAACAGGCAGGGTTTTCTTAGTATAAAAAGGTTGTTTTCCCGAGAGCAGAATTTGAACAGGACTGTCAGTACAGTGGACCAGGACTTTCGTATGCAAGATACATTAAGTCTTCCAAGGTACTCCAAGAAAGGAATTTAGGCTGATTTAGACCAAGGTTTTGGGATTTATTCTGGGTTAATGACCATGTAAATCAAGGAGTAAGTCAACATAATGGTAACCATTGTAAAAATGTGATGTTCTGGTCTCAAACAAGCTTAAGAACTGGCTCACACATGGCAAGTGCATGTACTTACTACACGAGCTGGATCCCAAATAAAGTTTCTGAGAATGAAAGAGAAGCAATTTTTGCTGCTTCCTCCCATTCCTCTGCAGACCCTTGATTCATCTCTCACGCTGTTCCTCAACGTCCTCTGTCAGCGTGGCCAAACTAGATGAGACAGTGTCCGTGGGTCTGACCCATGGATGCCACCCCCATTTTAAAGCGACTTAAAAATGCCAGTGCTGTGGGCTGAGGCGCTCTTGACCCCCTGTGCCCCCTTCCAAGTGCTGAAATAGCCCTCCACAGCTAACAGAGGAAAACCCTTTTGACATCAACAAAACATTGCTCGCGCTACCTTCAAAACATGTCAGCGCCGTTTTTCCTATACCTGTTAATTATTGGGTCACGTGCTAACACCTGATCCAACTTTAAAAGATTATGTAGAGCTCAATGGAGTTCACTGAAATTCAAAGATTTTATTTAAACACAAAGAACATTTACAGCATGCAAGTAATTAAAACTATATGGCATCTTCTCCAAACCATTTATTCCGTAATGCATCCTCATGTACTGAGAATAAACCACTGTGTCCACAAGGCAGACTGTTTTCATTTTAGGTCTAATTTAGAGTTACATAAAGAAATACATCAGTAAAGTTATGCAAATAATTTAGTTGATCTCCATGAATAAATAGTGTTTTTTCATCTCACTCAATTCCTATCCCAAGCCATTTTTTTTAAAATGGCCTAGAGGAATAATTAAAAAACCCCAAGGAGTGTAAATTGGAACAGCAATGCTTTTAAAATTCTATTGCAGATTGAAGATCTTAAATTTACAAAACCGGTTAACTATCCTGTTCATGCAACCTACTGTAGGTGATCCAAAGAACTAAAATAGGAGTTCTTTTTGAAAGTCTAAGTTGCAGTTCTTGGTAAACTTCATAAAAGGCTAAAATAAAAAAAAAGCTTAGGTATAAAAAGGATGTACATTTTGAGCTACATGCTAGTTACAGTTTATTTAACCGCTTTAATTACACAGCCATGTCAGCACCAAAACCCGTGATACGTTACTTACAGGAATGAAATTACCATTAACAGCCATGAGAAAATATCCTGCTTCATTTGAATATATGGCCAGGAAACCAGACTTACTGCAACAACCGAATCGGGACTGAAAACATATGGTTACTGTTGAGAAACTGACGTAAGTTGAGAAGTTCAACTTCAAGCCTGACTTGCAACACCTTTTTTTCCTTTGTATTAGCCCCCTTGTAAGTTCCAGAATCAGTTCATTTTGGGTTTGGAGTGTGAATTCAAGCACAAACACAGGTATGAAAATCCCTAAATGGCGAGGGTCTGGCTGGTAAAAAAAAATCCAGCCTCTAAAAACAAATTACATACAAAAAGGGACAAATCATAAGGAATAGGAAATAAATGACTACCCAAGTGTTCCATAATACAAATATTTTTGTTTGTGTTAAAAAAAAAAAAAAGCCAATCCTCAAGATCAACAAAAGTGCTTGTGAACTTTCTATAGCAAGATATAAAAGTGGCATGAACCTACTCCAGAAAAGCCGTTATTCAGTATCTCTCCAACGCTGCAACATTTCTTCTCTTGCCTGCTACCAACCTAATCACTGTCTAATGAGGAAGGAACCTTTTGGAACACCCCATCACAGGCATTTGATGTTCACGTGATTATAGTTACAAGTGCTTTTTTACAGGGCAATATTTTTTTTCCATTCTTAAAGTTGCTAAACAGAAAGGTAATTAAAAAAAAAAGGCCTAACAAAGTACTCTGGAAGAAAACATTTACAGAATTCTAGATTTACAAATAAGTTACAATACAGATTCAGTGTAGCACAACTCCCACAACCACCTGATGCTTCTGGCCATGTCAAGCACTTTTGTCTCCTCACTGTATCCAGCTGGTTCCTTGTGTCCAAGTGATTCACACACACCCTTAAACCGAAAACCCGATCTGTACTTCGCAGATAATTAATAAAACCACGGCTGGCACAGGAGGCAGTCGACAGCGTCCCAATTGCTCACTACAGCAGTTAACGCCATTCATCCAACCCTGGCGGCCATTAACAGGCTCATCAAGATGAAGCAGAACGTTTTCACCTCATCGCCCTATTCCGTGTCTAATTGGGAACAGGACAGATGAAAGAAGTCGCTGCCAAGTCTTTCTATGTAAACTTACATTTACTACTTGCTATACAGTATTAACTCATTAATAACCTGATAAGAGAGGTTTAAACAAATAGTTCAGCAGCCTCATTAGAACAGAAGATTTTAGTTCCACGTTGGAGACTTCAGTGCCTTTAGGGCAGTCATCATAAGCACATCTCAGTAACTGCATACTGTACAAATAATTTCAGTCTTATGCTCTATACCGCCATGTGGGCAAACTTAATGTACAGTGCTGCTCTAACTCAAGATTGGGCCAAATAGTGTTATTTAATAGTGGTAAAAATTAAAAACATACTTTAACATTGTTCCACATTCCCTAAGACCATAAAATATACACAAATTAAGCTAGGAAGTTTTTTTTAAACTAGGATGTTGCTTAACATACATTCAACTTGGCACAGTGCGGACTAAGTTTAAGACGTGAAAGACAGGATTGTGTAATGGAAAGAGATACATTTTAAAGTTACAAGTCAATTTTCCAAGAGGGACAAATTTTCTCCATAATTTCATTGGGAATCAGCCGAATCTGTAGAATGAGGAGAGCTGTACAGACCAGTATAAATTTATACAATTTTCCCAAAAAACAATCCTACAATTCCCCGTTAAGAGACAGATATAGAGATCACTGTCACGGAATGACTCTCGCTGCACAATACCAATTTTCTCCATGCTGCATGTACCTTTCAGCATCTACAAAGAACCAGAGAAACTTATTCAGAAACATAACTTGTTAAGTTATGTAGTTTTATGAAAACAGGTAAGCTTTATACTATGCTGTTAGAACTATTCTCTGTCTTCAGCAGAAGCGAAATTATGCGGTATACAATTAAGGTAAAACGTATGACAGGGTTTTAACTAATGCCTTACTTAGATCTAGAACATTATTAGTTGATAAGTTTATCCCCATATTTTTAGATCTTACTCTAATCTGAACCCCTAGTAATTCATCCAATTTGGTCCCTGTTTCCCTCAAAATCCCAAGAGACTCCCGTTCTTCTGGGTTGTCCTTTTTAAAAAAAAAAAAAAGGAAACAAGTTCTTTAGCTTGTTTATACAAAGTTCAATATTCCATTATAAAAGTTGAATATGAAGAGATCGTCATTTTACAATTAGTTTGCTCTGGTAGATTTCATTAGAAACTCTGTTCTTATCCTAAATGGGCTTTGTACCTGGTTCAAAATTCAGTAGGACTGGCAGGACGTGGGCAGACTCCCTCCCCCCAACTGATCTATGGCTAGCACACTGAAATAGTGAACCAGAGGCACAAACTAAGAGCACGCTGGGCAACTTCTGAACCAGTCAAGACTTTACCCAGACCCCGTGTGCAACTGAAGATGCTCTTAACTACAACAAAACCCACTTGCCTACTGGGAATTTTACTTTGTAGTACTACTATTTCATATTCTGTGTTTGCCTAGAAAATAATTTCTTTCCTTTAGAATTTTCCAATGGAATAAATAAGCATCTCGTTGAAAGCCAACCTTTATGATGTAGATGTTACACTTTATCCTGCCGTCCTCCACCTCCACGCAGGGCAACTGGCTGGCTGTTCTGTGTAAAAGCACCTCCCCCGCGAATTGCACTTGGATGAGTAGGAGAAGCTGCTGGATGCTGGCCAGGGCGGATAGGCTTAGCTGCATGGAAGAAGCGCAAGGGTTAAAGACAGAGCAAACCACAGGACATATGAGGTCTGCAATATAATTTATTTTCCCATGTAATGTGTGGAATTTTCTGAAGTGTGGTGATGAAGGGGGTCATTTGACTTCTGTAAGTCTATGATGTCTGGAGGTCTTCTGGCAATGATCCCGCTCAGAACCCCCCCCCCAAAAAAAAACTTTTAAGTGCCTAAAAGAAGGTAAAGGTCCCCTGGGCAAGCACCGGGTCATTCCTGACCCATGGGGTGACGTCGGTCACATCCCGACGTTTACTAGGCAGACTTTGTTTACGGGGTGGTTTGCCAGTGGCTTCCCCAGTCATCTTCCCTTTACCCCCAGCAAGCTGGGTACTCATTAAGTGCCTAATCAATACCTAATCAATAACTGTTTCGGTTACTAGTTTTGTATTATGCCAACTTCCTACATGCCAACATTCAAATTAAAGTTGTTTTTAGAAGCTTACACTTCTAAAAGATTTAAATCCCCAAGTGTGCAGACTGGGCAACTGCTGCACTAATAATAAACAGAATACTGATGATTGTGGCACAATAAACTGCATCTGCTCTTTCAAAAAAAAAAGTAACAAACTTGAGATAATATGAACATGCACAAATGCATCTCTCTGGATATCTCTTCCACCACTAAAACAACATACGGCATCATGCACGCCCCTCCGGCAGTGACTGCTCTTCCATTTCTTCCACTTACCAATCTGTGCAGAATGAGCCTTTCTGATCATATTCTTCGATCTGACGGCTTCCTTAATACGATCAACTTCTTGCTGATATCGCTTGCGATCACGAGATGCATTTTCTTTGGCTTCCTTCAGTGCAGACTCCAAAGCTTTAACTCTCTCAGCTGTAGCTCTAAGCCGTTTCTCCAGTTTTGGAAGCTCACAACGAAGATCCGCATTATCACGCACCAGCTGAAGGACAAAAACACCCCATATATTTGGCTTTGCTGTCAAAGGAACCTCATTCATTCAACATTACTAAAAGGCAGAGGTCAGAACACAGAGAAATGTAAAGTATGAACCACCAATGGAACTTTATATGCAGTAATGATAAAAAACACATATACCGTATATACTCGGGTATAAGCCGACCCAAGTATAAGCCGAGGTGCCTAATTTCACCCCCAAAATGGGGAAAAATTAGGCACCCGCGTATAGGCTGAGGGGGAAATGCAGCCCCTCCCCCCCTGCAGGCTTACCTTAAGGCGGGCGGGCAGCGGTGGCCCCTTCCCTGCGGGCCAGGAGCGGCGCACGGGGCCTCCTGTGCGCGGGGGGGGGGGGCTGCCGCCGGCTGCCTGCGCGCCTTCCCTGCGGGCCAGGAGTGGCCTGCGGGGCCTCCTGCGCGCAGGGAGGGGGCCGCCGCCAGGGAAGGCGTGTGGGCAGGCGGCAGCAGCGGCCCTCTTTCTGCGCACAGGAGGCAGTGCGGGCCGCTCCTGGCCCGCAGAGAAGGCGCGCGGGCAGGCTGGCAGCGGCAACCCCCTCCCTGCGCCCAGGAGGCTGCGCGGGCCGCTCCTGGCCAGCAGAGAAGGCACGCGGGCAGGCGGCGGTGGCGGCCCCCTCCCTGTGCCCAGGAGGCAGCGCGCGCCGCTCCTGGCCTGCAGAGAAGGCGCGCGGGCAGGCAGTGGCCCCCTCCCTGCGCTCAGGAGGCCGCACAAGCCGCTCCTGGCCGCAGAGAAGGCGCGCGGGCAGGCTGGCGGTGGTAAGTTCCCCCCCTCCCCCCCACCTTATAGACCTGCATATAAGCCGAGTTGGGCTTTTTCAGCACTTTTTTGGGGCTGAAAAACTCGGCTTATACACGAGTATATACAGTAAAAGTTCATATTGAGTACATTTGGCTCTAATCTTAGCCGCAACTAATGTAATATAAAGCAGTCATCAGTGTAACCTTTGATTTTGCCATTCAGTAGAAATTGTTTCAAATAAAATATGATTTACACCAGATAACAAGAAAGGTAAAAGCTCACTATACTTTCATACTTGAAATAAGGTAAAGGTCACCTGTGCAAGCACCGGGTCATTCCTGACCCATGGGGTGACGTCACATCCCGATGTTTACCAGGCAGACTTTGTTTAAGGGGTGGTTTGCCAGTGCTTTCCCTAGTCATCTTCCCTTTACCCCCAGCAAGCTAGGTACTCATTTCACCGACCTCGGAAGGATGGAAGGCTGAGTCTACCTTGAGCCGGCTACCTGAAACCGACTTCCGTTGAAACTTGAAATAAGAGAGATCTAAATTTTCCACTAAAACGACAAAACTGATCAAAAGAGGTCTTCTAAAAACTCTAGTGATCTTCGGCTGAAATGTAATAGAAGGCTGTTCTTCTTTCAAATGAGAGGTGAACCATCTAGACCCGTGTTGGCGAACCTATGGCATGCGTGCCAAGTCCGGCACGCCAAGCCCTCTCTGTGGGCACGCGCAGGAGCGGCGGGGGCTTTGAAGGGAGCACGGAGCCGGTCAAAGCCCCCCCTTCCCCGGACTCCCCGGCGCCCGGCTTTGAAGGGGAGCCGTTCAAAGCCCCCCCTTCCCTGGACTCCCCGCGGGGGCCCCCCTTGCAGAGCTGGGAGGAAACCTCAGTATTCAGGTTAAATTGCCGTGTTGGCACTTTGCGATAAATAAGTGGGTTTTGGGTTGCAGTTTGGGCACTCAGTCTCTAAAAGGTTCGCCATCACTGATCTAGACCTTCCATATGAGTGAACTGAAATGCAGCAATATCTGCTCAGGATTCAGTATCCTCCATTGTTGTTTTAAAGAATGACTGGCTGCAATGGAACCCCGGGAAATATCAAACAAGCCAAGGCCATTCAAGGTGTCAAAGTTGACAAAGAGTTTTCGAACTTCCCTCACTAACCCATATAATCTGTAAGGTAGCTTAGCTGGAAAGTGACAATTTCTTGTGGCGTCGCACAAGTCAAAGGCCTCTAGGATCTACAAGAGCAACCAGCTTTTATAAATCCACGGCCAAAAAAACAAACGCTATAGCGATGCAAGAAAATATTATAGGTTACCTGTTTGTGGACTTTTGTGAGCTGCTCAAGATTATTTTCAAGAAAAGAGATCTTTTGCTTTTGTGCAGCGCTGCCCCCGGTGTCATCTGAGTCAATCTCGGCACTCTGTAGGAAGGAAGAAGAGCAACCGATGAGTTCAGTTTCCAAAGCAACCAGCATCAAAAGTGGCTACAGACTTTGAAATAAAACCAATTACTTTTCACGTTACCTTCTTAACTCTGGTGGCCAAATCTTGAACAAACAGCTTCCTCAGATTGTGCAGGGTCTGAAGTTCTTTGGCCTAATAATACAAGTCAAATTTTAGTAACGTTCTAAACGGAGGAACTCAGCCATTTGAAAAACCATTCTGCATAAATTACTTACCACCGTCTCTTCCAAACCTTTCAAGTCTTGCCTTGCTTGTTCTCTCCTATCTTGCATAACCCTAAAGTTACAAAAATTCACACTTACAACTCTGGAGGAAACAGAGGCTACCAGTCTGAGGCTCAAAGCGGTTTACAATAATGCTACACACGAAGAAAATGAACCGTCAAACCCCAGACAACTCAAAGAACTGGCTTTATATCTCATATCAGAACAATTAGACTAAGCTTTTATTGAAGAAAAGCAGTCTTTGCCCACATGTTGAAAGTCAACAGGTTAGGCTTAAGTGAGCTGAATGGGATGGGCTTATACCATGGGGCACGGGGGAGAATATAAACCCATGGTAAGTTTTATACGAGACATTTAGAAGGTTCAGACAGATGTGAAGAACACACCGTGACTATATGTTCTCATGTTCTTGAAAAGAACTGATCACATCACAAACCATTTTATTTGAGAAGCCAATAGTTCCGGCAGCAGAGGGAGGAAAGGTTACTTGAACATCACCCATCACCATGAAAAAGCAGGGGGGGGGAGCTGTCTTATTTGTGGACAACATGTGTTCACAGCCATGCTGGTCCAAAGTCCAAACCCAAACCACAATCCAGGTAACGCCTTTTAATAGGACCAGCTACAATTACATCACACAGGGTGCAGGCTTTCAAGCTGTCCAATGATAGAAAACTACTTGTTGAACTTTTAACTACTGAGCAAATCACAGGAAAGCATGCACAGACCAAAGAGTATAAGATTGTTTTAGGGTGATTCTCAGAGCTGAGAAAATGTTAATGCACGAAAGGGAATCAAACGTTCTTAACCACTTCTATATAAATTCAATATTACAGGGAACAAATGTCTGACATGGTCCCTTTCCTCTACCTCAGTTTTATAAATTAAGAGCTGTTTGGAGACAGTTCTGGCATTACACAGAACAGGGCAGACTACTCATCATGCTATTAAGGGATTAAAGGATGTTACCTGTACACTACTGATCAAACAGTTTGGCACAGATCTTTCAAACGGCACACCACACCACATTTTCAAAGGCACACCACACCAGGGTTTGTGATGTAATGGAATGCATTTTAAACAAATCCCTGGAGTTGGTCTCAACAGTTGGCTTCAAGTCTATTACACACATCCACATACCAGATTTCTCCAAACCTCAAAGTGTGCCAGCAGTTTTAATGAGAGATACTTGACAGTACAGGGTAAGGTATTCTAATTTTAACACAGTATTTACCCAAAAGGAACTCTTTATCATTTGGGCTTTTAAGAACAGCTTCTATTACAATTGCACATAGATGCTTACCTCAATGTCATTGAGTTTATTTATTTAATTTCCGCCTCACCCTTCCTGGCCAAAGCTGGGCTCAGGGTAGCTAACAATAAACACAATTAGTTCCCTAATCAGCAATTTCTAGAAATGCAATAACCACCCCCCTCCCCAATATGCATTATCTAGGGATGCTCAGGTATGGAAAGTACTTAATATTTTAGTGGTCATTATTTCTACACCGCTACAGATGTACACGGCACACCATACCACATTACTACAGATTACTTTCATTGCAACTTCTACACACTATCTTCATTGTAACTTCTACTTACGTAAGTTCATGCAGCTTCCTGCTTTTCTCTTGATCTGTAGCTTTCAGCTTATCATGCTCAATTCTGAGTCTTTCCTGCTCAAGCATCATCTTCTGATTTTGACTGAATAGAAAAACAACAACAAACATGCAATTAGGAAGAGAGAAGAGTTCTACAAAGATCAACATGTCCTTAATCTTGTGACATATGGAACTCCATAAATACAAAAATACGTACATTAGCCTAGCTCCATTTGTGCTAGAAACTATAACTGCAATCCACAAAAGATGCAGAATCAGACAGCTTGCAGTTATATCTCCCAGTAGATGTGATTGCAAAGCTTTAATCAACTTTTAGAACTGACAGCCAACTAGGAAGACTCAAATAAAATGTACTTTGAAAAAAGCTGGTGATGCTTCAAATTCTCCCTTTTTATTTTAATATTATGGTGCTAACACTAGTTCCTGTATTTTTCACTAAACTTGCAAAATCAACATGAACAGGTGATGATATTCTCCTGCAAAGATAAGACATCGTCTTAACTATCTGGTACAAAGGACACAGCTAAAGTAAACAACGAAGAATGGTTCAAAAACAGAACTAGACCCCTAGCTCTAGCTTTGGATCTCCTGCACTGAGGGGGACAGGATGGGACACTAAACAGCCTGCAGTGCCTCTTTCAACTCTAGAACTCAATGTAGCAATGCAGCAATGTAGCAATGCAGTGCCTCTTTCAACCACAAACATAAAACAGCTTGCAATGCTTACTCTTGCAGTTCAGTGATTAGTTTCTCCTTTGCCTCAACTTCATCTCTCAGGCTGCTGATCTGCTTTTGATGAGTCTCACGGTGGCTCTGAATCTGCTGCTCAACAGCTTGCTAAAGAATCAAATACTCTGATTACTTTTACAGCACTGAAATCAGAAGTTGAAGAAATTCGTTCTGAACAATCTATTAAAAACACAGAGTTTACATGCCTTGACTTCATTTGCAGTTTGAACTTTGTTCAAGTGCTCCTTCTCCATTTCATGGACTTTTTCTAGAGAGAAAAAGAAACACAGACTTTTGAATACACAGCTTCACAGTCATGGCATGCCACTCCTGAAACAGTGTACTTTACACAAAGAGTATCAGCAGCGGTCCTGTTGGAACAGGCCAATCTGATCCTGTATCCTGTTTCCAAAAGTGGCCAGCCAGATGCCTCTGGACATTCACATGACCGCATAAGCACTTTTCACAAGTGTCGAAAAGCACTTCACAGTGTGGGTATAAGGATCACTAAGAATGTGTGAAGTATGCCATTATCAGTCCCATGTTACGGTTAAGAAGCTGAGAGTGGCCTGCCCAAGGACAACAACTTCACAATCAGCTGACCCGGGAACCTGGGGCTTCTTCAAGCTTACAACTCGTGCTCTTCCAACACTACAAACAAAGTATATGCATAAGGAAATCATACTTTGTGCTCGAAGCTCGACGAGCTCATCATTAAGGGAATCCACAGACTCTTCAAGCTGCCTTTTCTTCTGTTCCACATTCTGAAGATACTCTGTAAGCGACTTGATCTTGGCTTCATGCTTTTGGATTGAAAATAAGATGAGTATTAGATTCAAGAATACAACACGTCGATAGTTGAAACAACAAGACTGAGATGTTAGTCAGGAAAAGTATACACGAAAGTAGGTTGTTCTACTGTAATTATCAGAGGTTCCCAGTCTTTTTATGCCACAACAGGTGGAGCCAAACGCAATAGCTCCCTCTTTGCTTTGTGAAAGAATTGCACGGCAACCAAGCAGAATATATGAAACTGGCTTATTAGGAATCCAGACATTGATCTGTCAAGGTTAGCATTCTCTGCTTTGGTTGAAAGCACGGTCTAGCCCCTGGGAGGAAGGCAAGCCTTGAGAAGGAGGGGATGGGGTTCTACTCCTGGAAACTTATCTCCACTCAAGCAGCAGTCCAAATCCCTGGACTCTAAGGCTAGAACAAAGCTCCTTCTCTGATCTGAAAAAGAGGCTCATAGCAACAGTCAGTCAGGTTTGAAGGGGAATGGAAGCACACACAGGCTAAGGAATGCCAGGGTGCTTATCAGTCCTCCTGATCCTGCAGTGGCTACAATTGCTTTTGCAGCCATGGGCACCCCTTTCAGCCAATAACAAGCCCTGTCTTACAATGGCCCCATCCACTTTCTGAAAAGCTTGGTGGGCACCAGGGGATGAATTGGGTTGGTGAGCCCTGGCTTCTACTTGCTGCTCAAAGTTATCAGAGGTGGAGCTTTCTGCCAGCAGTGGGAGTAGTCAGCATCCGATACAACTGCTACCTTTGTACAATGTTCATGACAGCTTTGTATGGCAGCAAGCTTGCAATGTTTTTAGGAAAAAGAAGAGTTGTTTTTTTTATATACCCTGATGTTCTCTACCTTTACGGAGTCTCAAACCGGCTTACAATCACCTTCCCTTCCTCTCCCCACAAGGTATCTTGTGAGGTAGGTGGGACTGACAGAGTTCTAGGAAAGCTGTGACTAGCCCAAGGTCACCCAGCAGGCTTCATGTGGAGGAGTGGGAAAACCAACCCGGTTCACCAGATTAGCCTGTGCCGCTCATGTGGAGGAGTGGAGAATCAAACCTGAGCCCACAGCTCTTAACCACTACACTATGATGGCCCATGAGTTCAGACATATAAATATTAGAATAAAAAGAACAATTCATACTAATAACTAAAACCTGTTTACTGTAATAGCACCCTACACAAAAACTCAGCTGGCAAAGCTGCTAAAGTGTTGTCAAAAATCAGCCACACTCCATACAAAAGCTACAGTGTATGGGTGTTAGGAAGGGGGTGTGGCTCAGTGGTAGAGCATCTGCTTGACATGCAGGAGGTCCCAGGTTCAATCCCCGGCATCTCCAGTTAAAGGGACTAGGCAAGTAGGTGAGACCCTGGAGAGCCGCTGCCAGTCTGAGTAGACCAGACAATACTGACTTAGATGGACCTTGATGGTCTGAATCAGTATAAGGCAGCTTCATGTGTTCATGTGTATAAAATACTAGGCTCGTTAAGAAAATAATAACACACTTATTTTCAAAGAAATTTGAATGCTTATTAGCTTAAAATGCTGTTTACCTGCAAACATTTTGCTAACCTAGGACTCAAGAAGCAGAAGCAACAAACTAGCAGAACCGAGTCAACACATTTACCTGTGAGATACGAAGCTGACAGGCTGCTAGCTCTTTCTCGTTTTCTTCCATTTTCTTATTGCTTTCTGTTTGAGTACTTTCTAACTGCTTGCATCGCTTTACCATGGTTTTCACTTCAGACTTCATTTTACTGATGTAGAGTCTTGCAACTGTGAATTCTTCATCTATCATGCCAGTTCCTTCTGGTTGCTGACAATTTAAAAAAAATATTGAAAATAATCATGCAACATACACACGGGTAATCACAGCCACAGTTCAAGACAGTTTTCAAAGCATTTCCTTCCTATCTGTAGCTATGTAAACTGAAAAAAAGTTTAATTATGAACTCTGAACTTTAACGTTTTCTGTATCACAACTATGTGTAATACAAAGACTATTTTGTTTATGAGACACTGCCACACATTTTAAACCACTGCATTGTTTAGGTACCCTACCGTTGCAACACGGTTCGTTAACATTCCCTTAATATTCTACAGGTTTCCAATCCTGCAAAAGTAACTTTACTCACATTTACAAAATGTACTCCCTATTGATTACTCAGGTATAGCAGAAATCTGAAGAGGAACCAACAACAATAGTAACTGATTGTGGTCTCTATCCAACCATGTGTGCACACAAAAGTTATGTCTAGTTTTCCTGCATTCCAACAACCTCATCCTCAGCAAGATCATTCTTGGAGTTGTGGGACCTGCACAGAGGAAGTCACGTGAACCTGGGCACTGCAGTAAGGGGGGGGGGGAGTTAGAATTGCCCCCTTTCCTTTCTCTTTCTTTTGACAGCAGAGAGACTTGCATAAGACACAGAAAGAATGATTTCACCCCGTTTTTATTCTTCCCTGCAGGGGTCCATGCAACTATCCCTCTGTGCAAGTCCCACTATCCCAGGAATGAGCTTTCCAGGGATTGGATAGAACTGCCAGAATAAAGAGGAAGAAGAAGAAGAAGAGTTGGTTTTTATATGTCGACTTTCTCTACCTTTTAAAGGAGAATCAAACCTGCCTACAATTTCCCTTTCGTCCTCTCCCCAGAACAGGCCCCTTGTGAGGTTGGTGGGCTGAGAGAGTGCGAACTGTGGCTTGCCCAAAGTTACCCAGCTGGCTTCGTGTGTAGGAGTGGGGAAACCAACCCGGTTCACCAGATTAGCACCTGCCACTCATGTGGAGGAGTGGGGAATCAAAGCAGGAAGATCAGTGTTGTAAACACAGCAGTGGCCACAAGCATGTATATAGGCCACAAGCCTTTGAAGGAAAGATCCATCAATGGCTGCCAGCCATGGTGAGTAAAGAGAACCTCCACATCCAGAGTCAGTAAACCTTTGAACATCTGCGTAGGAGACAACACAGGGGAAGGCCCTGGCCTCTATGCTCTGCTTGGCCCTCCAGGGCAAGTGGTTGGCCATCGTGCTGGACTAGACAGACTATTGCTCTGATCCAGCAGCTTCTATTTATATTCTATGCATGCAAGGTTGGATACAGCCCACTACAAACATGTTTACTATCATTACAGGCAATAAAATGATAAGTTTTATCTTGTAGTATTCGTTAGTAAAATACAGACAGATGTAGAGATACAGTCACACAACTAACAGGTGCTTCTAATGTCTAGGAATCATCTGTTCAAAATGGTGTCAGGAGCTTTTACATTCCAATAAGAGGACATACGTGAATTTGCTCCTAATGTTCGGTTGCATGCCTGAGTTTCCACTTACCTTCACGTCATTATTCCCCACAGCAATTCCTATTTCTGCAAGATCTTTCAGTAAGGATGCCATCATTTCTGTAGCCCGCTTTTTCTGGTGATTGGTCATTTCCTTAAGTTTCTGAAGTTCTGTATCTATACTGGCTAATGTAACCTGAAACGAGATGATGAAAACAATCAGATAAAGAATGCACAGCATAGCAGATGCTATCTGTATGCACAAAAAGATTGGAGAGCCTCCTAAACGGAGTCTGAAGTGGGATGGTATAGGCAAAGCTTCTGAAGTGAAAGGATATACTTAAGCATCAATTTTATATATGGGAACTCTAGTACTTATGGATTAACGGTACCACTCAATTCCAGAAGGTAGCCTGTCTTCTTTGCTCTCAAAAATGGAATTGAGCAGAAGATTATTTTTGCAGAAATAAGAGACTGATGCCACCAGAAGCTATGCTCAGGAGCACAGAGACAAAGGAGCAAACAGTCATACTGATTTTATAACCTTAACATCCAACACTAACGTACAAGGCAGCAAAAGATAATGTTTAAAGTTTTCATGGTGTCTATGAAGATCTCTTAATTGAGAAGACATCACAACTACTGACATATATTAAAAATGGCAGTTTGAGTTCTTCAGATTAAAAGCCTGGAATAAAGTGGCAATAAATTAGCTGGAACCCCCAAGAGGTTCTGCCGCTGGCATTTACAAGTAGTTAAAAAAAAAAACCTTAACAGAAGCTGCAATAAAAAATCTTTATGCAGCTACTTTTTAATCAAACAAATGGCTCATGAATGCACATAATTTCAGATGTCCATGGACTGCACAAGCACACACAAAACTTAGTTTTAAAAAGGAGACCCAGAAAAGATGTTGTTTGGTTCCTCATTCCCAGCCACCAAAAAGTTAAGAGATGCTGAATTCCTTGCCCCAACCTCCCCTTTCCTACCGATTTCTGATTAAGTTCATCACTAAGCAGCTCATATTCCTTCGCCTTGTCCTCCACTTCCTGAGACTTCTGGTCGTAGTTGACAGCAAGTTCCTCAAGGGCCTGGAGCACCTCTTTCACCTCTTCTTTAGAAGCATCATTTTCAGCCTGGAGGCGATTCAGTTCAGCTTGCATGTTGTCTTGGTCCCGCCTAGTTGATGCTAGAAGCTACACACAGAGGTTATTATTTATTATCATCATCATCATCATCTTTAATCTTATATCCCACCCTTCTCTCGGCCGAAGCAGGTCTCAGGGCGGCTTACAATAATGAAGAACAACATATAAATCTAGCAACATGTAAATTATTAAGTTAAAACCAACAGATCTAAGTTTTAAAAATCCAGATGGCGCTCATCCAGTACACAGAGGTCAAGGGCCAGCCAGGGTCCCCTAGTCCAGAGCCTAAAAGGCAGCAGGGGAGCAGGAAGGGATTATGTCTATAGTCTGCTTAGCAGTTATTGGCTCAACTGTAAAATGATAAGATTTGCAAAATGAACAAATTCTAACATACTTCTAATTATCTATTTGATGACTAGCTAACATGGTCTATGTATATTTTGGTAGCTGCTCAGCTGCACACGATTTAACAGTTCACTGAAACATTTCAAAATGAAACCAACTTATAGTCTAAATTCTGAGAAATTCCTAGATTTCTGCAGTTGTACTCTCAAGGGTGACTCTGAAGACGTTACCCAGAAACCCTAAAAAAAACTCTTACAAAATATGACTTTACCTTTCTGAAATACTTTAAAAATAAAACCTGTGAAACACTGGTAGTACTACAAGTTACATCTCACTTCAGCGGTAGCATTATTTGCAAAACCACATATTGCTATTATTCATTTATAGCCACCACTGCATATGTTGTACAAGGGTCCCCATCGTGGTACACGTGGGTGCCATAGCCTCCGCCAAATGTATTTAGAAAGTGGGCAGGGCTAGGAGGGGACTGTAACCCAGCAAGGCTTCTGTTCACCCACTGGAGAACTCACTGGCTGTGCAGATCTTTAAAAACAGTGTTGTGGCAGAAGCTGCCACCACGGCTTAAGGGTCTTCACTGTGTGACTGACGGTAAGATGCGGCAGCCACATTGTGGCTGGCTATGCCTCCTGCAGCAGCAATTTTGTGACTGCGCCCACCATACTATGTCAGAATTCCAAAGGTGCCTGCTGGCTCAAAAAGGTTGGGGACCTCCACTCTAGTAAATTGCATAGGTGATTATAGGGTACTAGGCATTAAGAAAGCAACACCCCAAGAACTAAACTTACCTCTTCCTGGTCCAACATCTGTGTTTTCAGCTTTTCAACCAACTGGCTCTGCTGATTAATTTCTTCATCCTGTATATGTATACGAAATCTATTTATACTCTACAGTCCATTAAAAATGTCCAAGTTCAATAAAATGTGTTTGACCAGCTTCATAATTAAGCCAATGATCAAGATCCAACTGATTCTTTTTTTATTTATGTTGTTTATAGACCACCTTTCTCACAGGGACTCAAGGCGAATTACACATAGCGAGTCAGTATAATCAACAAAATGGGACATTCAGTAACCAATGCATTAGGATTTCAGAAGCCTGGAACCACAAGAACTAAGCACAGTAAGTATTAACACAACACATTAAGTGGTACAGAGATTACATAACAGGACAGTTCCCTAAATAGCAACCTCTCTTGCCACATGGCAACCCACTTTTGAGAAGATTATAACTTTTCAAAGTAGGGCGCAATACAGGAGGAAGTGGGCTACCAAAAAAAAAGGTCAGTAATGCTAATGCATGCACCCAAAACCTGGGCACACCTGAAGAAGCCAGATTCTGGCCAAATCTCAGCTGAAATTTTCCAACTAATGATCTTTGACATACAACAAAGTTATCTGGTACCAAAGAAAATCAGAACACAAGAAAGTTTGTCATGAGAATGTACTAAACTATTTTCCACTCATGAACTTTGCCACTGAATTTAAGTTTGTCACTTTAAAACTGTTGTCTTAACATGTGTTCTCATGATCTTTCAGGTGTTCAATCTTTAAACTGCCTAAGATCAGGTGACCCTTACAGTCTCATCTGAATAAGAATGAACACAGCCTCCAGTTCCTACTTGAAATGAACGCATATTCTTTTAAATTACAGTGAAATGCTTGGTTAGCTATCAGAACACACACTGGTGGACTGTATTAAATGTTTTCAATTCCAAGAAAAAGAATGTATGTTAAAACCTAACACATACCTTGTCATCTAGTTGTTTGTATAATTTAGCAATTTCTTCTTCACACTTTCTCCTTTCAGCATCAGTAAAACTGCCTACCACTCCAATAGTAGCAGTTGGAGTATCATTAGTAATAGTAACATCCTTATCCACAGCAAATGCTTCCAAGTTGGCTTTCTCCTTGTCAAACTGCTCATCAATAGGTACAGTCTCACCTTGAAATACAATTAGTCCCCAAACAAATGTTACCACTATTGCTGGAAACATATTTACAAGTTGATTCAACATTAGGTTGGCTTAGATAGGGCACCAGTTTCACAGACAAGTAAAATATTCACATTTTTAACGCTACTTTCACATGAAGCTGCCTTATTCTGAATCAGACCCTTGGTCCATCAAAGTCAGTATTATCTACTAAGACCAGCAGTGGCTCTCCAGGGCCTCAGGCAGAGGTCTTTCACATCACCGACCTGCCTAGTCCCTTTAACTGGAGATGCCGGGGGTTGAACCTGCAACCTTCTGCAAACCAAGCAGATGCTCTACCACTGAGCCACAGCCCCTCCCCACAAACCTATCTGGAGATTCCACAATGCAGCTATGGTATTAACATAGTTTATGAAGTAATGTTTTAATCATTTGGACAACACCTTTTCAGTTAAGAAATTATTTAGAAGGGCTGGATTAACACTCCAAATTCCTAGGCATAAACTTCATCTCAGACATCTCTACAGCTGGAAGCCTGGGCTTTTTCCAGCTTTACATCCAATATTAGTTTGCAATGTAACAAAGAGCCTACTCTGATCACTTGCAGCATAAGTAACAGCAGAGACAACAGCAAAGATTCAACTCACCATTGCGCCATCTATTGAGCTCATTTTCAAGCCACTGTATGGTGTTGCGCAATGTCTTATTTCTCTCCTTTTCTTTCTCATATTTTTTCTTCCATTGCTCTGCAGTCAGCTCTACATTGACACAAACTGTGTTCTTGATAGTCTTGGCTCTAGAAAAGCAGATTAAAAATTCATTAAGTTAACAAAAATACTGGGCAGCTCAAAAGCTATTCCAGTCTAACCTGTAAAAAGGATTTTAACTTCAATCTACAACACAATATTTCCTTCCTGACTTTAAAGGAGCCTCAAATAGTTTTTCAGTCTCCATACTGCTTCAAAGGATAAATGCATCCTTT
Organism: Euleptes europaea; assembly: GCF_029931775.1. Classification (NCBI taxonomy): domain Eukaryota; kingdom Metazoa; phylum Chordata; class Lepidosauria; order Squamata; family Sphaerodactylidae; genus Euleptes; species Euleptes europaea. The sequence continues at coordinate 62,072,706 of NC_079322.1, forward strand.
GTTGCCTTACAAACTCACATCTAGATACTTCATGTTGTAAGTTACTTTAGCAGACGTAGGCCTGCCAACTGCCCTCCTGCCCGTCACCGCTGCTGACAGCCATGGCAGGAGAAAAGGGGTGGAGAACGGTGCCTGACCCCAATCATGTATTAGGAACCCCTCCAAAATCTCTGCGGTCCTAGAATGTCAACAGGAAGTGATGTCACTTTCTGGGGTCAGATTCAGGCCTGCTCCAAAAATCTACTAAGGGCTGCAAGTACAGGCCTGGCATCTCTAAGCAAAAGCACAGGCATAATGTAGTCACACCACAAGAAATGTTACGTTTTAATGAGAGCTGCAGATGAGGTTATAAAGCAAGAACTTCAGTTCTGCAAATTGGCAAAACTAAAGCCACTAACACCACCTTTGCAAGCCATAATCCTGAGGCTCTGACTTCTTTTAAATGCAAATTCACAAAAGTCTACTGGCAAACTCAGAGATAAACAATACAGATCAGGGGGTCCACTGGTATATTAAGAGTCTACCAGTTTCCAAAGCAGCACAATCTCTTTGGATTGTGCTCAATAAGCATATTCTTCTTTTAAAATCTCACCTTTGACCAAACAGCAGTGTAGATTTCGTTTCAGATTCATTGTAAGATGATGGAGAGCAACAAATAACAATTGTTGTTCTACAGTTGCCACCTAGTGAATCTTGAAGGATTCGGGTCATCTTGCTATCACGGTATGGAACATATGACTGTAAACAAAATAAGGTGACCTGCTAAGTTTACAACACTTTACCTAAGTATCATTTGGCTAAGCACTTTCTTTTGTCAAGTTATGCAAAGCGCAACATTATTGTATCTCCACTACCTGAGATAATGAACTTAAACAATGACATTTTCAAGCAGGAAGTTGTACATTAGTATATTGCATAAATGCTATTGTATATGTAGTTTTGAAGGCACAGCATCTCAAGGGAATTACAGACATCCAGCTCTAAATCTTTCTCCCTGCTGTAGACTCTCATTTTTGTTTTGTTTCTATTTGGAAATGCTGAATGTGGCTTAACACGATAAGAGATTTTCACCAAACGCATTCAAACCAGATATACTTACACTGTTTTCGGCTAAAGCAGAAATGACGTTGCCAAGCGCTGACAAAGACTTGTTGATGTTCTTAGCTTCATCCAGCACAGCCCCTTCTGCTCCTGTTTTACTAACCTAAAATAATAAAGGCTATCGTAAGCCAAGTTTATCATCAACTCTGGTCTGGATTTTTTAAAAAACACTGCATGGTTCTTTTTTCTCTGTGTACGATAAGATTTTCCCCACCTTGCTGCTACAGCTACAATCTCCAAGAAGTCATTCCTCAAGGCCGAAGGACTCTCTAGAATAGTCCAAGGAGCCTTAGAATCTTTGTTTGTACATAACCATATAGTATTAAAATCCAGCATTATTCAAACTGTAGAATCTTAAACACAGTTACACCCTTCTAAGCAAATTTAATTAAATCAACTTAGAAGGGTGTAGCTCTGCTCAGGATTGCAAGGTCATAAAAGAACAAGAAGTGACACATATATCAGCAGCTAAACTAGACACTTATGGACGTTAGCTATACAACCCAGCGAGTCATAATCCAAGAGGCCCACAGCTTCACAAAAGAGTAAGCGCGGTGATTTATATCAGAAGCTCTCTAGAGTGGAAGCTGATGACTGTACATACTTTTCCAGGTCTCAGAAACTACTGCAAACATATGCTATCGGAGGACATATTTGTCTAGATGTACTGCAAATCCTAAACTCGATAGGATTTACATATAACTAGACAATAAAAGGAGGCAATTACTGGTTCTTGTAGGTTATCCGGGCTGTGTGACCGTGGTCTTGGTATTATCTTTCCTGACGTTTCGCCAGCAGCTGTGGCAGGCATCTTCAGAGGAGTAACACTGAAGGACAGTCTCTTCAGTGTTACTCCTCTGAAGATGCCTGCCACAGCTGCTGGCGAAACGTCAGGAAAGATAATACCAAGACCACGGTCACACAGCCCGGATAACCTACAAGAACCAATGAACTCTGACCGTGAAAGCCTTCGACGATGCAATTACTGTCCACAATTGTACAGAAGCCCCACACACTGGTAACTGACTAGGATTCTTGACCATATAGGACAGACAGAAGACAACCACATATAATTCTGCATAAGTATCTTCTAGAAAGAGTTCAGACACAATGGTGCCTCCCAAATACTCCTGGATTATAGATTAAGCACATGTGGTTGTAAAAAGATGCTGCGCACAAGGTGAGGAGGTTGAATATTCATGGCTCACAATGCAGATCAACAGGCGACCACACCCACACTGGCACTGTAATGTCAACACCCATCTGGACACTGCAGGGTAATTACCCACTTTCTATTCATTGTTTCAAAACATGTATTACCTTTTCGCTACCTGCCAAGTCTACAAGGTAAAGCTTTCCACTTAATTTCTGTTCCGTTTGAGTATTTTCTTGTTTTACATTGATGAGAAAGATGCTATGACTTCGAGAACTGTGTTCGTTCATGTCTAGAATAGAAACATTTCACAGTTTTGTAAACATGCAACAAATCTCAATGGCCAATTCAATTTCACTGGCCAGTAACTGAAGTGGAAGAGATTACATGGGCAAACCAACGGCAACAGATTGCAAAGTTCCTTGGGACTGAAGGACAAAGAGAAGATGCAAGGGCCTGCCACGTACATGCAGATGTAGTTTTCCTTAGAACCACATTAAACTCTTTGTAGCAGCAAAGAGGAGGGCACTTTTTTAAAGAGGGAAACACACTACCCCAAGTTGTTAGTCAAAACCGATACAAATCTTCTCTCTAAGGGATCATCAATCATATGACTTATCTGTCTAGATACTGTAATAAAAATACATAATTGCAGGCAGAAGAAACTTCCTAGCAAGAAAGCTACTGACACTGCATAATGTAACTAGCTGCCAGCATCTGAGCCCTCCTTTTCTCCCTACATTCTTCTACTCTGTTTCCCATGAAACGTTTGAATTGCAAGGTGCAGGCACTCTCCTAAATGGGAAATGAGAAGCAACATCTCATTTCCCATTCAAAGAGTGCCGGCCTGTTGGGAAGACGGCCACAGGCCAAAAGGAGTGTAAGAGTTACACCCCACTTCTTTCCTCGCCAACAGGTACCTCCCTCAACAGGAGATGAGAGACCGCAGTTTTCAATTTCCTGGTGGAAGAGAGATACACCCCAACCTTGTGCCCTTCTTTTGGACAAGCCAGCTGGTTCCCCAAGTCCAGGGGAAGGGCACTAGCTGGCTCAACTCTAAGGAGCCGATGGCTGCTTCTGGCTCAGTTGGGCAAGTTCTCCGCCTACCGGAAAAATAAGTCTCTTGGGCGATATTGCATTTCCTGATGGAAGATGCACTCACTTCCAGGGAAAAGGTCCTGCCAGGTTCTTCAGCCTGGGAGGGGGAGGCACTCCCTGCTTCCCAGCCAAGATGTGAAAGCTGGGTTGTGTAAAAGTCACGGCCAGTGACTCCAACACTTTAAGAGGTTTGACTGAAGAGAATCCAGCCCAACCAGGCAGAAGAATTCGGCTATTACTGGATGACAAGTTTCCTAAAGAGGAAGAAAGCACCATTTAAGCACAATATTGAAAAACTAGTGCAATTTATTTATACTGAATATGCTTTGTATGTGCTCACCATGTTAGACAGCTGTTTGTCCAGAACACTAGCCCTTACTGCCAAATGAACCACTTACTTGTAACTGCTACATGTCTGTTAGATTTTCCTTCATCTATTGTATCCATAACTTCATCTGGACTACACACAAAACGTTCAGTGCAGCCCTGCGGAAAAGTACGTAACAGCTGTTACTTTCAAGAGCTCCAAGGAGAACCAAGTCACCTGGCTCCACTTCCTATACCTACCTTCACATAAGGTACCCTGTTTTTGTCCTCATGAACAGAAAGATTGGTCTTGGAGACTGAAAGAGAAAAAGTCGGAATTAAGAGTTGTCTTTTGCCGGACAGCTATTATCTGGCTAAAGAGAACATAGTCTTAAGGACTATCCTCCGATGTGAACCTGCCTGTTCTTTAAGGTTTGATTTAAGGCCCTGTTCCAGGTGCCCTGCCTTCAAAGAGTGGGTGGAAAGCAACTACAAACACAGCCTTTTTTCAGGTGGTGCCCTGTTTATGGAATACCCTCCCAAGTCACACTCCTATTGCACCAACTCTGTCGAAGACAGTTTCACTCTCATGGGCCTTTGGTGACTGATCTGTTGCTCTTGCTTTTATCATGGTATTAAATGACTTACTGGAATTTTATTACTGGGTCTAAAACCTTGGGAGATCACGCAGCAAAAAGGCGACAAATATTTCAAATTTTTAAATTACCTTTGCCCAGCAGAACCACTTACTCCAGCTTTCTGTTTCTAACAACAGCAATCCATGTCTCACTGGAAAGCTTACAAGGAAGTCATGAAGGTAATGTTTGTTTCTTAACAGATAGTTCTCTCAAGATACCTTTCCCCTAAAGTTTAATTTAACTATCATTGCTTAAATCTGTGGATACACCTAAATCATATGGATTTTGCCAATCCTGGTTTAAATCCAACTAACCCTGCAGCCATCACTGTACCTCTTCTTTACTTCACATGCTTTCCTATTCAATGTTTCGCCTTTACTCAAAAACATCCCCAAAAGTAATCCCCTACTCTGCCATAAGCCTTGTCACACGTCTTGCACATTTAACCTTATCCTAACTAATTTCGCCTTAGATCACTATCTTAACTTGACTATCTCTCTAGTTGTTCAATAACCACTGTATCAGCAACAAGCTTCCACGTATTGTTTCAAGCACATGCCTAACTTCCAACTTCAAGTGAGACAGATAAACAGAATACAAGGTGATCAAGCTCCATCATTCCCCATTTGTAACATGCACTTACCATCCAAAAGGTCCCTTATTTTATCCAGGTAAATTTCAAAATATGACACCTAAAAGAATAAGACACATTAGGAAACAATGAAGCCTGTACTTCCAATCCAGCTATACAAAGCAGCCTGTAAACCTATACAGTTCTAATAGGTTAAAGGTAATCCAAGTCAGACAAAGCTCTAAGAAAATAAGAACTTCAGCAACTTCACTTTAAGATCATACTGATGTCAATTTACAGATTCACATATTGCTAATGTTACTCCAAATATGTGCATTAAAAAGCCAACAATATTTCAAACGTTGTCTGCTGTAAAACAGACATGACTCTTCTCAGCAATATTCACACATATCTGGCAGATTAATGTACACGTCTTAGGATATAGCTACATTACGATCCAATTTTATCTATGATCAACTCCCTGATGCAGCTTAGCCAGCGTGGTGTGGTGGTTAAAAGTGGTGGTTGGGAGTGGTGGACTCTGATCTGGAGAACCAGGTTTGATTTAGGGCTCCTCCACATGAGTGGCGGGCGCTAATCTGGTGAACTGGATTTGTTTCCCCTCTCCTACACATGAAGCCAGCTGGGTGACCTTGGGCTAGTCACACTCTCTCAGCAGGTTTGATTCTTCCTTAAGTGGTAGAGAAAGTCGGAATACAAAAACCAAGTCCTCTTCTTAAAGTATTTGCGCATCCCCTCATAACAGGGTCATGGCACTGGAGGGCTTAGTTCCTCCCCACGAGCAGTTTCCCCGATCCAAAAGTGTTATTCCTAAACCCTCACACTGCCTTTAGCCTCGGCGTAGAAGAGCGTCCCCTCTCTGGATGCTTTTCAAGCCTAGAATACACATCCAGGGACCTGATCACAAATCCCAACGTTTTCTGCTACAAACTTTGGAATCACTTGTTTAGACAACAGCAACATTTTGAGAGCTACACTTTAGGTAAATGAAATACATGAAGCACCTATCAATTAATCACATTATATGTTGTATAGGATATAAAAATATTATGTTATACATTCTTAAAGAGCTTAGTAGGACATACAAGTGACACTGACATATCAGGCAGGATCTAATAAGTTAGGATGACCTTTTGCAGTGATTAAACAAATAGTTTGCAGAGCCATGCTGTCAAGTCACGAGACTTCTTAAATCAAACTATGTTTCTCCATTATGCTTAACACCAGCATTAATTTCTTGAACAGGTTATTAAACAGAAATAAACTTCTTTTCCATCAGGCATGTCCCATAACAAGAAAAAAGGACAAAAACACAAATAAGAGTGACAGAAGTAGAACAGACTAGCTTTCATCAAAATCATAAAAACAATTAATGATTAGGTTTGACAAGAACAGAATGGGAATTTGGTAATACCAAAGCATAAACCGCTGGCTCAGTTGTTATATTCCAATGCAGCTTAATATATAAAGAGCTAAGATTTTAAAGACCAGTTTTCATTGCACAATAACATTTGGAGGGGGGGAATGTGTTTGCAGCTTACATATGAAGCAGTCATTTAAATGAGTAATCAATGAAATCTCACAAAGGCAAAAGTGGACAGAATAAGGGTATTAGTAAGTCTGCCTATAAAAGAACATTTGATCTCCAGTTAAAACTCAACAGAGAAAAGGGCTCTTTTTAGAGAGTCATAACTGGGATGAACAAGGTAACCTTCCAGTCAATGTTAGTATTTTTCTTTTAACCATCAAGTCATAGCTGACTAATGGCGACCCTGTAGGATTTGCAAGGCAAGAGACATTTAGAGATGGTTTCCCATTGCCTGCCTCCATAGCATTTTCATGCATGATTGTATTGCTAATCACTACAGGAATGTCATACTGAACAGAAACATTGGACTCTCAATTTAAACTCTTACTTTATTAGCTCTGTTTCAACGTTAGTTTTCAAATTTAGCCAGCTCTGTTTCAAAGATAGGATCTGAGAAAATAAACAGCACTTCAGCATTAGAAGCAGACTCTGGTGTTAAGCTATTTGATATAAGAAAGGTGGAGATATATTTTTTCCTTTAAAAAGTTTTTAAAACTCTGCTCTAAAAAAAAATCTGCTGACATCCTAAGGAGCTTGTTTGGAGACACTTCTAACCCACTATATTTAAAACAAAACAAAGATTACCTTAATGTGAAATTCCAAATTTTCATCCATGGAATAAATATAATTAAATATATCTTGCACTATCCTTGGAATTATCCCCATTCCATCTGGATCATGTAGTTTCCCCTTGAGATAAAAATGAAATAATACAAACTTAAGTGCACTGTATTATTAACAGAATTCCACGAATATGACCACAGAGTACTTTTTCTGTGATGCCCACCCCCTCCCCCACAATAGCAGCTCCTGAAGATTAGGGTATCTTCTGAAATAAAGTATGATGCAAACCACTGCAGCAAGAACGAAAGAGACTGGCAGTCACCCTATCCCCCAGTGCGAGTAGAAGTGGTTTCTACCTCTCTTATGCAACACTGCACAGGGACCAATGTCAGTGCTGTCCACACCTTGGACCAACACTACATGGGCAACTTCAAATGTTGTAATAAAAGTGTACTTGATTGAAACGGTAAGATATCTACCCATGTAAAAACAAAGAAAATTCAGTGCAACGGTTACATCAATCAATCAAGTACTTTTAACGCAACAAAAAATATGTCTAAACGAACACAGAAGTTGGTTTCAGGTAGCCGGCTCAAGGTTGACTCAGCCTTCCATCCTTCCGAGGTTGGTAAAATGAGTACCCAGCTTGCTGGGGGTAAAGGGAAGATGACTGGGGGAGGCACTGGCAAACCACCCCGTAAACAAAGACTGCCTAGGAAACGTCGGGATGTGACGTCAACCCATGGGTCAGGAATGACCCGGTGCTTGCACAGGGGACCTTTACCTTTTAAACGAGCACATTAGATTTTTTCCTGCGGTTAAACAAAAATGGAGATCTTCATTGGAAGTATAAAAAAAAAATTTTAAACACAGAAATACCAGCCCTCCTCTCAAGAACAGAAAAGTCTGCAGTCACTATATCCTTTGTGATTTAACTACTCTGTGGAAGAGTATCTAATAAATTGTCTTGCACTGCTACAACAGAAGAAAGAGTTAGACTGAATTACGGCCTCTACCAAAGATTTTCATTTAAGGTTTCATTCCAGGTGCATTACCTCCATAGTATGTGTCTTCCCAGATGATGTTTGTCCATAAGCAAATATTGTACCATTATATCCCTCCAGTACATCTAGGATAAAAGAATTTACACACTGGTTAGATACTCTGTGACAGTACCTATTTCAAGATGGGGGTCTCACGCAAGGCTGTTTTTCAGAATGATTTCAACAAATATTAAGAACTTAGCATATGGCATGCAATGAACGTCTTATCTAGTACACAGAGGAGAACAGAACAAGTAGTCTTGGGCTACTCCGCATCAGCTTCAGTCAAGAGCAGTAACAGCAAAAGAACTTATTTTTGCACTGCACATGACAATTCCTAGCAACTGTAGAATCTAACTTGTCATTTAAAAGATTTATGCAACAACCTCTCTCCTGAGCATTTCTGGACTTAAAAGTGGAAAACAATATAAAAACACTAAAACAGATATAAAATACATCAAAATCACTCTAACAACACCTTATCCCCCAGGATGTTCCCCCTTTGACCAGGCTCAGGATGCTCCCAATGCTCTCCAGGGTAACTCTGTTTTGCAGCCTCGCCAGAAAGTAAAAAAGGGATGTGGACAGAATCGAATGGGTACAGAGGAGAGCGACGAGGATGATCAGGGGGCTGGAGACCAAGCCCTACAAGGAAAGGCTGAGGGAGTTGGGAATGTTTAGTCTGGAGAAGAGGAGACTGAGGGGGACATGACTGCTCTCTTGAATTATTTGAAGGGCTGTCAGAGGAGGGTAGGGAGCTGTTCCTGTTGGCAGCAGAGGATAGGACTCACAATAATGGGTTTAAATTTTGGGTGGAAAGGTACCTGCTGGATATCAGGGAAAGAAGTTTTACAGTAAGAGTTGTTCGACAGTGGAACCAGCTACCTAGGGAGGAGGTGACCCCCCCCCCGGGGAGTCTTTAAGCAGAGGCCGGACAAGCACTTGTCAGGGATGCTCTAGGCTGATCCTGCATTAAGCAGGGGGTTGGACTAGGTGGCCTGTATGGCCCCTTCCAACTCTATGATTCTAAGAATAAGCATCCCCCTAACCCCTTTGAGGAGGCTGCCCCACAAGCACAGGGCAGCTGCTTAAGAAGCCCAAGCTGGAATGTTGAAGAACATGCCTTAGGCAAATGGGATACTGACAATAGACCTTGACAGAAAACTGCTGCAAGAGAACATTCAGGAACAGGCAACCCTTCAAGTATGTGGACCCCAAATCATGATGGGCTTTAAAGGTGAGCACTGACCCACTGAATTGGACCCAGAAAGTAATGAGCAGCCAGTGAAGGGACCGCAAAATAGAAGCAACACAGTTCTACTAGCTAGCCTCCTGTAATAAACAGTCATCTGAATTTTGCACCAGCCCCAATTTCAGGATCGTCTTCAACAACTGCCCCACATACGTGTTACTGTAATCTGGGCTCAAGGATATTGAAGCATGCATAAGAATGACCAGATCTAGCATCTACAAATAGGGAGCCAGCTTCAAAAACAACTGTAGGTGGAAAAAGCATTTTTGACTGTCATGGACAACTATTTCTCCAACAGGAGACCAGGATGCAGCAGGACTCCAAAGCCCTTAGTGGAAAGCTGCATACTGCCAACACAAGGAAAAGCATTTGAAACAGTGGTCCTACCAGCCAGCATCCCCTCCATCTTACCTGGATTCAACTTCAGTTTGTTCTCTCTCAGCCACTTGACTACTATATTCAAACTAAAGTCACTTTTCAATGGGTTGTTTGCAGCAAACCACCTAGACCCATAAGGATGTCTCTCAAACAGCAGCTGGGTAACCCTTCAAGAGGGTGAGTGGCAACCAGGGATAGATCCTTTTGAAATGGTACTCTTATTTATGGAACACCTTCCTCCAGAGACATTCCTACCACACCAACACTGTGGAGGACAATTTTATTCTCCTAAAGCTTCGATGGATGGATTCATTGATCCTTCTGTTATCATCCAATCCAATTAAAAAAATCCAATTTAAATTTTAAAAATCTGGTTTATATAAAATAATTCTGAATTTTTAATGTTTTTTTAAAAAATCATTTATTTTTATGTACCCTGCATTAGGTTGAAGACAAAGACATAGTACCATACCACAAAACTTCATTCGTGACGCATGCCTTTTTATTACTACATATTACAAAGTCTCCTCTTACCTTTGACAATCTTTTTTGCACAATCATTATATACTTGCTCCTGTGACGTGTGAGACTGGAATACATGATCAAATACATAGGGCTTGGACTGAAAAGACATACAAAGATATCAAACTATAGACAAAAAATCATATCAGCTGAATCAAATCTTTACAGTATCCCAATTATTTTATTATTGGCTTGAGTGTAACTGCCGATCTAAAGATATATTCTTACCTACAGTTACAGTGAACACTAAAAAGGCTAATTTATATTCTTTCCATCTGTAGAACTTATGTTGTAATAAACTTCAGTTCAATGCATGACTGGTAAAGATATGTAAAATGCTAAAATGTAGTAATAATTTGTTTACTTAAAATATTTATAACCCACCTTATCTGTTCAAACTCAAGGTGGTTAACAAAGCAGCAAGAGCTGACAGGACACAAAAATCAACTATCAGTCAAAAACATTTTAAAATGCACAATTAAAAACACAGCCAAATCTGCCAAAGCAGTTTACTCTCCACCAAATGCCCTCTGGAATAAAACCATCTTACATGCCTTCTAGAAGGCAGTACACATACAATAAGTAAACAGTTGAAACACAAAGAAGTGCTAGCACACAAAACACAATTCATTGGGATAAAACAGAATTTCCTCTGATTTTTCTCCCTGAAGTGTTTTATTAGCCAAGTGTTACATAGACTTTGAAACTATACCATTATTAGTTTTGTGTGAAGGCAGCCACATCAGAATTAGTCCTTTCACTAGTTTTACCATTCAGCTCCTTATTGTGGCACCCTAGCAAGTATTTCAAGCGCAAGACTGAAGAGCTGTCTTACTGTGGGAATTAGTTCAGTCTGATAGTTGATAGGTTAAAAGTAATAGTTTCAGTATTTCCTATATTTTATCTACTATGTCAGAAACTAACAGTGCCATCCTAAGCAGTTACATCCTTTTAAGCCCACTGATCTGCATGGATGTAGTAGGATGTAACTGTTCTTAGAATGGCATCGTAGGCTATTTCTTGTATCTTACATATGAGCTTTTGTTTGTCCCTACACACACATATATACATTCTCTGTCTCACACACACACACACAAGGAACTAAAAAAAAGCACAGTCAGGGCAAGAACCACCGGTAACTTTCAGGTTACAGTTTCTTGAGGTAGACAAGTGCCTTTATACAAACCAAGTAGTAGGAACTACCCAACAAGCCCATAAACACTCCATGACAGATATGTATTTTGTTCTTCTGGGAAGCCCCTCCCTCAGTGCTTTGCTCTGTTAAATAGAAATACTAATCAACTATAATAGCCAGAATACTCCACCATAGATGTATGTAAAGTCCAAACCCTACCTGAAAATTAAACGAAAGACAGATGGTCTGATGACCCAGGGACTCCTTTTAAGATTACAATATAACTTTATCGGTACAGCAAATCATTAAGACTATGATCCAAATGGAGCACCTTGAGGTTTGATTGAATAGAGCAAACCTCCACTGCAATCAATAGAACTCTATACTAGTTGATTGTGCCCTAAGCATATAGAGGCCACATTTCAAACAGTCAGATTTGTTGGAAATAAAACCTTATCATTCTAGCTGGAACTTCTAACACACCTTTATCCTTCAAATGCTCTTGAGATCATAACCTTTGCATAATATCGGTGTTTTATAAATATTTATTGTTGATTCAGAGCCATCAGTGAACCTTACATCTGACAGATTAACATAAGCCAAAAATAAATAAAGATGAAGTGATAATACTGCAAAGCACAGCTTCTTTTGAAACAAAAAGGTTTTGCCAAGACAAGTTAAAAATGGAAATGTATCCTGCATTTTTCAAACTGCCAGGAGAGGAATATTTCTTGATTAACAGTTCCATGTGAAGAAAGAAAAGAACAAAAGCACAGGAAGAAATTCCTTCCAGCCTTTAGTATACCTTGAACTCTCAGAATTCAAGTTGTATTATAAAAACAAAGCTCGACTCCCCAGTATCTTTTGATAATACAACTTTCATAGCATTACTATCACATACACCAAGTCTACTGGCAAGTTCAATAAAGGCAGAAATGAGTGAGTGCTCCCCATTTTGTTTATATGTATTTTTCCTAATGCTTTCAGATATCTACTTTTTGTTATTGGTTTTGGTATAAAGCAGGGATTCTCAGCTTTTTTTTATTTTGCAGGCATCTTTGGTATTTTGGAAGAGTTGTGGGTACCACCAGAAAATGGCTGTTGCAAGAGGCAAAGCCAAAAACATAAGCTTGTACACGCACACACATAAGCATACACAAACACACTCTAGAGAATGGGACATGGTGAATAACACAGAGGAAGGAACAATGCTGGTTTTCCACAATACTTGCTGTCTTACCCCCTCCCCTTCCAATCTACTGATCCTGCTAGCATGCTTGGATTAACAGTAATAAACATTGGGATTGACACAGCTGATACCAGAAACCTGCAAACCAGCTATGTCACTATGATGGCAAATGTTGTACAGTTGCCGGAGAAAGACAACATCTGGAAGCACATGGATTCAAAACTTCAGCAGGAAGCACTGCAGCCACACTTTACCACTCACCTGCACCATGTATACAGTAAGGTTTGAAACAAGGTTTGAAACATGGTTTGAAACATGTATACAGTAAGGTTTGAAACATGACAAGCCCAGCAATTTCTACAAAAAATTACATAGCAAGTGTGGCTTTCAGACCTCCGACACTACGCACCAGACAATCAACAGCAAGACTTCTTTCAGGCCACTGAAAGACTTTGCCCACTGACAGCCAGCCAGCATAAAGTGAAAAATTCTTTTCCTTTGCAGTTCCTCAAACTTTGCAGAGAACTTATGGGAGGGTGTCTTGACAGCTTCCAAACTTCTGTAAACCGTAGCAAGGACTGATCCAGCCTACTCCTCAAAAACTGAGTCAGTGACAATGATAAATGATGGCTGGTTGCAGTTTATGAGCCTCTGGCAGCTATGGCACATAACCCTGCGCCCAAATTCACCTAAGGGCATCTTGAGAGCGAGTATGGTGTAAAGATTAGAATGTCGGACTAGGATCTGGGAGACCAAGGCTCAAATCCCCACTGTGCTTATTTTTTATTTATATCCTGCTTTCCCCCGATTGGAGACCTAGAGCAACTTTTCACATGGTTTCCCCCCTCCTCAGCCAGCGTGGTGTAGTGGTTCAGAGTGGTGGTTTGGAGCGGTGGACTCTGATCTGGAGAACCGGGTTTGATTCCCCACTCCTCCACATGAGCAGCGGACGCTAATCTGGTGAACTGGGTTGGTTTCCCCACTCTTCCACACTAAGCCAGCTGGGTGACCTTGGGCTAGCCACAGCTCTCCCAGCCCTACCTACCTCACAGGGTGTCTGTTGCGGGGAAGGGAAGGTGATTGTAAGGCGGTTTGATTCTTCCTTAAGTGGTAGAGAAAATCAGCATATAAAAACCAACTCTTCTTCTTCCACAGTTCTCATAAACACCATCTTGTGAGGGTAGGTTAGGCTGAGAAATTGTGACAGGCCCAAGGTCAGCTAGTGGATTTCCATAGCAGACCAAGGGATTCAAACTTGGTCGTCCCAGATTCTAATCTGATACTTTAACCACTATGCCTTGCCAGCCCTCTGCCAAGGATAATATCTGTGTCACCATGGGCCAGCACGCACATTCACAGAATCATAGAGTTGGAAGGGACCACAAGGGTCATCTAGTCCAACCCCCTGCACAATGCAAAAAATTTACAACTACCTCCCCTCCACACACCCAGTGACCCCTACTCCATGCCCACAAGATGGCCAAGATGCCCTCCCTCTCATCATCTGCTTAAGGTCACAGAATCAGCATTGCTGACAGATGGCCATCTAACCTACAGCACAAGGTTATTATAGGAAGATAAAATTGAAGCAAGGAAAACAGTGTAAGCCTCTCTACCTCTCACTGGAAGAAAGGGGAAATATACATGAAGTAAATAAGTCTTCATACAAAGTCCCCTATGAATTTATCTACATTTCATTCAATTTTGATTTTTGTAATAAATACTACGTAGCTGGAATGAACCCCTACTCTAGTGCTGTTTCGTCAGTGAATATCCTTGTCCATTGTGAGGTGATCGGTTCTGACAGAGGGGGAGACATGTGTCTTGAAGTTTCCTAAAGACACATGTAAACACCATTAGAGAAGTGTATCAACAGATTCCCAAGCCCTGGCATGTAAAGAGTATGGTAAAACCAAGGTGCAAGACTGAAATGTCTCACAAAGTTCCCTGTTAGACATGCAAAAGTATACAGCACTAAACAAACACAGACATGCAAATAGCTACTAGGTAGCTTACCAGTGGCAGGCAACATATGTTTCAAGTGATTTGGTATCCCTGTCTGAGATGTTCACTGTTTGTGTCAAAATGTGACTTAAACCGAATGAGTGTCTGGGCAGCTAATGGATGAATGGGCCTGTCTCAGTGGTGGACTGAACTATGAAGTCTGTTCGTCTGTTACAATTACTCAACTCTATGCAATCTTCTACAAATACAGAAATTAACGTCGACACACCATTTAAATAAAAAATAAAACAGGGCATTGTGGCCAAAGAATACCATCAGAAAATCTTGAAAGTGGTATTGAGAGGTGGCAAAAGATGTTTCATATTCCATATTTTGCGGGAAACATGTTTCATACGCCATTATATAGTGTTCCTAATTCATCCTAAAAGCTACTGCATGGGGTGGCTAAGCTGACTGCCAAGCATGTCTTTTTCAAGTTTACATACATAGGTAGGGGGTTACCGCACTTGTATTCCCAGCGATGTATTAAGAGTTTGAAAACGTTATAAAAAATACTGTTCGCACTTTGTTTGGCCCCTTTAGCTGTGAAGATGTCTTCCAACCATTTTTTAGCTGTGGTATCCAAAAACCCTTTTAAAGCGATGTTTTTTATAACATTTTCAAACTCTTAATACATCACTGGGAATACATAATGCGGTAACCCCCGTAGTCTTCCCAAATACTGTGCAGTACCAATGAAGCTACGTTGCCTTGATGTACTTCCTCAATCTGTGGAAATGTAAAATTGGGTGATTCCTAAATTTTGTTGGCTTTGGTTGTAAACATCTACTCTGTACTGTCAGTTTGTTTTACCTGGCATACTAGCCGCAAATAAAATTTATTATTTATTTAGTCTTCCCAAATAACCTCCACATAAATATTTAGTTTGAGTGTAAATGTCTCAAAGCAATCGGCAAATATAGCATTCTGACTAGAACTTTAATATTTAAGAAAGAAGTTTCAATTGCCTCTGCAGCTTCTAAAGAAACCTTTCACTTGCTTTGCGATACTGAACACACAGCAAAGTAAAAGATTTTTAAAAGGCAGATAGTCCTCTATTGATTTATACCAGGAGTCCCCAACCTTTTTAAGCCTGTGGGCACATTTGGAATTCTGTCACGGCATGGTGGGTGCAGCAACAAAATGGCTGCCTCAAAATGGCTGCTGTAGAAGGCGGAGTCAGCCACAAAACAATTGCCACAGCTTAACTTCAGTAACACGGTATAGATCTTTGTGCTATGGTGGCAGCTGCTGCCAAAGCAACATTAAAAAAAATCTGCACTGACAATCAAATCTCCAATAGTCAATCAGAAGTCTTGTTGGGCAAAAGCCCTACATGACCCCTCCACTTCCTAAAAACACTTGGTGGGTGCCAGAAAAGATGTAGGCGGGTGCTACGGCATCCACAGGCGCCCCTGATTTATACTGTAACATTTGATTTTAAAGTTAGTCCAAAAAGAAGAATCAACAATTAATGTTATAGTGAATCTAAATGCTAGGAGAAAATGGTGAAGTTCAGTGATGTGAGGCAGAAATTTTTCCAAAATGGAAAATTTTTCCAAAATGGAAAATTTTCCAATGCATTTTTTCTCTGTGGAAAACGTTCCATTCCACATATGTAAATATAGCCTGTTTATGGTTGGCACGGTTGTTCTGCTGCAAAGCAATCCTGTTAGATGGGTTAATGTGGGGTATGAAGCATGGACAAACCGCGATGCTTGTACATGGTCCAGGCTTGCATATGGTTCTTTTGCTAACAGTAAGATATTTATTTAAATTCAAATCTGAAAAAATTCTCATTTAAATCTTCCTGGAAAATCTTGGTGTTGTGTTGGTGAAAGGGTACAAGGTATGTTTTTTCCTTGAGCAGTATTCATTTTCTCCCTACTGGATGAAAACTACTTCAAGAAAGAGGCAGGCACTGTGCCTTAAAACAGCAGGGTTCTGCAAAGGATGGGTAAATGGCAAACGTGAAAAGGTCATTGTAGGTAACTACAAACACCTTCTAGCTCACAAAAGTGTGCTAGTCTACCACTGATGGAGGCGGGGAGGGCAAGCATTCTCCAAACCCTGCCCCAAAATGTGGTGATGGCTGCCAACTTGGAAGGCTTTAAGAGGGGAGTGGACATGTTCATGGAGGATAGGGGTATTCATGGCTACTAGTTAAAATGAATACTGGTCATGATGAATACCTATTCTCTCCAGGATCAGAGGAGCATGCCTATTATCTTGGGCGCTGTGAACACAGGCGGGATGGTGCGGCTGCAGTCATCTTGTTTGGGGGCTTCCTAGAGGCACCTGGTTGGCCACTGTGTGAGCAGATTGCTGGACTTGATGGGCCTTGGTCTGATCCAGCAGGGCTTTTCTTATGTTCTTATGTAAACCGCCGAAGAGCACAACCCAAGACCTCATGCAGTTTTAGGCATAGGAATCTGCTGTATGCTTGGACACAACTGAGAAGCAACTCATAGCAATACTGGTATGAGTGCTGGGACTCACGTACTCCTTTCCAGGACCCACAAACTGCTTCCAGAATTCTAGCACCCCTTGAACTGTGCTGCCCAAGGTAGTTGCCTGCCATTTTTTAAAAGGTAAAGCCAGCACTGAGCTTGTTCACATTGTCCCTCCTCTTTCCCAATTCAACCAGCAGACTATCAGGCAGTACTTGGCTGCTGTTACAGACTGTTGTGGGAAAGAGGCGAAGCAGGAAGGAGCAAAGCTCAACTCCAAAAGATACAGAGGCAAACAGGGACTTGACTAGCCAAATGCCTTCTGTGGATCTTCAAGTATTCAGTGAGAAGGAGAATAAGGGATACAAAAGAGGTACTATTTTGCCTAGAAGCGGCTTTTGCTCACTGAATGCTATCATACAAGTGGCAATTTGAGTCTCTAGTGTAGCTGATAGAGGGTCACTGATTGTTTTGGGGGAGGGGGTTATTTGACCATTAGACTTATTTAATTAAATAAAAATACATAGGCCCTTTACAGAGTAGCAAAAGGGAAAGTCATGCAAGCGCTATGGCCCCTTTACCAAGAAAGGCACATACAGAAGAAGCAATAGGTGGGGGACAAAAGGGTAAGGGGAGCTATGCCCTAACCCCTCTCTTGCTGCATTCTTCTCTTTCTTTTTAGTATTTTTCTACCAACCTAGCTCTGATACCTGAAGTGACCCAGGGAAGGAAAAAAACATTACTAACGAAGAAGCACGGTGTCAGAAAACTGAAGGAAGGAGGACCAAAGCCATTTAAAGCTTTAAAAGTCTGGCAGCAGAGTACTCAAGGTGGCAAAACAAAGGACAGAAGACAGCTAAGACTAAATTTTTATTTTCAAATCTAGCAATATCTTACTGACTCATTAGCCTAAAGGCTTACCACCCCATCCCTTACATCTAGGGGTTAAAGAATTCTCTATCACTCACCAATGCCTAGGACCTTTTTCAACTCCTGCCCACTTCTCACTTATCATCTTAATCTGTGTCATGGATCCCATCCCAAAGTGTGGCCCAGATGGAATTACTCTTCCTTGTCCACAGCATGAGGGCACAACGTATTGCTCACCTTTAAAAACCTTCCTATAGTTTATAATTGTCTACTGTTCCATCTTCACAACTACTGCAGCAAAGGTTAGTGTGATTCATATTTTTCAGATCGCATCAGACTGAGCCCAGAGCTTAAACTGGGATTTGACTCAAGCCCACCACTGTGAAGTCCCTTCCACCCATATATACACGATATTTAACTAGGTATTTTATTAAACTGGCAAGTGGTTTTTCCCATCTTCTTTCACTGAGATCACCAGGATGGATTTAAATAAACCACCATGTGTCTGATCTTTTTACAAGAGGAACCTATTAGAAAAGGAATTAAGTACAGAGACCAGGCCTCCAGACAACTGAACAGATACATATGAGTGCAAAGGGAGATACAAAATAGGCCAACAGTGATTGGTATAAAGTGAATAAACTACTGACCCTATTACTAACATCCTGACCTGCATTTATATGAAGGTTATAAAAAGTGAACCTGTTCTCAGCAAATGTTAAAATAAGCCAAATATCCAACAGCCTGAATAAGCTTTAAATTGTAAATGTAACGCAAAGAGCTAATTTTATCAAGGTGCCAGTCAAGAATTGTTTTTCTCCAAAATTTGATTTGGGGTGGCTCAGTGGTAGAGCATCTGACTTGTATGCAGAAAGGTCCCAGGTTCAATCCCTGACATCTCCAGTTAAAATGATCAGGTAGTAGATGACGTGGGAGGGAAGGCAGCAAGGTATAGCCCGACCTCGTAAGCTAAGCAGGGTCGGTATTTGGAAGGTATACCACTAAAGAAGACTCTGCAGAGGAAGGCAATGGCAAACTGCTTTTAGGGGAGGGGCTGTGGCTCAGTGGTAGAACATCTGCTTGGAATGCAGAAGGTCCCAGGTTCAATCCCCGGCATCTCCAGTTAAAGGGACTATGCAAGTAGGTGATGTGAAAGACTTTAAAGAGCCGCTGCCAGTCTGAGTAGACAATACTGACTTTGATGGTCCAAGGGTCTGATTCAGTCTAAGGCAGCTTCATGTGTTCAAAAGCAGCCTGCGGAGTCACAACTGTTTTTAACCAAAGCCAGTTTTAAAATAAAAATCTATAGACGTAATGAGACACGACACTGAAATTAGCACAAAGCATTTCAGACCTAAGAAAAGAAGGAAATGTAGTCTTGTAGAACCAACCGATGCACATCATGGGAACAGCTATAGTAGAAGTCAATCTTATTTTATTCATTGGGACTTACTGTCAGGAATTGCAGCCTGTGTACACTGATATTTGTTTTTGTCGTAAGCAAACTATTATTAGAGCTATTTACCTATGTCCCTTCTCCCACGAAATCTCTACGCGGAACAGACTTCCTGCAGAAGTGATACTGTACCTGAAGTATTTAAATGCCAAGCATTGCTTCAGGTACTATAAAAACTTGTCTTCTATATAAGCACTACAAACTTACTTAAGCAGCATCAGGCAAGGACAAGCAGAAAAGCTGGCAGGATACAACCCAACGATTATTGACAGACTCCAATATATACTGTATTTTCTGGCGTATAAGACTACTTTTTAACCCAGGAAAATCTCAAAAGTCGGGGGTCGTCTTATACGCCGGGTGTCGTCTTATACGCCGGATGCTGAATTCCGAGCCGGACTGGAGAATCTGCCTGGGGAGCCGCCTCCGCTCTGTCCATGTCCGGCAGAGGAGGGAGGGGAGGCGAGCCCGGCGAGGGCACTCACTGCCCAGCTCGGAGTCGGAGCCAGGTGCGCCGGGGTGCACGGAGGGAAGTGCTCGGCTGTGCTCCAGCGGCAGCGCAAGGCAGGCATGCGGCTGGCTGGCCGGGGCTGGGGTGGCCACTCTCTTCTCCCGGCACAGGGTGTTTTGGCTGCCGCCTAGCACACCCAACATGCCCCCTTTCCTCCCCAGCCTCCGCTTCAGCTTCTGTCTTTATGGGCTTCCCTCCCCTCCAAACCCTCCTTTAGCCCCGCCCTCCACGGGCCGTCGGCTCAGTCCTCCCCTTGCCTTTAGCCTCACCCTTCTCGAGGGCCCTTACTCTCACCCCCGTCCCCCTCTTCTTCCCCGCCCCAGGAGGACCGGGGGTGGCCGCGGGATTGGGGCGCAGTCTCGAGGGCTGGCCCCAGGCCGCGGACTCGGGACAATCCCAAACTCTATATTTTAACTGTAAAAATGGGTGGTCGTCTTATACGCCCAGTCGTCTTGTACGCCGGAAAATACGGTAGATTCCATTAGCATTTGGAGTCCGAACATGCAAGCTTTAAGTGACTTGGCTTTTGACCATCCCCTCCCACACCCATCCTTATTTTCAATCACAGTGGCTTTATAAGGGCTTTATTTTATAAGCTGTAACTACACCACCAGCAGCCAGCGCAGTTCAAATAGCTGAAAACATAAGCTTGAGGTCTACTAATGTATTTCCAAGTCCATCTTTTTTTTTTTTGGATACTCTTTTATATTCGTTACTCCCATGTTTGCAAGCTTCCTCTGAGTCGACACTTTACAATTAGCAAACTGAAGAGGTATAAGCCACCATAAATGATGAAGGGTGGAGCAAAAAACTGTGACGTGAATTGCCAGCTATGAAAATGCATTTACAATATAGCAGTTCTATTACCCCCCCTCTCCCCCGCTTCACATAAACGACAAAGCCAGCAATTTAGATGACAGGCTGAACAGTAAGCTATGAATCCTCCAAAACATCCCTGCTGAGGTTATAACACCCGAGGAGACTAATCCCCTCCCCCAAATAAGATCCGATCTGTAGATTCTAGTCCATACAAAAGAGGGAGGGAGGGAGGCAGACAGGGAGATCAGAGCCGAAGGTCTCCCCAGCTGCTTCTGCTACCACCGAGGCCAGCGCCCAACCCCTTAAACCAGTGGTTCTCAACCTTTTTTGCTCCATTCCCCCCCTTTCACCATTGTTCAGAATATAATTCCCCCCCTTCCCAAGACTTCTCCACACCCATCTCTCCCCTGGACATCACAGACTCTTCTGCACACCACGCCTAATCCCATCACGCCTGCGATTCACATTGACATACTGTTAACATTTACATACTAATGCTTGTCTGAATTCACTCTCCTCTGCTTAAAGACAGATGGATTCACATTCTAGCTGTATCTGAAGAAGTGAGCTGCGGCTCACGAAAGCTCATACCCTACCAGAAAATATTGTTGTTAGTCTTTAAGGTGCTCCTGGACTCTTGCCCTTTTCTACTATCTGAAGAAGTGAGCTGTGGCTCACGAAAGCTCACACCCTGCCAGAAAAGATTCTTGTTAGTCTTTAAGGTGCTCCTGGACTCTTGCCCTTTTCTACTACCTTCCCAAGATAGTCTAACTAAAAAAATAAAAAAAACCCTACAATTTTACAGATTGTACATAATCTGCAGGACATCACACTTTGCTGAACAGTGGTGCACCCCCCCCCTTGCTGAGAGCCCCTGCCTTAAGCTCTCCCTTGCCATTCATTGATTTCCCCCCTCCCTGCTCTGCGCCCTCGACCCCACCTCGGCTCTCCCCGTCGCCAACCCCCATGGCCGCTCACACACGCCCCCCCCCAACACGTCCACACCTCGGAGCACCCAAAGCCACAGCCCTCCCGCGCCGCCGCCCCCTTCTCCCACCCGCTACCCGTCGCCACCCAGCCCCTCCGACCTCTATTTCCCCCCCCACAATAGGGAGGGGTGTGTGTGGGGGGGGTCTCCCTCCCCCGCTCCCCCCCCCACTCACCGCGATGACGACGGTGTCCTCGCCCTGGAACTTGGCGATGTACTTGTCGCCCCTCGTCACCTCGGAGTCGTTGAGGGGCCTGAAGCGACACATCACTTTGATGTTGCACTCTGCCGGGTCCGCCATTTTAGGCCGAGGCCCACCCCGCCTGCCCGGCCCTCAGGGCGGCCGCGGGGTCCCCTCCTTTCGCCCCGGCTCTAGGGACCGGCCGGGCGCCGCCGTCGAGAGGCGCGCCGCTCTGAGTGAGGAGGCCCGGGGAGAGGGACCGGTGCTAGGCCGCCGCCGCCGCCTCCCGCACTCACTTCCTCCCCAATATGGCAGCCATGGCGGCGCCTGCAGCCGGCGAGCGCGGCCCCGCCCCTTTCCCCCGCACGGCGAGGCAGGGAGGGGATGACGTCACCCTCTGCAGAGAAGGCCGCCGGCGCGCCGGGGCTGTGGTTTGGGTTTTTTTACTGCGCAGGCGCAGAGACGGGCCCCGCGTCCCTTCTTTTTATTTTTTTTAATAATATTTTTTTTATTTTCTTAATTTGACATAGGGACATATCAAACAGTATCCAATATTTAAAATAATAATTTTATTTAATTTGACATAGGGACATATCAAACAGTATCCAATATTTAAAATAATAATTTTATTTAATTTGACATAGGGACATATCAAGCAGTATCCAATATTTAAAATAATAATTTTATTTAATTTGACATAGGGACATATCAAACAGTATCCAATATTTAAAATAATAATTTTATTTAATTTGACATAGGGACATATCAAACAGTATCCAATATTTAAAATAATAATTTTATTTAATTTGACATATGGACATATCAAACAGTATCCAATATTTAAAATAATAATAATAATACTAAAAAAAACCCACAAAGTTCCTAAATTAACAATGCATTGACTTCCCCCTCTCCCTCTTCCGTCTAAAAATAAATTGTATAAATTTAAATTTTTTTAAAAAAAATATTTTTTTATTTTCTTAATTTGACATATGGACATATACAACAGTATCCAATATTTAAAATAATAATAATAATACTAAAAAAAACCCCACAAAGTTCCTAAATTAACAATACATTGACTTCCCCCTCTCCCTCTCCCGTCTAAAAATAAATTGTATAAATTTAAAAAAATTTAAAAAAAATATTTTTTTATTTTCTTTATTTGACATATTGACATATACAACAGTATCCAATATTTAAAATAATAATACTAAAAAAAACACACAATTAAAGTTCCTAAACTAACAATAAATTGACTTCCCCCTCTCCCTCTTCCGTCTAAAAATAAATTGTATAAACTTTTGCTAACGGAACTAATCCCTTTACTATTTTAATTAACATACTTCTATCTAACATCCTTAAATCAATAATTAATATAAAATTAATGAAGGTGTAAATACGGGATTAGATCAACAAATATTCTAAACATGGTCCCATTAAAAATTAATTTTTCCCAAAAGTAAACACACAGTTTAACAGTTAAAGTAGTCAATAAAAACAAATAGGAACCAGCGTCCCTTCTTGATGTCATTCTTCTCTCCCTCATGCCCCCCCCCCCCGCGCAACGCCCAGACCGCTCCCGTTCGGAAGCAGGAGATTGTAACGCGCAGGCGCACAATGATTGGGGTGAAGGGAGGGAGAGCGGGAGACCGCGCGTTGTTCCGCGCAGGCGTAGTGAAACGCTGGAGGAGGGCGTGGGGAGGGAAGGCGCTGCAGGTGTAGGGCGAGAAACTAGAAACGTAAGAACATAAGAAAGGCCACCCTGGGTCAGACCAAGGCCCATCAAGTCCAGCAGTCTGTTCACACAGAGGCCAACCAGGTGCCTTTAGAAAACCCACAAACAAGACGACTGCAGCAGTATTATCCTGTCTGTGTCCCAAAGCATCAAATATACTAGGCATGCTCCCCTGAACCTGGAGAGAATTTCCACCAGCAATAAATCATTAACCTTTTCCCTAACATTCACACATTTAGCACCTGATTTTAAAGGCATAATATATAATAATTGGCATCTAGTAAGCCACGTACCAGGATGTGATTCATTACCAAAAATAGGCTTGAAAAAGACTATGGCTATCAGAGACCATCTCATAAGATCAGATATTATTCCAAAGAGATTTCCACAACCCATAGTCAAAGGACACTATGCCTGTGGGAGATATGTCCAATGTAATTTGTCCTTACCAGTGAAAGAATTCATATGCCAGAAAACAGGTTTTCGTTTCATACTTAAATCATTTACTAACTGATTCTAAGGGAATTGTTTATATTATTAAATGTATATAATGTCCACTCCCCTCTTAAAGCCTTCCAAGTTGGCAGCCATCACCACATCCTGGGGCAGGGAGTGCCACAATTTAACTATGCATTGTGTGGAGAAATACTTCCTTTCATCTGTTTTGAATCACCTTCCAGCTTCAGCAGATTATAACCGTTATAAAGATGATAATACAGCTGTTATACGTCAATATAATAACAAGCAGTCGATGAACTGTTATATATACTGTATTATGTATACTATTAAATGTACTGTAACATTATATACATTGTGTTCTAATTCTGTAATCCTAGATCTGGTGCTTTGTTTATTGGACTGATCGCATTGTTTCTGCAATCTGCTTTGAATCTCAGTGAGAAAGGTGAACTATAAATGAAATAAATAAATATTACAATAGTAAGCGTAGGATGCCCTGACCTGGATGGCCCAGGCTAGCCCGATCTCATCAGATCTCAGAAGCTACGAAGGGTCAGCCCTGGTTAGTATTTGGATGGGAGACCACCAAGGAATACCAGGGTTGCCGTGCAGAGGAAGGCACTGGCAAACCACCTCTGTTAGTCTCTTGCCATGAAAACCCCAAAAGGGGTTGCCATAAGTCGGCTGCGACTTGACGGCACTTTACACACACACAAGTGTACAATAGCATTGAACACTAAAGTTATATATAATATATATCATATTCACTGTTCAAAGTGCTTCATACATTATCTTGATGTATACCTTACAGTAGTCATATAAATTAGGCTAATATAATACATGTTATAGACAGTGGAGGAGAAGATCCTGAAAGAAAACTGGCATATGCCTAAGGGTGAGTTCATGGCTGAGATAAGAGTTGATCTAGGGACCTCCCATATCACTGTCTGCAAAGGTGGTAACCAGAGATGTGACTTTTTTTACTGGTGGTACCTTGCCTTTAGGAGCCCCGTGGCGCAGAGTGTTAAGCTACAGTACTGCAGTCAAAAGCTCTGTTCACGACCTGAGTTCGACGGAAGTTGGTTTCAGATGGAAACTCCCGATGGAAGTCGGTTTCAGGTAGCAGGCTCAAGGTTGACTCAGCCTTCCATCCTTCCGAGGTCGGTGAAATGAGTACCCAGCTTGCTGGGGGTAAAGGGAAGATGACTGGGGAAGGCACTGGCAAACCACCCCGCAAACAAAGTCTGCCTTGGAAACGTCGGGATGTGATGTCACCCCATGGGTCAGGAATGACCCGGTGCTTGCACAGGGGACCTTTACCTTTTTACTTTGCCTTTGGGATGCTCTTCCACCTTGAAACACACCTTCCACTTACGTTGCTGCCCTTTAGGCACCAGGCCAAAACATTTCTTTTTATCCAGACTTTTAACTGAGGTGTTCCAGCTTTGTTTAACTGTTTTTATGGTCTGTTTCATGGCTGTGGAATCATTTTTTATGCTGTTTTCATACTGATAAATTTTATGTTGCTGTTTTAATTAATTTATTGTATTATTTTTACTTTGTGAGCCACGTCAAGTGAATCTGTGGAAAGGTGGCAAATAAATACAGTGGCTCAAAATGGTGGGGGGGGGGCTCCCCTACTTCCATTCCTTATTGAAATAGATTTCTGCCACACCCCACCCCACACCTGCTCCTCAGGCCTCTTCTGGCTTCAAATCTGGCAGCATCAAAACCAACGCTACCATACAGACGTTTGGGTCATAAACAAGACTCCCAACTTCACTTCCTGTCCCTGTTCCCAAGGCTTCCTCCACACCACAGGAAAGACAAAATGGACCTTGCTTGAAGTGGCTCCTTATGAGCAAGGCATTCTTGTCTCCTCCCTCCCATGACTCCTAATCAAGGGAGCATGTCAGATTTGTGTCATTTTGATTCACCATTTTCTGTGCTTTAAGTAGGGTTGCCAACTTCTAGGTGGTAGCTGAAGATCTGCTATTACAACCGATCTCCTGTCGATAGAGATCAGTTCACCTGGAGAAAATGGACGCTTTGGCAATTGGACTCTATGGCATTGAAGCCCCTCCCCAAACCCCACCCTCCTCAGGCTCCGCCCAAAAAACCTCCTGCTGGTGGCGAAGAGGGACCTTGCAACCCTAGCTTAAAGAGACCTTATTTCTACCACACCCCAATGCATTCAAGCATCAAGTCACGTGATGTGCATATAACCAACCCTTGAATTCCTTGGTCTGGTTTCAGTTTGTCTTATCAAAGCAGGAACAGATGTGATGGAGTGCATTTTCAATCAAATGCCTCAGCAAAACAACATTGCTCTTCATTCTCAGCTCTCCTGATCTGAGGGAAGTGACAATATAGGGCAGCCCAAAGCAATGCTAATTTTAGCATGAGGGAGAGTTTGCAAGAATGCTGCACTATGAACTGTCTTCATAAGGCTTGGAAACAACCAGTGAAGGCCTCTCTGCATTATCATTTGGCAAAGTATTGACAATCATTTTCATCTTCAGGTTTGAATGAGAACTCTGCTATACAAACCAGGGGCTAGATGCAAATTTACATCTTAGTTCATTTAAGGCCACTCAGAGATGGCAGTCACCAATCTCAACTGGGAACATAAAATGGGCTTGACATTAAGGTATAAGGGAGTCTCTTGCCAAAACAGAGGAGCTTTGATTGACTCAGAACAGCCGAGACATTTCCTAAAAACAGCTGCATTATTTATCAGTGTTATTTGAGAAAGAGTCTGGTTAGGATTGCGTTCATGAGCACTTTGGTGACTTGCAGTATCATCCTAAGAATGCTTTCCTGGGAGTAAGCCCTACTAAATAGACCTGAGTAATATTCTGAGTAGATCTGCTTAGGGTTGCTCCCTCAGAACATGCATGAAGCTACCTTATACTGAATCAGTAGGGTTGCCAACCTTCAGGTACTAACTGGAGTTCTCCTGCTATTACAACTGATCTCCAGCTAATAGAGATCAGTTCACCTAGAGAAAATGGCCACTTTGGTAATTGGAGTCTATGGCATTGAAGTCCCTCCCCTCCCCAAACCCTGCTCTCCTCAGGCTCTGCCCCAAAAACCTCCCACCATTGGCAAAGGGGGACCTGGCAACCCTATGAATCAGACCATTGGTCCATCAAAGTTAGCATTGTCTACTCAGACTGACAGTGGCTCTCCACATTCTCAGGTGTCTTTCTCATCACCTATCTGGTCCTTTTAACTGGAGATGCTAGGGACTAAGCCTGGGACCTTCTGCATGCAAAATAGATGCTGTACTAGTGAGCCACAGCCCTTCCTAATATTGTTCTACACATTACTTGTTGCAGACTTTCCCAGTGGTTAGATGCTTATGGTTGCCAGCTCTGGGTTCAGAAATATCTGGAGATTTTGGGGGCGGAGCCTGAGGAGGGCGGGGTTTGGGGAGGGGAGGGACTCCAATGCCATAGAGTCCCATTGCCAAAGCGGCCGTTTTCTCCAGGGGAACTGATCCCTATCGGCTGGAGATCAGTTGTAATAGCCAGAGATCTCCAGCTAGTACCTGGAGGTTGACTACCCTAACCTGGAGACTGGCAACCCTAGTCCCAACCCACCCATTGAAGACCAACAAACGAATGGATGTAATCTAAATACACCTTGAGGAGTTTTGGTGTGATTTAACATTTGGACTAATTTCTTTCAGAGTTTAATGCAGTGTGATATGGCAAGTTTTAATTCTCTCGCTGTCAAGATCATGTTGTAGCAAGCCTACCCATCCATATATGGCTGAAGCTTTCAAGAAGGTGTTCTGCCTTAATCAGGGCAGAAACGGCTTTACCTCACAGCGAAAGAACTGCTGCAGGCGATCATTAGTCACAAGGCCGAGGGTGTGAACACGGCTTTTA
This sequence comes from Euleptes europaea, assembly GCF_029931775.1. Lineage (NCBI taxonomy): Eukaryota > Metazoa > Chordata > Lepidosauria > Squamata > Sphaerodactylidae > Euleptes > Euleptes europaea. The sequence continues at coordinate 62,100,637 of NC_079322.1, forward strand.
CAAGGCTGCTGTTCTTTGATGAAGTCTGCAGTGAGATGCTCTACAAGATTCCATAAATATTCCCATGTCCTTGTTTTTAATGAAAATTACAAAATACAGATACACCAGTCCAGGGAGCCACATGCACAGCAGTGGCCTCCTGGAGCTCCTGCTTGTCTGGAGGTGTCCATTCATGCCTGATCTCCCCTTCCACAGAAATGAATGGAGCAGCCTTTGCAGGTAGGGTGGCTCCATGTGTTGGGTTGCCAACCTCCAGGTGGTGCAAAAACAATCTACACAAGGCTCAGTTCTATACATATATTCAAAAGGAGATAGTCAATACAAAACGTGGTGCCAGCAATATCTATAGGTGAACGACAGTCAAGCAAGAGAACATTATACAAGAGAACAATTATACAATATTTTAATTACTTACCACTGTGTGTTTGGCAATAGAAATTTTACTAATTGTAATTTTAAAACATTGGGCACTCAGGCTGAAGAGGCCATCATTGGTGAAAGTGTCTATTACCTGGAAGACATTTCCATTCTACTATAAGTGCCAGCTTGGTCTCCGTTTGAAACACCTGCAGCACGTAGCCAGTGGATATAAAAGTCTGATTTCCCACTTGGACTCTTGGAAAATCTGTAGGAATTCTTTCTACTTTCGGGACCAGCTCTTACAAAGACTGAAATTATACTGGAAAGTCTTTAAGACTCAAAGAGAAACATTAGACATAGATTTGTTGTATATATTGTTCTTTGACTTGTCTTTTGATATTTTTGTATAATGTTCTCTTGCTTGACTGTCGCTCACCTATAGATATTGCTTGCACCACGTTTTATATTGACTATCTCCTTTTGAATATATGTATAGAACTGAGCCTTGTGTGGATTGTTTTTGCATAGCCTAGCATCACACTGTGAATTGTTTTGATAAACCTCTAGGTGGTGGCTGGAGATCTCCCACTATTACAACTGATCTCCAGGCGACAGAAATCAGTTCCCCTGGAGAAAATTGCCGCTTTGGCAATTGGACTCTATGGCATTGAAGTCCCTCCCCTCTCCAAACCCTGCCCTCCTCAGGCTCCGCCCCCAAAATCTCCAGGTATTTCCCAACCCGGAGCTGGCAACCCTATCCATGTGCATCAGAAGAACTCAAGACAGCTCAATCAGGACCTGGACTGAGGGCCCAAATAAATTTGTAATGTGGCCACATAACACATGCACACACTTGTATGTTCCCATCCCATAAATACAAATTTTGAGGCATGAAATAAATGTTTCTATGCTCAGGGGACATTTTAATAAAGGAAATTGGGTGTAGTTGATGGCACTCTTTATTGTTTGCACTATCTTGTTTTTATTGCACTGTTTTCGAATTTCTGTAATGGAATAATTCCTGTAGCCCAGTGCTTTGGTAGAGGAAGGGTGCATTAAACAGATAGTACCGTATTTATCCAAAAGGTTGGTGACCCTAAGTGATATACTCAAAAAGGTTATTTTATTACTGTCCTTGTAACTTGTATGCAAATGCAAGACAATTCCCTCTTTTTCTTGATGGCACACCTGGATAAAACCTAATCTTCCTTTTGGGTAAAGCCAATAAACCCATAATTTAAGCAGGTTAGCAAACATTTTCACTCATACATTGTAAATGTTACTGTAAAATATGTGTCCCTATTTTATCTGAAGACTTTGAGGATGCCTTTTATACCTTTTGTTAGTAGGTATACCTTGTATACCTTGTAACTTGTATGCAAATGCAAGACAATTCCCTCTTTTTCTTGATGGCACACCTGGATAAAACCTAATCTTCCTTTTGGGTAAAGCCAATAAACCCATAATTTAAGCAGGTTAGCAAACATTTTCACTCATACATTGTAAATGTTACTGTAAAATATGTGTCCCTATTTTATCTGAAGACTTTGAGGATGCCTTTTATACCTTTTGTTAGTAGGTATACCCATGCGCTAAATTTCTCGGGGGTTTGCCTGCCTGCCTGCCTACCTGCTCCATACGCAAGTTTACCGTGCAATCCTAAAGAGAGTTACTCTAGTCTAAGTCCATTCATTTCAGTGGGCTTAGACTGGAGTAACTCTCTTTAGGATTGTACTATCTGTCAGTCACTAAGGGAGAGCTGCATGACAGGAGCCCATGGCTTAGCGGTAGCACAGACTTTCTACGTTTCAGGTTCTTTCTCTGGCATCTCCAGTTAAAGAATATTAGGTTGCAACTGTTGGAAGGACCTTTCGTTGCCCAAGACCCTGGAGAACTGCTGCTTGCAAGTCAGAGTAAGCAGTACTGTGCTACTAGACCAACTGTAGGCACTTTCCTATGAACTTGGCAGGAATGTATCCGCATATAAATGTATGCACATGGAAACCAAGTGCCACTGCAGTATTTTCCTTCCGTAACCAATAGTGAAAGGTGTTGAACCGCTACAGTTTAATAACTATATCCAATATAATATTGACACCTAAAGCGCCATTGTGAGATTAACGTCCTTTGCGTGAGAACTGGAGGCTTTCCAGTGTGTTTTCATCTATTAAACATTGGGGAATATGTTGCTTTAATCTAAACTAGATTTAAAAGTGTGAATAATTTCAAAGTGAATATATTAGAGAAGTGGTTTCGACACACCTTTGCTGCAAACAGGTAAAATCAGCAATGATTCACGTGCATTTTCTCCTCTTCCACAGTCCCAGCACAACAGCATTATTTTGTATTGTTAGGAATCTTTGCTGTCAGATTCAAATGTTATCACATCTTGTAATCCGCTTACTGATTGCCTGATGTTATCATATTTGTAATCGCTTATTGATTGATTGACTAAAAGATTTTTTAAAAATCATACTTGTAATCCACGTTGGGTACCAGTGAGAAAGGCAGACTATAAATGAAAATAAATAAATAAATAAATTCTGAAGCATTTATTGTCATGGCAGCAAGTTCTTTCTGTTTCTAGGAAAGCCAGCTGTGCAGAGTACTGATTCTGTGCAGGGCACTGATGCCCTTCTGTCAGTCACACAGCCTGTCTGGCTGTGTGGAGGGCTGATTGACTGGTCTTTGTGGCAGTTAAGTAACACTTTGCCCCTTCCCCCCATCTTGCTCAGAGCAATCCAAGTCTTAAAAAATACAGTGTGTAAAAAAGGTGCTGAATAAACATTTAAATGAATAAGTGAACTGGGAACCAAAAGAAAGGTTAAACACACCCACCTAACCACACAATTTTTTTTTACCAAAGCTTGGGAGTTGGGGCAAAAAAAAAAAGGAGTTAGATCTAACTTAAATTTCATTGCTTTTTAGTTATATATGGAGCTGATTCCATATCGAAATAAATATTGATTGATTGACTCAAGTTAGCTGAAGTCATTTTGCTGCCAGAAGAGAAAGATCGGGGAGAAACAGAGTGAGTGAGGTCTATCTTCACACTGTGTGCCTGTTTTCACCCACACTGAAAGTATACCCACAAACCCTGCTACATTCAAGTTCATGACCGTACTGTTATTTATTTATTTTTTGCTAAGAAGTCGCAGCCGACTTATGGCGACCCCTGGTGGGGTTTTCAATGCAAGAGACTAACAGAGGTGGTTTGCCATTGCCTTCCTATGCATAGCAACCCTGGTATTCCTTGGTGGTCTCCTACTTACCATGGCTGACCCTGCTTAGCTTCAGTGATCTGACGAGATCGGGCTAGCCTGAGCCATGCAGGTCAGGACTGACCATATTATACAGCGGGTGTAATTCTTCCTCATTTTCAAGCTAAACGACATCAACAGTGAAACTAAGCATTTTTTTTAAATCCCCTTCTGATGGTGACTTACTTAAGCCATGGCTTTATCTGCTGAGCTATCCATTGTTGTGAACCAAGTAGAAAACGTGGAGTCATCCATAACAACAGAAGATGTCATTATCTGATTGCACTTAGCTGCACGCTGCCTAATTTAAGAGCTGCAGCGGAGCAGGGTGGAAGATTGGAAAGACTTTGGCTGCAATCCTATGTGTACTTACAAGGGAGTCAGTCTCCTAGGATATCCAAAAGCCTGGCAGAATGGTCTCGGGGGGTGGGGGGGGGCTCTACATTTAGAAGCCTTCCCTTCTCCCATGTGTTTAATTCTTCAGTATTGTTGTTCTTTATTTTTGCGTTGTGAGCCACTTTGAGTCCCCCGTTGGGGCAAAACGCAGGATATACCGGTAAATGAATAAAACAAAATCACGTTGTTGCACCCAACTGCCATTTCCCAAAGCTGTTCTTTTTAAAATAAAGGAACAATAATGGCTCACGTACACAAACTGGCACATCATGAGCAGGGAGCACCCTAGCAGGACTTCTGAACAAATGTGCGTAGAGTTTAAGAAGGAATTTGCAAGGTCACACCTAAGCTTTTTTTTTTTTTTTGGCCTCCCAACAGAATATTTACCAATGCAATGTTATTAGAGGGAGCTAACTCTATGACACACAAACATTAATGTCATGATTACCTAATGGACTTCTCCTTTAAAGAAGAAAACTCTGGGTGGCTGTGGTTTTGAATGCAGAAGTGGTGACGGGAATATTTAATCCTTTGCCCAAGTGTTATTTTTCTTTCCCAAATTGCTCATCCAAACGGCTTTCTCCTCCACCCCAAGGCTGGGCAGGCTCAACACATTTTGCCACCCAAAGTGCCTTCCTCTTGAGCCATGCCGCCAGGCCAAGTCTTGCAGCCTGGCGGTGGCAGCAGAAGCAGAGGGGAGGCACTCACCTCTTCCAGCGTGGTTAAGAGCGGTGGTTTGGAGCAGTGGAGTCTGATTTGGAGAACCAGGTTTGATTCCCCACTCCTCCACATGAGTTGCGGACTCTAATCTGGTGAACCAGGTTGGTTTCCCCACTCCTATACATGAAGCCAGCTGGGTGACCCTGGTCTATTCACAGTTCTCTTAGAGCTCTCTCAATCTCACCTACCTCACAGGTGTCTGTTGTGAGGAGGGGAAGGGAAGGTGATTGTAAGCCAGTTTGATTCTGCCTTAAGCAGTAGAGAAAGTCAGCATATAAAAACCAACTCTTCTTCTTCATTATCTGCAGCTATCACATCTTATAAAAGCATTCATTTGGGCACAAGGATTCTGCCAAGGCTTAATGTATCTACATAATGATATAATTATCCTGTCAAAATTGATTTGGCATCAGCAATTTGGATGTGATCTATAAAAAAAATAATGTAACTAAATTGCCATCACAGGTGTACAGGCAGACTAAAAAAAAAAAAAAAAAAACACCCAGCCCTACATCACCCTGATTTAAAAACCAGGATGCTGGATTAATCATATGACAGCGTGCATTGAAATTTCGCTCCCACAAAGCAAACAGTGTTCTCTTGTCAGGCTGCAACATATACAGTTTTGGGTTTACTAGCACTGAAAGCATGTTGAGCTTACTTAGAATTTGCAAAGCATGAGTATGCTAGAAAGTGTCTTGCGTCATTTATTTGGCTAACCCATCATGCCCTATTTACTCTTATGTAAATATTCCAAACACCCGATGTAATAGTCTTCATGCACCTGGTAATAATCTAGACATTTATATTGGCATAGAGTGGGACCTCAGATAATAATACTAGGCATTTAGAGTGTTCAAAGTGATCCACATTTCAGTAATTATTTTCACAACCCAGGAAGCTAGACCAGTATTATTACATCCTTATTGCAGATGGGAAGTGGACACAGTACTTTGCCAAAGACCACCTAGGGCAGGGAGGTTGAACTGATTTGTTACAAGGGCTGGATATGACATAAATGTCACTTGGTCAGGCTGGGCCATGCCTCGCCAGCCCAGATTGGGACTGGAGGGGGGGTGGCTTGTGGGCCAGATAAGAGCTTTCAAGGGGCCGGATCCATCCCATGGTATGTATGTTTGACACCCTGTCGTGGTACAGGCGAGGAGCGAGGGCTGTAAGCGTAGTCTAGGGGAACAGTCCAAGGTCATTCACAGTGAAGGCAAAGTCCGAGATATCAATACAGGCAAGGGAAGTCCAAAGCGTTAGTCAGAGCCAGTCCAAGAAGTCAGGATACCAGGAATCCAAAGGATAGCAGGTAAACAAGGCAGGTACTCAAGGAGGTTGGTGACAAGTTGCTTGCACAACAGCCAAGCCTAATTGATGGCTTAAATCCCTTCCCCTGCTGCTGTAGCATCCAGCTGATGCTGATGCGGCTGAGTTCACAGGTGGTGCTTCAGCCCTGCTCTTCCTCATCACTGCTACTGGGGAGGTTCCTCTGTAAAGCCTTCAGCCTAGCACTTTGCCGTCTCTGCTGCATTGCCAGATGGACCTGTTTTCTTCTCTGCTCCAGTGGCCCTGGCGAGGCCTCTGGAGACACTGCATGTTGCAAGGTGTCAGGTCCAACTGGAGTCCTTGAGCTGGCTGGCTGCAGACATGGTGAGTCATCTCCTGACCTTGGCTGATCACTCCGGCAGGCTGTAGGCCCTGTGGTTGTTTCTGTGGGACTTCTGCCTGAGGATGTCCCTCTTCGTCAGAGGAGGTCTGTGCAGGCTGACTCATGACACACCCCTGACCTAGGACATTCTTGGCATGGGGAGATTTGAATCAGGGGCTTCCTGGTTCACAGCGCATTCTCTTAGGGCTGAAATACATGATATGTGTGACATAAGTTGGGTCATGGATGCCTGACCTGACTTGTAATCATACACATAATTGGGGAATCTCAAAGCGTTTAATTGCACTGTTCAGCTCAGGAGTGCTGCGAGGAAGAGGAGGAAGAAAAAGAGTTGGTTTTTATATGCCAACTTTTCCACTTAAGGAAGATTCAAACCAGCTTACAATCATCTTCCCTCCCCCTCCCCACAAGAGACACCCTGTGAGGTAGGTGGGGCTGAGAGAGCTCTAAGAGAGCTGTGACTAGCCCAAGGTCACCCAGCTGGCTTTATGTGTAGGAGTGGGGAAACCAACCCGGTTCACCAGATTAGCCTCTGCCGCTCATGTGGAGGAGTGGGGAATAAGAACATAAGAAAGGCCATGCTGGATCAGACCAAGGTCCATCAAGTCCAGCAGTTGGTTCACACAGTAGCCAACCAGGTTCTCCAGATTAATCAAACCTGGTTCTCCAGATTAGAGTCCACCGCTACTTACCACCTCTCTTAACCACTACACCACGCTTGAGGCCTCTTTCCCATACTGTTTTCCCCAGCAGAAGCAACTGTTTGCACCTTCCTTAGGTTCCATGTACTGCAACTGGACTCATCCTAGTCTAGAGGCAGCTGCTCAGCTGGGCCCAGAACAGCCCAGTGGCCACCACATAGCTCAGCCTGGCCTGGCAGCTGCCACACAACTGGGCTCAGCCCAGAGCCAGCAGCTGCTGCTCAGCTCAGCCAGACATTTCCCAGGGAGAGGCTGCCAGGGGAAGGGAAGGAGGGACAGCTGAAGACAGGAGCAGATAATGGTATGTTGGCTGGTGGGTGGGAAGAGAACAAAGCAGGAAAGGGGGAGAGGCTATGGGGGCAGTCAGAGAAAGGAAAGAGGAAACCGCAGGGAAGGTATACAGGGGGAGATAAGATGCTCCCCGCAAGTCCTTGTGGGTCCCCCACTTTTTATAGACAAATAATGAAGTGTTTACAGAATAATTTCACCTATGGAACAAGGCTCTCTCTCCTCTCCTGATGCAGCCCCGAATTCTGTGGGTTTTTGAGGCTGGAGGGAAAAGGCAAGAGAAAACTGCACTCTATAGCTGCTCTACTGCAGGGGTTTCAAACATACAGCCCACAGGCTCATGAGCCAACCAGCCAGCCAGCCACCCCGCAGTCCCAATCTGGGCTGGTGAGCCCAATGCAGGCCCACTAGCCAAGGCTGCCACCTTCCCCCCACTGCAATTTTGAAAGGGTGGATTACTAAATTATTTTTCCAAGCCAGCGCGGTGTAGTGGCTAAGAGTGGTGGTTTGGAGCAGTGGACTCTGATCTGAAGAACCGAGTTTGATTCCCCATTCCTCCACATGAGTGGCAGATGCTAATCAGGTGAACTGGATTGAACTGGATCCTCACTCTTACACATGAAGCCAGCTGGTTGACCTTGGGCTAGCCACAGCTCTCTTAGAGCTCTCTCAGTTCTGCCTACCTCACAGGGTGTCTGTTGTGGGGAAGGGAAGGTGATTGCAAGCCGGTTTGACTCTTCCTTAAGTGGTAGAGAAAGTCAGCACATAAAAACCAACTCTTCTTCTTCTTCTTCAAGAGGGATCACTGCTAGGGTTGCCAGATGGTTTCAAGAGAAATACTGGGTATGCTTGATAAAAACTTGTTGACCCACCCCCAAAATAAATAACACACGCATACCATTAAAAAAAGAAAAAAGAAAAAAAGAATCAATAGAAGTTCGTTTTAATGAACTAAGCTTTGTGCCCTGGAGCAAGAATCCTTTTAAACAAACCTCCCTTCCTCTTCCCTTTATTAAGTTACACAAGATAAGCAATGTGCCTTTCATAACTTATATGCCTAGCATATTGCCCTGCAGCATTATGTACACTAACCAGCAAAAAAAAGAAAGCACATGATACAACATTGTTTGCTAATTGAACAAGCCTGTTTGTTTCCTTCTTGGATTACACTGGTGAACAGTAGGTTGTATTTAAATGGAATGTGGAAGTGGTCAAGCTTCTCATGTCTGTCTCTCAGAAGATGACCTTTCTTCAGCTTCCATATACAGGTGGAGTATCCCTTATCTGGACATCCGATATCCGGACTGAGCCGAAAACCGGACCTTTTGAACCGGCATGCAGGCATTACTCACAGGCCCTCAGCAGTGCCATTGACGGTGCAATCTACACAAAATTATTTAAAATGTTATTTAAAACTACATTCAGGCTATGTGTATAAAGTAGATATAAAACATAAATGATTTTCTTGTTTGGACTTGGGTCCCATCCCCAAGATATTTCATTAATGCAAAAATTCCAAAATATTCCAAAATACAGAAGGATCCGAGATATGGACTACTTCTGGTCCCATGCAATCCGGATAAGGGAAGCTCAACCTGTTCAAAAGATTATGGAGGATGCAAGTCTGTGAACCAGATGATTCAAGAATAGCTCCATCTCATGCCTAGTACAGTGGTAAACCAGCGTCTGGATCATATAACTTCAGACTTGAGGTGAAGTGATGGACAAGACTCCATCTTGTCCATGAGACAAGAGGACAAAGGAGGGGAATCCCAACCTGGAGATATAAAGTAATGATTAACTCTAACTTACTGCAGGAGCCAGCATGGTGTAGTGGTTAAGAGTGACAGCCTCTAATCTGGAGAACCGGATTCAGTCCCCCACTCCTTCGCATGAAGCCTGCTGGGTAACCTTGGGCCAGTCACAGTTCCCTCAGAACTATCTCATTCCATGCAGAGGCAGGCAATGGCAAACCACTTCTGAATGTCTCTTGCCCTGAAACCCAAAGGGGTCACCATAAGTCAACTGTGACTTGACACACACACAACACTAACTGGAACTTTGAGTAAATCTCACCTGTTCTAAATCAAACATCATTTGGGAAGTACCTGGAGAAAGGAAAGAGGTCTCTGTGTTTTCACCCTTCCTTTGTTCCCTTGCTAAACCCACAAGCTTGAACGGTACATGTGTATTCATTTCATTTATTACATTTTCGTATGTTTTGTACTCTCTTGGTCTGATCTCTGGAAACCTGTTTCCACCTATTCAGTTTTGTTATCTAAACTGTGTTACTGGAGAGGGGAAGTAGAGAAGCTCCCTGTCTTTGGAACACGGATAGCTCTAAAGTGCGAAGCTGTGATAAATCTCTCCCGGGGTTGCTTGTAGAAGGGTAGTGGGAGGGATGGCAACTAGGTGAGGCCTCTAAACAGCAATTCAGGTACTGTTAGACATTTGACTTGGTCTGGCAGGAGATACTCCTCAGAGTCATTGGTGTCAGTCAGTGCAAGGGATTGGGGCATATCACCAAATGGAAACTTGGGGTGACCGTGGGTTTCTTCCAACCTCCTGGAGATCCAATCAGAAGGAAGAGAGAAGGGTTTGTGAGCCCACTACTCCATACACCTCCAGCAGCTCTTTCACCTAGAGTACTTGTATACATATCAAGGAAGGAATCATTACTCAAAGTCATTTAAACCACTGTATCCTTTAGGTTGATCTTATCAGCTCTTACAAAGCAACCCATTTTAACTGTTACTGCTGCGGGGATTGTCCTTTCCTTGGACAGAAGCAATATAGTGAATATTTATGCTGTGTGCTTACATACTTACCATGTGGGGGTTTAGGAGGAGGCTACTCATGTTACGATAGTAGCCTGAAAATGCAACCAGGACTCTAATTTATAGGGAGAGGGCTTCCATAAAATCCCACATAGTCCTGTGGTGTGCACTGAAGATGGGACAAGTAAAGGAATAGCACTGTTAGAATGTAGTAGTTGGGAACCCCCGGAGTTGTTCCTCTCAACCTGAAACTCTTAAAACAGGCTCTCAAGCTGGATTGATATGCTTATTTAAAATTTATTTTCCACCCTTCCAATAGACTCAAGGAACAATATCTCCCGGAGGAACCACCACTCTCATCCCTAAGGAATTTATAATCCCCAGTCCTGTTTATTGGAGACAACAACAACACACATAAATATATAGAAATAGCAGACTATGCATGATCCTCTAGGCAAGAAGACTGTAACATTAAGGATCTCCCCTGGTCACAGAAAGAGTGGAGCCTGGGAGAGGCAGCCAGGCTATCAGCTTATTTGGAGCAAGTTGTCGGCTCCTTAAGAACTGTCCAAGGTGCTGTAATGGCTGTCTCGGGTAGCCCTTTTTCGTGTTTCTTTTTAAAAATATTTTTTTAAAATTTTCCAGGGTACAGAAAGGAAAAATAGGAAGGCGGGGGGAGAATATAGAATAAAAAGACTTCACTTCATGGATTCTTCTAACACAGCCGCAACCCTCCTCGTTTCCTCATTTAGAGCCCTGACTCTTTTCTTGAATAGAACATTCATCCATTATTCCACTGATGCTCCCGCTTATATTCAATTATTTTCCACTTCTCATTCATTTTCATTAAGGATTATAGATCCCACTATTAAAACTTTTGATTTCCTGATTCTATTTCTACTATTTCAAAGCATACTATTTTACCATTTAGTTATCCGTACATATTGTGTGTGCCGTCACATCGTTTCCGACTCATGGCGACCCTATGAATCAATGTCCTCCAAAGTGTCCTATCCTTAACAGCCTTGCTCAGATCTTGCAAATTGAGGGCCGTGGCTTCCTTTATACAGTCAATCCATCTCTTGTTGGGTCTTCCTCTTTTCCTGCTGCCTTCAACTTTTCCTAGCATGATTGTCTTTTCCAATGACTCTTGTCTTCTCATAATATGCCCAAAGTATGACAGCCTCAGTTTAGTCATTTTAGCTTCTAGGGTCAGTTCAGGCTAAATTTGATCTAAAACCCACTGATTTGTTTTTTTGGTGGTCCAGGGTATCCGTAACACTTTCCTCCAATACCACATTTCAAAGGAATCTACTTTCTTCCTATCAGCTTTCTTCATTGTCCAGCTTTAACGCCCATACATAGTAACAGGGGATACGATGGCATGAATGAACTTGATCATGGTTGCCAGTGACACATCCTTACACTTAAGAATCTTTTCTATCTCCTTCATGGCTGCCCTTCCCAGTCTCAATCTCCTTTAATTTCTAAGTAATCATTACTCTTTCCTTAACTTTAACTATATAGCTGACACTGATACCTATAACATAAGTCACGAATATCCGTCATAAAAAGATTGCCATCTTTGCATATGTTCATCAGTCATCTTGTACTGAAGCAAAGCTTAAAGTCTTGACGTAGATGCATATTCATGCATTTTTGTAATCCTCATTGCTAGTTCAGGTGTCTCCCTGTCCTTCCATTTCATTGCGAACACTGTTCTCGCTGCGGTCATCGCATATTGGTATAGCTTTGGTTGAATTTGAGTTGGGATTATTCCAACCATCACATATTGGTATGTACTTTGGTTGAATTTGAGTTGTGATTATTCCCAGCAGAAAATACTTTTTCGTGTTTCTTGGTTTGTTCCTAACTTAGGGCAGGATGCAGCTCTCACCTACTCAGTGGACTACTCCTGTTGGCAAGCTCAGCTCACTTGCTGGGTCAGTTCAGTCCAACCTTCCCATCAACTTGACCCAGGTAGTACTGGTGTAGTACTGGCCAGCATGGTGTAGTGGTTAAGAGCGGTGGTTTGGAGTGGTGAAGTCTGATCTGGAAAACCGGGTTTGATTCCCCACTCCTCCACATGAGCAGCGGAGGCTAATCTGATGAACTGGATTTGTTTCCCCGCTCCTACACATGAAGCCAACTGGGTGACCTTGGGCAAGTTACACTCTCTCAGCCTCACCCACCTCACAGGGTGTCTGTTGTGGGGAGGGGAAGGGAAGGTGATTGTAAACTGGTTTGAGTCTCCCTTAAGTGGTAGAGAAAGTCGGCATATAAAAACCAACTCCTCCTCCTCCTCCTCCTCCTCCTCCTGCTTCTTCTTCTTCACAACTAGAATGAGTTTGGCTGTCTTGATCAACATGAATGAGATACGGTTTGTCCTGACAAAAAGGTAACGGTCCCCTGTGCAAGCACTGGGTCATTCCTGACCCATGGGGTGATGTCACATCCCAAAGTTTTCTAGGCAGACTTTGTTTACGGGGTGGTTTGCCAGTGCCTTTCCCAGAGCGTGGACTGCAGTACTGCAGGTTATCACTCTGCGTCAACTCCTAGGTAATTTGGGACATGACACAAGGGCTTTAATTATCCTTAGTGTTCTAGAATCTCTCTTTAGCCGTGGCTATCTAACATCCATGAGAACTGAGGGGGAAGACAGAATAGCAGTTAGAAGGAGCTGCAGTGTGTGAGTCCAAATTAACCTGGCAACTCCTTCTGCTTCACTGCCTTCTGGATACTTTTATCTGGATTGGAAACAGACTGGAGGCAAAAAGAGTCCACATAGTTGCTCTTTGGAAATGTGATTCATGACCAGAGTTTTTGTGGCCAGCTGCTGGAGTCTATTTGCTTCCCCTATGCTATGCTTGCATGTTTGCAAATAAAATAGATACTACAAAGAAACTGTAAATCTCTCTAATCAAAAGAAAACCAGATTCTGTACCAATGCCCTGGGACTTCTCACCACTCAGGGCACACTTAGTAATAACTTGAAACTGTGACCCCCCCCCACCCCCCACTCTACATGTATCTACTAGAGGTATCTTTGCACCATTCCTGTGAATTATGTGTTAATGTGAGGTGTACTGTAAAACAAACACAAAACCTTAGGAGTAGTGAATACATCACTACTATGTATCCCATGAGATATAAATTCTTGTTGTGTGTAAAAAAAAAAGACCTCTTGAAAAACTAAAGTTGTTTTAAACATGAGCCATTTTCATTTAGTAGAACAAGTAGCCTGCCAAGAATGTAATACACTATTGCTATTTTTTCCCTACACTGTTCCAGAGACATTACTACTGATTGCAGACCATTATAAAAGGAAGTTGGGGTAAAATAATTTTTTAAAATGCCACTGAAATGCTTAGCAGTGCATTAAAACGATCTTCCTAGATGGCAACAGTCTTACACGATTTAAGTGATGTGCTATGCCTAGCAATTTGGCACTTAATAGTATTGTATCTCAGGCATTTATTTGGCAAAAAAAAAAACCCTTTAAAGTAATCTGTTTTGCCTAACTGTGTACCAAGGTACTGTGGCATTGCTGATAGTAAAGTGTTTTAGTGTCGTGAAAGCTCAGGGTGAAGTATGCTTTTAGGCTGGGATCCAAAGAGCTATTTTCAGCATGCCCAAGGGTTTGGGCATGTCCTGTGGGTTTTTTTTCTTCTTTGAACAACAAACACACACTTCTTTCCCTTCCCCCACCATTTCAAAAACTGTTTTTAAAAGCTTCCTCAGTTTCAAAAGGTGTTTTCTGTATGGCGTAGAGGGTGGCTGTCGAAGAAACCCAACCCCTCTTCAATATGCCTGACTCGTTACCCCATTCTTTAGATCCTGGCCTTTGCATGTATTTCTTTCCCATAACACATTTCCCTATGCTGTGTGGTCCTATTCATTGTTACTTGGAAGCCTGTCCCGCCAAGTTCAGTGGGACTTACTTCCAAGTATGTATGCATAGATCTGGTTCCTCGTGGCCTGTTCATAATGCATGTGTACTCAAAAGTTAAGAAGGAGGAGGAGGAGGAGGAGGAGAACTTGTAATCATACACATAATTGGGGAATCTCAAAGCGTTTAATTGCACTGTTCAGCTCAGGAGTGCTGCGAGGAAGAGGAGGAAGAAAAAGGGTTAGTTTTTATATGCCAACTTTTTCTGCCACTTAAGGAAGAATCAAACCGGCTTATAATCACCTTCCCTTCCCCTCCCCACAACAGACACCCTGTGAGGTAGGTGGGGTTGACAGAGTTCTAAGAGAACTATGACTAGCCCAAGGTCATCCAGCTGGCTTCATGTGTAGGAGTGGGGAAACCAACCTGGTTCACCAGAGAATCAAACACAGTTCTTCAGATTAGAGTCCACCGCTCTTAACCACTACACCACGCTGGCTCTCTATTTCACTTTGCAACGTGGCTTACTCATAAGTCAGTGAGCACAGGATTGCAGCCCTAATTTTACCAATAAATATTTTACAAGTAAAAAAATTGTAATACTTTTCTGTATTTTTAATATATTTTCAGAGTCATCAAATAAGACAGCAGACAACAGAACTCAGTTGGAATGCTGAAACGTTGTGCGTTCTGCTGTAGAAACCAGTCAGTAGGATTTTGTTTTGCTCTGTCTTTCTGCCTGTTCCTCTGGAGAGCCATCTTTGAAGGCCTTTTGGGAAGCAACCAGCTGCGTTATCTATGCGAGACCAGGGTGGTTTCATTGTTTACTTTCTAATGAAGCACTGGGAGGATATTCTACACCAATGACATATGCTCTGGGCACATCAATTACTTAGTTCTAAAATCCCAGTTTTAAACACACTCATTAATACCATTGAGAAATATCATAGAATGTATGCATGAGAAAGTGTGTTTAAGACTGAAATGTACATTTTTCAGGAGTGAGGATCATTCATCAAAGAGGAACCAGAGCTCTTTATGGAGTCCTGGCACAAAGCTTTTAAGTGCAATAAACAAGCATAAATACCAGCTGTTTACATCGAAAGCTAAAAAAAAAAATCAGTCAGATGGCTTATGGAATCACTAATGCAGAGGGCTCATAGTAGGGTTGCCAACCTCCAGGTACTACCTGGAGATCTCCTGCTATTGCAACTGATCTCCAGCCAATTGAGATCAGTTCACCTGGAGAAAATGGCCGCTTTGACAATTGGACTCTACGGCATTGAAGTCCTTCCCCAAAGCCCACCCTCCTCAGGCTCCTTCCCAAAAACCTCCCACCGGTGGCGAAGAGAGACCTGACAACCCTAGCTCGTAGGATGGTGGCAGCACAGGTACTTTTTGTGCATAAGGTACCATAGATACAGGAGGAACTGTACCAACCACAGGAAAAAGGTGAATAGCAGAGCCTCATTCAAAGAATATTGAGAATGGGTACAGGGAAATTCGTTCACTGCAGCTATTGGGTTGGATCCTACCACTAGTAAAAGCAGGAGGAGGGGCCACTTGTGACCCCAAAAAGGCTGTGCTGGGGGTTATGTCATTCACGTGGACAAAAGCCATATAGGATGGGAAATGCAGACAGGATGGGAATTGGGTGAGATCAAATGGGAAAGTTGGTAGGATCTAGCCTATTATCTTCCCCTCTGAGGATGCTAGTTTTAAAGCTGATTATAAGCAAAATACATAATTTTCCCATCCAGGGAAACTATTATTGTAGGAAAACCAGTATGGGTATATCAGGACAAGGAATTCCTATATTTATTATAAGAGATTTTTATAGTTCTGTACTCCAGCCTAAAATGTTTGCTCAGAAGTATATTTTCCAGGTAAATAGCCTGAAGATTGCAGTCCAGTGATTCCCAAACATTTTACTTACCTAACCCACCAATAGAAATGCATCCTATGATGGCATGGTAGTTATTATGAGTTTTGAACATCCAGTTCTCATGGCTCACATATGCCTATAAATCCTTGCCCATCTATATAGTTGTTCTGACCATTTAAGTCTCCTAAAACCTGGAATTACATCTTCTGAAAAATCCTGAATTGGTTTCAATAGAATATCAGCATTAACTTTGAGCGTTAGTCTCAATGGGCAGTGATCACTTAAGGAGCAGTCGATGACCTCAGACTTGTCCACAACGTTAAAAAGTGCTGAGAACCAGTGCCAAATTGAGAGCAAGGGAAACCTCATGTGCTGGAAATATAAGCTCCATGTCCATACGATTTTGAAATAAGTAAACTAATCCAACATCACAACAACAACGGAAAACACAAAGCTGAGTGGTGTTCAGAGTAGCTGTCTGCTGCCAGCACCATCGTCATAGGCAGCCCTGCAGCCAAATTCAGGATCCTAGTGCCTGATTTCTGGCAGAGGTTGCTCAGCAAAATGTTACCAATGATGTCTTTGTATGCTTATCAAGGCAGGATATTGGATGATCCAGTCAGATTGATTAGTACGGCATATGCCAGTAAAACATTTGTATCATCTATACATGAGATAAAAGATTACATAGATTTTAAAAAGAAAATACCTGGGTAAAATTCTTGACTAATATTTAAGAAACTAAAATTCACTAAATATTAAAAGAATTTTTTTAAAAAAATAATCTAGTCGCCATGACCCAACTTTAAGCAGCAGACTTTATATATGACTGCTAATTAGTTTTAGGAATATGGTGAAGCCATTAAAATATTCATATCAATTACAAAATAGAATTAAAAGATATAATATCTAAAACTGTGGGATAGATAATTCTTAAATAGATAAATAAATTAGCTAAAAACCTCAGATTAAAATAACATTCTCCTTGTGCCTGATTTCTGGCAGAGGTTGTTCAGCAAAATGTTACCAATGATGTCTTTGTATGCTTATCAAGGCAGGCTATCGGATGATCCAGTCAGCTGCTGCTGAATAGCCGCACTGCTGGATTCTTTCAGGCATCAAAGATATTGTTCAAGCAGAGGAACCTCAGAATCATTCCTTCTTGGCACTATTGAATAGTTCAATGTGTCAGCCTCAGAGTCTCAGAGCGGCCTTCACTGCCTTACGATTTCAGACCATGCTGATTCAGAATGCAGAGGCCAGATTATTAACAAAAGGCCCGAGCTGTTTAAAGCTGATTACTCCTGTTTTGAAACCAATGGTTCCCTGTTGGGTTTAAAGGCCCTATTCAGGGTCCTGGTTGTGACCTTTACAGCCCTGAACAGTCTAGGACCAGACATAACTTAAGGACTGTCTCTTCCAGGATAAATCTTCCCCTCTTCTGTGTTGCTCCCCCCACCCCACCATCTGAGGTTCAGAAAGTGGCAACATTAGACAAAGCCTTCTCATTAGTAACTCCAGAGTTAGGGAGTGCCATATCAACGGAGGCTTCTGTAACATCTTCACTTAAGTCATGCTGGAAACTAGTTAAAATTATTGCCATTTCAGTTGGGTTTGGGGTTTGCTTAATTCTAAGTTTGGCCGGGCAACTGTGCTGCCTTTTGGTCTGCTTCTTTTATGTTTCTTTTTTTTTAATTGATGGCTTTATATCATATAGTTTTCTGTTGCTGAATTAAAAACCATTGGTATATATACTTAAGAAGAGCCCAGTGGCGCAGAGTGGTAAGCTGCAGTACTGCAGTCCAAGCTCTGCTCATGACCTGAGTTAGATCCCAACAGAAGTTGGTTTCAGGTAGCCGGCTCAAGGTTGACTCAGCCTTCCATCCTTCCGAGGTCGGTAAAATGAGTACCCAGCTTGCTGGGGGTAAAGTGTAGACGACTGGGAAAGGCAATGTCAAACCACCCCGTAAATGCAGTCTGGCTAGTAAACGTTGGGATGTGTCGTCACTCCATGGGTCAGGCATGACCCGGTGCTTGAACAGGGGACCTTTACCTTTTTTATATATACTTAACACAAATGATATTTTAATACTATGAGATGTGTCTGCTAAGTAGGGTTGCCAACCACCAGGTACTAGCTGGAGACCTCCTGCTGTTACAACTAATCTTCAGCTGATAGAGATCAGTTCACCTGGAGAAAATGGCCGCTTTGGCAATTGGACTCTATGGCATTGAAATCCCTACCGTCCTCAGGCTCTGCCCCAAAAACCTCCCGCCGGTGGCAAAGAGGGACCTGGCAAACCTACTGCTAAGGCAGAGGTTGTCAAATAGAGTACGTAGGACCCTGGAAGATTATCAGGTGGTTTCACAGTGGAAGATAAGCTTCCCTGGAAGAAAACTTGCCTCCTGCTTCCTGCCTCCCCTGCAAGATACAGCAATGGAAGATCACTGGGAGAGTTTGAGAGAGAGCAGCATTCTCCATTTGCATAGGGTGCTGATGATCAGAGCAGGACTTTGTGAACTCAATGTCAATTCTGGAATATGCCCAGAACAATCTTCTTCCATGCACAGAGGTCCCATAACAGACAAATGAATGTGTGCAAGATAGCTTGGATACATAAAAGTTAAAAACCAGGGATCATCTATAAAGTGTCAATGCTATCACAAGCACAGTGGCACCCTTCTATATCCCTTGTACTCAGTGGGCTTAGAAGGATATCATTCTGCTAAGGGTGCCACTATGTGTCACACTTTTTAAAACCTTTTTAACCTTCTCTTTCCTTATCCTGCTTGCCCCCTTTTAACCAATACTAAATCCCTTGTCTATCTTAACTTTGCAGCATTCTTGATGAATTACATACTTCATAGTCCCTAAGAATTTTTCCTGGGTAACAAGAAGAAGAAGAGTTGGTTTTTATATGCCGACTTTCTCTACCACTTAAGGGAGACTCAAGCCGGCTTACAATCACCTCCCCTCCCCACAACAGACACCCTGTGAGGCAGGAGCGGCTGAGAGAGCTCTTAATAGAACTGTAACTTGCCCAAGGTCACCCAGCTGGCTTCGTGTGTACGAGTGGAGAAACAAATCCAGTTCACCAGTTGAGCCTCCCCCGCACATGCGGAGGAATGGAGAATCAAACCCGGTTCTCCAGATCAGAGCCCACCGCTCCAAACCACCGCTCTTAACCACTGCTGTGCAGTTCCCTGGGACTAAGTCCCACTGAATAAACTTGAGTAGGATTTTGAGCATACCGGCTTTGTTTTGCTCTCATTAATATGTTTACAACCTCAGGGTTTTAAACTTTGAGGGCAGTAGTTTAAATACATTGTACTATCCTAATCCTAATCAGGTTGACTCAGAATGCCACTCAGGTCTAGTCAATGGGTTTTAAGTCCAAGAAAGGGTTCGTAGGATTGCACTGTAAGCTTCCAAACCTCATTTCATTGACTTGGAGATATCTTTGAAATTTTGAAAGACAGGCTAAAAGCGTCTTGGAATAACTGGCACATGCCTTTGCCGTCTCTTGGATCCTTAGCTGCCATTCTTTCAGGCAGGCATTCCAGAGCTGCTGGGTCACTGGGCAAAAACGCACGGTCGCTTTATCCTCCTTTAATCCCTGTTTTAGCCAGGATCGAACACACATTAGGCGAAACACATGTGTTCGATCCTGGCTGAATCCTGGCTGAAACAGGGATTAAAGGAGGATAAAGTGACCATGCGTTTTCGCCCACAGTTTACATCTGATTCCAAATTCCACTCTGCATAGTCTTTCCCACACAAAAACAAAACTTAGCGTGCCGTTGGGGGTGTTCATAACCTGCCATTGTCTCTATCTGAGTTGCTCCCGCTTTCCCAGTTCGATGCTCACCTGTAACTGTTTTAAAATATATCTAGTGCTTAGCAGTTCTTTTACAAAGTTTAACGTTAGTGGCTGCTTTTGCTGTTTTATAACAAATTTTTAAGAAGAGTTGGTTTTTATATGCCAACTTTCTGTCCCACGTAAGGGAGATTCAAACTGGCTTACAATCACCTTCCCTGCCCCTCCCCACAAGAGACACCCTGTGAGGTAGGTTGGGCTGAGAGAGTGTGACTGGCCCAAGGTCACCCAGCTGGCTTCGTGTGTAGGAGCAGGAGAAACAAACCCAGTTCACCAGATGAGCCTCCGCCGCTCATGTGTGGAAGTGGAGAATCAAACCCAGTTCTCCAGATCAGAGTCCACCGCTCCAAACCACCGCTCTTAACCACTACACCACACTAATTGGTCGTGAGACCAAATTTATCATACAGCATCAAATCTTAAATGCTGTCACTCTGAAATAAGCCCCACTTGCTCCCAGTGAGTAAATTTGTGACTGCAGTAAGATTTGAACTGGGGACTTTCCAGCTTGTTTTGAATCCTAACATTCCTTTATAAAGTGTGTCACCGTGGGAGATATTTTTTGTATGTGAATTATTTAGAGCCAAACCGACACTCCAGCCAAAAATAATCTCTCTCAGCAGCTGGGGTCAAGGCTTGGCTGACAGCACATCAGTTCACCCATGCTCAGAATAAAAGTCATCGGCTGAAACACAATGACGCTCATGCGCTGCCTTCTCAGTTGGCTGTCACTGCAGAGGCATCTGTGCAAATAGCTGTACAGATAGCCGTTGCCAATCAGCATAGTCCCAGCAGCACTCATTCCAAATGGTAATTTCCCACCATTCCCCTCCAAATGTTTGATTCCCATATAATTTAGGAACTGTACAGAGGCCAAGCTGAGCCAGCATGGTATAGTAGTTAAGAGCAGTGGTTTGGAGCGGTAGACTCTGATCTGGAGAACCGGGTTCGATTCCCCACTCCTCCACATGAGCGGCGGAGGCTAATCTGGTGAACCAGGTCGGTTTCCCGGCTCCTACCCATGAAGCCAGTCACAGCTCTCTTAGAGCTCTCTTAGCCTCGCCCATTTAACAGGGTGTCTATTGTGGGGAGAGGAAGGGAAGGTGATTGTAAGCCGGTTTGAGTCTCCCTTAAGTGGTAGAGAAAGTCAGCATATAAAAACCAACTCTTCTTCTTCTTCTTTTCTGTTGGGAGCACTAATTATGAACTGCATAAACAGTAAAATTAAAATCATATATAAAGTATGTTCTTGACTGGAACAAACATAGAACTTTATATATTTCATATCTGATTTTAATTCTTTTTCCTTGTAAAAAAGAAGCATGCAGTGTCCCAATCTAGACTGGGACCATGGGGCGGGCGGGGGGGGGGGAGTGTAAGCCTGTGCACTGTTTTCTCAACGTGAAATTCCCCCCTCCGCTTTTTACCCAGCTGGCGTAAACAAACAGGCCCTTATGTAGGTACTCCTGATCAGAGCTGCTTCCCCAAAGGGATTTTTCCACACATGGAATGCAGGAACCCTCTGGAGAGTGCCCATATGACAGTGTGTTCATGCTGAGCATGACTTGTGGCATTCTTTGGGCTTTTCTCTTTGAGCCGGAGAAAAACAGCCCATTTTTCTCTGATTCAAAGTGTGGATGCAGGTAAAGTGTTCATCTGGATGCTCCACTCACTGGTACAGGGCGGTGGCAGAGCTAAGCTCCGCTTTCAAAATAGCAGCTCACTGCCACCACCCCGCTCTTTCAATGTATTTCTCCATTTCCCACAGAGCTGTGTTGTAATGTTACAGCACGTCACAGCACAGAAAATGAAGGGGGGGGTGTCTTCATGCTGCAGAGGGGAGTGCCATCTCCCTTGGATCTGCACTTCTGTACAAGGTAAGAAAGGGGCGGGGGCTGCAGCAGCAAGAAGCACTACTTCTAACTGAATTTCTCTCTTTACTGAGTCAGTAAAAGGCAGCTTTTTATTAGGATAACAAGGTTGTTGGTTTGAGGCAGCCGTGGAAAGACACCGAATGAGTAAGAAATACTGAATTGTACCCACTGGTTAATTCTACCAAACAGTGTTATTTTTGTCAGCCTTTTATACCATTTATTTATTCTATTGAATGACCTGTGCATATAACTACAGCTCTTACATAGCAGGACATAGCCTACCTGTAAACTGTTATTACCCTAAGAGGTTTTTATTACTTTTATGCCTATGGAAGGATAATGGCCACATGCTATTGATCGTTGAGGGCTTGGTGTATTGACTTCAGTGACTGCGGTGGTGGATGAATTACTCTGTGCTGATCTTATATGAATTTGAGCTCTAAACATAAATGTCACGTCAAAAAAGATTGTTCCAGTGGGACGTAAACCCCACTGTTCTCTGTGCCTGCCATGTGTGCTCTCCTGCTTTTTTCAGGTTTATATATTCAAATTCTTCTTGTCAGTATATTGATTTTTTAAACCATCCCAATTAATAAAAGAGAAGAAGAAGAGTTGGTTTTTATGTGCCGACTTTCTCTGCCACTTAAGGGAGACTCAAACCAGCTTACAATCACCTTCCCTTCCCCTCCCCACAACAGACACCGTGTGAGGTAGGAGGGACTGAGAGAGTGTGACTAGCCCAAGGTCACCCAGCTGGCTTCATGTGGAGGAGTGGGGAAACAAATCCAGTTCACCAGATTAGCCTCTGCTGCTCATGGGGAGGAGTGGGGAATCAAACCCGGTTCTCCAGATTAGAGTCCACCGCTCCAAAGAGCCTTCTTCTTTGCCAGATTCAATGTAATACCCCCAGCCCATTTTGAGTGGGTGCTATTCTAAAAAGCTCTATTCTGAGCGTATATGTGGATGTGGAATGGGTTCTGTTGAAACCATGGAGCATGTCTTATTATACTGTAGAAGATATAAGCAATTAAGAACACAGTTGATAAATCCATTAATTCTTAATAGAGACATGCCTGTAGCTATTAAGCCACAATTGCTGCTGGGTGGTTGTGATCCAGCTATCACAGTTCCAGTAGTCAAAATTATTTTGGGTTTGGTTAAATTTAAGAGACATCAGGAGAATTTAAAGAGCATGTATATGATTAAATTATTTAAATAACATAAAATAATTAAAGGGGGAAAATTCTGCTTAGAAGTTCAGTATGGTTAATTACAGCCTATTGGCTAGGAGTGGTACCATTTAAGAAGAGAAGAAAAGGAAAGGTCATGCCTATTACTGCCCCCTTTTATGCATGGCCTTTTGGCTCCTGTGTTACAAACCCTGCTTTCCTCTGTACTTACCAGTATATCTTTCTGTGTCTATATGCTAACTGCAGATAACACTTCCTGTATCTAATGAATTATGCTCTAATCTGCTAAATTGTATGCCTGTGATTTAATTGTGACAATGCCGTATTTATCATCTTCAACTGTGTTATATCACCCTGAATCTTGACGTTATTATTATTAGATGAGCAGGAAGTTATTGATCTAGCCCAGTTATTCATCATCATCAAAACAACTCCTTGATGTTAGGTTTGATTCCTGTTTACTTTTTAAGGTAAAGAAATTTAAGGGGAAGAAATTGTGGGTCTTGGATTTTATCTGGGAGGGGGAGCAGTATAGCACAACTCTTCTCCATGGGCTGCTGGAAGCCATTGGACACATGAAGCTGCCTTATACTGAATCAGACCCCCCTTGATCCATCAAAGTCAGTATTGTCTACTCAGACCGGCAGCGGCTCTCCAGGGTCTCAAACAGGGGGCGTTCACATCACCTACCTGCCTAGTCCCTTTAACTGGAGGTGCCGGGGATTGAACCTGGAACCTTCTGCATGCCAAACAGATGCTCCACCACTGGGCCACAGCCCTTCCTCCCTTCCCCATTGCAAGTGGGAAGAAAAAGCAGCTCAAAATCCCAAATAACCCCTTCCCTATTTGCCTCCAAAACAGGAACTTGGATGCTCTCTGTAAGGGTTCCTTCTGCTCTAAGGTTAGGAGGGCATCAGTAGAAAACCCACTGGGGTAGGGCGGCCAACCTCCAGGTGGTGGCTGGAGTCCTCCTGCGATTACAATTGATCTCCAGCCAACAGAGATCAGTTCCCCTGGAGATAATGGCCGCTTTGGCAATTGGACTATGGCATTGAAGTCCCTCCCCACTTCAAACCCCGCTCTCCTTAGGCTCCGCCCCCAAAATCTTCAGGTATTTCCCAACCCAGAGCTGGCAACCCTAACTGAGGGCTGTATGGCCCATTAGGAAACACTGATCTGTGTATGCCTTCAAGTCGCAGCCGACTTACGGCGACCCCTTTTTGGGGTTTTCATGGCAAGAGTAGTATTACCCTATTATAATGAGGAGGAATTTCCTGTTTATCCCTCCATAATGCCATTCCAAATGATCCCCCAGGTTCTAAATTTCTGTGGTTAATGGCATCTTGTTCCTGAAGTCTTCCCTCTAGGCACATGACAGAATTTCTTTGAAACACTGTCAACTGTTATGTGTTTGAGCTCACAGCCTTCTCTGTCTTGGAAACTTGGGATTGGTCACAGGGCAGGAAATGTTGCAAATGTAAATAAATAATATAATACATAATGTAAACATGCAGATGAATGGTTCTTGATCCTTGCCAGAGATTTGTCAACTGTAGTAAAACCGTGATACCGCAAGATGGCAGCACTTCGAACGTTACGCATACTTATTCCACAAAATGTGGTTAGGCTATAAAGGTGTATGTTATCCTAGGTATTCAGCAGAGGGGGGAAAGAAAGAAAGAAAGATTTCTAAACCAGGTGTCTCTACAAATTGTTAAAATACAGACATCCACAGACTCTTTCTGGGTTTGCTTTTTGTAAATTTATGGATCATACAAATATCCTCTTTCTGAAAACAGGGTAGGGGGTAAACAAAATCTACCTTTACCATGCATATTTTAAAGGCTGAAATTCTGGTGGCCTTGAAAAGGATGAGAATTTAGCCAGTCTACCCATCTTCTAAAACAGACATAGATGGAAAGTGACTGA
The DNA here is from genome assembly GCF_029931775.1 of Euleptes europaea. Lineage (NCBI taxonomy): Eukaryota > Metazoa > Chordata > Lepidosauria > Squamata > Sphaerodactylidae > Euleptes > Euleptes europaea. The sequence goes on from NC_079322.1 coordinate 62,125,459, forward strand.
GCAATAATGTAGTTCACCACAAACTGCAGTGTGAGCCCCCAAATTAGGGCTACCAACCTCCACGTAGCATCTGGAGTTTTCTCAGAATTGTAACTGATAACCAGACTAAAGACATCCGTTCCCCTGGAGGAAAAGGCAACTCCGGAGGGCAAACTCTATGGCATCACAGCCCCATTGAGCTTCTTCCCCTCCACAAGCACTACCCCAAAAATCTCCAGGAATTTCTCAAGCCAAAGCTGGCAACCTAAACCAATTTTTTTGCGGAGGCAATGCAAACACAGAACAACCATTTGTAGGGGACAACGGTCAGGTAAGTAATGTCCTGATAGCTCTCTGAGTGGGTCAGGGCTCTTCAAGCACAGTCAACCCAGACTCAAGCTGTTGACCCCACAATTTTCCTGCAGGGCAGAGGCTATTTATGGAGGTGAGGGCATACAGCTGTCATTAGGGCCAGACTCCTGCAGGCACTTACAGCTGGGCTTAGTCCAGCATCCTGCAAAACCTCTACCACCAGATCTGCCCAGGCTCTCCCTTTCCTCTGCTCTAGAGGCTCTGGGGACGCCCAAGGGATCCCTGACAAAGGACAGACTTTGCAGATGGGTTCTTCTGTGGCCTCCGTGTCCGGCTCCTATCCAGTAGCCCTTTGAGGTCTCTTGTGCCATGGTCCTAACAGATGGCCTATCTGAGTCGTAGACGTTTGAGGGCCCTGGGATTGCAGGGTCTTCTGGGATCCCAACCTCTGAGGGGTTAGATGCCACAACCTCCTTGTCTTCCAAAGAGGACTCATCATGCCCAACACAGGTTAATTAGTCCTTCCCACACTTTTGATTGTCACCAGGACATTTTTCCTGCCCAGAAGGTTGGTAGGTACAGCACCAATCTCATCTCTTGGGGAAGGGACTCCCAAAGTTTGAAGGGGACAGCAAAAGCTGCCCACCTGCAGGTCTGAGTTAGTCTCTCCTCACATAGAAATGGTCCCTGCAAAAGGGACCAGATCTCTACTGTCCATCCTTCTCAGGACTCCACGGCCGATACCAGCACCTTGATTTTTGTAATGCAACGAGATCATGAATGCATCACGAGAGTCATTTATCTCTCTCTGTGCCATGACAACCAGAAGACAGCAATTCTCAGGAGCAATTCTCTGTGATTATCTCTCTCAATAAACAAACCAACAGATTGGGAATCTCAGTTTTCCCTGGATAGAAGAATGGATGGATGCAGTTTCCAATTTTCATTTCAAATTAAAAAAACAAACAAAAAACACCTGTAAGAAGATGTTTCTAAGAATATGAGAAGGCAGCTGTATGAAAAAGTGAAGTATAATGGTGTGCCGACCTCAGCACTTTCACAGGGGGGCTCGAACAGAGGCAACCTGTTGGGTGATGGCTGGGAAACCACCCACGGGAGGGGGACGGAGAGGGAGTACGGCAGGAGAAACAAGATGGAGAGGGGGGCCCAGGAAGACAAGAAAGAGATGTTAGACACGGGGTGGAAGAGTCAGAGAAGCCACGGGGCGGGGGGAAGTAAAGAAAGCATCCTCCCAAGCCTCGGAGGATCCTGGGGGGAGTCTCCTCTGAAGAAAAAAGGGTAAGACAGGTGAGAAGGGGGAAAGAGGGTGTGACGAACAGCACCCTAGGGGAGGAAAGAAAGCAAATAAGGTTAATTGGTGGGTGGAGCAGATAGTAAGGGGAAATGTGTAAAAATAAAGAAGGCAGAAGCGCAAGCCGAGGAGGAGACGGGTCCAAGGGTCGACTGTAAGTGATGGACAACCCAGAGACCACGAGTAAAAAGGAGGAGAGGCGAGCGGCCCTCTTAACTCGTATGTCTTAACTCGTACGTCTGAGGCAGCGTGCTAACTTTCAAGTTAAGCAGAGGGAAGGAAACAAAGAGATAACGGGGGACAGCTGGAGGGAACAGACGAGCTAGACACGGAAACCCCGTCCGAAACAGAAGCGGTAACTCACAAATGGTTTTAAATAACCGCTGTGTCATTTTCCTCATCTAAATTGCCCTCCTCAGCTGCCATGGGGAAAAAATGCTATATCTGCATGTCAAGAGAGAAGCCATCTTAAAGGAATTTTCTAGTTAGTCCTCTGCAGGTGTTAGTTGCCCCCCCAATACTGGCAGTTACTTGTCATGAACACATGAAGCTGCCTCATACTGAATCAGACCATCAAGGTCAGTATTGTCTACTCAGACTGGCAGCAGCTCTCCAGGGCCTCAGAGCAGAGGACTTTCATATCACCTACTTGCCTAGTCCATTTAACTAGAGAGGCCGGGGATTGAACCTGCGACCTTTTGCATGCCAAACAGATGCTCTTACCACTGAGCCACAGCCCCTCCCCAAGGCCATCTACTCAGGCCTGTTATAAAGTGCCCGATAAGGTGGATCATCATCCTGAAAATAAGAATAAATTTATCATAAATGTACTATATATATATAGAGGAGCCCCGTGGCGCAGAGTGTTAAGCTGCAGTACTGCAGTCAAAAGTTCTGCTCACGACCTGAGTTCGATCCCGACGGAAGTTGGTTTCAGGTAGCCGGCTCAAGGTTGACTCAGCCTTCCATCCTTCCGAGGTCGGTCAAATGAGTACCCAGCTTGCTGGGGGTAAACGGAAGATGACTGGGGAAGGCAACGGCAAACCACCCCACAAACAAAGTCTGCCTAGAAAACGTCGGGATGTGACATCTCCCCATGGGTCAGGAATGACCCGGTGCTTGCACAGGGGACCTTTACCTTTTTATATATATAGAAATAAATTTGCTAGCCTTTAAAGTGTCGAAAGATTATTTAAAAGAATAGCAAGGCTACCACTCTGCAGACTGTCGATGACACCTGGTGTGCTTCCAGCCACCAGGTGGTGCCTTCCGTTCATTGCTAAGAGGCTAGGCAGCCGTTGTCTAGTGAATGACACAGACAAGTTAGCAAATATGAAGGGTTCCCCACCATTCCTGGATAACAATTAGTGGATCACACACTATATCCGTCTTCTTTTCAGCATGGAAACATCTTGTGGGGTGAAAGTGTCTAAGACTGCAGGAAATTTACTCCCAAGTGATCAAGAAATGCATAGGAGACCTGGGCTCAAATCCCGATGCAGCCACATAGGTCACAGGGTGATCTTCAGCTAGTCTCTATTTCTCAGCCTAACCTGCCTTGCAGGGTCACAAGAATGTCCCAGGTGAGCGCTGGTTCTCCCAGCATAGCTCACCCAGGGCCCCTGCCTGGGAGCCACAGGCTTTAAAGCCAAGAAGATTTTGGCCCAGCCTTCAAATAACTGCAAAAAGGGGGAAGGCAGATGCTGAGCCAGACTCCTATCCAGGTAGTTCTGATGTTCCCACTTTCCTCCCCTCCTCAAAATCAAGATATAGCATTGTGCTCAGTGGGAACTTTCACCCAGCTCTCCTCTTCAGATGGAGGATGTTACAAGAGGACTTGTCCGTGCTCTTCTGGCTCCATTGACTCATTAGCTCATGCGCTCTTGGAATGCCGCTTCTGAGGACCTTAAAGCATGATATTATCCCCCCTCTTTTAATACATAAATGCAATGCCTCTGTCTCATATAATGCCTTTTTTTATTAAGTGATAGGGATCCCTCAATTTGCAAGATCTGAGCAAGGCTGTCAAAGATAAGACGTTTTGGAGGACATTGATTCATAGGGTCGCCATGAGTCGGAAGCGACTTGATGGCACTTCACACACACACAGGGATCCCAGGGCTACATTGGCAGTGGCAAAATTTATCTAGGTCCTTATACCCCCCCAAACATTAGATTCAAAACTATGCTGCTCAAGATCAATTGATCAAGGAGCTTCTAAGGGATAAAGACAGCGCTTCCCAAACTTTTGATATCTGAAACACTTTGCTTTTCTAAATTGGTATTAGGGACTTTGTTCGTACACTGGAAAAAGTTTCCTTTTGAAGTATGAGATCCTCAGAATTACCCGTGCTCTAAGAAGCCCCACTCCCTGGGTTGGTCTGTGAGTCACTGATATCAGGGTGCCTCCTGAATGGGAGGCTGCAAGCCCAGAGAAGTGACTCATACTGCAGATCAGAAAGCAGGCTCCTCTGACAATAGGTAATTCTGCCTCCCCATGATGCCTGGTTACAGAGCCATGGCACCACTCCCAATTCAGGCTCAGGCTGAAGCAATGAATCATACAGAGGCACAGTGGCCACCCTCCTCTATGGATGGGGCCTTTGCACTTAAGAGCCTGTAATTATGTATTTCTCATGGCATACAAACTGGCTTCTCACAGTACAGTAGTGTGTCCTGGCCTGGAAATTACTTCCCCGAGTATCAGAAGGTATGGGACTCCTATCTGTACCCCCAAAAAAAATTGCACAGGAAAATATTTAGCAACCGGTACTGGCAAGCAACACGTCTTGGCTTCATGCCATTATAAACTCTTAATTAGGATTGTGCCTAGAGGGCTGATACCAAGAACAAACCTAAAAGATTAGGCAATCTGATAAATGTCTCTTAAGCATACTGAGTTATGAAAAGTGTAAACACGTGCCTAGGTAATTGTTTTGGGACTACTTTTCGTCCAGCACAAGATTGCTTGCAGAATCATCTTACTATTTATTCCTCATGAAGCATAGGCTCGACTTTAAATATGTATATGTCGAGCCTGTAATTTCTACCTCCTTCGAGTATTGTGACTTTTCTTACAATGAGATAGTTTTATGCAACGTTAGCCTGGAAAAAACGTTAACGGCAAACAAACATCTAATAGTTGTAATTAGGGTGGCTTAGCGGCAGGTGTTTGTGTGATAATTAGCGAATGCTGACCTTGTTCATCAAATACTCCAGATGCACAAAAATGCAATTTAACATCAGTTGTAGCTTTATTCATAAACAGCTTTGCCACATATGAACTGAATATTATTGTGCAAATGGCAAAGCAATTTAGAGCTGGAAGCAGTAGAGGAAATAATTCTGATATTGTGTTTTGCAGGCTATGGGGTTGGCATCGGAGAAATGAATGACACAATGTATAGTTGAATTGTGGAACTCCCTGCCCCAGGATGTGGTGATGGCTGCCAACTTGGAAGGTTTGGAGAGGGGAGTGGACATGTTCATGGAGGAGAGGGCTATTCATGGCTACTAGTCAAAATGGCTACTAGTCATGATGCATACCTATTCTCTCCAGGATCAGAGGAGCATGCCTATTATCTTGGGTGCTGTGGAACACAGGCAGGATGGTGCTGCTGTAGTCGTCTTGTTTGTGGGCTTCCTAAAGGCACCTGGTTGGCCACTGTGTGAACAGACTGCTGGACTTGATGGGCCTTGGTCTGATCCAGCATGGCTTTTCTTATGTTCTTATAAATTTCCTGACTAATGAGGATTGAAAAATAAAATCTTACCACTGCCAGTTGTTAGTCCACAAAGTATGAAGTCCTGAAAACGTGAGCCATTTTTTCATTTCTATCTACTCTCTTGGCACCTTCTAACTATCCACTCATTTGTTTATTGAGGAGATTCCCACTCCTAGATTAAATGGCCCACAAGGTAGCTTGCAACAGAAAATGAAATGATTAAAATAACCTGTAAGCTCAGGAACAAAACCTCTATAAATCTAAACCAGCTGCACAATAAAATATCAAATCAGGGAAATATTGAAATTATACAAGCAACAGTAATACAAAGCAGCAAGTTATAGTATAGTCAACCATCTGTTAAACAGATTAAAACACTGCTACGATATAAAATCCATGCCATAGTATTCCCTATTACTATGTATGGGTGTGAAAGTTGGACAATGAAGAAAGCTGACAGGAAGAAAGTTGATTCCTTTGAAATGTGGTATTGAAGAAGAATTTTACGGACACTGTGGACCGCCAAAAAGACAAATCAGTGGGTTTTAGATAAAATCAAGTCTGAACTCTCCCTAGAAGCTAAAATGACTAAACTGAGGCAATCGTACTTTGATTACATTATGTGAAGACAAGACTCACTGGAAAAGACAATAATGCTAGGAAAAGTGGAAGGCAGCAGGAAAAGAGGACGAGCCAACATGAGATGGATTGACTATAAAGGAAGCCATGGTTCTCAGTTTGCAAAACCTGAGCAAGGCTGTTAACAACAGGACATTTTGGTGGCCATTAATTCATAGTCGCCATGAGTCAGAAGCAACTTGATGGCACTTAACACATAGGATATAAAAACAAATGGGACCCAGGGCAGCTTACAACTAAAACACCAATAAATCAATGTAATCCATAGCAAACAACTCAGCACAACGCTGCAAAAATTGCCTTTCATAGAACCATAGAGTTGGAAGGAACCAGCAGGGTCATCCAGTCCAACCCCCTGTACAATGCAGGAAATTCACAACCACCTCCCCTCCCCAAACCTCCAGTGACCCCTACTCCATGCACAGAAGATAGCCAAGATGCCCTCCCTCTCATGATCTGCCTAAGGTCATAGACCTTTTAAGCCCTTCAAAAGCTTTCCAAAATTATTTACAAAGCATCCTAAAATAATCGAAAGTTTTTTTATAATAAAAGGGAAAAGAGGTTATTAATGACCACCAATCCTTTGAAGCAGTTGTTTTAAAATGCAATTTTTACTTAAGACCCCCCTCCCTAAAGACGTAAAATTTCCAGAAATTTTGAAGCCATGGAAAACTGATTCTTTTCCTGGCTGATATAATAAAAGGGAGTGGACTGCCCTCTATGAATGCATAAATCTTGCTCCGATAAGACACCATTGAGTTGGAGTGCTACTGGATTTCCAAAAGGCTTTTGACAAAGTCCCCCACCAAAGGCTGCTAAGCAAACTTCACAGTCATGGGATAAGAGGACAAGTCTCTTATGGATTGAGAGCTGGCTGAAAAATAGGAATCAGAAAGTAGGAATCAATGACCAGTTCTCACAATGGAAGGATGTGACAAATGGGGTCCCTCAGGGATCTGTGTTGGGACTGGTGCTTTTCAACCTGTTCCTCAATGACCTGGAGTTGAGGGTGAACAGCGAGGTGGCCAAGTTTGCAGATGACACCAAATTATTTACTGTGGTTAAAACAAAACTGGACTGTGAAGAGCTCCAAAGGATCTCTACAAACTGGAAGAATGGGCAAATGAGATTCAATGTGACCAAGTGTAAAGTGATGCATATTGGAGCAAAAAATCCCAACTTCACATATACACTGACAGACCAAGAAAGGGATCTTGGGGTGGTAGTGGATCGCTCGATGAACATGAACACATGAAGCCGCCTTATACTGAATAAGACCCTTAGTCCATCAGTCAGTATTGTCTATTCAGACTGGCAGTGGCTCTCCAGGGTCTCAGGCAGAGGTCTTTCACATCACCCACTTGCCTAGTCCCTTGAACTGCAGATGCTGGGGAACTTGGGACCTTTTGCGTGCCAAGCAGATGCTCTACTACTGACCCACAGCTCCTCACCTAAACACATACACACTGCACCATCTAACAAACTATTTTTCTTCTGAGCTGTTTTTACTTATATGCAGATTTATGCCATTAACTATGATTCGACTGGGTGACTTTTTTGTTTCCTTTTTGTTCCTAGCTACTAAACTGTAGTGAAACCATGTAAGCAATGGCAGTAGCAGTTCTCTATTTGAAGGTCATACAGGGTATTACGAGATTCTTGCTGCTCTGATTCCAAAGGGGTAGCTGTGCCATCATTCTTTTCATTCTAGTTTCTTGCCCTTCAAATTAGGCTTAGAGAGACGGAGAACATCTGCTGAAGCTTTTGATCAGATGTGAAGACCCCACCTATAGGCCAATTCAGTCTTCTCTTCTTCTTTACCTCCAGTACCAGCTACTTGCCTGGTCACCTGTAAAAAGATCTGACCCAGGCAGCCATAGAATGAAGTCTGATATAAACTGGTTCTCAGAGGAGATGACCAATATTGTTATGTCTAGAATTGGATATGCAAGATGTCTGTCATTTTTCCCCACAGGAACACCTTCCTTTACCAAAATTAAAAGCCTAAATACAAGTAACTGGAATGATACTTGATAAAAGGTATCCTGGAGGTTTGAGATTAATTGAAGTGTGGGTATGTGTCTATATCTATATAGGAAAAATACTAGAGATACCAAATATGAATATAGTACAGGCCTAAGTATATACAATTCACATCAGTTTTTTTTTAAAAAGAACCTCATTAAAAACGTCAACGGGAGACTTTCTCTTTACCCCCCTTCTTTTTCTAATGTGCCTCTAAAAGTTCAAGGACACAGTTTCTTAATAGCACAGTGCCTTCTTTATGTTCTTCAGTAATAAAATATAAAACACACCACACATTTGTCTGTCAACATGTAATGCCCTGGGTTTATTTTTGTGAGAGTTCTGTCACAATTTTCCAGGTGGGATTAAAAACCTGAAGGATAAATGTACGCCATTGAAGTGGGCATTCTGGCTTCGGTACTGACAAAGCACTAGTAGTAGAGTCTTAAGTACCGTTCTCTTCACAGAAGAGAGGGCAAATATTTCCAAAGGAAGGCACCCGACAGTTGTGGTTCTGGCCCTGCAGCCTTCTGGAGAATCTTAAAAAGGAAAAAAAAAAAAGCTGGCTGTTTTCAGAAACTGGAATGATGATAAACGTACAGCAATTACTGCATTCTTCTCCCTTATAGCCTTTTCTCTCTCTCTTAAGAACAAGTAAAGAATGAAGCCTTTAACAATTCTACAATAAAAAAATATAATTTGTGATCAAAAAGAAGGGCAAGACAACATAAAAACTCCAGTTGTAAGGACTCCATTTGCATACTTGATTTTGACACCTTTTTTTTGGTGCACAAGGAAATGGGACAACAGTGGGGACTGTATGAAGAGCAGCAACATAACTTTAGTGCTTTAAGTACCAGAAACTGCACACATGTTTGTGAGCAAGTCAGTTTTGGTAGACTCCATGAGACTTCATTTTTAGCTTGTTACTTGCCTTATGATATTTAAGAACAGGAAGATCCCATTGAATAGTACATTCCCCGTTTTTTTTTAAACTGATGCCTTTTAAAAAAAATTCTGTATGTATGTCACCATTTTTCACATGATACACAGAAAACTCAAGGACCCAGAGGGGGAACCAAGTTATGTTAATACCATTTTACAAAATACCAAGGAGTCCACAGCTACCTAACACATTTACTACAGCACAGGAACCAATGAAGGTACAGTGTACAAAAAACTGTAAACACGGCACAATAAATAGATAAAACAGCAGGTTCCGCACCATGCACATGATGTGATGACACTTCATCTCTATACAATCTCACTTCTCACACTCTTACTTTGTTGCAATTCTCCCTCCCACCCCCTCCCCAGCCCCAAGTGCAAAGCATCACAAATGAACAGTTCTGTATTCAAGTAACATATGTACAAGGGTATTACAAATATGGAGTACTGTACAGATAATTGCTGTATTCTTAATTTACAGATGTTGATTCTTTCCTATTAACAGTAAGAAAAGAAAAACCAAAGCATGGGAGATGTGCATTGCTGTCAAGTCCCCACAGCTGCCGTGGAAACACAATATGGTGCATTCCACCATCCCTTGCATTCAAATTGCTACTGATGCATAGCACCTAAACAAGTTCCCAAAGGCCGCAGTTCCATTACTACGGAAACTACGTCACCTCCATTGCTACTGTATTGTCTGCTATATTGTTCAGTGCTGGCTTTTCTGTTTCATGGTTTTCCCTGTGGGGGAGAAAAAAACGACAACAAATGAGTAAATATCCAAGTGAGGCGGGACAAATAAATCAATTTCAAAGGCTCCCTTTTCAAAGAGTTTTTAAAAAGGAAACTTTTATCTTTGAACACATGAACACACACATGAAGCTGCCTTATACGGTCCATTGAAGTCAGTATTGTCTACTCAGATCGGCAGCGGCTCTCCTGGTTCTTAGGTGGAGGTCTTTCACAGCGCCTACCTGCCTAGTCCCTTTAAGTGGTGATGCTGGGGATTGAACCTGGGACCTTCTGAAAGCCAAGCAGATGCTCTACCACTGAGCCACAGCTCCTCCCCTAACCTTCAATATAACACTGACCTCATAATCTATATTGGTTTAACTGGTATACATTTTACATGTGTTAAGAGGAAGAATTCAAGCACAGTATTTCAAGAATGCGTTTAAACTTGTTTCAATAACAGTAGAGGAATTAAGTTTATCCAAGTTCCTGACGCTTACTAGAGTGAGATGTCAAATTTGAAAAATAAGCAGGATTTTCAATCTTTAAGTGAACAAAATCTACTAACCAAATGTCACAAAGGAAGAGAGGGGTGGAAGAAAGGGTGGCAGTGCAGGGACATCACACATGATTTAGAGACTCTGTATGCCGTCTCTCCAGAACCTGCTCAATGTGCCTATGCATTGCACTTCATGACCCCAACCCACTGTTTATAATTTGGATATATTTAAAACTTCTTTAGGTGACCTTTTCTGTGTCTGGTTGTATTTCAAAACAGACCCAAATCAGGGAGCTTTAGACTTCTCAGCAAGCAACATTCAGAACTGAGGGGATTTTAAAACCGGTTTGAAGTACAGCAGGAAGATCTATTCAAAAAACGTTTTTTTAAAAAACCCAAAACAAATTAAAAATCCCAAAGTTTTTGAGTGTGCTTAATATTTACTGTAGATCAGAAACAAATCCCTCTCAGGGAGGTTTATTTTCAAGTATCTGCATTTAGAACTGAGGTTTAAGAGGGACTACCACTCCTCCAAATCCAACAACTACAGTGTAATGTATTAATTAAACAATGAAGCCACATGTAATAGGTCAAGACTTTACAACCAGAACCAAACACATTGGCGTGGCCCTTCAAGTGTGTGTTTCCATGATGAATGTTGTCATTTTGGTACAAACGGCAGATCCAATTTTAGTTACAATGTCAAATCTGGAGTGGCACTATTTAAAAAAAAAACAGGACAGAATCAGTAGTCCATTGGCAGGTTTAAAACTCATTCCATGGAACATATTCCACGGTTTGGAGCCTTACAAGGTTTGGGACCATCATACCTGCGTTACCGCCTCTCCTGGTATGCTCCCCCAGAGACCCTTACGCTCTACGAAAAGTAATCTGCTGGTGGTCCCTGGCCTTGGCCTGGTGGAAGTCTTCCTGGTGACATCAGGGCCCTGCGGGATCTTAAGGAGTTCTACAGGGCCTGTAAAATGGAGCAATTCCACCAGGCCTATAACTGAGGACAGCCACGAGAGGATCCATCATCACTGGCCTCCTCACCCACCCCACTCTTGAAATCTGTGGGGGGGGGGGAACTGCTGATATCCTATTACATTGTGGCACCTGGGTACATTTATGGCCATCTGCGTATAAGTGTTTTACTGAGATTATGGTTTTAATGACGTTGATGTTTTTACATATTCTATATATTTTATGTTTTTAATCGTTGTTACCCGCCCTGAGCCTGGCTTGCTGGGGACAAGGGCGGGCTATAAATCAGGGAAAACAATTAATTAAATAAATAAATATTCCACATTGCCACTGCGGCAGAACAAAGAGATTTCGGCACTGAGTGCTTGAGCCCAAAGGCAAAGGCCTTACCTTGGTACTGTATCCACAGAGGAGGAAGCTGGGACCTTGGGCACCTGACAGTTTGCTGCTGCAGCCAGCTTTAAGGCAGATGATGGAACAGCACTTAGAGTCCTAGGTATGTGTCGTGCATTGAGCGTAGTAATAGAGTTTGCAGTGGCAACTGAGGAGGGGACAGTTAATCTAATGTTGTTCCCAATCAGAACCTGAGTTGTTGCAGAATTGGCAGCAGTTACTGGGTGACTCAGTGCACTGTGGGAACTTGAAGTCTGTGTTATACTCGAAGGCGGTAACAAGGCTGAACCTGTTGTTGATGACGAGCTTGTGTGTACAAGTGCTGCAGGCGTGGTAGTGCTGAGGTGTAAGCCCTTGTATACTCCTGGGGAATAATAGACACAATTAGGTGCGACTCCAAAAGGCACCCCCCATTGCCAGTACAAAAAGCAAGGCTTTCAGGGTATTTCTCCCCCACCCCATCTTTACTGCTTCTTACCTGAGGCTTGAAGGATGCCATTGACCCCAATTCCAAGCACCACATCATCCTTCATTTTGAATCCCATGAGCTGTTCTGATGTAACCAATGCTGAAGCAGCAAACTGAGCACTAACAGAATCCAACGTCTTGGAAATAAAACCCTTGAAGAAAAAAAGAGCAGCAAATAAAATAATTTTAAAAACAAAAACAAAGACCCCCCCCAAAAAATAAAGCACGTACTATTTTACATATTAAGTATTGCTTAGATTCCACACAGGATTTCTGCAGAGGAGCTGTGCGTGCGTCATTTATGCCAGTTCCCCACTTCCACTGCAAGCCCAATGCTATCCCCAGGAATCACCAGTGGATCCCAAGCTTGTATTTCTAGATCAACTTTCAACCAATGTTTCCCAACGCAGATTACGTAAAATTGCTAAAATTCAATTTTGCACAAACTATGTTAAGTCAGATATTTAACAGTCAGACAGAAAGAGGTGCGGTGTAGAAACACTCACAAGCACAATGGTCAGAACCAAACTAGCTTCACTAACAGAGTCTCTAGTTGCAGTCTAAAGGCATGTCTAGAAAGATCTTCACTCCACTGCAAAATGACAACAAAGGGGACGAATGCCACCAAACTTCAGCCTAAAGGAACACATAATTTAGCGGGCGCCACATTAGATTCCCTGCTCCAAGCTCTTCAAACAAAAGCAGGCAGTCCATTCCTGAAGGGGAAGGCAGTTAGACAGCGGCCGGGAGCAGCGCAGCCACGCCTCCTCCACAAAGGCTTCCCGGCTGCTGAAAATAAAACACCTTTTGAAACGAAAATAGGGAAAGTGTCCCCATTGAGAAAAGCGAGGCTACACCACCAAAAAAGGTGGCATAGCCATGCCGCAGCTCGCGGGGGCGTTCCTGGGTCCAAAGGGGGTTAAGGAAGCTGCCTAAAGGCAGCTTTGTCCCCGGGAACTCCCCCCTCGCCGGCGTGGGCTTTCCCTTCTGGGAATTCCCTGCCAGCGTGGTGGCGTTGGCAGCTGGGGCCGGTGCAGTTCCGCGGTGCATTGGCCCCCAGGACAGCCTGAGTGCCCATTATCCCAGGTTAAATGGGCACTTACGCCGGCGCGGGGCCACTCTGGCTCCTAAGGAGCTTTGCCCTCCCCACCAGTGGATAGAACTGGGCAAGTATTACAAAGGCATTTAACTTAAGCACGGATATTTTCAGAATCCATAACTGCTGTCCTTTTGACAACTGGAATATCAATATTACATAAAAACTGGCCAAAAATAGACATTTGTAAAGCTCAAGAAGTAAACTAAGCACAAATCAACTTAGAAACTAAATCTTAACATAGTCATCTCTGGTAACATCTATCACATGCACTATTTTAAAGGGTTAAATCCGATTTTTAGATGAGCGGAAAAAAATGTTACATTAGAAAAGCAACAAATGGATCGCACCAAATATCCACCTTGAACAGCATCTCATTTCTCTCAATGGCCAACCAAAAGCTTAAGAGACATTCACAAGCAAGGACCTAAGGCAAAAGATCCCTCCTAGTGCTGCCATTCCACAACAATTGGTGCACAGAAGTGCACAAGTCTCGTGAACACAGAGGCTTCTTTTAAGCTAGTGGTTCCCACAAACTCAACCCGTGCCCCCTGCCCCATCCAACACAGTTGAAGGGGGCCACCTCTAGTGCCCCCTGCTGCCCCCTTGCCTCTTAGTGTCCCCCTAGGTGATCCCACCGCCCCCCAGGGGGTGGTACTGCTCACTTTGGCAACTATTGTTTTAAGTCATCTGTCAAACAGCTACTGAGCCACCTATCGTCCATGAATTTAACCAGTCCCAAAACGTGCACGCAATCACAGTTAACGACATTCTCTAGCATCCTTTCGAACACGTACACCCAAGCCTTTAAATACTGACTTGTTTTGCTTCCATTAGGAGGGAGCAGAGGCAATTGCCTACTATACTCACCTGTAGCGTCCCTTTTAAACACTATGGCTAAGATGTAGATTCGAGCGAAAGCCACTTCCCTGTCGGTTAGTTGCAAGGCTCTATTGGCAACAGTTGACAATTAAGAGATGAACCCTGGTGGGAAAAATGAGGGATAAATCATAATACAGACAACTCCCTCACCTGTGAAGCGTTCGCAGAAGAATTACTATTTGCTTGCTGCTGATGAATTTGGGCAAGCTGCTGTTTCTGCATTAGTGCCAGTTGCTGTTGATGTTGCTGGTATTGTTCGGCTGTAAATGCTGAACAAAATATAAAATAAGAGAATACTTGTATCAAAGTAAGTAAACCTCACAGGCACAGCCCCTTACACCTAAAACGACACTCTCAATATGTGTGGGTCTGAAGCAGAGGATGTATTCAGTACCCTTACACCAAATGGGGGAAATTAGCTGCTACTGAAAAAGAAAAAAACGTGCTTGCCTATTATATTGGATAAAAATTTTAAAAAACTGTGACTTGCTGTTTCACAACAGGCAATTGCCACGTGATAAACACCATATTAAGACAACTCCCCCTTATCAAACTATACATTTAATCGTATGGAATTCATTCCCTGTTCCTATTTTAGGTAGTACTTGCATCCAATCCCATCAAGGAAAAATCTAATGAAGTTATTCCTTTAATAACATGTTTAGAGGTACACTCTCTTGTTTAAATATAATGAAGTTTTAAGTACTCGGTTTCCCTCCATTAACCCACCTTGGGGGGGGGGGAATCCAGTCAATAAGAACGAAGTTGGTTATGCTGATTTACAGAGGAATGAAGACAGAGTGTATTATACTACTACTTTGTCTATGGAGAGCTCAGTTCTAAAAACAGAAAATAGAGAGGTTTCATTACAGTTTTTATGTCAGTGCATTTTAATGAAAAACTTGCTAGTGCCATCTTTTAAGGTGGACAGCAGCTGAAGAATGGAATAAACAGTAAGTCTCATTTAGACAAACATTGTCAGTTTTCCAAATAAAAATGATAAATTCCAGAGGTTGGTTAATGTACAAAAACCTGACATTGGACATTTTACTGCATCAGGTTCCAACAGAGTCGTCTTAGGATGTTCAAAACATTGTAGCACAAAAATGTTATCTACGCAACTTAATCTAGCTTTTCATCTCCACGGAAGACTGTGTAACTGGCCAACTTTCCAGGAACAAATTAGATATATAAAGCCTGGCTGAATGCTAATACACAGTAAGGGATTTGTGAAAGAGCAAGAGATGTGTTAGTCGAAGACTACAGTTTTTGTAACACAAGAAATCTCATTTTTTGATCAAGAATTATAATCGATAACTATACATCAGAACTTCATTTATAGAACTGTTGCCTCTATGCAACAACCACAAAGTACCTTACAAGACAAAAGGTTGTCTATGCTTTGAGATCCTTGACCCTACCCAGGTTTATTCAAGTACAGTGGCATTTGGGCT
The DNA here is from genome assembly GCF_029931775.1 of Euleptes europaea. NCBI lineage: Eukaryota > Metazoa > Chordata > Lepidosauria > Squamata > Sphaerodactylidae > Euleptes > Euleptes europaea. The sequence goes on from NC_079322.1 coordinate 62,140,910, forward strand.
CCAGGTGTTGAATGCTGTGTACCTAGGCAAATGCTGTGTTGCAATCTGCCATGTTTGCATTAGCTTCAGCGTTTACCACTACTAATAAATGAACTTAATCTGAATGTTAATTATGACTGGGTGCTTTAAAGACAACAATTAACTTCGCTGCCACTGGTTTAAGCCATTCGATAAAAAAGTATGCCGCTGATCCCCAACATGGTTCCTAACAGTGTGATTCTGGCCTCCATTTTCTTTCCCCCCAAAACACACATTTCCTCCTGGCTTTCCACTACCTCATTGGAGCAGAAGACGACACCACTTTTGAGTCTGCAGGGAGTGCCCATTTGGAAATGGCTGTCCCTGTCATAGGAGGATGATTGGCTTGGGACTTGCCAACCTTTCCTAATTGCCACCCCATGGCAGCCATTTTTCAGTGGCGCCAACTGTCCTCTCTAAAAAATCTAAAAGGGTCCACAGGCTCAACAAGGTTTGGAACCCCTGATCTATGATACAGAAAGACACTATGACAGAGTTATATGAACAGAATGAGACACATTGTTGACTACCATTTCAGCTCCACAGATAACTATTCCAAAGGGACATTTACATAGAAAATTAGTTGTATTAAATATTCAGATTAATGTCTGGCATTCTTAACCCCTATTCAATGCAAAGAAGGAGCAAAGTTAACTTTAAATGCTTAAGTGCCAATAGCATGTCAGTTTAAAAAAAATTACATCTCCAGGTAAGCATCAATGCAGATATAGGACCATATGGAATCAATGCAGATACATGACTATATGGCACATGTAAGGTTAATGTAAGGTAGGCTGTCTAACTATGAGTCACCAAGCACCTCATGAGACATGGCTGATAGCTTACTACCTGCTGAACCTAGTTCACACTAATCTCCCCCCAATTAGTTGTGAAACTAGCATATGTGGAGGAATTCAGTACATGAACCAGTCCTGAAAGAACATTTATATGGGCTGGAATCCAAACAACTGCTTTAGACATGCCTAAGCTCTTTGGCATGCCCAGTGAGACTGATACAAGATAGAGGACTACTGTTTGAAAGAAACATGTCAAGCTATCTCTTCAATTTCAAAAGCAATCCTAGCATTTAAAGCTGCTGTTTTTCCAAACACAAGCCCAAAGCCCCCTTGAACATAACCAACTAGACAAATGGTTCCTTGAATTCTGGCCCATGGGATGCAACTTTAATTCGCATTTCCACCATAAGTTTTTAAACAAGCCCTTAAGCACCTGCTCCTACATAAAAGGTAGGAGTACTTAAGTATATTGATTTTAAAGGATGGACAGCAGTGCATTCCTAAGGAGAGTTACTCCAATCTAAGCCCATTCATTTCAATGGGTTTAGACTGGAATAACTCTCCTTAGGAATGCACTGTAAGACATCTGCTGAAGATTGAACTACCAGATGTAGTAGTAACTCTTTCCTCATGAACACAACAGTTATTAAAAGTACCTCTTAAAAATTTAATTTATAAATTTCATTTCTTAGCTTGTCATAAGAGATCATGCCACAAATTGTACCTGAGAAACATAGCTTCCAAAACAGAAATAACTGCTTTACAGAATATTATGTAATACTTACAGAAGCACCAACAGATTCTTAGATATAGGCAGGCACTACTTAGTAAGTAAACAATTTTTTACACTGCAAAAAAAACTTGTGGGGGAAGGTTTTCTGTCTCATTAACCCCTTGAAAAAGCAGACCACACTAGAGGACTGAAAAGATTTCTTAGAAGTTCATAAAAAATACTGTTTTGTAACTGAATCAGCACCTTCAATATTTATAACTGTTTGCCCATATGGCCATTAAAAGTATTAGCTAGTACTTTACTACAGCTTGGAAGTGACCCTTATGACACCAATGTTCCACTTCGAAATGTTTCGGGAACATGTCCAAGATTTTAAATTACAGTAAATCCAAGTGACCCTTATCAGAAGTCTCAGTGCTGCAGGAAACAAGTAGACGGCACAGAGACCATGTAGAAGGAGCTTGCTACTATCCTCCTGAATTGAAACAGAAGCCTTGGAAATCTGGATTCTGCCAGTTGCTGATTAGAGATTAAACAAACTTCTGGGAAATTCCTACAGAAAATGCCATGTGTTGATTGGTCTATGACACTCTCTCTAGGGATGTTAGGCAGCCTCCTTCCTTGAAGGCTTTCATTCAAGTTGGAAGTAGTACAACAAAATTCCAGTCTGGTTACACCTTAAAGACCAACACAGTTTCCCAGGGCATAAGCTTTCATTAGTCAAAGCTCCCTTTGTTTGAGAAAGTAGCACAGTGAAATCATCCAGCCCAGAAGGGGCTGTTTTACATATAGGGTTGGACTAGATGACTCACCTCTTATGACTTTACATATAGGGTTATTCCCAGTGGGTAGCCGTGTTAGTCTGTTTGCAGTAGTCAAAAAGGCCAAGAGTCCAGTAGCACCTTAAAGACTAACAAAAATATTTTCTGGTAGGGTTTGAGCTTTCGTGAGCCACAGCTCATACCCTACCAGAAAATATTTTTGTTAGTCTTTAAGGTGCTACTGGACTCTTGCCCTTTTTGACTATTACATATAGGGTTGTACAAGATGACTTACTGGGATGCCCAATAAGCAGCCCGATCTGGATAGCCCAGGCTAACCCCATCTCGTCAGATCTCAAAAGTTCAGCAGGGTTGGTCTTAGTTAGTATTTGGATGGGAGACCTCCAAGGAATACCAGGGTCATGACGCGGAGGCAGGAGATGACAAACCTGCTCTGAATGTCTCTTGCCTTGAAAACCCACAGGGTCACCATGAGCCAGCTGTGAATTGACAGCACTTTCCAGCACCACCAGAAGATGGTCAGAGCCTTTCTAAAAGCAGCTTTCCACACAGGCCAAGGTAGCACCCCTAAAACTACAAGCAGAAAGCAAAGCAGCCTCCATAATGTAGCATGCTCAGTTTTGGCCACAGACTTCACATGCTTTAGACCACATGGTAAACCTGAGTGTGGGTCCAAGGCAGGAGGTAATTTTCCACATGCAGTTTTCAAGCTTTTTGTTACCCCTGTCTCTTGTAATGCCTCTCAATTTTTCAGACAAGTGGGGGAGGGGACAAACAAAAACCAAGGCACAACCTGCAGAGAGCGTGCCTACTAATTCAAATGGTGTCACTTAATCCAATCATTTTGGTTAAACTGGATTTTTATAGCAGAACTCCAACATCACTCATTATGCAAGTTGCATCTCACGATGGCTCAGAAAGGTACACTGAACGGCTGGTGAGGAATACTAGATTTAAAGTAAAAAAAAATATTACACTTACCTGTAACTGCTGTTCATTGAGTGTCTTTGTGCAGGCACGCATCAGCCTGCGCCTGCGCAGTCCCACACGGGACTGCACAGAAGACACGATGATGAACTTAAGATTTTTGAAAGCAGAAGACCAAAAAGTTTATCTGCTTCCATTTACCTTCCTTATGCATCCCATCTACAGGCAGGTGACACTTTCTCGTTGCAGCCAATTACTCTAAAATATCCTGAACATCTGCGCTCTTCCCAAAATTGGTTTTAATTAGGTGGTTTTCTGTTTACAATATTACCACTGATCACTTTGGATGCAACAGATTGCTCTCTACCTTGCAATTTCCTTCATTGGCAATTTTATTCTCTGCATGCTTGAGAACATTTCCAGTTACCTCATTAGTCACAGCCATGAGAACATATTACCATAACGCCATACAAGCAGTTAGCACTTGGCTTGCAAAAACTAATCTTTCAACAAGTCTTTAGAGCGTGCTTGCAAGACAACTGACAGGGAAACCTTTAGCAGATTAAGACTTGTATCTATCATACTGGGGAGCAGTATAGAACCTGTTATATTACAACCACCTTCCACTGTAGCGCCCCACAAAAGTGGGAAGCTCTGTGTAATTTAGAAACATCTATTCACAATTGCTATAGGGTGCAACACATCTCAGTCCCGTGACTGTGTGAAGGACTACATCATGCAACATCCACAATTCGCCATACCTTTCCAACTTTTTTATTCAAATGGTACAGGGGGAAAAAACTCTAGCTTGGTTGGTTGAGGTGGGATGTGTTTAATGAGCAGTGTTACTAGCCAACTTATACTATCTGCGAATAATCAATAGACCAAGACACACTTCCAGAAAGAAGTAGTCACTCCATTAATAGTAGGTGATTGTATCCAGAATCATTCAAAAATTTTCCTCCAACTGACCACATCAGCTGTCTGAAGTCAACATTTATACACCCTTCTAAAAAAGACTTTCAGAATTAGTGTCCTTCCCTAAAAGTATGTCAAAGCAATTATTGCAGGCTATTGCAGTCAACCCAGAGTCTCCACCGTAGACCGACTAGAGGTATGTGGCAGAACTATAAAATAATTACGTTGTCAACTCTCAAATATATCACTTAAGGTAAAAGCTCAATTATGAAAAGCTCTTGGCCCACAAGCTACAGTGAAGGTTGTAAAGCAGCTCGTTTTCATTTTATTTGAAAATATGCCAAGCTTCCAGTATGGTGTGTATGCTTTTGCTCAACTTTAAGAATTGCAATACTGTAGGCTTCTGATGGCTCTAGAATACCACCTAGCACTACAGAAGGGTTATATTAACACCAAATTCCTAACTTTTAATATTTGATCTCCCTTTCCTGGGGAAAAATAGGACTCCAGATACAGAATATGTTCTGACTTCTTGGCTTAGTGAATTCTTGGCCAATGAACACTTTAATTAACAGGCCCCAGTCTCTTCATAGAAATGCTTTTACTTGCCTTGTTTTCATACTGCTCACTTGTTATATACTGCATTAAAACAGGATTAATGCCGTCCAATTATACCTGCTAAAGAAGCTAATTCTCAAGTCCAAGATTATGATATTTAGTTTGTCTCTTCTTCCTTTCTGCATTATAATTTTTTGGGAGGGGGAAAGGGACATATATTCCTACAAAGGAGAAGCTAAAAGGGAATTTTCAAGAAGCCCTGCTCTTCTAACAGAAGCAGCAGCCCTGTTAACTGAGTGGGGACTCCCTGCTGCTGCTGAGACTTAAATTTATCCTCAGCCACCAGATCCTATAGGAAAAATCACTCAATAGTCTGATCATCAGCTGCCTCCATGAGAAACTTTATCCTTCCCATATCCCATATGATGTTTGCAACATCAAAATCTGGGGAGAAGTTAGCAAAAAAAAAATCCTAGAGTGTTATCTACTGCTTATTGTACCTTAGGACTTAGCATACTTTTCTTTATAGTGCAATCCTTTGGCACTTCCAAGGCATACCATGAACACTGTATGCACAAATAATGTATATGAATGGGGTGTGTGTGTGTGGAAATCACCAACACAAAGGGGCATAGTAGGAACAGAAACCGAAAATCTAATGAACTAGACAGATGAATTCTAGCAACTAATACCAGTTTTCAATCAGACACATAGAAAAGCTGTGACAAACAAGCATTGAAAGTCCACAGGCCCACATGTTCTCTCTCCCCTTGCCTGCTTGTCAAAAACGGAAGACTTATGGTTTACCCACAAACCAGAATTAGACATCAAATTAAGCTTATTTGAAAAGTGGATGGGGAGGGGCCATGGCTCCTCTGACAACTCACCACCACTTTGCCATTAGGGGAGGGGCTGTGGCTCAGTGGTAGAGCATCTGCTTGGCATGCAGAAGGTCCTAGGTTAAATCCCCGATATCTCCAGTTAAAGGGACTAGGCAAGTAGGCGATGTGAAAGACCTCAGCCTGAGACCCTGGAGAGCCGCGGCCAGTCTGAGTAGACAATACTGAGTTTGATGGACCAAGGGTCTGATTCAGTATAAGGCAGCTTCATGTGAGTCATGTGATGTCTACAATATTGGGGCTGCGTATGAGGAAGGAGGGACAGGAAGTATGTGTGAGCTTGAGACTTTCCAAGGCTCTTTTCCATTATGAAAAGCTGTAACTTGTCACTTTGCCTGAATGAAACTACTTTCTCCTTTTAAAACAGGCAGATTTTTTTTTTTTAAAAACCCTTTCTTTATAAAATCAATACAAGGGTAATATCTGGTTGACAAATGAACAAACTTAAAAGTACGATACGCATCTGTTTTGAGGACACAAAAAGGGCTTTAGCTTTGAAGAATATTGCAAGGTCTTTATTATTATGTTGCATTTTGTTTCGAAGTACAGAAGTGCCACACAATTTCTGCAAAGAAGCTACTTTTCAACAACTGCTACTGGCTTACCAAATATAGGGAACTACGGATCCCATGCAAATGAAATAGGAATTGTTCTCTAGCCTCCCATATGCTTAGTCCTTTCCCCATCATCTGTCCTTGCATGTCCTCTATCAAGGCAATCAGACTAGACTAAACTGAAAACAAGTAAACATAAAGCACAGACAATCCACTGCTTTATCCTCACAACGGGGCCAGATAACTGATTCTGAACAAATCTCTACTGATTAGCAAATATATTCCAAATCAGTACACTGCTGAAGCATAATGGAAGAGAAACTGTAGGGAATCACAAGGGTGAAGGATGAGGCACAACCACTGAGCACTCAGGCCTTAATATTTTGGAGAAGAAGATACATCCATGCACAGAGATGAATTCTAGGAAACCTGACCCTGACATTTCCACAAGTAATCATTTCAGAAGGACAGCCAAATCAGTCTGCTGCAGACAAAATAAACAGCAGTCTTGTGGCATCTTCAAGACTAACTCAATTTTATTCTAGACCAGCCTTTTGTCCTCAAATTTATGACAGAATAACATCTTAGTTATTATTTAAGATGCCATAAGACTCCTGGCTGGTTCTTCTCAAAGGCACCTTAATCTTCAGAAGAATCTGAATGCTTCATAAGAATACATGATTGTGAAAATCAAAATAAATCATAATTGTGAAAAAGAAAATAAATCATGTTAATGATATTAAGCAAAAATCTTAGAAATAACAATCTAAATGCTATTTGGATTTTAAAAATCTTTACTCAATAACACAGGATTTTACAGTTAGATACTTCCAACGTTATAGAACATAGTTCACAGTGTTCATATTTTAAATGCAGGTTATTTCCCTATCCATACCTCCAATGAGATGTAATTGTCCTGACTGAAGTCTTTCCACTTTTATTACACATTTTGTTACCAAATGTTATAAGCACACAGAACATAAAAGGCTGTTTCCTTTGAACTCTAAGTTAGACTTCTTCAAACAACACAAACACTTCATATAAGAGGGTTATAAGCAAGCCTACTGCCTTTATGCCACCACGACCTTTAGCCTTCTTAAGTCTCAATTTTTTCACTTAATATTTTGAAATCTTACTTTTACTGAACTGTCTGACCTGTAAAGTGGGCTCTAGAAAGGAGCCGATAGTTTGAAATCACCTCCGTGTGAAAACATGCATCATGACATGACAACTGTCCAGTTTTTTCCAAGTTGACTATTTTTACACAGAAATTCCAATACTGTAGCAGTCACAGCATCATTTAAAATGTATCTATGGTTTTTGGGTAAGAGCCCTGTGGTGCAGAGGGGTAAACTGCAGTACTGCAGCCCAAGCTGAGTTCGACCTGAGTTCGATCCCGATGGATGTGACATTACCCCATGGGTCAGGAATGACCCCTGTGCTTGCACAGGGGACTACCTTTACCTTTATGGTTTGGGTGGCTTTGATTTTAAGACTTCAAGGTCCGCAGACCTTACCAGTGCCTTCTAGATGTAAATGAACTTACAACAGTTAGTGTATGTAAATGTTGCTATGGAGAATCAAGAAAGCCAATCTGAATTACCATCAACAAATACAAAACGGTAAACATTCCTGTAAGTTTTGTAGTGACACCCACAGTTTGTTCTACTGTAAACTTTAAATCGCTTACTATGTATACTAACTTGTCAGTGACCCCCCGCAAAGGAGCAGATAATCAGTGTCTGATATCAACAAATCCTATTTTAATGTTTCGCCCAATCAATTAGTTTTCAGAAAATTACAGAAAAGAATCTAATCCTAAACATGAATAGTTTATTTAGCTCTGAGAAAGCAGGCCTGCTAAATATTGAGCTATCAGAGGCTCAAGAAATATCTTGTGTTTATTACCCATCTTGAGATTACAAGAAGAGGTGGGGGTCACCCTACATACCACAGGACTTGACAAATCCCAGGCACCAGGTTGCCATGGCGTTTAGACACTTCATTGTGTTGCCTAGTATCTACCCTAGTGATTTTATTGTAGCGTTTCTCAATCTCGGAAGAAGTACAGTAAGTTGACCCAACTAGTTTTTCCACTGGTGAAAAAAGGAGAAAGGGTCCCCTTTGACCACAAATAGGCAACATCTGGGATTATGGGACCTACATGGACAAAAGCCACGTAGGACAGGGGGTTGTAGTATTGAGAAAAACTGTCTGAAATTGAGCAAAAAGGCTGACTGGATTCAACCTAAAGCTTAATGATAATTTTACATCAGAATGCTTTGTTCTATGATGAAAACAAATGTGTGTGAAACTCCTGTCATTGCTTATTTATGTTTGAACTTAATGTTGCACCATTCAGTGATGATGGATGAAATTATTTCTTAAAACTAGTTTTCTATGCTGGCTCCAATGTTCAATTAAATGGATCTTTTAAAAGCACTAACCAGGGGGGTTAGGTTAGAGTTAGTTTCTGAGGGTAGCAGTTATTGGTCTGCAATAGTAAAGCTAGATTTGAGTCCAGTAGCACCTTAAGAGACAACAAAGTTTTTCAGGGCATAAGCTTTTGAAAGTCAAATCTCCCTTCATTAGATCCCTTCATTCTCGCTCTAGGTAAGAAGGGCGTCTTCATTCTGGGTTATTTTCCTTTATTTGCTAGGGAAGGCAGGATTCAAACAAAAATGCAGGCCTTCCGGTCCTCGGGGGAAATGACCCCCTCCCTTCGGAAAGCCTCAGTTTTGTTTCCTGCCTTTGTCAGGGAAGCAGGTTTGTGGCGGTGCTCCGCCATTTTATTACAACCTCTTTGTTAATCTATAGTGGGAGTATTCCATTTTCCCCCGAGATTTTTCCCCTTCGTGTTTTCCCTTTCTTACCTTTGTGCCAGTTTGATCAGTGTCCTTTTCGTCTTCTTTTGTCTTGTGTGTTTGGGGCCCGGGGGGTTGAAGTAGACCTTTTCCCGCCTAAAGAAAATGGCGGCGCCCAGCCAGGACGAATTTATTTCGCCCATAGATTTAGACCCGGGTCTCCTGGTCGCAGCGGCCCCGAGCCGCGGGGAATCCCCAAGCCTCTCTAAGGGGATCAACCCTAAGCGAAAAAGGAAAGCGGACCCAGTAGGAGAAACAAAAAAGAAGAGGAAGATTTGTCCCTCAGGACAGAAGGGTTCAGGCGCGGCTGCTAGCCGGCCGCCTACCGCACCCGCTGCTACTTCTGTAGCGGAGCGGGTGAAACTTGGCGCGGCTGCTGGCCGGACGACAGGCGCGGCTGCTAGCCGGACGCCAAATGACTCGGAGGCTTCAGAGCGCTCCGTGGGCCCGTCGGAGGCATCGGGGCCCCCTATGACCGCCGCGGCTGCTAGCCACGTTCTCACTAGCGGCGATGAAGCTCCCCAGAGGCTGATGTCTTCACAGCAGGGACCTGCTACCGGTAACGTACCAGCGATCGCGGGGACTTCAGATGGTGGGGGGCTGGCTGCCTTAAGGGCAGAACTGACTGAGCTCATCAGAAGTGTCTTCGTGGATGGTTTATTGGCGGCTCAAGCGACCCCCACTCCTTCCATTAGGGACACTGAGGAGTACCAGGACCCTCTAGAGGGACCCAGTACACTCCACAAACACAAGGCGTCTGGGAGTGAAAAGACCTTGACTGGCCAATCCTCTGGCCAACCCAGAGGGACGGTAGTTATGCAGCCCCAGTCTCCTCTAGACTCTTCAGAGGATGAGAATGGAGAGGAGGAGGAGGACTCCCCCCCAGAGGAGGATCCTCCTAAACCAGAGGAAAAACAACTCAGGCTCTTTCCTCAGGAGGACTTTCCCTCCCTCTTAGCTAAGACCCTAGAAGCTTTGGACCTGTCTGAGCCACAGGATCCCCAAGCCTGTGACAAACTTAAAGGGTCAAAAGAATTCTTTCACAGACATACCAACCCTTCTCGTGTTATTCCAGTCCCAGATTACTTCTCATCTCTGATTACTGCAGAATGGGAAAAACCACTAGCAGGTAGACAGACTCCTGCTATAGCTAAAAAGTTCTATGATTTGGAGCCTGTCTCAGCTCAATTGCTTCAACCCCCAGTGGTAGAGGCTCCTGTCTGTGCCTTGCATTCCAATGATGTAGTGGCCAGAGATGGCATGGGGTCCATCAGAGATCCTCTCGATAGGAAGGCAGAGATCTCACTCAAGCGGGCTCATGAGGCTTCTGCCTTAGCCATCAGCGCCTCGGTCACATCGGCTCTAGTGTCCAGGGCTGCTATTGTCTGGACACGCAAATTGCGTCAACTCATTCCCGAGGGAAATAAGAAAGCCCAGGAGGGAGTGTCCAGGATCCTAAGGGCGGTCACCTTTCTGGCTGACTCCTCTTTGGATACCCTTTCATTCTCAGCCAGAGCCATCGCCACTCAGCTGGCCTCTAGGAGAGCCCTCTGGCTCAGGCCTTGGCAGGTAGATCATCATTCTAAGGCCGACCTGATGGGATTTCCATATCAAGGGAAGAAGCTTTTTGGGGATCAGCTTGACCCTATCTTAGTTGAGACCAGGGATAAGAAGAAGGCGCTTCCCAAGAGCTATAAGCGAGACCAAAAAACTTACTCTCGTCCCTTTCGCTCTTCCCACACCCTCCAGAGATTTCGCGGAGAACAGCGAAGGGGTTCTTGGAATTCTTCCAAGGGCTCCTTTCGGAGGGGAGGCCGCTATTCAAGGTTCCAACGTTCCACCCAGCCCTCTGACAGAGCTGGGTATGGATCTCAACAGTCCAAACAATGACGCCTCCGTCGGCCCAGTGGGGGGCCGTCTCACCCGCTTTCTGGCGGCATGGCGGTCATCCCAAGCGGATCAGTGGGTGTCTTCCATTATAGATCAAGGATACCAGATAGAATTTCGCAAGACACCTCCGTCAAGGTTCATGTCCAAAACACAACCAATAGGCAAAGAAAAATTAATCCGCACACAGGAAGCAATACGTCACCTGCTAGACATCCAGGCCATAGAGCCCGTCGAGTTATCAGAGCGCTGCTTGGGAGTGTATTCCGTGTTTTTCACGGTTCCAAAGAAAAACGGGGACTGGAGAGCCATTCTGAACCTCAAATGGGTGAACAAGTTCGTCATCTACAAAAGGTTCAGGATGGAAACTCTGAAATCCATCTCAGAGTCCTTAACACCTCGAGCCTTCCTGACCTCGGTGGATCTCACCGAGGCGTATCTCCATGTACCCGTCCACCAGGACCACAGGAAGTTCCTGCGCTTCTCCTGCCAGGACGAGCATTATCAGTTTCGGGCTCTTCCATTTGGATTAACGTCCGCTCCGAGGGTCTTCACAAAGATTCTAGTGACCCTCATGGTAGAGGCTCGCAAACTGGGAGTCCAGGTACACCCGTACCTGGACGACATCCTCATATGCTCTCCCACGCAGGAGCTGAGTCGGGTTCACACCAACATCGTGCTCAAGATTTTACAGGATCACGGATTCCTGATCAATTGGAGCAAAAGTCAACTGACTCCTTCACAGAGACTGACCCATTTAGGCGTCATCATAGACACGTCAATCAGCTCTTTCATTCTCACGACGGAGAAGGTGGAGTCCATCTCCGCTCTAGCGAAACAGGCAGCTTCTGCTCCAACCTTTCCGCTCATGGCATTGGCCAAGCTCCAGGGACACATGATCTCATGTATCCCGTCAGTGCCGTGGGCTTGCTTTCGGGCAAGACCATTACAATGGTTCCTCCGCCCGTTCCAGAAGGACATTGCCAAGAAAAAACACAAGCTCCTCAGCCTATCAGTCTCGGTCAGAGACAGTCTGACCTGGTGGACGGTTCCCGGGAATCTCTCTCGGGGGCTGCAATATATTCACGAAGCACCCGTCCAACTATTCACGGATGCCAGCCTGACTGGATGGGGAGCGACCCTGCACGATCAACCAGCTCAGGGTCTCTGGGAACCCAACCATCTCAAGAGAAGCATCAACTTCCTAGAGATCGCAGCTATTTGGAAAGCCATCCTGCACTTTGGTCCTCAGCTAGCTGGAAAGCACCTTCTCATCAGAACGGACAACATCGCTGCGAAGGCGCATGTGAACAAGCAGGGGGGCTCCAGATCCTCCTCGCTGCACAAACAGGTCTCCAGGATCCTAGAGTGGGCGGAGTCCCACTTAGCCTCGATATCAGCCGAGCACATCCGGGGGGTTCACAATGTTCAAGCCGACTGGCTCAGCAGACAACACCTCGACGAGGCCGAGTGGTCCTTGCACCCGGAAGTCTTCCATCAGATCACCATCAGATTCGGAATCCCTCAGGTGGATTTGTTTGCGACTCCAGCCAACTCCCAACTCGAGAGATTCTACTCCAGGTATCACCAAACCGGGGCGGAGAAAACAGATGCCCTCTTGTCCCCTTGGCCGACAGGTCTGCTGTACGCATTTCCACCTCTGCCTCTCATTCCCAGGGTGCTCAGACGCATTCGGACTCTCCAAGCCACGGTACTGATGATAACTCCGGACTGGCCAAGACGGCCATGGTATCCGGCACTGCAACAGATGTCCATCCAACCTCCTTGGCGTCTTCCGTCCAGACAGGACCTATTAATCCAAGGGCTGATTTGCCACCCGGACCCCGGGTGGTATCGACTAACCGTATGGCACTTGAAAGGAGAGACCTCTTAGATCAAGGATACAATTCTGGCATTGTCGATACCATCTTAGCGTCTAGGAAACCAGCCACTCAAAGAATATACGGGGCTACCTGGAAGGTTTTCGCCACGTGGTGCCACCGTAACGCCAAAGATCCCCTGAGACCCGGGGTGGCAGACATTTTAGCCTTTCTTCAAGAGGGAAGAAAGCTTGGGCTTAAAGTTTCCACCATGAGACGTCAATTGGCCGCTATAGCCACCTTAGTACCTCGAGTGGCCCGGTATCCTTTGTCAAAACACCCTCACATCAGTGCGTTTCTTAGAGGGGTTAAGCTGTCGTCCCCGGCGGTGGTACATAGATTCCCCTCCTGGAATCTGCGCACCGTGTTACAAGCCTTGACCAAGTCACCGTTCGAGCCTCTCAGAACGGTCGATCTCAAGTGGGTGCGCATGAAGGCTCTTTTTCTTACCGCAGTCACCTCGGCCAGAAGGGTGTCAGAGCTCGGGGCTCTCTCTGTAAGGCCGGAGCTTTGCGTTTTTCATAAGAACAGAGTGGTTCTTCGAACAGATCCCTCTTTTATCCCTAAGGTCCATACACGTTTTCACCTCGAGCAGGAGATAGTTCTCCCTACCTTTTTCCCAAACCCTTCCAACCAAAGGGAAAGGGAGTGGCACTCGCTGGATGTAAAAAGAGCCCTACGCATTTACATCAGACGAACACAACAAATTAGGAAATCAGAGCGCCTCTTTATTTCCTTGACGGCTCCTAACAAAGGTGGAGCTATGTCCCGGGCGGCTATTAGCAGTACCATTAAGGCCTGCATCTCCCTAGCCTATAAAAATTCCGGCGTAGGTACTCCGTCCAGCATCACGGCCCACTCCGTTAGGAGTGCGGCCACCACTGCGGCTTTTCGACATAGGGTGTCGCTGGAACAGATATGCAGTGCTGCCACCTGGTCTTCCTTGGCGACTTTTACCAGGCACTACAAGGTAGACACGTTCTCCAGAGATTCCTCTGCATTTGGCCTGGGAGTGCTTCAGGCAGTGCAGGAGGACTAGTTCCCCACCCTAATTCATTAACAGCTCTGGTAAGTCCCAGAATGAAGACGCCCTTCTTACCTAGAGCGAGAAAGAGCCTTGGTTCACTTACCGTGAAGGCTTCTTCTGCTCGTAGGTAAGAAGGGCGTCTTCCCCTCCCTAGTTCCTGCCAGAAGCACACATCAAAAAAAAAAAAAAAAAAAAAAGAGGGAGGGTGTCTTGAGTGAAGTTGTTAACGTTCACCTTAAAGGTGTTTTGTTTGTTACCAGTCGTTTTGCTCCTTCTGTTACCTCGTCTATTGAAAGGGGAAAAATGTTTTTCCAAAGTTAGATAATAAGATTTAAGCTTTTCAACTACTGAGGCTTTCCGAAGGGAGGGGGTCATTTCCCCCGAGGACCGGAAGGCCTGCATTTTTGTTTGAATCCTGCCTTCCCTAGCAAATAAAGGAAAATAACCCAGAATGAAGACGCCCTTCTTACCTACGAGCAGAAGAAGCCTTCACGGTAAGTGAACCAAGGCTCTTTTTGGTGATGACAACCAGGGCTACCCCATTTATTTATACACTGCAAAACATCTTGTCATAGCTTTAAGATAAGTACAACAAACTCTGAAGAGGTTAGCTTTTGTGGTAGCGATCGTTAGAAAACACATTAATTAGAATACATTACACATTAATTAGAACCCCAACTGCCAAAAATGAATCTGGCTGCTAAATATTTGGGCTGGCTCCTAGAGTCAAAGAGAATTTGTCAAGGCCTGCAATTACATGGGTAGTGAGATGCCTTCAGTTTGGTGAGCCATAATGCGTGCAGGCCTGTGAACCAGAGCTACCAGGACAAAGGAGACCCAAATTCAAATTCTTAACCCTCTGCTCTTTGAAGGAAAGATTGGATAAAAATATAAACTTTTCAGTATACAGTCAGGCCATTCCTTATATAATGCTAGAACAAGCTGTCTGAGTAAGCATGTTACTACTTGAAAAGACTATTTTTACATGGTACTCTCCTACCCGTTTTGAGCCCAAGGAGTACTTAATATTTTGTATCTCGTAAGAGCTAATGGAACTCTCTCCGAGTCAGATGATAGCCTAGAATGTCTCAATAAAAATAGTTAAGGACAACACTGTTGATAGTCTTTTATTCTGCAATGGTAGAGGTTAAGAAATGCATTCCTACTGAAGTTTTAAATTAAATTTTACAGTCGTTTTAGAGAAAGGTAGATTAGAATATGCTATTACCATGCAACAGAAAAAAATTAAACTTGCAAGTTGCATATATAATGAATAAGTTCTTAAACCTGACAAATGCTCCCAGAAGTCATTGTGCAGTATGATGGTCTGAGGGATACAAGAAGGACTTGTGATCACGAGTTCCTTGACTGGTGAAAACATACAATTTTAAAAAATCTTTTCTGTCACTACTGTAAAGGAGGAATACTTGTTCTCTGAAGTGATGTACCTTGTGTATTTTAAAATATTTAAGTTATCATTCCCATTCTAGAGTTCATTAACTGGACGTTTTAAAGCATAAGCTTCAATATACCCTGTGCTGCTCAGATACCAAGTTTTATATGATAAATTGTATACTTAAGAGGAGATTTACAGATGTGTCACGCTATATACTGTTGAAAGAGTATATACTGTTTAGATTTTAGTGGGACATGCTAAACTGTAACCATATACCCCCATCATTCGTGGAGAAAAACACACGGCAGAGCTAAACAGAAACTGGATTATCTTTGCCAAAGACATTTTTAGAATGAAATTTGTCAAAATGAACATACCAAAGTGTGCTGAGCCACTGCTACTTTTACTTTGTATAGAGGTACTGCATGTCTGGGTCCCCGGTTGTGCTGTGCCTGTTCGATTTAAGCTCCTGTGTAACTTCCTATAGGAAAGTTCATCATTGTCACTGTCATGTAGGGATGGTGTCCGAGGCCTAAAATGCCGCCATCTACGTGATTTGATATTGACTAGTATCTGACTGAGGTCTTTAGAGAAAGATCTGTCCGAGGTATTTGTTTCTGAGGTATTGGCAAATTGATTGATTGAAGAGTGTTGTTGTGAGGAAAGCATTTCCGAATCTAGCTGGCAAAATGCACTGTTGTTCTCCGAATATGCTCTGTCTAGCAGCACCCTAAAAGGAAGAAAGACAATCTTTTTTACACCATACTAGTCAGAATGACATGCCCTCCCTCATTCATGCAATCATGTAAGAAACAGCACCCAAAAAGTTAAATTCTGCACTCCAACATTTTCTAATTCAATTCTTATCAGCTGTCTTTGTTCTCCACAGGTTGGAGTTGTTCTGAATGAGTTATCATATTCCCACTTTAAGTCAGCATGATTACTTATCTTTAGAAAAAACATAGTACCTTCATATGCAGCCACGTTGCCCCAACTCTTAACAAAACAATGTGTTTTTCTGATCACCACTGTTGCTAAAGTTTCTCACAGTAGCATATGAAGAAAGCACTGTTCCCTGTAAAACTGTATATCAAAATACTGGAAAACCCATGAATATGTGGCGGTGTGGGGTGACAAAATTAAAGGCCTTCCATAAAGTGTCAAAGGAAAATATCTTCTTGTAAGAAATTCAACTTTGATGAGAAACTAATCCCCATACCTGGATAAGACCAAGAAGCCAAAGAACAGCTTCAAATATAACAGTTAGTATTTTAAAAAAATAACTCTATATTCAGTGAAACTACCAAATTCAAATGTGCTTGAAAATAACTCAGTTTGTCCATCTTTTGTATATTAACAAACGGACATTACACTCAGCAGATATCTTAAACAATATTCAGTGTTTAAATTAAGAGATCAAAATGTGCTATATTCACAGCCTGATGTAAATGGCAAGATTTGCAGAGCAGATCACCAGTTGCTACCACAGAATTATTCCACAAATGTGCTCACTAGCTTGCTGTTTGGCATTTGTGGAAAGAGATAGACATCCCACACCCACCATCCATGTCCAAATTCTCTTTCCTTAAAGGACTCTATGGCAGACAAAACAGATCCCACCCACTCATCTGGTACACATAGAACTTGAGGTACGTGAAAGGAGCTAGCCTGGGATGCATTCAAAAGCAGTGAAAGAACACTTGCTTGTTCAAAGTGCCTCCCAGCCCAACGCAAAGTGAGAAACTGGGACAGCAGGACTGTTCACTCACTTATTACCAGGTTGGGATAGATCCTGAAGCAGTGAAAATCTCTCTCATTGCTTCCGTGTGCCTTCCAGGCCAATGGCGGGTAAGTAAAATAGTCTACCATATAAGGGTAGGGGTCTGGAGCCCAAGTCCTATGATGAAAGGTTGAAGGAGCTGGGTATGTTTAGCCTGAAAAGGAGAAGACTGAGAAGGGATAGGATAACCATCTTCAAGTACCTGAAGGGCTGTCATATACAGGATGGTGCCGAGTTGTTTTCTGTTGCCCAAAAAGGTCGGACCAGAACCAATGGGTTGAAATTAAATCAAAAGAGTTTCCATCTAGACATCAGGAAGAATTTTCTAACAGAGTGGTTCCTCAGTGGAACAGGCTTCCTCTCGAGGTGGTAAGTACTCCTCCCTGGAGGTTTTTAAGCAGAGGCTAGATGGCCATCTGTCAGCAATGCTGACTTTATGACCTTAGGCAGTTCATGAGAGGGATGGATCTTGGCCATCTTCTGGGCATGGAGTAGGGGTCACTGGGTGTGTGTGGGGGAGGTAGTTGTGAAATTCCTGCATTGTGCAGGTGGTTGGACTAGATGACCCTGGTGGTCCCTTCGAACTCTATGATTCTATACCATTCCCCTCCAGAAAAGGGATCAGCCTCTCAACTCCTGCAATGCATTGAAGGCCCTTGAAAGTGACGAGAGAACTTCTAACCCCGTGTTATTTACTGAATTCCTATCCTGTCCTTCAGTATTTCCCCCTCCCCAATTTTATCCTGATAACAACCCCGTGAGGCAGGTGAGGCTGAGAGTGTGACTGCCCCAAGGACACTCCGTGTGCTTCATGGCAGAGTGGGGATTTGACCCTGGGTCTCCCTAATCTGAGTCCAGTATTCTAACCACTATACCACACTGGTATGTCCATGCATAAAGTATTCCCAGGAAGGCACGAGCAGATTGCACTACCTTGTCTCCAAACCCTCAGGGAAGGATCCAACCTCTCATCTCATGCCAGGCTAGTGACAGAAGAAACGGGCGGGTTACTAAGACTAGCCACTATTTCAAATTGAGGAAGGGGTTTTTTTTTAAAGGGAAGAGCATCCTGGTCCTACATACCTAAAACTTTAAAAAAATTACTGTCAATGATGTTTACAATAATGTAGATATGTTCAGGATTGCAGCAATAAACATTGAACTGGAAAAATGGGAGGAGCTCTAGAGAGCTGGTTATGTTACCAAGCACTACCCAGCATTTAGACAAGGTGGTGGCCATCTCAATGAAACAGAAGAATAGGATGCCACATTGAAAGAACACAGTCTTGATCAGCAAGTTGTTAAAGAACTCATTCTAAAAACCTTACAAAAAAAAGGTGATACATTTCTTGCTGCAAGTCAATTAGCTACTATGAAAGGCAGTTTGTGCTCCATGAAGAACCGTGCACAGGGATGATTCAAATCACATACTAAACCACACTATTACAATTCTATCCAAGAAGGTGGAAAACAATATTTGAGGCAACACTGCCACTGCACGTTTGAAATCTACAGGAAAAGGAACTCTTAGCACAGGCTCAACTCAACATTCGATGCAGCCCACTGGAGCCACAGTATGCAAGCAAGCTCTCAAGACTAGCTTTCCCCCCTGCATGCTACAGTGGTGGTGGTGGTGGAGAGCACCATCAAGTCACTTACGGTGACCCGGTAGGGTTTTCAAGGCAAGAGATGCTCAGGGATGGTTTGCCATTGCCTGTCTACGCATCACGCCCCTGGTATTCCCTGGAGGTCTCCCATTCAAATACTTGTCAGGGTTCAGGCTGAGAGTGTGTGACTGGCCCACAGTCACCAAGCAAGTTTCCATGGCAGAGTGGGCATTTGAACCTGGGTGTCCCAGATCCTCGTATGACATCTTAACACCTACACCATGGTGACCGCAACAGTCAATTATTTTTTTTAAAAAAAGCTGACCCCCACTTTTGCCATTGGCCATTGAGTTACACACTATTACAGATGCAACCACATCTCCCATCCCACCCCTCAATGAATTACAATTCATTCACAGCCAGACCTTTAATTCAAGTTGTCCAGAAACAAGCTGAGAGTAGAGGAACTGGAATGTGTTGTGGACATGCAGGTACCTTCCTCCATTCCTAGGTTGCTGTATAAATGGCAAGCTATGCCTCAAATGGACAACTACGATTAGTGCTAAGCTCCAAATGACACATAACTCTGCAGTGGATTTGCAAATCATATTTTGGTGTACAGCAATCACAGATGTCTGAGTTAGACATTAGAGAAAGCTTTGGCTAAAGCTACTCAGAAACAGAGGGGGAAGGTGGTTATGGGGAAAAGGGGAAGGAATGCATGGGCCTCATCATAATCATAATCCTACAGCCAGATCAGTAAAAACATGTAAAGGTTCGTTAAAATTTGGTATAGGTTTGAAAAACTGAGAAAAACAAAAAGCTTTTGGGTCCTGAATTTCAGATTTTCATTAGGGACAAAGTTCAGCTTGTACTGCACTAAATTTCAACACAACTAAAACATATTAAATAAGATAAACTCACCTTCCACCACGTCCAACCCGTCTACGTGAAAACCCAATGCACCTCTGGGGTACAGTAAGGGTTGTTAAGCAGTATCTATAACGCTCATCTCCCAACGTGCCCCCATTTGGGTTACTCCACGGCCAGTCACCAGTTTGGTCTAAATGAGGCTTGAAAAGGAACATTAGGAAAGAATTAAACATGCATCGTCTCATGGCAAACACCAACATTCAAGTTTTGGAATAGACTTAAAAGACTTACAGCATAATACTGACATCCTGCTTTCCTACGGAAAGCAAAGGGACCATCAGGATCATTTTCTTCCTCAGCTTCAGAAGAACCAGACAAGACCTTCAAACAAAGAACAAAGAGCCGGTAAAAATTAAAGGACATGCATTTTCTCTCCTCTTTTTACACTCTCGCAATTAAAAATACTGAAGTCCTACTTGTGAAAGAGGCTCTTCATCTGAGCTGGGAAAGTCATATTGATTCATATCTTTAGCATTAAAGACTGGCAGTGCAGCAGGAGTCGTTTGTTGAATAGCAGCAGCAGCCGATGAAGGTACAACTTTGGGCTTCTTCTCATACTTTCTTTTGGGTCTTATAGCGTCAACTTTTTCTTGCTACAAAAAAGGAGAAAGTTCACAGTTTAACCTACTTGTATTAGGTTAGAGTGCGCTGTAAATGAGCAGTATTTGTTATTCTGCATTTTGGTACTTTATTTTGGACGAATCTAGGCCAAAACATGAGTGAGGGAATCAGTGATGTGACAAATTACAAGGATTAAGATGAGCTTCCAGACCACTTAAAATGTGTGGAAATGTGTTGTTGTTTTTTTGGTGGGGGAACTGCCAGTCAACTTTGATGTTTCTTGAAATAGTAAAGCTCAGCACAAAATTTTGAAGTTTCTGAACAAGTTTTTAAAGCTGTACAGGTCTCTAAATGAGTTGGCAATAAAAGCAGCGTTGACAAAGAATTGCTGGCCCTGCCTTACAAATTTGTTTAGTTGCCTTGAAATGTGATGCAATACTATTAAAAGGTAAACAGGTAATTTCCAAATACATTAGAAATGATAAACGGCCTGGCACAGAGTACAGTAAATGGAAATACCCACTGTATTACGTTTATATCCCACTATTCTTACAACATGGAATTCAAAGTTTTCCTAGGCGATAGCCTATCCAAGCACTGACCAACACCAACTTTACTTTGCTGAAGCAGTTACGTCTGCAGAATCACATCCATCTTTAGATCTGCCCTGGGACCTTCCCGTTTTGTTACTAAAATTATGAAGTATTCACACATGTTACTATGAAGTATTCACACGTTACTAGGCTCTTTGGGGCTTACATGTCATCAAAGTGCTTTTTGTCCTGTATCAACAGAGTAAGCATTACACACATCTGTTAAGAGATTCAGTCACCTTGTTGACTTTAAATTCCTTCAATTCCATGCTTTCTTGGTGTTTAAACTGAGCACTATTAGGAACAGGAATGACAGGGATAGCATAGGTAGGCTTCATGGGCTGCCGATGTGCCATTACCTCAGACATGATCTCTCCGTTATAATCGCCCAAATTATACCTGAAAATCAGAAGAAAAGCTGGCTACAATTATCTGAACATTTATTACCTAAAAGCTTATGATTATGTTTGTACAACTGTACTTTGCATTAGTAACACCTTTCGCAAAAGGGAAATATCCCTGTGGAATGATATGGAATCTAACAAAGCTCTAACGTCATGGTTCCAGTTGATTACAAAAGCGAACCAGGGAAAAGAAAAGGAATACTGGAGTATTTTTACTTCAATTATACCCCTCCTTTCTTCCCTATGGGGACCTAAAGTGGCCAACATTGTTCTCATTTCCTTCCTTCTATCCTCACAACAACCCTGTGAGCTAGGTTAGGCTGAAAGTGTGTGACTGACCCAAGGTCAGCCAGTGAGCACCATGACCAATCAATGAGTACCAGAGATTCAAACCTGGTTCTTCCACATCCCATTCTGATATTGTACCCACTACACAAGACTGTCAGCCCTGACCTGGATGGCCCAGGCTGGCTTGATCTTGTCAGATCTCAAAAGCTAAGCAGGGTCAGCCCTGGTTAGTATTTGGATAGGGGACCACCAAGGAATACCAGGATTGCTATGCAGAGGAAGGCACTGGCAAACCACCTGTTAGTCTCTTGCCATGAAAACCCCAAAAAGGGGTCGCCATAAGTTGGATGCGACTTGACGGCACTTTACACACACACACCAGACTGTCAGACTTTGCATTTCAGTCTCTTGGTTCTGTGTCTATGATTAGGCCTAGCGAGATGGAGAACATCTGGTGGAGATTTTCATCAGATGTGAAGTCCCACCTATTGCTCTAAGGCAAGCTGCAATTATTCTGAATGGATTGCTAACTGTTAGCAATCCAAACAATATTTCAAACTGAGGCAATAAATTTCTGTAATAGATACCATAGGCAGAATCCCTTTTAGCAAGAATAGTTATAGCATGAAGATCCTCTACTCTGAAGTTACAAAAGGTGCTCAACACTGGCAAATGAGGATCCATCAATATTCTATCCAGATGGGATTGCGACCATTTACAAAGAGTAACAGCCACACCTTATGACACAGTAGACAGGGCTATAGGTTATCACTGCTCTTTGCCATTACTGATTGCCTTAACGGCACCTAATTAATTTCCAGCACATATCCTTTACCTTTTTTCCATAATTTCCAGTGTTAAATGCAATAACTCTCTCTTGCTTTTTTCCCTCCTTTTTATCATCTCTAGAATAGTTACTGCACGACTCAAATCCCGCCGAAGCTTAAGCATCTTCTCATAAGAAGCTTCGTCATTCTTGCGATTCTGCAAGGAAAAAAGACGAAATCTGAACGTCTATAAACCTCAACATTTCAGTGTACATGAAGTTACTCAGTGGTGCCCACAACCCAAACCCATCCTTTTACAGCAGTAGTACATTATGATAAAGACTGAGCTCGTAGTACATTATGAGCAAGTCTATCTTGAAATACAATTTATCATATTGCATTCCACAATGCAAGATTTCACATCCACTCACTTTTCGGGTCTGCATCTTTTCCGTTCGCCTTCTAAACGCAACATAAGGATCGTTTGTGCTGGAACCATCACGCTTCTCCTGTTTCACTGCTGGGATAAGAGAGGGACCTCGACAGTTTTTCCTCTTTTTAATCCAGTACTCGTACACTTCTCTAATCAATTCATCGTCTTCCTTTAAGAGTAACTTGGCCTCCTGCAGGCTGACTGGCTAAAGGAAAAACCCAAATGTGTCACTTTCATACGTTTACTTCTCGGAATAATTTAAATATCTGAAATAACGCTGTACCTGCTGACCACTGCCTTTTTCTAGACGATCTATCATTTCTTCAAATTGTAAAGGAGAAATGTCAATTTTTTTCTTCAGCTTGTTCACAAAGGCGTCATCTTCTGAATCCAAGTCATAATCTGGCTGCTCAGCATCCAAACTAAAAGCTGAAGAATAAAAATAAACACGTTTATACTTTATTTTTCCAATGTTCTGCATAAAAACGGAGAAGACAAAGCAGAAGAAAATTTTAATTCTTCTGCCTTAAAAAACCTTATTCTGAAACATATCATTTTTCCATAAACAATATAAAAGCTAAGTCAGACCTCTAAGCTACAAGTTTTCCACTTAAGGCAGTGGTCCTCATTCCACATCTCATGCTGCCACCTTCGCAACTACCATCAACCCCAAGACCCACATGACTAGCGATTGCCCTGCCTGCACCCCACCAAATACACACAACAGTGTTACTATTAACATTAAATATATAACTATAACTTTTCTAATTACCAGAGTACCTCTGTGCATGTAGGTTCTCTCCGCACCACTGCTGAACCTTAACTCAGCCCTCGTGTATCTGAAGTGAAGAACTTCCCTCTCTGCTTCCTGCTCTCCTCAGCATGAGCCACAGCAGGTCAGTTTACAGAGTGTGACTGCCAAGGTGCCCAGAGGAGAGCAAGCTGACTGTGGAGAAAGGGAAGTAAAACCACCACCACCACCTCACTGTGGCCAGCCTGCTCTTTTCTCAGCTGGTTGCCACTATGATGCTGGTATTACTCTCTCTTATCTGTGGCCAGCTTGCTCTCCTTCCAGTAGCTGTGCAGATGCTGGAATACAGAGTGCAGAGGGTGTGAAGAAGGATGTGGGAGGGATGGAGAGGAAGAGCCTGTTATTTCCATCCTGGGCATGAGGTTTGCAGCTCAGAGAGGCTTGAAGCTTCACCATCTTGTAGCATCTAGTTCTTTATTATTACAGTCCATGACCAGTAGGCTTGTAGCATCTGTTTCAAGCTGGGAATCACCTGTCAACCACAAGCTCTACCAGGCAATGAATGGCCTTGACCACTTTCCTGGAACAGGGGCGGGTGCCACATTGGGGAACAGTGCTCAGAAAAGCTGCAGCTGGCATAGCAAAGAGCCACGTGTGGTTCTTGAGCCACTGAGGGTACCTGAGGTATAACTGACCCCCAATGTACTCCCCATTAAAAAAAAAAACTTCAGCATGCACACAAACCGGCATATTATGACAGATGAAATTTTGCAATGTATTTGGAGCCATAAATCTGGGCATACAATCCTCTCATTTTCTCTCATTCCAGTTAGGGACAATCTTACCTCAAGAAGCATTCTAGATTTCACCTTTAAAAAACAGAGAGGGGTGAATGAACCCATGGGGTATATAACTGACCCTGTTATGCTTCAGAAATGCATGAAATATTAAGTTGTATAAGCTTGGTAAAAAGATACTGTGACTTTTTTGTATGCTTCTAGTGTACCATACATGGGTTAAAAGGCACTGTAATAAGAGTGTTTTAGTAATGTGGCCATGTATTCCCAGGCAGGAATAGGAGATGAGGTTTGTTAACAGGACATCCTGTTGCCAACTACATGGAGAAGAAAGATTTAAGAACCAAATGCTATGGCTGGGAGCTGGCTAGGAAGCTCCCTGGCCATGAACTGCCTGTCCCACTGTGAGAGTGTACAGCAGAAACTCCTCCTGACTTAGAGAAAAAGGAATAGTTGCAGAAGAGGAATCCATTCTGTTTTACCACAGTCAATGTCAATTCAGGTTGCTAGCATTCCAGCCCTTAGAAAAGCAATATAGAAGAATGCGCTATCTTAGACAAAATGGTTTGTTTATACAACAGACATTACTCTTCTGAAATCCAATAGACCCATATTAACCTGCTCTCCGAGCAACACCCCTCATCTAGTTACTTGTTTTAAGAGTAAGATTTCCATCTGCAATTCTCCCCCCCCCCCATCCTTGCCCAGACACTAACTCTTAAAGGCCTGGTAATTTGTCAAACAAAAATGAAATCAATTTAAAAGTTTCTTATTGTTGTAACAGTTACCCAGCAGTGTCAGTATTTGAGTCCCTACAGAAAACACAAAATGTGCATCAGGTACTGTACCAGTGAGAACAGTAACAAACAGCAATTTGTCCTCCTGTCTGCTGAGAATGCCCCCAAAGTATTTTGGACTAAGGTTATCAGGATAGCTCAACCATGGTTACAGACACAGAGAGCTTATCCGTACGGGAAGCAGCCTTGGACATTCTCCGGCTCACTTTTTCTCAGTCTTCCTTTTGTTGTAGCTCTGAGACAGAAGACTTCCTGGCGCTCAACAAACACAGCTTGTCATGATGTTTAACGACTTCCAAGATTCACTCCCATAACAGACAGGGATTTGGCCTTACATCTCATTACAGCCTTCAAAAAGAGATACAATATACGTACTACTCTATAATATAAAAAATATTTGCTCAAACATGCTTATTTTAATGGAAATTAATAGCAAGCATGTAAAGAAAGTTCACCAACACCACCACAATAAATTAGGACTACTGCAGAAGTGACCTGATTAACAGATTATGGGGAGGGGGACTTACAGGGAAGGGCAAATTCCCCTCCTCCCCCACTGGCCCTTACTACTTGTCTTCTTGCTCTGGGCCTCCAAGTTGTTACAGGTTGTCTAGACAACCTATAATGGCATCTGAGATCTCACAGAGTAGTCTTGCAAACTCTCAGTGATACTACACTTCTTTGATTTTATTCATCCCACTTAAAATTTTTCTGAGGATTATTCCAGGTCTGCAGAAACCTGTATGTTAGCCCTGGGCAACCTGCGCCCCGCAGTGAATTGTTTGATCTGCTCAGAGTGGGCATATGAAGGAGATCCAAGAGAACTCAGGGGGGGTTGGGAACAGAACATAACCCCCCAGGGGTCTCCTCCCCATGTTATCTTCACTTGCCCTTGCTTTGTCCTTCCTATTTGCTTTGGCTTTCCCCTGATCTTGCTGGCACCTATTTCCCACATACTTTTCCAGGCTTCTCCACTGGCACTGCTTTCCCTCCTGCCCCTCCCCCTGCTTCCCTCCCACCCACCAAAATTGCCCCGCTAATGCTACCCAGCTGATGCAAAGTCGTGAAACTAAAAGCACAGTAGGCGCTTTGGGCCGGGGGGGGGGGGGAGCTAAGAGTAGCTGTACATCTGAACAATGCTTCAGTCATGGCTCCAGCACCTACATTACCACCTCCCAGCCTCTTCCAGTAGTGGTACTGCTTCTCCACCCCTTCAATAAAACTCCATATTGGGTGCTGGAATATTCTCACGGACACACCACAGGAGCAGCTACTGGTCAGTGATATTTTGGATTCCTACAGGAAGCCAAAATGTCACCTAGGTGTTCTTCCCCCTTTTAAAAAGATGTTAAACTTTCCCAATCCCCCTCTCCTATTTTCTTCTAGGTTTACAGAAACATCTACCCAGTTCTCAAGTGGGCCCACTGCACATTTTTTAAAAATCTGTATGCTACTGCCCGGTTGGGAATTCGATATATGAAGTGTGCAAGCAGACCAGGGCTTGTGAAGATTTGATATAAAAGCTATATCAAGTAGTAAGAAAACAATGAAGTTTGCTACAGCTGCTCTACATATTGGAACCAACAGTTATGGAAAGGAAACAAGTTGTACGTGTGTGAATCAAGTGTTTAGTTTTAAAATGCAAATGTACTCAACACAGAAAACCTAAGATTAAAAAAATGAGTATTTGATAAGCTAGCTCTCATTTACGTGTACATAAATATCTAACTATGAAAGTTAGAAATTTTACCTTTGAAAAAGATAGAACTTGTTAGAATCTCAATTTAAAAAAAAAAACCAAGCCAGTGATATGCACACAAGTATCGATGGCTTATTTATACCGGTAGGAAACAAAAAAGGAGGAGGAAACTTCTGAACGACAAAAACAAAATACCAGAGGTACAAATAATCAAAATGCCAAAAGTATATATATAATTTTAAAAATTGTATAATGTAAAAAAAATACAAAGAATTATTGTTATAACTTCGTACGTTTGTAATTACATCTTAATATATCCAAAGTCAAATTGGCAACAAATAGGAACACTATCAAAGGATTTACAAGTCAAATGAGCCACAGTGATTGACTTTTGAAGTTACATCACACTACATATTATGAATTTGCTCTTGATTTTCTGGCTTCCAAATTAACCAGTGCAAGGTCGTTCATGACTGATAAAGATTCACAGATCAAAACAGGAATTTAGCCGGCATCCTATCACATTTGACTTGTAAATGTTGTGTGCTCTTCTCCAGCTTGTACACTGAATTTTATAGAATTGCCACACTGAAGTTGTACATATTTGTATTTAAATGGTTACTTTTTATATTTGAGTTGTAACTCCTTTGATAGTGTTCCTATTTGTTGCCATTTTGACATATTATGATATAACTTTGTATGTCTGTAATTAGAACAATAATTCTTTGTATTTATATTATATTTTGCAAATTTTGAATTATATATACACCCTTTTGGCATTTTTGATGCTCCAATGATTTTTTTTTTACCTCTGGTACTTTGCACCCCTTGTTTTTATTTCTACTGGTTCCTTGGAATAATCTGTGACCAATTATTTCGTTTTAATGAAAAAAAGAAGAAAAACTCTGGCCCCATGACAAGAGAGAATTCAACCTTGAAAATAATTTTCCAGCCTAAGTTTGTTCCTTGACTCTTTGCAGGTGTTAGTCACAGCCCCACAAGGCTACTCCTCAAGGACAAGTTCTCAGGCCTGTTAATTAACTCATACAATTCAGCTGTGAATATGGGAGAGGGAACTCGCTCCTACCCTGGGAAGTTCCATGGATACTGCCCTATGATTGGTGAGAAGGTCAGAAGGTTATGGCCAGCTTTTTTTCTATAAGTGTAGCTAGAGAGAAGAATCCCTTTATCCCTTTACCCTCCTACCCCTCCTTACTGCTAAGAAGATACTTGTATTATGCTCTGGAAACTCTTTGCCTTAAGAAACAACTGCACTGTGTTAGGACTCCAATAAGACAACTAGCCGGCTTTATTATTCTTGTGCATTTTATTTACTGCCACTGAACTATATGCCTTGCTTTAAATAAATTTCTTAAATTTCTTTAATAAAGCCTTATTTTGTTTTATGAAGTGTGTTACTCAGGGAGTTACTGGAACCAAACCCAGGCAAGCTTATGTTACTGCAACAAGGAATTCACCCCAATACACACTTTAACAGGAATCTGGGATTGAGGTGGCCAAGTTGTTTACTATTAACACCAGGTTTTCAGTACATTAACACCCCAAATAACCTATGAGGCCTTCCAAAAGGATCTCTCCAAACTGCGTGAAGGGGCAACAAGTTGGCAAAGATTTAAATGGAAGCAGTGCCAAGTGATGCATACAGGGAGGGAGGGAAATCTTCTTTTATTTATACATTGTTAGATTCTAACTTGCTAGGAAAGATCTTTGGTCCTTAGAAGAATTCTTGGGTCTGCTGTGGCAGTACGAGAAACGGATTTAGAGTTTTTTTATATATATATATATATATATATATATATATATATATATATATATATATATATATATATATATATATATATATATATATATATATATATAATATGTGTGTGTGTATTCTTGCCCCTTTGATCTTTCTTTGCAGGAAGCTGGTACAGTTTAGGGCTTTCCCAGTAGAACTCAACATTCAGGGAAGTTCATGTTTATTTAATAATGCCTTCTCTGGATAGTGGGCCTTAAGGGTAAGCACCAATACTTTGAACTGTACCTAGAAGTGAAGAGAAAGACTGTCATAAAGGAAATAAGTTATAGGCTTCCAATGGCCTATCCGCTAATGGATCCAGGCCACACTTTCTGTACCAACTGCTGCATGTGAATAGTCAAGGGCAGTTCCACATGCAGACTACTGTAACATGGTCAACAGCAGCAATAACCTTGAACTCTAGGAAGACTTACAAAGGGGTGTAAGAGATGTAACTAATAAGAACTCCTCAAAGCAGTCCCAGGCAACACAATTGATCTTTCAGTGACATTTGAAGGCAGGCAACCATCAGGTACAACTACATTTCCTCAAGATTATGCAGCTCCAACACCATTACTTTGGTCTTGTCTGGATTAGATTCCATTCAGCCTTGTAGCTTTCAGGCAGTCCTTTGTGATCTGACCACTGCACTCAGATCAAATGGGAATGAAAATGACAAGCAAGCACCGTCAGTGTTTTGATGAACTTTCCTCCACCCCTGTCTCTCCCAGCAATTTTATATAAAATGTTAAGGCAGCACCCTCTGGTTTGCCTGTCACAAAAGCAACGCTAAACATTGATGATGTGTTTCACCCTGTCAAGGACACTCCTTGGGCCAGATGCTATGAAAGCTTATGCTGTGCTATACAAGGCTGTACAGAATATGCATCTTGATATACCAGTCAAACCTTGCTAGTTTGCAGCAGACCAGGGAAGCTTCTCTCTCTCTCCTTTCAAGTACTCTGTTTTGCATTTACTTTCTTTTCTATTTATATGCAAAACAGTTTGCCTCAGGCAGTATCTTTTGTTGCCCTAAGAGTAGGAGGAAGGAAATCACTCTACTACAAATGCCCAGTCTCTTCCTTGGTTACACTCCTGTGCCTCCTCTCCTCCGTTTCCTTTTTGCAGGCCTCCTTCACATAGTTACTTAAGCACTCCTGTTTTCATCTGCGAAACAATGGATGGTATGGCTAGAAATGTGAAGACCCAGAAAAAACCTTCCCCACGGGCCTTTTTTTTCAATTTTACTGTATGGAAAAAAAATTGGCCTTTTTGGGGAGTACTGAAAAAAACTCCTATGGAATATTTCTCCTATGGAATAATTTCTCTTTTAGAATGAGTGAAATGCTTTTAGAGCAGGGGTGGGGAACGTCAGGCCCGGGGGCCACATAAGGCCCGCGAAATCATTTGGTCTGGCCCTTCGTGGGTCCTGGCAGATCTCTAGCTTAGAAGGATCTAAGACTGGTGATCCGGCCCCACCCGCAGACAGGAATAGCCTCTATTCAAGGCAGATGTGAGTTTGTTTTGCTGAGAAAAGGAACCTTCTTCCCCCCCTTGCAGAAGAGTCATTAGCTATGGAGCTGCTAGGACCGCCCAAGAAACTGTTAACTTTACCCACGCGGGCCGTGGAGAAACATGGCAGACACTCAGAGCCGTCTCCGGTCGTGCCTCTTGGCTAAATGTTTGACCAAATATAGCAGGCTAATTTTTAAGTTGATAATTTTGAATGGCCCGTGAATGATGTTATAAATATCCAAATGGCCCTTGGCAGAAAAAAGGTTCACCACCCCTGTTTTAGAGACAAGCTGGGCATGCTGTAGAACAGGGGTCCCCAACCTTTTTGAGCCTGCTGGCACATTTGGTGGGCGCAGCAACAAAATGGCTGCCACAGGAGGCGGAACCAGCCACAAAACAATGGCCACAATTTAACTTCAGTAACACAGTGCAGATCCTTGTGCTGTGGTGGCACTATATTTTAAAAAATCCGCACAGCCAATCAAATCTCCAACAGTCAATCAGAAGCTTTGCCTGGCAAAAACCCTACCTGGCTCCACCCCCACTGCACAGCCAGTCAAATCTCCAACAGTCAATCAGAAGCTTTGCTTGGCAAAAGCCCTACCTGGCCCCAACCACTTCCTAAAAACACTTGGCAGGCATCAGAAATGGCGTTGGCGGGTGCCACAGCACCCACAGGCACCATGTTGGGGATCCCTGCTGTAGACACATACAGCTCTTAAATACAAGATGCAAATCTGCATCTTTAAGGATACCTAATCTTCATGAGGGGAGCTTGCAGGGCTTTCACAGCTTTTCATCTGCTGCATACCTCCCATTCTCCTTTTGACCTGGTCGACCTTTTCACCTCTCCAGCAAACCACTCTTGACAATTATACCCACAGACAGTGTAACAAGTAGCTTATTGCCCTAACCTGCTGGAGGGGAAAAAGATCAGAAGGAGGTAGGGCAGAAACTGCACCAAAGCCTCACAGGAAAAGACTTGAAAGTTTCACTGAGAACCCATCACACTATAATCAGATAGCAAAAATTAAGGTACGTGTGCTAAGACAGCATAGGGTGCACTAGCTTGCAGTTTTCTCTCAAGTACTGGATATATTCACAATTTTGTTTGTATAAAACTAAGGCATTTATAATTTTTAAATTCCACAAATACTTCAAATATTGCAATTTCGCGTGCTAAGTTATAAATGATGCATTTTATGCTGTTAAAGCAATAAAATTAGTCTAGGTTTGATAGAACAGTAAGTATTGCATATATTTCCAGTTCCCCTAAGATGTTTTTTCCCATATCTTCAACATTCCTGGAAATTTCACATCTCTAGGTATGGGAACTCTCCTGTCCCGTTCCTCTGACTTGTCATTCCATTTTATTCCCATGCCCTTTCAGGTGCATGTCTGACCCAGAGAATCACCTGCTCCATTCTCTGCAGTTCTCCTTTCATTACTCACCCATAGCTAACTTCGATTCCATATTTTGTTCGTCTCCCCCCCCCCCACTTCCTACTGGCCTGGCCAATCTCAACTGCTGACTAAAGAACAATGGTTTGCCCCATCCCCTGTAAAATCCAAGTATTCAATAAAGATTATTTCATTTAAAATATTTAAATCTCACTTCTATATAAACCTTACCCAAGATGTTTTACCACATGAAGGAAACAAAAATCAATACACTACATATCCAGCCTGCGATATGCAGAATTGGTAGCAACAGTCCTTGACATTAAGCCCGATGGTAACTGTATTTTTTTGTATCTTCTAAGGCTGCAAACATATCTTACTTGGGGGCAAGTTCAACTTAAGTCAGCAACACTCACCTCTAAGAATTAACTACAGATTTTTGAGCTCCTTTCCAGATTGCATAATCGAAACGTCAATTTCCCCCCCAAGAGGAATCCAAACTTTTGGAACGCCATGATGCATCCTATGTCATCAGCAGCATCATGGGGCTCTAGGAGCCCTCAGACAACTGCTACTTTCTGCTTCCTTCACACTACAACATCTGCACTCCTGACAGGGAGTGGCAGCACCAGCAGGGCGTCAAGGAACAGAAAGCTTTCGAGCATCCTTCCGTCTTCCTTTTCTCTGGGATGACTACTACCCCTAGCACCTGATGCATTCTGGGAACAGCTGTTCTCAGAATGCCCGCCAGCCAGTGTGAAACTATTTGCACTTATTCTTTCACATGCAGCCTTCTAAAAGCTCTATCAGAATAAGTCAATTGGTTTCTCCAGGACCTATACACAGCTACTCAATATTCAGTCATAAAAAAGACATACTCACGCTGTAAATGAATAAGCTGCTTTGGCATCTTAAATTCTCCAGGATATATAGATTCATAATAAGCAATATTACTTTCTGCCTCTGGGACTGGTATGACCATATTATCCCTCTTCTCTCCATATACCTGCTGTGCTGAAATAGCCCGCTGGAGATGGTGTTCCTAGAATTTAAGGGGAGGGGGGAAAAAGGAAAGCGTCAGCACTCACAAAAAACTATGGTTAAAAAGAAATTTGCTCAGCAAAAGGGAGGATCACACATTTTGATGCTGGCTTATTCGTCCATAACTGAAATTAGCAGACAGCTAGAGGCTGAAGTTCAGACCCCCAAGTTTCAAATCCTTCCAACTACAGCCTTTCCAATTCAGATAAGTATATGGCACCCATAGTTAGGCAAATGAGGAAAGGAAGGTGAAAATCTGAATGCGGGGGGGGGGGGGACACTGAAGATGGATGGACAGACAGGACACAGGAGTACGTGAGCTTATGGCACGCTCCTAGTCCTTCAAGTTGTCAAGCCAGTGTTTCATCCATAACTGCTCTGATATTGACTTCTAAGCAGCTTATAACATCACATGATCTTCCAAGGGTCTTTAATTTTGAAACTATATTTCAATACACTTCTCAGGTTCACTTATCACCCTGACTCACGCAGCGCCAGTCTTATGCTGCTGAATGCCTAACAGCTTCACCATCACCACCACAATATGAAAATCACACATGCCCCACAATATGCCTCATATCAAACTTATGGAACTTGTGGAACCCTGTGGGAATTCTGAGGAGTGGGAGCCACCATGGAATGGCTGCTTTGAGGGTACTGGGACCAGTCACAAAATGACGAGAGGTTACAAGCCAAGTATTCTGTTTATAATGAAGGCAGCTATTTCTGAATGCATGCTTCCTAAAGATCCAACGGCACTGCCTCCGGGTTCTTATAAAATACCTGCTCTTCCAATGAAGTGGAAGAAAGTCAAGACTTGTTAATCAAGTCAAGACCTGTTAATCAACTATCATCACTTCAATTGGCATTTATAGTACATATGCCCAGCTAAACAAGAAAAGCAACACAAACAGTTGTGGATGTATTTATAGCACTAATTTATTCCTGGAATGCATAGTATTTGAAACCAAAATTCCCTGATTATCTTGTCAATCATGAGTTTTATCAGACTCCCATTAAGAATCAATTCAATTCAACTTGTGGTAACCAAATGTGATCTCCAAGTACACTTAGGGTCAATTGTTGTTTAAAAGAGTTGGTTTTTATATACCAACTCCACTTAAGGAAGAATCAAACTGGCTTACAATCACCTTCCCTTCCCCTCCCCACAGCAGATACTCTGTGAGGTAGGTGGGGCTGAGAGAGGTCTAAGAGAGCTGTGACTAGTCCAAGGTCATCATTTTATACTTGGGCACAGTTACCCAAGAATAAAATAAGACTTCGAACATGAGCTTTCAAAATATTTTGAATTAGTGACCAGAAAAGGATCATTTCCAGTTTCACAGTATTCTGGAAGGCGCAAGCCAGAACAAGCCATCAAGGGCATTAAAATTGTTTAAACATCATTTATACCCATTCTGAATGTGTGACAGGCAAGAATTACAGGGAAACTGAATGCTATGTTAAGCAACATTCTGAACCTATCCAGAATCAATCCAGCAAGAGATTTTAGGAAACTTTCTACCATGCAAAACAAGAAAATATAAAGATGTTTCCCTATTCCACATGCCTTCTAAAAACTCCGCTTTCACATTTTATTCAGGAATATACTCCCAGTATGACTGAAGCAGACTGAAAAAGATTTATCATTTGCCAAAAATAAATTCCATTAAACAAATCTCTCTCCCCACTCTTACATGTAGTTAGCATCCAAGCATTTTTAATTTCTATGAACTGTTATTAAAGTAATCCTTGCTCCCAATTCATTCTTGACAGAATCTTCCACCTTTCTTCATGTGTTTCCTGTCCACCACAATACAATTTGAAATGTTCTTGGTACCAATGAAAAAAAGAACACAGATAAGCACACATATACACAAGAGGCAAAAAGTGCTTAAAGGGGCAAAGGTGATATCTATAGTGTCACCATGAAGATGTTATGAATGCTTTCCAGAGATTTCTACTTTTTCTTATTCAATATGCCATGTGTTCACGAACGGCAAATATTATGACTCCTCCCCCACACACACACTAAGAGGCTTTAAATGGTCAATTATCTTGACTGGGATGCATGCTTTGAGGATATATTGGTCAAGAGAACTGTTACTAGTACAAGATAGGTGAAGATAACATGCAAGAAAAAACCTGAGTTTAATTATATCCTGACATACAAAATAACTAGATTTAAGTCAAACACATGATTAGCCTGAATCCCAGAGAGTTGCTGAACATGCCAATAACATTTTTACAAGCTTTTCTGGGACTCTCTGAGAAAACATTTAGAACTTTGGCCAGACTTGCTTTTTTTTAGTTACTCCACTGGCACAACAGGATCATGAAATATCCGTACACTATCTTTTCACTACAAGGTCAACAACAAAGGTGGCAGAGACTGCACAAGCTCCCAGGTAAACATCCTTCCACCTAACATTCAACAGGGCTCCATCTGTGGATCATGGCCACGTAGGGAAAACATATTTCAACAAACATAGGGCACCCCCCCGCTGCAGAAAAATCTTAAAAGTTAAAAAGGGGGGTTAAATTCCCCCCAAACAGAGGAGCACTGTGTGCACCTGAACAGACGCTTGTCCGTCAGCCTGACACCAGTGGAAGGCAGAGGTGGAGCTGCCACTGCACCAGCTAGACGGACTGAAAATGGACAGGCAAAGGGAAGTGAGAGCAGGAGTGGCTGTCCCCCCCCACAATCCCTGGACGGGAGGGTACTGGGTAGGCAGACAGAGCATTAGGGAGGGGAATGGACAGAGGGGCAGGCAGCAGTAGGGGAGACCAGACTTGCAAGCAGGCAAAACAAGGGAGAGGTGGACAAGTGAGTTTCTCTGTGGGTCTTTGTGGAGCTGTTACTGGGGGGAGAGGGAAGAGGGTGCTCTGAGCCATTGCTTGAGCCAGGCTGGCATAACAAGGAAATAGGATTTCATCGCTGCCTCCCCCCCGCCCATGAGAGTGTCATGGGTCCCCTGGTTGTTCTAGCATGCCTATAAGTACGGTTACTCTGTCTTGTATGGCAGCATACCTTGCTTTAGAGCAACCAGTTATACTTCCCACTTACAAGCTTCAACCTCTGAACAACACTCAGTTGCCATGTGGGGGTTTGTTTTTTCAACCTGGTAGTACAGGATATAAATCTTACATTTTAAAAACTCCAGAATTTACAGAATGCTGACATTTGTACCTTTATCTCTAGTCCAATAAAATCCACTTACTTCACTATAAACTTCAGGTTAAGCACACACAAATTAGAATTTCTAGTTTCCCTCACAGAACATGTGGCGAGTCCGTATGAATCAACATACAATCCAATCAACATATAATCCAATATTCTTAAACCAGAAATAAAAAAGAGGGAACACAGCCCCATAAAATCATGAACTTTCCCACAAAAGCTTATGTACTGATTTCCCTAATCTAACTTGGAATACACTGTAG
This sequence comes from Euleptes europaea, assembly GCF_029931775.1. Lineage (NCBI taxonomy): Eukaryota > Metazoa > Chordata > Lepidosauria > Squamata > Sphaerodactylidae > Euleptes > Euleptes europaea. The sequence continues at coordinate 62,176,762 of NC_079322.1, forward strand.
CTGATAGGTGTTTGTGAAGCAAACTCTTAAGATTTATCCTAATAAGATACACGTCTTCAAGGAAGACGTGTACCTTGGTTATCAATACACAAACCCTTCCCCAATTTGTGTCAAAGGGCTTCGAGGTAATGAAACCAGTACCAAATGTTTTTGTAAAGCAGTATTTTCTAGCAAGTAATTTTTGGTTCCACAAGGGGATCAATACATGCCTGAGTAACATATTTGACAGCCACTCACTCTTAGATAAAACACAACTTGACAATTTGTTGCTATTCAAGAATGTGTAAGCTTACTATGCTGGATAGTGACACCAAGTAACAAACAAGGGAGACTGGCAATAACGCATATCAACTTAAGCTATGAACCATAAAAACTTATGTTAAAACACAATAAAGAAGCAGTGATTCTCCCATAACGTAGTAATTAGATTTGCTACCAGTTACTAGTTTCTTCTTGAACTAAAGGCAATGATGTCAACTTTTATCTGCCCACATAGCCTGGGACATACACATCTCAGATAATGCCACCACCACAGATCAAAGCATCTCATCAGCATGAATATATCAGTGTGGAGCCTGGTGCTTTACTTTTGGTGCCCCGAGGCTGTGAAGCAACTTTCCAGAAAAAGGTTCATACAAATACATCCCAATAGTGATAAAAAGCCATTTATTTAACAGTACACTTGGTCAGTAAAAGATGGCTGTGTAATCTGGATCCTCTGTATTACTTGGCAGCTACTTGGTTTGATTTTCTTGTTATGGTTAGTGTTTACACAATTACGCATAATTTTTTTAAATTATGCAGGGAATGCAAATTGCTTTGATGGAAGGGGAGATACATGATTGGCAGACCAAATGCTACCACTATGAGACTCTCAGTAGATGAGAAGATACCGAAATTAACTAGTGGCTGGGTTCAAAGCATCACACTATTGAATCAGGAGAGTTCACAACCACAAGATATAAAAACTGAGTGCTCACAGGTACTGTTCCAAGTAACATAACTGGCACTGGCTGAATTAATTACAATGTAGATAGATACAGAGAACCTATTATAATGGGAAAGGAAATGCCTAATGACTGAGGAGACCAAGACACACATGCAATGAAATCATACAGAAGAGGTGCAAGAGGAGAAAAACACAGATTCAGGGTGACAGACTTAGGCACTCCACTGCACACTTGTCTGGAAATAAGACCCACTGAATACCTGACCCTTATTGCCAAACTATCATGCAAAGTACTGAAATGCTAGCAGTCAGGAGGAGGCATGAAGAGAAAGGAAGAGCTCTCAAATCACGACACATTGTTTTCTGCACTCTCAAACAATGGATCCTCACTCCACAAGCCCAAAACAGCAAAACACTGACAACAGTATGGGCTATTGGGCCAGGGTCCTCTTCTGTAGGGGTAAAGATTGATGTCAAAACCATGTTTCAAAATCAGGCTCCCATCAACTGAGGCAGAGGACAAAATCAGCACGGTTGGCCCTGGTTAGTACATGAATGGGAGACCACCAAGGAAGTCCAGGGTTGTGACAAAGAGGCAGGCAATGGCAAACCATTTCTGGATGTCTTTTGCTCTGAAAGCCCTACAGGGGTTGCCATAAGTCAGCTGTGACTTAACAGCACTTTCTACCACCAACAAGTTCTCAAATAAAGAAATTCAAACATGTTTCTACTGGGAAATTTTTATTATTGCTGGCAACTCAGTGCATTTGATCCTGTACTACTTAAGCAAAATTGGCATGAGTTGTCTCGTCTCTGAACCTCACTTGACCTGATTCTTTGGCACTAAAGCTGTCAACATAAAGCACACATTTTATTCTGAGACTAAGAGCAGATAAACTCAATTGACTCTCATTAGAAATTAAGCCTACATGAAAGCTTTTTTTGGGGGGGATCAGTTTTCAAGATCACCAACGATGGCCATGTTTTGTACCGTAGTCAAGAATAATTTCAGGACATAAGACTGAAAGATTGATAAATTTCTCCTTCCATATTAGCAGCTTGTGTTATTAGCAGCACATACTTTAACTTAATACTACTGTGGAAATTGTTGCATTGAACGTATGAAGCTACCTTATACTGAATCAGACCTTGATCCATCAAAGTCAGTACTGTCTACTCTGGCTGGCAGCGGCTCTCCGGGGTCTCAGGCAGAGGCCTTTCACATGACCTACTTGCCTAGTCCCTTTAACTGGACTAGGGATTGAACCTGGGTCCTCCTGCATGCCAAGCAGAGGCTCTACCACTGAGCCACTGCCCCTCCCCTTGCACTAAGTTTCATTTAACAAGATGTAAGAATCCAACTATTCAGCAGTTTATAACATTATAAACTAAACACCCCCACTACCCCTATCTGCACTATAAATAGATTAATTATTTAAAAAAACCTAATATCTATAATGGAGCTTCCTTTCCCAGAATGTTTTCATTAGGTTTATACAGCATTCTTAATATTTCAAGCAGTTATACAAACACTGCTTTCTACTAAATATTGTCGAAGGCTTTCACGGTCAGAGTTCATTGGTTCTTGTAGGTTATCCGGGCTGTGAAACCGTGGTCTTGGTATTTTCTTTCCTGACGTTTCGCCAGCAGCTGTGGCAGGCATCTTCAGAGGAGTAACACTGAAGGACAGTGACCAGTGTTATTCCTCTGAAGATGCCTGCCACAGCTGCTGGCGAAACGTCAGGAAAGAAAATACCAAGACCACGGTTACACAGCCCGGATAACCTACAAGAACCACTGCTTTCTACTACTCCCATTTGCATGAAAGGATAATTCTTGCACAAACAGCTATGGGCTGTGTGAAAGTGTCTTGAGAATGCATGTATCCCAAACCCATGCAGGGATCAGAACATATAATACTATCAATGGCATCAGATGCACCTAACATTACATGTGATCATGACTTAAGATACATCCCGACCAGCTGTTTTTCTACGGCACCTGCCACAGCATATACACAGGTTTGCAGACTTATTCCGCAATGTGTTTGCATACTACTTCTTGACTACACATGACTGGCCTGGAAAAGAGACCTGGCAGTCTTCTCAGTCACTGTCATACCATACCCCTTTAGCATTAATTTTTTTCTTTTTAAAGGACAGCTAGTTTGCATTATTTTATCCATTCACTTCGACACATCCTATACATTTTAGTCAGCAGGGCTGAAATGTAGCTGCTTTCTGACCATGACACACATCTTGTAAATTTTAGTCAGCAGGGGTTGAAATGTAGCTGCTTCCTATCAGGACACACGTGTTGGGATATTTATTACTGCAATTCCATGCATTTAACATTAAGATGATAAAAAAATGCAAACTCACATTTCAGGAAAGATGAATTCCACTAATATAAATACCAAGATAGTAAAGACAAAAATAAAATACAACAGGGCTAAATACCTCTTTTCAAAATAAGTCTGTGTTTGTTTGTTCGGAAGTAAGCTCCACTTAATTCAATGGGACTTACTTCCAAGAAACTGTGCACAGGATTGCTGCCTTTTGCTACGTTTCTTCATGCGCACTGTGCTGATATTTGCATTACATTTACATTCACAAAACTGTAAGATGGCCAAAGTAAGTGATACAAATCAATCTCAAGATTTCCATAAGCAAAGTCACTACATTATGCTCAATCAACAAAAGATCTGTATCATGTTTACAAGAGCATTATGAACTCTCCTGGGTCAATCTTTATTTCATGTTAGCTACCTAGCTTTCTTTTAAAAATACTGGTACATCAAAACATTCATTATATTTTTATATTATAACTAGTAACTGCAGTTAATACACGCTGAATAGTTAACTATATTTCATAAATCCACAGTTTGAGAACTCTAAAGTTTACCACGTGGTGTAAAGATGTCCAAATACTACTTCTACAGGAATTTTTATCTCCAGTGAATTGTTTATACACACACACACCTCTCTACAGAACATGTTATTTAAAACACAAGCACAATTTGTTTAGACATGTAAATAAAGACGCTTTCTTGGACAACTGAGTTGCAACTTAGAAAGAACAGCTAGTTTTTCTGGCTTTTGAAAGGTTATGCCAGCTGAAATCTAACTTTAATGTGTAAAACCAAGAAAAGCTGTCACACTGACCCAGTCCTGCACAAGAATCTGATAGCAACCCCATGACAGATCAAGTAACTGATTAAATTCCATTAAACTTTAGAATAAGTGACTTCAGAAAAGCTGGGATGCCTTTATTAGATAGGACTAGTGGTATTATTGCTTCTAATAATTGACCAGTAAGTACAATAACATTAGAGGTCATAGCTGTCTCAGTAAGTCTTCTGACAAACCTTAATTAGGGTTGCCAGCCTCCGGGTGGTGGCTGGAGATGTCCCGCTATTACAACTGATCTCCAGGTGACAGAGATCAGTTCACCTGGACGAAATGGCAGCTTTGGAAGGTGGACTCCATGACATTATACCCCACTGAAGTGCCTCCCTTACCCAAACTCTGCCTTCCTCAGGCTCCACCCCCAAAATCTTCAGGTGTTTCCCAACCCAGAGCTGGTAACCCTATGCTAAACACAAGAGAAATGTCACTCAAAGCCAGCAGGGAGAAATGGCCTTACCGTTTGAGAACTTTCATTTCTGTTAACTTTTAAAATTTTCAGCACGCTTGAGTATGGGCAATGCGGCAGATAATCCCTAGCTAACATGAACCTGACAGGTGGTTCTTCTGGCAGCAACAGTAAAGTCAATTTATTAAGGAAAGGGAGGGGGAGAGAAAAACCACGATATTGTTCTATTTCTGGAAGCAGTAACGGAATCATCTTTCTGTAATGTTTGTGTTCTACATCTTAAGTAATATACAACGGAGGTAAGGCGTCCTCCCACTTCTGAAGCAGCTGGGGAGGGGCCGTAGCTCAGTGGTAAAGCCTCTGCTTGGCATGCATAAGGGTCCCAGGTTCAATCCCCGGCATCTCGAGTTAAAGGGATCAGGCAAGGAGGTGATGTGAAAGACCTCAGCCTGAGACCCTGGTGTGCCGCTGCCAGCCTGAGTACACAATACTGACTTTGATGGACCAAGGCTCTGATTCAGTATAAGGCAGCTTCATGCTGGTTCATGCTTCAAGCTCCCTGACCCCACTAATTAACCCTTCCCCCTCCATTTCTCTTGGGGAAGGGCTGTGGGTCAGTGGTAGAGCCTCTGTCTGGGATGCAGAAGGTCCCAGGTTCAACCCCCGGCCTCTCCAGTTAAAGGGACTAGGTGATGTGAAAGACCCCTGCCTGAGACCCTGGAGAGCCACGGCCAGTCTGAGTAGACAATACTGACTTTGATGGACCGAGGCTCTGATTCAGTAAAAGGCAGCTTCATGTGTTCATGGTGGCGTAATAAATAATGTCTTTAACGCAGTGGTTCCCAACCTTTTTTTGACCAGGGACCACTAGGACTTTTTTGTTCGGTGCAGGGACCCCAAAGTTCAAAATAAAAACTCCGAGAATTTGAAAATAAACTTTAATCATAACTGTTAGTTAAACATTAAAGTTAGAATAATATTTGAATATATATATTTTATAATAGAGAATTTTTAATTGAAAATATTAATTTATTATGGGTTTATAACTTTGTTTCGCGGACCTTAATTTAGTTCTCGCGGACCCCTGGGGGTCCACGGACCCCCGGTTGGAAACCAGTGCTTTAACGGATGCACCGGACTCTCGTTTTATTCTGCTACTTACAGACGAACGAGTCGACTCGTCTGGAATTATTTGCAGCTATAATTTACGACGCTGCACGCACCGGGCCAGAAGGAATACGCCGCACGGTTGCAAGCCCTCCCTAAAACTGCCCACTCCCCTCCCGACCCTTCCAGCTGTCCCCAGCCGGGTTTCTGGAGACACGCCGCGAAAGCGACAGCACGTGGGGTGGGGGGTGGGCGGCCGTTTCACTTCCTCGGCGCGGCTCTCGCAACGCGAAGGCGCCACCTAGCGCCCGCGGGGCGGCCCTGCACCCTCCTCCGGCGCCGGGCTCGCGCTCTCCCCGGCCCGCCCGCCGCACCAGGCCCAGCCCCAACGAAACCAGAGGCACCACAAAATGGCGGCCGGCCGCCACGTCACGTGACACCCTTTGTGCCTTTCGGGGGCCCGGCCGCGAAGGGGAGCCTCCGAGGGGCCCCCTCCCGAAGGCAACGCGGCGGCGGGGGGGCTGCTAAGGCTCCGCGGCGCCGCCACGAAGAGAGGGGGGGTGACGGTGTGAGGAGAGGAAGGCCGCGCGGGGGGGGGGGAGAAAATGGCGGCCATTTTGTGCTTGCGCAGAGGCGATGGTGGGGGCCCGGGCGCGGGGCGATGGCGGGGCCCGGCCGGCGCAGGGGCGGGAGGGGGTCTCTCTCACGTACCGACTCCTCTTCCTTCTCCATGCCCGTGGGCATCTGCGGCACGGCCCGGTTGATGGAGGCATACTCGGCCAGGTCGGGCAAGTCCTCGCAGCGGAAGACGGGGAGCGGCTTAGACGCGTCCAGCGCCCGGGCCCGGAACGACAGTTTGCTCATGTCAGTCGTCGTCGGCTGCGGCGGATATGGCGGCTGCGGCTGCGGCGGCTGAGGCGGCGGCGGGGGGGGCGGCGGCGGCGGCGGGCGCGCTCCGAGCTGAGAGCCGGCCCCCGCCGAGCGCTCTCATGGAGGGACCGGGGCTCCCGCGGCGGGGCGGGGCTCGCTCCGAGGCGGGTCCCGGCGGCGCCGGCTGGCGCGGCGAGGCTGGGGCGCCGGCTCCTCTCCTCCGCCGCGCCGGCTCCGCTCAGCGCGCCGCGGCCAACATGGCGGACATTAAACCTCGACTGGCCGCCTCTTTCCGCCAACCCCAGCGCCACGGCCATTCCCACACTGCATCGCGCAGGAGGCGCGGGCACGCCGCGGCCGAGGGGGGGAGAGGGAGGAAGCGAAGCGAGGAAGGAAGGGGGCGCGCAAAGGCGCGGGCGAGGGGGGGGAAAGAGAAAGCGGGCCAGCCCCGGCCGCGATAAAAGGCGGGAGAGCACCCGAGGGCTTCTCCTCCCCCCCTTTTTTTTAAAGCGACACCGCCGCCCGGCGCGCGACGGTTACACCGCCCGTCACGGCCCCGGGAGTCCCCTGCATTGTGATGCGCGGCGGAGCGGCCCGCCCGGCCCGGCCGGGAGTCCCTCCACGCCACGATCAGTAGGGGAAGGCGACGAGAGAGAGTCAACGATATTATTTTCCCTTTCCCTATTCTTTTTTTCTTCTTTCCCCCTGTATATTTACCTATCAATGAAAAATAATTAAAAAAGAATAATAATAATAAAAAAAGAGATATGTGGGGTGCGGGGTGGAGGGGACGGAGCTCCCGGCACCGCCGCCTGGAGGAAGGGAAGGAGAAAAAGGAGGCTTCGGCACCCGCGGCTGAGCGGGACGGGGAGCAGCCTCCCCACCCCCCACCTCTGGGGAAGGAGGAGGAGGAGGGCTCGGCGGGGATGCTGATTGGGGGGGGGGAGCGCCCCCTGCGCCAACCGTTCTTTTTGGGAAAAAAAAAAACCGTCGAACTGGCCTTAAAAAGAGCAGCAGGGCTCCCCTCGCCAGTAGTCTCAATACCCCTTGATTACTTTCTTCCCCCCCCCCCCGCCACACTTTGTTCCCTGCTCTGGGCCCTGTGGCATCAAACAATTCTCTGGCATTGACCGGGATGAGAATTATTTGTGAGTTGTTTCTACCTTTCCCGTTTCGTCCTTTTTTTTTTTTTTTGAAATTTAACTTTTCGCCTCAGCCTAAAAAAAAAAAAAACCACTAAAGATTTTTTGGCGTACACATAACACGCGCGCGCGCACAGGTTGCCAACCTCCAGGTACTCATAAACACTGTTGTTGAAAGCCATGCAGAAACATCACTGGGTCTGAAATAACAAAAAAAATGTATAAATACAGATTGCTTTTAGCAATCTGGGTCTGAAATAACAAAAAATGTATATATACAAATTGCTTTTAGCAATCTGGGTCTGAAATAACAAAATACGTATATATACAGATTGCTTTTAGCAGTTTTTTGTTATTTCAGACCCAGTGAGGTTTCTGTGTGGCTTTCAACAAATGTATATATACGGGTCTGAAATAACAAAAAACGTATATATACAGATTGCTTTTAGCAATCTGTATATATATATTTTTCGTTATTTCAGACCCAGTGAGGTTTCTGTGTGGCTTTCAAAACAGTGTTTATGAATAAATGTTGTGTTTTGGATTTTCCAAAAAATAGAATTATTATATTCTATAATATTGTTTTCTTTTCCAGTTGGTATATTTCACATTATATTATCTTTGAAGCCACATGCTGCCATTTGTTATAGTTTCTGTTATTTCCAGCATAGGTATTTTCTTCTTCCAACCTCCAGGTACTAGCTGGATATCGCCTGCTATTACAACTGATCTCCAGCCGACAGAGATCAGTTCACCTGGAGAAAAGGGCCGCTTTGGCAATTGGACTCTATGGCATTTAAGTCCCTCCCCAAACCACACCCTCTTCGGGCTCCACCCCAAAAACCTGCTACCGGTGGCAAAGGGACCTGGCAACCCTAACACACACACACACACACATATATACACATACATCCATATATAAATATATATGGGATTTGGCATGTATGTATGAAGTCCCATATCCTCAAATTTGCTTCCCCCCATCCTTCCTCCTTATTAAACACAGTAATCCATGGGAATAGCATGCCTACTATATTAGGCGCTTTGGGACACAGGCAGGACAATGCTGCTGCAGTCGTCTTCTTTGTGGGCTTCCTGGAGGCACCTGGTTGGCCGCTGTGTGAACAGACTGCTGGGCTTCATGGACCTTGGTCTGATCCAGCATGGCCTTTCTTATGTTCTTATGGGACTTGGCATCTTTAACTGGACTTTTCAGAACCAAACAAATAATGTGGTGCTCTAAAGCAACATTTCGCAAACTTTATGATCATAAACTGCCTTCTAAACTCACTTTTATCTTCTGAGCAATCCCCTGCTGCCCCTCAACTTGTTGACGCATATACATTGATGCATGGGCATGGCTACCTGTTTATAAGGATCTGTGGATACAATCACTTATCTGCTGGCATTAGACAAGGAATAGAATAGGCCATCTTCAGCTGAATTCTCCCAAACAGCAGATGAGCCCATGTCTGGATTGTACTATTTCAACCTGCAATTGGGAGTATACCTGGAGGAATGCTTCTCTATATGCAAAGCTACAATGGCAACAATATGGAGCCTAGCCCCCTCCACAACTTTCTGTGCGTTGGCTGGTGGGGAGATCAATATTCATCAAACCAGGATGGATAAATTGCATGGGCTAGAAGTGTTCTTATATTCCTTATCTCTCTGTGGCCCAGACTAGCCTGATCTCGTCAGATCTCAGAAGCTAAGCAGGGTCGGTCCTCACTAATACTTAGATGACAGACCACTAAGGAATACCAGGGTTGCTATGCAGAGGAAGGCAATGTCAAAACACCTCTATTAGTCTCTTGCTGTGAAAACCCTACTGGGTTGCCATAACTCAGCTGTGTATAGATAGTACTTTACACAAACATCTCTGAAGCCCCCATGATTAGTACAGCATTTAAGGCAGCTGCAATGCTAAACATCCTTTGCTGGGAGGAAAGTATCTGTGTTCATAAATAATCACAAATCTTTTGCAAGTTTGAACCACGCTGTCTCAGACTTGAACTGAGTCATGCATGCACTCGAAGGTGGCAATCCTATGCATATCCATGTGGGAATAAGTCCCATTGAATGTCAGAGTTATTATGCCTGTTTTCCATGAAATTTCTAACCCTGCATAAGTGAGCAACCATCCATCCTTCCAGGAACCTTTTGAAGAATGGGGCATGAAACCACTTGGCAGACTGAACAAACCTGAGGAAGGGGGAGATGTTCCAAGTATTATAAGACCATAAGCCTTGCAGCAAATGGACTACTGAGTCCATTAGCTACTTTCCAACTTTACTTACTCTTCTCTTACCCCTATAAAGTGCACCATCAGTGTTTTAAACTGCAATATTTCCCATCTGGGGTGTAAGGCTATAGAGATGTACTGGAGTCTGTTAGGATTGCTTGGGTTGTGTGGTGAACTTTACAAATTAGCTAAGGAACCAGTGAGGGCTATATGGAATATTCATCTCGGGTGGAGGGTAGACATGCCAGCCTCCACATGGGGCCAGGTGGGAATTACAGCTCACCTCCAGGCTACAGAAATCCATTCCCCTGGAGAAAATGAATGCTTTGGAGTGTGGACTCTTCTATGGCATAGCATTCCACTGAGGTCCCTGTCCTCTCCAGGCTCCATCCTCAAACCTCCAGGAGTTTTCCAACCAGGATCTGGCAACCCTACCCCCCCAATCCCCCACCAGTGGACCTGAACTCTAGTGAAGGATGATGTGATAGGTTCTACTACAACACTTTCCAGTCAGAATCAGAGTCTAATCTGAATAATATTGCTAGCAGAAAAGGAATCAGTTCCCTTCTAGTAAAGTCTATACTGGTGCTTGTCACGTTTTAAATTTTATATAAATAAAGGGCCCAAAGGTGACCATTCTAACAAAATAATAGTATTTATGTTTGGGGGGGTGCCACCCAAATTCAGAGACTTTCTCACTGTCATTGAGTAGCAAGGTCTCTAACATAGTGAAAATGTGACAATTTCTGGTGGTGGAGGAAAGTTGGCTTATGGCAACCCTGTAGGGTTTTCAAGGCAAGAGACATTCAGAGGTGGTTTGCCATTGTCTGCCTCTGCATAGGCTGAGAAAGTTCTGAGAGAACTGTGACTGGCCCAAGGTCACCCAGCAGGTTTCCTGTGGAGGAGTGGGGAATCAAACCCTGTTCTCCAGATTTGAGTCTGCCACTCTTAATCACTACACCACGCTGGCTCTCAATGGTATTGAAGTTGGTGATGATTTTCCCTTCCTCCTCAGGCTTTGCCCTCCCCCAACACTGTTCCTGAGGATCCCTTGACCCCCAAGAGCAGAATTTTGGGGTCTCACTGGGCTGCAGCAGGAGGGAAGGAAGCAGGGAAGACCCACCCTGCCATACTATGCATATTTCATGTTCCATTGGGGCTGTCCTCCAGCCTGATCCTGTATTTTTCCCCCAAAAGTAAACTGAGTTCATGGGATCTGTTCCCAAATGAGCAAATATAGGATTAACAGCCTCAAATGCAAATAGATCTACTTAACTGTTTTGTGAATCACAAGGACATGCTGTACAGATACTTTGCCTTTGCAAAATAAGGACCTCTATATTAAAACTTAATTTGTAGATTTTGTTTAAAGTGACTTTTCTCAGTCTCTATGGAAATAAGTGGTGCTGTTTACTTATGTTCAAGTGAACACAGCTAAATTGGTCGATTTCCTTTTGTGAGGTTTTTTTTTTTTGCCATCACAGTTGATTTATGGTGACCCTGTAGGGTTTTCAAGGCAAGAGATGTTGGAAGGTGGTTTGCCATTGTCTGCCTCCGCATCATGCCACTGGTATTCCTTGGAGGTTTCCCATCCAAATACTTACCAGGTCACCCAGTAAGTTTTCACGGCAGTGTGGGGATTCGAACTTCGGTTTCCCCGATCCTAGTCCAACAGCTTAACCACCACACCATGCAGGCTCTCTCTTTGTGCGGTTACTGATATCATACGCATCACCGTCCAAAAAGCTTTGGACATAATCCCTTACCAAAGGCTTGTGAGTCATGGGATAAAGAGGGCAGGTCCTCTAATGGATTAGAGACTGGTTAAAAACAGGAAGCAGAGTTGGTGGACACATCTTGCAATGGAGAGAAGTAAGCTGTGGGATTCCAAGGGGTTTGGCATTGGGATCAGTGCTGTTTAATTTGTTCATAAACAATCTGAGATTAGGGATAAGGAGCGAAATGGGCAAGTTTACCAATGATAATAAATTACTCAGAGTGGTGAAGAGTGGTTAGGAGCAGTAGACTCTAATCTGGAGAACCGGGTATGATTCCCCACTCCTCCACATGAGCGGCAGACTCTAATCTGGTGAATCAGGATAGTTTCCCCATTCCTCCAGATGAAGCCAGCTGGGTGACCTTGGGCTAGTCACAGTTCTCTTAGACCTCTCTCAGCCCCACCTACCTCACAGGGTGTCTGTTGGGAGAGGAAGGGAAAGAGATTGTAAACTGGTTTGATTCCCCTTAAAAAGTAGAGACAGTCGGCATATAAAAACCAACTCTTTTTCATCATCTCTCAAAACTGGGTAAAAAAGGAATAAAATGATGAACTTTAAAAATACGCTGATGGAATTTGAACTGGAGATAACCCACGAGGAAAGATATCTTGAGGATGTAGTGCGTCACTCAATGAAATGTCAGCTCAGTTTGTGGCAACAGCAAAAAAGATGATGGCCAATAGATTTACGATGGACAAAAAAATACTTCACCCAACTAATTAACATGGAATTCATTGTGCAGGATGCAGCCCCTAGTTTAATTGGCTTTCAAAGGGGATTAGGCAAATTAATGGAAGATAAATCCATCAATAGTTATTAGACGTGATGATTAAATGACACCAACATGTTCTGAGACAGTAATCCTGTGAATGCTCGTGCTACACATACAGAATGTACACTGATAAGTTACATTAGAGTTTTTTATATGTACTGCAGCTCTGATGGTGGTTTTTAACGTTTCATAGGACAAAGGGTAATCCCAGTGACAGGCAGGATTGGGGTGGGTAAGATGAGCTGGTTTGATCAAGCTGTGAGAAACGCCTCAAATCAGTAGCTAACGGCTTATAGAAATGCTCCTTTATTTCCTTGATATTTTCTCATATAGGTAAAAAAAAAGTTGCTCCCAATAACCTCTATGTGAAATCCTTTTGCATAATCAAAATAGATGCGTCTGAGAACATTTCAAGGAAGGATGCATGCCCCATTTGTTTCCGTGCAAGTTATTATGCAGGCAGATCCTAAACATGTTTACCAGTCTAACTGTTTTGTCAGACATGGACATATACATGAGATTGCAGCATTAGATTGAAAATCCAAGTTTCTGTTATTGCTCTGTGAAGCATCATGCACACTGACAGCATTATATAAATAAAAGTCACTACATTGTAGTACCCTTTTATTAAAGGTAAAGGTAAAGGTCCCCTGTGCAAGCAGTGGGTCATTCCTGACCCATGGGGTGACATCACTAAAATATCAAAATGTAGTGCCTTTCCCAATCATTGTTTCCTGTTTTTTGAGGGTACCCTGGAAAAAGCCAAAGTCTGTGATAAAAATGGAGAGCAGAAATGTGATAATTTGGATAGTCCTTTTTTTTATTTTTTCCCCATGGACCAAAAGGTTTCAGATTTGGATGCAAGTTGAGAAATGCCTGATACAAATATTTTTTACATGGGTGTAATAAATAGTAGTTTAAGAAAAATTAAAATGACAAAATGTCTTTCCACCTTGATTGCCATTGAATGTAGCCCTGTTACTCACCGAGAGGGCTCTTTCCGCTCCGAGGTAAAAGGGGCATCTTGAAGCTTGGGTTTTCCCGCCCTTTGCTCGGGGAGGCAGGACCAAATCTTCTCATTTCCTGTCTCCTGGGCGGGAAAGCCTCTAGCTTCCACTTTTCCAAGAGGCCGTTGCTAGAGACAGGAGTAAAAAACTAGAGAAGACATAAACATGAAAAAACCACAACCAAAAAACGTGGTATGGAACTTTTTTAACAGTTAACATTCTATCTACACACACAAGACTTCTACTTGGTGTAGTAGGAAACTAAGAAGCAAAAGAGTGACCTTTCCCTGAAGGTAGGACAGACCCATGGGAATCCCTGGGCTGTTGTATCCTAATGTGCATGTGGTTTAGCCAAGATATGCTCACAGAAGTGATCTGAATAAGCCCAGGTTACCTAGAACCTGCCCCTCTAAGACTAGGGTGGGGCAAGATGCCCCTTTTACCTCGGAGCGGAAAGAGCCCTCTCGGTGAGTAACAGGGCTACATTCCCGCTCCAGGCAAAAGGGGCATCTTGAAGCTTGGGATGTCCAAGAGCAGTAGCATTTTGGGTGGGAATTAGTTCTCCCTTTCCTCTACCACATGCTGTAGAACTCTTCTTCCGAATGCCGCATCCGCCGAAGCATAGGTGTGAATGCGGTAATGTTTTACAAAGGTGGAGTTGGACGCCCATGTAGCAGTTCTGCAAATCTCGTCGACTGACACTTGTCTGGTAGCTGCTGCTGAAGTGGCGGCACTACGAACTGAGTGGGCTGTGATGCCTGTCGGGATCGGAAGATTGGATTGTTGGTAAGCCTCAGCAATGCAGCGTTTGATTGCTCGACTTAAGGAAGGTCTGGATAGTCTGTGGCCCTTGTTAGGGGCCGAAATAGAAATGAAGAGATAGTCTGTAGACCTAAAAGGAGCTGTTCTGTTGATGTATATTTTTAAAGCTCTGCGGACGTCCAGAGTGTGCCATAATTTTTCTTTGTGATTGGTAGGATGAGGACAGAAGGAGGGAAGGTAAATTTCTTGCTGTCTATGGAAGGTAGAATTGACTTTAGGGGTAAAGGCTGGATCAGGTCTAAGTACCACCTTGTCTTTTTGAAAAAGGCACAGTTCTTTCCTGATTGAGAGAGCTCCCAACTCTGATATTCTTCTTGCGGAAGTAATTGCCGTGAGGAAAATAGTCTTCATCCCCAGATATGGAAGACGGGCGACGTCCAAGGGTTCAAAAGGTGGTCTCATGAGTGCTCGAAGAACTAGGCCAAGATTCCAAGTGGGGAAGCGATGAATTGGAGTAGGGTGTGTTTGGGCTACTCCTTTAAGGAAGGCTTTGACTTGAGGATGGTTCGCAAGGGTGTAGCCATCCAGGACAGGAGATATTGTAGCTATGGCCGACACTTGCACGCAGGGTATTTGTCCGTAGGCCCAGCAGGACTCCATCCGGTAGGAAGGACAGGAAGGATGGGAGGTCCAGATGGAGGGGATCTGTGTGTTTGCGTCTGCACCACCTGACGAAGGTTCTCCAGGTGTACTCGTATATCCTCCGAGTGGAGGGTCGTCTGGCTTCTATAATGGTATTGATCACCTCTTCGCTCAGTTGCAGCTGCCGCAGCCTTAGCCTCTCAATGTCCACACGTGGAGCTTGAACCAGGCTGGGGTGGGGTGGACGATGGGTCCCTGGTGTAACAGGTTGGGGAAATTCGGGATGCGCCATGGCCTCTGAATGGACATTGCCATTAGGTCCGCATACCATGGTCGTCGGGGCCAATCCGGAGCGACCAGGACTACCAGGGCCTTTTCCATCTGAATCTTTCTGAGTACCCTTGGGAGTATGGGGAGAGGAGGAAATGCAAACAGGATGCCTGGAGGCCATGGGACTAGTAGAGCGTCTATCTGTTCCACGCTTGGATGGAAGAAGCGGGAGAAAAACCTGGGGAGCTGTCGATTCTGATGTGATGCAAATAGATCCACCTGAAGCGGACCCGACTTGCGGTCGATCAGTTGGAAGGCTTGATGACAGAGTGACCACTCTCCCTCGTCTATTGTCCGACGGCTGAGCCAGTCTGCTTGCACATTTTGCACTCCTTGGATGTGTTCTACCTGGATGTGGAGAAGGTTCTTCTCTGCCCATCTGAGGATCTTTTCCGCTTCTTGATGCAAGATGGATGACCGGGACCCACTTTGCTTGTTGAGGTGGGCCTTCGTTGCTATGTTGTCCATCCGCACGAGGACGAATTGGCATTGGATGCGACTGTGAAAGTGGATGAGGGCCAGGTAAACTGCCCTTAGCTCTAGGAGGTTGATATGATGCTTTTGTTCCTCTCGGGACCAGATGCCCTGAATCAGTTCCTTTTCTAGGGTGGCTCCCCACCCTTGGAGAGAGGCGTCGGTGAATATCTGTACCGGTTCTGGCAAGATGAACAATTTGCCTCTCCGGAGATTCGGTGAGTGACTCCACCACCTGAGACTTGTTCTCGTCTTTTGATTCAGGGGAATGATCGAGTTGACTTTTTTGGTGATCTGGGCCTGGTGAGGTCTGAGAAGCCACTGTAGTGGTCTGGCGTGTAAGCGGGCCCAAGGTACGGCTGGGATGTAAGAGATCATGAGACCTTGGAGACTTGCTAGAGTGAGGAGATGTGAGGTCTGTGCTTTGGAAAGTTGCTTGGCAAGAGATACTTTGGATACTTTGTCCTCGGGTAGGATGATGGTATCTTTGGCCGTGTTGATGACTACACCTAGGTGTAGCAGAGTCTGTGAGGGTTGAAGGTGACTTTTTGCGTAATTGACGAGGTATCCGTGGTCTTCCAAGGTGTTGATGACTCTTCTGGTATGTGACAGCGACTGTTGTAGTGAGGGGGCGCACACCAGCAAGTCGTCGAGATACGGATGAACCTGTATCCCTTCGCGTCGCATCTCTGCTATGAGGGTCACCAGCACCTTGGTGAATACCCTGGGGGCTGATCCCAAGCCGAATGGGAGGGCTTTGAATTGAAGATGGTCTGTGTGATACGCAAATCTCAGGTATTTTCGATGTAGAGGGTGAATTGGGACGTGGAGGTATGCCTCCGTAAGGTCGATGGATGTCATGTAAGATCCGTGTTTTAAAGCCTCTATGATGGAGTGTAGAGTCTCCATCCTGAAATGTTTTGTGGGGACATATTTGTTTAAAATTTTTAGGTCTAGAATAGCCCTCCAGTCCCCGTTCCTCTTTGGAACAGTGAAGAAGGTCGAGTAGACCCCTGCGAACTGCTCCGGGAGAGGGACTCTTTCTATTGCACTGATGTGAAGAAGATGGTTGATTGCTTGTATGGTTCTGAGATGTTTGGCTTCTGATTTGGATCTTGGAGAGGGCACAAAGCGGTCTGGAGGGAGGGTGCGGAATTCGATTTTGTAGACCTCCTGTATCAGCTGGAGCACCCAGGCATCCGTCTGGGAGCCCACCCACCGTGGGTAGAAGTGTTGGAGTCTTCCCCCCACGGGAATTGTTTTGGCGTCACTGCTTGTTGGTCTTAGGGAATTTGCTAGCCTTGTCCCCTCCTCTGAACTGGGAGTGGTAAGGTCGGTTGTTGTAACGGCCCTGTCCTTGTCTACGAAAGGGCTGGTTGTTGTTGTGAGACCAGAAAGGTCGTCTCTGGTCCTGTCTGAATCTTTGAAGGGTGTGAGATGAACGAAAGGAGTGAGAAAAACCCTTCTGTTCTTTTTTGGATGACTTGGGCATGGCTCGCTTCTTGTCCTTGGTTTCTGCTAACATCTTGTCAAGACGTTCGCCAAATAGTTTCCTCTCTTGAAGAGGGTAGGAGAGAGGAACGGACTTAAACTTTGAGTCCACTTGCCAGGTTCTGAGCCAAAGCGCCCTACGGATTGCCGCGTTGGAGGACATGGATCTGGCCGAGAAGGTGAGAGCATCCAGGGCTGCGTCCCCAAGGAAAGAAGATGCTAAAATTATTCTGTCCATGCCATCAGTGATTCTTCTGTCTGCTCCTGCTAGTAGCTGAGAAATCTTTTTTGCCCATGCAATGGAGGCTCGGGCTATGATGGCAGCCGTAGCATTGGCTTGAATAGTGAGAGCTGTGGATTCATGAATTTTTCTGGATAAAAATTCCATTTTACGATCAAATTGGTCCTTTATGGTGCCCACCCCCTCCTCTGATAGACCATCTGGGGATTGCAGGGAAGCCACTGGGGCATCTACTACTGGTAAGGCCAGAAACTCCATGGCTGGTGGAGTCATCTCAAACAGCTTTTTGATTGATAATGGGAATTGTCTGTTTTGAGTGGGTTTTTCCCACTCCGCTCTAATGAGCCTTACAAAGTACTCAGGGAGGGGGACCCTTTTGGCTTTAGGGGCACCCTGAGGGAAGTAATCCTTAGAGCCTACTGGCCAGACCTTAGGAACAGACTAATCTGCCTTAGTGGATGGCTGATCAGAAAGCTCCAATGCAACAAGTGCCTTAGAGAGTAGGTACTGGTAATCTTCAGGGGAGAAAAGCCTAGGCTGCTCTTCCCTTGGTGAGATATCAATCTCTGTGTCAGAGTTGTATTCTCCCTCCTCTCTATCTTCTTCAGAATAATATGATTGGGAATCATCAGCTTGCTCCTCATGTCCTTGAGCATCGCCACTGGTAGCCTTTGGGGCAGCCTTAGTGTGCAGGGGGGCAAGGGAGCGAGATTGGCTGCAGCAGGGTTCGCTAGCCATAGATCTGGAGGGAGATGTGCGTGCCCTGTGTTGATGGACTTGTGGGGCCAGAATGGGGGCGCTTTGTCTAGCCTGTCTGCGGTCCAGGACTCTCTCAATAATCGCCTCCATATCGCTTACAGAAAACATGGTTGCCCCCGCTTCCAAGTTCCCGGCGCCTGGTACGTTACCGTCCTGTGATCCGGTGTTTCTCCCTGGGCTGGAACGGACCGACTGCTCAGCACACCGAGAGGAGGAAGAGGAGTCAGTAGGCGCGGCCGTCTGGACACCCGAGCTGTGCTTTGGGTCCAGCGATTGCTTTCGGCTCTTGTTGTTGGAGCCGCCTGAGCCGGGAGCCTTGCCGCCTGTGTGCTTTCGCTTCGCCCCCACCTTTCCTTTCTTCTTAGAGGAGGAGGGGCCGGCATGGCTGGCGTCCTCTGAGAGTCCGCCTTGGCGGCTGACGGAGGATTCCCCCAGGGGTTGAGGCCCCAGAGTCTTGAGGGACTGATCGTAGTCCTTTACTGATAATAGGTCGTCCTCTCTAGGGACGTCCTTCGCCGCGTCCGCCATTTTGGATCGGGTCGGGCGATTTCTAACTAACTTTTTTTTTTTTTTAAGACAGACAGACTGAGACGGAGGAAGGAAGGAGCACAACGGGAACGAAGAACAGACACGACTAACACGAATAAGACGAACCAGAAAGAAGAGGCAACAGAGCTCTGCGAGTTGCTTGCTCTCCCCGCAAAGGCAGGACTAAAAGTGGAAGCTAGAGGCTTTCCCGCCCAGGAGACAGGAAATGAGAAGATTTGGTCCTGCCTCCCCGAGCAAAGGGCGGGAAAACCCAAGCTTCAAGATGCCCCTTTTGCCTGGAGCGGGAATATTCGAGACTAACATCCTTCTCTTTCAAATCAGGAAACTAATATTAATCCGAGGCATACAGGCTTGTCCTCTGATCTCTTCTTTAGTTGAGGACTTTATAGGCTGCAATAGCCACTGATCTAATTATATAATCTGTTCAATAACCACTCATGGCCACAAGTATCTAAAACTTTATAAAAACAGCATAGCTTAGCAGTTGCTTCTTCCCTTTCATAAAGACGGCTTTATCATCTTTACCTTGGCGGTGGAATTTTTTAACTACAGAATTTGTATACAATAGAGAACTAGAAGGTTTACAAGACTGAAGAGGCTACACACACCCAGAATATAAAAATATTTTATACAACAATCCTAAAATGTATAACTTGTCATCCAGAATTAGTCTGGCAATACTTTTCAGATTTATTATGCTAGAGTCAACATTTGATTTATGTACTTTCATCCTGAAAGTATATTTAGCAAAACTATTGCTTTTCACATAGAATGGTATGGCAAAGAAGCTTAAGAACACAAGAAGGCCACAGGGCAAAGAGGCCAAGGCCTTACCCTGATGCTGCCCCCTGCACTGGTATTCAGAGGTTTGCTGTCCCTATATCTGGAGGTTTCCTTAACCCATCATGGCTAGTAGCAGCTGTGGATGGATCTCTCCGACATGAATATAATACCAACTCTTAAAGCAATCTATTCTAGTGATCATCACTACATCCACCAGCAGTGAATTCTACAATCTACTTACTCACTGGGTAAAGAAATATTTCTTTTTGTTGGTTCTGAAATGCCCATCAACTTCATTAGGTAAAGGTAGTCCCCTGTGCAAGCACTGGGTCATAACTGACCCATGGGGTGATGTCACATCATGACTTTTACTAGGCAGAATATGTTTACAAGGTGGTTTGCCATTGCCTTCCCCAGACATCTACACTACAGCCCAGCAAGCTGAGTACTTTATTGGGTGCCCCCTTATTCTAGTATTATAGGTGAGGAAGAAAAAGTTCCCTGTAGTCATTTTTTTCACCCCATGCGTAATTTTATGAGTCTATTACATCCCACATTAGTTGCGTTTTTTCTAAGTTGAGAAGTTCCTGACTCTTTAGCCTTTTCCTTAGAAGAAAAATATTCCAGCTCCTTAATGCAGCTGTACTCTGTAGCTCGCAGAGAGCCACATTTACAATTACTATCAAACAAAAGAGCCACAGCTACTGTATGTCCTCTGCACCTCTCCAAACACAAACCCACACACACATTAATCTAACATTAAATATGTAAAGAAAAACTTTTAAACTCCCAGAGTACTTCTGTGCAGGTACGGTTGCCTTTCCCCACCACTTCAACCTCAGCCTGCCCCTGCGTATCAGGAGTGAGGCTTCCCTTTACACCTTCCAACTCTCCTCACCATGAGGCAAAGAAATTCAGGTGAGCAAATAAGATTGCCAAGGCGCCTAGAGGAGAGCAAGGTAATTGTGGAGAAAGGGGAGTAACACCACTGCCACCTCACTATGGCTAGCTTGCTCGTTTCCTGGGTGTCTGGTGTAGTGGTGGTATTTATTATCTGGAGCCAGCTCGCTCTCCTCCTGATAGCTTTCCGGGTGCTGAGATGAGAGTGCAAAGACTGTGGAGAAGGGTGGGAATTGCTGGAAAGGACGAGGACTTTACTGCCATTTCTGGCATGACACCCACATCTCAGGGAGCCTCGCAGTTTACCTGTCCTCCAGTGGCAGCTGTTTCAAAGTGTAAATCACCTGTCAACCACAAGCCCTACCAAGTCAATGGCCTTGCCCACGTTCCTGGAACACGGAGTGGATGCCACATCAGCAGAAGAGCCACAGGTACCATGTCAAACAGCCACATGAGGTTCCTAAGCCACTGAGTGAGCATCACTGCCTTAATCATTTTGGATGTCCTCTTCTGCACTTTTCACAAATCTGCAATATCCTTTTTGAGATCCTGACCAGAAGAACTGACTGGATTAGATCATACAAGCAAATACACTGGCCGGTCAACTGTACCATTTGTCTCTAACCTGCAAGTTTGTTTTATCTTCTTTTTCAAAAATGTTGCATAGGAAAATAAAAAATGCAGTAGCCTTAGAACTTTCCAACTGCAGACCAGATATTACACTGACAAAAGGCCAGAGATGCATCTAGTCTAATCCCAGTTTGTAAATAAATCATGAAATTCAGACTAGAGGAATTCCACTGATCGAACTACAGGTAGGAAGTAGCTAGAAGGAACACGGTTAAAAATGGGAAGGGAAGGAATTCAGAAAGTAAAAAGGCTACAATAAACAGGAATACAAAGCCGGGGACAGATAATATGGGTGGGCAAGTATAAATTGTGGTCAAGGGCCAGGACCAGAAGTCTGTAATATCATTTGTAGGATTTTTCTCCCATTCTCTGGATAAACCTTGTGATTAATGGAATGGTACAGCTCTTGGGAGAAAAAGTTAAACTGATGATGTATTTCATACCATGTGATCAAGTAAGTGTGTGCATGGGGGGAGGTTAAGGTGTACATTGACACTGCCAAATTGTGAAATTACATTTACTATAAAATAAGGTACTGGAAACTAGATGGTGTAGTGGTTAAGAGCGGTGGTTTGGACCTGGAGTCTGATCTGGAGAACCGGGTTTGATTCCCCACTCCTCCACATGAGTGGCGGAGGCTAATTGGTGAACTGGATTTGTTTCCCCACTCCTACACACGAAGCCAGCTGGGTGACCTTGGGTAAGTCACATTCTCTCAGCCCCACCTACCTCACAGGGTGCTGTTGTGGGGAGGGGAAGGGAAGGTGATTGTAAGCCGGTTTGAGTCTCCCTTAAGTGGTAGAGAAAGTCAGCGTATAAAAACAAACTCTTCTACTTCTTAACAATCAGACAGAAATCAGGGAGGTTATGATTATCAATGCACACAAGCAAAACTGATTTCCCTTGTTCAAAGACAGCAAACCTAATTATCAGATTCTGAGAACAAACAACTAGGGATTGGTATTACCTGCATGCCCTGCCTGTCAATGGTAAGAAGCATTTTTCTGGCCACAGTTGATAAAATACTATTTTAGACAGACTGGAATGGAATAATGTAATTGGCTATAATAAAACATAGATCAAGAATGGGCTGGAACAAAGAAAGACTCTCTGTTGTATTTGCTATATAGTAAAGATATAAAGGTAATAAAGTAAATAAAAAAGGAACAAAATCTATTCATTTTTTTAATTTCCAGATGGGGATTAGTAGCTACCAGCATATCTCTCTGAATTACTATCATGCAGGGCTTGATTAGACGGGGATATCATCACGATCAGTATAAAGAAAGAGATACATTATTTATCTCTCTTCTTTGTTCCCTACTCATATTGTAGATGAGCTACAAGGATATAAAGGCAGACTCCTCAAGTCATCATGGCTGAATGTCATCTGGAAAGATAAAGCACCAGGTAGAATTTAAAGTGCTTATTGAAAAATACTATTTCTGCATAGCTGGCAAGAGGTTAATACAGAGATTGTTTTTAAAGTCATATTTCATTCAGTTCCCAACTTAGTTATTCAATTTTTACAGTGATGGTATTCTGAAAAAATAGGGATTCTGAAAAAAGTCTGTAAACTCAGACTATCACATGTGTGGCAGAAGGTTGAATACATATCTGTATTCATGTATCTACAGTGCCAGAAAGTGCATCACAAAAAAGGAAGAGATCTCTGTCAAGGATGTAATGTATAGAGCTGGGGGAGGGAGTTACATTCCCATACAAATTATGCATCAGAACCTGAAAAAACATGCTTAAGAACATAAGAAGATTCCTGCTGGATCAGACCAGTGGTCCATCTAGTCCAGCATCCTGTCTCACACAGCAGCTAACCAGTTCCTCTGGAGGCCCAACCACAGAGCATAGAGGCCGAGGCCTTCCCCTGATGCTGTCTGCTGGCACTGGTATTCAGAGGTTTACTGCCTCTGAACATGGAGGTTCCCTGTAGTCATCATGGCTAGTAGCCCTGATAGACCTATCGTCCATGAATCTATAAAGTCCCTTTAAAGCTGTCTATTTTCTTTTGCAGATATCTTTCAAGTATTGCTTTTTCCAAGTCAAATATAATTTCTTTAGAATTTGGATTTTTAATGGAAGGAATAGTATGGTGACCAACTGGAGTAACAGAGATAAGGGCAGAAAGGATACACACGTGGGGAACCAAATTGTAAGTTAGGATAGAAGTAGTAGTATAAGACACACACATTCCATTCCCTGAAAAATTATAAGAGTCTGGCAGATCTTGGCTGTTTTGTTGGTAGAAGGCTCTTCCAAAGGAGTGGGACTATCACTGAAACCAGCCTGAGTTCAAGATGAAACTTATCCAGTGCAGAG
Source organism: Euleptes europaea (assembly GCF_029931775.1). Taxonomy (NCBI): domain Eukaryota; kingdom Metazoa; phylum Chordata; class Lepidosauria; order Squamata; family Sphaerodactylidae; genus Euleptes; species Euleptes europaea. The sequence goes on from NC_079322.1 coordinate 62,200,121, forward strand.
AGAAGTTAGAATGATACTTGGGTTTTCTGGTAGCAACTTAGCCCCTTGGAATGGCCTACTTAGCGGAGAGCAGGAAATGCAATCTCTGGTGATCTTCAGGCTGACCGTTTTAAATTGGCTTTGAAAAGGACTTGTAGGAGGAAGGCTGTTAGAAAGTTCACGTCCAGGAGCACATGCTAAATAGGATCAAACCCACTGTTTTTCTAGCATATTTTCCCAAAGATTAAAAAAAAACAACCCTTAACTTTAAAAAGTTGATATTTCTGCAGTATACCAGTTGATGCTTGTGGAACAGTGGGTTTTTTTTGGGGGGGGGGGGCCAACAGTCCAGCTAATGTTGCCCTTTATGTAAAGTCTGATTACTTTCAATTAAAATACCAGAGCATCTCCCAATCTTTTGTTTCAACTGTTACTTAACTACAAAAACAAAGCAAAAACCTGAGGCTCCTTAAATGTGAACAGATGGGTTACTCCCCTTCTACACTTGGAGCCATCTTGAACGTAGTACAAAATTATTTAAGGTAGTTAAACAGAAGCAGGCTATAAAGAGCTATAGAATGTGCTCACATAACCAAAATGCTTAGGGAATAAAATAGCATATGCCACTCACTGTTGATAGGTGCAAAGTTAAATCCACTGGGGAAAAGAATCCTTGTTATTTATGAACACAGTACTTATGATTCTCTCCTATACAGTGGAACCAATTTAGAGATCATTAGCTCTTTCTCTCCTGTTGCTGCTAAATGCTGGAAAATAAAAGAAAAATGCTGGGACAGATCATGAAAGGATGAATCCCTCGATAATTAGCCATTTCTGTTTTGTCTTTCTCTGATGTATCTGGGACTGGCCTCTTTCAAACAAAGGACTGTAGGATGTATGGTATTACGGTGTAAATCTCCTTAGGACTGCATTGTTAATTTCTTGCCAGTATGGAAAATCTTACATTGTAGATTCATCCAGGATGCAAAATATCTAGGTTTTCAGCCAGTATGAAAAGCATCCTCTGACCTTAAAGTTGTTTGCATTCAAGCCATGGGTACCATTATTTAAACCCAATAGCATTCATCTTTAGAAACAGTAGCCCATGATATTCCTAGAATATCACTCCCAAGGGCTGCAGAGGGAGGGGAGAGGTTAGAAAGTTCAGGTCAAGGAGCAGAGCTCTGCTCATGTCAAATAAGGGCCAGGGCACTGTGTTTTCTAGCGAATGGCTTACTTAAGAATAGCTCAAGGCAGCCCTGTATCACAAGCCTTGCTACATAATTAAAGATGGATGCTGGCTGTTTGAAGGCTAAACCTTGCCGCAAAAACAAGGTTTTTGGGATTATGATAACTCTCCATCACAAGTTAAGCATCGGCCGTGGAATCCTTTTTTTTTTGCCATCAAGTCACATCTGACTTATGGTGACCCAGTAGGGTTTTCAAGGCAAGAGACATTCAGAGGTGGTTTGCAATTGCCTGCCTCTGCGTCACGACCCTGGTATTCCTTGGAGGCTGCCCATCCAAATACTAACCAGGGCCAACCCTGCTTAGCTTCTGAGATCTGCTGAGATCAGGCTAGCCTGGGGCTCTCCAGGTTAGGGCCTTCTTATCTAGATTGCTTTAACTTCGCTTCCTTGGTCTTCTCCAGTATATCTGCTTGATTAATTAAACTCATATTTCTTTTCTGTAACTACAATCAAAGTCACAAAACAGAGCCTTACCCCTTAGCATGCTCTTCACCAACCTCAAGCTTCTGGTCCTCCTCTGACAACTCACCACCACTCTGCCATTAGGGGAGGGGCTGTGGCTCAGTGATCTGCTTTGCATGCAGAAGGTCCCAGGTTCAATCCCCAGCACCTCCACTTAAAGGGACTAGACAGGTAGGTGATGTGAAAGGCCTCCGCCTGAGACCATGGAGAGCCACTGCCGGTCTGAGTAGACAATACTGACTTTGATGGGCCAAGGGTCTGATTCAGTATAAGGCAGCTTCATCCTTTCCCATTACTCCCGCCATACTTCTGTTCTGCAAAAACTCATCAACCCCAAGGCATCTCCAGTGTCTTAACTTTGCCATCACAATGCCTTCTGTCATCTTTCCCCCATGCTTGGAAGACATCCTCCCTCACATCCATTCTGGAAACTGCTTTCCTCTCCTTTAATCCCTCTCCTTGAAGGAACCTACCATTGTCTGCATTGCCTTAGGGCAAGGGTCCCCAGCATGGTGCCAGTGGATACAACACTTTTTCTAACATGTTTTTAGGAAGTGGGTAGGGCTTTTGCCCAGCAAGGCCTATGACTGGCTGTGCAGTTTTGTTTTTTCCCCAAAGTGTTACTTTGGCAGCATCTGCCAGCAGAACACAACAATCAACACTGTGTTACTGAAGTTAAGCTGTGGCAATCATTTTGTGGCTGGCTCTGCCTCCTGCGGCAACCATTTTGTTGCTGTGCCCACTGTGCCATGTTAGAATTCAAGATGTGCCTGCAGGCTCAAAAAGGTTGGGGACCCCTGCCCCAGGGATTCTCCCCACCCATTCCTCTTTACACATCATATCCAGACATGCCCTTCATTGATGGTCTACGTTAGGGAAGACAACCGTATGGCTATCAGGGCAAGAGACCATGTCAGTTATATTTTACAGGACACCTGGTCAGCGGCAAAAGCATTTAGATGGGTTTTCTATAGCAATAAGCAAGAATCACCTGCAGAAAGCTTGTGTAAGCTAAGAGTTGGCCTGCTCCCCTTTTGGAAACCTCTACCTTCTTAGGTCATGTGTGCCCAACAAACACATCTATTCCCATGACATATTTCTTTTACAGCACTCAGAGCACCATTTTAATCTCTCAACAAGCTTCTGAGGTGAACTTGACAGTGCCTGTCCCAAGGTCCCTCCACTGAGAGGAGCTGAACTTAATTTTCTCATGTCCCAGCCTAACACTCTAGCCCCTACACTACAGGACTCATAACTTGGAAGGCTATAGTCATATAATAAAGTATATTTTTAAATTGCAGAGCAGTGTAAATTGTATAAGTAGCATTTTTGTTTCTTGCACAGGTAAAGAGATTAGAAGGTCTGGGGCTGATAATATCGTCTGTACCACTCGGCCCCTGGCAGCAGGGATCCCATCCAAAGGGAGACAAAAGGAAGCTTGGTGGTGTTCACATCACTTCTACTTTGAAATTACGGAGCCCTGGAGACTACCTTGGACTGTACCTTGAACTCATTTTGTGAGCATGTGGAGGCGCATGATACCACTGGTTAATGTAACCCGGTAGTGTTTGAGAACTCATTTCCAAATAATATACTGGACCTGACACTTTAATCGTACAGCGCATGCTTTGCCATGAGTTAAGGTCTCAGGTTCAATTCCTGCTGTGTCTTAAGCAGACACAGCAGGAATTGAACCTGAGACCTTAACTCATGGCAAAGCATGCGCTCTGTGACTAAAGTAGAACCAGTGTGGTGTAGTGGATAGTATTAGAGCAGGATCTTCACACAATGCATAGTTAAACTGTGGAACTCCCTGCCCCAGGATATGGTGAGGGCTGCCAACTTAGAAGGCTTTAAGAGGGGAGTGGACATGTTCATGGAGGAGAGGGCTATTCATGGCTACTAGTCAAAATGGCTATTAGTCGTGATGCCTACCTATTCTCTCCAGGATCAGAGGAGCATGCCTATTATATTAGCTGTGGAACACAGGCAGGACAATGCTGCTGCAGTCGTCTTGTTTGTGGGCTTCCTAGAGGCACCAGGTTGGCCACTGTGGGAACAGACTGATGGACTTGATGGGCCTTGGTCTGATCCAGCAGGGCCTTTCTTATGTTCTTATGATCTGGGAGACCCAAGTTCAAATCCCCACTCTGTCCTGGAAGCTCACTGGGTGACCTTGGACCAGCCATACGCTTTCAGCTTAACCTGCCTCACAGGACTGCTGTGAGGACAAAATGGAGAAAAAGGAAAACAATGTAAGCTGCTTTGGGTCCCCTTTGGAGAGAAAGGCGGGGTATAACTGATGTAAATAAATAAAGTATGGGCCCTCCCCATGCCTTGCTCAAAGCTAATTAGAGAAAAGGTTTAACGAATAAACAGAAATGTTGCCTTATTTCACACTCTGCTACTGTGAGCAAATAGATATGGATTGTTTCCTTACCAGGACACAAAGGGGAGTCACAGACTGAGCAGCTGTCTTTTCTTAAACATGGCTAGCAGCTGATCTACCTGAGCTAGCCAGGGCAGATTCGTATCCCTTTTCCTTCATGGTGGCTGTGTGTACAGGGCGCCCATGTATCAAGGTGCCTGTAGCACACTGGTGCAATCATGTGCTGCACTGCCACATCTTATTGAGATGGAGGCTGCATGAGTTGCATTTCTAGAACTGCAAGAGAACATCCATGACCGGCCTCCAAACAATCGTTGTTATTGTATGGTGGGGCCCATAACTAGATAAAGCAATTTCTGCTTATAAGCTGCCCTTAGGTTCAGCTAAGGGATAGATGTTACTTAAGGATCCCCCTCCCCAAAATAATATTTTTAATACAGCCAAATCACCTTGATATTTAAAGATGTGACCCCTCTTTTAAGATGTGACTCAGATACATATTGCAGCAGCAAACTCCTTGTAAGAGATTCTCCTTCCAAAGCAAGAACAGATGAAGGCTCTTGATATATATCTTTAAGATATTTCCGCTAAAAATAATTAGTGGTGATCTTCATAATTATGTAACTTAAATGTATGTGCCATTAGTATGATATAGATAAATCACTCATACAAAGGAACTGTTGTCCTGGGCTCAGGAATTCCTAAAAAAGAGCAAAATAAGGCATTCCTTTACAATACTTTAATAGATTCCTTAACCTGTTGCTTTTTGTAAGACATTTTGATCTTTTAAAGAGCATGCATTTATAAGAGAATGCCTTTTATTTCATTATTTTTGCATGTGCACAGCTGAGACTTCAATACATCTTTTCAGCCATCTTTACATTACATTAATCACTTTTTGTTTATATCTGCACAACGAAAATGTTTTCAGGGATAATTTGTACAGTTCATTTGAGTACATATATGTGTGTGTGTGTGTGTGTGTGTGTATTATGTAGCTGGATAAATACTTTATAATTTGTAACGTGCCTTATGAAATATTTGTCTTGCCAGACTAATTTCCCTTGCTTGATACCAAATAAATCTGAATTGATATACAACAAAACTACAAAAATATCCATAAATAATGCACAGCATTTGATAGGGAAAGCCTCATCCTAAATTCTTGTACATTTACAAGTGTTTTATAGTTCTTTAGGCAAGGGGGGGGGGAAATGATTTAATGCTTTTAAATACTTATAATAAATTTATAGCACAGTAAAATTATATAGGACTTGCATACAGCCTATGGAATAATTTGTAGCCACTACAGAATCTTTTGGGAAGAAGGGGTTAAGGCATTACTTAAGAACAGCCCAGTTCCTCACATACCTTAGGGGTTTGGTGGTGTTTTTTTTTTAAAGCAAGAAAAAAAAAATCCAAACCCTGCCTCTTGTCTCAGAACAACAAAGGACTGACGACATTATCTGTTACAGGGAACACTGTTAGTTCGCGCAAGAATATATTATTCGCATTTTTGAAAAAGATTATATAATAACACTGTAACTTGTACTTCGCTAGAAGAAAAGAGAAAATGATACAATAGATCAAATCTTGCCCCACCTTTCTCTGCCCCCCCTTTTCTTGGTGAAAAGGACATAAATTGTTTAGGGGCGCCACAGCGCCACCAACACAGATCAATACAAAACAAAAAAGATTTTCCCACCGTGTGCAAAAAAAAAAAAAAAAAAAAGCTAGAAAAATGCCCAAAATTACAAAATGTCTCCCAAAAGCACCTTCTCAAGAAAAGAACATGACACCTTAGGTGAGATATGCTCATTAGGATCCTTTATATAAAGAAGGCTTTAAGATGAGTGACCAAAAGAGAGCTGATTGGCGAATACAAAGGCCAATGTTTAGAAACAGACATAACTTAATATAAACCCTGTCAATCCCCTCCTTCATTACATGAAGGGCAGTTTCTCCTGTAGTTTACACCCAGCCAATCATCCAACCCCCAAATAATTGCAACCACAAACATCTAAAAATAAATATCCCTGTTACCCATAAAAACAATGCAATTTGTAGTTTTTTTTTAAATATTTTATGCTTTGCTCTTCACATATTTATTATCAGTGTTTAGAGGCTCCACCTTGAAAATATCCCGAGTTCTTCATCGGTTCATAAAAGATCCAAGCACAATGTACGGTTCTAACAGATTCACCCTTACGGAGAGAAAGAAAATTGTTTTCAAACGTGTGCTCAAATATATACACATATACATTAAACATCCGGCGTGGGGTTCAATTAAAAGAGCTCGACCCTAAGAGGAAAAATACGAGCCTGTGTCTGTTTCCTAAACATAAGAAATAGATTTGAAGCTAGCGGATGATCATGATTAAAAAAAAAAAAAAAAAAAGATTAGAAAACTTACCTCGAAAGGAAGCAGACAGCTGCCTCTTCACCAAACAGGCAGCGTACAGTTCCTCGCTTGAGAATCGCCACCTCCACGCAGCCAAAGAATCCCCCAACATCTTTAAAAAGATCTTTGTGAAGGCAAGAGGGAGACAACTCTTCCGTGATCAATGGCCAGTTCCGAAGGCTCCCTTCTCTGCCTCCCCTCCCCGCGAACACACCTAAGGATCCGCGAGGACGTCGCGGGGGGGGGGGCGGCAAAAACCAGAGGAAAATATCCAAAGAAGATTAAAAAGCAGAGGCAAGCAGGAGCCAGAAGAGTCTGGGGTTAACAACTTTGTAATGGCAAGCAGGCGCGCTCTGATTGGTCGGCAGGGCAGTGTCCCTACACGGTCGGCCCTATCCCCCGCGCCTCCCCCCGCCCTTCTGCAGCCTGGAAAAAATGCAGAAATGCAGTATGCCATTTTATACAGGCTTCTCTCTCTCTTCCCCCCCACCCCCAAACACACCCCACAAGCCCGACCACCAAAAAAGCCTCGTCTTTTGTGACACCGCAAAACAAGAGCTCCTCCAAGCTCTCTCCTACATCCCCTTCGGTATATAAAGTGTCCTTGGGAAATAGGGGTGGGGGGGTTAAGGGGGGGACGCGCGCACCGATATAATCCACTCGTTTCCCAGACAGGCGGCAGGAGCCCGGGCGATCTCCCCTCCGACCCCGGGTACTTCTTTGCAAGATCTTGTCCGAAGAATAAACGCGTTAATGGACCCCCCCCCACTGGAAAAAAAAATCCTCCCTCCGGTCAAGGCCCCTATTTTAAAACACTGCCACGTTAGTTGGGTTGAATGAGTTCTCGCAGGCGCCTTAAAAAGCCAGTCGCGCCTGGAACAGAAAGAAATCCACGACTCCTTGATAATGAAAGGAGCAGCAGGGAAGGGGGGGTCGATCCTCCCCCTTCTCCTCGCAGATCTGCACACCTACCGTCACCCAACGGGACTGAGAAAGATTATTTAATTGCAATAGATCGCATCCATTGCGTGGGGGGGGGGCATTCGTGATCCCGCAAAGGCTGCGTTTAAAAACCCCTCCTTCGCACTGAGTGACAGGATCCGACCATGCTTGCCCACAAACAAAATGGCTGTGGCGCCGAGTTTTTTCTTTTCTTTCGGGTCCTCCCCTCCCCCCCCCCGGCGGCCTCCGGGAAGTGATATAAAACCCCAAATCAATCAGGGCTCCGAAGCGCAACGCGCCGTCCAAAGTCTACATGGCGTGGGGAAGGCGAGAGAGGCGGTGCCCAAACGCCCCCTCCTAGCGAAAGGGCGCTTTGAAATCATTATTGTTCAAATAATGTGCATCGATCACTGGGAATCTACAGGGCATGGGGTAATCCGAACTTCCTGCTTTCCATAGGCAGAAGGGCTTTCGCCTACCTTGGCAGGCTTTCGAATTAAATGGGCTGGGAAATTTGATGCTGCGCGTCTTCCTTGTGAGCCGAGCCGGGGCTGCTGTAACTGGGCTGGGGAAACGCAAACGAAACCCCTGGCCTAACAAAGAGAAACAAAAATAATAAGAGCGGGTAAAAACCAGTCCTCCATTCCCCCCCCCCCCCGGAATTGCACCGGGCAAGCAGTAAGAAGTTTCGCCCTGCAGAGAAACCAAGTTTAATTGTTACATCATGCAAGTGTTTTGTAGCATTCTGTGTTTGTAGCTTAAAATAATAGTTTCCGAAACGTTACAAACTTTAGTACTAGCTTAACGCCCTTCGTTTCATGACACTGAGTGGAAGTATATTATTCCAAATTAAATTTGCTCACGATTGATGTGAAGCATTAAATATTTAACTTCTTATTTGCAATGCTACTGTATCTATAATGCTCCAAATTGAGTACGCAAGAGTGTCTTTCATTTTACTTCAGTGAAAGCTATATTATTAGCGAGACTCAAACTGTTTATGGAATTGTCTCCCACTGAAAACTACTCCTGATTTTTACGATTTTAGTGTTGTAGTGCAAGTCACAAGCTGCTTAAACTGGCATGTTTAAGGTTCTGCTAACCTGTGAAAGCTCTATGCATGTCTACCCAGACGTAAGTCTCACTGTGTCCAATGATGCTTACTCTGCATCAGTTAACTGTGCACAGGATTTAAGTCTAACTCTAGGGTTGCCGGGTCCCTCTTCACCACCGGAGGGAGGTTTTTGGGGTGGAGTCTGAGGAGGGTGGGGTTTGGGGAGGCTAGGGACTTCAATGCCATAGAGTCCAGTTGCCAAAGTGGCCATTTTCTCCAGGTGAACTGATCTCTATTAGCTGGAGATCAGTTGTAATAGGGGGAGATCTCCAGCTAGTACCTGGAGGTTGGCAACCCTACCTTAGTCCCATCAGTGGCAATAGCAAACTTCATGGAGCAACATGCTTTAATACATTTCTATATTTCCAGATAAGTGTTTCTTAACATTCCACCTTAACAGCCTTATTTCAAGGGGCTCTATTGGCTAAAATCTACTTTCCTTTTTGTGCTATTCTAGCCTGATCTGGTCAGATCTCAAAAGCTAAGCAGGGTTAGCCCTGGTTAGTATTTGGATGGGCAACCTCCAAGAAACACCAGGGTCCTGATGCAGAGGCAGGCAATAGCAAACCACCTCTGAACAGCTCTTACCTTGAAAACCTTACGGGGTCGCCATAACTCAGCTGTGACTTGAAGGCTCACACACACACACACAAAGATTTACAACGACATGCTGTCATCCGTCCTTCTCTGCTCACCTGATATTACAATATCTAGAAAGCTCTCAGCCTTTCCTTCGTGTGCAGAAGGATGCCACCGCTGGGGACACAGGAAACTTTTGGATCCTGTGATAAGTGAAGACCCACCTCCAAAACTCTATCCACTCTAAAAGCCTTCATCAACTCTGTGATAATCTGTTTTCTCACCCTGGTGTTGCTAAATCCCATGAGTTTCTGCTTCAGTATATCAGCACTAAAGGTTAGGCCATATATTACCAGACATGGAGTTTGAATGTCTATTTGTAGATTTTCCCTTGAAAAGAAGGTATAGATCAGGGGTCCCCAGCATGGTGCCGGCCCACGCTTTTCCTGGTGCACGCCAAGTGTTTTTAGAAAGTGGGTGGGGGCAGAGGGTTTTTTGCCAGGCAAGGCCTTTGGAGAGCTGATTGGCTATGCAGAATTTTTTAAAGTTGCTTCAGCAACAGCTGCCAGCACAGCACAAGGATCTTCACTTGTGTTACTGTGTGTGTATATGCAAGAATTTTTTTTTTAAAATATTACACCTCCTCAAAGAGCTGGAGAAAATCTGCTGGTGATCCTCGTCCTGAAAAGTGTTTGGATGTCCTCGTCCAGGGCCTTTTCAGCTCTGGCCCCAGCCTGGTGAAACGCTATGCCCAGTGGGATTCAGGCCCTGTGGGATCTTAAACAATTTTGCAAGGCCTGTAAAAACTGTTCCGCCAGGCATATGGTTGAGGACAGGATGGTATTCCATCTATCTAGCCTCCCCTCCTTTAACTTTCATCTTCATCGCCTTCTTCTGCCCCACCTCTGTAATACCCCCCCAGGGTTGCCAGGTCCCTCTTCACCACTGGCGGGAGGTTTTTGGGGTGGAGCCTAAGGAGGGTGGGGTTTGGGGCAGGGAGGGACTTCAATGCCATAGAGTCCAGTTGCCAAAGTGGCCATTTTCTCCAGGTGAACTGATCTCTATTAGCTGGAGATCAGTTGTAATAGCAGGAGAGCTCCAGGTAGTACCTGGAGGTTAGCAACCCTAACCCCCCTACAAATTGAATATTATCGCTGCTCATTGAAGGTGCCTGCAATTTTATTCTTATTGTTGTAGACATTGTAAATTATGGACTGTTTTTAACTGTTTTAAAAGGTTGTAAGCCGCCCTGAGCCTGGTCTTGGCCAGGAAAGGGCAGCCTAAAAACAAACAAACAAACAAGCAATTTTACAAGGCATCTTGTTAAAGAAAACTTCTGCCTGAAATGTTGAGGACTTACTGTTAGAGTTATGCAAAACTTCAATCCCTGGCGTTCTGTGATTGGTGCTGCCTCCTGCAGTAACCATTTTGTGGCAACAGTAACCACAACCCTTTGTCAGCTCTGCAATGGTGCACGTTTGAAAAGGTTGGGGACCCTCTATACTATAGAGGGAAGGCCGCAGCATGGCTGCGCTGGGCTGTATAATACTGCCTACACAGTGCATTCTACATCTCAGGACCTCTTTTGTCTTTCCCTGCCTTTTGATGTCAGGAGGGTGGTCATCATGAAACAAAGGGCCTTTTTGGTAGCTCCACCCTGCTCTGGAATACCCTTTCCTTTCCCTTTCATCTGGTAACTTCACTAAAAATATATATTTTTTTTAATGCTCGGCTAAAACTTTTTGTTGTTGTTCCAGCTTGCTTTGAGTTAACTCGGTTGATTCTTTTCCTTTGTTGTTTATCATTATTATTGAGCACATGAAGCTGCCTTACACTGAATCAGCAGACCATTGGTCTGTGAAGGTCAGAAGTGACTGTTCTGGCTGGCAGCGGCTCTCTGGGGTCTCAGGCAGAAGTTTGTAATAACACTTACTACTTGATCCTTTTAACTGGAGATGCTGGGGATTGAACTTGTGGGACCATCTGCATGCAAAGCAGATTCTCTACCACTGAGCCACCCCCCCCCCCCCAATTATTGCTTTGTTTTATTTGTGTGCTCTGCTTTAAACTACTGCTGCTAATCTGGCTGCTTTAGCAGTCTTCGCCATTTTTTAATTGTTTTTTTCTTAATTTTGTTATCATTGCTGGTTGTTTAAGGGTTGCTATGATTGATTTTATATCTCTGCTGGTTTTCTTTGAACTATTCTTGATATCGATTTATTGTATTGTATGCTGCCTCGTGCATTTTGTGAATATGTTTAATTAAGTTATTCTTTAGTTAAATAAATTGCTCTGTATAATGTGTAGTTTTGTTCTTGAGCATCCAACTTTCATAAACTCTACAGATTCTATTAAGAACTAAAACACTTAGTTCTGGATATAATACAAATATTGCTAACCAAAGGCATTCACAATTCTTGAGTGAGAACTCACCAAAGAAATCTCAGAATATCCTAATAATGGATCTGTGTATCCCTCCCCCCGCAATTGCCACTACTTGTATGAAGATACTTACCACCTATGCCTGACATCACTATTGACCTATAGGACTCAAGTTGGCCTAGCTCAATTTGGATGTCATGGGAAATCTGTGTTTGTTTGGGATGGGCCCGAATCTGATTAAATCTCAGGATCGCACATTCCCTCCACCCTTCTCTTGTGTGACATGCTCAGATTGCAACTGACTCCAATAATGCTTGCACTTCCACTAACTCAGGTTAATTTATTTCCCAGGAACCAGGATTCTTAAACAGGATTAAACTGTAGTTAAGGATCCCAGCTCCTAGGAAAGACACTGACCTCAGTTAATGAAGGTGCCAACATTCAGATGTCATGAGTAATTGGAATGAGTTTACTACTTCTGTCTGCACCCTAGCATGCCATATGAGGTGAGGAAATTTCTTTGCGATGTCTGAATGCAGCCTTGTTATGTGTGTGAGGGGGACGGAAGCTTATGGAAGGTCTTATATTTAAAAGTAAGGATGGGTTGCTTGAGAGGTCTTTTGTATTAATTTTACTTCATGCATGCCTTGTTGAAACATGTATTCGCTCCAGACATGGGTAGCTTAGTAACCACATGGCTAGTGCCATACACTATGTAATCTGCCCTCTCAGCGAGAAACATGGACTATAAATAACATAACAACAACAACGGAATCTTTAAAATACCCGATTATTTGTTTGTTTGGCATTATGCTAAATACCCTTAAGAAAGTGCTGTGCAGTAGCCCTGAAGGCTTAAGTTTATTGGACTTTAGGATATGTAACAGTTTTACTGATAAAGCATTCCTTTTCAGCCTGTAAATACTGAAATAGATTTTCAGATTCCAGAACACACAATGTAACTTTTTCACGTTTAGGTATTCAAAGCAAATGTTGTTTTTTTAAAGGGAAGGTTCTTGTCAGCTAGCAAAACTAAAAGTGATTTAAGACAAAAGGTAATAAAAGTGTATAGGAAATATGTTAAATGAAATGTTTTAAATGACTGGCTTTGCTGAAAGGGATTAGGTTGTACTTCTCCCAGAAAGCAGTAAATGGAAGCTTTCAGCAACACATGAGACACATTTTAACAAAGAAATACAAAGGAAAAAAATTGTACAGTACCTTTTCGTCTCCAATACTACTGAATATAAGACAGAATATAAGCCTTTTTACAACTACAGAGTTGGAGATAAATTTAGAAAACACACAACACATAAAATAGTCAATTCAAGGTGAAATCTCTTGATGCAATTCATGGTCAAAGGATATGGGTGCTGTACATTCTCCCAGTCCCATAGCTAGGGGTTGCTCAGGACTTTATGACATTGATATCTGATCATCTTCCTGCTGCTGCAGGACTATGCCACATGGCACTTTCTTTTCTGTAAAGGAAAATGACCCCTGGAAAGGGAATCATCTTGCTCAGGGAAGAGACGCTAAACAGTCGATATACTGTGGTGTGTGGGAGGTGGTGAGTGCTCCTTCCCTGGAGGTTTTTAAGCAGAGACTAGATGGCCATCTGTCAGCAATGCTGATTCTATGACCTTAGGCAGATCATGAGAGGGAGGGCATCTTGGCCATCTTCTGGGCATGAAGTGTGGCTCACTGGGGGTGTGTGTGGGAGATAGTTGTGAATTTCCTGCATTGTGTAGGGGGTTGGACTAGACCCTGGTGGTCCCTTCCAGCTCTATAATTCTATGATGCCTCTTTGTAATGTTGTCAATTTTACTTGACTATAAATTATGTGTTCATTCTACTGTACATTCTTTTAAAAAGTCTATTATTATTTTCAGGGGTTGATACAGCTCCACTGTAGTTACTGTGCTATAGTTCCATTATAAGGTATGCTGGAGGTGGGGGGAGCTATGCTAAAACAGAGTTGTTAATCCAGGAGATACTACAAAAACACTGTAAAGATTCTGTGCAAAGAACTCTAAGAATGTAATTTGTTTGTAAAGCAGAATTTGTACGTTGTCAAGAAACATTGTCTAGCAGTAAGCAAAAATTAGGGACCTGAGAATTTTCTCAAGAGACACAGAAATTAATACTGTAAAAATGATACATTAAAAAAAATATGAAAACACACAGATAATTGTTGCTGTTAACTACCCGGTAACATGGCAGCTGCAGTACAACAACCAATAGGAGCTGAGCATTGGGAAGCAGGGAATCAGCTAAGAATTGACAGGGGAGTTTTAACAGTTGGAAGCTGGGGACTAGAATTGTTAGTTGAAGGAGGTGGCTTTACAGGAGAGAGGGATGAGGCCCTGTATAGCGATCAGATTTTTTATCAGGTCCCCTTATACTGCCTGGGTATCTGACAGTGCATTTGTAACAGTTATAGGCTGCTAGGAAAAGGTTTTCTTAGTATGTAAGAGTCTAACAAGAGCCCTGTGGCGTAGAGTGGTGAGCTGCAGCACTGCAGTCCAAGCTCTGCTTACGACCTGAGTTCAATTCCGAAGGAAGTCGGTTTCAGGTAGCTGGCTCAAGGTTGACTCAGCCTTTCATCCTTCCGAGGTCAGTAAAATGAGTACCCAGCTTGCTGGGGATAAAGTGTAGACGACTGGAAAAGGCTACGGCAAACAACCCGTAAACAAAGTTTGCCTAGTAAACGTCATGATGCGACATCACCCCATGGGTCAGTAATGACCTGGTGCTTGCAGGGACTACCTTTACCTTTTAAGTCTAATAGCTGAAATTCTGTATCTCCATGTCACCTGATCATAATTACTTCACTCTGTGCTATATCAAATACACTTGTTCATTTTTTAAGAAGAAAAACATTTTGTCTCTGTCAGGGTTACCTCACGCCACAGCTATTGGGCAGAGGGTTGGAGGATGGCATTTCCAAGCCAAAGTTCATCCCAGATCTTAGTTCTTGCTGGTATCCCTGGTGCAGTGGAAGACCAACCTGGGGATGAAAGCAGGAGGGATGGATATTTATGGAGACTGACCAATGTTTGTGGCGACAGCTAGGCTAGGAACTCTCAACTTGCTTAGATAGGCATGGTTCTCGCATGGGATCTCTTTTAATATACTATTGCCTCTCTGTTGGCTGAGTCGGTTCTGGCTGGCTGTTGCCATAGAAATTCAACAAGTGTATAATATAAAATAATGCATACCTGGCTGAACTTGTATACCTGGCTGAACTTTCTATGTTGTTGTATGCTTTGAAATTCCTGTATATATCACTCATGAGCACTAATGCATTTTTTCAGAACATATGTTCTGCGGATAATGTTATAGTGGACTGCCAATGATGAAAAAGCGGTTTTGCGAAATAGGACTTTTACTGGAAACCTATTTTGGCATTCACCTACACAGCCTCAAGGACTCCTTTACAAGCTGCAAGGACCTTAAATTATACGGGCTGTTGAACTATCTTCTTTGGAATTGATTTGTGTATAACGCCAGTTAGTGCATCAATGTTTTCTAGCCTAACATTTGTTTTGCATTTTGTGTTTGTACGCACAATATAGTGTTTGATTAATCAGCATATTTGTGTCTGTTTCGCCATAAGTGCTTGAGAATTCCAGTAACTACCTGGAGGTTGGCAAACCTACATAAGGGGGTTGCCATAAGTCTGCTGCGACTTTACCCTTAACACACACGCGAGCGAGCGCACACGTCTCTTTCTCCTTCAGAGATAAAAGTGCAGAGGGGGCCATGGAGAGGGTGATTCAAAACAGATAAAAGGAAGTATTTTTTTCACACAACGAGTAGTTAAATTGTGGAACTCCCTGCCCCAGGATGTGGTGATGCCTGCCAGCTTGGAGGGCTTTAAGAGGGGAGTGGACATGTTCATGGAGGAGAGGGGTATTAATGGCTGTTAGTTAGAATGGATACTAGTCATGCTGCATACCTATTCTCTCTAGTATCACAGGAGCTTGCTTATTATTTTGGGTGCGGCGGAACACAGGCAGGATGGTGCTGCTGCAATAGTCTTGTTTGTGGCTTCCTAGAGGCACCTGGTTGGCCACTGTGTTAACAGACTGCTGGACTTGATGGGCCTTGGTCTCATCCAGCAGGGCTTTGCTTATGTTCTTATGTTATTAACCCAAACGATTCCTGCAGTTGTCAGAACATGGCAAAGAACTGACAACTGATAATACTCTGTAGCTATTTACAATCACCAATGGTAACACATCCATAATGCACATTTTTTAGACAAATCAATCATATTTTTTTTGGCCTAGAAAATAATTTCCCCAAATGATGTCCAGCGTACCTTTTGTTTTGTTGTACGGGAATCTCCTTGATTGGAACTATGCAATTAGTATTTTAGATGGTTTTAAGCTTCCAATGTATATTGATATAGAACCGGAAAGGAAATTGGCAGTTTCAACAACAGTTCCAGAGAAGACCCTTCATATCAAACTATGAATTTATTTATTTATTATTTATTTGAAACATTTCTATGCCACCTTTCCACCCAATTCGGGATTCCCAAGGCTGTGAACAATAAAGTCTTGCAAGCACTATATAGTTAAAATACACAACGCATAGTTAAATTGTGGAACTCCCTGCCCCAGGATGTGGTGATAGCTGCCAGCTTGGAGGGCTTTAAGAGGGGAGTGGACATATTCACGGAGGAGAGGGGTATACATGGCTGTTAGAATGGATATTAGTCATGCTGCATACCTATTCTCTCTAGTATCAGAGGAGCATGCCTATTATATTGGGTGCGGTGGAACACAGGCAGGATGGTGCTGCTGCACTTGTCTTGTTAGTGGCTTCCTAGAGGCCCCTCTTTGGCCACGGTGCGAACAGACTGCTGGACTTGATGGGCCTTGGTCTGATCCAGCAGGGCTTGGATGGGCCTTGGTCTGATCCAGCTGGGTTTTTCTTATGGTCTGATGATGTTCTCCCCAGAAACAGAGGAGCATGCCCATGACATCAGGTGGCAGGCCAATGGTGCTGCAGTCGTCTTGTTTGGGGGCTTCCTAGAGGCCCCTCTTTGGCCACGGTGCGAACAGACTGCTGGACTTGATGGGCCTCGGTCTGATCCAGCATAGTTTTCCTTATGTCCTCCCCAGGATCAGAGGAGCATGCCCATTATATTAGGAGCTGTGGAACACAAGGCAGGACGGTACTGCTGCAGTCGTCTTGTTTGGGGGCTTCCTAGAGGCCCCTGGTTGTCCACTGTGGGAACAGGCTGCTGGACTTGATGGGCCTGGGTCTGATCCAGCGGGGCCTCTCTTATGTTCTGATGAGAGCGCCGCCTGCTCGCGCGCGCACGCGCGCGCCGGGCAAGCTCGCGGCCCTGTTCGAAAGGCAACCGGCGGTTAACGGCGCAGGCGCGCGCGCGCGCAGGGCTGGGCTCCGGCTGCCTCCCCCCGCGGCTCGCTCCTCCTCACGGCGGCAGCGAGACGCCAACCGCGCGGGGCTGGGGGGAAGATGAGGCGTCCCGGTCGTGTAGGAACCCCCCCTGAGAGAGCCGAGAAGAGGGCAGAGGCGGGAAGAGGCAGTTCCGACGCTCAGTGTCAGGTGGGCCTCTCGAAGCCAGGAGAGGCAGACCCGGTTCCAAACAAACTGCCACGGATAGGATGGAGGGATGCCCGGATGAAGGGCGGGCGGCGGCGGCGGTCACGTGGACCTGAAGCCGCCCTTTTGGAGGAGGAGGAGGGCTGCAGTCTCCGCAACGCCTCAGAGGCGCTCTTCCTCCTCCCCCCCCCCATTCGCCAACAGCAGGGAACTCAATTAGGACACCCAGCCTCTCGTTTATTTTGTTTTTTAAAAGTTATTTATTCTCGCTTACCTTATCGTTTGGGGAGGGGCCGTGGCTCAGTGACTGAGCATCTGCTCGGCATGCATAAGGGTCCCAGGTTCAACCCCCTGCATCTCCAGTTAAAGGGACTAGGCAGGTGGGTGCTGTGAAAGACCTCTGCCTGAGACCCTGGAGAGCCGCTGCCAGCCTGAGTAGACAATACTGACTTTGATGGACCAAGGCTCTGATTCAGTATAAGGCAGCTTCATGTGTTCATGCCAACCAGATGCTCTGCCACTGAGCCACAGCACCTTTTTATTCATGGCTACTAGTTAAAATGGATACTGGTCATGATGCATATCTATTCTCTCCAGGATCAGATGAGCATGCCTATTGTATCTGCAGTTAAAGGGACTAGGCAGGTAGGTGATGTGAAAGACCCCTGCCTGAGACCCTGGAGAGCCGCTGCCGGTCTTGAGTAGACGATATTGACTTTGATGGACCGAGGGTCTGATTCAGTATAAGGCAGCTTCATGTGTGTTCATGACTATCAACCCCCCCATAAATGTTCAGGGGCTGTGGCTCAGTGGTAGAGCATCTGCTTGGCATGCAGAAGGTCCCAGGTTCAATCCCCGGCATCTCCAGTTAAAGGGACTAGGCAAGTAGGTGATGTGTAAGACCCCTGCTTGAGACCCTGGAGAGCTGCTGCCGGTCTGAGTAGATAATACTGACTTTGATGGACCAAGGGTCGGATTCGGTAGAAGGCAGCTTCATGGGGATAGGCCGTGGCTCAGTGGTAGAGCATCTGCTTGGCATGCAGAAGGTCCCAGGTTCAATCCCCGGCATCTCCAGTTAAAGGGAATAGGCAAGTAGGTGATGTGAAAGAGCTCTGCCTGAGACCCTGGAGAGCCGCTGCAGGTCTGAGTAGACAATACTGACTTTGATGGACCAAGGGTCGGATTCGGTAGAAGGCAGCTTCATGGGGATAGGCCGTGGCTCAGTGGTAGAGCATCTGCTTGGCATGCAGAAGGTCCCAGGTTCAATCCCCGGCATCTCCAGTTAAAGGGACTAGGCAAGTGGGGGATGTGAAAGACCTCTGCCTGAGACCCTGGAGAGCCGCTGCAGGTCTGAGTAGACAATACTGACTTTGATGGACCAAGGGTCGGATTCAGTAGATGGCAGCTTCATGTGTTTTATTCAGACCCCACCCTCCACAACAACTTCAAAAAGTATGCGCTTTCCTAAGCCACAGCTCACTCCTTTCTTTCTTTTTTGAAAATATTTTTTTTAAATTTCATTTAAGCATAAACATACACACGTACAAACAGATATCACGAAATAAACGCAATAGGGTAACAAAATGAACACAGCCAATACACATCCAACACATAGGGTAACCAAACAAACACCGACAACGCATATCCAATAGTCACGTGCACAAGCAACACAATACAAATACAAGATCTAAAATATACCAAAATGGGTTTTAACTGAGCGGAGCAGCTCACTTCTTCAAATACTTCTCCAGGTATCTGAGGAAGTGAGCTGTGGCTCAGTAAAGGTCATACCCTGCCAGAAATTTTGTTAGTCTTTGAAGGTGCTACTGGACCCTTTTTTTACACTGCTATTGACAGATTAACATGGCTACCCATCGTGATCTGTCTTCAAAAAATATGTGAGATGAAGAGGTTTTAACCAGCCACCCATTGACATTATCTCAGAGAACCTCCCTCTTAATTATTACGTTGTTATCCTGCTGTTCCTCCATGGGTGAAATAGACCCTCCTCTCACTCTGTGAGGCGGATGACACTAAGCAATGTTGAGTGGTTCAAGACAATTATCAACTGGAACCTCGGTCTTGTTTTATTACATTTTAATCCCACCTTTTTCTCCAAGTGCTCGGTTATTATCAGGAGCTAGATGGAACATGCATGTTACTCCCATCCTACAGTCACTCCAATGGCTGCCCATCAGTTACCGGGCTCAATTTAAAGTATTGATTATCATATACAAAGTCCGTCACGGCCTTGGACCTTCATATCTGCGAGACCGTCTCTTCCCCGCCATTCTCCACCATGACACCTTTGCTCATCCAAGCAAGGGCTTCTGCAAGTGCCAACCTGCAAATGGGCAAAATCAACAACTGCCCGTACATGTGCCTTCTTCGTTGTGGCCCCTACCTTGTGGCATAGCCTGCCTGAGGAGGTCAGCAAGGCTCCTGCTCTCCAGAATTTCTGTAAATGATGCAAAACCGAATTGTTCTAGAGAGCTTTTCTACGTTTCATTCATTCGCCACCTTCTTAGTCCTTTCCTTTCATTCCAGAATTTTAATTTCAGAGGGCTGTGATCTGCATATGTTGATGGTGAAAATTTTACATCCTCAATAGAGTTCAGCAAAGATTTTGATGCAAGGCATAGATCGATTCTGGAATATGAATTACGTCTGTCAGAAAAGAAGGTGTAGTCTCTGTCTTTAGAGTGTTTGAAACGCCAGGCATCTAATAGACCTCAATCATCCATAAATTGAAATACAGTCTTGGGTAATTTACTTCCTTTAAGGTGTGAGGTTTTGTCTAATTTGGGGTCTATTACTCCATTCATGTCTCCTATAAAAATTTCTCCTTGATGTATATCCAGTAAGTCTTTCAAAAAATATTGAAGAATTTTTCTTTGGTATGGTTTGGAGCATATATATTTGCTATTGTGACTGTTCTCCTATTTGAACCTTGTGTTACGGTTATTTGATACCTTCCTTTTTTATCTTCACATATTTTTTTATTATTTCATTAATAAATAAATATTCAAGGGAAAAATAGGGAAAGGGAAAATAATATTGTTTGCATATAATTTTGTTGGTATCTTACAATCTCTCTCTGTGTTAAGTGCCGTCAAGTCGTTTCCGACTCATGGCGACCCTATGAATGAAAGTCCTCCAAAATGTCCTATCTCTGACAGCCTTGCTCAGATCTTGCAAATTGAAGGCTGTGGCTTCCTTTATTGAGTCAATCCATCTCTTGTTGGGTCTTCCTCTTTTCCTGCTGCCCTCAACTTTTCCTACCATGACAATCTCTACCCCTCTTTATAATACCATCTTCCATATTTTCTTAACATAATTGTAATTTTGTTTGACTAACTCTTTTGTCTGGTGCTTTTAATATATTCATAAAAGGATTCCCATCTCATGATTCTCTCGTGTGTTATCTTTCATGTATTCTGTCAATTGTGCCATTGTAATATATTCTAGGGACTTGTCTAACCATGTTTGAAGTTTTGGGATCTTATTAGTTTTCCATAGTGATGCCAGAACTACTCTCACCGCTGTTACAAGATATTTTAATATGATCTGTTGGTCTTCATTCATGGTATCTGGTGCCTTATTGAGAAGGAAGATTTTAGGATCATATTTTATGCTCTGTCCTACGATGCCTTCGAGGTTCTTATGGATTTTTTCCCAATATTTCTGCACGACTTCACATGTCCACCGTGGAAAAAGGTGCCTCTGATTTTTATGACATTTCCAACAGAGTCCCGAAGCTTTACTATTCATGTTCTGAATATCGCTAGGCATTATGTACCATCTGTTCCACACCTTAAAACAATTTTCCTGAATACTTTGGCATAAAGTAAACTTAGAATTTTCCTGAAAAATCTGTTCCCATTCTTCTATCGTTATTGTTTCATTTAAGTTCTCCATCCATTTAATTTGGCATACTTTAACTTGTTCTTCTTCTGTATCGAATATAGTAGGAGTTTATAAATCTTTCCTAAAAGATGCTGTGGTGGTTTACTCATTAGTTGTTCAAATTCCGTCTCTTTTCTGATTTTGCCTCTGACTGTGCAGTCCTTCTTGAATCTCGATATTAATTGATGATATGTCTTCAAAGGTGTCTAACATGGTCAATTTGCTTCCCTTGATATAAGTCGCAACTCCTTTTTTCTTTTTGTCTGACAATGAGAAGTAAACTTTCCCTAATCTTTTGTAGTCTAAACTTTTTCCATGTGTGTTCTTAATGTGAGTTTCTTGGATACAGATTATATCACATTCTTCTTTAGACAATTTATGAAATATTTTCTTTCTTTTGGCCGGTGGATTTAGTCCATTAACATTGACAGACAAAATCTTTAAGTTATCCAGTTTAGCTCGTTCCTGATGCGTCGTCTAATTTGAATTCTTCTGGTATTTCTTCTTGTGGCAATAGTCCTCTGGAAGCTAGTATTTCAGCTTGTCTTTGTTCTTCTCTGGTTATCTCCAACAAAGTCTCTGGTGAAACAAAAGGTTTAGCTGCTTCCACAATGGCATTCACTTGATCTCTCTCTGGTTGTGGAGTTCGTGGGTCAACTTGTGCTAACCCTAGTAGAGATTCTCTTAATTCAAGACTGTATGAATCTCTTGGGGGACGCTCTGCTTCTCCTCTGTATGGTGTTCTTGGATCTCCTGTTCTTCTTCTTCTGGCTTTGACATCAAGTTCAGCTATTATTATTGGTCAGCTTCGTCTCTGTTTCTGACAATCCTTCTCCCCTCTGGTAAGGAAATATCTAGAGCGTAAGGCGCAATCCAACGGAATCTGATATTCCACTCATGTAGTACTGATGTCAAATCGTCAAATTGTTTTCTTTTTTGGATCACAGCTGGAGGCAGGTCTGCTAACACCAGTATGTCTTTCCCTTCGTATTTGAGACGTTGCTGTCTTTGTAGGCGTAAGATATCGTCTCTGGTTCTTTGATGAGGAAAGATATAACTAAACAGTGTCAAGAAGAAATTAAAGAATTCTTCATCCAAAATACAACACCTGATGTGGAAGTAAACACAATTTGGGATGCAAATAAAGCATATATGAGAGGACGATTGATAGCAATAACATCAAAAATCAGAAAAGACCAAAAGCAACAACTAGAACAATTAAAGACACAATTATTGCATTTAGAGGAAGAACATAAAAAGTCTGGGGAAAAACAAGAATTGATGAAGGTTCGAGAGATAAAACACAAAATTGGGGGAATTGAAGCAGAGGAGATGCAGAAGAAACTAAAATTTGTTAAACAAAAATATTTTGAGCAATCGAATAAACCCGGAAGATTATTATCAAATCTGCTAAAGAAAGAATCAGAGAAAAGAAGGATCTTAGAAGTTCAAAAGAATGGCCAAACGACAAATAAAGGAGAAGATATCCAGGAAATTTTTGTGAACTACTATAAACAGTTGTATCAAAATAATGATACAGAACAACTCAACTTGGACAAATATATACAATCAGCTGATTTGAATAAATTCTCCGATGATGACAGACAAGCATTAAACCAGACCATTACAATTCAAGAAGTTGTAGATGCAATCAGGAAACAAAAATCAGACAAGGCTCCAGGCCCAGATGGACTCTCAGAAAATTATTACAAATTGATGGAACATATTTTGACTCCGCATCTACAGAAAATCTTCAATAAGGTGTTACAAGAAGGGAAACTACCTGAATCATGGAAAAAAGCTCATATTTCATTGATTCCAAAAGATGAACGAGAACAACATCTGCCAAAAGCCTATATGCCGATTTCTCTACTAAATGTGGTTTATAAATTACTGGCGACAATATTGACAGAAAGATTAAAAAGACACATCTCGAAAATAATACATCCTGATCAAACTGGATTTATGCCTAAAAGACAATTGAAAGACAATCTTAGGGTAGTTTGGCGGCCATCAACAACATTAAAGTTAACAAAAAGAAATCTGTAATGTTATTTCTGGATGCAGAAAAGGCATTTGACAATGTATCGTGGACTTCTCTTAAGAATACAATGAAGAATTTGGATTGTGGAAAACAATATTGGAATGCAGTAGATGCTATCTATTCCACGCAAAAAGCCAGACTACTAATAAATGGATCACTATCTTCACAATTCAATATTGAGAAGGGAACAAGACAAGGCTGTCCCCTGTCACCTCTACTATTCAATATTGCAATGGAAGTGTTGGGGAATAAAATAAGAAAGGATCCAGGAATTCAAGGACTAAAATTTGAAGACCAAGAATACAAAATCAGAAGCTATGTGGACGATGTAGTATTGATGTGTGGATACAGACTAAATAAACAAAAAACAAATTTGTTATCATTCAACTTGACGCCAGGAGAAAAACATGAAATTAAAGATATTCTACAATGTTCTGTACCCAAGAAAAGTTTGAAGTATTTAGGAATAAAAATTCCCACAGGACTGAACACACTGTTTGACTTAAACTATAAAGAACTCTGGAAAAATATAGAAGATTTTGAGAGATGGAGGAGATTACAACTATCTTGGCTCAGAAGGATTGCAGTAATTAAAATGAATATTTTACCAAGGATTAATTTTCTTTTTTTGACTTTACCTATCAGAATTCAAAAAACAACTCTTGAATAATGGCAACAAGTGATCAACAAATTTACATGGAATGGGAAAAAACCCAGAGTAAGATTCACAGTACTTCAAGATGAAAAAAAAGAGGTGGTTAAGCGGTACCCAACCTAAAACTATATCATCAAGCAGCAATCCTTGTTGCGATAACGGACTGGATACATAGGCCAGAAGACCGGATGAGAAGACTTGAGAAATCATGTATGACTGGTGGATTTCACCAATGGTTATGGCCGAAAGAGAAAATGAAAATTCCTAAAGACTTTTACCAAGAGAATCTGACATTTCAGCTATTAAAAACCTGGTATGAATTAAAAGAAATCGTTAGTCCATCACCACCTGAAATTATGTCCCCTACGGAGGCATATTGGGATTGGAAAACCAGGTCAAAGTACAATTTTCTAACTTTTAAGGTTCTCATTAATGTGCAAGGCGATGTAAAATCTCTTCAAGATGAGAAGATCAGTTTATCTTGGTTTCCATATATGCAGATAACTCACGCATTAAGGACTGAATATCTTTTGAAAGGAAAATTGAGAAAACAAACTGAATTCGAATTAACAATAAAAAAAACCACATGACCAACAATTAAAAAATCCCATGACCATCTATTATCAAAAATCTACAAAATATTATTGGCAATCGAAACAGCTTCAGAGCAAGTAAAAGTTTGTATGGTGAAATGGATGCAGAGTTTTGGAGAAATGATACCTTTGCAAACATGGGAGAAAATGTGGCAGCAGGACATTAAATATTCAAGCTCTCAAACAGTCAGAGAAAATTGGTATAAAATGTTTTATAGGTGGCATTTTGCTCTGAAAGATCTTCAAAAAATGTATAAATCAAACTAAGCCAATTGCTGGAAATGCTCAGAGACTGATGGCACTTTCTTTCATCAATGGTGGAATTGTAGAAAGGCACAGACATATTGGATTGAAATACACGGTGATTTACAAGCTATTTAACAATGGGATTTCGACCCACTGCCCAAATATTTTCTGTTGGGAATGACTCCTCCACACCTAAAATCTACAGACAAAGAACTTTTTCTATATGCAATGATGGCAGCAAGAATACTTTATGCAAGATATTGGAAGGACAAAAATATAGCATCACTGAATCAGTGGATTACAAAAATGTATGAATATGCAGATATGGCGAGACTTACAAACTGGATGAAGAAGAAACCGCCAGAAGAACACGAACCGAGATGGCAATTATTTTATAAAAGATACACAGTGAATTCAAGTTAAATGTTTTAGAAGTAAAGGATATGTAGATAAGATTAAAGAGTATAGATACTTGTAAGAACAAAAATAATGAGAAGCGTTATTATGTTTGTGAATTAAAATAGACATTGAAGCAGAAACTAGACATAAGACGAGAATAGAAATTTGATAGATGATGTAGAGATAAAATGAATAATATCGATTTGTCCAGGACGTGACCCCTTAAGTGTTATTGATTCTAACCCCTTACCCTCTTTCCCCTTTCTTTTTTCTGTACCCTACATAAAATCAATTAAAAAAATATTTTAAAAAATAGAGAGCTTTTCTACGCAGGCAGTAGGGTAGCACTGTACAAAAGGCTTCACAGAGTTACTTGGATAAATTATTGGGCTCAGTAGTCTATACATCTGTGTATAGTTTGCTGTGGGTTGGATCTCATTGTGTAATTTTTCATCATCTAGTGTGTCATGGTAACACTTATGCTTTGTTTCAGTTCTGTTTTTTAGACTTCTTGTTGGTTCTACACCCCAAATCCTATTTCATTGTTTATTGAATGTCCCATCTTGTTGATTGTATTGACTCACTCTGTGTAATCTGCCTTGAGTCCCAGTGAGAAAGGCGGACTATAAATAATGTAGACAAATAAATAAAATCCACTGAAAAGAAGATTGAGATGAGTGTGTGTGGCTGGCCTATGGTGTGGCTAGCCTATGGTATAGGGCAGGGGTCCTCAAACTTTTTAAACAGGGGGCCAGTTCACTGTCCCTCAAACACTGTTGGGGGCCAGACTATAGTTTGAAAAAATATGAACCAATTCCTATTCACACTGCACATATTTTATTTGTAGTGCACAAAAAATAAAACAATGCAAAATTTAAAATGAAGAACGATTTTAATCAACATAAACTTATAATATTTCAATGGGAAGTATGGGCCTGCTTTTGGCTAAATTTAAAAAGGGAGAGGGAAAATAAGGATAAATAAGGATAAAAATAGAGGTAAATTTAGGAGGGGAAGTGGGAAAGGCCAGTTTGAAGGAGAGGGCTGCAGGGCGGGTTGCTAGTCTTGCAGGAGGTCGGCTTGATGCTTCCTGGGCATGCTGCTATATGGGGTTTATTTATTTAAAAAAATTTCTATCTCAGTGCAATCCTAGGGCCATTCTCTAGATGCACATTTTCCCCAGCCAAATCCTCAAAAGTAAAAAATAAGCCCCTATACAGTTTTCTTCCCAAACCACCGGTGGCAGCTGCAATTGGCGGCAGTCTCCTCAGCTCCCTCTTTTGGAGGGCTGGATGAAGGCAGGCAGGCAGGGAGGGAGGGGGAAAGGAGGAGGAGACGGTGACGGCTGCCTCAGGTCACAAGATGGCGCCCAAACGGAGCCGTCCCGGCGCGGAGGCCGCGGAGGGCCACTTCGAACTACCGCTCCCGGCATGCAGCGGGAGGGGAAAAGGGCTTTCTCCCCCTCCTGTTTCCATCCAGAGGCGGGCTGCTCTGCATCATTGGGCTCGTAGTTCCCGGCGGGGAGGCGCGGCGCTGGTTTTGGGCCTGGCCTGAGGGGCCGGGTTCAGGACCCTGAGGGGACGGATCCGACCCACGGGCCATAGTTTGAGGACCCCTGGTATAGGGAATTTGAAACTGGGTCTCTCCAGTTTGTCCAGTTCTCTAGCTGCTACACTGTCACTTATTAAATTCCATAAACCACTCAGCTTTTCCCTGTGAGATTCAACAGAGCAAGAGGGCACACTAAGACACAACCTAGATAAACTGATGTGTCTTCAACCATCTGTCGACTTTGTGGAGTAGGACTGTCCCACTTTCCCCACCTGCCTACTGAGCCCTATACCCTCAGTTTTATTATTGAGAATCAGAGGACCCTTAGGGAAAACATAGGGTGCCAAATGGGGATCTGCAGTGGGAGAAGGGAATCGGCAGAAATTGCTGACCCTCTTACACAAATGGAAATGTTGCTCTGTTGGAGGAATTGCATTGTTGGCTACCTGCTGATGTTATCATGAATTGAATGGTAACCTCACAAACAACAACAACAAAATCTTGTCCTATGAAGATCGTTGTTGCTGAACAGCAGCTCCAGAATTTCAAGAGGCAATGCTGATATGCCATTAACTCCACAGACTGAGAGTGAAGGAAAGACCAGAATGTGGTTTGCTGGACACTTGTCTGGAGTACTATAATTCATCCAGAGGCTCCTCTGTGAGTTTTTGGGATGTTGTAGATTTAATTATTACAGGCTGCTCTGTTAAAAATGAAGAAATTCCCCAGCTTTCTCCCCACCACCAGCTAAATCGCTATTCTGTTCTTAGTTGTGTAATTAAACTGTATTGTGGAAATAAGCTGATACTGACAGCCTAGAAATACTTATTTCACAGTGCAGTCATAAGCAGAGTTATACCCTTTTAAGTCCATTCAAGTCAATAGGCACAGAACAATATAGCACTGTTAGCATGCTTTGTTCATTTCTGATGAGGAAGCATCACTGGGAAGTATATGCAGTCTAAGATATTGAGGGGGCAGGTGCAGAAAATCCAAATGGCGTCCTTCCAGTGATAAAAATATAAATCGTATATTTGAGAATTTGCTGTCCTTTAATGACTGCCTCACCCTGCTTAGTGCCAGGCCCAGCCTTGCTAGCTAGTAATACAAAGTCAGTAAAATGGAAATACTATTAACTATGTATGTTCTGTACAGTTTTCTGGAAGTTTTATGGAATACCATAAATCCAATCTGTTTGCAGCAAAACTCTTAAGTGAATCCGGATTGCTTAATATTTAAATTATTAGTAATGCAAAGTTTGGACAGAGGTTGCATTGGAATCTACAAGATTTCAGAAACAGCGTATAGTCTCTTTAAATCTTTTCTGCTTCTCTTTTCTTATCAGTTTGGGAACAATAAATAACTACTGAAACGCTGAAACATCCTGATGTAAGTACATTTATTTAGTGGGGATAGTAGGGTACACCCAATGCACACAAATGATTTAGAACAATTTAGGCACCTTGTTTTAGTCGGGGGTGGGGAATTTTCCTATCTTGTCTCTCTGTCTATCATATAGCCTAGGACTGAAAAGTTTAACTCATGTTAAATCCAATACTCCATTCTATTCGCTATCTTAGTTGGCCTGTGTGTATGTGAGGATATAGGATTAATTACAGATTTCCAGAAACAAAGTATGTTGCAGTTTGAGTGAAGGGAAAATGCAACATTCCAGTAAAAGAAGGGAAACCTTGGTGAAGGATATCTAGATTCTTCACAAAATATATGAATAAAACTGCCCATATATTTATATGAATAAAACTGATAATCTGGAAAGGGCCTTAAAATGATATTGATTGATAAGGCTGGAGTCAGACTGTAAATAAAGAGAAAATTTAGCATAGCTAAACACAATTTCTGGGTGACAAAGATTAAACAGGTATGAACTCTGTGTTGCTTGAAAACAAACCTTTTCCACAATGACGACAAAATATATTTTAATTTAAACAGTTGTGTTGTTTTAATGTGGTAATATAATGCTTGAAGCTTTTTGTAAAGTTGATTAATAAACCTTCTATAATCTGTTTATGAAAAGATAACATAGCCACCACCATGAAGGCAACAAAACAAGTGAAACAAACTCTTCTACAACCACCCCCAGGATTAGACCAACTTCCTCCAGGTTTGAAGAAGAAAGGAAAACTAAATCATGTAACCGAGCCAATGGTTTTAATGACTTCAAAAGCAACAGATAATTTTGCTCAATATTCCATTGAAATTCCATCAGTAACTAAAGATAGCGCACTAGATGAAATGGATATGCTTAGGAATATCACTGTGCATTTAAATCAGGTAGGATATTCATTTTATTTTCCCATCTTCATTCAATTTTGATGTCTTAATTCAGTGGCAAATATTTACTATTTAATTTTATTCCTATATTAAATGGATGAGTAGATAGTATTTACCCTATAATGACCTATCTACAATGCATCTCCTCTTTGCTTATTTGGGGGCCAGAACTTCATAGGTTCATCCCTTGGTGGCCTTGTTGATAGATATCCCTGCCTTGGATAAGGCTTGGTGGCTTTTTGGGCCCTTCCAGTCGTAAGATTCCAGTGTGAAATGAGTAGAAGATATGGCTATGAAGATTTACAAAAATGGTTTGGAATTTTCTGCAGATTGTACAAACAATGGAACACGTCTATACAATGGATGACAAAATTAAGGAAGAAGGTGAAGAGGAAGAAACCTTACCTGTATGTTAATAATTTTATATACTGTTTCTGAGGGTGTCATGATTGCTACTAGCTAAGGCTGTGTATCATATAATATATACATAATGAATAGCTGATGATACCAGGAAAGATAAATGCGTATTGTCTAAGATGGAAATGTGAATTTTATCATAAACAATTTAATGACATTAAATATTTTATAATACATTGTTTAAAGAGTAGACATTTCATAATTAGATGGGAAATATTGATTAAAGGGGAAAGATTTTCTAAAAAGAGAACAGATATTATTTTAAAAATTAGAAATTATATAAATCAATAATTCTGTTTTCATAGTTATATCAAAACATTTCTTTTTACTGAAGTAAGGGGTTAAAAATTTTCTGCAGTTGTTTTGTGGTCTTCTAGGCTGAAGACCTTTTCGTGGATTTTTTAGGCTGTTCAGTGCTTGTTTTGTGCAGTTTTTATGCCCTGGCCTGCTTATAATGGCTTGCTTTACAGCCTATTCCTGACCTTTCGGCGGCCAGGGATGGCGTGGCTGAGGTGCCGCTGCAGTGCCTCCAAAGCCGTTTCCCGGCTGCCAAAAAGCTTTAAAAAGCCTTTCACCAGCTTTTAAAATTTTAATTGGGGCATTTTGCCCCACTGAGAACAGCGAGGCTGCGCCTGCAAAAAAGCAGGTGCAGCAACATCATTCTTCCTGCCGGCGTTCCAGGCTGAAAGGGGACAGGAAGCTGCCTGCTGGCAGCTCCGCCCCCCCGGCATGCCCTGGGAGTGCCCCCCAAGGACGCTGACGCTGGGCTTTGTGCCGGTGGGATGCCTGGTCGGCGCTGCTGTGGCTGAAAGTCCATAGGAGGAGTGCAGGGGCCCCACTGACATCCGTGCCCCTTGTGTCAGCGCCCGTGCCCCCTGTGCTGGCATGACTGGCATGGATGCCGACTTTGGATCTCTCATGCCGCCCTTCCAGCAGCGCTCCAGTGGGACACCAGCTCAACCTCCCGCCAGCATTCTGATGGCGCACTTCTGTGCGTCGCCTTCCCAGGGGGCGTTCCCTGGGCGATCCAGGGGAGGAGCCACCTTTAGATGGTCTCCTAAGCACTTTCAGGCCGGGAACGCCCCCTTTGCTCTCACCTTGATGTACGCCACCTTTTTGGTGGCATATCCCCATGGAACCCTATGGAGCGGATCCACAGGGCTTGAGGGTGAGGGCAGCAGTTTGGCTACAGTGGCATGGGGCTGAATCTTCCTTTGGAGGCAGCGCAGCCACTGGCTCAGCCCTTTCCCTCAAGAATGGGCTTTTAATGAAGTTAATAATAATGATGATGATGATATAATAATAACTAATTTTCTCATTTAGAAGCGTGAACGTCAAGATATGGTCTGTTTCCTGATATTTTGCTCACAACTTAGTAATCAATTAGATGTTGCACTTTATGAAGAAAAACAAGTAAGTAATGTTAAACATTATAATGTAAATATCTTTTGCTTTCAGATTTGCTCTCATTGTACTTGGAAAATTTCCACCTTAGAGTAACACCTTATACCACCTTATTTGAACATGATAGCCTACTCACACATACTACATGTATGTTAAAGGAAAGCAAATTCTGGGCTATCTCTTTTGCCATACTCCTTGGGTCAATGGACTGGAAAAGTCAGGTTCCCCCCTTCTTAATCTTCTGGCTTTTGTATGGTGGTTCAGGTTTTTAATTATGCACTTCTTACATCCTCTGACTTCGGTGGCATTGAATTAGTCAGCTACCAGACCAGTCTGCAGTCTCTGGAGCTATTGGGCAGTGCTTAGTTCGTTAACACCATGTTACACTTTTATATATATTCATAAAATCATTCCAAACAGGTTTTTTTCCCCTATTGGCTAACTTTTAAGTATTGTGTCAAGGCAGTTGCATGAAAATCATGTTTTATTTTATAGTATTCCTTTTTAATTTATATCATGGATAGGTAAACTGTAAATGTTTCTGAATGTACTATTGTAGTATTTAGGGGAATTTATTTTATGAGGTAATAGTGGAATTAGTTCTACATGACAAGGGCATCTAGCATCAGCAAGCCACAGTTGCTCATACTTGCAAAGAGTACAAATGGGAATGTGGCAGAACCCTTAGGGATGACGAAGGTATTCTGGGCCTACCCCAAGGAATATGATGGAAGTGGCATTGTTATGGTGAATTCCCAGCCCCTCTGTGAATGGTCACTAGAAATTGCTTAGTAGTTTACCTGTGGCTGTGTTCTACATCTGCTCATCCAGACATACCTTGCTTGATTTCTCATGACATTATTACTCAGTATGATGACTCGTAGCTGAATTTGTCAGCTGACTTCTTTGAAAAGGAGTATATAAGGGGAAAACTATGTGCTACACACAACTAATAAATCCCCAGCGCAACCTTTCTTTAAAGAAAAGTTGCTTTGGGGAGGTGTTTTTTGAGTAGAGAAGTATGTGTGTGCGGGGTAGGGGTAAATATGTATTTGGGATGGAGGGTTGATTTGGAGTGCAAAAAACAGCTACAAGAGAAGGATTAAACACTCTCCCCTCCCCTGTTCAGAATTGTACTTTCACAAAGCAATTTTTTCTTTAAAGAAAGATGGCATTGGAACATTGTTTCATGTAATGTCTGTTTTGCCCTCAATGTGATAAAGCTCTGTTTGTTTGATCTGAGTTACCTTATTCACACATCAAAGTTTTCATTTAAAGTTGCAGTCATCAAGTGATGAACCTGCTTGTGTGTACATTTATTCATTGTAGAAGTCTTACATTATATTTATTCATAAAGTTTGTTGATGTTAAATGCTAAACAAAATCGTGATTATTATTTTATTTTCCAGATATTAGAATCATTGCTTAAGGTAAGAAAGTTTTTGAAAACAATTTTTAAAGCAAATCCATTTTTGAAAAAAGTTTAATTCATAAACCTTTATTGCTCATTGACAGAGTCTTAAGCATTTACATTGTACAAGGGAAACAGTTTTACAAAACAACCATGAAATAATTTCGAATGACTGGAAAGAAGTTTAAATAAGTAATATTTTATGTCAACAATTTGAATAATGTGGAAAAGTCCTCTAAAGGTTGCTGGGAACTTTTATAATAGATTACCTTTTTTTGTAAACATTCTAGAAGTCTGAATAAAACTTCATTCCTCATAAAAAAAAGTTTAATTAGTCAGTGTCTGATTGCTATTATTTTTTCCCCCTTCAAGTGGTTTGAAAAGGAGGTCCAGATGCTGGAGGAGGTAAACTAAAATCTGACATTTTGGGTGATAATGGTTAATAGAAAATATTTTGAGCATATATAGCAATGTGAAATATTTCTGTGTATTGTTTCTTTTTTTATGATAAATGTTACAGTAATTGGGGATCAGGAGTGGGAAATCTGTAATTTTCTTCTTAAACAAACCCAGCTGTAATTCAGAGTGGACCCTTTCCCCCAGGGTCAACAGCAAAGAATTGCTGCTTGAGTTTATACTCTCTTTATGTTTGTCAACTGCTCCTTGTTATTTGCTTGTCTCCTGGCACATAGCTCATGTGCATTGGGAGAATATGGCCTAGTCTTTATCATTGTTCTCAGTGAGGAAGAAGAACGATGTGATTGCTCTTTGCTAGAGAGAAAGACAGCTAGGGGTGGACAGTGAGATATAAGTAAAAATATAAATAAATACATTTGGTGTTGATTTGGCTCCTCATTCTCCAGATGATCACCCCTGTTTTGTAGTGCAATCCTAAACAGTTACATCCTTCTAACTCCACTGAAGTCGCAACACTTGAAGGGTGTTAATCTGTTTAGGATGACATTGTTACAGTGCAATGCTGAGAACACTTTCCTAGGAGTAAGCTTCATTGAATAGACCTGACTAGGATTCTGAGTGGTCCTGTTTAGGATTGCTGTCTTAGACCCTCAAATAGATAAATCTTATAGCTGAATCTATGAGAGTGAATAGGATTGTTTATTAATGCATGTTTGTTTAGGTTGGACATATCTCCTTGCTACACTCCTGTAAAATATTAATACTTCAAAGTTGTATGCTTCATATGTAAAAGATAATGATGTAGAGAAATGTGCAGTTTTAACAATCATTTCGGCAAAGCTCAATAAAGGGTGTTTGAAGTGGCTTTCCATTTTGTGAAAAGTTCA
The DNA here is from genome assembly GCF_029931775.1 of Euleptes europaea. Lineage (NCBI taxonomy): Eukaryota > Metazoa > Chordata > Lepidosauria > Squamata > Sphaerodactylidae > Euleptes > Euleptes europaea. The sequence goes on from NC_079322.1 coordinate 62,233,424, forward strand.
GTTAATACCTGTATGTGATGATTTATGATAATACTTTGATATTCAACTATGTTACAGCTAGGTGAGGAAGAAATTATTCCAGACTGGCAAGTTCCAGTGGCTGATAAAAACATAACTGACAACATTAATAAACTAATGAACCGCATCCAGAGACTTGAAGACTTGAAAGGCCGTGTTCAAGAATTGCCCAGATATATCCGAACTTCTACGCCTAGGTAGTAAAAGTGTTGTGAAATGGGGTGAAGATTAATTTTAAAAAATAGGATATTAGAAAAATGCGGCAAGTGACTACTTTATTGCCTGAGGATTTCCCAGTTTCATTTACTTAATCGTAAAGACCAGAGGGTTCTCAAACAGGATATATATTCTAGAGGCCCTGAGATAATATATAATCCACCTTTGAGTCCAAGTGAGAAAAGCTGACAATAAATAAAGTAAGTAAATATTACATCATATCTTTCAATTACTAGAAGTTACTGAGATGTGTGTGGGGAAACATAGGTTGGCAATAACAACAGGTCAGTTGCTGTCTTCGTCAGCTTGGCAGGCTGCACCCCACCCTCTGGCAGGCGAATCCTTGGTGGGTCACACCCTGTGGGACTGTCTCTCCCAGCAACAATGGCAAGGGGTTAAAAGGGCGAGACACTTCTTCCAAGGCTGACAGAGAGGAAGTGCCAGGAGACTGCCAGTAGCCTTCAGCCAAGCAAGAATTCAGGAGCACCTCATGAGAATTCCCCCTGGGCATCATGGGAACATTTTTCCCAGCCAAAGCCAAGCAAGAATTCAGGAGCACCTCATGAGAAGCCCCATTGGGCATCAGGGGAATGTGTTCCCCAGAGGAAGGTGAAAGCCAGGAATCCTGGGAGTGAGGGCAAACAACAAGGAAGGACATGACAAGGGATTGGACGAGGGGGGTGAAAGTTTCTCTTTTGGAAAGAACAGGATTATGGGAGGAGTAGGTTCATTGGTGAAGGAGTAAACGAGGTGGAGACTTAGAGTTAACATTTGCAATTCTGTAAATTTTTACAGGGAAAAGAAGAGACCATTAGCACCACCGCCATCTGTAGCGAAAGACCCAAAAAATATTATACAAGGTGAAAATTATAATTTTATTTAGAACTTGCTGTGGGGTTGGAGCTTGTGGTAAATTTCCACTAATGAAGGGAAATATTTGCAGATTCCTTTCTCTCAGTGCATAACTCTGACTTCCCTATGATGCTGTTCCTATTTTAACCTGTTTTAATAGTTTTAACGTGTTTAACCAGTTAGTCATTGCTTTGCTTTGTTTCAGAACTTGCTATGAAACATGCAACTGAAGATGTGATGAATATGGTACAGGTATTCCAAGATGACTCAGGAGCACCACGTAAGAGCTTCAAAAGTGAAAATGTCCCTATAAGATAAAAAAGTTGTAACTGAAATTTTAGTATGTTATTTACAGCCCATTCCTGAACTCCGAGGATGACAGTCCCCACCCCGGCGCCCAGGCTACTTACGCTGCCATGAGTGGCCCCAACACTGGCGGGAAGGCCTGGATCTGGTCTTCTGGCACTGCTGTGGCAGCGCCGCCCAGAGACGCCAGGTGTGCCTTCTGCTGGTGAACATCCCTGCGCTGGCGTTCCAGGGGGCGTTCCAGCGTCTGGGGGGGGGTGTTCCTGGGGTGTGCCGGGGGTGGTGCTGCCTGTAGCAGCTTCCTGTCCCTGTTCGGCCCGGAACGCCGGCGTTGAGAATGGTGTTGCTGTGACTACTTTTTAGCAGGTGCAGCATCACTGTTCTCTAAGGGGTGAAAAGCCCCATTTTTGCAAAAAAAGCCTTAAAAGGCTTTTTTTAACCTTTTGGCAGCCATGAAACGGCTTTGGAGACACCACGGGCTGTCAGTCAACACTAAGCACTTTTAAGTCTTATCTATTTTAAGACTTATCTATTTTAATACTTTTAAGTCTTAAATTAACAGTCATTAAGATTAATGAGCCTCTAATAATAAATTAGTAAATCAATTTCAGGACTTTTAGCTGAATATAATCCTTTAACAGTAAATTTAAAAGTTGCAAACCACTTAATATTCCTATTCACATTCCTTAGTGAGCCATTAGTAATAGTCAATTCCCTTTTTTTAGCAGGTTCTCATCATTTAAAGACAAATTCTAAAACACCAAGTTTTAAACTGGTATTGTTTCATGTCACCCTCGGGGTCCATGTCTGGGTGGCTTAAGAAAAAATATTTATTTATTTGATTATTTATTTATCTTTTTGTTATTGTTCAGAAACTGTTGACTCAATGAACATGCGCATGGTAGAAATAATGAAAATATTTGAAAGACAAACGAATAAGCTGCACAGGTAAATTTTGTCTATTGTATTTTTCACAGGAAAATGTACTGTTTTAATCATAACATATATCAGTTATTTTACCGTGCTCACATCAAAAAAGAGGCCACACCTGGAAAGGTCTCCTAGGGCTTAACGGAATTTTGTTCTCTCCCCTTCAACACATATGCTCATGGATTCAAATGACTTATAATTGAGACATAAAGCTCTGATACGCACATATAAATTACTGTAAGCATGCTTTTCTCCCATTTCACATGATGCTAATATATAATGGTTTGCTTTTCATGTACCTTTGCCTTAGTTTACAGTTTTAAATAATTTATTAAATGCAAACTAAGAATTTTTTAAAATAATTTTTTTAGAGTTACAAATGAACAAGATGTCCTTGAAAGTGTAAGTATGCTTTAATGATTTAAGCTTGTGTGAATGTTCAGAACAATAATTTGATACAAAAACCTATAATAGAAAAAATAATGGTTAAAATATTTTATGTGTTTAATATAACTAAAGAGATAAGTTTGAAACAGCTACAATAAAACTGCAAAATTTAACAAAGCTCCCCAGTATATATCTTGTGACCATGTGGTCCTTCAAACTAGACATGATGTGTCTATTTGTATGCATTCATTTATCTGTACCTGGTGATGGAATATCTGTTTTTCAAACTCAGGTTGGAGTGTGTGGATCAGGGATATAAACCCAGTTTTCCAGCTGTGATACCTAATTGGGCAGGTCTAGAGGGTTTTAATTGGGTTTTATTGTTTAATTTTAGAATTATTACTCTTATTGTTAATATTTGATATGTTTAATGATGTTCCCCGCCCTGAGCCTGGTCTTGGCCAGGAAGGGCGGGTTATAAATTGAATAAATAAATAAATAAATAGAGAGAAAACATGTTTAAAGCCACTGAAGGGTAGAGAATACAATAAGATGGGGGAAGAGAACAGAATTTAGCTCTATTCAACCACACACTCCATTTTGTGTTTAAAAAATGGTAACAACCCAAACCCAAAATGCATAATTATGCATGAATGCTCTTGTCCTGTCAAGTTTTGGCCTAGAACTTTCTGTTTCTGAAATAAGAACATAAACATAAGAATATAAGAAAGGCCATGCTGGATCAGACCAAGGCCCATCAAGTCCAGCAGTCTGTTCATACAGTGGCCAACCAGGTGCCTCTAGGAAGCCCACAAACAAAACAACTGCAGCAGCACCATTCTGATCTGAGCAGTTGGGTGATCCTCAAGGAGCTATTTGCAAGGAGGGGTGCAACTCATTTTTCTTCATCCCCATTTATCCGGCTTTGCAGTTGAAAATACTTTATTAAATACTTCAATGGTGAGGGCAGTTTGGAGTGGATGATAGGTACTGTCATGCACCTGTCCTCTTGTCCTGATTTCCACATTACCACATTTCTTTAAGCTGATACATCCCCTTTGCAGAGAATGAGGATCCGAGCACATCATGTTCTAATTAATAACTTTAAAAAAAGGTAAAGGTCCCCTGTGCATGCACCGGGTCATTCCTGACCCATGGGGTGACGTCACATCCCGACGTTTACTAGGCAGACTTTGTTTTATGGGGTGGTTTGCCAGTGCCTTCCCCAGTCATCTTCCCTTTACCCCCAGAGCAAGCTGGGTACTCATTTTACCGACCTTGGAAGGCTGGAAGGCTGAGTCGACCTCGAGCCGGCTACCTGAAACTGACTTCCGTCGGGATCAAACTCAGGTCATGAGCAGAGCTTTTGACTGCAGTACTGCAGCTTACCACTCTGCGCCACGGGGCTCTTAATAACTTTAAAACACACGTTTAAAACATACATTTTTGTTTTAAAGTTATTAATTAAAACATGATGTGCTGTGATCCTCATTAATTCTCCCCAGACTGGCCAATTAGACTGACAGCAAAAGGAGCCCTGATCCTTCGTATACCAGTACCTCCAAGGATCAGTACTTCTTTGAGGGAAATGCTTTGACAGTTTTGTTTGTGGAGGAGTGTCACTGAGGAATCTGCCGTCCATTATGCTGAGCCCCAGGGAGAGTATTAGGGAAAGGATCTCCATTTGTTCCTCTGCCAGCTTCTCTAAGGCTCAGTGCTATGAGGGATATTCCATGGCACACATTCCTATACTCTTGCTTGTGTGCATGTAAAAAGCCTAGCTAAACTGCAATGCAAAAGTAAGAGCAGGAACAAAAACTTTAATAATATGTATTTGTAATTGCCAGAAGGCAGTTCACCAGAAACAGTCCTTAGCTTCTCTGAGTAAAGATGGCACCATTCTTTATTTCTGGGGCTGCGATAGCATTTTGCACTGTGCCTTTTTATATTGTACCCATTGCTGTATTGTTAGCAAAACAAAAAAATGTAAAGTGGTTATGATACTTTCTGCATTAGGGGACCAAGTGTAATTGTTAAAAGTTGTCTCCCTCCCTCCCATCCTTCCTTCATTTAACACTTTCAAAAAGATGTTGTGTTTGAGGACACACTCAACACTGTTATTTCCCCTCAAATTTTTCTCGCTGTGTATTTAGAAATTAAAGAAGATACAACAGGACTTCCAAAAGCTCGCAGAAGAGAAACAGATAATGGAAGATGAACTTCAAAAGATGAAACCTTCAGATATAATAACAGTGAGCATAATAACTGAATGATTTAAGAACCAAATATGAAAAAATAGACATCACTGGAAAATAAGGCTTCATTATCATGTTCCAATCTTGTGTTAGGAGTTCTTAACATATAAAGTATTTTTGACATGGGTGTACCCAACTCTTAGAAAGTCTCTACTACTGGAAAGTCCATATTAGAGTAGGATGGCTGGTTCTCTGGGCATGTCTGCACGAGCTCTTCAGGAGCAGTGGTGGGGCATATATTTAGCCATCTGAACTTTGTAAAACAGAGTTTTTCTGTTCAGCACACGGCCCTCTTCCATCTCTGCTGAGCATTGTTGATTGCAGATGCACTGTGCCATGGCTGGAATGCTGGGACAATACATCCAGCTCTCGCTCTTTTTTGTAGGGTTGCCAACCTCCAGGTGGTGACTGGAGATCTCCTGCTATTACAGCTGATCTCCAGGCGACAGAGATCAGTTCCCCTGGGGAAAATGGCCACTTTGGCAATTGGACTCTATGGCATTGAAGTCCCTCCCCTCTCCAAACCCTGCCCTCCTCAGGCTCCACCCCCAAAATCTCCAGGTATTTCCCAACCCAGAGCTGGCAACCCTACTTGTTTGTTTTATTTGAGAGAGGTAAAAACCTCCTTGTTTTGTCTGTCTTCCTCCTCCTCTCTCCCTTCTGTACTGTTTCGCATCCTAGTTTACAGGACAAGTGCAAACCATAGCTTGCCAATTTGAATGTAACACACACTGTGGCTGGCTGCAAAAGTGAAAGTAACTAATTGGCTTACTCCGCACAAGGTATGGCACTGTTGCAACTTTTTGCACTCACCATTTCATGCTTCTTCCTTGCTGCAGGAGTTGTGTCCTAGGAGAAATTTGTAATGTGGTTTGGTATCTTTGTGGTGGCCAGGAGGTTAACTGAGCAACAAAGAATTGATTCCGCATGATGGATTGCATCTGAAGTGTGAAAATATTTAACAGAGGGGCAGGATGAGCAGTTCCTTGTGTCAGAGCTTTGTAAAAGGGTCTGTGCCATGGTCTGCTCATACACACTTCCCAATGTGTGACTGCACAGAAGAACAATATTGACAGATAAAGCAAAATTTTATCCTCTATTGCAGCAAGTAAAAGCATCAGCAGATACCAGGAAAAAAATATTAGCAAAACTGGAAAATGAGAAAGCGGCAGCTGAGGAGAAAACTGGGGCTCAGCCAGAAAAGTAAGGCCCAACTATAAGAAAAGAATTGCATACACAGTCATTAATTTTAGACCTAATTCACCAAATATGACAACAAAGTAATTTAAAAACAACATTTCTCTTTACTGATTTACGTTGTGGCTTGTCGCTCACTTTTTAGGTTGGTTGCTCTGCTAGTTGGGATTATATGTTCTAACATGTCTAACCAGAGGGAAATGAGTTGGTATTTATATCTGCTGAGTATAGGAAGGCCAATTTCATCAGCCAAATGATTTGAATAACTTCTTGACCTAATAGTTAATTTGTTATTCTATATTTTCTGAATTACAGGTTGAAAAAGCTTCAAAAGATAAAAGAACCTGAACCTGCGAAAATGAAAGGAGAACCTGCAAAAATGAAAGAAGAATCTGCGAAAATGAAAGAAGAACCTGCGAAAATGAAAGAAGATTTAGCTAAAGCACAGGTAATAAATAAGATCAGACAGATTTCTGACAACCCATTCCTCGGGGGGGGGGGGTTACGATGGTGGCCAGGAGTGGCGCTGCCATGCCTCCTCCTCAGAGGCTTCCTGGCAGCTGAAAAGTAATTTAACTTCTGTAAAAAATAGGAAAATGCCCCCATAGACTTCAGCGGGGCTACAACATCAAAAAAAAAGTGTCATAGCTATGCTGCTGTGTGAAGGGGCATTCTCACGGCCTAAAGGTAGCTCCGCCCCCAGGAACGCCCCGGGAACGCCTCCCAGGACGCTGGTGCGGGAACTTGCGCCTCTGGAATGCTGCCAGGAGGCAGCACTTTGCCTGAACCCCCAAGCTGTGGCATGACATCCTGGCGCCAGTGTGGATGCCACCCATGACGGCATAAGTGCCCCTTATCACGGATTAAATGGGCATGCCAGTGCAGGGTCACGCCGGCTCCTCAGGAGCTTCGCCCCCCTCCCCTTCAGGATTGCTGCTTGAGAAGACAAAGCTTCATGCAGCTGTATTTGACTTCTAGAGCTTTTTGAAACTAAGCCTTCTCCAGAAAAGGATTGGGAGAGGAAGAATATTTCTTTTTAATCAGACAGATCCCTTAACTTTTTTGAAGTCTGCACAGAAAGGAGTTTGAGGTTTAAATATCATGTCTGTAATTGCACATGTTACTTGCTAATGTGATCCTTCTCAAATAGTCAAAAAGTTGCTAATTTTTAACACTGCTCCAAGACTATATCGAGCCTATACTATATGTAGCTCTTTCTCAATGGTATATGCTGTATAATTTCAGAACTGAAACTGGAATTATTTCTTTCTCTTTCAAATATTCTAGAGACTTCAGAGTTGTAATGCTATAGCTGTACTTATATATCAGTGTTCCAGATAGTGTTAGGATTAAACTAGAGGAAACACTGAACCATTGTGATTGTTTTCTTTGCCAAATAACATATTAACTCCTCTCAATCCAGGGAACGCTTTCCCTGTCTGCACACCATTTTAGTCCCTTCAAATGTCACCCCCTTCTATTTTCTGCATTGAAGAAGACATACTGCATCTCCTATTTCATTAACTTTTTATAAACAGCAACTCTTGTGTCTTGAGTTTGGATTGGGTCCTTGGTGCTGGGGGTTGAACCCTTCCCCTCCTGCACCTTTTTTTCTGATGTAAATAGGCTTCCTCTAGTTGCTTTTTCTTGGTAAAGCAACCCTGCTCCAAATGCCCCCTATCCTCAAGCATTTCTTTTCTGAAGGTTTAAAAGACCTGACCACGGGTTTCCAGAGTTTTACCCACATTGGTATTGATTTGTGAGTAAGCATTTTAACAGGTTTTAAAAGTTCTGATTGTCCTCTGTAATTTTTCAAGGGTAGAATTACTAAATGCGTTATGATTTTAAATGTGGGAGGGGAGGAAAGAGTGATAAAACAGGGTAACAGTGTCACATTTAGGACTGGGTAGTAGGACGGTACTGAGAGAGATTGATAAAGAAAAATGGAATAAAGATTATATGATAGAAGTAGGGAGGGCTTATAGTGCAGTCCTAAGCAGAGTTATTCATTCTAAATCCATTGACGTCAATGGGCTTAGAAGGGGATGTCTGTTTAGGACTGTGATGCCAGTTATGTGGACATCTAACATTATCTGAGTCATTTTATACCAGATAAAGTATGAAATGTTTATTATTTTGTTACAATGGTGTTATTCCTTCTTTATCATACAGGGTTGCATGAGCAAGCAAGGCAGATACTATTATTTTCAAATGGAAACTATGCTTATTTTATTATTATTTTTCTTTTTGGATTTGTATTCCCACTCTATCCAAAGCTGGGCTTGGAGCAGCTTGTTAGTCTCCATTCCCCTGTTTACAGGAAACAGGAAAAAAAATCCACTTTGTTAAGTTATTTCATGCCACACCGCCTTCCTCTTTTAGGCTAATTAACTGGTGATAAGTTTCAGTTGAAGTACATTTTCTGGCTCAGGATGGGAAAGCCAATATCGTTGCTGTACTTCTTTGGGATGGGTGGGGAACACATCTGTGGAGGGGCAGGGCACGTTGGCTATCAAAGAAATGCCTAAATATGTATTAAAATATCTAAACAATTGTTTTGATATTGTAGGCAAATATTCAGTCTCTTGAAAGAGAGAAGAAAATGCTAGAAGAGAAACTTCAGAAAGTTTTAGAGGTATTACTTCCAACAGTTTCTGATGCCCTTAAGTGTTATAAGAAAATGTGAAGTTATTATTAGTAGACATCTGTATCCAAATAATTTCAATGGTCAGTACTAATCAATAACGTCAGTTTCATTCACAGTTCCTTCTTACTGCTTGTTGACCCTTTTTTGGTTCTGCAGGATGCCAAGTCACAGCAATGCAGCGAAAATAGATTCCTCAATTTTCAGAATTCCTCCCATGAGCCTCTAGGCTTCAGACCCAGGAAGGAACTAGTGATGATTGCCAAAAGCATATTGTTCTGGATTTCATTATTGCTTCCCCTCCCCCTCATATTCTCTTCAGAGCAAAATTTTATTTATGAAGTTCTGATGAGCAGTCTACAGAGGATTCAGGAGCCAGTGTGGTGTAGTGCTTAAGAGCAAGTGGTTTGGAGCGGTGGAGTCTGATCTGGAGAATCGGGTTTGATTCCCCACTCCTCCACATGAGTGGCGGAAGCTAATCTGGTGAAATGGATTTGTTTCCTCACTCCTACACACGAAGCCAGCTGGTAGACCTTGGGCAAGTTACAACTTCGGTAGAGCTCTCTCAGCCCACCCACCTCACAGGGTGTCTGTTGTGGGGAGGGGAAGGTAAGGTGATTGTAAGCCAGTTTGAGTCTCCCTTAAGTTGTAGAGAAAGTCTTCCTCTTCCTCTTCCTCTTCTTCTGGTGTCTATGGAGACTGTAACATAGTTTGACCCTTGTGTGTGTACTTTGTGTGTGTACTTTGTGGTTTATTGGCCATTGTATAGGACAGAAGCGTGTGTGTGCCTTTCATACACTTATCCAGATCTCTCCTCCCCAGGCCACCAGTTCACATTGGTCTTGGCCTGTGCCTGGATATTTGCAAGCCATGGTCCTGGACGGGCACATAGAAGGCATATATGCTCCTCCTTTTCTGTGTAACAGCTGACACTCTGGGAGCTGATACATCATGCGAGCTCTTAAGTGTCAATCTGGCTGCTTTCACTCAGAGGGTTTGTTTAGGTTTTGTGTTTAAACTAGAGGGTTTTTTTTGGGGAGCATCCATATGATTTCAATGACTGTATGGTGGTATTTTTGAGAATTGCAGAATGTGTCTAATTGTCAACATTTATAGGTAAATGTTGACATTCATAAAATTTGTGACAGAATCATAGAAGAATCATAGAATCATAGAGTTGGAAGGGACCACCAGGGTCATCTAGTCCAACCCCCTGCACAATGCAGGAAATTCACAGCTACCTCCCCCTACACCCCCACACCCCTAGTGACCCCTACTCCATGCCCAGAAGATGGCAAAAAAAGAAGAAGAAGAAGCCCTCCAGGATTCCTGGCCAATCTGGTCTGGAGGAAAATTGCTTCCTGACCCCAAAGTGGCAGTCAGCATTTCCCTGAGCGTGCAAGAAAGGGCCACAAGAGTTACAAACTGATGCAAACCTTCCTGCCCTCCCTCTCATGATCTGCCTAAGGTCATAGAATCAGCATTGCTGACAGATGGCCATATAACATCTACTGTTATATGGTAAGAACTTGAAGACTATGAAATCAGATGTAATTGCTCTATACAGTTATGCTGTAAATTACAAATTAGGTAATACATGTTGTGTTTTACTTTTTTTAAAATAGGAAGCTGGTATAGCTGAGGATCACTTTGCTGAAATACCCCCAGATATTCCAGATTGGGAGTTCCCTTATACCACTCTTGGAGGAAATGAAAAAGATGTACCTAAGAAAAGCAAAAAAGGAGCAAAACTTAAAGGCAAAGCATCTGTTACTGATGGAACTGCTCAGAAAGCATCAAGGTTTGACACTGTGAAAGCTGGTGAAGCATTACCTGGAAAAGGTCAAGAAATTTCCACAGTGTCCCAAGCAAAAGATGGTAAACCCAAGAAAAAAGGGGCAGATTTGTCTGACATTGAACATAGCTCTCTTCATAAAATACCTTCTGCTGTTTCAGAAAAACCACCTGGAAAATCAGAGATTGTAAGAAAGATTGTAAGAAATCTTTATTATTATTTTGAATATTAAATATAGATTACTTTTGATAAAGCAACATTTGCAACTTTGCTGTATATATTCATAGTTTTCCCTAGGTAAATGTATTCACTTTTCTTTTGAACCTGGCTAGTTAACTGCTGAAATACATGCAGCAAGCAGGCAGCTGAAAACTTTTGTTAAACAAATGAATGTTTAAACAGAGGATGGGGGCGGGGGTGGGGCGGGAGGGGAGATGCCATTGCGTCAAACATTCTGGATTGAGCCAGTGACTGGTATCACTTCTGAAACAGAATCGAAATGTATTTATGTTAAAAATTCCTTTTCCACTTTCCTTTAGAATAGTTCATGGTGGTGGCTGACACTATCATTGACATTACAGCTGCTAAGCATGTTGTGGATGGCTCAGTTGATAATCTGCCCATTGCAGTCTCCCTTAGAAGGAATTCTCGACTTCATTCAACAGGGCTGCTAGGACAGAGGACCTTTTTTTTGATGGACTAGAACTCTCCAATTCACAGTCTGTTGAGGCTTTAGAGAAAATCCATAACAATTATTATACACCTGGACTTTGGGTGTCACATCTCACCATCAGCCTTCTTCAAGGCCAAGGCCGCACTCCAAGTCAGCTTGGTGTGGTGTGAAAGAGTGGCAGACTCTAATCTGGAAAACTGGGTTTGATTCCCCACTCCTCCACATGATGCCTCTTAGGTGACCTTGGGCTCATCATAGTTCTATCAGAACTGTCTCAGCTCATTCTGAGGCAGGCAATGGCAAACCACCTCCGAACGTCTCTCACCTTGAAAACCCTACAGATGGCAAAATCACGTATATCAGTCTTTCTAATCACAGGTTATAAGAAACAATATATGCCTCCACAGGGCCAATCTAGAAGAAAATCTAGATACCTGGCTCCTAAATCCTGCTATCCTTCACAGAAACAGGGTTTCAGACATTCTTCTTATCTCTGTCCTGATGCCTTTGCAGGTACACAGGCACCTGCCCTTTTTCATTGACAACTGGAGGGACATCATGACCGAGGAATAGATTCTCTCTTCTGTGGCATAGGAGTTCATCTTGGCTTAGTTAAGAGCTTTTAGGCATACTATTCTTCATAGGGCATGGTGAAGGAACAGTTTCTGATAGAAAGGAAAATACATTAATTTAGCTTGCAAGTATTTTTCTGAAATAGCATCTATTAGTTGAGAAACTACACTAAAGAGTATGGGTGCCTTGTATGAATGGTGTGTAAAGGTGTGACAAGTGGTATAAATAAAAGTTTTTTTCTATTCTCTGTTCTGCTGTAATGTTCTGTGTTTTTTTATTATATCATTCTTGCAGCCCTCAAAGGCTGATGCCAAAGGTGCTACAAAATCCAAAGAGTCTGTAGATTTGAAAAAACGTTCAGCAGTGAAAGGGTAAGCACATTAAAAAATGTATACTGTAACGATAATACAATGCCATTCTGTATTATATTTTTATGTTGGTAGAAGCTTGTCAACTATCACTTAGGAATATTATTAATGTGGTATTGATTCAAAAATAGTATGGGGAGCTCCACTTTCTCTCTTTCCAGAGTATGAGTTGGTGTGGTATAAAATTATTGGATTAGCATCTGGGAAACTTGGATTCAAATCCACCCCTACTGCCATGAGACTTACTCATGAGTGACGTTGGGCCAGTCACTCACTTCCAGCCTAACCAACCTCACAAAGCTGTTGTGAGGATACAATGGGCTAGTGAGAACAATGTATAGCATGCCTCCCAGAGTTCCGTGAAGAAAGGGCAGGATAAAAATGTACCAGAGGGATGCATACCTACTTGTGACTACAGGCCATTGTAAAATATAACTGAGAATTCTAAGAGCAGTTACATGTTTAGTTTGTCTTTTGCTTAATGTGTTAGACAATTGTATGGTTTTTGATAAGTATCCCAACTATAATTTACCAGGGGATTTGGACTTTCCCATGCATACTCATAGTTTTTATTTGCTGCTGATTTTGTAGTATTATCAGCTCTCCATTCAATATAGTGTGTAGATATGCTTAATGATTGCCTCATGTAAGTATCCTGGTATTTAGGGTCTGATTGCAAAGACTTTTAAATGAATAGGAAGACTTTTGCTGAATTGAGCAGGATTTGAACTGTACCCAGAAAACCACAAACACATATTTTCCTATGTTTTTAAAAATATAAAAATTTTAAAGAGGCTAGAACTCAGAAAAACATTGCAGCATGGTAGATACAGATTAAGCATTAACATTTTGCTACGAATAGTTTAGCAGTGGAACAATTTGTCTTGTAAAATAAAATAATCTCCACCAGAGGTTTCATGAAATCCAGATATGATGTGGCTGTATTTTAGATTTAGAGACATATGATGCCTGTAGGAGTGTGTATTATATTTTCTCCACACTCTGGTTCTGTAAAATTTTGCCTTTAAGTTCATTTTGAAGGCCCTGCAGCTGCTTGAGGTGTGTATGGTTGCCGGTGCCAAACAAGCCACGCGCCCAAACCCCGGCATGCAATTTCCCACCCCCACCCCTAGAGATGCAACGCTTTAGACATTGACACACACAGAGTCAGAGTTGGAATGGAAGTGGCCACAACTTTATTCATTTACAGCAGTAGCCATTAGCATGGGAACCAAACGATCAGCTGACCCATCTGCTAGCTGATGCACCTCCTACTACCCAGCCCACCTGCTGGCAGTAGCCTGGGTATGTATGCTGGACCCACTTGGATGGAAGCCTGCTGTGTGGTCCCCTGCCACCTGGTGGGAGGCTGCCCTGACAGCTCCCGAGCTGGTTATGTTGCAATCCTGGCCTTCCCCCAGGACCCCTTATTGAGGTCCCCAGAATGGGGGAAAAGGGGCACGCAGGACGGCCTTTCCCCCACAAACTGGAACTGGCCCCATGCCAAAACTGCCAAACGCAAAGCTGTGACAAAGCAAACAAATTGAACATAAATCTTGCATACAACCAAAATCTAGCAAGGGGAGGGTGGGCGGGACAACAAGCAGCAGAATGATCAGGGAACAGAGCCCGCCCTCTTTGTACTCCTGGCCAGCTGTCTCTTTTGCAACAGCAGCAAACTTTCCTTCTGTTTTCACTAGCTTAAGAAGTTCTTTAACATGAGATAAATGGCTGTTTATACTTTTAAATCAGCTAATAACTGTTTGTCAAATGACTATATATGAAAGTGTGTACATAGTCAGATCTTGGAATCCTTTTCAATGCAGTGTTGACTGAGGAGGCATCTGTCTATTCTCTCCTTACATCACTCTATTACGATTCATAATGAGCCTTCATGAAAGGGTAGAGCACTCAATAAATCCGTTTCTTCCAGTAGTATTGTAGTACAAATGTGTAATGACTACCCTCATGTCTTCTGAGTTTAGTTTTCAGCAAACTAGTTCAGCTAGATTGATTCTAGCAATATCAAGGAAATGTCTCTGTTATGAGAGTTGATTCAAATGGTATAGGCTCTGAGTAGAGGTTGCTAATACTGTTTCCAAAGAAGATTTTCTTTGCAGTGGCTATTACATTCAAAGAAGCTCTCCATGTAGGCTTGCCAGCCTCCAGTTAGTACCAAAACAAAATTACTCCTAATGAAATAGTTCTGAAATAGTTCAATACAAATTACAACAGTAGGCTAAATATTAAGCAAACAATATCAAGTGTATTCAAAGTGCATAGCAACAATATGCAAACAAGGACTGTACACATAAACAATGGTGCTGAACAACAAAAGTGTACTATATACAGTATTTACAACAAATAGTCAGCACCAGATTCATTCTTCAAGCTATTCAGAAAGAACAATTATGGAAAGCCTTGGAAAACTAACTTAGCTCCTCTGAGCATGTTTTGAAAACTGACTGATGTGAACTAGGCAACTTGAGAAACTAACTGAGGCTGATGAAGCCTTAGGTGAAACGCAATGAATACCATGGATCTGCGTGCCTCTCTCTGACACGGTTCTGAACAATTTGGATTCAGTTGTCCCCACCGGACATTTGGCATTACCCTCTTAAGGGAAGTTCAAGAAACAGATGAAGCTGGGCACTTTACTTTGAGTCTACGGACATTATTAGTATCAGTAAGCTGAATAGCTTGATGAATGAATCTGGTAGTGACTATTTGTTGTAAATACTGTATATAGTACACTTTTGTTGTTCAGCACCATTGTTTATGTGTACAGTCCTTGTTTGCGTATTGTTGCTTTGCACTTTGAATACACTTGATACTGTTTGCTTATTATTGAGCCTATTGTTGTAATTTGTATTGTAGCCTCCAGTTAGTGGCTGGAGATCTCATGCTATTACAACTGATCTCCAGGTGACAGATCAGTTCACCTGGAGAAAATGGCCGCATTCAAAGGTGGACTCTTTGGCATTATATTGAAGTCCCTCCCCTCCCCTGCTTTCCTCTTCAGGCTCCACTCCTAAATCTCCTGGTATTTCCCAAACTGTAGCTGGCAACCCTAGCTCCATGTTGTTTGACTTCATCATATGGAGAGTCTGTTCAATTGCTGCCCAGTTTTGATAGCTGCTTGAACTAGCATTTAGTGTCTCCAAACAGTTGTTGTGCTTCTGTAACTTGTAACCAGATGGCCTTGAAAGTGGGAGAGAGGGAGTGAACAGATACCCACTTTCTCCTTTCTCTCTCCCAGCCTTAAGTCTTCCAGCATCAGGAGCTAAGTTCTGGCATGCTGTTATTGGCTGCCTTCCAACCTCCTTTTAACCTCAGTCCTACAACCTGCACTGGCCTTGGCCACTCCCCCACCCCTCACAATAAGACCTTATCCCATGAGAGGCTGGAGCCAAACATTTTCAATTTCCCTGGGAGCTTCCTTCTTAAAGTTCCACTCCATCACCAAGCCCTGCCTGGGCTGTAGATAGTCATGTCTGGTCTCCCAGAGATTATCCTGCCACCAAACAGCCTGTCCCCCTCTTTGCCCTTTCTTGGCTTGCCACTCCATTTGCCTTGGGTGAGGGCTTAAATGGCTATAACTAGGCTTGTGCGTATTCATAAACCCAAACTGAAAATAAACCTGAAAAAGCCATTTTGGTAAATTTCAGGTTTGGGTTTACCAAATGCCAAAACCTGGGGAGAAAGCCAAAGCCGAATTGGCCATTCCCGAAAAAAATGGGTATTTATTTGGCTTTTTCGGGTCCAGCTTTCTCCAGGCTTTGCAAAGCTCCTGGGGGGAGCATTTTTTTGAGGTAGAGCCCCCAAATTTGCAACATTGCTACAAGGGACTCTCCTTGCATTAACCCCAAGTTTGGTGAAGATTGGGTCTGGAGGTCCGGTTTTATGGGGTCTGGAATGGGTCGCAGCCATCCTCCTCCATATAGAAGAAATAGTGAAGTGGCCATGGTCAGATCCTCTATTGCGAACTCAGCTATACTTCTCTATGGAGGAACCCTGCAAACTTTTTCAATGGTGGGAAAGTTTGCTGGGCTCCTCCATAGAGAAGCATAGTGAAGTTCACAATAGAGAATCTGACTGTGGCCACTTTACTATTTCTTCTCTATGGAGGAGGATAAGGGCGACCCCTTCCAGACCCCATACAACCGGACCTCCGGACCCAATCTTCACCAAACTTGGGGGTTCTTGCAAGGAGAGTCTCTTGCAGCAATGCTGCAAATTTGGGGGCTCTACCTCAACCCCACTTCAGGAGCTACGGAAAAAGGCCCCATAGGTGCAAATGCCCGAATTTTGGGGGGACCCAAAAATAAGCCAAATTCCAATATTTACCAGTATGGGAATTCGGCTTATTTCAGGTTTCCTGAAAGAATTCAAGCCTAATCAACCGGAACCTGAAATTTACTGAATTTTTTTTTATAACTCTGATTCCCAGAATGTTGGTCCAGTGCTGCCTCTGTGGCCCCCATCCAATTTTCCCTGCCATCTTCAGAGTAAGAATTGGGCAAGTCCTGAAAGGATCTGCTTTGCCTCCAGGACCCTGGTGCCAGTGCTTCCTCCCTCTTGGAGCTGCCACCAGTTGGTGGTTTGTTGGAGCTGGAGCCTCCTGTTAGCAAGAAGTGTATCAATTAATGATTCATTTCCTAATACAAATAATGAAATAATCATTGTCCAAGTACATTAATTAGTTCTTTAATATCCACAAGTATTCCACAATTGTGATGACTGTATGGAATAATGTTTGGGCTACCATTGTTTTGAACCCAGGTGTGGAAGATGTTGAACTACCCAAAGTACAATCCTTTAACTGAGTTACACGCTTTTAAATCTATTGAAGTCAATGATCTTAGAAGGGTGTAATGCTGCTTTGGACTGCACTGCCACAAGTTGCTTCTGAGCTGCAGAAATGTTAACATCCCTCAAAGATTTTGTAGTTCATGTGAACATAAGAAAGGCCCTGCTGGATCAGACCAAGGCCCATCATGTCCAGCAGTCTGTTCACACAGTGGCCAACCAGGTGCCTCTAGGAAGCCATTAACCAGACGAGTGCAGCAGCATCATCTGTGTTCTTTTTATACTTTTCTACAGACAAAGCTTACATTCAAAAGTCATACACATTGATTGTCATCATAGTTTTTATTGCTTCATCAGTATGTAGGAGGTTTGAGAGTATTCTGAACACAACTGGATAATGGTCCTATTGTGTTGTGAAACCATCACATAACTTCACATTCTTGACTTGGACAAGGCATACATGTTATTCTCATTTCTGGCGTGTCTCTTACAGAAATAGAAAGGATTCGCATTTGGAACTTGAGTTTGATGCAACAAAATAGAGCCTACCATTTTAGAGTTTAACTTTCTACCGAATTTATTATCTTCCTAATGTATTTTGGCATCATACCAAATCCTTTTGTAGTAGCTTGGTTGATTTGGCAATTTCTGACGTGTGTGTGTATGTATGTATATATGTATATGTACACATGAGAAGACAGCATGGTTTAGCCTGGTCTCATCAGTTCTCGGAAGCTAAACAGAGACAGTACTTGGAAGGGAGGCCACCAAGGACAACTCTGCAGAGGAAGGCAGTGGCAAACCACCTCTGTTTTTCACTTGCCTTGAAGGTCCCTTGCTGGGATCGCTGTAAGTCAGCTGCAACTTGATGACCTCTTGCATACACACACACCTTGTATAGTTACAATGGCTGATTTCTGCCAATGCTGCAGTTTGGTGTGGCATGGACAGCATTGTGGTATGTTAACAAAAAACATTCTAGCCTTTGTTATATACCCCCCCCCCCAGACAGGAAACTCCAGTCTTTCTACCAATCTATTAGTGGCTGGGCCATCTGATACTGAGGCCTAACTAGGGGTTTGTAGTTCAAAAATCATATTTATTTCGGATCTGGATTTTGGGATGGGCATACTTTTAGTTATCCCATAGTTTCTGGACCCTTGTTACTGTGTTGGGATTTTTTTTCCTTGTACTTTTTTGGCTCCTGAAAATTTAGGAGCATTTGCCAATCCCCCCTGTTCCCCCCTCCAAGGGAGCAGGGAGGGACAGAGTTAGAGTTGCCAACCTCCAGGTGGTCTGGAAAGACACAAACCTATGCTGGATACTAAGTAATTGCAACTAACAATAACAGCACGAGGCTCACTCTATATATCACGTTATATTTACTGACTGAATTAACCACAATAAATTATAACAGAAATTATAATCTAATTACAGAAATATTTATAAATTCCCAACAGGGTAATATCACCCAAGTCCAAGGTGGTAAGTCCGAAGAATTGTGGGTACTTTACCTCACTATAATAAGTCCAAATGAAAAGGGGGTAGGGTCACCCCACTATGATGAGTCCAAAGAAAAAAACGGGTTGCTTCACCCCAAATGGAAGATCAAAATGAAGTTGTGTGGCGCTGGCGAATCGGCGTTTTTGACCAGTGCCACGCAACTTCATTTTGATCTTCCGTTTGGGGTGAAGCAACCCGTTTTTTTCTTTGGACTCATCATAATGGGGTGACCCTACCCCCTTTTCATTTGGACTTATTATAGTGAGGTAAAGTACCCACAATTCTTCGGACTTACCACCTTGGACTTGGGTGATATTACCCTGTTGGGAATTTGTTTATAAATATTTCTGTAATTAGATTATAATTTCTGTTATAATTTATTGTGGTTAATTCAGTCAGTAAATATAACGTGATATATAGAATGAGCCTCGTGCTGTTATTGTTAGTTGCAACCTCCAGGTGATGGCTGGAGATCTCCTGCTATTACAACTGCTCTCCGGGTGAAGAGATCACTTCACCTGGAGAAAATAGCCACTTTGAAAGGTGGAGTCTGTGCATTATACCCTATTTAAGTACCTCTACTCCCCAAACCCCACCCTCCTCAGACTCCATCTCCAAAATCTCCAGGTATTTCCCAGACTGGAGCTGGCAACCCTAGACAAAGTGGCAACTGGCCCTACCAAACAGCTACTGGTCAATGTCTCCTGTCTCTTTAAATTTTAAGTGGACCAGAAGCTATGCCTAACAGCTGATAGTAGGGTGGACAGAGACCTGCTCTGTGCTCAAAATTGGAAATAATTCCCCCTGGCCTCTCTACAGCCCATAGGAAATAATGGCCCAGTTATTTCCAGTGGCCAGTAGACATGACCTCTATCTACCCAAATATCAGCTGCTAGTTGACATCGGTTGTTAGGCATAGTTTCCAGTGCCTTTAAAATTATTAGTGGGAGGAAGGGGGACTTATGTGGCTAGCATCAGAAAATGGAGGGTGGTCAGCTGGGCTGGTGGGCAAGCTTCTGCACTCCTGCAAGGCTTCGATGCCCCATCAGATTGGCAGGTGGGCACCTGCACTTCTGGCAGGCTTGGCTATTTAGCCAAGCCACATGGGAGTACAGGAGCCCACCTGCTGACCTGGCCAGGCAGTGAAGCCTTATGGGAGTGCAGGAGCTCACCTGCCATCTGAGCTGACCACTCACCATTTTATGAGGCAGGCCAGCTAAATCCCCCAACTATCAACTAGCCATAGAGGCGCATGTCTGATTTTGTAACAAATCAACTAAAACATACCACTGCTCCTAATATACAGAGAGAAAACTGAGGTTGTACATATGCTAAGTGTGCGTACAATTTTCCCCTGATTTTAACACAGTTAATAGAAAATATAAACAATTGTTGTCTGCTGAGAGAAAGCCTATTAAAATTAATCCCGGCTTACTCTTTAGGTCATAAAAGAATTCCTGAAAATCTCTGAAGAATGGTTTCCATACTTCCACGAGGAGTGAAATAATGCCAAAACAAGGATGTCATGTCTTGCTGCTCAATAAATAAGATGGTTTGAGATCCAATATGTTGTGCAGTGTTATTAGATGTTAAGAAAGAACATCAATAGAAAACTTGTGGTGTATCATGAAAAATTGAGAGTTTTTCCTCTTTGGTCATTTGTTCTCTAATCTGCATTTATTCATATCTTCATATTTAAGAATATTTTGTCTACTTTTTCCAAATTGCATTGCTCAGAGTCTCTTGCAGCACATAAACGCAATACAAAATTAAAAGAACAATCAAATATAAAATATTTTAAATGACACTGAAAATATAAGCTGGCCAAAAAACTAGCACACTTTAAAAAATATTGAATGGTCTTGTGAATGCCAATGGCATCTAAAGGTTACAGGCTACTGCAAAGATTGGACATGCATACTTCCCCCTAATACAGATGTTAAAGAGCTTCTTCTTGATTACAAACTATTCAAGAAGTAATAGAAGAAGGAGAGGAAGAGTTGGTTTTTATACCCCACTTTACCGTAAGGAGTCTCAAAGCGACTTACAATCTCCTTCCCTCTGTCCCCCCCACAACAGGCACTTTGTGAGATAGGTGGGGCTGAAAGAGTTCTGAGAAATCTGTGACTGGCCCAAGGTACCCAGTAGACTTCATGTGGAGGACTGGGGAATCGAACCCGGTTCTTTGTATTAGAGTCCATCACTCTGAACCACTATACTACACTGGCTCTCTAGGAGACCTTGGAGTGAACCCAATCATCCTCTAAGTGCCCTTCCTCCAACTTAAGTGGCTATACCTCTAATGGAAGAGCCACTTTAACAGGAGGAGGACTTTAAGCTTGAGCTACAAGGAAAGGAGGGATGTGTGTGTGTGTGTGTGTAAAGTGCCGTCAAGTCACAGCCGACTTATGGCAACCCCTTTTGGGGTTTTCATGGCAAGAGACTAACAGAGGTGGTTTGCCAGTGCCTTCCTCTGCACAGCAACCCTGGTATTCCTTGGTGGTCTCCCATCCAAATACTAACCCTGCTTAGCTTCTGAGATCTGACGAGCTCAGGCTAGCCTGGGCCATCCAGATCAGGTCAAAGGAGGGATATAAGTGTTTTAATAAACGAATAAATAAATAAACTTAGCTCAGTGGAGTGGTAGGATAGGAGTAGGATCCATCCCACATCTAATCTGAATTACAACCCAAATTTAAGCATCAATGTTTTACTGAAATGTTGAACACATGAAGCTGCCTTATACTGAGTCAGACCTTTGGCCTATTGAGCTCAGTCTTGTCTATTCTGACAGCAGCAATTCTCCAGAGTTTCATGGAGAAGACGTTCACTGATCCTTTTAACGTGGAGATGCTGGCATTGATCCTGGGGCCTACCACTGAGCCACAGCTCCAGCCCTGAAAATCCTTCAAAATCAGTTAAGGAAGACCAGCTGGACATGGTGTAGACTTACTTAAAATGTTGTTCTTTTGATATGTAGCTCATCAGTCTTTCAGGGGTATGACCATCCTGCCTTATCCATATCAAGTTTGTATGTAAAAAAAGTTTGCAGACGTGTGCTAGTCTATAAATTGCATAACTGGTCGACCTAGTGATTAATTTCCTCACAGGAATAGTATAAATTTGTTTTGGCAACCTTGTGTTCTTCAGAAATTCTTCAGTGAATGTGACTGTACAAATTATGTAGCCTGAAGAAAAACTACCAATTACCAAAGTCAGTTGAAAGCTAACAAACTCAGTTTCCCCCCCTCTGCTTGTCTCAGTTGTGTTAATCATACTTGGGGGGAATCTAACAAATACATTTTCAAGTAATTTCATGAAATGTACTTCCAGATTGATTTCTTACCAGCACGTGCAGCTCTGAATTGGGCATGTGCTTCTTGAACTCAGATTGTTAACATTTGGTGTTGCCATGGCATCAGGTATACAAATACATTTTGAAGTGGGGTTTTACCTGCTACCAAGACCAGAGGTTATACCACAACACAGCCCTGGGATTTGTGTTTATGCAGCAGCACTAATCTGCCTGGCCTCCTGCAAAGAAAGAATACCACAGGCGTACAGAAAACCTGGTATCTCTAGCAGCATGCAATGGTACTTTCACAGGACATTCCTTCCTTCCTTTTCTTGCTAGTGATGGCACATGGAGCAGGAATTTGCTTCCCAGATTTAAAATGCAGCAAAATGCTAAGGGGAGGGAGGCTGCAAAAGATCTGTTATGTTTCAAAGGTCTTTAATGCATGGCTGTATCACTTGCCGTCACCCCTTAGACGACTTTGGGTCTTTGTGTTGATTATGCATGTCCTTTCCAGCCATCAGAGGTCGCCTCACGCTCCCCCTGCGTTTCCCCATGTTTTGGCCGTATTTTCAAATTCGAGATAAACAGGTCTCTGAAAACGTAGGCAAAATGTGGAGAAACGCAGGGGGAGAGTGAGGCAACCTCTGATGGTTGGAAACGGCATGCATGATCAACACAAAGACCCAAAGTTATCAGGGGGGGCATGCGTGACAGTGAGTGGATTAGCCAGGCATAAAAGACCAAAGTATTCTTTCGAAAATGTGTTGAAGAGACTGGATAGAAAGAGGGAAAGGTGGGAGCAGTTTGACAATTAGCAAAGGTATGTGTGTTCACATGTGCATGTGTGCATGTATGTGTGAGTGTGAAAGCTAAAAAAAATTGTTCCACAGTTTAAAAGTTCAGCTCTGTTATGTATATCTGATAGACCAACCAAGGCTTGTGCTACAAACTATAGTTTCAGCTGTGACATCTGAATGCTGCTCTGATTTCTGTCTTAACTTATAAAGGAGTACTTTTAGGTAGTCCCAGAATAAATCTATGCCGTATATTCTGAATAATTTTTATTTTACCTAAATCAGTAATTACAAGGAATTGTAAAATAATTGTAGGGGTGGAAGGGAAGAAAAAATAAGGCATGATAAATGATCTAAGATAGGGCTATGAATATTCAGTTAATTGATACTACAGCACTACATTTTCTAAAAATAAAATAATATATATAGTTTTGGTTTGGTTTCTTTATGTTCTTTATAACAACATAGAGACTGATGTGCACAAACACTGTGGTTCTAAAATGAGGCACTCTGAAGTTAATGAAATAAGTAACATATTTCCTTGCTTTTTATGTGCAAAAAAAAAAAAAAAAACACAGGATTACTAAAGTAAAATGACATCTTACTTAACTGGTGACATTTATTGTTTGGGGGAAATGACATGCAAATTGAGTTTTATAATTTTAAAAGCTAATATTAGCTATTTTCAAATCTTAAAGTGCAGGGAAAGAACCACATGGCAGTGCCGATACTGCTCCTCCACCATTACCTCCAGATCAAGAAACCCAACAGTTGCCTGATTTGGCAGATCAGCAGGCAAAATCTGTTGAGATCGCTTCAGAGAAGAAGAAAAAACTGCTTCCTTCAACTGTCCCCTCTGTTGTACTTCAAGAAAAGGCTTCACATTTAATTGGACCCAAAGAATTTGTGGGAGACTCTGAAGTAAGTAAGTGAAGTAAGTAAGAACCATAGAAAGACTGCTGGCAGCATTCACTCCAGAAGAGGTACAAGCAGCTATTACTAAAGCTAAGGAGTTAGCTACACCCAATGACCAACAGGGCAGCATACAGCACTATTTACTGAAATAATGTTTGGTTCCAGGTTGTGCTTTCCATAATTTACAACAAGTGTTAAAACACGAAGAGTAAGTTTAATTATAGTTCTGAAATAACATCTGTAGAATTTCAGGATGCCTTGTACTTAACGGTGAGTTCGTGCATTTATGTTAATCACTGGACAACTGCAACAAAGTAATGATTTTAATCCTTGACAGACTGAGAATCATAAAAAATACTTTCATATCACCTGGCTCCTCAACACAGTAGCCCTTTTACAGTCTGTTTTTCTTTAAAACTGAGTTGTGGCTCCGTTGTGAGCTGCAGCTCAGCTGTTGGGGGGGGAGGGGTGGTGGCTTGAAAGCAGGGAGGATTCTCGTCTGGTTGCTGCTTCTGCATCAAGCAGAAAGGGGGTGGGGTAGGGCCAGCAGTGAGAAGTGAAGGGATGGGACACGTGGATGCTGCCCCACATACCTCCATTCCACCCATGGCTATTTCTGCAGTGGGTAGGGTTGCCAACCTCCAGGTGGTAGCTGGAGATTTCCTGGAACTATGGTTACCCAGGGATCTGCATTAAAATCTCACAGGCAGCCAGAATTGGTGTTCAGCTGATTTCTTCCTTGAGCTGTGTGAGAGGGGAGGTAGAAAAAAAGAGGCAAGCAAGCAAGCCTGCCAACAAGCCGGGTTTGCTTACACTTTACCATAACTATAGTTAAGTTTGCTGTCTGAATGTAGCCTGAGAGTCTTATGTGTTTTTACTCTTAGTTAATTACATCTAAAATACCTTTGATAATTCCATTGTTTTCCAATTCAAGAAGTAATCTCTGTCTTCTCTAAAGACTCTGGCAAGCATTTGACCCAAGCTGTTTCAGTGGCATGTATGTAGAATGTAATATCAAGAAATTCTGAACTGTGGCAGCAGACATGAATAGACAAATTTACTGGGTTTTTTTTAACTTCCAATCAAATTAACATATTTTTTATCAACCAACCAAAATGTGAAAATTGAAATTTTTCTATTTACCAATTTTCTTATCTTCACTCGTCTTTGGAGAAAGCCGCAGCTATACCAAGAACTTCTCTAAGAATGTTGGCAACTTTCCCAGGACTTCAAGGTTACTACTGTTTTAGTTATCATAAGCTAAAAAATAATATAAGACTACAGCTTGCAAGCAAAAACAGTTATAGGGTAATTTGGGAGAATGCAAAACAAAAATACACTAATGCGAAAAGTTCCTGAACCAAGTTTTTACTTAAATGACTTGCAGTACAATCCTAAGCAGAGCTATACCTTCTAACGTCATAGGATTGCACAGCTTGTTTACTCCTTTATGACATTTATTTTTCATCAGATTGACCGTTCCCAGTCAGTGCAGGAAGGTAGACTGACTCTCAGTGATTTTCCCTCTCACAGAGGCCTTTTATGCAGGGATGTTTCTCTGTGGTCACTCTGCCGACTGCTTTGGGGCTTCTTTTTGATTATGCATCCCTTTTCTGATCTTCAGAGGTCGCCTCACTCTCCCTATGCATTTTGCCCGCATTTTCCAGATTCTGGTTAAAACAGCATCTGAAAACCATGGGCAAATCGCGCGGGCTGAGCGAGGCGACCTCTGGTGGGTGGAAAAGGCATGCATAATTAAAAGGAAGCCCCTGAAGCAGTCCCGAGAGTGCTTTATTAAGGCCCGAGAGTGCTTTATTAAGGAGAAAATAGTTTGTGGAATTATAACGTAACAGAGCACATAAATAGCTTTTAAAAATTAATCTGAGAATATGCAGCAGTTGTAAGTAGTAGATGTTCCACAATAATTATTTTAGAATTTCTGGTGAGTTTGTTTTTGCTATTGTCATAAAGCAAAATTACATCAGCCATGTAATGTAAACACACAAATTGTGTATCTCTGATATGAACACACACAATGTTTTTTATTGTGTGGTTAACCCTCTACTATTGAAAATCATCATGACATTTCCTGCTTAGTTTGGACACCATTGACTTCAACGGGCTTAGAGTGGAGGAACTGTATAGGATTACATGGTTATGTGGTTAATTTTTGTAAGAGAAAAGGGAGTATAAAAATCATTTCCTTTGCCTTCATTATAGAGGATGGAATTAAAGATTTGATTGATGAAGGAATGCTACAGCTTGCAGACCATTTGACAGAACTTGAGGGAATGCCTGAAGCAGAAACTTTAGCTAAACTTTTGCTTGAGCCTAGCAAAGGCATGGGTGAGTACAAATCATAGCCCCTTATGTTGACCATTCTAAGATTATAGCTCATGAAGCAGAGGCATCCTTACTAGAAATCTACAGTTATTATTAGGCTATATCCAAAAGATTGAGGAATAGGCGGGGCTAGTTATATCAGGTTTGCTGTTGGCATGTGGGTTCTTGGGAATGGATTGTATTCCGAGTTAGATGAAATGTGTGAACCCCCCCCCCCAATTCTTGATTTGAATGAACACATGAAGTTTTCAGACCATTGATTTATTAAGGTCAAGTATTGTCTACTCTGATTGGCAGGGGCTGTCCATGGTCTCAGGAAGAGGTTTTTCTTATCACCTGTTACCTTATTTTTTTCAGCTGGGATTGAATTTTACACTTTCTACATTTAGAGCAGATGGTCAGCCACTGAGCCACAAACATCCCTCTCCCCAAATGTATAACTGTGTATTTTGCCATTATTTTAATCATACAAAAATCTTATCTGGAAATGTTATTAAAAAGGAAAAAATGGGGGGGGATGTATAATTTTGGCAGACCTTGCTCATCTGATCTGTATAAATACTAATTTTTTCAGTTCTGTTCAGAGATTCTGAGTAAAATTAAACTATTACCATTTATTCAGAAGATTGTGAATTATATTAATTATATTATATATTAATTCAGAGGATCTGGTAGAAGGGGTTTTCCAAAGCTGCTGAAAGAGTTGGTTATTAGACCACTTCTCAAGAAGGCATTTTGAAAATACCTTAATTTAATCTAATATTAATCCCAATCAGATATGGAAATAACTATTCAGACAAGCAAGCAAAAATAAACAGGACAATGAGATTCTAGAAAAACGTCCAGAATTTATGATAGGAATTAATTTTCCAAGGCAGACATTAATTTGAATGGAAAACCCTGATCCATATAATTCAGTTTTCTGTATTAAATGATACAGGTCTGTTCAAGGGCATCCTATTTGGAACAAAATATAAACAAAGATTTTTTGGGAAAACTCTGGCTGAAATAGGTAAGCAAAAAGAAAATTTGAAGCTGAAAGAAACCAGTCTACTGAATTTGAAAGTGAGTGAGGTGGAAAACAGGAATTTGACAGGATGCTCTCTGTAAAAGTGTCTCAGACAAATATATAAAAATCTTATGCTTGCCAGAAGATTGCTTATAATTTGTTTTGGCAGAATTGTCCAGTTCTATCTTGTTCATCTGACACTGGGCGTTAATGTACTAACAGTTACTGCAAGTCATACAGATAAGCTGCCTATTCACAAAAATGTGTGACTGTACTTTTGGGCTATTATCAGAAGCTGTCAATAAGTAATTCTGTCATATGAATTGACCAATGATGCTGTCATTTGGTTTTGTCAATGAAACAGAAGCGTTATCAGATACACAAAAACTTCAGTTAATAAGTCAGTTAACAGCTCCAGAAGGACAATTTCCCATTCCAGTAGAAGGTCAAATTGTTGGTAAGTTGAATGTTACTAATATGTTTTTTATGAGTTATGATCAAATTTCTGAAGATTGAAGTGCACATTGTTCAGTTTTTTTATTTTTATTAATTCATGCTAGTCCCACAAAAAAGGTGATGGATTAAAAAGTAGTTCTTCTACCTCCATTTCCCTTTGTCCTATGTATTCAGTGTAAGTTTTTGGGAGATGCATCTGGAAAGCCTGATATATTTGAACAGAGGCCTGACAAATCTGTGACTTCAGACTGCATGCAACATCCGAACAATTAAAATATTATGTAACCTGAAGAACTACAACATGGCAATCAGTTGAAGGCTAACACACACAGTCCCTTCCTCTGTTCAGTTTGTCTTAGTTTTTTTTTTTCCTCAGTGCCTTTGGAATGTCTTTCCACTTGAGGCTCTTCTGTCCTTACTGTCTTTTGGATGCCAAGCCAGCTCCAAGCTCTTGTTTTTTCAAGTTTTGAACTGCAGGATTACATGTTTTGTGCTCTGCTTCTGTTTTCTTGGGCTGCTTCTAGCCTGAGGACCATTTTACAGATACCATTAGGCTGCTGAATGTTCTTTTGATTTTTTTAAATTATCCTGACTTGGTTTTACGGCTTGTTCCAATACTGACATTTTTTTTTGTAGTCTTGTTTAAAGGTTTGATTTTTATAATTTTCCTACTTTGTGAGCCATCTTGGGCAGATTTCTAGAAAAGCAGCATTTTCTAAGCAAATAAATACCTCCTCCCCTCGAGGAAGGCTTCAGACTTTGCTGAGCAGAGTGGTTGGATCCACCCCCTTATTCTGACAGCTTGCAGTGCCATCCTTGAAGCACTTTCCTCTTCCCATACTGTCCGACCTGCCAGTTAGGATCTGCCGAACAAGCCTTGTTCGTTTTTGTGGCTTCTGTGCAGTCCCACATGGGACTGCGCATGCGCAGGGCCAGCCACGGAGATTAGAAAAGCTTATGGAAGAGTCGGCTCCCTAGGAGCACCCCCCCCTCTCCTGCCAACGACCAAGCCTTAACGGCCGTTCCCTGCCCAACTGTCATTATCGAGGGGGGGGCACTCTTCCCTCAGTTCTCTTTCTGCCGCCGCGGAGAGAACAGTGCTTCCCTATAGTGTCTGAGGTAAACCGGATCACTGTATTACCTTTTTTCAACGGAGGGAATACTTTTGATAGAGAAGAGTATTAGCCAAATGAAATGGCGCTTTTTAAGAAATGTAACTCGTGCGGCACAAAAATGGCTTCAAATGACGAACACCAGGACTGCCTCATATGCTTGGGAGAAGGCCTTATAGTAGTGTCATGCAGATCATGCGCCTTACTTACTGATAAATGCTGCCGAGATTGAGCAAAGAAATTAAAGGCAGCATTATATGAGAAAGCCTTCCAACCTGATACTGGAAAACCTTCTAATAACCCAATAAATAAGAGCGCCAAAGAGGTTACAGAAAACCCTAACAGGGCTTCATCTGAACCACCGGCGAAGAAACATAAAGAAAAACTAAACATTTATCAAAGGGCTCAGATGCGATAAGAGGGGGCTCTACACGTTCGGCGCCAGTGGGGCCGGCCATAACCGCAGCACTGGAAGAGGGGTTGAGAGATACCGCAAGATCCCTTTCCCCGTTGACACACTCACCGAGGCATCAGGAGCCATCCAGGAAAACCTGTCAGTCCCCGAGGGACATATCCAAGTCCTCCCATACCATCTCCCCTAAACAAAGGGGTCGTAGCCCATGTAAGAGCCTGCAGACTGCGGCAGCTACTGCTTTAAGGCTCCCTCCCACCCCATCACCTTCGGGGGTGGAGATTATCGATTCCTCTTCAGCTGAGGAGGATTTGGAGGCCCCCGATATTACGGCATCCGACTCAGAAGACATACCTGAGATAAGAATCCGAGAATGGGACCCTCGATTTCAATTCCAAGGCTGGAACCCGTGGGGTTTCTGCCCTCCACCATGGTACGCACCATGTCCATATGGGGGCTATCCGTACGTAGGCGACTACCGGCGCCATGACGACTTCCGACGACTTCCGACGCCATGCTGGAGGCGACGGCGGCTGACGTCATAAAGTAGGCGACGCCTACCGACGTCAAGATGCCGAAGCTGCTGGTCGACAGCCTGGAGCGACGTCAGAAAGATCGACCTCGCAGGCGAGAGGCCCACCGAAACAAAGACGCCTGGAATCACAGCCCATGCCTGAATTGGGACGAGAGGTCCCTACGCCATCGACGTCGATAGCAGCCGACGTCAGAGACACGTATGAGTCAACTTCAAGGCACAGGCAATTCTTCGAGGAAGGGGACTCCTCAGATGAAGCTGATCACGTATCAGAACTGGGTTCGGAGGACATGTACCTGCCTTCCCCAGGGGATACGGTGGGGAATCCCACCCCAATATCCTCCACAGAGGACATAAAGTTATTCTCAGAACTCCTGCAACGTATGGCCAAATCGTTGGGGCTAATGACCATTCAAACAGACCCCAAACCGTCGGACCCCATTATGAGGTGTTATCCAGTTCTGAACCAGGCGCAGCTAGATTGCCAATGGTTCAAGGGATAAAACAGACAGCTATGGCCACTTGGGTTAAACCTGCATCAGTAATAGCATCCATTAAAAAAATAGAGAATTTGTACGGAGTGGATGAGGAGGAAGGGCAGTTTTTATATAAACATCCTCCACCAAATTCAATTATCACAGATGTGTTAGCAGCGAGATACAGATCTGGATCACACTCTGCCCCCCTAGATAAGGAAGGGCGCAAGCTGGACGGCCTAGGGCGAAAATTTTATTCCTCAGCGGCCCTGGGCATTAGAATTGCCAACTTTGGTGCACTGTCAGGCCGATACCAAATGTCATTATGGGATAGGGTATCAGAAGTGATGGATGACTTACCTGAAGAAAAAAGGGGCCCTATTGATGTCCATACAAATAGAGGGGGGAAAATTGGGCAAGACTCAGATTGCTGCAGCCAGACACATGGCAGACTGCTCAGGTAGGGCCATTGCCTCGAGTGTAGTACTCAGGCCCCATTCTTGGTTACGGGCATAATCTTTAACACCTGATGTCAGAGCCAGAATTGAAGATATGCCATTTGAAACAAAAGCCCTATTCTGCGAAAATACTGATGAGGTACTGCATAACCTTCGGAAACAGAAGGCTACCGCAAAATCTGGCCCAACACTCTGGCCCATCATATAGGCCTCGACCTTATAATAGACAGCCTCAATCCTACTATACTAACAGGTTTAATAGAAGCCAATCCTGGGGCTATCAGAGGCAGCAACAATCCCAACAGCACTACCAGTCCAACCCTCAACAGGGTAAAAGATACAACCCCAGAGGGAAGGGCAGGAAGGGGGGATACCCCCCACAAGAACAAGCTAATAAGAAAGGTTCAGCATGACTAGAGGATGGTTTGTTAGTTGATAATTGTTCTTCAGTTCCAATGTTTGGTAACTGTCTCTCTAAGTTTTACAGTAAATGGTTACAAATTTCGAAAGACTCATGGGTATTGAATATAATACAACAGGGATATTTTATTGAATTCTCTTCTTTCCCTATAAATATGTCTCAACCTCCTGTAACAGGGACACCACAACAAGAGTTGTTAGAGGAGGTCAACTCCCTATTACAGAAGGGAGCAATTTGAGCCCTCACACCCAACGAGAGTCAGATGGGCTTCTACTCCCGATATTTCCTGATTGAAAAAAAGGGAGGAGGGAAGAGACCCATCTTGGATTTGAGAGCCCTGAACAAATTTGTGCAAGTACGCAAGTTCAGGATGTTGTCCCCGCAACAGATCTTACCCCTACTATCCCGAGATATGTGGTTTGCAGTTTTAGATTTAAAAGACGCATATTTCCACATTGCCATCCATGCAGACTGTAGAAGATACTTGAGATTCTCATGCGGGGGAATAAATTACGAATATGCAGTATTACCTTTTGGTTTATCTCCAGCTTCTAGAGTGTTTACTAAGGTCATGGCAGAAGTGATAGGGTACCTAACACTACAAGGTTGCTGCATATTCCCTTATCTGGATGATTGGCTAATGGTAGCTAGCTCCCAAGATGAACTGTCATGATCAGTCATGATCACGACCAGTACTCTTACAGAACTGGGATTGGTCATCAATCTCCAGAAATCACGCCTCAATCCAACCTGAATTATAGATTTCATAGGTGCAGTATTGCATGCAGACCTACAGGTTGCATTCCTGCCTTTACCAAGGGTCAGATCGATACAAAAGTTGATAACATATTTCACACGACAAAGGTTTCAGAAGGCAGTGACAATTCAGAAACTCTTAGGTCTGATGTCCTCGACCACGGCAGTGGTCCCCTACGCGAGCCTCCAAAACTGGTTTTTAAGAGCCTTTACACTGAATGTGGACCCTCAAGAGAAGAAATTATCTATCCCTAGGGTGATCATTAAATCCTTGAGTTGGTGGTTAGAGGAGCATAACCTCCTAAAAGGTGTGAAATTTGGTGTCAACTCTCATGATATGCAAATTTTTACAGACCCCTCTTTAGGAGGTTGGGGGGCCCACACTGAATCCCTTATAGCTAAAGGACGATGGACCATGAGGGAAACTAAGCTGCATATGAACATATTAGAGATGAAGGCGATTAGATACGGCCTTTCTTCTTTTTCAGAATTCCTTACAAACAAGGCTGTTCTCATCGCCACAGACAACACAACCTCAAAATTCTACATAAACAAGGGGGCACGAATTCATTAGCTCTCTGCAGAGAGGCTACCCTCATAAGGGAGTGGGCAATCAAACACAATGTATCCCTGTCAGCAATTCATATTGCGGGCCGTTCCAATGTCATGGCAGATGCCTTGAGCAGGGACATGACCGAGGACCACGAGTGGTCCATTCCAATGCAATTTTTACGACCCATCTTCCACCAATGGGGTTGGCCAGAAATAGACCTTTTCGCGTCAAGCGAAAATGCAAGATGCAGGCTGTTCTGCTCGAGGGCAGCGACAGCGACAGAGAGAGGATCCCTAGGGGACGCTTTCCAAATGCCTTGGTCAGGAAGACTACTATATGCTTTCCCGCCCATCCCCTTAATACACAAAGTATTAGGAAAAGCCCTTCAGGACAAGTCACACTTTTGGCCAAAGAGACCATGGTTCCCCATCCTTTGGAATGTGACAAAACGCAATTACATCAGCCTTCCGAACTCCCCACACCTCCTAACCAGAGGAGGAGTACTCCATCATGATCCATCCTCGCTACACCTAGTGGCTTGGAGAATCAAACATTAATTGGGTGGTCGGATAGAGTAGCTCATGTGTTAGTCTCAGCGCGTAAGCCATCTACCAGAAAGGCATACGCTCACAAATAGTCAAGATTCTCTAAATGGGCTAGGGAACAAGAAATGGGACCGCAAAGTTGCACTTTGCAGGCGGTATTTGATTATCTTTTGTCCTTAAAGGACTCCGGTCTCTCGAATTCTTCGATCAAATGTCACTTGGCTGCAATATCATCATGCCGTGAAGGTATGAATGGAGCATCTTTATTTTCCAGTAAATTATGCAAAAAGTTTTTAAAAGGATTGGAAAACTTATTTCCACAGGTGCATACACCTATTCATCAATGGAGTTTATCCTTGGTGCTATCACACCTGACAACCAAACCCTTTGAACCCATGGGTTCTAGTGACATGTCAGTAATATCTTACAAAACGGCCTTTTTAATAGCCTTCACATCGGCCAGGAGGGTTAGCGACCTCAGAGCCCTAAGGGTAGACCCACCGTTCACAAAAAAGTTTCCCAACAGAGTGGTCCTACGACCTAGTCTGACTTACCTTCCTAAAGTGGTGTCTAAATTCCATCTTTCACAAGATATCACCTTACCTGTATTTTTTCCAAACCCAGAATCACCATCGGAGAGACAACTTCATTCACTCAATGTACGCAGGGCACTACTTTTCTACTTAGATAGAACCAGATCATTCAGAAAGGATAATAACCTTTTTATTTGTTTTAGTGGCCCAAACAAAGGTAAGGTGGTGTCTACACAAACACTATCACGGTGTGTGGTTTCAGCCATTAAATTGGCATACCAGACAGCAGGGGTAGATTGTCCACTACATCTGCACGCACATTCCACAAGGGCTCAAGCGGCATCAGCAGCCTTCGCTTCTTCAGGAGACGTTGCGGAGATCTGCAAGGCTGCAACGTGGTCCACGCCGATGACTTTCATCCAACATTACGCAGTGGACGTGGATTCCAAGGCCGACGCAGCTGTGGGGAAAGCAGTTATTCCGTTGACCATCACACACCCACCTCCACAGTAAGTGAGCTTGCTATTCTCCCATGTGGGACTGCACAGAAGCCACAAAAATGAAAAACAGTGTTGCACTTACCTGTAACTGTTGTTTGTTGAGTGGTCTTCTGTGCAGGCACACATCCCTCCCTCCTTCCCCGCTGTGGGATGACACCGTAAAAGAGTGTACTTCCCGCAGCGGCGATTGGAGAACTGAGGGAAGAGTGCCCCCCCCCTCGCCAATGACAGTTGGCCAGGGAACGGCCGTTAAGGCTTGGTCGTTGGCAGGAGAGGGGGGGGCGCTCCTAGGGAGCCGACTCTTCCATAAGCTTTTCTAATCTCCGTGGCTGGCCCTGCACATGCGCAGTCCCATGTGTGCCTGCACAGAAGACCACTCAACGAACACCAGTTACAGGTAACTGCAACACTGTTTTTCTCTGCGCCCCAGCCCTTTTCCTCTTCCCATACTGTCCGACCTGCCAGTTAGGATCTGCCGAACAAGCCCTGTTCTCTGCTCCCCAGCCTTTTTGGAGGTGAGACAAGTGGCTAGCAGAGGCTGCACTGTTTCAATGGTGGTAACTCACTTGTGGAACACCCTTCCCCTTAAGGCTCACCTGGTACTAAATAGAAGACTGCGGAAGTACCAGATAGAACAGACTGGATACAAAAGATGTTAGAATTGATGGAGATGGCAAAACGTACAGCATTGATAAACCAAAAAGATAACATTCAGTTTATGGAGAAGCTATTGTGAAAATGAATTTCAAATGGGGATGTTTAAGGGTTATTCATTGATCTAATCTCTTTTAATAAATTTTTACTATTACTTTTAGGTAATCTCTTAATAATGACTGAAATAGTAATGTTTTATCATTTAATGTAATATTGGGATTAGTAAACAAATGCAAAAGAATATTCAATTTATTTTATAGATGGAGTGGGGGTGAAGGGGAAGTCAACAATGTTAGTTTTTATTACAAACTAAAGAATATAATCAGCAATAATATTTGTTTTTTAAATGATAAAGAATTTCTTTTGGCTGTTGTTATGTTGGACTATATGATATGGAAATAAAAATATTTTTTTTAAAAAAGGCTCACCTGGTACCTATCCTACCCTCCTTTAGGTGCCAGGCCAAAACGTATCTTTTTAGCCAGGCTTTTAACTCAGGGTTGATCTTTTAATTTTGTAGAATGGAGAACTGTTTAATCAGACTTGTTTTTAAGCTGCTTAGTGTTTTTATTCTGCTGTATGCTCATGCTGAATTTTTAATGTTGATTTTTTAATTTAAACAATTAATAGTTTACTGATTGTTAACAACATTTATGATGTTTTATGTGTGTTGTTATGTTTTACTTTGTAAGCTGCCTTGAGCAGGCTTTCTGGAGAGGTAGCATTGACATTTTCTAATAAAATAAATCCTAATTAGAATGATACCCTTCTAAATCTATTAGTATCAATGAACTTCGAAGGTGCAACTTTCTTTAGGATGGCACTGTCATTGTGGATGTAATAAAATGTTCAAGAATGTGATGGACTGGAATACATTACTTCCATGCCTCACAGAGCTAGAGTTGGTTAAGATAGGTTCTCTTTAATAGTAAAATAAAGGAATACAGAGGACATTTTTCTGATAGTAAATGGTTTCTCAAATCGTTTACTCCCTGTAGGTAAAATGGATGAAGAGCAAAGAGAGAAGAAAAGACGTGCTCTTGAAAATATAACATCAACTCTAAAACTTCTGGATCAAACTCAGGCTGAAGCTGGCCAGTCAGGTAGAATCTATGAGATAAATGCAGTAAATAATACAAAATATACTAACTGCTGTGACTGCAATGTCAGAAAATATATACTACTACAATAGCATGTACCCAGAAAAAAACACTGTGTTCATTTTTGTGGGAGATACTGTTTGTAAAAAAAGTTTTGTTTTCGTAGTGGAAGAAGCTAATGAAATGGCAAAGATGAGAAGGATCTTGCTTGCAGATCTGCAATCAAACTTAAAGGATCTTCAGCAAGCACAAGCTGTCGTCCCTAATCAACAAGTCCTTGGTGGGTACTTTGAGAAGGTAGACATGTTGGTTTGCAGAAGGAGAGCTAGATTTGAGTCTAGTAGCACCTTAGAGACCAACAAGAATTTCAGGATATAAGCTTTCAAGAGTCAAAGCTCTCTTCATCAGATACAAATAGGAATGGAGATCCTCGAGTTCTTATATCCCAGTCAGAAGGTGGGAGGGGTGTGGCAAAGAAAGGAGTCAGGATGCAAAGGTACAATGCAGAATGTAATCAGCTTGATTAGAGCAAGGGAATATATGGTTAGGGAGAGAAAAATAGCATCTGTAGTGAGATAAGAGTGCTCTGTCCTTATTCAGCGCTGGGGGTGGGGGGTTCCATTGTTCTGAAATCGTGAGTGAAATCGTGAGTGAAATCTCACGTTGTAATCTAGCTCTTGGTGCATAGTGTCACCATGACATCATAAATAAAAATATATTTAGTTATATTTATTATTATTACCGTATTTTTCGCTCCATAAGACACTTTTCCTCCTCAAAAGTGAGGGGAAATGTCTGTGCGTCTTATGGAGTGAATGTGTGTCCCGAGACGGACCCTAGCCCAGTCCATCCGGGGCAGGAGCCGAGCAGCCCAGATGGCCCGCAGAAGCTGGGGAAAACCAACCAGCTGGGCGCGCCGGAACAACATGAGCAGGTGTTCCCCGCCCCGATGGCCAGCTGGGAGGCGGGCGGGGCCGCCCAGAGCTGGCTGGGCGCGCCGGAACAACTCAAGCAGGTGGTCCCCGCCCCAACGGCCAGCTGGGAGGAGGGCGGGGCCGCACAGAGCTGGCTGGGCGCGCTGGAACGACAGAGCGGAGGTCAAGGAGGAGAGCGGTCAGGAGTCCTCTAGTTGACATCAGTCAGAGTGAGAAACCCTGGCTCCCATGGAGGAGGAGAGCGACTCAGATTTTTTCTTGTTTTCCTCCTCTAAAAACTAGGTGCGTCTTATGGTCAGGTGCGTGTTATGGAGCGAAAAATATGGTAATTGTGTTTATTTATACATGCTTTGGGGCCAAAGAAGCCCCCAAAGCAACTTACAATGAAGAATACAAATGTACACAAGATAACAATTGAATAAAAAGGAAGGTAGGAGGTAAACTAATAGCACAAAGCATAAAAACAGTCAGTTCCAGTGAAACAAGGAGTCTTCATGCAGCATCTGCATGTACAGATTCACCAGATTCACTCTTTTTTTGGATGTTTGGGATTGTTGGGAATGTATGTAGACAAGCTCTAAGAGTACAAAAGCGTGTTCTGTTTTTCCCTCCGCTGGAATATGAGGCAAGTATACCTGCAGAAAAACAGATTTATTGTCTTGAAACGTATTGCTGACTATCTGTGAAGGCCAGACTTCTATTTTTTAAAATACGGATTAGCAGCATATGTGAAACTTTAATTTCACAATGGATTTGATTCAGAGTATAATATATATAAGCGTTTTTTCTCATGATGGATCAAAATTCTTGTGCTTTTTAAAGAAAAGAAAATCAGTGAGCTGACCCAAAAAAGAAGCTTCCTGACTTCAACACTGGGTTCAAATCTGAAAGATCTGAAAGAAGCCCAAGCTATTGCAGCTACCCAGCCATCAGAAATGAGTAGTAAGTACTCTGGATGCTTGCCATTATTATCTTCACGTTAGTTGATGTAATACACGTCCTGATACGCTGGATATCATACACAGGGTGTGAGGTGAAAGCCATGTTATAGGACACATGGACTAACTATATTTTACATAAAGCCACACAGAATAAAAGGCTTTTATTTTTCTTATCTTGAACAATGTTTTGGTATATGTCAAGATGTGTATTGTGAAATTGTGTATTGATGACCACTAAAAGGCCAAAACGCATCTGGTCAGATTTTGGTCATTATATGTGTTAGCATCAACTGTGTATGTATTGTCGAAGGCTTTCACGGTCAGAGTTCATTGGTTCTTGTAGGTTATCCGGGCTGTGTGACCGTGGTCTTGGTATTTTCTTTCCTGACGTTTCGCCAGCAGCTGTGGCAGGCATCTTCAGAGGAGTAACACTGAAGGACAGTGTCTCACACTGTCCTTCAGTGTTACTCCTCTGAAGATGCCTGCCACAGCTGCTGGCGAAACGTCAGGAAAGAAAATACCAAGACCACGGTCACACAGCCCGGATAACCTACAAGAACCAACTGTGTATGTGTTTGTAATATTTGTAACCATTCATTCTTTGTGCTTTTTAGGAAGCCTGCATTTTAGGCCCTGTGTTTTTAAATACTATTGTGTACATTATACAATAAAAGTGTATTAATTTGTTGTTACTTTAGATTGTATTTAGCTCAACCCCTTTGGATTCCCCGTTCTAAACTGTGTACATATACAGCCATTTATCACCACCCTAGTTTTGCCCTACCTTAGTTCTATTTTCTGTGGTTTTATCAGCTTAGATTTGGTTGCTAAGAACTTTAAGCACCACTTGATGATTTGGATCCCCCCCCTCCAGATAGATTGCATGGTTGAGACTGTTGTTGTTTTACCTAAAATTAAGGTTTAATTTGGGAGGAAAGACCCTACTAGCAGGCTAAGCAGCTAATCAAAAGCAAGTCACATGAAGGTTGAAACGGAAGGCAAGGAAAACCAGGATGAAAAAGATGTTTCTTGAGTTATAGAAGTGATGAGAAATGGTTGGGTGAGATGGCTATTGCTAGGTAGAGCCTACCAAATACTTGAGTTAATTAGTGTTCTGTAAAACAGTTCACACTGAGAAGAAAATTAATGATGGAAAGAATGCTTGCCTGCTTGCTTTAGACAGGTGGTATATTCAGAGAAATGTATAAGAAAGTGAACATGTACAAAAAAATCATGAATACGTCCATATACATATGATAAAATCATAGTATGTTTGAGTATTGTTTGGTGTCTAACTGCCAGGCCCATTTAAAATTAGAAGTGTTGACCCCAGAGCTAAAAAGATTCCCCACTTACATTACAGAAAAGGTTAGTTTATATTTGTGGTATTGGCTTGGTTCTTGAATTATTTTACTGGCTTTTTGGTATTGTCTTTTGTTATTAGATACCTCAAGCAGGTTCTGAAGTGGTAGCTTACAGTTTTTCTAAATAAGTAAATAAATAAATGATAAATATAAAGGCTTTGTTGTATTATCTAAATGTTCTTTTTGTATAATAAGGTGTAATGATTTTATACTTAGTCCTCAAAGAATTCACACTTCAAGTAATCATTTGTTTTGTACATTATTTCTGTTTGTATATTTTTGAAGTTATTCATTCATACGAGGGATAATTTCTGGTGTTAGGTTGCTTTTTTCCACATTTCATATTGCAGGTAGCACTTGTTGAATTATTTTAAAATAGGTACATACACAAAAAAATTCCTCTTTTCACAGAGAACAAAGTAAAAGAGTTACTGCAAGAAAGAATAGCATTAACTGCTTGTCTGGAGGAAAATCAGGAAGAGATACAACAAGCAAAGTCTCAAGTCGCAGTACTAGCAGGAAAAAGTAAGCAAGGTAAATGCAGAGCAAAATAAGTTCAAAAAAGTTCACATACACTAGATATCTCATCAGTAAAGTAACAAAATGTCTGTACCCACAGCAGTTATATTGGTCACTTAAGTTTTAGTAGCAGTGTGACCTTGCTACAGATGAAGGGGGAAAAAATCATAGATCTAGGCGTGTTCAATAGTATAAGAGAAACATGTTTTATAAGATGAAACATTTTCTACTTATGTTCGTTATTGTTTCATCCTGTCACGTGAAGTCCCGTTGCTACTGCTGCACTTTCTCTATAGCGGCACCAGCACTGGGAAAACCACAAGATCCAGTCCCTGTGTGGAAGACACCTATTAAATAAAAAATGTAAAGAAGTCTTGTGGCACCTTAAAGACAGACAGACACAAAGCCACTGCTCAACTGCTGTTTAAATCTTATGCACTCGGTATCATATCAATACTTTAAAGACATTCCAGCGAGAGTTGACCCAGGAACACACCGAGTAGGGAAAGCATTTCATTTCCCCCCTTGTCACTGTTGGCCTTGAGCAGCTGCTAAATGGTGAGCTGCAGCAATAGGGGAGGCATGGACGGCCTGCAAAGTAGCAGTGTGGGGGGGGGCATGGGAGACAGGAGTCATGGGGCCTGCAGTGGCTGCCCCTCCCCTCCTCTCCTCTCCCCTCCCCTCAGTGTCACTTGGCAGGTCACCTTCCCCCACCATTCAACAGCCACCGATGCTTCCCCTATCTTCTGCCAACTTAGTGGAGCTTTTGGAGAGGGGGGAGGTGCCTGCAACTGTTCTGTGACATGCTACATTTGAGTAGTCTCTCAGTGAACAGGGTTGGGTCTCTTGCATGTAGCCAAACAGCTTCTCAAGGAGTTAGTTCCCAACTCATGATGGATGAGAAGAGAGTATGCCAAGCTGGCAGATGTACAAACAACTATAACATAGAACAGGTTTTAATCTAATTTCCTCCTAATATAAGGAGCCCCGTGGCGCAGAGTGGTAAGCGGCAGTACTGCAGTCCAAGCTCTGCTCATGACCTGAGTTCTATCCCGACGGAAGTTGGTTTCAGGTAGCCGGCTCAAGGTTGACTCAGCCTTCCAACCTTCCGAGGTCGGTCAAATGAGTACCCAGCTTGCTGGGGGTAAAGGGAAGATGACTGGGGAAGGTACTGGCAAACCACCTTGTAAAACAAAAGTCTGCCTAGTAAATGTTGGGATGTGATATCACCCCATGGGTCAGGAATGACCCGGTGCTTGCACAGGGGACCTTTATCTTTTTACCTCCTAATGAATCCAAAGAATTCCTTAGACAAATAGATTCAGTGGACAGATTATCCACACAGTTGTCCAGTGAATTTCTGCACCCTGGAAGGCATTCATCCTAGAATCTTTCCCCACTGATTCTAGATTGGGGAGCTGTATCTATTAATAGCTAACAATAGTTTTGTAACTTGAAGATAATATTGAGGCATTAAAGTTGAATATACATAGTTCTTTATCAGTAATATGTATGGCTGGCCCTTTTGATCTTGTATCATGTACTTGTATTATTATTTTTCCAATTGTTCTAATCATGATTCATTGAAGAAAAGCTATGCTTTTGATAAGGTCCTTTAACTTCCTTATTTACTGAAGTCTTAATTTTTTTCACAGCAGACTATAATTCTTTGGTGGGATTCGAGATTAAAAGTAATTTATTTATACATTTTAAGCTTAAAATTCTAAACTTTCTCACTTTGTAGAGGAAGTAAATGAGCTCTCAGAAAAAAGAAAGATGTTACTTACTGAACTGGAAAAAAATGTGAATGATTTGGAAGAAGCGCTGGCGCTTGCAGCTTCTGAGCCTAGCAGCATGAATGGTAAATACAATCTTTGTATGTTTTCGCTTGTTGTCAGGATTGTATCACATGTTAGTCACAACATGCAGGAACCCAAGCTAGGATTATGCAGATGGAGGAATAAGGCCTTGTGGAGATAGGTAGCCTAGTTCCCAGTGAACCCCTTTGAGTTCTGTGCTGCTGAGAAGCCAAAACATGATCTTTAATCCAGACATTACGATTACCAGGGGCACAAGGAAAATTTGCCCGTCTGCATTTGCCCGATAGCCAGCGGGGTATATGGGTAAGAGCGGCGTACTCTAATCTGGTGAACTGGGTTTGATTCCCCACTCCTCCACATGGAGCCTACTGGATGACCTTGGGCTAGTCACAGTTCTCTCAGAACACTCTCAGCCCCACCTACCTCACAAGGTGCCTGTTGGGGGAGGGGAGGGAAGGCGATTGTAAGCCACTTTGAGACTCCTTAAAGTAGAGACAAGCGGGGTATAATAACCAACTCTTCTTACAAAGGTTTCCCAAGTGCATCCTTCCATATAAGCAATTAACTGTCAGTCACTCATGAATAAAAATAATGTTGGAGTTCAAGACAACACTGCAGTGGGGGCAAAATCCACCAACCTTTTGTTATAATGGTGGCCTTCCCCAGTAGGGATCTTATAAGAATGCAGCATGCACACAGTCCCTGCCAAATGCTTGTCTTCCACCTCCATCCCACTCCAGATAGCAGACTCTTCACTAGTTGTATGACATTTGCATAGCATCTGCATGATAAGTCATTCCTTATAAAATAAGCCTATGGTGGCTGACTCCTCACTGGGTTGCTGTTTATGGCAATGTGGTTCTTAGCTAGAATTCTCTATGAAAGGCCAAACAAGCAGCATAGAGGCTGAGGCCCTCCCCTGTGGCTTCCTCTCAGCACTGGTATTCAGAGGTTTTCTGTATCTGTATATGGAGTTAAGGGATGCCAGTTAAAAATGGATCCAGTGCCTAGGAGCTGTCCACAGATGAGGAGCTGTGAAGGCAGGCAAGGAGGCAGGCAAAACCCTGGAGAATTAGGGCTCGTTCAGCAGTGCAGGGTGGAACACAGAATGTTGCAACAGCAAAGGTCATACTTGAAACTGAATAACTTTATAGGATTAGTTGTCCCCATCCTCCCTGTTGCTTGAATGGGAATCCCGTTCCTGCCAAGACTCAAAACTCAGCTCCCCAATAAGGTTAGATGACTGGATACCCTGAGCTGCCATTTATGTGCTCCTCCTCCTCTTCCTCCTGGCTTCTGTTTGAGACTGCTGCAGCCAACATGCTTGGGGTCCTGGGGGGAGGGGGGACAAACATGACCATAGGGGTTCTGG
Organism: Euleptes europaea; assembly: GCF_029931775.1. Classification (NCBI taxonomy): domain Eukaryota; kingdom Metazoa; phylum Chordata; class Lepidosauria; order Squamata; family Sphaerodactylidae; genus Euleptes; species Euleptes europaea. The sequence continues at coordinate 62,275,771 of NC_079322.1, forward strand.
AAGCAGACAGGTCCAGTCAGGGGTTCCTGGCTCTCCATGTTCACCAGCTCCCAAGATGGTCTCCTGTTGTGCCCTGAAAGTCCTGAAAGTCTCAGGATATCTGGACAGTGGAGGGGAGGGGGGAGTGTAGGCCTTTCATGACTGTGGCACCTAATCTTTTTGAACGTCCTTCCCAATGAGAATTATCTGGCAGGTGCTCTTCTAGATTTTTAAAAAAAAGAACTTCTAAAAACCTTCTTGCTCAGGAAGGCTTTTGTTGCTTTATTGTAGTGGTTAAGGCTGCTGATTGTGTATTATTATTAAGCTGCTGTTAACTGTTCACTCTGCTGTATGTATTTATTGAATTTTTAATATACTTTGATCAGTGAATTGTGGTTTACTGTTTGTTATGGGCTGCAGCCGTCTTTAAGAACTCAGGATGATGAAGTGGGGCATAAACATTTAAATAAATAAATGTGGCATAGTTGCTTCAGAGTACATTTTTGGGGGTGCAGGTTATTCATCTTAAGGTAAAATGTGAAGTATAAAATATGTAATTTTAATAACATGTAGACTACATGTACAACATATTCCCATTTTCTCAGATGAAAAGATAAAAGAGCTAACAGAGCAAAGAAACCTGTTGGCTGCAAGTCTAGAGACAAACCTACAAGATATGGAAAAGGCACAGGCTTATGTTCTAGGGGTAGCAGAAGAAACCAGACTTAAGCGTGAGTGCTCTTTGATTTGTTGTGCATTGGAAATGTCATTGATAGATCATATTCTGCATTTTTAAAATGTTCCACAAATACAATTTAACAGTCTTATTACTGTAACTACTACAAGGGTATCCACACCAGTTAATAATAATCATGCATATTAATAGCTCATTCTTTAATACTCCTCCTATTCAGTAAAAATTAATTTGGATGGGTTTCTCCTCTCTTCAGCTCACCTCAGAAGCAGCTTGCTTTTTCTGAGTTTTCCTAGAGAATTCTTTAAGAAAAACTCAGGACTTTCTGAGAATTTTTTATACGAAAGTGTTAAAAAAGTTAACAAGGGAAGTATGTCGTACGGTCCCTAACAGTCGTCCATGCATTCTCAAACCAAAATACTTACCCTTGAGCAAAGTGAGATATCTATATGAAAGGTGGGATTTGTAGGGAGGGGTATGTTAGCTAGTGGTGGCATAAGGGGTCAAACCCAATTATGTGTCAGGCTCAAAATTGAGCTATCTCATATTCCAGTTTCCTTCAGTTCCAAAATTTGCCCCCGTCACTAGTCAAAATTGCAGAGTTAGGCAACAGTTTTAGCCAAAGTGCTGAAAAAAATGCCTTGCCTATCTGTCAAGATGTTGCATTGGCAAAGAAAAGCAGGAGAAGAAATACAAGGGTGATGTAGGAATTAGAATGTTGGACTAGAGTTGGGCCAACCCAGGCTGAAATTCCTACTTGCCATGAAATTTACAGAATGAAGTTGGGCCAACCTTTCTTTCTCAACCTAAGCTGTGTAACAAGATGATTGTGAGGGTAGATGAAGGAGAGGAGAACCATGTATACTGCCTGGAGCTCCTTAGAGGAACAGTGGGATAGAAATATAATAAATAATAATAATGATACTTGGCCGGACCATTAGTATCAATCCGACTGCCAGCAGTGCTGTTATGTCTTGGGGGCTAGACTGTATACAGCAGCCAGCACATAATAATTTTCTATAATATAGTATCATCTATTTTACTGTTTATAATGCAGATTAACATACCTATAAGAGCAACATTTAAGGGATAACAGTACCATATTTTGTGTGTAAAGTGCTGCCAAGTTGCAGCTGACTTATGGTGACCCCAGCAAAGGGCTTTCAAGGCGAGCGAGAAGCAGAGGTGGTTTGCCATTGCCTTCCTCTGCAGTCTTCCTTGATTGTCTCCCTTCCAAGTACCAACCATACTTAGCTTCTGAGATCTGACGAGATTGGGCCTTATCAACAGTACCATATTAGCAGCTGATAATTGTGTTCCAGCTTGAAAATAATATTGAGGCATTAAGCTTGAATATACATGCTTCCTTGTGAGCAATATGTATGACTGGCACATTTGAGAAAAAAACATTTTCACATTGAAACTTTGCTGTGTATGGTAAATATTGTGATAGAATTGACCTTGGTTTTGTATCATGTACTCCTGATATTTCCAGCATTATTGCGAATCACGATTCATCAAAGAAAAGCTATACTGATGTTGAATTCCTTGTCCTTTTTTGTTAACTGAAGTCTTAATTTTTTTTACAGCAGAATGTTTGTTTTTCATGTGATTTCAAATGTACAGTCAATATATTTATATATTTTCCCTCAATTTTCTAAAACATTTTCTCACACAGAGGAGAAAGTTAATGAACTCTCAGAACAAAAAAAGACCTTGCTTGCTAATCTGAAATCAAATTTAAAGGACTTGCAAGAAGCACAGGCTCTTGCAGCTATCGAACCTAGCACTGTGAACGGTAAATACAATCTCATTATCAGTGTTATATCATACGTGAGTCATACAATACACAGAACCCAGGCTGGGTTCATGCAGATGAAGGGATCGGGCTTTGTGCATATAGGTTGCCTAGTTCCCAGTGGATCTACTTGAATTTTGTGCTGTATTTTGGTACACAGCCGAGAAGCCAAAATGTGATCCTTAATCCAAACATTATGATTACTAGGAGCAGAAGGAAACTTTGCCTGTCCCCATTACAATGGTTTCCCAAGCTCATCCTTCCATATAAGCAAGTTACTGTTAGTCACTCATGAATAAAAATAATGTTGCAGTTCAGGAGAACACTGCAGTGGGGGCAAAATCCCCCAGCCTTTTGGGATAATGGTGAACTTGCCCAGTGGGGATCTCAAAGGAGTACAATGTGCACATGGCCCCTGATTTTCACATTGCTTCCTTGTATAATCATGTATGGGTGATCGCAAAAGGAGCAACTGCTGCATATAACAGCAAATCAGAAATTAAGAGTATTAAAAGAAATTTCTTTTAGTCTTTACAATAAATACTACCAATAGAAATATCCAGGTATTGAAGTTCCTTGTGACATATTTTCAAAAATGAAAAAAAAAAACACCTTGCTATGAATACATGTTTCAGTGTATCAAGCTAATTACAAATGAAAACATTTTAATAAAAAGTGGCCATAACTGCTTTCAGGATCTGACTGTATGAGTGCAGTCCTGAAAGGGAGGGGGTTATCCATGACAGCTGGGAGCAGCAGAGCTGCGCCTCCTCCTCAGAGGCTTCCTGGCCACCATGGATACAAAAAAAACCTTTAAAAATAAAATTACAGGGAAAGGGGGTGTGGGGAAGCCCTGTTGATAGAAAGTGGTGCAGCTCTGCCACCACTCAAGGGGGTGTTCTCGGGGTGACAGAGCTGTGGAAGCTGGCTAAAGGCAGCTCCACCCCCGGGAACGTCCCCCGCCCATGCCAGCGCAGGCTTTCCCTTCGGGGAAAGCCCTGCTGGCGTGGCTGTGTTGGCGATGGGGGCTGGCGGTGCCTAGCAGTGCCCAGATGCTGGCGTGTCTGCCACCTTATTCCGTGATAACGCTAGCACAGGCTCATGCAGGCTCCAAAGGAGCTTCAGTCCCCCACTTCAGAATTGACTGTAAGGAATCTATTTTGAAAGAGCTGCATTGTTACCAGTTTGTTTCTGGTCTCCGTTCAAAGGGCTGGTTCTGATCTTGTATTGAGAGTACCGGATTTAAATATGTTACATATGGAAATACATATTTATTCAGAATCGCACATTTTCATGTGGAAGTGGTAGGTGGTGATCAATTTTCATCAGAGAATAGTATATATGTGTGAAGAAAATGTAACCACCTTCCCTCCCTGCATATATTACTGTGTTCCACTGTTTCAACTCTTTTTCATAAATCCTGTCTCACTTCCGAAATCCAGCCCTGCAGAAATGGAAAAAGGTGTTCCTTAATGTGGATGTCAAGTGATCTTGAAAAAAAAAGGTTTAGAGTACCAAAGTTTTAGCGTGATGGGGCAGGAGAGGAGACTCCTGTAGCTTGACCTTCATGTACCTCTTCCCAAACACTCTCCCTTCTTGCTTTACATTGTGGAGGTCCTGCTGTGTCTCTCCTTATCCCCATCCCATTTCCAAATTGACCAGTGTGGTTCCTCAGACAAGGGGTCACAGAGTTAAAGGCTAATGTAGTTGATTTGGTTTTATCAATGCCTTGCATTTTACTGCTTGTTTGGGGCTTTAACCATCTGTATCAGCTCAGGATAATGAAGTGAGAGCAAACATTTAAATAAATAAATTCTTATTTCTTTAAATATTGCATAACTGTTCTGTAGTGCATTTGCTTCATTTAGAGTATTTGTCAAAAAGCAAATAATGAATATGAATGCAGTTCTTAATATATACTAAATGTGCAAGGTCTTCCCATTTCCTCAGAGGAAAAGGTAAAAGAGCTAACAGAACAAAGAAAGCTGTTGTCTGCAAGTCTAGAGACAAACCTACATGATCTGCAAAAGGCACAGGGTTATGTTCCAGATCTAGAAGAAAGAAGACTTAAACGTGAGTGCTCTTGTCATTCATTAGAAAAGTCATCAGGGATTAATTAATTAATTAAAATCTTTATACTCTGCCTTTCCTTGTGGCTGAAGGCAACTTTGAACCCCCAATTTAAAACATGCAGTATGAAATAAAAGCCCCAGCACCACTGCGAGCATCAGAGGCTCTCCTCAAATCCGAATGATAGTTGTGTGGATCCAGTGAGGCAATGACAGGCAAAATCCAAGTCAGAGAAAAACTTAGGACTGTAACGTTCATCTTCGTGGCTTCTGTGCAGTCCCACATTGGGATTGCGCATGCGCAGGGAAGCCATGGAAAAGATTTCCAAAGCTTTCTAGCAGACAAGGAGCGCCCCTCGTCCCTCTGGCAGTTAACTGCCAAAATGGTCACCTCACCATAGAAATTCATAGAAATTCGTCTTCTGATCCCAGCCAATAAGAATTTGGGCAACATCTTTGTATCATACATGCACTGTTCAATAGGAATTACTCCCTATGTAGGACTGCAGACTTGATCAAATGTGTTTAAGATTGTAATGATAACTTTGAAATGACCGTTTTTTCCAGAGATGGAAATAAATGAACAATCTGAGAAGAAAAGCCGGTTGCAAGAGAGATTAGAATTAAATCTGAAAAATCTACAGGAAGCGCAAATGCTTGCAACCGCACAACCAAACAGTATGAGTGGTAAGAACGGTGTCTTAAGTTATTGTTAAATAGAAATACTGAGTGTCAATTTTAATTGATCTGATAACCAAACCTGGTAGAATGCACAGGGTATGAAATAGGTTTTAAGAATTTTGTGATCAGTTCAGCAAAAACGTTTGAGTTTAGTCATTGGCTAAAAATTATATTTTCAGCTTATTTAGGAATCTAAGGATGACTTTGCATAACACTGCTGCCCATAACACAAGCATTTGATTTGCAGTTACTTGTGAGAAAAGTTTCTAAAGGTAGGAGCTGCTGGCCTTGTTATTCCCCCGTGCAGTTTAGTCACGTACAGCAGTGATAGATATACAGTCAGCATTCAGATAATACATACTATACAGTGGTAAAGTTCACAGTCCTGTTTCCTTTATAAAAAGAACCTTCCTAATATGTAGGCGTGCTGTATCATTGGAGCCCCCATCAAAGTGGTACAACCCAGATATAGGCATATTCTGTGACCACTAGGCATGCCATTTTCTTCTATGTAGCGTGATGCTTAGAGTATAGTGTTTTTCACACTCATTTGGGTTTTCTAGAGTGATGTTCCCTCTTTTCCCCCAAAGATCAGAGGGGTGGAAAAGAATGTACCTTACAGTAGAAAACTGTAGTGGTTTGTATCCTACTGCCTTCAGTCAGCCATGTTTGAAATTTTTCTCTGTCCTAAGGAAGAAGGCTTCAATCTTGACTAGAGTGATGGTGTTCATTTAGCCCTCTCTGCAGGAGCTCCACCCTCCACAACCCACGGAATAGCATATACATGGAGTATACTGAATGTTCAATAGACAACATATAATTACTAAGTCATATTATTGACAATTACCAGATGTTATTGCTTATATGTTTCAGAATTGTGTTGTATGTAGTTATTTCAAAGTATATTTCTGTTGTGAGGTGACTTGACGTTATTTTTGTAGAGCTTAAGCTACAAGAGCTAATTTTAGAACGCCAAAATTTGACTGCAGAATTAGAAGCTGCTGTGCACGTTATACAAGGAATGCAACGTGGTGAGTACAGAATAAATTACCTTGATTTTAAACAGGCACCTTTTCTGCATATGGCTGTAATGTTGTCAGCCTAATTGATTTAAGCAGCAGGTTTGATAAAAATGTGCTAGACCCAAGTCTATTGAGTACTTTTCATATTTTATCAAAATGAGTTAAATTGTTGTAACATAGAAAGTTACTGTATTAGCCCACCAACAGTGATACAAGAGGTATTAAGCATAGCCTCCTTTTTGCTACTAATTAACAGCCCAATCCTAAGGGGGGGGGATAGATAGGCAATGGCTGGAAACAGCACAGCCATGCTGCCTCCTGGAGCCTTCTCAGCCAGAAAAATAATAATCAAAACAGCATTTTAAAACAAACCCTGTGAAACTCACCCACTGAGTTTTATGGGGCTGTGCCAGCTATTTTGCAGTCGTGAATGACGACTGCAAAATGGCCCGTTCCCAGGGTGAAAGGGGTTTGGAAACTGCCTAAAGGCAGCTCCACCCCCAGGAATGCCCCCCTGGGGGAAAAAAATTGATGATATACGGGGCTCACGCTACTGTGCCGCTCCCCGGCACTGGTGTGAGTCACCCTGCTCTGGCATCCGTAGCACTCTGGATGTTCCAGAGTGGCCCAGATGCCGGCCCTGGGGTCATGTCGGCTCCTATGCAGCTCTGCCCCTCTTTAGGATTGTACAGTAAGAGATGCAAGATACTGGCACTCTGTTCTTTTCCTAATCAAAACATTCAGTGAGGGTGTCACAAAGGCCCTGGAGCTTAGCCTTGAAGTTCTCTGGATGGTCTTAGGGAGCCTATTTTTTGTAGACTTCTGTCCTAGATCATTGAAGCAGATGGTTGTGATATGTCAGTCACTTGAGTACTTTACTTTTCCGAATTATTTCATTTAGGTTATTTCTGCTATTTTCATAGGGTAGGATATATTCAGGAAAGGATATGTTCTCTTTTTTAAAAAGAGATACTTTTAAAAGGAACTTTCTCCATTTTATGTGACTCCATTATTATGAGGACATTTGAAAATATTTTCCAAGAAATTATTCTAAAACATTTCTATTTATAGAAAAGGAATTAAATGAGCTGTCTGACAAAAAGAAACTTTTATTGAAGTATTTGGCATCAAATCTGAACGATCTAAGAGAAGCCCAGGCTCTTGCGGTTGCTGAACCAGGCAGCATTGCTGGTATGTACATGGTGATTTCCCAGCTCTTTTTCTCATGGGCTTCTTTTTGTTCATTCTGGCTCCATACTGCTTCAGTTTATCCATACATTTTTATGCCTTTAGTCCCCCCCCCCCATTTTTTTCTGGCTCTTTTGAGACTGCTTTTACCCCAATCTTTTTCTGGAAGCTGATTTTGAGTCGGCTTTTTCCTAGTGCACAGTGTTTCTGTTGGTTTTCTTTTTCCCACCCACCTCCAGCCTACTTTTCAATGATTGGGCTGTCACCATCGTTAAGCCACTCCCTCCCCCTCTGCACTGAAGACAAGTGATTAGGGTTGCCAGCTCCGGGTTGGGAAATACTAGAGATTTTAGAAAGTATTATGTACCTATTACAAAGCTGTGTTGAAATGTAGTTATTTCAAAGAATATTAACATTTTGTTATGAAGTTGCCTGATATAATTTTTTAGAGCAAAAACTACAGGAGCTAACTGAACAAAGAAAGTATTTGGCTGCAGATCTAGATGCAACTATGCATCATATGGAAGAAGTACAACATCAAGAAAAAATAATAAAAAGCCCGGGTACGTGCAAGACAAATTTCCTTAACTTTCAAGAAGATATCTGAACTACATATTGCTGAGATGTTGTAAGCCTACTTGAAGTGAGTCTAATTTGTGTGAGAAATTTATTGTAATGAGACTGTTCACCTGGCAATTCTTCCTTGTCTTCAACCAGAGGAACTGGTTGGCCACTGTGTGAGACAGGATGCTGGACAGATGGACCACTGGTCTGATCCAGCAGGGCTCTTCTTATGTTCTTATGTTTATGGACTTCAAGCAGATTCTTACAAAAAAGAGAATTACCGTGTTAGTCCTCCAGAACATATTATTCATACAAGATGAATGTATGCTTTTTGCCTCCTATTTGGAAGCATTGAGTAATTTTAATTTTGTTTTCTGTACAAATCAAAAGATACTGAGAAGAGTTAGAGAGGACCTTGATTTTGCCTGGTAATCCTCTGTACTCACTATAGGAATTTTATTCATTATAGGTCTCATTCATAGATCATCATAGTTGATCTCTGTGATACTGTCAGTTACTTATTGTCAATGACCTCCAAATTACATTTGCTACATTCCCAGAAGGATTCCAAGTTGTTGTTTTTCTCTTTTCTAAACAACTGTGATGCAAATAATTATTTCTCTAGTTAAAGAATTAGCATTTTTAAATATCTTTGTTGTTTGTGTCTGTTATTTTTGTATAATTTAGAAGTATAATTCAAGACCAAATTCTAAAACATTTCTGTTTGTAGAAGTGGAATTACAAGAATTGTCTGATAAGAAGCAGTTGTTATTGGAAAAACTGCAATTGACTTTGAAAGAACTACAACAAGCTCAGGCTCTTGCATCTGCTGAAGGTGGCAGTGTCAGTAGTATGTATGCCAAGCTTTTCATCTGCAGTTTCAAATGTATAGACTTGTTATAAAGTTCCTTTATTTATTAAGTTTAGGTTCACTGTAGGGTTGTACAACGAAAATTGGTAAATTTCGGGTTCATTGGGCCTGATTTTTTTTCAGTAAGCCCAAAATAAGCTGAATACCCATACCAGTAGATATGGGTATTTGGCTTATTTCTGGGTTTTCCGAAAAAAAATTGGGTCCATTATACTCTGTAGGAATTTTTTCCCGAAGCTCCTGTGGGGGCATTTTTGGAGGTAGAGTTCCCAAATATTCAGGGTAGCTTCAAGGGATTCTCCTTGCATGAACCCCAATGTTTGGTGAAGAATGGGTCAGGGGGTCCAAATTTATGGGGTCCAGAAGGGGTTACCCCCTTCATAGAAATGCATGGTAAAGTCTACTATGTTTTTTTTATGGAGGAGGGGATCAACCCCTTCGGGATTTCATAAAATTGGACCCCCTGACCCAATCATCACCAAACATTGGGGTTCATGCAAGGAGAGTCCCTTGCAGCTACACGGTGAATTTGGTGACCCTACCTCGAAAAATGCCCCCCCAGGAGAATTTTAAAAGTACTTATTTGTCACAGTCTGTAATGACCGCTTCCCCTCACTAAAGAATTGTGGGAAAACTTCATTTCCCATGAATGTTTCCAGGCAGATACTTGTGATAACCTACTCTTTTATACATATCAGATTGATTCTAAAATAGTATTTCCTAGAAATGGAGCCATTGAGGAAAAATGGCGAGGGTAAAAAAGCTTTTAATTGTTGACTTATACTGTTACTAATTTGTTTTAAACTGCTGATATAATTACTGTTATTTTTCTGGTTTTATAGCTGCTTGTTCTCTGATTTTGGCTACAGATTGATTTGTGGGTGTGGGTGTGTTTGCTGCCATGACTTTTATTAGTTTATATTAGGTTTTATGGTTTGCATTGTTATTGTTTAATTTTACCAAGATTATAAGGTGCCTTGAGTATTTTAGAGAGAGACACAGGGTAAAACAAATCCGAATAAATAACAGTATAAAAATATTGTCGAAGGCTTTCACGGTCAGAGTTCATTGGTTCTTGTAGGTTATCCGGGCTGTGTGACCGTGGTCTTGGTATTTTCTTTCCTGACATTTCGGCAGCAGGTGTGGCAGGCATCTTCAGAGGAGTAACACTGAAGGGCAGTGTCTCTCAGTGTCAAGTGTGTAGGAAGAGTAATATATAGTCAGAAAGGGGTTGGGTTTGAGCTGAATCATTGTCCTGCAAAAAGTATCAAAGGTAATGTGCTAATCATTGTCCTGTAAGTATCAAGATAATGTGCTAATAAGGGTGTGGTATGTTAATATGGAACTATTGTATCCTGAAGTGATCTGTTAATGTGTGAAATCCAAAGCTAATCCACATGGCTATTGTGGACTGTAGTCTTTGTTAGTCTGGAGGTTTTCAGGACAGGAAGCTGCAGACTTGGCCAACCTGAGAAATCAGCAGTGGCTGAACATGGACTGACACAAACAGGACACAGGGTCTTATTCCAAGACACTGAAAGACTGGACAATTCTACCAACTATTTTTGTCAGATTGCACAGAGAAGCCATTGAAATTCATAAACATCAGCACAACTTTAACAGAAAAGAAGAGCGTTTAAGAATGAATAAGGCTTGGCTTCCTGTCCTGAAAACCTCCAGACTAATAAAGACTACAGTCCACAATAGCCATGCGGATTAGCTTTGGATTTCACACATTAACAGATCACTTCAGGATACAATGGTTCCATATTAACATACCACACCCTCATTAGCACATTATCTTGATACTTACAGAACAATGATTAGCACATTACCTTTGATACTTTTTGCAGGACAATGATTCAGCTCAAACCCAACCCCTTTCTGACTATATATTACTCTTCCTACACACTTGACACTGAGAGACACTGCCCTTCAGTGTTACTCCTCTGAAGATGCCTGTCAGAAAAGAAAATACCAAGACCACGGTCACCCAGCCCGGATAACCTACAAGAACCAAATAACAGTATACTCTAATTGATTCACTACAGGAAACATTTATATTAGGACAAAGATCCTAAGCAGTTTTACTATGTTATCAAAACAAGGGCCCCTCAGGTGTAGTGTCCAATATAATATAGAGATAATAATACTGAGGGCTCTGCAGAGCTGTTACATCAATTACTTGGCATAAAGTATGTGAGGCTTTTTAAACACTCATATAACACTAGATACTAAATATTGTACTAAATATTATTTTCAATTTCCAAGGTGATATCATATCTTTATTGCAAATTTTTAAATATAATTTGGTATACAATGTAGTTATTCTATGGTATATTAAAATTCTGTTACATTGTGACCTGAAATCATTCTGTAGAAGAGAAACTGCAGGAATTAACTGAGCAAAGAAAACAATTGACTGCAGAACTAGATGCAGCTATAATGGATATGCAAGAAATACAGCTTCGGGATGAAATCCTAAAATCCTGTGGTAAGTATAGAAAAAATGATCTTGATTTTAAAGAAGCACCTTTTCTCCACATTGTTTCAGTTTTCTAAGTCAAATTAAAGTGAATGAAACTTTTGGCAGAAATGAGTTAAACCCCTTAGGTTATAATTTCCCAAATTTTATCATGATACTATAATTCCCCTGGCAGATCATTCATGTGGCAATGGTCACTCTTCTTCCTGGAATCAGATTCTTACCAAAAGAGGTATAGTTTTAGATATTCACTTGAGAATGGCCAAGAGAGGACCTTGGGCCTAGCCTGGCAGTTTTCTGTGTAACCCTAGGAGCACGTATTTACATACCTAATCTGGAGATCAATCCCAGGTATGTTTAATCAGGAGTAAATGTAGCTCAATCCCAGGTATGTTTAATCAGGAGTAAGTGTCATTGAGTTAAGTGGAATTCAGGACATAGTGGTTAAGAGGGCGGACTCTAATCAGGAGAACCGGGTTCGATTCCCCACTCCTCCACAGGAAGCCTGACGGGTGACCTTGGGCCAGTCACAGTTCTCTCAGAACTCTCTCAGCCCAAGCGGAAGCAGGCAATGGCAAACCACCTCCAAATGTATCTCTCGCCTTGAAAACCCTACGTGGTCGCCATAAGTCAGCTGTAACTTGACAGCACTTTCTACCACCACCAAATGTATTTATGATAGTAGCCTTAGACCCCCTTTGAAGTTACTTTGCCTTATTTCTGGAAAGAGTTTATTTAGTTCCCCCTCCCTCTTAAAAGCTGCATTGACAGATTAGGTAATTTGCCTCATCAAATACATTTTTTCAAGAAATGATTCTAAAATGTTTCTATTTGTAGAAAAGGAAGTACAAAAATTATTAGAGAAGAAGCAACATTTGTTGGGAAATCTGGTTGCAACCTTAAAAGAATTACAAGAAGCTCAGGATGCTGGAGCCACCCAGCCAGGGAGTATCAGTAGTACGTATACTGGGCTTAGCCATGTTTACAGAGATCATTTTAAACATATGTACTTGGAATTAAATTCCTCTTTCACTTGAATTTACCTAAACAGAACCCCTTTAGACAAATAATACAGGAACAATAATAGTATTAATATTGAAATTCTATGTGATATGAATTAGTCTATGGATTGCAACAGGGTATGCATATTGCTTTGGAATTAAGTAAACACTACATACGTTCTAAGCACTGTTATTAAAGTGTCCTAATAATACTGTATGCTAATCTGGGATGTTATGAACAGCTGCCAAACAACTTTGCCTAGGGTTGCCAGCTCTGAGTTGGGAAATACCTGGAGATTTTTGGGGCAGAGCCTGAGGAGGGCGGGATTCGGGGAGGGACTTCAATGCCATAGAGTCCAATTGCCAAAGCGGCCATTTTCTCCAGGTGAGCTGATCTCTTATCATCTGGAGATCAGTTGTAATAGCAGGAGATCTCCAGCTAGTACCTGGAGGTTGGCAACCCTAGCTTTGCCTCTGAGCAGTAGCTGTGGTGATGGAGTTTTGTTTCCAGCGTGGTGTAGTGGTTAAGAGCAGTGGTTTGGAGCGGTGGACTCTAATCTGAAGAACCAGGTTTGATTCCCCACTCCTCCACATGAGTGGCGGAGGCTAATCTGGTGAACTGGATTTGTTTCCCCACTACTACACATGAAGCCAGCTCATGTGGAGGTGTCTGTGGTGGGGAGGGGAAGGGAAGGTGGTTGTAAGCCGGTTTGCGTCTCCCTTAAGTGGTAGAGAAAGTCGGCATATAAAAACCAAGTCGTCGTCTTCTTCTTCCTCTTCCTTTTCCTCCTCCTCCTTCTCCTCCCCTCCCCCTCCCCCTCCCCCCCCCTCATCTTGTATCTGCTTTTTTGCCTGCACAGTAGGTGAAACTGATCATCCCCCAGGGTCATGGATGCCTGGGTTGGGTAATTAAATGATGGCTGGGGGAGGGAAAAGTATTACTTCCATCAGACTATGGGAAACTGCTTGCATGAAGTAACATAGATAACACAAAATATTGTCGAAGGCTTTCACGGTCAGAGTTCATTGGTTCTTGTAGGTTATCCGGGCTGTGTAACCGTGGTCTTGGAATTTTCTTTCCTGACGTTTCGCCAGCAACTGTGGCAGGCATCTTCAGAGTAGTAACACTGAAGGACACTGTCCTTCAGTGTTACTACTCTGAAGATGCCTGCCACAGTTGCTGGCGAAATGTCAGGAAAGAAAATTCCAAGACCATGGTTACACAGCCCGGATAACCTACAAGAACCAATAGATAACACACTTTGAAATGAACCCCAAAAGGCTTTTAAAAAACACATTGTTGGTTTATAAAATTGACCGACTGATTGATTTGCTCACTATTGATGCTATTGGCTGCTAGGCAGCGATGAGAGGTCTGTAGGGGAGGGAGGAAAATATGGCTCCCCTTGGTCTATGACAATATGCCTCCAATTTCACTGTACTGTACTAGTTTAATATGTGCGAAGTAACCCAACAAACATGCTTGAGCTGCTTGCGAACAGCTGAACTGCTTGATGTGAAATCTGGTCCCTGCTTGCAGTCGGTGAGAAGAATATGAGCTGGATGTTTGAACACCCCTAATGCTACTAGCATAGCTGTGTTTAGTGTGGTCAATTCTAAGTGTATTAATATTTTGTTAATGTTTTGAATATTATTTTAAAGAGGAGAAACTAAAGTTGATTAGAGAGAAAGGAAAACGCTTGACTGCTGATGTGGAGGCAACGGTGCACGATATAAAAAATGCTCAGCGCCGTGCTTCAGGAAGACCTGAACTAGAGCCACCTGGTGGTAAGTATGGAATAAGTGATCTTGTTTTTCATTCTGTGTGTTGTTTAATGCAGGGGTGGAGAGCCTTTTTCCTGCCAAGGGCCATTTGCTCATTTATAACATCTTTCGGGGGCCATAACCAGGTGTAGATCTCCCGGCACAGGGAGGGGAGAGGCTAGGGTTGCCAGGTCTCCAGCCACCACTTGGAGGTTGGTAGCCACAGGGGAGGCCATGCAGAGAAGGCCTGGAGGGCACCCCCGCTCCCACCTCCCTCCCCCCTCCCAGGCGGGAGGGCAGCCAGCGGTGGGCCCCGAGCAAATGAGGCGCCAGGGGGGCACAGCCCCCAGCCGATCCTCAGGGAAGGAAGGGAGGAAGGAAGGAAAACAGAGAAATGGAGGGGGAGAAAAGGATGGAAGGAGACGAGGGGGAGAAAGGAGAAAGCCCACTCCAAGTCCACAAAAGGCCTTCCAAGCCCGATCGGCTCCCGTGTGCATGTTCCGCTGCCGGGAGCCACTGGCCTCTCCCTCCACCCCCTCGCCGCTTGACAGGTGGTGAGAGGGGCTTACAGTGTGCTGCAGTATTCCTGCATGCCGTGACTATAGGGGGTAGCCTTTGGGGATGCGTCCCCCCTCCTCTCACCAACCAATAGTCGACGAGAGGAGGTCCAAAGGGCACCGCGGCCCCAGGAACACCATCGGGGGGGCTGCTCTGTGCTGCGCCCCCGCGGCTGGGCTCTGGAGCTCCCGAGGGCCACTGAAAATGTCCTCGGGGGCCCCATATGGCCCCTGGGCTGGACATTCCCCATCCCTGGTTTAATGGCTCACGTCTGTCCTTAGTGCCTGAAGCTGAATTCTCTAGACGAGAAGAGTGATTTGCTATATTAGCTGCACCACATTAGGCTCCCAGCCATTTGGCTAGGTGGACGATTTGTGCCTGGGTGGAGGTGGGGGGAGAGAAGCAAGGACGACTCTGGGGGGATGAGCCTGGCTTTGCTGTAAGCCAGACAGAGAGCTATCAAGCAGCTTCCCGTAGCCTGCCTCCAAGGAGCCGTCCCAGTGCCTGGACGGAAGGACCTGGAGCTCCAAGTTTCCCTCTGGTCCGTAACTTGGGTTGAAAAGGAACTGGCTGAGGGTGGTGTGCCATTCTGGAATTCTGTCTCGGCAATGGGGTGGCCAGGTCCCTCTTCGCCACCGGTGGGGTTTTTTGGGGGCGGAGGCTGAGGAGGGCAGGGTTTGGGGAGGGGAGGGACTTCAATGCCATAGAGTCCAATTGCCAAAGCGGCCATTTTCTCCAGGTGAACTGATCTCTATCGTCTGGAGATCAGTTGTAATAGCAGGAGATCTCCAGCTACTACCTGGAGGTTGGCAACCCTACTTGGCAAAGGCCCACACTCCAACCCTATGCTTTCAGAATTTCTGTTTAGTGTGCTATTCATCCTTTGCTACACCTGCAGGAGGTCCCTGGTTAACCGGGCTGGAAAGGAATTTTATCCAGGGCTTTGATTGGCTCCAAGGCCCTGGGGTTTTTGCCTCTCCTGTAGGAAAAAAAAGTGTATATATACTGTGTGTCCTTGACTGCACCGTAAAGAGTATAACTGTCACAGCCTGGCTGCTGGTGTTGAGGCATTGGCGAGGGAACATCCAGATTATTTGATCCAAGCTCTTGCAGAGGAGAGAATGGCAGGGCACACGGGACCCCAAGGGAATCAATTGTGCATGAAGGAAAGTCAACAAGGTGCATTGGACCTGTGGTGGTGGGGTGATTGAGCACCTGGCAATTTATCACAAACAGGGTGGTCTTTACCGACCAGATGGTGTACACCTCTCTGCAGAGGGTGACGAATGGCTTGGTGTTCTTAGAGCTTGATTGATGCACATATTGCTAAGCTGCCTTCCTCCTGTGGCGTTGGGGCATTGGCTGGGAAACATAGTGTATATTGTGTAGGCTGGGGTCCCTGCATGAGCAAAGGGGAGTCACCTTAAGGGGCTCTGGAGGGCAGGGCCCAGGACAGCCAACCTCAGTGCTGGCCATGCCCCCAGGAGAATGGTGATGGCTAGAAATAGTAATTTCCACTGCTTTCAGACCTAACACCAACCCTCTGCCTTTGGTTACCCTAACAGGTGGGTTGGGGAAGGAGCTGACTGCAGTTGGGCTGTCAAACGCACCCATCGCCCCAATCCTATGCTGCACCAAAACCTGAGAAACCGATAATAAAGTTGTGGCCTGTTTCCTCCCAGCATGGTGTGTCTGTATTGTCCTTCTCTCACCCCCACCCCCATGGGCTGGTCCCCACTTCAGGCACAAAGGGTGTTGGGCCTTGTCTTGTAATTCTTTGTAGCACTTGGGAAGGCCTTGCTCTTTCTAGACAGATTTTTGCATGTAAACTCTGTTTCTATCTGTTTATATACTCCTTGTGCCATCCGAGACTAGACTGGTGGTTACGAGCTAGTGATTATGCAGTGGCACCCAGGTTTTGGAACTTACTTCCAAACTTACTTTGGAACTTACTTCTTTTACCTTTTCGATGCCAAGTCAGTAATATTGAGATGAGAATTTAGTAATAGAAGAAGATGAAGTTTGTGATTACTCTGATGTTGCTGTTAAGTTAAATTGGATGTTGTTTTTTTAGATTTCTATTGTATTTTCTATTGTATTTTTATAGGTTTGATTACATAGTGTTGTTGATTTGGATACTTAGGCAGAAAAATAGGAAATAATGTTTTAAAATAAATAAAACAGCAAACTGTGATGTTACCAGAGACATAGGCTTTCTAGATATACGTTCAATAACAGTTTCCATGATGAATGAAAATATTGTCTTTGCATGAATCAGCTGTTCACACTTGAATATATATCTATATATTATGTAACTCTTGTTAGCAATGAGGACAGTTAAAACTGTTCTAAAACATTTGTCTTTGCAGGACGGAAATTACATGATCTGTCTGAGAGGAAACAACTTTTACTGCAAAATTTGAAATCAAATCTGAAAGATTTAGAAGTAGTTCAGGCTCTTGCGGATTCTGAACCAGACAGTGGTATGTAGGCTGTGCTTTCAACTACAAGTTTCAACTTATATACTTGTAATAAGAACCCTTTACTTGAAGAAATGTGAATTCTAAGCTCAGGGTCATAGCTAAGCAGCCTGTGCTTGTCAATATTAACTGATATCAACAAAACAGAGTGGAATCTTGCAAAGTGATTAACAAACAGATCACAATAGGGGTAAGATAATTTTATTTTTTTCTTTCTGATTTTAGTCTGCTACTTTGACTTTTTACTGAATGTTCATGTTTCTAATATGGTTTTGGCAAGTTGCTTAGAGCGTTTATTTTTGGAGAATGTGAGACATCCTAGAATTGTGTTAATATCATGTAATATTAGTTCTTTAAACGGTGTTTAGTATCATCTTAACACGTATAGAAATGTAACATTTCTAGAACTTTTGAAACCTTGGAGAAAACGGAAAAACATGTACCGTATATACTCGAGTATAAGCCAAGTTTTTTAGCCATGATTTTTGGCTTAAAAAACTCACCTCAGCTTATACTCGGGTCAATACGGTAATTCGCCTGCCGGGCCCTTTCCCAGCGCACTCCCACTGATGGGCGGGCTGTCCCGCCTTCTCCCCCCCACCCCACCTGATCGCGCGGCGGCGGTGGCGTCTTCTTACCCCACCCGATCGCGCCTTCTGCGCGGCGGCGGCAGTTTCTTCCCCCCCGATCGCACCTTTTGCGCGATCGTGCCAAATCGAGCCTTTTGCGCAATTGCGCCTTTTGTGTGATCTGCGCGATCGCGCCTTCTGCTGGGCGGCGGCGGTTTCTTCCCCCCCCCCACCTCACCCAGGCCGGTCCTCCTGCTTGCCAGCTGACCCTGCGGGGCCTCCTGCGCGCAGGGAGGGGGCCGCCGCCGCCTGCCCGCGCGCCTTCCCTGCAGGCCAGGAGCGGCCTGCGTGCCTCCTGCTCGCCACCGCCACCTGCGTGCCTGGAGCCCGGTCAGGTAAGCCTGCGGGGGGGAGGGGGTGCATTTCCCCCTTGGCTTATACATGGGTGCCTAATTTTCCCCCATTTTTGGGGTGAAATTAGGCACCTCGGCTTATACTCGGGTCGGCTTATACCCGATTATATACGGTACCTGCTTTCCTCTCAATCGTAAAGTCATTTTACTGCTTGAACATAAAAAACTCAAAATTGGACATAAAAAACTCAAAATTTAGTTGGCGTATAAAATGGCAGTATTTGGCATATTTATGGAATATAAGTATATAAATGCCTTAGTTTTTTACAAGCAGAATTACAGATATACTCAAAACTTGAGAGGGACAGCTCTTTCCCAAAGCGGCTCTGGTGGTGGTGGAGCTCCGCTGCTTCTGGCTGCTGCGGAACCGCCCACCCCACTAAAAAAAAAAATTCTGGGCTTTCACATCTCTAAATGTCTTTTTAAGTATCCTTTTAAAATATAATAATTAAATGCATCAAAATCTTTACGTAGAAGATAAAATACAGCCGCTGAATGAGCAAAGAAAGCTCTTGACTGACAACCTGGACGCAATTATACAACAAATGAAAGAAACAGCAGATCGTCGTGTTCCAGAGACAATAAAAATGCCTTTTGGTGAGTACAGAATAAATGATTTGAAAGCAAAAAAGACCTCGAGTGTTACGTCTTTACAATAATATTGAAAAATATAAAAGAGCCTCTCCGTTCGCAGGAGTTCTCCTTCCTGGGATCACCACTAATGGCAAAATCTGCAGATACTGGAGGCAGAGCATCATCTGCCTCCAGGGGTGGGTTCTGAGACCAAAACAGTTCTGGAAAGGGCCCCTCCCCTGCAGAGAGGGAGGCTTGGCCCTGGAGAGTCACGTATGGTGCCTGTCTTGGCTGCAGCACTGTCAAGTGAGTTACATAGTTGTGGCTAGCTTGCCTGTCAAGTCATAATGCTGCGAATGTCACCTGGCTGGGCAGGTGAGGTGGGTGCAGCGATGTGAATTGCTTGGCTGGGCAGGCAAGACGGGCACCGCTGCACTAGTTGTGAGGGGGATGTCATGCAGTTCATCCAGTTTACATGCTTCCTCCCTGTGAAGCTGCAGTTATGAGAAGATGGCAATTGTGCAGAGGTGGGCCCTGGCTCTCCTTCTCCCACATGCAGAGTGGTCATGTGTCCAGGACTAGCTTCATCACATGGTTGGGCTATGGCCTGTAAATAAATAAAATAATGAGTTGGATCTCTGAAAGGGTCTATTGAAATAATAATTTTGTTATGGATCTCCTAAAATATTGTAGGGTAAAAATTCATAACACAACTATCAGTTAATGATTGCAGTTTGCTTCTTGTTTTCCTTAGCTTATTTCTACACAGTGTATTTTTATTTTCTGAAGCTACTTTCCACAAAGTAATCCCTCTTTTGTCAAAGACACTGAACTATCTTGCAACGTTTTATGATGGTTTTGACAGTTTTAATGGGGGACATTGGTCATTTTGTTGCCTGTTTTGCCCTTTTTAATAGGGCTGTTGAAAAAAAATTGGTAAAATTCAGATTCGGCAAAATTCGGCCTGTTTTTATTCGGGAAATGCCGAAGTCCGAACTCCCCCACTTCGAGTCCGTGCAATTCGGCATGAGATCGGGAGTTCGGGGAAAAATTCGGCCGAATAAAGCCATTAAAAACACAATCGCTGCTTTCCCGCGGCTCCGGGGGGGGGCATTTTTGGGGGTAGAGGTCCGAAACCTTCAGCGTAGCTTCAGAGGACCCTTCTTGCAAGAACTCCCAAGTTTTGTAAAGATTGGGCCAGGGGGGGCTGAGATATGGCCCCCGAAAGGGGTCCCCCCTCCTTAATGTGCATCTCTGACAATGGGGATTTGCAATTAGCAGAGTTTGCCACCCACGCCCAAAGCTCCCAGCTCCGACAAACAGCTGAGCTGCGGGGAGCAAGGGCGAGGCAGGTGCGAAGAAGTTTGCAAAGCATTCAAAGCAACACGTTTGCAACCATGCAAAGCCTGGGAGTTTGCAAACCATGGAAAGGGACAGAGGCACGCTAAAGGAGCAGGAGGGGGTGGAATTTCCCCTTTTGCTTTGGACTCAGGACCAGGAAAATGCATTCTTTAAGTCACAATTTGAAAACCAGTTTTGAGCAAGCATCAAAATAGACCTAACCGATCTTATGAATGAGGGAAAACCTGAGGACACACAACTGAAGCCCCCCCCCCAAACCAGGGAGAGAGAGACTCGAGGGGGCACACACACCCCAGGCAGAACGGGCGAAAAACCCCTTTGGCTTCCCCTCCCATCCACAGAAACTGCTCCCTCCCCACACACACACAGACTCTGCTTTCCCCACACACACACACAGGAGAAAAATTATAGAGAAAAGCCCCAAAACGGGTCTTACTGTGGATGTCTTCTGTTCCATCTTTGCACCTGCCCTGCCCTTGCTCCCCGCAGCTCAGCTGTTTGTCGGGGCTGGGAGCCTTGGGCGTGGGCGGCAAGCTCTGCAGCCACGGAATGGCTCGAATGTGCACACGCACCCCCCTCCCAAGGGGGATCTCTCTCTCACATAAACAGATACTCTCTCTTTCTCTCCCCCGGACGCGCAGCAGCTGGGCTCATGCACTCAATCGCGACTGATTGGCCAGAAGAAGACCCAGCTTGGCCACCGATTGGCCACGGGAGAATGCTGCTTACTAACTGACGGTTATGCTGCTGCGCCGAACCCCGAATTTGCCGAATTTATTCACCGAACACCCTGAACTCGCTGAATTCGGCTCCCTGTTTTCCCGCCTTTTTTGAGTTCGGTTCCATCCGAACTAAAAACTGCCGAATCAGGGGAAATTCGGCTGTTTTTCGGTTTGGGACAAACCGAATTGACAGCCCTACTTTTTGAGAGTTGGTTCTGCAGCCTACATGGGAGTTTATGGGGGTTCTTATTATTCACTTAGCTTTTTCTGTGTTTTTTATGATGTTTTGATGTGACCATTTTAAGTTAAATAAATAAACTTAAAATTAAAAAAGTAATCCCTCATGATTTTCTGTGATATTAACAATAGAAAAAACATTAGTTGTTTTCATCTAACATATTTTTAAAATTTCCAGTTTTAAAAAGCGATTTGGAACAACTTTCTCAGTATAAAACATTGTTTTTGGAAAGTTTGGAGTCAAATCTGAAAGACTTGCAAGAAGCACGGATACTTGCAGCTAATTATCCTGGAAACATTACTGGTAATTATATGATATTTTATTTTTTGAGCAGGTTTTTTAAAAACCTGCTTAATTAGACTTTTCAAATGGGCTTTTTTTGCATGTAATGGTGTCTTGATGAACCATCCTAAATGTCTTGATCTATGGGAAAAAAGCAAGTAGAGTGTCATTCCCATGAAGATTTATTCTGAAGGGTTGGCATAGGAAGCCATGGGAAAGTGGGAAAGATCTGTTCTGCAGTGGAGCTCTTCTTGTGGTTAGTAGGATCCAACCAACTAAACTGATTTTTTTCACTGTAATTGTGACCCAAAGATTAATTTTCTTCAACAGTCAGGACTTTTTTGCCCAGTATGCGTAATTCAGTTGTATTCAGACATGGAATCTCATTCACCATTCCACTTGCCCATTCTCTTAAAAGATCCTTAGGGGGTTGCTTACAGGGTATTCACATCATAATGAATAATTCGATCTTCTACAAATTTAATTACTTTACCATGCATCCCTGATGCAAGATAATTGATAAAGTCAAATATCACCAAACCTAAAACACATCTTTGGTGGAAGGGTCTCTTTCTGGCTAAGGCTGGGTTCATGATAATGCAACCTGACAAGTGGATTCTTACAATAAGTGCCTGACTTTGGGATTGAGGCTCTGCCCTAACTCTACGGAAAGTTTAATGTTGATAGAAGCACTTAAGAACTCAGAAGATAACATGAACAACTTTTCATATCCATAGTAATTGACGGTGAGCTAGATATCAAATTTGTACAATACAGAGGCATAATCCAGCTCATGGAAACTCATCAAAGGGGAGGATTCCCATGGATTCATCAGGGCCCTGCTTTGCACCCTGTTTCTGCATTGATGCATGCCGGCAGCTCAAAAGATGTGGGGTGTGCTTCCCATATCCAGATTTTGCCAGCCTTCCCATTCCTCCTGATTTTATATAGTATGGACAGTTAACATTGTTCATCGTCGTGTCCTCTGTGCAGTCCCACATGGGAACTGGGCATGCGCAGGTTGGCCTGTGCATGCCCAGTTCCCATGTGTGCCTGCACAGAGGACCACTCGATGAACAACTGTTACAGGTAAGTGCAACACCATTTTTTTTGTTTCTTTGCAGCTTGTTGCATTGTTAACCACCTTCAGTCTAAAGTCATAAGGCAGGATATAAATATTTAGTCATGGCAGATATAAATATTAAAATACACAGGTACCATGTTGTGTAACACTTCACCCTGCGCATGCACATAGGTGGGGGGAGGGGAAAGAACAGACATTAACGTACTGTTGGCTACATGGAACTTGTCTTCAAGTGATGGCTGCACCCATCGCAAGGTGGACTGTGTTTTAAATATATTTGTATGGTTTTGTATGGCTAAGGTACAGCTGAATTATTTGTGGTAGCTACTACAAAAGCAACTCGAGCAATTGATGCATGTGGTTTTAATAAGTACGTATTCTATTTGTGTGGAAATCTTTTTGTAGAGCAAAAAGTGCATGACCTTACTGAACAAAGAAAGCTTTTGGCTGCAGGCCTGAAAGTAATTATTGAAGACATTGAAGAAGAAGAGAGTCAAGCACCAATCAAGGATACAATACTCAAAACCAGAGGTGAGTCCAGAGTAAAGCCTGATTTAGATGATTCATGGGAGGGCTGGAAATAAGCTGCAAGCTCACATGCTTTCTTTTCCCTCTTTGGGTAGCTTCCGTTTAAACTTCCTTTTTTATACTAACTACAATTTGCTGACATTAATTTTAGCAAGCTATAGTTAGTGCGTTCTCTTAAACAAAAATCAGAGACTACTGCTTGAAGTAAGTTGGACCTCAAATGGGAGTTGAAAGGGAAGCCATGAGAGAGAGCCGGCAGGAATTGGGAGGCTACAGCTCATTTCTGTTGTTTTGTTGTGTTATCTGAACTGAACCTAAGTGATTTAGGAAGAGTATTTGATTGTCATCTATGTGTCTAACAGCAACATGTGACTCCCATCTGCGGATACCTAAATCCACAGATTGGACCACACAGATACAGATTTTTCTGCAAACTTAGTTTACTCCCCAGGTTTGCAGAAAAATCTGAAAAGTTTGAAAAATATATTGGGGGTTTAATCCCCCCATTATAAAATAGCACCTGCGCATGCGCAGACAATGCTCTTACCTTTTGAACTGGCAGCGACCGCTACAAGGATCCTCTCTGGGCCTGGCTGCCATATTGGAGGACATTGGGAGCATCTCCCAGCCCAGCTGCAGCGGCCATGGATGCCAGTAGCAGCTCCAGGCCTGGCCACTGTGGTGGATGCCAGGAGCTGCTCTGGGCCTGGCAGTGACAATGACGGTACCAGGGAGCAGCTCTGATCCCAGAGCAGATGCCAGCATCCTCTTCTGAGGCAGCCTGGACCAGAGCAGAGCTTAAGGTTGGTGGTGGGGCCTGGAGCTGTGATGGGGGAGTGGGGGGAGTCCCACGAACCTCCAACTTGTATAATCTATTTTCCACAACTGAATATCATTCTTTATGTCGCATGATTACAACAATGAAGAACTATATACATTTAAAATTGCTTTTACAGATAGTTATTATGCAATATTTATGTTCTTAGAAATAATCTTAGAAGAACTGTATCAAAAACAACGATCCATTTTGGAAAATTTGGAATCAAATTCGAAAGACCTGCGAGAGGCAGAAGCTCTTGCAGCTGCCCAGCCGGATGCCATGAGTGGTAAGTAGTTGACATGATTTGGTGTGTAACCATAAAACGGTCAATTTTTGGATTGTGCAAAAATGTAATAGAGAGTCCTTGTTAACATAAAAAATAATCTTTAAGATGAAATGTTCTATAACACCTGGAGAGAATTTGTTGCTTGGTGCTCAGTTAAGAGAGGACCAAGAAAGCATATGTGATTGATGTTCTGGAGATTCCATAAATAGAATTTACTCAACACAATCATTCCCCCCCCCCCAAAAAAAAATCCACTCCAGTTTCCATCAGATGTTGGGTGATCTTGGCTTATCTCAAATGTCCCAATGGAACATTAAAGAAACAGCAAACTCAAAGTTTTGTAGGACAGTGGACCTAAGTATGCCTGCCTGTTCAGGCAGCAGTGCAAGGAACCTGTATTTGCATGACTCTTGGCATCTGTCAGTAGAACAGTTGTTTCTCTGTCTTTTTGTTGAAACATTGAACACTAGGAATTCTCAGGAAGATTGAAAAGGAAAAGGTGCAGAACAGATCTTTACAGTTCCCTTGATGTCAACACCACCCTGAAACAATCTTCTATAATATTCATTCTAAATTTAAATTAATTTCAGAAATCACTGTGTAACTCTTTAGCAGTAAAAATTATTTATTGCCCTTATTTCAGAGGCATAAAATGTTTCCATGTAAAGTCTCCTTTGTAGTTATGCCCCTGTAAAGTCAAATTTCAATGTATTTTAAATTATCTTTGTAGAGAACAAAATAAAGAAGCTCACTGAACAGAGAAGGTGTTTGGCCACAGGTTTAGAGGCAATTATGGAAGGTATCCAAGAAGCAGAGGGACTTGATAGAGAGAAATTGGAAATATTAGAGAAAATTGGTAAGTAGAGAATTAAAAGTCAGATGAACAGTGCTTCACAGATCTTTTACTTATGAGTCACTTTGAGGATTAATGTCTAGTCCCTTTCCTAGTGGGGATTATTATTTAGGCTCCCATAGAAAAAAGTTAACATGCATTTTTAAAAAATTCAATTTCTCCTTTTCAGTGCTGCTATTTATATATTTATGCTAGAAGCTTGTTGAAAATGGATAATTACCCTTCATCTTACATCATTAAAGTAATAAATAGAATACTTTAAACCTTCTTGCAAGTAATAATTCTAAAATGTTTCTCTTTACAGAAGGGGAGTTAGCTGAATTATCAGAGAACAGACAACTACTTTGGAAAAGTATGGAGTTAAATCTGAATGACCTGAAAGGCTTGCAGGCCCTTGCACTTACTGAGCCAGATAGTATGCAAGGTAAGTAAAATGATATTATTTTGTACATTGGATGTTTGTATGCTGCTTCCTCCATCTTAGCTGGTTTTTACACTTGTCAAGCTAGACAGAGCCATCCAGGGAGCTGAAGGCTATTAAACAGGTAGGGAAATAATTTGAGCTTGTAATGATTTGTGCCACACCTGAGCTGGCATGCCATTAAGCCCGTTGGCTGGCCTACAAGGTATCAGTTATTAAACTCTTAACCACCACTGCATCAGTGGAAAAGTATTGAGGAAATAGCAGGAGGTGAGGACTCTTTGGTGTTTAAGAGAGGATCAATCCGAGAATAGCTACACAATCTTAATGGGGGTAGGGGAGGGAAGCTTGCATGACCCCACCGTCAACATTAGTGCCACTAACGTTGGCTAAGTGGGCACTAACACAACCTGTGGGGCACTTACAACGGTGTTGGGGAGCTGCGCAACAGTGCGAGCAACAGGCACTGGTGGAAATAATAGTGATTTTATTGGGGGGGGGGATGCTAACTTGACCAGATTCTATAACTTACACTTAACAGAATTGTTGATGAAATAATGTGCAGTACTGTGTCTGGAGCAGGGGAATCCTGGACAAACTAGGCAGGTGCTGCTGAGAGGAAGCCTCAGAGCTATGTCCCTTTAAAGGGCCATTACTACCTCAACTACAGAGCCCCATGGCTCAGGGTGGTAAGCTGCAGTACTGCAGTCCAAGCTCTGCTCATGATCTGAGTTCGATCCCAACGGAAGTTGGTTTCAGGTAGCTGGCTCAAGGTTGACTCAGCCTTCCTTCCTTCCGAGGTTGGTAAAATGAGTACCCAGCTTGCTGGGGGTAAATGGAAGATGACTGGGGAAGGCACTGGCAAACCATCCCGTAAACAAAGTCTGCCTAGAAAACGTCGGGATGTGATGTCACCCCATTGGTCAGGAATGACCCAGTGCTTGCACAGGGGACCTTTACCTTTACTTACTACCTTAACAGCTGATAGGTGGTTTCCCTGGCTGGAACTGAAGGCTGGAAGGGACTACGAGTACAGCTGGAGCAACTTTCGACCTCTTGTGAGCCTCCCTCATTGCAAGAGGCTGGAGGTATTGAGCAGATATGAATGACCAGTTTTGCTCCCCTCAAAGGGGTTTGACAACTCCTTTTAGCACTAGAGAACTGTCAGTTCCCCAGGAGGCCCCAGGGGTCAAACCAATGGAAGGCTGGACCATACTCTCCCCCACAAAAGAATACCATGCAAGAATACTCTCTTACCCAGTTCTAGTTTTTTCAGATAATTTATACAAAGATACTAAATAGTGGGTAGAAAGTTAACTAAATTTTAACCAAACTTGGTACAACTGAAAGTATAGAGGGGCCTCTTATCAATGTTTTATAATGGATGGATAATAAATATTAGAAAGGAACACAACATTAAGGAATGATTTATTTTAATTTTATTTTACTCTAACTTTTATCCTTTTATATACTGCATATTGTACAATGCCAATAAAGGTATTTGAAATTTGAGAAGGGAACAGTAATGTATGTTTATGGATGGTTATGCAGTCACGGGAAACTGAAACATTTTGATTATATAAATGTAGAGCCAGGGATGCTGCCTTTTTACATATGTAATGGTTCTGAATATGGAAGAATGCTTAGAAACATACTAAAGAGATAAGAGGTGACATATTAATGCACACAGTACAGGTAGCAATGTGACATGGTTTCTGAAAGCCTGTAAAAAAAAAAACAAACCAAGAGTTTTTTGGCAATGTATTAGATGATGGAAGAATGCTTAATGGAAAAAATGGAATAGTGATTAAAGCATTTGTAGATGTATAGGAGATAATGATATAGAAAGTGTTGATTAATCGCCTGACCACTGTTCATAAGAGAAGAAGTGACCATGGCAGGGCTTTGACTAACTCTGTGAATGACTGACAAGAGCATGTACGTAGAATATCAGTATCATAATAAGAATCTGAAGAAGTGAGCTGCAACTCACAAAAGCTCATACCCTGTCAGAAATTTTATTAGTCTTTTATCTATTTGTTTGTTAGTTTAGAATTTATAACCCACCCTCCCCAGCCGAAGCCAGGCTCAGGGTGGGTAACAACATTATTAGGTGCTACTGCACTCTTTCTCTTTTCTATAATAAAAATTGTTAGTTTATAGATGACTAGCACAAAACAGAAGTTGAATTGTGTTCCGTTTTAAAGAAGACTATAACCTTGTAATTCCAAGTTTATAATTTTGTCCTTTTCAAAAGCATATAAAAAGAAAGAATTAAAGTTACCTGTATGAGCTTACAATCTATAAATTAAATAAATAAAATAATTTGTTACTTTTGATGTGTAAAAAGTTGTGTCAGTCTGCTACTGGACTGCTTCTGATGCTGTCTACTTTTTCTAGCAGACACTAATGAATTTGTGCTAATGTGACTGGAATAGTACAAGTGCCTCCAAAATATTTGGCCATGCTATTTCTATGATTTTTTTGAAACAACAAAACCAAAACAGTCTCCTTTCATGTACTACCGTATATACCCATGTATAAGCCGACCCGCGTATAAGCCGAGGTGCCTAATTTCTCCCCAAAAATGGGGAAAAATTAGGCACCCGCGTATAAGCCGAGGGTCGGCTTATAACCCCTCCCCCCCGCAGGCTTACCTTACAGGGCTCTCCAGCGGCGAGGGTCCGGCGGCAGCGCGGCCTGGGGGGGGCTGGGGCAGTCTTCCTGCAATTGCAGGAGGCTGCCCCAGGCCCCTCCCGGCAAGGAGAAGCGGCGGCGCGTCCCGGGGGGGGGGCGGGGCAGTCTTCCTGCAATTGCAGGAGGCTGCCCAAGGCCCCTCCCGGCGAGGAGAAGCGGCGGCACGGCCCAGGGGGGGCGGCGGGGCAGTCTTCCTGCAATTGCAGGAGGCTGCTCAAGGCCCCTCCCGGCAAGGAGAAGCGGCGGTGCGGCCCGGGGGGGGGGCGGGGCAGTCTTCCTGCAATTGCAGGAGGCTGCCCAAGGCCCCTCCTGGCGAGGAGAAGCGGTGGCGCAGCCCGGGGGGGCGGGGCAGTCTTCCTGCAATTGCAGGAGGCTGCCCAAGGCCCCTCCTGGCGAGGAGAAGCGGCGGCGCGGCCCGGGGGGGGCCGGGGCAGTCTTCCTGCAATTGCAGGAGGCTGCCCAAGGCCCCTCCTGGCGAGGAGAAGCGGTGGCGCAGCCCGGGGGGGCGGGGCAGTCTTCCTGCAATTGCAAGCTTATAACCCCTCCCCCCCCAGCAAACTTACCTTCACTCCAGGCCCGGCGAAGGCGGTGGCGGCGGCGGGCCCCCCGCAGGAGGCTCCCCAGGCCGGTCCTGGGCGGAGGGAGCCAGGCGCACCCGGTAGCAGCGGCGGCGCGGCCTTCCCGCGGCCACAGGAGGCTCCCCCAGGCCCGTCCTGGGCGGAGGGAGCCGGGCGCGCCCGGTGGCGGTGGCCGCGCGGCCTTCCCGCGGCCGCAGGAGGCTCCCCCAGGCCTGTTCTGGGCGGAGGGAGCCAGGCACGCTTGGCGGCGGCGGCGGCGGCGGCGGCAATGGCGGCGCAGTAAGTTCCCCCTCCTCTCCCCCCTCCCTCCTCCCCCTCCCTCCTCTACCGTACTGACCCGCGTATAAGCCGAGGCCGGCTTTTTCAGCCCTTTTTTTGGGCTGAAAAACTCAGTTTATACGTGAGTATATATGATAGTTTTCCTGGCCAGATTATATAGCCCTCTGGTGTTCATTTATACACAACTGTTCTGAGTGTGAATTAGTAACATGATACTACTGGTCTTTTTATGCAGCGGAGAAAAAACAGATGCTAATTGAGCAAAGAAAGGGTTTGTCTGGCAGGATTGAGGCACTTCTTCAAGATATGGAAGAAGCACAAAGTGTTGATTTAAGAGGAGGTCAAATGACAGGCTCTGATGGTGAGTGAAGAATAATCCCAAGGAAATGTTTTAATATTATATAATCTTCTTGTCATATATATATATTACATTTATATATGTCTTTCCTCATAGTGGAATTTTAGTTTTGCAGTAGCCCTATGAAGTAGTGTTGAATATTAGTGATGCTCAGATTCACATAGTGAGTGTGATATCTACGGACTAAATCAGGCATCACATGCAGATGTGTGCTACATGATCTTAACACCCTTTTAAAAGGGGACAAGCAGCATCTGGAGTGGTTACCAGGAGTGGTGGAGGGGGTGCTTAATTCTTTCATGTTTGTCTGCTCAGTGGCTTTTCTATTTGTAGGGTTCCACATGCATAGTGCCCCTCACAAACACACATAGAACCTTGGAAAGGGAACAGCTGATTTTGATTGGAGACGTGTCAGTGTTGAAAAGGGTTGAGCACCCCTTTCCCCCTTACCACTACCCTTTTTCACTCACCTCTTTGGAAACAGCCTTTCCACTTTAAAAAGGCCCATGGGATAATGCTATATGCATGTATGTGTAACTTCTAGTTCCCCACTGAGCGAGATTTTGAACCTACATTACCGATGGCTGAGCTTAGCTGGCAAATCTCCAGTCTCCATTTCCTCCATAGAACACCATAGGCTCTCACACATGGTAATAAATCTGAAACTGGGGTGTGGCATGGACGCATATTAAACCAGATCACTGGAAGATTACAGCGCTGTCCTGTGCAGAGTTACTCCAGACTAACACAACTGATGTAAACGTTCTTAGATCGGACTGCACTATTAATTCTTTAAACAGAGCCCAGACAGCTTAAATTCTGCTTTGTAAGTGATCGTTCAGGGACTAAACAAGAAGGGAAAGGAAGGGAAGCCAAGCCTGCCAGGGTGTTGAAAGGTCTTGTACAGATGTAAATGCTTTATATAAGATTAGTGGCCAGGAATAATCCTACAAGGAAATTTTATAAGGTCAGATTCAGTTCTCCTTTATGACTGCAGTTTGAAAAATAGGTGTTCTTTCAGGTTTTTAGTGCAATGTGCCAAGTGCTATCTAATGCAAGACCAGCAGAAATGGGAGCAGTGATTGCTGGGTTATGTCCTTTACTTTTTTCTATGTAACAGCATCAACTATCATTAAGGGTTTTTTTGGGTGGGGGGGTTGGATTCTTATTTATTTGATACGATTATAATTGTAGACTAGAGGAAACTTATACATTGCTTTCTGTTGACTATAACTATTTTTACATTTCTAGGGAGAAATATAAATGATCTATTTGAGATTAAAAGACTAGAATCAAAATTGGATGAAATACAACAAATAGGGGCACTTTCAGATGTTCAGCTGGACAATATAAGTGAGTACAATATGAGACATTGTATACACTGTGATTTGTACTCCAAATTGATTAACATTGCCGAAGTTTATTAGGCAGTTAAATCCGTGCAGCACATGGACAATCATAAACCCACAGGTCAACCAAAAAAACTAAAAAATTTCATCCATAGAATGTATTCAAATCTGATTTTTTCTAGAGAGAAAATTATCTGAACTAAAAGCAAAAAGAGGATTGGATAGATGGGATACATCTTTACAAGGACCACTGACACTTACAAAAGAGGAATTAGCCACTTATGGACTTGACGGTAAATGCAAACAGTAGTAAATGCATGTTCATAATATTAAATTATTGCAATTTCCATGTGATAAAATTGCATTAATTCCTGTTAAGTATTTTCGTCAATCAAATTCTCCTTCTTCTGGTATGCTTTCCTTTTCTCCATTTTTCCTTCCTAATTTACTGTAACGAAGAGCCAAACTACATGTTATGTAGGCCATATGATTGCCACAGGGACTTGCAGCCATATGACAGCTGTGTGTTCGTACAGTAGCATGGAAGGAGGAAGAGCTTCTGTCTCCTCCCCCCCACCCACTATTTTCCTGACCTAATATAGCCTGGGAGCATTATTTGCCCCTTCAGGGCTGCATGTTTATTGAATGTTTGCACACGAAGCCCCCAGTGGGACAACTAACACCTTGTGGTGCCATTTTGGGTCAGGACAATGGCACTCACATTTGGGTGATGAGTTACCCACAGGGGGCGGGATGAGTAAACGATCCTAGTCTATGTTGCCTCTCTCTGCGATTTTGATTAATATTTTAGGTTTAATGCTATATCTATATGCCATCAGACCAGCAGGGGGGAAAAGGCACCAGAGAAGGAGGCAACCACATGGCCATGTCTGTCTCTGGAATGGCTTCCCGAATGGCTAACCCTAGCCCTTCCTGTAACTGAGTTAAGCTAGGAATAAAACTTACTTTTGGGGTAAAACAGGGACTGGAAAACCCAGGGAAGTTGCGGCACATAAGTGAGCCCTCAGGGAGAACGTTATGAATAACCCCTGCAGAGAACCTAGACAGTCATGGAAGAATTGAGAGACTAACCAACCATGCATAAATGACCATAGTCAAACAAGAGAACAGTTGCTGTATTTTAACTGAGGTTCAGTTTCCTTTTCATTGTAATAGAAAGTTGCTAGTAGTTTCGGCTTAAGTGTATGCATTTGGGGGGGGGGAGGAGAACTCTTTAAGAACAGTATACTGTTTGTAATAGTTTCATCTTTAATTACATCATTACTTATTTATCTAACACCCAATGTTGAAGCTTTGACCCCATGCCATTTAGTGATGATTGTGGAAGACGTGTCTAGTACTACTACTGGCCTAAATGTGTTTGATAAATTTTCTTCACTTCTGTATCTCTTAATTCCTACACTAGCCTCCCTCTCATAGGGAAGATCAACTGCATGGGTCCTCACTGAAATTATGAGCTAGGAATTCTTGAGAAGCCATCAACTTCCATCCCTTGTCCCATCCTCTTGTGCTGACACTTTCTCACCCGAAGAGTCCGCCCCACATTCATCACAGCTGTTTACCAGTTAAGAGTTACCTCACATGAAGACATTGTGTCTGTCCCCAAACATATCCTTCCTGTGCTCTGTAGTCTAATTGTATTCTTCTGACCTCAGAGCCTACAGATGATGACTTGCCATAAGGTACAGATAGCACTTGTGAAAATGGTCCTACTTCCTTATTACATGAGATGTATTTTTGACAGTGCCTTATGTTCCTGGAAAGAATTGGTATTGCTATGGAGACTACTCAAGCAGATGTAACATAGAAATATAGAGATGGAAGGTACCTCAAGGGTCATCTAGTCCAACCCTCTGCCCAACGCAGGAAATTCACAACTTACCTTCCCTCCCCCACACTCCCCCCAGTGACCCCTGTTCTGTACCCAGAGGAAGGCAAAAACCCTCCAGGATCACTGGCCAATCTGGCCTCGAGGAAAATTCCTTCCTGATCCCAAACTAGCGATCGGCATTATCCTGGGCATGTAAGAATGGGCCATGCGAACAGAGCACTGGCTCATCCCTTCCTCCCCTCCCTCCCTCTCATGATCTGCCAGCGTTCAATAATACTTTGCTTTTGTTTTTGAAGACAAAGCCGCAAAAAACCTTTTTTGGAAAGGAAGACGCTTGTCTCCATCTCTACAAAAAAGTATCAAAGACATGCAACAAAGAAGTATCAGAGATCTTCAACAAAAAAGCATGATTCTGCGAGGAGAAATCAGTGGTAAGAACAGTATTTTCTCTGGCTGTATTTTTTAAAAAAAACATTTTAGCGTTTTCCAAATAGTTCTGCACAAATAGATTATTTCTGTGCAAAAAAGCATACATGATCTTCTGAATAAAATCCATTCATGTATGTATGTCCAACAGTTAAGGTTGGCATTTATGTATTGTACAAGTGGGGGATTGGAACCTTATTTCTCCATTCCTTCTCTTCCTCTTGTTTTTCCTCTTAGCCTCTTCCTGGCTGTGCCTGCAGCCTTTCGCCCTTACTTCGCTCCCAATCACCTATCTCCTTTTTCTATTCCTTCCCCTGGCAGCCTCCCAACCCATACACCATTATTTGTACCCCTCCCCATCTTCAGCTTTCCCATTTTAATTATTATTTTTCACTCTCCTCAGGCTCTACCTTCCCTTCCTGCTATCTTTTAAAAAAATTCTTTACCCTCCCCTGCACTGATACTAACTGGGATCTTAGTGACACATTTTTATTAAAGAAGCAAATATTGCTTCTATGATTTGGGTTTTTTTTTCTAACCACCAATATATTTTTCCACATTTGATATTTTTCTAAAAACCTGGAGTATTCCCAGGTTTATAGAAAAATCCCTCCTATCTTTCACTGGGGTCATTGTGTGGATTTTTTGGGTCCAGCTCAGGACTAGAACTATTTGTTTATTTATAGTCCACCTTTCTCATGAGACTCAAAGCAGATTATGCAGTGTAAGTCCTACACTGTCTTCTTGCAGCTCAATACAGAGTTACACTCTCATGGTACCCCTGTAAAATAGCTTAGCATGAGAGATAGTGTCTTTCCCAAACTGGGACTGCTTCACACACAGGATTTTTCATACATAGGTAAACGCTTTTATAGGAAAAGAACAATATATACCATTGTGCAATGTCACCTGTGGAGATCATACAAGGATTTTTTTTTCTGCTTATGGAAATGCTATAATTGGCAGTGGCTTTTTTTGAAGTCAGAGCTGGGCCCTGGAGTATCAGGCTCTGGCAGGCAGACATAGGTCGGTTATGCATAGATACTTTCACTAACTTTAGCCCCTGGTCTATCTCGGTTGTTCTTTGGAGTTATGCATGAGTTTTCCCTCCATTAGAGATAACCTCGCTGCTAGCCCTCACAAATCCCGGGACTTCCCGTCCTTATATTAATCTGATTCTTCCATCTCCCCTCATCTCAGCCCACTTGAAATCCCCATGCATAAGGCAAAGCGTGAAACATGGAAGATTGTGGGAGGGACGTATTTCTCATAAAGAACTACAGCCAGTTACAAAGTGGTATGTCAAGAGGTGGGGATTCAAATGCTTCCTACTTCCTGGGAGTTCTTTCTGAGCAGAAGAAAGGCATTTAGAAACAAGGCTTGGGTTCCCCCCCCCATTTCTTTTAGGGAGCTCTGTTTTGTATTTGTTTTTTAAAAAGCTTTTTGACTTAGCACTTGGGTTTTGGCGGGGGTGGGGACTTTTCTCTCAAGGAATAATAAAATGCTTAGATGTTTTCTGTATTCAATTACTTCAAATCCTTTTTCTTAGACAAAGACTTGTATAAACCAAAAGAAGACAGAAGTTCTTTGGAGCAGTGTCTTGTGACAATTCCGTTAAAAATATTGGAGGATGATATCGCTCTCAAATATGGGCATGACGGTATGTGTGACGCCAGCAATAAACTTTCCCAGGGTCAGAAATGGCTGCAAAGGGGAGGGAAGAGGGGAGAAGACCTGTGGTCATTAGCTGTTTTTCCTGACAGATTGCAGGATCTAAAATTGCAGGATTTGGGGGGTTGGTTGTGCGATCTAAATTAACTGAAACACTGAAAATAACTAGTGTTCCCTAATTTATGCAATTACATTACTTTAATGGGTTTTATCTTAAAGGTGAGCAACTAGCAAAACGAAGGGCATTGGTTGCAAAACTAGAAGCAAATATGAAAGATCTACAAGCTGTCTATGAAGCACAAACTAAATCTAATGGTGAGTAAAGACTAAACACAGTAGCTTATCTTTAGTCTTCTGTGCAGTCCCACATCGGGACTATGCAAGAGCATGGATGCTGCTTAAAAACTCCCTGAAGGGGCACCTCTCTCTCTCAAAGCCATTGCAACACATTTTCCTGCCTCACATGCTCTGAGGGAGCAGTGCCACCCTTCCCTCAATTCTTTCTTTGCCACTGTCAGTTCGTTGTTTTTTGTAGCTCTGTGATTCTGATGGAATGTCTCCTTTACCTCAGTTGTCTTACTTGAGGTATTTTTTTCTTTGCTTCTCAGCTAGAGATTTTTGTTAGTCTTTTAGAAAGGGAGGTGGAGAAAAGAAGGATCGAGCGGTTGGAAGGAAGCTTGAGGAGAGAGAGCCCTAAGGGTTCTTGTGAGTCTTACCGTGCTCACTTGTTTTATTGATGATTCCCCTTTCTCTGTCCTGTGGACATGTCCCAAAAGGCAGTATTCAAGAAGTGTGCCTGGTGTGCCACCAAGATGAGGCACTCTGGTGAGCACGAGGATTGTCTGTTGTATTTTAGTGAAGAACACAACTTTGCTGCCCGTAGACCACCAAAGGCAAGGAGTGACAGGGCATCCGAGCTTAAAGGTGCATTGTGGGAGAAGGCCCTCTCGTCTACTGATAGTCTGGCAAGATCTGTGGCCGTGGCTGAATGCCCTTTGTGACTGCCATCTCTGGTGTCCATTCCATTAGCTCCGAGGTCCAAGCCCCAATTGTGCCATTCTCGATTCTTGTCACCACCAGATCTGAGGAGTATGTCGGAACCATCAGTGAAGAAGCTTAAAGTCAAAGCTAAACACAGGGACAAGTCTAGATCAGAACTGAAATGTCATAGTTCCCACTTGATTCCATAGTTGGAACTGACTTGTGAGGTCGAGGAGGTGTTCACACTCCATTCATTTTACCTCTCCATCACAATCAGTCTCTATAGGGGAACTTCCATTGGAACCAATGCCTCCTATGGAACCAAGGTCTTTGTGGTCGGATTCATCCCTTCTGGTTCCGTTGCCTGTCTTCCCGCCCATACTTTGGCATCTATATCCATATTATCTGTCATCAGCATACCTACCTGATTGGGGGTAACTATGATACATCCATATCTTGGTTGGATTCAAGGTTTCATAGGCCCCCACCATCTGCTGAATCAGCTAATGCCTCTGCTCTCAGATGGTCACCAGTGCTTGAACCCACTGTTGAATCTGAAGAGGAGGAAGATATTGTTATTGGTTTTGAGCACAGTTCAGAGGCCTCTTCAGATCCCTCAATGAATGAACAAGTTGTTGATTCAACCCCAGTCTCCCCCAATGAGGGATATTGAACATATGATTAGAATGGCCCAGTCCTTAGACATCACTGCTGCTGATCAAAGGCCCAAAGATAAGATTTTGAGCCTCCTCTATTCGGACTCACCTGGTGTGGTGGCATTTCCCATTTTGGAGGGCTTTATGGATATTACTAGTGAAATTTGGAGTAAACTAACTTCTATCCCTGCTACATCTCGTTGCATAGAAAACATGCATAAAGCAGGAGGGATGTACTTTCTTATTTACACATCCCCTTCCATCGCCTTTGGTAACAGAGGAGATGCAACCTAGGTGTTGACAGTCCTCTCATGCAGTGCCTGTAGATAAAGAAGACAGGACATAAGACTCTTTAGGACATAAGACTTACTCCTCAGCAGTGCGTAGCTTTTGGATTTTTAATTACCAGGCCATTATAGGTGAATATCAATTCTTTTCATTGGAGAAGATGTCCCCTTATCTGAAACTCCTGCCAGAGGACAAGAAATCTCAGCCAAGATTCTACAATCTGAAGCTGCGCAACTATCCAAGCAGCAGATCAATGCCTGGTGCCATGCTGCAGACTCATTTGCTAGAGCAATAGCTACAACCCTTTCAACTGAGACATGACACTGGGTGGAAGACCTCCTCTTCGAGGGTTTTATTCCCTTCTCAGAGAAGAAAGATGAAACTCTGTTCCAGATTAAGACAAATAGACAGATGGCCAAATCACTACCTCAGTTCCATCCCAATACAGAAGGAGACCTTGCTATCACCAACAGTGGTACCTATACCAAAAGGAGCA
Source organism: Euleptes europaea (assembly GCF_029931775.1). Classification (NCBI taxonomy): domain Eukaryota; kingdom Metazoa; phylum Chordata; class Lepidosauria; order Squamata; family Sphaerodactylidae; genus Euleptes; species Euleptes europaea. The sequence continues at coordinate 62,312,707 of NC_079322.1, forward strand.
GAGTCACTGCACACCATCTTGACAACAGTATCCTGCTGAAAGGGCATTTTTGACTGAACAACATGAAGAGAAGAGGTTCATCTAGTCAGGGACTCTGGGTCACAACAGTCAACATCTATGTTCTGACTAGAGGATCTCGTGTCTATTTGCACTACCCAAGTTTGGGCCTCTTCTTAATCAATGGCAATGTATTACTGCTGATACATGGGTTCTGTCTTGCAGTAGGCTGGAGCTCTGCGCTGTTCCCCCCATTCAGTAGGGCAGTGGATAATCTTTTGCCCCAGTCACAGACTTAGTTGAAGAACCTGTTAGAGAAGGAAGCAATTGAGAAGGTTCATAAAACTGATTAACTGTGCGGGTTTTATTCCCACTTCTTTTTAGTAGATGAAAAGTATGGGGGTTCCAGGCCCATTTTGGATTTGAGGGATTTGAACACATTCTTACAGGTCTTCAGGTTTTGAATGGTATTGTTGTTTTCTGTTCTGCTGTTATTAGAGAAAGATTCCTTTCCTTTTCCTTTCCTTTTCCATTTATGGTTTTTTGTTCTCGAGTTACAGGATGCTTATTTTCATATATCAATGCATTCAGATAATCGGAGGTATCTTTGTTTCCGTTATGCTGGAAAGGTTTGTCAGTATTCAGCATTTCCTTTTGGCTTAGTGACTACACCTAGAGTCTTTACAAAATGTATGGCCTGTGTTGTTGCTTTCTTGAGTTTCAAGGGTTGCACAGTCTTTCCCATGCCTGAATGATTGGCTCCTGGTCACATAATCTAAAGAGCTCCTAAACCTAATGGTCTTGACACTTGTTAATGTTTAAGATTAGTCATTAACTGGAAATAGTCCAATCTCACACCCCCTCAGTCAGTACAATTTATCAGAGCAAGGTTGGTCTTGAAGGGGGTTTCTTCCTAGAGACAGGGGTTCTGCTGTCAAAGTTATAGTAACCCGCTTTTTTACACAACTGTTTCCAACAGGCTAACTCTATTCAGAGACTGCTTTCAAGTTCTTCATATTCTGTCTCTAGTTCCTCTAAATATATGATGCCTTTACTGTTACGTCATGCTGTGCAGAGCTCCAAGGAGCTTTCAGAAAGCCCCGTCGCCACATGCTTTCTACAGCCTTGGATGTCTGGGTCACATAATTCTGTTTCTTGCTGCTGTGAGCTCTGAGTTCTTTTAAATTCTTGTACTGACTTGGTCACACATGCATTCCCTATTGTCTTACCCACATGATGATTTCAAGTATGTTCTATTTTGAGGAAAAGTAATAATAAAGTAAATGAGATTATGAGAAGGTAGAGAAGAAGAAGGTAACCACTGATATTTTGTAAGAGTAATCCCTTGGAGGACTCTGAAAGGCTGTTAAGAGCTAGTAAATCATCAATTCTATCAAATCAATCAATCAATTAACCCCTTCAGTCACAGTGATTCCAGGTGTGAAGATCTGCCTCATGAGGGTTGGAGTCCAGGGCTACTGCGCCCTCCAGCATCCTCTCATCGGAGCCTTTGTGGGGGTCTCAGTCCTTGGAGAGGAGGGAGTGAAGTCACAGTCAAAGCCCTCACTGTTCTGTCTAGTCTTTCTTCCCTCACCTCAGGAGAGAGTTCTGGCCACTCCCACAAAAGATGGCATTGGAAGTAGCCTGGCCTGGCCTTTTGATAGGGCCCTCCCTTTAGGGCTTGTTCCTACCCCCTGGATCTCTAGTGATAGTGTACCTGGCCACTGCATGCCCCTGAAGACCAAGGAAAAGGCCTGCAACAAGGCCAGGAGATCCAGAGGATGCGGTACGCTAGCAGTGCCCTGGCCCATTTCACTCTGGGTTTTGGATGGGGCTGGCCTATGGCTTGAGACGCTGCATCTCTGATCCTGCCTCTTGTCTGGCCTTCTCCCCATCTCCTCCACTCAAGGCTCAGGCTGGGAGGGGGTTTCATGCTGTCTCTCCAAGTTGGAGGGGCTGTCTTGAGCTTGCTGGACACATGCGGGCATAGGGTCCATGACCCTGAAAACCAAGTCACATGTCATGAGTAGCTTGTGACTGAAATTGTTAAGTATTAAATAGTAGTAAAGAGAATAGTTGCCATTGTATTTTCAGGTCTCAGTGGCTGCTACTGTTGCAAATCTATACTGTGCTCTTAGCTAGCATTTTAATTACCCTCAAGAGAGTGAAGTTGTATATAAGATGTTCAGTGGTGTGTTTGTATGAAACTGCACATGAGACTTCTATATCAAATTTGTGTGATTTTTGAAACACAATAATAATCTTTCTCCCCAGAGAAACTTGCATCTGAACCATCATCTAAACCACTGAAACCAGCAAAGTCAGGTTTCCACTTACAAGTAGGCAAAGTACCTGGTAAGTGCAGGAAGTTATTTATTTTTATATCATTTGAACCCCCAGGCATGCCTCTTAAGTTTAGTAGATCACATTCCAGGAGGGAGCAGGAAACAGGATGATTGTGTTAAAAGGGAAAAGAGAGGTGGTGTTTGTAATCACAAGCGCATTTTCATCACAGTAACTGAAGTCTTATTCATAGTTGTTTTACATGTTCACAAAATAATACTGCACAAAATAAATATATTACTCCTTGGATAAAACAGATAACGACACTTTCTGAGATGCGGATACTGCGCTATCTGCTGTCAAGTAGATCAGTGAATTGTGTGAGAGTTATGGCAGCTTTTCTCTCTATAGTGTCAAGAAAAAAATAAATTTCATCTCCCTTTTTTTAAAAGTGCAAAATAGTAGATGAACAGCCAGTGGCTGTTAAATCTAGGGAAAGGAAAGGAGTTGAATAGTGCAGATACTGTACCACTAACAGTACAATCCTAAGCAGAGTTACACCCTTCTAAGCCCACCGACTTCAGTGGTTTTAGAAGGGGTAACTCTGCCTAGAATTATACTGCAAGACTCTTTCTTCAATTCAAGTTTCAACATTCAATTCAATTGAATTCAACATTGGCCATAATGCTCATTCACATTACTATCTATATTTCATGCTTGTTCATTTTGCTTGATTTGGGTTTGATTGTGAGTCATCTTGAGAATTTGTTCTCACTATAAGGGAGGAATGTATATGTGAAAAATAATAAGTAAACATCTTTCTACAATGGCAGTGATCAGATGTTCATGTGATTAGGTAACAGTTTGCAATGTAGCCGCACATATAAAACACTCAGAGAACAGAGAATAAAGCTGTATGTGAGCAGGGCTTTTCTAATTTTAAATGCCTAATAATAATATTTAGGTCATTTTTTTTATCCCACCCTTCCTCCAAGAGACCCAGGGTGGTATACCATGGCTCCTTCCCTATTATAGTGTTGTTATTATGATTATCATTTAGACCAAAGTATCCTGCTTATCTTGGGGATATTTGCACATTGCTATTAATGCAAGTTGGCCATGTGTACTGTCCGTTCTGTCAGTTTTTGTTGATAACTGCCTACCCCGTGCAAATGCACCATTTCCATTGGATATGCCAAACCTTGGCTCTTGGGAAGGTTTCTCTTGAAACAGGCCAGGATCCTTGTACTAAAGGCATCAAGTGCTTCTCCAGATCCAACCGAGTCAGGACAGCTGGCATTCTTCTGGAATGATATTTTCCCTCTCCTGAAGGAGAGAGTCTCCTATCTGAAAAGCATTCAACAAATCCATTCCCCAGGGAGCCAGTGGCAAATATGTTTTGTCACCTAAGCCAACTAGAAACAGCAGCAAGACTGTGAATAGCAGGAGGAAAGTGGGAGAGTTGGAAGCCCTGCCTAAGACTCAATCTTATTCAGTGAATTCCATTCAGGGAGGGGGGGATGCCTGTCACTGGCCTGTGTGGGGAGGAGTAAATTGAGAAGAAGCAGCAGCAATAGATCCCTCCTACAAGTGGATAGGGGTTTATGAGAAGGAAAATGGAAGAAAGGTTTGCAAGGGGAAATGCTTGTGGCCAGTACTGATCCCTTTTTCTTAATGGAGCGGGCGGGGGGGGGGATCAGATGAGGGAGCCATCAGAAGTGTCCGCCTGTATCATTTATCTCACAAAGGGAGCTTTGACTCTTAAAAGTACATACCCAGAAAATCTTGTTGGTCTCTCAGTTGCTACTGGACTCAAATATAGCTCTTTATTTTAACTTCTCTCTCTTTTTTCCTTCACCCAGTTCCTTTTTATACAAGGGAAGCATGTCCTAAGACTTAGGTTTCATCTGCCCCTCAATTTGCTGTCGTTTTCTGTGCACACTCCAGCCTTTCCTTTTTCTTTCCTATTTTATTATTTAATTTGTGGTTTTTTCCCCCCTGGTTCCTTATTCCTCTCTTCACCCCAATCTGAAAGCAACGTTTAGCTTCCATTTTCTTCTTTGCATCTTCTCTTGCCTCTCCCAGGTGTGCATCATACTTTTCCATTTAAAAAACAACAAACTTTCTGCATTTCTTCCACTTCTTCCTCCCCTTTGAGAGCCAGAATTTGTCTAAATTTTGCCCTTTTGTTTTCTGCCCTAGTGCTGCCATTTTAAAATGGTGGAAAGATCTCCCTCTAATGAAGGAAAACTCTGGAGTTATCTGCATATCACATTTTTATCCTGCCCTTCTTCCAAGATGCTCAGCATGGCTCACATTTTTCTTTCCTCCATGTCATCCTCACAACAATTGTAGGAAGTAGGTCAGGTCAGGTCAGGTTGAGAAAGAATGCCCTAGGTTACCCATAGAGCTTTGTGGGTGGATGGAGATTTGAATCCAAGTGTCCCTCGTCCTAATTCAACACTCCTAACTACTAGATCAGGCTGTGATTGATGCTCAAGCACTCCTGTTCAGAGTATAATAAAATATCTGTTCAGTGTGTTCCTGAAGTAAAGGGAGTTTCCTCTGTTTTTTTTCCTCCCTTTTCCCCACACAAATACACACACACACACAAACCATCTCACAGGTAAGAATTCTAGAAAACCACTACTCAAGGATGATGAGTGTAGTTAGTTCCTTGCAGAAAAACTATTTGGTATTATCATCTAGTTAACTTTATATGTATGTTTTCTCTCAACTGATCAATGGAATATCAAGAAGTGAAAAAAAGCATACATCGGCATGATATAGTTCCCACAGTTCCAAAGGTAGGATCTGAAACATCCATACAGCCACAGCAGAACAAACTGCCAAGTAAGTAAGGCTGCAATTCTCTGCATGGTTGCTTGGGAGTAATCATTATTGCACACAGTGGGTCTTGCTTCTTCTGGGTAAATATGCATAGGATATGAACTCAAGGCACTTATTAGATTATTTATTTCTTGTATTTCTTTGGGTGCAGTGCAGAATATGAAACTGATTGTTTTGTATGTATTACCTAGTAGCATTTCTTCAGAAATCATAAAAGAAAAAGATGGTTGGTGCTTCTGAAAGGTGAAGAAAGTGTGTGGTATTGCCTTAAAATCCTATGATGAGACAATCCAAAATGAAAAAAGATATAGTGCTGGAAGATGAGACCCCCAGATCAGATGGCACTCAATCTGCTACTGGGGTAGAGCAAAGGACAAGTACGAGTAGCGCTGTTTTTAATGATGTGATTGGACTAAAGCCAAAAGGACGTTCAATGGTTGACATGAATAGATGCAAAAGGAAAGTCGGAAGCTGTTCGACGCATATAATAGGAACATGGAATGTGAGAAGCATGAATCAGGGCAAGCTTGAAAATGTTAAACAAGGAATGGAACGTATGGACATTTCAGTCCTGGGAGTAAGTGAATTAAAGTGGACTGGATTAGGACATTTTCAATCAGAAAATTACAAAGTGTTTTATTCAGGGAATGACCAAAAGAGAAGAAATGGAGTTGCTTTAATAGTGAGGCAAGATGTAGCAAAGGCAGTCAGGAGCTATAATGCGAAGTCTGACTGATATTATTTGGTCAGACTTTGCATTATAATATCAGTCAGACTTCAGGGAAAGCCTATCAACATAAGCATCATTCAAGTTTATGCCCCAACTACAGATGCTGATGAGGAAGAAATGGAAAGTTTTTATACCAGTGTTCAGGAAGAAATTGATCACACACCTAAACAAGATATGCTGATAATCATAGGTGATTGGAACGCAAAAGTAGGAAACAAAGCAGAATCAAATGTTGTTGGCAGATTTGGGCTAGGAGCACGGAATGAAGCAGGAGAACGCCTCTCAGAATTCTGTGAAGACAACAATCTGTTCATTGCAAACACATGTTCATCTTCGTGGCTTCTGTGCAGTCCCACATGGGACTGCGCTTGCGCAGGCCAGCCACAGAGAACTGACTAGAAAGCTTTTAGGAGCTCAGAACTCCCCTCCGTCCCAGGCCGAGAGCAAGCCGGCTTCCCGCCCAACGGTCATGTGACGGAGGGAGGAGGGTCGCTCCCCCCTCAGTTCTCTCTTCGCCGCCATGGAGAGAGCACTAGCTTTGTTTCAGAGCGTCTTTTCTGTTACCTCAGAGAAAATTTCTCTTCAGGATTTTATTTCTTTTTTGCCAATATAATCTTATTTAACAACTGTGCCAAATGTAGAAATAGTGTGGCACAATATAATGACTGTTACGTTTGAGAGATTTGTGCTTTTTCTTTAACTTCAGAAAAGTTTTTCTCTTCAGGATTTGATTTCCTTTTTGCCAATATGGTTTGATGTACCAAATGTGCCAAATATGAAAGGATTATAGCACAAAATAACAATGATTGTTGTGCTGTTTAAGAGATTTATGTCTTTTCTTTCACTTAGAAAGGTCTTCTCTTCAGGAGTTGATTTCTTTTCTTTTGTCAATGTGGCTTTATTTAACAAATTTGCCAAATGTACAATAGTATGGTACAAATTAATAATGCTTGTTCTATTTGAGAGACTTGTGTCTTTTCTTCTACCTCAGAAATTTTTTTCTTTCAGCATTTGATGTCTGTTTTGTCAATATCGCTTTCTTTGACAATTCTGCCAAATGCAGAATGAGTATGCCACAAATTAATGGTCGGTTTTGTTTCAGATACTTGTTTTAATCTTGTCTCTTTCTCATTTTTACAAGTCATTCAGGCTGTGTTGCTCCAGTTCGAATGTCTGTGGGGAAATCCGGCTTTACTAATGCTCTAGGGGCTTAGGTTACCCCCACGACGTTTGTTGAAAGAGGTCTCAAACCCAAAGGCTGTGATAAGGACTGGATATGCTGCAGCACTAGGGGTTCTGCCCCTATGACGTGCATGGATAAGACCTCGAAGTCGACAGGCTCTGAGAACAGCCATTGTACGGTTGCACTAGGGGCTCGGTGTTCCGTCCCCTATGACGTGCATGGATGAGACCTCGAAGTCGACAGGCTGCGTGGAAAGCCGTTTTACTGTCGTGCTAGGGGCTCTGGCCCCCATGACGTGCATGGATGATGTCTCGACGTCAACAGGCTCCGTGGAAAGCCTGCTCGTCTACAACACTAGGGGATCAGTCCCCCATGACGTGTAGAGAGGAGGTCTCGAGGTCGAGCAATTCCAAGGAGGTGGGAACGCCTACTCCTCAGGGTGTAAAAGCCTCGACGTTGGCTCGCCTCTGACGCACCAACACAACAGCCACCTGGCTCTTGTCGACGTCACACACCGATTCCTCCTTGGTGCCGAGATGAGCGGGTTCGAGTTTGCCTCCATGCCAACTGTCTGTTGCTGCCGAGGCGGCATCTGTTCAGAGAAGGAGAGGAGTCTCGGTGTTGCAGCCCCCCCCGCTTCCCTCGATATCAGGCATCGCCGTCGCTGGTGGGGTAAGCAAGCTTGGGCTGAAACATTGTCCAGCATGTGGGGAAGGCTTCTCAGCCATGTTTCGTTTCCCACCCCCCCTTATGTTCCCTGAATGCTGAATGGTGCTCTTAACCATCCAAGGCACTGGGTTCCCTCCATATTGAGTTCATTGCAGCTGAGATCTCTATATTGCAATGCAAGTAAACCCCTTTATTTAGGAACACGCAAATTTTAATCTATGTATTTTTATCTTGGATAAAGGAAAATAAGGGACCCCGACTGGACCTCAGACTCCTTAATATGGATCCACAGGTGCCCACATTTCAGGATACTTCCCTTTTCAGATGTCCTTCCTCAGTTGCCTGGGAGCCTTTTTGGTTGTAGTACTGTATCTAAGGACAATTATCTTAATTGTATGTTACAGTATGTTACAGGCTTGTTGCACTTGCTTTCCTGCTGTCAGCAGGTGGTGCTGTTGATCCATAATTGGATTATTGGCTATTGGACAATTCATTTTACCAGTCCTGCAGGTTTGCCTGTCTCTAACCTCGTCAGCCCTATGTGTCGTTGGATTTGCTAGTTGAATTTGTGTAATCCCAATTGCTCCCTACTCAAAGGATAGCATTTGAATGTTTTTTCTTCGAGCCCTTAACAACTCAAGGGCCCATGGTTTTTCTGTCCCTTAGCTGCACGATTTATGTGCAAGTGTAGATCAGTTCTTAAAAGGAATTTTTTTGATCACCATTGTTACTGGTCTATATCCTAGGGTATCTACCTAGAGGCTTCAAAATAAAATAAAATAAAAATTAAAAAACAAGACCGACAACTAATGGGTTTCAGCTTGGTTCTGAGACTGGGGAATACTCCTCTGTGTGTATTGTGGATCATCAATCTAAGAACATTAGACCTCTGGTACCCGAATTTACAAAACAAGGGTTTTCAAGAGGACATTAAAAAACATACCTTACCAAAGGCAAACAAACAAACAAATAAATATATATGTTTCCAGTCATCGTCCCCTACTACGGTTGGTTTTATTGCATATCTCATTGGTTCCTGCTCCTTCCCAGACTAGTGGTACAGATCCTGTCTGACAGGGCAGCTATGCTAATACCACCTTAAGACATAGTCTTCCTATATCCAGAACTGTGCTGTGTTCTCTCCAGTACTAAGGTTCTCACAAGAACTTGTGCAAGGGTGTTTACCTGAATATTTTCCTTCATGAAATCACATTATTCTTCTGGAAGTCAGGACAATCCAGTACCATTTTGTACCTTTTTTCAGCCCCTGCTATGAGTGTATATAGCATGGCAATGTAAATATCTATAGCATGAGGGAGAGTTCCCTGTCCTTCTGTCCCAGATTTTTCCGGTTGCGGCAAAGGACCTAACAGCACAACGTTTCCTTCCTGGACGTCCAGGTGGTGGGAGAAGTCTACTCACTCAGATTTCCCAAGCTGACAGGTTTCATCAACCCACAAGTAATCCCTCACTCTATGTTCCCTGCTTTCCCTTTTAAGGGAATGGGTTTTTCCCAGGTAGAGTCCTATTATCTCAAGTGCTGATGCAATATGTCCCTGCTTCCTACAGAACACTGTCTGCCATGAGGCCTTCGGGGAGATTTTCCAGTTTCACTGGTCACATTTCTTTTGATGCTGCATTTTTGTTCCCTGGCTCCACAGACCCAGGACACCAGTGATGCTCATAGGTCCCTATTGGCCAAAAATTTTTGTGTTCCCAATCTGTAGATTACTTTTGATGGGGATTTGGGGTACTTACTCAAGAAGACTAGCTGATCAGGGTATAGCCCCTTCCTTCTCTGCCACAATGTCGCTTCACTACAGTGGGTGGCGTGGTCATCTCAACCATCGATCGGGACCTACCTAGAGTCACAAGGTTGTTAATAGTATTATGCATACCGCACAGATGGTCATCTTATGCTGAAAGTGGGCTCAGTTTTTTGAATGATCAGGGTCAGACGGTTTGCAACCTCTTACTTCACCTTTATATGGATTGTGTCATTACTCATTAAATGATACTAGCCTGGCTGTTATTCCCGTCACGCACATCTGGTGGTCATCTCAGCCATCTGTTTCCTGATTAATTCTTATTCAATATTTGCAACACCAGTTTGCTAATGGTTTGAGGGCCTTGGCTAGTCTATTTTTTTCCTACGCTAATGCCCTTATTATTCTTTGCATTATGCTTTAAACCTTTTGTATAATGGCACCGTCTAACCTGTTTTTCTTTTATCCACTAAGGTGGCGTTTTTGGTTGTTGTCATTTAACCTGTTTAACTTATTGGTCTGTGATCACTTTCCATCAGGTTAAGGTAGTATTACCTAGATTGAAGTTCGACCTTGGGTAAAGTCCCGTTGCCGAACCTGTTTTCTTCTAAATCCTCAGTCGCTAACTGAGCAATCTCTTCATGCAATCAAGTGCCTGAAGTCCATGTCCTTCAGGTTCCGTGCAGCACATAAACAACCTATTGGTCTAGTGCATGGAAGGCTGAACCAGCAGCTTCTTTGGAAACTGTTTCCCGATGGGTGGACACTACAAAACTTTGTGTTCATAGCAATGCTGAACTATGCTGTCCACTCCATATGGAGGCCTTTTGCAACAGGGCTCATGTCTGTTTCGCTGTTTCCCTTGCCATGACAGATTTCTGAGGCTTCTCTAAAGTGGCAACCTGGTCCTTCGATCCATATACCTCTGGCATTGCCCTGTAGATGTGGTCTCCAGGGAGGAAACAGCTGTTTGGGAGAGTTGTCTTTTAATTAGGTGACAAGCCCACACCCGCCTCCATGGTAGGTGAGCTTGCTATTCTCCCATGCGGGACTGCACAGAAGCCACGAAGATGAAAAACAGAGTTGCACTTACCTGTAACTGTTGTTCATCAAGTGGTCTTCTGTGCAGGCACGCATCCCTCCCTCCTTTCCCCACTGTGGGCTACTGCTTGGTGGCTATGGTGGTCTTCCACGGTGGCGAAGGGAGAACTGAGGGGGGAGCGCCCCTCCTCCCTCCGTCACATGACCGTTGGGCGGGAAGCCGGCTTGCTCTCGGCCTGGGACGGAGGGGAGGGGGAGCGCTCCAGGCGTTCTGAAGCTCCTAAAAGCTTCCTAGTCAGTTCTCCGTGGCTGGCCTGAGCAAGCACAGTCCCATGCGTGCCTGCACAGAAGACCACTCGATGAACAACAGTTACAGGTAAGTGCAACTCTGTTTTTTCAGGCAACCAAATAGACGATTGTATACATGGACATCACCAGACAGCCAGTATAGAAATCAAATAGATTATATAATTGGAAGCAGAAGATGGAGAAGCTCTATTCTCTCAGCCAAAACAAGACCAGGAGCCGACTGAGGTACAGATCATGAATTGTTAATATCGAAAATCAAGATAAAGCTTAAGAAAAACACCAAAACATTCATACCACCAAAATACAATCTAAGCAATATTCCGGAAGAGTTTAAAGACCATGTAAGGAACAGATTTGCATTACTGAGTTCAAGTGAATGTAAACCTGAAGAACTATGGGTGGAAACTAGAGATATTATCAAGGAAGAATGTGCAAAGACTATTCCTGTAGCCAAAAGAAAAAAACCTTGATGGATGTCTGAGGAAACTCTTAAAATTGCCAGAGATAGACGAGAGATAGACATTAACTGAACAGGACAAAATAAAGAAAAGGTGGGAACAATACACTGAAGAACTATACAGAAGAGATGAAAGGATAAAAGATTCTTTCCAATAAGAATATTTTGAAGACGAACCTACAGTTTTAGAAAGTGAAGTGAAAGCTGCATTGAGAGCAATCGGGAGAAACAAATCACCAGGAGCAGATGGGATATCAATAGAGCTATTCCAAGCCACAGAAACGGAGTCCATCAAAATCTTGACAAGAATATGCCAACAGATATGGAAAACAAAACAATGGCCCACAGACTGGAAACGATCCATTTACATTCCAATTCCCAAGAAAGGAGACAAGAAAGATTTCAGCAACTATCGGACCATCGCATTAATTTCTCATGCAAGTAAAGTGATGCTCAAAATATTACAGCAAAGGCTGTTACCATATATGGAACGAGAAATGCCTGATGTTCAAGCTGGTTTCAGAAAAGGAAGAGGCACTAGAGATCATATTGCAAATATACGCTGGTTACTGGAGCATACGAGAGAATTTCAGAAGAAAATCAGCTTGTGTTTCATAGATTACAGCAAAGCTTTTGACTGTGTGGATCATGAAAAGCTATGGCTGGTTTTAAAGGAAATGGGTGTGCCACTACATCTGATCGTTTTGATGCACAACCTGTACTCTGGACAAGAGGCCACAGTTAGAACAGAATATGGAGAAACGGAATGGTTTCCAATTGGCAAAGGTGTCAGACAAGGATGTATTTTATCTCCCTATCTCTTCAATCTATGTGCAGAACATATAATTAGGAAAGCTGGATTAGATTTAGATGAAGGTTGAGTGAAAATTGGAGGGAGGAACATTAATAATTTAAGATATGCTGATGACACTACATTATTGGCAGAAAATAGTGAAGATTTGAAATGACTAGTGCTGAAAGTTAAAAGAGAAAGTGCCAAAGCAGGACTACAGCTGAACATCAAGAAAACAAAAGTAATGACTACAGGAGAATTACACAACTTTAAGGTTGACATGAGGAAATTGAAATTGTTCAAGACTTTCTATTCCTTGGCTCCACCATCAACCAAAAGGGAGACTGCAGCCAAGAAATCCGAAGGAGATTGAGACTGGGAAGGGCAGCCATGAAGGAGCTAGAAAAGATTTTGAAGTGTAAGGATGTGTCACTGGCCACCAAGACTAGATTAATTCATGCCATCGTATTCCCTATTACAATGTATGGGTGTGAAAGCTGGACAGTGAAGAAAGCTGTTAGGAAGAAAATAGATTCCTTTGAAATGTGGTGTTGGAGGAGAATGTTATGGATTCCGTGGACTGCCAAAAAATAAAAATAAATCAGTGGGTTATAGATCAGATCAAGGCTGAACTGACCCTAGAAGCTAAAATGACTAAACTGAGGCTATTGTATTTTGGTCACGTCATGAGACAACAAGAGTCACTAGAAAAGACAGTCGCGCTAGGAAAAGTTGAGGGCAGCAGAAAAAGAGGAAGACCCAACAAGAGATGGATTGACTCAATAAAGGAAGCCACAGCCTTCAATTTGCAAGATCTGAGCAAGGCTGTCAAAGATAGGACATTTTGGAGAACTTTCATTCATAGGGTCGCCATGAGTCGGAAGCGACTTGACGGCACTTAACACACACACATTGCCTTAAGTAAATTTTTTTTTTACATTTTAAGCACATGAGTTGACTGCTTTTTCTGTCCAAAATATGACTCTGTAGCCAGATTGATGACAGAAGAAATACTACCAAACATCCTTCCCCAAATCAATTAATCTTTGGGTAGCTCCAGGCAGAATGATGAGCAACATGACATCACAGAATTAATCTTTGTTTCTCATATGACTGTTTTGTTTTCATCCACAAGTGCTTGATCAGTTGCCCTGTCCGAAATGGAGGGGGTTAGCTTCAGTGTATGATTATTGCATAGTCACCACTTTAGGTTCGTCTACAGGCTTCTGTGCAGTCCCACATTGGGACTGCGCACGTGCAGGCCTGCCGCCGGGAAGATTCCATAGCTTCTATAGGCTAGAATAGGGGGCGCCGCGGCTACTGCGCATTGAACAGAAGAATTTTTGGGTCTCAATTTGATCAGCAAGAGGTGAGCCATGTGCAGAAACAGCTGTCTGCATGTTGCTGTCCACTATCAGATGACACAGGAACCGCTATTTGAATATGGGAGGTCCATTGTATAAAGCTGTGGGAATTATATGCACACATAGTTCTTGTCATAGTTAACAGAGTCATGACAGCTTACAGAACTGCTATGTACATTATCTTTTTTTCCTTCCCCCAACCCCCCAAATTTTTATTATTTTTATTGCAGGGTACAGGAAATGTGGAAAAAGGGGAAAATAATCAGACTACAATCATTTTCATTTTCATTTCCATCTGACCGGCGTACGGGCTTTGTACTGCTATGTGCATTATCAATCAGTGCAGCTCTTTTCTCTTACAAGTGATCAGTGTAAAAACTGCCAGTGTTGATTATTTGGTTGTCAGGGGAAAGAAGAGCACCAGAAGCGTAGTTCTGCATGTAGTTTAGTTGTGTGAACTGTATTAGGTTTTGATGTGTAAGCCTCTTTGAGTCTGGTCAAGAAAAAAGCAAGCTATAACTATTTTATATACGTCAGTCAACTATATCAACATCAGTCAACTATATTATTAGTAAATTTTAAAAAATTAAATCTCACACATTGGGTGTACAAAATCATGCAGAATACGGGTATGCGGTGACACAAATAGTAATCATATTTAATATATTACATTGTTCAATTAAATTACATGTTTTGCTAGATTAAGATTACTAAACTCCTTGTAGGTTTTGTATTTTATACTCTATTAATGTCTAGTTTCTCGAATGGTGTTTAAATGTAGCAATCTATCTGCTGTGTCCAAAACTTTATCTTGGCAGAGAAAGACATGGAACTAGAATTAAGAAAGTCGTTTATTCGGCAGGTGAAAAGAGCAAGTCTTCCAAATGATTTAATTCGTAAGTACGTAATAAGTAAGCACATAATTAGTATAATTGGGGAAGTTGGAATGGGTTTGTGGGCTTAATCTAGACAGAAATTAGGAAGTAGTAAGTGTTCAGCAAGACAGAGTTCAAGCAAGAGCCTTACAGGAGACAAAAGTATAGCAATCTCAAGTGGGGTGGCTGTATGAAGGGTCCTAAACAGATGGAGTAATGGTAGAAAAAGTTCTCTATTGAGAATTGGAAAAATGATCCTTTCTCTTTTTTCAAGACCCTATAACCACCCAGAGTGTGGCTTGAGCATGAGTGTGTCATTCATGCCACCAGGGAAAATTTCTGTTAGCAGAAGGCAGTATGCTGATGGTCTGGCTGTACAGAGCAGAAATGGGAATCATGTTAGCTAAGCAGGAAGTAAACAGAGACCAGACAGAGATAATCATATCCTAGTAAGCAACTGTATACTTTTATTTGACATCCATAATAACTGAACAGACTGCTGGAGTTTACAGAGGTGAACCAGGTTGGCAGAAGAACCATGAACAAAATGGTCATGTTTGAAGGTGGGATGTTTTCCACTGCAGCTAGATCTCCTGACCCAGAACTGAGTGAAACATTGCTAGTCAGAGCTGATCGGTTAAAGATCTTGGAGGCCAAGTAGTGTACTTTAGGAACTAGTTATTTAGGGTCATAAGAGAACCGTGCATACACATGCCTTCCAAATATGTGGCTAGCACTCTCAGCTTCAATCTAGGCTTCCCATTGTGAAAGTTGTCTATGCGAACCTTGTGGTTTGCACACTCTGACAACAAGTTCAGCACACGTCACTTGCACGCACCTCTGGATGGCAGATGCAAGGGATTTATTTAAAATTTAAAAGTGAATTTGTTGCATTCATCAATAACTGTTTTGTTTCAGTGGATGGCGAAGTGCAAGAAATACTAGAGTCTAACAAGGTTCTGCTTCCGGTCTACAGAGCAACTCTTTCAGAAGCACTTGCCGTTGCTCAGGCTCAGTTACAGCGAGCTAACCTTGTTGGTAAGGGATGAATTGATGTGTACAAAGATACCACTCAGATCCATTCTTCATGTTTTGCAAAACCAACGGACATTTATTGGTGTCCTGATCAAAGCTTTCCATTGCTTTACATAATTTTGGTAACCAGATATTTTGCATGGTCACTGATTTGCTTTGCGTCATGAGTACATTTTTCAGTACTGCCAAAATGATCGAAAAAGACAGTGAAACTGACCATCTCTGTTAACAGGCTGTTAAAGGTGTAATGAATTTAATCATTTGCAGATTACGCTGGGGTCACCATGTCAGCTGTGACTTGATGGCGCTTTACACCCACACAGATTATGTGCCACAAAAAGACCTGTACACAATTGTAAAACCCTAGATTGTTCTAATGAAATTACTGTGCAGATGTTCTAAAGCAGCATTCCCGAACCTTTTTGAGCCTGCGGACACATTGGGAATTCTGATACGGCATAGTGGGCACTGCAACAGAATGGCTGCCACAAGATGGCTGCTGCAGGAGGTGAAGGGAATCCGGTGACAAGAGTGAAGGGAATCAAGGGAGGGATGGCCTACAAGCCACTTTCAGAGGCTTCGTGACCCATAGGTTGGCAAATAGTGAACTAGAGGAGGAGAAAGGTAGGAGAAGTAAAGAAAATACCCAAGCACCGCAATCAAGCTGTGACTGTGCCCAACACCAACAGTTCTATTTAATTGGTTCTTGTAGGTTATCCGGGCTGTGTGACCATGGTCTTGGTATTTTCTTTCCTGACGTTTCGCCAGCAGCTGTGGCAGGCATCTTCAGAGGAGTAACACTGAAGGACAGTGTCTCTATTTAAGTTTGTTGTGATATCTGAACCACAACCTTGCTTGTTTTTGTCTTTTAATTTTGCAGCTGCTCAGAAGGTGCTATGTTCCCAGCCATCAGTACCTAACACAGCTATGTTCCATGAATATTCTCTGCAGCCCCCAAGATCAGGTAATTTGATCCACACAACAGACTCAGCAAAGGCCTAATGTCTTCCCAAACCTTTCTGTCCTCCTGCTAGTGCACTACCCTGTGGTGTTTAACATAAAACTATAGCAAGGGCTGAAGCTACAAAAGGATGCTCTGATTTCTCTTCAAAGAGAAACAAATCAGGAAAAAAGAGAGCAACAGGAATCAGTGGCTATATCTAAAAAAGCAAATTTCAGGAGAAGAAATTCCCCTCCCTGTAGCAATACTCCAGACCCTGTAATCCAGGACCATCTGAATGCAACATTTCCCCTTTACACTTTTCAATCTGGCTTCAGAGCCAGTGTGGTGTAGTGGTTAAGAGCAGTGGTTTGGAGCGGTGGAGTCTGATCTGGAGAACTGGGTTTGATTCCCCACTCCTCCACATGAGCAGCAGACGCTAATCTGGTGAACTGGATTTGTTTCTCCACTCCTATACATGAAGCCAGCTGGGTGACCTTGGGGAAGGGTATCTGTAGTGGGGAGGGGAAGGTGATTGTAAGCTGATTTGATTCTGCCTCAAGTGATAGAGAAAGTCGGCATACAAAAACCAACTCTTCTTCAGGCCTGGCTTTGGGGTGAAGACTGGGATGTGGAGTGTACAATTTCTGTCAATAGATAATTGGAAAGCATCCCTGTTGTTATTAGATCTTTGATATGATCCTTTTTTATTGCTGAAGTGCCAGGAGATGTATGTGGGTCTCAGCAGGACAGTGCTGAAGTTGTTTGTTTATTTTTAAATGGACTGAATGGAAAATATGGTTGTCAGGATAAGAAGTCCGTAGCATGGGATTTGATATGGGGAGTTTGTCAAGATTTGGGGCTGTCATCCATGTCATTTAATATCTATGTGAAAACCCTACATGATATTGCCTGCATCTATATACCACGTTAAACAAACCTTCATATGTTGTCATTTTGAGATGGCTTTTGGCCACATGCAATAAATTTTATTACACCATTATGTTTCTTATATAGCATGGGAAGGAAGCCAGTTACCAGTAACAGACTATGTCCAAAAGTTGATTGCTTTGAAGAAAAAATTCATTTCTCCAGAGTTGAAAGGTAATTTATTTCCATACAGAATCATTGCATAGCTTTCTTTAGGATTTAGAGGGGAAAGAAATTGAGATTCCATAGCTATTCTTCCAAATGCCTTCAAAATCTATAGTCTGGGATGAAAGACCTTCAAAAAGTGTCATCAATGCAGGGGGTAGCTGTCTTCGACTGACAGCCACGATCAGAGATGTGTGCTGCTCTCCACACATCCACGGCCTCAAATGGGTTAAGCATGCAAGGCACAACTGATGCATCAGGCATTTAAGAGAACCGCCCTCTTAAAGAGAGCCCACGCACCTTCTGAGGCAACAGCAGATGGATCAGGACTGATTATACAGAAGCCACAAGTCTCGTATATCTCCACCTCCAACTGATACTGGACCCATCGGACCTAAATTCTTCCCAAGTTAGCTCCGTGGTACCAAGTTAGTGCAAGGATAACTCCCAGAAGAGTCAAGCTTGATCCCTGGCCACCAGATTTTTTTTTTTTAAAAAAACACACACAAGGGAAAGCATCAGTTACATGCATCTGAACAACAGCTTTCCCCTAGATCATTCCTCCTGTGATGGGTGATTCCATCAAGAGTTTCTGCCTCCCCAGTTCTAGACCTTCAGGACCAGATTATGAAAATGGAACTGATATTTGAGGACCACAAACTCTTTTTCACCTAGAAACAGAGTTGTTGTGTCCCCACGGTGGTGTGTGCTGTGGTATGGAGCCATCAGGAGACAAGTGACACTGCTGAACTCCCTATCTCAATCCCCCAGTTCCAGAGGGATGTGCTGCTTAATCTACTAGAGTGGCCGGGAAGGCATTTGCTAAAGACCAAAACAGATCGGGACATGGTCCAGGCAAAAAAAAAAAGTATCAGAGAAGTCACAGCTTCTCCTCATCCAGTACTTCCTTCTCAGATTGCTTCTAACAGCTAGTGTTATGCCAAAAAAGTCAGGGCGATCCCACCAGAGATGACCTTTGAATGGATGCTGGAGGATCTCTTCAAATGGGTGAATGGTTTCTTCTCCAGGGAAAACCTAACTCTACCACACAAAAGAGATTTGCAGGGACTTTAACATTACTGGCTGTACCTCGGGTATAGAGGCTTTCTTCATTCAGTTTTTTTTCTTTCCATGTTTGTGTGGGGTTGATTACTGAGATGTATTGCAGGTAAATGTGGTCCCTGACAAATGCCACAGGTCAGTAACTCTTCTACCCTCTGACAGAGAGAAGGGGTAGCTTTCAGGAGAGCGGGATTGTAGTACAATCTCTTTTAGGCAAGCTGTTAAAAACCTGTACCTCTCTAGCCCTACCCAACAAAGCCATTAAAGTGTTTTAAATGTCCCTGAGCATCCTGGATCACCAGCTACCCCCTGCAATTCTAAACCAAAGAGTGACTCTGAGCTATTTCCATAGGATGGCAGCAAAGACCATGTTTATTCATTTCCCTGACTGCTTCACTGTGAACGCTTAAAACGTTTGAAGGTGAATGGCATGTGCCAACGTCTGGCAGGCATCTCCTAATTTTGCTGAGGTTTATTATGTTTTCCTTAAAAACATGATGGACATATTACAAACGCCTTAGTGAATGCCTGCTACAGGGAGGGAATGAAGTTGGCGTAGTCTGTCATAGTTGTTACTCGCACTGCATTCTGCTTCTTCAGTCACTGAATTTTTCTTCTTCTGTGTCTACAGCTGGAACTGTGGGCAGATGAGGGACTGAGTTGGTGTATTCCTCCCCCCCACACACACACACACCACTACCTGTCTTCCTGGTTGAGCTGGCTGAGCTCCTCTCAGTACTGGCACTGGAGACTTCCAGGCTAATGGTCCCAGGAGACTTCAACGTTTATGCTAAGGCTTCATTATCCGGAGCAGCTCAGAACTTCATGGTTTCCATAACAACAAATAATATCAGGTCCCAATGCAAACATCCAGTTGTACCTTTGATTTGGACGCAGGGTGCAAGTTATCAGATCCGGGGGCAGAGGAGATTAATTCAGCTATGTCATTATGAATGTTGTTCTTGTGAGGTTTTGGCTTTTGGAGACTCTTATCCCCTTGTAGGGGTGGGTAAGTGTATTAAAATTTTCCACTCCAGGAGGATGGTGGATCTGATTGGTTTCCTGAGGAATCATGGAGTTGGAAGGGACCTCCAGGGTCATCTAGTCCAACCCCCTGCACAATGCAGGAAATTCACAACTACCTCCCCCACACACACCCAGTGACCAACACTCCATGCCCAGAAGATGGCCAAGATGCCTTCCCTCTCTTGATCTGCCTAAGGTCATAGAATCAGTATCGCTGACCGATGGCCATGTAGCCTCTGCTTAAAAACCTCCAGGGAAGGAGCACTTACCACCTCCCGAGGAAGCCTGTTTCACTGAGGAACTGCTCTAACTGTTAGAAAATTCTTCCTAATGTCTTCCTAATGTCTAGGACTCTTGGGAATTTTCATGCTGATATGGTTGGCAGCCATGTCAAGGAGATAGTAGGCCTCTGGAACGGAAATGTCTGTTGTGCAATAGAGATGATTGCTCCCAAGCACTCACAGCCATGTAGGTTTCTTATTTAGCTCCATGGTGTGCAGAAGAGCTGGCAGCTTTGAAGTGAGAGAGATGCTGGCTAGACAAAAGATGAAGAAAGGCTGGCACACTGCCCATTTTAGAATGTTAGCGAAGAAATAATCCTTCTCTGCTACCATTGTATCTACAGTGTTATCCAGAAATGCTGTATAAGGTAGTGAGACACCTGTTACGTTAGGGTCCTTACATTTGGAGGTACTTGCTCCTCCTACAGTTTGTAAAATGCTTTGGTAGATTTAAAAAAAAATTAGGAGCCCCGTGGCGCAGAGTGGTAAGCTGCAGTATGGGAGTCCAAGCTCTGCTCACGACCTGAGTTCGATCCCAACAGAAGTTGGTTTCAGGTAGCTGGCTCAAGGTTGACTCAGCCGTCCATCCTTCTGAGGTCAGTAAAATGATTACCCAGCTTGCTGGGGGTAAAGGGAAGATGACTGGGGAAGGCACTGGCAAACCACCCCATAAACAAAAGTCTGCCTAGTAAACGTCAGGATGTGACATCACCCCATGGGTCAGGAATGACCTGGTGCTTGCACAGGGGACCTTTACTGATAAAAATTGCTTGCATTCTGCCCAACTTGGCTTATTAGGTACACTCATACCAAATGTTCCTGAGGTTTCCATCTGCCATGTTCATATCAATACCTTTCAATTACTGCAACCTTAGGAAGAGCAGCCTACTGGTGAAATCTGCAAAAAAGGGAATTAGCTCAGTGGTTAACAGCTCTCTTTCTGAAGGTCTGCTCTTTCTGTCTTTATAAGAGGTAGTCGTAAAAATTTATTTTTATTTTATTAGATTTTTATCCTGCCCTTTCCCTACCAGTTCAGGGCAGCTTTCAAAGAGGTCAAATCTAGATTAAGCTGATTTGAACAGCTACTGGCAGATATATAAATTACAAAAGAATGGACAGAATGATGGCTAAATGCCCCCAGGTGCTGGTGATTATCATAAGTTGGTTATGGTATGGCAACTACCGTGGTCTTTGCTTGTTTACTGACAGAGGCAGTGTGTTTTTGCTGGTTCTCCTGGAGCTCTCCCAGCAGCATTTGATACCTTCAGTCATAGTATCCTTCTGGCTGCCTGGCCAGTTTGGGCCTGTTCTCCCTTGGTTTTGTTCAGAGACGGTCCAGAAATTTCAAGCACAGTGCCAGCAATATGTGGATGAAACACAACTTTATCCTTTCTTCAAAATCTGTGCAGATGGTGAAAATAATGTCTGGAAGCAGTGAAGGGGGTGGGTCTTGTGATCCATGAGCACAGATCTTTCCCATGTTCCCTTCCACCCAGCAGTCCCTTCTGTCCCCAGAAAAGTTGATTGCCAGGGTTTTGTGGGCTCGTGAGGACCAGTAACAACCAGGCAGGTCAGGGGGCTGCACTGAGGGGTAGGGGAAGAACGCAAAAATAGAGCAGCCAGGCTCTTAGGGGAGACTAAACACAGGGATCATAGAACCCCCATGCTGAAGAATCTACACCGGTTGTCCATTTCTGGGAACAAAGTCCTGGTTCTTACTGGAAGGTTCTTACATGGCTTTGGGGCCTCAGTACTTGAAGGGCTGCATCCTCCTACACTGCCCAGCCTGTTGAAGTCCTCTTCTCAGTCCCCGTTCTGTGCCCTCACCCATAGATGTCACGCAGGCAGTAACCAAAGCCCAGGCATTTTTAGTTATAGCCTTTAGAATGTCCACCCCCCATGAGGCTCTCTTACTGTCCTTGAGGGTCAGGCCAAAACATAACTTTCACCCCCCAGACTTATAGCTCAGGGTTTCAAGTTCTTAGCTTTTTCTTTCTTTCTTTCTTTCTTTCTTTCTTTTTTTGGTATGGTCTTTTAGCTTGAACACTGTTTTGTGAATATCATTTTAGACTGTTGAATGTTGTTTTTATACATTTGGCTTGGTTTTATGATTTATCATTATTATTTTATATTGCTTTAATTACTTTATTTATTTTTATTTGTTAATTTATACTCCCACTTTTCAACCCAGTGGGGAACTAAAGTGGCTTTCATTGCTGGCCCTGCTTCCATTTCATCCTCACAAAGATCTCTGGTGAGGTAATATATACATTTTTCTAATAAGAATTAAAATTGCCAGTTTTTTTCCCTGGGGATCAGCATGACCAGTATCTTCCATGAAGACCCTCTTCCTTGTCCATCATTCATATTTTAAAAACCCTTTTAATTATCCATCCCATTCTCAGCACTGAGCACAGGTGCATGGAAGGCCATTTCTACTTCCTGATAACTACCAATTATTCAGGAAAAAATGTGCTGCTTCTTTAGCCAAGCATTTCTGAACTACTGAGATCACATGATCAGGCTGGTTCCACTTAGACAAGATTCTTCTGGTCCATCGTTGCTGTACCTGTGATCTGCCAAACTCCGGAGACTTCAGCATAATCAGGCAGATTCCTTCAGGGATTAACAAACGGCATCCTGTCTTGGGATAGATATGCTATAGCAATACTACAGATTTGATTTTTCCCAGGTCAACAGTTGGGTATGGAAATAGCCCAGTCTTCTGCATGGTTAATGCATAAGGACATTGCCTTGTGTCTATACCCCTCTCTCTTAAAATGTAAGCCAACTCCTTTGGACTGTGCCGTTTACTGTTCGAAAAAGAGATTCTTTGCTACCATCCATCTGGGGGTCTATTCCTGCCAGTTCAGGGCAGGGGAGATGATGAACAAAAGCAAACTATGGCGTTTTTAGTGAAATTTCAAAAAGCTTGGCATTATAATGGCCTAGCATAAAAATATTTCTACTGATTTCTACATTCTAGCAAGTCAGTTTAATCATTATATTAAAATTTAACAATGTTCTTCATTAGTGTATAAATAAAATCAAGAAATATAGGTAGGCTTTTGAATGAAGCAATGTATTTTGTGTTTAGAATTATTGGAAAGTTCTTCATCACATACCCATCAGGCACCAATCTCTGCAGCAACAGTAGAACAAACGGTAAGTAACTATAGATTACCATATAAAGCTGAACATTTGCCTACGTTATAGTTGCTATCTTAAGCAATATATGCCATAAGAATAGAAGTATGCATTTGAGGGGAATTAACCATTTCCTTTGAGTTGTTAAGGGCATGTAAGGTAACAAGCACCCTCTTTCTGGAAGATGACCATCACAATCACCAGTGTGATAAAGTGGTTACAGTGTTGGACTAGGAACTGGTAGATGTAGGCCTTTTATGCATGGGGGTTTCCCTCGCGGGCACCCATCCAAACATAAGAAAAGGCATGCTGGATTCAGACCAAGGTCCATCAAGTCCAGCAGTCTGTTCACACAGTGGCCAACCAGGTGCAGTTTCCGACTGTCAGAGGTCACCTCACTCTCCCCCTGCATTTGCCTATGTTTTGCCCGCATTTTCAAATTCAAGATAAAACAGGTCCCTGAAAACACGGGGAAACGCAAGGGGAGAGCAAGGCGACCTCTGACAGTCGGAAACGGCATGCATGATCAACACTAAAACCCGAAGTCATCAAAGGGGTGACCGCGAGGGAAACAGCCATGCATAGAAGGCCGTAGGCTCAAATCCCTACCTTGCCACAAAGCTCACTGTATGTTGTTGGGCCAGTCATTCTCTTTCAACCTGAGTGTTACTTAGTGTTACTGTGAGGATAAATGGAGGAGAGAACTGTGCATGTTGCCTTGAGCTCTTTCAGTAAAGGGTGAAATAAAGTGTACTAGATAAATACTGAACTCTTAGTATTATTACTTTTTCCATCTTTTCTAAAGCATATGCTTTTAGCATCTGTCCAATTTGGAAGTACTGTTTCAAAATAATGAAAACGCAGTTTTGTAAAACTTCTGCACTATTGATGCATTTGTTTGTGCATGGGGGTTTCCGTTAGATTTATTTACATGTTTATACCCTACTTCTTTCTCTCCGGTGGGGATCCAAAGTTGTTCGCAACATTGTTCTCGCCTCCTCCATTTTACCCTAACAACCACCCTCTGACGTAGCTTACTAAGAAAATTATAAACATATGATTTGTTATGCTAGCCTGACCATGGCCCAGCCAAGCAGTAATTCTCACACCACTTTTGCTGAAATGACCCTTTCAACACGAGTAATCAACAGTGGTAAGCTGCAGTACTGAAGTCCAAGCTCTGCTCACGATCTGAGTTCGATCCCAACGGAAGTTGGTTTCAGGTAGCTGGCTCAAGGTTTACTCAGCCTTCCATCCTTCCGAGGTCGGTAAAAAAATTTTTTAAAAAAAATTTTATTCAAATTTTAAAGAAAAAAAAAAACCAAAGTAAAAAGTTTCAGTGTATATAATAATAATAATAATAAAATAATAAGAGAAAAGAAGAAAAAAGCTAACCCTCCATCCCCACCTGTGAATGACCTCCGTTAGAGTAACTCTTAGGAAAATTCCCGTGATCTTTTTATAACCCGTTTTGGTATGTATTCTTTACAACCCTTTCATAAGTATTGAACAGTCTGCTTTTGCCGTATTTGTCCAGTATACAAACGCCTTTTCCCATTGTTTTTAAATATATCAGTATCTTTGCCTTGTATTGAATTGGTTAATTTAGCCAAATGTATATAGTCCAAAAGTTTAATTCTCCAGTCTCTTTTATATATCTTTTGGTCTCCTCTCCAAGATTTAGCTATTGTTATTCTGGCTGCAGCCAAACTGTATTGGCAGACAATTTTGTACTCCTTCACTAATTCTTTTGGTAATAAACCTAATAAGCAGTATTCTGGTTTTCTTTTTATACTGATTGTATTAAATTTTGTGTTTCCATTAATATTGATTTCCAAAATTTTGTAACCACTTTACAAGTCCACCAAGCATGGAAAAATGTTCCCTTTTGTTTTTTACATCTCCAACACATGTCGGAAAGTGTTTTATCCATCTTTGCTAGCAGAACTGGTGTAATGTACCACCTATAAAACATTTTGTATATGTTTTCCCTTATACTGCTAGCAATGATAATTTGAAAATCCTTTGTCCAAGCCTTTCCCAATCTTCAATGTTTATATTATGACCAGGCAATCATAGTTGGTTTAACTCTTAATTTCTTCTAAATTGTAATCTAAAATTAACTGATATAGTTTGGAGATTTGCCCCTTG
Source organism: Euleptes europaea (assembly GCF_029931775.1). Taxonomy (NCBI): domain Eukaryota; kingdom Metazoa; phylum Chordata; class Lepidosauria; order Squamata; family Sphaerodactylidae; genus Euleptes; species Euleptes europaea. The sequence continues at coordinate 62,337,761 of NC_079322.1, forward strand.
TTCTCAGATTCTATTATTTTTTCTAATTCTGATTTTTGATCTGAAAAACCAATTTTCTTATCTCTTTGAAAAGTATTGTGCAGTTGAAAGTATTTAAACCAGTCCTTTATATCTAGTTCTCCTATACTTTTTAATTCCCATTTATCCTTTCCCTTTTGTATACAATCCCTATGGGTTCTTTTATCATTATCCATAATGGGTTTTCTCCTTATAGTCGCTTCAAATGGGTTAAGCCAACCGGGCGTTGTAGTCTCAAACCCTTTTTTGTACCTCTTCCACACCTGCAATAGACTGGCTCTTATAGGGTGTCGATTAAAATCTCTGTTCAATTTATCATTTCCATGCCATAAATAAGCATGCCAGCCATATCTTAGATTATAACCTTCCAGATCCAATAATCTCAGATTTTTTAAGTTGATCCATTCCTTTAGCCAGCTAAAGGTAGCTGCTTCATAGTGAAATCTTAAATCTGGAAGGGCCAGCCCTCCTCTGTCTTTGCTGTCTATTAGATTTTTATATGCAATTCTATGTCTGCCATTATCTCATATAAACTTTACTATATCTTTCTTCTATTGTTGAAAAATTGCAATTCCTTTCAAGATAGGTATATTTTGAAAAAGAAATAATCATTTTTGGTAAGACCAAGAACTTTATTATCGAAATTCTACCTACCCATGAGACTTGAAGTTTTTGAGTTGATATTTTTTGAGTTGATATTTGACTGTTTCCCATGTTTTAGAGTAATTATTTTGAAAGAGAATTATATTATTAGATATCCATATTCCTAAATATTTAATTTTATTCTCTACTTTACACCCTGCCATTTGAGCTAGAACTTGCTTTTCCTTTATTGTCATAGTTTTTGCCAGAATTTTTGTTTTTTCTTTGTTAAGTCTAAATCCTGAGAGAGACCCAAATACACGAAAGATTTCCATCAATCTTTTGATGTTACGTGATGGGTCAGTTAGAATACAGACCATGTCATCTGCATATGCCCTTACTCTGTGTTCATTTTTACCTATTTTAACTCCTCTTATAATAGGGTCTGTTCTAATTTTTATATTTAGTACTTCTAAAACCAAAATAAACAATAGCGGGGAAAGTGGGCATCCTTGTCTTGTGTGTGTGTGTGTGTAAAGGGCCTTCAAGTCGCAGCCGACTTATGGCGACCCCTTTTGGGGTTTTCATGGCAAGAGACTAACAGAGGTGGTTTGCCAGTGCCTTCCTCTGCACAGCAACCCTGGTATTCCTTGGTGGTCTCCCATCCATATACTAACCAGGGCTGACCCTGCTTAGCTTCTGAGATCTGACAAGATCAGGCTAGCCTGGGCCATCCAGGTCAGGGCTCCTTGTCTTGTACCCTTTTGTATATCTATCCTGGATGTAGATTCCCCGTTTATCAAAATTGAAGCTGTTTGCCTTGTGTAAATGCTGTTTATTGCTCTAATGAAATTGTGTCCAAAGTTCATATTATAAAAAACCTGTTTCATAAACCCCCATTGTACATTATCAAATGCCTTTTCAGCGTCTACGAACATCAATACCATTTACCGAGGTCGGTAAAATGAGTACCCAACTTGCTGGGGGTAAAGGGAAGATGACTGGGGAAGGAACTTGCAAACCACCCTGTAAACAAAAGTCTGCCTAGTAAATGTCAGGATGCGACGTCACCCCATGGGTCAGGAATGACCCGGTGCTTGCACAGGGGACATTTACCTTTTTAATCAACAGCTGCTTATTTCAGCGTTGCTGCACCAAAGCACTATATATGCAGACAAGTACTTACCTCGGGTGCTTCCACAACTCAAATCATACTAGGCTATTTTTTTCTTCACATAGCCTACTGTACAGCACAACAGGCTATGGTCTAGCCACACCCACTAGCCATGTAAGCCAGCTCACCCCTTCATTACTCAGTATTCCCAGGATTCTGTGTTTCACAGAAAGGTAAACCATCCAGAAAGAACCCAATTAAGCTTCTTCTTTGGTAATCTGCTTTAAGTAGGCCCAAGCCTGGTTACTGAAGTGATTGGCAAAAACTGAAACCTTCATTCCCCATGTCCTACAGCAGGGGTGTCGAATTCACTAGTTATGAGGACTGGATATGACATAAATGTCACTTGGTCAGGCTGGGCCATGTCTCGCCAGCCGATTGAGAATGCGGGGTGTGGCTGCCTCACCTGGCTTGCGGGCCAGATAAGAGCTCTCAAGGGGTCGGATCTGGCCTGCTGGTCTTATGTTTGACACCCCTACCCTTCAAAATAAGTAAAAATATTAATGTATGGTTAGAACAGTCGCTTGGGGATGAGAAAGTGGGTTGTGCTGCTGCTGAAGCATTTGCAGGGGCAGCTGATAATCTTAAGTGTATTTTATGTACTTTAACTAAAATTGTATGTTAGAATAACTATGTTTCGTTTTTAGGACTCAATACTTATTTGTGGAAAGGGATACACCGGATCAAGACATGTTGTTTCATCACATCACAAGCTTTCCCCGTCACATCACAGTTTAAGAAATGACTGATCTTATTCTATTTTTTATTAATTCAGTGATGTATTTGTCTTACAAAATTAATCACTGAATTGTCTGAGGGAAGCATACATTATTGGAAGAATCTGTTCCAACAGCCGTGGAAGTAGTAAATTGCATCCGAATGGTTAAAAATATATGAAACTTGAAACACCAACATGCAAGTAGTAAACATTTAATGGTTGAACAGAGCACAGCTGTATTTGTTCTGATGCACAATTACATTTTTTCTTTTAGCTATGACAATTTCAGCCGTATGATCAGATGTCTGAGATAACCCAAACCTTTGGTGCATAGCGTTCTAATCATGAAACCCATCCTCATGGTAAAGGTCACTTAGTACACACAGACAGAATCGAGTAGCTGTGAATTCATGTTTTTACCAAATCATTTCTTTTTTCCTTGTAAGAATAAAATCAGTACTATGCTTGTACTGGCCACCAAGACTAGATTAATTCATGCCATCGTCTTCCCTATTACTATGTATGGGTGTGAAACTGGACAGTGAAGAAAGCTGATAGGAAGAAAATAGATTCCTTTGAAATGGGGTGTTGGAGGAGAGTGTTACGGATTCTGTGGACTGCCAAAAAAACAAATCAGTGGGTTCTAGATCAAATCAAGCCTGAACTGACCCTAGAACAGTGATGGCGAACCTTTTAGAGACCGAGTGCCCAAACTGCAACCCAAAACCCACTTATTTATCGCCAAGTGCCAATACAGCAATTTAACCTGAATACTGGACATTATTGCTAGGGTTGCCAGGTCTCCAGCCACCACCTGGAGGTTGGCAGCCCTAGTAGGGGAAGGGGGAGGGATGGAGAAAGGAAGGAACTGGGGATGGAAGGAAGAAAGAAAGGGGGAGGGACAGAGAAAGAAAGAAAGAAAGAGAAAGAAAGAAAGAGAAAGAAAGAAAGAAAGAAAGAAAGAGAAAGAGAGAAAGAAAGAAAGAAAGAAAGAAAGAAAGAAAGAAAGAAAGAGGAAGGAAGGTAGGAAGGAAGGAAGGAACTGGAAAAGGAAAGAGAAGGAAGGAATTGGGGAAGAAAGGATGTAAGGAAGGAAGGAAGTGTCCTGGGTCGGGCCTCAAGCCCCACCCAGGACTTGCTCCAGGATGCACACCCAAAGTTCTCCCCCCCCTTACCGGCAGCTCTGGGGAGGCGGAAAGGCGACGGCGCGGGACAGCGGAGATGTTGGGCCCCGGCGCGGCGGCATTGGGCACCTGCTGTCGGGGGCAGGGGAGGAGGGGGCGGCGAGAGCGAGGGCGAGCGCGCCAACACTTGCGACCCCGCCAGCCTGCGGGCGACCTTAGGGGGCGGGGAGGGAGAAGGCAAAGGCCACGCAGCCACGCCCAAGCCGGAGGACTCGAGGGTGGCTCCGGCTACCCCACAAGCTTAAGGAGTCAGGGACGAGTGCGAACGGGGGAGAGGGGGAGGACGGCGGGAGATGGCAGGCCTTTCTCCGGCGGACGCGCGGCTGTTGAGGGGCCGCCTGGCCCTCCACAAGCGCCCGGAGGAGGCGGGCGAAAACTGCCGGGGGAGAGGCGCCTGAGGAGGACGACGATGGCGGCGGCAGCCTAGAGCTGGACTGCTGGGAGCCGCCTGAGGGGGACAAGGAGGAGGAAGGCGGTGTGGACGAGCTGCTTCTGGAGCCTAGAGGAGGAGGCCCCGCCTCGTTGCTGCTGGCCTCCCCGCCGCCTATCAGCTGTTGCGGGGCAAGAGGGGGGGAAGAGGAAGAAGCCAGCTGCCTGCGTGCGAGGCAGGAAGCTGACCCGCTGACGCACGCACGGTGGGGGGGGGGCTCAGCTGAGAGAGGGAGGAGCACAGATGACCCAGGAGGCCTTTTGGAGCTCACCCACGCGTGCCGGCAAAGAGGGCTACGCGTGCCGGAAGTGGCACGCGTGCCATAGGTTCGCCAACACGGCCCTAGAAGCTAAAATGACTAAACTGAGGCTATTGTATTTTGGTCACGTCATGAGATGACAAGAGTCACTGGAAAAGACAGTCATGCTAGGAAAAGTTGAGGGCAGCAGGAAAAGAGGAAGACCCAACAAGAGATGGATTGACTCAATAAAGGAAGCCACAGCCTTCAGTTTGCAAGATCTGAGCAAGGCTGTCAAAGACAGGACATTTTGGAGGACTTTCATTCATAGGGTCGCCATGAGTCGGAAGCGACTTGACGGCACTTAACACACACACGTGCTTGTCCTCAATTTGACATGCATAGTTATGAGCACATTTCATAGGTACGAAAATGTTTTTAAAGTAAGTATAGGAAGACTGGAGGTAGAACAAGTCCTAGTCTGAACTGCAACATTATTTACCATAGAAATTGGTCAACTTTATGATGTATCAGAAATAAAAAAAAAAATCCATGACTCATGGCAGTACAGGGGGACTTCATGCTACAAGTTTGTAGTGGAGCCACAGAAATGATGCCTGGGTTCTGGTTAAATGGAGATGGAACATCTGTTATCTGTTTAGGCTTTGAGGAGTACTCAGAAGTGGTACTGGACTTCAAGTTCCAGAAAAAGGAAGCTAGCCGTTTCCTTATGATGTTCTTTCAGAGTTATTCACATTATTAGCTAAAGGCCATGACCCACTGACTCTTATGTGCACATGCAAAGCTTTTCTACACTATACAGGGGGAAGGGATGGCCATTTTTTTTTTACTACAGCAGTAGCCCCTCATGGGATGTGGCTTTCAAGTGTCTTTCCACACAGAAAACAACGCTGTCGAACCTCTTCCCTAAGCATAACAGTCTATGTGCAAGGAATGTTTTTTACAATGCCGGAGCATTCCTGTAATTTGAAGAGTAACTGCCCGGACATAGGCTTCCCACTCAGTGAGAATTAGTTCCAAGTCCCGCTGAGTCCAACGTGACATACTTCTTAGTAAACACACCTAGGATTGCGAGATTAAAATTTCAAAGCTTTTGAACAGACACCAGTTTTTTTTATATCTACCTAAGTAATGTCAGCTAAAGGCTGTTTCATGTGTTACTCCCGAAAGTATGGGTCAGATTTAGCAGACAGAATGTTCCTTGCATTGCAGGAAGACTTCATTGTTAGCAGAATAGAAGCTTTGGATCCAACCCTGTATAAACACGCTGAGTACACAGATGTTTAGTTACCTGCAGGAATGATGTATTTTGATCTTATCCCAAACCACTGCTTTTCCTCAGACCTTTTAAGTTGCTAGAAAGTGTACATTATTAGTTCTTGCTGAGATATATAAATAATTATGTACAGAGTGCTTGAAATATACTAAACTACCAAAGGTAGAGAGAAAAAAACAGATCTGATTTAATATTTTATTTAATAAATAACTTCCATAATAGCACTGTAAAAAGTGAACATTTGTTAAAATCAAAGGCACTTAAAATAAGAATGTGATACGATAGGACAGACTGGTCAGAGGCAAATATACATGACACATCAAGTAATGGTATCTTCTGACTGAGTCACGTTAGACAATCTTAGCTACAGGGTAAAAGGCAAATTTACAGCTAAAACTGTGTGTGGGGGGGATCAAGTTGTCATGACAATAATCTTATATAAAATGTGACCAAATAGATTAAAAAAGGTGACAAAGCACCAGGCTTTAAACTAAGACATGTTTTTTTTTAAAAAAATTAACACCTAATGAAATTAAGGCCTTTATGCATTTAGATGATGTCCTGGTACTTCACAGTACCAAAGCCCACAACTTGAATGTACAAAGTAAAAAGTGTAGGCTACTGTACAGCAATGGCATAAAAATATGGCATGATTAAAGCTATTGTTTCAGACCTATTAGTCCTTCTACTCTTCATAACCTCCTGACAATTTAAAATGCTTAAGAGCTTATAAAATTGTCATTTACATCATGATTTCCATCTTGTTCAGCTTACTGTATCCAATAAGGTAAGTCTTGAGGCAGACACTCCATTATTCACAAGCTAAAGAAAACTTTTCAGTTTCTGAGGAATTACCTGGCTTGCACTAAGTGTTCAAGCCGCATCCCTGATGTACCTGTAAAGTTACAACCGGTCTACTATTAATACTTAATGGCTAGGCAGAGCCCCTCATAATGATTGAATCAGCCACTTCCTTCCTGTCACAGGAAGGAAAGGTCAAAAAGGCACCATGTGACCTTAAGCAGAACGGGCTATGCAGTCTCAAGTTTTCTGTCAGTCCCCTGGCACTGATTTCACGAATAAAAGAAAACAAAAAACTTTCACACTAAAAAAAAAAAAATCATACTGTACATTAAAAAAAATCTGCATAGGAAAGAAACCTAATGTAATGAATTAGTAAATTCATTGCAGTATTGCCCTAAAGCTAGGTTACTGTGACTACAAAATTGCTACATTGCATACAGTGTTGTGAAGTTACAAAGCAGGGTTTTTTTTCTTTTCATTTTCCCTCATATTTTGGATTGACCACAGTTGTCACGGCACTCTTGTATATAGGATTTTCACCCTAGAAGAAAAATACAACTTATTAATATTCGAGGTTGCAAAAGCGTGACAAATTACTGAAATACATCTGAAGTATTTAAGAAGCTCCATCGGCAGTCCTTGCACACACACAAATATCCAGGGTTTCATGTACAAGTCAGAGCCTTCATTCCTGCACAGGATCTCTGGATTCAAGCAAGCTAGTTCATCTTTTAAGAAACAGTTACGATTCTCAAGCAACTTCAGGCCTACTATGGATTTACAAATATGCAACCGATTAAGGTATTTAAAATTGCTAATATCGACAAGCTGAGCCTCTTAAATTCCAGCATTTTAATCTACTAAGAAATAACAGCATTATAAACGCTAGTAGTTCACATTTTATGGACAGGCTGCTTTACTGCCTCTGTAGACTCTCCCTACCCCCTCTCAAAGAACATACATGTAGGTGGATACAAACTGTATGAAGTCAATATTTATTTTGCAGTGGCAAATATGCACTTTATAGAAATATCAGCCGTAAGTACAAATTTACTGCAAATATAATTACTCACAAGGCCTTATGTGCAGAGCCAAGGTGCAGGTTTCAAAATTTAGTACAGAGAATCTGTTCTTATCATATTCTACTTATGGTCAACATCCAATAATTGCTACAGGATTCATACATACAGCTTATTCTGCCACACACAAATTAGTCGGAAGGGGAACACAGCCATTCCCATCCTTAGCTGTTCATGGGCAGAGCTAGCAAATGCCAAAGCAGACAGAACTGAGGGTTTATTGCTCAGAAATCCTGTATGAACAAGCTGTATACAACAAGAGCAGACATATGCTGTAAAAACCTACCTCCACGACTATATGGATAAATTGTGAATTTTGCTTCAACAAATACTACCAGATTTTGCACTGAGCTACATATCGACATCAATGTACTGCTCCACTGACTTCCAGAAATCTGAGTGTGGACTGTGCGTAAGAATTAAGCACTCCCGCATGCTGTTTTCAGCATCTGAGGTGCCAGAGATACCGTCTGCACACATTAGAGAAAGCCTGTTAAAAGCATAAACCCTCTACTTTCGCAATAGGCAGTTTGTCTCCATCAAACTGGTTTGTACATACATGTACATGTCAAAAGCATGCAAAGCTTTTATACACACGTGCCTCAGAATCACTGGAGTTTGCTTATGGTAAGGCTGAAAGGCATACATTAAGAGACACTAATAATGCTTTAAGGTAGGCAGCGAGAAAGCATGTTAATGTAAAAACATGTACTTTCACTGAACACTCTCACCAAACATTTTTCTTCACAAGGAGGCGACTCCTAGACCTGTTTGCTTTGCTTCTAACTGATCGTGTTTGAATTTTAAGAGAAGCCACTCGAAAGAGCAAAACGGAAGTCACAGCCAAGATCCCGTTTTGCTACCTGAAATACTCAAGTCGCATGGAACAGCGTAACGTGAATGCCACCTCTGATGGTGGTGCAGGAATGACATGAGTCTGGCAGTGAGGAAGGAAAAGATACTGCCGATCTTTGGAACAGAATTCCAAAGAGTCTGGACCTCTTACCTAGCCATGACCATGCTTCCAATCTGCGCCTGATATCCAGGTGGTAAACAACAACTTCCACAAAGGTGGGAAGGAACAAAATCAGCAGCTTTGGGAATGCTTCATATCTCAAAAAAGCCTCAAAAGACAGTAAGCAACTTAGTATCTATGTTATGTTATGTGTATGGTATTGTTTCTTTTTGTGTTTTGTACTGTGTTGAAATATTATATATAAAAAAAACTAAAAAAACACACACTAAACAACTTATACTTGCTCTTTTGGCACTTCAAGACTCACAGGCAAATATGAAATCTCTCCAAACAGAAGACGGAAGTGCCCACGCTGTGTGTGTCAAGTGCTATCAAATCGCAGCCAACTTATGGAACTCTGTTGGGTTTTCAAGGCAACAGACAAATAGAGGTGGTTTATATTGCCTGCCTCTGTGTAGCAACCCTGGACTTCCTTGATGGTCTCCCATCCAAGTACTAACCAGAGCTGACCCTACTCAGACTTGCAAGATATGAGATCGGGCTAACCTGGGCCATCCAGGTCAGGGCACCCGCACCATAGGGACAGCTTATGCATACCTCCATGTAGATAATGTGTAAGTTCCTACTTCACATATCCTGGAAGCTTAAGTGACTCCCTCTTGAGTGGAGGCCACACAAGTGGAAGCTTGAATGATTACCCCTCATGTATTTTTAAAGGAGGAAAAACATGAAGTTTCAAACGGATGAAGAAAAAAAAAGAAGGAAAAGAAAAAGATGTATATGTAACAGTCAACCCCATTCCGCTCTTACACACCTACACTACCAAACCCATAGTTATGCCATGTTTTCCTAAAATACAGAGCATAACCCAGCTGAATTCAGCACTTTCAGCTCACTGGGTTCAATGGGGGAAAGCTCTAAAAGCATGCTCAACTCTTCCACTGGAAAAAAAATGAGACTTAAAAGGTTCTTAGCTTTGGCTTTACCATGGCTATACTTTATTTGGAGAATACTGTCCTTTGCTTTTACCACCTCTATTTATGTAACACGGCATTTCCTAGTGCCTCAAGGGTGCTGCCCTTCTTATTTTGCACAGGGCATTGGAGAAGACTGGCGGTTGGCTGAATAATGCCCACCCTCTTAAGAGGTTAAAGGGGCCCCACTGAAGGCAACAAAGTATTAGCATTGTGGGTGCGTGCATGTGCACAGAGTTGCATAATTCAAATCTAACTAAAAACCCAATTTATTGAAACCATAACTTTGGTTTGGACCCTAACTTGTTCTCCACCCAAATACTACTCTGTAATTCTACAATCTGAAGTAACAGTTGGTAAAGTATGCAAGACTCAAGCGGTAGTTAGTTAATGGTGCATACAGGAAGTTTGAAAAAAGTGGCATGCAGAGAAAGAAACAAATGAAAATACGAACGGAGACTTAGAGACCAGCTTTACGTCCATAGTTTGGATTCTTGAAATTATTAATAGGACTCTTGTATATTGGATTTTCTTGCTGAAGGTAGAAAAATGGTCAGTGCGATACAGAAGAGACTGGAACATACTCAAAGGAAGAAAAGTAGTTGTGCTAGATCTATATAAAATTATTAGTGTAATCTTTAGTCTATAGTCCCATTCTGTGCTTTAACAGAAACTTTTAAAAGCCCCAAAGTTTACTAAAGATACCTCTAGCATGAACAGAATAGAGGCATCTACACTAAATTTATTTGCATGTTGAATTTTCAAGTAGTTGCATTTTCAGCAGTAGCTGAAGCATCTTTTAATGGAAGCTGTATGCACTGTGGCTGAAAGATAAAGGATACTTCCCATTGGACTTAGCTCAAATGCACTGTGTTTATCTTGAATTCTTGGGTCAAACAGGCTTAAAGTTACTCATAAAATGGAATATTTATATGCCTAAACCATCAAGTCTAAAAATCATATGGCTTTGCATGGATTGCTGGGCAATAACTAGCGAAAATCTAATTCAAACTTGCTTTCTTTATCCTGTGGGAATATATACTTAAAACATCTGAAGAGCAACAATAAAGTTTGCTGCACTCTCCTTGGACTGTATACACAGCCACTTCAGTTAATTAAGATCCTTACTCACCGCATCCCACTTGGCATTCATCTTTTCCTTCTCAAATTTTGCAAATTCTCTTCTGTCGTGAATTATCATAAGCAGTTTCCAGATAAGCAATAAAGCAAGACCAATCAGAACAATTCCAGCAACCACACCAGCGACAATGGGAATGATGTCAGGGCCACTTGGGCATTCTAGGAAGCAAATAATTGCAGGACGGTTTCAACACAGCGTAAAACAAATGCTATGGGAACGTGACATAGACTGGATTCTGGAGTTCTACATCTGCCAAGAAAATGTCTGAGTAATTTTGTTTCTCTTCTGAGCTTAACTTGTAGAGAAAACCATTTGATTGTAAAACGTAATAATACAAAAACACTGGCTTACAGCCCATTCCTGAAGGGGGGGGCAAAGCTCTTGAAGGAGCCAGCACGATCCCGTGCCGGCGTAGGTGCCACCTTATCACGCCCAGCATGGGGGCAAACCCACCGGTGTCTGGGAGCCACTGGCCCCTGCCGCCAGCGCAGCCATGCCAGCAAAGCTATCTCAGAAGAGAAAGCCTGCGCCCGTGTGTGTGTCTCTGTGGGGGGGGGGGCTCCTGGGGGAGGACTTGCCATTAGGAAGCTTCCTCAGCCCTTTCGCCCCAGGAATGCCCCTTTTTCTGGTGCCGCAGCCCCGCTGGAGGCAATGGAGGATTTCTCCCTTTTTTGTTTTTAATTTTTAAACTTTTTTTGCCTCCACGGTGGCCTGGAAGCCTCTGAGGAGGTGGCGAGGCTGTGCCGCTCCTGGCTGCGGAGGATCACCCCTCCTCCAGGATTAGGCTGCCCATGTAATTTGCTGACCAGTAGCTGCTGTGAATGGTCTCTCACCTTCACATCTCTCCCCCCCACCTCCAAACTCAGCCACTATTTTGGTGCAGTGTACAACAGAAGAGAATGGAGAAAGGATAACGGAAAAAAGAGGTGGTGAAAAGAAGTCATACTGGCAGCACTGGCAACAGCAAGCTACTTGCCCACTTAACTGGGCTAAATTTTGCCATTTTCAGGAAGTGAAGAAAATGCTGAAAATTCAGTGAAACATCTGCCAACCTCCTCAACTTTAACAGGTCATGCAATAAACGAAGGGCACTTCAGAACCATCCCTGAGCTAACAAGGACAATGTGCCTGTGTATTTGAAAACAGGCTTGTGTGTGGGATTTGCATTATGGACATGTTACATTTAACAGCAGCTACTGGTGCAGAGTGTTCCTTGCTGAACAAGATCATGGAGAAACCACTGACAGAACGACAGTTCCTGTCTATCAACTGCTTGGAAAGCATGCTTTTAGTCACCTGAGTCTCCAAAACAGACCGTGCTAACCATTGGTTTGCATTATTTCAATGCCCACTGCTGCACTCAACTGTTTTCATATACAGCCAAAGCCTCTTTGGAATAGTAAGCATCATTACAATTAAAGCATCTTCAAACCTCCGGTTCTTTTCTTGTCTGGAATCGTAACTATGAACATATACAATATTCAACTCAGGAGCGTTGTTATGTGTTTAATCTTTACATAATTCCTAAGTTGCAACCCAAAAAGAACCATGGCAGTGACGTGTGGGTTAAATGACAATTATGAAGAGCACATGGTTAAATGAAGAAAAGGAAAAGCCTTAGGGCATGACAGACCAGCACTTGTGTTCCACGACGTTTTAAACCTAAAGCGCTGTTCCCCATATGAACAGAAAGTAGTACCTGGTGTCTTCACTACATGGACGAGGGCTTTGTTCGATTCCACTGAGTAGGTGAAGTAAAACCAGCAGTCATCGATATCCTTCTCTTTGCAATGAGACTGGGCATCAAAGTCACCAGGCTGTGGCAGCTTGTCCCGGTGGTCTACCAGTGTCAGGTTAAAATGTGAACACTCCTCATCACATTTATCTTTCTTTTCCCCTTTGCCAAAAGCTCTGCACTGGACACAGTCCCTGTTGATGTTCAGACACAACACATATTAGTAAAGCATTATTCTACTCATTTCAAGATGACATTTCAGCAAGATTTGAACACCACACCAAGTTAAACTAAAGCTTAGTCTGAAATGAAGTTGGAGCTTTCATGAAACATACAATTTGGTCTCTGACCTCAGATGCTCTTCTAATTACAAGGAAAGCCACTATGATATTATGAACCTCCCATTAACACGTTTATATGAATCACACTCAAATTCAAGATGTACCCTTAAAACAAGACATTTCATAATGATCCCAGGGCAATACATAAGAATGCTCTGAGCGCTCCTAGGTAATTTTTAGAATTTCCACAGAAGCATCCACCAGGTCACCTCTACATAATGTTCATGCTCTAACTGAAACAGACAGGCAAATTATACATGAAATCTATCAAAGCAAAATCATCTGGGCTCCAGTTTAACAGTCTGTCTACGCAACAACCAGCTATGTGTACAAACATTGAGTGCTTCAAAGTCCCCAATTGTACACATCTTTGAGAACAAAATATATGGCAAGCATTTTATTTTTTCCTCAATATCTTTGTTCTGCATTTGTAGTTTCGCCGCCCCACCCCTGCCCCTTGAGAGTCAGCATGGTGTAGTGGTTAACAGCAGTGGACTCTAATCTGGAGAACTATGTTTGATTCCCCACTCCTCCACATGAGTGGCGGACACTAATCTGGTGAACCGGGTTGGTTTCCCCACTTCTTCACATGAAGACCTTGGGCTAGTCACAGCTCTCTTAGAGCTCTCTCAGCCCCCCCCCCACCTCACAGGGTATCTGTTGTGGGGAGGGGAAGGGAAGGTGATTGAGAGCCAGTTTGATTCTCCCTTTAGGATTATATGATAAAATAAAAATAATAAGAACAGGATAGTCTTTTTTTTAAAAAGCCCTTACTTGTGCTCTTGGCAGACTCCAAGACAGGTCTGACACAACTCACACGTAGGTCCCTGGAATTTGGAATCAGTGCAGTTGCAGACCCCACACTCACAGGTCCCTCTGCCATTGCAGATTTGCCCATTAGCAGCTTCACATGGGGTTGTATCCAGGGGACACTCGCACGCAGAGCCTGTGTAGTTTTGCCAGCAGTCACATTCACGACATTTACATTCACCATGTCCTACAGAAGCACAAAAAAAAAAAAAAAAAGGAGGGGGGGGAGATAAAGACTGCGTAGTACCAAGCTCCAATGCAGTATGAAACAAATTTTGTGGCATTAGGAGTCTCTTGTCAGTTTATATCCTCTGATGGTAACTGCGCATGTGGCTGTCCAAGAGCCTGGAATGAGAATCTCAGGCATAGACCATTCCTTTCTATCATCTACCAGATTCTCCTCCTACTTCCTTTTTTTTAAAAAAAATAAATTTTATTGGTTTTTTAAAACTATAAATTTTTCATAATTTTAACAACAATGTAAAAATAATATCAAAATCACAATTACATTAATTGTTGTCTTGATTACCATTAAACATAAAAAATAAATCGACTTCCCCATCGCCTCCATCTACCTCTTAATGAAATGTTATTATCCTTTGTTAACATATTCTGATCCTAGTATTAATCTCATTCTAAAGTTTCATGTTATATAAAATTTTACATTCTGGATCAGAGTAAAAAGTGACCTTCCATTTTTCCCAGATCTTATACATTATCACAATAATTCCTTCAATTCTCCCCTTTTCCCTAATCTCTCCAACTCCACCAGTTCTAACATTTAAATGATTTAATCCCTTTATTCTGAAACCTTTGTCCCTTTCCATTTGGCTGCATAAAATAATCTTGCAGCCATTATAACATAAATTTAATCATACTAAACAACATCCTCTCCAATATTTTAGGGATATTTCCTGTTTAATCGATCTTATTTCATTGTAAATCATATCCCAAATCCATATCACAAGTCCACCCCTTATAAAATTCCAGTATACCTTTATATCACATTGATAGTCTATATAAGGAGGGCTTGTTTACATAATCCCAAAATGATGTCTAAATCTTAATTCCACTACATCGTTAATAGCCATGCCACCCATCCACACTGTCAAAGCCTTCCAATCCAGCAATCATATTTAAATCAGTCCTTTAACCATGGTCTAATACTTCCTTCTGCAACTGAAATAAGTCAGTCAGGTATGGGAACAGGATTTCTTCATTCTCTCTCATTTCCTCAGGCAGGCTGCGTATCCAAAAATAATTCTTTCTGGGCTTCATCTCCATCATGGCTTCAATCTGTTTTCCTTGACCTGCTCTCTTCTTCCTGATATCCACACGTCCTTCCATGACTTTTTAAGATGAAAAGTCCATTTCTTGTATGTCTGATCTCTTTGTCACCAGCTGGTTACCTTCTTGGACTTCTGTCTTCTTCTTTGTATCCTTGTATTCTTCCATGACTTTTTGGACAGAAGAATCCATTACTTATATGTCTGTATTTGTGGCCATAATTTGAATTTTCATGACTTTTATGTCTTCTGTAACCAGATCCAACTTCTGATTACATACCTGTGATGATTGGTCAAGAGTCATCATCATTGAAATCAGTTGAGCCATCTGTGTTGATATCTGTTTTAATTATTTAATTGTCGCTTCAGAATGTTTAGCAAGCATGTCCTGTACTTTTTTTCCCATGGTTAAATTCTGTAAAGTTTCCTTTAATTTCATAAAGGCAGGGCTATGAATTTAGCCAGATCAGGGAGAGGTTCCAGACATTTACATATGTAACTTAGTTAAGAAATTGATGGTCATCTAGCAGGAGTCCATTACATGTAGTTGACAGAGAATATTTCATTGACCAGCTTAATATCTTTTTCGGGTTGAAGAAATGAATATTTAGGCTTAAAATAACTTTTTAAAGTTGAAAATACCAACGAGTTTTACCAGACGCTCTAGATCGGCAGAACCAGGAAGTATTCCAGGAGTTGCCTCATCGCGGACCTTCTATCGCCGTGTTGGCGAACCTATGGCACGCGTGCCACTTCCGGCACGCGTCGCTCTTTCCGCCGGCACGCCCGGCTCGCCGCAGCTCAGCTGTTCCTCACCCCTCCCTCTCAGCTTCCTCCAAGTCGCTGGCCTTTCCGGCTTTGCCCCGCCC
Source organism: Euleptes europaea (assembly GCF_029931775.1). Classification (NCBI taxonomy): domain Eukaryota; kingdom Metazoa; phylum Chordata; class Lepidosauria; order Squamata; family Sphaerodactylidae; genus Euleptes; species Euleptes europaea. The sequence continues at coordinate 62,353,417 of NC_079322.1, forward strand.
ATTTCCCGGGTGCCTCGTGGTTCCCAGCAGTCCGAGGCAGGAGCTGCCTGCCTGCCTGCTGCCCCCAGAGGCCCTCCCACGCCCGGCAGCAGCAGCTCGGCTGAACTTTCAACTGGGCGCTCACCGGCTATCTCTCCAACCCCGGCTTCTTCTGCAGCTTCGTGGAGTGCTGCCCCGGCGAGCAGAACCGGCCCAACTGAACCGGTAGTGCTTCGAGGGAGGCCGGGTCCGCGGGGGGGGGGGGGTGGGGGAGCCTCGGTGCCAGTTTGGGGCCAGGCCGGTGGAGGAAGCGGAGGCTGGGTGGCGGAGAACAGGGCGCCAGGACTGAGAAGAAGGAGTGGCGATGGGGCCGGTTCCATGGGCTGGTGCAACGGAACTGGGATTGGGAGGCCGGGGAGGACAGGGAGAATTGGGTAGCGGGGGGGGGGAATCTGGGTCAGCAGAACTGGGGCCGTTGCAACGTTTGCGTTTGCTCGGCATGCAGAAGGCCCCAGGTTCAATGCCCAGCCTCTCCAGTTAAAGGGACCATGCTGGCTGCTTGGGGGCAGCGGACGGAGGAGCGGTGGGGGGAAGGAGGATGAAGTCGGCTCCCTACTCGTGAGTCGCCTGCCCCCGTGGAGCGTGCATGCGTCTCCCCGAGCCCTCCCACCAGGGCGTCCGCCCGCCGCGCACGCAAGAGCTGCCGGGTTGGTGGGCAAGTGGAGAGCAGCGGCTCAAGTTTCAGTAGTAAAGCTCAAATGGCTTGTGGGGGGGGGGGAATCAGCCTCCGTTTGCAGAGTCTGGATTTTTTTGGGGGAGGTGTCGTTTGCCAGTGGAGTTTGCAGGTGGGAGAGGGAAGGGTCTGCTTCAGCAGGAGGGGTTGGGGTGGGGAGCAGGCGTCGCTAGGGTGGGAGCTGCCCCCTGGGGCAGGGGGTCGGGTGAAGTGGTTGGATTTTGGTCCCCCTCCTTGCTGTCCTGGAAATAGGGAGCTGATATCAGAGCAAGGGGGAGGGGTGGGTTCAGAAGGTACAGGGAGAATTGTATTGGAAGTAGCAAGAAGTGCAGGAGGTCCTGCGGGGGTTAGCCATGTTCTGGGCGTGGAGCAGGGGTCACTGGGGGTGGGGGGGCCTTACCATTTGTTACATTGGAGCTCCGTATTATAGTTATTGGCAACTTGCCTGGGGAGGGGCCGTGGTAGAGCATCTGCTTGGCATGCAGAAGGTCCCAGGTTCAATCCCAGCATCTCCGGCTAAAGGGACTAGGCAAGGAGGTGAAAGACCCCTGCCTGAGACCCTGGAGAGCCGCTGCCAATCTGAGTAGAGTAGACAATTCTGACTTGGATGGACCAAGGGTCTGGTTCAGTATAAGGCAGCTTCATGTGCTTTAAGCCTCTTATTTATGCAAATTCCCCAAGAAGGGAATATCAATGTCTTTAGTGTTAACTAATAAATGTTTGTTATTTTTAGAAATAGATTTGTATTGGGTGCTTCATTTTTTTTTTAAATGTATTTTTCTTTTATGGTTGTTACCTTCAGGAATGGTTTTGGTGTAACACGAGTAAGACGAATTTCCGGTCCTACGACCTTCTTCCTGTTGATTTGCTTGTAGAACAATAGAGAGGGATATTGAATGAAGCACAGAGTCTTCCGGTCAAGAAATCCTCTTTGTTGTAAAACGTGGCTGGAGGACCTTTTTTTTCCTGAGCAAATTCTCAAAGGTTTCTCCCTCCCCTTCCTTTAAGAACGCGTCGGATTGGCAGATCTTACGTCAATCATTCAAGCTCGTTGTTTTAGTTTAAGTTGATCAGTTTGATAAGGCTCCTGCTGCTTTGTCTGATGGATCTCATGCAGCAAAATCATCCAGTTCAATTAAGGGAGGAAAACGGTTACCAGGAATGTTTTCTTCAACCCCCTGTTATTCGATAACGCCAGTGAAAAGCGAAGGATTCTTATCTACTCACTTGGGCGTCTGGAGGTGAGGTTTTAATCTTGATGTAGTCCTTATGATGTTTATAAAGTGCTGGAGGGTAGAGTCTAATGCCGAAGTTGCGCGCTGGCGATTTCAATCCCTTCGTGCCCACGGGATCAAACGTCTGAAACTCCGGGGGACTTAATAAAGCTCCCTCGGAGTATTCAGGAGATCAAACCGCATATATGGCTGCAGGGAATTCCTGCTTCCCAGCCCACTTGCAAGGGCTGGATTGGGGTGCGGTAAAACACCCCAAATTACACGCAAACTTGGATTCCCCCCAGGAGCCCCTGGGAGGACGTGGCACTCAGCCCAGCGTCAGCACTGGAAGCCCCGATTCTCCTCCTACTTCCTCACAGTAGTTTCAGACTTGGAATCTCAGCATTTTGAAAATGCACCTGAAAGAAAACTACTTACCTCCGCAAATCAAGCCATCGGATCGATCACAGTTGAAGTTATCACAGTTGCAAAACTGGCCAGAGTAGATTTCATTTGGGTTATCTCTTATCTTGCACACACACTGTCCACAAATGCACTCTCCATTGTTGCTACAGATTTCCGTACTGTTCGGCGCTCTACAGGTGCCTGACATATCCTCACTGTTTACTTCATCCATGCTGCATTCACAGTGTTTCCCAATACGCCCCGATTTACACCTGAAAGGAAAACAAAACTGTCCATCGCATGCCTGAACTGTGAAATCTGAGTTTTATGTAAGCATTTCTTCTTACCTATATTCAAAACAATTTGTAATTGCAAAATTGCAAAAACCAGGTTGTATGGAAAAGATAAAAGGGTTCGTCCTATTGCTAGATATTCCAAAATTCATGTATAGCTTGCTTTCTTCTGCTTGCACCTGTGTAATAACCCATAAACTTGCTCACTGTAGAGAACAGCAACTGGCATCTGGAACTGCGGAGAGTCCACTGCAGTCACACTTTGCTTTTTAGTGACACACACACACGGGCTTTCAAGGCCTCCACTATGGAAAAGCCCCAACACAATACCAGCCAAACATTTTGAGGGGAATTTAAGGTCCTGTTATTAGCCAGTATTAGGGGCCTAAATATATAAATGCACCAACACAGCAGTGATGGTCATTTAATACAAATTTCACTTTTGAACTGGGGGGCTCACTTGGATATCCCATCCTTATTTTCTCTCTTTTGGTGGGTTTGCCCATGTGAGGGGGAAAAGGTCCGGTAAGTTCTGTTTGGGTAAAAGTAGGTTGGTACAGAAGAAGGAAAGCAGGAAAAGGGGGAAGACAAAGGGGAAAAAAGATACAGCAGTGGAAAGAGGGGGAATAAACTACCGTGAGGAAGGGAATGGGGAGGTAAGACAGCAAATACATCCCTTTTCTCTTTAATAGCAATGTCCACAAAGCTTCTTCAATGATATCGTTTAGTTTCCCATCACAGACAAAAGGATTTTTGTTATTTTTCACAACAGAAATAATTTATCTCTGCAACTAACTTTTTTGAGGAAAAATAGTCAAGCTAATAATTACGTACCTGCAAGCACCACACTCAAATGTTCCATTATGGCACAGCCAGCTGTCTGGAATTCCTTCCTTGTGACAGTCGCACTCACAGATGAACTCCAGCTTAATTTCTACCTCTTCGGTGAAACCCAGCGGTTTGATTCTGATGGGGTCACTTACACCTTTTTCTGGACACTGGGTGGCTGTTACTTTAATCTCAAACTTAACCTGTCAACAACGTAGATGGAGTATTGGTACTACAGAGTAACATGGTGGTGGAAAGTGCCGCCAACTCATAGCTGACTTACAGTGACCCTGTAGGGTTTTCAAGGCAAGAGAAGTACGGAGGTTGCTTGCCATTGCCTGTCTCCGTGTGGGCTGAGAGAGTTCTGAGAGAACTGTGACTGGCCCAATGTCACCTAGCAGGCTTCATGTGGAGGAGTGGGGAATCGATCCCAGTTCTCCAGATTAGAGTCTGCCATTCTTATCCACTACACTACGCTGGCTCTCTCTACAGACGAATATTAGCTAATGTTTTATAAAAGAAGAAGAGTTGGTTTTTATATGTCGACTTTCTCTACCACTTAAGGGAGACTCAAACCGGCTTACAATCGCCTTCCCTTCCCCTCCCCACAACAGGCACCCTGTGAGGTAGGTGGGGCTGAGAGAGCTCTACGAGAGCTGTGACTAGCCCAAGGTCACCCAGCTGGCTTTGTGTGTAGGAGTGGGGAAACAAAATCCAGTTCACTAGATTAGCCTCTGCCGCTCATGTGGAGGAGTGGGGAATCAAACCCAGTTCTCCAGATCAGAGTCCACCGCTCTTAACCACTACACCATGCTGGCTCTTGTGGCACCATGCACAGCACACTTCTGAATCATCCAAAAAATCGAAGCCACCCCCAATGCTCCAGAAATTACCTCATCTCCAATTGAAATGTTTGAACACTTTCTCCCTTCATCTCCTGTACCATTCACTCCATTCTTGCAAAAAGATTTATATTCAATGGTGACTTCTTTTGGTAATTTGTTGTTTTCCAAAATGACTTCTGAAGACAATGACTAAAAAATAAAATTGAGTTGTCTGGTTATACCATGAAGTATGCTTTCTTTTTTCCCCTTTTAATATTTTTTCTTTTTTCAATGTAGGGGTACAGAAATAGAAGGGGGAGGGGAATAGTAAAAAAAAAAACCAAAACACGAAATATATATTAACAGTGCTCAAGCTCACCACATTCATCACGACCCCAGATTACTAAGAATAGTAAAATTAAGCTAATCAACCTCAATATCCATTTAATACAACTATTAATAAAAAATTATGTACTGCTGTTACATCTGGAAAAAAAATAAGTCTTACTTGTCAACTTTAGCTATTGTTTCTATATTACTAAATTAGATGAATTCACAATAGTTACTATATCCATTTGCTGTGAAATGTCTTCGTGGAGTAAGTATGAAGCATGCTTTCAAAAGGTTTCAACAGAACGTACACAAAACGCAAACAGCTCGATGATAGCACAACAGTCAGCAGCCCAGATGAGGCGCAGGCTCTGTGTGCCTGGGAAGAGACCTCCGGCACCGCCACAGATCCACCGTTTTGCTGCTGGAGACCTTCGCAGAGGCACAACGGGAGCCTTCGTTTGGCTCTGCAGCAAGTCTAACCAACAAGCTCACTGTCTCAGAACACAGCTCCTCCTTACCAGACCCTCAGGATTCACCACTAGCTCTGCCAGACAGAGCGCGGCAAGAAGCACCTCGCACTCACTTTCTCTCAGGGTTGGTTATAGTCTGTTTCCAGCCCATGATCTCAGGCTTGTAAATACCCTCAGGAGTAATCTAGCTCTACGATCTTTACTGGCACTAGCATTCAGTGACAACGAGATACAGATTTTCCTCTTTGTGAACTCTTGTTGGCTTGAGGGGGAAATGAAAGCAACTTACTCAAATAGACTTACATTGTACGCATCAATAATCAGTTGGATCACGTTACTGGAGTTTGAAGACAGCGTTCCCACCGCGGATTTTGGAATCAAATTCTTCAGCTCCTTTGAATAGGAATTTTAAAAAAATGGAAATTGAGTAATATTTTAAAACAGCCACATTTGAGCAATTGAAGAGTTAAAGGATAGATTATCTTATTTGAGTGGCTACAGGTTAATCCCGATCGTATCCAGTTTTGGCTGAACGAGTGCTAAATAATTTAGACAGGTCTTCAAATACATGGATCCATATTGGGGAAACTGTGAATCTGGATAGCAAGAACTTTCGCATAAAAAGTGGTGTTCTACTGTACTGCAAAAGCTCTCTTATGAAATAGTTCCAAGGTTACAACTGGCTACATATAAAGGGCATGTAAAGAGAGTCAACAGGGTGTAGTAAAGAGAGTCAACAGGGTGTAGTGATTAGTGTCAGACTACGATGTGGGAAATCCAGGTATGAATCCTCGCTCTGCCATGGAAGCTTGCTGGTTAGTCTCTGCCTAACCTCCCTCAAAGGGTTGTTACGAGGATAAAATATGGGATAGATTGTCACCAATATGCGGATGACACTCAGCTCTCTTTATATATTTGAAGGACTGTCCCTTAGAGGAGGGCAGGGAGTTCCTGTTGGCAGCAGAGGACAGGACTCGCAATGGGTTTAAATTGCGGGTGGGGAAGTACTGGCTGAATATTAGGAAATTTGTTTTTACAGTAAGAGTTGTTCGACAGTGGAACCAGCTACCTAGGGAGGTGGTGAGCCACCCCTCATCGGCAGTCTTTAAGCAGAGGCTGGACAAGCACTTGTCAGGGTTGCTTTAGGCTGATCCTGCATTAAGCAGGGGGTTGGACTAGATGGCCCGTCTGGCCCCTTCCAACTCTATGATTCGATGTTCTCTCTGGTGCTTCTGACTGATTCCAGGGAGGCTGGGGAATTCCTGAACCTCTGCCTGGAGGCGGTTTTCATGTGAATGGAGGCTAATAAACTGAAGCTTAATCCTGACAAGATGGACGTGCAACTGGTGAGTGGAAGGTCTGGCCCGGGAGTTGCGCCACCCATTCTGGAAGAGGTCTGTAGTTTGGGGATGATTTTGGACCCAGACGTACTACCGGTTAAACAGGTGGCAGCTGTGGCCAGGAGTGCCTTTTATCAGCTTTGACTGGTTAGCCAGCTGCAGCCTTTCCCGAGCAGAAAAGGCCATGGTGGTGCATGCCCTGGTTACATCTAGATGCGATTACTGCAATATATTCAATTTGGGGGCCGTCAAAAAGCGTACAGAAACTTCAGCTGGTGCAGAATGCTGCAGCCAGGAAGTTGACTGAAATGGGTTGTAGGGACCACATCACTGCAATCTTCGCTAACCTACACTGGCTCTGAATTTGTTTCCAGGCATAATTCAAGGTGCTGTGGTTGACCTTTAAGGCCCTATAAGGCTCAGGATCAGCATACCTGAAGGACCACCTATGCCCTTAGAAACCTACCCAACCACTACGGTCATCTTCTGAGGCCTTGCTTGGGTGCCCCTGCCTTCGAACTAGGCAGACTGAAACCTGGGGGAGGGCCTTCTCAGTTGTGACGCCAAAACTCTGGGACTCTCTCCCCTGGTAGACTTGTCTGTTCTCTTCTGTTGGTGTCTTCCACCAGCGGGAGAAGACTTTTTTGTTTCATCTGGCTTTCCCTCAGTGATTCCCCCGCCCAATGTTTTAATTGTTATTTTTATATTTTTGTATGTGTATTTTAGTCTTGGTTTCAATAGTTTTAATGATGTATTTTTGTTTGCTTTTAATGGTCTTTAAAATGTGTTTTTTTTAATGTTACCCCTCTTGGTGGCCCTGATGAGGACATTAAGGTGGGGTATACATTCTGTAAATAAATAAAATGGAGGTGAGGAAAACAATGTCAGCTACTTTGAGTTCCCATGCCAGAGAAATGCAGGGTATAAATGAAAACACGTGTGTGTGTGTGTGTGTGTGTGTGTGTGTATTATATAAATAAATAAATAAATTGATCTTTACCTTGTAAACTGGCTGAAATTCTTGGGTTACAGCAAAAATTATCTGTATATTATTGTCACTTAGTTTCTGAACAAGATGAGCAATGGAGGGATAATCCTGTAGAAGGAGGATTAGATGATATTAAGCAAACAACTGTATTATTATGCTAGGTTTTATTACATACTAAAAATCTCTTGCAATGTTTTCCCCTTAACTTACTATATAGAAATAAATCCCAAAGTGACTTAAAAATAAGCACCCCAGTTATTCTTCTGCTACCCCTACCTTAGACTTAAGATCAGTATACTCTTAAGAAAAGTGAACTTAATGGCTAACTAGTGACTTTCAATATCCCCAGATCAAATTCCAGCTTTGCTAACTAGCTAGGTCTTGTAATTCACCAACCTTCATTTAAAAACCTTCAAAGATACTAAGTAAGTTTGCTTCTTCCTCTCTCAGCATTCTTCCCTAGATGGAAAGAGTTATGCTGGAGTTGGCCTCAACAGCTACTTCGGTTTCACCTAACCCCATCTTTGTTTATTATATACTTTTAGGCTTTATATTTGTATAAGCCAACTCACAAAAGCACCACTGAACATGCTTACATAATAATGGCTCATTGTGTACATATTGTTATCTAAATGGCATTGTCCATCATTGGGTAGAACAATTCCTCCAAGCTTCCCATCTCCAGCAAAATGGAATCCAGCATCCGTGGAAAACACCAACAATCGAGTGACGTCCTTTCGCCATCCAATTTTTTCCTTAGGAAGAATTTTTGTAAAGTTTTTAAAGGTGCAGTACAGACAAGCTCAAGGCAGCAAGACAAATCGAAAATGACCGGATCAGTAAACGTTCATATCCCCACACATGCAGGGACCAGCAAGGGAGGGGAATTCCCACTGGTTCCTGTGTGTGTGTGCTGTTAAGTCACAGCTGACTTATGGCGACCCCATACAGTTTTCAAGGCAAGAGACGTTTGGAGGTGGTTTGCCATTGCCTGCTTCCGTGTGGGCTGAGAGAGTTCTGAGAGAACTGTGACTGGCCCAAGGTCACCCAGCAGGCTGCTTGTGGAAGAGTGGGGAATCGAACCCGGTTCTCTAGATTAGAGTCCACCACTCTTAACCACTACACCACACTGGCTCCTCATTGGTCGCTACTCCCTCCTATAACCTTGTTCTGCCACCTACTCCTACTCCTCCTGCTGCCCTTCCCTTCTGCCTACCACCACTGCTGTCTGACTTATTTGCTTATGCTGCATCCTTCCTCACTGCCTTGGCAGCCACTCACCCAGCAGCACATTTCTCTCACCCTCCCCACCCCTCTTGCTCGCCATGCCATCTATTTCCTTCCTTACTTGCCTGCCTGGCTTGCTAATCTAGCAACACCTCCTCCTCCATTTCCTATACCCAATCACCTATTTATGTGGTTGATAAGCAACAATGTCATAACACAGCAGCATACAATCTCAGTTCCCCCCCATAAGTTAAGAATTTTTAAAAGTCCCCCCCCCCCCAAATTTTCAAGACGTCCCTTCTCTGTTCATGGCCCTATACTGTGGATATTTTCATCTGCATTCTAGGGCCACATTCAGAATTAAATATAATTTTTCTTTCTGTCACACACAGATGCTCTTCTCTCATCACCACCTCTTGGTGATACAGAGATGGTGGAGTCTTGAAACAGTATTTTTTAAGGCTTAAAATGTTAATGTGGGAAGCAGTTCCAAAAGCTGGTGTACAAGCATTCTGTGCTGAGGCTTCTTATTGTACTAGGAGGCAGGTGTTACCAGCATGACTGAATGAGGTTAAGGAACATACAGACATGGCTTTTGGACTTCTGCAGTTGGAAATTTCAACAAAAAATATGTTAAAATAAGATGGTGAGGTAGGGATCCTCTTCTACTTGACTGTCCAATGTTATCTGCAGATTTTATTCTGGCATTAGCCACCATGATATTAAGATCAGACGCTCTCTAGAGTGTTGCACACTCTACCTTTATCAAAATGTGTTGTGTCTGGAACATAAGGAAACATGAGCCAGATACTCAGGGAGTATACTGCTAGCAGAACTTGAAATGACTCATAAAAAGGTGGGTTTTTCTAAAGCTAATGAGAACTAAACAGAAAATCAGCACCCAGACCAAAAGCAACGTGGAACTAAATAGAAAACCCCCCAGAAAGGTATATCTCGATGCTTGGCAGCCCTTACACATTTTTCTTTGGGATAAGAAAGCTGAGTCAGACTTATATACATGTATATTACAAAAAGGTAAATTTAATCAAGTCTTGCTCACATCAGCAAAAACAATGAAAACAAATGTATAGGGTAGTGAATTTCCCCACTTTCCAAATCTTTGTTTTGATGTAAAAGTTAACCTTTTCCCTTTCAGGGTCAAGATTTAAGTGTGATGTATAGGGAATGCCTTAGATACACACCTCTCCCCAGACATTTCCCCCCTCAGAATTTATCCTCTTGGTGTCAAATTAATACTTTTTCTATGGCAATACGATATGTTATACACGTATAAATTGAACGACAAAATACAGGGACACATGCCAGACATACTTACAGTAATATGCAAAAGAAATTGAAGTGTACTTACACCACAAACAGCGACTTGCATTATCGCATCAAATCCACCTTCAGGAGAATCCAAATTGCCAGAAATGTGTTGTTTGCCTACAAGTTTATTGAATTCGGTTCCATTGCCAGTAAGGTTGAGCACATTTTTGTAGCTAAAAGGACTTGTGCAGTTAAGATCACCCGTGCATGGGTTCTTGAGTTTGGCTGGTGTGGTACTAATGTAAGGCATTACAGTTTTTTCCACAAAAGAACCAAAACCTAAGAGAAAGAAAAGGAAATGGTGTAGACAACTATCGTGTTACATGTTACTCAAAGCACCAGGAAGCCCTATGGTTCCTGGGGAATTCTTCCCAGAGATATTTTTTCCCTTTACCTAGAAAATATAGGAGGATTTTCACAAACTGGTAAGAAGTGGGACATTGGGAGAAAGGAGAAATTTCATAAAATATAGGAGGCCATCTCAAAAAAGGGCTGCTGCAGAACTCTGCCACCTATTTTTTTGAAAGATCAGACACTTTACTTCAGCAACTGTGAAGGTGTCTGTTTTCCTTATCCCTAAGCAAGGACTGAAATGTTAGGTGAAAAGGAAATGCTGTAAGCCAAAGAAGTGCACAGTCAAAAAATTTTTTAAAAAAAGTTCTGCTCAAAAAATGTTATCCAAGTTTTGCCACCTTTATACATTTGCTTTCCCCCTTGCACTGAACAAGGTAAAAGGTAAAGGTCCCCTGTGCAAGCACCGGGTCATTCCTGACCCATGGGTTGACGTCACATCCCGACGTTTCCTAGGCAGACTATATTTATGGGGTGGTTTGCCAGTGCCTTCCCCAGTCATCTTCCCTTTACCCCCAGCAAGCTGGGTACTCATTTTACCGACCTCGGAAGGATGGAAGGCTGAGTCAACCTTGAGCCGGCTACCTGAAACCAACTTCCATCGGGATCAAACTCAGGTTGTGAGCAGAGCTTTTCACTGCAGTACTGCAGCTTAACACTCTGCGCCACAGGGCTCGTGCACTGAACATGAGACCCTCAGAATTCTGCACCTTCACAACATAAATACAGAATCTCAGCCCACAAGGTACTCACTAGAATTCTGAACTGAAAGATTCCATAGCAAGTTGTTTGGTCCTCTGTCTGAGGCACGCACAAAAGTGGCAACTTTTCTCTCGATGGAAAGAATTTCAGTTCCTTGGTTAAGACTCTAGAACAGGTGTGTCAAATTCAATTGTTACAAGGGCTGGACATGACAGAAATGTCACTTGGCCGGGCCATGCCTCGCCAGCCCAGATCTGGGGTGGTGGCTGCCTCAGCTGGCTTGCGGGCCGGATAAGAGCTCTCAAGGGGCTGGATCTGGCCCTCGGGCCTTATGCTTGACAGCCCTGCTCTAGAACATTCTGCAGATGCTTCTGCGCAGAACCCATATATGGCTCTCAACAAAGACCTATGATAATCCTTGCTCAAAATTCACTTACTGATATAACAGCTTCAACAATCAAATGTTTATAATGTCCTATTCTATTTTCCAACTAGAATATTTTAAGGACAAATGTTTGCCATAAAAAGTATGGGTTCTCTTTCATATACAGAACATTGTTCTGTCCATTTATAAGCACACATTGTATTTGTGAGCACACTGCATATTCTCTTTATTCTTTTACTGATGTAACAGGTGAACCACGTGGGTAGAAAAGCAAGTTCTCCCGCTTTCTCATGTGCACAAATAAGATCCTTACCAATCTGAAAATCTGAAGTAATATTCTTCATTTTACTCATCAGAGCAGTTCCAAGACTTTTTACGTTCTCCAAGTCATCTTTCATGGAGTAGGAGAGATCCATAAGGTAATACAGATCTATAGGGTAATCTTCAGCCCTCTTAAATTTTAATGAAAAGGTCTGTGGTTCCCCTAATTAAAAAAAAAAGATTTTAAACATTCATTTGGTAAACAGTAAAGAAGCTAAAACTATACATGGGCTTAATGTGACGGACTCCTCCACCCATAAATTAGGAATAAAACAACAGTGTGAAGTAAAAAACCAAACAGCCACTAGAATGAGTCTCAGATTTCCATTAAAATTGTACTACTGGAAGGCTGACCAGCAGTGACATCAGTCACAGAGACAAAAGCGCACAAACTCAAGCTATTGATAAACTGGGGTAAAATTTTAATTAAACATAACTATATTCTTCAAATATAGAATGTAGGATGTTCATTGATCCGATTCACTCAATACTAGCGTTACTTTGTTTTGACTTCAACAATAAGACAAACTCTAAAAAATTTTTTTTAAAATCTCTTCCATTCTTTTCTTAGATTTCCCTCCTCCCTTCTGCTCTTTTCTTAGACTTCTCTCCTCCCCTGTTTTTTGCCTGACTGAATCCTCTCGGTAGTACCTAGAAATGGCACAAAAAGCACAAATGAGTAATTGACATTTCCAATTTTGTTCTTTACAAGTTTCATATCATGGATTAGACTTGTATATGCTCTTATGCTGATTATCTTGGTAGCCCGCAAAATTGTTTAATTGAGGGTTTGCTTCCATATCCCATAATCTAAACTCCCTAAAGGCAAAGCCTGTGCAGAACAGAAAAATGAGCTTTCAGACAACCATATCTATACCGTATATACTCACGTATAAGCCGACCCGCGTATAAGCCGAGGTGCTTAATTTTACACCAAAAATGGGGAAAAATTAGGCACCCGTGTATAAGCCGAGGGACGGCTTACACAATGCCCCTGCCCCAGGTCGCCCTCCCACCCGGCCTCCCGGGCCCTCCAGACCCACCCCGACCCCAGTGCCACCCCCTCCCGGGCCCTCCACACCCACCCTGACCCCAGTGCCACCCTAGGGGGGAGGGAGAAGAGCCCCTGAACCCCTTACTCACCGGGAGGACGAGGCCTGCTGATCAGCTGGAGGTGGCGGCAGGGAAGGCATGCAGGCCGGAGGCGGCAGCGGGGCCCTGCCTGAGCGCAGGCAGGCCCTGCAGGCCTCTCCCAGGACGCAGAGAAGGCGCGGGGGGGGGGGCGGCGGGGGGGGGGGCGGCGGGGCCTGCCTGCACTCAGGCAGGCCCTGCAGGCCTCTCCCAGGCCGCAGAGAAGGCGCGGGGGGGGGGGGGGCGGCGGGGAAGGCGGCGGGGGGGGGGCGGCGGGGCCTGTCTGCACGCAGGCAGGCCCTGCAGGCCTCTCCCAGGCCGCAGAGAAGGCGCGGGGGGGGGAGCGGCGGGGGGGGCGGGGGGGCCTGCCAGCGTGCAGGCAGGCCCTGCAGGCCTCTCCCAGGACGCAGAGAAGGCGCGGGGGGGGCAGCGGGGGGGCGGCGGGGCCTGCCTGCACTCAGGCAGGTCCTGCAGGCCTCTCCCAGGCCGCAGAGAAGGCGTGCGGGATGGCGGCGGCAGCGGCAGTAAGTTCCCCCTCCCTCTATCCCTCCTCCCCCCTCCCCTTGCCTACCGTATTGACCCGCGTATAAGCCGAGTTGGCTTTTTTCAGCCCTTTTTTTGGGCTGAAAAACTCGGCTTATACGCGAGTATATACGGTACTTTTAAAAGTTACAGTTAGATGCAACAAGTTAAGTACAGGTGAAGAACCACACTGAAAGAATTCAAGGCTGGCAGTGGTTATACTGTCACATTCCAGTAAACTGTACCACCCACAAGCTGCGCTGAAATGAACAACAGTGATCACTTGAGGAATAAAGTTACATTTCCCTGCTTTTCATTTGAAAAATGACTTTAGCACCCATGACTCTTAACAAAATTTAGCAGTGTTGCTTAACTATTCTAAGTCAGAGTCAGACATCTCTCAGCGCTTATTGCTTTCAGTAGTTAAACTCCAAGCCTGCCTCAGGCTCTACAATTTTTGAACAACCCTCTGTTTCCATCTCCTATTTCACTATCTTCATCCGAGATAGCCTTTACTTGCTAATTTTTCATAGCTTCAAATTCCAGTAATCTTAAGGCACAGCTGCACACATGAAAAATCTACAAGCAGATAATGCAATGCTAAACGAAGCCTCATGAACACTCACTTTTTCTCTTGCAAGTTAATTATGGCAAAAAAAGAAAGCCGCCACCACAAAACATGCTGCGAAAACAGCACATTTCTTTAAAAGAATGTGTGTACAGAGGATCAGATCATTCACTGAGAATATTTAAATTCTGTTGAGAGTCAATTTCCCACACTCTCATTTTGCCTTCCTAACAACATTGTACAACATTTCTGGGGCTTTACCCCTCTGTTTCTGCCTCCTTTTCTTTTCTTGTAAGGAAGCTCCGGCACAGACAGACTGGAAAATGGATTTAAACTCTTGGCTTAGAGTTGAAACTACGGAAGCAACAAAAAGGCTAATTTTAGTCAGCGTGCCTTTTCTGCCTTTCCACACTCACTCCCAAGCGGTTTCCCCTTTACTAGCTTCAATTGCAAAGTCCTGGTTCAGCTCTGCTTTGTTGCCCTTTATTTTGTAGCACTGAGACTGCCAAAACTCAAGGGAAAGTTCTACACAACTTATAGACAAAAGCATATGAATCGGATTTATGAACACTGCTCCACATTAAAGCCTCCCTGAAAGTTTGAAAACCCCTCACCCTTCTCCATGGCCAAAGACGGGGCAGACCAGATCTCACTTTTGATGTATGGAAGTTAATAATACACAACGCAGATACATTCCCTCGTTTCTTTTCAGCGGTAGCAAAATATTTGCAGTAGAAATTTTATAGCCTCTTCCACCCCTCATTAACCATTAGTTTGAAACTTATACTATTTTTTTCAATTAAGTCCTAACATTCCAGGAATTATCTCATAGCATATTTTATGAAGCTGGGTCTTTTGTGTTTTAAGTATTCACATGCCAGTAAGCCTATTTATTTACAAACCAATTGAGTTGCCTTTCTAAAAGGCAATGTACCAAAGAGATCAAAACGCAAGCTGAAAACCACAAGGCACAGCATCAAAATGGCAGAGAAGTCCTAGCAATCACAGAAACTTAACTTGCCTTACAGAGTCTTCACTTTCCCTGCCTATGCTTTATTTTTAAGAGATCTTGAAAGCAGTTACTTTTTATCAGTGGAAGCAAAAGAGAAAACAACCCCCCAAGGTAATGACCCCCACCATTATAACTTCCATCCTTACCTATCCGTAGCTTTAATGACACTTGCTGAGGTTGTATCTGAGTAATGTTTTCCACCTTGAGCGTCTCAGCAGTTCCTTTGACACGATTTGTTACTTCCTTGTTTTTGAGCATCTGCTGAGAGCCTCTGGGATTTTCTATTTCCTCTGGAGGGCAGCCCTTACTTTTTAAAACGTCTAAGTCATCACATCGCGCTGAAGTAGATTCCCCTTCTTGAAGGAAGGTCTAATAAAAATGAAGAAGGATAGGTTCAAGGTTGTATACTCACAGCAGACATCATTTACCATAAAAAGCAGTATGATAGCCTAAAAAGCCAGACCTGCCCTATTTTTAAAAACAACAACTATTTTAGCATTTAAAATGCATGTACTGCTGGATTTAATGCTGAATTGAAAAAAACTTAGTTTAGTATATTGATATTTTCACCAGTGAAGCAACATTTTTTAATGTCCTGCTGTATATTAGTGACCATTGAACTATTTCACTGTTTAATAATTAGAAATGACAACCTTACAATATCTATAACACTTTGATGACTGCTAACTAAAAAGCCCTGACCTGGATGGCCCAGGCTAGCCTGATCTCGTCAGATCTCAGAAGCTAAGCAGGGTCGGCCCTGGTTAGTATTTGTATGGGAGACCACCAAGGAATACCAGGGTTGCTGTGCAGAGGAAGGCACTGGCAAACCACCTCTGTTAGTCTCTTGCCATGAAAACCTCAAAAGGGGTCGCCATAAGTCGGCTGCGACTTGAAGGCACTTTACACACACACACACACAACTAAAAAGCAGCATATAAGCGAAAAATAAATAAAAAATATTGTAAAACAGAAAGTAAGTTGAAAACAGTCTTCTCTAACAAGCACCGGCTAAGCCCATGACCTTGGAATTCTGTTCTTAAGATTTTACAAACATTTGTCAGGCTTGGGAGATACTAAAGAATGTACATATTTACAATTTCAGGGAGAGAAGAACAATATAATAAATGTTTTTAAAATCTTGATTTTGGAGGGAACAAGAAGTCAGGCTGGTTTTAATGACCACAGTATCATAGTCCGTATTTGGTGCTGTGTGTATAAAGTCCAAAAAACAGCCATAGCGTCAAAACCGTCATACCTAATTTCTTTCATACTAATAGAGATGGCTGTAAATTGCTGAAAACAATGCAACAGTGACAATGAGAGCTGTTCGTGGGCTGGTTCACACATTCATCGGTTCAGAAATAACAAGCCACGGTTTGCAGCTGTGTGAATGAGGCCAGGGGATACTCAGGATTGTACATCCCCCAATTATATCTGACCCACATGCAACTGCCGTTATGCCCAGACAAGCAAACGATGGTTTGCACCTTCTCTGCAACCTAAGATTCCAACAAGTAGTTTATTTCCACTATGGATATATATGTTTGCAGGGAAAATAAACCATAGTTTGTCAGTTCGGATACACCCCATGCAAACCAGTTCTCTTGCTTTCTTTGCAACAACAAGGGGAAAGGAGCAGTTGATATTAATAAGAAACAACAATTATATGACAAAGCAAAGCTTTGGGTTTCTCCTCCTCCCACTGTGACGTCTTACTGGTGCAAAGGTAAGAATGATCTTCACACAATGCATAGTTACATTGTGGAAATCCCTGCCCTAGGATGTGGTGATGATTGCCAACTTGGAAGGCTTCAAGAGGGGAGTGGACATGTTCATGGAGGAGAGGGGTATTCATGGCTACTAGTCATGATGCATACCTATTCTCTCCAGAATCAGAGGAGCATGCCTATTATATTAGGTGCTTTGGAACACAGGCAGGACAATGGTGCTGCAGTTGTCTTGTTTGTAGGCTTCCTAGAGGCATGTGGTTGGCCACTGTGTGACAGACTGCTGGACTTGAAGGGCCTTGGTCTGATCCAGCATGGCCTTTCTTATGTTCTTATGATCTCAGTCTATGATCTAGCTCTTGATGAGGTGTAAACCCATGCCTGGTGGTGTTTACATGGTCGAATTCTCCTCCATATAGAAGTCTAATTGTCAGGAACAAGTTTTGAAGCTACCACTCAAAATTCTAGTGTTTTACTTGGGGTTTTTTTTTTTTTTTTTGAAAGAATATTCAGTCATGTGCGACCCCACCTGCAGCTTGAAATGGTACAGCCTAGATGCCGGTTAACCACCTTAGTGAAAACTAGACCCAAGAACTAAACACTGAAATTAAGACTTTTAAATTGGATTTAAAATGCACATAAACTCCACTGCTTCCCCGCCCACCTGCTCTGTCTGCATCTAAAGTTACTAATGTCACCGGAGAATATAATTAAATCCAGACAGACTCCAGAGTGGAATGGTTTTTAAATAACTATGACAGAATATAGGGTGAGAGAGAATAAGAGACACACAATCCTAATAGCCTTGATAATTGGCAGAGGAAGTGAGCTAATTCTAAAGAATTTAATTGTATAGGTAATTCATCATCCTCTTAAATAAGCCCTGATTTTTAATATGATATTTAGCTATTGATCTACTTTACTGATTACGGCTAACAGTTGCTTCTGGGTAGCTTGGGGTAGCTGCTTCTAATATCTGGCTCATGATTCTTATAATGTCATAGAGAGAACAGTCCTCATAGCCCATATGCAGACAGACTAACACGGCTACCCACTGTGAATTATCCTCATAGCCCATGTATGTCACTCGCAGTGACTGTGGGCCATTTTACACGTGCAAACTGGCTACTTGTTGCATTAACATGTGTGTGTCCCCCCAAATATGGAATCGCATGAAGAACCACAGTGTGAATCAGGCTATATATGGATACAGCCTGCAACAGCCAACAGACACTTCCAATTGTTTCCAGCTGGAAAAAGTAAAAGGGAGGGGAAGCAAGAGAGTAACTGAAGCACCGTGCCAGCACACTCTTTAATAGCCTAGCGAGAATGTAGAGAGCGCTTCTTCAGATGAGTTAGAGGAAAGAAATGATGGCGGACTCCATGGAAGGAAGACATGAATTTCCGTTTGCAAATGAGCTTAACAACCAGAGGGTGAGGGAACGTTTCACCTCTCAAGTTAAACTTGCTTGGTGAATGTAGGTCTTAGTAGCCATTTATACATATATCAGAGACTTAAGTAGCTCCCAAGTGGGCCGTGTACAATCAAGGTGGCTTGCACCATTCTTTAAAATGCCTTATTCACAAGTTTGCTCTCTAGTCTTCTAGGCTGAGGAGGTTAGCAACCTCCTTTCGTAGATGAGAACTAAACCAAGAGATTGTCCTCCTCAAATTCTGAGGAGAGGGCTCTCATTGGCCTGGGCAAAAGAAAAAGTCCCAGACTGTACCTCAACTCACTTGGAGAGCCAGCATGGTGTAGTGGTTAAGAGCGGTGGTTTGGACTATGATCTGGAGAACCAGGTTTGATTCCCCACTTCTCCACATGAGTGGCGGAGGCTAACCTGGTGAACTGGATTTGTTTCCCTACTCCTGCACATGAAGCCACTTCTCTGCTTACTGTGAGAGAACAGGTGGATCGCACAAATAATGGTCAGGTGAAATTTAAGGATCCCTTCTCGCTTATCAGATCCCCCTAACCAATCCCCAGTTACTGTACAAAAACAACACCACCACCATCCTGGTTCTTATTCTTATCTCATTTCTGCTCCATGAGCTTTTTTTCACAGCTGATCTTGTTTGCAATGCAAGAAGAGTTGGTTTTTATATGCCAACTTTCTCTACCACTTCAGGAAGTATCAAACCAGCTTACAGCTTACAATCACCTTCCCTCCCCACAACAGACACCCTGTGAGGTAGGTGGGGCTGAGAGTGTGTGACTATCCCAAGGTCACCCAGCAGGCTTCATGTGTAGGAGTGGGGAAACAAACCCAGTTCACCGGATTAGAGTCCATTGCTCCTAACCACTATACCACACTGGCAAGCAGCAGATGGGAAACTGCTTTTAGATTTTGATCTTGCTCACCACTACTTTTAATCTTAATTGCAGTCTGGGGACATGAGGGAAGGACTATTTCAATAGCAATACAAAACATACCACCACAGGCACCAAGGAGCAACCTAGCAAAAGGGCTGCCTATGAGCTTTAGCTTCTTTCTTTCCCTACGCAAACTCCCTAATAAATTAATTTAGGTTCTAACCCACAGGGTGGGGGATCTTCCACAGTCTGGCAACAGAAAAGACTGTAGTAAAAATTGGATTTGAAATCCACCTTGACTGATTTTAAACCACCTTGTCAAAATCACAGCTCAGATCCACCTCAACACTTCATGTCAAACAGCCCCTACAGCTTCCATTTTTCAGTTACAGCTAATTTATCAGCGTAAGGAAAGGTGCTAAACTACCGTATTTTCCGGCGTATAAGACGACTTTTTAACCCCGGAAAATCCTCTCAAAAGTCGGGGGTCGTCTTATACGCCGGATGTATGAGGGCGGGTGCTGAATTCCGAGCCGGACTGGAGAATGCTGAGGCGGGGTTGAGACTCGGGCCTCCGGGGCCTCGCCAGCCTGCATGCTGGCTGCGCCGCCGGCTTAGTGGGCCCCTGTGTGCGTGGCCGGGTTCATGCAGGAAGGAACCTGGGACCTTCTGCAAGCGGGTGGGTGCCTTTGTGTGTGTACGGGGGAGGGGCATGAACCGGGAACTAACCTGGGACCTTTTGTAAGCCGGTGCGTGCCTCTGTGTTTGCGGGGAGGGGGGACCGGGAAGGAACCTAGGACCTTTTGCAAGCAGGTGCGTGTCTGTGTGTGTGTGTGTGTGCGCGCGCGCGCAGGGGAGGGGGGGAACCGGGAAGGATTCCATGTTCCTTCTCGGCTCCTCCCCTGCACGCGCACACACACATGCACGCACCCGCTTGCAGAAGGTCCCAGGTTCCTTCCGAGTGGTGGGGGGAGGGAGAAAGACGCTTCCCCCAAGGCTGCCCCTACAGCCGCAGTGTGCAGGAACATCGCGGCACACTTCAAAAAACCCTTTCACTGCCTCAGCTGTTCCTGCACGCCGTGGCGGCGTGCGCAACCGGGCTTCACCCTTCCCGCCTCCCTACCCCGCCCCCAGAGTTGACTAATCGCCTCCCGTGCGGATGCTCCGCCGCCGGGAGCTGCTTGGCTTCTTCCCTTCTTCCCCCCTCCCTTTTGCCACTCAACAGCTGACAGGCGGCGAGGGGGGGGTAGAAGAAGAAGCCAGCCGCTCCCGGGAGCTGATTAATCACTCTGGGGGTGGGGTGGGGAGGCGGGAAAGTTGAAGTTCAGTTGCGCGGGGTTGCGCGCGCCGCCAGGTGTGTGTGTGTGTGTGTGTGTGTGAAGGCTTTTCTCTCTTTTCTTCCTTTTTCTGTCACTCCTTTCTCTCCCTTTCTTTCTCCCTCTTTTTCTTGGTCTGTCACACTCTGTCCTTTTCTTTCTCCCCCATCCATCTCTCTCTCTCTCTCTCTCTCTCTCTCTCTCTTTCTTTCTTTCCCTCTCTTTCTCCCTCCCTCTCTCCTTCCTTCCTTCTGCCATTTATGCATGGGAGGTTTTGCCTTGGATTTGCCACTCTATAGACTAGATGCACATTTTCCCGATCTGAATTCTCAAAACTCAACAATAAATCCCATGCAGAGTTTTGAGAATTCAAATGGGAAAAATGTGCATCTAGAGAGCAGCAAATCCAAGGCAAAACCTCCCATGCATAAATGGCCTTTCTTTCTTTCTTTCTTTCTTTCTTTCTTTCTTTCTTTCTTTCTTTCTTTCTTTCTTTCTTTCTTCCCAAAAACCTCCCTAGTGTCGACCCCCCCCCGACCCCCCACCCCCCGCTGGGAGATCTACAACCGGTATGGCATTGGTATGGCCCCCGAATGATGTGATAAATATGCAAATGGCCCTTGGCAGAAAAAAGGTTCCCCACCCCTGCCGTAGAGAAACCGCCTCTAGCAGTCGCAGCCGGGCGGATGATCACCCGTGCAAATCTCCTGCCGCAAAGAGTTTCTCTGACACCATAGGGGTGGGACCTTCTGCTCGCTGAGCGGGTGCTCTGCCATTGAGCCATGGCCCCTCCCCTATGGGGTCAGAGAAACTCTTTGGGGCAGGAGATTTGCACGGGTGATCATCTGCCCGGCTGCGACTGTTAGAGGCGGTTTCTCTACGGGCGCTTCTACCCACTCGCCTCGCTCTGGGCTCAGAACCCGGCCGGGGCAGAGTGCGAACTACACTTCCCAGCGTGCCTCAGTTTCTCTTCGGGCACTTCTACCCACTCGCCTTGCTCTCGGCTCAGAACCCGGCCACCATTTAACTGTGCGTTGTGTGAAAAAAAAAAACTTCTGTTTTGAATCTCTTCCCCCTCCAGCTTGAGTAGATGTCCCCGCCTTCTAGTATTATGGGAGAGGGTAGTCTTATACGGCGAGTATATCCCAAACTCTATATTTTAGCTTGAAAAGTTGGGGGTCATCTTATACGCCCAGTCGTCTTATACGCCGGAAAATACGGTACATTTTGCCTACATAAGCATGGGTACATACATAATGTAACAGAAAATAGCAACATAAAACATTTAGAAGTAAATACATACTATATTTTTGCACCATCCACAATTTGGTCCAGCTTGTATGCAGTCAGCACATGATTTTGCATTAACTTTTATACAATTGTTGCCACCTGTAAGACAGTACATAAAAGTTAACTTTAATAGCAACAATACATAGTAATGCATAGCTTATTTGAGTTTAGTAAACATCCTGTCTAGGTAAACTAATCACTGGGAGTGCTTGCAAAATCCAGTTCAGTTGCAAATTCACAACTGAGCTAAGGTCACTCCACACAGAAGAGAACTACAGGTTCAAGCTGGCTACCATGTTAGGAAAACTAGCGTTATCGCACACGGTTCAGCTCAAACCCTTCTGGGCACTAACTCCTCCTCTTACCCTCTTCTGTTTAAAAGGCTCCCGCACCAATGTCAGTGCTAGGGCAGGGAAGGGCAACAACAAGAAGAACATAAGAAAAGCCATGCTGGATCAGACCAAGGTCCATCAAGTCCAGCAGTCTGTTCACACAGTGGCCAATCACATGCCTCTAGGAAGCCCACAAACAAGACAACTGCAGCAGCACCATCCTGCCTGTGTTCCACAGCACCTAATATATTTGGCATGCTCCATGGAGAGAATAGGTATGCATCATGACTAGTATCCATTTTAACTAGTAGCCATGAATACCCCTCTTCTCCATGAACATGTCCACTCCCCTAGAAGAGTTGGTTTTTATAAGCTGACTTTCTCAAGTGGAGGAGTGGGGAATCAAATCTGGTTCTCCAGATCAGAGTCTACAGCTCCAAACCACCGCTCTTAACGACTACACCATGCTGGCTTCAAGAACAATGCAGATCAGCGTAGCCCCCCCATCTTTGTTCATGAGTCATTCAACACCAGCACAGCAACCCTAGGGGAGGGGCTGTGGCTCAACAGTAGAGCATCTGCTTGGCATGCAGAAGGTCCCAGGTTCAATCCCTGGCATCTCTAGTTAAAGGGACTAGGCAAGTAGGTGATGTGAAAGACCTCTACCTGTGACCCTGGAGAGCCGCTGCCGGTCTGATTAGACAATACGGACTTTGATGGACCAAGGGTCTGATTCAGTATAAGGCAGCTTCATGTGTTCATACAGATATTATCTGTACCAGCACTGCACAGTACCAACACTCCACAAACCCATAGCAACAAGAACTCTTCAATTTACCTTGTTGGGCAAATCCACAGACTATCAAGCAATGTAATAATCCAGCCCAGATGAACAACTTGAACTTTGCCTGGGGGAAAAAAAGGCAAAATTAATTGAACCAGTTGGTTATACCACCTCTTGTTTTCTCATAAGTACCAGTGATATAGTCAATATGGGCTCCCAGATGCACTTCAGACAACACTCTGACCACACAGCTCTCCCAAATGTGCTGTAAAAATCATGTGATTGTTTTTATAATGGACTTTTAAAAACTGACAGTATGAACAGAACAACTTTTGGAGTACCTTATAAACTCAGTGCTCATTCTGTTTGTTTGTTTTTAGGATTCTCTTGAAAGCAAAATCTGTAATTGACATAGGAAACAGGGCATGACATCGTATACACACACAGTGACCTGTTTACACAATGTGTCTAGCAGCTTGATTTGGATGACTGTGTATATGAATACAACTTTGAATGTATTTTGAATGATGTACACTGAGCTGATACCAGGGTGGGCTTCCACTTGACTCAAGAGATCTCACTTTCTCTCAGTCAAGCATGCTTTTAGAAAACAGAGACACACTTGGAATACTGTAAAGAGGGAGAGGAAAAACATGAGCAATTTACGTTTCTCCTCACAGTTCCATAGCTCTCATCCAGAACAGGGAAATTCACACTCCCTACAAGTGTTCTGTTCATACTTGGAGAAACATGCATCTCTCCGAGGATAAATCTTTACCCTCCCTTCAGACAAGAGCCAGAAGCATAAAGAGAACAGCAAGCCAGGCTCTTCCTTCTGTTGCTTATTTGAAACAGCCATTTTTGCAATTACTTCTTCATGCTCTCACCTTCAAGATGAGATTATACAGTGTATGTGTGTGTGTGTGTGGGAGGGAAATGGCAGAAAACCTGAGCCTGTGTCAAACTGGAATGATGCTTTAATCCAGCGTATGGCACTTGCAAACCAATTTTGGCAGCTGTAATCTAGAACAGGACTTCTTAAACTTTTTCCACTCATGACCCCTTTTCGACCGAGAAATTTTTATGCGGCCCCAGGTATATAGGTATAGAAAATAGGTATACAAATCAAACATTTACTGGTTGTTGCGCGTTAAGAACCTTTTACTATTGCCAAATTTTTCGCAACCCCCATATTCAGTCACCTTTCCTCACGTTTCTTATAGAGGTCGACTCGAGCAAAGATAATATGCCCCACCATGTCCCTTGGGTTTTGGACTAATGCAGGGTCACTGACAACAGTTTAAGAAACTTTGATCTAGAACAATAAAGTGAGATGTCTGTCTGTCCATGGCATGCAGAACTCCTCAGAAACGAAAGCCATAGAGTGCCATAACACTCTAATCACTACAGCACACCTGTACCACATAATTCTGACTCACTACTTCCATACTAACTGCGTATGCACGTGATCTAGGGAAGTGGTACAATCTAGAAGTACAATCACAACAGCCACAGATTGAATCTCACCACTTCTAGGAACTCACCAGGTGGCCTAGCAGACAAGCTATTCTCCTTTCTCACACTCACTGAAGTACAGGGATAACACTCATCTGCCTTGCAGGATTACTGTGGCATCTGAAAGACCTCTATAAAGCTTCATACCACCAGCCATATGAACATCGATTCCCATACAAGCACGGCTCCCTAGATCACATTCACAAGCCACTTGTGGAAAGAGTTGTTTTTTTTTTAAAGAAAAAAAGAGTGTTACTGTACTTGAATAGTTCCTCACCTTTCTTATAGAGGTCGACTCGAGCAAAGATAATATGCCCCACCATGTCCCTTGGGTTTTGGACTAATGCAGGGTCACTGACAACAGAAAGCAATCACTATTTGATGAACTACGAGGGCTTCCATTCTATATGCATAGGTGGAGCCAGAAAAATAAATCAAATCACAACCAAGGTCATGAGTACCAACCTTATACATCTAATATGTTTTTATCCTGACCTTTCAAAATCACAGAAAGGCATACACACTTCTCCCTCTCCCTTGAAAAACAAACAAACCAAGAAACAAAGCCATTATCAAAGTTTTAACAACATATGTACAATCACCTTGGATTGATGCAGGCTTTCCCCTGATTCTCGAAGTATTACGCCTGAATTTATGACCAGCTCACTTAGTTCTGCTTCTTTTCCAAGTAGGTTCACAAACGCTTACTGCAGCATTGGATGGTGATATGAATGAGTGAATGAACTTGGATGAAGGAATAGAGGGGATGCTCATTAAATTTGCAGATGAAACTAAATTGGGAGGGGTAGCAAATACAGTAGAAGGTGGAGTCAAGATACAGGCTAGAAAACTGGGCTAAAACTAACAAAACGAATTTCAACAGAGATAAATGTAAAGTTCTGCACTTAGGTAGGAAAAAATCAAATGCATAATTATAGAATGGGGGAGACTTGTCTTGGCAGTAGTACATGTGAAAAGGATCTAGGAATCTTAGTAGACCATATACGGAACATGAGTCATCAGTGTGATGCAGTAGCTAAAAAGGTAAATGCAATTTTGGGCTGCATCAACAGTAGTGTCCAGATCACGAAAAGCGATGGTGTCACTTTACTCTGTTCTGGTTAGACCTCACTTGGAGTACTGTGTTCATTTTCAGGCATCGCTGTTTAAGAAGGATGTAGACAAGCTGGAATGTGTCCAGAGGAGGCCAACAAAGATGGTGAGTGGTCTGGAGACCAAGTCCTATGAGGAAAGGTTGAAGAAACTTAGTATGTTTAGCCTGGAGATGACTGAGAGGGGACATGATAGCCATACGCAAGTATCTGAAGGACTGTCATAAAGGGAGTGGAGTGGAGTGGTTTTCTGTTGCCCCAGAAGGTTGGACCAGAACCAACGGGTTGAAATTAAATCAAAAGCGTTTTTGGCTAAACGTGGTTCCTCAGTGGGAAGGCTTCCTCTACAGGTAGTGGGCTGTCCTTCTTTGGAGGGTTTTAAGCAAAGGGTAGATGGCCATCTGACAGCAATTATGATTCTGTGAACTTAGGGAGATCATGAGAGGGAGGGCAGGAAGGGATGAGTCAGTGCTCGGCTCTTGTGGCCCTTTCTTACAGGGTTAATGCTGATTGCCACTCTGGGATCAGGAAAGAATTTTCCTCTAGACCAGTCTGGCTAGGGATCCTCGAGTTTTTTCCTTACTTTGGGCATAGAGCAGGGGTCACTGGGGGAAGTGGGGAGGTAGTTATGAATTTCCTGCGTTGTGCAGGAGATTGGGATAGATGACCCTTGAGGTCCCTTCCAGCTCCATGTTTCTATATAATTCTAATAGGGCTATTATAATTATCTGCTTAGATAATCTGGGTTATTCAAGAATCTAACTTCTCCACTTCTAATGAGCATCACCTCCTCTCAAACAATCACATTATAGCAGGGGTCCCCAACCTTTTACAGCCTTTTAAATCTTTCGAATTCTGACAGAAGGAGGCAGGCACAATCACAAAATGGCTACCTTGGGAGGTGGTACCCATCACTAAATGGCTGCCTCAGGAGGCACAGCCACACACTCAGACAAAACCCAAATGCATGGAAGAATGGGGGTAATTTATATAATAAACTAGGAAAGAGAGAATAAAACCAACACTGTTCACAGCTGCCACTGACAGAATGTTATTTTTAACTGCCCAGCCAATCAGAACCACGCACTTTCTAAAAACATTTGGTGGGTGCCATGAAAGTTGTTGGAAGGTGCCATGGTGCCCACAGGCACCATGTTGGGGACCCCTGCATTACACTAATTCAGCAGCGAAAACTGCTATTACAGTTTCTATCAAAAAATTTGGTTGCTTACAGTAATCTGTGCGCCACTGCTATTTCTATCAACATCCCGTCCTAGAAGAGGTATTCAGGAGTGTGTAATTTTAAACCCATGTTTAGCCACAAAAAAAATCAATTTTGTTTAGTATGTAAGTGTTTCTTTTCCAGTTTATGTGTATTTGTTACACAGCACTGCTGCTACAGAACAGTTTAGCCCTCACGAAAGGTGGATGTGCTTTTTCTTAGGAAAAAAACATGCCAGCGATCATGAAAAGAAGCCATACCACAGAGAAAATCAATTACACTCTTACTGTGGGGAAAATAAAGAGGAATTTAAACAAACTACCTTAGCTACTTTGTTCTTACAAACTAATCTGGAAACAGTACTCAGATTATCCTGTGAAAACGTAATATTGATAGAAGACAACAGTGCAATTTAAGCCATATAAATGATAGGTAAATTGTTTCAGGGACAGACTAGATTTTACTTGGGATGGCTCACTATGGAATTGTTCTAAAGAAGCATATCCACTCGAGGTAAAGGTGGAAAAAAAGAAATATTTGCCCATTATAGGCAGTGCCATGTCTCTCTGCGGAAAAAGGAAGTTTGCCATTTCCTTTAGCTCTCTGGCTTCTGATGTCCCCACCCAAATATATCACTAAATTACTAGGTGTTCTCTGCCACTGAGTATCAAAAGAGTTCAAAGATGCCATGTCAGCAATACACATTTTAAAAACCATTTTCACATTCTTATCGTTTAAATAGCTGTCATCTTCTGAACGCACAGCCCAATGGAGGCTTCCTTTTCAAACCATCGTAAAACTATTTAACACCAGTGAAACGGGGGATATTCTGGAGACAACCTCAGCCAGGATGTTCCAATTCCCTTCCATTTTTTTTTTATTTTTTTTGGCATCTTGAAGCTGCTAGCCAATTTTGAAAGTCCTTGCTTTATTTCCTGATGACTATTTCCTGCTGATTTTATTTCCTGGTGGCCCCTAAAAAAAAGAAAATTTGCCTAGGGCTATTATACAATCAAGTTTCTAGCCCCTAACGCAGTGGTTCCCAACCTTTTTTTGACCAGGGACCACTAGGACTTTTTTGTTCGGTGCAGGGACCCCAAGGTTCAAAATAAAAATTCCGAGAATTTGAAAATAAACTTTAATCATAACTGTTAGTTAAACATTAAACTTAGAATAATATTTGAATATATATTTTTATAACAGAGAATGTTTTATTGAAAATATTAATGTTTTATGGGTTTATAACTTTGTTTCACGGACCTTAATTTAGTTCTCGCGGACCCCTGGGGGTCCACGGACCCCCGGTTGGGAACCAGTGCCCTAACGGTTGCAAAAATAACTTGAAAGAGTGTGGGAGACCAAAGAACTTACTAAACAACATTTCTAGTAGCTAGAGGACATGTTTTCAGCCCGTTATTACTTCTTGCCCTTCCCCACAACTTAACAGAAATACATTTTAATAGAAGAAAAGTTGGGTTTTTTTATGCCGACTTTCTCTACCACTTAAGGAAGAATCAAACTGGCTTACAGTCACCTTCCCTTCCCCTCCCCACAACAGACACCCTGTGAGGTAGGTGGGGCTGAGAGAGCTCTAAGAGAGCTGTGACTAGCCCAAGGTCATCCTGCTGGCTTCATGTGGAAGAGTGGGGAAACAAATCCAGTTCACCAGATCAGACTCCACTACTCCAAACCACCGCTCTTAACCACCGCTCTCAGAAACAAGAAACAAGGCATATTGCCCGAGTTTGTATAATTTATGAAAGGCACAGAATTCAGCTGTCATTGCAGAATTTGGATGAGCTCTGCACAAAATCATAATTTTCTTAATGTACAGTAAACACGGCCTTGGTTTAAATTGTTTGCTGAGTATAACAAGGGACTGTCCCTGGGCAAGCAAGGCACCCTCGCTTACCTTCTCTGCCTTTCCAACTAATACAAATTCCATCAAGAGATTTTAAAAAAATTAAAAGAAGAAAGCCCCATGGAACAAGCACAGGTTTTTCACCTCATAACTAATAGAAACACGCTGTAGAGTTGAAGGAGTTTTCTCTGACTCATCATCACGATGCTATTTATTTTGTCCTTTTAAAGGTCAAAAGGTGCTGCTTTTTTCACTGTATGGACTATGCAGAAACCAGAGACATAGCAGAGACAGCACCACAATCAGGGTAGATTTGATTTAAATCGAAACAATTTAAGTGACTACTTAAATCACTAGTCAGTAAGACTAGATTTTCACAATTTAAATCACTAGTCAGTAAGACAAGATTTAAATCATGGTTTTCTACATGAACAGCAACTTCTCATTATGTTGTTTCATTTGGGCCACCAGGCCTTGCATTTATTCCTTGTAGTGTTGCATTTTGCATACCGTATATACCCATGTATAAGCCGACCCGGCGGGAGGAAGCGGCGGCGAGGCCCAGGGGGACCCGGAGCAGCCTTCCTGCGGCTCCAGGAGGCTGCCCCAGGCCCCTCCCGCCCGGGAAAAATGGCGGCGGGGGGCGGGAAGGGCCGGGGCAGCCATCCTGCAGCCGCAGGATGGCTGCCCAAGGCCCCTCCCGCCCGAAAAAAAATGGCGGCGGGGGCGGGGGGGGCCTTGGGCAGCCTCCTGCAGTCGCAGGATGGCTGCCCAAGGCCCCTCCCGCCCGGGAAAAATGGCGGCGGGGCGGGGGGGGGCCTTGGGCAGCCTCCTGCAGCCGCAGGATGGCTGCCCAAGGCCCCTCCCGCCCAGGAAAAATGGCGGCGGGGGTGGGGCCTTGGGCAGCCTCCTGCAGCCGCAGGATGGCTGCCCAAGGCCCCTCCCGCCCGGGAAAAATGTCGGCGGGGGCGGGGGGGGCCTTGGGCAGCCTTCCTGCGGCTGCAGGAGGCTGCCCCAGGCCGCTCCAGGCGGCAGGAAGCGGCGGTAAGTTTCCCCTCTCCCTCCTCCCTCCCGTATTGACCCGCGTATAAGCCGAGGCCGGCTTTTTCAGCCCATTTTTGGGGCTGAAAAACTCGGCTTATACGCGAGTATATACGGTACATACCTGCCTTACCCATACATAGAGGAACTTCATTAACATATTCCCAAACTGGATCCCTTTTACAGCCTGCTGCCATTATAGGTTTTCTCCTCCAGAGAGAGAATAATATGATAAGCCTCAGGCTATACATACAAAGATCCCAAGATTTGTGGAGAATTCTGCTCAAAAGGTTTCATGATTTTAATGGCTTGCCCCTGCCTTCTCACACCTAGCTCCTTGTGCAGATCTATTTCACTCCAATCAACTTCTATTCATTGAACTTCTTGAAACTTTGCACTTAAGAAGTAAGGGGTTGATTCTGCGTACATAGGTTTGCAAAGGAGCAATAGGATTAAGGTCTTTTTCTCAACTCTGTATGTTTATTTTATAACATTTTTGCTGTGAAGAAGAGGCATGTTATCTCTGCAGACTCAAATTCAGTTTTGAGAACTGCAAAACCAAGCATGTATGATAATCTATATAGAAAAATTGTCCAAAATAATCTTACAGAAACCTCTGGAAGAGCATGACATTTGTGTATGGATTAACGGAATTCATTTAAGAAAAAAATGTAAACATTGCATCCATATACAGCCACATGCTACATAATTACAAAATAATCGTTATTTCATGATGAATAACCTTTGGACTATAATATATCTTAAATAGATTTTTCTTCAAAAAGCATTTTATTTAAAAAAACCAATTTATTTTTTTTAAATCATTGATTTTTATCCACCCTGATCACAATCCACTTCCAAAGGAGGAACGGTAGAGCTGTGACAGATACAAGAGGTGCAAATGGCAGCCAGCTGTTTTTTGCTAGCCTTATAACAAACCTAACATAATCACATACTTTTTGAATTGCTGTACAACTTCACAGTAGAAAATGAAGAAGAGTTGGTTTTTATATGCCGACTTTCTCTACCACTTAAGGCAGAATCAGACCGGCTTACAATCACCTTCCCCTTTCCACAACAGACACCCTGTGAGGTAGGTGGGGCTGAGAGAGCTGTGACTAGCCCATGGTCACCCAGCTAGCTCATGTGTAGGAGTTGGGAAACAAATCCAGTTCACCAGATTAGCATCCTCCGCTCATGTGGAGGAGTGGGGATCAAACCCGGTTCTCCAGATCAGAGTCCACTGCTCCAAACCAACGCTCTTAACCACTACACCACTTAACCAATCATGTACATAGTTACTCCAGAGGACTTAGACAGGACTGCACTGTAGTGTAAGTATATCAATTCACATGCCCAGCTTCGTTTGTAGCAGAAGAAACCAGTAGTTTAAACATAAAAGTTTAATTTTTCAATTTGGTCCAAGAGAGGTTTTACATAAAACTTGAATAAAGACTTATTGCATATTGCAATCTTGAAGCACATAGGAATGCCAAGCACCAAGACTATCTGCTTGTAGTAATTCATACAATGAGAAAAGCTTTTCTTTCTAGAACAGAAACTGAACTGCCTATCTTTAGAAATGGTTAGCTAATCACAGACCATGCTCGAACAAATATCTGACAAGGTGCTACAAGCTTCTTGGTTGTTACATTCATCAGAAGACAATGGGGTACCTTGATGTACAGCGTGCAAAGCATGCATGCCAAACAGTGCCATGTCAGGCCAGTTTGCTTGGCACACAGGGCCAGTTCTCCTCACAAGGGACTGTAGCTCCTGTGGCACTGGTAGCTTTGCCGAGGCTTAAAATGCAGTCCAAGGGTTGAAAACTTTTGCAGAGAAACCATTAACAAAACTTTAAGCTTTTAAACTAGCAGAGTATGCAGTGATGGTGAAGCTGACTAATTATGTCAATCAAAAGACCCAGTGAAGAGTTCAAGAAAAACTGGAAACTATAATATGCATATGTTGCGTAAATCATAAAAAAATTATATACGATTACATGTTAATCAGCTTGAATTAAGAATGACTAGTCTTATGTTAGTTTAAAGCAACTATGTCATATTATGAGATAGAATGAGCAAAAGAAATAATAATAATAATCTATTAGTGAATAATAGTAAATAATAATCTATTAGTAAAAAGCAATAAGACTTATGATAAGATTGTTATATTAATAGATCATAGAGAAGACGGAATGACGGTAGTAAATTTAACGCCCTCCCAGTAAAAACTAGTTTTGTTTAATGTTATGTTTTATTAATCTAGATATAAGTATTATAATGTATTCTATATGTCTTTTATTTTGTTTTTGTGTTCCATAAAATAAATAAATATATATTTTTAAAAAACTTTAAGCCTGGGTACATATACTTTAAACAAAATAAATGATTTATAGTAGTACTGTAAAGCAATCAACCTATTCAGGAACTTTCACAGGAAAAGGTAAAATCCCTTAGATAAGATCTCTCTCTAGAGCAGATCAGCACAAAGATGTCACAATGTGCCCATTCAAAATGCAGCAAAGTAAAGGGAAAAAATACTTTTCATGAAAAGACTGACTTCAGACTCATTACTTTATGTTTGATTTATTTTACAAAATTTATATTCGCTTCTGTCCTCGTAAGGGCCACCAAAGTGGCTATCAAATTAAAAACATGCATATTAAAATAACATCTTACAAACCATTAAAACCAGCAAAACACACATATTAAGACAATTAAAACCAGGTCTAACACATACATACAACAACATAAAAAAATGAAAATATAGGGCAGGAAGGAGGGATCACTGAGGGAATGCCAAATGAAACAAAAAACAGTCTTCACCCGTGGGCAGAAGGCCACTGAAGGAGACAAATAAGTCTGCCTGGGGAGAGAGCTCCAGAGTTTTGGTATCATGATCGAGAAGGCCCTGTCTCAAGATGCCACCTGCCTGAACTCCAAAGGTAGGGGAACCCAAAGCTGGGCCTCAGAAGATGATTACAGTTGTCGGGTAAGTTCACAAAGGCCTAGGCCAGGGGTGTCCAAACTTTTTTCAAAGAGAGCCAGATTTGATGAAGTGAACATGCGTGAGGGCTGACCATTTTGCCTGGCATTCTTAAATTAATTAAATGCAAATTAACTATTTTATGCAAAGTTCATTGCAAATGGCATACTTATTATGCCCATAACCACAGACTGCACCACAAAAACCATGGCTACATTCCTTACTTTCCCTAAAGCCCCTTTCAGCTCACCGGACACCCCCCAGCTTCTAAATCTCCAACCTTCCTTCTGTAGGGAGGGAGCAGGAACTCTTCCTCCCCCCCACCATGTGCCTCTCTGGGACTGTCGACTCTCTCCCTTTAACCATGCCGGGGGTATTCTGTCCTTTCCTCATCTGAGCCAGGAAATAAACTGGTTTTCATTCTCATGGAGTCCAAGATTCAAACACTCTGACATCTCCCGTGCAGGGAGGAATGTGGAGTTTTTCTCCCCATGAGAGCCAGCGTGGTGTAGTGGTTAAGAGCGGTGGAGTCTGATCTGGAG
This sequence comes from Euleptes europaea, assembly GCF_029931775.1. Classification (NCBI taxonomy): domain Eukaryota; kingdom Metazoa; phylum Chordata; class Lepidosauria; order Squamata; family Sphaerodactylidae; genus Euleptes; species Euleptes europaea. The sequence goes on from NC_079322.1 coordinate 62,386,419, forward strand.
AACGGGGTCTGATTCCCCCACTCCTCCACACGAGTGGTGGAGGTTAATCTGGTGAGCTGGATTTGTTTCTCCCGCTCCTACACACGAAGCCAGCTGGGTGACCTTGGGCTAGTCACAGCTCTCTCAGCCTTACCTACCTCACAGGGTATCTGTTGTGGGGAGAGGAAGGGGAGGGCGATTGTAAGCCACCCTTAAGTGGTAGAGAAAGTGGGCATATAAAAACCAACTCTTCTCTTCTTCTTTCCTTCTGACCTCTTTGCTCTCTGCTCGGAGCTTTGACCTACTGGTGTCCTCTGCAGACTCGGCCCTGTTTGAACACACCTCGTTTCCAAACACGATACATGCCAGGAGTCATTTATTTCCCCCACCCCATCCCTTCTTTCGAAGCAGCCACTTGCCTTGGAGAGAACCTGCTGGGGGGTCTAACTCCAAACACTCCCTGCCCCCAAATCCAGCCCCCTCTCCCCCCTGCTTTTCCTTGACTCACAATCCCCCCACCCAAGACAAATCCAGTCTCTCCCCTCCTCCATCCCACCCACCCTGCAATTCTGGATCCCTCGCGAGACCTCTGCATTGCAGGGAAGGGGCTGCATCACCCCCACCCCAGCCTTCTGCAGAGAGGAAAGAGGAAAGAGGAGAGCCAGACGGAGCAGCCCCCCCACTCCCAGGCTTTTCAGTGTTTGTGTGTGGGGGGGTGTCTTTCCTCTCCCAGATTGGGGCCAGCCTCTGACCTCCTTTGCATTTCCCTTCCCCCCCCCGCCACCTTTCCCACCCTCAAGTCCCCCCCAACCCATCCTCAGGATCCCCCTTGACTCACTCGGGAGGAGCTGCTGCTGCTTTTCCACGCGTCAGAACAACAAAGGCCGCCTCCCCATGCGCGGGATCTGGGTAATAAGGAAGTGGCCTCTCTAGGGTTTCAGACTCGCTGGCCTTCATTCCGGGAGGTGGGGCTGAGACAGCAAATCGAGGCGACCCTCCGCCCAAGCGTCGCCCCCTCAGTTGGGGATGCAAAGCACAGGAGCAGCCCCCACGAAACCCCCTTTTCTCTCTCTGCAAAACAGACTGGGGGGCCGTATTAAACCAGCCCAGGGGCCGCAATTGGCCCCCGGGCCGGACTTTGGACATGACTGGCCTAGGCAGTCCTTCAGGTATATTGGTCCCAAACCATTAAGGGCTTCACAGGGCTTAGTCCATTTTGTTATATTAAAATTCAAAATGTTTAACTTGTCCTTTAATGATCTTATTGCTGACTGCTCATTCTTAATCACTGAATGCTGTCTTGGAGAAGTCTGCTTAATCATTTCCTTACTTTTTTTTGAGATGCAAGAATGAGTCATCTAGTCTATCATAAGTAGGGTGGATGCTTATGGCTTCCGCCTGTATCAGGAAGCGGTTTTTTTTAACATGTTCAAGGTCAAGCATCTTTGAATTTACTTAAACAGTATGAAAGAACAGTCAACTATTCACCCTTACACACAGAGGTTACAGCTTTAATCCATACAACTGTATTCAGAGTTAGTGCAAACTAAGATAAACACCAGAAAAAGAAAAAAATACACACTATTTCTACACCAAAGAACAAGTCAAAGTGTTCCGTCACTGGATCTAATTCAATATTATCAGATCCTAAGTAAAAATTTATTTTCATAAAATAAATAATTTCCCCCATAATTCCCACCCAATTTCTATAACAGAAACACACGCACAAGGAGTCCACCAATGGGAACACATGCAACGTATGATGCTCCTCATCCACATGGTCACCTTTCATGTGAACTGGACAACACAGAGATTTTTTATATGCCTACTGCATATACCATGGCGCAGAGTGGTATGCTGCAGTACTGCAGTCAAAAACTCCGCTTACGACCTGAGTTCGATCCCGACGGAAGTTTGTTTCAGGTAGCGGGCTCAAGGTTGACTCAGTCTTCCATCCTTCCGAGGTTGGTAAAATGAGTACTCAGCTTGCTGGGGAAGGCAATGGCAAACCACCCTGTAAACATAGTCTGCCTAGTAAATGTCAGGATGTGACATCACCCCATGGGTCAGTAATGACCCGGTGCTTGCAAAGGGGCTACCTTAACTGCTTTGGTACACCATACACACTGGGAACACTGAAAGCAGTGCAGGCTTCTATTGGTGGATTCCCAGTATGTGTGTTTGTAATGTCTGAAAAGGACTCTTTCTGTGGCTATTTTGCTTCTCTTTTACATGGGTATTTTAACATTGTGTTCATAGGAAGTGGTAACCTGAGAGCAAACGCCCTGACCTGACTAACCTGATCTCAGAAGCTAAACAGGGCCGGCCCTGGTTTGTATTTGGATGGGAGACCACCAAGGGAGTTCAGGGTTGCAATACAGAGGCAGGCAATGGCAAACTACCTCTGAACGTCTATTGCATTGAAAAACCTACAGGGCTGCCATAAATCAGCTGCAACTTGACAGCACTTTCCGCTATCCACCACATCAGGGGTGAGTAACCTTTTTCCGGCCAAGGGCCATTTGCCCATTTATAACATCATTCAGGGGCCATACCAGGTGTAGATCTCCTGGTGGGGGGGGGGGAGAGGCTAAGGATTGCCAAGTCTCCAACCACCACCTGGAGGGTGGTGGAGTCCCCTTCTTTGGAGGTCTTTAAGCAGAGGCTGGATGGCCATCTGTCGGGAGTGCTTTGATTGTGGGATCCTGCATGGCGGGTGGCGGGTTGGGGTCACTGGGGATGTGGGGGGAGGTAGTTGTTAATTTCCTGCATTGTGCAGGGGGTTGGACTAAATGACCCTGGGAGACCACCAAGGAATACCAGGGTTGCTGAGCAGAGGAAGGCACTGGCAAACCACCTCTGTTAGTCTCTTGCCATGAAAACCCCAAAAGGGGTCGCTATAAATCGGCTGCGACTTGACGGCACTTTACACACTCACAAGACAAGGAGTAGGAACGATGCAGCAGTGGGTAAGGGGTACTACAGTCAACTACTTATGTCTAAGAGGATAGAAGCTGCTGTTCTAAATTTCAGCATTACTCAGAAGTCAATCACCAAATTCTGCACATACTTGCTTGGGGATAAGCACCAGAGGATTCCGACATTAATAAGTTTAACACCAAATGGTGGAAAGCTGGATATATCAAGAATGAAGTTTGGATCACTAATTCACAAGGAACAATAACAGAATGGTGCAGCTCTGTGGTTTTCAAATCTACCCAGACCCAGGGTCCAACTTTAATCCTCAAGTGGCAGCACATGGAAGTCATCGATCATGTGACCTAGTCACGTGACAGAAAAAGGAGGAGCCAAAGTCCCTTGACCTGCCTATTCTAAAAAGGAATTCTCTTCGCCAGTGATTTTGTCTTGCTCTACTGCTCTTCCTCTCAGCATGAATGCAAAAATAACCAGGGGGCATCGTAACCTTGCTTTGTACACATGCACACTAGCAGCAAGCCCATCTAAAAAGCAGCAGAAAATGGCAGGTCTATAGGGACTTGCCCAACCATCCATTCTGACCCACCACTGATTCAGAAGCCATAGTGTTGGGAATCCCTGCTCAAATCCTGGTTTAGTCACAAAGCTCCTTGCATGGCCATGGTTGACTCACCATTTCTCAGCCTAACCTACTTCAGAGTTGTTCTGAGGGTAAAATACACCTGAGATCCAAGAAAGGTTTTTGTACTATTGCTATAAACATACAGATACAGTGAGTAACTTAAGGTGACAAAGAAATCACATAACAATGATTAAGTGTTGCTCAGATTGAGAGGGAGCCAGAAGGTGAGAAAGAAGAAAAATAGTATGCAACCAAAGACCCTATATGGTCATGTTACAGTACATGCAAAGGCAGCATACATGGCCCTCATACTAATGCAAACTGCAATTAATTGTATCAAAAACACATATGCAAGTAAAGAGAAACCATGACCACAGAAGGTGTCATGGAAATGAAACCCAGTAAAAGAGCGAAAACACAAATGCATCTCCTACCGCTACAACAACAGGAAAAAGCAACTAACCTTACTTCAAGCAAGCATAAATATGATTAGGCTATGTTTGTGATCCAGAACATATTCATATGAAGCAAAATCCGTGAAACTCAATGGAAACAGCTTTTAAGATTAGGCTCCCTGATATTAAACAACAGTCACTATACACAGTTGGAAATAAGTTCCACTGAAGTTCACAAAACTTCCTTGCAAACACACAAGCCCCACACTGAATAATGGTAACAGCCTTTCTAGAAGTGACACAGCTGCTATTTCCTGCTGCTTTTCTCCTTACTAGTACACTTGGTTTTCCCATTCTTCTTTTGCTGGAGGGGAATGTTAACAGAGAAGGGCGGCTCACTCCTTCTGTCACCCCCACACCAGACTAGCACAACCTCAAGAATCACAGACAATGAACCATCAATCTCTGCAGATTAATATCGTGTTTTAAATGAAAGTCCCATGTGAAAACGCATGGGAGGTTTTGCCTTGGATTTGCCGCTCTCTTGATGCACATTTTCCCCACCTGAATTCTCAGAACTCTGTCTCAGGGCTTATTTTTGAGTTTTGAGCATTTGGCTGGGGGAAATGTGCAGGCAGAGAGCGGCAAACCCAAGGCAAAACCTCCCATGCGTTTTCGCCCTTTCCTAGAGATGACTTTGTGTGTGTGTGTGTTGGGGGGGGGGGATGCCTGCCTTCCTCCCTTCCCACCAAGAAAGTAGGAAGCCATGAAACATCCCATCCAGTAGGCCTGAACATCCATCCCCCAGCCCACCCGGGCTCATCTGGCCAGGCGTGGCAGCAGCAGGAGCCCTTGTGCTCACCCAGCTCCGCCACCCCTTGGACTCTCCCCAAACGCATTACTCAAGGGCCATCGCTCTTCTCGCGTCCTATTCCAATTTCATCCCTGCACGTCAACTTTGCCAGCTAGGTGCCACCACGGCGGCTCGATTGATATATGCAGCTAAATGGAAGACAGTTGAGATACCAGACAAAAAAGGCTGGATTAAAAAAAGATGCTGGAACTGACCGAGATGGCGAAGCTTACAGCTTTGATACACCAGAATGATAATGAACAATTTTGGGGGGAATGGGAGGCTTGGAGAACGTACTGTGAAAATTATTTTTTAACGGGACCATTTAAAGGATACTCGTGGATCTAATCCCTTATTCACATTTTTGTATTTACGACAAGAATCGATTAATTAAAATAATATCGGGATTAGTTCCGTTAGCGAAAGATTACACAATATTAGACGGGAGAGGGAGAGGGGGAAGTCATTTGATGGTTAAATCAGAAATACTATTGGTCTTTCTCTTTACTATTATTATTATATTGTCTTTATGGATATATTAAATGAAGAAAAATTAAAAAAAAATATTATTTTAAAAAAAACCTTTGCCAGCTAGGAGACCGAGGGGAGGAGGGAAGATCTCCCGCAAAAACGGTTTTGTTTCAAATTTGGGTGGTGGGGGGGTGGGTTGTTTTCAGCCGCTGCCGTTCTCCTCCACGAGGACAACTTCAACCCCCCCCCAACTCTCCCCACGAACACACCCTTATAAGGAAAGCTTCCGCCGTTAAGCGTTTCGAAAAGGTCGCCCAAAGCGCCCTTCTCCGCCTCCCACCCCACCCCGGGACCGCGTTTACACACCCGACGCGGAGGTAGGAGACCCGGGTGGGGAGGGGGGCCGACGGGCAGCCCAGGGCGGACCCCTCCCCCGTACCTGTGCCATGGCCGCGGCTCTGTTACGAAGGCCCCCCCCCCTCGCCCCACGCCGCCTCCCTCAAGGGCTCGGCGAAGTTCTCCTCAGGAGGCCGCGGCCTCTCCTCAGCGCGGTCTTCTCTCGTGGCGAGGAGGGCTGGGCCCGGGCCTGGCTCGGCGTCGACGCCTCGGCGGAGCGGAGGGCCGCCCCTTCTCCCCCGCCTCGCAGGGCCGCTCCTCCCCGCCGCACCATCCGCAGGCCCAAGGGAAGGGCCGGGCCCGGCAAGCGCCGCCGCCGCTCCCTCAGCGCCTCCGGAAGCGCATTCCTCTTGGCTGCCGTCAGCCTGGGCGGAGCGTGGAAGGCGGGGAGTCGGGCCCTCGGGGCGCGCAGGGGAGCGGCCTCGCTTTCCTCTCCGTGTGAGGGCGAGCTGGGGCCCGGAGGTTGCCTGGGGGAGCCCTCTTTGTCTGGGTGCTCCGAGGAGCACTGGGTGCTCCGAGGAGCACCTTGGAGCACCGGGTGCTCCGCTAACCACCTAGCGCGCCACGAAGGGATTGGAAAGATAAATAGAATCTTAGAGTTGGAAGGTACCGCCTGGGTCATCTAGTCCAACCCCCTGCACAATGCAGGACATTCACGACTACCTCCCCCTACACCCCCCACACCCCCCAGTGACCCCTACTCCATGCCCAGAAGATGGCAAAACACACACACACACACACAAAACCTCCAGGATCCCTGGCCAATCTGGTCTGGAGGAAAATTGCTTCCTGACCCCAAAGTGGCAGTCAGCATTTCCCTGAGCGTGCAAGAAAGGGCCACGAGAGTTACACACTGGTGCAAACCTTCCTGTCCTCCCTCTCATGATCTGCCTAAGAGGTCATAGAATCAGCATTGCTGACAGATGGCCATCTAGCCTAGAATCTTAAGAGTTGGAAGAGACCACCGGGGTCATCTAGTCCAACCCCCTGCACAATGCAGGAAATTCACAACGGCCTCACCCCCACACACCCCCAGTGACCCCCACTCCATGCCCAGAAGATGGCCAAGATACCCTCCCTCTCATCTGCTTAAGGTCATAGAATCAGCATTGCTGACAGATGGCCATCTAGCCTAGAATCTTAGAGTTGGAAGGGACCACCAGGGTCATCTAGTCCAACCCCCTGCACAACGCAGGAAATTCACAACTACCTCACCCCCACACACCCCCAGTGACCCCCTACTCCATGCCCAGAAGATGGCCAAGATGCCCTCCCTCTCATGATCTGCTTAAGGTCATAGAATCAGCATTGCTGACAGATGGCCATCTAGCGTAGAATCTTAGAGTTGGAAGGGACCACCAGGGTCATCTAGTCCAACCCCCTGCTCAATGCAGGAAATTAACAACTACCTCCCCCCACATCCCCAGTGACCCCAACCCTCCCCCTGCCATGCAGGATCCCACAATCAAAGCACTCCCGACAGATGGCCATCTAGCCTCTGCTTAAAGACCTCCAAAGACGGGGACTCTACCACCTTCCGAGGCAGCACATTCCACCGTTGAACAGCCCTCACCGTCAGAAAGTTATTCCTAATATTTAGGTGGAATCTCTTTTCTCTTAGTTTAAATCCATTACTCTGTGTCCTAGTCTGTGGAGCAACAGAGAACAAGCTAGTTCCCTCATCAACATGACATCCCTTCAAATATTTAAACATGGCTATCGTGTCTCCCCTCAACCTTCTCTTCTCCAAACTAAACAAACCCAGCTCCCTAAGTCTCTCTTCATAGGGCATGGATTCCAGACCTCTGACCATTCTGGTCGCCCTCCTCTGGACACATCTGCTTGGCATGCTGAAGGTCCCAGGTTCAATCCCCGGCATCTCCAGTTAAAGGGACCAGGCAAGTAGGTGATGTGAAAGACCTCAGCCTGATACCCTGGAGAGCCTCTGCCAGTCTGAATAGACAATACTGACTTCAATGGACCACTGGTCTGATTCAGTATAAGGCAGCTTTGTGTGTTCATGTAGAAACTCTGTCTTAGAAAGCAGCACTCCTCTACCGTACTTCTAGTAACTGAGGAACACTGGGTTCTCCCCTCCCCACCTTTCCAGAATTAAAATTGGAGGGTTGCTTGGCTCTTATGCCCCAAAAAGATAAATCAGGAGGAGTAGCAGTAGAAAAGAGCAAGAGTGCAGTAGCACCTTTAAGACTAACAAAACTTCTGGCTTTTGTGAGCCACAGCTCAGTTCTTCAGATACAGCTAGTATGCGAGTCCATCTTATTCTTAAGGATAGATGGAATCATATTCTAGCTGTATCTGAAGAACTGAGCTGTGGCTCACGAAAGTTCATACCCTGCCAGAAGTTTTGTAAGTCTTTAAGGTGCTACTGGACTCTTGCTCTTTTCTACCCCAAAAAGAGTTCCTTTTGAACCGTGTAAGAGTTAGAAACTGTGGTGGAGCTTCCCTACTCGTGCTTTTTGTCTTGTTTGTTTGTATAAGTCTTCTATCATCATAAAGTAACCAGCAAAGGGATGTACTAAAAGGAATGACATTGGAAACAATGGGAGAGTTTGGAAGGCTCATTGGAGATAATGGGAGCCATGAATGCCAATTGACTTGCATGGGCTCCATTGAAATACATTACAGCACAAAAAAAGTTCCAAAGAAAATTGAATGGATTTTCCATTGAGGTCTCTGGGCCCAGATAGACTACTCTGAGACTGGAATGCGAGCCTCCAGAATGGAATGATGGTCCCTAGGAATAGAATCTGTGCTCTGGGACTGGAATGACGGGGCTGGGGGTTGTCATTCCAGTTCCAGAACATTTCTCCTACTCCTAGGGGCTGTCATTCCACTCTCTGACCTGATATTCCAGTCCCAGAACTCTTCTGCTACTCCCAGGGGCTATCATTCCACTCTGGGGGCTTTCATTCCAATTCCAGAGCATTTCTGCTTCTCCTTGGGGCTGCCATTCCATTTTAGTACATCCCACAAGAAAACTCAGAACAGTGACTCATGGATGAGATACAATAAACAGCTTCACATGAACACATGAAGCTGCCGTATACTGAATCAGATCCTTGGTCCATCAAAGTCAGTATTGTCTAGTCAGACCAGCAGCGGCTCTCCAGGGTCTTTCCCATCACCAACTGCCTGGTCCCTTTTACTAGAGATGCCGGGGATTGAACCTGGGACCTTCTGCATGCCAAGCAGATGCTCTATCACTGAGCCACAGCCCCTCCTCTGAAGGAGGTAACATTTTTGCTCATTTCTGTACAGAGAGTGATTGAATAATCCATTCACAGGCAAAAGCAGGGGCGGAAGAAAATTACCCACCAGTACAATAGCTGAAACCATGTACATACCGGTAGGTCTTTTAAAAACATGTTCCTTTCATAAAGAAAAGGCACAGAATAGTATGTAACCCATATTAGAGAGCCAGTGTGGTGTAGTGGTTAAGAGCAGTGATTTGGAGCGATGGACTCTGATTTGGAGAATCGGATTTGATTCCCCACTCCTCCACATGAGCAGCAGAGGCTAATCTGGTGAACTGGATTTGTTTCCCCACTCCTACACATGAAGCCAGCTGGGTGACCTTGGGCAAGTCACTCTCTCTGCCCCACCTTCCTCACAGGGTGTTGTGTGGAGGAGAAGGGAAGGTTATTGTAAGCCAGTTTGAGTCTCCCTTAAGTGGTAGAGAAAGTCTGCATATAAAAACCAACTCTTCTTCATATTATTGAATGTGTCCTACTTCCCTACTGTAGAGATCAGCGTACTTTCCTGGTGCAGGACTTTTCTGATGAAAAACACATATACTGCCCATAGGTATGCCAAATTCTACAGGGTGAAGTATCTAACTCCAAGGAAGCTTGGCCATCTTTCTCATCCTGCCAAGTGGCAAAGAGGTTTTGCCATGTGTCAAATGTGGTCACAATGTGTGGTGTTGCCTTTGGGCTCTAGAGACTGCTTTGTAAAAGACTGATGTGCATTATGACAATTAACCTGCAGAACAGTAATAGCCACAATAAATGGTTTCCAGAGATCAATTCCTCACACCATGCTTTAGATTAGAGAACATTCTGAATTTGTTTCTGAAAAAGTCGTGAAAGTGATCCCATGTTCTAGAAGAACTGGAAACAGCAAACTTTTTCTATGAAACTTTAATATTTATCAACTTTTTAAAAAATTAAGAATAATCTACAATTCTAAGATCACCAGCACACTTCATTTTTACTTTTTTTTTCATTTTTCCCTTACAAGAGCTCTAATCTTTTTTTAAAAAATAAATCCTGGTATCATTTTGTGCTCACAACTATCCTGTGATATAGCTAAGTTGAAATACAGTGCATTTCCAAGCCACTCAGTAAACCCATGACTGAACACTATCCCTTAGTAGACAGGACATGGGTGTTCCAGAGCCAGCAGGGTGTCGTGGTTAAGAGCAGCAGATGCTAATCTGGAGAACCGGGTTGGTTTCACCACTCCTACACATGAAGCCTATTAAGCTCAAAGAAGATTGTGCCTTCAATGTGTGCACAGTCGCACTAATATGATCATAGGGAGGCAGGGCTTCCAGGTCAAATGAGCTCATACTTTTGGACCCAACCTTCTGCCTGGAATTCCCTGTTGTGATGTTCTGATTAAAACATTGAGTTTGCTACTACTTCCTTCCAAATTCAAGACTTTCTCACAGTAATTGAGTAGGAAGGTCTCTAACATAGTGAAAATGTGACAATTTCTGGTGGCGGAGGAAAGTTGACTTATGGCAACCCTGTAGGGTTTTCAAGGCAAGAGACGTTCGGAGGTGATTTGCCATTGCCTGTCTCCGCGTGGGCTGAGAGAACTGTTACTGGCCCAAGGTCAACCAGCAGGCTGCATGTGGAGGAGTGGGGAATTGAACCCGGTTCTCAAGATTAGAGTCTGCCGCTCTTAACCACAACACCATGCTGGCTCTTGACAATTTCTAGAGTTCAGAAAATATAGCATAAAGGATCACCATCAAGTGCCTCTTGGCATTGTTGAAGCTCTGTACTATTTTTTGCTGCTTCCCAGTCCAGTCATCATTAATACCTTTGAAAAACAGGACAGAACCTAATCATAGTTATACTATTTAATGTGGAAAGTTTGGGGAGGCTGCAGGGAATGGAAGACCAATGCTGGAATTCAGAAGTTCTTGTTACTTTAGCTGTATTGGAAACAGTCATTTTTCAAAAATTCTTCATATACTGATAGAGCCTTACTTTGTAACGAAAACATTGTTTTAAAAACCCCTGTCGCCAAGATTCTTGAGTGAATGGAGACTGTGAATTTGATTTACAATTGATCTTCAAAGCTGTTAAATTTTTGAAATATTGTGGTGGAAAAGATAATTCCAAACAACCAGAGCTGAGCAAATGCTACAAATACTAGGAAAATCAAAAAGAGAAAAGTTGACTTGTCATGAATACTGAGGGTGATAGGCTTTCAACCTCTTTGGTCAATTATATTATGATAGCAGATTTATTCTGTGTTTATTTAGGCATGGTGATTTCATATCTTTGGTATTTTAGTATGCACCAATGCCAAACCTTCTGTTCTATTTCCAAGAAAGGAATGAAAACACATACTTTTGAAAAATTAAGTTCCAGAAAAAGAAGTACTCTTCTGACAGGCCTTATTCAGTTCATTCATGTGTTTCCCGAAAGCCCATAACATTTCCCTTTTTAGCAGTGACTATTGTAAATCAGGTAGAAGCTGAAAGATGCTAAGAAAGAACACTATACATCCATACCAATAATTACACAGCCAGTGCTGCAAAACAGATACAGAAGAGGGAAACTTGCTATTGAAGTAAAAAAATAAATAAATAGGCAAAATGTATTTTTCGGTAGAGTCGGAAGCAGAGAAAGACTACTTTAATAATCCTTACTGTGGATTAGAGTTGCCGCTTTGTACTTTTAATGGTAATCAATAGAAAAAAGTCCATTTTTTTACCATTTCTTAATTACTCCAACCAAACTTTATTAAAACTGTAGTAATCCAGAATAACCCCGTGGCGCAGAGTGTTAAGCTGCAGTACTGCAGTCAAAAGCTCTGCTCACGACCTGAGTTCAATCCTGACGGAAGTCGGTGTGAAGGCAGGAAAAGCCATTTAGTGTCAACTTTTGCTTAGCATCACTATTTTCCATTTTGAATGCTTAGAAAACCGTTGTTATAATTGTAGAGGCCTAGCAGAGCCCATGAGAAACAAGGTGCACCTGCAAGATGTTGCCAAGCAGATAAGGCTGTGCAAGGCCGAACCAGCATACCAGCCTAATTGGGAGATGGTTTTCATCTGTGAGAAATTGGGAGGGGGGAATGACTTCACTCTTCACTCCTGAACCCAATCCAGCTTGAACCGGCCAGAACCATCTAGAGGTTTCGGAGAATTACTGTTCCTGATTGGAAGTCAGGGGTCATCTGACTGGGATTCAGATTGCCATAAGTTTAGCCATGCTTATGCTATACAACTACTATCTATCATTATCACCTGAACTGCTTTGGCACATTACTCTGCTCAGATACAGCAATGCCGCAATGCAAGAAACTAAGGCCTGAACCAGCTTAGCTTAAGAGTAAGGAACTTCAGCTATGTAGTAGAGTTGTAAGTATAACCAGCAAGACTTTGTTATTTTCTTTGCCAGTGTGTCTTTAAGATTACTGTACTCGCATTTTAATTATTTTCTTTTAAACTCTTAATAAACCTTTTCATTTAAAAGGTGGTTTGAGTTATTTGACCTGACTCGGTTACGTTACAACACAACTGGAGCTCTGGAGAGGGCGGCCAGTCGTGACATGGTGGCAGCTTTTAAGGGATCAGGTCCAGTTACTCAAAAGTAATTCTTAAAACACTGGCAGTTTGTTATTTTGTGCAGTCAGGATGTCGTTCAGGAGTACTGCGAGTTTTGAGTTAGGCACCAAGCCGTGGCACAAATCAGCTGGAGCCGTACCGCGGAGGCAGCAGGCAGAAATTGAAGTGACTGTGCTTGGAGATACAGAGCCTAATCTCCTGCAGTTTGAGGAAGGATTTATGGGCAGCGTGAACCCTCGGGTCGGAGGAAAGCTTCGCTCAAGGCACCGGGCAACTACAGAGCAATGTTGCGCAGATACCTCTAGCGGTTCCGATGCTGGAACGGATGGAGACTATGCGGATGACGATGACCAGAGGCCATTGCAGGGGTCGTTACCAGATGTCCAAGGAGCAGCCGGAGGGCCGAGTTCCAGGAATTGGGACAGAGACGGCAAAGGAGGCAGCCCAGGGGACAACGGAGGTGACAAGCCTAACAGCAAAGGTGAAGAGCCTAAAGGTCAGCCCGCAGGTTTCTCTGAATTCATCAAAGGCTTTATGGATTACCAGAAGAACATGTTTGGATATTTACAAGCGCAGAGTGCAAATTCTCAAAGGGTCCAGCAGCAGGCACCTAAGTGGTCGTGTAAGGATTTACCGAGCTACAAGGAAAATGACTGTGTTGTGACTTATTTAACACTGTTTGAGAGAGCCTGTGCAAGTCTCAAAGTGCCAAAGGAATGTTACATGCAAGTTTTGTGGACTAACACCTCGGGAGAGTTGGCAAAGTTACTCACCCAGTTAAGTCCTGATGAAGTTCAAGACTATGAACTCTTTAAAGAAAGGGCAATCCAGCGTTTCTCCCTGACAGCAGAGCAACTTCGAGTGCGGCTGAGGAAGGCAGCACCCAAAGGTAAAGAGACTCTTACTGACTTTATATACCGGCTGTTCCAGAATATTGAGCAGTGGTTTGTAGCAGCTGATATTCGTTCTGTGGATGATGTCATCGCCCTTTTGGTAAGAGAGCAATTTGGGCAGTCTATAACTGAAGAGCTGCATGCTTTGATTCAAGCAAGGAATCCTAAAAATGTTGTGGAGATGGCTGCTTTTGCTGACCAGATACTTGCGGGGCGGAAGGAGGCTCATAAATCTCTCCTTCGGCTTGGACATGAGAGGCATGGGGCTACACCATTCCGTGGGAAAGAAGCAGGGACAAGAAGACCAGAGGTGAACCGGGAGTCGAATTCTGGCAACCGGGCCACCCCAGTCAAAGATCCTGCCCAGCGGATAGACAAGCCCAAAGCCACTTCTACACCAGCAGCTACATCTGGATGCTTTCATTGTGGAAAACAAGGACATATTAAAAAGGACTGTGTTATTTGGAAGAACAAGCAAGCTTCTTCAGCTAAAGTCCAATGTATTGGAGGAGAAGTCTCTAACACTGAAGCACAACCACAGACTACAGAGAACTGGGAGGCTGAATATGTTCCGGAAATAAATCCAGAGCAGATCGTTCAAAGGCACCCTGTTCCACAAGATTGGCCGAGAGGGGCTGTGGCTAATCGAAAAGAAACCCAAAAGCAACCAGCTAACACTCAAGAAGGTGAATACACAGCAGCTAAGATGGGCTTCACAGCTACTATGGGGAAGCTGAGGATTCTGGACTCTAAGGAGTTAATTTCACCTCATCAGCGAGCCTGGGTTAAACAGATGAGAGAGGAGGAGGTCGTCATAAATCACCGCCACATAGTAAAAGGAACACGGGACACGGGCGCTGATGTCTCCAGCGTGCATTGTAAGTTACTCAATGACTGTGATTCTATTCCATGTGGTATTTTGAAGGTTGAAGCTTTTGAGAGTGCTGTAAAGCAAATGCCTCTAGTGAAAGTTCACTTACAGTTTGGAGGCTGGTCTGGAGAAAAGTTATGCCTTGTCCATAGTAAGGGAGACCAACCATTTATAATTGGGTCTGACTTGCTCTATCAATGTGCCCAAATGAACGCTGTGCAAACCAGGCAGCAAAAGAAACAGTTAGAGGGGATCCAGGAGAGTGAAACTGCAGATGCAATCTCCAGCCCTGGAGATGGGGAGGATGAGAGTAGCAAGGGGAGTGCACTCTCTCTCTCGCCATCAGAGGGGGGGCTAGAACAGCCTGAGCAGCAACCTGCAGCTATAAAGCCTGAAACCTTTCCTTCTGCTGAGTTTAATGAAGAGCAAGTTATTCTCTCAAGTTCAGCTTCTGATTTTAGAGAGGCCCAATTGGTCTGTGAAACTTTGCAGAGTTGCAGAGAGCAAGCTAATACTTCTCAACCTTTGTCAGTTGACAACCCAAGTCGTTTTGTGTGGCTTAATGGACTGTTATACAAAGAAACAATTCCAAAAGGATGCTCTCAAGACTGGGACACCGAGAAACTTCTAGTCGTGCCCAGAAAGTACAGAGAAGAAATCCTGAGAGTGGCACACGATATTCCACTTGCAGGGCACTTGGGAATTAAAAGGACGACAGCCAAGGTTCAGCGTAATTTCTACTGGCATGGACTTACAAAATCAGTGAAGGACTATGTGAGCACGTGTGATACTTGTCAACGTGTGGGTTTTCCTCAAGACAAGACCAAGGCTGAGTTACATCCTTACCCAGTCATCAAAGAAGCTTTCCATACTGTCGGATTGGATTTGCTGGGACCACTTCCAAAGTCAAGGTCAGGTAAACAATATATTGTTGTCATTGTAGATCATGCAACAAGGTTTCCTGTCGCATACCCACTCAGTAATATCACTGCGCAGTCAGTGGCTAAAAGCATTCTGGACTTTGCTTCAGTATTTGGTTTTCCTAAGACTATAATTACAGACCGTGGTTCTAACCTGATGTCTAAGCTAATGGCAAAAGTGTGTGAAATGGCAGATATAAAGCATGTCCCTGTGATAGCTTACCATCAGTCAGCTAATGGACTAACTGAAAGAATGATCCAGACTTTGGGCAAGATGCTAAAATGTTTTGCTCAGGAGCACAAAGATTGGGACGTGGCTGTTCCTTATTTGATGTGTGCATACAGAGATGTTCCCCAAGAGTCTTTACAATACAGCCCAAATGAACTCCTGTTCGGTAAAAATATCAGAGGGCCTTTGGAGATCCTCAAGGCAGATTGGGAAGGAGTGCTGTCTGAAAAGTGTCCAAAGAATGTTGTGGAGTACTTGAGCAACTTAAGGAGCACTTTGGACAAAGTCAGAGAAGCTGCTAGTCTGAACTTGGAGGAGGCTCAGAGAAAGCAAAAGGTGTATCATGATGAGCATGCTAGACATAGATCTTTTGTGGTCGGAGATAAAGTTCTTGTTTTGAACCCAGAGCATGTTACTAAGCTGGCAGTGGCTTGGTCAGGTCCTTTTGAAGTTTTACAAGTGATGTCTCATGATAATTATCTTATCAAAGAAGTGGACTCTGATAAAAAACCTACTGTGCTTCATGCGAACCGTTTGAAATTGTACAAAGAAAGAGCTAGTGTGGTGTTCCCCCTTACAGCAGTTCAAGAAGAGAATTGTGAAATTCCTGAGACTGCTCCAGAAGGTCAAAACAGCTTGCAGGAAGTGCAATTTTCTGAAAACCTGACAGTTAAACAGCAGCAAGAGTTGCAGGAAGTTTTGGAGTGTTTTCAGCCTTTGTTTTCTGAAGTACCAGGCAAGACTCATGTCATTTCTCATCACATTGACACCGGCAATAGTAAGCCAATTCAAACCAGACCTCATTCTGTCAATGGAGCCATGAAAGAAGTCATAGAGACTGAAGTTCAACAAATGTTAGAATGGGGAATTATAAAGAAATCTACCAGTAGATGGGGAGCTCCTATTGTGCTTGTGCAAAAGAAAAAATTGGCAGAGGATGATCCACCTGAATATAGACTGTGCATTGATTTTAGAAAGCTCAATGACATTACTGAATTGGATCCTTATCCTACTCCAAGAGTTGATGAATTAGTGCAACGTTTGGCCAATTCAAAGTACATCTCTACCCTTGATTGTTTGCGTGGCTATTATCAAGTTCCCTTGACACCTGAAGCTTCAGAGAAAACCGCATTTGTTTGTCATGCAGGACATTTCCAGTTTACACGCATGCCGTTTGGATTAAATGGAGCCAGTAAGACTTTCCAGAGACTGATGGATCGAGTCCTGGAGGGCCTGCCGTTTGCCTGTGCATACCAAGATGACATTTCTATCATGTCTTCCACTTGGGAAGAGCACCTTCAGCATTTGAGGGAGGTTTTGCAAAGAATGCATGATGCAGGTCTAACAGTTAGAGCAGAAAAATGTCAGTTTGGAAAAAATGAGGTTACTTTTCTCAGGCATAGTGTGGGAGAAAATAAAATCAAACCTTTGGAGGCTAAGGTGGCCAGTATTGCAGAACGGCCTGTACCCATTACTAAGAAGGGTGTTCAAAGGTTCTTAGGCATGGTTAATTTTTACAGAAAATTTGTCCAGGGGTTCTCTGAACTCGCTGCACCTCTCACTGACCTGTGTAAAAAGAAAGCGCCTATTAAGGTTCAATGGACACCTGAGTGTCAGTTAGCTTTTGATCAAATCAAGCAGAAGCTGGTGCAAGCTCCTGTGCTCAGGGCACCAGATTACAGTCAATCATTTTATCTGCAGACAGATGCGTGTGACAGAGGCCTGGGTGCAATTTTGGCGCAGATGGATGAAAACCATGAGTTACACCCAGTGGCCTATTTAAGCAGAAAACTTCTAGAGCAGGAACGGGCTTATTCAGTTCCTGAAAAAGAAGCTCTTGCAGTGGTGTGGGCAGTCAGTAAGTTGCGTCCATACTTAATGGGTAACAAATTTTTCATTCAAACAGATCATAATCTGCTTGCTTTTTTGAATAAGATGAAAGGTAACAATGCTAGAATCCTGAGATGGGCTTTAAGCCTACAAGATTTTCAGTTTGACATCTCACACATTAAGGGGAAGAATAATGTGGTGGCAGATGCTCTAAGTCGTTGTGGAGAGTAAATTGTCAGTTCTCCAGTTTCTGATGCTTTTTCTGTGTATTATTGCATTGCTTATTAATTTGTTTCAAAGTGCTGCTATCAGTATCTACCTCAAGCATGTATGATTGCTAGTTGCAGTAGTAGCTTTACAGGATGGCAATGTATCAATGATGTTGTTTTGTGGAGTTGTCACATTAACATTGGTTAATGAGCCTAACTCTTAAAGGGGGGCGTGTGAAGGCAGGAAAAGCCATTTAGTGTCAACTTTTGCTTAGCATCACTATTTTCCATTTTGAATGCTTAGAAAACCGTTGTTATAATTGTAGAGGCCTAGCAGAGCCCATGAGAAACAAGGTGCACCTGCAAGATGTTGCCAAGCAGATAAGGCTGTGCAAGGCCGAACCAGCATACCAGCCTAATTGGGAGATGGTTTTCATCTGTGAGAAATTGGGAGGGGGGAATGACTTCACTCTTCACTCCTGAACCCAATCCAGCTTGAACCGGCCAGAACCATCTAGAGGTTTCGGAGAATTACTGTTCCTGATTGGAAGTCAGGGGTCATCTGACTGGGATTCAGATTGCCATAAGTTTAGCCATGCTTATGCTATACAACTACTATCTATCATTATCACCTGAACTGCTTTGGCACATTACTCTGCTCAGATACAGCAATGCCGCAATGCAAGAAACTAAGGCCTGAACCAGCTTAGCTTAAGAGTAAGGAACTTCAGCTATGTAGTAGAGTTGTAAGTATAACCAGCAAGACTTTGTTATTTTCTTTGCCAGTGTGTCTTTAAGATTACTGTACTCGCATTTTAATTATTTTCTTTTAAACTCTTAATAAACCTTTTCATTTAAAAGGTGGTTTGAGTTATTTGACCTGACTCGGTTACGTTACAACACAACTGGAGCTCTGGAGAGGGCGGCCAGTCGTGACAGTCGGTTTCAGGGAGCCGGCTTGAGGTTGACTCAGCCTTCCATCCTTCCGAGGTTGGTCAAATAAGTACCCAGCTTGCTGGGGGTAAAGGGAAGATGACTGGGGAAGGCACTGGCAAATCACCCCGCAAACATAGTCTGCCTAGAGAACGTCGGGATGTGATGTCTCCCCGTGGGTCAGGAATGACCTGGTGCTTGCACAGGGGACCTTTACCTTAATCCAGAATAACTGACTTTATGATTGCCTCATTACCGATGACAACCATGTCTTGCCATACCTTCAAGCACTGAAACTGGCTAAAAGTGCTTTCTTTCTAAGGTTAGAAACATGTTTTTGAAGCTATTGCTTTATCCAGAATTTGTCATTTGATGTCTTTATGTTAATTACGCTCTGGATGACGCTGCAATCCTTCAATGATTTTAATCATTAACTATGTCCATTTATAAACAAGTTTTTAATCTGTCTCATTTTTCAAACACCTTATTATCATGTAAGATATTCCAGTAGAACTGCTGATGTTGACGGGGAAAGATTATTGTGTTAGATTTCCAGTGATTCACAGTCATCTTCTCTGGCCTCTCCTTTAAACGTCTTACCAAGTTTCCCTATCAGCGTAAATCGTGTGAGTTCATTAATGTTTTTCATAATTAAAGCCTGGTTAAGTGTTAACATTTTCACTTTTTGACTTCATCTCAGTTCTGTCATTACCACTGTATAATTATTTTGCTTGCGGTCTTTTCTAGCCTTTCTACGCCAGGAATGGTGGGCATAGAGAGTAGGGTTGCCAGCCTCCATGTACTAGCTGGGGATCTCCTGCTATTACAACTTTTGCATTGTAGTGGAAACTGAGGAAGACCATTGTATTACGAAGAGGTAGATGGTGATCAATGCAGCCCTTCTCCATGTGAGAGCAATCTCAGGTCATTAGGGAGTTAACTTTCACACAGCACTGTAAATGATGAGCACCTGGTATGGGGGGAAAGGTTAGTTTTCACTCTCTGTTAAAAGAAGGGGAGGGCTTCAGATAAGGAGCCAGCCAGGAGGAGGGCGTCTGGAGAACCAGGACGGCTGCCAGAGAAGAAGTGGCTTGCTTGCTTCCCAGGAGACAACTTCCCATCCTTATTTCAGACTCAGCCTGGATAAAAGGTTAATTTTGTTGAAAGATTACTTAGTTTGGGTAAAAGGGTGTATTTTTTGTTTAATAAAACTGCATACTTTGTTTTCCCCAACACTTGTCTGTTGGAATCATTTCTTTACCGAACCATTGGTAATACATGCATCATTGTCATTTCTCTATCTGTTCAGAGGTCTTTTTATCTAACATGACAATGAATGAAACACTATATGCCAGATTATTGTTTTATGTCTGCAGAGTGATTACTTCTGAAGATTCATATAGCTGGTTTCATTACCAGGGCCGCTGAAGAATCCAAATAATGAGTCTTTGTTCTATGTGGCCCCATCGCTGTGTGGTTAGAGAGTTACTCTGTGAGGTGCAGGTTCTAATTTTGCCTTCATCTCCTGTTTCAAAGCTGACATGATCGTTGCTGGCCAACGTAGTGCACCCAAGGGGTAAGTTTTGTTTTATTTTTTCCTTTGTCCAGGGTAGAACTCATCCTCCTGCTACCCTGGTTTCCTATCTCTGTGTTTCACCTAGGGTTGCCAGGTCCCTCTTCGCCACCAGCAAGAGGTTTTTGGGGCGGAGCCTGAGGAGGGCGGGGTTTGGGGAGGGACTTAGAGCAGTGGAGGACCTACATTTTTGGGGCCCTGAACCTTGATCTGTTATGGGGCCCCTTCGCAACCAGCAACAATAGGGCAACATCTAACAAGGTCCAAAGGAACTTGCTGCCATTGCAAGGAACTTGAGGCCCAAATGGTGGAGAACAGGGTGGTGGGGTGGAGTCCTTGAAAATGGGCCATACAGTGATGAAATAAAACTATAGGATTGTTAAGCCGTGCACCAACGAAGGATTTGAGGATCCAGCTGCCAAAATGTAGGCTACGAATAGTTTCTGGCGAGCTCAGAGAGCCCTTACAGCTGGGGGTTCGGGCTCCGCAAGCCCCCAAGAAAATTTTGAAATTTGACCAATTACAGGGACATTTTGAGACCATACAAAATGGGTATTAGAGCATATTCTAAAGTCAATATTAAGTACTTCAACCCATTGGCTTATGTTTCTATCACTAAAAAACTCCATCGATTTTGTTGAGAAATTCAATCATTAAAAAAAAGTTGCTTCAGGGGGCCCCTCTGGGATTAGGGGCCCTGAAACTCAAGCTTCATTAGTTTCACAGTAGAACCGCCTCTGACTTAGAGTGCCATAGAGTCCAATCGCCAAAGCGGCCATTTTCTCCAGGTGAACTGATCGGCTGGAGATCAGTTGTAATAGCAGGAGATCTCCAGCTAGTACCTGGTGGTTGGCAACCCTTGTTTCACCCCATTGAGCTTTCGCAAAATGGGTAGGATTGCTCTATGGAAATATGCAGTTGTATCTTCCTTTTGTTGTTTGTCCTGATGTTTTTGTGCCCCCTGTTTTGCAAAAAGTTGTTCCCTCTCCCCCAGGGGACAATGAGGTTTCAAAAAAAGTATTTTATTTTTATTACTCCCCTTTTGTCTTTCTAATGCGGTATAGCTCTTGCTTTTAAAAAAAGTCTTACTTTTAATATCTGAGTTAGTTATTGGGGGGGGGGGGGGAATGTCTATCCTTCCAAAATGTCTATTCTACCAAACACAACTGTCAAGGCAGCATACAAAACCACAAACAACCTCACCAATAAAAACAATAGCAGAAACTATCAACCAATGAAAAGCAATTAAAATAATAAACCCCAGAGACAGTAACAAGAAGTAAACTAGACAATCAGCATGATAAAAACTTTCATTATGGATAAAAACTACTAATCACCTAAAGCTTGGGCAAAAATGATAAAAGAGGCAAGCATACCTATGGTTAGTGCTCAACATGTGCTTATAAGTGTCCATATTTCACCACCATCTAAGAATGGGCATGTCCGATTCAAGATGTTTCAGGGAGTGTTTTATGATGTCACTTTTTACTACAATGAGTAAGCATTATCAGATTCTTAGTCAGGCAACACCAGACTGTTCCTTAGTAATGTTCCTGTTGATTAATTAGTAATACCTCTGAGATACTGTTACTTCTTATCTTGTTTTTAGTATAAACATGCTGCCTATCTCCACCACAATGTTATACACTCTGCAGGGGAGGGAGTAAAGGGAATGTCTGGAAGCATTCCTTATAGTAGGAATTGTAGCTTGCTGCTTTGCATGCTATTTTGGAAAAAAAAACTTGTTATTTTAAAGATATGTAAAATCTTTAACAAGGGTTTCAGAATGGTATGTCTCACTTGCGGTTAGGGTTGCCAGCTCCAGGTTGGAAAATACCTGGAGACTTTGAGGGCGGATCCTGAGGAGGGCAGGGTTTGGAGAGGGGAGGGACTTCAATGCCACAGAGTCCAATTGCCAAAGCAGCCATTTTCTCCTGGTGAACTGATTTCTATTGGCTGGAAATCAGTTGTAAAAGCAGGTCCTGGAGGTTGGCAACCCTACTTGCAGTGGTTTTACACAGATTTCAAGAGGGGGATGCTCCTTTGATGACATAACCAGAAATCATGTTCAGAGACCCTGAAAAATTATCTAGTTTGTGTTAAAATGTGAAGGCTTTCAATTTTTCCAAGAAGACATGTCAGGTAGAGAGTCCATTCTCTTCTGCAAAGAATATGTCTTTACAATCTGTTTATTTGCATGTATTTAGGCTGAGAAACGAGGAGTCTTTAGAACAAAACCTGTTTTCTCCAGGCAAACAGCTAGCCTTTTTAATAGGATTTAGGGTTCTTCTACAGCTTCATCTTCCAAGGAGAAAGCAGCGCCACACACACTTCACAAACTATACCGAACGATGATTCAGCAGTTAACCGCCTCTTTAATAAGCTCTTTTCTCTGCTTAATATAGGGTTAGCTCTTCTCTGCCATACCCTAAAAATGTTCCCTTTGTGCTGGGTACCAAGTCACAAAGAAACTGCAATATGAATTCCAGGACTTCTGATCCATGGAAGTGTCCTTTGTTGGCCAGAATATTATTTTAAAAATTGATAGAAACTGCAGTGTCGTTAATATTCCCTCTGAAGTGAGAAATATGGGCTCGTGAGCACTGGATAAGGCCAGTTTTACCTTTATACTCGCTTCCCCCCTCCAACTCCCACATAACACACACATGAACACAAGAAACTGCCTTATACTGAATCAGACCCTTGTTCCATCAAAGTCAGTATTGTCTACTCAGACCAGCAGTGGCTCTCCAGGGTCTCAGGTAGAGGTCTTTCACATCACCTATGTTAGCCAAAATGCTCTTTGAATGGGGAATTAGCTGAGCAGATCGGTAACTTTAATATTTTATGTAGTGAGATCAACCTATGTATACCAGAGCCCATTAACTGTGACCTTTGAAATCAAGACAGAGGCAAAAGGATTCCAAATTAAATAGTGTTTATGTTTTCTTTCATTCAAATGATGTAACACAAACATACAGAGAATCTAGGAATAAAAGGTAGTAGGAAGAGACTTTTGCCAGGTGGCAGGAATATTTTCACGGGATATACGATACCTTTCCTGTAGTCCAGAGTTCCATAAGATCAAAAAATGAATAAAATGGGGGCCGGGGAGGTCTGGGATAAAAAGAGGGCAGGGGTAGCCCGCTGCGTACTCCAGCATGGCTGCTCACTCTGGCAGAGAGTGGCAGTCTGTATGAAATGGCCAGTCTTAAGGTAGGGATCGTATGGATTTTCACGAGTCAGTTATACTCTTTCAGGGGGTGGGGGCTGTCTGGATTAAAACAAAATGTGGCAGAGCCCTTAATGGCCGGCTTCCTGGGTGGGGAGGTTGGAATTTGGAAATCTATTCTAATGCCAGTGACTTGTGCAACCAGGAAGAAACCAGGAGTCTTGCTGATGAGCTTAATGGTCAGAAACAATAGGTGCGATCTTGCTAACATCCGAGGATCGTTATCTCAATGCCTCTGAATGGCTTTGCTTAAGAAGTCCGATGATGCAAGGGGGTGTTGGTGTTGGTGCAGGCTACATGCCTGGACGTATTCCCTGCAATATGGCTTCCACTGGAGCAGGATACACAGGAACATGGATGCCCTCTGGTTCGCTGGAGGGACTGCCTTGGCTGCTGCTCTTTGACTGCCGGTTTTGCGGGATGAAGAGGAGTCCTTTCCGCAGCGGCACAGGTTTGCCACTTGGTCTGGAAAGGCTGCTGCATGCATCTGCCGGGGTTGCCATGACCAGTCCAGGAGATTGGCAACCCCTATGCTTACACCTACCTGCGTAGTCCCTTTAATTGGAGATGCCAGAGATTGAACCTGGGACCTTCTGCATGCCAAGCAGATGCTCTACCACTGAGCCACAGCTTCTCCCCCCAGCTGGGAAATTTCACAAATGTCTGTAGCTAGTTGTCACCAGTTATTGATATGCATTAAAGAAGCATCTGATAGATATTAATGCCATTTAAAAAGCCCCATTAGCTGTTAAGCTAAGAAAAATATTAGCATAATCCTAATTTCCTTCTCTGGTGGTTGTAACATATTGATGCTGTTTTGCTGTCTTGGTTGTGTAAAAGTTATGCATTTGCTGACATAAAGGTAGTTACAATTTGAAACCGGCAAACTGGTCAAAATTACAAAATTAATTACAGTTTAAAGTTAGTGTCAGAGCTTAACGTTAGATACCATGTGTTCCTTAATTTAGATACAATTGAAGACTGCAGGCCTTGAAAATAACAGGTATAATTCTTTTAAATTAATGACCTGTTTTTCTTTTATTTACATGGAGTGCCATCCTAAACTAATTTACCCCCCTCTAACTCCACTTTAGTCAATGGTCTTAGAAGAGTATAACTCTGTTTAGCATGGTGCTGTTAATATTAGGTCCATTTATCTTATTATATTGTGGTGAGATTGGATTTTGCAGCTGGCTAATAGAAAATAAAAGTTTGACTTCAAAGCCCAGCCACAGTTTGTGAATGCCTTTTCATAGCAATATAGTATAAACTATAAAGCTGGCAAAACAGTTAGTGCCAATCTTCATGAAAGAAGTTGAATAAGCAGACTTCCAGTGAGTACGTTCCATGCTTTCTACATTTCTGTTCCAGAGTTCTGTGTTGCATTTGTCCTAATATGTGATATATCAGATGCTGATTCATATTGAGTCACTTTTGGGGGTAGATTCTGCCTGTTGTTTGGCAGCATCTGGAAAAGATCATAAACTGTTTACCTTAGAGTTTAAAATAGCACATTTCCCCCTTTCATTTAACCCACTCTTAGCTGTGAAGTATTGTCACAGCTCTTCCGTGGATTTTTAAATGGAAGGAAACCCTGCAAGTACTGCTATACACACCATTTCCTTTCCTGAAGGCATAAAATGCCATGCCCTTTGTGAGGTGGTTTCATAATAAGAGATGTCTTGCTTAACCAAGCAATCCTAAGGGGGGAGGTGTCTGAGGATCCATAACAGCCAGCATCCATGCCACTTGCACTGTGCAAACTGGCACAGATGCCGGCGTGGGGTGACTTACATTGGCCTCCAGGGAGTGGTGTGGCTGTGCGGGGCTTGAGCGCTGGCGCAGCCTTCTGCTGCCATTGTGCTGGCATAACTCCCCACTCTGGCATTCAGGGGAGCATTCCCAGGGCGTTTCAAGGGGCGGAGCTGACTTCAGTCAGCTTCCCACCCCGTTCACCCTGGGAATGCCCCCTCATGCTATGGCATTGCTACTCCAGCTATTTTGCTGGCGTAGCCTTGCTGTAATCAATTAGGGCATTTTCCTTTTTTAAATGTACTGGCCGTAATTTTCTTTTTGGCAGCCAGGAAGCCTCTGAGGAAATAGCGCTGCTGCGCTGCTCCCAGCCGCCATGTTTCTACACTGCCCTTAGGAATGGGCTGCCTGCTTAGAAATGTATACTCACAGTGATGAGAACTTTATTTCTGCTTATACATCAAAGTGAGATGCATCAAACAGATAGGAAAGGTTCTTGCTAAGAAAAGCATCTGGAGTTAACCCTCTTGATCAGTAGGGCAAGTGGAAAAAAGATGTTAAAAGACTGAAGGCCAGATTCACAACCACTATTGACACTTATTGCAGTATATAAGAAGTCACGTGGTATATGCAGTAAGTAAAAAGGCATCCTAACAACTGACTACATCTTGGGAATTGTCTGTGCTTCTAAGAGTGTAAGTTTGAGACTGGAGGTGAGGAGGGAAGGTTGAGTATCAAACCCCATTTGATGATGATTTCTCATCTTTATGTTTGGTCATCTAGTCCATCCTTGAGAGGAGTTGGTATGTTGGTTAGAGTATCTGATTAGGGCTAGGGAGATATGGGTTCAAATCCCTATGAAGCTCAATGAGTAGTCCTGGGCAAGTGTCCATGGGATTTTATGCATGGGTTGTTTCTGTCGCCGTGAAGCTACTTTTGGGGCTTTGTTTTCATTATTCATTATTCATTATTCTCCCCTCACATTTTCCCTGTGTTTTGTGGATGCTGTTTTACCCCAAGTTTAATGTCTGCCTCAATCTCAAATCGAAAGGTGGTCCTGTGAATGCTTGCCAATTTGGGGTTTTCTCCCCACGCCCATTCTCGCTTCTCCCTCCCACTTGTCTTTCCCCCTCATCCAACCCCTCCCCTCGAAGCTGGAATAATATGAGGCGGCTTATTGGTCAGTTTCACAGCGAGTGTTGGTCAGTTTCAGACCTCAGCCTGATCGAACAGGTTTTTTTTTTTTGGTTCTTGTAGGTTGTCCGGGCTGGGTAACCGTGGTCTTGGTATTTTCTTTCCTGACATTTCGCCCGCGGCTGTGGCAGGCATCTTCAGAGGAGTAACACTGAAGGACAGTGTCTCTCAGTGTGAAGTGGGTAAGAAGAGTAATATTTAGTCAGAAGGGGGTTGGGTTTGAGCTGAGTCATTGTCCTGCAAAGTATTAAAGGTAATGTGCAAATCATTGTCCTGTAAGTATCAAGATAATGTGCTAATGAGGGTGTGATATGATAATGTGGAACCATTGTATCCTGAAGTGATCTGTTAACATGTGGAATCCAAGGCTAATCCGCATGGCTATTGTGGACTGTAGTCTTTGTTATTCTGGAGGTTTTCAGGACAGGAAGCCAAGCCTTATTCATTCTTAAACTCTCTTCTTTTCTGTTAAAGTTGTGCTGATGTTTATGAATTTCAATGGCTTCTCTGTGCAATCTGACAAAATAGTTGGTAGAATTGTCCAGTCTTTCAGTGTCTTGGAATAAGACCCTGTGTCCTGTTTGGGTCAGTCCATGTTCAGCCACTGCTGATTTCTCAGGTTTGCAACTAGCGAAAATGCTGCAATAATCGCAAACGACCTATGAGTTTGTTTATTGATCAGTTTCACAGTGAGTATTGGTCAGTTTCAACCTCTTTGCTGAGTGATTTGAGAATTTGACAGCAAATACTGTGTATTAAGAGAGCAGCATATCCAACAGAAACAACCCATGCATAAAAGGCCTATTTCTCAGCCTAACCTACCTCACAGAACTGTTGTGAGACAAAAATCAGTAAATACTTCAGATCAAGTTACTGGTTCTTCACACTTCATGTCTATTATCTAATTATTATGTGTGCTTATTCATAAAATGTACATATTTAAAGGTGTGAATCCCTTGATTTAAAAAGAGAAGGTGGATGTTTGACCACTGTTCTAATACACTGCCTTTGTTTAGTATTAAGTATATCCAACAACAGGCCTTTACATCTTCTGAGAATCTGCCCCTTCCTTCTGAAATCTGAAGTGGTGTTTATTAGTGCTTGTTTCCCCCCCCCCCCCAGGTTGGAATCAAGATATGACACATTTAAAACAAATAGGGCCCAAACTGTATTGTAATCAAGACTTCTGTCAATACTCACCAGTATATTTTGTTCAGTAATTCTAAAATCCTATTGGTTTAGTTAGCCAATATATACCTTTGTTTTGTTTTTAAATGAATCCATATTGTGGCCTTTGAAGCTGATTTCTTAGGAGATGGTATGCCCAGATGTTTTCGCTCTCGGTTCCATTTTATCCATATGTTATCTCTTTAATGTAAGCTGGAGCAGTAAATGCTTGGTCCCTGTTTTACCACTGTTTAATGTAATAAGAGAGAAATTTCAAGAATAGAGAACAGAAGTGCTCAGGATAATGTACAGCTACTATTACAAATTAATATTTCAAAAAAATTAATTGGTTTTAACTTTATCTACCATACCAATATCATCTCACCTCCTCCTTTCACTACCTGTATGCTTTCAGGTCCAATTCTTACAACCCTGGCAACAACTCAGAGCCTACATATGTAGGATCATCTCTCCCAATATCAGCCTGTGGGCTAATTTAGAACTTGGCACGACTTCTTCTTGACTGCATCCTCTCCTAGGTCTGTTACATGCAACAAAACCCAAACGTAGTTAGGGCCCTAGTCCAGAAGAGAAAAGGTGGCTCCCACACTGGCCTGTTTCTAGAGTAGGATTGCTCGGTTCCTCTTTGCCACTAGTGGGAGGTTTTTGGGGCAGAGTCTGAAGAGGGCGGGGTTTGAGGATGGGAGTCCAATTCAATGCCATAGAGTCCAATTGCCAAAATGGCCATTTTCTCCAGGTGAACTGATCTCTGTCGGCTGGAGATCACTTGTGATAGAAGGAGATCTCCAGCTAGTACCTGGAGGTTGGCAACCCTATTCTAGAGGCTTTGTAAAACTTCCCTGATTAAAAAGGCTTTCCTTGTGTTTTGAATATCACCCAATTTAGGTATGAGTTGTTTATATTCTCCCTCCCCCATGGTAATTATTTTATGCTTTTTTAAAAAACATAATGTTCTGTGTAGTAGTGGTGAGTTTTTATAAGCCACCTTGAGCTGATGTTGATAGCTGGAAAGGTAAGCTATAATAATTTAAACAAATAAATAAATACTGGCTTTACAGTTCAGAATTGTTCCTCGTTTTCTTTAAAACAATTATTCTAAACAAGAAACACATGCTTTTGCACTGATCAGTTGTGTAGACAGAAAAGGAAAACTGTAGCCTGAAGGCATGTGTTCAGGCAACCTCAACTCATGCCCTCTCTCAAAAAAGGTGTGTCATAATCCTGCAAGACAGGGCAGTGCTGCTGAATGAAAGGGCAAAGAAGAATGTAGGTTATATAGTTTTTAAAAATTACAATAATGAAAGCTGAATCATAGTAAGGAGCATGTTTTTGCATGTCATAGTAATAATGCGTACAGCATGCTGGCAGGGGAACAGTATTGAGTGGTAATGGAGAAAGTGGTAAACTTTACAAGAAACTCAAAAATATTTCAGAATGGGTTTTGCATGGGGAGGCAGAGAATGGCACTGTAGTTCAACCTACACAAATATAAGTCAAGGTTTTATAAGTCAAGGTTTCTATGACCTCCACTCGCTTTCCCTGACAGCCTCACGGTGGCTGCACAGAACTTGAACACATGAAGATGCCTTATACTGAATCAGATCCTTGGTCCATCAAAGTCAGTATTGTCAACTCTGACCGGCAGCAGCTCTCCAGGGTCTCAGGTAGAGGTCTTTCACATCACCTACTTGCCTAGTCCCTTTAACTGGAGATGCCTGAGATTGAACCTGGGACCTTCTGCATGCCAAGCAGATGCTCTACCACTGAGCCACGGCCCCTCCCAATTTACTTCTCTAAGCATGAGGGTGCTACAGGAGGAGGGGTTCCAGCCTTCCCCTGTGCAGTTTTCCAAAACAAATGGCACAGAGAGAGGGGTGCTTTTTGCCATTTTGCTGGGCTTCACATGGGTGGGGGGGGTACCACATTCACCATCTGAATTGGCCCTGCAGTCCTTGAAGAAGATAGTTCCCCACAACCGCCATGTGGCTGCAGGGTGGGTGAGTCAGGTTGGAGGAATCCTGACACAACTCATTAAAATTGTATCATGAGGTTTGGCCATAAGTACTAGTGTTGTCATTGGGTTACCCAATAGGTGCCCATGCCTCTTGTGCAAACAGTTACACGTGACACCCCTAACTATATTGTAAGAATTAGCTAAGGGGAGAAAACAGAACTTTTCTAGCAACAGCAAACTGAATACTGGATAAATGTGTTTTCTCTGTGTTGAAGTGCTGGCAGGGGAATAGTACTGGGAGCCCTTTATACTCTATGGTAATAGAGAAAGAGCCCTGACCTGGATGGCCCAGGCTAGCCTGATCTCGTCAGATCTCAGAAGCTAAGCAGGGTCGGCCCTGGTTAGTATTTGGATGGGAGACCACCAAGGAATACCAGGGTTGCTGTGCAGAGGAAGGCACTGGCAAACCACCTCTGTTAGGCTCTTGCCATGAAAACTCCTAAAGGGGTCGCCATAAGTCTGCTGCGACTTGACAGCACTTTACACACACAATAGAGAAAGAGGAGAAAGTATTAAAAATTAATACAAATGAGGATAACAAAAGGCATAATGAAGTTTTCCAAAACAAAAAGAAAATTAATTTTTCTCACAATCTTAGAGACATGCTTAAATTGTCTGCGATAACTGCCTAACTGCAGCTGATATGTAATCACAGCTCAGCTGTGCTGGGGTCCTGCACCAGTATAACTGGCCAACGTTACTCAGAGATACGCCGGTGTAATGGTCAGTCCGCTCCCTCAGCACCTTTGCCACCCCCCCCCCCAGGATTGCACTGCTAATGTGTTTGTACTAATGAGATCTGAAGCAACCACTGTAACTTTGTACCCTTTAGCTCCAGCATAGCTCACAAAAGAGTTTGGCTTGGACTTGAATAATTTCTATTGTTCAACAATGACTATTGCCTGCAGAATAGTAAGGCCGACTGCTGAAAACTCGAGGTTAATTATAAATCCACATTTCACTTCCTGAATCAAAGCCAAGCCTGGGAGCTGCTGCTCTGCTGGTTTCATCTGCAAAACAAAAAGAGAAGCTGATGAACTCCACATCCCAGAAGCTAGTTAAATGACCTCCTGTCTATGGTTGTTCCACTTCCTCTGGCTCCTTACTGAACTAAACAAGTAGATGGACAAAGGGGATGGTATAAAAGAGAAAATGTGAGGCTGTAGTGACTGAGTAAGTGAGGCAGCCACTTAATTGGGATACCTGTTCATGATAATGGATGTCAGTTTTCAAATTATGCAGAAATCTTCAGGCATGTATGATCAAAGTTAAATGCTCCATATCTGACCCAGATGACTTGAATGCTCTTTAAATCAGAGTTTAAATAGAGAATAGGTTAACTGGATTATAAATCTGAGTAATACAATTGCTCCCCCCCCCATAGGAATGATTTGGGAGGAAGCTGATTTGAGCAAAATATATCAAACTGAAGTGCAAAGAATCTTTCAGTCTCCAAAGCCATTCTGGTTTCACTACAGTCAGTAAAGTTTGCATGAAAAGACACTGAGGCCTTTTAGGCACGGGTTGTTTCCTTGGCGATCACTCTTCCCCCCTCGACTACTTTGGGGCTTCATTTTCATTATGCACGCCTTTTCCAACCTTTTGAAGTAATTTCGCTCTCTCCTGCGTTTCCCCCCGCATTTTCTGGATGCTGTTTCTGGCAGCATCTGGAAAACGTGGGGAGAGAGCAAAGTGACTTGTGGACATGTGGAGGAGTGGGGAAACCAACCCAGTTCACCAGATTAGAGTCTGCCGCTCATGGGGAGGAGTGGGGAATCAAACCCAGTTCTCCAGATTAGTGTCCACCGCTCCTAACCGCTATACCACACTGGCTCTCCAGTATCTTCCTGAATCTGTTATCTAAATTAGCAAAAGAAAAAGTAATATTGCTCCAGTTTAGTCACTAATAATAGCCTTGCAAACCAGGTGAAGTTAGACAGAATAGCTTCTTAGCTATTTTTTTAAACTCTCCTTCTCTGTATAGGTTCTTTTGTTCTGACAAATGCTGAATCACTGTTTTGTGTGTGAGCCAGTTTTGGCTCTGTCTTCCTTACACAATGGCTAGGTAATGTGTTTGTGAAGCTTGCCCAGGCTGCCTTGAATCAATGTCTCACCTCTTTGCTTGGCAGCTGTGCAGCAAAGGGACTCAAAATAGGAACTCATTTCCCACATTAGCTTCTCGCTTTGAGGTAGGGAGTATCTTGATGGACTGATGGATAGGTGATTCCTCTATTCAGATTTAGAAGCAGGGTGGTTCTCTCTCAATCTGAAGCATCTGAGACTGGAATCCAAGAAAAATGTGAACAATAAAGTAAAAACTAGTACTTACATAATCTTCATTTAACCTGAGGGGGAAAGTATCATGCCTTACAATTACAAAAAGTACTAAGGAGAGATAGAATCAGGTTGAGATAATATCAGATGCCAATTGGGAATGAATCCAAGGAATTGTATCCCAACTGCTCCTCATGGAATAGTGGGCAGATCAGAATGCTCTCCTTACTTTCAAGTAGAAGGAATGTTCACAATATGTCTAATGTTTCATTCTCATTTGGAAGTGGAAGGCATCCTAATTTGAAGGATATTAAAAAGCAGCTTCCCATTCAGGGTGTGATTGACCGATGGAAGAGAAATAATAGGACATTTCTGGACTCCCATCCTTCCTTGGTACAAAACATTTTAAAAACCTTTTGTATAGTTCATCTCTTCCTGCCCCCCTAGTCAAAACTCAACCAGCCTCCTTCACATTGACTGGAAAACTGCATATTCAGGACATGACAAATTGGGGGAAAAATCCTAGATACCGTAAATGAGTATGCATTGGAACTGTTAGTCATGGAGCCAACTAGATAATATGTATACTATAGTTCAGGAAAGATACCATCAAATTGAAGATGTCGGCATGTTTAATGAGCTGAGTCAAGGAATCCAGAAAAGGCAAGAAGACTTCCTTTCAAATGTTCAAGTCTTGCCCAGATGAGCTGAACAAAGGAAGCACTGTCTCTGGCAAAAAGGGTAAATTGACAATAAGGCAAACAGAAGGAAAACTGAGGAGCATATTTCTAAAAACATGAAGACAAACAATTCTTCAAACCCATCAGAAGCAGGAAGTCATCCAGAGAGGCATTTGTGCCATTAGGAAATACAGGAGTGAAAAAAATTGCTACAGGAGGACAGGGACATTAAAAAGAAGCCGGATGAATTACTTGTGTCCGTATTTACAGTGGGATGTGTTCTCACTAGCCTTTTGGAATTCTTCAAGAGACATTACATACCTGTGCTTCCACAGCGCTTTTGGCAATATCTTTTACCAACAGTACCTGAATAAAGCTAGCAATCATGAGATAGAGGTCCTCTCAACGATGAATAGCTGGTCAAAGGACAGGAAGCAGAGGACAAAAGTGAACCATTCTAATACATATAGCTTTGTCTGTCAACTGAATTTGGCATATGTATATTTCATGTGGTTTTGGGACAGAGTGCGAATAACTTATTTTTGATGCTAATTGCCAATTATCAGCTTTATTTGGTTCTGTTATCTAGTAGATTCTACCACATCTGGAGTAGAAGGCATTTTCTTTATATTTTTAGATTAAAAGATGTTGTCATTTGGACAATATGTAGAAAATACA
The DNA here is from genome assembly GCF_029931775.1 of Euleptes europaea. Lineage (NCBI taxonomy): Eukaryota > Metazoa > Chordata > Lepidosauria > Squamata > Sphaerodactylidae > Euleptes > Euleptes europaea. The sequence goes on from NC_079322.1 coordinate 62,419,371, forward strand.
ATTCTGGCAGTGCTGCTATTGCAATACTTTTCTATCATGTAAAATAATGTTAACATTCCAAATCAAAAGATTATCCCTTAGAACAGCAAAAAAGTTGTAAAAATGAGGCAGTCACTCTTAAATAATTTCATTTATTTTTGCACGGGGATGATTGAACTTGAATTACCTGATTTACACTGGTGGAATTTCTTATGTAATCTAAAAAACTGATATCTAAAAATGTTGCATTGTAATGCTGAGCTCAGTAAAAGGGAAAAGTCTTCCTGGCCTGCACAAATGAACTATTTTGTACATTGGGTGAGTCAGGCCAACAAGTCTACTCTCGTAAGAACTGCATTTGTTTAAACATGCTCTGCTTGTAAGTATGGCTCAAGATATTAAGCTGAAATATGTTATTCCGGGAAGAAAAAGAAGCCCCTCTTTGGCATACATACATGCAGTGGCAATATCTACAAAATACAAGGCTGAAGTTAGTTTCCAGTTCTCAGTTTGTTCCTAGAGTCCCCTGAATGTGGGGGTGTATGACATATGGCGGTTCAAACCTTATTTTGGGGTGTAGAGCTTTTAAATTGTCCTCAATATATGTCATTGGATTAACAAATAAGGAACTAGGAAGTGCGAATAAGAAACTGGGGACTGGGAACCAACTTCAGCCTCCTCTACAAAATGACATACCATCCCAGTCTCATCATGAATCAAACTAGTGATCTTCACCTGCAAATGGGTCACATCTTTACCTAAGGCGGTTCACTCCGATAGCACAACCCCTGGTTTATTTTTATTTTAGTTTTGTTAAGAAAAAGAAGGGGAGAAAGATGGATCAGTATGGTAGAAGATAGGGTCCTGCATTGCAGGCTGGGATAGAAAAGTGTCCTTAGTAGGCTTGCCAACTCCAGGTACTAGCTAGAAATCTCCTGCTATTACAACTGATCTCCAGCCGATAGAAATCAGTTCACCTGGAGAAAATGGCCACTTTGGCCATTGGACTCTATGGCATTGAAGTCCCTCCCCCCAAACCCCGCCCTCCTTAGGCTCCACCCCCAAAACCTCCCGCCGGTGGCAAAGAGGAACCTGGCAACCCTAGTCCTCAGTCTGAAAAGATGTCATATCTTAACTGCATTCTTCAGCAGTGTGCTTTGTGGCAAAAATGTTCATGCCAGCACTACTGACTTCAAACCATTTTGTAACAGGAATTTTTTGTCCAGGGGAAGGCACACTGTACCTGCCCTTTGCACGCACACAAGACAAAGATATTATTACAAAATTCTTTATGTAATTTAAAACTTTAAAGTTATAGTTAGCTGCATAATTATTATTTCCTTTTCTCTCTCCTGCTCTTATAAGCTTTAAGTACAAATAGTTCATTTTAAAATCCTGTCTGTATTTAACTTTATATGCATGTCCATGTTACTCCTCGTTTTAATTTACCCACTTTCCAAGGTTAAAGATCTTTCTTTTGTTGTACCTTCCTGTTAGCAAATGCATCTATCATCCTTTCCAAAATCTATTTTTATTGCATTCCCTTGTTCAATAGTTCTAGAAGGTTTGGAGATGTCAACTGGTATAAAATGCTGCAGCCAGATTACTGTCTGGTCTGGCTACAAAGAATACATCATTCCACTGCTGAAAGAACTTAACTGCCTGCCTGTTTGCTTCCAAGACCAAGATGCTGGCCATTATCTTTAAAATCCTAAAAGGTTTGGAACAAGGATACTCAAAGGATCACCTTCTACCTTATATTTCCACCCAACAATTAAGGTTTTCTGGAACGATCTTTTTTGTTTACCCCCACTTGCAGAATTCAGGTGGGTGGACACAAGGGAGGATGTCTTTTCGGTGGTCTCCCCCTTTTACAAAGCTTTGCTAGGCACCTAACTAAAATGTTGCTTTGCTTCACGGGTTTTAACTTGCTAGGCAGTTGGGGGCTGTCGTGCCTACCTTGTTGTATATGCTCTATGCCATTGTTTGCAGCACTGTAATTAAGATACACAATGCTGCCAGGCTGGAGGTAGTTTATTTATTTTATTTATTTTTCAATCCTATAACCCGCTGTGAGGAAAGGGAAAGAGGAAATAGTGGGGGAGGGGAAAATGAGATGTCCCCACAAATCCTTGTGGGTCCCCCACTTACAAATCATCTAAAATACAAAATATCATAAAATTGTGCACAACAGTGACAGGTAACTGTGTGGAAAACAGAAGAAAACAAACGTGAAATCAGGAAGGCATGAATCGTTTTTTAATCTGCTGTCTAAAATGAAATAGCCCAGGTGTCAGCCTGAGAAGAGTTGGTTTTTATATGCTGACTTTCTCTACCACTTAAGGAAGAAAGAATCAAACCAGTTTACAATCACCTTCCCTTCCCCTCCCCACAACAGACACCTTGAGAGGTAGGTGGGGCTGAGAGAGTTTGGAGCGAACTGTGACTAGCCCAAGGTCACCAGCTGGCTTTGTGTGTAGCAGTGGGGAAACCAACCCGGTTCACCAGGTTAGAGTCCACTGCTCTTAACCACTGCTCTTAACCACTACACCACGCTGTGCCTGAAGCTGCTCCAAGCTTGGGTTGTCACTAACGGCATCTTTTCTGAAGTTAGGGGTTTCCAGAGCAGGGACTTCAAAGGTAACCTCAATGTAAAAAAAAAAAGGTGGAGGACCATAAAATTGTCTTTCGAAGCTCACTGACAAGCTCCAGGAAGTAAAAAAAAAAAAAAAGGTAATAGCATCATCTTGTTTGTCCCTATCATCAGGCACTCAGGATATATTGCTTCTGAATATGGAATATTCATTTGCAGTTGGGCAAACACCCATCTTTTACTGCTTGCTGTGTGCCGGATACTACGTTTAACACAGAAACTTGAGTCAGAAATTTTGAGCCACTGCAGTTAAAGCCACTCTGTAAGGTCAGACTATTACTCCTTCAGTTCTACCACCCTTGTTTTCATGTGAAATTAAATGTAACTGGAGATCTGGATAGGAAAAGACCTTTTCAAGCATGCAGAAATCCCTGATCTAGGCTTAAAGGAACAATCCTCAAATTACGAATTCAGAAGTCTTTCTACTGAAAGCAGTGGAACGGTTCCATAGTATGTTGCTTGAAGATTGCAGCCTTAAAAGGTAAGCTCAGTAGGGCACAGAGTGCTCTTTCATACCCGGCAGAATGCAGAAGACGCTTGGATGGTTTGTAGTATTACAACATAATTCATTTCTTTCTATGGCAGCTTAAATCATGAGCATTAGGTAATCTTTTCCATACTTTTGCCAGGGCAGGATTATTTCACAGAGAATATTCTCCAGGGGTTTATTTCAAATGAACCAAAAGATGAAACATAATTTATCTTGAGTCTGTTTCATAGTCTAATAAATTTGGGCCTTTTCCCCATTTTGGAAGTTGGCCAGTTTTTTTCTGTTATGCCCAAATGATTAAATGTCCTATATTTTTGACTTAGTACTAAACGTATCCTAGTACCAGCAGTGTGATATCCTACCTCCCCAGATAAATTTGGGGATGGAGATACTTTTACTCCAAAGGAGATAGCTGTTTGCCTCGTCACTTTTTTATGTAAAGCTTATCTTTGTGCTAGAAAGTAAATACAAATGCAAAAAGTCTACAAAATGGTAAGACACTGCTATGTTGGAATGGAATTACTGTGTTGTTGCCCCCTCCCTTTTAAAAATGTTTGTCTGAGTGTTTCCACGCTTGAATGAGATAGCACAAATGCCCTTTGCCTCTGAAATAGTTCACTTTTTGAAGTTAACAAAATGGTATAGGTTTGCATGTGTGTGTGTGTGGGAGGTACCTGTCAAATTTCACACCTGTCAAATGTCAACAGATATGTCATGGCCCTTTTTAAAATTTTAAACACTTTTATTAATTATAGTTAATGTATAGAGATTTAGGTGTTTTTAATGTATCCTTTGCTAACGTTATTTTTAAAATTAAATTTTATTAACATTGCAGACTAAATCGATTTCCAACATTTTAAAGAAAGCATAATAAAAGTCATAAATTTTTAAAGGGGAGACATCACAAGGTGGATCCACATAAGTCTAACTTGTCTCCTACTACTGAACTAGGCATTCACATTGATATAAAATCACAGGGGGACAAAACCCCATCTAACCCAGCACCTTGGCACAAGGCAACATGAGTTGTCCTAAGGACTCAGCCACCACTGCAACAACCTGTCACCTACACAGACAAAGGGGACAGATATGCCATGGCCCTTGACTAATTGGGGCCACTTTACTAGTACCATCAACATCTCCCAAAGCGCTCACATTGCAATGAAGGTACTACCTGTGAGGAGAAGGGAAACTGCATTTTCCCGGGTATGAAACATTTCATTTTGGGTACTCTGTGAAAATGTCACATACCTCTTAAAAAAGAAAGCTTCATTGAGGAAAAGAATTTAACCCTTGCCAACGCATAACTGTTTCATTTATTGTGTTGGAAAAATAGGGTTGACAGGCTTCAGGTAGGGCTGGAGTTCTCCCAGAATGATAAATGATCACCAGACTACGGAAATCAGTTCATCTGAAGAAAATGGAAGCTTTGGAGGGTGGACTCTAAGATGTAGGGTTGCCAACCTCCAGGTACTAGCTGGAGATCTTCTGCTATTGTAACTGATCTCCAGCCGATAGAGATCAGTTCACCTGGAGAAAATGGCCGCTTTGGCAATTAGACTCTATGGCATTGAAGTCCTTCCCCTCCCCAAACCCCACCCCAAAAACTTCCCACTGGTGGCGAATAGGGACCTGGTGTAAAACGAGTAACATTGTCATTATTGTTTGTTTGTAAAGTGCCTTCAAGTCGCAGCCGACTTATGGCAACCCCTTTTTTTGGGTTTTCATGGCAAGAGACTAACAGAGGTGGTTTGCCAGTGCCTTCCTCTGCACAGCAACCCTGGTATTCCTTGGTGGTCTCCCATCCAAATACTAACCAGGGCTGACCCTGCTTAGCTTCTGAGATCTGACGAGATCAGGCTAGCCTGGGCCATCCAGGTCAGGGCTTGTCATTATTAGTCTTCCACATAAATTCAGCAGCTAAATGTTGTAATGCAGTGTTGGTATGAAGTATATAATTAACAACATGTCCTGGTTAATAAAAATGTACAATGGGAAGCTTCATGCAGTGACTTCACGAAGCATTAATATATAAAGGTAAAGGTCCCCTGTGCACGCACTGGATCATTCCTGACCAATGGGGTGACATCACATCCTGACGATTCCTAGGCAGACTTTGTTTTACGGGGTGGTTTGCCAGTGCCTTCCCCAGTCATCTTCCCTTTACCCCCAGCAAGCTGGGTCCTCATTTTACCGACCTCAGAAGGATGGAAGGCTGAGTCAACCTTGAGCCGGCTACCTGAACCTGACTTCCGTCAGGATCAAACTCAGGTTGTGAGCAGAGCTTGGGACTGCAGTACTGCAGCTTATCACTCTGTGCCACGAGGCTCCTATTAATATATAGAAAAGTATATAAGTTGAGAGAGAGAGGGAGAGAGAGAAGCCTTCCATCCCCCTACGAACTTCTGATATTGATTGCAGCTTTAAGCAGCTGTGTTGAGTTAAAAAGAAGAGGGGAAACATTAACACGACTAACATCATATGTAGGTTGTCTGCTAGCCAACCCATCACTTGGCATCTGTGAAAATATATGCATGATTTTATATAGCACTCTGTTCCCCAAAAGAGCTAGAGAAAGATTAATATTTATCAGTACATCTAAATAAAAAAAGTTAGGTGAAGCTAGCAAATCAATTTAACGACCATGTGAAGGAGCAACCCGCATCAGCCCTAAAGTTTCTTAAGTTATGACTTGACTCCCAATAAGAAGGAGCTGGCTGCAGTCCCTGGTTCTCTTTGAATCAGTGACAGAAGGATCCAAGGCTCATATGTTCGGCATTCCATCTCTTTTGGGAAACTGTAAGTGACCTTGGTCCTTAACTCTTGTAGTCCAGCCAATTTGTATGTTTATTCAACTGTTGTTTCTATTTCTTCCCCTATTCTATTTCATCCTAAGAGGAGCACTACTGTTGCTCTAATTATCTTTCTTCTCTATACACACTTTCCAGGCTTGCATGGCTCTTACTCCACATCAAAAGGAGTCTTTAGCTGACCACAGAGACTACGGGGGAAAACGCATGGTCGCTTTATCCTGCTTTAATCCCTGTTTCAGCCAGGATTCAGCCAGGATCAAACACGTGCGTTTCGCCTAATGTGCGTTTGATCCTGGCTAAAACAGGGATTAAAGGAGGATAAAGCGACCATGCGTTTTCACCCTACAAAAGGTTTGTCACTACAGGTTGAGTATCCCTTATCTTGACTGCTTGGGACCAGAAGTGGTCCATATTTTGGATCTTTCTGTATTTTGGAATATCTGGTCCCCAGCCTGAGGCAGAGAGAGTGAAGCAGCTTCTACCAGCCAGCGTAGGGCGAAAACGCATGGTCGTTTTAGCCTTCTTTATTCCCTGTTTCAGCCAGGATTCAGCCAAGATCGAATGCATGCGTTTCGTCGAACATGTGTTCGATCCTGGCTGAATCCTGGCTGAAACAGGGAATAAAGGAGGCTAAAGCAACCCTGCGTTTTCGCCCATAGTGTGGTGGTTTGGAGAACTGGGGTTGATTCCCCACTCCTCAACATGAGCGGCGGACTCTAATCTGGTGAACAGGGTTGGTTTCCCCACTGCTCCACATGAAGCCAGCTGGGTGACCTTGGGCTAGTCACAGCTCTTCTAGAGCTCTCTCAGCTTCACCTACCTCACAGGGTGTCTGTTGTGGGAAGGGGAAGGTGATTGTAAACCGGATTGATTCTCCTTTAAGAAAGTCAGCATATAAAAACAAACTCTTCTCCCCCCTCCCCCCTCCTCCTTCTTCTTGGTGTGCCAGTGGTAGTCTCCTCCTCCCGGAAGGAAAGCTGGCTTCCCTTTTTTCCCCCTCCCCACCCTTTCCCATCCTCCTTCCTGTCTCCTCTGTACCCTGTTCTGGGCGGCATGGTTCTGCCTGCATGCTGGCTCAAAGGGTCTTGTTTTTGGATCAGTCCAGATATTGGATGTCCGGATAAGGGATACTCAACTTGTATTAACTTTTTTGAGATGTGTGGAATGCGAAGTATTTTAAAAGGTACATATTTTGGTTGATTAGACGATTTCCAGTACAATTCAGGGATCTCTTCTTAGGGAACATAAAATGAAAGCCTGGTGCAACTTACAAAGTTGCTCTTGTTGAATCTTCCTCCTCCTCATATCGGCCTCCCCCACAGCCATATTGACCCAGGTGTGGTTTTTGAAGGTTTATTTTCATTTATTCCTTGTAGTTCAGTTTAATGTAATATCTATGCCTAAATTATACTCAAGGGCTTTTCTTTTTTTTAATCTTATGCTATAAATCAACAGTACCGGATAAGGTGATACTTTAAAGAACCCGTGCTTTCTCCAAGGTGTGATGATAAGCAATGGCCCTGACTCAACTGAGGCTGAGTTTACAACCCGGGCTGGCAGCGCTGAGGGGAGGAACTTGCCCCTCCAGCTTGGCACCATTGTATTGTTGCCAACCTCCAGGTACTAGCTGGAGATCTCCTGCTATTACAACTGATCTCCAGCCGATAGAGATCAGTTCCCCTGGAGAAAATGGCCGCTTTGGCAATTGGACTCGAAGTCCCTCCCCTCCCCAAACCCCGCCCTCCTCAGGCTCCACCCCAAAAACCTCCTGCTGGTGGCGAAGAGGGACCTGGCAACCCTACACCAGCGGTGTGCGCCCTGTGGGGATGAGGGCCCCGCAACCCGGCAGGCAGCAGGTGGGCTGGGAGGGGCATGGGAGCCCAAGTGGGCCTGTGCACTCTCTTTTTGCATGGGCTACCTCTCCCCTCCCCTACTTAGCTGGGCTGAAGCCAGGCCCTTCCCCTCCCTTGGCTCCATGTGATGATAGCAGAATTTTACAGGCTTCCACCAGAATCATATATATGTAAAGGTGGCAATACATTGTCAACAAAAGTGATTCATATATAGCATTCGAGCAAGTGTGCTGTAATTCTTCGCTCAGTGCTGCATTTGAATGTGCATGGATGACTTATTAGGACTTGAAAGAACTCTTTCATATTCTCATTAGCTATTGTATGCGGAAGGGGTAGTTATACCAGTAGGAGTGTTTTTACACAATGCACAGATTGTACCAGACACGCTAGCATCATATTGGATTCTCAAGCTCTGCAATATTGAGACAGTGAATGCTATTATTCAGAGCAGCTGCTGTTAAGAATGCCAGACTCTGTGTTATTTTAATAGGATATAGTTTCAGCTCAGTGCTGCCGAACACATTGTTTGAGCTAAATAAATGTTAAACGTTAGCATTAGTAATATATCTTTTAAAGAGCACTGTTTTTAAATTTTAAGAAGTTGAGTGTATGCTCTTTAGAATATTGTCGCTCTCACAAGTGATTTGGACTGCCTCTTTGTTCCTAATGATTTCATTTGAACTTGTGGATATGGCTGATGCGATATGTAATGAAGAGCAGCGACCATGCCTAATTTGAATTATAGTTCCTATAAATAGTACTGTTTAATTTCAGTGATGTGGTAGATACACATTTAAATGAGTGAATGTTATCTAAAAGACATGATGACTCAGATATAATAGCCAACGGTGGTTTACTGCTAGGCTTGCCATTTGCCCATCTGTGGCAGATAAACCTCTGCTGTTGGCCCCAATCCCTGGCCCTGAAGAAATTGAGGAGAAAAATGGTTGGAAAATGGCCTCATGCTCTATGAATTTCCCTATCTCTCTTATGTCTTTACCATAGATATTAGGGGAAATCTCTAGACAGTCACCCAGAAGTGATGTCACTTTTTCCTCCAAACTCCACTGTTTCCAGGCATTGCCCTCCCAAATCTCCCGGCATTTAGTGAGGCAGTGCTGGTAGCCCCATTTACTGCTATGTGAACAAGGACATGTGTCCAAATTTACAAACAATTGCTTCTGTTTTCTCTCCAAACTTTGGTTTGAAACACAGATTAGATTGTGGTTCTGAATCCTGCTTTGATGGGAAAGTTCAATCCATAATTTGACAGTTTGGATGTAATAAAAAAGCTGTGATTTGCAGTGAAAGTATCTAATTAGCTGGTTACACACAAAAAGAGGTGGTAGACCAAAACTTTGAGGATCCCCCAAACCATGTCGCTATCTGCTTGCCTCTGTTAAGATTCTTACTGCTGTTAATTGGTGCATTCCCATGGCTACTACAGCAGCTCATATAGTTTCGTATCTGGCCAGGGAAAGTGTATTGGGAAGGCAAGGAGAATCATAGAATGGCTCTCAGTATTTCCTCTTACTGATGTTGTGCACTCTTTATTGTGATGTAGTATGGAGACATCACCTCTTGCAATAGCATCATAAAGTGGTAATTGTACTGGCAATTGGTTTTAGGTTTCATTGCACCGCAATGGTAACATATTGATAAGGCCTTGCTTGGGTACCTTCTAGAAAGTTAATAATGCAATTAAACTTGCATTTTAAACTTGCAATTAAACTTGCAATTAATAATTGCAATTAATAATGCAATTATCTCCCTTTATGAACTTTATTTATTTATTTATTATTCTATCCCACTCTCCCTGACATAGCCAGGCTCAGAGCGGCGAGTGTATGGATGCATACTTCTTCTGTTTCCTGAAGCTAGATATGCAAGGGTGCAGAGTATGACTTTTGGAGTTGTGGCGTCTCTATCCTGGAACTCCCTTTGCATGGAAATTCACCTTCACCATCCAATTTCAAAAAAGTTGCTTTTAGCTATTGTTGTATTTGCTGTCCTATTTGTTTTGGGGCATTTTGCTGGTTTGATAACTGTTTCTGTCGCTGACATTTTCATATTATACACCACTGTGAGCACTTTCAGTGGAATTGACTCATAAATGCAGTAAGTGGGACATTTCAATCAAGCATGGTGTGAGAGCCAGCATGGTGTAGAGGTGAAGAACGGTGGCTTGGAGCAGTGGACTCCTATCTGGAGAACCGGGTTAGATTCCCCACTCCTCCACATGAGCGGCGGAGGCTAATCTGGTGGACCGGGTTGGTTTCCCCACTCCTACACACTAAGCTAGCTGGGTGACCTTGGGCTAGTCACAGGTCTCTCAGCCCCACCTACCTCACAGCACCACCTACCTCACTGTTGTGGGGAGGGGAGGGGAAGGTGATTGTAAGCCGGTTTTATTCTCCCTTAAGTGGTAGAGAAAGTCGGCATATAAAAACCAACTCCTCCTCCTCCTCCTCCTCTTCTTCTTCTTCTTCTTCTTCTTCTTCTTCTTCTTCTTCTTCTTCTTCTTCTTCTTCTTCTTCTTCTTCTTCTTCTTCTTCTTCTTCTTCTTCTTCTTCTTCTTCTTCTTCTTCCCAGTTTACACCACAATGCATCTGATGTGCCACACAAGACTTTTTTTTTTTCTCCTGCCGACAGGTTTTGACTCTGGATTTCCCTTCAATTGAAACAGAAAAACTGCAGATTCTTTCCAGAAGAATTTGATGTCATATTGCACATCTGTATTCTAGGAGCTCCTTCCAGCAAATATCACTTGTGAGCAAGTGAACTTGATAAAAATAAGTTCAATTGAAACCAGCATTCATGCATTTTTTTGTTGTGTGCTGGTTGATTTGACTCTGGGATTCTGGGCCAAGCTTTAAGAGGTACAGTAGCTACCATGTGCCATCTAGTGTTTTGCCTAGGAAAGGTTGCAAAAATAAGCCTCTTAATCTAGTAACGTATCATATGATTTACATTTACATCATGCTTTTCTGCCATGAAGTCTTCAAATTGGCTTACAACCAATAATTATAACATAGAAATCTATTGGTTGAATCCAGCCTGCTTTTTCACCCAACCTTAAGCAATTCCCTTCCTCACTAGAGCCTCTGCCCCTTGTGGCTGTTGTCCCTCCAGGTCCCATGATCCTCAGCATAGCCTGTTTTGGTGCTCAAAGAGAACCACTCTTTCCTTTCTCACCAGCTGGAAAGCTGGTTGGATCCCCTTCTGTCTGTCTGCCTTTCTTATTTTCATTTTTATCCCTCCCTTTCTCAAAGAGCTCAGGGTGGCATACATGTGTCTCCCCTCCTCTGTTTTATTCCCACAACAGCTCTGAGAGGTAAGTTGGACAGAAAGAGAGTGCGCGTCAGTGCCTGGCTCAAAATGAGCTTCATAGTATTTCAACCTGGATCTCCCCAGTCTTAGTCCGGAATTCTGACTATTAATACCACTTCATAAAACATAATGCAAATGATTAGTCATATACTTAATTCCTGTGTGTGTGTGCACGCACGCATGTGTGTGTGCGTAGAAAGGACCTGAAGCCTCTCTCTTGGGAGGAAGATCTACAGTTCAGATTCCATGACAGAAAATCCATGTTCTTGACAGAAGACAACTTCACCAACAAACTGTCGTGGCACCTGAAGCAGCATTTTTCCAGTGGATCTTAATTTATTTGGGGAGGAGGTTACATATGTGAGAAGGCACTCCATAATGTATCTAAACCCCAGTTTATAGCTTTGAATATCAAAAACAGCATGCTGAACTCAGTACAGAAATGTGAGCTAGTGAAGGATGAAGAGAATCGGTGTTAACATAATTTCTTGATAGAAAACGAGCTGCAGCAAAATTCGGTTGAATTTTCTGAACTATTATAAGGGGGGAACCCCACATTCAGGGCATTATGGTATTTAAACTGAGACATTACCTGACAGTGGCTAAGTTCTTAGTTGTATGTAACTTTCCTTGAAATGAATTTTTACCTAAAAACAATGTTAAATTCGAAGTCATAAAGCAATCTCGAATTTATAATGGCCACAGAGGTATCATGATAGGTCTTATGTTTTGGAGGGGCTGGAAATTAACTGGTGAATTTATATGATCCCATATATACTTTCCTTTCCTTTTATCCCTTAGAAGCTCCTTGATCAATTGATTTTGAGCAGCATATATCTAGTGTTGGAGGGATATAAGGACTGAAACAAATCTTGCCACTGACAATGTAGCCTTGGGGTTCCTATCGCTTAGTTATCCCATGTATACTACTCTGCTTCCATCAGGAATGCTGTGTATGTAATACATTAGTAATTTTCTCATCTTCAGGAAAATGCATTAGATGAACAGATCATTCCTGAAGGCTAACTTTCCTACGTTTGGCCACTGTGTGGCTCCCTCCACCTACAAATACAGATATCAGTAGTGTTTATTCTCTGTTGTACTGTTACACAGTCAAGATATTAATGCTGATTTTTCTAAAGACACTAGTTCCTAACAGCGAGAAATTAAATTTATAGAGAGCTATATAAAAACAATTTATAGAAACATTAAATTGTCATTAAATTGGGGCATTGAATACACCTGTAAAAACAAGCTGAATATTCCAGAAGCATATGAAAATGATCGCTTGTAACTGAATACTTTAGACTATATTAATTCAAAAATTCATGTTTTAATGAAGAACATTAAAGTTTGCAGAAAAATCTGTTTTGGGTAAGTGTGGCCCTGATCCGCAGATTTAGATATTCGCAGATATATAGATGATGATGATAGTCTGGGGGAATGCCCGTACCTCTATGCAAAAGATGAAATTTGCAGTAGTAAATCCCTTGGATTTCAATTCAGTTTGCTTCCCCGTAATCCTTGTTTAGGATTGTTGTTTCCTGCATGGCTGCTGCTGAGTCTCTGTGAGCTACAGTGGATCGTGAACTAAGTTTTAGAGCACATGCTCAGTTTCCATGGCTCACTGCTAGCAAAGCTTACTGGGGCCTTATTGTGGGGACTGAACTAACATCCAACCTGGCGCTAATAGTACATTTGAGCTGTTCTGGGAGAAATACTGTGGGAGAGATAAGGTAGGGGAGATGATGAGTACGTCTCTCTCATTTTTGTGACCTTTCTGGTAAAATAAGACCCCTTCATCCCCATTTAGTGTTGCCAACCTACTGGTGGGGCCTGAAGATCTCCTGAGAATTATAACTGATCTCCTATGACATCTAATTTGAACACACCTTAAAGACTTTCATCATTCCTCTGCAAGGAAAAATTATCAACTGTCTTTCAGATAAGTTCATCCTATGTTACAGATCTTTTCAACTGAGGAACTCTCAACATACTTCTCAGGCACCCACAAGGTTGCCTGCTTTAAGTTGTAGGGAAGAGATTTTCAGTAAAGTGCCCGTTTTAATTCTGCAGGACATCTTCATGTTAGAGGACTGGCTAAGCAATGTAAGCCTCAGTCTTGTAGACCGTGATATACGAAGGACTTCATAAATCTGCCAGCTGAAATCTCTTAAAAGATTTAATAACAACTGAACCATAATCCTAAGGAATAAGATGTGATCTGGTATAGATATTTTTTTACCATAATAGCATATATAAATTGGAACAGATGACATTAAAGATTGGGTTGCCTTCTGCCTATGTAACATATGAAAAATATTTCATGGAGATTTGGGCTGTTAGAAGTTCTGCTGTCCAGTTCTCGCTCATTCCATCTGTGCAGAATGAATTAAATATTTATTTGATTAAAATTGTTCCTGACTTGAAACAGAGATTATCCTTATACCCAAACGTATGCTGTAGAAAATGTTCTGATACTCAGTCATTTAGGGAGCAATTCTAATCAGGTCTGCTGAGAAGTATGTTCCATTTAATTCTCTAGGCTATTTTTCAGGCATTTCAGTGCAGTGTACAGAAAAGATAAATACCACAACAATATAAAATGCAGTAAGAATACAATGAATTAAACTCATGAAATAAAACATCGTAACAAAACATGGCAATAAAAATACAGCAGTGGTAATAATAGGGCAAGAGTAAGAGAATAACAATTGAAAAGGCTATCCTAAATAAAGAGTTTTCAGCCTTCTCTTAAATGTCTATAAGGAAGCAGAAAGGCAGATTTCATGGGGGGGGGGGGATTCCAGAGCTTCAGGGCAATCACAGAGAAGATCCTACTACAGTGGGGGTCAATCTACTCCTCCTGGGAAACAGATTTTGAAGCAGGTCCTCACCTACTAATTGTAAATCATGGATAGTTCCATATGGGAATAAACACTGCCTGATACATGCAATGGTTAAAATAATGTACTGAGATCTGGGATACTCAGGTTAAAAATGCCACTTTGCCATGTAAACTTTCTGGATGACCTTGGTCCAGTCACCCTCTCTCAGCCTTACCTGCTTCGCAGGATTGTGAGAATAAAACGGAGAAGAGAAGGTTGATATATACCACCCTGAACTCCTTGCAGGAAGGATGGGAGAAGCTTTTCTCCCTCTCTCATAATACTAGAACGTGGGGTCATCTGCTGAAGGTGGAGGGTGAGAGATTCAAATCACATAAAAGGAAGTATTTCTTCACACAACTCATACTTAAATTGTGGAACTCTCTGCCCCAGCATGTGGTGATGGCTGCCAACTTGGAAGGCTTTAAGAGGGGAATGGACATGTTCATGGAGGAGAGGGCTATTCATGACTACTAGTTAAAATGGATACTAGTCATGATGCATACATATTCTCTCCAGGATCAGAGGAGCGTGCCTATTATATTAGGTGCTTTGGCACACAGGCAGGACAATGCTGCTACAGTCATCTTGTTTGTGGGCTTCCCAGAGGCACCTGGTTGGCCTCTGTGTGAACAGACTGCTGGACTTGATGGAACTTGGTCTGATCCAGCATGGCCTTTCTTATGTTCTTATGTTTTAAGGATGAGATGGACGTATCAAATAAATAAATGTAGGGCTTTAGAGTCCAAAGTATGGCTTTAGAGCCCAAAGTCAGCACCTTGAATTTGGCACAAAAACATATAGGAAACGAGTGCAGTTGTTTCAAAACTGGTGCAATATGATCCAAATATATTGTGGGAATCATGAGTGGGAGTGATGCCCAGCCTCTGACACCATGCAGTAATCTTGATTTTGTTTGTTTGTTATCTTGCCACTTATACATATAGGGCCGTTCCCAGTCCCGTCCTCTTTTCTCCTTCACCTGCCAATGAGTGGCATACCTAGAGACCCATCTTGCTATAGTAGGTGGGGAAGAAGAGGAATGGATGATGGCATTGAGTTGGGAGAAGCCACAGCTGCTTCATTTGTCATTTCATTGGGAATATTAAATCTGTAAGTAAGTGGTAGAGCATGTGCCTTGCATGTACTATCCCTGATCTGGATAGCCCAGGCTAGCCTGATCTCGTCACATCTTCGAATCTAAGCAAAGTCATCCCGGGTTAGTGCTTGGATGGGAGACCACCAAGGAAGTCCAGGGTTGTGGAGGCAGGCAATGGCAGACCCCCTCTGAACATCTCTTGCCTTGAAAACCCTATGGGGTCACCATAAGTTGGGTGCGACTTGATGGCAAAAAAAAAGTGCTTTGAAAGCAGAAGATTCTTGGCTCCTCTGTTTCAAATAGGGTTGCCAGCTGCGGGTTAGGAAATACCTGGAGCTTTTGCGGGTGGAGCCTGAGGAGGGTGGGGATTGGAGAGGGGAGGGACTTCAAGTCCAATTGCCAGAGCAGCCATTTTCTCCAGGGGAACTGATCTCTGTCGCCTGGGGATCAGCTGTAAAGCGGGAGATCTCCAGCCACCACCTAGAGGTTGGCAACCCTTGTTTCAAAGGATCTTCTGGAGTGCCACTGCCCTGAGAACTTGGAGAGCCACTGCCAGTGACATTGTCTAGCAAGGTGGATTAAGGATTTTACTTGGGATAAGGCATCTTCATGTGCTCAAAGACAGAACAATCTCTCAGCTGTGTGACCTGGAGGCCCTACCTGGTATAAATGGCATTGCCCCTTTAAGAGACCTGCCTCAGCTTAAATTCTGGGAGGTAGACGTTAGTTCACATTGGTAAATTCAACCCCCCAACAGTCCTGTCTCATGCCTGCCTATGGATATTTAATTGTGTGTGCATATTTTAACAGGAAATGCAGCATATGGGAAACTAGGTCAAAAGGAAGATTTATGGTGCTCTCTTGTGTAGCTTACGGGAAAAAATAACTTACCCCTAAAACATCACATCTAGTTTTTCCTGCCACTGTGCTTGGGGTATAAGTATCTTCTGCCTTTGTTTTATTCAGCACATTTATGGAATATGCTTATTTATTCATGAGGGGGAAAATAAATTAAAGGCAAGCACCACATATACATCTTTTAAAAGAAAAATCTTACAGCAATTATGAAACTTCGGGAATGTTTGCATCTTGTATGCCTACCAGGTGCTTGAATCTGTCAATTGATATTCTGAGAGAGGCTAGGTAGCGTAATATAGTCACACCTTCTGGGTTCTCATAAATAAATTAATCGAGACTGAGCTATTCCGTGCCATTTCAGCTCCAGACAGAATTGGGTTTGCCTCTCTACTCACTGATTAAGCAGTATTTGAAAGTCTCTGCTTAAAGCGATGTTTCTGCCGAGGTGAAGAGAAAGGGACAAGGAATCTGGGATTGTTCTTTCTTTTTCATATTCATCAGGGTTTTGTTTTCTTTCTTTTCTCAGAAAAGGAGGATGCCCTTGCGCGGGCTTGCTCAGGCTGATACTGGCAGCACTTTACAATTCCAGGAAGACAGAGGCAAGGGAGCTCTAATGAATGTGTTAGCATGAAATTTATACTTGCAGCCACCTGCGATCCTGTCAGCTGTATTAATGCCTGGCACAACCGGAATCCCTCAGAGGCTTCCTGTCTGTTCCCCCCCTTTAGAAGCCAAGTCACTTGAATGCATTTCCAGTCACCTGTGGACTCGTACAGTTGTGTAAATTTGTGTGACAACAAACTTTCCAAGGCAACCTGAAATGGAAATCACTTCAAAAACATGGATTTCTCCCTCATTGTGATAAAAAACCCATATCATTTATATTTAGTAATTATACTGCAATTATAGGAGATGCAAATGTCCAATTTATTATTCAGTTATTTACAGGGGTTATAAGTACGGTTGGCTGTCAGCCTCCAGGAGACTAGCGGGCAAAGACTCACCCAAATGGCATTTGGAACATCTCTGTGTTGTGGGATGCTCTAGCATTCCCACCAACTCTATGGTCAAACCATATAGAGTTACAGGGGAACCCTAGAGCGTTTTGCAACATGGTGACATCTCTTCCAGCTATGCAGCTGGAAATGAAGTCGGGCAGCCTATTTCTGAGGGGAGGGGCTGCGCTGGTGGCTGGAGGCAGCGCAGCAGCGCCACCTCCAAAGGAGGATTCAGCCGCCCCCCTAAAGGCAGAAAGCTGCCCTTACTTGCAAGCCCCGTGGAACTGCTACGTAGCGTTCCATGGGGCTATGCCACCAAAGGTGGCGTAAATGCAAGTAAGGGCAAAGGGGGCGTTCCTGGCCTGAAAGGGGGTTAGGAAGCTGCCTAAAGGCGGCTCCGCCCCTGGAAAGCTCCCTGGGGACAACGGCGCACACCGTCAGGATGTCAGCGGGAGGCTGAGCTGGCGTCCAGGGGCTGCACTGCTGCGGCAGTGTTGGAAGGCTGGCGTCCATGCTGGTTGCTGGTGCCGGCGTCTGTGCCAGCAACCCAACACCGGCATCTGTGCCGGTTGTGGCAGTGCAAGTGGCCCAGGTGCTGGTACATGCGGTGAGGATGCCGGAGTGGACCGTTCCGTACCTCCTAACAACTTTCACCCTCCCAGGTCAGGAATGGGCTGTTAACGTTGTGTGATGCTGTTTTAGCCCCCCGCCCCACCCCGCCACCCTGTTGAGCAGCAGCGGGGGACTGAGGTCGAGGCCAGGAAGTTGCCTCTCAAAACAGGCAACCTGGCCCTCTGTGCTAAATGCTATCCATGCTTCGATCCCAACCAGTCTGAGCTGAGTGGACTTACTTCCAAGTAAACATGAATAGGATTTGGCTGCCCATTTAGAACCATCACAAATCAGCCAAAATTCAGACAGTACTTTTACGTTCCATTGATTTTAGGACCAGAAAGTGAAGCATGAGTGTCTTTTTTTCATTAAAATCAATGAGACCTGTAGCAGGATTATAAGTATGTTTAGTTGAAGTTGCTGCTGGCATGTGTTTTGTGTTGTGGTTGTAACATTACTTGTCTCTGGATGGAGCATGGCCATTCTTTCCGGTAGGGATGTCAACCTCCGGGTACTAGCTGGAGATCTCCTGCTAACTGTTCCCCAGCCGATAGAGATCAGTTCACCTGGAGAAAATGGCCACTTTGGCAATTGGACTCTATGGCATTGAAGTCCCTCCCCTCCCCAAACCCCGCCTTCCTCAGGCTCTGCCCCAAAAACCTCCCGCCAGTGGCAAAGAGGGACCTGGCAACCCTACTTTCCAGAGATACTAATGTGAAAATGCCATTTTTCTGACAGCTAGCATGGGGTAGCAGTTAGAGTTCTGGGAGATCTGGGTTTGAATCCCCACTGTGCCATGGAAACTCACTGGGTGACCTTAGCCCAACCTACCTTACAAGCCTGTTTTATGCGGATAAAATGCAGCAAGTGACTTTGAGTTCCTCCGAGGGAAAAGAGGGGTATAAATATCTAAGTAAAAGATGTCCTTTCTTTGATTCAAGCAGACTGTAATGAAATATGCTGCTAGGATATATTAACAGGATTTTTATAATTCTGTATAATGTATAACAAATATAGAAGTTGGTTTGGCCAGTTGTCTGTTTTGTGATGGAGGTTGTTTAGATTATTGATTTTAAATCTGAAGTGTTTTAATCTTTCACTGTAACCTGCCTTGCGTCTTGCGACAGGAGGAAGGCAGATTAAAAATTACCTGAATAAATAAATTTAATATTCCTTCTACTTAAGAATGCACAGTAAAACTTTAAAAGACATCAAATATAATGAAACGGCATGAAATCTAGCTCCATTAAGCAGTACGTAAAAAGGTCTTGTGTTTCTCTCATGCAGAATTGTTTCCAAAGGTGTAAAACACCTTTTTTTTTAAATTCCAAACAACCTTATTGATTGTAGACCTAATATTATGAGATTAATAATTCAAATAAGACAAATTAATTATAGCTACCTTTGAAATTCAGTAAAACAGATTAAAAGCCTTGTGGAGTTTCTTTTCTTTCTGAAGGTCAGTGTCATCATTGGCTTTTTTGTATGATCTCAATAAGTTACAGAATGTGCTAAAATAACAATGGTGTCCCATGAAGCCATTGAGTAAGAAATGTTATAAAATAAGTTGTTAAATGCAGATGAAAACAATAAGTCAGATAAAAGGGATTAAATTGAAAGTGGCTGGCTTGATAGTGAAATTGAAAGGCATTGCCGGATCAATGTTTAGTCTTTACACATTTTATTGAGCAATTAAATTGTCTTTGATTAAGAACAAGACTTTAATGGAGCATTTTCAATTATTTAAGACGCCAGCACAATTTATTTCGAATATTTTGCAGTTTTTGAATAGGAAGGGGTTGATGCTTTTACATCTGGTTTGAATTAGGTTGTATGTTTTCATTTTATTATTACCCTCCCAAACCTTGAAGAAATGGCAGTTCTACATACAGAGCCTGGGGTGAAAGTATTAAGGAATGTTCATTTCTTTCTGATACTGTCCCTGAGCCCATCCCCTAGGGTTGCCAACCTCTAGGTACTAGCTGGAGATCTGCTATTACAACTGATCCCCAGCTGATAGAGATCAGTTCACCTGGAGAAAATGGCTGCCCTGGCAATTGGACACTATGGCACTGAAGTCCTTCCCCTCCCCAAACCCCGCCCTCCTCAGGCTCTGCCCCTAAAATCTCCTGACAATGGGGAAGAGGGACCTGGCAACCCTACCATCCCCTTTCTTGGATCCCTCTTTTATTTATTTATTTATTTATTTATTTATTTATTTATTTATTTATTTATTTCATTTATATCCCACGCTTATTCCCGGCAAGCCGGGCTCAGAGCAGGTAACAACATGGCTCTTGCTTCTCTGGCGGGTTGCCCATGAGGTTCACCATATCAATAAAAGGTATGGAATGTATATAAACAATGAACACATGGAGCTGCCGTATACTGAATTCTCTATCAAGGTCAGTATTGTCTACTCAAACTAGCAGCAACTCTCAGGATCTCAGCCTGAGGTTTTTCACATCACCTACTTGCCTAGTCCCTTTAACTGGAGATGCTGAAGATCTAACCTGGGACGTTCTGCATGCCAAGCAGATGCTCTACTTAGCCAAAGCCCCTCCCCCAGACATCCTCCAGATAGGATCAAATCTACTAATTTGGCTAAAAAACAGATCTTTAGATATAACTGAATGGAGCATGGTTTGGAGAAGATGAACGGAACATGGTTTGGAGTTGATGTATATCTACATCAAGCTTCATATGGATGGCAATTGTCGTATGCCATGTTGCTTTTCAACTGGAATTTGAGTATAACTGCACACTAAAACATATCAAATGTGTGGGGCTGTGTCAGGGTTGGATGGAAGCCCTTCTGCTCCTCTCCTGGCTCTGTTCTGCATGATGCTACATAACTTCATGTGATAACAGCAGCTTTCACCAGCATTTATCCACACATCTGCAACAGTGCAATGCAACATCTGGAGCCAGTTTATGATGCTGCATTGCAATGCCAGAGGATGCCAAATGCCATTTGCTGGCTCCACAGCTTATAGACTGGGGCAACTAATACAAAAGTTATCTAATTATTTAAGGGATTTTCCTTCCAGTGCTTGACCCGGCTACTAGTTCTCTGCTTGACACACTTTTTTTGTTTGTTTAGCCAAATGGTAGCCAGAAGCAGGAAACAGGTCACTGTATGAGTTAGGCCTTCCTGAAGAAATGGCTTTGATCCCCTTACCTGGGTTTATCAGCTGCTTATTCTCTTCTGGAAATACACAAAAAGACAATTGTGGTAGTCAAAATACAACTGATGGGGATGGATGGGATGGGAGTGAGGAGAATCGGGAAGGAAGGCAAACTAAACAAGCCTAAAATTAGTAGCAAAGAAAGGGTGTTTCTGCAACTTCCCATGTTTACGCTGAAGTGAAAAGCCCAGATGTATAGGCTACATCAGGATTTTCCATAAAGCTTTGGGGAAGCACTGAAATGTTACTCAAACAGCAGTGGAAACACACCACTGAATCTTAATTCAAATATGCTGGCGGTATGAAATTAATTGCCAGTTATCAAAGGAGCACATTTTAGGCTATAAAAAAAATTAGGGTGACAGCAGTTTCCCTAAATGACAAGTACTTTTTAAAAAAAGCTTGGGTAGCACAGACTGATCTACTTCCAAGTGTTTTCTGGAACCTGGGGACTATTCATCCTTTATGCGACATTGGCAAATTTAGAGATGATCTGAATGTTTTCTGACAAGAACAGCTGGCCCTACCTTTGGTTGGATGGCTATAGGACGACCAGAGAGGCAGGGTCTTGGAAAACATAGTTAAAGCTGCTCTGAATGTTGCCATCATCCCTACTGATCTATGAGGGACTATAAAAATCCTGTGTGGTGTCGTGGGTTAGAGAGGTGGCCTCTAATTTGGAGAACCGGGTTTAATTCCCCACTCCTCCACATGTGCAGCGGACTGGTGAACCGGGTGTGTTTTCCCACTCCTCCACATGAAGCCTTCATTGAAGGATGTTGCCAAAATCCTTTTACAGGTTCAAGTGTGCAGTGCCTACCTGTTCACCCTTATCGACATGCTTATTGCCGCTCTCGCAGAATTCCAGTGTTTTTGAGGTAGAACTTCTCAGCCAAAATAGAGCCGAGATAATATCTCCACAGCAATAACAATCTGATTCTGTTTAGTAGAAGTGTTGACTTTGATATGTTAAAGCTAACGTAAAAAATAAAAGACTTTTTTAAAAACAAAAGAAATTAATCTTATCCTTGAAAATCAGTTGTGTATCCAGGTGCTTAGGCCAAGAGACAGGTTGCTATTGAAGATGCAAAAAAAAGGAAAGAAAAGAAAAAGGCTGCATCTGGTTATTGGATGAACACAATGAGAACAAAGATAAAGAACTAGGCCTGTTCTTTTCCTTCGCCCTCATAAAGCAGTTCCAAACACCACAGCAGTGACTGAACTCATAAATAAAATACAAAAGAAACTTGAACCTTCATCTTCAACAGCACAAGGTAAAATGTCATTGCCTCATATATTTTTAAATGATTGGTTATTGCAAATGGCTCAACTTCTTTTTTTTTAATATAAAGGTTTAGCTCTTGTGCCATCTGGGGAATTTGCACAAAGAGCTCCTTGGGTTTGCTTTATACTGAACTTCCGGAGTTCTGTCCTCATATCACATTTTCAAAAGAAGAAATTACACGTCTGATAGAGTTTTTATCACATTGCAATTCAAAAATACTCCCTCTCAGAAGATGTCCTTCAAATAAATGTCCTTAAATGTGTGACCTTTGAAACAATTCAAGTGTATGTGCTGTAACAAAATGTCCACCAAATGGCAGGAATGTGTCGGGAGTACCTGTGCCAGGGCTGCTCACCTCTGGGTGCCCACGTTCATTCTTGACTGGTTGCTTCCACGACTTTAAAGCATAATGTATTTTGATCTTTCCTTGAGGTAGGGTGAGTGGCTTGTTAGCCATGAAAATAGGGTTGCCAACTGCCAGGTAGTAGCAGGAGATCTCCTGCTAATTCAAGTGATCTCCAGCCAATAGAGATCAGATCACCTGGAGAAAAATGGCCGCTTCGGCAATTGAACTCTATGGCTTTGAAGTCCCTCCCCTCCCTAGACCCCACCCTCTTCAGGCTCTGCCCCCAAAATGTCCCGCCGGTTGAGGAGAGGGATCTGGCAACCCTACATGAAAATAAGCCTGAGGTTGGGCAATGACTACTAATGTCACAGAGGTGATATTGGCTCTCTAAAGACAGGGAAAGCTGCATGGCTCCCCTTCTCACTTAGGGTTGGCAACAGCCAGGTCCTAACTGGAGATCTCCTGGTGTTACAACTAGGGTTGCCAGGTCCCTTTTTGCCACCGGCGGAAAATTTTGGGGGCAGAGCCTGAGGAGGGAGAGGTTTGGGGAGGGGAGGGACTTCAATACCATAGAGTTCAATTGCCAAAGTGGCCATTTTTCTCCAGGTGATCTGATCTCTATCGGCTGGAGATCACTTGAATTAGCAGGAGATCTCCTGCTACTACCTGGCAGTTGGCAACCCTAATTACAACTGATCTCCAGCTGATAGAGATCAGTTCCCCTGGAGAAAATGGCCGCTTTGGCAATTGGACTCTATGGCATTGAAGTCCCTCCCCTCTCTAGACCCCGCCCTCCTCAAGCTCCACCCCAAAATTCTCCACGTTTTTCCCAACCTAGAGCTGGCAACCCTGAGTGGGGAGGCTGGACCACCATAATCCCACATTTTGTATGTAGAAGACTGAGAATGAAAGACTGAATTGTCCAAGGACAACCTTGACTGAGCTAAGTGTGGGTGGGTCCAAATTAGGTTTGCCAGCCTCCAGGTGGGACCTGGAGATCTCCTGGAATTACAGCTGATCTCCAGATGACAGATCTGCCCCCTGGAGAAAATGGATGGCTGCTTTGAAGGGCAGACTCTATGGCATTATATCTGGCTGAGTTCCCTCCTCAAACACCGTCCACCCTAGACCCTATCCCAAAATCTCCAGGAATTTCCAACCTGAAACTGGCAACCCAAGCCCAAATACAAGGTCTGTAGCCTAACAGTGGACCAAAACTATCAAGTGCTCATGGAAAACATAACTATCGAATCAAAGAAAGTGCAATTTAAGGATTTAATCAGGTAAAACATTTCATTTGAACAGAACAAATTACCAGTAAATATATATTAGGTATGCCCTTTAATTTAAGATCTATTTGGAGACTGCAGATATGTGTGTATGTCATACTATGGAATGCTCTCTCTGCCTATAGAAAGAAAGTCCCTTCATATGATACATAGAAGAAATGCTTAGCATAGTTCTTTCCTTGATGAGGTAGTTTATTACAAACAGGGGTTTCTTTTAAAGGTGGTGAATATTAAAAAAAATAGGAACCTATACCTTCAAATCTGACAGTACATTCCAAACTTATAGAACCAAACTAGATGTGATACAGGAGATTTGTGATCAGGGGTAAATCTTTCCCCAGAGAAGCTATTTGTCCCATTGGGGGAGGGGTAGCAGGGAACATACAGGCGCTATGCCACCAGAATATTTCTCTCCACAGAGAAAATAGTTCTAGGAGAAAGGCAAAACAGAGACAGGGAAGGTTAGACAAGTACAGCTTCCTGTATTACTCTTCAACAACTAAAGTTTTTTTTTTAAAAATCCCAGTGTGAAACAAAACAGGAAGTCCCTACCACAGACCCCCCGCATCACATAGAGCTTGGTCTTCGGTCTGCTAACCAATTCTGCTTGAACCATTTGAATGGCTTTTTCTGGGATCCGCTGTTGGCTGCATTGTTAAAGTAATGTTACTTACATGGCTGCGCTTAAGTTTTACAGTGGAGTCAATAGCAGCTCCACCAAGTGGTTTGCAAATGCAGCAGGGGTGGGGTATAGAATCATAAAGTTGGAAGGGGCCACCAGGGTCATCTAGTACAACCCCCTGCACAATGCAGGAAATTTACAACCACCTCCCCCCACACCCCCAGTGACCCCTACTACATGCCCAGAAGATAGCCAAGATGTCCTCCCTCTTATGATCTGCCTAAGGTCCAAGAATCAGCATTCCTGACAGATGGCCATCTAACCTCTTCTTAAAAACCTCCAAGGAAGGAGAGCTTACCAACTCCTGAGGAAGCCTGTTCCACTGAGGAACCCCTCTAACTGTTAGAAAATTCTTCCTAATGTCTAGATGGAAACTCTTTTGATTTAATTTCAACCCGTTGGTTCTGATCCGACCTACTGGGGCAACAGAAAACAACTCGACACCATTCTCTATATGACAGCCCTTCAAGAACTTGAAAATGGTTTATCATATCACCTCTCAGTCTCCTCTTTAGGCTTAACATACCCAGCTCCTTCAACCTTTCCTCATAGGACTTGGTCTCCAGACCCCGACCCATCTTTGTTGCCCTCCTCTGGACACGTTCCAGCTTGTCTTCATCTTTCTTAAATTGCGGTGCCCAAAACTGAACACAGTATAGGTGAGGTCTAACCAGAGCAGAGTAAAGTGATACCATCACTTCGCGTGATCTGGACACTATGTGTGTGTGTGTGAGAGAGAGAGAGAGAGAGAGAGAGAGAGAGAGAGTATGTGAGGCAGAAAACTCCCATTGCGCGTGATGCAAAGTCCTCACATGGTTCCCTTACAAACAGGAGGACTTTTCAATGGGCAGATGGGCCCTTAGTCATCAAGGTAAGCTAGTGAAGTGATGTGCAAGGATTTGCTACAATTTTGCCGTGGCTTGCAAGTGTCAGGAGCTGAATCAACCATGCTGAAACAGTGGCAAATGCTACCATCTTAAAAAACAGCTCAAGTGGTAGATTCCCTGAGTATCTTAAAAAGAACCCCACAGAGCTTTCAATAAACTTTTGCAAACACTTCTAATAGAACCCCAACAGCCTTGTTTAAAAAATGAAAAGAAGATTGGGGAAGGAAAGCAGTCTTACCTTTTCGCCACTGGCCAGTTTTTCCACCCCAAATCATTTCTACTTTTCCCTCCATGGGATTCCAAATGGCAGGGAATAAGAAAACGGTCACATCCTCACACTGCTCTTTTTCCTCCAGTTGGCCCCTCTGGAGCTGCTTTTTATTCAAGGAAAATGACCCTCACCTATATATATTCTTCCAGTCTCTGACAGAATTCAATTAATATTCCAGAGGTGAATCAATGGCTAAAAAAACCAGAACAAATCTTTCATGTTCTAACAGCAGAGGGGGTTGAATTTTTTCAAATGTTGACTATACTTGATATATTTTTTTCCTGGGACAAAAAAAATAGGACAATTGTGCTCTTCTTGTTAATCAAACTGCTAAAGGGTTTTTTTTTTTTTTTTTGGGCTGTCAGCCCTGGCAAAAGAGAGAGAGAGAGAGAGAGAGAGAACGAGAGAGAGAAATTACTACCATGTTCAATACTCTTCTGCTGTTAAATAAGACAAAAGGGGTCAACAGATTAAATCAGTCGTGCTTAAATGGGAGAATTTTTCCCCCCCAAAGAAGCGTGGAAGATGAGACAATGCCACAATGTCGGGAAATTACAGACAAGCTGTCATGTAGATCCACGATAACAAACATAAAATTATGGCACCTAAGTACCTTCCACCTGGTTCCCACATGCATGTTATTGCTTATTGACTTTACATCCAGTGATGGCTTTCATGTGAGAATTGACCATTACAGATTAATCATAACAGAGTGAACATTAATATCACCTGATATATAAATCGGGCATTTGACTCAGAGACATTTTTTAAATAATTGCTGGCATTAACTTATGTGAGCAAGATGCTTCATGTCAACATAGGAGGACGGTACATCTGCTTTCTTTCTCACTCACGCACATGTATACACTTGGATTGTTCTGCGCTGGATGGTAATCAAATTCAACAAGAGAGATGAGCTAAGCATGAATGCAGCGCGCGCGCACATGCCAGCCCAGCCATGGGTGCAGATGCCATAACGGAGGGAAACTGTTCTCCCAACCTTGTTCCAAGAATCTTCGCTAGCTCTTCTGGTCTCCTCCATAAGTACTATGTGAGGACAGTCTGATAACCATGATGGGAGAACACTGCCAGTTCGACAATGGATAATGCAAGTGCAGATGACTGTGCATTACGGTTATTGATCAGCTGTTGAAAGGCAGAGGCTACATCTTGCGTTGGGGTAATCAGCTCGGCAGCAGCTTTTATCTCGGAAGATGCCATAAGGTCTCTCGCTCCTAGGAGCTCGGCTCCCGACAGCTGTCTGATGACTTGAAAAGAAAATAAATTGACAAGGCAATAGGCAGGGGCTTCATTCGCGCAGGCAAGATTCGGGGCTGTTTCAAAATTGTTGTCCCGGGGTTCTCATCCAGAGATAACTTGCAGCCACATGGAGAAGGCATGCTGGGATGTTTTGCACATACTCCCTGCTGGTTCTGTTGGGTCATTTACTATCATTTTATCACACACTTTAGTGTCTGTTTCTGGATTGTTTCCTTACTGCTTTTCCGACACAAATAGCTCCAAGCAGTTTTCAGCAATACCCTGTCTGTCACATATTCATCTCACCCTTTCTCCGAGAGCCAGTGTGGTGTAGTGGTTAAGAGCAGTGGTTAGGAGCGGTGGACCAATCTGGTGAACTGGGTTGGATTCCCCTCTCCTACACATGAAGACAGCTGGATGACCTTGGGCTAGCCACAGTTCTCTTAGAGCTCTCTCAGCCCCACCTACCTCACCGGGTATCTGTTGTGGGGAGGGGAAGGGAAGGTGATTGTAAGCCGGTTTGATTCTTCCTTAAGTGGTAGAGAAAACCAACTCTTCTTCTTCTGGCAGCATATATGGTTCTCCCTTCGCATTTTATCCTCACAACAACCCTGTGAGGTAGGTTTGGTTGGCTCAAGCTTCATGGCACAGTGCAGGCTGAACCCAGGTCCCGCAGTTTCTAGTCCAGCACACTACCCACTACTCCACATTGGCTCTCTCCAACATATTGTCCTATCAACCTAGCAGGAATGTAATGGATGATTAACCCCAGGCAGCTTTCTAACCCTAGAATAACTACTTGGTAAGGAAGATAGATCATGATGGGTAGCTACTTGGTAAGGCCGTTATCTCTGAGTATATAATACGGGCAAATATTTATTATAGTTTACTCACACATCTGCACCTGATACTAGGCATGCTTGTACAAACAGCAGTTTGGCTAACATCCTGATTGCATGTGGCGATCACGGAGCTCATAATGTCCTGGGTGGCATGGGTCACTTGCAAACATCTCAAGCTTTCTGTGTCTACGTGTACACATTCAGCTGCATCCATCAGCATTCGTGGCTTTCACCCCTGCCAGTTGTTTAAAGGAGGCCTACAATTGATCTAGTAACATAGAAGTAATAATTCCGGGGCCATGACCTGGATGGCCCAGGCTAGCCTAATCTCATCGGATCTCAGAAGCAAAGCAGGGTTGGCCCTGGTTAGTGCTTGGATGGGGGACCACCAAGGAATACCAGGGTCGCTATGCAGAGGAAGGCAATGGCAAACCACCTCTGTTAGTTTCTTGCCTTGAAAACCCAACTGGGTTGCCATTAGTTGGCTGCAACTTGACGGCATGTTACCCACACACAATAATTCGGGCGGCGGGGGGGGGGGGCTGTGTCCATTTGATATTTGAATTAGACAGCAACACTAACAGGTGACTATCTCTAGTGCAGCCTCCTGGAAGTCATAGTCCCCCAAACCCCGCACCATTAAGAAAGCGTTTACTGTAAAATTAATAAATTCCTTGTGTGTGCAAACAATGCAGACAAACTGTAAATGCACCCAAATGACCTCTGTCAGGGATAAGTTCTCTGGGTCAATCCCTGCTTCTAGGGAAAACCGGCACTTCCTGGGTAAATGATTGCATCATCATGAAGTGCTGTTATGATTGCCTTTACGTGGCTCAGTGGAAGAGCATCTGCTTGACACACAGAAGGTCCCAAGTTCAATCCCTGGGATCTCCAGTTAAATGGATCAGGTGGTACGTGATGTGAAGGACCTCTGCCTGAGACTCTGGAGAGCTGCTGCCAGTCTGAGTAGGCAATACTGTCCTGGACAGACCAAGGGTCTGATTCAGCATAAGGCAGCTTCATGTGTGTTCATGTGTATGTACTGGATGTTTTGCTCCCCCCCCCCCAAAAAGCTGAGGCTAGTAGAGCTGCAGTTCACCAGTGGAGTCAACATCTGGAGGAGGCTTCTGTTTCAGAAGAGAGGATGCTGAGTGATCCGTGCCCTTGAGTGACATGATCAAACTGTTTTTCTGGGGAGAATGATTTTCCCTACTGCATAGATGCTAAAGAAGGCCACACAGCAGAAAGAAACCAATCTTATTACAGCTACTGAGTAGTCTCAAAGCTGCCCAACCCTGTGCTTGAGCAGTGAGCAGTGAGGGCAGCATGAATAGATCTAGGCTTACCTCATGAGTAAGAAATGACAGCCAAAGTAAATTTGTTCACAGTGAAGTACTGAGTATATTTAGCTGCTTTTTGGTATAATCATTTTTACTTTTAGAGATGATGGACACTGTGGTAAGTTATCACATGATAAGCTGTTGCGTGTATCCATCTTTGACCTTGTTGTGGGTTGGTTGTTTAATATGAATCCCTTTTAACCCCTTCAATCTCCGATGGTTTCAGTAAGGGCCAAAGTACACATGATGATGGGAAATCATCCTCAAGTGGATCTCCTCTCCAGTAGTTTTTCAGTGTAAATACCAGTCATTGGGGTGGGATTCATAATGGTGCCATGGTGTGTGTGTGTGTGTGTGTGTGTGTGGGTAAGATATTTTAATTTTCCCCCTCAGCCAGTTTCCCAGCCTCCCCAGTTTGCACCACAAAAGAACTTCCAGGCACCATACGAATTAAAAAGGTAAAGGTAGCCCCCTGTGCAAGCACCAGGTCATTACTGACCCATGGGGTGACATCACATCACAACATTTGCTAGGCTGACTTTGCTGTTTACAGGGGTGGTTTGCCATTGCCTTCCCCATCTACACTTTACCCCCAGCAAGCTGGGTACTCATTTTACCGACCTCAGACAGATGGAAGGCTGAGTCTACCTTGAACTGGCTACCTGAACCGACTTCCGTTGGGATCGAACTTGTGAGCAGAGCTTTTGATTGCAGTACTGCAGCTTACCACTCTATCAGCTTGGGGGAAGGTGAGACTGAAATCCCAATGGCATATGATATGACTAATCCCCTGTGCTGCATTGCTCATCCAAATCTATATTTTATGCTCTTTACACTTAAAAACTACAGGAGATCTGATCCAGTCAATGACATCACTGGTTATTACACTAGGATTTCTGAATTTGTAAATATGCCTTGAAGGTTTTTTACTTACTGACCTCTCATTTCTAACAGTTAGAATTTTCTAATAGTTAGAGTGGTTCCTCAGTGAAACAGGCTTCCTCGGGAGGTGGTAAGCTCTCCTTCCCTGGAGGTTTTTAAGCAAAGGCTAGATGGCCATCTGTCAGCAATGCTGATTCTATGACCTTAGGCAGATGATGAGAGGGAGGGCATCTTAGCCATCTTCTGGGCACGGTGTGTGTGGGGGAGGTAGTTGTGAATTTCCTGCATTGTGCAGGGGGTTGGACTAGATGACCCTGGTGGTTCCTTCCAACTCTATGATTCTATGATTTGTTGATGCTTGTTTCTTTACTTTTTCTGCCTAAAAATAAACTAATGAAGGTGCTTAGAACAAATCGGCTTCATTTTACATCCAATTGAACTGTACTTTATTGTCATAACAGTACTATAGTTCCATGGCTCAATAGCAATGCAAACAAGCAATTCAATTTTTAAGCATAGTTAAATTGTGGAACTCCCTGCCCCAGGATGTGGTGATGGCTGCCAACTTGGAAGGCTTTAAGAGGGGAGTGGACATGTTCATGGAGGAGAGGGCTATTCATGACTACTAGTCAAAATGGATACTAGTTTTGATGCATACCTATTCTCTCCAGGATCAGAGGAGCATGACTGTTATATTAGGTGCTGTGGAACACAGGCAGGATGGTGCTGCTGCAGTCGTCTTGTTTGTGGGCTTCCTAGAAGCATCTGGTTGACCACTGTGTGAACAGACTGCTGGACTTGATGGACCTTGGTCTGATCCAGCATGGCCTTTCTTATGTTCTATGGTAAGATTCATTAATGCTGTGGTTGTACTTTTTAATGAAACCAAAATTTTGGAAAGTAGGCTGACGGACTCCTTGAAAATTGTTGTCAAGTATGAACACATCTTGTCACACCAAAGTATGGTAGGTGTGAAAGTCACAAGATTTAACAAAAGAACATATGCCCAGACCAGTTTTTCCAAGAGCTTAAAAATAAAGCCATCTGCTGAATGTTTTCCTTGTGAGATGCAATAGACTGTCACTTACAGGTATTTCTATTTCCGTAGCTGGAAATAAGGATGCTCGGTTGATCTGTATCTGTCTCAGATAGTGTCAGGGTTGAACATCAATCCCTTCTGCTTTCAAGTCAGTCAATTGAAATTCAAGGCTATTCATTTGGAGTGGCCTGTTTAGTTACATGTATCAGCCCCCAGATATAGGCTGGGCATTTTCTTTATTTATGCTTGGGTTTTATGGTCCAGTGTAACCAGACAATGGTCCCGGGCCTGCCCAACATACCATGACATCTGAGTAACACCTCAGTTGTGCCAGGCACAGCCGTCTTCCTCCAATTTGAAAATAATGTTGCCGTCATATGGCAGTGTACCGATTGTTCACAGGTCCTCCTAAAAGAGATAAAGTAGGATTGCCAGCCTCCAGGTACGAACTGGAGATCTCCTGCTATTACAACTGATCTCCAGCCAATAAAGATCAGTTCACCTGGAGAAAATGGCCGCTTTGGCAATTGGACTCTATGGCATTGAAGTCCCTCCCAAACCCCACCCTCCTCAGGCTCCGCCCCAAAAACCTCCTGCTGGTGGTAAAGAGGGACCTGGCAACCCTAGGGATAAAGTGATAGTAGTGAGCAGTAAGAATAACCAGGTCATCAAAGTGGAAACCCAGCAAGAGAATTCACACATACAATAAAAAGGGCTTTCGCCTTTAAATTGGATTAAAGATTAACCTGTTTGATCGGTCTCAAAGGGGAATCCATCGAATACATGCGGACGCTTCCTCCATTATAACTGCAGGGAAGGAGCGGAGCTTAGCCCTGCTTTCAAAATCGTGTGGGGCAGCTTGGCGGCCCCCGTTCTATCTCCTCTCGCTCCCCCCCTTTCCTTGCTGAGCCATGCTATAGCGTTAACTGAGTGGCTCAGTAGGAAAAGGGAAAATGACGGGAAAGGGTTTCAGGGCTTTGGGGGGTATAAGTGGGATCATTGTTGCATCTGTGCTTTTGAGCGGGAGCAGTGAGGAAAAGGGGAAGAGCAACAGGACGGCAAGAGCCGTGAGCAGTGTGAGAATGGGATTGTGTGGATGCCGTTCCTGCACCACTTGCTGCTTCTGCCACAGTGGGGGCAAGTTTTCACACCCCCATATTGTGTTCCATTGGTGTTTTATATGTTTCTGTTTTGGGGATCTGTATGCAGAAAGAATGAATAAATAATAGCATCTATAATACTTCTCTAGAGTGACCATCATCTCAGTAATCCTTACAACAACCCCAAATTGTACCATGTTAAGTATTGTAAGCTACATTTGATCTTCACTGAGATGTTATTAATAGGGATGCACAAATTGATAGCTTTATTGTTCATGCATATTCAGGGAGGTTGTTTGTGTTCTGCCTATGTTCTTTGGCAAATTTTCCATTTTTGTTTGTTTCTTTTGTGCCATTTATATGCCGGTTTTACCCAACTGATGCAAAAGCTGTTGACCGTTTTAAAGAAATATATCACATGTTATAGTTCATATGGTTGGGGAAAAGTACAACCCCAGAATCACCTCAAGTGTGGAAAAACCATAAAAGAAACTTGAACTTTCAAACTTAGCCAGGGTTATAAATTCTGTAACAACTATAACCTTGATTTTTTTTTTGTGTGGTGACATTTTTGCCTGTTTTATGGATTGTCACTTTATGAGGTGGTATTACCATTTTTATTGTTTTGTTATATTTTCTATGAAACATTTTTATTGTTAACTGCTTCAGGATCCTTGGCTGAGAGGAAGCGTTTAAATCTGAGAAATAAAAGAGTAATTTCAATATTGCAGATGTGGGACTGAGACAGAGAAAGAAAGATTTGCCGGAAGCCCCCTTGAAAGTTCATCGCTGAGGGGAGATTTGAACTGGAGGCTTCTGGTTCACAGTTTGGGCACTTAGATGTCATGCTACTCTGCATTTGATTGTGACTTTAGCATGGGGCTTTGGGAATCTGAGCCGTTAAAATGATATATGCATATGCATCATTTCCTTTTCCGATGCTTGAACACCTTTGGCCAAACTACATAGGACTTCTGAATTCCATTACTGGAATCTGGATGTATTTCTTGGCCCCATAAGGCAGCCCAGAGCATCCAAATATGGAGTAGGACTGTGGTGCTGGAGAAAAGTTTCCATTAAAAAAAAAAAATCCATTGTGCAGTTTCTGCAATTAAAAAAATTGCCCCTTTGGACTGCTGTAAACACTAGTGGGAAGAAGAGATGTACGATCACTTAGCTTTTGTCATGAATAGGTTTAAAACTGTCCCAGACGGCCATTTTCAACTGGGGATAAAGAAGAGTGAGAAGAGTGCACCCTCCGTCCCCCAATGCTGTGGCTTTAACAGCCCCTCCCATGTCTGTTTTATGGGACAGAGATAAATGGGTCACAATATACATCCAGAAGTGGGGACTTGCCTTAAAGCAAGAGATAGTTGCAAAGCTATTGGCTGATACTGATCCAAATGTAACCCTCGCTGTTGGAAAAAAATTTTTATTTGTGGCTTTTAATTATACTTTTTACTAACTGTACACCTTCGATGTTGTGTTTTGTATTTCTGTAGGTTTGGTTACTTCTGTTGTGTTTGTTTTTAAGGGACAAATAATACACTTGAAGTTCTAGTCCTAGGCTGTTACCACACTAGGTATTCTCAGCGATGTATTAAGAGTTTGAAAATGTTATAAAAAACATCGCTTTAAAAGGGTTTGATGCCACGGCTAGAAAATGGTTGGAAGACCTCTTCACAGCTAAAGGGGCCAAACAAAGTGCGAACAGTATTTTTTATAACAGTTTCAAACTCTTAATACATCGATGGGAATACCTAGTGCGGTAACAGCCCTAGATTTCTAGTGTCATATGTCGTTTGGTCATTCCTGTCACTGCTGTTGGGGACATCTAGAAACCTGCCTGTTGCTGTAGCCAGAAGAAAAGTGTGGCTGAATGGAACATTAATGCAAAGGTCAAGAGTTCCCTAAAGCCCTGTAAGTAGTACTGATGACAATTCTTAAAGCTATGGGCAGAGCCTCTGGAAATACTGCTTATATCTTTCCCGAACCCTTATTCCTGTTAAGTAGATTGTCTCAGGAGATGGCAAATGACAGTAGACAGTTCATACAGGAGTTTCTCAATGACTGTTATCAGTGTGATCCATTCTGCAGATTTTGACCTGCCGTTGATGCCTATCAGGACTACTGCACTTCTGTCATTACCATGCAGTGCCTTCCTTGACGCGTATTAGCACTAATGCATAATGAAGGCATGGATGAAGTTGCTAAGTCTCATGATGAATGCAAGTGAGAAATAGTAGAGGCAAAGGACAT
Organism: Euleptes europaea; assembly: GCF_029931775.1. Taxonomy (NCBI): domain Eukaryota; kingdom Metazoa; phylum Chordata; class Lepidosauria; order Squamata; family Sphaerodactylidae; genus Euleptes; species Euleptes europaea. The sequence goes on from NC_079322.1 coordinate 62,453,614, forward strand.
TCCTCTAGTGTAGAGCAACTTCCTTCGCATTTATCACACAGGACCTCTAGTAGGAGAATTTACAGTTGATCTTAATTCTCTGACAATACAGAGGATCACTGAGAGGCAATCTCAGTCGAGCCTGCTTTTGTATTTTCCATGGTGGTAATTTTCATGGAAATTCTGTATCGTCTATATTTTCTGCTTCCTACCTTGCTTTAACAGTACTCACACTTGATGTACCCTGAACTACAAGACTTTCTTAGCATCACCTGCAAATGCCCTAAATTGGCCCACTCCCTATCTACAGAATGCTTTATTCCTTCATCTCAACCTGGTAAATAACACATGAAAGCAATCACAAAGTAAATGCAAACCATAAGGATTTCTGCTGTCCAGTTTTTTTTTCCTGTGAGCAAATAACTTTGATGACTTGACATTTTCAGACTCTTTCATTGGAGGGCTCTAGCAAAACCCTTTGTAATGATCCACCAAGCCAGAAGTTACACGTTTATAAATAACTGCATGATCCTATGAGAAATACAGTAAGGCCATTTCTGTTTGGTAATTAGCAGCGCGTTCCAGGCTGAATTGCCCCGCATATTTTTTTGAGTTTTTCACGCTGAACCGTCACTCAGGAAGTGACTGCAAAGCTGGCGCATACCTGCTTCGCATTTCTTAAGAGCCCCTTTAACGCGACCTCTTGTGTTTGCTCCGCCCTTGCCGCAAAGAATCCCCTCAAGGAAGTATGCAAAATAACAGCAGCATGTTAGCTATGCACACGGCAGTTGCTAATGGCTATGCAAACAGGAACAAGGGAGCAGGCGAGTGGGATGGGGTGGGGGTAGAATTTCTCCGTTTGCATCGGGACCATGAATAGATATTTTAAAGGTCACATTTTTAAAAAGAGCTTTGAGCGAGCATCAAAATTGACCCTGCATAAATGGCCTAAGAGTGCTATCATGAAGACACAAAAATAACTACCCCTTTCCAATGTGGGTACGCTTAGACAGGGATGTGACCATTTGGGGGCAGGATTTAGTGCCTCAGTGTCACTGCGTGATGGACCACTTCAGTGGGCGCTACTTCTCCTAGCATATAGGGCAAGCTGCTCCTGTTCGATTTTTGCCTCCTCCTGTAGCTATTAAGTGGCAGAGGAGCCCAGCCATAGCAAAGTTAGCAACCTTATTAGCAGAAGTTTGTCGCCAGCTTTCTCTCCCTGGTACCCTGGGCTTAGTTTGGATCCATTTAGCATTGTGCTGTTCACTCTAATGCCTGCTGACATGTTTCATTCTGGAATGCATTGGCAGTTGGCACTTCTGCCGGGGAGCAGAATGAGATTTGAGCCCTCACAAAGCATTGGTGGTAATGTATGCGACGCCTGTGCCAAAGTGGAGTCTATCGGTTGTAGAAATGGCTTTGATACCTTAGAAGCAGAGCGAGCTGCCAAAATTCCTGTAACAATGAAATATCATTTGAAAGATGTTGGGCTGTGTCTCTCCCCCCGCCCCCCCTACCGTTCCCCAAAGCCCTGTAAGTACAAGGAGCCCTTAATGAGCAACTGAAGATCATTATGTATGCAGGTGCCAAATGACAATGACAAGGATTTTAAATCAATCTGGCCCCATTATGCACTCACCTGCCAGCAGTGAGTGGCTCACCCCTTTTTATTGCGAGCTGCCAAATGTCACGGGGGTCAGACCTGTTAGCGCAGCATTTGGGGGGGGGGGGCATTTCCTAATCAACCTTTCACAGAAATTATGACCTCTTTTGTTTCCCCGCTGACTGAGCCACTTTAGCTGTCACCCGCTCTTTGTCAAGGGTCTGTCCTCCCATTAAGCCTATGAGTATTTCTCTCATTAACATCAAAGGGGAGCGGCTATTAGCGTTGAGCCGAAAGTAAGATCGGCATCCAGGGTGCTTTAAAAAAAAAAAAGGTAAAGGTCCCCTGTGCAAGCACTGGGTCATTCTTGACCCATGGGGTGATGTCACATCCTGATGTTTACTAGGCAGACTTTGTTTACGGGGTGGTTTGCCAGGGCCTTCCACAGTCACCTTCCCTTTACCCCCAGCAAGCTGGGTATTCATTTTACCGACTTCGGAAGGATGGAAGGCTGAGTCAACCTTGAGCCGGCTACCTGAAACCGACTTCTGTTGGGATCGAACTCAGGTCATGAGCAGAGCTTGGACTGCAGTACTGCAGCTTACCACTCTGCGCCACGGGGCTCTTCTAGGGTTCTTTAGGGTAGTGGTTTTCCAACTGCCCATTGGGGAACCTGAGAGGGGCAACGCTCCCCCCAATGTCCCCCACTATGAATCGTCTCCCTGCAGTGAGCAGCTACAGGGAGGCACTGGGTGTGTGTTCTACTGAACTGAATTCTCCATCCATGTGGGGTAGTGGCAGTCCAGTAAGCCTGGACAGCATCTTGCATGTTGACTGAAGAAGCATGCCGCAGTACCATTTGCAACATGCAGGCCATGACAGCTTGATGTTCCCCTGGAGCAGAAAGTGTTGGAGGTGAAGGATTTTCCGTTGTCCCTTATCCTCAGACTTCAGAGGGGGCCTACAGAGACTCAGAGAGGTAGATCGGTCTGGACCTGTCCATCCCTTCCTTTCTACCTTCCGGCTGACACCTTCTCTCTTTCTCTCTCTCTGTACTCATCTTGCAACCACGAGAGCAGGACATGCTTTCCTGCATCTCCATCCATCCTGTTTTAGCGCGTTAGGTTAGAATGCTGTGTCTCTATCCTGACTAGGATGGAGTGCCGTTTAATAAGGGACTCCTTAGTTGGCTAAGTAAAAAGGCTCCATGTGAACTTCATTTCCTCAAAGGCAGCGACCTAATGTGATTCCGCTGTGCTCTGTGCACCCTGCAAATTCTATCGGAAAGTCTGACACTGTTAATCTAGAGTGTGGGGGAAAAGTGCTGGGCAGAGACACTCAGACCAGGACAGAATTGGGAGAGTGGGCCCACACCCACTCGGAGGGAATCATTTGCTCTTTTGACTGGATCTTGTTTTCACCTGTGTTTTGCAATGTAATGTCTCCCTTTGCCATTGCTGTCTTCCCCCGACCTGCCACCCTCCTTCTGTGTGTAGCTGTGTGTGTTTATATCCATCTGTGCACTGAGCGTAACATTTCCTGCATCTGAAATAGGCACTGGTTCACAAACACTTATGAAGAAAAGGGGGAAGAAGAAGAGTTGGTGTTTATATGCCGATTTTCTCTACCGCTTAAGAAGAATCAAAGCGGCTTACAATCACCTTCCCTTCCCCTCCCCACAACAGTTACCCTGTGAGGCAGGTGGGGCTGAGAGAGTGTGACTAGCCCAAGGTCAGGTGGCTTCAGATGTAGGAGTGGGGAAACAAACCCAGTTCACCAGATTAGCCTCTGCTAATCTCCATGGGGAATCAAACCTAGTTCTCCAGATCAGAGTCCACCACTCCAAACCACCTCTCTTAGCCACTCTACCACACTGGCTCTCCGAAGCAAAACAGTCGGTACAAGGGGAACGATACTTTAATAAGTTTTGTAACCCCAACACGTTTCGCGTAACACTTCTTCAGGGGGAATCTTTCAGATTCTACTTTATTGCTTGCACGGCACGCTGAAGGAGAATCTGAAAGATTCCCCCTGAAGAAGTTTTACGCAAAATGTGTTGGGGTTACAAAACTTATTAAAGTATCATTTCCCTTGTACCAATTGTTTCTTCACAAAAGCTTATGCCACAATAACTGCACCAGTCTTAAGACTGCACTACCAGACTTTTGTTATTTTGGCAGCAGCAGACTCACACAGCTAGCGTGGTATAGTGATTAAGAGCGGTGGTTTGGAGATGTGGAGTCTGATCTGGAGAACCGGGTTTGATTCCCCACTCCTCCACATGAGCAGCAGAGGCTAATCTGGTGAACTGGATTTGTTTCCCCACTGCTACACATGAAGCCAGCTCGGTGACCTTGGGCTAGTCACAGCTCTTAGAGCCCCACCTACCTCACAGGGTGCCTGTTGTGGTGAGGGGAAGGGAAGGTGATTGGAAGCCAGTTTGATTTTCCCTTAAGTGGTAGAGAAAGTCGGCATATAAAAACCAACTCTTCTTCTATATCTCTGGAACTTCACTTGTGGTGGTGAGACTGCCTCCACAGAAGACCCTTAATTAATGTTTGTTTGATATTTCGACATCTGGGCAATGGCACTATGCAAGTTCATGTCCAAAGAATGCTTTTCTAGAGCAAAGCCCCTCTGAGAAATGTCCCTGTTCAGCCCTGGGGGTGGGGGGGTGTCCATGGCTCTGACGTTGTGAATTAACTCAAGTTCAGCAATCTTGCGCTGTAATTTCCCCTTGAAACCTATTTGTTTGAGGACTGCCACTCTTGGGTCAGCAGTGGAATGACCCGGAAGATTAAAATGTTCTCCCACTGTTTTTTTGAGTGTTGCAGTTTTCAATGTTGGATTTATGTCCATTTATGCTTTTGTGTAGGGACTGACCTGTTTGTCTGATGTACAGTGCGGACGGGCATTGCTGACATTTGATGGCATATATAATGTAGGAAGTTGAACAAGTGAATGAGCCTGAGATGGTATGGCAGGTGTTGTTGGGTCCAGTTATTGGGTTGTCAGAATGGATATGGGGACAGAGCTGGCATCTTGGTTTGTTGCTGGCCCTGGTCCCAGAGTTGTTAACCATGTTAGGAAGGGAGATGGCGGGGACAGAACTTGGGATCCTCTGCATGCCAAACTGATACTCTACCACTGAGCCACAGCCCCTCCATTGAGCCTCTTCTGGACCAAGACAGTAGCAACATGGGCCTGCAGCTTCCTCTTATTTGCTGGCCTCTGTCTATTTGACTTCCCAGCAGCCACTTAATTGAGTTGTATGCTGCCATTTCCTTGCTTTTCCATTGTCAATCTTTTTTTTGCCTGTTTGGACGGGTCTTCTTCTGTCTGCACTGTGCCTAGCTCCACAAGGGCAACTAATATATGTATTAGGTCAGTGTAGGGTAACCAGTGCCCCAGATTATTACCGGCACTGTATTGAAAATCATCAGGCTGCTGAAGGAAAGATGGAGGCAACAGCCAGGCACCCTTCCATTATGCCTGGACCAAATCCAGCTGACAGCTCTTCTCTCTCTGGTTCCTTTTAATGAGGCCATCAGAGAAGGGCCACGGCAGACAAGCACCTTTCCGCCGTGCCTTAATCCTGCTCAACTGGGAATTGCCTGTCCATGAACCATTTTGTGGCGAACATCAGCAGTAATTTTTATTAGATTTTGATGCCTTTGAGCTGCTGAAAACATGCCAGAAAAAAACATGTCTGATAACTATGCAGCTGCGGTTGGACTGTGGTTAAGAATGATTAAAAAGCTGACACAGATATTAAAGGATGCATCCTCCTTACCAACAACGATCATGCACCTAGTGATGTATTTCAGTAGTTTCTCCTATTCCCAGTGATCAACAAACCATACTGTTAGAATGTAACAAAGCAATGTAATATCACTATAGGCTTGTATCTCATTTCTCAGGCAATCTGTGTAGTAAGTGCAGTGTGGTGTAGAGGTTAAGGTGTTGGACTAGGATCTCGGAAACCCAGGTTTAAATGCCCACTATGCCATTGAAACTTGCTGTGTAGGGTTGCCAACCTCCAGGTACTAGCTGGAGATCTCCTGTTATCACAACTGATCTCCAGCCTATAGAGATCAATTCACCTGGATAAAATGGCCGCTTTGGCAATTGGACTCTATGGCGTTGAAGTCCCTCCCCTCCCCTAACACTGCCCTCATCAGGCTCTGCCCCCAAAATCTCCCGCTGGTGGCGAAGAGGGACCTGGCAACCCTATTGCTGGGTGACCTTGGGCCCATCACCCATACTCAGACTCAACCTTAGCAAATATTTGGTTGGGAGACCTCCAAGGAATATCAGGGTCAGGACTCAGAGGCAGAGAATGGCAAACCACCTCTGAATGTCTCTTGCCTTGAAAACCCTATGAGGTTGCCATAAGTCAATTGAGACCTGATGGCAAAAAATAAATAAATTGCTAATAACAAAATGAGATGTCAACCTGTACAGAGTGATTGGCTAAATTAATTTCTTTAAGGTTTCTTATTATTTCTATTCTAAGAGCTGATTCATGTGTAAGATTGTGGATTAGAAGCCACTTGCTTGTGGATTTTTCCAGTGCTGCTCTGGATACGTTTATGAAGAAACCATGTGGGAATGGATGGCCAATGACATGGTTTCCTCTCACCTAGCCAGTAGGAACCCCAATATTCTCATGGGAAGCATCCACACTATTGGCCCTACCTCTGTGGTTCTTTCATGTACATATTTCTGGAGAGACATGGAAAGAAAGGCTCCCACTTTGGCAGTTGGTCGGTATTAGTTGGCTCTTAGTTTTAGCTTATTTTTGGTGGGGAATTATTTTAAACTCTGTATATGGTACAACAATTTTTTCTGATCTTTCAGGAACTGCCCTGATCAGAGAAACCATACCAGGTGGGGGAGTGATAACAACAACAACAACTGTGTGCTGTGAAGTCACAGCTGACTCATAGTGACTACTGGACCATGGGGTTTTCAAGGCAAGAGATGAGCAGGGGTGAGGTTGCCATTGCCTTCCTCTGCATAGTAACATGAGTGGTTTCCCATCCAGCTACTAACTTTGGTCACTCTTGCTTAGCTTCCAAGTTCTGATGAGATCAAACTAGTCAGGGGTATTCAGCCTGCTGAGGTTGTGATGCACCACATTAAATTCCCCTTGGAATGGCTCAGTGGACAAGTTTTGGTCATGCTCAATTGATCACCATATCTAGAATCATGAGGGAGTTATACCTTTGCTCAGACGATTAGTTGATTGGCCTTTCCCTGTAGTGTATGACTTATTTTCTTGAGTCTCCTGGGCCTATTTTCTCTGCAAGTACCTTTCCACAATGTGCTGGTTCTCTGCTGAACTGGATCAAGTGTATTGGTTTATGGTGATCTGGTGTTAGATGGATCATTACTTCCTTATTACACTATATAGTATTTGATTTCCTTCTAAATATATGGTTTCATGATTCGTTTGACTCTCAGACACATCCGCCCTACATATCTACTTTCCCCCAAGTGTCTCCCCTAGTGTCTTCCATGCTCTGTAGCTCAGATATTGCCGGGTATTTCCTGCAGCCTCTAGCCAGTTTTTTTTTAAAGGCATTACTAGCATCCGGAGTTAATACTTTCCCAAATTCTAGGCATGGAACTATACTGGATCTTGGCTGTCGGTCTAGTCTGGATATTTTGTTATCTCTTCCATTGGGGAGACTAGTCAATCACTCCTTTGGTATTGCTGCCAGAGTCACACCATTGTTCTTAGCCTCAGAGGGCAATAAATCCTTTGGAGTTTTTGTGGTCAAGCCATTGGGAGGCGGGAATGCTTGATCTACCCTACTAGTCAAGATTTCTAATAGTTCCCAAATAGCTATTATTAATTGGATGGTTTTAAAAGTCTGGAGGATAAAAAGAGAAAACAGATGATGAGCAAAGAGCCAAACGATGCAGACATTATTTGAAAGGAAGAGGAGGATTAATAAGACTCAAAAGTGATTCCCCTGATAAAACAAAGCTCCAGGTTTCTTTTTCCTGGGTACGGTGTATGTGCGTGTGCTAAATCAGTTGTGGGAATCTTTATTTAAGAGATGAATGTGTGCATAATATGATCCATGGATATTCACATAAAACTCTTGGCTGCTCATGCTAAAGCCCCAAGATGATTGCACAAATCAGTACTGATCAAGCTCATGAAGTATGTTCAGATCCCTGTTTCTGCCAGGATGATTAGTCATGAGTGCGGACTAAGATTGGAGACTTCCCAGAAACTGATGGGAATCATTTTCCTTGAGCTCCTGCAACTCTTTAGTCCTGTTTATATGATCTGAGTGTAGAGGCAAAGTGTGGAGAGAAGAAGAAGGAAAAAAAGAAGAGTTGGCTTGTATATGCTGACTTTCTCTACCTTTTAAGGAGAACCAAACAGGTTTACAAGCTCCTTCCCTTAGTCTCCCCACAACAGACACCTTGTGAGATAGGTGAGGCTGAGAGGGTTCAGAGAGAACTGTGACTAGCCCAGGTCACCCAGCAGGCTTCATGTGTAGGAGTGGGGAAACCAACCTGGTTCACCAGATTAGAGTCCTCTGCTCATGTGAAGGAGTGGGGAATCAAACCTGGTTCTCCAGATCAGAGTCCACCATTCTTAGCCACTACACCACGCTGGGAGATGGGACTTCTGAAGCCAGCCCCCTTAATTACATGAAATCCAGCCTAATGCTAATAAAGATACCATGACTGAAGAGAGAGACTGCGTGTGCACAGTATCCGCATATGTACACTCTGTGCAAATTTGATGAAAGCATGTAAGTGGGGGAGGGGGGCAGTCCAGTGGACATGATCCTGCTACTCCCTCCGCACATGTTGCCTTTATGCACTGATGGTCTAAAACGCATGGTCAGTTAGCCCAGTTCCAGCCCCGATCCAGCCCCGTTCTCTCCCAGTTTCACCCAGGATCAAATCTTCGCAAACGGACGGTACCTTATTTACTCTTCTTTCAGCCCTGTATCGAAGTGAAATGAACCCGCCTTTCCCCATTCCTCTTCTGGGAGAAACAGAAATAGAAATAGGGGAAACACAGATGATTGGCATCACTTATAGCCAATCACGAGGCAGTTTGTGAAGAGGCAGGAATTCAAATGCTTCCTGCCTGCTGCTACTTGGGAGCTTTTTCTGAGAAAAAGAAAGTCTTTTTTAAAATGAGGCTTCGATTCCCCCCCTTCTTTCAGGTAGCTCCGTTTTTTGTTTTTTTAGTTCTTAAAATGCTTTTAAAATTACAAGTGGTCAATTCGAAAGGCCCAATCACCAGGAGCTGGGGGGGGGGGGAGGGCTTACTCAGCAGGAACCCGCATTTTCTGTTTACATGGATCCACTTGCACATAGTTTAGTCCCTGCTCATTCCAGGTAATGTGGGTTCATTTGATCCTGGGTGGAACGGGGATGGAACTGGGCTGGAACTGTGCTAAGTGACCATGCGTTTTAGACCTAGGTCTCCCATACAGGGTTTTTGGGAAACCATAGGCCTTCTTCGATTCTGGAGGCTTTATTGACTCCTGGCCTTGTTCTACCCTGCCCAGCTGTCAGCTAGGCTCTCTGTCGACCCCGGGTAAAAACAAGGTGGTTCCCCGCACAAACAAAATGGAGTTTTTTGTGCACTCCGTCCCTCCCCGTTTGCACTCGGTCCCCCGCCCGGCATCTGCACCTCAATGAAGACCCGCCCGAGTAATCGCTGATCTGATACCAGGTCCCGCGGAACAATGCCGGGAGCTCGGTAAGATCAGCCAGTTATTGCACGCGTTAATTTCCTGTATGCGTTGTCTTAAGTTGTTACCGGCAGTTAACTTCTGTAGTGTTTCTTTGTATCAAAAAACCTACTCAGTCCCATTGTATTTACCCTATATATGTACCGACATTTCCCCTGCCTGTATTCTAGCCTTAAGTTTCTATGACTTGCTGAACTCGCTGACTTTCTGAATAAAACCTTTAACTCGCTGCAACGTCTGGAGTGAAGTTCCCTTTTGCAAGAAACGCAATGTGTTACTGAGGTCTTGCACCAGGAGTGACTGGTCCCTCTCCTTGCCTATCCCTATCTAAATCTCTCCTTTCTGCTAGCAGACTGAAACTTTGCTGTCACAAGCAGCACGTGAGTCCGGATTGTCTCCATTTCAGACTGTAGGATGGAGAGTTATAGGACTAAATGCTTCTCTGTAAGAGAAAACGGACTACACTTGGTCAACTAACATGCTAGGGAGAAGGCTAGGCTGTAACTTTTCTCTCTCCCTTCTAGTTTTTCTGTGTGGGAAATGTATTTGCAGGGTGTAAGACAACTCCCACCTGCAGTCTGAATTATTTGGTACAGTTTAAATAAAGGCCTGCCACCTCATCTGTTGTTTGTATGAACCCGGCTTGTGTTCAGGCAGTGGCGCCCCTACTGTGCCCAAGAGCATGGCTAAGATTGCCAGCTCCAGGTGGGGAAATACCTGGATATTTTGGGGGTGGAGCCTTAGGAGGGGGGGTTGAAGGGGGAGGGACTTCAATGCCATAGAATCCACTTTCCAAAGTGGCCATTTTCTCCAGGGGAACTGATCTCTGTTGCCTAGAGATCAGTTATAATAGTGGGAGATCTCCAGCCACCACCTGGAGCTTGGCAACCCTAAACATGGCTCATCTTTCTGTACTTGCCTGCTCCTACTTAGCATCTTGACTCAACCAGCCTTTGCTTGGTTCTTTGATCTCATCAGTATTTTCTCTTGCTTCTCCCATCACATCTGCCAAGACAGCCTTCTGAGAACTGATCCTCCTTGCCTTATGATCTTACCCCTTATGATCTTACCTTGCCCCTCAACCATATTCCTTGGCCTAGAAAAAGGTCCGTTTTTGAAAGCAAGTCAAAAGTACTCCTGCCCTCTTCCCGACAGGCCCTGACTTCGCAGAGGGGCCACAAGCCCCCTCCAAAGTGCAGCGATATCATGGCAACACGCAGGCTACCACATTTAGTTCACATTACAAGAATATCACCATCTTTCACCTTGCGATGATGTGGGCGAGAGTGCATCGTGAGAGACCGCAGTCCCTGGGCAAGCTCTGCAGAAACATCAACAAGAAAACAGAAGCCGCCGCTGACATCAAATCAAAAGTAATGAATTGCAAAGTTTAATTTGGGTTTCTAGCAACTGCACAGAGTTTAATTAGTGTGTGACTGAAGGGGGAATTTAAAGAGACACATGCTGTCAAAAGCGATTCCTGTCAGACATAGGGTACAGTGTAACACAGCATAATTTTGTTGTCTGTGCCATATTGAGTGCATGCCAAGGATACAGATGTGCTTCAAAATCTTGCTTTGGTTCTCCCCCCCCCCCCCACATGTGGCTTAGAAGTTCTCTGGTGAGGACCTTTGGAAGTAGTCCATAAACATGTTAACAAGTTGCCCCTGATTTCAGATATTCTGGGAGAAAAATGAGCTAAAATGAGCTAAAGGAGTAAAAAAAACCCCACACTCTGAAAATAGATGGCATTTCCCCAGGAATTATTATTCAGTCCTTTGCATGGCAACCTGAATTCCATTAACTTTTGAATAGGGGAGGGGGCTGTGGCTCAGTGGTTGAGCATCTGCTTGGCATGCAAAAGGTCCCAGGTTCAATCCCCGGCCTCTCCAGTTAAAGGGACCAGGCAAGTAGGTGATGTGAAAGGCCTCAGCCTGAGACCCTGGAGAGCAGCTGCCGGTCTAAGTAGACAACACAGACTTTGATGGACCAAGGGTCTGATTCAGTAAAAGGCAGCTTCGTGTTTTCGTGTGTTCAATATGGGGCTCTGCAGAAATGAACTACTGGTATTCGCCAAGGAAACTGTGTTCAGGAATCACTTATGGGTACCAGTCAGTAATACTCTCATCATGGCTGAGGAATCGCTGTGGCAACTGTATCTTCCATTGTCCCCAGCAGAACCAACTTCCATGAATCCTGTTTAGATTCAGAGAGTCAGTGATGTTGAATGTGCTGTGCACAGTCAGTGAATAGCATGAGCTATTGGCTCTAATTAATTCCTGAGCCCTTCTGATCCTTTTACTCCGAAACACTGATTACTACTCAAGGTAGTTGCTGTGATGGATGTTTTGTTGACGCACCAGAGCAACAGCTGGAGGGCCTTAAACCAAATCTTCCACTTTGAGGCATATTATCTGGCCCACCGATAATCAACCAAGATGCAAACGGGAGGTCTGGAGGAGACATGGCTGTGTTAAGAGGATTTGGTAGCAGGTCAACTAATGGGTAGAACACTCTTGCTTCTCCCATCACTTGCTCAAGGTGCTTTTTGCCCAAAATAGTTGCTGAGTACACTGGGTTGTGTAATACTTGATTCTGAACACATGAACATATGAAGTTGCCTCATACTGAATCAGACCCTTGGTCCATCAAAGTCAGTATTGTCTAGCAGCGGCTCTCCAGGGTCCCAGGCAGAGGTCTTTCACAGCACCTACTTGTCTAGTCCCTTTAACTGGAGATGCTGGGGATTGAACCTGGGACCTTCTGCATGCCGAGCAGATGCTCTACCACTGAGCCACGGCCCCTCAGCCATATTCCTTGGCCTAGAAGAAGGCCCATTTTTGACAGCAAGAAAAGTACTCCTGCCCTCTTCCTGACAGGTCATTCTTTTATTTTGTATGACTTGGATCTGAACAAAGGACATGCACACATGGGACATAAAAACTCTTGATTTTGTCAGAGCAATTCTTACCAAAAAGAGACAAACAGTTCATGAACTTAAAGCAGAGCTAGTCATTTTCACAGTAGGGACAGCACCGACTAAAGCCAGCGAAGTTTTAATTGTGCCTATGATTTTCCCCACGTCATGTGTGTTTCTTCTTTGCTTTTCAGTCATTACCTCAAAACTGATTCCAACTTTCATTTCATCACTAAGTTGATATACCAGCAGTTTTGTAAACTCAGTTGTTGTGGCTGGGAAAAAGGGCCTATTTTTTTCGTCATTGGTAGTACTGGCTTGCCTCCTTGGTCGGAGCTCCTATCAGTCTACTTGGTCCTGATTACTCACTTGTTTGCTAGACTGTCCTCTTGCATTTCAGCTCAGCTACTTACTGGCATGATTGGTACCTGCATGCTTCCAACCTCTTGGCATTGATGGAGGTGGTTTTTCCTCCCCTTCATTGGGCGTCTGCAAACAGCTTATCTGGGCACAGAAATCTGTTTCCACATAAAGACGGCAAGGGTTTGTAGCAAATCCACACAGCTAGTGGTTTGCATTACAATTGAGTTTCAATTTGACCTGAGCATCTGATAACTAATGCCAATACTAGTAATGTAATGTAGGGTATTCAGAGGTGGGTTTTGAATGCAGAATTGATTTCAGGAGCCCTTTGTTTTATTCTGCGTGACAAGATTCTTTTCTAACAAATGAAAGTCTAAACATCTACGCTTGTTAAAAGATGCTTTTAAAAGGGCAAGCTGTTTTAAAACCAGTACAGCTGTATGCGTAATAAAAGTCATGGAGGTAGAGGATATTTTATGAAAATGTTTAATTCAACTGTTTCTTTGGAATGTAGTAGTCATTGTTTGGAAATTTAAATTACAATTCAATCCTATGTGTGTGTTTTTTTTTAATGCTACTCAGTGTCCGAGAATACAAACGTCATTTAAAGTTAAGGCTTCGCTGTTCATTTTGAAATAACAATTTAAAAGTGTCATATTGTCATAGAAAATAAAAAATTTCTGTAAAAAAATTTGCACAAAATTTTATGATGGTACAAAAACATGAAGCAATATTATACCAGTAAAATGAAATCATTTTACTACAGGAGATTTTTATAGGTATTTTTTTTGAGAAAGAAAAAAATATGTTATTTTTACACTTTCAAAATTATGAAACAATCTAAAACAATATAAACTGAACATTTTATAACACTGCCTTTACAAATTAATAACTTTATAAACATATAATTTTTAAATATATTTATCAGTGCAAGATACTTTTTTTCCATTTAAAGTTGCAGTATCGTTTTTCCTTTGTCGAAGGGCAGTTTTCACTCAATCCCCTTTTGAAGAAATCAGAAATATGGAATCCTGATTTAGCATTAAATGGCTGCATTGTGATGAGGGGGTCTCCTTAGCTTGTCCATGTGATTGACTCTCTTGGCTTTGGCTGCCTCTGCTGACCCATCTGCTTCCCGTGCAGATGTCATTATTCCAATGTCAGAGCGGTGCGGCAAATAACCATGCCTCACCTGGGTGTTAACAGGCCGGCACAGCTAGTTTTAGAAAGGAGCCAAAAAAGAGATGACAGCCACCAAGCACCACTCCGGTACAATTTTGTTTCGTTGCTACGTATTGAAACGCATGGCGGATCCACAGCTGCAAATGGATTGCAGCCAAAAGCGTTTCTGTTCTAACTAGAACAAAACAAACAGCTGAGCCCCCGCGTCCATTAAAATAAATTGAAATGTTTGGGTTTTTCCCCCTCTCTCCGATGAGGGGGAGGATGTGCGTGTATGTATGCAGAAGCCTGTTCATGCTAATACGTTTCCATGTTGTCAGCCGAGAGCTTCTTACGATATAATTCTTCACATTTGCAACTTAAGATCCATGCAAGATCATTTAAAAGGTTTCAGTGGTTTAGAGTCTTCTCCAGCACTGAACACGGCACTTCTGGGTTCTGGAAATGCCTAGCATGCTTTTCTTGAACTAAATAAATGCCGAATAGTAAAGCCTGTATTTCTCAGGGCAATTTATACATGTGAATTCATCACATGTAGAGCAAATCATACAGCTATTACTTGTATGTGTGAACAAGCCACAACAGATGCAACTTTCACCTCACCAGGCATCAACTCAAACACAGCACTCTCCAACAGAGAAAGATCAGATGTTTGTCTGAAGAGTTAAGTTAAGCATTAAGTCATCCAATAAGGAGACAGTGATCTACCTGTATGGGTGAAACAATCCTATTTGAATGCCTACAGACATATTCGGTCCATTGCTTCTGGGGTTTCTGCCAAATTCTGAGGTTCTGCCTCTGTGCTGAAATTTACCCTTTTAAAGTGATGTTTGCAAGTCTTAAGATGCTCATGTGACAAGCAAGGAGGGGACAGATACTTGAAGATTGCAACTAACATTACAGGAAACAAGTGCAGTTGACAACTGAGCTTGATCTTCTCTTTGGGATAGTTAGCTAGCAGGGTGTCCTAATTATTGTAAGGCCTGATTCTCATGCTGCTTTTTGCCAGGGTGATTCTCCTCATGGTGAATATTGGGGTTGAGCACAACCACCTTTGCTGATAATTCGAATGTACCACATCCAGAGAAACCCTTGTTTACAAGATAGTTTCAGAGGGTAGCTGTGTTGGTGGTCAGTAGAATTGCTAGATTCATGTCCAATACCACCTTAGAGACCAACTAGATTTTTGGGGTATAAGCTTTCAGAAGTCATATCTGACAAAGGGAATTTGACTCTCGAAAGCTTATACGCTGAAAATCTTGTTGGCCTCTAAAGTGGACTCAAATCTAGCTGTTTTCAAGAGTTCACTCTGATGTAGTAAATACCATCTCTCATCTTGTGAGGGAGCATTTTAGCAAAATATTTACCACACAAATCCAACTTGGAGAAATTGCCTTGCGGTTACTAGTGTTGTTGTCATTTATGCCCCTGTGTCTGTTAGGGGATAATCTCATTCCTAAATATATTGCATTTGTGGTCTGTTTCTTTGTGCAGACATACTTTTCAAACATGAAGTCACCTGCTTCTCGAAAAAAAGAAAC
Source organism: Euleptes europaea (assembly GCF_029931775.1). Taxonomy (NCBI): domain Eukaryota; kingdom Metazoa; phylum Chordata; class Lepidosauria; order Squamata; family Sphaerodactylidae; genus Euleptes; species Euleptes europaea. The sequence continues at coordinate 62,468,935 of NC_079322.1, forward strand.
GAAAATTCAGGGAATTAAAATAGTCCTGAATTTTAGCCAGCAGAGCAAAACTCTGGAGCAAAACTCCCATATGGTGGACTCTGGCCTGGTACATTCTTACATTTAGGATTTCATGGGTATTTAGTTGGCGATGTTTTAAGCCACTGTAGTATGAATATGTATTCATTTTAATTTAGCATATCATTGTTGGCCAAGCCAAAAACCACCATCTGTTTGTAGCAGCATCCATGTAACCCAGATTAGCACAAACATTTCTACACAGAGGTGAATGCCCTTATATTGGATAATGTTGGTAGGTGGAAAGAGCATTCTTTGCTTAGCAATGGAAAATCCCTCATAGCTTCCCATTAATATGAATGCCTTGTACAGATTTTCCCCCCCAAAAAGACTTATATAATGACTTACTAAAGAAAAAAAAAGATACTGTCACTTTATGCTTTTAACAAGAAATCCAAAGTTCAACTTTGGAGGGCAAAGTTAAGAAAATCTCCCTTTTCCCCTTAAAAAACAAACAAAGTCTAATAAAATCCTTCTTGCCGTTCCCAGCAAATTAAAGCTGCATTGGTCTTCTCTTGACAGTGGCAAATCCTATGCAACAATCTACTCAGAGACAAAGAGCGAGAGAGCAAGAAGAAAGAGAGCGCTTATATTTGAAAATACATTCTATATGAAAGAACTCTAAAAGGAGGAGGGAGGGGGAGATATTGCAGCTTTGTACAAAAATGGTCCAGAGACATGAAACTGAAGTACAGAAAAGTGGAAGAATCAAGCCACCCAATTTCCTTAGCCCTTGCCTTCTCAATGTTTACTTATGCTAAAATATACTTTCTTGTTAGTCAGTGAGTCCTTGGGGTAAGTAAAAAAAAAAAAAAAAGGAAAGAAAAAGGACAAGGTCTTTAACCGGAGGGAGGCAAAGCTGTTGTTAACGTTAACGCGATGAGAAGCATCACAAACAAAAAGGCACTTGAGAGGACATACGCTAGCCAGTGCCAAGGACTCTCGCTTTTGTCTCCTTATAGTGGTAGGCAGTTCGCTCGGTTTGCCGGTTGTTTCGGGACGATGGCACGCGTTTCTGGTATGGAAGTCACAAGCACAAAGTTTAGTACAACACTGAGAAACACCAATAAAATTCTGACTGTATTGCTTGGTAGACAGAGCTGACACACTATACCAGTACTGAGGCCACAGTACTTTTCAAAAAAACACCCTAACCCTTTCCTTGCCTATGCACAACACAAGCAATTTTACACAAATATAGGTTGAGGAATCAACTAAGTTGCTGTTACTCCAATGTTTCTTTTTTCTGGGCTACAGACAGCATGTCCCTCCAAAAGACCCCCCACACACACACCAAAATACACTTTGTGACAGCATCTTGGATTTTTGCACAGTAAAAAAATAAAACATACTCATCAGAGGGGAAGGAAACAAAAGCCGGGGCAGGAGGGAAGACAGAAACGAAACGAAACACCCCCTCTTAAGCCAATCATACTTGGTCTCAACACCAGCATTTGATTATTTCAAATTAGAAACAGAAGTAGACTGTACATGATTCAGATTGTTTAACACAGATTGTTGTCCATTTCTTAGTATATCTGGTACGCTCACTGAAGCTCCTGAGAAAAGCGTGGCTCAGCGTCCCCAACGCAGTTTCCAGCCTGTACAGTAAAAGAAGACCCACAGTCCCCCAGCTTAAGCTAGTGATATGTCCTTCTGTCTCAATTCCTCCGAAATTTCATTAGCTGCTCTCGCACCTTCACGCCTCTGAGTAAGTATTCTGTGTGTTCAGTTTGTCTTTTTTCAATTTCACGCCGTCCACAAGTTCGAAATTGTAGTTCTCTAGGGCAGACAAGTTCCTGTCCGACATACCGTTGTGCCAACAGGCGCAATAGAGGATGACCCCACAGATGGCCCCGAGAAGCACCCCTAAAGCGCTCATGGCTATGATGGTGATCAGAATGGGATCGAGGGTCTTCAGCACATTAACCGATTTCCGGGAGATGTTATCGTTGTAGGGTTCTCCGTTTTCGTGGTACTCGGGCGTCGACCCTGCAGTGGAACACAAAGCGGCAGCTGTGATGTGGAGGTCAGCACCTCCAATGCGAAATGAATGTGAGGAAGAGAGAAGGTGCTTACTGCTGCCTATGGAAGTTGAATGTTTACATGCACATTTTGGTACAATGCTGAATAGTTAAAAGCCTATTTATACCTGACACAGTACCTTCTATTACTTCAAAATTCCTTGTCTGCCATGGAGAAGGACTCTGGGGTTCTAAGTCATTTCCTACATCTGAGTCTTCTGTGGCTCCTGGGGAAGGCATTTTTGCAGGTAGAGGTCCCACATTTTCAGGGTAGCTAGAACGGACTCTCCTCACAAGAACCCCCAAGTTTGGTAAAGATTTGGTCAGGGGGTCCGGAGTTATGGGATCTGGAAGGGGTCACCCCCATCCTCCATTGAAATGCATTGGCAGAGTGGCTGTGTTCAGATTCTTTAGTGTGATCTTTGCAATGTATCTAAATGGAGAAGCCAGGCTTTAAACCAGTGGTTCCCAACCTTTTTTTGACCCGGGACCACTAGGACTTTTTTGTTCGGTGCAGGGACCCCAAGGTTCAAAATAAAAATTCAGAGAATTTGAAAATAAACTTTAATCATAACTGTTAGTTAAACATTAAGCTTAGAATAATATTTGAATACCGTATATACCCATGTATAAGCCGACCCGCGTATAAGCCAAGGTGCCTAATTTCTCCCTGAAAATGGGGAAAAATTAGTCACCCGCGAATAAGCCGAGGTTCAGCTTATAACCCCTCCCCCCCACCCGCAGGCTTACCTGACAGGGCTCCCGGCGAAGGCGGTGGTGGTGGCCTTCATTGAGAAAGCTGATGTTATGGAACAGGGCCTTCTCAGTGATGCCCCCCTCCCATAGCAGAATGCCTTGTCCCATGAAGTTCACCTTGCCCCTTAACTTTTGACTTTCCAAAAGGTGGTCAAGACTGTTTTGTTCCATAGGTAATTTGGTGGTTTCCTTTCTCAATCTGTCTGTTCATCTGTTTTAAACTTGCCAGTGTTAGGGTTTTTTATACTAAGTTTTTTATACTTAGTTACAGCTGCAAAAGGCTTGATTTTTTAAACTGTTTTAATTTTTATCTTTTTATTGTTGTAATCTTTTTTTGCATTGTTTTAATAAGGGAAAAGCAGGATCTACATTTTCTAAAATACAATAAATCTCTGCACTGCATTATTTTCTGTTAGATGCACATTTTGATGAACATTCTTACCAATGTTCTGTGTCAAGTAGAGCTGGAGCCAGGTACTGGTCTATCTGTAGGGTTGCCAGCCTCCAGGTACTAGCTGGAGATCTCCTGTTATTACAACTGATCTCCAGCAGATAGAGATCAGTTCACCTGGAGAAAATGGCCGCTTTGGCAATTTTACTCTATGGCATTGAAGTCCCCCCTCCCCAAACCCCACCCTCCTTGGGCTCCGCCCCAAAAACCTCCCATTGGTGGTGAAGAGGGACCTGGCAACCCTATCTATCTATGCAACTATAAGTCACAGCGCAAAACAGTTAACCTGTAGAAGAGTAGAAGAATCCCCATGTGAAATGAATAAGGTAGCCATTCTTCCTCCTTGTGACTCTTAACTGATATGAGATAATAAGTGCATTTGGATGTCCGCTTATGTTCTTATTTTTGTAAAACTGTTACTATATCGGGGCTGATTAAGGTTTTAAAGTTTTAGCATGCTCTTCAATTGGCCCACAAGATGGCAGCACTGAAATGGCTGCATTTGGAACGAAAGACGAGACCAGCATGGTTCGCAGCCAATCAAGTACAAAAGACGCTTCAAAAGAAACTCCTCCTTAGACAAGGAAACTCTGGTCTTGTGTAGCCAATTTGATCAGCATAAGATCATATCTTGTTACAGCTTCTGTTGAGTTCTGCCCAAATGTTTTGCATCCAACAATTTATTATTTTCAATAGAACTTGATAATTTAGGGTGAAGAAGAAGAGTTGGTTTTTATATACAGATTTTCTTTACCACTTAAGGAAGAATCAAACCGGCTTACAGTCACCTTCTGTTTCCCTCCCCACAACAGACACCCTGTGAGGTAGGTGGGGCTGAGAGAGCTCTAAGAGAGCTGTGACAAGCCCAAGGTCACCCAGCTGGCTTCATGTGTAGGAGTGGGGAAACCAACCCAGTTCACCAGATTAGTGTCGGCTACTCATGTGGAGGAGTGGGGAATCAAACCTGGTTCTCCAGATCAGAGTCCGCTGCTCCAAACCACCGCTCTTAACCACACAACGGAAATTCCAATCAGTGGAACAGGAAAAATTCTTTTGCATTTTAGATCTTCTCAAGCACTATGTCAAATCCCTTCCTTGCTGTGGAGAACGTTTGGAAAACAATGCCCAACTTAACCACAGACAACTCTCAAATTAGCAGCCCTCCACTTTCAAGCAAGGTAGGACTAATAGGGTCAAAGCCCGAAGTCATCAGTCAGCCTTTTAACTTGGCCCTAGTTTTTTTAAAAAGAAAAGAAGCTCCCATGAATCTCAGCTGCAGCTCTGAACAACTCATGTTTGAAGTATTGTCGTGCTGTCAAGATTTATTGCGCTTTGGCCTAAACTAGGAAGAAGGATTGCTCAGCGTTTCAATCCTCTTTCAGCAATCCCATACCGACATCATTCCTCTGACAGTGAAAACATGATGTACTGCATGGGGTTTCTGTTGGCAGGTTGTGACCCACAACTGGAAGACTGCACCACTCCATTTTTTTAAACAGAGAAGGACGAAGAGAGGGGAAAAATGAGAGAAGGAAGACACACTCCCAGAAAGAGAAATAGTCTGATTTTGCAACAAAAAAATTCAATGTTGTAAGGTGGTTTAAATATTGATCCTGGGGTCTGAAAAGTTTGAAAACTACAGATGGATTGGACTAACAGTGATCCATCGACACCATAAGCAGGTGTGCCACACAGAATTGTTCATGGAAGTTCAGGGTGCTTCCAGTCTCTTGGTTTGTTATTAGTAAAAACATTGTGTGCTAAGTGCCGTCAAGTCACTTCCGACTCATGGCGACCCTATGAACCAAAGTCCTCCAAAATGTCCTATCTTTGACAGCCTTGCTCAGATCTTGCAAATTGAGGGCTGTGGCTTCCTTTATTGAGTCAATCCATCTTTTGTTAGGTCTTCCTCTTTTTTGTTGGGATGGCCTGAGATGAAAGACTAGTGATCCCTTCGTATCGTTTGGAGGAATTCAGATGACCATCCACAGTGATTCTGTACCAACATTTTTCTTCAACTTTTGAGTTAATTTTAAAAATCAGAACTATGATCCATAGCACATTTGATGCACATAGCACATTTGAAGAAGCAAAATCAGCCCATGAGTGCTGATATTCACATTTGATCAAACATTGATAAGATTACCATGAAATTGACAGGTTTCCCTTTGTTCCCTATTATGTCTAATTCTTATATCTATATTTCACATTTTACACTGCAATCCTAAACAGAATGACGCCCTTCTAAGCCCACTGATTTCAATGGATTTAGAAGGCTGTAACTTTAACCACTACCCTACACCAGCTCTCAGAATTAGCTATTCTGAATGAGAGGACTTGCCAACTTCCAGCAAATATTTAATTAATCTGCTGCAATTTTACCTTAATTTTAGAAGAAGAGTTGGTTTTTATCTGTCGACTTTCTCTACCTTTTTAAAAGAAGAATCAAACCCGTTTACAATCTCCTTCCATTTCCCTCCTCACAACAGACACATTGTGGGGTAGGTGGGGCTGAGAGAGTTCAGAGAGAACTGTGACTAGCCCAAGGTCACCCAGCTGGCCTCGTGTGGAGGAGCAGGGAAACCAACCTGGTTCACCAGATTAGCGTCCGCCGCTTATGTGGAGGAGTGGGGACTCAAACCCAGTTCTCCAGATTAGAGTCCACCACTTTTAACCACTACACTGCGCTGGCTTTACAAATGAGGAGGGCATTGTTCTCATTTGGTTTTCAAACAGATAAAAGAAAAACACACATGTAAAGCAAGTAGATATCTAAAATATCTAGTCGTGTTCTTTCAAAGCAGATTTATTACTGGTGAAAGCCAATTCTAGTCCGTATAAACTTGCTGTGTTGCCTTCTCAGTTATAGTGCTGAAATTTTGGAACTCTCTCCGCAGGGAGATTTGTCTGTCTCCCTCTGTTGTTGTCAACGGGTGACTTCCCCCCCCCCCCCGTTATGTTTGGTGTTCCCTCACTGTTATTAGCGCTCCTTCCTAGTTTGTTTATGTCTGTTTGTGAGTTTATACGTTTTACTGCGTTGGTTTGCCAGTGCCTTCCTCTGCACAGCAACCCTGGTATTCCTTGGTGGTCTCCCATCCAAATACTAACCAGGGCCGACCCTGCTTAGCTTCTGAGATCTGACAAGATCAGGCTAGCCTGGGCCATCCAGGTCAGGGCGCTGGACTTACAGTGGTTGGGTAAGAAGCATAAGATTTCAGTTCTCGAAAATGCGGGAGAGGACTTTGACTCAGAAAATTTTCTGGTGACACAGTATTCTGTTACACACTTCAGAATACCCAAATACTGGCTTGGATCCACCAATAATTTCTGTGGTCAGAAGGGACTGCCATTCATGGAGCATGACTTCCTCCCTCTGCAGCCCATAATGCCTCCCCAAAATCTGCTCCTGATGGGCAGGAGACTCCAGGAACAACATGAGGGGAAAATTAATGAAAAGTCTTCTATTGGATCCAAGCCACAGCAGAGAAAAGGTACTAATGATACTGGGGTGGACCGCACCCATCAATATCATGCCCGAAGAACTCTTTTTAAACTTTGGTACCGTGAAAGCCGTCTCACAAGTCTGTTTGTCTGAAGACATGAGAGGGCAGGATGTAACTCACAATAGCATATGCTGACTGAACAAACTTAGAGGAAGAAAATGTGTTGAGGCAGGAGAGAGTGTTCACCTTTACAACACACAAACGCAGAGGTTAAGAACCATAACTTTGAAAAGGGTTTTTTTGGGGAAGGCTAATCAGCCCAACAACACTCTTGCCCTTAAGGACCCATTATCCTCAGTAGTATATTTAGGTTTTTTGGCTTGTAGCAAAACCTCAACAGTGTTGTGTTGTAGCGGAAACACTGAACACACCCGCTTAATAAATTACTTTAGAGGCTGTGCCTGATTGTGGCTTAATAAAGGAAATGGGACTAACTGAAGACTGACCTTTTCACCCTCCCTGAAGTTGTTAACACAAAGCATTTAAACTTGCTGATCATACTAAGTGTTTTAAGGAAATCTTTCATTTATGCTTGCTCGCTTCTGTAGTAACATACAGGTTAATAAACATCACCTGACTCCAGATCATGAAGTCTTGTGAAGCTGCAAATAAAGAAGTTTTCCAAAAGTTATTTGCTATTGCATGCTCTGGGGAAAGACGACCAGCCGATGCTAACCGCTTCTTTCCCCAGTGCCAACAGTTAGGGTAGCCCTTTGCAAAATGATCTTCCCCAGAATTCCTTCTCACAGTATTGTAAAGCTGCCGACAACATGGTGGGAAAACTGGCAAGCCCTTCAAGAGCGAGGGCAGACATAAATGGGGTGGAAGTCTCCAAGGCCCCAAGCTGGATAACTCAGGCTAGCCCAATCACATCAGATCTCAAAAGCTAAGCAGGGTCATCCCTGGTTAGTATTTGGATGGGAGACCACCAAGGAATTCCAGGTTTATGATGCAGAGGCAGTCAATGGCAAACCACCTCTGAACATCTCTTCCTTTGAAAACCTTTGGCTGTGACTTGATGGAAAAAACAAAAAAAGGCCCCATGGCTCCTTAGAAGAAGAGTAAGAGTTGGTTTTTATATGCCGACTTTCTCTTCTTAAGGAAGAATCAAACCAGCTTATAATCACCTTCCCTTCCCCTCCCCACAACCGACACCCTGTGAAGTAGGTGGGGCTGAGAGCGCTCTAAGAGAGCTGTAACTTGCCCAAGGTCACCCAGCTGGCTTAATGTGGAGGAGTGGGGAAACAAATCCAGTTCACAAGGTTAGCTTCCGCCGCTCATGTGGAGGGAGTGGGGAATCAAACCCAGTTCTCCAGATCAGAGTCCACTACTCCAAAGCACCACTCTTAACCACTACACCACGCTGGTTGGTTTTTATATGCCAACTTTCTCTCCCTTTAAAGGAGAATCAAACTGGCTTACAATCTCCTTCCCTTCCTCTCCCCACAACAAACACCTTGTGTGGTAGATGGGGCTGAGAGAGTTCGGAGAGAACTGTGACTGGCCCTAGGTCACCCAGATGGCTTCATGTGGAGGAGCGGGGAATCGAACCCGGTTCTCCAGATGAGAGTCCACTGCTCCTAACCACTACACCACACTTACAACCATGTCCCCCTGCCAATTGCATTCACATATTGGATCACAGATGAGCTATGGTTTATTTCTTTTGCTCCAAAAAGTGCAATTCAGCCTGTGGAATTTTTGGGTGGTATTGTCACAGTTTGGCATCCACTGATACCGCCGGGAAGCCAGCTCTGTGCTACATATACATGTGGATGAAAGGAGTAAAATATTTACTGTGCTGAGCTTGGAGACCAGATGCTACTTTATACTTCAGAGACTTTGGAGGAATAGAAAGCCAGAAAGTTCTGCAATTCATTATATTTTTCTTTGGCACAAGATGCGACTGTGCAATGTTCTTTATTTTAACCAGAAACCTTTTTTCTTTAAAAAACAACAACAACATACCTGGCTGTACTGTAATGTCACCTCCTGTCGGCTTTTCTGTTACCACTGCTGTAGAACTGCCTAGAAAGAGAATTGCATATGTTATCTCGTGTGAAGCAGCAAAGATGAATGAATAAGTGTCGAGATACATGGACTTGCGTGCAAAAATTACCCCCTACTCCCAGTTGTTAAAGGAGCCCAGGGCGCAGAGTGGTAAGTTGCGGTACTGCAGTCAAAAGCTCTGCTCATGACCTGAGATTGATTGTGATGGAAGTCAGTTTCAGGTAGCCAGCTCAGGGTTGGCTCAGCCTTCCATCCTTCCGAGGTCAGTAAAATGAGTACCCAGCTTGCTGGGGGTAAAGTGTATATGACTGGGGAAGGCAATGGTAAACCACCCCGTAAAACATAGCCTGCTTAGTAAACGTCGGGATGTGATGTCACCCCATAGGTCAATAATGACCCAGTGCTTGCACTTTACCTATATACTTCCTGTTGTAGTTGTGGTTCTTTTTGTTTCAAGAGGTATAATATTTGAAAAACGTAATCCACATTTTCTGACATATAAACTTTTAAAAATTAGAAACCATTTAATGAGTGCAAGCTGATGGGTAACCAAACCCTGGGATTTACCCTTCCTTACGAAAAGTTGTGAACAAGGAGGAATTTCTGAAGCTCTCGTAATAAGAGTTTGCCCAATACGGGCAGAGAAAAATCCCTCTCAAAGAATTCTACTGAATAAACATGTGTACTGAAATAAACGTTTCCAACCTCTTTGGGCTGGAAAACACAATGAACACCACAACAGAGGTCTGAATGAGTTTGGGTCTAGCTTGTATTATAATCAAGGCGGACGTGGTAAAAGGAGTACTTAATGATCTAGTGTATATGATCAGGCTCATAGGGTGCATGGAAAGTCTTTGGAGGCTGATGAACGTGTAGCACGCTACTTCCAGCAGGACAGAGCAGAAAGGGAGAAACTGGCACACGTACAGATCAGAGCTTTTCAAGGTGGAAATCCCATACACAGTCAATAGGGTTGTCAGGTCCCTCTTCGCCACCGGTGGGAGGTTTTTGGGATGGAGTCTGAGGAGGGTGGGGTTTGGGGAGGGGAGGGACTGCCATAGAGTCCAGGAAAACATCTCTATCGGCTGGAGATCAGCTGTAATAGCAGGAGATCTCCAGCTAGTAACTGGAGGTTTGGAAATCAAACTGCAAAAACTAGTGCCCAAGATAGGAGGTCATGCAGAAAAACAGCACTTATGGCAAAAAAGCATAGAACTACTAAAGGCTTAACCATGAAATTCAATATAATGTAAACATATACATGCAAGCACAAAAATTGACAACAATGTCCATTGAAGACATAAAGGGACAGATAAAGTCCAAGAATGCCAAGAATAAGATAGGTTTCCGGTATTGAGTCCGATTTCACGTTAGCTTTTTCAACTCTGGCAATCCAGCAACGATCAATCATAATTCCACAGAACATATGTTCCTGAACCAAGGCATGTAGCCACCTAATACAAGCGGATGGCGAGTCTCCTGTAATAGCAGGAGATCTCCAGCTAGTAACTGGAGGTTGGCAATCCTAGTAGTCGATTGGGAGGCTAGTCACAGTGGATCAGAGCCAATGGTTCCATTTGCCACCAGGCTTTCACACAGGCCGCAGTGGGCCTACTCTCCAACTTGGCTCGGTCCCAAAATACACAGTTAAGGGACTGGAGAGCCGAGTTGTCGCTAGAATTCCTTCATCTGTTTGGCGACCCCCGCTATAGCTTTTCAGAGAGAAACTTTGTTCATGTAACCGACTTCCTTTTTGTTCATCTGAGTATACAGATAAAGGCAATTAAGAAAATGAAAAGAGGGCCTCGGGTATCAAGCAATAACTGGCAGTTGAGTGCCGGCCGAGCCAAGCTGAGCTTTCCTCTCGTCCCTGCAGGGAAGCATTTGAAGTGTTCGAGTGAGTATGATTGTGATGTGGTTTAATGAAGGTGACTGCCCAGACCATATCCCTTTCAGGCCTTGGAAAGGGTGATGAAACAGAATATGCCATGCAGGTGTGGGTGAGACATTGAAGATAGAGGCAAGGCAAAACGTACATGCATTTTCAAGGGATGTTTTTTGTTAACAGACTTAATTTTGCTGGTAAAGGAAGCAACTAGTGCAAGGGGCGGTTGCAATTCTGCACGTTTGTTTTTGGTGCACTTGGATAATTCAGCTTTTGAGGGAGTGTGCAAGGGACAGAGCGATATTTTTTAAACACATGGCATCCTGGCATCCCAGTCAAAAAATTAAAATAGTCTGGAAATACCCTTTCTTTGTCCAGTTCCTTCCTTCACAGGTAATATGTGTAAAGAAAGTGAACTTAGTATTGTTTTTTTAAAAAACTCTTGCCTGCTCATGCTAAAATATAGTATATTACTGAAGCAAATATAGTTCTATCACATTGTCTCATGTGGTGAGTTGGGAAATTCAAGTGGCTTTCTAAGTTGCATAAACTGGAGTAGTGGACTCTAATCTGGAGAACTGGATTTGATTCCCCACTCCTTCACATGAGTGGCAGATGCTAATCTGGTGAACTGGGTTGGTTTCCCCCTCCTCCACATGAAGCCAGCTGGGTGATCTTGGGCTAGTCACAGCTCTCTTAGAGCTCTCTCAGCCCCACGTACCTCACAAGGTGTCAGTTGTGGGGAGGGGAAGGGAAGGTGACTGTAAGCTGGTTTGATTCTTCCTTAAGTGGTAAAGAAAGTCTGTATATAAAAACCAACTTTTCTTCTTCTTCTTCTTCTTCTTCTTCTTCTTCTTCTTCTTCTTCTTCTTCTTCTTCTTCTGCCTTCTCATTCTTAACAAAAGGGCAGATTTGCGTTGAAGAGGCGGATATTAAGTTTTGTGGTCTGGGGGTGGTGCCAATGGTTACAGCCTTGGAGTGGTGCCAATGGTTACAGCTTAGCCTCCCTTCCATGTTAAAGCATGTAACCACAGACCCCCTGCTGAACACTCAAAAGAAGCCATATTTTCCCACTCGGGGCACTGAAGCAAAGTTTGTGCCTCTGTGGTCACAAAGTGTCCCGGATTCGGGATCTTGCTGAGCTCCTAACCATTTTTGCAGCTGAACGGTGTTTTCTTGATGCTTCCTTCCTTGCTGCTTCCATAAGAAGAAAAGGCAGCCTGTTAAAACTGTCACCGTGTGGTGCCGCCTTGATCACAAGTGATAAAGGCAAGGCAAGCAGGACAACCGAGGAGGGATCTGAACGAAAATGGTCTTGCCATGGAATGAGCATGGCCTCTGCACCTGTCAACTGGAAGTCATCACCTGTTCCGCTGTGGCAGTTGGCTTGGTCGTCATCGCACTCGTCCACAAGGTTGCTGTCGGGAGTGGTAGGCACTGAGGTAGGCACTGAAACGGAAAACCATGAGAGGCTCAGCCTGAAGGATGCTCTGGGGTTTGCGAGCGGTTTCCTCAGTGAGAAGGAGAAAGCTATTTGTTACAGCACAGAAGCAACGCTCCCCCCCCCTTTCGCAGAGGAGACTTTCCTTTTTAGGCATCATCTTCTCATTTCCTGCCCTTTGCACTCCCATTAATGGGATGTTCAAACTGAAGAGTGGGGAATAAACAGGGGATTAAGTAATAGCTTCCCTCTATATCCGTTAATTTCTTTTCTTAGCATGGGGGGTGGGGTGGAGAGAAGATGTTTGGCTTATTCCTTATTCCTACCAAAAATGTGCAAAGGCTAATAGGATCACATTGAAATCAGGTCTATGGGAAGGATATGATTTTAAGATCCATATTTGGAAACATGGATTTCAACTTCAGTAAAGGGAGATGAGATGAACTTTCTGCACTTGGTCCGTACCCAGGTCTGGCAGAAGCTGTTCTAAGAGGATTTATGATACAGAAGCATACGGCTTGGAGGAAAACTCAACTACAATTTACCAATAATATACTTTGGGACTTACAAAATTTGGAACAAAAACTTGTTATGGCACTACAGGAATCAGAGAAAAATGAAATACAAATGAAGATTTCTGTATCTAAACATCAATTGAATTTGGTAATAATGGAGGAAATGAACAAAAATTTAAAATTTGCCAAACAAAAATATTTTGAACATGCTAATAAACCTGGAAATTTTTTAGCAACACAATTGAAAGATTCATTTCAAAAGAAGATCATAACAAAAATCCAATCTGTTAAAGGACCAGTTTATTCGACTTTGGATATACAAAAGGAATTTGTTTCATTCTACACTAAACTATATCAGAAAGAAAATATTTCAAAACAGAAAATGGACAATTTTTTAAATTCAATACAGATGAATATTCTTTCAACAACCCAACAAGTGTAAGCTCTTGACCCATCGAACCAGAAATCACCACAGAGACAATCAGATTCCAAGCAGATGGCTTTACTGGTCAAATAGGCAATACAGTGCATTGGAGGCAAGATGACAGCTATGGGTTGTCTTGCCCGTTATGTGGAAATATAAGGCAGAGAAACGGCGGGAGATTGCAAAGCATAAACAGAGCATTATTTCCCAGGAGTGGCGTTCCCAGGCTTTGGTATGTGTAGCCGTCCTTGAAGTCTGGACGGTTCAGCAGAGAAACGAAAGGAAACATCTAAACCGAGATAACAGCCTGACATCCTGCTCCCCTTAAGGCCCCCTCCCATCCGGCAAGGGGGCTGGTCTGTCCGGGTAGGTATTGTGAAAAGCGTTGACGAGTTTGGGGGCGGAGACATCCCATGCGCGAACCCATTCGTCATAGGCAGGGGGGAAGTGTTTCCAGCAGATCAGGTATTGCAAGGCCCCGTGGTGTATGCGGGAATCCAGGATTTTGGAGACTTCGAAATGTTCTCCCCCCCCCACCATTATGGGCTGCTCAGGAGGTGGCTCCGGGTGCCATTGTGGGGAAGCAACATGGGGCTTTAGAAGGCTAATATGGAAAACAGGGTGCACACGCCTCAGAGTTTTGGGGAGAGACAGTTCCACTGTGACAGGATTTATGAGGCGGATGATGGGAAATGGGCCAATGTATTTAGCATTGAGCTTATGGCACGGACGGGTGGAGCGCAGGTTCTTGGTGGAAAGGTATATCAAGTTACCCACTTGCAGGTCCCCACAGGGGGAACGATGCTTGTCAGCCTGCGCCTTGTATTTGCGCTTGGCTCGGTCTAGGTTGCTAACCAGCCAGGGCCATGTTGTACGGAGGGTGTGTGCCCAAGAGGCAATGTCGGCATCCCCCTCCCCCTCTGATCCTTCTATTGGAATGATAGGACCGAAGTCCTGTCCATACACCGCATAAAACGGGCTAAAACCTGTGGACTGATGTACAGCATTATTGTAGGCATATTCTGCAAAAGGCAACAGTTCCACCCAGTCATCTTGGTGGTAATTGACATAACAGCGCAAATAGCATTCAAGTACAGCATTGACACGTTCGGTTTGACCATCCGTTTGGGGATGGTATGCACTAGACAACCCCTGCTCCACCCCCACCAATTTGAGAAAAGCTTTCCAAAACTTAGCAACGAAACTACTTCCGCGGTCGCAGATTATCTTGCGCGGAAACGAATGTAGTCTAAAGACATGTGACACGAAGAGGCAGGCTAGCTTCTGAGCGGAGGGGATCCCCGCACATGGAACCAAATGTATTTGCTTAGAAAATAAGTCAGTGATAACCCATAACACAGTTTTTCCCCCACTGAGAGGGAGATCCGTCATAAAATCCATAGCAATCACTTCCCAGGGTTTGCTGGGTATTTCAAGTGGTTGCAGTAGTCCTGGGGGCTTGCCTTGAGATCGTTTGACTGTGGCGCAAACAGGACAGCTGCGAATAAAAGAGTCAATGTCAGAACGCATTCCCCCCCACCAAAATTGTCTGCGCAACAGGTGAAGGGTCTTTAGGAACCCAAAGTGTCCAGCTGTCTTTACTCCATGAGCCAAGTGTAAGACGTCTTTTCGGAGTGCTTTGGGCACATATAATTTCGAGTCTTTGTACCAAGAGCCTCCTTGTTCGATTACGCCAGGAGGCAGGGTTTGAGCAGAGCGTTCCATAAGGCATTGTTCCCGGAGGGAATTTAAGAAAGACTCGGAGACGGGAACCCCCCCCTTGTTTACGGTGGTAGTAGGAGCAGTTATGGGGGTTGACGAGGGGGAAGCGCTTACGTGCGGTGGTGTGCAGACTGCAGGCGGCTGGGCGGCCGGTTGGGTTGGAGGAGCTGGAGCGTCGGCCATCGTGTGCTTCCGTTGTGGGGGCAGCTGGGCGGCCGGTAGGGCTGGAGGAGCTTGTGCGCTGGCTATCGTGTGCTTCCGCTGGGGCAGCGTCTGGGATCGGGTTTGTACAGCCAGTACGGGCAGGGCTTCTCTTTGCGCGGGCGTAAATAAAGAGTCTGTTGGCCGATCGAGTTTCGCCGGGTATTGAGGCAACCGGGAGAGAGCATCTGCGAGAACGTTTTGTTTTCCAGGGACATGTTTCAGGACAAAACGAAACTGAGCAAAGAATTCCGCCCAACACTGTTGTTTCGCGGATAACTTATGGGTTCCTGTGAGGGCGGCTAGATTCTTGTGATCGGTCCAAACTTCGAAAGGGACTTTAGACCCTTCCAGGAATTGTCGCCATAGAGTAAGCGCATGGTGAACGGCTGAGGCTTCTTTCTCCCAAATGGGCCAGTTCAATTGGGAGTGCGCAAATTTCTTTGAGAAGTAAGCGCAGGGGTGAAGGAGACCATCTGGTCCTCTTTGGAGCAGGGCCCCTCCCATAGCTACGTCGGAGGCATCGACTTGTACAATGAACATTCGATTTGGGTCTGGGTGCCGTAGCACAGGTTCTGACGTGAAAAGGCGTTTGAGGGCTACAAAGGCGGTCTGGCATTGATCAGTCCACAGTATCTTAGCGGAGGGTAATGTAGCAGAGCTTCCTTTACCCTTGGTTTTCAGAAGGTCGGTGATGGGCAGCGCTATTTGGGCGAAGTTAGGGATAAATCCGCTGTAGAAATTAGCAAAGCCCAGAAACTGTTGTACTTGCTTGCGGTTGGAGGGAGGAGTCCAATCGAGGACGGATTGGACCTTGGTCGGGTCCATGCTAAGGCCATGGTGGGAGATTATATATCCCAAGAAAGTTATTTTGCTCTGGTGAAATTCGCATTTAGCCAACTTTGCAAAGAGTTGGTGATTGCGCAGGCGATGCAGAACTTCTCGGACCAAAGTGACGTGCTCATCCATGGTTTTTGAATAAATAAGAATGTCATCCAAATAAACTACCACCCCGCGGTAGAGTAAATCATGGAGGATTTCGTTGCTGAGTTGCATGAAGACCCCCGGGGCACCTTTTAACCCGAAGGGAATCACAAGGAATTCAAACATTCCAAAACAGCTAGAGAAGGCAGTGAGGGGTTCGTCCCCCTCGCAGATACGGACGCGGTAGTAGGCTTCTACTAGGTCCAAATTGGAGAATATACGTCCCTCTTGTAGTTGCCCCAAAATATCTGAAATTAGCGGTATAGGATAGGCGTTGGCTTGAGTAACTGCATTGAGTTTTTGGAAGTCAATGCAGAGGCGCAGGTCGCCCTCCTTTTTTCGGACGAAAAACGCGGGGGCTGAGTTGGGAGCATTCGATGGGCGAATGAACCCTCTGGCAAGGTTTTTGTCCAAAAAGTCCCGTAGTACAGTGCGCTCGGAAGCGCTCATAGGGTAAATCTTACTCTTGGTTAATGTGCAGTCCTTCACCACCTCAATTGCACAGTCAGTGGCCCGGTGGGGGGGGTAAGGCATCACATTCTTTAATGTTAAAGACATCCGCAAAGTCCTGGTATACATCAGGTAGGGACGGCGGTGATGGGACATCGGAGATTAATGCTGGAGCGGGTGGAGACAGCACCGCAACTTGCTGTCGGTGCTGGTCACATTTGGGGTTGGCAAAGGAGATAGTGTTCGCCTCCCAGTCTATACTGGGACTATGACCTTTAATCCAGTTAATTCCCAGGACCACTTCAAATCGGATAGGGGCTATGGTAAAGTCTATTTGCTCCCAGTGGGAGCCAATACCCATCGCCACCCCTATAGTGCGATGGTCAACTGGGCCCCCCTTGAAATGGCTTCCAGCCATTTGTGCAAATTGGACGGGGGCTGGTAAAGCCTCGGACTTGGCTTTGAGTGCTGCAAATGTGGCCTCATTGATGAGAGTGCGACCGCAACCGGAGTCAATGAGTGCCTTAACGGGTAGTTGGGGACCACCTTTATAGTGTTGTAAAACTGCGTCCACATAAACGGTGGTTTCTACTTCCTTCACTTTAGTGGGAGCTGTCGGTTTAGCAGGAGATTCTGCAGAGGTCTGTGGAGATGCTCCACTCACCACAGACCGGAGCCGTTTTTTGACAAATCAAGGGGGGATTCCAGGTTTAAAGCTGGAGGATTCCATGGGTTCTCTTCGTCAGAAGAAGGAAAGTTGTCCCCCAATGGGGCATTTGTAATCCGGGACCCGCCGGGGTCATTCGACGTAGGAAGGATAGATGAGTCCTCAACGTGAAGTGCAGAGGGTGTGGGTCTTCCCGGCGCTGCGCTGCGGGTGGCCGCGTGCCTCTGCGTTGAGGTCGTCCTCTAGCTCGGGCTGTCATGCTGGGACGAAAGGGTTCAGGGCGATGTGGGCAGACTGCTGCAAAGTGGCCCAGCTCCCCACAAGTGAGGCAAGCACCTCTTTGAAACCGGGTTTCGCGATCCTGGGGTGGACGCGCGGGTTTCCGTGGATTGGGAGGTGGTGCCTTGGGCTGGGGTTTTTGGACGCTTTTCTCCTTGTTTCTTTGGCGGACAAGGGAAATAAAGCGCCAGCGGCTTTCCACCTCTTCGGCTAATAGAATCCAATCCTCGAGGGTGTCGGGATCACCCCACATATACGACCAGTTTAGAATGTCAGGGTGTAAGGCTTCCCTGAAATGGTGAATTAGGGTGGCTTCGGGCCAGCCCACAATTCTGCTTGCTAGTCTTTGAAATTCATCGGCAAACTCTCGAACTGGAGTAGAGCCCTGTTTTAGTTGTAGAAGCTCCGCTTTGGCTCATTCCCCCAGAAAGGGGTCCTCAAACCTCCTCCGTAAGACAGTCATGAAATTGTTGAGGGAACGGATAGAGCGGGATCGGGTGTCGAACTGGAGGACCATCCAGTCGGCTGCTTTACCTGTCAAAAGGGAAGCCACATAGCGAACCCGGCTGTCCTCTGTAGGGAAGAACTGTCCTTGTTCTCGCATATAGCTGTCTACCTGATGCAAGAAACAGGGCAGGGTTTCGAGAGATCCATCGTAAGTAGTTTTCAACTTGAGTTGTTTCCAAGGACCGGGCATGGGTTGGCCCGGTTGCACGGGTGCCCTGGGTGCAGGTAAAACGGGACCTCTGGGAATCGGAGGTTGAACAGGTACATTAGCGGGTGGCTGGGCTGGCACTCCCTGAACCGGTACTGCGGCCCCCTGTGGAACGGGTTGTGCCGGGGTTGTCAGGGCCTTCTGTAACTGCCTGTTGTCCTGAAGCAAGCGTTCCATTAGCTCCTGGAGTTGATCTACACGGCCAGATAGTTCTCAATTCTGAGCTCGTAACAGGTAAACGTCCTCACCCGGGCCACCTGTACGATGAGGTTTGCTTGTCCTAAAACTTGTGGCCCATTGAGAACTGTCCCCATACAAGTCCTCTTCCTCAGACTCCTCGGAGTCTTGGCGTCGTTCCGCGAGGCGGCGTGCGCGTTGGGTCGTGCGCGACGGGGCAAATACCGGGGAAAACGACAGACCCAATGGAGGACCGCTCCTTCCGGAGTCTTTGGGGCGGCCGCCTGTTCGCTCCCGATCCGCAGCCAACTGCAGATCTTTATCCCTTGCGGCTTGAGCCTCGGCTTCTGCCTTAGCCGCTTCAGCAGCTTCCCTATCCGCGAGAGCTTTTGCACTTTCAAGTCTCAGAGCGGCAGCTGCGGTAATGTGTGGTAAAAGTTCCGTTTCCAGGAGCGTGAGTAGGGGGTCGGGCTCCCCACCTAGCAATGGTTGCACTCGGACCGCGACCGCGGGTGCATTGGCCCCGAACGTCGAGGTCAAACGTTGAGCCAAGGTGGCTATCGTGGTATCCTTTGTACAATCCGCAAAGAGGAGGGCCGTCTGGATAGCGACCCTCTTGGCTTCAGCTTGACAGTCAGCTGCATTGGGTACCAAAGAAAAACCTGCCGGTGCGGCTCCCGCCATGGTACCTTCCCCCAAGGTGACAGGACGCCTTAGAGCCGTGGATGAGAGAGTCTCACGGGCAATAAGCTTATCCAATAAACCGGTTAGTATTTGTAAGTCCTCAGTTGCCAGCCGGGCATCATCCAGCAACTGATCAAAATCATGGAGGTCTAAACGAGCATTAGTATCCTCCGACGTTAACATCCAGAGAAACCTCACTAGAGATTGCCACTGTGTCTGGACCAGTCCACTCAAGCGGCAAACCTCTGAATTAGTCCTAAAGAGTTCAGCTACTATGTCCCGTAGAAGGGTAGGATCCTCTGATGAGGACTCCAGGGTTCCAAGAAGCAGTAGTCACGGTTCACTCGGAGAGCGCTCTCCTAGCTCCCATCCGAGTGGCAGGCGAACCCTCCAGGGCTCCAGCCCGACTAAAGAATCGATGAAGAAGAGTGAAGATAGCTGTCATAATGTAAGCTCTTGACCCATCGAACAAGAAATCACCACAGAGACAATCAGATTCCAAGCAGATGGCTTTACTGGTCAAATAGGCAATACAGTGCATTGGAGGCAAGATGACAGCTATGGGTTGTCTTGCCCGTTATGTGGAAATATAAGGCAGAGAAACGGCGGGAGATTGCAAAGCATAAACAGAGCATTATTTCCCAGGAGTGGCGTTCCCAGGCTTTGGTATGTGTAGCCGTCCTTGAAGTCTGGACGGTTCAGCAGAGAAACGAAAGGAAACATCTAAACCGAGATAACAGCCTGACAACAAGAATGGATAGATGCCCCAATTACAAGGGAAGAAATACAAGAAGCAATAATGAAACAGAAACCGGATAAGACACCTGGACCAGATGGAATTACTGCTTTATTTTATAGAACATTCAGTGATAATTTAACAGATTTTTTTGTACTACTTTGTAATACAATTTTGGATAAGGGAGTATCTCCAGAGACTTGGTCACACGCATTTATATCATTGATACCTAAGGAAGGAAGAGATCCAGAAAAAACACCAAACTATAGACCTATTTCATTGTTAAATGTGCACTATAAGATCTATGCCTCGGTCCTATCGAATAGGATGAAACATTATATTAAGTATCTTGTACATGAGGACCAAGCAGGCTTTTGTTCCAGGAAGACAAATTAAAGATAATATAAGAATTTTACTAGATTCAATGGAATATTATGACCAGAATATCCAACACACGGCGGCCTTTGTTTTCTTGGATGCGGAGAAAGCTTTTGATATGGTCTCTTGGGACTTTATGAAAAAGATACTGGAAAAACTAAATTTTGGAGACCGTTTCTTGAGAGGTATATCGGCCATATATACATCCCAACAGGCAAAAATTTTGGTTAATGAATCAATGTCTGATAATTGTTCAATTAAGAAAGGAACTAGACAAGGTTGTCCTTTATCTCCGTTACTATTTTTGTTGGTGCTGGAATCACTATGTTGTAAGTTAAGGAATATGGAGGCCATTCGCGGATTGAAAATAAAAAAACATGAATTCAAATTGAGAGCATTCGCAGATGACCTCTTGTTAATTTTAGAAAACCCAACACAATCAATGAAGATATTGTTGCAGACCCTGGACGACTTTGGAAAAGTATCGGGATTTAAAGTTAATCAAGATAAGACAAAGACAATATTCAAGAATTTACCAGAAACACAACAGCAGGAATTTACTTCATATACAGGCTGGGAGAAAGTTAACAAAGTCAAATATTTGGGAATCTGGATCTCTGCGAAGAATAAAGAATTGATAAACAACAACTATTTTAAATTATGGAGTAAAATAAAAACTGATATGATCATTTGGTCAAATAAAAATTTATCACTATTGGGACGTATATCAACAGTCCAAATGAACATTTTACCAAGGATACTCTTCTTATTCCAAAATTTACCTATAATATCACATGTCAAATACTTTGATACCTGGAGAAAAGATATATTAAATTTCATCTGGCAAGGGAAAAAACCAAGGATTGCTTATAAATATTTGGTGGATCTTAAAACTAGAGGAGGCTTAGCGTTACCTAATTTTCAGCTCTACGCTGAAGCAGCAGCCTTAATATGGCTAAAAGACTGGATGAACTTATCTAATGTGCGTCTGTTAGATCTTGAAGGCTTCAACAACATAAGTGGATGGCATGGCTATCTATGGTACGATAAAATTAAGATACATGCATCATTTCGTAATCATATAATCAGGTCCGCTCTACTTCGTACTTGGATGAGATACAAACATATTTTTGAACCAGCAACACCGACGTGGATATCACCCCAAGAAATGTTGACATTACGCCCACTTAGACCGGATAAATTTATTATCTACCAAGATTTAATCAACTGGGAAGGGAAAAAATGCTCACTAAAAGACTTTCAGTTACTTAAAGAAGATTTACAATGGCTTCAATATTGTCAAATTAAATCAGTTTTTACACAAGACTTGAAAAATGGATTTTCTAAAGAAAAATCGCCTTTTCATAAGTTGTTATTAGACAATGATACTAAACTGATATCTAAAATGTACAATCTTCTTTTAACAATATACTGTGAGCAGGAGACAATTAAACCAACAATGATTGATTGGGCTCAAAATGTGGGACATGATATTGCTTTAAATAAATGGGAAAGACTATGGTCAAAAGACCTGAAAGGAATAAATGCCCAGTCAGTTCGAGAAAACATCTACAAAATGATGTATAGATGGCATTTAACACCCAAGAAAATTGCAAGGATTTACAAAATGACGTCCCCTAAATGTTGGAAATGTAATAAGGAAGTTGGTTCCTTTTACCATATGTGGTGGACCTGTGACAAAGCTAAAGATTTTTGGGATATGATCTACAATGAACTAAGACTGATACTACAAAAAAATATACCCAAAATACCAGAAATGATGCTATTAAGTATGATACCTGATGACTTGTCAATGCAAAGAAATTTCTTGATTTATGCTACAACAGCTGCAAGACTGCTTTATGCAGCAAAATGGAAAGGGGCAGATATTCCTGGGAAAAAAGACTGGATTATGAAAATGTTTGAACTGGTGGAAATGGCAAAACTTACAGCTACTTTAAATCAAAAAGACAATGCTCAATTTATGGGGGAATGGGAGGCTTGGATGAAATATTGTGAACATGAATTAAAACGGAAAAATGCAAGCATATTTTTCAATCTGATCTAGATGACACTTTTAATATTAAGAGTTATAACCATTTATATTAATAGAGTATGTTATATGAAAGTTAAATGAATTTTAAATGGGTTTAAGAACAATTAAGATCAGAACATATCACGTTGGGATAACAATACTTTATTAAGAGGCGGATAGAGGTGGCGGGGAAGTCTGAGAAATTTCCCTTGTTTTTTCTTTTTTTTGTGAAATGTTTATATGTTCTTGATTGTTATGGAAATTTTCTATTATAAAAACCAATAAAATTTATATATACAAACCCAGGTCTGGCAGCAGCAGCATCCTGCTTGTGTTCCAAAGCACCTAATATAATAGGCATGCTCCTCTGATCCTGGAGAGAATAGGTATGCAGCATCTCCTCCATGAACATGTCCACTCCCCTCTTAAAGGCTTCATGTGGAGGAGTGGGGAAACCAACCCAGTTCACCAGATTAGCATTCGCTGTTCATGTGGAGGAGTGGGGAATCAAACCCAGTTCTCCAGATCAGAGTCCACCGCTCCAAACCACCGCTCTTAACCACTACACCACGCTGGCTCTCATTCCCTCCCTTTTCTAACTTCCAGTGCTGAAGTCTATTGGTCTACAGTTTTAAGGCAGGGATTTGATTTTCATCTCTAAAATTATAACTACAGTTATAAAGTGCATTACTACAAGTAGGGCTGTCAATTCGGTTCGGCCCGAACTGAAAATCAGCCGAATTTCCCTTGATTCGGCGGTTTTTAGTTCGGGAGGAAACGAACTCAAAACTGGCGGGCTACCGGGGGGGGGCCGAATTCAGCGAGTTCGGGAGTTTGCGAATAAATTCGGCCAATTCGGGGCCGTCACTAAGCAGCATAACCTTCAGTAAGCAGCATTCTCCTCCCCCGGCCAATCGGTGGCCAAGCTGGGTCTTCTTCTGGCCAATCAGTCAGGATTGCATACTGGAGGAATCAGCTGATGTGCGGCCGGCCGGGGAAAGAGAGAGAGAGAGGGAAATTCTCATGTGTGTGTGAGGGGGTGCTTGTGCACATTCACTCCTTTCAGTGGCTGCAGGGGGCGCATTTTTTGGGGTACAGACCCCAAACATTCAGGGGACATTCAGACAAGGTTTCTTAAGAGACCACCCAAGTTTTGTAAACATTGGGTCAGGGGGTCCCGAGATATGGGCTCCCCCCTTTTTTCTTTCCATGGCTGCAGAAAGCGCATTTTTGGGTGTGCCGACCCCAAACTTTCAGCGGAGCATCAGACAAGGCTTCTTAAGATACCCCCCAAGTTTTGTAAACATTGGGTCAGGGGGTCCCGAGATATGGGCTCCACCCCTTTTCCCTCTCCCCCCTTTTCCATTTTCATGGCTGCAGGGGGCGCTTTTTTGGGGGTGCAGCCCCCAAACTTTTATCATAGCTTCAGAGAATCCCTCTTAAGAGACCACCCAAGTTTTGTAAAGATGGGTTCAGTGGGGGCTGAAATATCGGCTCCCCCCCTTTTCTCTTTCCGTGGCTGCAGGGGGCCCATTTTTGGGTGTGCCGACCCCAAACTTTCAGCGGAGCTTCAGTCAAGGCCTTTTAAGAGACCACCCAAGTTTTGTAAACATTGGGTCAGGGCCCCCCGAGATATGGGCTTTCCCCTTTTCCCTATTGGGATGAATGGATCACCCTCGAGAGATGCATACATATGGATCTTATATTGGATACAAATGGAATCATATTGGATTACCCAGCCTCCCAGCCCCTCCTGCTGGAACAGAAGACAGCCACAGTAAGACCCCTTTGGGGGCTTTAATCTAGAATTTTTCTTTTCTGTGTGTGTGTGTGTGTGGGAAAGCAGAGTCTGTGTGTGTGTGTGGGGAGGGAGCAGTTTCTGTGGGTGGGTGGAAGCCAAAGGGGGCTTTTGCCGGTTCTGCCTGGGGCGTGTGTTCCCCCTCCAGTCTCTCTCTCCCTGGTTTGAGGGGGGGCTTCATTTTTATTCTTCAGGTTTTTCCTCATTCATAAGATCAGTTAGGTTATTTTGATGCTTGCTCAAAACTGGTTTTCAAATGGTGACTTAAAGAATTCATCTGCCTGGTCCCAAGTCCAGTGCAAAAGGAGAAATTCCACCCCCTCCTGCTCATTATGCATAGCTAGCTGCCTCTGTCCCTTTCCATGGTATGCAAACTCCCAGGTGTCAGGTATTGCTTTGCACTGTTGCAAAGGTGTTGCATTGCGTGCTTGTGTTGCTTTGCAGTTGTATTGTTTTGCAAAATTCTTCACACCTGCCCCGCCCTTTGCATGTTTGCAAAGGTGTTGCTTTTCAGTTGTGTTGCTTTGCAAAGTTCTTAGCACCTGCCCCACCCTTGCTCTCATCAGCTGTTTGTCGGGGCTGGGAGCTTTGTGCGTGGGCAGCAAGCTCTGCTGAGAGATACACATTAAGGGTGGGGGGACCCCTTTCAGGGCCCATATCTCAGCCCCCCCTGACCCAATCTTTACAAAACTTGGGGAGTCTTTCAATATACGTCCTTTGAAGCTCTGCTGAAAGTTTGGGACCTCTAAGCCCAAAAATGCCCCCCCCCAGAGCCGCAGAAAGGCGCGATTGTGTTTTTAATGGCTTTATTCGGCTGAATTTTTTTTCCGAACTTTGAATTCCCGCCGAATTGAACGGATCCGAAGTGGGGGAGTTCGGACTTCGGCACATACCGAACCCACAAGGGCCAAATTCGGCCGAATCCGAACTGTACCAATTTTTTTTTTTGACAGCCCTAACTACAAGATCAAAAGCTAATGGAGAATATAGAGACCAAATGTTTCTTACTCAACATTAGCATAAGCAGCTGGTGTGTTGGATGAAAAACAATGTATGCAACAGATTAATCTTAGGCTGTGCAATTACCTTCAATTTCACAGCCCAGAAGTTCCATCCTCAGCCCCAGTCCGCCATGGGTGGCTCTTTCAGGGTAGACACGAATGAACCTGGTGGTTCTAGGCTCAAAAACACGAA
Source organism: Euleptes europaea (assembly GCF_029931775.1). Lineage (NCBI taxonomy): Eukaryota > Metazoa > Chordata > Lepidosauria > Squamata > Sphaerodactylidae > Euleptes > Euleptes europaea. The sequence continues at coordinate 62,494,021 of NC_079322.1, forward strand.
GCTCGGGTGTGTCGTAGTTGGTGTTGCATGGGCCCGGCAGCGGTGGTGGCGGCGATGGCGGCGGCGGTAAGTTGCCCCCTCCCTCCTCCCCTACCGTATTGACCCGCGTATAAGCCGAGGCCGGCTTTTTCAGCCCTTTTTTTGGGCTGAAAAACTCGGCTTATACGCGAGTATATACAGTATATATATTTTATAATAGAGAACTTTTAATTGAAAATATTAATTTATTATGGGTTTATAACTTTGTTTCGCGGACCTTAATTTAGTCTCGCGGACCCCTGGGGGTCCATGGACCCCTGGTTGGGAACCAGTGCTTTAAGCGGTGGGAAAGTTCACCCCACGCCTCCATAGAGATACAATGTATCTGGATCTTTTTCTTTTTTCGAAATTTCTTTTTCTTTTTCTTTTGAACATACTAAACAAAATACACCGCACACAACACATGTACTTAATACAGAACTGACAAGTCCTTAATCAACCCTTAACCAGAATGGGTTTATAACCATTCTACCTTGTATTATTCTTAAAAACTATTTATGCATATAAAATATATCAAACATATGCAATATAAAATATGGGCAAACCGGAAAGAGCGGGAGGAGAAAACCTAAATGCATACTCAAGCTTGCAAAATGCAAAAAACACATTAGCTATTGTTATTTAATATCGGAGTATATTTTCATAGCTTCCACCCCATTTGAACTAGCAGGCTGAAATTCCTGTTTGTAATACTATGCCACTGGTGGGAATGATACAGACCACAGTCGTAGAAAAATGCTAGTTGTATGTATTTTTAAAACCTGTTTCTCAAAGAAAATATTCTTCAGTAGGGCGAGTCAGTGATCATGGGTAGGGCGGGACAGCCAATAGCTCTACCCTGGCTATGGCCTTAGGTAACCTGCTTTCTCTACCATGCCAAGTACATCCTGTACAAGAAGAGCACCTGTTTGGCATTAATGAGTGGGGGGTAGCCATCAGAGGCTGCTTCTTTGTCTAGGGAAGTTAGGAAAGTTCTGTGCCTATGTGGGCATTTCATTCATTCATCATTCATTCATTCATTCATATCCCACCTTTATCCCCAATGTGAACCAAAGCTGCTTACATCCTTCTCCTCTCTGCCATTTTATCCTCACAACAATTCTAGGGGGTTTGGCTGAGAGTGTACGACTGGTGCAAGCCAGAGGGCCAGCGTGGTGTAGTGGTTAAGAGCAGTGGTTTGGAGTGGTGGATTCTGATCTGGAGAACCGGGTTTGATTCTCCACTCCTCCATATAAGCAGCGGAGCCTAATCTGGTGAACAGGATTTGTTCCCCCACTCCTACACATGAAGCCTGCTGGGTGACCTTGGGCTAGCCACAGCTCTCTCAGATCTCTCTCAGCCCCACCTACCTCACAGGGTATCTGTTGTGGGGAGTGGAAGGGAAGGTTATTGTAAGCTGGTTTTATTCTCCCTTAAGTGGTATAGAAAGTTGACAGATAAAAAACTAACTCTTCTTCAAACTTCCACAGCAGATGGGGATTTGAGCCTGGATTTCCCAGATCCTAGTCAGCCACTCTAACCACCGATACCACAGTAGATCTTTCTTTTAAACAAAAAACTTTATTTTCAGTGCAACCCTAAGCAAAGCTACTCCCTTCTAAGCCTGTTGACGCCTATTTTTCACTTTATGAATTGCAGCACAAACCAAAACGTTGCATCGTGGCATCTAAAATGGCATTTGAGAGCCAAGCCAGTTCTGACTCGGTCAGCAGTGCTTGTCGTTTATCTGTCAAAGCACACATTCTTTTTTCCCCTTTAAAGCAATAATTCAAATACTACCCAACACCCAATTACAGTAAACAATTTCCTATTTTTCCAGGGGTTCCAGATCACAGCTGTGTAGGTCCTATCTAGACAGTTACCTGAACATGTAAAGGTCAGGAGTTGTGATTACACACACAATCCTTATCTCACACCCATCTCTGCATGCCCGAAGTAATGTGTGAACATGGCTAGAAGCGTTTCAGGTTAGCAAAAAGTGATGTGTCAGATGACTCTGTATCAGAGGTGTGCTTGGAAAACCAGACTACTAGATTGTTTGGAATCTGCTAAATGTGTCCTGGAGAGCCAGCGTGGTGTAGCGGTTATGATGTTAGACTAGGAACTGGGAAACCCAGGTTCAAATCCCCACTCACACCATGGAAGCTTGCTGGGTGACCCTGGGCCACTCTCAGCCCTGACTCTGGCTAGTATTTGGATGGGAGACCTCCGAGGAATATCAGGGCCGTGACACAGAGGCAGGCAACGGCAAACCACCTCCAAGCCTCTCTTGCCTTGAAAACGCTACAGGGTCACCAAAAGTCAGCTGTGACTTGACAGAAAAAAAGGGCATCCTGAATGTGCTAAATTTCTTTCTCTGTTTTGCTGTAGAGTAACACTTTTATTTACGAGCATCAGAATCAGCCCTTAGGTCAGATACAGGGAAAACAAGTGCCTGTTTTGCCTTTCCATATAATGAGTACTTCTCACGCTGCAGGGGATTCCCTAGAGAGTATCTGGAACGACGGTGCTGCACAATCTGTACATATTACAGCTATGCCTCTTGTCTTCTGTTGTCTGTCTGCAGCCTTAAAATCTTGTTAGAGGACTTGATACACTTTAAAGATGCATAAAATTTAAACTGCACCTGGATGAGAGTAAATAAACTCTCCCTACATTTATAGGATGGGTTTAATGGGGATTGAAATCAGTTTACATCACGCCAAGACTCACATGAAAATCAAGTTGGTTTTTAACTAAAGGAACACTTTACCTGTTTGATTAATATCTGGCTCTTCTTCAACTATTTCATTCCCGGCATCATTTGACTCTAACAAAGCAGAGAGAATTGACATTGATTATTAGGGTTACAAACACTGATTGGCCATCCTGCTGGTGATAATGGTATTGAGAATTTTTCTCCTGTCTTGGAGCATGATTTTGTCAGCTTGATAGAGCTGTTCATTAACCTGGCCTCCCAAAATTAGCAAAGAAGAAAGAAAGCTTTAAAATCCCCCTCCGCCCCTAATTTGGCACAGTTTTTAGAGTTCTCAGCAGGAGGTTTCCATTTCTTGAAAATGAAAATCAGTAGGTGAAATTAACACGTTTCATTCATTGTATTCATAATCGTACAGCCCGACGCTACGGAACCCTTCCTCATACACAAGCAGCACTTAACTGCAAGAAATAGTTCTCTGGCTGAAGTGTGCAATGGTGGATTTGAGCAGCAAAAACCTTTGATTTGAGATACAAAACTCACAGCCTTTGACCAAGATCTTGCCTAGGGTTGCCAGGTCCCTCTTTGCCACTGGCGGGAGGTTTTTGGGGTGGAGCTCGAGGAGGGCGGGGTTTGAGGAGGGGAGGGACTTCAATGCCATAGAGTCCAATTGCCAAAGTGGCCATTTTCTCCAGGTGTCAGGCATATCAGTGTTGTTCGCTCTTCCATCCTGACTCAAGGAATGTTATCCCTACTGAACCGCAGCCAAGGTTGCGAGAGATGTTATGCCTGCCACTGTCTGTTTGAAGTTGTTTTCCGTTTGAAGCTGCTCTTTCTCAGGGCTCTCTCTCTAAACTGTTATGCCTGACACTTTCTGTTTGAAGGTCTGGGAACTGCTTTGTTGTCAATATGTAATCTCTCACCCCTCCTGGGCATCTATAATACCAAAGTCCAGCAAAGGCAGCCCCATAGCTGTCACCTTTCTCTTCATGCTCTGTAATACCTATTTGACCAGTAAAGCCATCTTCTTTGGACCTGACTGTCTCCGTTGTGGTTTCTGGTTCGAGGGACCAAGAGCTGACACCAGAGGAACTGATCTCTGTCACCTGGAGATCACCTGTAATAGCAGGATATCTCCAGTTAGTACCTGAAGGTTGGCAACCCTAATCTTGCCTATGAGTAGCCCCTATGAAGTTAATTGAGGAGAAAGCTTCTAAGGCAGGGGTGTCACGCATAAGGTCCAAGGGCAGGATCTGCCCCTTGAGAGCTCTTAAGTGGCCTGCAAATAAGCTGAGGCAGCCATCCCACCCATACTCAATCTGGGCTGGCAAAGCATGGCCCGGCCCAACCAGTTGACAGTTATGTCATATCTGGCCCTTGTAACAATTGAGTTCTACACCCCTGCTCTAAGGAGTAGAAGATCTGACAGTTCCAATTCACTAGGGACCGTTTTAAAATAATTATTATCTTCACATAAATAGATATTGTGCCCCATTCTTAAAATTGGCAACAGTTAAAAGGGGAACTGTATTGATGACAGCAGACTCTGTGTTTTCTTCAGTGACCAGTCTATATACCAGTGGACTATTATGGGTCTTGGATATGTCGCTTTCAGTCTGAACTGCCTCATCAGACTCTGGAGACATAAGCATTATATCTTGGATTAATTTGTTGTGCATCTGTTCTGACCGTTTGAGTCTCCTATGTCCGGGCAATGTGCCGTCATCTAATTCAGAAGCTGGTTTCCGAAAAAAAAAATATTGCTAGAGTTAAATTTGAGCAGAAGTCTTGGCGGACAGCGGCCACTCACAGGAATGTCCCTTGCCTCAAAGAAAACCGCAGGACTCAATAACACAGAAAAGCTATGTATTCTATTGTACTGGCCCGATGAGAAGTTATCAAAGTAAATGTACCAGCGGATATATCATAACTGGTGCCATGTAACAGCATAAGGTGAAACGATGAAAGCAATTTGAGAAATCTTAAGCCTGGCTTATTAATGACCAAATCCTTCGAAATTCTATCCGAGAGGCGGGCTCGCTCAGCGATCTGTGCATTAATACCCTCTTGGGCATAAGCATTATAAAACGCTTTGCAAACAAGAAAAAAATGTGACAGGAATAATTATAAATAATTATTGATAAAGATAAATAAAACGAAAGGACACAATATTTATTCACAGGTGTGCTATAACAAGAAATTAATGACATTCTGTATGAGACTTCTGTTAACTCTTGGCGAGTCGTACTTACTTCTGCATTCCTCCTGTGCGATGTGATTGTCAATGTTAATGTCATCCACTGCGATTCCTCCGTTTCCTTTTCCTATTTCTCCTTCCACCATCACCTGGTATAATGAATGAATGAATGGTTTTATTGGCATTTAGCCATAGGCCATTACAAACACGTCAAGGATACCACAGATACATAATAAAGGAAATATGAGGTTAATAAAATTCTGGATTGATAATAAATATAATAAAACTATGCTAAAACATACATAATAAAAGTATGCTAAAATCGATGCATTCGGAGAAATAATAACTAAAAATTGTGGTGGTGTAACCTAGTAACTATTAAAAACCTAGTAACTATTAAAAACAACCCAAAGGTTCAGCTTTCTTAGCAACCATATTGGACCTTATTTTCTTTGCCGCCAGAGCATACAGGGAAGTCCTATAAGAAACAAACCCATCGGTGTCTTTTAATAAAAACACTAATTTTCCAGCACTAGAACCACCTGGTATAATGACATCGCACTAGTTAGAGGTAATGCTCTGAAGTAAATCTTTGGGGGCCTTACTCAAGCAAGTCACTTATAATTTGTTTCTCATTTCCTAAAGTTGAAGTTTCCAGAGCTATAAATGAGCAATAATAGTTGGTAGTGAAGGTGCATCTCAGATATAGGGTGGCCAACCTCCAGGTGGTGTCTGGAGATCTCCCACTATTACAACTAATCTCCAGCCGATAGAGATCAGTTCCCCTGGAGAAAACAGCCGCTTTGGCAATTGGTGTTGAAGTCCCTCCTGTTCCCAAACCCCACCCTCCTCAGGCTCCACCCCCAAAATCTCCAGGTATTTCCCTAACTTGGAGCTGGCAACCCTACTCAGATATGAGATGTAATTTGTAAAACAGACTGGGATTATTATCTGGGAAATACCTGGAGATTTGGGTGGTGGAGCCTGAGGAGGGCATGGTTTAAAGAGAGGAGGGACTTCAATGGGGTTTAATGCCATGCAGCTCACCTTCCAAAACAGCCATTTTCTCCAGGGGAACCTGGAGGATTGTAATAGCAGGAGATCTCCAGCTATCACCTGGAGTTTGGCAACCCTACCACTGGCCCTCCTAGTGACACAGCCCACCCAGGCCCCAATGGCTGGTATAGAACAGCTTCCTGGCCTGCCAGCATTCCTGCAAGGCTTAAGCCAGTGCCACGGGAATTGTGGGCAGCTCTGGAAGGTTCTGTGAGGCTCTGCAGGCCTTCAGGAGCCTTTGGAAACCAAGGCCTCTTGCTTAGTTTCCCTCATCAGCACCCCGCGACGTGCACAGAAATGTAGACAGCTGCTAAATCCTGGCTGCTGTATCTAGAGTTGAATTATTCATTCATCTAACCACCATATGTAATCCAGTTGGCAGTGGCTTTCCATGGTCTTTTCCGGCTCTGTGGTGGCTTTAAGTGGCGATATGGGGGATGGATGTAAGACACGTGTTCTACTACTAAGCTACGGCTACTTCAGACACCTTTCCTTCTTCCGTTTTTGCCTACCTGATAATGTTTCACAGATTTGTGGAGGAGGATGCGTCCTTCTTTCCAGGAGTTCCCCTGATTTCCATTCAGTGTCAAGAGGACTTGGTCGTACTCATCAGGGGAGGGATACCTCAGCTTGATTCGCAGAGTGCCAACATGGGGGCCGGACATATGGTACCAGAAAGTCATGCAGTGCGCGGAGTTCTGTGGGTTGACGATAGGGCTGATGAGCCGCGCAAGCTTGCCTTTTTGGTTTTCATCAGCTTGTGAGTAAATGAAATTGCCATCTCCTGCTGTGACAAAAACACTGCATTAGAGATAACGGCCCACTTTCAGCGATCTTAAGCCTGATAAGCATCAAGTGTTTCAAAACTGATCTGGCCCTTTTCTTAGCATTTGCAATAACAGTATAGGCTTGGAAAAGGCCTAATCGTGCTCCATGCACTGGCCTCCTCCTCTCCTCGCCAACGAGCCCAGATTCTCCAAACATGAGCTTTTCTAACACAATAAAAGGAATACGATGTCCAGATTCTCTAACAAAGAACAAGGAACATGATATAGTGTATGATCTTTCCGGTGACAGTGGAAGAAGCAGGGACAAGATTCTGGGGGGAAAGACAGAAGAAGAAGAAGAGTAGGAGTAGGAGGAGTAGGAAGAGGAGGAGTTGTTTTTATATGACAACTTTCTCTACCACTTAAGGAAGAATCGCCTTTCCTTCCCCTCCCCACAATAGACACCCTGTGAAATAGGTGGGGCTGAGAGAGTGTGACTAGCCCAAGATCACCCGGCTGGCTTCATGTGTAGGCGTGAGGAAACAAATCCAGTTCACCAGATTAGCCTCCATCGCTCATGTGGGGAATCAAACCCGGTTCTCCAGATCAGAGTCCACCGCTCCAAACCACTGCTCTAAAACCCCTACACCACGCTGGTGTATAGATGGGCTGGATGCCTTTAAATGCCTTGATGCAGCACTATATGTGGCAGCCACAGCATCTCCTAGCTGGTCTTCCCCTTACAGTTGCCCTGTTGCCACTATCAGGGGCTGAACAGGAGGGGAAGAGGAATCTCCCATGAAAACACATGAAGCTGCCTTATACCGAATCAGATCAGTCTTGCCTACCCTCACTGGATCTCCAGGGCCTCAGACAAAGGCCTTTTACATTGTCTGTTGAACACATGAACACATGAAACTGCCTTATACTGAACCAGACCCTTGGTCCATCAAAGTCAGTATTGTCTACTCAGACTGGCAAAGGGTCTCCAGGGTCTCAGGCACAGGTCTTTCACATCACCTACTTGCCTAGTTCCTTCAATTGGAGATTGCTTTGTAACTGGAGGTGTGGGGGATTGAACCCTGGACCTTCTGCATGCAAAGCAGAGGCTCTTCCACTGAGCCACAGCTCCTCCCTTTCATTTCCCGCTGCTTTAGGGGCTTTAGTGGTATATTTTTGAGCTGCCCTACATGCCAACTTCTGATGCTGTCCAAATGAATGGAAGTCAGTTGGATTAAAACCAAGCGTGAATTGCGAACTTCCCACTAGAGTTCGAGAACTCTTCTATCCTGAGAACTCTTCTATCCAGAGTTCGAGAACTCTTCTATACTTGTGTCACTCAGCATATCTGCTTACAGATCTGGAATAAATCCCTGCAGTGCTTCTGTGACTTGCGCCTTTAACTTACTGGTGCAATGCTTCAGAGAGCTGTTAAGAGTGTGGCGGAAGAAAAGAACAACCCAAACTCAAGATGCACCTGCCAAAGCTCTTCCAGAGTACGTCTTTGGAATGCAAAAGGCACCCGGAACTCTGAAGCAAGTGCAGTGATAACAAAACCTCATTTAAGGAATATCATTCTTCCCCCGCCCCCTGTACTATGAGAGGACGTCGTGCCTGTCTCCAGACATGGGTGGCAAAGTTCAAATATTTTTCATTTCAAGAATATTATTGCAGCTCCAGGTCAGGAACTCTGCCTTCTTTGTCTTCATTAGCGCTCAACTTGTGCATGCCTTTTAGATTTTGTCAGTCCTTGGCTAACGTGGCTTTTAACCTCCATTCAATGTCAGATCGTACTGAGCCATTTCATTTTACTTTGCATCAATTTTGCCCCCCATTATTGCAGCCTTCATTTCGGCTAACTGCCGTTTGCTTAATTTGATGCCATTTATTTGTACAGTGCCATTTATAGTCAAAGTATTTAAAGTTCTTTCTCTGCCCCCCCCCCAAAAAAAACCCTAAATGTACTTGTCTTAAGATTCAATTGAAAGTGTCTCTAAATTTAAGGAGCCCAATTTTGTCTAATTTCCTTGTCATTCTCATTAAGTAAAGGGGGGGTTTGCAGAAAGTGAAAATTGAAAAGGAGGGGAGGGGGGGTCACTGCCAGCACATTTGACTTATTTGCATAAATGAAAAACAGAACAATAATCCAGGGAAGCACAGGTCACAACATGCCCTTTGTTGGTGGCGGTTTGATCAGTGAGCACTGAGGCAGGCTGAATTTTTCAAGCTGCAGTTCTTCATCATTTTTTGAGATCTTACTAAAGAAGGACGCCTACCTAAGAAAATCCTCAAAATATTTTAAAAGGAGCATGAGCTGAGTGTTCCTGGAAGAAGCTCCAGAAGCTACCTACACAAGCCATCGCTCTGTCACAGTAATCTGAATCAAAGTTAAAAGGACACAGTCATTTCGGCCAACACTTATTTTAGAAGAACACAATACTCCAATTCATTTCGTGTAAAATGCCCTTAGCTGGCAGAGCTTTCAATAAGCACAATGCTCCCTTTATTCCCACCTACGGCTGATTATGTTGTGAACCCTACATTACCTGTGTGGTCTTGAATGGGCCCTGTTTTGCTGGTGAGAACCACCCACTTCAGGTCCAACCGGCTGTCATGCTCCCAGCGGCAGAATGTCTTCTGAGAACTGTAGCCAAATTCACAGTTGAAGCCGTATGCTGGGAGTTCTTCAGTGATCGTGGGGGGGAAAAGTGAAGCAAAATGTCATTGACATACAGCTCTGTTCCTTTTATATATCCATCCAAGTAGCTACTAGGTCAAACACAGTGGCAATCCCCCATACCAGTCTGCATTGTTTTTAACACAGAAACCAATGCCAAGAGCAGGTTGTACCAGCTTCAGGTGTCTCTTGTCATCTTTCATGGTTTTCCCATTATAAAACTGGATCTGAAATCTCATGCAAGTAATATTTTCTTTTTAGTTTTGGTAGGACTAATGCAATTAATGAGAGCCAGCGTGGTGTAGTGGTTAAGAGCGGCGGGACTCTAATCTGGAGAACTGGGCTCGATTCCCCACTCCTCCACATGAAGCAGGCTGGGTGACCTTGGCCCAGTCACAGTTCTCTCAGAACTCTCCCAGCCCACATGGAGGCAGGCAATGGCAAACCACCTCTGAGCATCTCTTGCTTTGAAAACCCTACGTGGTTGTCAAAAGTCAGCTGCGCCTTGATGGCACTTGACACAAACAATGCAGTTAATGGTCCTGCCAGTGCCAGTATTCACTTGATTCACTAAGGGGCATAGTAAACCATGCAGATTTAATGGGGTTTTAAGTGACAGTGCCCTTGGGAAAAGCATTAAGAAATTTTGTACTTCTCCAATACATTCTGTCATCTCAGTCTGGTTGCTCTGATTGCAAGTGGAGGCTCTAATGTATACAAGTCCTTGACATACTTCAGATCCTATGTATAATTGGCAGTTGCATAACAGGTATCAATGCTGGATGAGTTTATGTTCTAGATTTCAAGGATCTGTTTTCCCTACCTCCTTTATGAGACAGTTCAAGAGAGTGCTATAAGAGTTTCTCTGCATTCCACACTTTATTCCCCATTTTGTGATAATATGTACCTTTGTGACCCAATCCATTGGTGCTGATCTGTGTGCTGCAGTAGCTTCCATAAGTATATCACTTGTTGGGTAGTAAACTGCACGTGTATCCCAATGTTTGTCTACATTAAGATCTGTTCTGCATAACTTCATTGAGAAAGCTGATGTTATGGAACAGGGCCTTCTCAGTGATGCCCCCCTCCCATAGCAGAATGCCTTGTCCCATGAAGTTCATCTTGCCCCTTAACTTTTGACTTTCCAAAAGCTGGTCAAGACTGTTTTGTTCCATAGGTCATTTGGTGGTTTCCTTTCTCAATCTGTCTGTTCATCTGTTTTAAACTTGCCAGTGTTAGGGTTTTTTATACTAAGTTTTTTATACTTAGTTACAGCTGCAAAAGGCTTGATTTTTTAAACTGTTTTAATTTTTATCTTTTTATTGTTGTAATCTTTTTTTGCATTGTTTTAATAAGGGAAAAGCAGGATCTACATTTTCTAAAATACAATAAATCTCTGCACTGCATTATTTTCTGTTAGATGCACATTTTGATGAACATTCTTACCAATGTTCTGTGTCAAGTAGAGCTGGAGCCAGGTACTGGTCTATCTGTAGGGTTGCCAGCCTCCAGGTACTAGCTGGAGATCTCCTATTATTACAACTGATCTCCAGCAGATAGAGATCAGTTCACCTGGAGAAAATGGCTGCTTTGGCAATTGGACTCTATGGCATTGAAGTCCCCCCTCCCCAAACCCCACCCTCCTTGGGCTCCGCCCCAAAAACCTCCCATTGGTGGCGAAGAGGGACCTGGCAACCCTATCTATCTATGCAACTATAAGTCACAGCGCAAAACAGTTAACCTGTAGAAGAGTAGAAGAATCCCCATGTGAAATGAATAAGGTAGCCATTCTTCCTCCTTGTGACTCTTAACTGATATGAGATAATAAGTGCATTTGAATGTCCGCTTATGTTCTTATTTTTGTAAAACTGTTACTATATCGGGGCTGATTAAGGTTTTAAAGTTTTAGCATGCTCTTCAATTGGCCCACAAGATGGCAGCACTGAAATGGCTGCATTTGGAACGAAAGACGAGACCAGCATGGTTCGCAGCCAATCAAGTACAAAAGACGCTTCAAAAGAAACTCCTCCTTAGACAAGGAAACTCTGGTCTTGTGTAGCCAATTTGATCAGCATAAGATCATATCTTGTTACAGCTTCTGTTGAGTTCTGCCCAAATGTTTTGCATCCAACAATTTATTGTTTTCAATAGAACTTGATAATTTAGGGGGAAGAAGAAGAGTTGGTTTTTATATACAGACTTTCTTTACCACTTAAGGAAGAATCAAACCGGCTTACAGTCACCTTCTGTTTCCCTCCCCACAACAGACACCTTGTGAGGTACGTGGGGCTGAGAGAGCTCTAAGAGAGCTGTGACTAGCCCAAGATCACCCAGCTGGCTTCATGTGTAGGAGTGGGGAAACCAACCCAGTTCACCAGATTAGCATCTGCCACTCATGTGAAGGAGTGGGGAATCAAACCTGGTTCTCCAGATCAGAGTCCACTGCCCCAAACCACCGCTCTTAACCACACAACGGAAATTCCAATCAGTGGAACAGGCAAAATTCTTTTGCATTTTAGATCTTCTCAAGCACTATGTCAAATCCCTTCCTTGCTGTGGAGAACGTTTGGAAAACAATGCCCAACTTAACCACAGACAACTCTCAAATTAGCAGCCCTCCACTTTCAAGCAAGGTAGGACTAATAGGGTCAAAGCCCGAAGTCATCAGTCAGCCTTTTAACTTGGCCCTAGTTTTTTTAAAAAGAAAAGAAGCTCCCATGAATCTCAGCTGCAGCTATGAACAACTCACGTTTGAAGTATTGTCGTGCTGTCAAGATTTATTGCGCTTTGGCCTAAACTAGGAAGAAGGATTGCTCAGCGATTCAATCCTCTTTCAGCAATCCCATACCGACATCATTCCTCTGACAGTGAAAACATGATGTACTGCATGGGGTTTCTGTTGGCAGGTTGTGACCCACAACTGGAAGACTGCACCACTCCATTTTTTTAAACAGAGAAGGACGAAGAGAGGGGAAAAATGAGAGAAGGAAGACAGACTCCCAGAAAGAGAAATAGTCTGATTTTGCAACAAAAAAATTAAATGTTGTAAGGTGGTTTAAATATTGATCCTGGGGTCTGAAAAGTTTGAAAACTACAGATGGATTGGACTAACATAGTGATCCATTGACACCATAAGCAGGTGTGCCACACAGAATTGTTCATGGAAGTTCAGGTTTGTTATTAGTAAAAACATTGTGTGCTAAGTGCCGTCAAGTCACTTCCGTCTCATGGCGACCCTATGAATGAAAGTCCTCCAAAATGTCCTATCTTTGACAGCCTTGCTCAGATCTTGCAAATTGAGGGCTGTGGCTTCCTTTATTGAGTCAATCCATCTTTTGTTAGGTCTTCCTCTTTTTTGTTGGGATGGCCTGAGATGAAAGTCTAGTGATCCCTTTGTATCGTTTGGAGGAATTCAGATGACCATCCACAGTGATTCTGTACCAACATTTTTCTTCAACTTTTGAGTTAATTTTAAAAATCAGAACTATGATCCATAGCACATTTGATGCACATAGCACATGTGAAGACGCAAAATCAGCCCATGAGTGCTGATATTCACATTTGATCAAACATTGATAAGATTACCATGAAATTGACAGGTTTCCCGTTGTTCCCTATTATGTCTAATTCTTATATCTATATTTCACATTTTACACTGCAATCCTAAACAGAATGACGCCCTTCTAAGATTTCAATGGATTTAGAAGGCTGTAACTTTAACCACTACCCTACACCAGCTCTCAGAATTAGCTATTCTGAATGAGAGGACTTGCCAACTTCCAGCAAATATTTAATTAATCTGCTGCAATTTTGACCTAATTTTAGAAGAAGAAGAGTTGGTTTTTATCTGTCGACTTTCTCTACCTTTTTAAAAGAAGAATCAAACCCGTTTACAATCACCTTCCATTTCCCTCCCCACAACAGCCACCTTGTAGGGTAGGTGGGGCTGAGAGAGTTCAGAGAGAACTGTGACTAGCCCAAGGTCACCCAGCTGGCCTCGTGTGGAGGAGTGGGGAAACCAACCTGGTTCACCAGATTAGCGTCCGCCGCTTACGTGGAGGAGTGGGGACTCAAACCCAGTTTGAGTCCACCACTTTTAACCACTACACCGTGCTGGCTTTACAAATGAGGAGGGCATTGTTCTCTGAGAGGGGGAAATCCTCTGTAAGTTAATTATTAATAATTCCAAATTGCCCATTTGGTTTTCATACAGATTAAAGAAAAACACACATGTAAAGCAAGTAGATATCTAAAATATCTAGTCGTGTTCTTTCAAAGCAGATTTATTGCTGGTGAAAGCCAATTCTAGTCCGTATAAACTTGCTGTGTTGCCTTCTCAGTTATAGTGCTGAAATTTTGGAACTCTCTCCGCAGGGAGATTTGTCTGTCTCCCTCTGTTGTTGTCAACGGGTGACTTTCCCCCCCGTTATGTTTGGTGTTCCCTCACTGTTATTAGCGCTCCTTCCTAGTTTGTTTATGTCTGTTTGTGAGTTTATACGATTTACTGCGTTGTTTAAATATTTTATACGAACTTATATTTTAAATGCCACTTTGATGTCTTAATGTTTTAATGTTGGAATGTTTTGATGTTCGCCTCCTTGGAGACCCAATTTGGGGGGAAAGGCAGCATAGAAATGTTTAAAATTAAAACAAAAACGAATAACTATTTTATTTCCATGGGGCAATTTTAGCAGCAGTCATCTATCAAAAACAAACCTGCTGTAGGTAAAGCCCTCCTAAAGAAACCTCAGAGCCGTCTCCTCTTATCTTTGATAGGCGTTCCATGTTGATATTTGAGGAGGAGGGTGGGAGAGCTGTCACTTTTAGGATTGCCAATTTCCTGGACATCTCCCCAAATTACAACTAATCTCCAGAATTAGGGCTGTCGATTCGGTTCATCCCGAACCGAAAAACAGCTGAATTTCCCCTGATTCGGCGGTTTTTAATTCGGATGGAACCGAACTCAAAAAAGGCCGGAAAATGGGGAGCCAAATTCAGTGAATTCGTGGTGTTCGGCGAATAAATTCAGCAAATTCAGGGTTTGGCGCACCAGCATAACTGTCAGTAAGCAGCATTCACCCCCGGCCAATCAGTGGCCAAGCTGGGTCTTCTTCTGGCCAATCAGTTTGAGCGACTGAGTGCATGAGCCCAGCTGCTGCGTGGCCCGGGAAAAGAAAGAGAGAGTATCTGTTTGTGTGTGAGAGAGAAATCCCTGTGGGGGGTGCTTGTGCACATTCGCTCCTTTCCGTGGCTGCAGGGGCACATTTTTGGGGGTAGAGACCCCAAACTTTCAGTGGAGTTTCAAAGGACCCTTCTTGCAAGACCCCCCAAGTTTTGTAAACATTGGGTCAGGGGGTCCAGAGATATGGGGCCCAAAAGGAGTCCTCCCCTTAATGTGCATTTTTATTCCATTTAAAGCACACATTCGCTTATTTCCGTGGCTGCAGTGGGCGCATTTTTGGGAGTAGAGACCCCAAACTTTCAGTGGAGCTTCAAAGGACCCTTCTTGTGAGACCCCCAAGTTTTGTAAATATTGGGTCAGGGGGTCCCGAGATATGGGGCCCGAAAGGTGTCCTCCCCTTAATGTGCATTTTTATTCCATTTAAAGCACATATTCGCTCCTTTCCGTGGCTGCAGGGGCACATTTTTGGGACTAGAGACCCCAAACTTTCAGCGGAGCTTCAAAGGACCCTTCCTGCAAGACCCCCCAAGTTTTGTAAACATTGGGTCAGGGGGTTTCAAGATATGGGGCCCGAAAGGGAAAAAATTACATCTTTATTTTCACTAACCTCTAACTGAAATTTAGCAGAACTGTATTTTAATATATTTGGTTTCCTTTGTAATCCTATGCATTTTATTTTACGCATTTAAAAACGTTATTCTGAGAAGGGGTCCATAGGCTTCACCAGACTGCCAAAGGGGCCCATGCCAGAGAAGTTTAAAAACGCTAAGGATGCCAGAAGTACATTTCAGTGTTTGGTTCAATTTTTGTAAATTCATGTTTCTGGAATAATTTAATTTCCTTCTATAAAAAGGAAGACTCTTGCCCAAACTTCCTGAGTTTTGGACTTGTATATTGTGTTGGATGCGATTTTTGTTCACTGGCAAGTATAGCCTGCTGGTCTCAATGTCACATGCTTTGCTCGTTCACTAGAAAGGAAGATTACATTTAAGAGCTTGCTCATGACATATGCTCGGTTTGCAGTTCTTGCACAAAGGGCGGGGCGGGGGGAGACATGCACAGAATTCAGCTACAGCCCAACCCACAAAACTGAGCAGATGCAAACCCTCCCCTATTGGATGCCATTCAGCTGATGCTACCAGGATGGGCTTTATCCAGTATCTCCTGCCCTCACATTTTTCAACACCGATTTCCCATTTTTACCAGCCTCCTCATACCTCGACAGTAAGGGATAATCTATCCTTTTGTAATATTTACTGTGCTTTGACAACCTTGCTCAGATCTTGCAAATTGAAGGCTGTGACTTCCTTTATTGAGTCAGTCCATCTCTTGTTGGGTCTTCCTTTTTTCCTGCTGCCCTCAACTTTTCCTAGCGTGACAGTCTTTTTCAGTGACTCTTGTCGTCTCATGACGTGACCAAAATACGATAGCCTCAGTTTAGTCATTTTAGCTTCTAGGGTCAGTTCAGGCTTGATTTGATCTATAACCCACTGATTTGTTTTTTTGGCAGTCCCCGGTATCCATAACACTCTCCTCCAACACCACAATTCAAAGGAAACTATTTTCTTCCTATCAGCGTTCTTCACTGTCCAGCTTTTACACCCATACATAGTAATAGGGAATTATGGCAAGTAAGGTTTGTGAGCAGAGCTTTTTGGTGTGCAGAGGTTGAAAGCCAGTGTGTTCTAGGGTTACCAGCTCTGGGTTGGGAAATACCTGGAGATTTTGGGGGTGGAGCCTGAGGAGGGTGGGGAGGGACTTCAACAGGGCATAATGCCATAGAGTTCCCCTTCCAAAGCAGCCATTTTCTCCAGGTGAACTGATCTCTGTCGCCTGGAGATCAGTTGTATTAACAGGAGATCACCAGCCACCACCTGGAGGTTGGCAACCCTAGTGTGTTCAAGTGGTTAGTAGGGGTTAGAGTGCTGGACTTATGTGTGTAAAGTGCCGTCAAGTCGCAGCCGACTTATGGCGACTCCTTTTGGGGTTTTCATGGCAAGAGACTAACAGAGGTGGTTTGCCAGTGCCTTCCTCTGCACAGCAACCCTGGTATTCCTTGGTGGTCTCCCATCCAAATACTAACCAGGGCTGACCCTGCTTAGCTTCTGAGATCTGACGAGATCAGGCTAGCCTGGGCCATCCAGGTCAGGGCGCTGGACTTACAGTGGTTGGGTAAGAAGCATAAGATTTCAGTTCTCGAAAATGCGGGAGAGGACTTTGACTCAGAAAATTTTCTGGTGACACAGTATTCTGTTACACACTTCAGAATACTCAAATACTGGCTTGGATCCACCAATAATTTCTGTGGTCAGAAGGGACTGCCATTCATGGAGCATGACTTCCTCCCTCTGCAGCCCATAATGCCTCCCCAAAATCTGCTCCTGATGGGCAGGAGACTCCAGGAACAACATGAGGGGAAAATTAATGAAAAGTCTTCTATTGGATCCAAGCCACAGCAGAGAAAAGGTACTAATGATACTGGGGTGGACCGCACCCATCAATATCATGCCCGAAGAACTCTTTTTAAACTTTGGTACCGTGAAAGCCGTCTCACAAGTCTGTTTGTCTGAAGACATGAGAGGGCAGGATGTAACTCACAATAGCATATGCTGACTGAACAAACTTAGAGGAAGAAAATGTGTTGAGGCAGGAGAGAGTGTTCACCTTTACAACACACAAACGCAGAGGTTAAGAACCATAACTTTGAAAAAGGTTTTTTTGGGGAAGGCTAATCAGCCCAACAACACTCTTGCCCTTAAGGACCCATTATCCTCAGTAGTATATTTAGGTTTTTTGGCTTGTAGCAAAACCTCAACAGTGTTGTGTTGTAGCGGAAACACTGAACACACCCGCTTAATAAATTACTTTAGAGGCTGTGCCTGATTGTGGCTTAATAAAGGAAATGGGACTAACTGAAGACTGACCTTTTCACCCTCCCTGAAGTTGTTAACACAAAGCATTTAAACTTGCTGATCATACTAAGTGTTTTAAGGAAATCTTTCATTTATGCTTGCTCGCTTCTGTAGTAACATGCAGGTTAATAAACATCACCTGACTCCAGATCATGAAGTCTTGTGAAGCTGCAAATAAAGAAGTTTTCCAAAAGTTATTTGCTATTGCATGCTCTGGGGAAAGACGACCAGCCGATGCTAACCTCTTCTTTCCCCAGTGCCAACAGTTAGGGTAGCCCTTTGCAAAAGGATCTTCCCCAGAATTCCTTCTCACAGTATTGTAAAGCTGCCGACAACATGGTGGGAAAACTGGCAAGCCCTTCAAGAGCGAGGGCAGACATAAATGGGGTGGAAGTCTCCAAGGCCAAAAGCTGGATAACTCAGGCTAGCCCAATCACATCAGATCTCAAAAGCTAAGCAGGGTCATCCCTGGTTAGTATTTGGATGGGAGACCACCAAGGAATTCCAGGTTTATGATGCAGAGGCAGTCAATGGCAAACCACCTCTGAACATCTCTTCCTTTGAAAACCTTTGGCTGTGACTTGATGGAAAAAACAAAAAAAGGCCCCATGGCTCCTTAGAAGAAGAGTAAGAGTTGGTTTTTATATGCCGACTTTCTCTTCTTAAGGAAGAATCAAACCAGCTTATAATCACCTTCCCTTCCCCTCCCCACAACCGACACCCTGTGAAGTAGGTGGGGCTGAGAGCGCTCTAAGAGAGCTGTAACTTGCCCAAGGTCACCCAGCTGGCTTAATGTGGAGGAGTGGGGAAACAAATCCAGTTCACAAGGTTAGCTTCCGCCGCTCATGTGGAGGGAGTGGGGAATCAAACCCAGTTCTCCAGATCAGAGTCCACTACTCCAAAGCACCACTCTTAACCACTACACCACGCTGGTTGGTTTTTATATGCCAACTTTCTCTCCCTTTAAAGGAGAATCAAACTGGCTTACAATCTCCTTCCCTTCCTCTCCCCACAACAAACACCTTGTGTGGTAGGTGGGGCTGAGAGAGTTCGGAGAGAACTGTGACTGGCCCTAGGTCACCCAGATGGCAAATATAGTTCTATCACATTGTCTCATGTGGTGAGTTGGGAAATTCAAGTGGCTTTCTAAGTTGCATAAACTGGAGTAGTGGACTCTAATCTGGAGAACTGGGTTTGATTCCCCACTCCTTCACATGAGTGGCAGATGCTAATCTGGTGAACTGGGTTGGTTTCCCCCTCCTCCACATGAAGCCAGCTGGGTGATCTTGGGCTAGTCACAGCTCTCTTAGAGCTCTCTCAGCCCCACGTACCTCACAAGGTGTCAGTTGTGGGGAGGGGAAGGGAAGGTGACTGTAAGCTGGTTTGATTCTTCCTTAAGTGGTAAAGAAAGTCTGTATATAAAAACCAACTTTTCTTCTTCTTCTTCTTCTTCTTCTCATTCTTAACAAAAGGGCAGATTTGCGTTGAAGAGGCGTTTTGTGGTCTGGGGGTGGTGCCAATGGTTACAGCCTTGGAGTGGTGCCAATGGTTACAGCTTAGCCTCCCTTCCATGTTAAAGCATGTAACCACAGACCCCCTGCTGAACACTCAAAAGAGGCCATATTTTCCACTCGGGGCACTGAAGCAAAGTTTGTGCCTCTGTGGTCACAAAGTGTCCCGGATTCAGGAGCTTGCTGAGCTCCTAACCATTTTTGCAGCTGAACGTTGTTTTCTTGATGCTTCCTTCCTTGCTGCTTCCATAAGAAGAAAAGGCAGCCTGTTAAAACTGTCACCGTGTGGTGCCGCCTTGATAGATTTTCACTGTTTTTGCTGTTTATTTTTTTTTATTTTTTTTGGGGGGGGGGAAGCACTGAACGTTTAGAGAGAACAGAACCTTGGATTTGCTTCTGCAAGTTTCCCCACCCACTAGCTACTTCATTTCTTACTAAAAGGGAAAATTAAACCCGCAACAAGCCCCTGAACATCTCCTTGGCACCCCGCTAAGGTGATCTAAAGTCCTTTGCGTATATATTGCCAGATTTTAGCTGTGCTGGAAACATAGCTATGTAAGCTATATAGGAAACAATAAGCATTTAGCACACCAGCACATGAGGGAGTGATCATGCAATAACTCGTAGCAGGATGGAAATGAGGCCACTTATTTGTGAGGGATCTCGCTCTGTATAACAGAGAGGGCCTCTTCAATGGAGCAGACCTGGAGCCTTGTGGGATAAGAGAGCTCCCAAACAGCAACATCAGCCAGCCTAATTATGGCGTATGAAAGAAACAGGACGACTCTGGTCTTCGTAAAAGCAAGCCCACCAGAGAGGGTCGCTTTCTGCAGCCTCTCTTTCCTCGTTGACGCTCAGCAGTGCTTGTACTGATGCGGTTGCGTCTCTAAAGAGAGAGGGGAAGATTGGCCACAGGCGAGTTTTAGTTTAGGCAAAATGGCACACAGTGAAATAGGGCAGAAGCTTTCCCCTCGCCGGTCCGAATGGTTTCATCGCTAAATGTATATGTTAAGGTAGGATAATCTATCCCAGGCTGCAAGCAAATTGGACTTGGGCCAAGAGGCTTCTTAGAAGTCGTTTGCTTAGGAACCCAGTTCCTGCATAGAAAAGAATGGTTTAAATGGGAAGCGATTAACCTATATTTGTTTCAAAGCAGTGTTGGAAAAAAATTCTCTATGGCCATTTATGCAGGGCTGTTTCCCTCGTGGTCACCCCGCCAACTGGTCCGGTGCTTTGTTTTGATAATGCATGCCTTTCCCAACCGTCAGAGGTCACCATGCTCTCCCCACATGTTTCTGTGTTTTTTGCCCATGTTTTCCGGATGCTGTTTTGGCGAGAAGCTGGAAAACACAGGCAAAATGGGCTGTAATGTGCGAGGAGAGCAAGGCGACCTCTGATGATCAGGAAAGGCATGCATAATCAAAACAAAGCACCGGAGCAGTCGGCGGGGTGACTGCGGGGAAACAGCCCTGCATAAAAGGCCTATGTTTGCTGATCCATCTCTGCCCTCCAGGGCAGCTAGTTGGCCATCGTGGGAACAGGGATGCTGGACTAGATGGACCACTGGTCTGATTTAACAGGGCAGATCTTATGTTCTTACCAAGTGTGTCTTAAACTGAGAACACTCAGCAGTGAAAACATTTCATTACAGTTGCAAGCTTTAACCAGTTTTACTGCTAGATTAATCAACTATTGATCAGATGAGGTCAGTTTTATTTAGTGGAGTAAGAGGGTCAAGGCACACCTGTCTGGGGTTTTCTTAAACTATTTTGGTTCTGTTACGTTACTGCACACAGGAGGGAAAAAATAAAAAGATTAAAGATGAACTATGAGGATAATAGAATCATAGAATCATAGAGTTGGAAGGGACCACCAGGGTCATCTAGTCCAACCCCCTGCACATAGCAGGAAATTAACAACTACCTCCCCCCGCACATCCTCAGTGACCCCAGCCCTCGCCTCGCAATGCAGGATCCCACAATCAAAGCACTCCCGACAGATGGCCATCCAGCCTCTGCTTAAAGACCTCCAAAGAGGAGGTGTGTCTGTAAAGTGTGTCTGTAAAGTGCCATCAAGTTGCAGCCAATTTATGGCGACCCCTTATGGGGTTTTCAAGGCAAGAGACTAACAGAGATGGTTTGCCATTGCCTTCCCCCGCATAGAGACCCTGTTATTCCTTGGTGGTCTTCCATTCAAATACTAACCAGGGCTGACCCTGCTTAGCTTCCGAGATCGGCTATACCATGCTGCATTCCCTTGGGGATAATAATACTCATGTACAGGGTCGTTGTAGGGTTTAAAAGATAATGTGTGCATGTGAAAATGTAATATACTTGAAATTTTATTACTATTTTAATAATAGTAATGATATTTAATAATGCTTATTATTTCAATAGATTGGTAGAGTTGGTTTATTAAATTTAGCATAATCATGCTTCCTTTAGCATCTCAAGAAGGCACTCATATTGAGGCTTTGATAATATGCCAACATATTACAATGAATTAAGGGGTAAAAGGGCAAATGGATGATCCAACTAAAAATCCTTAAAGGGATCGAGAGTCCTATTTTTGCATGCATCAAGATGGTAATCAGGCTCTAACCATGGGGCTCCAACCATGTGGACCCAACAAAAATTGCATGCTTATACTGTCACTTTTTTTTAATCACAAGTGATAAAGGCAAGGCAAGCAGGACAACCGAGGAGGGATCTGAACGAAAATGGTCTTGCGATGGAATGAGCATGGCCTCTGCACCTGTCAACTGGAAGTCATCACCTGTTCCGCTGTGGCAGTTGGCTTGGTCGTCATCGCACTCGTCCACAAGGTTGCTGTCGGGAGTGGTAGGCACTGAAACGGAAAACCATGAGAGGCTCAGCCTGAAGGATGCTCTGGGGTTTGTGAGCGGTTTCCTCAGTGAGAAGGAGAAAGCTATTTGTTACAGCACAGAAGCAACGCTCCCCCCCCTTTCGCAGAGGAGACTTTCCTTTTTAGGCATCATCTTCTCATTTCCTGCCCTTTGCTCTCCCATTAATGGGA
Organism: Euleptes europaea; assembly: GCF_029931775.1. Taxonomy (NCBI): domain Eukaryota; kingdom Metazoa; phylum Chordata; class Lepidosauria; order Squamata; family Sphaerodactylidae; genus Euleptes; species Euleptes europaea. The sequence goes on from NC_079322.1 coordinate 62,516,093, forward strand.
TGTTCAAACTGAAGAGTGGGGAATGAACAGGGGATTAAGTAATAGCTTCCCTCTATATCCGTTAATTTCTTTTCTTAGCATGGGGGGTGGGGTGGAGAGAAGATGTTTGGCTTATTCCTTATTCCTACCAAAAATGTGCAAAGGCTAATAGGATCACATTGAAATCAGGTCTATGGGAAGGATATGATTTTAAGATCCATATTTGGAAACATGGATTTCAACTTCAGTAAAGGGAGATGAGATGAACTTTCTGCACTTGGTCCAAACCCAGGTCTGGCAGCAGCAGCATCCTGCTTGTGTTCCAAAGCACCTAATATAATAGGCATGATCCTCTGATCCTGGAGAGAATAGGTATGCAGCATCTCCTCCATGAACATGTCCACTCCCCTCTTAAAGGCTTCATGTGGAGGAGTGGGGAAACCAACCCAGTTCACCAGATTAGCATTCGCTGCTCATGTGGAGGAGTGGGGAATCAAATCCAGTTCTCCAGATCAGAGTCCACCGCTCCAAACCACCGCTCTTAAGCACTACACCACGCTGGCTCTCATTCCCTCCCTTTTCTAACATCCAGTGCTGAAGTCTATTGGTCTACAGTTTTAAGGCAGGGATTTGATTTTCATCTCTAAAATTATAACTACAGTTATAAAGTGCATTACTACAAGATCAAAAGCTAATGGAGAATATAGAGACCAAATGTTTCTTACTCAACAGTAGCATAAGCAGCTGGTGTGTTGGATGAAAAACAATGTATGCAACAGATTAATCTTAGGCTGTGCAATTACCTTCAATTTCACAGCCCAGAAGTTCCATCCTCAGCCCCAGTCCGCCATGGGTGGCTCTTTCAGGGTAGACACGAATGAACCTGGTGGTTGTAGGCTCAAAAACACGAAGCTCGGGTGTGTCGTAGTTGGTGTTGCCTTCAAAAATCTGCAGAACACACACACACACACACACAGAATGCTGCTTAATAATCACATGTTCGCTTTTAGCCAGCTGCGATTTTTCACGCTGCTAGCATTTGAGCCGAGTGACAGGTAACACAAGTCCTTCTCCTAACCATTTTATTTAGTGGCTGACGTGACAGTCTTAAATGAGAAGAAGGAACAGATAGTTAAAAGTGTCTCTGAGAAGCTGCGCATTTCATTTTCTGCAAATCAATCCACCAGAGGAGTCAAGTGTTTTAATGAGACACGTTTTAAATGAGGTTCCAATCTGAAATTTACATGGGTGACTTGGTGGAGCAGGGAGATTTCGCTTTGGACTAGATTCTGCCACTCTTCATGTAGTTGTAATAATACAACTGTTCCAAAGAGAGGCTTTTTATGCAGGGATGTTTCCCCGTGGTCACCCCCACCACCAACTGCTTTGGGGCTTCCTTTTTATTATGTATGCCTTTTCTGCCCATCAGAAGTTGCCTCGCTATCCCCACGTGTTTTGCCTGCATTTTCCAGATTCTGGCTGAAACAGCATCCGGAAAACACGGGCAAAACCCGCGGGGAGAGTGAGCTGACTTCTGACGGGCAGAAAAGGCATGCATATTCAAAAAGAAGCCCCGAAGCAATCGGCAGGGTTGACCGTGGGGAAACGTCCTTGCATAAAAGACCAGAAACTTTAACGTTGGGTGCTTTAACACATGCCAAATAATGCACTTTCAATCCATTTTCAATGCACTTTGCAGATGGATTTTGCTGTGTGAAATGGCAAAATCCACTTGCAAATGATCATTAAAGTGTATTGATAGTGCATTATTGGCATGCATGAAAGCACCCTCTGATTTGCTCCACTTGCTCAAAGTCTTATAAACTACAGTATTGTTTCAAGGGAGCAAATTAAACTTTAGAAGCAATAGCTGTAAAACAGAATTCTGTAAAACTATTCATAGGAAAGGATTGTTTTTATATGCCCACTAGGATATGCTACTAGACATGTTTGGAGGGTGCATGGGTAACCTGGTCAAGGATGGGATTTGGGGAGGTATAATTCACTTTTGGGGGGTATCCACAAAAGAGATCTCAACCAAGACTTGACAGACTAGGCAGAGTCCTCAGTGAAAAAAAGGTAAAGGTCCCCTGTCAAGCACCAGGTGACGTCACATCCCGATATTTCCAAGGCAGACTTTGTTTGCGGGGAGGTTTGCCAGTGCCTTCCCCAGTCATCCTCCCTTTACCCCCAGGAAGCTGGATACTCATTTTACCACCCTTGGAATGATGGAAGGCTGAGTCAACCTTGAGCCAGCTACCTGAAACCGACTTCCATCGGGATTGAACTCAGGTCGTGAGCAGAGCTTGGGATTGCAGTACTGCAGTTTAACGCTCTGCGCCATGGGGCTCCTCTGTCCTCAGTGAAGGAGCATCAAATGTAAAATAATTCATGATAAAGCATAACAGCAGGACTAGAATTTATCTGGCTATTTTGTGTGCTTGTGAGGGACACAAGCATTTCAGTCCCTAACATATTTAAATGTGAGTATGGGTTAAAGAGCAGATAATGAAGGGGACCACCTTTTAAAATTTGAATTATAATCTCTGGAAATGTGGATATTTAAAATTTTCCTGTTACTGGGAACAGTTGCGGTGTTAAAGCTGTGTGGGTGGGAACGGGATTCTGGGTAAGGGGCAGCTGTGGGGTTTTGTTTGTTCGTTTCTGCTTTGTGGTTCAGGGGAGGCTATTTTTGTCCCATATGCCAACCATTTTGCATCAGTGTGCTTAATATATGCCTGCTCATAGCTGATACAGGGAGAGGGAAAAGGAGAACCTCCATTGAGCTACTAGCAGGCAGAGAGATGTGGTGGCCTAACCAGATAAGGAGAAAAAGGCATCAACCAGGTGTGTCCATCCCTTCTACTGATTCCACTCTCACTTAAAGGACCCTCAATTATCCTACTGGCCATTCATCAAGTCTAAAAGTGCTGCTTCTGAAGGCCAGGTAGGTTCATAATGAGGAGACTGGCATGGATGAGGAGGCCAACCTGGTGTGTAATCGCAGGTAGAGGAAGACAACTTGATGCGAGTCCAGTAGCACCTTAGAGACCAACGAGATTTTCGGGGTATAAGCTTTTAGCAGTCAATGCTCTTTTCATAAGATACAAGTAGGATTCTTGTATCTGGCAAAGGACGTTTTGACTCTCAAAAGCTTATACCCTGAAAATCTTGTGGGTCTCTAAGGTGCTACTGGACTCGAATCGAGCTCTTCTACTGCAAACCAACAGGACTACCCTCTGAAATGATCTTCAAGGTAGGGGAGGAGGAGGATGAGATCTCTCCCAACTGTCCTCCAGGTCTCCTGGTACAGTCTTTTGGGCCTCTCTAGCAGTCACCAGGTGCTCTTTCAGCAAGAGGCCCGACTTTGAGTAGATGTACCTGATGCAGGGGACTCGGGACAGAATAAGGATTCCATAGGTGTATTGCCTAGTCTGCTGCCCAATGGTCTCCCTGCTTGAGCTGACAGAAGCAATCTCAGATTTGGGTGTTGAGGCCCTTGAGCCTTGCGGTGCTTGTTGAGATTGTCCCGATGGGAGCAACTCAGGACTTCATGCCTAGGGTTGCCATTCTCCAGGTAGTGTGTGCAAAAAACAAGTTAGCCAGCTGCCACAGTAGGTAAAAACCAAATAGCAGCAGTAATAACCAATACCACATATATGCAAAAGGTGAGTGTTGTTCAGGTGGAAATGTACACAAAGCACGTACAATATACATGACAAATACAAAAATCTGGGACCCTATGCCAAGAGTCCCATGAAATGAAGTCCAAGAGTAGAGACTAAATACAACTTGTGAAAGCCAGTCTTCTTTAACAAGCCTTGTCACGACTAGTGTGTGGCTTTTGTGCTTGGACACTTAAGTTCCCTTGACCTGTATCAAAGGCGTAATAACAATACAGGGATCCGGTATTCTTCCCATTTCGATTTGAAAAATCTTCCTCAGGACACAACACGGGCTGCTATGTAGCTAGTTCAAATGTTGGTATGAGCGAATATCTCCAGGTGGTGGCTGGAGATCTCCTGCTATCACCTCTGATCTCCAGCAAATAGAGATCAGTTCCCCTGGGAAAAAAATGGCCACTTTGGCAATTGGACTCTATGGCATTGAAGTCCCTCCCCTCACCAAACCCCCCTCCTCACCCCCCCAAATATCTCCAGGTATTTCTCAACCCAGAGTTGGCAACCCTATTCAGGCCCCCCACGACAACCATGAGGCTCTCCCAGACATATAGTGGGGCATACTCTCAAGTCAGTTTTGTCTTCATGGATTGTAAATGGGGGAGTTTTATATTCTGTCCTTGTTCTGGACTGACTATTACCTAGTAAGGTTTAAGACTTATGGTTCTACCTTGGTACTTCTTCTACAATTTAATTTATCTGGTTGGTGGGTGTATAATTATTTATGATCTTATTCTTAGTTTTGGTTTACCTTTTGTTATTAAACTGCCAGGATTGGGTTTATGTAAAGGTGGGCTAGAAATCGAGCAGATAAATAAAATAAGCAAACAAAAAATGACATTTCTCATCTTAATCCTGAAAGCGTTTCCCCAAATTCTACATCCTGGCCCAACAAGGACCATTCACACACTGGTATGTTACACACAAAAGTAAAAAAAAAAATACATGGAAAAAGCCGCATGTGCTTGAGTTTAACTTTAACAAGAGCTGGCTCGATTACAGCCAAGCTCTCTTTTGGAATCAAGATGAAAGGTAATGGTGGCATTTTAGGGAATTTCCACTCAGGAAGTTTGAATCTTCTTTCTTCCCTTCCTCCCCCCACCCTTCCTTGCTTTGATAAACGTTGCAGCTGCCAGGTACTAAGCGCTTTAAGATGAGCACAGCATACACCAAAGAGAAATACATTCCTCCTAAATAATCCAGACTTTGACAAAGCAGAGGAGGCCCCATGAAAGGAGGAATGCAAATCCCTTCCTCCCCCAGCCGCGTTTCTCTCTTGTATGCACTGCGATGGGAGGCTACAGAAAATGGCCAACAGTTGCTCTCTTGGTGTTGGTGTGTGTTACTCGTTGCTCTTTCAAAGTTTCTGTATAGTACCACCGGCACTTTCCAGTTTTTGGAATGGGTGGAAATAAGTATAAGATTTAGTACTAAGACCCTGGCTTGCTTAAGGTAGGGCCCCAAAGTAGGGCTCCAACTCCAGGTTGGGAAATGCCTGGAGATCTTTGGAGTGGCAGCTGTAGGGTTGCCAGGTCCCTCTTTGCCACCGGCGGGAGGTTTTTGGGGTGGAGCCTGAGAAGTGTGGGGTTTGGGGAGGGGAGGGACTTCAATGACATAGAGTCCAGTTGCCAAAGCAGCCATTTTCTCCAGGGGAACTGATCTCTATCGGCTGGAGATCAGTTATAATAGCAGGAGATCTCCAGCCACTACAGGGTTGCCAGGTCCCTCTTTGCAATCGGCAGGAGGTTTTTGGGGTGGAGCCTGAGGAGGGTGGGGTTTGGGGAGGGAGGTACTTCAATGCCATAGAGTCCAATTGCCAGAGCAGCCATTTCCTCCAGGTGAACTGATCTCTATCAGCTGGAGATCAGTTGTAATAGTGGGGGATCTCCAGCTATTACCTGGAGGTTGGCAACCCTACCCTTCCTTCACTGTTCTGACCTGGTTGGCCCAGGGTAGCCATTGTGAGATCTCCCAAGCTAAGCAGGGTTGGCCCTGGTTAGTACTTGGATAGGAGACCACCAAGGAAGTCCAGGGTTGCTACATAGAGGCAGGCAATGGCAAACTACCGTTGAACCTTTCTTGCCTTGAAAACCCAATGTGGTCGCCATAGGTCTACTGCGACTTGACGACACTTTCCACCACCACCACTTCCTCCGCCCTCTTCTGGTGCAATTCTTCCTCTCCCTTCCCAATGTTAACCGTAGTTTTGCCCTACACAAACCATGGTTCATGCAAAAACAGGATGCCACGTAACCTTGCAAAGCTCTTTCAACCCTTAGCTTCAGTCTCTGGTTTGTATAGGGAAAATGGGAAAGTGGAAAAAGTTAAATTGCAGTTGAGGGGGACAATAGAAGCAGATTAAGAGGGCACAGCAGAAGCAAAGTCATTAACCCTTACCACAAAGCAGAATCAGGAATATAAATATTAGAGTTTCATAGGCTAAGAAAATAGCATCATTTGGAATACAGGAAGCATTCAGTAAATACATCTCATTAAAGAGGATTGAGAAGGCATGGCTATTTGGATCCAATTAATCTGTAGTTATTAGGATTTATTTTATATTTATGTGTTGTTTGAAAGCTCATAAAAGCCTCCTCCGGCATAACAGAGACTAGGAAATGAAATGCTATTTATAGTGTAGGCATAGGCACACGTTACTATGGAATCCAGGCTTTCCCATAATTATAGTTTAAATAGCAATATATAATAATGGAAACTTTTCTGTAAAAGGTTTCGGTACAATATAGTGACGTGCAGGCATAGAATTCAATAGACATTTAATGGTCCCTTGAATCCTAATTATACTGAATCATTGTCTTGTGTCATCTGCACAGTCTAGACCTATCTGTGCTTTAATTATGACTGTGCATTCAAATACCCCAGTCATTTAAGAACAGGCTGAGTGGAGGAAAGATAGCATCATTTTCTGTACTACTAGGTTTACTTGGTTGTACGTAGAAAGAGAAACTGGAAAGTACTTGAAATGAAAAAATGAAAAAAGAAAGCGAGTTTTTGCAAGACTCCAAAAGGATTCGTGAGATTTCAGAAAGCAGTTCGGGAGAACAAGAACTAGTAGGGTTTCCAGGTCCCTCTTAGCTACTGGTGGAGGTTTGGGGCGGAGCCTGAGGAGGGCGGAGTTTGGGGAGGGGAGGGACTTCGATGCCATAGAGTTCAATTGCCAAAGCGGCCATTTTCTCCAGGTGAGCTGATCTCTATCAGCTGGAGATCAGTTGAATTAGCAGGAGATCTCCTGCTACTACCTGGCAGTTGGCAACCCTAAGAACAAGGCTAGAGGAGACGTTTTTAGCAAGAGAGGTAAAGTATCGGAAGAAGAAAGAGGAAAGTAATGACAGATGAGTGGAGAGGTCAGGAAGGGGCATAGCAAGAGAAATAAGGTCCATGAGGTAGACAGGTCCACGGAGGGCAGTTAGTGCAAAGCCCGCTATACATAAATGGATTCTTACAATGATTAGGGAGTAGGTTTGTTGTTTTAGGCCCAAAGGTCATTCGAGGGTCCAATCCAAAGCTGACTAAAGACAAATGGCTTGTATCAGCTGATTTCAGTGGTCTTTGGGTCAGGACCTCTGTGTTCAAGAGAGAGGGAAACGGGATAGAATGGTACGAATAGGAAGGATTGAAAATTGAGGTGGACCATACGGGAAGAAAACCAAACTAATTCGCCTGAAGATTGGAGCCACAAGGGACAGTATTTCAAACTATTTAAGACTGAAGTCTACGATGGCAGCTCACTCTTTTTTCTCTTACTTCAGGGGGAGTTCCTTTGGCAGAAGTATGTTTTGGGTCAAACACAATATGCTGAAATGTTAAGGAGTCCTAGGGGAACCTCCATTTACACTTAAGGTGCAGGCCTTGAAGTGTTATGTCAGTGTTTCTAATCCCATAGTCCACATGAACACATGAAGCTGCCTTATACTGAATCAGACTCCCATCAAAGTCCGTATTGTCTACTCAGACTGGCAGTGGCTCTCCAGGGTCTCAGGCAGGGGTCTTTCACATCCTCCTTGCCTAGTCCCTTTAACTGGAGATGCCAGGGATTGAACCTGGGACCTTCTGCATGCCAAGGAGATGCTGTACCACTGAGCTATGCCCCTTCCCCAGATCACTGGACTGATGAGAACACCTTGGTCAACTACCGGACAGTGTGGGATATAAACTTTTAAATACATAAGCTGGCTTTCTTGTTCACCGTGTGGGGGATGTCCCAGTGGGGGAAAGTGGCAATATCATTTAAGCGCAAGTGAGAGCACTGTGCAAGTGGCCAGGGTTTCCAAATTCTCTGCAAAGCAGCTCTTCCTCTCCAAGAGCCAAGATGCTTTTGAAAGCAAACAACATGTTGCAATTTAAGAGGTGCTATAGAGATCTAGCCCTGATCTGAATAGCCCAGGCTAGCCCAATCTCGTCAGATCTCTGAAGCTAAGCAGGGTCAGCCCTGGTTAGTATTTGGATGGGAGACCACCACGGAATATCAAGGATGCTAAGATGCAAACCACCTCTATTAGTCTCTTGCCTTGAAAACCCCATAAGGGGTCACCCTAAATTGGCTGCGACTTGATGGCACTTTACACACACACACACACAGATCTCATGTGGTTAGAGTGTAAGATCAAAACTGGGGATACCCATATCCCCACCCACTGGCCGTGAGGCTCCGTGGGTGACCTTGAGGCCATCACCATTCCTAAATCCAATCTCTCTCAAAGGGTTGTTTTATGGATAAACCACGCATGCGTCTTTAAGCTCCTTGGAGGAAGGGAAGAATAAAAGCATAATCGTTAGAAAGGAAGTTCCATTTTGTGCACCTTGGTGCCCTTATACATGCAGGAAGCTTTTCTGCAGACCTTGGTCTTGATTGTGTGCTGCGGCACATGATTGGGCTCCTGGGAAGCCACAGCTTGCTATTCATATATTATGGTACCAGGGCTGGCCTGAAAGCCAAGAAGCAACCCAAGCGGTTGATTGGAGTAGCGGCATTTATTATAATGGCTGCAGCACATCAAGAGAGTTTGGCCCCAGCGTCCTCGTTGAGATTGGTCAGCTTGTGCCGTGGGGCTGCTGGGGGCTGCAAAACATCTTAGGTTGTCCCCATATAATTTTGGTCCTTCCCTTCAGACAAAGGAGAGATTAAACTGTGTTTAATTTCTAGAAACAGAATGGCTTTTAATTTAGGCTTTCCATCAATGGGGTTACTATTGCGTACAGCCCAGCTTGATTAACGTTATTAAAATGCCAAGGTCCTGTTTTAAAATCCGGCAGACTTCTAAATCCTAGGAATTGATCAAATTCCTTTATAATACATTTCTCCCTCCCGTATGAGAAACATTATTAAAAGTGTTGAATATTTTAGTAGGATTACGCATGTCATACAACATCCAGGGTTCCCCCCCTCATTTTTTTAAAAAAAGTGCTAATCTCTGAAGCTTATTTTTTGTTAGCAGTAAAAATTCTGAGTGGACTTAATATGTTTGCCAGCATTGGTTTTCGTCAAGCCTGCTAGTTTTGACAGTGGCGGCAACTGCCTTGAATTTAATACCAGAAGGCTAAGCAGCATAAGGTATGCCACATCAAAAGCATATGGTGTGCTCTGTCCCCCCACCCTTCCCCCTGGTATGAAAGAATATGTGAAAACTTTATATATGTATTTAAAATACCAAGTAGTTAGATCTCATTGTTGATTCATACACTCATCACACTTTATGGCGAGTCCTTTGGTGGGTGCATCAAGGTCATTATAAAAACAGATGCACTGTTACATAAATTCCCAAGACTAATGATGAAGAAATAGTTGTTTTAGAAGAACTGCAGTGCATCAAAGATTTTGCCTAATGTTTATCATTGGTTTTTTCAAGGAAAGGTGTTATTACCTCTATCAATTTTAAAAACAACAACAAGAAATTTTCAGAGCTGAAGGCTGAAGGATCCTGGGCCTTGTAAAGACCAACTGACAATATGTGGGGGTGTCACAATGGCTGTGGGCAAAGGAAAGGGTGTTCTCTAGGGTTCCAAGGTCCCCCCGGCCTCTGGTGGGGGATGAAGGGCAGGGTTGCCAGATCCAGGTTGGGAAACTTCTGGAGGTTTGGGGATGGAGCCTGGAGAGGACAGGGACCTCACTGGGGTACAGTGCCATAAAGTCCACCCTCCAAAGCATCCATTTTCTCCAGGGGAACTAATCTCTGTAGCCTGGAGATGAGCTGTAATTCTGGGGGATCCCCAGGTCCTTCCTGGAGGCTGGCATCTCTAGTGTTCTCCTTAGGACGGAAGTATACATTATATGTAGAAAAGAGGGAGACCAATGCAATGGCTATTTATCTCTCTCCCTTTGTGCCTCCTCAGTACCCCCATCTTGCTTCTTTATTCACCATTTGAAAGTGACATAGCAAAATTATCATGTGCTGATGATGTCATCATATGGTGATGACTTTATTGGAGCAAATGCTGCTTTCCAGGCTTTGGTGAGTTCTAATGTTTGATGCTGACAGGCAAGCACTTCCTCTGCCCAGAGGATTCTTTCAGGATTGCCCATTTACACCATATAATCCAACACATGTTTACTTTAGGCTACAGGACAATGGAGCAAGGCAGAAGATGCAAGAAACATGCACCATAAATGAACATAAGAACATAAGAGCTCTGCTGAATTGGACCAGTAGTCCAGCTAGTCCAGCAACCTGCCTCAGTGGCCAACCAGTTCCTCTGGAGGTCCAATAACAGCATACAGGCCAAGGCCTTCCCCTGATGTTGCCTCCTGGCACTGGGATTCAGAGGCTTACTGCCTCTGAATATGGAGGTTCCCTTTATTCACCATGCCTAGTAGCCACCGATAGACCTCTCCTCAATGAATCTGTCTAAATGCACTGATGTGACAATCTCATGAAGCAGTGGGGCACTGCTGTACTGTTGATGTTCAAACAACTTATGATAATATGTATTAATTTATATTTACCTCCCCAGTGTTCACAAGCTCAGGTAAGAGAAACCTGGAAAGAAGATGAAACTTGTATACTCCACTTAGTACAAAGATACCCCACTGCCACGTTGATTGTGGGCAGGGACCTAAACGCCAGAATGGGACATAATGATGACATTCTGTCCAACAAATATGGAATTTGTCTAGCTGAGGGTGAGAAAGATCAGCACAATGATGACAAAACTCATTCGATCTAGTGGCACGTTTTGCTGGAGCATGCTTAGCACAAACAGCATACAAATTAGATCTAGCACTGATGTGACTATGATATCCTGCAACACAGCATCCCAGTTGGAGGAACGCATGCAAGAGGAGTGCAGGGCATGGTTGGGGCGAGAAAGGTAGCTCTAGATTGCTTGAAGCAGACTTCTCATGCTTTTCTACAGCCCCCAGAAGAAAATAATTCTACCCTTGATTGATAAAATGAAATCTAGCCAAGAATCCTTTGTATGCCAGTTTTTATTGAATGATTCCATTCCTGAAGTCACTTTAAAGGTGGCAGAATTTCTGATGGAAGTTGTCCAAACTAGGACCAAAGTTTAAACTGTATTTAAACTGAAAATGAATGGACAGAGATTTTTGTGCACTGCTAATGTTATGTTTCTGGGTATATGCCAATAAAGGTTGATTGGATTGGATTGGATCATGCTTTTCTAGGATCTGTGCGATTCCTGTTCCTTCCTGAGTTAAATGGGAGTCCGGCCATTCTCCATTAGAGAACGAATACAGGGCGCCGGAAAGACATGACAAAGCCTTTTTTTTAAAAAATAAAATGCATATTTATCTACTGGCAAGTACGTTCTCCCTAGATAGTACATAACATGATAAGAAGCCTTCAAGTTAAGCCTTCTGCTCAAGGCAATAATACCATCACCCTTTGAAATCACAGTCTCACCTTGACCTTCTTTTTGCTTGCATCCACAATAAATTTCCAGTCTGATCCATTGTAGCTGTATCCAATTTTGAATTTCCTCATGAAGACCTTGTTTTCTCTGTGCTTGCCTCCTTGGACGATTATGCCCCGCACTATCTTCTCCTCACCAAGGTCTATTTGGAGCCATTCCTTTGTGTATGAGTGAGTAGTTGGAGGCAGTGCCCAGCCTAGACGGCTTGTGATAAGGCGAGCGTTTTCTGGGATCCAGTTTCGATCAACCTCACTCGATGCTGTAATCTGAGAGTCCGTGATGAGACCAGATACCATCCCCAGCATGCCAAAGCAAGGATAATCTAATGCATAATGATAACAACAACAACAACAACAAATGTTTTTTCTGGGCTACTTTTAGGTAGTCACAGCACTTCATGTGCATTAATTAGTAATCTTTAAACTATCCTTGTAAAACAGGGCAGTATTAATCAGCTGGATCAAAGCGTAAACCATTCCTCCCCTCTGTGAACAGAATACTTCAATGAATGGAGAAGAAGCCTTCTATAGGAGAAGGATGTTTTCCACAAATGGAAAAGTACCTGTCGGCTCAATATCATGGTTTAGATCAACACATTCCCTTATGTTACAGATAAAAGCAAAGGGAAAGACGTACAGGATCTGAAATCGAGAATTCACCACTCATTTTTATTGCTGCATTAAATTATCTACCCATGAAGTCCCACGGTCATTACCCAAACACAGCTTTCTTATATATGAATGCTGTATCTATTGTATAGGATGTTCTTCCTGGGCCTAGAAGGCGGGTTATCCTGTTTCACTCTAGAGGAGATGCTGGATGGTCTTTAGAATTTCGCCAGCTCTCAAATGCAACCAAATGCAACTTCATTCTTAATTTGACGCTCTGATAGATCTTCTTTTTGCTTCCTTTAAAAAAATACAAGTTAAAGAACTGATGGAAGGTATCCTTTTCCCTAATGGAAATCTCCTTTCAATCACTGAGGAGGTCTTCCGGGAGAACCAGAAAAACCCACGCAAACCATTAATTTCGAGAGATCATGTTCTGAACAAAAACAACAAGTTCTGAATGCTTTAAATGCATGGATCTAGATAGGAATGCCCTGACCTGGATGGCCCAGGCTAGCCTGATCTCGTCAGATCTCAGAAGCTAAGCAGGGTCAGCCCTGGTTAGTATTTGGATGGAGACCACCAAGGAATACCAGGGTTGCTGTGCAGAGGAAGGCACTGGCAAACCACCTCTGTTAGTCTCTTGCCTTGACAACCCCATAAGGGGTCGCCTTAAGTTGGCTGTGACTTAACGACACTTTACACACACACAGATAGATATAGACATATCTTATCATTTCAGATAAATTCTAATTCTTTGAGAATCATAGAAAGAAGAACAGGAATATGTGTTCGCTGCAGTTTTCAGATGTGGATTCATCAATCTTCTTAATTAAACAGAGGTTGTTTAGATGACATTTGATTTTAGCTAAGACACAATTAGCTCCGCGAACAAATCCTCCTCTAATTATTCGGTGTGCCTGAAAATCTACATAACACCTTCCCCTGCTTCTAAAATTCCTTCTTTGTAGGATGGGGGAGGGGAATCGATTGTTAATAGTTCATCCTCCTCCTGTCGAGTGCCACGTGTGGCACACACAAAGAGATTGTACTAACCTGCTGTCAGATTCACTAATGGGCAGTAAATTAGAAAATGCACAGGAATCTGCATTAAGATCTTCCTTTCCACTGGTGTGGCTGGGAAAGTCTTTAGAGGTGGGAAAAACTGTAATGCATTGCTAGCCAGAAACCTCTAATAAGGGCTCATGGTCTTTTCTGTACTTTGCATGTCATCTCTGTGGTCCTGATGTGAAACTTGGTAGCTCATATAAATAAAGATATAATTCTTCTCCAGGAGAGACCAGGCAAAGTGGAGGCAACAGCCTTGATTTGTTCACCTGCTGTTCATTGCTGTTTCTCTCTGCACTGATGGCCAGATACCCAGATGTCTGGGTGGAGATAAGATCATTCACTGACTGATTTACTTTGCATATAGAGTAGACTAGATCTGATTAATCTTTCAGTTTGGACTAGATAGATACACTTGCCATTACTGTGCTAGCATTTGCTTTTCATCCTTTGCAGGAATTGGCAGGTGTCTTCACTGTACACATTGGTTGCGTTCAGATGTCACATCACCTGACTATTTATAAACCCATGGTCTGAATAAACTCCTGGGCTTTGTGTGCTCTCCGCCAGCGGTTTGTTGGGGGGGGGGGCACTAGCCGAGATTCTGCACTGTTTATATCCAGCGGGCTCACTGTGGTTTGTCCCAGCTGTGTTTTGTTGTGACATCTGGGTGAAGCTATCCCCATTTTTTTAAAAAATAGTACTGTCTCTCACATCTTCCTGAAGAGAAGTACAGAGCAGTAGAAAAGCTTGGTGTGCCAGCTGCATTTACAGTGAGGGAAAAAAGTATTTGATCCCCTGCTAAATTTGCCCGTTTGCCCTCCGACGAAGAAATGACCAGTCCATAATTTTAATGGTAGGTTTATTGTAGCTGTGAGAGACAGAATAACAACAGGAAAACCTCCAGAAACCCAGAAGACAAAAGTCAGAGATTGATGTGCATTATAATGAGTGAAATAAGTATTTGATCCCTATCAACCAGCCAGATTAGGGTTAGGGTTAGGGTGGGGGTTAGGGTTCTGCTGTCGACAGAAGCAATCAATCCATCAGATTCCAAACTAGCCACCATGACCAAGACCAAAGAGCTCTCCAAGGATGTCAGGGGCAAGATTGTAGACCTGCACAAGGCTGGACTGGGCTACAAGACTATTGCCAAGCAGCTTGGTGAGAAGGTGACAACCCTAACCCTAACCCTGTCAACCTCCCTCGGTCTGGGGCTCCATGCAAGATCTCATCTCTTGGAGTTGCAGTGATCATGAGAACGGTGATGAAGCATCCCAGAACTACACGGGGGGAACTTGTCAATGATCTCAGGGCATCTGGGACCATAGTCACCATGAAAACAGTTGGTAACACACTACGCCGTGAAGGTCTGAGATCTTGCAGAGCCCGCAAGGTCCCCTTGCTCAAGACAGCACATGTACAGGCCCGTCTGCAGTTTGCCAATGCACATCTGAATGACCCAGAGGAGAACTGGGTAAAAGTGTTGTGGTCAGATGAGACCAAAATCGAGCTCTTTGGCATCAACTCAACTCGCAGTGTTTGGAGGAGGAGGAGGAATGCTGCCTACGACCCCAAGAACACCATCCCCACCGTCAAACATGGAGGGGGACATATTATGCTTTGGGGGTGTTTTTCTGCTAAGGGGACAGGACACCTTCACCACTTCGAAGGGACGATGGACGGGACCATGTATCATCAAATCTTGGGTAAGAACCGCCTTCCCTCAGCCAGGGCATTGAAAATGGGTTGAGGATGGGTATTCCAGCATGACAATGACCCAAAACATACGGCCAAGGCAACAAAGGAGTGGCTCAAGAAGAAGCAAATTAAGGTCCTGGAGTGGCCTAGCCAGTCTCCAGACCTTAATCCCATCAAAAATCTGTGGAGGGAACTGAAGGTTCGAGTAGCTACACATCAGCCTTGAAATCTTACTGACTTGGAGAGGATCTGCAAAGAGGAGTGGGACAAAATACCTCCTGAGATGTGTGCAAACCTGGTGGCCACCTACAAGAAATGTCTGACCTCTGTAATTGCCAACAAGGGTTCTGCCACCAAGTACTAAGTCATCTTTTGCAAAGGGATCAAATACTTATTTCACTCATTATAATGCACATCAATCTCTGACTTTTGTCTTCTGGGTTTCTGGGAGTTTTCCTGTTGTTATTCTGTCTCTCACAGCTACAGTAAACCTACCATTAAAATTATGGACTGGTCATTTCTTCGTCGGAGGGCAAACGGGCAAATTCAGCAGGGGATCAAATACTTTCCCCCTTCACTGTAGGTGTTGGTACTTTCTTTGGGCTCTCTTTCCTTTTGCCTTCTCTCCTCAGTGTGGTGAGAGCCAGCGTGGTGAAGTGGTTAAGAGCGGTGGTTTGGAGCGGTGGAATCTGATCAGGAGAACCGGGTATGATTCCCCACTCTTCCACGTAAGCGGCGGAGGCGAATCTGGTGAACTGGGTTGGTTTCGCGACTCCTACACATGAAGCCAGCTGGGTGACCTTGGGCTAGTCACAGTTCTCTTAGAGCTATCTCAGTCCTACCTACTTCACAGTCTGTTGGTGGAAGGGGAAGGGAAGGTGATTGTAAGCCAGTTTGATTCTTCCTTAAATGGTAGAGAAGGTTGGCATAGAGAAACTAACTCCTCCTCCTCCTCCTTCTTCTTCTCCTTCTTCTTCTTTCCAAACAGGAATGTGCTCTGGAGACTTGAGGCTCTTTCAAGGGAACATTTAAAAGGCAGAGAAATGGCAAGGAGCGGGGAAGGGAATACAAAAGATCTATTTCATTTAACAGTTTAAAGGAATTCAGTAAAACAGATAGGGGAGGGCAGGCAATCCTCAGCCATAAGCAAGGGGGAGGGGACTTGGCTCACTCTTTTTTCTTTTTCTTTTTTGCCACCGCTCCATTTCCCTTTCATTTATTCCAACTGATCCATAGTGAATAGGCTATACACCCAGTGAAGCTCTGCCAGCAGCCTGTCAATGCAAGGGAGTTTGGGATGGCATCTGGAGATTCTGCCTAGAGGCAGGAAAGGAGAAAAGTAACCGAGTAGCTAGGATTTATGAAGAAACTTGTAATCTGCTGTGTACATCTGGTAGACTAATCAGGATTTGTGCAACCAACTGTGGCGTCAACAAACCACAGTTCATCGCTAAGTTTGAATTCATCCATTGAATTCATCCATATGATAAAAGAATGCCATGAGCAGCTGAGCTATGGGAGTTCATTTATCCCCAGCAGGTCAATAATATGGGTCATACCCCTGGGGAATAATAATTGTTGAACATAGTTACAGGAAAGGCAGATAGGTTGAATGGCACATATTGCTATCAGCCATGCTTTTAACGTTTTCTGTAGTCCTACGGATAGCTAGAATGGTACAACTGCCTGATTTCATGGTGTTTATTATGGATTGCTTATGTCAGCTGTAGAATGATAACGCGATTTCCTGGCAGTGTTTGTGTTTTCTAGACTGGGCGGAATATGGATCAATTAATGATCATTCTCCTATTCTCTGACTTTTGTCTTCTCTTCTGCAAATGTTTGTAATGTAGAATAGGGATTTATAACAACAACAGTGCATTTAGTCCATACCTGTAATTTTACAGCCGTATACTTCAAATCTGAGTGATATCCCAGTTTCCCAGTTTACAGGTTTGATTCTAACAAAGCGCGTCAGAACTGGCCTGGGAAAAGTTCCGTAAGCAACGTCGGTGGGGTTAGTGTTCCCTGTAAACACCTATAGAAGGAGAGAAAGCAATCATGTTTATTTTAAACACAGTTTAATTTTTGCATTATTTATTTTAAAAAAGTAATTACTAATAATAAATTAACCCACACTCTAGGGAGCCTGGATGGGAAATGAATAAAGAAAGCTCATAATCTGCCATTGAGTTCCTGTGACTGTTAGCTGTGGACTAGAAGAAGAGTTTGCTTTTATATGCCGACTTTCTCTACCACTTAAGGAAGAATCAAGCCAGATTACAATCACCTTCCCTCCCCCTCCCCACAACAGACACCCTGTGAGGTAGGTGGGGCTGAGAGAGCTCTAACAGAGCTGTAACTTGTCCAAGGTCACCCAGGTGGCTTCGTGTGCAGGAGTGGGGAAACAAATCCAGTTCACCAGATTAGTGTCTGCCGCCCATGTGGAGGAGTAGGGAATCAAACCCGGTTCTCTAGATCAGAGTCCACCACTCCAAACCACCACTCTTAACCATTGTACCATGCTGACTACCCAGAGTAAGGGCATAACTAAAGGGATTCTGGAGATCTGTGATCAGATCTGGAGAAATCTTAATATTATTTAAAAGTAGCTGTGGGTGGGGCATTTGGATTGGTGCTATGGTGCTATATTGGGGGTGGGATTCACCCTATGCCTTTCACATTGAAAGTCAGAGTGGTGTAGTGGTTAAGAGCAGCATACTCCAATCTGGTGAACTGGGTTCGATTCCCCACTCCTCCACATGAAGCCTGCTGGGTGACCTTGGGCTAGTCACAGTTCTCTCAGAACTCTCTCAGCCCCACCTACCTCACAAAATACCTATTGTGGGGGGGAGTATGTGATTGTAAGCCGCTTTGAGACTCCCAGCACTTTGGTCATATTTCCAGTCTCTTATTGAGTAAAAAACCTTTACTCAATCCAAAGGGAGAAGGCCAGAGCTGGTCAAATTCAGTACTTCTTGGGAAGTTAATGAGGAGAAGGAGAATATTTTGTCTTTCAGTGCAAGAAATCTGCGTTTTAGTATTTTTGAATGCCTTACTGCTAATTTTAGAAATTTTTACTTTTTACTTGTATGTGCCATGTAAATTCTGATTTCTTTTTATAATACGTTTATTTTAAAACTTCATTTTTAAACTTCTTGATTACAATATTGTGCTTTTGGGAGCATTCAGTCAACTTACACATGTGACACTTTGGCCATTCTCAGGGTAAACCCCGATAATACAGGGGTTCTTTCACCCTTTTATAAGAGAATTAAACGGGGGTTTGAGAGGCTGTCCGTTTGAATAGTGACAGGTTATGGGTGCCTGTTTGTGAATGTTGTTCCATAGTTAGGGCATTGTGACAGAACAAGTCTTTCCTTATCAGCCACCTCTTAATTTGCCAAGGTGGGAACTCATGGAGAAGAGCACAACTGACAATCTTCGTACATAGACAGTTTTGTTTGAGAGAAGGTGGTCCTTCAGACATTCCAGATACCATTATCTTATAGATAACTCCACTTTGCAGAATCGTTTAAATAACATGAAAACCTTTTTTACCGACTTGCATTTGACACCATTAGGTATTCATTCTGTTCGTCTCCGCTTGTTGCTCGATGCTGTCATCGAGCCAGACAAACAAAGCCAAGCAAAGATACGATGCATCTGTTTTGGCCATCTGAGAAACCTCTACCATAAGAGAGTTAAATTCTCCAGTGTCTGAATTCAAGGAAGGTGACTAACTTCCTATTCCTTTATTAAACAATGCAAAGCTCCAATTTCCTGTTCTTAGGCATTTCTCCTTTTATGGGCACTGGTTTCTTACACCTTTCCTCCATCTTTCCTGTTTGCCCTTACTCAGAGTATTTTTAGCAAGGGAAGCTGGCGATGTCAATGAAAAAGCTCAGCTATCTAACAAATGCCCTTGTGCCCTCATCTTCTCGGTGCAATTGAAACTGCTATTCCCTTACTCTTCAGGAGATAAGAAATATCGAGCACCAAATATTCTCCATTTTGCATCTCATATGTCTGAACTATTTTTGGCAACACGGTATTGCTGAGAATCAAGCTTCCCTTTTTCACAGGAAGGAAGTAGCCATGGAAGATCAGCAGAAATGACTGGTAAACATGGGCTAAGTTTACGACATCTGTTTAGCTTATTAATATTAATTACATTGGACAGCTAGACCAAGGCCAGTAATAAAGCATGGCTTTCTTTCAAGAAGAGAAGACAAACAGGATGAAAGAGGATGTTATCTGCATGCATGATAAGGGGACCACCGCAGAAGCACAATTGTTCCTTTGCTTTAAGACTTTTAGAAATAATCTAAGCACAAAAGGCAATGGATATTTTGGGCTTTTCCTAGTGACTGTTTCTGACTCTCATGATATTTACATTAAATTGGGCCCATCTGATTAAATGGTAAAATGCTGGCTTTCTTTCTTCAGTGTATTCACTTTACTAAATGTGGGGCAAAAAGGTGTTACAACTTTCAGAATAACTGAACTCAATTATAGCTCTATGGCAGGTAGGGTTGCCAACCTCCAGGAACTGCTAAAGAAAAGACAGCACGTAGCTCTGTATGCAAATGTATCAAAACAGTGTATTACAATAAAGTGAAGACAATAGTGAAGTGCAAACAGAAACTTAACCACAACTAAACATTAATTTTATATACACACAATATTGGTAACTCTTCTTAGTGAGTCCAAACAAAGACTTTTAAAGGTTACACATAAGAAGGTCTTAAAAAATGTCTGAAAAGACTGAGTTGCGTCTTGGCGCTTTCAAAAGGAAAAAAATCCCGGGTTTTTTGATAAGATGTTTGATGTTATAGATGAGATGGAAACGCCTTCCGGAATTTGTAAACGTTTTTCGCAGGGTTCCACTTCTTCAGCCTGTAATAATGAAGTTCATAGGCGCCGCAAGTTGGGCTGCTTCTTTTCCTTCCAAGGAACTAGCTGGAGATCTCCTGCTATTACAACTGATCTCCAGCTGATAGAGATCAATTCACCTGTAGAAAATGGCTGCTTTGGCAATTGGACTCTATGGCATTGAAGTCCCGCCACTCCCCAAACCCAGTCCTTCTCAGGCTCTGACCCCAAAACCGCCAATGGCGAAGAGGGACCTGACAACCCTAAAGGCAGGGGTTTTGAACTCAATTGTTACGAGGGACAGATATGACATAAATGTCACTTGGTTGGGCAAGGCCATGCCTCACCAGCCCAGATTGAGAGTGGGTGTGGGTGACTGCCTCGGCTGGCTCATGGGCCGGATAAGAGCTCTCAAGGGGCTGGATCCGGCCCACGGGCCTTATGCTTAACACCCTTGCTCTAAGGTCTAAATGGCTGGATCTAGAGTATCCGGCTGCTTTTTGAGAAATTCATGAAAAGTTCCACATAGAAGTATTATGAAGAGCCTTACCAAAGGTTTATTTCCATCTTTAAGTGAAATCCAATCTTCTCCATTGGAGCTGATATCAACACGGTACGTTTTCACATAGTACCTTTTCTTAGTTTCTTTCGAGATGGCTCCCTGGGTTCCAATGGCAGAAACAAAGCGGAGAAGGCCCAAGTCCACCTGTAAGAAGAGAGGGACATGCAGAGGAGGGGAAAATTCAGTATTGTTTCTAA
Organism: Euleptes europaea; assembly: GCF_029931775.1. Taxonomy (NCBI): domain Eukaryota; kingdom Metazoa; phylum Chordata; class Lepidosauria; order Squamata; family Sphaerodactylidae; genus Euleptes; species Euleptes europaea. Next base: position 62,536,653 of record NC_079322.1, read on the forward strand.
TATTCCAACAATCTCCCACCATGTGCGGTGGAGCCATTCAAACAAGGAGAACAGCTGCTATATGCATGCAAAGCCCCACAGGAAACATTTGTATGTGAGAAAAAAATGGGCAAAGCCATTCATCTACCTTGTATGTGCAAATTGTCAAAGAGGTTCTGCTGCATGTGGAAAATCAGCATGACATTAGTTTTGCTTCCACATCAGCTAGGCGGGTGTATGCAGACTACTCAGGTGGTCTATACTTTTAATTTTCCGGTGTGTAGATATCAGCTTCCATACCCAGATGCAAATAATTATCCACCTTTGGTCTGTGTGCCTGATATCGCCACACTGGCTGGGATCCAAAGGTCTACATCAGCAGTTCCCAAACTGTGCTGCACAGAGCACTTGGTGCTCCGCGAAACATTTCCCAGTGCTCTGGGAAGAGATTCGAAAGAAAAATACTACTGTCATTCGGTTTAGTATATAGGTGCTAGGTGCAAATTAGTGCTCCATGACAAATTTCTCTCCTGAAAAGTGCTCCATGACTCAAAAAGTTTGGGAACTGCTGGTCTACATCTAGTGTTCTTCACATACATGGGAGCGTAAACTCTCCCTTCTGAAAAGCTGCCTGTCCCAAAGGGAAAGGGTGCTCAAACACAGAATCTTATGAGATGTGTGGTACTGCTCCTGGATGAAAAGAATGGAAAACTATGTTCCCTGTATGAGCACACAAGAGCACTTTGCACACATGGGCCTCTTTGAACCCTTCTTCACATGGAAGTACTTTCTGGTGAATAAGCCTCTCTAGACTGGTAGTATGTATGTATAAAAAAGCATATTTTTTAAAAAAGTCAATTAAGAGAAAAATCCATGAGAAATAGTTCCTGTATCATTATTGCAAAATCAATCATGCTTTTTCATTTTATGTCTGATATGAAAGTACGTGAACACATTTACTTGACCAGTCAAGAGGAAAATACACCGAAGTTGCTGAATTTCTAAAATAACTTTGTAATGAAAAACAAAATGTTTGCTTTCCTCTTAAAAGGGTGGTTTTTTTTAAAAAAATACCCAGTGCATGTTCCTGATGAAGTTCTCAATACCAGACTTATCTCCAAGCATTGCCCAGTCCCTTGGTAGGGTGCATTAACAATGCTTGCGTTGAATCTCCCCTGCACGACACAGTTTTAAATTGTTTTGAAACTTGCAGGATGCAGATTGCGTGTCTCTAGTGTCCCACAAGCATCCTTTTTCCTGGAAGTATGTCATACACCCGAAAGCAAGACTGGGGTGGAGTGGGTGGGCGGATGGGTTAAATCAACAGACTCTTGCATTCTCTTAGGAAAAAAATGGAGGAAGCCCCATTGAAGGCAGAGAGGCTGCTATTTAGATCTAGCCTGACAAATATACAAGTCGCTTGTAAACTGGAAGCCTTGAGACACAACAATAGCACCTCTGTGTAAGGAAGGGAAGGGGGGAAACGGTGCTAACTTTTGATGCCTCTTTGTTTAGCTTCTTAAGGCTAGTAAAACCTGTGCCTGCATTTAAACTCCTTTCACCAAACTCCATCCACTGTGTGGGCGAAATTACACACTGAAGCTTTTAACAAGTTGGGTCCAGGGTCCCTGGTCCCAGCGCAGGTTCCCTGCAGCCACACAGCAGCTGCGGAGAATGGCTTTTAAAAAATATAAAAGGGAGCTCAGACAGGCTCCAAACACTGCTGCGAGGGGTGGAGGGCTCCTACCTCCCCCCTCCATCCATTTCCCATGCAGAAACAGCACTGGGAGCTATCTGCACTTGGTGAAGGTATTTCCGCATTTTTACTGCTCCTTGTCAGGCATCAGAAATGGAGAAATAACTTCCCTGAGCTGTTTCTGCATGGGAAAATAGCTTTGGGGAGGAAGGCACAAGTCCCCCCCCCCATGTGGTGTTGTTCCAAGCCTTTCTCCTTTATTTTCTCCTTTTTTTATTCCTCCTGATTTCTCTATTTTCTCCTGAGTTCTCCTTTATTTTGTTAAAGACATTCTGGGCAGCTGCTGTGTCACTGTGGGGAATCTGGGCTAAAAGCCCGAATGTGTAGTTTGGCCTTGTATCCGAACCAAAGTCACAGAGAGTTGGTAGGGTTTGCAGCTGCCACTGTTGGTAGGGTGGCCAACCTCCAGGTAGTAGCTGGAGATCTCCTGCTATTACAACTGATCTCCAGCCGACAGAGATCAGTTCCCCTGGAGAAAATGGCTGCTTTGGCAATTGGGCTCTATGGCATTGAAGTCCCTCCCCTCCACAAACCCTACCCTAAAAACCTCCAGCCGGGGGCAAGGAGGGACTGGAAACTCTAACGGTTGGGCAGCTTTGAATTAGTTGCCCTTGTATGGGGGACGGGCGGGATGTATGGTGCACAGAGAGATAACCAATTACTAGCTTTTCAGCTGATTTCCTGCCATTCAGGAAAAAGATCCCACATCCTTTCCCATGGAAGTAAATTCTGCATCCAAAAGGAAGAGTAGGGTCAGTTTGGGAGGGGGGAATTTGAGCACACAGATGACAAGAAAAGAAAGGCTTAATCAGCCCCTCTCCCTGCCCCTCCCCTTTGGGTCTGTTTTTCATTTTTTAAGAAACCCAAAGGGCTAAGTGAAACCATTTTTGCAGGGCTGTTTCCCTTGTGGTCACCCCGCTGACTGCTTTGGGGCTTCCTTTTGACCATGCATGCCTTTCCCGACTGTCAGAGAAGAAGAAGAAGAGTTGGTTTTTATATGCCGACTTTCTCTACCACTTAAGGGAGACCCACAACAGACACCCTGTGAGGTAGGTGGGGCTGAGAGAGCTCGAACAGAGCTGTAACTTGTCCAAGGTCGCCCAGCTGGCTTCATGTGCAGGACTAAGGAAACAAATCCGGTTCACCAGATTAGCCTCCGCTGCTCATGTGGAGGAGTGGGGAATCAAACCCGGTTCTCCAGATCAGAGTCCACCGCCCCAAACCACCGCTCTTAACCACTACACCACGCTGGTGGCTTTGTGCTCCCCATGCATTTTACCCGTCTTTTCCGGATGCTGGTTTAGCCAAAATCTGTAAAACCTGGGCAAAACGTGGAGAAATGCGTGGGGAGCACAAGGCGACCTCTGATGGTTGGGAAAGGCATGCATTATAAATAGGAAGCCCTGAAGCAGTCAACGGGGTGACCGCGGGGAAACAGCCCTTTAAACGGCAGGAGATAATCTTGCAACTGATCCTCACGGGTTGTTTGGCCGGATCCACAATCTGAGGACTAATGTAGTTTAAGTTGAAATGCTCTCCGAATTGCACTCTGCTGATTGTAAAGTGTGCTGCTTTCTGAGGCACGTCCACTGACTACACTCAGTTTCAGGATGAAGGACTCTCCAAAATCTAGAAGGGGGGGGGAACACGATGCTGAGTGACTTTAATGAAACGCTTGGCTCAGAAATTCAAACAGCTCTTCAGTTTTGAAATGATTAGGGTCCCAAGCTCATACTGTTCAAAGTGATTTAAAATGCCTCTAAATGGGATTTTTGTGTGGGAGTTTCCCCCCCCCTTACTTATCTTTCATTCCCCTCCTTAAAAAAAAAAAGTAGTAAGTGCTTCATTTTAAATGAAGTCAAGAGATGGTCCATTATGACGATAGTAAAAATTACATATGATACTAAAGCTTAACATCCGGGGGTGGGGGTGGGGATTGGAATCAAGAGAGGAAGAGAACAAAAAAGTTAGATTTGGCTACTTCTGCTTCCCATTGTCTGACATGTAACCATAATGTGAATGAAACAGTAAAACCACCTTGGAAACTGCACAGGAGATCCTGCTGTGATTTTCAATTTGCTGCCACTCATTCGCATTATGGCTGCTCTTGTTATTCATGCTATGGATGCAATCCTAAGCACATTTAATAAGTCCCAACTCAGTGGAGCTTCCTTTGGTACAAACCTTTTAAAGGATTATTTTGCAAGAAGCCCAAGCAATTTTAAAAAAAACAAAATTAATGTTATTAACCTTTGATATGGCTGCAGATGAATAATGGCGTTTTAGCTATTGAAAGAGCTGCCGACACTCAGGGAGATATATTTTTGTGCGAAACCCTTGGAGGAATATGAATTTTATCCGAGCTGTAGCTGGATATTTCCAAAGCGTAACCCAGGTCAGATACAGATGCTCGCTGAAATAGTTTCCAGAAGTATCATATCTAAAAGGCAGTAATTGTAGAATGCCTTTGTTTTCTTAGTTGTCCTTTTAGGATAGCACTCCTTGGAATAGCTCTGCCTAAATACTGTAGTGTGATCAGCGGGAGCTCACTTTTGGCTCAAAGCCCTCTCAACATAAATGTCTAAGGTGGTTGGTTCCAAGCAAGGAGAACCTATCTCCAGTTGTGAGAGTTATATGATGACTTTACAGCTGTTCTTCCTCCCCCCTTTTCGCATTCTGACTTCTCTCCTGTATAGCATTCTGGACTTTGGTTGGACGACTGCCTGTTTCACATTAAGACGAACAATAGAGGAATGTGGTGATGAAAGAGTGTGCATCTGATGCTAGACATCAAATATGTTTGCAAAAAAAAAAAAATTGAACCCAATTGTTTAAGCCTTTTTTACTCGGCTTATGTGTGTGCGCACCAGAGACAGACAGAGAGTGCGATGGAAAACATAACATCTGGCATTTATTTCATGGTACTATTTTGAAAATATTTAATGGAGTTCTGTGGCTGTTACCTGAACTGGTTTCTATAATGGCTAAGGCAATCCCAGTGACTGGGTGCTTCCTTTGTTGGGATATTTTCATTCCTTGGATGCAAGGCCAGTTTATAAGCCACTTTATGCATTGCTGAGCGCATTTCTATCACAACAGAATCATGCATTTCATGGTCTGAAGGGTTAAGTATGACACAAAACCCTTGTACTTTTACATCCTCTCGTAAAGGACGAAGCAGTATAAAATTTGTTATCTGTTCTTGTGGCAAATGTTTCAGACAACATTTCTTTTTTAAAAAATGTGGCCATCATATCCCGATTGTTTGAACTGATCAATGCCCAAACCACAGTTAAGTTTGAACAGATGTGATTTCGCTGAGAAAGCAGAGGTTGGCGGGCATTTTACTATCACAACAAATATTTCCAAGAACATTTTCAGATAAGACTTCAAATACTCTCTCTTTCTACTTGTGCTACATGTGAATGTTGCTGACATGGTATCGAACACCAAAAGGATATTGTATGGGCATTTTACTCAACATATTTTGTACTTGACCAACTAAAGCAAAAGCCCGTTTAAACTTCATGTGTGAAAACATCACTAGAGCTGGCTAGTTGGGATGTCTGCATTGCAATTCTGGGCCATGGTGAGGCAATCATAAAACTAACCCAAAAAATTTAACCTCTGGGCTGGGAAATTCCTGGAGATTTGGGGGCAGATCCTGGGAAGGGTGGGATTTGAAGAAGGGAGGAAGCTCAGCAGGGATATGATGCCATAAAGTCCACTCCTCTGAATATGCCATTTGCTCCAAATAAACTGATCTCTGTAGTCTGGAGATCAGTTGTAAATCTGGGAGAGCTGCAGTCCCTACTTGAAGGTTGGCAACCCCTAATAGCAAATGAAAATTCGCATCATATATATTCCCTCCCCATTCCCACCCTGCATACTAAGGATGGTCAATGAATGGCCAAACAGTTCCTCTTGCTTATTGTGGCTCTTGACAAAGAACAACTATTGATTCTTGACATATTTTTATAGCTAATCTGTTTTTGTTGTTGTTGTTGTTAGATGCTGCAGGAGATGCATTCATGAGAGAATGATATGGAAAGGTCTGCATGAACCAGGCCTACAACACTTGTGTCCTACCAAGCCAGGTATGACCCACAAGCCCTAGCATAGGTTGAGAAAGCCTGCCAGGAACTTGAAAATCCCTTGCCATGCACACTTCAGGACATAATACATGCCTAGAGATGCCAGCCCCCAAGGTGGGACCTGGCGCTCCCCCGGAATTACAGCTCATCTCCAGACTACAGAGATCAGTTCCCCTGGAGAAAATTGATGTTTTGGAGGGTAGACTCTATGGCATTGTACCCCACTGAGGTCCCTGTACTCCCCTGGCTCCATCCCCATATCTCTAGGTGTTTCCCAAACTGGATTTGGCAACCCTACCCCATTCCCCTGCCGGTGGCCAGAGGGGATATGGCAACTCTATACTTGCCTGGTAGGCTGCAGGAGACTACAAAAACATTGTTCATGCATTCTTCAATGTAGAAATGAATGCATGGAAGGGCAGAGCAGGATCATACACGCTGGTCCAACCCCCTAACCACCACACATTCAGCCAACTTTGTGAACAGAATCCACAACTGTACGTGCATTTGGGGATCCTACAAAATGTTGAAAGAATATGTACAAGACATCTATTCACATGGGCTCTGTTCACAGGTTTGTAAATGAGTGCGTATTCCTTATTTCATTTTATAGTTTTGTCCATGTTTTTTGATTCTCTGCTTTTCACTCTTGCTTTTGTGTTCGTTTGTCTCATGGAATGCCTGGTGTATAGTTTTTAAAATACAGCTTATATAGCTGTTATATATTCAATGAATGTAGCACATAATGGAAAGCGCTTATGCACAAATAATATTGAAAATGTATACATTTTAGGGGGAAAGTTTGGTGCAAGAAACACCAAATGGCATGTAAACAAAGAATTCTGGGTTCAGTTCTGCACAACGAAGAAGCAAAATGGAAACAGGGCTTTTAAGGTCAAGACGGGATGGACAAGAGAGTCAAAATCATCATCTTACGTTCAGACAAGTTGGGAGGGACAGCATTGCATTCCCCCTCATTGCATTTACTTCTGCATGGGTAAATGCACGAAGGGGGTTGCGTGTGCAGGCCCCATCACACATTTCATTCTGGATAATTTCGGCAAGAGAATAAAGTAGCATATTTAGTTACGGTATAGTAAATCATGTAGCAAATAGATGAAAACTGCCGCTTAAAGAGCTGTGTGCAACTCGTAAGCCGTGAAATGAATCTTCCTGCTTCCTATAATCATACAAAGCCATAAATATGAAGGAGTCATTTTCAAAATGAAAATCTGTCTTGCTCGATAAAACATAGTCCGCCGAGACCGCTGTGGCGAGGGAGCAGTTGTCGCTACCAGCCTTTTTAACAGCCTCGCACTGTAGCTCTGCCTGTTCTAGTGCCTGAGAAAATAAAAGATGAAGGCCTGTAGTTTGATTAACAGGAAGCTTTTTGTTTGCAAGCGTGTCTTGTGGCTTGGAAAGCGGTGTAATCTGTTACTTGACCCTCTATACTGAAAGTCAATATTTTTAGAGAATTGTGTCGTTTCCTTAGATAACAGAGGCTGCTGTATGTCCAGTTAGCTGTTAATGTTACATTATTGTTCTAGTGTCTGTTACACTGCTCACACATATGATCCATCAGTATGTTCTCCATCAAGATATCCTTGCGATGGTCTTGGTTGAATAGAGCTCTTAATGCACAGTACACCTTTTGAAGAAGAAGAAGAGTTGGTTTTTATATGCCGACTTTCTCCACCACTTAAGGAAGAATAAAATCGGCTTACCTTCTCTTCCCCACAACAGACACCCTGTGAGTTCAGTAGGACTGAGAGAGCTCCAAGAGAGCTGTGACTAGCCCAAGGTCACCCAGCTGGCTTCACGTGTAGGAGTGGGGAAACCAACCTGATTCACCAGATTAGCGTCCACCGCTCATGTGGAGGAGTGAGGAATCAAACCCAGTTCTCCAGATTAGAGTCCACTGCTTCAAAACACCACTCTCAACCAGTACACCACGCTGGCTTTTGTGTCATCAAGTGCTGCTTTCACAATGCCAAACCATGTGAATGTGGCTACTTTGTGTCTGTAAGCCAAGACTAATTAAAAACTCACAGCGGGTTAGCTTCTGAGATCTGATGAGATCATGCTAGCTTGGGCCATCCATGTCAGAGCATCCCCACCTCTCACTGAAACTAAAATGCATGCCTATTTTCTCATGTTTATTCCTCTCCTTTGTGTGTGTGTGTGTATGTGTGTGTGTGTGTCTTGTTAAATTCTAGCTTGCTAGTTCCCTGGGGTGGGGACATGTTCTTTCACGTTCTGTAAGCCACTACGCACATGGATAGCCCTACATTAATAATAAGTAGATGTAATTGTAGCGTCCAGTGACACTGCTGGTTTGGTGGGGAGTTGGCACTATAAAGGGAAATGAGAAAAGGCCTTTGTCGGTTGTTGATTCTATGTATGCAAGCCCCATCACCCTCTACAGCTAGGGAGGAGGGAAAGACCTATCTTTTTGACAAGGAAAAGATAATGCTTGTGTGGGCTGCATCACATCTGGATTCATGGCACATTCTCCTACTCTTATGTTAATTTCTTTCGCATAAATCAGAAAGCAACTAATTAAAAGAGAAATATTTAATTCTGACATGTTCTTTGAACTGGCATTCCATCTGGTTCTGTTTTTGAATAGCAAAATCTGCTGTAGCTGTGAAAATTGGCAAGTGGTGCTCTGGTAAGGGGAGACAAAAGCGACTCAGTACAGCAGGTTCATACACTTGTGGTTCAGCTTGAGACGTTTCCAAAATTTGGCATACCGAACTACTCCAGCATGGAGACCATAAAAGTTAAATGCAAAAAGGGGGGGATGACGCTGGGGAGAGGACATTGCTGGTAGGATACATTAGTTCTGTATGGAATTTTTAGTGCTAGCTTTTGAAAAAGAGTCGGGTCAAGAAGTGTGTGGAATACGATGGGTCCCGCTGAAACTGGCTAAGTGTATTTCATTCTGTGCTTCTGCTGCCCGGGCAAACAAAGGAAAAGCGTCCTTCCAGTTACGCCGCTGAGCTGTAGCCCATCTGCACCACTTTGAAAGAAAACAAAGCTCAAGGTGGGTTATTTTCAGAAGAATCCAAAAACATATCCTTTTCCCAATTCACCTCTTCCTTGGCAGCATCATAAAACCCGGACACACAAGCAGGGGGAACAGGACAAAGGCGGCGAGCCCCACAATCCAAAGCAATCAGCTTCTTATGTAATTGGAAACTTTTTCCAGCGGCGGGAACAGAAGCTGATTAACTCCTGGCACTTTAGAAAAAGATTGCTTTCCGACTACCAGGAGCACGGCTTATTGTCAAATATTATTTCTCCGAAGCCAAAATCTTCGCTTTGACACTACATTGGCTTGCAAACGCACACCTAAGACATTTCACAATCGGCGAGTCGACAAAAGAAAGACATGTGAATGGGCTCCCTCCCCACGCTGAAGTTCTTAGAAAACCTTGCCAAGCTATAATTTATTCAGAAACTTAATACTTTTAATTAACATTTTTGAATACTTTTTTGTGCTTTAGATTTAATTTTAACCCCATAGCTTAATCCTGCAGTTTGGAACAAACACAAGTATTTAGTACGGCCCACGTGTAACCTTTCTGGGATGGACTTCAGCGACTAAAGCACTGTAAACGTCTCTTACTGAATTTTACTCTCGAAATAGAACCCAATTATGGAGATTTTAAAAAAAAATCCTTTCCAAGTAGGTTGCAAGTATCCCAGGGTTGCCAAGCAAGCTGCAGAGGTTTCCTCTTATTGGGCACTGTTGACGCATCTTCTCTGCCAGCCACTCTCCTAACAGCCAAGCTTGGCTTGAGGGTAGGGTATTGATGACCGATAAACAATACTGCCTTCTGATTGTCTGTCATAATAGTTTCATGGCTGTAGTATTCACATTAACTTCGCAATGACGTTTCGTACATGATTATACAAAACAACACACAGAACGGGGTGGGGGCAGGGGTGTCTAGCAGATCTCTTCTACAGGTTGAATATCCCTTCTCTGGAGCAAGCTCCGGGTTGGGAAATACCTGGAGATTTTGGGGGCGGAGCATGAGGAGGGTGGGGTTTGGAGAGGGGAGGGACTTCAATGCCATAGAGTCCAATTGCCAAAGTGGCCATTTTCTCCAGGTGAACTGATCTCTATCGGCTGGAGATCTGTTGTAATAGCGGGAGATCTCAAGCCACCACCTGGAGGTTGGTAACCCTATTCATAGGGTTGCCATGAGTCGGAAGCCTCTTGATGGCACTGAAGACACACACACACATAGTATAGTGTTTAAATGACTACAGCATCAATTTATACTTCTGATACAACTCTAGATGTATCAATGTAACCGTTATTATTATTGTTGTGGAAAACAGCAGATTGCAAAATGATGCCTCATGGATAAGAACACACATGCTTGGCAAATAAGAAATAATATAATGGGGCCACAAAAAATGAATATTTGGAGCTTGGATTAGAAATAGTAGAATGTGTGCCAAGTTTGGCAGGTGGGTAGAAGAGTGAAACTCCTTTGCTCTCTCCTTTACTGATTAACCACAGATTCCTCTCACTCATTCCTAGCTCACTTCTTTGGTATGAATGCTTAAGTATGCTAGCGTGGGCTGAGCCCCCCCAGTTGCAGATTAAGGGAGGGATGCTATTCTCCCCACCCATAGCACAGCATCCTTCCACTCTTGTGCACGCTTAGCTTGAACTATTGTTTGGAGCTGAGTACAAACCAAAAGGGAGTGGGATTTTTGTGTAGACGCATCCTACCTGCTCCACTTTAACCTGAAGCCTTTACGTGTCTGTGCCCAAAGCAAAGCACTCAAGAGCAGGCCTCCCAAATACAAGTTAACCCCCCCCCCCAACAGTGACTTAGTTGGTGTTCCAAGACCAGAGAATGGTCTGAAAAGCTGGAGCTAGGCATGTCTGGCTCTGTAAGCTGCCTGAATGGGAGACAGTCTGTATGCAAGCTGCTCTGGAAGAAGAGCAGGGTATACGTGTGACAAATAAATGAACAAGCTTGCTATTCATGCTGGCTTGCTATGGAGCACAGTTCCAACAGACGAAGTCTTGACAGGGAGGAATGCTCAGATACTGAACAAAATAAGAGAGGGCATTCTTTAACTGCTTGATAGTGCTGGAAATCCAATTTAACAACCATCTTCCTTAGGGTTGGCTAGATACTGCTTATGGTTCTTGGTAGAGCTGATCCAGTCTCAGTGAAAGATGAACATGGACTGGCTCATTAATGCCATGGGTTGGATCCCAAGGATCTGTTCCATGAATGCTGGAGTTTTCCTCCAGCGCAAGGAGCCTTCCAGTGGCGGAACACGACTCTTCCACCCAGAGGATGATTCCTTGCTGTGGAAGAAAGTTCCTTGCGCTGCAAAGGCTCCACCATTTGCGGAACAGAACCTTTAAATCCAACCCACAGTCTTAAAGGTGAATTGGAATGGAAGATATCACCGTGGAGCAGGTTTGATAATGCTGCACCTCGGTTTTATTTATTGTACTTCATTTATACCCTTCCTTTCTCCCCAACGGGGACCCAAAGCAGCTTACATCTTTCTCCTCTCCTCCCTTTTCTCCTCACAACAGCCCTGCGAGGTGGGTGAGGCCGAGAGTGTGTGACTGGCTCAACGCCACCCAGCAAGCTTCCATGGCAGAGGGGGGATTCGACCCCGAGCCTTCCAGAGCCTAGTCGGACGCTCTAACCACTACACTACGGTTAGACTGGGTCTAATGCATTCAGCATGGGCGGCCACACAGAAGAGAAATAACAGGCTCCCTAGGTAACAGCTGCTTGTCAGATGTTAGGTGTAAACATCCAGTCTGAAGAGAAGCCAGATCTCCCTTATAGTAGGCACAAGAGATGGGCTTAAGTTTGTTTAATCAGCTATGGGGTTTTATTTAGCTGCTGGAAACTTGTTCACCAGACAGATGTTAAGTCTAGAATGAGACCTTTAACCAATGCATTTGAAGAAAAAGGAACATCAAACCATTAAAGTAAGTTAAAAACAAAAGTCCCAACACATATGTAATTGCATTTCAAACCCCCCCCCCCAAACTCTCTGTGGGCAGGAAGTGATGGTGGAAACAAAACCCCAAATAGTTTACATACATTTGAGAGATGGAACACATTGATTCCAGGACAGACATTTGACTCAATGAAGCACAGTTCCTATGACCTCCTACCCCCCACATTATGTGAGGGTTGTCAAGAGGGCAAAGTTCAAAGGAAGAATAAAGGAAAGCTCTAAAACACATGGAGGAGAGCAGTGCTTGACCTGACAGTAAGCGGCTTAATGGGACATCCTATGGGCTGAATAAGACCCATCTGGCCTCTGACCGCTTCCACCTTCTCTCTCTGAACAGATGTGCAATCTAGTTGGGCAAAAATGGGATGGCAAGACGCTGTGTAATTAAATCTGCAGAATAGCAGATGCTCTGTTATCAGCTCTTACTTAGACCCTTACAGCTTCTGGACACCCACATCAGAGCCTAGCGCCTACTACCACTTTCCCAAGCTTCTCCCCTCCCCCAAGCACTGTTTAGACTTCAGACTCCAAACTTGTCTGTCCTCATATTTGTTTATTTCTTGGACCTTGGATGCTGAAAGGACTCATTACTAGCCAGATGGTGATGCCACCATCCCTGACCTTCTGATCCGTTGAGACTGTGGCTGCCATCATTCATTCTCTCTCTCTTTCTCTCTCTCTTTTTGCTGGAACAGGTCATCTGACTTTAACGTGGCACAGCAAATTTCTCAATCACCAATCTGGGGAGGGGCTGAGGCTCAGTTTGTAGAGCATCTGCTTGGCATGCAGAAGGTCGCAGGTTCAATCCCCGGCATCTCCAGTTAAAGGGACTAAGCGAGTAGGTGATGTGAAAGACCTCTGCCTGAGACCCTGGAGAGCCGCTGCCAGTGTGAGTAGACAATACTGACTTCGATGGACCAAGGGTTTGATTCAGTATAAGGCAGCTTCATGTGTTCATGTGTGTTCATGTGTTCACCATATCTTCAAGTTAAGGAAAGATGCATTAGGTGATTTTCTACAGTTGATAAATATATGACAGCCAGGGTTGCCATCTCTGGCCTGGGAAATACCTGGAGATTTGGGGGTGAGTGGGAGTAAGGGAGGGCAGAGTTCGCGAAAGGGAGGGAGCACAGTGGGGATGTGATGCCATGGAGTCCACGCTTCAAATCTTCCATTTTCTCCAGGGGACCTGATCTCTGTAGTCTGGAGATTGCACAAGCATGGGCTTTGGCTGAAAACTTTATTTGCCACTAAAGCTAATGGGTGGCTCTATTAAAATCTGACTCACATGCTATCCCAGACAAGGTCACAACAGATTTAAATATGCAGCTATTATAAACATAAAAAGATACAGCTGTTATAAAATAGACAGATCACGGTGGATAGCCGTGTTAGACTGTTACCAGCAGTAGAAAAGAGCAAGAGTCCAGTAGCACCTTAATGACTAACAACATTTCTGGCAGGGTATGAGCTTTCGTGAGCCACAGCTCACTTCTTCAGATACAGCTAGAATGTGATTCCATCTATCTATTCCATAAAGTATACAGTATACGAAATATAAAACCAACAGTGTATAAAATTTACAACCAGCTACAAACTCTGTTCAAAGACTAAAATGATAAGAAGAAGGCAGTCCACTGGTAAGAAACACAATTTTTAAAAAAGATATCAGTAGACACAGTAAGAACACATAAATAAAACCCAGGCAACACCCTGAGTACCCAGCTTGCTGGGGTAAAGCGTAGACAACTGGGTAGGCAATGACAAACCACCCTGTAAACACAGTCTGCCTAGTAAATGTTGTAATGTGACGTCACCCCATGGGTCAATAGTGACCCTGTGTTTTCACAGGGGAAGAAGAAGAAGAGTTGGTTTTTATATACCAACTTTCTCTACCACTTAAGGGAGACTCAAACCGGCTTACAATCACCTTCCCTCCCCCTCCCCACAACAGACACCCTGTGAGGTAGGTGGGGCTGAGAGAGCTCTAACAGAGCTGTAACTTGTCCAAGTTCACCCAGCTGGCTTCGTGTGCAGGAGTGGGGAAACAAATCCAGTTCACCAGATTAGCCTCCACGGCTCATGTGGAGGAGTGGGGAATCAAACCCGGTTCTCCAGATCAGACTCCACCACTCCAAACCACCGCTCTTAACCACTACACAGCGCTGGGACTACCTTTACCTAACACCCTTTAGTGAGGCCAACTAAAACGATACAAAACAGCATGCCAGTAACACAGTAAGACCACAGTTGAGTAAGAAGCATAGACACATTTATAAATTAAATGTCTTTTCAAAAAAGGCAACAGACTAGATGGGTCAGGCAAACTTCCTATGGGGAAGCATTCCAAAGTTACAGTCCTGACAGTGTGATTTGTGGTTAAAGAATGAGGATCTGGGCGACCTGGCTTCAGGATCTTACTCTGCCGCAAATTTTGCTCGGGTGACCTGGGGCCAACCACTCTCAGACTAGTCATAGCATTTATGGAGCACTTCACAGCCTTACACTGTAGGGACTGTTGGTGACTCAGGCTGAGTATTGTCTATTCTTGGTGGCAACAGCTCAGCACAGCCTCAGGCAGAGACAGCTCTTTCCTGGGTTCTTCCACGTGAGATCCTTGCCAAGGACTGAACTTGGGACCTTCTATGTGCAAAGTGTGTCCTCTACTACTGAGCTACAGCCCCCCCCCCCAATCTTGCTTTAAAATCTTGCTGTAATCAAAATATTGTCGAAGGCTTTCACGGTCAGAGTTCATTGGTTCTTGTAGGTTATCCGGGCTGTGTAACCGTGGTCTTGGAATTTTCTTTCCTGACGTTTCGCCAGCAACTGTGGCAGGCATCTTCAGAGTAGTAACACTGAAGGACACTGTCCTTCAGTGTTACTACTCTGAAGATGCCTGCCACAGTTGCTGGCGAAACGTCAGGAAAGAAAATTCCAAGACCACGGTTACACAGCCCGGATAACCTACAAGAACTTGCTGTAATCCTTTCAACAGCCCTGTGAGGAAGGACAGTTTTATTATCTCCATTTTGCAGCTGGGTGGATTGAGTGACTCTAGTGTGCCTGCAGCCGTCAAGTAAATATATGGCAGAAGCAAGATTTGATCAGCGACCTCTTGAAGAACAGCTAATTTTCTTAGCCGCTGTACGGAACCGACTGACAGCAAATGTTTAAACTGTTGCAAGCTCTCACAGTCATATGCAATTTTTGTCGGGCACAGGTGGCCACAGCAAAAGTGAAGATCCCGGCTATTGTAAAATGAAAACCAACTGGAGCCTTGGTTATTCTCCATTAGCATTGACCTGTGTGGGATTCATTCAGGCTGCAGTGCTGTGCATTTCTTCAGCAACAAAGATGGTGAGGGGTCTGGAGACTATGTCCTATGAGGAAAGGTTGAAGGAGTTGGATATGTTTAGCCTGGAGAGGAGACAACTGAGAGGTGATATGATAACTGTCTTCAAGTACTTGAAGGGCTGTCATATAGAAGATGGTGCAGAGTTGTTTTCTGTTGTCCCAGAAGGACGGACCAGAACCAATGGGTGGAAATTAGATCAAAAGAGTTTCCGTCTAGACATTAGGAAGAATTTTCTAACAGTTGAAGAGGTTCCTCAGTGGAACAGGCTTCCGTGGGAGGTGGTGAGCTCTCCTTCCCTGGAGGTTTTTAAGCAGAGGCTAGATGGCTATCTGTCAGCAATGCTGATGCTATGACCTTAGGCAGATCATGAGAGGGAGGGCATCTGGGCATTCTTCTGGGCATGGAGGTTCATGGTCACTGGGTGTGTGTGGGGAAGGTAATTGTGAATTTCCTGCATTGTGCAGAGGGTTGGACTAGATGACCCTGGTGGTACCTTCCAACTCTATGGTTCTGTGATTCTATGATTCCTTGTGAGTAAGCCCCATTAAAAACACAGGATCTGATCCAAAGTTTGGGGTTCAAACTGTGGGTGCATAGGGTCAGGCTCCAAACCTATTTGGGAATAAATGCCATTCTACTCCGTGACTCTGACTTCTAATACACTTGTTTAGGAGGATCGGCTGAACTGGATTCCCCTGTACTTTGTTCTAATCCCTAGGAAAAGCCTCTCATTGCTCCTGCAGAAATGAGACAGAAAAGCCAAGCCTGGTTGTGTTTCTCTCTCAGCTGAACTGCCAGTGCCGCTTGTGATCATTTTCCGGAGCGGCGTTATGAAATGTGAAATAGCACAAACTGAAAGGATAACTTGTGTTCTTGAAAGGGGGGAAACGAACTGACAGGAGCCTGGCTTTCATGTCCGTGCACTCCCCAAAGATGAGTAAGCCTGACAATGCCGGCTGTGAACTTCTGCTCTCGGGCAGCCTTTCAAAGCCTGGCAAAGGCTTGAAAGCGGAATTATTTCCAGGGTTTCATCTTATCGCAAGCAGTTGTCACACTACGTGGTTGGGTACAGCGCAAGCTCCGAAAGGGAACCGAGCAAAACAGACTCAGCAGGTTTGGGCTTCCCCAGGCTCTCCTGTGAAGCATTTAGATAAGCTCCTTCAGGAAAGCCAAACTAAACAACTGTCGGATGGATGCAGAAACCTGCTGAAAATTTACAAACGTCCTGTGCACCAGCCTGCATCCATAAATGAAAGTGCGTGTGAGTGTGCGTGAATATGGCACGGAGAGAAAGATAGATGTACAGATGTCAATGCGGGAGGCCATATGAGGAATTGCGATTGTTTTCAGACCTGCTGGTTTGCACTGCTCTATATTATCTTCGCACACTACACCCGCCCCATTAAAAAGTTATAAATATTAAAACAATATGGATTGGTTGATTGTTTGAATGGAAAAGGAAGGAAACTCCATTTGGAAGCATCTTTTGTTCTGGAGGAAATACCGTAGACCAATTAATGCTTTAAACACAATCGAGAGAGAAAGAGAGAGAGAGAGATCCTTTAATGCTTTTAATCAATGTACAGTGCCATCCTAAGCAGAATTACACCCTTCGGGCAGCCCATTCCTAAGGGGGGGGGTGAATGCCCATAGGAGCTGGCCACTTGCGCTGTGCAAATTGGCACAGATGCTGGTGTGGGGCGACAGACGCTGGCCCCCCCAGGTTCGCAGCAGCAGTGCGGCTCTCGGATGCCAGCGTTTCCCCGGCGTACCTTCCTGCGCCAGCATCCTGGGTTTTTTTTTTCCCTAGGGGTGTGCCCAGAGGTAGAGCTGCCTTTAGGCAGCCGCCTAACCCCTTTCAGGCTTAAAATGTGCCATTTTGCAGGCGTCAAGATTTGCCTGCAAAATTTGTGATGCAGCTTCATGGAACTCTATGGGGAGTTCCACGGGAGTTGTGGCTTTTTTTTTAAATCCACCACTTCTGGCAGCTACTACTACTTTTTAAAAAAGCCCCAGGATTTAATATCCAGCATTCCCACACCTCCGTCCCAGATAAACCCTGGAAATAGATAATAGAACATGAAATGTAAAGTATTTTATTAAGGTAGAAAGCAGAAATTGCTACCATTTTCTTCCTCTTGCAAAACAGTTGGGATCAATTTCTTAGCTGCTCCCTGCCTAAAATTAACCAGAAACTGCCTATAATATGAACCATCAGTTTGAATCTTCAGGATCTGATGAATGCACATACCAAATGTGGAGAAATGCCCTCCACCACAGAATTCACCCTAATGATTCAGCCATCAGGACTACTACACTCTGTCAATGAGTTGGAACCTGCTGCAAATTCACAGGTAGCAGAAAGAAAGGTGCCAGGGGACAAGTCATCAAGCCTGAAGCAAAAGTATTTTAGGGATTTCAGATTCAAATGGCTCTAGTCAAAGTAAGAACAAAATGTTTAACATCTCACACCTTGCTGGAAAGTCACACCTGAATGGACAGAGACTGGGCAAGCCATCTGTTCTGAGGCTAGATGGTAATTTCTTCTTCTTGAGGCAGGAAGACCAGAATGATTCCAGAGGAGTATGGACTCTCATAGACCATTTAAGCTTGGTAATTAGCAGCATGTTCCAGGCTGAAGCGCCCCGCAACTTTTTTTTGAGTTTTTCACACTGAACATTTAGGACGTGATTGGGAAGCCGGCGCATACCTGCTTCGCATTTCTTAAGAGCCCCTTTAACACGACCTTTTGTGTTTTCTCCGCCTCCACAGCGAAGAATCCCCTCAAGGAAGCATGCAAAATCCACCGCCCTGTGTTAGCTATGCAAACAGAGGTTGGCTAATGGAAGGAACAAAGGAGCAGGAGAGTGGGTGTGTGCGGAATTTCTCCTTTTGCATCAGGACCGTGAATAGGCATTTTAAAGGTCGCATTTAAAAAAAGAGCTTTGAGCGAGCATCACAATTGACCCTGAATAAATGGCCATAGGGGAGATTGTATATTCTCTGGATTTTTTGGTTGAGGAAGAAGCTCTCTTTTTTTCTTTCAGCTTATGGCCAGGGAGGTCCAAACCATGTCTTTACCTAGGGACTCCATTTTAAACATGTGTCAAGGAACAGTGGGAAAACTCCCAACTCTGAGAACTAAGGTAATGAAAAACTTTCAGGTGCTGCAATTTCAAGAATTAATCGCTTATACTTAAACATAGCTTAATATAAGAATACAGTTAAATTGTGGAACTCCCTGCCCCAGGATGTGGTGATGGCTGCCAACTTGGAAGGCTTTGAGAAGGGAGTGGACATATTCATGGAGGAGAGGGCTATTCATGGCTGCTAGTCACAATGAGCGCTAGTCATGATGCATACTTATTCTCTCCAGGATCAGAGCAGCATGCCTATTATATTAGGTGCTGTGGAACACAGGCAGGATAATGCTGCTGCTGTCGTCTTGCTTGTGGGCTTCCTAGAGGCATGTGATTGGCCACTGTGTGAACAGACTGCTGGACTTGATGGGCCTTGGTCTGATCCCAGCAGGGCTTTTCTTATGTTCTTATATGCAGTTTATACAGATTACCACCTGTGTGTTAAATTTCCTTGCATGCATGTAGTGCTCTAAATTCTACCAGTTTAATGTACTGGTTTTATATTCTTGGGTTTTTTTCCAGGCTTAGTTCATTTTAAGTAACAATAGCACAGTGGGGTGGAGAATGCCTCTGGCTAGTATTTACTAGAGTAGGTAAGAAGGCAATCCAAAACTCAAGAGATGCTTGACTCCACTCAAGGTGCTAACTGTGTTTACAAACACGTAGATTTTTGCTCAAGGGCTTCTAGATTACGATTTGAAAAGTTATTTAAATGCAAGCATTTCATGGGCACCGGTTAAATGCAACTATTGGTCCTAAATATGAATGTTAAATGTACTCTGTAAAAATACAATTACTGCTGCCAGGGCAAGGAAAAAAAACCCTGCCATCCGTTTAAAAGGAATGTCTTGAAAGTGCAATCATAAAATCCTTGCATGTTATGGATTTGATTAACATTTTACTCCCTTAGGATTCCCAATTGTACAATAACAGGAGTTCCTTAGATTTTAAATACCACAGACAGGAACAGATTTCATGAAAACCAGATGCGGAACCCTTGTATTGGCCTTCTGACTGGTTTTGAGAGCCAGAATTTGGCTGGTAATTGATACCTATTAACATGTTTGCTGTTTAGATTACAGGAATGGAAACAATATACGGTTCCCCCCCCCCCCATAAAAGGATATGTTAATGGGGGACAGTCAGACATGCGTTTCAACTACAGTTCCATAAGCTTGATTAATTTAAAGTGTCATTTGAAAAAGAAAGACACACTAACAATATTGCCATTGCGCCACAAAATTTTTTTTAAAAAAAAAACAAGCAGAATGTCAGAGAAATAATCAGTCAGGTTTGGGTGAAGGTGAAAGGACCAAATAAGGTCCCTAATGACAATTCAGATTTTCTTCAGATTTATTTTTGGTAACCCTTTCTCACACGCTTTACTTTGGTGACCCTGTTCTGGAAAAAAAGGTATACTTGATTGAGTCCAGTTGACTACCGATGGCAGTGCTCAGTGCATGGAAAGATGCTCCATGGCATAGCACACCCTTGTTTTTCCGCACCTTTCTCTACACCCTTCTCAGGGGAGAGGCTGTGACTCAATGGTAGAGCATCTGCTCGACATGCAGAAGGTCCCAGGTTCAATCCCTGGCATTTCCAGTTAAAGGGACTAGGCAAGTAGGTGATGTGAAAGTCCCCTGCCTGAGACCCTGGAGAGCTGCTGCCGGTCTGAGTAGACAATACTGAGTTTGATGGACCAAGGCTCTGATTCAGTATAAGGCAGCTTTCATGTGTTCATGAGAAAGAGGGGAGGAAGCAAAGGCAGGTGGAATGGGATGCCACTTCCCTGTGAGTTATGACAGGCGAGAGAGAACAGGGTGCTCCCTTCCCCCAAGAGCTTTTGTGGGACCCCTCTTGCCTACTGAGTAGTTCTAAAGTGACAGGGTTGCAAGGAATGTGCACCCTTTTTGTAGCTCTATTGCATCTCTGCTCGTATCTGCTCTCTTCAGTTTTCTATTTTTGAGCTTCCCCTTCTCAATTATTTTCACTTTCCTGCTTCCATCTCTACTGCCGCCCTTAAAATCCTTTTGACTTTATCTAAAGATGAACGTGCAAGCACAATTACAGCCTGCAATCAGGTTTTTCTTTTTTCTTTTTTTTTAACTTATACTATGTAGTGGCGAATATGAAAGCAAATCTTGTTTTCAAAGAAGGGTGCTAGTGTGAATGCAGTTTTGAAGCACTACCTTTCTATGAAGCTAAGTGGCGGTAATTAACGGCAACACACCTTTTGCTTCATAATCAGGGTTTGCTCAGTTTCCTTTACCATCTATACCTCGGGAGCTAGAATTAACTTGTTTTTGTTTGCCGAGCTGAAGTGTGATCAACTTTATCATTTACAATTAGCCAGTTTTCAGCAGCTCAGGACGTGAGGAGGCCTCATAATCTGGACACCCGAGAGCTCCGTTGTGTACTGAAGGATCAGGAATGAAAGATTTCCCCTGGCTGATTACCATTCAACGTGTTTTTAAGCTTTCTTGCAGACAGCAAGCCTCAGAGGAAACCCCCCCCCCCGACGTGAACGCTCTTATTGATGGCTAATGATTCATTATTCTTATACGTCAGTGAGATATTTCCTATGGAAAACAATAAAAGCTCGAAGAAGTGACCCAGTTATTTAAACTACTGGAAGCTTTCAATACTGCATTATTAATCTAACAAATGTGAACAATTCCTCTCCTGGCTCCCGTTGTCATCAGCTGCATGTAGATCACAGTTAAAGAGCAAAGGGAAGATTCTAATTAAAACAGCTCATGGAAACGTCCTGAAATTTATTATAACGAAGACCTTGAAGTTTGTCACACTCCTTTTTTTCTGAGAAAAAGCTACCCAACAAGCCGGCAACATCCATTTAGTTTAATTCATGTAACAATTCGCATGAATAATTTTAGTGTATCCACAGATGATAAAGAATCTCCGGGCCTGGTTTCGCAACTGCACAGGCCAGTAACCACAAAAAAGAAAAAAAAATGACATGTGCAGAACCTAGATGTGCCAACCTCCAGGTACTAGCTGGAGATCTCCTGCTATTACAACTGATCTCCAGCCGATAGAGATCTGTTCACCTGGAGAAAATGGCTGTTTTGGCAATTGGACTCCATGGCACTGAAGTCCCTCCCCTCCCTAAACCCCTCCCTCCTCAGGCTCTGCCCCAAAAACCTCCCACCAGTGGCGAAGAAGGACCTGGCAACCCTACAGAACCGGTTGCTGTTTGCCAGAACCAAATTCCTCAGCTGTGTCACAGCGGGTTATTTCAAAGGTCCATGGTGGGTAGGAGGGGGGAAGCCAGAGAGAGAGAGGCATCCACGCTTGGATATTTCTTTCTCCCGTTGCAGAAACAAATATCAGTTCAGAATACTATGTTGAAAAATGCATATAGGCCTAGTTTTGGAACCATGTCTTTCCCCAGCATGGAAAATTGCTCTGTGTGTTCAGAAACTGAAAAAGAATTCTGGAAGCCCCACACGTCACACTTAAATCCATGCACACCTGTACTAAACTGGACCCACGGTGTGGGTTTTCGTCTCTCATTCTGAGCATAACCCATATAATGGGTCCAAGGATATACAGGCGGAGTATCCCTTATTGGGACATCCCATATCCAGACTTATCTGTAAACTGGACCCTTTGAGCTGGCTTGCAGGCAGATCCGTGCTGTCTGCTTTCAATGTTTCCTCTCTCCTAAAAATAAAATAAAATACAGTGTATACTGCATCGTAGGTGGAGACTAAAAGCCTGCCGTTGTTAGTTTGTTTCTTGTTTGCTGTTGCTCTTGTTTAATAGCTGATACAGGTATTCTGGTGAGATAGTTACACCTTTCCTTTCTGATGGTTCAGTGTACACACCATTATTAAAAATATTGTTCAAAATTACATTCAGGCTATGCGTATAAAGTGTTTACAAAACATAAATGAATTTGGGTCCCATCTCCAAGATATCTCACTATGTATCAGCAAAAATTCCAAAAATATTCAAATATAGAGAAAGATCTGAAATATGGACCACTTCTGGTCCCAAGCATTCCGGATAAAGGATACTCAACCTGTATATATGTACGAAATGTGATTCAGTGGGAGGATACAGAAATCTAATGGCTTGCCACAATTACACATGTAGCCATTTGGTAGCCATCTGATACCAAGTGGTTTTATGACTATGCATCAGGTACTGATAAGAGATCTCAGCTTTACTGATAGTACATTGACCTTGATCCTACCACTCCCACATACAGGATTTCATTGTACCAGTTCCAATCAACCACACTTAAAACTTTAGTAAAATAACTTATAAAAGAAACTGAAATTGCCCCCTTTTTGTGCTCTCTGCCCCTCAATGTTGATAGCATAATGTTCTGAAGACCAGAAAACCGTAAACTCTCTCATTTTTGGATTAATCTTGTGTCTTCAAAGGTTAAAGGCTCACCCTATGGCACTGAGTAGCCCCCGAGTATCATTCATCTGAAAACTACCACGGGCTGTTCCAACAGACCATTTTGCTTTAAGTGCCTGTTAAACTAATATTGACTTTTCTCACTAAAGCAAAATCTCTGTTATTTGTGCCCAGAAGACTGAAAAAAAATATATGCAGGAAGCAAAAGAATTAATCTTCCTGACCTTTTCTTTCTTTCCCCCATACCTTGGAGAGTCAGTCTATTTGTAGTATGTACCTAAGCGGAGCATGAGATATTCAAGCAGTGTTGTTTTTCGTATTAAACAGAACTTTTAAACACTACAATCTGTTGCATTTCTTTCTTTAAAAACAAACAAACACATGTTTACCCAGTCGCTTTCTTTGAAGTACCTTTGGAAGAAGTTAAATTTTTAATTAAATGGTTTTTTACCTGTATCCATTCTCTGATGGAATCTTCTCCTGGCGTCCACCCATTTTCAGGGTAATTCAAGCGGGACCTTTCAGAAGACCAGTTGGTACTATACTGAGAAGAGGCACTGATTTGGTCAGAATGAATTTCACCGGATTCCATTCCAAGTGGTTGAATGCACTGGAAATCTGAAATAAAAATCTGGTCAGTATAGTAATTTCGCCAAAAAGTCATAGCTACAAGCCCTATACCATTGAAGCCAATGCAAAAAATTCCTAGTGAAATTAGCAAGTCAGTATTGTATACTACCTTGCTTTGGATGGAGAAACCCAACCATTTGTATTTGACTTTCAGTGCAATCCTAAGAACACTTTCCTGGGCGTAAGCCCCATCGAACAGACCTGAGTAGGATTCTGAGTAAACCTGCTTATGATTACTCTCTTTGTCAACTAAGACCACTTTGGGCCTCTAATGTCTCTCTTAGTGCTGGCAATATATAATAGAACAGAGTAGAATGGAATAGAAATTTATACCCCATCCTCCCCTGGTAAAACTGGGCTCAGGGCGGCTAACATCATAAATATACATACATAATTAAACAAAATTAAAATGGAATTTAAACCAATGCTAATTTGATACATTTATTTATTGATGGCGTCATATCCACTGGAGGGATGTTTCTGCAGGCGTCCAGATTAATGTAATACCTCAAGGGGGAGGAGATGGAAGACAATGGAAAAAACACATGGAGAAAAGGTTGGGAAGGACAGGAATGACATGGGAAATGAGGAAATAGCGGGAAAGGGAAGAAAGGGAGGAAAGGAAGCCAGTTCCAATGTTACTTTTCTGAAACACGATGGGAGATAAAACTCTTCCTAAGGTTGGACTAAAACACTATGGAAGTTTTCTTATTATTTATGATTGTCATGCAGTAGACCTTTCTGACATTACAAATTAATATTTTTGGAATTCTTGAGGCGAGATATGCAACAGTATAAGCCCAGCATGGGCAATTTCCATTGCAGGATACAAAGAATTGGCAAAGATTACATTTTAGGGTCAAATCACAGTGCAAGCTGCTCCAGGGTAAAAAATATGTATTTGGATATGGATGTGGGACTAAATGGTCCAAATGACCTTTTGTATCCCACCTTTCTGCCAAGAAGCTTGAGCTGGTACTTCCTCTTCAGTCCTTGTAACAATCCGGTAAGATTAGATAGGTTAGGCTGACAGATATTAATGACGGGCCCAAGGTCTCCCAACAAGCTCCATGGCTAAGTGGAGATTGTCTGGTCAAGGTCTAGCACACTACAACATGCTGGCTGTTGCACTTCATTGTGTGATGGGATTGGCCACAGACACCTGTAGCCAGATCTGGACAGTTCAGTTGTGAGTTTTGTTGGGAACCCTTGAATGGTTCCGTAGCTTCAGTGGCTGGATGGTGCCTTCTGTTTGTGTGTGATCAGGTGCTAAAGGTTCTTTTTTCTTTCTTTTCCCCCTATGTATATTCTATGAATATACCACACACACACACAGAAAATAAGTAATAACCACTCAACATGATGTAATTATAAATTTAGTTTGGCAATATAAAGTGCAATCCTAAGGATACTTTCCTGGAAGTAAGCCCCATTGAATAAGCCTAAATAGGTTGCTAAGAAGACCTGCTTAGGATTGCTCTCACAATATTTGCAAGAAGGGGGACCTGTGAGGTACGGATGCCAACCTCCAGGTAGTAGCTAATCTCCTGCTATTACAACTGATCTCCAGTCAATAGAGATCAGTTCACCTGGAGAAAATGGCCGCTTTGGCAACTGGACTCTATGGCATTGAAGACCCTCCCCTCCCAAACCCCGTCCTACTCAGGCTCCACCCCAAAAACCTCTTGCCGGTTGCGAAGAGGGACTTGGCAACCCTACTGCGAGGAATTGCAGGGGAGAAGAGATTGCGTTTTCCTGTTGCTTGCCACTGCTTCCTCCAGGTTGCCTCCCTTCCATATGCCCTCCTTGCCTCAGCTTGGCTCCTCCAACCCATTCGATGCTTCAGTGCACCTATTCTGCCTGCACAGCCTTCTGTATCTTTTGAAATAGCAATAATTTGGGTTGCTGTCCTCCTGCCCACCCTCTTTTATCTCTCCCAACAAGGGGTGAGAAATTGGCAGACAGGGAGAGGTAAGTTGGACTGCTCTGACTTTCCTGTATCGCGGGCTCCTGGCTTCCCTTTTGTGTACCATTTTGTGTTGCTATCACTTTCCAAAATATCAGGGGGTTCTTTTGTGACTTTTGCACATGCAGAAACATCACAATTCATGGGTGAGTGTGTGCCCTGAAACGAGTGTTTTCCAAAACTGAACCCATAAATCGGGGGGGGGGGTGTCCCCTGGGTTTTCAAAGCCCTATATTGTAGTTATGGCTTAAGGGTCAGGCTTGCTATGATTGTGAGCAATCCTCATCTATTAATTTTTAATACCCGTAGACACAAAAATTGTGCAGAAAATGAGAAACAATTGCTTCACTGCATGTTAAATTTCATGGAGACAGGAAAATTTGTTAATGCAGATGGAAGCTAAATTAATGTTCTTGTTTTAGATGATTCAGGCACAGCTTTGTTGGGGAACTTGCAATAATACTGAATTTGATCTATCTGTCTTCTAAACGTAGGTCTTAAATGCCATCAATCTAACCTTCACATGCATTTCTCCCTACATGGGAGATCAAACAGGCGAGTCCATTTGACAAACTTTAAATTCAGACAGGAAGGCACTAAATGTTAACAAGAGGTATGCTGTAAAATGTTTTTTAAAATCAGAAAGCAGCAGCAACGTGAAAGGGTATGATTAACCTTGTATTCCCTACTATTTTAATTCTATTTGAAGGTGTCTTTTTTAACAAATGAGATCTGGTTGATCAGCATTTCCTCTATGACAGAAACAATTTTGTAAAGTCAAACAGAAAAATTACAACTGGTTATTAAGAAGCATTTAGGAATACATTCAGACTTGTTTAAACTATGGTATTTCCATTAAAAATAGAGAATTATAGCATTTTTCAGACATCAATTTAGTGTAGACAAGGGCTGGGTGCTAGAAAAAAAATGCTTTGTGGTTAAAGTAGCTGCTGCAATTCTGCCATGTAGTGTGAAATTGGCACACATTTTAATTTCCCAATAATCCGAGCTTTTGCTTCTTAATCTATAAATTCTCTGCTCAAAGAAATCAGAAGTCCAGCGTACAGAAAATGTCTCTGTATATGTAGAGAGGTTTTTATAGGGTGTCCTAGGGCTGGGAGTAACAGGAATGAGCTTCCAAATTTTCTTTTCTTTTACAAAGAAGGCCTGTAGAGTTCTGGTTTGTGGTTGCCAACCTCCCGATGGTGCCTGGAGATCTGGAATTTATACAGCCCTTGTGGCATACAAATCACTCCACAAACATTACCTTCTTGTAAACTTTTCTGAGTCTGCAAGGGTCAGTTGAACTCCATCAAAAGTGGGGAGATCAATGTCCTTCAAGACCTCCTCCATCCTTACACGCATCACCCCTGCCTTTTCAGGGTTTAGTTTCAAATTGTTCACTTTTAGCCCAGTTTAACCACCGTGGCCAGGCAGCAATTCAGGACCTCTACCGCATCACCAGGAGACTTGGATAAGGATATATACAGCTGAGTATCATCAGCATATTGACGACAACCAACCCAAAAGGTACAAATGATTTGTCCTAAGGGCTTTACATAGAGATTGATAAGCATGGGGGATAGAATTGCACCCTGTGGATCCCCTGCAAGATAGACAGTAACCTGAATGGAAACCCTAAGTATGCTACCTCAAGTCCCATAACGGAAGAAATGTAACAAACGATTTATAAAAGCATATTGGGTTGGATCCAGCCAGCTTTTTCATTGAATATAGAGAGGTCAGGTCACTTAGCTGGACAGTGTAGGGGAATGCTGGGGAAATGGGGGGTCAGCATCATGCCGATGCCATGATGTCACTTCGGGTGTGACTTGGAAGGGATGTGATTGTATCAGGCAATGCTTTGGCATTCACTCCAAACCACAGAGTTTTGGGCGAATGCTGGGGCATCTTCCCTATGCAATGACATCACTTCCAGGTAGGTCATACCAAAACTAATGTCACCTCATAACTGATGATGTCACAACGTAAGTCTCCCACCAGCTGTGAGCCAGCTGCCAACCCTAACTCAACATCACCTGATTTCCCTCCTTACCACACACCCCATCCCACATGGCTTTTGTCCATGCAGGTCTTGTGACTCCCAGCACAGTCTTTTTTGGTAGTCAAAGGGGACCCCTCCTCCCTAGTTCACCAGCAGATAATTGGGTTGGATTGAACCCATTGTCTAGCTGTGTGGTTTTCAGTTTCTGCCAGAGCTCTCCCACAACCTCATGACTTTTAGAGAAACAAATCTGAGAGGAAATGTCTTTTCCTGGCATTGATAATCACAGGGTAGCTGCTTTAAAGACAGATACACACCCACCGAGTCCTTGTTTAGCTAAGGTTTCTTTAAATATTTCATGTGGCACCCAGCAGGTGAAGAGACATGACTGAGAATAATCAACGCAAAGCGCTGCAGGATGGATAAACACTGACCTTCCGATACACTGTTCTGCAAGACGGTGTAGTTGGCAGAAAAACCTTCTTTTGCTATCGCACTGTCGGTGTAGAAAACCAGGGAAATAATGCCAGTTGAAGAGCGGACACGGCCTGGTGTATTCTGCCCACAATATCGGCCTATGTGAGGGCCAACTGAAATGGGAAAGAAGGAGAGAGCAATGGTGAAATACATTTTCTGTGCAACAATCAATGATAACCACAAGCTAGAGACCCTTGAAGAGTGGCCTTCAGAGGAAACAGCAAGTGTCTTGCAATGGTCATATCACACTAGGAAAAACAATATACCATCCTGGCCTGCCATAAAATTATTGCTCTTAGTGCAACATCTGGAAAAAATATACAAGTCCAGGGCATGTACTTTTTATGAATATGATTTGTGATAAACGAGACATGTAGTACAAAGGAATATTGATAACAAACAGTGTTCATTAGAGGACCAGTTCAGAAGATGGAGACAGAAATGGAGCCACCAGACGACTAGAATGTGCCTATTGTGGTGTAGTGGTTAAAGTATCACACCTGGGAGACCGAGGTTCAAATCCTTACTCCACTATGAAAGCTCACTCAGTGACCATGGGCCAATCATTCTCTGTCAACCTAAACTTCCTTGTTGTGAGTTTACTCATTGGGGAGTAAAGGAGGTATCAATATCCAAATAAATTTAACATTCCCTTGCAGTAAGGTGAAATCAAAGCATCTGATCAAAGCATTTATCTAGGTGAATTAGTGTATATATATATAATTGCCAAAGTGGCCATTTTCTCCAGGGGATTTGTGTGTGTGTGTGTGTGTGTGTGTGTGTGTGTGTGTATAGCTTCATACAGTATATGTATATATACAAATATATGATGATTAGGGTTGCCAGGTCCCTCTTCGCCACCGGCGGAAGGTTTTTGGGGTGGAGCCTGAGGAGGGAAGGGGAGGTACTTCAATGCCATAGAGTCCAATTGCCAAAGCGGCCATTTTCTCCAGGGGAACTGATCTCTATCAGCTGGAGATCAGTTGTAATAGCAGGAGCTCTCCTGCCACCACCTGGAGGTTGGCAACCCTAATGATGATGCGATGGTGCTTTGCTATAAGCAACCTTTTCAAGTAAGAAAAGTGGGCATATATGGTGTTTGGCTGTCACTTTAAATTGGTGCATAAAAACATATGTTGGTTTTAAGAGGCCGCCCGCCCTTCTATCGTTTTCTTTCTGTCTGCATCTTCTGGACTGGTGACTGTAGATCTGTAGGATACTGTAAAGATTTTACACTCATGCAGTGACCCCTGCATTTGCAGGGCAAGTTGCCACGGATTCTCCAGTAAATGCCTTGAATGGTTCCAGCTGGCCGTCAAGCAAGGCCTTCCCCCGCTTGTGCTCTCAACAGCTTCAGGCAGCTTCTTTCCCCCTTCGCTCACACTGTGGCCTGCGCCACCAAGGAAATAATTCACATGAAGTATAAATATTTCCTCTTCATTACAATAATATCCCTCCGAGGTATTCGCCAGAGATATATGCCAACAAAGTAGCCTCTAGAAGTTTAAGAACAACAAATCTTTTGCTTGTAAAAATCTATAACAGGGTTGGCTAAAGTTTCTAAGCCTAAGAGCCTCTTACCACAATTTCCCAGTGGCTAAGAGCCAAAACATACACAGCCTCTCCTTCCCAGCCATTTGCTTCCTCCACTCAAGAACTACATCAGCATTCATTGCCTCTACACTCCCACGGTGCAATCCTATGGAGAGTTGTTTGTTTGTGTGTGTGTGTGTGTAAAGTGCCTTCAAGTCACAGGCAGCTTGCCAATGCCTGCCTCGGCGTGAGCTGAGAGAGTTCTGAGAGAACTGTGACTGGCCCAAGGTGACCCAGCAGGCTTCATGTGGAGGAGTGGGGAATTGAACCCGCTCCTCCGGATTAGAGTCCCGCCACTCTTAACCACTGCACCATGCTGTTGGAAGTCAGCATTTCTGCCCTGTTTGTCAGTTGACCAGGGTAAATGGTTGGCCACTGTATACAACAGGTTGCCGGGAGACATGGACCACTTATCTGATCCAACAGGACTCTCCTTATGTTCTTATGGCAATGGGGGTGCTTCCAAATACAAGGATTTTCATGGGTAATATATGCTGATTTGCTGGACATGATACTTGTACTGCAGTGTAAATTGTCTGTTTGCCATGTTGCTCAGTGCAGATGCTGGCAAGCAGGATAGGCTTGACTGATACAGGCCATGGGACAGGCCATGGCTCAGTGGTAGAGCATCTGCTTGGAATGCAGAGGGTCCCAGGTTCAATCCCTGGCATCTCCAGTTAAAGGGACTATGCAAGTAGGTGATGTGAAAGACCCTGACTGAGACCCTGGAGAGCCACTGCCGGTCTGAGTAGACAATACTGACTTTGATGGACTGAGGGTTTGATTCAGTATAAGGCAGCTTCATGTGTTCATGTGTTCAATCCAAAACAGGGATTATATCACACTTTCAACTGTTTTCTCTTTCCAGTTTAGCTGGAAAGATCACTGAATGAATGGGCTATGCATTCTAACAAATCGGCCACAACAGCAAGGCATGTCTATTTGCATCATGAAATTGGATGGCATTGATTTTCTTTCACTATAGTAGGAAGTGGAAATTTTAGGGTTTTTTTTAATGACTTGTGATATAATATCCCCTCTGCTATTAAGATAATGTTACCCAGGGAAATTTGTGCAGGGACTTGTGATTTAGCATGACTTTTATTCCAACCAGCTTTGTAGCTTTTTTGCTGTAGTCTGTTTGTTAGGATAATGGAATGGCTGTTCAGTATTCATTCTGAATTGTCCAATGGGGTGCCAGCTCTAGATCGCCAACTTGCGTTTGCGTAACAGCCCATTGAGTAGTCCTGGTCAAGCTCAAAAATGTTGGTATTGTTGGTACAAGTGCATGTTTAGTGTTTCCTTCTGCTCTGAAAGAACACAGATCCATATTTTCGTAGGGTTGGGGCTCTTGGCTCACTGGTAGATCCTCTCTTTATAGGGTTGCCAACCACCAGGTACTAGCTGGAGATCTCCTGCTATTACAATTGATCTCCAGCCAATAGAGATCAGTTCACCTGGAGAAAATGGCCACTTTGGCAATTGGCTCTATGGCATTGAAGTCCCTCCCCTCACCCCACCCTCCTCAGGCTCTGCCCCAAAAACCTCCCGCCGGTGGTGAAGAGGGACCTGGCAACCCTATCTCCTTAGCATGCAGGTGGCCGCAGGTTCAATCCCTGACACTCCGGAGAGCCACTGCTGGACAAAGTAGACAACACTGACCTTGGTAGACCAATGATCTGACTCAGTATAAAGCACTTTCAGTTTCATGCTTTCATTAGTAACAACAACAAATTTTGACGACGACTACCACCACCACCACCATCACCACTAGCTAATTTAGTTCCATGTTCGAAAGTACAGGAAGCAGGAAACTGAGAAATATGAGGGCCTCTGAGTACAACTTGACCTTAGAGAGGAATGAAGTGCTAACAAACAAGTACTGCTTTCTCTACTTCTGAATTAGCATTTTCAAATGTTACAGCTGTCCCCACTTTCTGGTCTGTACCTGATGAATAATGGCTTATTTTTGTCTTTTGGAGAGATTTGGAGGATGTTCTCTTAAATTTTTCTTAGTTACAGTGAGTATTTCCATTTTTTGGGTTTCCCCCACCTCCCAGATGAATATATCTAGTGGGGCCAGAAACATCTTGACTCGAGCACATATGCATGAAAATGCATCGCCGAAATGCCCCCCCACCCCGTAATTGCCTGTCCAGGTAGTAAAAGCTGGGGAATGTCTTTGAGTTGCAGCTAGTCTATAAATATAACCAGATGCCGGATTCATTGCGAGACGAGCTCTTGTATTGAGCATAGCTCCCTTTTTTGTGAAAAGTAAAATGTGATGTTTTGTTTACTAACGCAGCATGTCTCGGAAGTCAGAGCAGGAGAGGCTGTCGCAGTCTGAATGACAAGTAGCCAGTGGAGAGCCTGATTCATCAACCTCTAATAACTGTGCGAGACGGAAAGTGCTCACGCCGCGCTCCTTGGCAGTGAGAACAGAGGTGCCGCAAGAGCTCGAGTGTATCCCTGTCTTTGAGCACAACAGGTTGGAGGTGTGCATCTCATGTAAACGGCCTTTGGTTGCCTTAGCAACACCTTCACATTCATAAACATCAGGTTGGCTTTTTTTTTTTAACATAATCCTGCTCTTCTTATGCTTTGCTGTGCCCGTCATGGCAGCCGTAAAATGGGCTCAGAAAATTGAAATTCTCTCCCCTCCCCCAAATTAAAAAAATAAAAATCCTGAGTCCAATTCTGAATTTGGAAAAGGGTCAGCAGAGCATGGAAGAAGGTTGTTTTCTGGCTTGGATTATGACTTGAGCTGCAGAAGAATGATTGGGGGTAGGGTCATAACTATCATTGGGTTACAGGTAACCATTAATGACAAGCTGTCGAAGTTTATAATACCAACCTGGTAATTATGAATTTCAGCAGCGCTGATATTCTTTATAGTGAGCGCTGATGTTCTGTATACATGACTGGGGGAGGGGATTAAGCATCACACCTGCTGATCCAGCGCCTCACTAAATCCAGTCTCCATGTGTTTGAAACCCCACTGGCAAGGAGCCTATGCTCCTATGTACAGGTCATTGACAGAGCTTATGAGGTTGGCTCTTCATTGGTTTGGCACAGGAGCAGGCTAGGAAGTGAAAACGGCCCTGGAGCAAGTCCAGATGAGTGGCCAGCATGGCAGGGCTACTCACCTCAGTAGGGATGAAAAGCGGCATTAGCTCACCTACCGCATCATCCCCCCAAACTGGAAACAGCATGAGAGGAGATGATTGTTGAGCTGACACAAACAGCCCTGGCTGATGATGGATGGAGGTGGTGCCTGAGGCACGGGCAGAGTTGGCTGGGGCTTGGTTCTGCTTGCTCCTGGCTACCAGCAGCCCTCTAGGGCAATGGCCCACCAGAATGTTTCCCTGTAAGTTAAATGGCCATTCATCCTTTGGTGCTCAAAGCTAGATTGGGACCTACGGAATGTAGGGTTGCCAGGTCTCTTTTCCCCACCGGCAGGAGGTTTTTTGGGCAGGGCCTGAGGAGGGTGGGGTTTGGGGAGGGGATGGACTTCAATGCCATAGAGCCCAATTGCCAAAGCAGCCATTTTCTCCAGGGGAACTGATCTCTATCGGCTGCAGATCCATTGTAATGGCAGGAGATCGGCAGCTAATACCTGGAGGTTGGCAACCCTAACAGTATGTGTTGTGTGATGTCTATATGTAACAGGGAAGTTTGGAAGGAAAAGGAAGGGAAGTTTCCTAGCATTGTCTGGCACAATGTTTACTGGGCTGCTTTATAGGGTCTCCCCAAACCACTCAAAGGGTCTCCCAACTTTTATAGGGGCCAGAGGGGCTTGCTGATTTGTGGCTCCCCTTTCCTTTGCCCTTTGCAAAAATGCCTCTGTAGGGTTTTGTGCAAAGCTCGCAACCGACTAATTGGCATTCTGTCGTTACCATTGTGTTTCCCCCACACACACTTCTGTCCGATGGGCAAACATCTGTGCCTTTTCTCCTTTCCATTAGGTTCTTTGATCGCTGCAACCATTGACCTTAATGAGGAAGAGAAAAGAAGCCATGGCCATACCAGACTATGGCACTTATTCTGAGCAACCCCCCCCCCCACATTTCCTGCAAGGAAGCTTCCTTTGAGACAGCCAACAGAAGGGAATTTGTTTTAAGCAGATGCACATTTTTTAAATCCAAGTGTGACCCACAGATTTATAATTTTTTAAAAAAATATATTTGTAATTTTAAATTTTGGTTCTTGGGAAGATTGCCTCTAGATATCGCAGTGGTATTCTCGTTTCTGTGTAAAAACAAACAAACCCAGCAGGTGAAAGTTTTGTTGAGAATATGATATAAAGATATATAGAATTTTCTTACACAACTTGTAATGCTTTGCCTACTGAGCTAATGCAATATTTATTTGACCTGAACTGGATGAAACAGAGGTTTTTAGTTTTACCTATATAAATACAGAACATACTTAGACTTCTCTCTTTTTATTTTCAATTTCAGGCTTCCAGACCTGAGAATGACAATAAATTACTTAATAATGTGTAAAAGGCACCCACACTAAATTGTTCACTGTGCAGAAAACATCTTGACCAATAATTCACCCGGTTATATGACTACCTGCTTAGCTAGAAAGTGTCAGTCTTCCCTGAAAGCTCCTATTAATCTTTCTTTGCCTTGTAATTTGCAAGCTACGGGTCAAATGGATTTCAACATAGCAAATTTACTCTTGGCTGCTTAAATTGGAATTATAGAGTGGCTGGAACTCATTTGAAGTTACTGATAGAAAGTATTGTATTTCACAACTCACAATATTTGGAATTGTTCCGACAGAATCAGTCCAACATCGGATGATTAAGAGAGATTCTGAACTTTTTTTCCAACAAAAAAACAACAACCGTCTAAGGGATTAAAATCATGGCAAGAATAATTACATGGAACCCCCCCCCCCGCCAAAAATACTGTTTCTGTTTTTCATCGTTCTTTCTGACTGAGAGAATTCATTAGCTAACTATTTTCAATGAACATTAAAAGCACAGGATGTAAGACAGCTAGAGGTAAGCTCCATTGATTTCAATGCAGATTTATACACATGCTTACTTTCTCCACTGAAATCAGTCAATGGAAGCGCTTATGTGAGCATACAGTTTTGTGTGTGCATAGGACCAATGGTCTACTAAGGTCAGTATTGTCTACTATGATTGGCAGCACAGTTCTGAAGACTCTCAGGTCCGGGTCTTTTACGTCACCTATTATTGGATCCTTTAAATTGGAAATGCCAAGGTCTGAACCTGGGATCTTGTTCATGCAAAGCGGAAGCTCTACCCATGAGCTAGGGCCCCACCCTAGTGAATTCTACGGTACTACTAAAATCTTCAAAGCATGCACTTTTCTTCCTAGCCTCTGAACAAGGCACGTTTCCTTTAACAGCCCACTCTCTGTGCAAATATTGTGTGTGTGTGTAAAGTGCCGTCAAGTCGCAGCCGACTTATGGCGACCTCTTTTGGTGTTTTCATGCCAAGAGACTAACAGAGGTGGTTTGCCAGTGCCTTCCTCTGCACAGTAACCCTGGTATTCCCTGAAGGTGTCCCATCCAAATACTAACCAGGGCTGACCCTGCTTAGCTTCTGAGATCTGACGAGATCAGGCTAGCCTGGGCCATCCAGGTCAGGGTGTGCAAATATTAGCAGATGATAATGATAATTTTGCCCTGACCTGGATGGCCCAGGCTAGCCCAGTCTCATCAAATCTTGGAAGCTAAGCAGGGTCAGCCTTGGTTAGTATTTGGATGGAAGACCACCAAGGAAGTCCAGGGGCGCTACGCAGAAGCAGGCAATGGGAAACCACCACTGGACGTCTCTTGCCTTGAACACCTTACAGGGTCGCCATAATTCAGCTGCAACTTGACAGCACTTCCCACCACCAATGGAAATGCTTGACCTGTTGGGTGCGGTGGATCAAGCTGCTGTTGAAGGCCCATGTTGAAGGCACAGACCTCCCCCTCTCCCATGCAGTTGGCACCCTTATAATGTGCACACACAAATCTGGAGTAAAAATACTTAATGTATGGGGAAATTAGTGTAAGTCCCTTCAGTACTGATCACAGAGATGATGCTTAGAATCCTATGCAATCATCTTTAAAGTGTTTTTGGGGGCACCAGTGTGCATTCCATAACTGTGATTCAAAGGAGCATTGTGTGATGAATATGCATCATTCATCACTCCATCTCTGTGTGGTGTAGAATGCCCTGGTTTTTTCCTTGAAAGTCATCAATGGTTGGCAGTCAGTCATGCTGTTCTTGCACATAACTTTTGCCTTTGGCAAAAGCATTTTTTTTTAAGTGTCTCCCTTCTACACAGAAAAACTACATTCACAGCTCTTTTTGCTTTACTGGTTACTACAACCTACTGTGTTGCTTTCATTTTCTCCCCCCAAGAGGGGTTCCCCTCTTGTTTCACAGTTGTTTGCAAGATTTATGATTTATTTATTGGACACAGAGCCAAGTTCTAGGAGTGGGTAACAGTACACTAATTGTTCTGCTCTATCCCTTTTTATTCCTAGCCACCGAAAATAAGAATCTCTTAAATGGTTTTCAGAAAACATATACCCTTTTGGCTTTGTACCACTGAAGGTCTTGTGAGACAAAGAATTCCAGAACTGAAAAGTGGCTGTCAAGAGTGCCTCTCTGGCTGTCCTTGCAGATCTGAAGTTAGTACAGAGACCATTCCAGGTCAGTCTTAAAAGCTCATGGTGGTATGTACGGGGTCAAGACGTCTCTTAGAACTGACGAGATCAGGCCAGTTAAAGTTTTGTAGGTGGTTTCTTGAAATTTTTCCGGATTCTTTTTAAACAAGTGGGGTTGTTGTGAGATCTCGGCCCTGAGCCAGGTTTGGGGCTCATCTTGATGACTTCTTTTATACTCCTTTGCAACCCTGCTTGTGCCTCCCTGTACGTGCACATTGGCTCTTACTAGTCTCAAAATATCGTTTTCTACAAAAACAAGTTTAAATTCTCCCAGGTCTAAAACAAACTGAATGAAACTCTGGTCCCT
The DNA here is from genome assembly GCF_029931775.1 of Euleptes europaea. Classification (NCBI taxonomy): domain Eukaryota; kingdom Metazoa; phylum Chordata; class Lepidosauria; order Squamata; family Sphaerodactylidae; genus Euleptes; species Euleptes europaea. The sequence goes on from NC_079322.1 coordinate 62,573,070, forward strand.
GCACTGAGAAAGTTAGCACTGGAAGGAAAAGGACAATCCCATTACATGACATGTTAGATTTCATAGTCAGAGAGTTGTGGCATGGATTCAGTATGAATTGTCCTTTGAACACTTTGGGAGTGTGCTATATATAGGGTTGCCAGGTCGCTCCTCACCACTGGTGGGAGCTTTGTGGGGGCATGGCTGGCAGGCAAAATCAGGGCGCGCACAACCTGTGTGATGTGCCAACGTCACTTCCAGGTTTACCCAGAAACAACGCAGACACTCTAGCAATCGCCTCTGAAACCCTATGGAAACCATAGATGCTAGAGCATCCAAGTCACACGGGTTACGTGCATGCCGATTGTGGGCCCTTCCCTCCACTGGTCCTATTCCACCCACCGACCAGCTGAGGGTCAGTGAGCAGCCCGGTGGATTGGTGGGCTTTTACCCGCACCCACTGGGCAGTTGGCAAGCCTAGCTACATAAATCCTTATTACAGGGACAGGGATGCAACCGAACACCCCTCCTGAGCTCTAGCAGATGGGCCCAGAGGAAACAGACTGTATCAAGCACATCTCAGGCGTCTTGCTCCCCTCCCCTAACTTTTAAGGGCCTTGCTGGGTAAAAGAGCATCCCCCCTGCTCTTTGATGTTTTCCAGGGCCCAAAGTTGCCCATCCGTCCGTCAGCCGCTTTTGTAAAGAGACCAAGCCCCAGGAGATCTACTTCTTGTGTTCTGTCATCATCATTCTCATTACTATTCCTTGAAATTGACAGTATTCTTATTTCTGTCTCTATCCCAAGCACTGGTTTAGTAGGAAAAGCGTTCTGTTATGTCTTTTGTAATAAATATTAAATAATGACAAACGCTGCAAGATGACATTTCATATGCCTTACACATGTTAAATCAAGCGTGCTTTCAAAAGAACCCATGAAAGAATCTGCCAAGTAAGCAGTTATAGGAATACACGTTTTAACTGTCACAGCCCCGATCTCTACAGTTAAACAAAAGATGTTTTAAATACAAAGTTAGGCTGGAACAATTATAGCACTTTCTTATAATGGCTTCAATCCAGTCATTTTCTTGAACCCAGAAAATTAGTACTTTAGGGGGCAAAAACCTTGACACTAATCCCTTTGAAAATATATTTCAAATAATTTGGCTGATTGGTCTTTTTTTCTCCACACTTCATCTGAAACCAAAAGTTGTACAGGAATTAACACTGGGAAGCCCTGAGCTATGGAGAAAAACCTATTATTAAATTTCCAAGCACAGCTAGAATACTGTTTCAGGACTGTTCTAATAGACAGGTTGAATACTGGATAATCCTTCCCTCATTCCCTTGCCTCTTCCATTGTTATTTACTAAAAGGGGGCGGGGGCCGTGGCTCAGTGGTAGAGCATCTGTCTTGTATGCAGAAGGTAACCGGTTCAATCCCTGACATCTCCAGTTAAAAGGATCTGGCAGTAGGTGAAGTGGGAGGGAAGGCAGTATGGTATAGTTCGATCTTGTCAGATCTTGTAAGCTAAGCAGGGTCAGTACTTGGAAGGGAAACCACTAAAGAAAACTGCAGAGGAAGGGAAACCACTAAAAGAAGACTGCTTTGAAATCCCCCTGCTGGAGTCACTGTAAGTCAGCTGCGACTTTACAGCACTTTAAACACACACAGTTGGTGAAGTGAAAGATCTCCCCCTCAGATCTTGGAGAGCTGCTGCCAGTCAGAGCAGACAATACTTTTTTTTAATTATTTTTATTATTTTCTACAATTCAACAAAAATAAACATATCTCAACAATATATTCAGTTGTAACTACTTGTAACAAAAAAAACCTCATTGCTATTACTGAGAATATGTTATCTATAGTATTCAATGCTATCTGCTATATATGACTTCCCCGCATCTTCTTCAGTCATTAATTCTACTAGTTAACACTTTTGCCCGTCAGAGCAGACAATACTGACCTTGATAGACCAATGAGCTGACTCAGCTGCATGAACGTGTTCAGAGAACAATGATAAGCTATTTTGTCCCCAAAACAAATAAACCAGATTGTACTCTGTACACCCTGAAGGAAGTGCTTGACCCAAGCAAAACCTAGTCCACTAAGCACATAGCAGTAGCAACAAACTAGTGGATGACACCATGAAATCCCTACATACCTCTCCATTAGTGTAGATGCAAAATAAACATTTAAAGTCTGTTAACAGGCAGATCTTACTACAAATGATCAGTAGAAACTCTGTTGAAATCAGTAAGGATATCTATGCACACAAATCTCACAACAGAATTTGGCACAAGGGATACCCCTAGAGTAGAACTGGAGGCTATCAGAAATACAGGGCTGCTCCCTGAAACACAAGCCCTGTGTTGAATTTCTCTACACTAGATAGCATCATGCTGTGATTTTCTATGCCCCTCATCATTGGCGGCGGCTGCTGGTGATGGGGAAATGCTTGATATAATGACAACAGGACACAAGACAATTTGTATTGCACATCACAGAGGGGAAACATAGCAGGGGCTACCATATCTGATGGCATCCCTGAATCTCGTATAACTTTTTATCTGTTTCTTGAATTTATTTACAGCCCGCCTTTCTCACTGAGACTCAGGGCCAATTACAGGATATAAAGCAGTGCAATCAGACAGCAAAAAGAAGCACAGGACACTGCAATAGGACTAGAGAGTACAGAGTGAGAGCCAGAAATAAACGTCAAACTATTAAAACATATTTCACATACAATACATCGAAAAATTACCAAGTATTTTTTATCACTTACTTTTAATAGCCTTTGGTAAAATCAAGCCAGGACCCTTATAAAGGAAGCCCCCTGTGCAAGCACCGGGTCACCATGGGGTGACGTCACATCCTGACGTTTCCTAGGCAGACTATGTTTACGGGGTGGTTTGCCATTGCCTTCTCCAGTTGTCTACACTTTCCCCCAGCAAGCTGGGTACTCATTTTACCAACCTCGGAAGGATGGAAGACTGAGTCAACCTTGAGCTAGCTACCTGAAACCGACTTCCGTTGGGATCGAACTCAGGTCGTGAGCAGAGCTTGGACTGCAATACTGCAGCTTACCACACTGAGCCACGGGGCTCTCAGGACCCTTGTAACATGATATAAATCTATGCCAAATGACAATATGCTCTGTGCAGCATACTGTGGAATTATGGTCCCCTGACACCCAGCTCATTTTCCCCCCTTACCTTCAGCAAATCCATCCCAGATTTCTAATCTGTCATAGCGGCAGAACATTCCTCCTGGAGGATTTGAATCTGGCTCCAGTTCAAAGCTTTCAAATTCCAGTATGATCTCTGACATCTTTGGTGCAAAGATAATGTAAGTGCATTCAAGGCCATTGGGATATTTTTCAGGGAATCCAGGTGATTTGATCACCCCACTCATTGATGTAAAGTTTCTGGAGCATTCTGGTCCTGCGGAAACAAAAGGAACAAATAAAAACAATATGCTGATTTAGCGCTATTCCGGTTAGCTAGAAAACAAATTAGGCCATTTTATCTTTCCAAACCGCAGACTGCCTTTTTAGTGAAACACCTCGCTTTAATCACCATATTAATCATCTGGCTAGCTTGTTCGTGTTATTGATAATTGATATTAAAATGTAATTCACATTTATTCCATGATCTCCAATTTTCAATTTGTAACGGAGTACTTAGGAGAAGGTGGGGAGGGGGGAGAAAAAAGAAAGTGTGCGCCAGCTCCAAAGGGGGGGGGAATTATGACAAAATCATGTGGGAACAATGAAAGTGTGAGCTGCAGAAATCTCGACAGCCCTAGGGAAATAATTATAGCCCCTTCAAGCTTAAATCTTTAAATCTTAAAGTTGACAGCCTTTTATTGGCAAAGTAGAACATTTTTGCAAGAGGAGGGGAGTGAATTCGATAGATGGAGCAGAGGTTTCGGATTCCTAGAGCAGCCGCTCAGTAACTATGCCAGATGTGACCTATGCCTTCTCAACAAACTAGATGTGAAAGGTAATTCGTACTCGTACCAAGGGTGACTGACTGGTTGTGAGCGGTGTTGACACAGGTGCGACAGCAAAGCATCGCTGTTAGTGAAGGCATGATAAACTGTGTTGCTGGAAACCTAACTGATATCAGTGTTGACACAATACTCTCACTCACAACACCAGTTGTGGTGTAGTCTCTGGTGTGCCACAAAATGCCCACATGCAAGAATAAGGGGCACTGCCCACATGTCTTGTCTGGCTGACATCCAGAAAACATCCTCTACTGTTTAACATGTGGCTGATTCTCTTTTTAGCTGAGGGCATTTCTATCTCACAAAGCTTTAATTTTAAGCTTTAGGGGGTTGTTTTTTGAGTTACACAGAACATACTTTATTTGTTCTCATTAGCCAGTCTCACCTTGCTTTGCATGTTGAGAAGGCTTTTGTGTTAGTAGGAATTTTGCTGGAGAAGCAACTGCAACTGTAAATCGGGTACACATTTGAATGGGGAGGTTATCTGTCCCCACTATTAGTGGTCTGACATTCAGGTGAGCGTTGAAATGCAAGTCCGCATCCATATGTTGACGTGTATGCACATTTCATTGACAGTGCAATGCAGAAAGGCTGGTTCTTCATTCAGACATGCACTGAAATGTACATCTGCTTCACACTATGGGCGCTTTCACACATGCCAGATAATGCACTTTCAATCCACTTTCAATGCACTTTGCAGCTGGATTTTACTGTGTGAAACAGCAAAATCCACTTGCAAACGATCATTAAAGTGTTGGGCATATAAGCTTTCAGAAACCTAGCTGGTAATAAACCCAGAATAGTACAAATAAGTTGCACAATACCCTATAGGGATATCGTAGAGGGTGCACCTTCTGAGGATAAGAAGGAGGGGCTAAAACTGAGAGGAGTCAGGAGGTGGGGCTTGTGGCTTCATTAAGCCCCCCCCCTACATTTTCTCCCGTAATTTGAGCACTGGCTTTTAATTTCAATTGGGTGGGCTATTATTACTGCTTTTGCTGCACTTTATCATTTGCAGAGACGCAAAAGCCTTTTCTTGTTTGTCTTCAGAACTTCAGAAAGGAAGTTACTATTATTCTCATTTTACAAATGGGAAACTTGAGTGTGATTCCCAAAGCTTCCTGCTCTATGAATTTTTAGCTGAGTTATCTTCTGCCTTTCTATACTTTCACAATTCCAAAGAGATGCATAGGAAACCAGAAATGGGTATTAGGAGCTTTCTGGATGACTTGTCTGCAAGTTGTGGATATATGAAGCACAATACTATTATGGTTTCATTCTGGGTAGCTCTGAAAATGCAAACGTATCTAGAATAAAGTAATTGTGCCATTTGATGAAATGCTTTGAAAACATGGCCCAGTATTACATCGATTCTATTCTATTCTATTCTATTCTATTCTATTCTATTCGCAAAACCAGAAGTATGCTATTAAATAGCCAAAGGATCCATGAGATGAGGGATTTGCCCATCTTATAAGAAAGAATGTATGAGAATTACATTAAATTACATCTACGGAGCTCAGAATGAATTAATGAGAAAGTCACAAAAACCGCTGTATAAAAATATGGCAGCAGTAGCTAATCTTTTTCTTGTATCAATTGCTAAATCTAATGTGAAGTACAACATATAGGCACCTCCCAGTCCTTGCTGTAGTTTTGCCTCTAGTTTACTAACAGTGCAAATTTATTTCAATAGTCATAGATAGGAATAACTCTGCACTGAATCATGCTGTAAGTCATGGAGCACAAAGCAGCAGAAGAGTGGTATGCAGCAGCGGAAGCCTGAAATCACGCCATATGGGCTTATGGGACTTCTTGCTCCTGACAAGTATACCTTCTGCTAGTTCTAGTATGGCACCTGTGCTACAGGTGGTCATTCATGCTATATGAAATTTCTAGAGATCAAGTTTTCTGACTAAACCGAGGCTATCATACTTTGGCCACTTTATGAAAAGACAAGACTCACTGGAAAAGACAATAATGCTAACAAAAGTTGAAGGCAGCAGGAGAAGAGGGAGACCCAACATGAGATGGATTGACTCTATAAAGGAAGCCACGGCCCTCAATTTGCAAGACCTGGGCAAGGCTGTTAATGATTGTCAATCTCCAGGTGGTAGCTGGAGATCTCCTGGGATTACAACTGATCTCCAGGTGACAGAGATCAGTTCACCCGGAGAAAATGGCCTCTTTTGAAGATGGACTCTATGCCATTATACCCCACTGACGTCCCTCCCCTTCCCAAACCCTGCCCTCCTCAGGCTCCACCCTCAAAATCTCCAGGTATTTCCCAACCCAGAGCTGGCAACCCTATTTGGAAGACATTGATTCATAAGGTCGCCATGAGTCAGAAGCGACTTGACGGCACTTAGCCCACACACAGTTTTCTGACAATGCAATCCTAAACAAGCTTACACCCTTCTAGGCCCCTTGGAGTCAGTGGGTTTAGAAGAGTGTAACTGAATAGAACTGCACTATGAGTTTTGAACTCAGCAGCCTAAAACAATTGATTTTAATGAAGTTTTTTAGTTACAGAGTGTCTAGGTTCAAAATATTGTCGAAGGCTTTCACGGTCAGAGTTCATTGGTTCTTGTAGGTTATCCGGGCTGTGTGACACTGAGAGACACTGTCCTTCAGTGTTACTCCTCTGAAGATGCCTGCCACAGCTGCTGGCGAAACGTCAGGAAAGAAAATACCACGGTCACACAGCCCGGATAACCTACAAGAACCAATGTCTAGGTCCACTTTCCTAGGCCATTGGGTGATGCCTGGAGGTGAAAAAAAACCTGCCATGTCCATTTGCATTGCTTTTTTACACAACATGTATTAGATTCAGATTTTGATTTCCATAACTGTATTAATCTAGTGTTAGCCCAGATGTATTAAAATGTTCAGAAAGAAAGGAAATGTGAAGTCTGTGTTTTCACAGCAACAGCAGTTCTTAGACCTCACGTGCAAGTGTAAATTTTTCTATCCGTGTAAATGAGGATATAATATAAATTTTGATATTACTGTGTAACTGGCATAAAGGTGGGTTAGAATTACTTTGAGAGCTGTAACATTGCATTTCCTGACTTTCATGTGTGTAGATTCTCGTGTTTAATATTGCCTTAATGTAACAAATGCCTTTCGGAGAGATTTAAATGATCACACAAGGAAATAAATGCAAAGGAACTGCTGAGTTGCCACTAAACTATCAAGGAAAAAAGAGCCCCATGGAAAATGTTCACTTTTGCAAACAGCTTGTCTAGCAGCTCTTTCAATACTTCTCCCATTGCAAGAAAGTGCAAGGCTTAATTGGCAAGGCACTGAAATTGCAGTCCCTAAGAGTCTAAATGCTTCTAGGGGAGGGGGTTGTTGTTGTAAAAGGAAAACCTTTGTTCGTACAAAAGTTAACACCCTGGGGGTTTACATTATTCATTAATTATCTAGTTTTGGTTCGAGGGCCCTCCTGGCTTCTGAATGTGCGATTCATCAGTCTGCCTCCAAGTCTAGCTAAAGCTTCTGCCAAAGAGTGATCTCACTACTTACACAGTGGCCAGTTACTCAACAAAGGGTTTGACCACAGGGCAAGGGGCCATTTGCCAGTCTTTCTAATGATGGTCAGCCTTTGTTCTGCTCAGTGGTGTCTTCTGGAGTTGCCTGCATTTAGCCATCTTCACAGAAGCTCCAGTAAGCAGAGTTATACCCTTTTAAGACCAATGACATCAACGGACCTAGAAGGGTGCCACTCTGCTTTGGATGGGATGACCAACCTCCACGTGGGGTCTGGAGTTCTCCTGGAATGACAACTGATTCCAGACTACAGAAATCAGTTCCTAGGGTTGACACCCTCCAGATGAGGTCTGGAGATCTTCTGGAATTACAACTGATCTCCAAACTACAGAGATTAGTTTCCCTGGAGAAAATGGCAGCTTCAGGGAGCAAACTCTATGGTATCCCATAGATTCTAAGTGAAATCCCTCCCTAGCCCCCCCTTACAGGCACTGCCCCCAAATCTCTAGGAATTTCCCAGGTCATTATTGGCAACCCTGTCAGTTTCCTGTCAGAACCCTGTCAGTTCTCAATGGAATCGCATCCCCACTGATCAACCCCCACCCCAAACTCCACCCTCCCCAGGCACCACTCCTACATTTCCAGGAATTTCCAAAGCTGCAGTTGACAAACATAGCTTTGGATGGCACTGCTAGTATGCTAGACACAGTGGCAAGAGGTTTTTACTACCTCAAGCAGCTGTGGCTGCCCCCCACTTACTACCACCACTTGCCTCACTACTGCTGGTGCTGCCATCTCTGAAGGAGATAAACCTCCTTACCTCTTTGCTGCCCCAGCCCACTTTAAAAATGGAGATGTTGCACATACCCTATGGGCTTCCTGAAATCTCAAGAGATTTCTTCCACTCGTGAGAATTGGGCTACTGTTATGATTGCCCTAGCAACGAGCAACCAGAAATGGCCGAACTCTTGTAAGAAAAAAAAATCTCAAAAGAGTTTGGGAACGTGTAGACACAGCTTGCGGTGTGTTTTTAAAGAAGCCCAGGGGATTAAGAAGGTAAGGAATATTATCTCCTCTGGCTCCTGGGCTAAGAGTGAGAGGCAGGCAGCTGGCTGGTGGGTAACAGCAGTGGTACAATTAATTAGACTATGGACTTCATGGTCTCATGGGAGCCCGCCCTACTTCATTATGAGATTTGACTAATTTAAGAGACAGTGATGAAATTTGTTTGGCTGGGAGTATGAGCTTCCCAACTGCTTTTCTTGCTCAGATGGCAAATCTGAACCTGAGGAGAATTTTCTCCTTCTCGGACTCAAATTTATCTACCCCGTTGATGGGGAACGATGCAGTGACAGCTGAGAAAAGGTAAAACACTTGCAGTGTTTTCCCGCCATCTTTCTTTATTCTCCCATTTCCTCCTTCTCCCACTCTGGATATTCTGCATTCTGGACACTGCAGCTCCTCGAATGCCTGATGTTAATTAATTCACAGAATGTACTTGGGGGGTAAGAAAGTGGAGGAATAGAGACACGTGGGGATAAACTGGGGGTGGGTGGGAAACCTTGCTCATTTCTTGCTTCAGCCTGCATTTGGGGACCATCTGCTGTGTCAGGTTGGCTGAGACCCTGGATTTTTGCCCCAAAGAGGGACCTGCTGGCCTCACTGTTAATGGGAGGCTGGCAATGGGTGGGGTGGGAGGTTGCCACCCCCCTATATCTGGTGCTCTTAGAACTCGGGTCATTATAAGATTGGCTGTGACTAGATGTGAAATTGGTACTGGAAGGTTATATTAATTATTGTGCTTCATCTGCCTCCCTCGCAGAAGTGCTTAAAGATGCACCTCTCTGAGCCTCTTAGTCATCTGTTAACCATGTGGACTGAAATGCATTCTGATCCCATAGTCCTCTGCGGGAATGCAGAGCAGACCACATCACTGGACTGCAAAGGTTACCGCATCAATAAAAATGGCAGCGTTATAAATCATTCAACAAATAGTCGGTACTAAGTAAAGATTTTTTTCTGGAGTTTTTTTTTTTTTTAAGAAGAAAAACATACTGATAAAGCATGTCTTGTCACCAGCAGTAAAGGATTTGATTTTGCCAGCAAAGAGCACTTTACCTGATTCTAAGTGAAATCCCTCCCTAGCCCCCCCTTACAGGCCCCGCCCCAAATCTCTAGGAATTTCCAAGGTCATTGTTGGCAACCCTGTCAGTTTTTTTTCAGAACCCTGTCAGTTCTCAATGGAATCGCATCCCCACTGATCAACCCCCACCCCAAATTCCACCCTCCCCAGGCACTTAATTCAGTACTTAATTGTTAAATTAAATTAAATTAAATTAAAAGGAAACTTGGAAAGTCTCAAAGTCAACAAGACTGGTTATGTCTCTAAAGTTAAGCATAAAATTTAAAAGATGTATTCAGCACGAATGTTCAGAATCCTGAATTTCTCTAGTACAGTTTGCCCACAGAGCTGTCACATTTTATGATCGTTATAACAACACTGTGAATTATGAATAAATTCGTAGAGGATAAGTCTACCAACAGATATCACCCATGATGCTAAACAGAACCTCTACAGTCATGACAGCGGTAGTACTGAATACTAGATGCTACAGACAAACAGTAGAAGATATCAAATAACATTGAGCCTTGCCAGAGGCCTGATTTAAGGTATTTTGTCACCCATCACCTCCTGGGCCAGCACTGCTACTGGATGGGTCCAAGCCAAACTCCGGCAATGCTTCCAGGGCTTGGCTTGGACCCATCAAGGAGCAGCGCATGCCACACATGGCTAGGAGCAAGGTAATCTCCAGCAGAGCATTAGCAACCTCCTCATTGAGCTCACCCAAGAAGTCACTCCTACACATGAAGCCAGCTGGGTGGCCTTGGGCTAGTCACAGTTCTCCCTGAACAATCTCAGCCCCACCTACCTCACAAGGTGTCTGTTGTGGGGAGAAGAAGGGAAGGAGATTGTAAGCCAGTTTGATTCTCTTTAAAAGGTAGAGAAAGTCAGCATATAAAAACCAACTCTTCTTCTGCCTTGGCTGGAGAACCAGCCCTGAATCTCACTGGCCACTGCTAGAAGCAGATTATTGAATTAGCTGTTCCCCTGACTTGATTGGGAAAAGCAGTTCTTGTCAGGTTAAGCAAAGAGATGGAGCCTCTCAGGCTAGGCTGATCTTGTCAGATCTTGAAAGTTAAGCAGGGTCGGCCCTAGTTAGTACTTGGATGGGAGACACCAAGGAGGTTCAGTGTTGCTACGCAGAGGCAGGCAATGTAAACCACCTCTGTTCCGCTCTAGCCTTGAAAGCCCTATGGTGTCACCAAAGGTTATCTGTGACTTAATGTCATTTTCCACCACCATAGATTTTAACCTGGGTTTCCCACATTCATGCTCAACACTCCAGCCACTATTTGGTCATAAAGAGGGGTCTTAATTTCTCTAAAAAGCTCAACCGTTAAATTGAAAGATCATAATAATTCATATTTTTATAGTGGGAATTACCATGGCAGAATAGCCACGAACAGATCTGCTTACCTTTTTTGAAAACTTCATAGCGAATGGAAAACCCTGCTCCATGAGTTTCGTAATCGGAGACAAATTTGATGAAGAGGTACGGTCCTGAAGATACCACCGGCTGGGGCGCAATCTTGCCGCAATACTTTCCCCACACTCGCCCGCTGGCATTGTCTCCATCAATCACTTCAACATAATCGTACCTGGTAGATAAATGGAAAAAAGAAAACTTTAAAACTTCCAGGAACGAAAAGAAAGCTAATTAATTTAGGAGCCGCAGCCATGCAGCATACGTAATGAAGAAAAATGCTCGCCTGCTTGGAAGCTGCATTATGCCGAGAGATGTAAGCAAAATGAAATAATTAAAATGGACTACATCATGTCTGTAGACATCATCTGGCAATGTGGAACTATTAGGAAGAATGGCGCCCATTATGCTTACAGACAATGTCAGCTAAAGTAACCAATTAACCAGAAAAAGGAAATCTCATGAGCACAGTTCTGTATTATTAAATTGCATTCCTTTGTCTATAGCAGCATTGTTATCAATACATAATACCCAGTGTGCTTTTCAAACACTAAAGTTCTAGTCTGAATTCTAAAATGGGTTTTTTTTGGCTTTAATTTCTGTACGCAACTCTCCAAACATAAGTCCAAAGAATTGCAAAACGAAGTCCTAAATATTTAATGCTCTTTCCCAGTCCCGCTCTTTTGCTGGTGGCAGTTAGATGGTTACAAATTAAGCTTAGCTAAGCACATGTCTCCTTTTTTGCATTACGTTTCTTATATTCAGACTCGGGGCTATTTTTATCACCAAGCCACACAAGCAATGGCTGGGTGTACCGTGGTCAGCAGGGAACAGTTTTCCCAGCAAAGAGCATCTCGACTTTATGGCAACGGCTTTGCCTTGCTTGGACGCTATGACAGCTGACACCCAGAACAGGCATTCTAAGCGATCACCTTACTAAGTTTTGTAGATATGTGTGTGTATGTATGTTCTCTACTTCTGAGCCACACTGAAAATATAGTTGAGAACAATAAGTTTAAAATTGTCGATACCCTAATTATTAGAGTTTCCAGGTTCCTCTTTGCCACCGGTGGGAGGTTTTGGGGGCGGAGCCTGAGGAGGCCGGGGTTTGGGGAGGGGAGGGACTTCAATGCCATACAGTCCAATTGCCAAAGTGGCCATTTTCTCCAGGTGAACTGATCTCTATTGGCTGGAGATCAGTTGTAATAGCAGGAGATATCCGGCTACCACCTGGAGGTTAGCAACCCTACAATTATATATGTTTTCACTGGAACAAAGCATCTGGTGTAAAATGTAATTTTGATGCCTTTGCTGAGTCTTCCTCTGTGAACTTTCCCCCAAGAGCCTTGTTGTTCAGTGGAAACTCAATGTTTTGCTATTGGTTAGTCCTGCCCTCAGCCCACTAAGAATCCATCAAGAGTTACTCCCCCACCCCAGGGAGGGTGCAACAGAAAAAGAAGTACTTTAGCTTCATGCACTTTATTGAAAAAGCAACCAAATGAACATTTAAAACAAGATGTGTGCTTTTGTTCATTGTGTTGGTTAAGTTTTCTTTTAAAAATACATATCTTTCTGGCAGGACTGAAATGTGGAAGAACGTATTAAAGAACCCATGAAATAGATGTATATCCTAACTCAAAAGATAGGAGATTATTATAACATACGATTGAATTTATGAAACTGCATGGTATCGGGTTACACCACTAATCCATCTAGCCTAGCGCAGTCTTCTCTCACTGGCAACAATTCCCTTCAGCCTTACAAGAGTCTTTCCCAGGTCTGGCACCAGAGACTTTTTAAACTAAGAATGCTGAAGATTGATCTTGGGACCTTATCTATAAAAGCCACATGTTCTACTATTGATCTATAGCCTGTGGCCCCTTCCTTATTGCTTTTGAAAGTGCCTGAATGAGAATGGTAGATAGAAAACTTCTGAGTCAATGGCTTGGATCTAGCAGCATGCAAACGGAAACATGAATAAACTTTGCATACTTCCACTTGCACAAGATCTTGTGCAACAGCTAGTGCTTTCCTCACTACATAACTATAGTGCCCAGTGATTTACTGCACAAGATCTTGTGGAAACACAAGTGGGGATACTATGGGCGAAAACGCATGGTCGCTTTATCCTCCTTTAATCCCTGTTTCAGCCAGGATTCAGCCAGGATCGAGCGCATGCGTTTAGCCTAATGTGCGTTCGATCCTGGCTAAAACAGGGATTTAAGGAGGATAAAGCGACCGTGCGTTTTCGCCCTATGAGTTTGATTGGGTGCTAGCTGCTAGCTACTGCATTCTTTGTCTTGCATTTCCACTTGAGCTAGGTTTTCCAACCTCCAGGTGGTGCCTGGAGATCTCCCGTGATTACAACTGATCTCCAGATGACCAAAGTCACTTTCCCTGGAGAAAATAGCTGCTTTGGAGGATGGACTCTATGGCATTATACCCTGCTGAGACCCCTCCCCTTTCCAAACCCTGCCCTCCCCAGGCTCCACCCCCCAAATCTCCAGGTATTTCCCAATCCAGAGTTGGCAACCCTAACTTGAGCTCTAGCACAAGTGGAATTTTGTGCCAGATCCAGCCCAATGGCTGGAATCCCCAAAACGGCACAATTAGTTCTGCCTACCCAAATATGCTTTGATCTTTTATTCCTCCAATTGTGGTCCTGTATCCCACTCTGTATCATGAGCCACTTATGAAACTCAGGGAATTTCAAATGTAGTTTGTGATATGGCATGGAAGTATACTGTTCAAAGAAAAGGGTCAAAAAACAAACCTTTGGATATGGTGAAAATATATTTTTGGACCATGACTCTTGAAACAAGGCAGATATTCTTCAAAAATGACATCGTAGCTCTGGAAAGCTGAAAAAACTATGCCATTTGGATTTTCTAAAGATATTTTGCTACCTTGAATGAATCCAGGTCAGCTAGACTTAATGAACTACACTTTCAAGTGTCTGCGGAAGTAGCTAGAGAAATGTCAAGTACCACAGGCAGTCATCGGGGAGATGTGAGAGACTTTCAATAGACTGGAGAAGGGCAGCTACACTCTGAGTCCAAATATTCACTTGGAAATTATCCTCTTTGACCTCAATGGAATTTATTTCCAAGTGAGGATCCTTGACCACACAGCAGCTTTAGGTTCTCACCAATTATCCACACACAATACATCAGGGCTAGTGGTTTTTCACACCATTATAGCGGTTAGAAGTGATACTGTTTTCACATCATTCCAAATTAAGCCAGGGACCGTTCCTGGTTAGGGCTCTGCTTCCTCCCTCCCCCCAAGTGATGCTTTATCTCCCCCTCCCCATTACAGGCCATAAATCTTCACATCAGTTATTCTGGACAGATGTCTTATAATGGCTCTCTTCTTTTTCTGCTCCCAGGCCATTGTCCCCTCTCTTTTTGTGCAAAGAAACCCAATCCCACGCAATATAGAGTCTCCACCAGTGGGAGGTTTTGGGGGCAGAAGCTGAGGAGGGTGGGGTTGGGAGGGACTTCAATGCCATAGAGTCCAATTGCCAAAGCAACCATTTTTTTCCAGGTGAATTGATCTCTATTGGCTGGAGATTAGTTGTAATAGCAGGAGATCTCCAGCTAGTACCTGGAGGTTGGCAAACCTACCACACAACATTTGTGTATGTAAGGTCCATAGATGCAGCGAAGGAACACTAACTTGCAGTGTGGAGAAGAGAGAGCATACATATATGAGAGATGCATTATCAAGATCAAACTGAAATAAAATTAAGAAGAAGAGTTGGTTTTTATACCCCACTTTTCTCTACCTTTAGGAGTCTCAAAGCAGCTTACATTCACAGTCCCTTCCTCTCCCCACAACAGACACCCTGTGAGGTGGGTGGGGATGAGAAAGTTCTAAGAGAACTGTGACTAGCCCAAGATCATCCAGCAGGCTTCATGTGGAGCAGTGGGGAAACAAACCCTGTTCACCAGATTAGAGTCTGCCATTCTTAACCACTATGCCATGCTGCCTTTCACCACCCTTAAGTATTTCTGTTAACCCAATCAGGAATGCTCTAACATAAGAAGGATATGGATTGAGACAATCTTTGTACATCTCTTCAAAAAGACAACAATCTAGTTAAATATTGCATTTGAGATCCCTACCACCTTCCAGAAGTCTGAAACTACAAAACTTGGTAAGTCAAATTCAATTGCTTTTATTTATTGCAGTATTTCTAGCCTGTCTTTTACTCAGGCCTCAAGGCAGCTCTCAGCATTTTACAAGCCCCTTCTCTATCTGCAAAATATCAATTTCACTGATATACATCACCTCCCAGGGATCTGCCCTATGTCCAGTAGCATTGTGCATTTTCATTGATGTGTGATGTTGGCCGGGTGGGAATACGCCCTCACATGTATGGATGATAAAAACTAGAAGAAATCTTAGATTTGGTTTGCCATTAATATCAAGATAAACCTGAAAAATGTGGAGTGAAGGTTTGGAACAGGTATACAATGACATAGCTGGAATGCCATTAGATGGCATTTGATTTGTATATATTGTTTGGGGGCCTTTTGGTAATACCCAAGGAGGGGCTGGAATGGTTAACCATCTATTTCTTCGGGCACCATTACATTGCCTTTTAAAATTTATCAAATGGCTTTTCATCCACACAATCGCATTTTCCTTTCATTATTCTATCATAATTGACATTAATAGGTTGTTATTAATTTGTTCGGGAAGCTTCATTCTATGGCTGTGCACACGGAAACATCTGAAATTATATCAATGCATGGGGAACGATTTTAAAATGGCAGTATCGTAAACGACATCTGACAATTTTGAAGAGAGGGAAGGGAAAAATGCCTTTGTGATGACCAGTGCCATCTTTAACAATGCACTTCTGAACTGTCTGTGTCCCATTAGTTATGTTTACATGAGATCCCAGGAGACAATTTCAAAGATGATATCACTAGTTAAAATGGACAGCGAAAGGCTCTCTAAATTAAAAATGACATTACCTCACCGGTTAAAATTGTATGCCAGCTTTGGTATATATCAAGCCGAAAATAAAGCTGACACTGATGGAACTGTAAGCATTAACATATGTGAAATATTGTGCTAACAGCATTTCCCCTTATACATCTGATGTTTTAGTAGCAGTGGATCAGCGCATTAGCTTCACTGTCCCATTTCAAAGGCAAGGAAACCAAAAGAGGAAATGTTCACTTTGGGACAGTTTCACAGATGTTTGATGAGGTTAAGATGGCCAGCAACGAAAGTTAGAAAGAAGGATTCAGGCTCTTAATCACTTTCCATTTTAAAAATATATATTCTGAACTGAGATTCCCCCCCCCCCTCCAACTGCATCATGCCTTAGAAAATAGAAGGAATGCTCTTTTCAGCATTTGACGTAGAGCGGTTGTATTTCACAGGAGCACTCTTGCACCTTCTTGGATTGCTGATTGTTTATGAAGACATCCTTTCTCCAAATTGGGAAATATTTATTGAGAAGTTAGCTAAAAGGAACAAGGATCACAGCTGCTTCTTACATTTAGCTGTTGGATACACAAGCCAGCTGAAGTGAAATCGCTAGGATTTAAGCTGCTTAAACCCTGACCTGGATGGCCCAGGCTAGCCTGATCTCAGCAAGTCTTGGAAGCTAAGCAGAGTTGGCCCGGGTTAATACTCGGACAGGAGACCACCAAGGAAGTCCAGAGTTGCTATGCAGAGGCAGGCAATGGCAAAATACCTCTGAATATCTCCTGCCTTGAAAATCATACAGGGTTGCCATAAGTCACCTGCAACTTGATGGCACTTCCCACTACCAAACTGATAGAGCAGTTCAAAACTAATGCTTTGAGAATAAGGCTTGAGTGGATCAATGATGCATGTGCTGCCTGAACCCCCATCTCTCTCAGCCTGTAGTCGTAACACTGTTGCTCACCACAGTTCCAGAAGCGTCACTATGAAGTGGGAAATATGGGCTTCAAGCAAGTGCCAGACCAGTTCAAGCACATGCCAAATTCCCCACCAGTCCACGATGCCAACACGCCAGTCTGGTCATAGGTTTTGCACAATCTGCTAAGAATTTGGCACCTGGCCCTATGTCAGGGCTTCTCAACAATTTCCCTCATACAATTTCCCTGATTCTCTGCTCAGAATCACGACTTGGTGCAGGTATACAGAACCAGGATCAGAATTTCATTCAGGACCAGGATTTGGATTCTGGCTCTGCATTTCAGTATGATCCATAACACGAGTTGGAATCAGACCTCACGTAAAACGAGCCTGGCTCCAATTAATTTTCAGAGGCTTTAACAGTTGGCCTACATATATGCCTCCTGCCCCAACAGCACCTAGGTCAATTTTAGCTGACAAGTATCCTATGGGCACTTAGGGTCTGGCTTTGGAGAATGTGCATGGGAAAGGTAGGTTTTGACTACTGCAATAGACCTGGGGCGTTTAAGTTTCCAGTGACATCACTGGAAGTGACATCATTGTGACAGCATAGCACTCTAGGGTTCACCAGAAACTACGGTTTTGCCATAGAGTGTGTGGTGAATCCTAGAGTGTTATATCAATGTAATGCAATAACTTCCAGGTTCGCCCTGGAAGTGGCATCAGGTTGTCAAAGCAGCAGCAATTTTTGCCTCCTTACCCTCCCCACCCCACAGCAGAGGTTGGGGGCAGCTGCTTGACAGTCTCCTCTTAAAGCTAAAACAGGAGACCTGGCAGCCCTAGGCATAGAGACTTGATCAGCAGTGATGATCAGTGGTAGGAACTCCATTGTAATACAGTGGGAATCCACTAGGTTTTTTTTTAATTCGACCCTCCATTCTTTAAGTCCTTTCAAGAATAGACACTTTTCAGAATCTCACTGTAATAAATATAAATGTGTCTAAGTGAACGTGCAGTTATGTTTCACTTAGCAGCTGCTTATGCTGAATGTGTTCTATTGTACTTGCTAATTTTACTCGGGGCCTGTTTTACTCAATAGAATCTGCCTTGCCTAGTTAGGAACACAGCCTTGCGTAAGAGTATTATTGAATAAGTTATATGGACTAGCATTGCCACTTATTTACAGGAAGTTGCCACAAAACACCCGGCTGTTTCACCACAACCACAAAGTAAACTGAGATGCTTCTTCTCAGTTTACTTCTCAGTAGAAATAGCCAATTTGTGTGTTTTTTTTTTTACAGACTGTAAAACATGCGCTCTACTTTACAACAAATTTCGATCTACTCTGAATGACTTGTTGCGTCACAAATTCTGAGACAGCCACATGGCAATTTTTAGCTGTAGGTGAGAAATTTTTTAGAACACAGCCAATAGTCTATGATCTTCACACCATAAACTTTGCATCTGGGAATTACAAGCGATGAAGTAAATACAACAACATTAGGGACGGATTTGGAAAAAACAACTTTTATACAAAGGGGTTTGTTTTAAGACTCTGAAAATGAGCGCAATCATATGGGTTCCTGCACGAAGAGCCCCTGTCATTTTAGCACTTCTTTTAAAACAACACCAGGGACTAAAGTAGGGTTGCCAACCTCCAGGTACTAGCTGGAGATCTCCTGCTATTACAACTGATCTCCAGCCAATTGAGATCAGTTCACCTGGAGAAAATGGCTGCTTTGGCAATTGGACTCTATGGCATTGAAGTCCCTCCCCTCCCCAAACCCCGCCCTCTTCGGGCTCCGCCCCCCAAAACCTACTGTCAGTTGTGAAGAGGGACTTGGCAACCCTAGACTAAAGTGTAGTCGTTCTTTTTAAAGTTGAAGCATGTAAGGTTGCAACTTGCAAACGGCATCCGCTGCTGAGGAAGCTAAGGAAAGCAGCTTGCCTATCCCCCTGGAATCGGTACCAGTTCCACTCCATAAGTTTGTCATTATAAAATGCTGTGCCAGGGATGCAGTTGGCACACTGGCATTCATTCCTCTAAGGAGACCAAATGTGTCACTTCAGCAGCACATCCAGACTGGATTGGCACGCATCCCAGGATGCTGAGCTTGCAACGGCGGCTCTCCCAGCCAGCAAATCATTGCTCTGTTATTGCTATCAGTGGCAGGGCAAATATTTTTACAACATTATAGCTCTACAGGGTCTAGAGCGTGGCTATCTGGACGCGGAGACGTTGCCAAGCGCTGCTGAAAAGCTCTGAGTTATAAACAGTGGTGGTATTTGAGGAAATGGGAGAAACAAAATATGACTACTTGTGGCTTGCGTTTGGGCACATGCCCAGATTATGGTAAATAAATATACCCCCACAATCACTTCTGCTCTCACTCTCTTCTCCTGAGAGTTCTCATTTCCACACTACTGAAATGCTCCATGCCTTTCAGGCAGGCCGCGCTTGGCTCCCTGTTCCATGGGAAGTGACTCAAGGGCAACATGAAGATCTCCCCCCCGCCTTTTTCCAATTCCATAAACAGGGGCTGAACATGCTGTTACTAGACAGTCCTGATTTTATGGTTCAGTAAAACAATGTCTGAGAAGGATTCCCACTAGAATTATGAAAGAACCCAGATTTCCTCTGAAGGATTCTTATATGAGGATTGCAAAAAAGATCAGTTTTTGTTCGGAAAGCAGTGAGTTATGGCTTCAAAAGAGGGGGAAAGGGTAGGCGACAGCCATGAAAAAGAAAGAGGGGTGTGAATTGTAACACGGGACAGAGGTCTGGGAGAATTCCACACACCCCAGGTTCAAATAAGCATTTACGGTGATTTGCTTGTGTCTGTTTTTGTCTTCGGAATATGCTAGGGACCTCATAAACACATCATTGCCAGCTTGGCCATTGGAAGGAAAGGAAGCTCTCGACAAAGCATTGCACAGTGGCGGATTGATCTTCTGAACTCATGCTTGTGCAGATTTCCATGTTAATAGTTGGTCAGATGTTAAAGCTTTTGTTCTGAATTCTACGCAGTGTGTGATTATAGGTAAGAATTTTTCTTCCTGTCAAACCCACCATTTGGATGGGTGGACTAATGTACTTGTTGTTGTGTGTTTTCCTTGGGGTATTGCAAGATCTCCCTGTGGACTGATTATACATGTTTTGCTGAAGACACCTGATGGAAGTAACCTGGCTTTACCAGAAAGGGCATAAAAATTGCCAGTTCTCCACGCGTACAAGTTGCTGCTTAGGCGCATGCAAGGAACACAAAAAACCTTTGTTAAGGCTACCTTTTCAAAACAAGACCACATTTGGCTTTCAGGACCAGAGTTACTAGTGTAAGTTTTCACTGCTGTGTCTGACTTCTTTCTGTGCTTTCCCCCGCCGCCCCAAGAAAGCATCTGTAAGACTGCAGAATGAGTTACATTTCAAAGAGTGGATGATACAGGCTGTGTTTATGAAAGAAAGCACACAGTGTTTCAACAAGTGTACTAACATTTGGGACTCCTGTAACAATAGGATGAAGTGCTGAGTTCATTACTCTCATATCTAGAGAAAGAGATCCATAAGATACAGAAGGAAAGACGTCCTGCTTCTACTTCCCTGATAGCCACATGCGCCAATATTGGCTGCTGGGGGATGAATTTATTACTGTTGACATGATGTTGGACTATTTGGATACCAAAGCACACTGTAAAATTTGCAAAATCTTAAGAGAGCTCAATGCAAATGTTATCGTAGTTTGTTAACGAGAGACACTGAAGTCAGCCAGAGTTCTATCAGATTGTGCAAAAAGATGAGTCAAACACATACATACAGGTGAAAATGGCAATTAATTTTCCATTCTCTCTTTTATAAGATTAAATACCTTGTTCTATATGCAGTTAATAGAATAGATTAACAACAATAAGTTCAATAAATGCACATTAAGAGCCCAGATCATTTCTAAACTTACAGAATTAACTAAACTTATTTGGGAACTCAGATATAAACATCCAGAACAAAGAATCCCCACAATTCATACATATAAGAAGTTTCAGACTGGATAAACTGTAGGCCCAGTGTAGATTCTGCAGTCCGAATGGCAGCTGTAATGTACTTAGAATATAGACTCTCCAAACATTAGATGGCACTATATTGTTTTCTTGTGTGTTAAGTGCCGTCAAGTTACTTCCGACTCATGGCGACCCTATGAATCAGCGTCCTCCAAAATGTCCTATCTTTGACAGCCTTGCTCAGGTCTTGCAAATTGAGGGCTGTGGCTTCCTTTCAAGGCCGGATTTAGGTTTGATGAGGCCCTAAGCTATTGAAGGTAATGGGGCCCTTTATATGTCCAGCTGTCCTTTGTCAACAACAAATTGTCGCTGTTTTTGTTGTTGAATATATGCTATATGGTAATTTACGGACCAAATAGGTATCTAAAGCCATTTGCACATAACAAAATATGTTATGCAGAATTTAGGCACCCTATATATAGAAATGAGCAAACCAGTTATATTTTAGGGAGCAGGCTAGCAGACGGGCCCATTACTTACATCATAGGAGCCTACACAACACAAAACACTGTTGCTGTATGTAGGTTTTATTTTATTTGTTTTTTATCTTATATTTTGGAAATGTACATCCAGTTTTTTTCCCTTTAAATTTTTGGGGGCCCTCAAGAGAGTGGGGCCCTAAGCTACAGCTTAGAATCATAGAATCATAGAGTTGGAAGGGACCACCAGGGCCATCAAGTCCAACCCCCTGCACAATGCAGGAAATTCACAACTACCTCCCCCCTCCACACCCCTAGTGACCAGAAGATGGCCAAGATGCCCTCCCTCTCATCATCTGCCTAAGGTCACAGAATCAGCATTGCTGACAGATGGCCATCTAGCCTCTGCTTTAAAACCTCCAGGGAAGGAGAGCTTGCCACCTCCCGAGGAAGCCTGTTCCACTGAGGAACCACTCTAACTTATTAGAAAATTCTTCCTAATGTCTAGACGGAAACTCTTTAGATTTAATTTCAACCCGTTCGTTCTGGTCCGACCTTCTTGAGCAACAGAAAACAACTCGGCACCCTCCTCTGTATGACAGCCCTTCAAGTACTTGAACGGTTATCATATCCCCTCTCAGTCTTCTCCTCTTCAGGCTAAACATACCCAGCTCCTTCAACCTTTCCTCATAGGACCTGGTCTCCAGATCCCTCACCATCTTTGTTGCCCTCCTCCGGACACGTTCCAGCTTGTCTACATCTTTCTTAAATTGTGGTGCCCAAAACTGAACACAGTACTCTAGTTGAGGTCTAACCAGAGCGGAGTAAAGTGATACCATCACTTCGCGTGATCTGGACACTATACTTCTGTTGATACAGCCCAAGACTGTGTTTGCCTTTTTAGTTACAGCAACACACTGCTGACTCATGTTCAGTGTTTGGTCTACTAAGACCCCCAAGATCCTTTTCACACACACTACTGCTCAAACAAGTCTCCCCCATCCTATAAGTATGCATTTGATTTTTCCTACCTAAATGCAGAACTTTACATTTGTCTTTGTTGAAGTGCATTTTATTAGTTCTAGCCCATTTCTCCAGCCTGTCAAGATCATCCTGCATCTTGGCTCTGTCTTCTACCGTATTTGCTACCCCTTCCAATTTAGTATCATCTGCAAATTTAATAAGCATCCCCTCTATTCCTTCATCCAAATTATTTATAAAGATGTTGAACAACACAGGGCCCAGCACAGATCACTGAGGAACTCCACTAGTAACTTCTCTCCAAGTGGACGTATGAATGCTTAAAGGGGTAAATATATACAGTGACTGTAACATTTTGTGCAACAGCATCTTGCAGTTTGAGTTTGTCAGTTCTGCTTTCTTTTGATTCAAATGTGTACTGCAGATAAGCTATGTAGATGCCCAACAGAGGCATCGTAACATCTGGCAGTTGTTACATTCTTGTCATGCATGGATTGCAGTTCATTTCCTCTTGCACGTATGTCTGATCTTTGTGGTTACAGCAGTCCCACACTTGCCCTCAAGTGACTGTTGCATACATATATGCATGTTCTGCTCCCCCCAGTCGGCCACCAATATGCTCTCTCCTTTAAGAAAACTAGGAACAGCTTTCACCTGTTGATAAGTGTCACAGGTTGTTCTAAGAATCACTTAATGGGGATTGCATATATTTTTTAAAAATAGCTGTGAAATAGCCTGGTGAGCTGTCAAAGAGTTTGAGCCATTCAGTGTTCAAAGTGGTTATAGGCCTATGGAGCTATTGGTTTCCCTCTTCGTTACCCATGGGAGGTTTTTGGGGCATAGCCTGAGGAGGGCAGGGTTTGAGGAGGAGAGGAACTTCAATGCCATAGAGTCCAATTGCCAAAGCGGCCATTTTCTCCAGGTGAACTAATCTCTATTGGCTGGAGATCAGTTGTAATAGCAGGAGATATCCAGCTAGTACCTGGAGGTTGGCAACCCTAGTAAACCAATTTGATTCTTCCTTAAATGGTAGAGAAAGTCAGCATATAAAAACCAACTCTTCTTCTTCTGTTGATCATGTTAATTAGCAGTGGAATCAGTGATAAACCTCTAGATCTCAAGAAGAGTATCAAGCTGCTCAGCTTTAATATAATTATGAAAATGCATGACAACAAAGACCTTTCTGATACGAAGTTTTTCTCTACTGGACTATGCCCTTTGGGGCGTTTATTATTTGGGGAGGCAGGGGGCTGGGGAAAATTATTTCTATGTTCCATAGGAAATGTTCACAAATGCAAGGATTTCAGCTAAAGCGGAAGCAGAGAAGTGGACGGAGAAAACACTTGGCAGATTAAGACTGCAGAGTTGATGGCGTTTTCCAGTGTCAAGCTGGTGAGGTTCAGCCTTTATAAGAAATTCACATGACTTTAATTACTCTAAATGTATTCCCAAAGTTTAAAAAAAGTGCCATCTGGAAGATATTAGAACCATTTACAACTTGTTTGCCTCCCTATTTCACGGCAAAATCTTAGTTTCTGCCAACTTTCCATTATTCTCCACAAAATAAAAAATGCTGTCTGATTTTATTGGCTGTCTGTAAGATAGATGATGTATTTCTCAAAATGCCAAGAGATTTAAGAAATTACCAGAACATTTTTGAATATTCTCACAATGATCAGATTAATTTAGTTATCCAGCTATTCCCCCAGTTTCATTAACTTTTTGTTTATGCTGGATATTTTAATCTCTGCAAAATGCTGGGGATTAATTAACAACTTTGGCTGAGCCTTTCTATGGAGCTCTGATTAAAATGGAAAAGGAGGCAAAAGGGGGGGAGAGAAATGGATGGGAGATTCTCAGCTTTATTATAAAGGTTTGTTTCTGTAGAGGATTTACTGCCATCTTTCTCACAGTAAACCTCTGCTCCCATAAAGCACGCCGGTATTATTTAAAAGTTGTTGTCCATATCTACTGTGCAAACAAATGGTGGACCGTTGCATACTGAAGCCCTACAGACGTGGGGTGCACAAATTTTAATTGAGTTGTACGAGCACATTATGAGAGCCAGTGTGGTGTCGTGGTTAAGAGCAGCAGACTCTAACCCCGAGAACCGGGTTGGTTTCCCCACTCTTCCACATGAAGTCTGCTGGGTGACCTTGGGCCAGTCACTGTTCTCTCCAAACCCTCTTGGCCTGCGTAGAGGCAGGCAATGGCAAACCACCTCTGAATATCTCTTGCCTTGAAAACCCTACGAGGTCGCCATAAGTCGGCTGTGACTTGATGGCACTTCCCACTACCACCACCATAAACACATTATGGCCCCATGTAAAGAGTGCCTCAAAGTTAACAAGGCACCGGAATGCTGTTTTGTTTTAACTTCTAGCAGGCTCTCAAAAGACACCAAGGTGTCCCAAGAAAAAGATTCCCTCCGCTTTCCCCATACCACATTTCTTCCCCCCACATTCAGAAGAACAAATACAAGGTTAGTACAGATATGCTGCTACTCTCCTCCAGAGGAAACTTGCTTGGCTCTCTGAGCGGGTGACTATGATGACATGGCCCCCTGGAATTTTATATTTAATTATTTAAACAATGTATGTGCTGCCTTTTCACAAACTTGCTAAAGGTGGCTTACAACTTGGTCCCCCAGTCCCTTCCCCTTGGCAACCTTGAGCCCCTAGAGTTATTGTTCTGTTTCCACGCTATCATTAGACTTGATGTCTAATTGTTTTTATGACATGAAACACTTTGAGAACATTTGTTTAAAGTGGATATAAAGATTTTGCAAAGTAACAATGTAAAGGTTGCCCTTTAATAAGCTAGAAATATGAACCCTCTCAAATGTTAGAATAAAGACTGAAGTATGCCTTGGACCAGGGCAATTACCCTTTCAAAAACAACAACAACACCTCATCCAATTAAAACATTTTTTTGTAATAGAGCGAATACA
Organism: Euleptes europaea; assembly: GCF_029931775.1. NCBI lineage: Eukaryota > Metazoa > Chordata > Lepidosauria > Squamata > Sphaerodactylidae > Euleptes > Euleptes europaea. The sequence continues at coordinate 62,598,359 of NC_079322.1, forward strand.
ACTTATTTGTCCATATACAAAAACCCCACTAAATCCATTAATTGTTGCTTTTGATGTGCTTGACTTATTTAATGATTTGCTTTTCGACTGATGTTCTTAACACATAATGCTGAATGCATTAATATAGTCCCTAATTGGTACACATGGTTTTCTTCTTAGAATGTCTTACCAAGAGCAAAGTATATAGTTTGTATCAAAATTAGATCTGTTTCCATGCTATCCTTTGGTGTTCCATGTTGGGATTTTCAAAAACTGATGACCGCAGATCACATAGTGATTTTTGAATTCTTGATTAATTCACAATGATCAATTGTGATCTTTGTGTCCATAAAATAAAGAACTCAGCTAATAGTAACTCTACACTAATATTCATTTTTCTCTTTTAAAAAAAAGATTAATGTCAAAAATAAACTTCAAGCTTTTGAAATTCTTCAATCTTTATCCACTATGGTTAATCAATGGCCTCTTTGGCCAGCATCCATGTTCAATAAAACAAGAGGCTAAAGGAGGAAGTAAACTGTCAGTACACTTTACAGCTATATAATGTAGTTTATGGAAATTTTCCTCCAGGGTAATCAGGTAGTGATAATCCATAAAAGCAGCACCATGATTGATAAGAATTCCATCAAGAAACAAACGGCAACGCTCAAGACCATTAAAACCAATGGCTAAGCACTCAAAGGGTTCCATTACTCTACACTCTTTTCTTGGGCTCAACTCCTTTAATGAACTCCATCTGGGTTGACTCCAGAGTATACATGGACCTGGTCACAGGAATACATCATTAGTATGGATTAACAACTCCCCCCACATCCTCACCCCGCCAGTTTGTCTGGAACACACCCATTAGCCAATTGCCACAAACACTGCATCGGCAACACTGAGATATTTTTGAACTAAGATCATATTGTAGCATTTTAAATACTGCTGGGATCGTCACGTAAATAATCTTCTCCCTTGATGATTTAAAGGTTAATTTTTTTTTAAACTGCAGTCATATTTTATTCCACAAACACCACATATAAAGAAAATATCAGCCCTAACCTCAAGGTCTCGGTATGAATCCACGACCTGCACATACATTGCTACACACGAGGATTTCCTTCTAACAAAGGGATGACTGACTTAGGAAAAGGAGCGCCATCTCACCCACACAAGGTGATTTTGTATTGTCACAGTAGGCAGTGGCGTCCAGCTGTTCAGTATATACACAAAGGCAGTTGCGTGTTTTTCTGCCACGCAATTCTCTTGGTGCACATGGGAGTTTCCCCCTAAATTATTGTTTATTTAATTTTTAACAATGCAAAAGTAGAACAAAAGATAATACAAAACACAACAGTGAAATAAACACAATGCAGAAGGAAGGGAATCACATATCTTCGGCTTTTACTCAGTATTTAAACAAACTGGATTTGTGTTCTTGGTTTCGGTAGTTAAATGAATGCAACAAAGTTTCTGTATAAGCAGTCCAAACATCTTGGTATAAATCTAACCATAACAATCTGTGATAATATCCTAATTTATGGGCTGCTACATTGGTTAGACTTCTGTCCACTGCTGTGGAGAACGCTTGCTTTCTAAGGTAGTAATACCATCCTCCCGGTCACAGCTACAGCTCATCCAGTGGTTGTTGTTGTTGCTGCTGCTGCTGCTGCTGTTGTTATTATTATTATTTAATTTTATTCAATTTTTCACTTGCCCATTCACCACCTAAGCAGGGCTCAGGGCAGCTTACAACTGTCAAATAGATAAATCATTAAAATTCATTCCTATAAAACTCAATAATTACAATATAAAATAACATTATACTATATTATAAAACTAAAAATAAATCTAAACTTATGCCCTATAGTAACAGTTCAGGCAGCTGAGACATATCCTGACTTAACAAGGAATTTGCATCTGAAAACCTTAACACCATTTCTTAGCACATGTGAAGTTTATTGCCACATATGACCTGATATTTTTTACACACTAGTGAACCATGATATGATAGAGGCACTGCTGTCCATGTTGTGAATACTTATCCAACTGCTGTCTCTGTTTGCAGGTACAGCAGGTTTGTAATGCTTTACGAACCTGCCCAACCCCCCCCTTTGACCACAAACTACAGTGGGATACAAGAAATGTGTTGTGCACACTACATGACATTACCAAACCACTTTCAGCTTACTAGCATACCACTTCCAACTTCCTAAACAATTTCGGCTTAAGACTGGTTGATAGTCCTGCAATTCCCAACTCTGGTTTGACTTCAAGGGTGGCACACAATCATGCTACTGCCACACAAGGTCACAAAACTAGTATCTGCTACCTTTCATTCTTGATATACACCCTGTTTTCTGCTACAGAAATGTCAATTAAAAAAACACAACACCACTTTTGTATGAGGGACTGTAATAAATACACACAAGAACAGTGCAACCCTATGCAGAGTTAACCCAGTCTCAGCCCATTGATTTCAATAGGCTTAGACTGGATCAACTCAGTACGGGATTGCACCGAAAACTAATCACTTAATACCGTTATCCATGTTGTCACATTAAAACAAAGCCCGGATATGTTTTGCAAGTAGATGAACATTTCCTTTAGTTTAGTACTGAATTATATTACCTTGATTTTAAAGTAGAGTCTACTGTAACGTGATACCAAATCATGGCTTCGGTATATAAAAGTTGATCCTGTTGAGTAATTTTTAGTGCCATTTTTATTGTGTGTGCTGTTTAAACTGAAATGTAAATATAGCCCCAGTTCTAACTACACTGATATTATGATAAAATATCCCACAGAAATTTAAAGCCACTGAGCCCCAACTCAGCTTCTTTGTATCATATATCCCCTAGAATGTCACAGTTTTTATGAGTTATGTGACCTCGTGATTTATATGGGCCTTGAGAAATAACTATGTGTTTAGAGTGGGGGAAACCAAGGCCAATAAAACTTCCCAGTAGCCTAAACGCAGGAACAGCTTGTTAGTCGGGGTCAGCGACATGACCTGTAGCACAGTGACAGCTCATTGTTATGACTGCAACATTGGGGGGATTTGGACATGAAAAACACCCCCCCCCAATGATTTTGCGTCTCAGAGGGGGAAAAAACACCTCTAAAAAGAAAGGCACATGTAGATTTTGAGTCAGAAATTAAATAAATATGGCAAGGAAGTCACAAATTCGTTCCCCGTCACTTACATTGCAAGGAAATTTGGCCTTTCCAAATGGAACGGGATTCCTTCTCACTTCCAAATGTAGTTAGAAGAAGAGTTGGTTTTTATATGCCGACTTTGTCTACCACTTAAGGAAGAATCAAACCGGCTTACAATCACCTTCCCCTCCCCACAACAGACACCCTGTGAGGTGGGTGGGGCTGAGAGAGCTCTAAGAGAGCTGTGACTAGCCCAGGGTCACCCAGCTGGCCTCATGCGGAGGAGTGGGGAAACAAATCCAGTTCACCATATTAGCATCCACTGCTCATGTGGGGGAGTGGGGGAATCAAACCCCATTGTTCTCTCAGGAATTTAATATCGGGCTTTCCTTATGAATAGAGATGTATTTTATTGAGGCAAAAAAACCCCCAATGATGGTTACAGAAGCCAATCTTTGCATACCAGCAGTAACCCAGAGAATGAGCTTTGGGTTGTTTTATTATGCTCTGAAACAAGCAAATATTGGTTGCTTTTTAAATGTAGAGATCACTGGAGATCATTTATTTTCATGAATTATTCCATACCACTTTAACCACTCTTCTATTTTATGCTGTGCTGTACAGGTGTTTCCCTGTGTTACCTGTTAAATTGTTACAATGTAACATAGACCCATTTGTTCCATTGTAAAATATCCAAATGACAGTATCCTGTTCTTTATTGCATGTCTGAACTGGTAATAGCCCTGCTTTCTGGACATAGGCCGAAAACCCCGTTTAACAAATAAAATGTATATAGTCTTCATTAGTTGTAAGCTTAATTTGATGCCCTGGGAAATATAAAGCCAGGTGGAGTGAGTTTTTTCTTTTCTTTTCTCTGCAACAAATTAAAACTTGAAAAACAGTGCATACTAAAAGGTTTACATACAAATGTGCAAAGCATATAAGATGCAGTAGTTATAATTTCTAAATCCACTTGTGAATTCCTATTCCGGCTATTATGAATTTCCCATATGGTTATTATTGAGTTGGTGATACGAAGTTGGAAAGCAAAGTTCACATGCTTGAAACATATAGCACACATACACAAATCATGATGAATATTAGGTTTGCAAAATTCAGTAACTATTGCTGTCTTGAAATATATCACTTTTAGGCATTTCAATTGAGAGGTACAGAAATGAAGAATGGCCTCAAATAAGATCAAAATCTAAACAGCCTAGCCTTCTGCTACCAGTTGTCACCAGCCCAATGACTTGAAAAACTCACGAGCAAGGATTTAATTTTGCTTTTTCCACTGCCATACTTTTTCAGAGGGCTTTGCACTATAGATCTCTTTCCTCTTCAGCTAACATCCAGTCTAGACCCATCACTAAAAACCAACACTTCTTCTTCTCTTCTACCTTCTAGTCCTTGATGAAACTGCTGGTTCTTGGTGGTGGAGGAATGTGTCATCAAGGTGCAGCCAACTTATGGTGACACCATGTGGTTTTCAAGGCAAGAGACTAACAGAGGAGGTTTGCCATTGCCTGCCTCTGCATAGCAACCCTGCCTCTGAATAACAACTCTGGACTTCCTTGGAGATCTCCTATCCAAGTACTAACCAGGGCTTAGATTTTTGAGATCTCATGAGATCAGGCTAGCCTGAGCCATCCAGGTCAGGGCACTGGTGTAGATTAATATGGTTAATACTGAATTTGAAAATAATTGAAAGATATCAAATATTTTAGCTATACCTGTAATGGTGGTGCTCACTTTAATAGATTTCAAAGTTCCCCCTCCTTGAACTTTCCAACTTTGGGCATAGAAAATTAATTTAAAAAACAACAACAAAAAGGTCATGAATACTATGCCCATTTTGTGAGATACTATCAATGTGGTCTGTGACATAAACTATTGTGCTATCCTCCCAATTACATCAAACCCCACTATAATAAGCATCATTACAATAACATCTCTTCATAACACATAAATGCTTGGGGGCACAGACTTGTCTAGATGAGCAGGGACTTACGCACATAACTCCCATTAGTGTTAATAAGAGTTGGCTATGTAATTCCCAAGACACTGGAAAGAGACTATTGTTCTTCCGTTAGCTCTCAAAGATGAGACTTTTAATTATAATGAGGCTGGAGACTATAGGCTGTAATGCTTGAACACTCCGAAGACCCAATGACTTCAACATAATGCCCTCAATGAGATACATTCATAAGTTAATGCTTGAATTTACGGTGGCTGCTATGGGGTCTTTTCATTTGTTTCTGAGTAGGAAGGGGCTTATTCGTGCAACTGCATGTCCTGGGTCAAGGTCAAGGTCAGGCTCAGGTCTTATGCCAGGGGCTTCAGTTTCAATCTACCTGTACCCAGAAATCTCACAAGTTTCATTGCTCTAAGTAACTTTAATGCCTCAAGAGTGTTAAGTGCAGTTAGTTCTACTAAGAACTCTGTTTGAGTAACACCTAAGAAGAGACTTGGTTTTATCTTCGTCTTCCTGGGGAAAACGAACACATTCAAAGGCCCCATCCCTGAAAAAAGGAATTTATGCCAGGTAAATAAGTAAAAGCCCTGACTGCAATATGTTCCTTGTATGTTGAAGATAATGAGTGTGTATGTGTGTGTGCATGTGTGTGTGTGAAGTGCCGTCAAGTTGCAGCCAACTTATGGTGACCCCAGCAAAAGGCTTTCAAGGCAAGTGATTACGCAGAGGTGGTTTGCTATTGCCTTCCTCTGTAGAGTCTTCCTTGGCTGTCTCCCTTCCAGGAACTGACCCTGCTTAGCTTCCGAGATCTGATGAGATCGGGCTATACCATGCAGCCTTCCCTCCCATTGAAGACAATAAATGTGCTTAATTCATTACTATCACAATGCATTATAGCGCTTAGCAGTTGCGGGACTTGAACTTCCATGCAATTTGCACAGACCTCATGTCCAGAACAACAGACTGGCCAAAATGGTGTGATCTGAATGACCATGCTGTTGATTACATTAATTTATTAATCCCCATTAATCCCCATGTTGTATATTAATTACCCTTTATGATTTGAAGGTGCATGATTTTACTGACAGGTGTTTTCTGAATCTCTGATGATAGATGCAGTAATCAATCACACTGGCATGCTGGACTGAAGACTAGTGGTTTGACAACACATAAATAAGGTACCCTTCCTGTTCTTGCCTATTCCATTTTTGAGCCCTGGTAGCCTTCCATCCTTGCAACTATGTCAGCTGCTACCTATTGACATTATAAACATCCCAATGCTGAAAGTGGGGAACTAGCCGTGGGGACTGCACAGCCTACTTTTAGCCTTGTAAGACACTGAGAGGGTCTCAGACAACCAGATACAGGAAGCTTACTCTCTGTTGTGCCAAGTCAGCTTTCTACAAGAGAATAAGAAGAAAAAGAAGAGTTGGTTTTCATATGCCAACTTTCTCTACTACTTAAGGAAAAATCAAACCAGCTTACAATCACCTTCACTTCCCCTCCCCACAACAGACACCCAGTGAGGTAGGTGGGGCTGAGAGAGCTCTAAGAGAGCTGTGACTAGCCCAAGGTCACCCACCTGGCTTCATGTGGAGGAATGGGGAGGAGGGAGTTGCTGGGTGCTTAAGTGTCTCTAATGCAGCTAAGTAGAGAGAATTGCTTCAGCAGTTGTGTCTGTCTCCTCAAATTGAGCAACACCACTTTGGCCAGGTAGAGAAATTTGGGAGGATCACTGCTACCAGCAGTAATCTTTGAACTGAGTATGTGCTTGCCCTTTCTATTTCCAGGTATAAAGCTCGGGCACGGCCAGAGACCTTGTGAACCGGAAGGAAGGTTTGGGAGGAACACTGATGCCACTGTAACATTTGAGCTGAGTGTTTGTTTTCCCTTTCTGTTTCCAGGTATAAAGCTTGGATGTGGCCAGAAGCACAAACCCTTAGGCGTAAGTCAAAGAGCTCTTGGCACCTTGGCTATTAGCCTGTGGCTCATGCCCTGGGACCTTGGATGAGCTGGCCCATTGGATTTTGAATTCTCCCAAAATATGGGGGTTACAGGGGAGCACCTGGGGAAGAGTATGGGGAGTGGGAGCACTGTGTGACCCTCCAGGAATTTCTCCAATGTCTATGGTAAGGACCATAGAGATTGCAGAAATTCCTAAAGTGTCACATACGTAGTTACTGGAAGTGACATTGCTGTGTCTGTGACATCACCCATCTCCCATTTTCTCCTGCTGTAAGAGCAGGCAGAGGAGGCAAGGGCAGCAGGCAATCGGGCAAGCCTAGGTGGTTACTGTTAACTACAGTGTGGTGTAGTGGTTAAGAGCGGCAGACTCCAACCTGGAGAACTGGGTTTTGATTCCCCACTCCTCCACATGAAGCCCGCTGGGTGACCTTGGGTCAGACACAGTTTTCTCTCAGAACTCTCTCAGCCCCACCTACCTCACAAGATGTTTGTTGTGGGGAGGGGAAGGGAAGGTGCTTTGAGACACCTTAAAGGTAGAGAAAAAGCAGGGTATAAAAATCAATTCTTTCTTTTCTTCTTTATTTCTCATAACTTGTATTACATTAAAATTGTATTTTTTCAATTGTAATCTACCCTGGGACCCTTTGGGAAGAAAAGTGGTAAATAAATATGTAAGTAAAGTAAAAAAAGAAGAAGCAGATCAGCTGCTCTTAGATTGCCCATAATGGCTTGCCTATTTTGTCTCCGGACTGCCCTAGCCCTGCCATTCCTGTAGCTGTCCCTGACAGACACAGTGAAGCACACAGTGAAGCTACAATACCGATGGCATGTAAGGACGGGATATACCATAACAGCTGCCTGGATAGCATCTTACTGATCTTACGCATTGACATGCACACAGATCACGTTGTTATAAATCTAGTTAGGCCTAGATTAGGCAAACAAATGTATAATTACAAGAAGCACATCTGTTGTTTCATATTCATATAGTACCTTGACATATGCATGAGAGTTTTAAAAAGTGAGTTTTTAAAAGTAGGGCTGCTTAAAAGGATAGCAGATAAGCCTTGTTCTCTTCCGTCAGCGCTTCTCAGAACTGCCTGAAGCAGTTTCCAGTTGCAGTCAAATTACTTGTGTTTCTGTCAGGGTGAAGAACCGATAGCAAATCCTGCAGCATTTTTAAAGAAGGTTTTTATACCCCGCTTTTTTCCTATCTTTAAGGAGTTTCAAAGCGGCTTACAATCGCCTTCCCTTCCTCTCCCCACAACAAGCACCTTGTGAGGTAGGCAGGACTGAGAGAGATCTGAGAGAACTGTGACCAGCCTGAGGTCACCCAGCAGGCTTCATGTGGAGGAGTGGGGAATCGAACCCGGTTCTCCAGATTAAAGTCCGCCGCTGTTAACCACTACACCACGCTGGCTTGTGCATGCTTCAAATATCTTTGAATATTGCATGAAAAATTTACAGAGGTAGGCCCTAGACTTACCAGGTCTCGCCGATCCGCTGGTGGGAGCTTTTCTTTGGTGCACCTATGTGTCTGGCACAACACGCGTGTGCGTCGCAACGCGCCTACGTCACTTCCGGTTTTACCCGGAAGCGATGTGGACGCTCTATCATTCTCTGCCGAAATTCTATGGTTTCCATAGAGTTTCGACGGAGGCTGCTAGAGCGTCCGCGTCACTTCCGGGTAAAACCGCAAGGGATGTGGATGTGTCACGCGGGCGCACGTGCACGCATTGCCCGCCGGTCCCCAGGTGCTCGGTGGGCAGCCCGGTGGATTGGTGGGATTTTACCCGCCACCACCGGGCACTTGGCAACCCTAGTAGGCCCCTATTTCCAACAGCTGCTCACACAAACTGTGAAGTGACAAGTGTAGCAAAACAGAAATCTGCTTTCTGAATAAATTGCGGTGGATGGCAAATAAAAAAGAATAAGAAGGCAGAGCAGATGGCTGCTTAGGAGGTGTGCCTTGCTATTATTGAAAGCAAGAGAGCATCACAACTAATAGTTTAAAACACAGTCTCAATGCTTGACATTTAACTGTCTTTTTGATCATGCTCTCTTCTGGTTCCCTGTGTTGTGTGCCACTGTGGGGTGCAGCACATAGAAGGTTATGGATTAAAGATCATGCTTACTCTGCCAGTAGCACTTTTAGTGGGGGGGAAATGATGTGGTGCTTTTACAAAGAGTGTACTCCCTAGGTGTCTGCAGCAAGAAACCTTTATCTCGAACTTCTAAAAGCTTTTCAGGCACCAACCAATCCATAAAAGCTGCCGACTTCAAATTTCCAGCTATTATCAAGGCAATAACTTTTCAACATCTTTGTCAATGCGGTCGATGCAAAATAATGACCTGAGACTTAAATAATGCAGTCTGGATTAAAATGTATTTTACAAACTCTGTGCTCAAAAATTAAATAATGTAACGGGTTCATTTGTTCCATAATGAGTTCACTTATGTGCCATACATAATTACATGATGGCAGTTTTATTATTTTTCTACCCTCGGATTGACAAAGGAATATATGGATCTACCACTGTTTACTGCTTTGTGTTAGAGACTATATGTCTTCACAAATTTAAGATGATTTTTTTAAAAAATAGAAGACTATGAAAATCAGTTAATGACATACTGTGCATCTCATACAATTGTTACCATAAACCTCTGAGTAAAAAGAATATGCTTGTACCACAAGTTACTTCTTTGGTACCTCTGAAACTACTTCTTTGCAGTCTCTACATTACACCAAGGCGCTTGGCACCTCTGCAGAGCTAGGATTCAGAAACCTCTACAATTACCTTCTAGGCATGGAGGTCTCCTTTCCCAGAGTCACAGTTTAGACTGAGCATGCCCAGTGGGGAGGAGCCGCACATCCTGCTCAGTTCTCTTAATCTTATTTTGCCAGTCAGTGGCAGAACTGATTGGAAACCTGTGAGATTTTTCACTTACAGCTAGTTGTTTCCTTCTATTGGTAGTGAGTTTCTGAACAAAATTGTTAATTGTTCTCCAGAACAGGGGTAGGCAACCCTCTAACACATGCTAACAGTGGAGATGCCATGCTTGGTACACAGGGCAGATCAAGGGTTGCCAGGTCCCTCTTTGCCACCGGTGGGAGGTTTTTGGGGTGGAGCCTGAGGAGGGTGGGGTTTGGGGGTGGGAGGGACTTCAATGCCATTGAGCCCAATCGCCAAAGTGGCCATTTTCTCCTGGTGAACTGATCTCTATTGGCTGGAGATCAGTTGTAATAGCAGGAGATCTCCAGCAAGTACCTGGAGGTTGGTAACCTTGGCAGTTCTACTACTGAAGCTCAATAACTTTCACAACTTGCTCTAGCCTAAAACAGGATATTTTCTTCACTTGGCCCAACTTTGTTGGAGTAATCCAATATCTGTGTATATTTTTGCACCATTACATATATATCGTTTGGCCACTGTTTCGAATGACTCTCCCCCAGCAAATCATAGAATCATAGAGTTGGAAGGGACCACCAGGGTCATCAAGTCCAACCCCCTGCACAATGCAGGAAATTCACAACTACCTCCCCCCACACCTAGTGACCAGAAGATGGCCAAGACGCCCTCCCTCTCATCATCTGCCCAAGGTCACAGAATCAGCATTGCTGACAGATGGCCATCTAACCTCTTCTTAAAAACCTCCAGGGAAGGAGCCCTTACCACCTCCCGAGGAAGCCTGTTCCACTGAGGAACCGCTCTAACTGTTAGAAAATTCTTCCTAATGTCTAGACGGAAACTCTTTAGATTTAATTTCAACCTGTTGGTTCTGGTCCGATCTTCTGGGGCAACAGAAAATAACTCGGCACCATCCTCAATATGACAGCCCCTCAAGTACTCGAACATGGTTATCATATCTCCTCTCAGTCTCCTCTTCAGGCTAAACATACCCAGCTCCTTCAACCTTTCCTCATAGGACTTGGTCTCCAGACCCCTCACCATTTTTGTTGCCCTCCTCTGGACACATTCCAGCTTTTCTACATCTTTTTTAAATTGTGGTACCCAAAACTGAATACAGTACTCTAGCTGAGGTCTAACCAGAGCGCAGTAAAGCGATACCATCACTTCGCGTGATCTGGACACTATACTTCTGTTGATGCAGCCCAAAACGGCATTTGTCTTTTTAGCTACCGCATCACACTGCTGACTCATGTTCAGTGTTTGGTCTACTAAGACCCCAAGATCCTTTTCACACACACTACTGCTCAGACAAATCTCCCCCATCCTATAATTATACATTTGATTTTTCCTACCTAAATGCCGAACTTTACATTTGTCTTTGTTGAAGTGCATTTTATTAGTTCTAGCCCACTTCTCCAGCCTGTCAAGATCATCCTGTATCTTGGCTCTGTCTTCTACCATATTTGCTACCCCTCCCAATTTAGTATCATCTGCAAATTTAATAAGAATCCCCTCTATTCCTTCATCCAAATCATTTATAAAGATGTTGAACAACACAGGGCCCAGCACAGATCACTGAGGAACTCCACTAGCCACGTCTCTCCAAGTGGATGAGGAACCATTAACTAGTACTCTTTGGGTACGATCTGTCAACCAGTTGCAGATCCACCTAGCAATAATAGGATCTACACCACATTTTCCCAATTTGTCAACTAGAATACTATGTGGAACCTTATCAAAAGTTTTACTGAAATCTAGATAAACTATGTCTACAGCATTCCCCTGATCCAGCAAGGTAGTAACTTTCTCAAAAAAGGAGAAAGTTACAACAGCTCCAATTACATCCAAAAAATACAACAGCTCCAATTACATCCAATAATATTTCTATCTAATAGCAACTAAGGATTGATGTTATATCTTACTGCTTTCTTTCCAAATACTTGACATCATATTGACCTTTGATTCTTTTCCCATTCAACCTACCTCACAGCATCCAGTGCCAGAAAAAACAGAGACTCTTTGCTTCTCCAGACTAATGAAGGAGCCTCAGAGCTGGTCTTTCTTTCAGGGGTACAAAGCAGCAGCTCATCGCTCCAGAAACAAACAAATAAAAAACCATTCACGTGTTTTCATATGCCAGGTATAAGAATTTAAGTAACCGACTGGGGTTTCTGAAATAGGTCCATGAAGCATTTCTTGCCTCCTCCTGCTTCAGCCGTACTACCTTATTACCTTTGTGGTTGCACGGTTGTAAGCAACGGCAGAAAAACCATGCCAATTCTATCCCGAGTGCAATTTTATTAGGGCTTCCACTAGTGAGGGAATCTGGCCCATTGTGTTAAGTGTTTGCCATCTGCTAAAGCACAGAATTCACCACCAAAGCAAAAGAAAGCCCAAGCAAAAGCAATCCATTCAGATAATTAGTATGTTAACCTAAAAGAGTCATGGGAAACTATCATTTTTCACATATGCATCTGAATCAGTTCCCAGACGTCTTGGGGCAGAAGGATGAATGAAATGAGAGACAGGATATGTTAACTGATCTGTGGATGAAGTGGGTTTCTTTGCCTTTTTGCTCTTGTTGTTGTTTGCTTCTATTGTTTGGAGAGGGAACAAAATTTATTTTCTGTGTGTTTAGTCTGTGAGAAAGATCCCTAGAATGGAGTTTTTGCAAACCCTACGTTAACGAAAACAAAACAAATGAACAGTGCACTATTTGTAATTAAGTTCCTGTAGGGTATAAGCTTTCAATCCTTATCTGTTAATAGCTAGATGTCCCCTGAATAGTAATTATATTGCTTATTTATAGGGATAAGCCAAATATTACTTTTAACTATACTTTAAAATGTCATCTTTAGGAGACTTGTTCTGCATAATTTCATATGAGGCAACATTTATTTTCCCTTTATTCCCCCCCCCCCAAACTCCCCCCCCCCCCAGGCTGATTATATAAAGTACTGTGCCATAGACACAACTTAGTTCCTTCCTTAGAAGAAGGAACAAAACATTACAAGTTAAGTCAAGACTGCTGATGTTGGGTCAGATAATGTGACACCACCATGCCATGATTTTCCCCCACCATTTGTTTATGGCTAACCTCCTCCCCACTACATAATCAAACAAAAGTCCAGTGGCACCATAAAAACTCAGAAAATTTATTTCACCATAGCTTTCATGAGTCATAGCTCATTTACATGTGTGGCTGTAGCTCAGTGGTAGAGCACCTGCTTTGTGTGCAGAATATCCCATGTTCAATCCCCGGCATCTCCATTTAAAAGTATCTGGTAGTAGGTAGAGTTGTGCAAAAAAAAAAAAAAAAATCAGGAAATTTTCGGTTCGGGTTTATTGGGCTCAGTTTTTTTGGTAAACCTGAAATAAGCCAAATACCCTTACCAGTAAATATTTCCAGGTTTACTGGAAAAATTTGGACCTATTTATGGGGACTTTTTGGGAAGCTCTTGGCGGGCATTTTTCAAGGTAGAGCTCCCAAATTCACAGCATAGCTTGAAGGGACTCTCCCTTGCACAACCCCAATGTTTGGTGAAGATTGAGTCAGGGGGTCCGATTTTATGGGGTCTGGAAGGGGTCGCCCTCCTCCTCCATAGAGAAGCATTGTAAACTTTACCCATCCGGCTTTTATGGGAATCGCCTATTCGGCTTGGCTGATTCCCGTGGTTTTTTTCCCCAGTAAACCCGAGCCAAAAATAAGCTGAAATGGTGATTTTTGGCTTTATTTTCGGCTCGGGTTTACCGATATGCACAAGCCTAGTAGTAGGCGAGATGAAAGACCTTTGTCTGAGACCCTGGAAATCCACTGCCAGTCTGAGCAGACACTCAGACCTTGACAGACCAATGGTCTGCGGATTCAGTGTAAGGCAGCTCCATGTGTTCATGTGCTCATATTTGCCAAACATAGTTAGCCACTGCAGGAAAAATGAGCTATGAAGTTGCCCCTGCTGCAGCCCAGATAACATTATAATGTTTTGTGGATGATTGATTGGCAAGGCTGCTCCTCCTATCAACTGTCTGCACTCAATTCTGTACATGCTGCATCTCACAATGGCAGCTTTGCTGATATAGCAATGGTGAATCACCCTGTGTTGCAAATGTTACAGGCTATTAGACAAATTCATGGTCTATTAGCAGTTGCTCACTATGATAGCGAACCAGAGCCTGTATATTCAGTGGCAGGGTACCTCTGGGCATGAAACGTCCTGGGCAAACAACTGGAAAGGTCTGTCCCTTTAATGCACTGCTTGTTATCTTCCCAAAGATATATGACTGGCACCTGCTGGAAACAAAGTGGACCTTTGGACTGATCCAGCAATGTAAAGTTCTTAATTTCTTGTGCGGTGACATAATGCTAACACCATAAAAATGTAATTGTTGGAACATTGCCTGTTAGGGTTTGCTGGTGATTCCCCACCCCCCAGTAACATTGAACCATCTGGAAATGACAATTTAATCTCTTGGTTTTCTATTAGCGAGTGCTTATAATTATAAAACATGTTGCCGCTAACTTCAGTCAGGAGACGTGATCACAATTAACCCACTAGTCTGGGTTCAGTAGAAATGTTGTTAAATACAAATTGCCACACATGAAGTCAAGAGCAAGATGTTAGTCAAGGAAAACGCAAAATTCAGGTCTGGGTTAAATCTTCTCCTGGCATGACTTTACTCAGTAAAGTCACAGCACACAGGAGTGTGCTGTTGAAGATATAGACTGTTATTCTGTGATTCAATGATTTTCAGAGTAATTGGTACAACAGGTTTTAAAGATGTGGCAATAGTTACATGTATTTGAATTCATTTTCTGAAAGAACACATGGGTTCGATTTACTTTCAGGAGCCGCTTGAAGATAGTTTCAGAGGATGCCCCTGTTATCTGCAGTACAACAGTTCAATTCGAATCCAGTAGCACCTTAGAGACCTCTAAGATGCTACTGGAGTCAAATGGAGCCTTTTCAGGAGTCACGGTTGATCAAACTTTTGAAAACAGCTCAAGAAGCTATTTAAGCAAACTGTTAACTCCTACATCTTTTGAAAAACAAGGTTGTTTCTCTAGTTATTTCATAAAATGTTTTATGCAATGTTCTCCTGGAGAGGTTTACAGCCAAAATGTTATCCCCCCACCCCAAAAGGTAACAGCATATAAAGCACACAAGCATCTATAGAGTTGGGGAACTTCAGATTTAGTGTATCTATTATCATCCTTTTTTATTGATTGCCTAAAAATGCAGACAAAGTCTTTAGGTTTCGTTGTCTTATGGCTGACATGAGTTATAAATTACTTGCCATAAGAAACATAATTAAGTATACGGGTTCTCATGGTTTTGGTTTATCACTTACAAACAGGTGTGAAAACTGAAGCTTTAAGGCACACGTTTGACTAAACTTGTAAGCATAAATGCCTACTTTTTGCAAGTTCCTGCTTCTTCTGCATTCCTGTGTTCAGCTTCAGTTGAGGTCAACCCATTTCACCACTCTCCTTGTTCTTGCAGCAGACTAGAAATTTTAAAGCAACATCATGTGATAAACAGGAAAGATCCTCTTAAGACACAATGTTGTTTTTCCTCGATCAAAAGGAAGCTCTGGCATCTGTTATTTTTGTAACAGAAATATTATTTCAATTTTTTTAAGGCAACTTGAAGTAGCAGTTGGAGCCAAGGGATTTTTTTCCCAGCCTAACAAAAATGTAGTGTTTGCACCCATTCTCTCTTTTAAAAGCCATATGGTACTACAAAATGCAAAGAATAGAAGCGAGGCAGCTACCTAAAGGAAAATGCTATATAATGTTTTCACCTAGGATTGCATTTTACAATATTTTTTTTACTTGGGTGTCAATAGCTGAGTATAAAATACCTGAGTACATCAAGCATAAACTGCACATGCATGTATTCCCCCCCTCTTAAAATACACAGAAGCAGGCTTCTGACCCACAGCACTGGCTGTGTCAGGCAAAGGAAGGGGAAAAACACAATGTAGTCATGCATTTCAGCCATTTTGTTAAAATTGTATGCCAGAGGCGAAGGGTTGGTGCCATGCTTTTCTGCTTGCCTCATCTTTGCAATTGCTTGGTCTATAAATCCTGGAGAAATACAGCAGAAGCACTTGTGGTTGTCTTAAAAGCTGATCTAGCAGAATGCTTTTAGCTTGCTCTGGGCTCTTCTGGCCCTCACAGGGATCAATATAAGCTGAGCAATTTTCACGGTTGCCTTCTTGTGTTGAACCCAAAGGTAAGTTGCCTTTAACTGGGACATGTCCCAGGCTCCTACTTAAGAATCATGGCATTTCGCAAAGAGTGCAGAAAAGAGCTTCCAGCATGTAGAAACGAGTCTGGGTGGTGTCTGGGTGGTTGCTCTGGAAGGTGCTTTGGGTTAGAACTTCAACAAGCCACAGCACTCTAGTAAAACTGGCTCATCAGTTTCTGGTTGCTGCACTGGATCATAACATTAGACAATTGTTCCGGCAAGGGAAGCCAAAAGGCATATTTTCCCCAGACACATTATTCCTTTTATTAGGTGCAAAATAATGTCAATCAGCCACACTGAGAATCTCAACAGTGCATCCTTTTAGTAACTATTTAAACTCATGGTTTAAATATACCAGCAGAGCTTCATTAAAATCTGGAAACAAAGGTGGGGTTTCTTAGAAATCTTGATATTCTGTATTCTGTATTTTTGTTTTATTGCCTCCTTCCCAAGTGAAATTTCAACTTCAACTTCAGAGAAATATGCCATAAGGTTGCCATCTGTGTCATTTTATTCAATCCAGATCGACATTTTCGCAGTGGTCCCAGGTTGCAACATAGCTTAGTTATTAGCAATTACAAACATGGCTCAGTTATTAGCAATGGGATGTCTTCCTCCAGTTCATGTCGTCTCTGCCTCTTTTATTTATTCTGGAGGAACAATGAGTATAAAACGTCTCTGCTGGACTCTGACATGATGTTTACAAAGGCAGATGTCTGCAGCAATCAAGAGGCGGATGGGGGAGGCGGAGAAAGGAGGATGCTGTTACAGCCACTGAAAGTTGCTTTCATCAGAGTTTGACTTGTACTCTAGAGTTCCTACAACAAGGCTCTTTCAGAAAATACAAAAAGAGATGACAAGGAAGAGTGAAAAGCAGCTCCAGACAGCAAAAGATTCAATGCCTTTCCCTTTCTTAGTCTATGGAGGTCAGAAGTGACAAAATAATTGTGGATCACCAGGAAGATAAGTTCAGTGCTTTTGAAAAACCAAAAGCTGCCAGGAACCCAGAATCCACATCCTGTCTCGCCACTTCAACTGCAGGGATGCAAGGAAAATGGGATTGGGGAGAGGGGGAGATTTCAGTCCAGTGGCAAAGAAAGGAGATGTTATTTCTTTGCGTTGGGACTACAGTATCCATGTTGAATCCTGTCTGCTGCTGCAGAGCACAGGATAATTGTCTGTGTGTCTATCAACAGCTGGAGTAAAGACTTCCTTCGCAGATACGCTACAGTACCGAATTCAGAAGACTAGTTTTACAGTGCAAGTATGCATTTAAGGACAAAGGAGAGGGCTGATTGTTGTTTCACGCTCACAAAGCACAATCTTTTTGAAGGCACTGTTAGCGCAACATGGGAGTCTCGGATAAAAACGAATGTTGTATGAAACTGAAAAAAATCCGCTTGTATTGTTTCACACAAAGAAGAGTAATTTTCTTTGACATTTCAAAAGAATTCAGACTGTAAGAGGCTGCGTAGTAAAGTTACAGCTGTCTGAGAGGAAGGCAGAGCCCAATTTTATCAAGTTCTTTTCCTGAATTCTCCTTAAGTAAAAACAACAGGCTGATTCATAGATGCCCAACATAGTTGCCATAACAGAAAAAGAGGGATTCTCTCTTTTTCCACCATACCTCATCAAAACCATAACTGGAATCCAGGATCCCACATCCTTTGCTGGGGGAACATTCCATAACCCCCCCCCCCCATACTAGCCCACCCAAGCACAAATAAAGACAACTCACAGATGTATAGCATTTTATGTATTTGGATTTAGGATTAGGTTCTGTTTATGAAGCCCATTTTTAAATTGTGAACTCACAGGAACAGACTGAACAGAGTCCTTTTTCCCTTGGAGAGCCAGCATGGTGTAGTGGTTAAGAACGGTGGTTTGGAGCGGTGGATTCTGATCTGGAGAACCAGGTTTGATTCCCCACTCCTCCACATGAGTGGCGGATGTTAATCTGGTGAAGCGGGTTGGTTTCCCCACTCCTCCACATGAAGCCAGCTGGGTGACCTTGGGCTAGTCACAGCTCTGTCAGAGATCTCTCAGCCCCACCTACCTCACAGAGTATCTGTTGTGGGGAGGGGAAGGGAAGGTGATTGTAAGCCGGTTTGAGTCTCCCTTAAGTGGTAGAGAAAGTCAGCATATAAAAACCAACTCTTCTTCTTCAGAAAAAAACCCTGAATAGGTTCTCCTAGGGCGCTTTCACACATGCTGAATAATGCACTTTCAATCCAGTTTCAACACATTTTGCAGCTGGATTTAACGGTGTGAAACGGCAAAATCCACTTGCAAACAATCGTTAAAGTGGATTGAACGTGCATTGTTCAGCATGTGTGAAAGTGCCCTTAGTCAAGTGTATTACTATTAGTAGTAGTAAAAGCATGCACTGGTGTCTACTGGCATTTAGATTCGAGTCCAGTAGCATCTTAGAGACCAACAAGATTTTTCAGGCTATGAACTTTCAAGAGCTTCCTTCATCAGATACTTTGACTCTCAAAAGCTCTCCGAAAATCTTGTCGTTCTCTAACGTGCTAACCTAGCTGCTCTACTGCAGACCAACAAGGCTAGCCTCTGAAACTACAGCTGTTTATTATATTTAAAGAATAGATAGCCAAATAGCTATCTTGGTTTGAAAGTGCCTAACATTTAAATACATTTTACAAGTAACGTTTTAGCATTTATTTTTAAGCATTAAAGTTGTCCAGCGTAACAGCAAGTTTGGCCCTGGTGCCTTGAATAATTGGTATAACAGAGGTAATTCCAGCAACGTCTGAGCATTGTAGCCCATGGTGTGGGGCAAAAACTGTACCTGTTAAAATAAATGGGGCTTAAACATTCCACCTCACGAGATTCATAGAGGAAAGGGCCATCAGTGGCTATAAGCCATAGTGACTAAAAGGAACGTCCACATTCAGAGGCAGTAAACTTCTGAATACCAGTCATAAGAAGTAACAGCAGAGTAAAACCATGGCTTGCTTCTATGCCCTGTTCTTTGGCCTTCTAGGGCAAATGGTCAGCCACTGTGTGAAACAGGAAGCTGGACTACATTGATCTATCCACCAGGACTCTTCTTATGTTCTTCTTATGCTTTGTGCTTTGATAGGGCTTTAACATCCAGCTTGCTCCGAACTACTCCCTAGTTTCTTCGTCATCCTGGACACGTTATCCCTGTTCAAAATGTTCATCAATTTGGTTACTTTGTTTCTGCCCCCAGTGAGCTGGGACAAGATACATTCTGTTCATTCATCTACAACTAAATTTATGTTCTTCGAGGTGCACATTTTTAGGCATTATGTTCCTAAAATGGAGGGATTTCCACCAACGGAGTGTAACTTTCTTGCCCTCCACTAAAGCACTAAACATTCCCCTTGAAATTTGTGGGGGGTTGCATTTTGGATTGCAGCAGGAAAAAAGAGGATTGTGCTCCATGGGCAGAAATCCTTCCATCTGCAGAAATACTCCAGTTAGGGTTGCCAACCTCCAGGTGGTGGCAGGAGATCTCCTGCTATTACAACTGATCTCCAGCCGATAGAGATCATTTCCCCTGGAGAAAATGGCTGCTTTGGCAATAGGACTCTATGGCATCAAAGTCCCTCCCCTCACCAAACCCTGCCCTACTCAGGCTCTGCCCCAAAAACTTACCACCGGTGGTGAAGAGGGACCTGGCAACCCTAGGTAAAAACCACATCTGTCTGCAACATCCGCCACACTCCAGATCCTCAGACTGGATCCCGCTCAGCTTCCTTTGGGTCTGCATCTGCCCAAGCAGGACAACTTCCTGCTCATCCTGTTTTTCTTAGGCGCCTCACTTGTCTTCCTTCTGATTACTATCTTTCAGGACGGTTTGAGGAGGAACTTAGTATTCTGGGTAAAGGGAACATTTTATTAGCAACCTAATGCATTGAATACACCCATCCTGTGCTTAAATCTCCTTTACAACTATAGAGGAAAGCAGGGCCAAGAGTAATGTTGGAGGCTGCCCAAATGTTGCTTACTTAGCAACACCCCTCCGCCCCCAAAAAGAAAACACCCCCTACCAAAAAGGAAAAACCAGATACGTCATTAAAAGAAACCAGGTGCATGGTAGAAAGAAGCCATGTGCTAGATGCTTCCAACCAGAAGCAGTCTTTTAAAAAGTAACAGGAGTACAAGTACAAACTGCCCAAGATGGCTTTAAAGTGCTCCCATACCTCTCCGTCCATGAGAACACAGTCATTAGTGTCATTGCCGTTAGGTTCACAACTCCCTGGGGGAACACTTTGTTAATGCAGAACGGACTAGTTTCATACAGACAATAAGCACGTACTTGAAATTACTTGCAAATGGATGGCATTTGCTGTTCAATTTTCAGTTAGAACTCAGCCTTTTATAGGTTCTTGTAAATGCTACCATGCCTCTTGTGAATTGGGTTTCCATTTCTTTCTTTCTTTCAATAACATTTCTTCTTTGTTTGGATAACTTCCTTCTTTTTCTTCTTTAAATTACTATTGGTACAGACCACCATCCACAGAACAACAAAGTGATTAGAAAAAAACAAAAAAAACCACAAAATCAATGCTACATTCTCTCTGGCCCTGTTCTGTAGCAGTTTCACGCGGTCCCCCATGTATTGACAAAAATAGGCTTTTTCTGCTGTGATTGAGAAGGCAGAGAAGAGGCAGAGCTATCGCCCCTGAAAGAAAAAAAAATGCAGGTATGCCAAAAGGGACAAAAAGAAAACCCCACCCCACCGACGGGGATCAGCTGAGGGAGGAGTAAAGTGGGGTGGGGGAGGAGTGATACTTCTCCCCTCCCCATCCCAACGAACAATCATAGTAGCTCCCAGGCATCTTTCAGGAGACCAAATGGCCTCTGCGGCTACACCTACCAACTCATCCAACCACACAGCAGTAGCAGCCTGATTTCTCCTGGCGACTGTGCACACTGTGTGCCCATGCTCTCTCCCCAGCTCTTGATGGCTTTTTCCTTCCCCAGAATTGATTC
This sequence comes from Euleptes europaea, assembly GCF_029931775.1. NCBI lineage: Eukaryota > Metazoa > Chordata > Lepidosauria > Squamata > Sphaerodactylidae > Euleptes > Euleptes europaea. The sequence continues at coordinate 62,619,586 of NC_079322.1, forward strand.
ACTGACGTTGGCTTGATGCTGCTTCATGGGGAGACAAAGAGACCGCTGCGGGGGGAGAGTGGGTGGCCAGGAAGAAAGTAGGCAGGTGCCACTGCCTAGGGTGGGCAGCTGAGGCGAAGGCTGCAGTTAATACATCAGCAGAGTCCTACAGCTGAGCTTGAGGGAGGGAGGCAGCACTGGAGCACCCACTGTTGGGGTACCATCACTTTCTGCTACTCCAAAGAGCGGCAGGGAGAATTATTAAAAAATAAACTCATAATGCATGAAATGGGCAAGGATTCCCTTTCCCTTGTCTGTTTTACTGACTATAATCCAAACTGTGTGTGTGTGTGTGTGTGTAAAGTGCCTTCAAATCGCAGCCGACTTATGGCAACCCCTTTTGGGGGGTTTTCATGGCAAGAGACTAACAGAGGTGGTTTGCCAGTGCCTTCCTCTGCACAGCAACCCTGGTATTCCTTGGTGGTCTCCCATCCAAATACTAACAAGGGCTGACCCTGCTTAGCTTCTGAGATCTGACGAGATCAGGCTAGCCTGGGCCATCCAGGTCAGGGCATAATCCAAACTACAGTGAAGAAAAAGGGAAGGTAAAGGAAATGGTAGAAGGAGCTAATGCAGGGAGATGGAATTACCTACAGACACAGAGACATCACTGACAAAGCAAGAACAGTGATCTGCTCGTGTTTTGCAATGGCCCCTACCAAGTGGAATGGCCTTTCCAAAGATATAAAGGAGGCTTCCACATGGTTGACCTTTCATAGTCTATAAAAAACAGGATCATTCAGGCAGGCATTCCTGTGAAGGTGTGTTGTCACAGGGGACTGGTCCCCTAGGTTGTGAGCTGGAATAGGTCAAACATGAGTCTTTGTCAATTGTTAGTCAAGACATTTTGTGTTGATCTTGTTTGATTTTACTGTGATTTTACATAATATTGTAACCTGTCTTGAGTCCCCTTTGGAGAAAGTTGAGTAAAAATGCCATACATAAAATAAATAATATAAACTTTCATAGTAAATTGTGTTGGCTGCACCAGAAACAACTGCTCTGTAATTGCTTCAGAAGCTTAACAAGATGGGGGGCGGGGGAGAGACACACGACAGGAAATTTTTTGAAATGCCACCATGTGCGAGGAATGTCATCTGGATTCAGTAATATACGAACCAGCAAATAGTGTTAATGGTAAAAGAAATGGCTAGTTTGGAATAATTCTGCATGGGGGCTTATTTTTGAGTTTTGAGAATTTGGCTGGGGAAAATGTGCATTTAGAGAGTGGCAAATCCAAGGCAACACCTCCCGTGCATTTTCACCCATCGTTGCATAGTGACCAAAGTAATAGACTTGCATTTGGGAGACGGGAGGTTTTACTGCCTCCTTCTGAAGTGACTTTGGGTAAGTCCTTATCCTTCGGCCTGTCTGAGGGATCAGGACTGTTGGCCCTTGTTGGGGGAAGAGCAGAATGTAAATACAATAAACTGATAATTACCACTGGCTCATATTGGCTGAACAATAGGAATTCACTTTTTGTGTGATCAAAAGTTTTTGATCAACTGAGAAAGGTGCCCAACTAAAAATGATGCACACTTTAAAAATTTAAAAAATTATTTTTGTTTCATGTATTTAATAAAAGCCATACACTGCAGGTGCCTTTTTAAAGAACATATGCATTTGTTTATTTAAAATACTTCTAGCCAAGTTTCCCCCCCAGAAGGACCCAAAGAAAATGCACCCTCCTCCTTTCTCACACAGGTCTTTTAAGTCTGTGCCAGCTACAACGTGATTGCATTACCTAAAAACAAAGCATGGTTTTGTTCTTCAGAACAATTATTTTCAATCATATGCAAGTTTGTGAAGATTCAATCCATTACTTGATCAGTCAAAACTCTTAATTTTTTTAATTGGGCAGCAGGCCTTCTGAAAAGCCTTTAGGTTGTTTCATAGGTCAATCATTCCGTGGTATGCTCTGAAAGGCATGTGATACTGTAACTTCAAAAATAAAACAGGAGTCCAGTGGCACCTTAAGAGACTCACAGAATTTATTCCAGCATATGCTTTCATGAGTAAGAGCTCATTTCAGATAGCTTCGTTGAAACTAAAGCATGTCTGAATCTGGTCAGTGCTTGGCTAGGAAAGCTCTTAGGAACCTTCTTTATGAAGCCCAGAGTTCTATGATGGAAGAAAGGTGGACTATGAGATAAATTCCAAATCTTGCCTGTGTGATTGACTGAATGAAATATTAATACTCAAAGAGTCAAGGTGATACAGAAAGAGAAATATGGTTCAAAAATAATAAAAAAACCAAATCCCATATACTCTGCATGCAATAAACCACCAAGACAGCCTGGCCAAAACCAAAATGCTTGGGACTCCTTGCTGTTTTTCATCCCCTGCTGAAAGCTTCAATGGCATCCCCACTCCACCATGTTGGAGCAATTACAGAAAATGCCATTAAATGAGCTGACGCCATATGCAACCTCCTAATATAAGGGACTTCTCAGGGAAAATGTTGGGAGGAATGTAAATCATGAACAAGTAGTAGTAGTAGTAGTAGTAGTAGCAGCAGTAGTAGCAGTAGTAGTAACAGAAGAAGAAGAGTTGGTTTTATATGCCGACTTTCTCTACCACTTAAGGAAGAATCAAACCAACTTACAGTCACCTTCCCTTCCCCTCCCCACAATGGACACCCTGTGAGGTAGGTGGGGCTGAGAGAGTGTGACTCACCCAAGGTCACCCAGCTGGCTTTATGGGTAGGAGTGAGGAAACCAACCCAGTTCACCAGATTAGATTCCGCTGCTCATGTGGAGGAGTGTGGAATCAAACCCGGTTTTCCGGATCAGAGTCCACTGCTCCAAACCACTGCTCTTAACCACTACACCACACTGGCTCTCAAGTAAGTTATGGGGGTAACAATTTGGGGAGATGGTAGTAGGCCATATCTGGTGATGCAAGCTCTTCCTGGCATAGCAGTGCCAATGCTTCCTAGCATGAGTTGGCATTGTACTGGTGCTTTCAGTACTTGTGTAGTGGGCTATTAGTAGGGTTGAAAGCTCTGCGCTGGGAAATACCTAGCTAGAGATTTGAGGGTGGAGCCTGGGGAGAGAGGGGTTTGGGGAGGGGAGGGACCTCAGCAGGGTATAATGGAATAGAAGACCCTCCAAACTAGCCATCTTGGTCATCTGGCAATCAACTGTAGTAGCGGGAGATCTCCAGGTGCCTCGGGTGGGTAGCTGGAGATTGGTTACACTCTTGTGGAGATAACCGATTTCCAATGTGGCCACATTTACTATGTAATAACCCACACCATTAAGTCTCATAGCTGCTGCCTGGCTTTATTCTTACACCAGAAGTGAATGGGGATCTACATGTGTTTGTAAGTCTGGGCATATATAGCACTAAGCACAGCCATTCTTTTCTAACCACAACAAAACTTTTGAATGTTGGCTTCAGCAAATGCTTAGCAAAAAAGAAAAGAAAAAGGCACTTACTTATGTTATTTGGCAGCCTGAGTTGCAAGGAGAATAGCCTATGTTGTCTGTTATAAATATATGTAAAGATATTTTGGATATGAGCCCAGATATGAACATACAAATTGATAAAGGTTTGTAGGCTTGTGACACAAAGTCCCTGAAGGTTTTGTGGGAATGTCAAAGAACACTCAACAATTGGAAAATCTGCCTGCTGTGCTAAGACATTTTGTGCCTCTTTCTTTAAAAAAAATGTTATGGAGATAGCTTTGAATTGGAGAAGAGAGCTTTTAGCTTTGCATATCCCCCTCACCCATAATTCACAGCACAATCCTGTATTAAGAAGCAAGAGTTTAGGCTGAAGTATTACAACCTGTGCCAGTACATTTTCATAAAACATGTCATTACGCTGGTGATGTATGAGGATACTGTTGCTCATATCTTTATGGCTGGGATAGCTGCCATTGGCTGTTACTGTCTAGGGACACAGGGTGACATCGCTATGCTTAAATCCTTTGCACTGGAAAATGAGAGTTGAAACCTGTTCAGTGTTATATCAGGAGTAACAGTTATGACTGCATTAGGACTTGGTGCCACTCAGCCAGTTAGGGATCCTAGCACTTAGCTATTCCCAGTAACTGGCCAGCACATTATATGGCTAGTGCTCTCAGGTACTGGAAGGTAGGTGTCTATAGTTGGTGGAAGTTCTGATTCCACCCCTTCCCTTGCAGTGGAAATAGGGATGCCAGCCTCCAGGTGGGACCTGGGGATCTCCAGAATTACAGCTCATCTCCAGACTACAGAAATCAGTTCCCCTGGAGAAAATGGATGCTTTGGAGGGTGGACTTTAGGGCAATGTACCCCACTGAGGTCCTGTCCTCCCCAGGCTCCACCCACAAATCTCCAGGAGTTTCCCAACCTGAATCTGGCAACCCTACCACCCCTCGTCTTCTGTTGGTGGCCAGGAGGGACCTGGCAACCTTAAGTGGAAAGTCCCCATCTCCATTCCATTCCTAGAAAACTGAGAGGATTCTGTTTTTACATGAATCAGATGGCATGAGAAGGGCTTGCCCTCTGTCCTTACAAAGGACGTGTGGGCCCCAAGAGGTCCCTAGACTAGGGTTGCCAACCTCCAGCTGGTAGCTGGAGATCTCCTGCTATTACAACTAATCTCCAGGCGACAGAGATCAGTTCACCTGGAGAAAATGGCCACTTTGGCAATTGGATTCTATGGCATTGAAGTCCCTCCCCTCCCCAAACCCCACACTTCTCAGGCTTTGCCCCCAAAACCTCCTGCCGGTGGCCAAGAGGCAACCCTACCCTAGACCCTACTGTGAGAAACACTGATCTATATGAATACCCCAGAAACGTTTCATGGAAGCTGATTGATCTGCAACCAGACTGACAAAATCTTCCACTTTTCAGATTGTTTTACCCCAACAAGAAGTTTAGGGCATTGCACCTATTGCTCTCCTCCTTCCTTTTATCTTTATAACAACCCTGTGAGTGGGGTTAGCCTAAAAGACAGCTGACCGACTCAAGGTTGCCCAGTGAGCTACATGGCTGAGAAGTTATTTGAAGTCTGGTCTTCCCAGTCTTAGTCCAGTGCTCTAACTACTACACCACAGTCGATTCCACATCAAGGCCTAACTTTAGCTCTTCTTTCCACAACCCTTATAAACTCAGAACACCAGGACTAAAGTGTGGGTCCCCGGACAGACAGCATAGAAATGGCCTAAATAGTCCAAATTTTTCCCTGTGCTGTGGTTTCATTAATTTTCAGGGATGTTTTCCAAGAGTCAACTAATAAATGAGGCTAGTGCAGAAGAGATTCTCAGTCAAATGCTGGTCTAAAATAACCACACAAATATGATGTGGCCCCAGAGGCAGCATGAACACATGAAGCTGCCTTATACTGAATCAGACCCTTGGTCCATCAAAGTCAATATTGCCTACTCAGACCTGCAGTGGCTCTCCAGGGTCTCAGGCAGAGGTCTTTCACATCATTTACTTGCTTAGTCCCTTTAACTGGAGGTGCCGGGGATTGAACCTGGGACCTTCTGCATGCCAAGCAGATGCTCTACCACTGAGCCACAGCCCCTCCCCAGCATGAACATCATCTGTATCTATGAATGGTAGGTTACCTTACAGAATTACTTCTATTTGGAAAGGTTTAACCACGGATGGCAAAAAAGTCTAACTGCTTAACTTTAATGTATATGCATACCATATTCTTCTTAGGAGATCAGGCACCCCCTAGTGCAATTCCTATCTACCCCTCTGGACCACCCAGAGGCTATTGTGCTGGCTGTCAGTTCAGCACATGTTGGCCATCATATTAAGAGACTGGCCCCCTGCAGTTGTTGCCAATGGCAGCTGCCAAGCTGGGCGAGGAATCTCTCTTCACAATGGCCTCAGATTGCATAGCGAGTGCTAATACAGAGCACATCCAGCAGGCTGAGAAATTCACCACGGAAATGGCAAATGCAACCAGCGGCAGGGGAGGAGCTACGGCTCAGAGGCAGAGCGTCTGCTTGGCATGCAGAAGACCCCAAGTTCAATTCCTGGCATCTCCAGTTGAAAGGATTGCATAGCAGGTAATGTGAAAGACCTCTGTCTGAAAGCTGCCTGCCCACTGGAAAATATAATTCTGACCTTGTTGGACTCAGTAGAAGGCAGCTTCATTTGTCAAATCCAAACCAGCCCTGACCTATGGTATGATCCTATGATAACTATCTGGTCATTTTGAAACTGGACTGCTTTCAAAATGACCAGATATTTATCTCCAATGATGCTTGTCATTTCCACTCAAACAACTGTTTTGTTATTTAACATCAAGAACTAGTTATTATTACTGAGAATAGAATCAAGAGCAATCAATAAACCCAGAAGGCAATGGCATATAAAAACTGAACTTGAATCTACTTTATAAGATTCTGGATACATTCAGCTCACTTGTTAGACCAAGCTGGGGAAAATACGATATTTAAATCTTCAAATGCATCACTTTAGAGGCATTTTAATGTTCTTTAGAAGCATTCCCATAGCTGCCAAAGTCAGCTGGTTTGATATTATAATCCTGGATCCTGACCTAAATTTTACATCTGAATCAACTGAACAGGGAACAGAGTACAGAAAAGACTTATTCATTATTCTTGTCTGCCAAATCACAGTCTCCTGCAATCAGGATTGATTACAAACAGCCAATTAAGAAGCGTTTGGAACATGATCTGAACACTAATCCTGTCTTGTGTTCTTTCTTAAACTCAATTATCAGCCTTAAGATGGCTATTATACCTTAATTACTAGATTTACTTCTTGAACTCCTGTAGAAACTGATATATGTTTATGTGTGTGTGTACAATACATAATCCTGCATGTGTTTGTTCATATTATTATCTCTTACATACACACATAGGAGAGACCTAAAAATTAGGGAATATATTGTCTTTAGGGAACATTAGCAAAATTAAGGAATAGATTACCCCTATTTTTCATCAGTATTATGCAGGCTGACTCCCTGTAATCATCTGCAGGCGCTGGCTGACACAAGTTAAGAGTTTAAGCAAACACACCTCTCTTTTAAACATATGGAGGGAAAGGTTGTTTAAATTAAATCAACACCAAGATGCATAATCATAAGAGAGGAAGGACTCCAATTACTAAATATATCAGTTTGGAAAGAGACCCTGACCTTCGGCTCTGCCTTCTTACAACCAATCACACATCCATGTTCACACTAGACCTTGTGTGGTCTATATTATAAACATTCAAGGGTTTTGATTGAAAGGTTTCTTCTCCTACCATCAAACTTTTCCTCCAGCTCTGTTGATTACAGACAAATGCATTAATATAAACAAGTACTTTCCCCCCATTTTGTTAGGTACCATGCAAATCCCTTTTACTTCCCGTGTAGCTGTATTTATGCTGGCGCAGGAGCAGGGAGGTTATCGAATTCTGTGAACATACTGTTCACAGAACAGACCTGCCACCATCTGCCCTGCCCCTGGGCTTAACAAAACTTGGTGTAATTATTTACATATCTCAAAGCCACACATGCATTCATCTACGAATACTTATGTCCGCTGATTGAGCCTACATGGAAAGAAGATTTTTCTCCATGCAGGAACTCCCCAAATTTGCAAAAAAACTGAAAATTCTAAACATTTTCTGTGGGGAAGGGTTTAAATCCCTCCAAAATCAAAGCATTTGTCTGAGCATGCGCAGACAACACACATACCCCTTCCTCCTCCTGCTGTCATCAACATTGTTGGTGGAAGTGGTATGTGGAGGGCAGTTTGGAGCTGCCCCAGCAAAAGCTACAGCAGAGGAGGGGAAGCAGCGGCAGGTCGGGTCCATCGACAATGGAGGGTAATGGCCAGAAGCAGGAAGAAGCTGCGGTGGGGCCAGCAGCGTTGGTGTTAGTGGGGGAGTGGCTGCCAAAGAGAGCGATGGAGCAAAAGAGTGCAGCAAAAGAGAGCGATGGAGTGGGGGAGGCAGAAAAAAGAGAAAGAGTAACGGGGTGGGAGGCAGAAATAAAGAGCAAGAGAGGATGATGGGCAGAAAGATGGATGGGGTGGTGGGTCAGAAAGAAAGAGAGTGATGAGGTAGGGGGCAGAAAGAGAAAGAAAGTGAGGAGGTAGTGGTCAGAAAGAGAAGGAGTGACAGACATAGGGGAGAGACTCACAGTGAGAGAGGGGTGAGGAGAGAAAGGTCTAAAACTTTCTTCCCTGTTTATTCCATTTCACCCAGGATCAAATCTTCGCGAACGGACGGGACCTTATTTGCTGTTGGCTCAGCCCTGTCCCGACGCCAAACGAACCCAGTTTTTGTAATTCACGAGTCAAACTGTTATCCCTGGCTCGTCTCAGATAAACGTGGGCTGAGTCTTCCCGCGTCACAACGGCCCGCCCGAATCCAAACCCCTCCCCTCGCGACCTCTCCGCCTTTTTTTGAAATGACCAATCACCGGGGGCGTGGCTGACTTGCCAGGAAGTACGCGTCTCCCGCATTTTCTGTTTTCATGGACAGCTCAGCACACAGCTTCGCCCCGGATCATTCAAGGTAATGCGTACAGTTCCCCCCCCCCCACTCCAGCCCGGGTTCATTTTATCCTGGCTGGAACGAGGAAGAAAGTGGGCTAAGGGACCATGCGTTTTAGACCAAAGAGAGAGACATTGAGAGAACTGGGGGGGGGGGGGGAGAGGGAAGGAATCAAAGGTGGGGGGGATTGGATGCCCACTCCTGCAAGTTTCTTGCAGGTCTCCCCTTGTTAACATTCAAAGTGACACTTGTTTTTGTATCATTTGGGTATAAATTGTATAAAAATGATGTATAACGTACAACTGGTGTAAAAATAGCATAAAGATACCATAAAAGAAACAAACAGGGAACAGCGGCAAGGGTGAAACAAAAAGACTCCCACAATGACAACATACAAAAAAGGAAAGAACAAGGGCATATTCATGCATTCCTACTTAGCGGCCCTGTTTAAATCAATGAGACAAACTGGCTCAAATGCAAGCACGGCAATTTAAGTGGCTTGGGGATTCTTAAACTCATTATGATAGCACTACCAGTGCTATATTAAAATGCTCCTTGGCTCATTCATCTCAAATGGGTTGAAAGGAAATATCTGCTGAACAAATACACTTGTGGGTCAGGGTCTGGCTGTAATTTGACTAACACCTTTCCTTGCAAAGGCTCAATATGGACAACGCTACTCAGCAAAAAAGCCACTTAAATAGTTCGACAATGGAGGCCATTCACAGCAGTCAGAAGCTTGGATGAGCAACAAAAGAGCACTTATTAAAGCCAGTAATCAGGAGCACAGTATAATCCCCGACTTCTTTCAACCCTCTTTTGCTCTCAGAGGCCTATGAAAATTACTCTGAACTATCTTTAGAAACTCTTGTCTGCAAAAGGCAAGCTGAGTCCTATAAAACAAGAGCAAACACTTTTATGCACTTTTTAATAAGCCAGTAGAATCCTTTATTATCTAGACACCTATGAAAAAGCCTGCAGGAGAGGACATAAGAGGAAGACATAATCTAACATATATATTACACTGCATGCACATGGGTGTATATGCAAGCATGCTGGGCATAAAGCATGTCTAGGATATGAAAGAATCTAGATTATTTGAATAAGTCAATCATGAATCAATTTTTTTGAAGCCAAGCCTGTGTGTTTCTTTGCTGAAGTCACCAAAGTAATGAACTAGGCAGTAGTTCATTTCTGGAATGAGAGAACCCATGGCTTGTATGCTTAGAGATCACACCCATTTGCCTGGAAGCTCTTTCTTGGAAACCAGTGGGACATGTTTGTGTTATCCAGTAGTGATCCAGGTTAATGAATCACATACTTCATAAAACAGCCTCTTCTTGGAGCGAGCCTACACAGGTTGACAAATACTCATGTTATGACAGCCAGTGTGGAGTAGTGGTTAGGGTGATGGACTAGGATCTGGGAAACCCAGGTTCGAATCCCCACTCTGTCCTGGAAACTTGCTGGGTGACCTTGGGCCAGTCATACACTCTCTGCTGTGACCCTGGCAAGTATTTGGATGGGAGACCTCCAAGAAATACCAGGGTCGTGACGCAGAGACAGGCAATGGCAAACCACCTCTGAACGTCTCTTGCTTTGAAAACCATATGAGGCCGCCATAAGTCAGCTGTGACTTGATGGCAAAAAATAAATAAATGTTGATCTTGTCATTCTGGCATCTAGCATAGAGTTTCCATGACATTTTAACAACTTCTGGGATGCAGCTGTCATGGGCTTGAGAAATCCTTGTGCTGGGCTCTAGAAGTCATGATAGGAAGCGGTACATACTCAGGCTGGGGAGTAGGGTTGATGGAGTGATCATGAGCAGGTTGTTGTGACGTGTGTCATGGCCTTTCAGTGGTTTTTAAAAGGACTAGATAAAGTAACAGAAGACAGAGCTGCCACTTGCTATGATCCCCTGGACCTTGGTCCAACCTGAAAGTTGTATACAGAATGCAGGAATAATGGCCGCCTGTTGCCAGTGGATTGCACTGTATTTTGTTCACCTGTTGATAAAGTTGGCTCTGTAATCTGGAATAGTGTGAAGAAGGAGGTCCATGAGAGCCACACATGGGCTCTGTGCTAGAAGAAAGAGGAGGAGGAGGAGGAGGAGGAGGAGAAGGAGAAGAAGAAGAAGAGGAAGGAGGAGGAGGAGGAAAGTTGGTTTTTATATGCCAACTTTCTCCACCACTTACGGAAGAATCAAATCGGCTTACAATCACCTTCCCTTCCGCCGCTCCACCATGTTGGAGCAATTACAGAAAATGCCATTAAATGGGCTGATGCCATATATAATCTCCTAATATAAGGGTCTGCTCAGAGAAAATGATGGGAGGAACATAAATCATGCACAAGTATTAGTATTAGTAGTAGTAGTAGTAGTAGCAGTAGTAGTGGTAGTAGTAAAAGAAGAAGAGTTAGTTTTTATATGCCGACTTTCTCTGTCACTTAAGGGAGGATCACACTGGCTTACAATTACCTTCCCTTCCCCTCTCACAACAGACACCCTATGAGGTAGGTGGCGGTCACCCAGCTGGCTTCATGTGTAGGAGTGGGGAAACCCACCCAGTTCACCAGATTAGCCTCTGCTGCTCATGAGGAGGAGTGGGGAATCAAACCCGGTTCTCCTGATCAGAGTCCACCACCAGCACTACACTGTGCTGGCTCTCCTGATAGGTACTAGCCCGGCTGAGTTTTAAAACAACTGGGGTGGGGGCAGGGCAGCAGCAGGTGGGGCAGATTCCTCTTTCCCAGGCTGCAACCTGATAAAAAGGCAGGCCCAGCTGAGAGATGGACGGAAGGGTTGCAAGGAAAGTAGGGTGCCAAGGGAAGGCCAAAGGAAGACATACTTGCAGGCAGCTTGTTCAAGGGAGAAGCAAAGACAGCTCCCAAGGATAGGATTGGCCATGGGACTGGAGACCAAGAGAACCAGGCAGCAGAGAGCAAGGGCAGGCAGAACTGCTCCCTGGATGAGACGGGCCGGCAGACCGGCTCAGAACCTAGAGAAGGAACTGGAAACTCAGATTAAAGGGACAGCATTCTCTTTAGCTGTGTTTGTAAAGAAGAGTAGAAACTTCAGAGTTGAGCCAAAAGCTGAAACCGTGAGACACAATCCATCCTAACAGAGCAAAATACCACGAAACTCCAGTGGCACTAGGGTTGCCAAACTCCAGTGGTGGCTGGAGATCTCCTGGGATTACAACTGATCTCCAGGTGACAGTGATTAGTTCACCTGGGAAAAAAGGCCACTTTGAACATGGACTCTATGGCATTATACCTTGTTGAAGCCCCTCCCCTCCCCAAACCCCACCCTCCTCAGGCCCCACCCACCCCCAACGCGGAGCTGGCAACCCTAGCACCTGATGATGAAGGTGGGCAAAAAGGGAACACCATGGAACAGGTGCCCCCCGCTCCCCGAGGCGCCAACGAGCACAACAAAAAGTCAATCAAATATCGTGGCGAATCACGGATGTAGAAATTCATAAAACGTTCAGCCTACTGACAAAGTTCAGTAATAATTCTAGATAGAATGAGAACTACACACAGATATACCTCCTTTTAGAATTATTTTCTCAACCTCATTATTAATGCAATGTGCAATATCAGTAATTGTAAATACTGGGACAAACAGTCAAGGTAGTGGCCTCCGATGCTTGATAGAAAGATTATTTAAAAAAAACAAACTCAGGCACAAGTCAAAAGTTATTATATCAACCCTGTTACTATCATCAGCCAAACTTTAATCTCATCTAAACATAAAATCAGGTTTGTTTGACGGGGCCTATTTTTAAAAAATCAAGTTGACTGGCATTAATTACATTTTGTGTATGACATATAAATTGGAGTAGTGGGTGAATAAACGGCAAGGACAGGGCAGCGAGACAGCACGATCCAGACTGCCTGATGAGTTGGGTTCATTCCAACAACATGTTAAATACAGCAAAAAGCACAGCTGGGATAAAACGAGAGATGCCAGCACTGGAGACTGTAGAGATTTCCATGGTCTCTACCCTGTCCAGCCTCAAGAAGCAAGTTTGTCACACGTCAGGGACCCTGGTAGGACTTAGAAGGCTAAAGGCTTCAGATTGGTCTGATGCCCCCACCAGGGGCAAGGGATGCTCCACCCTCAGTTGCCACCCACCACCGTTGATCAGTGGGCTGGTGGGGGACTTAGCAGCAGCTGGGGGGGGGAAAGCCTAGTCTGGCATGGCAGCAATGTCGCTGGCAACGTGGCAACACCACTCCTGGTGCGCACCAGTAGAAGAAGAGTTGGTTTTTATATGCCGACTTTCTCTACCACTTAAGGAAGAATCAAACTGGCTTACAATCATGTTCCCTTCACCTCCCCACAACAAACACCCTGTGAGGTAGGTGGGGCTGACAGAGCTCTAAGAGAGTTGTGACTAGCCCAAGGTCACCCAGCTGGCTTCACGTGTAGGAGTAGGGAAACAAATCCAGTTCACCAGATTAAAGTCCACCATTCATGTGGGGAATCAAACCCAGTTCTCCAGATCAGACTCCACCGCTCCAAACCACTGCTCTTAACCACTATACCACACTGGCTCTCTGAAGGTAGCGACGGTTCCATCATAGCTGGCCTCCCTGTCCCATTTTGTTTCCATCTTGGTCCTGCTTTTCCACCTACTCACCTGGCCTGCCTGCCACTGCCACTAGTATTTTTATAGTCGTCATCTGGACTTCTGATTTTATGCTGGTTAAGCGGATTCTATTTCAAGTTTTTAATTGTGATTTATTATATTATGTACTGTGTCTGTTAAGTGCCATCAAGTCGCTTTCAACTCATGGCGACCCTATGGATCAGTGTCCTCCAAAACGTCCTATCCTTAACAGCCTTGCTCAGGTCTTGCAAACTGAGGGCTGTGGCTTCCTTTAAAGAGTCAATCCATCTCTTGTTGGGTCTGCCTCTTTCCCTGCTGCCTTCAACTTTCCCCAGCATGATTGTCTTTTCCAGTGACTCTTGTCTTCTCATAATGTGACCAAAGTATGGTAGCCTCAGTTTAGTCATTTTAGATTCTAGGGTCAGTTCGGGCATTATTTGATATATAACCCACTGATTTGTTTTTTTGGCGGTCCACGGTATCCATAACACTCTCCTGCAACACCACATTTAAAAGAAATCTACTTTCTTCCTATCAGCTTTCTTCACTACCCAGCTTTCACACCCATACACAGTAATAAGGAATACGATGGCATGAACAAACTTGATCTTGGTTGGTATTTTAAACTGAATGTATTGTTATTACTTATTTTGGTCACGTCATGAGACGACAAGAGTCACTGGAAAAGACAGTCATGCTAGGAAAAGTTGAGGGCAGCAGGAAAAGAGGAAGACCCAACAAGAGATGGATTGACTCAATAAAGGAAGCCACAGGCTTCAATTTGCAAGTTCTGAGCAAGGCTGTCAAAGACTGGACATTTTGGAAGACTTTCATTCATAGGGTCGCCATGAGTTGGAAGTGACTTGACGGCACTTAACACACACACACACATTGTTATTACTATTGATGTAAGCCGCCCTGGTCGGGAAAGGCCAGGGTAAAAGACAAACAAACAAACAAACAAACAAACAAACAAACGCTTAAGTTCTCACAGTTGCAGGAGAACCAAGGAGGAAATTTATATGGGGAAAGAATGGCATGCCTTTCTTCCTAACCCTGAAGGTTTAATTTCAAATCTCCAAAACACAATTTCTGGCTGTATATAAGCTCCTGTAGTCGCTTCACTAATCATCTGCCATGGTGGTACGGGAAGCAGGGACCACTTTGCCAGTCCCAAAGGCAGCAGTGGGTACGTCAAAAGACTTACCCACATCACTAGAGCTCAAACCTTAGATCCAGTTAATGAGCCAGAAAGTGCAATAATTAATGGAAGATGCGTGTCCTTTGTTTGCCCCTGTTTTTCTAGGTTTTTTTTTTGCAATAGTTTTTGCTAGCATGAGATATAAAACGGTCCTACAGGATTCCTTTTCAGCCTATGCCACTCTCTTGGGTGGGGGGAGGCCCAGGCACACGTAACAATGAATATGTGGAACACAGAGAATGGAAATGAATGCACTGTACCCTTCTGCATCTCCACATAGCAATTTGAATAGGAGAGCAGGGATTCAAAACTGGGTCTTTCTGACCACTACACTATTCTGTCTAAGGCCAGTTAGGGCTAGTTGACCGTTGGTTACAGCTAGGCGACTGCCTGACCCTTTCACATTCTGTGCTCCTAACCAACACTGCAGGTACTCTATACATCTACCGAACTCAAAAATGAAACCAGGTATTTGCTGAACCTGGGTTTGAACAGGAAAGAGAGAACCCACCATAGATTCGACGGTCGTGGTGAGGATGCAAAATATTATAGCCTTTTCATCATATAACGAATTTTGCATGGAACCCCCTCAACCTACATGATCAACGTACCACTTTGACCAAGTGAATTGATTTTGAAGTGATGCATTGACCACTTCAATCCAAAAAGACCATATAGTGCCATGATCTTGTGTGCTTTATGACCTCTGGATATTTTTACTTAAGGTTTACATGACATTGCTTTAAAAGGCTTCATTTTTGGCTGCCCCAGGGCTGACTCCACCATCTATGCATGCACTCCTTGCTTGATCAACCGTAGACTTTGTGTCTACTGGTTTAAAGCAGAACTACGTTATATAGCTTTCTGCACTCTGGTAGAGATACTAAGTGGCTTCCTTTTACCAGTTATAACATCTGCTTTTGATTTTTAAGCCATTGACTTCTATGTAAACAAACATATTTTGTAATAGCTCTTTTTACTAAAGAACAGTAATTGAGAGCAATCCCTGTATAACTCTAATCTCAGATGTGTAGCTAATCCCTATTAAAACCAATTTAAAGAGCAATTAACTATCAAGCCCTTCCTTCCACACTTTCAATGTTTCCGAATCTGGCTGAACTTTTTGTTTGAACTGATCTGACAACAGAACACACACACTCAGAAATTGTCAAACAAGAACGGTATTGCTCTCCACATATCTAAATTATGGCCGGTAAAACAAGTTCATTAAAAGCAGGGTTGGGATACTGTATCTGCGCAACTCCTGTAAAATAATACAGTTGACTCTGGTAACAGAGTCAATAATTTGTCAGGAGGGAAACCACTATTTGGCTTTTTTTTAGCCATCCAGTCCACCTTTCCAAAACCCTTGCCTTCTGAAACTTCACATTCATTTTCTTAATGTTTTTAACCTAGTGTCTGTGAAATTTTTATTGCTCCCCTGCTAAAGACATCTGATCTGAATGTAACCACACACCTCTTTGCTCAGCGGCAGTTGTCACAAACCATTATAAATTATCATGCTGATACTTTGCATTGCTGGGAAACCGGAAGAGTTCCATAAATTCAAAGCACTGAGAATCAGTGACATTCTTGTTTATTAACCAGATATAAAGTTTTACAAGATTCAAGATAGCTACATTTACACAGTAGGACATTAGAGTAAACAAATGCATGCAGGCCTATGCCCAAGAAACTTTTACAAGCAACAGACATGGAAAAAAAAAGTCTGGTTTCATCTTTTCCTCCATTCATTTTTAACTATATTGTGCTTCTTCGTGAACACAAACTATTAATAATAAATGCATTTTTAATAACACACAATAATCCCTAGGCACATCACATGCTCCCTGCACGGGCGGATCCCAAATTCTGGACTCATTCCACATAAAGCAGCCATGCAATTCCCGCTGTTTTTCAAGGCAGCACAGAACATTACTGTGGGGAATACACCCTTACATTATATTGGAATTTATTAAAAAAGAATCTTGATTATAATGTGAGACTTATAATTCTTAGACAGTATTAAAGAATGTGTTATGTTGAAAGCACTTCTTGGGTTGTTCTGTCCTTAGTTTCTTTTTTTAAAATGGCATGTTTAATTAATGACAGTATTAACTTTACTTACAAATGATGAAACATGACCCTTCACTCACCCATGATCACTCATTCATATAAACTTCCAGCATGAGATTTACACAACACAGTATATCACAAGCTTATTACGCTACCCTCCCAAGAAACAGCCAATAGCCAAGGAACAACTGGATTTCTTAATGCATTTATGATCTTTGCAATGTCAAATCAAGCAACACATTAAACAAGGATCTAGATCTGTTTAGTGTACATGTATGGCACAAACCTGGTCCCCCCCCACCATGCCCATTATCATGAAGCTGAGATAATTTTGGTAGCCTAGAAGGACTGAAGTGCTCTATTTAATATCAGTATCTGTAAGCAGAAAGTGAACCTTCTTTTGTTAGCACAAAAGAGCCTCCATTCAAAATTTTAATGCTTTGCTCCACAGCTCTTAGGGCAGAACTACATGCTATCGGGCAAACACTGATCCCTAGCTCCACACGGGATTTGTAATGGATAAAGTGTCCCGTCCCCCACACAATTCTTCCCTAAGTAGTACTACCACTGTATTCTGCATTGGTCAGACCTCACTTGGAATACTGTGTCCAGTTTTGGGCTCCACAATTTAAGAAGGATGTTGACAAGCTGAAGCATGTCCAGAGGAGGGCGACCAGAATGATCAGAGGTCTGGAATCCATGCCCTATGAGGAGAGACTTAGGGAGTTGGGTTTGTTTAGTTTGGAGAAGAGAAGGTTGAGGGGAGACATGATAGCCATGTTTAAATATCTGAAGGGATGTCATGTCGATGAGGGAACTAGCTTGTTCTCTGTTGCTCCAGAGACTAGGACACGGAGTAATGGATTTAAACTAATAGAAAAGCGATTCCACCTAAACATTAGGAAGAACTTTCTGACGGTGAGGGCTGTTCGACGGTGGAATGTGCTGCCTTGGAGGGTGGTGGAGTCCCCGTCTTAGGAGGTCTTTAAGCAGAGGCTAGATGGCCATCTGTCGGGAGTGCTTTGATTGTGGGATCCTGCATGGCGGGGGGAGAGTTGGGGTCACTGGGGATGTGGGGGGAGGTAGTTGTTAATTTCCTGCATTGTGCAGGAGGTTGGACTAGATGACCCTGATGGTACCTTCCAACTCTATGATACTACAATTCTATGATTCCCTACCCCATTTGCTGAGATAAGGTATAGGCCTGCCCTCATAAGAACTGTTGTGATCCACATGCTTGAAAGCTGGCTTTGAGTCAGAAGATGGGGAAATGTCCTCACAAGTAAAAGCCACAACTGTGAAGTGATATACAGACAGAGGCTGTTGCTTAGGAGTTTGGGGCAAACCGCTGCCTGTTGGTTTCTCAGTTCCCCAATTATATAATATATCTGACCACAGTCTCCACCCAAATCATGAGCATTTTTTGAGCCCTTCCTGTTAGCAGTTGTTACAGAGGTTGCAAGGTGGGAGGGAGTGGACGGCCTGCTCCCCTCCACACCCAAGCAAATACTTTGTTTGCCTCTGTGTTAGGGTTGCCAGGCCCCTCTTCTCAACCGGCGGGAGATTTTGGGGATGGAGCCTGAAGAGGGCAGGATTTGGGGAGGGGAGGGACTTCAATGCCATAGAGTTCAATTGCCAAAGTGGCCATTTTTCTCCAGGTGATCTGATCTCTGTCGGCTGGAGATCAGTTGAATTAGCAGGAAATCTGCTACTACCTGGCAGTTGTAACCCTACTCTGTGTCCACCTCTACTTAGAGGGGGCAGACAGAGGGGAAATGCTGCTACCTCTACTGCTAGCCCACCTGACCAGAAGAGTTCCAGGCAGAATAGCGTCACTTGTTCAGCACGTCTTCCAGCTGCTTCCGACTTTAACAGGAACCCAGTAGGTGTTGCCATCACTTGCCCCTTGCTTCTTCTTGGAATAGGGTTGCCAGCCTTCAGGTACTAGCTGGAGATCTCCTGCTATTACAACTGATATCCAGCCGATAAGAGATCAGTTCACCTGGAGGAAATGGTCGCTTTGGCAATTGGACTCTTTGGCACTGAAGTCCCTCCCCTCCTCAAACCCTGCCCTCCTCAAGCTCCGCCCAAAAAACTCCCACTGGTGACGAAGAGGGACCTGGCAACCCCGGGGGGTTACCACACTTTGTATTCCCAGTGATGTATTAAGAGTTTGAAAATGTTATAAAAAACCTTTAAAAGATGGATTTTGGAAACCACAGCGTATAAATAGTTGGAAGACGTCTTCATAGCTAAAGGGGCCAAACAAAGTGCGAACAGTATTTTTTATAACGTTTTCAAACTCTTAATACATTGCTGGGAATACAAGTGGGGTAACCCCCTCCCCCATCTTAGAAACAGGTAATAGAAGAATCATGTGCATGAAAAGAGGGGACTGTAGTCACTGTGAGACCAGCATAATAACATGGGCAGGGTGCTGGATTAAGATCTGGAGATTCCAGTTCAAATTCTCTCTGCCATGGAAGCTTGCTGGGAGATTCTGGCCAGTCACTCTCAGCCTAATCTATCTCAAAGGGGGTTAGGAAGGGATGCGACACTGGAAACATCACCACGTCACTTCCAGGTACAACCCAGAAGTGACCGTGGGTAGCTCTAGGAATTGCTAGTAATTTCTAGCAATTCCTAGAGGTACCCATTGTTGCTTCTGGGTTGTGCCTGGAAATGATGTACCAGCACAGAGGACCGTAGTATTTACATTTTTTAATCTCCTGCTGCTATAGATGGAGGCCTGGTAACCCTAGCAGGAGGGGAGAAGAATGTTGTAAACCACTTTGGGGTCCCACTGAAGAAAAAAAGCAGGTTATATATGTTCATATTTGTGAGTCCCCAGTTGATAATGATAATAGTATTCTCATGTCCACATAATTAGGGCTACAACATGAGGCAGTTCAGAGCAGAGACAATTCAGTCCCACCAACAGAATATGAATCTCTATTAATATATTTGTATTTTATCAGATTTTAATCCACTGGAATATGAATTTATTGCACCTTATTTTGCCTGCCGGTCACATTAAACATGTTTTTTTGTTTACAGGACTTGTGAGCATTTTAACTAAAACAGAACATAGTTGGATTGCAGTGATACATACAGTACATATGCAGCTGTGATCATAAAATGAATATACGGTATTATGAAACCAAAGATTGCTTAATGCTAAAAATCCCATGACAGATCAGTTTGTGCATTCATTTATCTTGTCACCAGATATCCAGTGAAAACCGTTTGAATTTCTTAAGAGGGAAGGAACTTTGAGACCTTGCAGAGTTTTGAAATCACCTTATGAAGAAACCACTTCTTCTGCAAGTATGTTCCTAAGCATTTGGCACAAGTTCCCTCCCTCGGATTTAATGGTCATGGTATAAAAGTCAAAGGACCTGAATTTAAAAGAAGGCACAAAAACAACACAGGAAGCATTTAAGTCATTCAACGAAAGGCCAATTTAAACCATTCTGCCTATCTAGATTCTGCCCATAAAATTACCCCATCCTTGCTTGACAACAAAACTGCCCAATTAGAAGGGAAAAGAGACATTAATTAGGTGGGTTTCAAAGACTTGAACTGAAGGGAGCAAAGTTTCTCTGAAGACAGGAAGAAAAACAATTTGCTTGCACCCAAGGGCAAAATACACCTAGGACCAGCCAGGGAGGGGTTTTTTGGTTTCTCAGAGCTACATATTATGCTGTATTTATAAGCGTATTGATATATTAGTATACAGCAGAGTCTGAATAAGTATTTTGTGAGCACTAGAAGACACTAGGGTTGCCAACCTCCAGGTGGGGCCTGGAGTTCTGGACTACACAGAGATTATTTCTGCTGGAGAAAAGGGCAGCCTCAAAGGGTGGACACCCTGCTGAGGTCCCTTCCCTCTCCAAACCCCGACCTCCCCAGGCTCCACCCCCAAATTGCCAGGAATTTCCCAACCCACAGTTGGCAAACTATCCTCACTTTACCTTGAAGCTCGCTGGTGACTTTGGATCTGTCACTATCACTCAGCCTAAATTACCCTTACATAGCAGTTATGAGGATAAAATGGAGGAGGACCACGTGAGCTCTCTGAAGGAGAGACAGGAGAAAACAAAACGTAAACAGATATTCAAAGACTGTGCAAATGCACTTTCAAGAAGTAGCTCTTGGCAGGTCATAGTGACCATTGAACACAGGGTAAGAGGCCAAACTGTGGTCCAAGCAAGTTGAGAACGATGGGGTTCTTCTAAAAAAAACCCTCAAAGGCATTTGCCATGAGGATAACTTTTGTTTTCCACACTATTGCTTGTTCATGCTCTGAAGGTTTACTTAAAACATAGTCTTTTGATGGAGCCAATGTGGTTAAAGGATATAAACGGTTGATATAAACCCAGAGGCTCTCTGGGTCAAAATCCCTAATCAGACAATCACAGTGTAATCTTAAACAGAGTTACGGTGTACCCTTCTAAGTCCAATGAAGTCAATAGGCTGTACCTCTAATTTAGGACTGCACAAAAAATCACGGTCTTATATTCTTATCTATAAGTGGAATCATTACTAGTCTACATCTCAAGGTTGTTAGGAGAGCTATTACATTTCAATCCAAATGTTCACATTGGAGCCGTTTCAGTCCTCTCATTTTATTATTACAATTCAATTTTCACACCAGGAGTTGCATGTTTAAAGGCACTTCCACATGAAAGTCCTATGGTTCACAATAGAACTTCTTGCTCCATTAAGAAGGCATGTAATGAGTTTTTTGTGGGTTTACGTTCACATAACCAACTCTGACATGCACTGTGACAGTGCTGTATGACATCAGCCAGTAAACATTTCAATCAGAATTAAGGAGTATAAGGGAGCAATCTTAAACAGGTCTACTCAGAAGTAGACCCCATATTATTCAATGGGTTTATTCCCAGGAAACTGTTCTAGGATTGCTGAAGGAGGAGGAGGAGGAAGAAGAAGAGGAAGAAAAAGAAGAGTTGGGGTTTTTTCCCCTACCTTTAAGGAGTCTCAAACTGGCTTACAATCACCTTCCCTTCCTCTCCCCATAACAGATATCTTGGTGGGGCTAAGAGAGTTCTGAGAGGACAGTGACTAGCCCAAGCTAGCCTAGCAGGCTTCATTTGTAGGAGTGGGCAATCGAACCCGGTTCACCAGATTAGAATCTGCCGCTCACGTGGAGGAGCGGCGAATCAAACCCGGTTCTCCAGATTAGAGTCCACCACTCCTAACCACTGCACCACACTGGCTTTCTGATGTGCGTTCATCTACATAATACTAAAATAGTATTTATCTAAAATAGTATATTGATTGTCCTTCAGGCAGATGCTGAAGGCAGAAAAACTGGGCTCTCCACAGACAAGACAGGGGCCTCTGCTTACTCAGGCATGCAGCAAAATATGCCTTGTACGTTAACCAAACAAACAAACTTAAAAAGAGGTGTGATAATAACTGAATATGCTCCAAAAAGGATAGAATGTTAACTGTTGAGGGTCAGTTAAAGGAAAGGAGGGAGGGTGGAGACAATCTTGAAGGGGAGATTTCTAAATTGTTCCCCACCCCTGAGTCCTCATGGGCTGCCAGGGTATAAATATTTATCACGCCTCCTTATGATGCTCTTAAAATCCATGATAAAGTCACATGGATGTACACCCTCTGCCATCATATACAAATGAATAGATTGCCCATTGCAAATAACAAAGAACTCCAGGTTTGTTTGTTTTTCACTATCATGACTTGTATCAAATCACCCTTACCTTTTGTAATCATTTAAAAGTTGTTTTCTTTAGCCAGACTTTTCCAGTCTTAATTTAGAAAACTAACTTTTCCCCATGATTCCACAGAAATGCCTTTTCGACTAGCATAATAAACTCACACCCTCATTGTGCTCTTAAAAAAAAGAAATCCCATATAAAGTTACATGAATGTGTAGCTGCTCCCATCCAATAAAAAGCAACCAGCAGCTTGTTTGCTTGGGTGTTTTTCTTTTAAGTATCATGGCTTGCCTCAACCGCTCTTACTGCTATGGAGATCGAAGAGGAGCCCGCAGTTAAAAATGCAGAAGCCAAGGCTTATTTCTCCCCTGCTTCTCTTACCCATAGTATTCCCACCCCATTCCACATCATTAAATGATTTCCAAACACTGTAAGAGGAACGTTTCACCGGAAATAACTGCTAATGGAGCCATGTTTCTGACAAAAAGAGACAGCGGGATTACAAGATTATATCTAAAACAATCTTACAGAGTGCCTGACACTCAGTAAGCACTTGCTTTAATATCTTTACCACAAACATATGATCCGCTCTGGATCCAAACCTCTGAGGGATTCGTTTTACACACCACGTTCTGCACTCCTCAGCTGTTTCTCCCCCCCACTCTCCGCCACAGCACCGTGGAGATTGTCGTCCGCTAGATGGTGCTATGGTCCCCTTAACAGACGGTCTCACTTACTTGCATTCTCTGTCCTCCAAATCAAAGTGAGGGTTGAAGTTGATCATAATCCTCTGGTACGGATGAGGAGCTTGAATCAGCCATTCACACTTTTGGCTCGGGTGATACGTATTAGGGTAGCCAGGAGAAGTGAGGTACCCAGGCTCGACAATTTTTATAGTTTCACCGCATTTGTCTGCAAGGAAAGCAAAGCACACAGTTCCCGGTTCAAGTTCACAATCTCCAAGCCACCAAACAGCTTAAAGGTTTTTCAGCCGACGTTTCCTCTCTGGCTGGCTGTTTCCCACGCCTGATTTTAACAACTGTCTTTCAGAGTCTATAATTTACAAAGAATTCGTTACAACGTCTCTGAAGTAGATCGGACATACAGTCCTCAGCTCCATGCAGCCATTAACCTTACATAATGTGAATTTCAAAACAGAATGCTTGGGCCAAACTTTTTCCCCTTATCTAAAGCAAAGCTTTTATTACTTCAAAGCACCCTTGGGTTGCAGTTAACCTCTTGTTCAAGGCTGAATGATTCTAGGAGACTTTTTTACATACAGAGAGTGACTAAAAAAGCAATGCCCTTTGACCCCTATCCTTAATTTTTGGATGATAACCCGCTCATGTCCTTCGAGAGAGGAGCTTGTTTACACCAACCCGCCTTTCTTCTTCTTCTTCTAACAGGTCATAAATCTAAGCAGTTGGAAATTATCTGTGCTCTTCAGCAACAGACAACCAGAGAACAAAGTCTATCTGTCACCAAGGAAGCGATTCAGTTGACTCCTTGAGGTAATCACACATACACACACAAAAACTGCAGAAAGTCCCTATCAGAGTAATGAAACAAACAGCGTAACACTACCACAGTTCCTTTGTGATTGCAAAACTTAAGTAACTTAGTTGTCCGCTAATAGTCATATTAGCCCTGTTAGTGTGAATTATTAAGGTTCACTGAAAGACAAAAAAGAACTAAAATAAACCAAACTCCACTGTCACTTGTATCATGGTTCTGTGGTAGGTCGGCATTGATCACTTTTAATTATTATGGACTTCTTCCTCGCTATACGCTACTTTTCAGCCTGTGAAACTTTACTGAGACATCAGATAAGCAGGCATGCGCTAATAAACACATGGAAATATATCACATTTTCCAAGTAATGGCATATACAACTTGGTATTCGGTATCTAATAGAATTCTCGTGAAAGTAAAATGACATTCCTGTTTCTGACATGTGTTTATAAATGTGCAGGATTTTATTATAGGAAAACCAAGCCAAAGAGAAATGAAAGACGAAGCGCACATCAAAAATGCACAAACTACAGACATCACTGAAAACATTTGCCATGAATTAGAGGAGACAGGGTTAGTGTGTACAAATTTGTGCGTGGGTTTCTTGTGTGTGTGCTTTTTTAATGAATGATTATTTCTAGGACGGTTGTACAGCCAGTTACTTATTCCTTCCTTGACGTTTTCTCGTAGAACAAAAGATGCCGCAACTAAGAGTTCCAAATCAAGAGCCACTGATACTCATTTGCAAGCCTCCTGTGTGTATGGACTGGGAGGGAACCGCGCATGAGTTGCCATGCATGGCAGACTTGGAAAAAGAAACGACCCCGCCTCATTAAGTCCACTCTAGCTCTATGCAAACAACATGGCAGAATCTGGCAGCTGTTAAGTGAGTGAAATAAACCAGCGCTGTCGCTAGTCACTTGACAAGAGTCACTTCGGGAGACACTGAGGTAGGGCTCGGCCCTGATGGGGCTACTTTAATCGGTAACTCCTGGGAAAGTGATAGTGTAATGAGATAATGTGGGGGAGCCGCTAGACTCCCTGGCTCTGTGAAATCTCTCTTGCACTTGATTAAGAGGAGAAGTTTGTAATGATTTTGGGACCATTAGCCCTAAACAAGGTTAATGAATTAATTCGGCAGACACTAGTTGTGGGCAGAGGTGGACCTTGAGTAAGTGGGGCTGCTGAGTTACAGAAGAGGTTAATGGCCACAAGGGCTCTTGCTTTATGTCCACCACTACTCAGACTTCCTGGCAGCTCTTCCTGTGCCTGCTCATTCAGCACTTAAGAGGATGATACTAGTCGTGCGGGACAAGTTAAGTGCGGTATTAGCTTTAAAACAAGTGGAGCATTTGGTAAATGACCATACTCTTAGAGATACCAGTCACAATATCCGCACGCCTCTGTCTACTTGGTCCCTTTATGCCTTTGGCTCAGCCCTCCTCCTTCTAGCGTCTCCATTAATCTGATGCTGCCCACCAATCAGTGCACAAACACAGCCAGGACCCTTTTCTCTTCGCAAAGAAAGATTTCAGGTTACACAACAAACAGAGCAATCCTAAACAGGCCCCCTTGGAAGTGAGTTCCATTTTATCCATTAGAGCTTACTCTCAGGAAAGTGTTCTCGGGATTGGAGACATCCTCTCTCCCCCCCCCCTAAAAAAGGATTAGGCCAAACTGGATCTCAGGCAAGATTCACGTGCAAATATTCCCCCCGGAGGGTTTCATGCTGGTTATGATCACTGAAGGAGGAGAGGAAGAACGTCTTTCTTGCTAAATTAGCCAACTTCCTCAAAAATATATTGGAAAAAGATCCATTCCCATCATAAAGCATGATTTAAATCTCTCCCTGTAAAAGACACTCCACTTGTGGTCTTATTAAAACAATATACCATTCTAAGTGGGGGATGCTCTGTTCTTTTAATTGCTCTGATTGAAAACCTAGGCAGGGTAAAAGTAAATATCTGGTAATTGGCTAATAATAATTGCTCAGGCTTTGCTCTGGGAAGGAAAACCCAGATGAACTCTTTAAAAAGTGTGCTAGTTAAATGTCAGACGCTCCTACATTTAGAACATTTCCAGAGCTGCATAATTCAGTGAGATATTCCGGGAGCCGCGACATTGCTGAAGGAAGGAAGTCCTTATTGCTTTGAAGCCGCTTCCCCAACGTCGCCTCCGAGCCAGATACCAAGTCTGGCTATCAGGATGTCTTTCTTACAACCACAGCTATGAATGGCACACCTGAGACGGATACAGCACAAGCCACTCGGACCCGTTCCCTTTTATTCAGATAGGAGAAAGATTCGGAAAAGGTACCTGCTGGAACACAGGAGATGCAAAGCAGCTTCCCCCTCCCTCCCTAAACCCTTGTCTTTGAAGTACTCATTATCTTTCAGGTTCTAAAGTGGAATCTTGTGTAATTGCCACGGGGAGGGAAACATTAAACTAGTTGGCTCCCCCAGATCTTGCGAGAGCTGCCAGTCCCGTATTAGAAAGTCTTACGCTGCTATCTGGAAAGCAACGCTGACCGACAATTGTGGATGACTGGGTGTAACCCTGAGTGGCTATCGGGCGTTTTAATTAAAGCTGTCCACGGTCTGATCTCTGAGCAGCGCGACCCAGCCCGTCTCAGGGCCGGCCTGC
Source organism: Euleptes europaea (assembly GCF_029931775.1). Classification (NCBI taxonomy): domain Eukaryota; kingdom Metazoa; phylum Chordata; class Lepidosauria; order Squamata; family Sphaerodactylidae; genus Euleptes; species Euleptes europaea. The sequence continues at coordinate 62,645,849 of NC_079322.1, forward strand.
GCTACATCCGAGGCTCAGGTGAAACCCACTCTACCTGCAGCTACCTGGATGTGCCTGGACGCGCTCGGCAGAGGCTCTGTGTCACTTACCGCTCCTCAGCGTCCTGCCAAGGGTGACCATGAGGGCGGCACAGTGCAGGAGGAGTCCCCAGTCCATGTTCCCGTCCGGGCGCGGAAGGACCGAAGGCAGGAAAACAAAAGACCCTCCGGCAGGCAACTCCGCTTAGCCCTTAAATCCTCCGGCAGGGCAGGCGAAGCTCCGAAACCGACTCAGCGGTGGTGGCAAGCAGCAGCCAAGAGTCCCGCAGGTAGCCGTGCGGCCGGCAGGGACCAAGCGCTCCTTTTGTGCAGTGCCTCCTTCTCAAGTCTCCTGCATCCTGTCATTCAGCTGCGGTTTCCTCTGCCTTTTCCCACACTTGATGGGTTTCCCAAGGCCCTGGCCATTTCCAAAGAGGCTGAAAGCAGAAACAGAACCGGAGGAAAAACTAACAAGGAAGCCAGAAGAGGGTGGTTGTTTTTTTTTTTTTTGGGGGGGGGGATCCTTTCCGGCTTTCTTCCGCGCCGCTCCAAGAAGTCTCCAAGGGAAGGGCTCAGCAGGGGAGAAGCGGGCGTCTGTTGCCCGGAGGGCGAAGCCAAGATGGGGAAGGGGGAGAGTTTGCCCCCAACTTCATCCCTCCCCTCCTGCCCTCTTTAACCCCTGGAGGGGGAAGACAGGCGTCTGTCTCCAATGCGAGCCTCTCTTTTTTTGGGGGGGGGGAAGGGGCGAGCGAGGGGACGATCTGGAGCAGGAGGGAGATGGGGGGCGTCTTGGCGCTGGGCGGCGAGCCACTGCCCCGGCCGGCGCGCCTCCCCGGCTGTCCGTCCCGGCTGGCGGCGGCGCAACAGCCCGAGCGGCTCCTTCCAGCAGCCTGAGGACCAGGAGCGCAACTCGGCGGCAATAAGAGCGGAGCCGCCGCCGCCGCCCCGAGTCCCCACCCCCCTCCCCGCCCTCTCCCCCCACCCTCGACACACACACACACACACACACACACACACACACACACACACACACACCCGGCCAGGAAGGATCAACAAACAAACACGGCGAGCCGGAGAGCCCTGAGATTCCCCCGGGGGTGGGGAGCGGGTGGGTGGAGCCGGGGGTGGGGGGTGGGAAGGGGGAAGAGGAGGAGGAGGGCTGCGAGGAGAGGAGCCTCCTCTGCTTCGCCGATCCGGAGATGCGCTGGGGCTGGCCGGGGGGGGGGGGGCGTCTCCGCGCCGCCAGGTGAAGCCGAGCGGACCTGGCGGGGGGCTCCCCGCGCTCCCCCTCCCCGAAACCCGCCGGGCTGGCGGACCACCCTCACACGAAGCTGCCTTCTGCTGAATCCGACCATCAAGGTCCATCAAAGCCAGTCTTGTCTGCTCAGACCGGCAGCGGCTCTCCAGGGTCTCAGGCGGAGGTCTTTCGCATCCCTACTTGCCTAGCCCCTTGAACCGGAGAGGCCGGGGATTGAACCTGCGACCTTCTGCGTGCCCAGCAGATGCTCCGCCACTGAGCCACAGTCAAGAGAAATGGAGGAGCCAAGAGAAACGGAGGGGGAAGGGTTAATTAGTGGGGTCAGGGAGATAGAAGCGTGAACCCATGAAGCTGCTGCCTTCTACTGAAGGTCCCTCAAAGTCGGTATTGCCTGCTCAGACCGGCAGCGGCTCTCCAGGGTCTCCGGCAGGGGGTCTTTCGCATCACGTACTTTCCGGGTGCCTCGAACTGGCGAGGCCGGGGGGTTGAACCCCCGGGACCTTCTGCGTGCCGAGCAGGGGCTCCGCCACCGAGCCACGGCCGCCCCCTCGCGTCCCACCCACTTCGCCCACCCAGCCCCGTCCTGCCGGCGGCTCAAGATTGCGGGGCAGGGAGGCGCCTCGGGGAGCGCTTGGCTTCGGGTCGCCCGCCCGCCCCTCCTCGGAGCCACGCCGCTCCCCCGGGGCAGGGGGGTTTCGAGCCGCTCCGTCCCCGAGAGAGGCCGGGGACCGTCCCCGGCTGGGACCGTCCTCGACCAACCCGCCTCTGGGCGCCGGCGTGGTTGGCACTGCGCCTCGGCTCCCTTTCGGGCGTCTTCCCCTTCCCTCGAGGCGCCGCCGGCGACAGAGGCACCCTCCGTTATTGCCCACTGTTGCGCGTTCAGCCTCCGCGCTCTCACGTGCTCGGCCAAACTGTGGAACTCCCTGCCCCGGGGTGTGGCGGTGGCTGCCAACTTGGAAGGCTTTAAGAGGGGGGTGGGCATGTTCGTGGAGGAGAGGGCTCTCCACGGCTGCTAGTCACAGTGGCTACTAGTCATGAAACTTACCTGTTCTCTCCAGGATCAGGGGAGCACGCCTGTTATATTAGTAGGGTTACCAGGTCCCTCTTTGCCAACAGCGGGAGGATTTTGGGGCGGAGCCTGAGGAGGGTGGGGTTTGGGGAAGGAGTTCAACGCCGTAGAGTCCAATGGCCAAAGCGGCCATTTTCTCCAGGGGAGCCGATCTCTATCGGCTGGAGATCAGTTGTACCAGCAGATCTCCAGCTGTCCCCTGGAGGTTGGCAACCCTATATATTAGGTGCCGTGGAACACAGGCAGGATGCTGCCGCTGCAGTCGTCTTGTTGGGGGGCTTCCCAGAGGCACCTGGTTGGCCACTGTGTGAACAGTGTGAACTGTGTGAACAGACCAGCTGGATTTCATGGACCTTGGTCTGATCCAGCAGGGCTTTTTCTTAAGATCGCATGTTCTCTCCAGGATCAGAGGAGCATGCCTATTATCTTAGGTCCGTGTTGGCGAACCTATGGCACGGGTGCCACTTCCGGCACGCGTAGCCCTTTCTGCCGGCACGCACGGTTCCTCCAAGCCACTGGCCTTTCCGGCCCTGCCCCACCCCGGATGGGGGAGGCTGTAGCCCAGGGGTGGGGAACCTCCGACATCATTGGCGGTGGCCCCCGGACTCTCCCACAGAAGCTGCCGCCATTGCCGCCGCTGGAGCGTGCGCAGCCAGCCAGGCGGGTGGGAGAGCTGGGAACAGAAGCTGAGCGCTCACACTCGGCATGGCCGGCAGCTTCTCCGGCGCCCTCTGGGCCTGTGCGAGCGGAGGGGCATGGCTGGTCGGTGGGTGTGAAGGAGGCGCCCTCTGCCCCACCCTGCTCGCCTCTCACAAGCCTGCCGCCACGCCCCACCGAGTTGCAAATCCAAGGCAAAACCTCCCATGCATAAATGGCCTCTTTCTTTTTCTGTCTCCCTCTGTCCTTTTCTTTCTCTCCCTTGCTCCATTTCTTTCTCCCTTTCTCTCTCTTTTTCTTTCTTTCTTTCCCTCCCTTCCTTCCCTTTCCCCCTCCCTCCCTTCCCTTCCCTTCTTTCCTTCCTTCTTTCCCTCCAGCGGCTTCTCCGGCACCCTCTGGGTCTGTGCGGGCGGAGGGGCGTGCAGTCCTGTTCCACCTTTGAAGTTCCCACAAGCCATCCTCCAAACACCTTTCCATTTGTCTTGATATGTAGAGAGAAAACACTAAGGAACTAGTTGCCAATCTCCAGGTACTAGCTGGAGATCTGCTATTACAGGTGATCTCCAACCAATAGAGATCAGTTCCCCTGGAAAAAATTGCCACTTTGGCAATTGGACTCTATGGCACTGAAGTCCTTCCCCAAACCCCGCCCTCCTCAGGCGCCACCCCAAAAACCTCCCACTCATGGTGAAGAGGAACTTGGCAACCCTAGCCTCTCCCTCTGGGCCCCCTCTGGGGGTGGTATTCAGGTTACATTGCCGCATTGGCACTCGGCGATAAATAAGTGGGTTTTTGGTTGCAGTTTGGGCACTCGGTCTCTAAAAGGTTCGCCATCACTGTCTTAGGTGCTGTGGAGCACAGGCAGGATGGTGCTGCTGCAGCCGTCTTGTTTGGGGGCTTCCCGGAGGCACCTGGCTGGCCACTGTGGGAACAGACCGCTGCATTTCACGGACCCCGGTCTGATCCAGCACGGCCTTTCTGATTAGGGTTGCCAACCTCCAGGGACTAGCCGGAGATCTCCCGCTATTACATCCCATCTCCGGTGCGTGGAGATCCGTTCACAGCCGCTTGGACTCCGTGGCGTTGAAGTCCCTCCCCAAGCCCGGCCCTCTCCAGGCTCAGCCCCCCAAACCTCCCGCCGGTGGCAAAGAAGGACCCGGCGGCAACCCTATTTCTGATGTTCAGAGGTGTGTCCCGCCCCTCTTCGGCGCTGGGCGCTTGGGCGAGGCTCCTCGTTGGCGACACGGCGCGCAACCTTGCCAGCCGCCGCCTGAGCTGCGCAAAGAGCCCCGAGCGGCATCCTCCGGGCCGCTCCTGCCCACTCTTAGGCCGGCGGCCGGCTCGCAGACCCCTTCGCCCCACACTTGTCCTCCTGCCGCCTTCCCTCTTCGCCACTGCGCCCCTCGCGCCCTCTCCAACGCCTCCGCTGGAGCGACGGTGCCAGCAGCCCGGCGCGCCCCCTCGGCCGGCGTGGGGAGCCCCCCAGCCCCGCTCTCGCCGAGTGCCTCTGCGCCAAGCCCCACCGCGCTGGGCGTCGGCGCAGATGGCCAGCCCGGGCGCGAGGCGAGGGGCTTCTCCCCGCTTCTGCCTCCGCGCTTTGCTGCCTTTCTGGGAGCAAACAGGAAATTTACAAGAGGTTCAAAGGGAATTCAATATAACAGCATGCAAGCTTTACCCAAAGATAAATATCGGCAAAAGTGCTCAATGCATCTCATAATTTCAAGTCCGTGCATGTACCATACCACACCCTCATTAGCACATTATCTGGATACTTACAGGACGATGGTCCACTCATTACCTTTGTTACTTTTTGCAGGACAATAATTCAGCTCAAACCCAACCCCTTTCTGACTATATATTACTCTTCCTATATATATATATTCCTATATATATTCCTATGGTTCACTCATTACCTTTGTTACTTTTTGCAGGGCAATGATTCAGCTCAAACCCAACCCCTTTCTGACTATATATTACTCTTCCTATATATATATTCATATATATATATATATATATATATATATATATATATATATATATATATATATATATATATATATATATATATATATATATTCCTACTATATATTACTCTGACTATATATTACACTTGACACTGAGAGACACTGTCCTTCAGTGTTACTCCTCTGAAGATGCCTGCCACAGCTGCTGGCGAAACATCAGGAAAGAAAATACCAAGACCACGGTCACACAGCCCGGATAACCTACAAGAACCAATGAACTCTGACCGTGAAAGCCTTCGACGATATCCATGCGTGTCGATTGCAAAACTCAAGCAACGGAGACAAGACTTGGTGCAATGGAGATCCGGTATAATTCCATTTCATATGAAATTTTTTCAAGCTCTTAGTCCTTCCGTGCTAAGTTCATTCAATATATGAAGGAGTGTGCCTTCCTTGTATACATGGACGGCAAAGTAAGACGGGGAGTTGGGAGCGCCCGCCTGGAGGCCAGGTTGTACACGGGAAAGGGTAGGCCGCCTGGCCTTGCGGTGGGGAGGTGCGGAGGGAGGGCGCGCTTCTCCCTCGTCTTCCCTGGGCCCTGTCTGAAGGGAGCAGCCGGGGATCTGGAAGGACGTAACCAGAGAAGGGCCGGAAACGACCAAAGGCGGGGCTCTAGGGCCGCTGATTGGACCTCGCAGTCAGGGCTGTCTTAGCGCCTGGGCACGCTGGGCACGCCCACAAGCAGAGGGGCCCCATGCTAATCTATGTATGTTGTGATTTGCATATTTAGCATGTGTTTTACTAAAGATAATGAACACTAAACATAATGAACACTATCAATGTTAATTTGGGTTTGGATTAAGAATAAATTCTGAGATATAGTATAAGAACGCCCTGACCTGGATGGCCCAGGCTAGCCTGATCTTGTCAGATCTCAGAAGCTAAGCAGGGTCAGCCCTGGTTAGTATTTGGATGGGAGACCACCAAGGAAGACCAGGGTTGCTGTGCAGAGGAAGGCCCTGGCAAACCACCTCTGTTAGTCTCTTGCCATGAAAACCCCCCCAAAAGGGGTCGCCATAAGTCGTCTGCGACTTGACGGCACTTTACACACACACACACACACACACACAGTGTAAGAACGGACTTGTTCATTATGGAAGTGCCAATAAATGTCTCTTTAATTTTACTTGACCATTTACATTTTTTATTCCTGTGAGTGGTTGTGTAGGTAGGGGCCGCGGTGCACTGCTTTGCCCGGGGGGCCTATAATGCTGTGAAGACGGCCCTGCTCACAGCACTCTTTTCTGGCGGGCGAGGACCAATGAGGGCTTTCCAATACTGGTGGAGTTCTTAAAATCCAGGCCATTTATGCAGGGTCGATTTTGATGCTCTCTCAAACCTCATTTTGTAAATGCAACCTTTAAAATTACTATTCACGGTCCCGGTGCAAGAGGAGAAAGTCAACCAAATTCCACCCCCCCCCCACTCCTTGGACCCTTTGTTTGCACAGTCATTAGCAATCGCCGTTTGCAATAGCTAAGCCAGGGCTGTGTGATAATGCATGCTTCCTTCAGTGAATGCTTCCATGCAGGGCAGAGCAAATACAAAAGGTCGCGTTAAAGGGGCTCTTAAGAAATGCAAAACAGGGATGCCCAGTCTGGGGCCATTTATGCATGGGAAGTTTTGCCTTGGATTTACCACTCTCTAGGTGCACATTTTCCCCATCCGAGTTCTCCAAACTCTGCATGGGGGATTATTTTTGAGTTCTGAGCATTTGGGTGGGGAAAATGTGCATCTAGAGAGCAGCAATTCCAAGGAAAAACCTCCCATGCATAAATGGCCTGGAATGACTGTTCAGCTTGAAGAAATAAAAAAATATATACGGGGCACTTCAGTCTGGGATGCGCTGCTAATTACCAAGCATAAACGGCCTCAGAGATGAGCCAAAAGCTGAAACCCTGAGACACGATCCATCCTAAAAGAGCAAAATAAAAGGAAACTCCAGTGGCACTAGGGTTGCCAACCTCCAGGTTGTGGCAAGAGATCTCCTGGGATTACAACTAGGCTTGCCAGGTCCCTCTTCACCACCGGCGGGAGGTTTTTGGGGTGGAGCCTGAGGAGGGAGGGGTTTGGGGAGGGGAGGGACTTCAATGCCATAGTGTTCAATGGCCAAAGCGGCCATTTTCCTCCAGGTGATCTGATCTCTATCGGCTGGAGATCAGTTGAAATAGCAGAAGATCAGCTACTGCCTGGCAGTTGGCAACCCTAATTACAACTGATCCCCAGGTGACTGGGAAAAAATCATTCTGAAGGTCTAAATAGAGGTCTAAATAATAATCCCAGTCAGGGGCTGTTAAAAGCCTTAACAAACATTAGCTCACTGCCATTTTAAAACTGAGCAACTACTTTGTTCTTGGCTCTTGTTTTAGGGTTGCCAACCTCCAGGTGGTGGCTGGAGATCTCCCACTGTTACAGCTGATCGCCAGGTGACAGAGATCATTTCACTGGAAAAAACGGCCATTTTGGAAAGTGGACTCTGGCATTATACCCCATGCAAGTCCCTCCCCAAACCCCACTCTCCTCAGGCTCCACCCCCAAAATCTCCAGGTGTTTCCCAACCCAGAGAGGGCAACCCTAAGCGGCACCTTAAAAACTAACATTTATTAGTGAGCCTGATTCATCAAACACACAGGAATACGCATTGTATTTCTATATGAGTTTGCTGTGTCAGGCTCACATGAGATAGATTGACTCAATAAAGGAAGCCATGGCTATTCAGTTTGCAAGACCTGAGCAAGGTTGTTAAGGATGGGATATTTTGGAGGTTATCCTTAGGGTTACCATAAGTCAGAGGGGACTGGATGGCATTTAACACACACACAGCCTTTAAGGGACCACCAAACTTTTGCTTTATTTTGCTACAATAAGCGTACAGGGCTACTACTCCTTTGCAGCGCTCACAAAGCACCTGTCTTGGGGCCCCGGCTCAGCTATGTGTTCTGACAAGTTGGTCAGAAGCAACCAAGGCTGAATTTCGGCGAAGGAAGTTTCAACAGAGCCTGTTTTCAGCACTGCCAGGTCTCAGCCCTAAATGGGAACGTTAATTATGTTTACGCATTTGCTTGTAAATACACTAGCAAGCTACTTCAGTTGGACAGGGATTCTAGAACATACAGTGCAATGTGTGGTTGTGGTGTTTTTAGTATTAACCACCTTGAGCAGTTTTCTAAGTTGAAAAGTCTGGCTAAAAATAATTAACAACTGTCGTGGCCCCCCAGCACACAGTTTCAGACCTCACGGGGCAAGTCCAAAGGTACTCAAAAAGCCAAGTCCAAGAGTTCAAGCCGAGGTCCAGACAGAACAACCAGTTCACAGCAATCCATCCTAACAGAACTAAAATCAGACTCCATTGGCACTAAGGTTGTAGAAAGACATGTTGCTTCCACACGTCTACGCCCTTTCCAGCTACTTATCAACAGCACACCACTCTGGCAGCCTGTAATGCCATGCGCCTGAGCAAAGTAGTTGCTCAGACCTGCTCCTGCAAACACTCGTCCCCGCTGTCAGTGCTGGGTCGGTACCGAGCTGCCAGTCTAGCACTTCACCTCTGATCCTGCAAAATCCTGCGTGTTCGCCTCCTCCGCCATTCCTAAGGTTCTGGTGAGGAGGGGGTGAGCAGACAGGCAGCTGGCTTTCTGCAGCTGGCTCAGAGCTGGAGGGCTGAGGAAAAGTTGGTGTTCTGGTTCCTGGCTGCAGGTTGGGGTCTGGCCTTGCAGGGACTGCTTCTTCCTGTGCCACCTCAGCTGCTGGCTGTGTGTAGAACCCAGGGCTGCTGGCCAACTTTTCCATCAGAGGAGTCATTGGTGTCCCTTGGACACAGCTGGGCCATGACAAATACAGACAATAGTGGGATAGATGTGATACCATCACTGTCTTGCACCCATTCCAGTGTCCCCGTAGTTCCATCCCTCCATTTCCCATTTGTTCCTGTGTGTATAAAGTGCTGTCAAGCCGCAGCCGACTTATGACAACCCAGTAGGGTTTTCAAAGCAAGAGACTAACAAAGTTAGTTTGCCATTTCCTTCCTCTGCATAAAGACCCTGGTATTCCTTGGAGGTCTCCCATCCAAGTACTAACCAGGGCTGACCCCGCTTCCGAGATCTGACAAAATCAGGCTAGCACAAACCTCCCTTAGCTTCTGTTAGACCACCCTCAACACTGATTGAAATGTCTCCAAGCTGGTTGCTCTTTTCAGATGTCACACAAAATCATTGTTCAATGAAATGAACTGTGCTTAGTTGATTGTCCCAAAGCCAGCCGCTCTGCTAGACAAGAATATGAAACTATGGTTTGATGTTGGTTTATTAACCATAGTTAGTCTTAACTATGGTTTTGTGCAACATTTGAATGTGGACATTCTGGTTTGTTTCCTGGCCTGACATAGTGCACTCCTTGGATACAGAGTCCCCTGACTCAAGAGGCTCAAAATCAAACTTCACTTGTGTCTCACTAGCACTCTCCCCAACCAGGCTGATGTCTCTGTTCCTTTAGTCTCTCCAGCAACAGCTAAGCTGCTTCACTTTGGTTCTGCCTTGTCTCTTCCATCCCTCTGTCCTCTTAAAGGGGCAGGAATGCTGCCATGCTCCTTCTCTAGCCCTACAGGGGAGGAGAGGAGCAATGCTAATAGATCCTTGGCTTCTTCCTTAATCCCCTGTGCAAGATCAACAAAGTTATTTACACAAACATCCTAGTTGCTTTTCTTTCCCACAAAGACTGGATCTGGAAGAAAGCAAGGAGGGCAGCTCTCCCTCATATCCCCTACAAGAGGCTCTTCCCAAGCCTGTTAGAGATAAGCCATAGGGTCTCTGATCTCATATCGTCCTCTTAGCAGTCACCCTTTGGATATCCGGCCCAGGCTCAGAAGCTCTCTTTCTCAGAAAGCTCAAATGTGAGTGATCTAAAACATTTACCGACTGGGCAGCTCCCTGGAACATTGGTTTTAACCACAAAAACTCAATCCAGTTTCTCACTTGTGATCCCCCCACCCCAGCACAGGGATACCTTGCTGGTCTAAGTTCCTTTCTTTGATGAGCACAACCTGCAGAGGACATTAGCGGTTGTCTGCCTGTCTTCCCCAGGCACCCCCATAGCATCACAATTTCCATCATTTCTGAGCATAGACTCGCTGCACTTTAAACAGCCTGGAAAAGTGAGCTTGAAGCAGTAGGCGTATGCCGTTCATCAACCCGGGCTTCCACAAGAGGGTTTCCAGAACCAGTCAATGAGGTGGTATTCAACTGGCTCCAAAGAGATGGTCAAGAGGGGCTAGGACCATGCCCACAGCAACGCCCTGAAATAACTTCAAGATCTCCATTCAACAAGGTGTTGGGTATGAAACGTTCCACAGTACCCGCATGCCATCCGTCTCTGAGATTCTGAGAATAAAGATGACATTTGGAACAAACCCCTGAGGATGCAGAATAAAAACCGTTTTTGGCCTTTATCTACTTGGTAATATGCTGCCAACAAGTCTGCCACTCACTGCTTTGCCAAGAACCTGCCACCTGCCCATTGAGAAGCAGCCACCGGGCACAGCTCTTTGGTTCCCAGCTTTAGTAGTGCTTTACTTATCCTGCTGACCAGTCCTCCCTCTGGCGTAAGATGTGAATTCATTGCATACCATCCTTCCTGACGCCCCCAGACAGAGTTAGCCCACTTCAGTCACTCAAGGTTTTTATTTTTAAACTTTTAGTCTTCCGTAATGAAAAGTGTTCTGTCGGGCCAGTTTATCATTACAGAGGACACTTCACGAGTATTAAACCTATCCTGTTTCCCCCAAAGAAACATGTTTAAAAAACGGAGACAATGTATGGTATGTTGTGTTTCTCAGAAATGTTTGGGAAAAGTTTGCTGATACTGTATATAGTATGAGAAGTAAGTGCTGAAAAAGCATACATCACAGAAAGCATGCTTTGAGGGATCTCTCTACCAGGTGTTTTTTTAAGTGAGAAAAGGCTTAGATGGGGCTCGTTTTTCTAGATCTGCCACAACATAAATCCCTCTGTACACAGACTGTAACTCTGTTTGAAATAGTTTTCAAACAAGTGTAACAGTTGGCAAATGCGGGAAGCATATCTACAAACGTTTTGCATTTCTGTTCAGAAACCATATGCAGGTGAGGAGTCTCTTCATTTTCTTTTTTATTACCCTAAGCCCCCAAATTTGAACATACTGTTAGCAAGAGATCTGCTCCTTTGCCCTTTGCAATGATTTTTTTCCTGTTTCTTGCTTTGCGTGCCAACAATATTCCTCTTCCCAATGCAGTCTGAGATGATAAGCAAACCTACCTGTGCATGTTTGTTCAGTGGAGAACCTAGGCATAGAATCAAATATATCCTATCTGACTTCTGTACATTACTCGGCTGTCATAGCTTTGATGCCATTATCTTGCCAGTCTCTTCCTCTAACTGTTCTCACTACTTGGCCATATCAAAATCTTCAGTCTTAGTCAAGGAAGAAATTTGGCTCAGTTCCATCCATGTCTTATTTCTTCATTTTTAGCCAGTCCCTGAGCCCATTGTATGCATTACCTATGCATTTATTGAATACATTGTGATGCATATTTTATAGATAGTACATCAGGTGCCTTCTGTATATTCTTTAGTGATGTCCGAACAAGGTGGGGATTGGTTAACAGGGTTCTGGAAAGGTGGAACAAAAAACCCTCTAAATAAATAATTAACAGTGTTCTGAAGATTATAATCCAGCTGGTAAATGAACACTCCAGATAATACAAACAGAAGAAATGAAACTGTCTTTATAACAGCTAGACCAGTGGTTCTCAACCTTTTTTGCTCCATTCCCCCCTTTCATCATTGTTCAGAATATAATTCCCCCCTTCCCAAGACAGTCTAACAGTTATTAAAAACAAACTACAATTTTACAGATTGTACATAATCTACACTTTGCTGAATAGTGGTCCCCCCCCAGAACCCTAAAATTCTACCCCCCTTGTTGAAAACCCGTGAGCTAGACTAACACTCTCTAAGAGAGGCTGCAGTTTATTTCTGAGGGCCTGTATCCAAAATTAGGGTAGCACACTCCATATTTAAAGTAGGCTGTGTTAATATGTGTGATGAACAATACATGAAGCTGCGGTTTTTAAAGATATTTTTTCCCTTACTGAACAGACATCTGGAGAATAAGTGTGTATTAAAAAGTTATACCTATCATCTGAAAATTGTGGCTTTCTTCCTTTTCCATAAGTTTGATTCTGTCTTGTAGTCTCTCTGATGCTAAATGAGAATAGATGATACTCCATCATGATATACAAAGCTTCTTTAAACTAAAACCCATTCTGGGTTTTGGTGATAGCTTTTCTCCTGGTTTGCAGTAGGGTCTCCTTATGTTTTCTTGAGCTTTTAAGCTTTGCTTATTCTATGAAATAACTTTAACTAAGAAGACACATCTGACGAATATGTCTATCATTTCAGGAGCTTTGATCAACAAAGTGATAGAACCCATTTTAATTTTATGTTTAGCATAATGCTTTCTAAATGTACATTACAAAACCAGCTGCTCTAGTTTTCTCTCCTTACAACCTTCTGATCCAGCTGTGCAAACACCAGTCAGTAGCCACTAAAATGAAAAAAAGAGGGAAAAAGAGTTCGCCCATGTGGTTTGTCAGTAAGGGTTCTAGTGCCAAGAATACAGGGGATTGTAATTTGTATACGCAATATGCGAAAAGAAGTGATGGATTCCGAGAGCTGGAAAGTAGCAAGGCTTCTTTGTCCAGAGAGCCAGCGTGGTGTAGTGGTTAGAGGGTCAGACTATGATCTGAGAGACTCAGGTTCGAATCCTACTCTGCCATGGTAACTTGCTGGGTGGCCTTTGGCCAGTCACATGCTCTCAGACTAAGCTACTTCACAGGGTTGTTGTGAGGATAAAACGGAGGAGAGGAGAACGATGTAAGCTGCTTTGGGTCCCCACTGGGGAGAAAGATGGGATATACATGAAGTACATTAAATATACATCAATGGATGTACCAAAGCCACAACTTTTGATATTGTTCAAGGTCACACAGTTATCAGTCCTGACAATAATAGAAATGATCAATGATGAAAGTGGATTACATTTTCATTCATATGTTTCTCTGGTACTCCTATAATGTTATATAGCAGGGATGCCGTGCCCTTTAGCAGTTCTTTCACTGGTGTTGCACATGAACACATGAAGCTGCCTTATACTGAATCAGACCCTTGGTTCATCAAAGTCAGTATTGTCTACTCAGACCGGCAGCGGCTCTCCAGGGTCTCAGGCAGAGAGATCTTTCACATCATCTACTTGCCTAGTCCCTTTAACTGGAGATTCCGGGGATTGAACCTGGGACCTTCTGCATGCCAAGCAGATGCTCTACCACTGAGCCACGGCCCCTCCCTATGGAGGGGCCATGCATGGGCTATTTGCCATGTCTTTCTGCCTGCCATTACTGTGGAATAAAATAGAACTGCCAACCGGGGAACTTTTAAGAACAGGAGCAAATTGATGCAGGCAATAATCTATACGATTGGTTTAGTTCACACAAGCATCGCTTCAGGACTGTACCACTTCAGACTGGAGATGAGGGCTAACATAATTAAATGCATAGTGATGCATATAAAAATATTCCACGCACATAGAAAACTAGCATACCAGGGTAGAACTCTAGGAGAGAAACCTTCTTTGTTTTGTGGACTAAGGGACATTCAGGCACGTGAGCCCTCACCTGAAGTTACAAGTGGTACACAGCCCAAAAACAAATCCCTTCTCCTCTGCTGTACATGAGAATTAGACTTGAAAATATCAGTCCCTATTTGTCTAGTAAGGTTATAGAAAATGGCTGTTTAAATGAGCACAGTAATAAGTTGATCTTTGATGCATCGGTACGCACTGTAAGGAATATGTTTCTTCATGTTATTAGTGCCTGGGTACATTTCAGAAGGAAATTATTGGGAACATGTTTCCAGGAGCTGATGAAGGTACAGGGAACATTTCAGAAAGCAACAGTCGTAAGTGGAAGCTGATGTGATGAAAAGATTTGTCTTGTACCCAACAGACTAATGCTAGAAAGCAGCAGTCTGAAAGCTGGTAAGATGCAAAGATTTGCTTGGTGCTCAAGGAGCAAAAGCCATTCCAATATTTGCTGTACTTGCAAAGTGCCTTCAGACAATGATTACAAAAGGATCTTTTACATGAATGGTCTAAGACAGGGGGCTTAGATCCAACAGGTGGCTTAGATCCAGCAGCATACCCAAGCTACAAGCTGTTCCTTTAGGGGGTGTGCAACCCTATTTGGAAGAGGACACATTAGGGTTGCCAACTGCCAGGTACTAGCTGGAGATCTCCTGCTATTACAACTGATCTCCAGGCAATAGAGTTCAGTCCCCCTGGAGAAAATGGCCACTTTGGCAATTGGACTCTATGGCATTGAAGTCCTTCCCCTCTCCAAACCCCACCCTCCTCAGGCTCTACCCCAAAAACCTTCTGCCGGTGGCAAAGGGGGGGCCTGGCAACCCTAGCAGACGTCCCAGTTCCTGATTCAGACCTTACCCCCGCCAGTAACCTCCTCTGTTTTGTCAGGATTAAGAAGAATAAGAGTTGGTTTTTAATATCCTGCTTTTATCTACCTTTAAGGAGTCTCAAAGTGGTTTACAATCACATTCTCTCCCCTCCCCACAACAGGTAGTCGAGGTTGAGAGAGTTCTGAGAAAACTTTAACTGGCCCAAGGTCACCCAGCAGGCTTCATGTGGGGAATCAAACCTGGTTCCCCAGATTAGAGTCTGCCGCTCTTAACCACTATACCATGCTGGATTATAAAATATAAATAAGATACTGTTCTTAGGTTTAGGACCATTTCTTGCAAACGGCTGATGAAGAAGTAGGAATCCTTTTCTCTGACATCCAGTGGCAAAATTTAACCTCTTGAAAATTACCAAAAACCAAATGCTTCCCCTCAATATACCACAGTGCTCAACTGTGTAGAGTGCGGCTTGGTTCCTTTAACTGAATCATCTGAAATTTTGGGCTTTATGTTCTCCCTCCCTGTAGCACACAGTGTTCTGGCTTGTGTGGTTTAATCTGTGGGAGGCCTTGTGTTGTGGGCAGGTGGTTTGACTAGCTGGTCTTCTGTTCCCTTCCAACACTACATTACAATAAACAATACAGTATTCTTTTTAGCTTTGAGTTTGGAGATACTTTTTTTTGGGTCAAGTCCATTTCTGGTTTTATTTCTGTATTTACAATGCCCTATTGAAGACTGTGTGTACTCTGATTATAAAACTACTTCCTGGAAATGTTATAATGCAGCCTTGGAAAAAGGAAAGAAAAGAAAAAACATGGCCTCGAGCTAGTTCATATAATATAAAACTGAAAACTGCAAACGAAAAAGAAAAAGAAAATGAAGCATTATGCCATTTGAAAAATGCATTTAAACAAAGTTTAAGTTTATCCTTCTGATGAACTTGTGTAAACTCAGAAAAAAATAATTTCAAAATGTAGTTTGGCAAGTGATTTATCATGACAAGCAGTTTATTTATTTGGTGCTATTTTGAAAGAAAAACACAATAAATTAAAACCAGTCAAGATATTCTCTTGCGGCAGAGAGATATGCAATGGGATACTATATCAAAGAAACTATGGCAATATTATTGATCCAAAATAATGATGCCAAAAATAATACAAATGTAAGCTGTGATCAGAAAAGGAAGAGGCGCTAGAGATTGTTATCACAAATTGACATTGGTTACTGCAGCATATGAGAGAATTTCAGAAGAAAATCAGTTTGCATTTCATATATTACAGCAAAGCTTTTGATTGTGTAGACCATGAAAAGCCATGGCTGGTTTTAAAGAAAATGGGTGTGCCACAGTATCTGATTGTTTTGATGTGCAAACTTTACTCTGGACAAGAGGCTACAAGAGCATGGAGAAACAAAACGGTTTCCAACTGTAAAAGGCGTCAGACAAGGATGTATTTTATCTCCCAGTCTCTTCAACCTATATGCAGAACGTATCATAAGGAAAGCTGGATTAGATTTAGATGAAAGTGGAGTGAAAATTGGGGAGAGGAATATTAAAATTTGAGATATGCCAATGATACCACATTACTGGCAGAAAATAGCAAAGACTTGAAACAACTACTGATGAAAGTTAAAGCAGAAAGTGCCAAAGCAGAACTACAGCTGAACATCAAGAAGACAAAAGGACCTCTGCAGGAGTATATCGTATACCTTGCAGCTGTGGACAAGTTTACATAGGGACAACAAAACGCAGCATACAAACAAGGATAAAAGAACATGAAAGATACTGCAGACTGGGCCAACCTGAGAAAGCAGTGGCTGAACATGGACTGACACAAACAGGACACAGGGTCTTATTCCAAGACACTGAAAGACTGGACAATTCTACCAACTATTTTGTCAGATTGCACAGAGAAGCCATTGAAATTCATAAACATCAGCACAACTTTAACAGAAAAGAAGAGAGTTTAAGAATGAATAAGGCTTGGCTTCCTGTCTTGAAAACCTCCAGACTAACAAAGACTACAGTCAACAATAGCCATGCAGATTAGCTTTGGATTTCACACATTAACAGATCACTTCAGGATACAATTGGTTCCATATTAACATACCACACCCTCATTAGCACATTATCTGGATACTTACAGGACAATGATTAGCACATTACCTTTGTTACTTTTTGCAGGACAATGATTCAGCTCAAACCCAACCCCTTTCTGACTATATATTACTCTTCCTACACACTTGACACTGAGAGACACTGTCCTTCAGTGTTACTCCTCTGAAGATGCCTGCCACAGCTGCTGGCGAAACGTCAGGAAAGAAAATACCAAGACCACGGTTACACAGCCCGGATAACCTACAAGAACCAGTGAACTCTGACCGTGAAAGCCTTCGACAATATTTTAAGACAAAAGTAATGACTACCGGGGAATTACCCAACTGTAAGTTTTAAAATTGTTCAAGATATTCTATTCCCTGGCTCCATCATCAACCAAAGGGAAGACTGAAACCAAGAAATCAGAAGGAGATTGTTATTGGGAAGGGCAGCCATGAAGGAGCTAGAAAAAAAATCTTAAGTGTAAGGATGTGTCACTGGCAACCAAGATTAAGTTAATTCATGCCATAGTATTCCCTTTTACTACGTATGGATGTAAAAGTTGGACAATGAAGAAAGCTAACAGAAAGATAGCATATTCCTTTGCAATGTGGCATTGGAGGAGAGTTTTACGGATACCATGAATTGCCAAAAAAGACAAATCAGTGAATTCTAGATCAACTCAAGTCTGAACTGTCCCTAGAAGCTAAAATGACTAAACTTGAGGCTATCGTACTTTGGTCACATTATGAGAAGACAAGAGTCACTAATGCTAGGAAAAGTCAAAGGTAGCAGGAAAAGAGGAAGACCCAACATGAGATGGATAGATTCTATAAAGGAAGCCACTGTTTGCAAGACCTGAGTGAGGCTTTTAATGATAGGACATTTTGGAAGACATAGGGTCAGAAGCAACTTGAGGGCACTTAACACACACACAAACTGTGACAGAGAGATCATCTTCTGACAGTTATCTCCCTTTGAAGAAACATGGATAACCATGAGTGTTAATTTACCAATAAGGTTGCCAACCTCCAGGTACTAGCTGGAGATCTCCTGCTATTACAACTGATCTCCAGCTGATAGAAATCAGTTCCCCTGGGGAAAATGGCCGCTTTGGCAATTGGACTCTATGGCATTGAAGTCCCTCCCTTCCCCAAACCCCACCCTCCTCAGGCTCTGCCCCCATTGGTGGCGAAGAGGGACCTGGCAACCCTATTTACCAAAGGCCTTGAATTTTCTTTGGGTGCAACTATATATATATTACTATTATTTATTTGGAAATCTCAGAGTGGGGCTGTCCATGAGCTCCCATTATGGCACCTATCAGGCCATAAGCATCCATAAGCATCCTGACTGTACTCTATGATTAGACGTTCCCAGGCCATCCCCAAAGGTGCATTCATTGTGGAGTATTTCTGTTTATTTTTTTTATTTTTTTTACAGAGTTCAATGGCACTGAACCAGTACAGAACCCTTTTGCCTCAATAGCAAAATTCCCTTTTGACTTCGCAGGGAGCAAGAGCAGGCCCTACATAATTAGATAATTAACTTAGATAATTAGCTTGTTATTATCAGCTTAAAGTCGGCTTGCAAAGGAAATTAAATATTGTGTTTCAGGGAGGCAAGCTTTACAACTCAAAGAGGCAGCCAGTCTGTTTTCAGTGCACAGCTTTCTTTGAAAATGTAGCCAAATTACACATTACACTGGGGGTCTGTAGATGGGAGCAACTGTGTATGAGGGTGAGGGTAGTTTGGATCTGAAACCATGCCAGGAAAGGTATGTTTTTAACACTTTCCTCCTGTGTTGTTTCCCTCACCTGTGTTGTTTCCCTCACCTACCTGTACCTCACCTGTCCTATGGCTGCTATTGTGTGTGTGTAAAGAGCCATCAAGTCACAGCCGACTTTTGACAACCAGAAAGGTTTTCAAGAGAAGAGACTAACAGAGGTGGTTTGCCATTGCCTTCCTCTGCCTAGCGACCCTGGTATTCCTTGGTGGTTTCCCATCCAAGTAATAGCCAGAACCGACCTTGCTTAGCTTCTGAGATCTGATGAGATGAGGCTAGCTGGACCATCCAGGTCTGGGCGTGGTTGCAATTACAAAAACACAAACAGAGGACACCAGTCATTTTTATTCATCTACAGCTAATAGCATCCCAGAGGTGGTGATGATGGTTTTGACCAGGAAATGGTGCAAGGGAGGAATTAAACTCCCCTTCTTCAGCACTGTGGCCCCAATCCAAATTGTGAACCTCCCTATAGCTGCTTTCTAAGGCTAAATGACACATCTGGGAGCCCAATCATGAATCCCCAGCGTGAGATGTATTTGGCATGCAGGAACACAAATGCATAGGATAAATCAATAGAATATAAGTAAAGGCCTACATTTTCATCTGACAAAGAAAATTAATGTACTGCCCATTTAATCTACCTGCCTATGTATGTGTATATATTTACGCCACATCATTACTGAGCGTTATAACTCTTGTTACGTACATTTTATGTTTTACATAATGATGCCAGAAGGGATGCAGTCTTATTAGGAAAATGGAAGCTATCATCATGATGCGGCATTTTTTTTAATGAATCCCCTTCAGCCTGAACACGGCAATCACTGTAAACAAATTGTTGCTCTGCATTCATTACAGATCAGCTCCCCCTTTCTGCGAATCATATTTCATCTTCTTCAATAGGTGTTCTCCATCATAATTTTATCTGTCACTTATTACAGCTGATGTTAAATGGTTTTTCAACTAAATGCTTGTTTGTGTTATTTATTAACTGGAGTATGTGTTTGCAGTGGCTTACTTTCATCCTTCAAACTAAATGGAGAAGCCACTTGTTAGAATGCTGGGAGCCGACCATGATTTAACAAATGATATTCGAGAGTGCTAGCAGGGACAAGTGCAGAGATCTATACATCTACAAAGCATCCTTACTGATTATTTATGTATTTATTTTATGATTAATTCTTATACCCCACTATGAGTAGAACTGAAGCCAACTGAGGAGGGTGGGGATTGGGGAGGGGAGGGACTTCAATGCCATAGAATCCGATTGGCAAAGCAGCCATTTTCTCCAACTGAACTGATCTCTATTGGCTGCAGTTGGTTTCAGGTAGCCGGCTCAAGGTTGACTCAGCTTTCCATCCTTCCGAGGTCAGTAAAATGAGTACCCAGCTTGCTGGGGGTAAAGGGAAGATGACTGGGGAAGGCACTGGCAAACCACCCCATAAACAAAGTCTGCCTAGTAAACGTCGGGATGTGACGTCACCCCATGGGACAGGAATGACCTTGTGCTTGTACAGGGGACCTTTGCCTTTACAGGAGTCTATTTTATCACCTGTGTTGTAAGCATTTTCATACAAATGCTGCAGTTGGGGCTTGGTATAATCAGCATAGTGATGACAATGACTACATTCTATTGTTTACACAACCAGAGGCAGTAGTCACAGTTTTGAACCAGTGCCTGGAGGCTGCAGTTTGATGGAGCTGGAGAATCAGCGTGGAATACTAGTTAGAGAATCAGACTAGGGCTATGGAGTCCTGTGTTCACATCCCTATTCTGCCAAGGAATTTACCTGGGACCAGTCACTTCCCTTCAGCCTAATCTATCTCACAGAATTGAGGTGAAGACCAAATGAGGGCAGGACCATGCTTTGAGTTATTATCAAAGGAGAGCTTTGAGTTCCCTCCATTACAAGAGCAGGCATATTAACTGCCTTGAACATATTTTCTGATGAAGACCTCGGGTCGAAACTGGGCGTTAATCCGGACACCTGTAATACACCTTGGACTGTGAAATTTTTATGACCCCAACTTCATATTGTCAGTGCAATCAACAGGATACAACTCCATGATGCACTTCAACAACAACAGGACATTTCCTTCCAGACATTTCATAAGTGATGCATTTCTTTACAGCCTTGAGGATTGACTGCAGTAATGTTGTGTCTGTTGGTCTGCCATTGGAGATCATTACAGCTGGTTCAGAATATTGTTGCCTGACAGTTGGGGGGATAGGTAGGTGGGATCATATACAAATCTTTGTGTCCCAATTGCACTTTCTTCTAATTCACGTACCAGTTCAAGGCTCTGATGCTGACTTTTAAAGCACTTAATAATCTTGGACCCACATTCCTCAGACAGCCCCTCAGTACAATCTATTATTGTTACAATAATCACTTATGCCCATGCAGAGGGAACAGAACTTTCCTCTGTTTGGGAGGTAGATTTTCTAAGGTTGAGATCAGAATCTTTTGGGTGGCTACCCCACTTCTGTCGGCTACTTCAGATGGCTAATCTATACTCCTCTCTCCTTTGATTCAGGAGATTTGATTCAGGAAGGCTTATCTTTCCACTAAAGCCTTTGGCTAATAGGGATAATGGATAGTAGGGAGTGGTCTGTGTATAAGGAGGCTGAATCTATTCTGTTACTTTGTCAATTAAATGTGCTTAATGGCTAGTTGTTTCCTTGAGCAAATTTGGAAGGACAAATATTTACAATAACAGTAAGTATTGATATTTTCTTAGGCTGTAAATGGATGTGTTGATACGGTTACTTTTGAGCACAAATATGGAGCTGGAAATTAATACACGTGGTATCTTTTTGAAACACCATCGTAATGTAGTGGCCTTCCTAAGTTTTTGTGAGGATAAATTCCATAAGTAAATTATGCATTGCATGGGGAAGTATGCCCTTTTGTTTGTTCCAAATACACTGCCAATCAATTTCACAGGTTGATGGCAAGTTCTAGTATTTTGCGAGAAAGTGCATGAGAGAAAGAGAGAGAGAACATTTTCTTCTCTGCCTTTTAGGAACCTTGATCTTGTTCTCCAGTCGTAATTTTCATAACCTTCCAATTCCAGAGGGAAACTGTGACAGAAGACGAGGAGAACGGGGAAAAGGGTAAAGCACTGATATGCCCCTTTACTACTAACCTTCCAAACATTTTTTTTCCTTCTGACAAACCCTTTTGCATCCATGGATTTCATGATGTCTGGATAATTAAGAACTGATTTCACCGGGATCATCCAGGTTGCCATAGCAGCTAAAACTTACTCCTTTCGTGAAAACGTTACCAGACTCTTGGCTTCTGTTTACCATGTAACCAGACACATTATTAGCTTAATGAAGGAGCTCTTCAAGAGGCTGTTTCCAAATTTGTAAGTTATCTGTCCAACAAGTATGTCACTGCTGCCTGCTCTGTTTTATTCACAGGGGCCATCTGGACAGCTTTGACAAAGGTTACATATCGTTTGCCAGTGAACATCTTATTTACTCTGGGGGGAAAAAAACCCAAGGTTTCTCTAAACGTACCCTGAGATGCTGGCTTTACATTGTAGAGAGTTGGTGTTTTTTTTTTTTTTGTAATTATAGAAAGATTCATAAATATAATGGTTTCTTCTTTTCATGTCTGCAAGTATAGTGTCATATTCTGTCCAAGATTCTTTTCCAGTTTTAATTATCAACTTTTGTATTCCAGGGAGAGCTATAGAATCTCTGCCACTGTTTTTGAGGCTCTTGTCTTGGCTAGCATTTCCAAAATCACACCAACATTCAATTACTACCTTTGGATAGAATTCCATCATAGGAAAAATAAATTTCAGATCAATAAAAAAAACCCAACCTAGTATCCAACGTGGAAATGAGAAAAAAATAAAAATAAAATGCAGGTTGGGGGGGTTGATATAGCGGCGTTGCTTACTTAGTGGAGAGTGAAAAGTGGTTCATTTGCTTCCAAGCAAACAGGCGGTAGCTTTTAATTTAAGCAGAAAATATTGTGGTATGGTTATTGGCACAGGGGAAAAATAAGTCAGATAAAATATGAAAAGCTGTAAAAATGGTAGTGTGTGTCCAGCCATGAAATTCCTTCAAAGGAAAGGCATTTCTGTTTGTGGAAGAGCACTGGTGATTTCCACCAATTCTCCTTTCCCACTGCAGACCCCATTTGTGCCCCTATGCTGTTCCCAAGGGCCTACTGACCCCCCCCAGAACAAAATTTAATGGAGCTCAGAGGGCTGCAGCAGGAAGGAGACATGGACAAGTCCCACTCCACAAAGTCCAAGGATGATTGGATATATGCCAGTGACACGTATTCTCAAAGAAGAAAATGCTTAGAAATGCCACCCTTATCCTCCTCAGCAATACTTTCGAGAAAGCCTTAGAAGTCATAGTGATTAATTTACTAAACACGGTCCTCAAAGTGATGTTGTGGAACTAAAAGCCAGTGCCACTTTTGATGGTATTAACTTCTACTTTAACACAGATTTTGACACAACAAAACAGTGTTTTCCACTCCCTTTTTTCCCATTGTCCACTTCCAAAAAGTTCATGCACTAAGAGTTTTGCTGACATACAAGCATTCCTACTTGGATCAGTGTGAAGTTACCTCACAACGGCAATGTGAACACATGAAGCTGCCTTATACTGAACCAGACTATTGGTCTGTCAAGGTCACTATCAAAATCATTGCCTCTCCTGGGTCTCAGAGAGAGGTCTTTCACATCAGCTACTCTCTGAGCCTTTCAACTGGACACCCTGAGGATTGAACCTGGTATCTTTTCATGGAAAGAAGATGCTCTACCACTGACCCTCAGCCCCACCTGATGGTTTTGGAATATGACCAAAGAAAGTACAGCATAATTATGTCAGGGGTGGTTTGTGAAAGTGTAAGAGCCAGAATGAAATCATTTAGGGCAAAGTGAGTTTTCCTCAGTGATACCATTATAGTCACCATATGAATATGATCCCTAATTAGATATGAATATGTCATAAAGGAAGAGAGAAGAAATAAAACGTCAGATCAAGGAAGTGAGCCTGTGAAAAGATGTATGAATTAACAGAGAGGTAGGGGTTCTTTCAACCTTGCCAAACCCTAAATTTATTATAGATAAACTGGGGTGGACACTTTGACTGTACCCCACCATGAACACTGAGGTCATTTTCAAGACTTGCAAAGTAAGGGTATCACTCTACTTAGTACTGGTAAGACTTCATTAGGACTGCTAAAGAAGTGGCTTGTGCTGAATAGATTCATGGGAACGCTAACAGATTAATAGAGGGTATGAAGGACTAAACAAATGAAGAGAGTCTGAAGGAATGGCATGTGCTCAGGTAAGAAGATTAGGCAGTTTCAGACACACAGAATGGTGTTAGAAGGAAATTACTTTATTTTTTCATATAAACTTTCCCATCAATTGAGATAATCTAATGAAGCCCATCTCTGCCCCCCTTCAAAAATTAGAACAAGAGACAATGCTTTCTCTGCAGCTTTGCCTACTTCTGGAACCTCCTGTCCAGAAGCACTAACTTATTTGCCTTTAGGGTCCAGCTGAAAACTACCTTATTTACATGAGTTTTTAACAGATTTTTAAAATGTTGATGTTGTTTTAGTGGCTACTCACTGGATAGTTGCTGGCTTCTACAGATGATAGTATTCACCTTAGTTTGTTAGCAGCCTTGGCAGTTCTCTGAGCTGAAAGGCACACTAAAATATTTTTAAAGTAAAGAAAATAAACAAAGGAAGAGAGGAAAACACACAACTCTCTGGAAGTACATGGGGTTTTGTACACAGAAGGACCCAGATCCAATTGCTGACATCTCCAGTTAAAAGGACCTCAGGTAAGGGAGTTGGGAATGTTTCTGCCGAAGGCTATGGAGAGCCTTTGCAAGATGGAGTAGACAGTATTGGGCTAAACAGATTAATGGGCTAACTCAGGTAATGCAGATTTAAATGTTCAAATTGACAGACAATCTGTAAACCAGGCTTTAGGTATGCACTGAACTGGATTAGATGTCCTCTGTGCCAGTTCACCTGTACCACTTAATGCTTTTCATTCCCCCTTCCTCACTGCTAGCATTCATGTGCACAAAGCACAAAGGCAGTTTTAAATGCACTTGAATCAGGAATCTGTCATGTGGAAAACAGAGATGAAGTTTAAAATGCATTTGTTTTGAGTTATTGATGGCCAAATGGCAACGTTCATTTACAGCTGATTTTCAGCCTTTCTGTGCTTTATAATACATATGTGGTTTTGGTTAATTCCCAGTGAAAAAAAAAGTTCAGTGCAATAATAGGTTGCAATGGAGAGAGCTGCCTTGGATTTATACATGCAAGCACACGGTCCAGTCCATTTCACAAGGACTGCAGTCACTTGAAACAGAGATAATATATACACAAAATAAAACCTTCATAAACTGATGTTCATTCCGTTTCCCAGAAACGTCAGTTTCCCCCTAGGCAAAGGAAGAACAATGTCCTGGCAAGTTGCATCTACAATATAAGTAAGACACAGTTCAACATGAGAAAAAGTGATAAGCATTGAAGTGTGGTTAGATAAACTATGTGCAGTCCTATTAATGTACAAGCTCACTGTGCCAATGAAAGAACCTCTCAATTTTTATATATTAATACTTCAATAATATATATTATTTGTTAGTTACCCAGGCTCGTGTTCATTAAATATGCATGTGGAAGCCATTTTTTGAAAAAGGCCATCTTAAAAATATGTTGAAGAAACAGGAATGTATATTAAATTGCTCTCTCTGCTATCATAGCCAGATGCACAATATTAGACAGAATGTAGCCAATGAGAGGTATCTGTGGTTCTTTGTATATATATAAAAAAGTTTAAGAATGCAATTACTGCTAGTGTTGTATAACACCAACAATGTTCTTAAACCTCCCGAACCATTTTGAAAGAAAGCAGAATAAAGAACTTGGTGGGAAATAGTGCAAGCACGCTGCAGATGCTATATAAAAGATGGGTGGGGGTGTATTAATCTGTCTTCCCTGGGGCAAAACAAATTATCATACGGTTCCACCTTACAATTGTTATTGTTGACTACTGCATTTCAATACTGTGCAGTTCTTTTCCTGAATGAAAGTCCTTTAGCTATGATAGTAACCTATTGCCCTACTGACCCCCAAATGACAGCGCTGTCATCTGTAACCAAGTTCTTTTTCAGGAGCAAGGTATTATAAACCTTGGCAAGAGATAGTCCCTTAGTTGGAAATCATATGGTTAGCTTTACATTTATTTATGGACGTTGATTTATTAATTGAAGGGAACTGTGTACTTTATCTAAGTGGGCCCCCTCGGCAGTTTACATACCTCACTCCCTCAATATTTTCTCCCAGTGCAATCCTAAGTAAAGTTAGACCCTTCTAAATCCATTGAATTAAGTGGATTTAGAAGGACAATACTCTGTTTAGGATTGCACTAATGGGCAGTAATTAGCCCATTAGTTTCTCAGCATTCACATTTTGAAACACACCTCCTGCTTATGTAGACAGGCTTGAAAATAGGATTGGTACATATATGTGAGGCTCAGCAAACAAAAAACTCCCGAGCCAGTTTTTAAATCAGTTTTCTTCCATGATATTTAAGTTTGCATCATACTTCAGAGGTGCTTAACAATAATTCATAAAAAATCATTCAGAGTTATCTGATCATGATAGGCTGGGTTGGATTCAAAGATCCCATTATACTAATGGTGGAGTCTTGTTCTAGTTCAAGGAGACACCACCATCTGGGTGTTTTTACTTGAAGTGGGACACTACATGTGCTGTACCCAAGGACAAGTATATTGGAATGTGATGATGTCACATCACATGCTTTCTTTTAGTACAAATAACTGGTGAAGAAATGAGGAGGAAATGGGGTTCTGTTGTTTCCAGTGGCCACTATACATGTCCTCTAACATGAAAGTCTTTGCTGCTTTTCTTGACATTCCAGGCATAAGAACATAAGAAAGGACATGCTGGATCAGACCAAGGTCCACCAAGTCCAGCAGTCTGTTCACATAGCGGCCAACCAGGTGCCTCTGGGAAGCCCACAAACAAGACGACTGTAGCAGTGTTCTAAAGCACCTGATATAATAGTCATGCTCCTCTGATCCTGGAGGGAATATGTATGCATCTTGACTAGTATTCATTTTGACTAGTAGCCATGGATAGCCCTCTCCTCTATGAACATGTTCACTACCCTCTTAAAGCCTTCCAAGTTGGCAGCCATCACCACAGCCTGGGGCAGGGAGTTCCACAGTTTAACTATGTGTTGTGTGAAGATTTCCTTTTATCTGTTTTCAATCTGTCACCCTACAGCTTCAGCAGATGACCCCGCATTGTAGTATTATGAGAGAGGAAGAAAAGCTTCTCCGTGTCCACTCCCTGTCCACATCTCCATTGGCGGACAGCAGTGGAATGCCACAGAATACATTCATCTAACATTCTATTTTGGAACCCTAAATAGCATATCTATGTCATCAACATAGGGGTTGCTGGGGTTTTTTTTTTTTTTGGTTCAAGAGATTTCCTCCAGTGGAAGATGTGTGTCCTAGTGATGGAAGTCTCCTTTGCTGGAAGAAGACCATGAGTAGAATTGAACCCAAATCAAAGGGTTTATGAAATGGTTAAAGAATTAGCCATCCACAGGCTTGGATCCAGTGGAGCATTTCCATGGACAGAAGGACTTCTGTACATGATATATGACATTCTTACTTCCTATTTTTCATAGCTGCTACTCCTAGCTGCTATCTCTCATAAAAGATCACTAGACTTCCCCTGTGAAAGCAGGCTATTTTTCAAGACAGTTTACAGTATATAAACAAAATCTGTTGCAATAACTGTGAAATAATTTGCATTCATAATTATAGTTGCTTTTCTCATAAATTGCAATCATATCCAAGAACACATTCAAAAATAGAAATACATTATTTATGCTTTATTGTTCAAAATGGGTTTCTGTTTTATGAAGCTGCAAAGATAAGGAATTAAATTTACTCAAAACAAGGACCCTGAAATATCATGATCTGGCAAGGTGATGACAGATCAGAATAGTTATTACCGTAGCTCCTTCTGTGAGCTAGAGGAGTTAGAACCTTGAAATCAGTCTCAATATAAAAGAAAAGTTAAAAAACCCAGAAAACAACCACTGCCACCCCCCGTCATCTAGAAATAACACCACACTATATACATGGAATGACATTATTCCAGTTGAGAGCCTCTATCGCACCGAAACATTTGAATTTTTTATAAGGTTTTACATTTTTGATGAAAATATCTTACTGAGGAAATGTTACTAGATTCAAAAAAAGATGTCAGAGACGGATTCAGATCTGTGCTTTCATGAGAGTTTTCAGAAGTGATGATGGATATTCAGTTGATCAAAAGGCCCAGTTGTTTTATACAGCTCAGGAAAAATAATAATAAACCCAATTTAGCCAAAAGGGAGAGAACAAAGAATAAAAAATGCCTAAATTTCTGGGGCTGCACTGTCATGTTTTCAGTTTTTCTTTGAGTGTGTCATAGTCCATAGAGAAAATAAAATATTTTCCCATTTCATATATTGTACAGTGATACTTAAGCACCATTAATCCAAATTGTTTCCGAAAGATGCTGTATGCTCAGGTAAATGTGTTTCAATGGAGTGTGGCATACAACTGATGGGTATATTCACTCCTGGGCATAATGCCATAAAAGAGATGTTTGCACCTTATGGTCCTATCCTAAACAAAGTTACACACTTCTAAGACCATTGACTTCAATTTACTTAGAAGGGTATAGTTCTGCTTAGGATGGCACTGTTAATTTTACTGAATAGTGACTTACTCTGCTAGTGGCTTTTTAAAATGATTTCTGCCTCCCAAGGCAAATAGATCTTTTTGACATATGAATAAATGAGCATCTGAATCATTCTGTATGTATTAAAAGGTAAAGGTAAAGGTCCCCTGTGTTAGCACCGGGTCATTCTTGACCCATGGGGTGATGTCACATCCCAACATTTTCTGGCAGACTTTGTGTATGGGGTGGTTTGCCAGTGCCTTCCCCAGTCATCTTTCTTTTACCCCCAGCAAGCTGGGTACTCATTTCACCGACCTCGGAAGGATGGAAGGCTGAGTCAACCTTGAGCCAGCTACCTGAAACCAACTTCCGTTGGGATCGAACTCAGGTTGTGAGCAAAGCTTTGGACTGCAATACTGCAGCTTACCACTCTGCGGCACGGGACTCCTTCTGTATGTATTAGAAAACACCAAAAAATTTGATTATGACCTTCATCTAATGATTTCTCTAGAAATTTGGGGCTTAAATAAAATATAAGCTCATCCCAAAATGTTTGTGGACCAAGTGCCAATTAATGGTTTGCAACTACATGCACATATTAAACCTATTAAAACTGTGTTATTTCATTTTCTTGTATCTGTGAACCCAATAAACCACAAGGATACTTTCATGTGATGGCCAGCTGCTCTGGTTATTGCTGGTAATAGAAGTTTTGACTAGATAAACCTTTGATCTGATCTAACGGGGTTTGAATTGTGTTCTTGTGAGTCAGCTGCAATTCACTGGGCTTCCATTTGATGTGGCGTGCAGATATGGCACTCCTCCAGCAGACAAACTTACTAAATTCTATACGTGTGTATTGGTTGAGCTGGACGGAACCCAGTTATGACAGCTCACGTCTCTGCTGGTGGTAGGGACACTGAATCATGTCCTTCATGCTGCAAAGGTACAAACACTTGTCAACAGGCGGCCGACAAAATTGGGAATGAGTGGTAGAGCCATCATGAAACCCCTGAGAATGGGTTAACTGTTATTTATGGAAAAGTCATCCACCCATCTAGACTTATTTATTCTAACCATGTTTAGAAAAAGTGCTGAGACTATTTATGAGAGAGGTTGCTCGTCTTAGTTTTGTAATCAAATGATAACAGCTCTGATAAGGCCCCAATGAGCTCCTACTGTTTCTGTTTATCATCTGGGAAGCATTTTTAATTTGCAAAGCATATTAAATATGGGGTTTATCGTCAATCCCGTTTCCCTTTCTACAGACTGAGTGCTGAGAGTGAGATGTGCCAGAGCCATGCAAAAAGTCCATGAGATGTGATGGGTCTTGAACCCAGGTCTCAGTTTCAACTGTCCATACAACAAAACAGTTGTAAATGACAGTGCAACCCTATACAGAGATACGTGGACCAGATCCCTATGCAGAAACCCCCTCCCAATACATTCGCTTTGAGTAAAACAAACAAACAACTTTATTACGGCCTTGCAAGAAAAATACATACAATTCGCTTTGAGTCATTCATAGTTACATGTGTTTTCAAATTTGAGATAAAACAGGTCCCTCAAAATGCAGGCAAAGTGCAGGGAAATGCAGGGGTAGAGCGAGGTGACCTCTGATGGTCGGAAACGGCATACATAATCCAAACAAAGACCCGAAGCTGTTGGAGGAGTGACGGCGAGTGAAACAGCCATGCATAAAAGACATATATGTCTAGCTGATGGTGGCAGCCCAAGAGAAGTAGGGAGAAAAGGAGGAAGAGGCCTCACCTAGCAGACACCTGTGGCAGTTGAAAAAATTCCAAGCTTCCCCATGGGCAGTAACAGGGCTTATGAGGCTGTTTTTTCACAGCAAGATTCAATGAAGAGGCACAGTTACTACAAACAAATGGCTTTGCCATAGTCAGAATTGGGAGGAAATAAGGAAGACAGCAAAATACGCTTACAGCAATTAGAAAAGCGACTTCTGGAGCTAAAAGTTATGTACATCGCTTACAGGCTGTCTCAGATATTCTAGCAGATATCAATTTCTAAGACAATATTGTTGAGATGCGGTGTCACCGACTGAAAATACCATCCATTTGACATCTTTTCAGACCTAATTTAGGACTGGAGTTCCAAAGGAAGGATAAAGCTAGAATAATATGAAAAAAGTTCTTATGTGTTTGTTCTCTATGGCAATTAGGGTTGCCAGGTCCCTCTTCACCACCGGCGGGAGGTTTCTGGGGGTGGAGCCTGAGGAGGGCAGGGTTTGGGGAGGGGAAGGACTTCAATGCCATAGAGTCCAATTGCCAAAGCGGCCATTTTCTCCAGGGGAACTGATCTCTATCAGCTGGAGATTAGTTGTAATAGCAGGAGATCTCCAGCTATTACCTGGAGGTTGCAACCCAAAATCAAAGCACTTCCGTGCCAATACCGCAAGGTTTGGAAAGAAGCACAGGAACAGTATAGTACAAAATGACAACAACTATATTGTGTTTAAACATACAAAAACAAGCAAGTGGGAATACACACAAGTACCACTTATAACAAATATATAAAAAATATACAATCAATGTTCGATGCAGTCTCAATGCAATATAGTTTTCTTAATATTTTTGTAGGAATTCTCATTGAAAAAGTCCATCAGGTACATGTATGAATAATCATTGGATCTTCATAATAGAAGGTGTAGATGTCCATGTGATCTTTTTTATATAGGTTGTAGTATTAGACTGGTAAAGATGAGGATCCTTGAACATAGAGCGAGAATACGCACGAAAATTACCACAGCGCCGGTGGTCGATCATTTCATAGAGGCGCGCCATTCTGAAAATGATTTGAGATTCTTTGTCATCTGGAATTTGATAGGGAAACGTCATGATAAGAGAGACACTGAAAGGATTTTGAGGCAGAAAGAAACTTACTTCATACACCTCTTCAACAAGATAAAACCTAATGGCTTAAATCTGGACAATGATTTCTCTTGCTTTATTTGAATATTATACGGTACTGGTGACTCCTTTGGGAGTATTAGATAGACTACGGTAAATTGCATTGGAGACACGAACAGACAGATCCCTTATCTGCAGCTGTGAGTGTCAGGTGGATTTTAGAGGAGCATAGCTGTTGGCTACACTTGGGAGTATCCTACGGGAACCAGTGAACTGACTATAGGTTGCATGATACTTTATTACTTTGGAAACTTGTAAGTATGCTAAACTTTATGCTATTTTAAGACTATTTATAATGTTAGAATTTATATCAACATGTTGTATTTAATGTAGGAATAGAATTGGGGCTGAAGAAATATCCTTGAAACGGCCGTCCCCCACCTACACCTTCTATTATGAAGATCCAATGATTATTCATACATGTACCTGATGGACTTTTTTAATGAGAATTTCTACAAATATATTAAGAAAACTATATTGCATTGAGACTGCATCGAACATTGATTGTATATTTTGTATATATTTGTTATAAGTGGTACTTGTGTGTATTCCCACTTGCTTTTTTTGCATGTTTAAACACAATATAGTTGTTGTCATTTTGTACTATACTGTTCCTGTGCTGATTACCTGGAGGTTGGCAACCCTAATGGCAATACATTTCATGAAATAGACTCATTACAGGCCTCATAGTAAATTGCATTTTCCAGGTATCAGAACCACAGTGGAGCAATGCTCAGGATATTATCAAACGTCTTGTAAAGATTGTGACTTACTAGACTTATTGGACAGTGGGTTCAGATAAAATGTCAATCCGCAACCTCACCATGCATCATAACAACACTGATAATAGTGGCTTGCTGCGTCACCATAGTCCATGGGGAAAGTCAACCTGCAGCTGGTCTATTATACGAGAAATATTTGTGTAAACCAGTCATGGAAACTGAAAGCTAATGAGGTTACCCTTGTTGAAATCCAGCACTATTGTTGCAGAATTTTAATAGACACCTCCCTGCCAACCCATTCTTATGTTCACATGCTTCTTATGAGTAACCCTGTCTCCTATGGATGGATGTTGAAAAGATCACTTTGGAAAAAGCAAGGTAACTCACAAAATACTTTCTCTCCCTCCAACTTGCTGAAAGCAACCTGGTTGAAGAGGCTGTCCCAAAATTGCTACAGAACTGCAATCTGTAATTTACCTTAGGTTTGTGCACAATCCACAAGAGGGATTCTATTTTCAAGTCCTTTTGTTCTGTACCAATTGGGAGGTCCCCCCCCACCCGCTCAGAAAATCCCACTAGTTTAAGTATCAACTGGCTCCCATTTGCATTGGATTTCCTACTCTATTATCACTTTGTCTGAGTTAAGGCCTTGGTTCATTATTGACCACTTGGCAACAAATAACATTTGCACACCTGGAAAGAAAGAGGGGATCCTATATGCTAGTCAAATGCTTCCATTTTTTGTTAAATGTTCACCAAGAGAGGTTTTATTCTTCTTTTCACAGGAAATGTTGCCTCCTTCTCCACAAGTCAGATTGGTTTTGGTCAGCGGTGGAGAACCTGCCTTGTGACAG
Source organism: Euleptes europaea (assembly GCF_029931775.1). Lineage (NCBI taxonomy): Eukaryota > Metazoa > Chordata > Lepidosauria > Squamata > Sphaerodactylidae > Euleptes > Euleptes europaea. The sequence continues at coordinate 62,678,543 of NC_079322.1, forward strand.
TCATGCAAAAAGGTAGAGAGGTCATTTGGCTGCCTTCTATTTAATTCAAGGGATTCACTGTCAAGGATTAAGTTATCTTTGACTTCTACTGTAGGGCGATTTTTATTCTTCCTGATTTGTCGACTGCATTCATGACCTTCAGAATCTGCAGAGCCTGAAAAGCAATGTTTGTTTCATATGGCATTAAGCGCAAAGGTTATTTCATATATAAGAGTTGGGGAGGAAAAAGGCAAAGAGAAAGCAGTGGATACTGGCGGAGCAATCTCTTTTTGTTTTTTTGTTTTCAAATAAACTCAGTGCAGCTGTCATCTTCTTTTGCAAACCGACACATACAAGGGCTGCACTTGCAGTTTCGGGCGTGAAATAAAATGTCCTCTTGCGGTTAAATCCCAAGCCAGCCCATTGCTGGTATGCCTCGTCTGTATCCTATGTTTCTTCTGTACAGCAAGAAATGGCAAAATAGACACAACTCCGAGTAGCTGAGAGTACAGTAAATGCAGGGGAGTTCATAGTGACATTGCTCAAACATACCAGTACCTGGCCAAGGACACTGCTACATCAGCATATAAAAGCAAAGTTTCAAGGCAGTTTGTGATGCACTTTCCACTTAGCTAGAAAGTTCCATCAGTCAACGTATTCAGTAAACCCTCAAGCATGACTCTTCAGGTGGGCGAAGAGATTCTAAACGATAAGAAGATGCATCTCACCAGCCCAAGCGAGAGGCAAGGAGATCTCATTAGAGTTCCAATCTGGGGTCATAACATGGGTGGGTCTAAAAAGTAAAGGTCCCCTGTGCAAGCACAAGGTCATTCCTGACCCACGGGGTGATGTCACATCCCGACGTTTCCTAGGCAGACTTTGTTTACGGGGTGGTTTGCCAGTGCCTTCCCCAGCCGTCTTCCCTTTATCCCCAGCAAGCTGGGTACTCATTTTACCAACCTCGGAAGGATGGAAGGCTGAGTCAACCTTGAGCCGGCGTCTACCTGAAACCAACTTCCGTCGGGATCAAACTCAGGTCGTGAGCAGAGCTTGGACTGCAGTACTGCAGCTTACCACTCTGCACCACGGGGCTCTTAGGATGGGTGGGTCTAGAATAGAGCCGGAGACCAGACCGCCTCCCATCCCTAGCTGATGGCCAGGGGGACCTGGCAACCCTAAGCCAGGCACACAGACAAAGAGAAAACTTGGTGGAGAGATTCGGGTGGGGGGGGAGGGTATGGGGGGCCCTTGACGTGCGGGAGAGAGCCAGGTGGGAACCAAATCCTGGCCACCATCGAATCTTCTAAAACTGCAGAGCCAGCATGGTGTAGTGGTTAGGAGCGGTGGACTGTAATCTGGAGAACTGGGTTTGATTCCCCACTCCTCCACATGAGCAGTGGACTCTAATCTGGTGAACCGGGTTGGTATCCCGACTCTTCCACATGAAGCCAGCTGGGTGACCTTGGGCTAGTCCGTCTATCTATCTATTTATCTATCTATCTATCTATCTATCTATCTATCTATCTATCTATCTATCTATCTATCTATCTATCTATCTATCTATCTATCTTTATTAAAACCAGTCATAGACCAGCACAGCCTTGGGATAGTCACAGTTTTCTTATATTCTCTCAGCCCCATCTATTTCACAAGGTGTCTGTTGTGAGGAGGGAAAGGAGATTGTAAGCCAGTTTGATTCTAAAAAAAAAAAAGGTAGAGAAAGTTGGCATATAAAAACTCCTCTTCTAAGTTGGCCCATGACAACGGGTGGGACTGGAACCCTTGTCATGGAACCTGATGGGGGCTGGAACCCTCTACCTCCTACAATTAGACCACTGCCCTGTAGGGGTGCCTCAGATTGGGAAAATATTACCAGAAAGGGGTAATTCCCTTCTCACTGGAGCCAGGGCCCAATCTCTTCCCATACCTGAGGGCTGCTTTTAAGAAAGAACCAGAAACATTAGGCGATCCATTCATGAATTGCCTGCAGCTTGGATGCCTATTTTCCAAGGGTTTTTAAAGTGCTTGAACATGACGGCCATTAATACATACTGATTTTAACACAGATAAAAGTGGCGAAGCCATGATGAAGCAAGCAGCGTAGGAATTTTCAAGTAATAATTTTGATATTAAGCTGTAAGAAATTGGTCTGTCCTCGGAGATAGGAACAGGATTGATAGCTATAGTGGGAGGTGAAGCAAAATAAAGAACATCTGTGACAACAGGCAGTGATTTAATAAGATAGTGACCAAGAGTACTCTGTGAGATGTATTAACCGATGTTCCTGTGGCATAATCTTTTTGGGTGTGTTTCCTCTGCAATTTTTCCCCCTGGAGCCCGCATTTGTCTACCTTCTACATCCATTTTATTATGCTCCTGTCATTCCGTATTGTCCATATCCTCCTCTATGGCTTTGCTTCTTCTCATCTTTACCCTTCATCAATCTCTGCCTGTCATGCTCTATTTTATTCTTGCAAACACAAACAGTGACCACTCCTTTCCTAGGAGGATAGCCTTTCTTCTTTTTATCCTATCGATCAGCGGCAGCTCGGGGAAGCCAGTGGTGGCATGTGAAATCATCACCCTGAGCTCATGCTGGATTCCACTACCCACTCAGAAGTTGTGCACCTGCATGGCACTGTGGCCATGGTGATAGCAGCTCTATGGTGGAAAGTGCCATCAAGTCACAGTGGACCTATGGTGACCCCCGTAGGGTTTTCAAGGCAAGAGATAAACGCAGGTGGTTTGCCATTGCCTGCCTCTGTGTAGTGACCCTGGACTTCCTTGGTGGTCTTCCATCCAAGTACCAACCAGGGCCAACCCTGCTTAGCTTCCAAGATCAGGCTAGCCTGGGCCACCCAGGTCAGGGATGGCAGATTTATAGCAATTTATATTACCCAGTGCCCTGCCCTGGATGGCTCAGGCTTGCCTGATCTCGTCAGGTCTCAGGAGCTAAGCAGGGTCATCCCTAGTGACAGCCAGCATGGTGTACTGGTTAGGAGCGGTGGACTCTAATTTGGAGAACTGGGTTTGATTCCCCACTTTGATTATGCTTGCATTTCCCGACCATCAGAGGTCGCCTCGCTCTCCCCACATGTTTCCGCTCACTCTGGATTCATGTTTAGCCAGCATTAAGAAAACAAAGCCTTTCACGGTCAGAGTTCACTGGTTCTTGTGGGTTATCTGGGCTGTATGACCATGGTCTTGGTATTTTCTTTCCTATACCAAGACCACGGTCACACAGCCCGGATAACCTACAAGAACCGAAGAATAATCTCATTTCCTACAACATTAGAATATTTTTTAAAGGGCCATTTTAGCTCATTTTAATATCACTTTTTAAAATAATTAAAGACAATTTCATTGCAAGCACTACCTCCCCAGCGTACTAATGGTATTTAAAAAAGAATCTGCACATTAACTTTTATGGTGTCATCATGACCTGTAAGTACTCAAATGTGTTAAATCAAGACGATGTCATTACTTCCGCACTGCCCGATGCCAAATCCGTTAATAGCTTGTGGATAGCAATTGCGCAGTGTTTATAATTTTAGAAATTTGTTGTCAGCTTTGCTCCAACTGTTTTCTTGGCCCGGATAGAAATATTTTAAATCGCCTTTGAACTTCTACAGCTCTGAGCACAGGGCTTAATACATTGCTTGACTTTTACAACCAAACTTTTATTTGCCAAGTGCACTGGTGCAAACTTTATAATGTAAATGTGTTTCTAATGAATTTAGGTTAAGCCATGCGGGCTGAATTCAATATACTCGCATACATTTGGATGTCACAAAAGTTCAGAGTTCGTTTTGCCTAAAGCATTCGTTTCTCTATGGGGGTTTCAGTGCAGTTCAGCAAAATGTGACCAGAATACCTAAAAATGGGAGCAATATTTGAGGTTATCACTCAGATAAAAAGGGATTAAAATGACACTTTGAAATACAGTTCTGCATGCAGGACCGTAATGTGGAAAACATTTTCAAAGAAAGAAAAAGGATTTACATGCTACCAAAGGATTAAGGAGATGTTGTTGAAAGAGGTGCTGGGAAGGTTACAGTTCTGCTTTCACTAAGAGAAACCAACCGGAGAAAGCCCCCCCACCCCGCCGAAAGGTTAAGGAGTATATCCACAATGCAAACAAAAAAAATTGTATGCCTGTAATTTGCATAAATTAGGCATATAGACCAGCAGGAAGCTTTAGAACACGGTAGGGATAACGTATCATCTAAATTAGGGACCGTTTTTGGCCAAGAAACATTTTAGGGAAGGTTACCCTTCCCCTACACTTCTGTGCACTGGGTGAACACGAAACCTTTCTGCCGGGAATGCACAAACAGGAAACTCAAAACATAAATGGAAAACATGACTGTGCTCAGAAACAAACAAAGATTCTGCTCATTTGCATTTCTCCTGATAAACATATAATAGATTGGCACACCATGCTTTTACTGTGAAAAATATTCTATAAGAGGGTGCACAAAAACAGTGGGTCTGTCCCATCACCATGGTTTGGCAATTCCAGACATTTTCAAAGAACACCTCTGGCACATTTACTAAGGTGTGGTTCACTGGTAGGGTGGCCAATCTCCAGATACTTGGAAATCAGTACAGGAGCGAAGACAATTTAAACAAAGTGCAAAAATTCTTTATAAGCTACACTGGTGTCTATTTTGTTCTCCCAATCTCCAGGTACTAGCTGGAGATCTCCTGCTATTATAATTGATCTCCCGCCGATACAGATCAGTTCACCTAGAGAAAATGGCAGCTTTGGCAATTGGACTCTATGGCATTGAAGTCCCTCTCCTCTCCAACCCCCACCCTCCTCAGGCTCCACCCCAAAAACCTCCTTCCAGTGGTGAAGAGGGACCTGGCAACCCTATTCACTGGGCAAATAGCATCTGCTTAAGGTTGCCAGGTCCCTTGTCACCATCAGCGGGAGGTTTTTGGGGCACAGCCTGAAAAGGGAGGGGTTTGGGGAGTGGAGGGACTTCAATGCCATAGAGTCCAATTGCCAAAGCAGCCATTTTCTCCAGGTGAACTGATCTCTATTGGCTGGAGATCAGTTATAATACCAGGAGATCTCCACTTAGTACCTGGAGATTAGCAACCCTACATCAGCTGCCAATGAAAAGGGATGACCAATGAGTAATGGTGCATATCAAATTATCAGGGACATTGCTCAGTGGGGCTTTCCTACTCTCCTCTTTTGCTGCAGCTCATTGAATTCCCCTTTCCAGCACATACCTGAAGTTTCATTCTGGGGTTCATTGGATTCTCAAGAACATCGCTGGGTAGCTCCAGGCTGGGAAATACCTGGAGATTTTTGTGGTGGAAAAAATAGCCGCTTTGGCAATGGGACTCTTATGGCACTGAAGTCCCTCCCCTCCTCAAACCCTGCCCTCCTCAGGCTCTGCCCCCAAAACCTCCTGTCGGTGGCAAAGATGGACCTGGCAACCCTACATGTGAAGAGTGGGAAGAGCCATGGACACACAGAGAGAGGAGGTGTCAAAGGGCAGCTCCCAGGTTAAGACAAAGAGAGGGACATCCCATTCAAGGAGATAACACTTATATGCACTTAGAATGATGTAGCGCCCCCCAATGTTCAGGCATTCAGAGTCACTCAGTCCAACAATCGCTGTGCTGTATCAACAGCTGCACCAATCATGGAGAAGCCATCCAAGCTTGTACCCATGTAGAAACCACCTTGGTGATGGAAAGGGCCATCAGGTCACAGCTGACTTAGCGGACAGCAAAATATGATAGGGCCTTTCTGGCGGGACCTAGAAACTGCGGCATGCTCTCTCCCATCAGAACTCCTGTTGCTCTTTTAGCTTTTGAGAGGACCCTAAGAACTCTCGATCAAGCATTTGGGTTACATTTAATGTTGGCTGCTGGGCGGATTGATTCAATTATGTTACTCTGCTGATGTCTGTATTGGTATTGGGCTTGTCCCTGCCATCTGGCTTGTCATTTGTTTGCGCACGCTTTTGTTTTAAGATCGTCCTGTATTTATCCAGCAGTTTGTATTAAGATTTCATGCTTTCTCAAGCCAGGTCGAGGATTAGTGCCAAAAAGTAGGAAATAAATATTGATATATGCACACATGTTATAACTCTAGATTGTTCTCCAAAGTTATTCTCCTAATATCATAAGTCTGAACAAGGGTTGAGATCCTGCACCCAGTTATGTACATTGCATAGGATTTAAGAATGCAAAACTACAGGTTATTGCAAGCAACATTGGCTCTATCTTTCTGTTTGTCCTTTCCCATCCATTTTTTTCTGACTTACAACCAGGAGACCAATGAAGAATTAATAAAATTATAGCCTTTAGGGTGTAGCGTCGATGAGACGTTTCACAAGATGTAATTTTAAGAATTGCTATTCTGCCCTGTCTAGGATATTAGTGCTATGTTTGTTTTTCTCACAGAGTGGTTCAGTAAGTTAATTAGCTAATTTGCTTAACACCCTAGCAAGCAGGATCCACTGCTTAGTTCAAATTATTTTCTTAACCTGCTTTTTAAAAAGTTTAGATGTAGCACTTTTCTACTTGAACTGCTCTTCTGAATCAGCTGTTTCTCCAACATCTCCAGGATTGTTTTTCTGCATGCAGGGTCTGAAATGCCCTCATTAGAACAATGCATATAAAACTAAATAGCTCTTGAGATTTTCTAAGAAGTCATAAGAGGAAAGTATTAGGCAGGGGAACGGGTAAGAAATCATTGTGATATGAACAGCTTAGCTCTTGTAATCTCATCAGTGCTGATGTAAAGGGTATGAATTCTAAGCCAGCTATCAGTGTGGTGTAGTGGTTAAAAGCGGTGGTTTGGAGCGGTGGACTCTGATCTGGAGAACCGGGTTTGATTCCCCACTCCTCCAAATGAGTGGCGGATGCTAATCTGGCGAACCAGGTTGATTTCCCCACTCCTACACATGAAGCCAGTTGGGTGACCTTGGGCCAGTCACAGTTCTCTCAGAGCTCTCAGCCTCACCTACCTCACAGGGTGTCTGTTGTGGGGAGGGGAAGGGTAGGAGATTGTAAGCCAGTTTGATTCTCCCTGAAGTGGTAGAGAAAGTCGGCATATAAAAGCCAACTGGCATTTTAAAGTAATGGATGGATCTTTGAGGGTTGAGGTAAGATGCCCTGAATCATTGATTGATTTATGATAGACAGCAAGGACTCATTAATGTGCTTCTTACATATTTTCATCAACCAGGATTGACAAGGATCCAACACGCCAGTGGCCATCACAGATCCCGAGATCCCGTGAACATCCATCAAAATAACTGGGCCACAATGATCTACAAATGGACCACCCAATGCGCTAGTCATTTCTTCTGTCTGAACTGTACTACAACTAGCATCCAAATTGAAATCTATTTGAGAGATTTTATCAGCACCAAAGTTTGCAACAAATGTCACAACCAATGGCCCGTTCCTTAGAATTGAAAGGTTCGGATTTAGGAGCCAGCAAATGCCAAAATACCTCAAGCAACTGCAGGTCATGAACTAGCTGATGCACTGGTAGCAGAGAACTAAGATTTACTATCAGGTACAGGATTCCACCTGCAGTCAGTTATAGTTCCTTTGGTGTTCCATTTCCTTTGGCCAATGCAAGATGTAACGGACAAATAAAAGGATTACAGCGAAGGCCGTCTTGCATCCTGGCAGCCCCTGGCTGTTGTAATGAGGCCTTTGAGCCATTGGCAGCCAGTACTGAATGAAGCAACTTCCCTTGTAAGCCAACAGTCTTCTGACTTAAGTCTTAGTGCCGCCAAGGACTGAGGTCAGCCTGTTTATTGTCTACAGTAAAATCTCCTGAGTAACATAATCCAAGCCAGGTGACCACCCTTCATTTAATCAGAGTGCCCTATGTAATACACATCTGCCCATGATGCCTAAAGAAACGTGTTAACAAAATAACAGATACCTTCGTGATCGAAACTACAATTTGGTTTATTTATGTAATAAACTTTACTCCATTAACTATTACTCTTGCATAGTGATAATAATAATCATACTAGACACTCTGTCAGACACCAGTGATGTTTCCCTTATAATTAATAGAGGACTACAGAGAAAAGTGAGGAAAATTCTTGTTTGCTTCTTCAATTCTGTCTCAGAGCTAGGGTTGCCAACCTCCAGGTGGAGCCTGGAGACTTCCCTGGATTACAACTGATATCCAGGCTGCTTCAGAGGATGGGATCTATGACGTTATACCCTGCTGAGGTCCCTCCCCTCCACAGACTCTGCTCTCCCCAAGCTCCACCCCAAAATCTCAAGGAATTTCCCTATCCAGCAGGCAACTCTGTCTCAGAGCTGATTCAATATGACTGCATTTTGGAACTTGTTTTTCTAAAAGTTTTCTTATTAATCTCTCTGGTCTGAGTTTGTGGTGTGGTGACTTGCCATTGTTATTGGAATTTAGGAAGATTTGCACGTTCCATAAAGAAATGATCCTGGTTGCTTGTTTAGGAACTGAGCAGGCTTATTTGCGTATAATACAATTTGGACCTAAGGGCCCTAACTTTAAAAGTTCCAGCAGGGCTCTTAATAACAACTCTGCTTCTTCTTAGCAGACACCACCAGGAAGCAGATGACCTCTCCTTCAATATTTAACCCTTTCTTTCTATTGTGTGGAAAGGGAGTCTTATAAACGTTGTAAATAAATAAATGTCAATGGAAAAAGGAGAATCCCTGACCAGAGAAGGGACAGTAGTGGGTGGCATGCCTATGTCCTAGTGAGGTATGGGGTCAGACATGGAAGGAGGCATCCTCTCTGACCATTCAAAGAATCCATGGTGACAATCATGGGACCTGGATATACGAAAACATTGTGGGATGGAGGAAGTGGGTGAGATTGAGTGGAAGAGCTGTCTGAATCCAACCCATGAAACCTGAGCTATCTTCTGAAGTGCACAAGACACAGTAGAGATGGGATGAGAAACTTAGAATTGCAGTGGCGGGTTTCAGGGAAGAAAGTTAACAAGATATCGTTGTACTGCTGTCTTTTCTTTTCCATAATTTGGGTGCTATTCCAGAATTAACCGTACTTGGCACATGAGGACGTGTGTGTGTGTGTTTATGTTATCTTATGTTCAAGTCAACAATAAATTAGAGCATAAGTACATAAGATCAGCCCTGGTGGATAATACCAGTGGCCCATCTAGTCATACATGAACACATGAAGAACACATGAAGCAGCCTTATACTGAATCAGACCCTTGGTCCATCAAAGTCAGTATTGTCTACTCAGACTGACAGTGGGTCTCCAGGGTCTCTGGCATAGCTCTTTCACATCATCTACTTGCCTGGTCCCTTTAACTGGAGATGCCAGGGATTGAACCTGGGACCTTCTGCATGCCTAGCAGATGCTCTACCACTGGGCCACAGTCCCTCCCCATCTAGTCCAGCATCCCGTTTACTCAGTGGTTAACCAGTTACTCTGGAGGGCCCATAACAGGGCATAGCTGTGCCTCCTGACACTAATGTTCAGAGGTTTACTGCCTCTGAATGTAGATGTTTCCTTTTGTGATCCTCCATGAATCTGTCTAATCCCCCTTTAAAGCCATCTATTGTTGTGTGTGTGTGTTAAGTGCCGTCAAGTCGCTTCCGACTCATGGCGACCCTATGAATGAAAGTCCTCCAAAATGTCCTATCTTTGACAGCCTTGCTCAGATCTTGCAAACTGAAGGCTGTGGCTTCCTTTATCTTTTGTTGTAGCCTTCAGTAAATCCTCTGGCAAAAAATTCCACTATTTAATAACTTGTTGCAATTTAAAACAAACTAATCACATCATCTCATTAATAAAATGAAGCTCTTACAATGCCTAAATACACATTTACACATACAGTAGAATTACCTGAAAAAAACAACAACTGAAAAATGTGACTCTCGGAACAGCATAATAAATCTGCAATGACAGAAACACATCAAAATGGCAAACCAGTTTGCAAATTCATTGTCATGGTGTCATGATGAAATTTGTGTTTGACTAGGTTCAGGTACTGGAAGCCATTTCTACCACCTCTAATTACCATCATGCTGGAGTTGCACTGCATTAAAGCAGATACAATATTTTGACCTATATAACAAGGACTAAAAGGTAAGTTAAAGCCATAAGTATGCTTTCCCAGAGGGACATTCTCAAGACTTTGCCGTAGGCAATTGGTATGTGCTGGAAAAAGAACGCTTCATATAACTTCCTAGTAATACCACTAAGCTACAAATTCCAGAAGAATAGCCATACTGGGCACAATTTACTACCATTTATTCTGCATAAACTATACTGGGAGAGGAAGAAACTCCAAAAGAGATCAGTAGTGTTTTTGCTTATGTAGAATCACTTCCTCAAGGATTATACTTAGGGCTGCAATGAATGTTCTTCGGTTTTGATTTTTTGGGCTTTGAAATTAGTGTTATTGGGTGTCCATTACCATTGTTGCTTTGGTAGCAAGGGGAGCTTTGACTCTTGAAAGCTCACACCCTGTTAATCTTGTTGGTCTTTAAGGTGCTACTGGACTCAAATCTAACTGTTCTCCTGCAGACCAATGCTGCTAACCCTCGGAATCTATTGTTGCTTTGGTATCTTTGTTTCTTATTATTATGTTTTTTGTTGTTGTTGGAGTTTTTTATATGCTGACTTTCTCTACCACATAAAGAAAAATTGAACCGACTTACAATCCCCTTCTCTTCCCCTCCCCACAACAGATACCCTGTGAGGTAGTTGGGGCTGAAAGAGTTCAGGGAGAACTGTGTCTAGCCCAAGGTCACCCAGCTGGCTTTGTGTGCAGGAGTGGGGAAACCAACCCCGTTCTCCAGATTAGTGTCCACCGCTCCAAACTACCGCTCTTAACCACCATTTTCTTCTTCCTCAGTTATTGAAATATGTGTGTGTTAAGTGCCGTCAAGTTGCTTCCGACTCATGGCGACCCTATGAATGAAAGTCCTCCAAAATGTCCTATCTAACAGCCTTGCTCAGATCTTGCAAATTGAAGGCTGTGGCTTCCTTTATTGAGTCAATCCATCTCTTGTTGGGTCTTCCTCTTTTCCTGCTGCCGTCAACTTTTCCTAGCATGACTGTCTTTTCCAGTTATTGATATGCCTCTAGTCAATTAGGGAGTCAGATAACTGAATCAATGATGTAACAACACTAAGTAGGATCCCCCCCCCATGTAATTGTTGAAGAAAGATGAAACAAATTTTAGGAGTAGGATAGCCAATGTGGTGCAATGGTTGGAATGTTGGAATAGGATCTATGAGACTCCGAGTTTTGAATCTCCACTCTGCCATGAAGGCTCACTGATGTCCCTTGGGCCAGTCACACACATGAACACAAACAAACTGCCTTGTACTGAATCAGACCATCGGTCCATCAAGGTTAGTATTATCTTCTCAGACCCACAGCAGCTCTATGAGCTCTCGGGTACAGGTCTTTCACATCACCTACTGCCTAGTCCTTTTAGTTGGTAGTTCCAGGGATTGAACCTGGGACCTGCTGCATGCCAAGCAGATGCTCTACCACGGAGCCACGGCCCCTCCCCTCTCTGCCTAATGTATCTCACCAGGTTGTTGTGAAGCTAAAATGGAGGAAAGAAAAGTACCATAAACTATTTTGGGTCCCCACTGGGGAGAGAGGTAAGGAATAAATGAAGGGCGAAAACGCACGGTCGCTTTAGCCTCCTTTATTCCCTGTTTCAGCCAGGATTCAGCCAGGATCGCACGCATGCGTTTCGCCGAACTTGCCTTCAATCCTGGCTGAATCCTGGCTGAAACAGGGAATAAAGGAGGCTAAAGCGACCGTGCGTTTTTGCCCGAAGTCAATAAATGAACTATTAGGCCGTTAACGCATGACCAATTTGGTCTGCTTCTCCCCCCCTAATGTAGCGGTTTTCCAGTGGTCACACGCACGCTGTCCCCGCTCTGCGGATCAAATCTACCACGAGCACGATTTATTTATGTGTTTTCCAAGACCCGTCTTATCGAGAAATACAGATCACAATCAAGATAAATCCGGTTGTTTCATCATGCGTGCTCTTCCAGGTTGATATTCCATTAGTCCTTGCCGCCCAAGACTGTGTGTGCGTGCATGCCAGCATGTGCATGTGTGTGATAATCACCCGGCCAAATGCAACCGGGAGTGATTTTTTTTATTAGCGCCTGGCCGCCCTAAAGAGGGGTGTGTGTGTGAAATTCCCCGCCAAAGAGAGAAGGGGGGGCTCCTCTGGTAGATCAGCCACCTGCTGACACCAGGCCCCGTGAACGCCTCGCACCGAGGCCGCGCCTCTCCCTCACAGGCTCACTCCCCTCAGGGGCTCAAAACCGCCCCTCCCCTGGCCAGGAAAGCGAGCGGGCGACGTCGCTAAGCCAGACGAGATGGCCCAAGCGTCTGCTCATCTCTTGCGGCTCCCGCGGCACCCGCCGAGCCGCCGCTCAGCTGGCTGGCGGACTCAGTGTTCCCTGCTCTAGCCGCGCCTGCCCCGATCTTCCAAGCCTCCTGCCGCCTCAAAAATGGAGATGGGGGAGCTGCGGGCCAGAGAGCTCTGCTTTTTGCTGCAGAGCAGGAGGGCAGGAGAAAAACTAACGTCCTGAAGTGAGTTGTGTTGGTATACTGGCATATCATTCTGGGGGGAGAAGAAAAAAAAGGAAGACGCCAAACACGCACAATCACGTGACTGTGATGTAATGACATCAGTAGTGACGGAGCACTCCCCGAATATCCCACGTTATCCCATGTCCCAAACGCATGGAGCATCGGGTGGTGCACATAGTGTGGGATGGGAGATGGACGTGCGTTTACTTTTATGATCCCAGATTAAAATAGTGTGAGATGAGAGAGAGATTAACCGGTGACATCTTGCCCATGCGTTAATGGCCATAGTCACATTGGTGATGCGATTGGAGCTCCTGAGCGCAAGATGTGACATCGTGATATCATGACATAGCCAATCAGAATCAGTTGTGTGCTGTAATAATGGAAAACAAATAAATTCAGTTCAATATGTTTAATAACATATTATGTTCAAGGCAATGACATTTTAAAGAAATCATCTGAACGAATGTCCGAAAGGTTTATGAAGAGGCCTGGGCCTCTCTTGGCCTCTAAGTGGGTCTTCTGGCTCCCTATGTCCCTTGTTTCCTTCTCCTTTCTGGCTGGACCATCACGAGTGATAATGAAACTCAGGATTACGCTCATTAGCTCAACTGTGTGGGTAGGAACTCAAAGAAGCAGAATATGGGTAAGGCAAGGGGGCATGGCAATCCTGACCTCCCCCAATTCCATATGTACAGGTCCCACACATACATGCACAGAACTATTGATATACTTGCTGATAATTACTCCTTATTCCATATAATACAAAAGACAGATTAGTGCTCCAGTTTTCACTGATCCAATGGATCTAGATTTGAACAGTCTGCTCTGAACTTTCCTCTGAATCTCAAGTGTATGAAACATTATAAGATAAGAGTCTTGCAGCCAAAGATTTGGCTTATTATTTTGATTCAGTAAGGGATTTGTCTCAATAACTCTCTTTCATAGCTCGCCTTCCTCTGGCTCCTTTCTTCTCTAACTCTTCTTACTAAGAACACACAAACCCTCTTGCCTGTAGGTCTTCGGTTAGTACTATTGCCAGCTCTGGGTTTGGAAATACCTGGAGAGTTGGGGGATGGAGCTTGAGGAAGGTGGGGTTTGGAAAGGAGAGAGACATCAATGAGGTATAATGCCATAGAGTCCACCTTCCAAAGTGATCATTTTCTCTAGGTGAACTGATCTCTGTTGCCTGGAGATCAATTGTAATCCCAGGAGATCTCCAATCACTACCTGGAGGTTGGCAACCCTATTGGTTAGGATTTCCATAGTCAAATCCACCTTATGCTTCCAACACAGTAGTTGTACTGATTGTTAGCTTCCTTGCGTGACATCATGAGTTCAGCCAACAGTTTCCAGCCATGTCAAGTAATGGAGACTGGAATATCTTTCTGCCTGTCTCATCAGCAACCACTTAATAGGCTTTGTTCCCAGAACTACCTTTGCTGTGAGGTAATGTTCCCAAGAAATGAAAATACACAGGTTGATTGTCACATATGTGCAAGGCATTGCTCGTATATGATCTACACTGCATTTGTTCTCAGAAGTTAATAAATTACGGCCAGTCACTCTGAATATTGAATGCATTTATTAAAATAATCTGTTCATGCACAATCCAAAAATTGATGAAAAAAGGCACAACTTGTCAGATAAATTATTCATCGTCAGTCATTAGCCTAGCTCCACCGCCACCCTCATTCTTGTGCTGTAGATCGCATTTTCACCATATGGAGAAATAAAATGCATTCTAATTTGTTTTCTAATAAGTACTAATTAGTTCAGGCCTTTGAGAGATCTACGAGGAAATAAACAGTGTCCTTGTAGCCTTACAAATAAAATTCTAAAGCTGCACTTAGCAGAGTCTCACACTGCTTCCCCATTGTAGTCCGTAAGAAGAAATTGAAATAATCCCTCATGTAGATTGTAGAATCAAAATTAAGCCGAACAAGTAATACCAACTGCAGTCGTTCAGAGCAGGCTCCTCTGTTCTGGTTTAAGAGAAGATGGAGCAAATATAAACGAGCTGATGTCAGAGGTTCTGAATGATAATAGCTGGGAGAAACCGTAGAATCATAGAGGAAGGTACCTCCAGGGTCATCTAGTCCAACCCCCTGCACAATGCAGGAAATTCACAACTACCTCTCCCTCATATCCACAGTGACCCCTACTCCATGCCAGAAGATAGCAAAAAAACCCCTTCAGGATCCCTAGCCAATCTGGCCTGGAGGAAAATTGCTTCCTTACCCCAAAGTTGTGATCAGCATCTCCCTGGGCATGTAAGAAAGGGCCACAAGAGCCAAGCACTGATGCAATCCTTCCTGCCCTCCAACTCATGATCTGCCGAAGTTCACAGAATCACTATTGCTGTCAGATGGCCATCTAGCCTCTACTTCAAAACCTCCAAAGAAGGAGAGTGCACCACCTCCAGAGGAAGCCTGGTCCACTGAGGAACCGCTCTGTCAGGAAGTTCTTCCTAATGTTTAGCTGAAAATTCTTTTGATTTAATTTCAACCCGTTGGTTCTTGTCTGATCTTCTGGGGCAACAGAAAACAACTCGGCACCCTCCTCTGTATAACAGCTCTTCAATTACTTGAAGATGGTTATCATATCTCTTTTCAGTCTTCTCCTCTTCAGGCTAAACATACCCAGCTCCTTCAACCTTTCCTCATAGGACTTGGTCTCCAGACTCCTCACCATCTTCATTGCTCTCCTCTGGACACATTCCAGCTTGTCTAAATGCTGGAAATCAAAATGTAGAAAAGGCAACTTTGCTTTCATTACACAGAATTCATTTCTACAGTGAGGGACAATTCAGACACCTTGAAAAAACTAGAGTTTTTTATGATGAGAATAAGCTTGGTTTATCTCAGGCATGTGCACACTCTCTCTTTCTTCCACTTCAGGAACCTCAGCTGAGTATCTAGAATCAAAGACTTCCTGATTTAGGAAGTCTTTGTAAAGGTAAAGGTCCCCTGTGCAAGCACCGGGTCATTACTGACCCATGGGGTGACGTCACATCTCGATGTTTACTAGGCAGACTTTGTTTACGGGGTGGTTTGCCAGTGCCTTCCCCAGTCATCTTCCCTTTACCCCCAGCAAGCTGGGTACTCATTTTACTGACCTCGGAAGGATGGAAGGCTGAGTCAACCTTGAGCCAGCTACCTGAAACCAACGCCCGTTGGGATCGAGCTCAGGTCGTGAGCAGAGCTTGGACTGCAGTACTGCAGCTTACCACTCAGTGCCTCAGGGCTCATGGAAGTCTCTGACCTACCTATAATTTGTGGTAATGTCTGAATTTAGGTTCCCTTTCTGTTTGTAAAATTGCCTTGCTTCTTCTTGGCTTTTACTGCTGCTGGTGTGTCACTTTTTACTACTCATTTCCCCAGAGAAGACATCCTCCTTTGCTATGTTGCCATTTCCCTAGACTGAAGCCCATAGCGGCCTACATACAATGCTGTTTCTTCTTTTAATTGAAACAGCAGGCAGAGGCAGCCATGGCTCGACACAATTTCTCAAGTCTCTCCTACAGCTCGAATGTTTGACTGATTTTTTTTCCTGTCGGCTTTGTTTACAACCCACTATGGTGGGATGTTTTTGATGGCGCTTGGGATGTGAGGGGAAAGCCTGAAGCTGAATTTCGAGTGTTCACTTCCAACCGGCCCGTCAGAGTTCAGTTCTTGTTAGAGCCAGTGGAGCTGGGCTGGTTTTCTGCCATCATTAAAACAGTCGAGTACTACATCTGCTGCTCTTGCATTACAAAGCCACTACTTCAAGCTCAATATGGGCTTTATTATCCACTGGACTTCCCGTGTCTTGCGCACAATGCGCACATGCTCTTAGCAGCATGGCCCCTTCTGCAGCTGAATTGTCTCTCGCAAGCAGAAAAAAGATTTGCAGGCTGTGAATCGGCAGGTAGTAATTTTAATAGCTGCTAATGTGAATTAATAATTCTAATAGCCTCATTTCAGATGCATTATCAGAGATCTGGAGAGAAGGTTGCCATGGCGCCTATATTTTACTATTCGCAGCTGCGTAAAGTCTTTTAGGCCAGCCTTAAAAAGAAACCCCCACGCACATCTTGTCATTGAATATATGGCTCTTGAAGTCCAGTTCTGGAGGCCCTCGTCGGATATTTTCCCATGTGGGAAAATAAACTTTATTATTAGCAGCTTTGAAAATCCCACTCCACAGGGAAATGTCTTGAGGAGGCATAAGTTGTCACTGCCTCGTCTTACAAAAGCGCTGAATGCATGAGATTCTTCAGGAAATCCAATAGCCCAAAGCAATTCCCCAAGAAAAGTCTTGTATACCGTAGATATGTTTAGAATAAATCCAGGATCCTGAAAACACAACATACAGTTAATTGCTGACAGCATTATACTTCAGCTAGAATTTGGCTTCACTAAATTTGACTCTGAAGGCATAATTACACTACATATTTATTTTTCTTTTTCTTTTAAGATTTTCAAAATAAAGAACATCAAGGCCATCCCCCCATCCCAATTCCACCATATATATATTTAGCTTTATTCCATGTTAACTATGCTGACTTGCCTAAGAATTCTGCAAATTATATTTTGGTGTGGGTGCCAAGAGTTGTCTGTTGGAAATCTTTATGCCCCTCCTTATCACAGAACGACAGGAGCGTGCCTATTATTTTGGGTGTGGTGGAACACAGGCAGGATGGTGCTGCTGCACTCGTCTTGTTTGGAGTTTTCCTAGAGGCACCTGTTTGGCCACTGTGTGAACAGACTGCTGGACTTGATGAGCCTTGGTCTGATCCAGCAGGGCCTTTCTTATGTTCTTATGGTAGCATCCCCAGGGGAGATGAAATTAAACTAATGGGGAAAAACATGTTCACACTCAGGTGAGTTGACAGGGTGAACTGACAGTGGTCGAGGCCAGTTCTTCTTCACTACTGTCCACCAAGTATGCAGGGAGTACCCCCTAAACAAGGGAGAAAGAGCCGTCTAAATTCTTAAAATCCCAAATGCCCCCTCAAGATTTTTGGATTGCACTACCAACGGTAGGTTTGCCAGGTGCCTCTTAGTCACTGGTGGGAGGTTTTTGGGGCAGAGCCTGAGGAGGGTGGGGCTTGGGGAGAGGAGGGACTTCAATACCATAGAGATCAGTTCTAATAGCAGGAGATCTCCAGTACCTGGAGGGTGGCAACCCTAAACAACAAACTAAAAAACAAACAGACCTGGAGATTTCACCATGAGAGGAATCTGTAAAATTGAGAAAGGGGATTTGCTCCATCATTGAAATGCATGGAGTGTAGAGCTGAAATAATTATGACTGCTAACACTGCTCTGAAGTAGACTTGCTCTAAGGGTTCCTGGAGGGGCTATTTCTGCAGTAGTGATAGACAGGAGGTTTGTGTCAGGAAGAAGGATTTAAGTAGGTTGCCAAGTCTTGGTTGGCAAATACCTGGAGATTTAAGGGTGAAGCCAGGGAGGGTAGGGTTTGCGAATCATAGAATCATAGAGTTGGAAGGTACCACCAGCGTCATCTAGTCCAACCCCCTGCACAATGCAGGAGAAGGGAAAGACCTCAGTGGGATACAACAGTACACCCTCCAAAGCAGATATTTTCTCCAGGGGAAATGGTCTCTATAGTCTGGAGATCAGTTGTAATTCTGGGTGGTCTTCAGGCCCCAGCTGGAGGCTTCAAACTCTTCTTTTAGGCTAGCCTTTACCTGATGTACTAGTCTGCTAGGGAGTTTTTTTCTCTTTCCTATGGGAACGTATTTAATCATTCAACTCTCAGCGTTTTGAAGTTGTGCAGTTCCAGGATGTTTGCAATTTTTGATTCATTTGAATATTTTTTGTGTTGTGGTGTGAGTGTTTTTTTCACAAAAAAGTCCTCTGGTCATGTATTGTGTTGCCACCTTATAAATAACATTCCCTGCCTAGTGATTTACAATTTTGATAATGGTGGTGTGCCTCCATGCCAGTCTCCCTAGAAATTGTTGTATGCAGTGTATTGTTCTTTTTTTTTTTTTGCTTTAAGCTTGCAATGTCAAGTGATGAATTGCCAGAACATATGCAAAATGTTAATATTTCCATAGCATTTTTAGCTTGCTTGGATTATTCTGGTACTCCGGAAAGGGTGAGTAGGTGCAACCTCCAGGTGGCGGCTGGAGATCTCCTGGGATTACAATTGATCTCCAGGCAATAGAGATCAGATCACCTGGAAAAAATGGCTGCTTTCGAGGGTGGACTCTATGGCTTTTTTATTCTTTTGAATATAGAGCTTAGCTATAAAATGAGATGGTATGATGCAGAAAGTTTGTTTCAAGATGTTGCTGTACAGGCACACAAATAGTGTGTCCTGCGCCCAGCCCGTTCCCGGGCGGCGCAGACTCGGGCCCCACCCCGCCGCTCGCCGGGAGGACGGGGGAGCCGCGGGACGGCGCAGGCTCGGCCCACCCCCCGCCGCTCGCCGGGAAGCCGGGGGAGCCGCGGGACGGCGCAGGCTCGGCCCACCCCCCGCCGCTCGCCGGGAGGCCGGGGGAGCCGCGGGACGGTGCAGGCTCGGCCCACACCCCGCCGTTCGCCGGGAGGCCGGGGGAACCGCGGGACGGCGCAGGCTCGGCCCCCATCCCACCCCTCGCCGGGAGGCCGGGGGAACCACGGGACGGTGCGGACTCGGCCCCCATCCCACCCCTCGCCGGGAGGCCGGGGGAGCCGCAGGACGGTGCGGACTCGGGCCCATCCTGGCGCCCTCCCCAGCCCCGGACCAGCTTACCTGGGGCCCAAGAGGGACGGGAGACGTCAGTGGCCCGGCAGAACGGGGGCAGGCCAGAGAGGGGGAGTGGAGAGCGAGGGAGGGGGAGGAAGAAGCCGGGAAGAGAGGCCGGGCAGGAAAACTTCAGGGGCCTTAAGACCCAAGAGCCGGCTCGACAGGCTGGCTCTTCAAACGGCCCCCCTCTTTCCCCTGCAGGCCAAGGACCGTTTGGAGGGGCCGACGGGAGTCCGGGTGAGGCAAGCCGCCCGACCTTCGGCGAGTCCCAGGGCCTTAGCGGATCGCCACGGGGTCAAGCAGCGGGAGCCGCGCCGGGCATTCCCATGAACCGCGGCAGGGCCAGAAGAGGGCGGGGGGGGGAGTTACCAGGAAGACTCCTCCAACAGGCGGATCCCGGAAGGAGAGAAAAAGCCCAGCCTATATGGTCTCGGGAGGGCGGGGCTAAGAGGGGAGGACGGGCTTAAAAAGGGGTTGTGGCGTGGAGGCCGGGAGGATGGCTGGCTAGGACGGGCTAGAGAGCTGTAGCCCACAATCCTGGCAGACTCAAACGGGGAGGCAAGCTCAGGTTCCCCGGCTGAGTGGTCTGAGGCCGAGGAAACACCACAACCTCGAGTAGACTCTCAAGCCCCCCCCCTCGGCTCCGCGCTTCCGAGCCCGGGGCGTGACAAAGACAGAGCTGTCATGCTCACAAGGGCATCTTTCCCCTGACCCCTACCGCATGCCGAGAATGCGGAAGGGGAGACTCAGCACTCTAAGAGAAGCGAGTAAGGAACCTCATCCAGGAAACCATCAGAACAGAAGAACCAAATGTGGGTGACATTCACAGGGACAGCAGCTAAAGAATGAGTCACACCATTTGTTTTATGTATCTATTCAGGGTATTTATATACCACACCTTGCTTCTGGCATAGTCAGGATCCAAGGCAGGTAAATACAATATAAAAATACTCATCTATTAAAAGATATAATTAAAACAGATAAATACGAGCCCACATCTATAACTTTTAAGCTGCCTCACAAGTGATCTGAAACATCTCCAGCCTTACTGGAAGGCCCCAGGGGTTGGTGCCTGCCTGATCAGTTCCAGGACACTTTTGCACCAAAGTGGGGGCAGCAACAGAAAAGACCCTAACTCAGGCCATAGTAGATCATACTACTGAGAGTAGCTAGGATATCCTGTTGTGGGGAATGCAGTCACTTTACATGTTCATATTGGTAGAGATGGTCCTTCATTGGTCTTTATTGGTCGACGACCCCTTAGGGTTCTCAAGGCAAGAGACATTCCATTGCCCGCCTCTGCATAGCAACCCTGGTATTCCTTGGTGGTCTCTCATCTAAATACTGAGCAGGGAGGATCTTGCTTAGCTTCCAAGATCTGATGAGATTGGGCTAGCCTGGGCTATCCATTGGTCTATCCATCTCAGTATTTTCAGTTCTGATCAACAGTGGCTTTCCAGTTTGTCCCTATCAGACACAACACTGCCTCTGCCTGAGATCCTTTCACTGGAGATGCAAGAGATGGCATTTGGGGTCTTCTACATACAAACCAGGTGCTCTACCACTGAGCCACAGCCATCCCGAGATGAACCATGACTAGATTCTTCTAATTCTGAACTCCCAGAATCACCCAATGGGCATCAGGAACAATGGCAATGATGGAAGATGCACTTTACCACGAGGCATTCCTTGTTACAATCCTACTTAAAAGAAGGTAGTGTAGGGCTGCCAACCTCCAGGTACTAGCTGGAGATCTCCTGCTATTACAACTGATCTCCAGCTGACAGAGATCAGTTCACCTGGAGAAAATGGCCGCTTTGGCAATTGAACTCAATGGCATTGAAGTCCCTCCTCTCTCCAAATCCTGCCCTTTTCAGGCTTCACCCCAAAAACTTCCAGGTATTTCCCAACCCAGAGCTGGCAACTCTAAGGTAGTGAGACATTAACTTTGCAATGCTAAGCATGTTTTTTCAGATGATAGTCCCATTAAGCTCAGTGAGGGTCTTACTCTCTCGGAGGTGTGCTTAGTATTCCAGTCTCAGTCTTGTAAATATCACGCCCCAAAAATTCACCAGCAAAAAACAACAAAGAAACCTCTGGCCAACTTTGCAGACTATAAAAGCCTTCTGTTGATATCTGACAGTTGTAGATGAAACATGCCTAACCAGCACTTCCTTTGGTGTCCTCTTTGACTGCTGAGCTCCTGACCTAGTTTGTGCTAGTCTTCAACAGATGCTGCTGAACTGTGGGCTGGTCACTGAGCTGTGACTCTCTGTTGAGTTTCACAACTAGGTTGAATTGTATCCGGCCTGACTGGGAACAGGACAGTTTGTGAAAATAAGAGACTAGAGGAAAGGGGGGTGGCTTGATGGGGAGGGAGGCAGAGGCTACTCTTGGCAAAGATATTAATACGTCAAAAGGCAAAGAGGAAAGCACAGGCGAAGGAGATGGAGACTAACAGTGCAATCCTAGACACCTTTCTAAGCCCATTGACTTCAACCAACATAGAAGGAGAAAAGAGCAAGAATCCAGTAGCACCTTAAAGACTAACAAAAATATTTTCTGGCAGGGTATGAGCTTTCATGAGCCACAGCTCACTTCTTCAGATACAGCTAGAATGTGAATCCATCTGTCTTTAAGTAAAGGAGAGTGAATTCAGACAAGCATCAGTATGTAAATGTTAACAGTATGTAAATGTGAATAGCAGGCGTGATGGAATTAGGTGTGGTATGCAGAAGAGTCTGTGATGTCCAGGGGAGAGATGGGTGTGGAGAAATCAGCATTGGTAATGAGCCATGAATGCAAGGTCTTTATTCAGCCCAGGTCTTTAGTTTGAATATCAACTGTAATTCAGCAGTTTCTCTTTCCAATCTCCCTTTGAAATTCCTTTGTAAGAGAACTGCTACTCTTAAATCTGCAACAGAATGTCCTGGAAGGTTGAAATGTTCTCCCACTGGTTTTTGAATATTGTGGTTTCTGATGTCAGACTTATGTCCATTTAATCTTTGTCTAAGAGACTGACCTGTTTGTCCAATGTAGATTGTGGAAGGGCATTGCTGGCATGTGATGGCATAAATCACATTAGAAGATGAGCAGGAGTATGAACCTGAGATAGTATGGCTGACATAGAACATAGAAGGGTATAACTCTGTTTAGGATGGCACTGCGCTTGCGAAGAACAGAAGGAAAAAAAGCCATAAAGAGAAACAGGAGATAAAGGGTGCAGTCTAAAGAATACTTTCCTGGAAGTAGACCTCACTGAATAAAATGGGACTTGCCAAGTACCCCCACCCCCAGTTAATTAAGATTAATCACACATAGACAGACAGATAGACAGATAGATAGATGTTTCCTTTTTTTCTTAGTCTTAGCGTGACACAGTTTATAAGACTGGGACTTACTTCTGAGCAGACCTGCGTAGGAGCAATCTTGTAATCAGGTACAAGAAGACTGCAACACAATCCCAAATAAGACTTGGAAGGGTGCATCTTTGCCCAGGATGGCACTACATGAGGACTAGAATCCTGAGATTGACACAAGCCCTAGGGATGCCACCTGGAGGATCCCCCAGAAGTAAAGCTCATCTCCTGACTCCAGAAATCAGTTTCCCCAGAGTAAATGGATGCTTTGGAGGGTGGACTGTGACACTGTATCCCATCGAAGTCTTTGTCCTCCCCAGGCTCCATCCCCAAATCTCCAGCAGTTTCCCAACCTGGATCTGGCAATCCTACCCCCCATCCCCTGCCGGTGGCCAGGTGGGATCTGGCAAGCCTAGCGAGCCACGTCTGGAGCAAGAGTAAAGACTGGGGTGTCAGTGAGTAGAATGGCAGCAAATCTCTGCAAGAATTATCGGAACGCAACCTTTCGGTTCAGCTCTCTTAAAATATGTTTCTATTGACCTTGTTTATCTGTGAACAAAAAGAGTTTCCTTGGGAGTGTTTAACAGCTGGTCCTTCTCATTTTAATTGCAATGCTGCCATACCCGCGCTGTCTTGCTACTAGCACTCTTGCAAATATTAATGCCAAGAAGATCATAACAAATAGTTATACAACAACAAATGTCAACAATCTCAACCTTTGAGCGTACATTTTATTCAGGCTTGACCTCAAAAGTTTCAGTTCCTTAGATAAAAATAAAAATATAATAATAATGTAAAAAGTTTCCGTTCCTATCTGAATTCTACTTGGATCAGCAAAAGTATGTTGACTCTCATAACAGGCCTTTTCCTGTTTTTCCCCTCATTCTTTTTAATTATTATTATTTAGTCAACGAGTAGCCAGAACTAAGGCCAACTGAATATTCCCTCTCTGATAGTTTTTTTTTTAAACTTAAATATGTGGGAAACATATTTAAGATTTAACTCCTCTCCAAAGAATTATATGTGAGTAGCATCAGCAGAGTAAGGCAACATGATGGGAGTCAAACTAGAACCCCTGCTGCATGCTTTAAACAAACATAATGTGTGAAGGAACTCCTTGGATCGGGAAAGGTTTGTCGACCCCGTGGCTCCCACAGTGGTTCCAGAGGGATCTGTGGTTTTGTGTTACAAAACTGGATGTACTCTTAGAAGCCAGCACAACCCCTAGGCTGGTGTCTGTGCCACTTGCGCTGTGCAAAGTGGCACGGATGCTGGCGTAGGGCCACTTATGCCGACCTCCTGGACTGCTGTGGCAGCGTGGCCCTCGGACGCCGGTGTGGCCTCCCGCAGGCGTTCTTCCAGTGCAAATTGCTGCATTGGCGTCCCGGGAGGTGTTCCTGGGGTGTTCCGGGGTGTGTGTGTGTGTAGCTGCTGTTAGGCGACTTCCTAACCCCATTTGCGCTGGGAACACTTCCTAACGCAACGGTGCTGCTGCGCCACCAGTTTTGGTGCTGCAGCATCGCTGTTTGCAATAAGGCCTTTCCCCCATTTTAGTTTTTTTTTTTAAATTAAAGCCTCTTTTCCCCCTCCACTGCGGCTGGGAAACCTCTGTGGAGGTGCTGTGGCCGCGCTGCGGCTGTGCCGTCCCTGGCCACTGTGATTCCCAGGATCACACTGAAACATTGTGTGTGCCATTTTGATTAACTTATTTATTTGATGTGAGTGGGGCTTCTTTTTTTTTTTTAAAAGACTTAAATGAAATAAACATTTTGCTGAATATTTCTCAATAACAATTATAAGCCAATAAGGTAACTGTAGCTATATACATGTATGCATTCCCTCTTGCTTTAAGTATATAAGAGGATTAGAAGATTTTCAGATTTGGACAACTCTAATTAAATTACTTCTAACTTTTACTGGGCTCTGTAGATCAATCTCTTTTTGACCTTCACAGTTCATCAATATAAGTGAAGGGGAGGGGGAACCTCTTAATATCTCTCAATTTTACAAAAAAGACTCCTTTGTTAAAGGGGGGGGGGAGATCCAGAGCTGGATTCACTCGCCATTTAACCTTCCATTTCATAAATTAATACAAGTTCAAGAAAACAAAGTATTTTTATTTTTTTTACCCCTTACAGTCAGCTGCTTCAGTGGAATGAAAACCGACAAAAGGAAATTCCCATGCTATCTGTTTGGCTTTTGCATACATCATTTACTATCTTTCTAAAAGAGGTATTTAAAATGTAGGCTGATGCCTTTATCATCTTGACAGTTTAAGGATAAAAGTTCTGTCCCATGGAAGGCATAAAAGATGACTTTTAAAACATGTATGAAGGGTATCTTTTTTGGGGGAATCCTTAAAAGCCATAAATGTTGCTGATTGTCTTGCTGAATGTGGAGGAACGAGTTTACTCCAGAGTCAGAAGGCAATATTCTGTTTTGTGTTGGGCTGTGAGTGTTTGTTCACAAAAAGTAGTATTCTGATCATGTATTGCCTTCCCATTTTAAAAATAACATTCCCAGCCTAGCGATTTACACTTTTGATAATGGTGCCAGTCATGCCAGTCTCCCTAGAAATTGTTGTATGTGGCACATTGTTCTTTCTTACTTTAAGCTTGCCAGAACATATACAAAATGTTAATACTTTCATAGCATTTTTACCTTGTTTGGATTATTCTGGCACTCCAAAAAGGGCAAGTAGGTGCAATCACCAGGTGGCGGCTGGTGATCTCCTGGGATTACAACTGATTTCCAGGCGACAGAGAGAAAATGGCTTTGGAGAGTGAACTCTATGGCTTTATACCCAACTGAAGTCCCTCCCCTGCCCAAACAATGGGCCTCCCTCTGTGCTTCCACATCTCATCATCCCCGCCTGACCCGAGATTTCAAAACAGCCTGCTGCTGACTAGTGCTGCTCTCGGGAAATAATCTCCTACCTCCACCTTTTCGAGGCAAGAGACTTTCAGAGGTGGTTTGCCCTTGCCTGCTTCTGCATCACGCCCCTGGTATTCCTTGGAGGTCTCCCATCCAAATACTTGCCAGGATCGAGGCTGAGAGTGTGTGAGTAGCCCAAGGTCACCCAGCAGATTTTCATGGCAGAGTGGGAATTCAAACCTGGGTTTCCCTGGGAGGGCCTGTGGCTCAGTGGTAGAGCATCTGCTTGACATGCAGAAGGTCACAGGTTCAAATTAAAGGGACTAGGCAGTAGATAATGTGAAAGACCCTGAGGTCAGCCTGAGACCCTGGAGAGCCGCTGCTGGTCTGAGTAGACAATACTGACTTTGATGGATCAAGGGTCTGATTCAGTATAAGGCAGTTTCATGTGTTCATGTGCTCCTCCTAGCCCGACACCTTAATCGCTACATCACACTGCCTCTCGTATATGTATCTTATAATGTCAGGCATTTGGAGGTAGGATATACACATTTTTATATTAAGAAAAATAACATATATTGTATGAGGTTTATCATCTGATGAGGTCAAATGGGATTTATCTCAATATCAGGGGTCACTATTGATTTCCCGTTATGTAAGCTGGAAAAAAAAATACTTACTGGTTGTCTTGCAGACCCAGTCCACACCCATTTAACACCCTTCTCGTCTTTTGCCATCCTCCTTCTCTAAAGAAAAAGCTATAAACTAATACATAAAAGGGCAGAAGTTCTGAGTGCCTTTCCTCCAGCCCTGAGTAACTGCAGTCTGCTTGATGCAGGGCTTCCGTCCAGATTGTTCCAGCACAAATGTAGTGTGTCCACACACAGGCCTTATTTTGCCTTTTTCACAAGCAAGCGGGGCCTGTGCCACCTCCCTTCAGTGACATATGGATCCATAAAGTCGCTTCCAAAATGCTGCCCCAGAGTCAAGAGAAGCCAGCAGGGGAGGGAGGGGGAGGCTGGTTGGTGGGGAAACTACCATAAAATGTCCATTAGTAAATGAGACTGGCGGAGAGTCGTGGGAGAAGTTCAAGGGCGCAATCTGGTTAAACAGCCCAGTTTGCATACCAGGTTGTTATCCTGTGGCACAGCTTCCCAATATCATTTAGGTTCACCCAGTACAATTTATCAATGGTCTCTTACGGAAGGGGAAAAAGAAGGATCAATGGAACGGCAGTAAAAAGGAAACTCCGTAGGCGCTCGGTTTTAGTCCATATATTCGGTTTGTAATGTATTTCTATCTGTCTCCAGGGGAGGGGGGAAATAACTCTCTTCTGAAGTGCCTTTTCACTACTCTTCTTTTTCTCATTTCATGAAAGTTTCCAAATAACTTCGACAATCTCCCATAATGTTCAAATAATATGAAGTCCGGATTGCAGCCTTCCGATTATTTGTAGGGGGCACAGCTGAGGTTGAAGAGACCCAGTAATTTAACCTACCCTAGAACAATGTAATTTGTATACACTTCACCTTTCTGATTTCTTCATATTTGTCTATAGCTCCCATGTGACCGCTACTCTGAGGTTAAGAAAAATACTTTGAACCTTCAGCTAGCTGACCTTCTAAAGCTGGAAACTTTAAAAGAAAAAAAAATTGGACGTTTGTTCTGGTTCCACGGCGTCTCTTGACTCTTAGAAGGGCAAAGATTGAAATATTATTGTAGGAAAAAATCCAATATGTGGAATCTTAACAGATGGGCCTTAATCGGTCAGTAATTGATACTCGACGGAGGGAAGAATACAATTAACAGGGCATTTAAAAAAACCCGGAAGCTTGCCATTTGGAAATTAAGATGGCTGAGCTGGATTGAGTCTGGCCGGGGTAACTGACATGCGAAAACAGGCCGTTTCAGGAAGCGGAGCTGACGGGAATAAAGTCAGGGCATGTGACCTAGAAATAATGATTTGGTTTACACTTCTCTGAATTTAGAAGAACTGAGGGGAACAATGAGGCACAACGTGTTTATCTGAAGTAATAAAAGCAATCCTGTGTTGGTTTGGGACACTGTAAATGAAGACTTTATAAGAAACAGACATGTTCTTTCTCCTCAGAGACTACATCTGCTAAACCACCTTTTGGGGAAACTGATAGAGGAAGCAAGAGCATAAATATAGTCCATACAATCAAGGACTTTAGGGTTACAGTAAGATTGATGGGAGATACCCAAGAGCAGACCCAGGTCACTATCCTGCTCTGCTTGGCCAACATTTCAGCAAGAAAAGGATAGATGTTCTCAATATTCATAAAAACTTTCTTGAGTCATTGAATTTTTTCCCTTTTCCGCAGAGCCCTGGCTGTGTTATGAACACTGACTAATTTGTTTTAATACTATTTCCCTCTGTTTAGTCTTATGTTATTACAGTCTTTGTTGTTTCAGACTGCTTGATAATATTGCACAGATTGCCCCAAATGAGTCTCGAATCACCCCCATCTTCTCTTACCCTGTTTGCAAAGAGACACAGCCAAAGCCTGAAACCACTTCCAGCTCCCCTGAAGTTGGGTTGGAAGCAGACCCTCAGCCTCACTTGTGAGCTGATGCCAAAAGATGTAAAGTGGTTGAAACCTTGGACTGGCACATTACATTGGTCTACAGATGTAATGTGCCAGTATAGGGTGTAAGGGGAATGAGAAATGTTGCATGTTGTGACAACAGTTTTAATAGGAGCACTGTAAAGTTGCTTACTGGCTTTTTTTTTAAAGTTCAGAGTTCAAAAGTACATAAAGTGAGAAAGTTGTGCATAAAATGAAGTATGTGTGAACCCATTTCAGGCAGCTTTTTCAGTCCATCTCATTGCTTCACAGGTTCATATTGGTTGAGATGGTCTTTCAATGATCAGTCCAGCTCAATATTGTCAATTCTGATTGACAGTGATTTTCCAGTCTTCCTCTGTCACGCAGAAAAGTCTTTCCCTTTAACTTGAGATGCAAGAGGAGGAATCTGGTGTCTTCTACATACAAACCGGGTGTTCGGCCATTGTGCCATGGAATCCCGAGATGAATCATGTCTGGATTACTCCATTTCTGAGCCCCAGGAACCACCCAACAGGCCTCAAGAACAATGGCAGAGATGGAAGCGGCACTTTATCACTTGAGGTATCCTTTGTCACAGTCCGACTTAGAAGAAGTGGTGAGGAACTAACTTTGCAATAATAAGCATGTTTCTTCAGATGAAAGTCCCATTAAGCACAGTGGTAGTCTTAGGCCCTATTCCTATTACCATTCTAAACTGGATGTCATCCGTTGTTTGCCCATTTTGGAATAAAGCAATACAAAGATGGGTGTTCATACAGCTCATTTCAATCTGTCTATGAGCCATCTCAAAAGCGCTCTGGCTAGTTCAAACAGCCCCACAATTGTTGACCCGCCTTTTTTGCCGCTATAGCTCTATAACACAAATCTCAGAATGTAAAAAAAAAGAAAAGCCGGAAAAGAACGCATTGGCAAAAAAGGCAGGAAAACAATTGTGGTCGTTCCCAAAGCACTCCAGGCAGTTCAAACAGCACACTGGAGTGATTCAGAGGCGCAAGGAAGAACTGAAAATAATTGAAAGCAGTTTTCATAAAAACTGGCTCAGCCTCTCTTTGCGAACGAGACACAAGCAGCTTTGTCTGAACAGGTAACAAAAAATCAGTCAGCAGCCAGGAGCCAAACCAGTGGTGTCTGAACTGACACGAAAAATCCATTAGCAACCTGCTGCTCAAACGGATTATAAAGGCAGTTTGAATAGGCCCTTCCTCTCTAGGAAGTGTGGTTAGTATTACAGTCTCAGATAGGGTTGCCAGGTCCCCCCTCACC
Source organism: Euleptes europaea (assembly GCF_029931775.1). NCBI lineage: Eukaryota > Metazoa > Chordata > Lepidosauria > Squamata > Sphaerodactylidae > Euleptes > Euleptes europaea. Next base: position 62,707,942 of record NC_079322.1, read on the forward strand.
ACTGGCAGGAGCTTTGTTGTGGTGGGGCTGGTGGGGGATCCTTGCACGTGCAGCACACAAGGTGCAAAACGTCACGTTCGGGTTTGGGGACACTCTAGCACATTCCTCAAAAACTTCTGTGGAAACCCAATGACGTTATTGCATCATGCGCCACTGCGCACGCGTGGATCAGCCCCCCTTTCAGCTGGCCTGCTTCCATCTGCCGGCCAGCTGAGAAAAACCAAGCAGTCCAGTTAATTGGTGGGCAATTGCCCTCCATTACCGAGCATCTGGAAGTCCTAGTCTCAGACTTAGATTTGAATCCAGTAGCACCTTAAAGATCAACAAGGTTTCCAGGGTGTAAGCTTCTGAGAATCAAAGCTCCCTTTGTCAAACACCTTTGACTCTCAAAAGCTTATTTCCTAGAAATTTTGTTGGTCTTTAAGGAGCTAGTGGACTCTTCTGTGCAGACCAACATGACTACCCACCTGAAACTAGTCTCAGTCTTGTAACTATTGAGGCCCCACAAGTGCACTAATTTAATTGCTCTCCTTATTGTAGCCTTAATCTCATATGGTTTTTGTTCATGCAGGTCCAAGATCGCCAGAGTAGCCTTTTTGGTGGGTAAAGAGAACCCCCTCTTTTCATTTTCACAGCAGAAAAGCAGGTTGGATCTAACCCATGAATCTATTATACCATTAGTCCATCTAGCTCAGTACTATCTTCTTTGATTAGACGCTTCTTGTCCAGGACTGCATGCAGAGAAACAACTGTTCCCTGAGATCCTGTAACCAACCCAGTTCACCAGGTTAGAGTCTGCCACTCATGTGGAGGAGTAGGGAATCAAACCCGGTTCTTCACATTAGAGTCCACCGCTCTTAACCACTACACCACGCTGGCTCTACAGTAGTAATGGTAGCAATATGTTAATCATATAAACAAACCCCAAGGTACTTCTTCGCGGTGCTCAATGTTTCTTTGAGGTTTTTGTATATTTGTATACTTTTATATACTGTTTACAATGATGGTTCTTGAGTATCACACCCTGGGTGAGTCAAACGTTGGTATGCTTAACTGTCATTTTATTAATTTACTTATTTTAAGGAACATTAATACATTGCCAACAAGGCTCTACTGAACCCTCAGGGCAGCTGACAAGTAAAGATTAAAAATAACATCAATCTAAAATACACAAATGAGCAATATTTCATTAACTAGTCGACAGCTACGTTGCTCCACCAGTTCTCTGGCCGCCGCATATTCAAACTCTTCAGTGGGAGTGTTACTGTTGTTATTGTATGAGGTGCCTTTGCCTTTTGTTTCCGAAACACCTCTCCTGAATGACATTGAAGACTCTACTCAAACAACGGACCAGGAAGATACAGCAAGAACAATCCCAAAATTCATCTGGGTATTTAGGTGCTCAACAGTGTAATACATGATGGAACGCCTGACAGATGAAGCTTCTTAAATAATGGCTCTTGGTAGCCCTGTCAAAATTATTTCCAAACATTAAGAAAAAGAGGCCTCACACTTTAATGTTACATCATCTTTTGTAGGTAATATGTACATAGAATAATAGAATCATAGAGTTGGAAAGGACCACCAGGGTCATCTAGTTCAACCCCCTGCACAATGCAGGAAATTCACAACTACCTCCCCTACACACACTCAGTAACCCCTACTCCACGCCCAGAAGATGGCCAAGATGCCCTTCCTCTCTTGATCTGCCTAAGGTCATAGAATCAGTATTGCTGACAGATGGCCATCTAGCCTCTGATTAAAACCTCCAGGGAAGGAGCGCTTACCACCTCCCGAGGAAGCATTCCATGCAAACATGCACATGTTTGCATAGAAGGCTATGTCTGCGCACATGCATTACATAACAAAGAAGTTCTAGTGGCTACCCGGTGCCACCTTGATTGTGACATTGACCATTCCTAGCCTACGGTCACTCTCAGAAACTTTCTAGCTCTGATAGAGAGCACACCAATTGATAAAGGGCGTTTTATTGCAATACGTCCCTTGAATAGCCCTTTTGCCAACTTGGCTTAAAGAGAAAAGTGAACTACATCTGATGACTAATACTTGATTGCAGGACTTAGTCACAATGCAGCCAGCTGGTTTAATTCCAGGCTTACAAGAACGAACAAGGTCCGTGTAACTGAGCTGCAACTGTCAAACTCATTTTGCTGTACATTTCATAACATCATATGATCTCAATTATTGAGCTATTCTTTTAGTGGAAGCCAGCTTGGGCCGAATGTAAGATACTGTTGTTGTTTTTAAAGGACAAAACGGAGTACGTAGTCTCATGATAAACAAATGGATGCATACAATTGCCCGTTAGCTAATGTACTGTACAACAGCATTTGAAAATGTTTTGTGGGAGGAAGGAATACAATCACTGTTCTTATTTCCCGCCAGTTGCTTAGAGGGGAAAACAGATCCGCCTCTGACTACAAGCATTGGATAAAAGCATATTAAGTGATAAGATATTTCAACCAGGCACTCGATTGTAATCACGCAATGGCTGTCTGTCTCCGTTGGTAAGATCCTGCTCTGGGAGAATTCGGTGATGCGTTCCTGGAAGACAAACTCTGAAGTCCAGAGTAACGCCAAGGGAAACCAGGAGAACTGTCAGCCAGCGTGGTGTAGTGGTGTAGTGGTTAAGAGTAGTGGTTTGGAGCGGTGGAGTCTGATCTGGAGAATCAGGTTTGATTCCCCACTCCTCCACATGAGCAGCGGAGGCTAATCTGGTGAACTGGATTTGTTTCCCCACTCCTACACACAAAGCCAGCTGGGTGACCTTGGGCAAGTTACAGCTCTGTTAGCGCTCTCTCAGCCCCACCTACCTCCCAGGGTGTCTGTTGTGGGGAGGGGAAGGGAAGGTGATTGTAAGCTGGTTTGAGTCTCCCTCAAGAGGTAGAGAAAGTCGGCATATAAAAACCAACTCTTTTTCTTCTTAACACCAGCATTTCCCAGTTATGTAGCAATTAATATTTTGTATAGCTCCTTTAAGTAGGGAATTACAATAAAAACAATCATCATAATCTCAGAATTCCTGTAACGACAATGGCTCCAATTCTATGAACACCCAGTAGGAAGGAAGTCACATGAAGCACAAACACATTTCACACTACAAGCACATTTTGAGCCTCCTTCCTGCTATTGGGGCATGTGTGTGTGAGTGTGTGAAAGACACAAATGCAGTTTTAGATCTACTTGTTACTTTCACAGAAACTTGAACAAGTTAGAGCCTGGCTTGAAGAAAGTATACTTCAAACAGAAAAACAGAAGATTGGATCCAGCAATGTGTGAGTGGAAAGGAAAATGTACTTACAGTATAATCCTGAGGAGGGGGACAGAAAGCACCCAAGGAGCTTACAAAGTGCTCCACCAGTGTATCTCACCGATGCGTTGGCTGTCTCCGAGTGGTGGAGTGCCCCAGCAGATGCTGGTGTGGCAACGGTATGGATCGTGGCTGGTGCAAACCACTGTGCTAGTGGGCAAAGGGGTGAACCCAGGTACTTGGCAGAAGTTAGTTGGATTCCTAAGCAACCTGTGCCTAGGAATGTCCCTTTGAAAGATGGTTTCAAGTTTATTCCCCCAGGAGCTTCAGCCAATCGCTTTCAAAAGATGGATTGGAATGTTGGAAAAAAAAAAGGAGGAGCAGTAGAAGAAGACTTGGTTTTTATACATCAATTTTCTCTACTTTTTAAGGAGAATCAAACCAATTTACAATCTCCTTCCCTTCCTCTTCCCACAACAAACACCTTGTGAGGTAGGTGAGGCTAAGAGAGTTTGGAGAGAACTGTGACTGGCCCAAAGTCACCCAGCTTCATGTGTAGGAGTGGGGAAACCAACCCGGTTCACCAGCTTAGAGTCGCCACTTATGTGGAGGAATGGGGAATCAAACCCAGTTTTCTAGATTAGAGTTCACTGCTCATGTGTAGGAGTGGGGAATCAAACCCATTTCTCCAGATTAGAGTCCACTGCTCTTAACCACTAAACCACGTTGGAGGAGTTAAGCAGCTCAACTGCTGGCCAACGGATAGATTCGAGGGTTGTTGGCTTTCGGTGGGAGAAGAGTCAGGAGGTCTGATGGTTAGGCATGACGAACTTTAGATATGTTGAAGATAGGTAGGGTTTGGGTGTTGTTCCTACCAAAAGCCTTGGGCCTGGCCTCTGAGTCCGCCATGCCTTACATCATGTATAAGCAAATCACTGGTAACCAGAAGAATCACTGTGTACAGAAAGGCCAGTCTGGATGCTGCTATTTGGTAGGAAGGCTGTCTAACGGGTCCAGTTGGATAGTACCTTACAGACATATATCTTCTCAGACACTTTCTCCTCACGCTGCCTTTACTGCTTCCCATTGGCTGGGAAAAGGAAATTAGGCAGCATGGTGCCAAATAATAGCCAAATTGAGAAGTTTCTTATCACTCCTGACTGGTGGGATTCAGAGCATATACTGTATTAATGAATGGGTGATTTGTGGTAGAAAATCCATTTCCAATTCTGTATGGGAAGTATGGGCAACAGAAAGGACTCTGAGCATAGTTTTAAAATGAATGTGGTAAAGATTAATATACAAATGGTGGCTATGTAACCCAGTCTCCATTGTTAAGATCATGTCTTTGTGCTTCACCCATATTTAACTTTGATTATTGATTATGTTATTTAGAAAACATATATGCCAACTCTCCAAAGAACTCTTCGAGGTGGCTTACCTTTAAGATGATGATCCTGAAGCACAAGAGATCAAGATTCAATTCCATATTTCCAGTACTGTCCAAACTGAATGTGAGTTGCTAACAGAGTTGCTAACAGAATTAAAAATTTTCACATGAACACATGAAGCTGCCTTATACTGAATCAGAACCTTGGTCCATCAAAGTCAGTATTGTCTACTCTGACTGGCAGTGGCTCTCCAGGATCTCAGGCAGAGGTCTTTCACATCACCTACCTGCCTAGTCTCTTTAACTGGAGATGCCGGAGATTGAACCTGGGACCTTCTGCATGCCAAGCAGATGTTCTACCACTGAGCCACAGCCCCTCCCCAAATGCATTATCCTAGCATGGGATATGAATCAGGTTCCCAAAACTTGTGATGGAAGGCAACTAATTCCATAAATTTATCATGTGAGCACCATCCAGCAATTCCAGTGGAGATATCTGATGCATGCTTTGATGCCTCCTTGATGTTTGAAAACCCCTTCTCATGCAATAGGGGATTATGCATGAAGTGTTTTGTATCACTGGAAAAAAAAAGGGACAGCACAAGTGCTGATACAGCTGATCTCAAACATATTTACTTGGAAGGAAGGAAGGAAGGAAGGAAGGAAGGAAGGAAGGAAGGAAGGAAGGAAGGAAGGAAGGAAGGAAGGAAGGAAGGAAGGAAGGAAGGAAGGAAGGAAGGATTCCAAAAGACTTCTGTACAACAATATCTAGAACTGGGATGCCAAGGAATCAGTTCCCCCTTATATTGTGGATGCAGCCAGATTTTTACTAAGGCCTTGGAAATGAGTTTTTTATCCTTTTAGGATCATGATATTATTAGAATTAATTCTAGGGAAATTTACAGATGTAGGCTATATACTGGACCATATGAGGCTTCATTAAGAACATAAGAACATAAGAAAGGCCCTGCTGGATCAGACCAAGGCCCATCAAGTCCAGCAGTCTGTTCACACAGTGGCCAACCAGGTGCCTTTAGGAAGCCACAAACAAGATGAGTGCAGCAGCACCATCCTGCCTGTGTTCCACCGCACCCAAAATAATAGGCATGCTCCTCTGATACTAGAGAGAATAGGTATGCAGAATGACCAGTATCCATTCTAACTAATAACCATGAATACCCCTCTCCTCCATGAATATGCCCACTCCCCTCTTAAAGCCCTCCAAGCTGGCAGCCATCACCACATCCTGGGGCAGGGAGTTCCACAATTTAACTATGCATTGCGTGAAAAAAAAATTCCTTTTATCTGTTTTGAATCTCTCACCCTCCAGCTTTAGCAGATGACCCCGTGTTCTAGTATTATGGGAGAGGGAGAAAAAAATCTCCCTGTCCACTCTCTCCAAACCATGCATAATTTTATAGACCTCTATCATGTCTCCCCTCAGCCGCCTTCTTTCCAAGCTAAACAGCCCTAAGCGTCCTAACCGCTCCCCATTGGACAGTGGCTCTAGTCCCTTAATCATTTTGGTTGCTCTTTTCTGCACCTTCTCAAGCTCTGTAATATTCTTTTTTAGGTGTGGCGACCAGAACTGTACACAGTATTCCAAGTGTGGTCTCACCATAGATTTGTACAAGGGCAGTATGATATCAGCAGTTTTATTCTTTATTCCTCGTCTAATTATGGCCAGCATGGAATTTGCCTTTTTTACAGCAGCTGCACACTGGGTTGACATCTTCATTGAGCTATCCACTACCACCCCAAGATCCCTTTCTTGGTCTGTCACTGCCAGCACAGATCCCATCAGTGTATATGTGAAGTTGGGATTTTTTTGCCCCAATATGCATCACTTTACACTTGCTCACATTGAATCTCATTTGCCATTTTAATGCCCATTCTTCCAGTACGCAGAGATTCTTCTGGAGCTCTTCACAGTCAGATTTTGTTCTAACCACCCTAAATAATTTGGTGTCATCTCAAACTTGGCTACTTCACTGTTTAACCCCAACTCCAGGTCATTGATGAACAGGTTGAAAAGCACCGGTCCCAACACAGATCCCTGAGGCATTAAGAACATAAGAAGAGTCCTGCTGGATGAGACCTGAGGTCCATCTAGTCCAGCAACTTGTCTCACACAGTGGCCAACCAGTTCCTCTGGAGGGCCAACAACAGGCCATAGAGGCCAAAGCCTTCCCCTGATGTTGCCTCCTGGCACTGGTATTCAGAGATTTACTGCCTCAACATGGAGGTTCCCTTTTGTTCCCATGGCTATTAGCCACTGATAGACCTCTCATCCATTACTCTCTAATCCTCTTTTGAAGCCCACTATGCCTGTTACCATCACTACATTCTCTGGCAGTGAATCCCACATTTCAATCACTCGTTGAGTAAAGAAGTATTTCCTTTTGTCCCTCCTAAATCTATAAACTTCATTGGATGCCCTCAATTTCTAGTATTTTGGCAGAGGGAGAAAAAAATATATATCTGTGTACTCTTTCATTGCTCAATGTATGAGCTTCCTTGGATGAGGATAATTCAGTATTGCACACCTGGAAGAAGATGTGTACTCTGGACACCGATGCATGACTAGTGCTGAGCTAGCAATAATGATTGATAGGTTGTAAGAGGAGAAAAAGGACAAAGAATTATAATGAAATAACTCCTTTTATGGATTAATAAAAAAGGAGAACGGTGTGTATTTAACACCTATAGTTTACTCTGTAGTGATGTGCCTGTGACGAGGAATATTATTTTGCTCACTTGTTCATTGCACTGATGCATACAATGTCTAAAATTTATAGAAGGTCCCCGTTCCAGTTAAAAACCGCATTGTATCCAGGCACCTGGCGCCCCTAAGGCTTTCTAAAACTCCAAGCCTTAGTTAACATCTGTTGTTTATAAGGCATTAGGAAGGGACTTGTAACAATTATCGGGACGATTAAGAAAATCTTTATTCAGAGTTTTAGCATTGCAAAGCAACTTGTCAAATTTAAAAAAAGTCACTGGATGAGAGTTTTATAAATCCAGTCAGGATATTTTGCTCTATCTATTTCCCTTTGGAATCAATTAAAAAAATTATACAAACCAGTCTTGTCTTAATTTAAAAGGAATATATACACAAAGTATGCACAAAGATTTTTTTTCAAATTAATGATACCAAATTAGCTAACGCCCTTGTAATAAATTGTTAACATCGATACCTTGTGAACTAATTAAACTGAAAGCTTGTCCCTATGTCCTTAAATTACTAATGGTTATGCGCTGGAAATAATTTTGATGGATTTCTTACAAGATGAAAAAAATTGCTACTTTCAATAATAGTGCCTTTTATGAACTGCCTCCCCCCTCACAACCCACCTCCTCCAAGAAACCTATGAATATTAAACAGCTGACAGTCCAGTTTCTGAGGGTGTTTTGAATTGTTTCACTCTGTAAATTATCCTACTGAACTCAAAGGTTTCTTCTGTGCTAAAGTATTACAGTACCATGTTGTAGATGATACAGGGTTTTGTTGCAGAAGCAATTCCATACGTTGCTTCATTTAGGAATTTGTTCACATGATCCAGGAGGAAATCTAAGTCTAAAGTGTGTTAATGGGTTAAGTAAAGATATCTTAATTGATCACAGCTCCATGTTGCCTTAAGCTCCCACATGGACAAGGTGCCCATGGGTGAACTTATTGGACTAAGCCCTGTCCCTGGAGACATCAGGAATGCTGAGAAATTTGTAGTGAACAAATGGCCACTATGCCCTCTTTCTTGTCCTTCTAGGACAATTTGTTGGCTACGGTGTGAAACAGGATGTCATGGGTCTGATCCAGCTATAAGGACCCCACTCCCCTCCTCCAGCAGCAACCCCTAGATAACACAGTTCCTCTTTTATTTTGGACTTAGTCGTTTTAATAGGCACCCCCTTTTAGAGTCTAAGTGCCAGGTAGGGTTGCCAACTTCGAGGTGCTAGCTGGAGATCTCCTGCTATTACAACTGATCTCCAGCCAATCGGTATCAGTTCACCTGGAGAAAATGGCCCCTTTGGCCATTGCACTCTATGGCATTGAAGTCCCTCCCCTCTCCAAACCCTGCCCTCCTCAGGGTCTTCCCCCAAAACCCCATGCCAATGGCGAAGAGGGACCTGGCAACCCTAGTGCCAGGGGATCTGACACCTGGGGAGTCTCAGAAAGGCTTGAGCCTGCTTATGAACTGGTTATCTTCTCTCTTCTTCTCAGAGCTGATCAGCTTTTGCAACCCAACCGTTCTGCTCTGAGTTTCCAAAACAAGGAAAAGGTGGTTCACCCTTGGGGGTCCATATTTTGCCAAATTCACACATAAATGGAACACAGGTAGCTTGCTATTGCCAATATATATGACATTGTGCCATTCACACATTACACAGATGCAAATCTGTGTACAAATCCATGAGGAATGTATTTCTGTGACATATGCATTTATAAACAGGTATCTGTTCCATTCATGTTTGATAGAAACAGACTAAACCCCCTGATCCTATGCATGGTAGTTAAGTTACTTTAATGAGACTTGCTACCAGGTATGGGTACATAGGCAGAGTCTTTATATAAAATATGTACAAAACTCTAGGCTTTTGATACAAAAGTGTAATGTGTAAATTTAATATGGGAGGGAAGGTGGCATGGTATAGCCTGATCTCATCTAGGAAACTAAGCAGCATCAGTACTTGGATGAGAGACCACCAAGGAAGACCCTGCAGAGGAAGGCAATGACAAACCACCTCTGTTTCTCACTTACCTTGAAAGCCCCTTCCTGGGGTCACCATATGTTTTTTTACAACTTGACAGCTTTTACCTACATATATTTAATATGTGAAAAGACACATCACTTCTAATGTTAAAAGTGGTGGATTCATCATTCAATATAAATCACCCACACACATCTTCCCCAAGTGTTTTGTCTATCTTTTTGGTGCTGGTGGGGCTTATTTGTGGGTCATAACAACTTTCCCATGACAAGATTTTTTTTTTTTAGTCTGAACCCAGGCTTTATGTGTTGATAAATTTTTAACCATATATTTAACTGAGCCCTAAAAGCTAACCTTAGTGTTTCCCAACACTTTAGGATTAGAAAAAGTGTAATTAAAAGCAAAATCCCCATAAAAACTCATTGTACAATAACCATCCATCTATTTAATTACTCATCTGATACCCATCTACTTTCAGTGTGTTGTTACGGCAAATGAACCTCCCACATCTCTCAGGGGTCAATGAAAGCAATCTGTACTATTTACACCAAGGATTAAGAAACTGACCTGGGAGTCTCAGAAATGGATTCATGTCATGTAGAAAGAGTTAAAACAATCTATTTCCAGTCCTGCAGTTTCATTCAAAAAGCACCTTTGCAATTGTGCTAACTGTACTTGTGGGTAATCTAATTAAAGAAAAAAGATCAGACGTTTAAAATGATATGCTCAAAATATGCAGGAATTTAGATATATTTCAATTCCATGTCCATTATTTTATAGCACGGCTCAACCCGGTTTCTGAAGACTGATAGCCGTAACAGCTGAGTGCCTCTGATTGCCAGAAACTGGGGAACAGCTAATGGCTGTTGTCTTTCGGCACTGCTTGCGGGCATCCCTGCTGGAAGTTACCCCAAGGTCATCTAGTCCAACACCCTGCACAATGCAGGGAATTCACAACTACCTCTCCCCATCTCCCCCAGTGACTCCTGTTATATGCCCAGGGTTAAAAATATCATGCTGGACCAGACACACCATTGGTCTGATCCAGCATGTCAATTCTTATGTAACATTGTTAGGATCTGACACCAGATGTCTGGAAACTTCCACATTTGAAACACTCGTTCTTTCGTTTCATTTTACTTGTGCAATTCAAAAGTTTGATGAGCAGTTTGGGAAATCTGAGACTTAACTAAAGAATTTCTGCAAGGACATTTGTAAGAAGCTGTGTTTAGACACTGATCCAGCCGATAGAGATCAGTTCACCTGGAGAAAATGGCCGCTTTGGCAATGAGACTCTATGGCACTGAAGTCCCTCCACTCCCCAAACCCCACCCTCCTCAAGCTCTGCCCCAAAAACCTCCCGCCGGTGGTGAAGAGGAACCTGGCAACCCCAGTTGCCAACCACCAGGTACTAGCTGGAGATCTCCTGCTATTACACCTGAGCTCCAGCCGATAGAGATCAGTTCACCTGGAGAAAATGGCCGCTTTGGCAAAAGGACTCTATGGCATTTAAGTCCCTCCCCTCCCCAAACCCCACCCTCCTCAGGCTCCACCCCCAAAACCTCCAGTTGCTGGCAAAGAGGAATCTGGCAACCCTAGAATGGCCACATGAGGTGGAGACTGGGAGTCCCATTTCAGGAGGGCTCAGCAGTAACCTGATGAGGAATGGAGTACCTAGCTCTAATTCAGAGAGCACAGGAGGCCTGGAAAGAGAAAAGAATCAGGTGGTGTGGCCCCCTTCCTGTTCCATTCTGAAACTTCCTCTTTGGAAACTGGGCAAGACGGTGGAGGCCAAGCCAGCCAGGCTAGACCAGAGGAAATGCCACATCTCTCTATAATTTACAGTGAGGCTGCATTATCAATGGTCCAGTCCAGTCAAAAAAATCTCCTACATAGGCCTAATGGCAGTAAAGCTCAGTTGTGCAATCATCTATGTTGCACAAGTCCTGTTTGTTTCAAAGGATATGTCCCTAGGAGATAGTATTCTTCATAACAGCCCTGACTTTGCATCACTCTTTGGTTGACACTGAACAGAATAAAAGGACAATCCTAAACATATCTGCTGGGGAATCCCACTTGAGTAATTTTGCCAGGTCCCTCTTCACCAATTGTGGGATTCAGTTTCTGAATTCAGTTACTGAAGAAGCCACTATGGCTCATTGAGAATTTGAACCTATTATGGTGAACCTATGATGATTTTTTTTCTTGCATAGGATTAATTAGCTGATGAAGCTCAAAGTGAAACGTGTTTATATGATCTAGACGACACGTCCAGATGATTCAACTTTGGGACAGCTTTGATGTTCACTTCCAAGTCAAGTTCATAACTTTATTCTGAAAAGAAAGAAAAAAGATACGGTCATTGCAACTGTATTCAGGACTTTACAAGTGATACTTACCTTTATAAATGATACATTGTATCCAGTGTTACTGTTGCTTGCTTAGAATTTCTTGACTGGAAAATCTTATTGCGATTTGTCAATCTGTGCTCATTTTGTATGTTGTATGTTGAATGTTGTATGTTATATTTTGTATATTTATATTCTGTCACCTTTCCACTTTTGCACTAATATATTAATTTGCAAAGTAATTTTTGTGCTGTTTTTGGTTGGTTTAGTATCTGGCGATTGGCAACCCTACCCTCAAGTCTATTCAATGGGTCCTTCTCCCAGGAAAGTGTTCTTAGGATGATACTGTAAAAGTACCAAGTAGCAAAGAAATTCAATTAAACTAAAATAAGGAGATGTTTTCTTGCATCATCATCTACAATTTCTTGCGCTGTTGTTATAAATATGTATAACTAAAGTTCAGAACTACAGATCTTGAATTGCTCCTGAAATATCTATTAAGGGATGCTTAATAATGCCTGTCATGTGTTTCTTTTGTGAGAAAGACCCGTACATAAATTAAGTTTTCCTAAGTGATGGAGCCAAACAAGGGTCCTGTGAAAAGAGTTATTAGCTGCACACACTCTCTCTCTTTGGTGTTATGTTCAATTGTTTTAATGATAAATTTCCCTCACAAAGTGGAAGAGCCTGTTGACAGACAGAAATACAAGTTAACAATGGACTATTTAGACTTGCAAATGATGGAACATTTAATTATTCTAAAATAGCATTCTACCCGTTAGGGTACGATCATTAAATCCATCATCTTTCAGTTTATATGCATGAAACATTTATCATGTCTTCTACAAAAAACAGGAGTCAGTCATCTAAATATAGATTTTGGGGCCATCCATTTCATCAAGGCATTTCATTGAAAAGCCTAGAATTTCATTTATTTTCTGTTACAGAGATAAAGTGTTTGTAAATGACGCGATAAGGTCTAAAGGAGCGGGGAGGGGGGAAGAGGAAGTAAAATTCAGCTCTGCGCAAAGATGATAAATACAATACCAACTTTGAACACTGGGATTATAGTGAGAGAAAAATGAGATATCGAAAAGTTAATGCTAGGCCACTGATAAGGACTTCTTTTGGCCTACAGGCTTTTCATTAAAGTTACAGACCAGTAAGGAATTATCTGAATGGTTCCTTTTTAAATCTACGGCCACCTTACAACACCAAAACACACAACTGAAAACCACAGGGATGTAAACTCATTTGTGTTAGTCTCCAAGGTAGTTATTTAGCTTATTCAAATCCCTTGGTTTCCCTGTCTTGGAGGCTCAGGCCTGGGAACACAGATAAAATAATTTAGGAAAGGCAAATGCTAAAACATTTGCCAAAATTGCTGCAGGTAATGAATACAGAAACCATAGTATCGAATCACAGAACATAGTAACATACATAACGTGTTATGAGGTAACAGTCAGTGATGCATTATATTCAGAAAGGATCAGCAACAGACAAACAGAAGACAAATATATAAAAAGGACTGCACTACACTTGATTCTGGACCTATGCAGATTCAGATACAGGTAACAGGTAAGAGAAGGAGAAACTAAATAACACCCCCCAAGTTGTTGACCACTCTTCAACCATCCTTTTTTCAGTTTCCTTTTTCAAGGGATAATGAAAGGCTGGGGAGATAAATTAGTCCCAGGAGATCTTAACTGATAGCACCAGAACAAGGCTGAAGAGTGATACCTGACTATCCTTTCCTTTCCACCTCTTTGTGAAGAGCCGGGGTTCCATAATCCACCCCAACTAAGCCTGTAAGGAAGTACTCAAAGGCATCCTTACATAGCACAGGCTTGAGGTTATGAAGGAATGAATGACAGTTGCCAGGGCAGAATCTGAAATGGCACACCAGAGCCTCTTCATGGAGATGGTAGAAAATGCTCCTGGTCACTCCTGCCATCAGGAAGGGTCCAGAAGCATCCCAAGGATTGAATGACAGAAGAGGCCAACCTGATCAATAATGGGCAAGTGTCTTCTTCCCAGGTAACAACAACTGAAAACCACAATTTTTTCAGTTGTCTAGGGGCTTGCTAATTTCCCAGGCTGGCTGATGATCAGAGGCCAAAGGTTATCTCTACAATGGGAACTCTGAAGCCAGACAGAAAGACAGAGACAGAGAACATTACTATCAATTACATAGAGGGTAGCTTGTGTCTGGGCCCGACCTAAGTGTCTCCTCTAGCCTTGCTCCTTAACCTCCTGCTGTCATTCATTCTTATAGTTGGGGACTAGGGTTACCAACCTCCAGGTACTGGCTGGAGATCTCCTGCTATTACAACTGAGCTCCAGCTGATAGAGATCAATTCACCTGGAGAAAATGGCTGCTTTGGCAATTGGACTCTATGGCACTGAAGTCCCTCCCCTTTCCAAACCTGCCCTCAGGCTCCACCCCAAAATCCTCCCACCGGTGGCGAAGAGGGACCTGGCAACCCTATTGGGGGACACTATGTCAGACTGAGGAAGGAAGACGTGGTAGGGTTGGGGGGAAGCCAAGATTCAGTATGATTCAATGTTTAATTGCAGAGAGAGGGACAGACAGAGAGACAGACAGAGAGAGATTGTATTGTGAATGTTTTCTTTTTTTATAGCTCATGAAGACGGGACTATATGAAGAATAACTGTTAAAGGACTATTATTTTCAAATAGGGACAGAAACTTGGGTTGTTCATGCAGTTGTAACGTTGACATTAGAAACTAAACTGTACTGTCCAAATACTTCAGGCATTTCATAGCGGTGCAGAGGTCATGGAACCAGCTAGACTGATATCTCCGAAAGAATGTTTATGTTCCAAACAAGAACAGCAAAGACATAGCAGCCATTAATGTGTGACTTGTGCATGACTTGTAACAAATGAGGTGAGAGGTTAGGCCATATTTCATACTGTGCTGTTCTTAGTTGTGTGTGTGGAGATGGACAATAAGATTGCACCATTTTATTGGCTCTTTTCTGGTACTGCTCTGATTCAAATGGAATTTGGACAGAGGCCACAGTAATAATTTTTTAAAATAGCATTTTGATAGCGATCCAAAGGTCTATCCTGTCATTGTCTGCGCCGCATCTACTGCCAATGAAACTGATCAGCAACAGGCTCAGGAAGGACAAAATGAAGTGTTGGATATGCAGCCATATTTGTGTTTGGTGTCTGGTTGCCTACTAGGGCTGCTCTTTTTGAATCTATGTTTATGGACTCAGTGATTTGGGATGAACTTACCTGATTGTTCCTTCATGTTATTAGCCTGGTTTGTTTCTTGTTTCATATTTCTGTTGTGATGGTTGAATGTTACTTGGTATTGTGATTGTTGGATGTTACCTAGTTAATATATTTAAAGAAGTACAATATAACTAGTGAAGTTTAAACTACAGTGCTGGTTCATTCTTGTTGCATAACCTCCAGGTAATAGCTGGCAATCTCCAGCTATTACAACTGATCTCCAGCCAATAGAGATCAGTTCACCTGGAGGAAATGGCCGTTTGGCAATTGGACTCTATGGCATTGAAGTCCCTTCCCTCCCCAAACTCCACCCTCCTCAGGCTCCACCCAAAAAACCTCCCACCGGTATTGAAGAGCGACTTGGAAATCCTATTGCCTACAAGGAAATAAAGACAACGAGGAAGAGACATGACAGAGACAATGAACACAGCAGACAGCAGGAATTTTCTCTCTCTCTCTCTCATAATGTAGAGCAGGGAGCTACCAAATGAAGCTTATTTGTAGTAGCTTTCAGACAGATGAAAAGGAAGAACTTCAGACAATGCACAACTAACATGGAAATCAGTAGCATAATAACAACCAGTTTTCATCAATGGTTAAAATGTTAGACTAGGACAAGGACAACACAGGTTGAAATCCCCACTCTACCATGACACTTAGGGTCACCTTGGGCCAGTAATTCTCTCTCAGCCTAACCTAGGGTTGCCAACCTCCAGGTGGTAGCTGGAGATCTCCTGGGATTCCAACTGATCTCCAGGCGACAGGGATTAGTTCACCTGGAGAAAATGGGCATTTTGAAAGGTGGACTCTATGACATTGTACCCCATTGAAGTCCCTCCCTTCCCCAAACCCTGCCCTCCTCAGGCTCCACCCCCAAAATCTGGTATTTCCCAACCTGGAGCTGGCAACCCTAGCCTAACCTAACTCACAGGGCTGTTGTGAGGATAAAACAGAGGAGAGAAGCACAATATATGCTGTTCTGAGCTCCTTGGAGGAACTGTGAGATAAAATGTACTTAACAAATAACACAAGAGGTGGCTTTAAAAATAAAGCTGTGAATTTACGCTGTGAATTCCAGGGGAGATTTTTGTGTATATAGATCTCCTTTCTAGTGGCTATAGTTTGAACTGAGGAAGCTAAGTGACCTTCAGCTTGTGACCTTCCTCTTCAATTCTATTGCCAATTTCCAATCAGGATCATTTCAACCAGCGTTTTTTTCATCCACATTGGATTTGAATTAGACTGATTATATACATGAAGAACTCACAGAGTATTCTATGTGGTTCTGAATGGCATCTGTATTGTTATCCTTAGTATTTTTATAGAGTTGTGCAATGATATTTTGGGATTGCATTATAAAATTGTTATTTAGGATCTTCTATATACTTGTGATCTATCAGAACTGTTCAGTAGTACCAAGGTGCTCAGAAAATTCTGTGCTATTGTACAGGCAGTCTTCTCAGACAAATTGAAAGAGATGTCCATACACCTATTTGGGGCAGATTTCTCTCTTTCCCAAATACCAGATTTCTTAATAATCCAATCAGTACAATTATTGCCTAACAAGGTGGGAATGGAAAGCAGAAATAAGCTAGAGAGGATGCTGCGAACTATAATTCAACAGCAGGTTAAAAAAATGCACAAGCGCTCTCCCATTAAAAATAGGGCTGGCAACATCCAGGTACTAGCTGGAGATCTGCTATTACAACTGATCTCCAGCCGACAGAGATCAGTTCACCTGGAGAAAATGGCTGCTTTGGCAATTGGACTCTATGGCATTGAAGTCCCTCCCCTCCCCAAATCCCACCCTCCTCAGGCTCTGCCCCAAAAACCTCCCACCAGTGGCGAAGAGGGACCTGGCAAACCTAGTTAAAAAATTATTAACAATCCATCAAGCCATTGCTCTTCAAACCATCAGTGTTCAGCAGCATGAGAGAGAAAGAGGTTTTAGGAAATTTCATAGTATCACTCTAAAAAGGATATAAGCAAACGCTGTCTATACGTTAATTAGTTTTGCATTTTCCCAGTCAACTTTTAAACGCCCTTTTCCTCCCTCCCCAACCCATTTCTACTTTTTCCATGTGAATGAGACAGAGCTGTATTTAGACATGAGGAGGATAAAACAAACAGGGATGATGGAGCTCCCATGGCAGCTAATGATTCTGGTTCTCACAGCAAGAATTCCTTTTGCTGCTACTCCCCTGCTCCAGAAATGAGTTTGCACAATCTGTCTTCCTTACCTCCCCCCTCCTGTGTCACATACAGGCATACATGTCAATATTTGACCTTGAACAGGGTCTCCCTGTCAACAGTCTATCAATGTCAGCTTTGCTCAGTGGTGGAAAAAGAATGAGGTACAGGGAAGGCAGGCGGACTTGGAAAGGGGTTGCCCTTTCTCAACCAAGTGCACTGAGCCTTGACTAATGTTCTCACAGAGTCCACTTCAGAAGGTAAAGAAACTATGCCCAAATATGTATTATAAAAGAAAGCGTTACCTTAGCAAGATTTTTTTTGTTTTTTTTTTGTTTTTTGCACAGGGCTGGCGGGAGAGGACAAAAGAGGCACACAAAAAAAGTTGATTTATGAAGGTGTAACAAAAGTTGATTAAAAATGAATATTCTGCTATCTGATGAAAAGGCACCCAAAGGAAATCAAGGAAAGCACTGGCCTTAGGCGAATCCAGCATCCACCGTTCCATTACATGACGGAACACTCTGTATAAAGCATCCATATACTGGCTGGCAACTAATCTGAACAACAGGCACTTTTGAGGGAACAAAATAAAAAATAAAAATGAAGGGGAATCACTACCTGCTCACAATGTGGGTAACTGATAAGAATAGTAATGCCTCCCTGGATGCTTTGGAGAAAGACAGGGATAACAATGAGATAGATCCCATACTTACTCGAAAGGAAGTCAACTCTGAATATATAGGGCTGCCAGGTCCCTCTTCACCACCGGTGGGAGGTTTTTGGGGTGGAGCCTGAGGAGGGCGGGGTTTGAGAAGGGGAGGTACTTCAATACCATTTGAAGTACCTCCCCTTCAATACCATTTGAGTCCAATTGCCAAAGCGGCCGTTTTCTCCAGGTGAATTGATCTCTATTGGCTGGAGATCAGATGTAATAGCGGGAGATCTCCAGCTAGTACCTGGAGGTTGGCAACCCTATGAATATAAGATGATTACTGTACATGACTGTAACTTGTACACAACATTTAAGATGCCCTCCTCTTTTTCTTGACAGCACATGTGGAAAAAAGAAGAAGAGTTGGTTTTTATATGCTGACTTTCTCTACCACTTAAGGGAGACTCAAACTGGCTTACAATCACCTTCCATTCCCCTCCCCACAATAGACATCCTGTGAGGTAGGTGGGCTGAGAGAATGTGACTAGCCCAAGATCACCCAGCTGGCTTAATGTGAAGGAGAGGGGAAACCAACCCGGTTCACCAGATTAGTCCGCCGCTCATGTGGGGGAGTGGGGAATCAAACCCAGTTCTCCAGATCAGAGTCCACTGCTCCAAACCACTGCACTTAATCTCTACACCATGCTCTTGTCATCCTTAAAGGTAAATAGGGAAAGTAGATAGGCAGGCAGAGGGAATGGATTCCTCTGTCCCCTTATGTATAACAGCTGGAGTAGAAAGGAGTAGACACATGGGATACAAAAGTATTTTCTAAGAAGATACCACTGCACCTTAGGGTTGCCAACCTCCAGGTGCTAGCTGGAGATCTGCTATTGCAACTGATCTCCAGCCGATAGAGATCAGTTCCCCTGGATAAAATGGCCGCTTTGGCAATTGGACTCTATGGCATTGAAGTCTCTTCCCTCCCCAAACCCCGCCCTCCTCAGGCTCCACCCCAAAAATCTCCAGGTATTTCTCAACCTGGAGCTGGCAACCCTCTCTGTACCCTCTATGTCACTCCCTGTTCCTTTGATTTTTTTCAAGTAAGGAAAATATGAGAGGGAGGGAGAGAGAGGGAGGGAGCATCTTCTGCTAACCCCACTGTCCTCTCTTCCCTTTCCTCCTGTCTTCTGGAGTCTGTATGGTTTGAAAAGTCAAAATGGAAGCGAGAGACAGGACATAGTTCTTTTCCGGCGCCTCTGTCATGTGTCGCGATCTGAGCAATTAGCTGGTGGGAATGGGTAGCATTGAGAGAGGAGATGGAAGCCCTTGCGAAGCAGGCAGAGCCTACAGGCTACGGGGTTGCTGAACCCTACCAGGTACGCATGCATGAAGTATGTTAATAAAAGTGGAGATAAGTCACCGTCGTCAGTTAAGGACAAAGCAGCAAACAACAGCCCCCCAAACAAAGAATTGTCCTCCGAGGATAAGCCAAACCTGTCAATTAGAGGCAGCCCTTAAGCTGAAGAAATTTTGCTCAGGAGCCAAACTCTATCCTAGTTTGCGATTGTTCAGATGTGTGGTTTTGGCCCGAGGTCGTCTCTGGGGAAATGAACGAAGAGAAGTTGACAGATGTCTCCCCTAGCTAAGGGATAAAGGGAACCATTAAAATACAAAAACATATTAGTACTTTACGCCTGAATCAGTTTGCAACAAAATGTTTTCCGTAAAAGAATGTATGGGGTTTGTTTTGTTATCACTTGTGCCAAAAAAACCCCCACTGCCTGTCAGAGGGAAGGATGTTTGGGTTGGTTTATATTTTAGCATCCACTAAGTAAAAAGATAATCAGGGGGATACCTTATCATGTATCAGGGCCTGAGGAAAACCCTTTCATGGCCTCTATCTACACTGAACCAGATTTCTTCTGGAAGTTGTAGCCTGGGAGTGTGGAAGAAAATGGGCTGATAAACACTTCTGGACTCCAACCTAATAGAATTCTGAAGTTGTAATCCCTGAGAGGAAGTGATCGAACAAAAGGTGAAAAGAGAGGAAAAGTGTCATTTTTGTCAGGTCTGAATCTCGTGCTGGGCGAGCCCTAGCTTACACATTCTGCCAAAAGCCACATTAACCATGCTTTTATCGGCTAGATGAAAGAATTATTTGACGCATTGTCCCTCTTGGATCAAGGCTGCCAGGCAAAGTCCCCAAGCAATAGAAACAAAGCAATAGAGAACAATTGCGGAGAAGGTGTGTTTTAGGGTCTCCCCAAGAGTAGGCATTTTGCTGATCTATTTTGCTGCTTTGCAAGACAAACCACACCATGTGGACCATTTTACACGGAAAGCCGTTGAACAAAATGGCCCAGTGCAGAGAAATAGTTCATAGCAATATCCATGAGTAGGGTTGCCAACCTCCAGGTAGGAGCTGGAGATCTTCTGCTATTACAACTGATTTCCAGCCGACAGAGATCAATTCACCTGGAGAAAATGGCCACTTCGGCAATTGGACTCTATGGCATTGAAGTCCCTCCCCAAACCCTGCCCTCCTCAGGCTCCGCCCCTAAAATCTCCAGATATTTCCCAACTCAGAGCTGGCAACCCTATCCATGAGGTATGCAGAATGTGATAGCTGTCTTGTTCCTGACAAGCCTCACACTGGAAAATAATGAGCATATTCAGGCTACATTGATATACATGTTTACAAAATTACAATAGGGAAAAATAAAAGTTGGAGTGAACTCTAATGGGAGGGGCCATGGTTCAGTGGTAGAGCATCTGCTTGGCATGCAGAAGGTCCCAGGTTCAATTCCCGGCATCTCCAGTTAAAGGGACTAGGCAGGTAGGTAATGTGAAAGACCTTTGCCTGAGACCCTGGAGAGCCGCTGCTGGTCTGAGCAGACAATACTGACTTTGAGGGACCAAGGGTCTGATTCAGTATAAGGCAGCTTCATGTGTTCATGTAACATATCTGAGAGATTCTGCTACCAGATCACTAAAGAGAGTAGCTTTGCAGTTTTAGCCCGCATAGAAAAATGACAGCATACGATGCGGATAAAAACAAGCTGTGAAACTTATCAAATACCAAAAAATCAACAAGCATCTGAAGCCCCATTTGAACTTGAAGTCCAAGCCAAATAGCCCTCCTCACCATTCCTCTGATGGGCCCTGAATGTGTAAAGATTGGAAGGGTAGGATCCAACCAATGTTAAGCATTTTTAAGTGGGGATGTTGCAGAAGTTTGTAAAGATTTAGCATACACATTTATCCTGCTCAAAATTCTCAGCTGTGTTATGAATTAAGCACCACTTTCTCCCAGAGTTTTCTACAAGCTCAGAATGTAAAGTGAGTTTCTACACTGACATGGTCAGGACACAATACAAATGACTAAAACAGCTGTTTTGTTAGTGCATGTGCCAAAGTCTTTGATGATAAGCCCTTATTCTCACTGAAATTTTCATTAATTGATGTGAACCGCATTACCAGGCCAAACAGCCATGTATATGGTGAATCTGTTCTCTATTAGGGTGAATTATCTCAATTGTTTCTTGAAAAAATTGTTGTCCTCCATCCAGACCTAAAACTGACTCTTGTTCCTTGATATGTTTGTTTAGACAGGGGGTGGGCAATTGAATTTCCAAGTGGTTTTTCTTGTATTGGGGGAACTACAATTCCCAACAGAGTTTATGATTAGGCACATGTGTTCTGTACCAGCATTATGAATAGGGCTGTCAACCTCCAGGTAGTGGCTGGAGATCTCCTGCTAGTACAACTGATCTCCAGCCAACAGAGATCAGTTCACCTGGAGAAAATGGCCACTTTGGCAATTGGACTCTATGGCATTGAAGTCCCTCCCCTCTCCAAACCTCACCCTCCTCAGGCTCTGCCCCCCCCAAATCTCCAGGTATTTCCCAACCTGGAGCTGGCAACCCTAATTATGAAGCAGGAAAGGGCTCTGGGAAAACACATGAGGACCCCCCCCCTATGTTTGCCAAGAAATCTCACAATGACCAAATGTCTGAACTGAATTGAATTTACCAGTCAGTCCTTTGAAGCCCTGTTGATTTCACGTTTTTGCCAGAAATTTAACTTGCGGTATCTACAAAAATGGGACTAAGAATGCTTAATCTGGGCTACATCGTACCCCAAAGAACTGCTGAATCCTGATATCATAGATGGTTGTGAGAAAAGACCGCGAATCTAGGCTAGAAGGGCTTTGACGTGAATCAGATCATTACAATATGGTTACTCGTGTGACGACTTTATACAATATATATTTTGTGGGATTCACAATGTGATTTTGCTCATCCAGCACTGGAATATTTTGACAGATTTTGCTGTACTCTAGGAAGCAGAATCACATCACTCTCGACCTAAATCACTCTAGAGGTGTATTCCCCAGATTTCCTGTTAGCATTAGTCTTTTCATGCCTACGTAACTTTACTGAAATATTTACTATTTTTCTGCCCTCTTAGTATCTTGTTCAAATGAGAAAATCCCTCCAGTGTGCTGGCACGGCAATGGTAAATGAGCTTCTGATGCGGGTGCTGTATTTACATAAGCTATTATAAATTGAAGTCATTCCATATATGCCGTGATTATTAATCAACCCATCCACCTACATTTTATGTGTGGCTAAACAAGGAATAGGGTGGCAATGTTTTTGTAATTGCTTTCTCAAACTGAGTTTTTTTAAAAACAAATGTTACGGGAACTATATTCCATGCAATTAAAGAGGCTTGTTTGCTGATCGATAGGACCCAGGAAGAAACCATTTGAATATGTTCCTTCATACCATGTCCAAATCCATCACGTAATTATAAAATTTTTTAAACCTACCTCATTTCCATGGTGCTCAAAGTGGTTTACAAGAAAAACCAACAGGTTAAAAACCAACCAGAAGCTTGACATATTGAAACATGAATGCAATTGTACACCATAATGTTACTGTAAATATACATATTGACTTTATCGATGGCTTTTTCCTAGGTGTAAGCCACCTTGACTCTGCACTTGGTGTAGAGAAAGGCAGTCTGGAAACATTTGAATAAATACATCGATAAACAACCATGATGGTTGTAAATAAAACGGGAGGGGGAGAACTGGGCATGCTTCGCTGAGTTCTGGGGTGGTTAGGGTTACCAACCTCCTGGTACAAGCTGGCGATCTCCTGCTATTACAACTGATCTCCAGCCGACAGAGATCAGTTCCCCTGGAGAAATTGGCTGCTCTGGCCATTGAACTCTATGGCATTGAAGCCCCTCCCCAAACTCTACCCTCCTCTGGCTCTGCCACAAAAACCTCCTGCAAATGGCAAACAGGGACCTGACAGCCTTATCCTCAACCCCTATTGGGAAGTTGGGGAAGGGGAGAAGGGCAGCATAGCCATGCCACCGCCACTCCCCGTCTCCCTACTAATGCTCCCTTCCCCAGGTTCCCAGAGAAGCAGCACAGCAGTTCCCTCCCTTCTCTCCCCCCCACCATTACTGGAGGCACAGCAGTACTCACCCTCCCAGCCCCAATGCCCCATGAAGACAGGACATGAAACTACCACCTGTCCTCCTTCTCATCCAGCATGGTGACAAGTAGGGTTGCCAACCTCCAGGTAGTGGGGAGAAAAACGGCACCTCTGTACTCGTACCAAAAGGTTTAGAAAAACAGTACAGGAAACTGTATATACACAAAGTGCAAATATTTATAAGCTACTGAGGTGAAACATAGACCATATACGTGACATCCATCGATGATTGTGGCTCTATATGAACTTTACACAAGGATTACAATATTAGCATTCATTTGGTACTCAGTTGAGACCTTTGGAACTTCTTCTATATATTTGTGGTACTCAGTTGAGACCTTTGGAAATTTCTCTACATTTTTTGTGTGAACTGTACATATTGTATATAATTGTGTTGTATATATGTCACGTATATTGTCTATGTTTCACCCCAGTAGCTTATAAATATTTGCACTTTGTGTATATACAGTTTCCTGTACTGTTTTTCTAAACCTCCAGGTAGTAGCTGGCGATCTCCTGCTATTACAACTGATCTTCAGCTGATAGAGATGTTCACCTGGAGAAAATGGCCGCACTGGCAATTGGTATCTATGATGTTGAAGTCCCTCTCCTCCCCCAACCCCGCCCTTCTCAAACTCTACCCCCAAAATCTCCAGGTACTTCCCAACCCGGAGCTGGCAACCCTAGTGGCAAGGGAAGGAGGAAGAGGGCTGGCTGGGAGTGAGGAAAACAGCCGGTCCCCACTTGCTGCATTAGACTTGGATGCACAGGGCTGGCTGGTGCCTTTCCTCACCATTGGAGCTCTGGGCGATTGCCTAGGGCAGCCTAGTGGACAGGCTGTTCTTGAGTGTGGGGGATGATCTCTTAGACCAGGATCTTAAAGACTCTATCAGCATCTTGAGTTGGATGGGATACTGACTTCAATACACTCAGGATTCATGTAGTATCAGGTCATATCCTTGTCTATCTCAAAGAGCACAGTGTAAATGGTATCAGATTGTACCCTTGGCATGTTGGGAAGAAGAAGCAAGCAAGCAAACAAAAAGGAGCCCCCCCCCCCAATTGAAAACATATGTGCGTTTCATGTCAGAGGAAAACATGGTATCTTGGGAGGAGAAATAGCAGTTGAAGATATAGACTAATGTAAAGGTCATATGAAGGAGTATTATAACACAAAACTAGGTTAGCAGAGGATAGTGTAAGCACTGAGGGAATATTTTTTTAAAAATCCCTACAGTTTACAAAAGTCCATTCTGTATGAATAAATGGGCCATGTTTGCAGTTCTTTGGTATTTGATACTTTTTTATAATCAAGAAATTACTGAAGTTATTAGTGTTTAACTTGCCACTCCCCCTCCTAGAAATTAAAACATATATATTTTGTGTCTCTGTTGTTATCTTGTCTCCCACATGTTACTAGCAAGCATATTTTTTCACCTTTAAATGAAAAAAAAATCTCCTAGATTGCCTTGAGTATTACCAGCAGTTTTCAAAGAAATGAGGTTAGGTGCCCTCTTGCTTGGATGCCGATAAAGAAAAAAGTTCACATACAATCCAGGTAATCCAGAGTGGTTGGCAATTCAACTTGGGAATGGGTTAGGACAGGAAGAGCTGAGATATTGAATTCATCTCACTCGTCTTAGAGGGCAGTCCCCCGAGACCCACAACATGGTCATTAGAACAGCATCTCACATAAAGGTCAGTTGCATGGCATCAGCCAAGGGGATAAAAGTAGCATCCCGTAAAACAAATGAAAAAAGAGGGTAATAAAAGTTCACTTTCTATAGCTGTCTCAAAGTATACCAATAGCTCCCTTTGTTATCACTGGGCTTTGCATTCTTTATGGATTTTGCATCATTAGCTCTCTTGCCTGGAGAAACATGCACGCTTTCCCCAAAACATATCACCTGCTTCGTTGGCTTGTAGTCAGATGTATTTAAAACACTAAGGCTGCAATCCTGGGTACATTTATGTGAGAGTAAGCCCCGCTGAACTCAGTGGGGCTTTTTTGTGAATAAGCATGTATAGGAGTAATAATACACAATCTCTCTCTCTTTTCAAATTTGTTCCCTGAAGATAATCACATGTGTCATTCCAAACACTTCATAGATAATTTTGCCTTAAGAGAAGAAGAAGAAGAAGAAGAAGAAGAAGAATGTTCATAGATATTTGCAGACCATTCCCAACGGTTGACTTTGTGGAAATGCTGGTGTGTCCCCTGTGTGTCTTGGTTAAAACATTCTGTTCCACATTCCTCTGTTTTCATCTCTTTGACAAAAATGTTTGATATTTCTTACACATTTTGATTTGGCCTCTCTTCCATCTAGCAACAGAGAAGTTTGAGAAATTACAACTACCATTTCCCATGACGAATGTTGGTGTTTTTGTCTGAAGAAAAGAGCTTGAAGCCCAGTATGACGGACTCCTTATCTACAATATGCAGAAGGGGGGAAAAAACCTCAACAATATGAATTACATGGAAATAACTGTGATGATCTGTTAAATTACGGATAATGTAGGCACTATATTTTGGACCTAATTATAAAAATAATGAGCAAAGAATCAAAGGAAATTTGTTTTTGAATATTAATGAAGGAATGCTTTGCCCTCATTCTCTGTCTACCTATTACAAAGATGTACAGGTTAGATAAAGTGCTTGATTTTTTGCCTAATGTTCCTCCCAAAATTCCCACTGAGAGGCTCCACCATTGCAGTTTAGGTGTGCTGACCTCCTGCAGACTCCCAAAAATGTAGAAAATAATCACACACTTTCAGTCGATTTGATATAAACCCTCATGGCATTTCTGTGTACAGTGAGAATGCGCGCAGAAGGAGAGTGAGAAAGAGTGTGCATGCTCTGGTCCTGCTTGTCACTAAGGGTGCTGGACCTTCTCCATGTTCTTACCTGAACATAAAATAAGAATCTATGCACACACCTCTCATCTCTGTATTGGGCAGGGGCAGGGGTTGTCTCAACTCCTCACCTGACCATGCTGTGGTATCAAAAGCTTTCCCATTGCTCCAGAACAATGAAGTAGGGCTGTCAATTCGGTTCGGTCCGAACTGAAAATCAACCGAATTTCCCCTGATTCGGTGCTTTTCTGTTCGGACGGATCCGAACTCAAAACTGGCGGGCAACCGGGGCCCCCGAATTCAGCGAGTTCGGGAGTTCGCGAATAAATTCGGCAAATTCGGCCGTCAGTAAGCAGCATAACCGTCAGTAAGCAGCATTCTCCTCCCCCGGCCAATCGGTGGGCAAGCTGGGTCTTCTTCTGGCCAATCAGTCAGGATTGAGTACTGGAGGAATCAGCTGATGTGCGGCCTGGCCAGGGAGAGAGAGAGAGCGAAATCCTCGTGTGTGTGTGTGGGGTGCTTGTGCACATTCGCTCCTTTCTGTGGCTGCAGAGGGTGCATTTTTTGGGGTGCACACACAAAACTTTCACTGGAACTTCAGATGAAGCTTCTTAAGGTACCCCCCAAGTTTTGTAAACATTGGGTCAGGGGGTACCGAGATATGGGCTCCCCCTTTTTCTTTCCATGGCTGCAGGGGGCGCATTTTTGGGGGTACAGATCCCAAACTTTGAGCAGAGTTTCAGACCAGTGTTCTTAAGATACCCCCCAAGTTTTGTAAACATTGGGTCAGGGGGTCTCAAGATATGGGCTCTCCCCCTTTTCCCTCCCCCTTTTTCCATTTAGGTGGCTGCAGGGGGCGCTTTTTTGGGGATATAGCCCCCAAACTTTTAGCATAGCTTCAGTGAATTATTCTTAAGATACTACCCAAGTTTTGTAAAGATGGGGTTCAGTGGGGGCAGAAATATCGCCTCCCCCCCTTTTCTCTTTCCAAGGCTGCAGGGGGCGCATTTTTGGGGTGCAGATCCCAAACTTTGAGCAGAGTTTCAGACCAGTGTTCTTAAGATACCCCCCACGTTTTGTGAACATTGGGTCAGGGGGTCCCGAGATATGGGCTCCCCCCTTTTTCTTTCCATGGCTGCAGGGGGTGCATTTTTGGGGGTACAAATCCCAAACTTTGAGCGGAGTTTCAGACCAGTTTTCTTAAGATACCCCCCAAGTTTTGTAAACATTGGGTCAGGGGGTCTCGAGATATGGGCTCTCCCCCTTTTCCCTCCCCCCTTTTCCATTTATGTGGCTGCAGGGGGCGCTTTTTTGGGGATATAGCCCCCAATCTTTTAGCATAGCTTCAGTGAATTATTCTTAAGATACTACCCAAGTTTTGTAAAGATGGGTTCAGTGGGGGCAGAAATATCGCCTCCCCCCCTTTTCTCTTTCCATGGCTGCAGGGGGCGCATTTTTGGGGGTGCAGACACAAAACTTTCACTGGAACTTTAGATTAAGCTTCTTAAGGAACCCCCCAAGTTTTGTGAACATTGGGTCAGGGGGTCCCGAGATATGGGCTTTCCCCTTTCCCCTATTGGGATGAATGGGGCAGCCGATCCGATCCTGTGTGCATCTCCTCTCCAGAGCAAAACGTTCCGTGCCTGATGGAACAGAAGACAGCCACAGTAAGACCCCTTTGGTGGCTTTAATCTATAATTTTTCTCCTGTGTATGTGTGTGTGTGTGGGGGAAAGCAGAGTCTGTGTGTGTGTGGGGAGGGAGCAGTTTCTGTGGGTGGGGGGGAAGCCAAAGGGGGCTTTCATCGGTTCTGCCTGGGGTGTGTGTTCCCCCTCGAGTCTCTCGCTCCCTGGTTTGAGGGGGGAGGTTTCAAAGGTGTTGTTTAACAAGGTTGTGTTTGCAGTTGTTTTGCTAATTTCTCCTCTGTTGTCCGGCTGGGAGCTTTGTGCGTGGGCGGCAAGCTCTGCTGAGAGATGCACAACATTAAGGGTGGGGGGGACCCCTTTCAGGGCCCATATCTCAGCCCCCCCTGACCCAATCTTTACAAAACTTGGGGAGTCTTTCAATAAATGTCCTTTGAAGCTCTGCCAAAAGTTTGGGACCTCTAAGCCCAAAAATGCACCCCCAAAGCCGCGGAAAGGCGCGGTTGTGTTTTTAATGGCTTTATTCGGCCGAATTTGTTTCCGAACTTTGAATTCCCGCCGAATTGAACGGATCCGAAGTGGGGGAGTTAGGACTTCGGCACGTACCGAACCCACAAGGGCCAAATTCGGCCGAATCCGAACTGTACCGAATTTTTTTTTTTGACAGCCCTACAATGAAGAAAGTTCATAGAGAGGTCACATGAACCTGTAAAGGGGTATTTTGGAGGCAGTGGTTGAGTGTGGGTGGTTTTGTCTCAGTCCCCACATGAGTTTACCAGTGTTTTGATACCCATGCCTATTAGTACAGGATGATGAGACGGATTCATAGAGCCCTTTAGTGGTAGCGATGGCACTATCACTCCCCACTTGACCAAGCCACAATTTTGAATGAATAAATTATTTACGGCAAAGGCCAGAATAAAGCCACAATTTTAAAACCCACAATCTTAAAAAAAATCTGTCAGTTCAAGATGCTAGGACAAGTTTACAGAGGTCACACTATCCCCTTAGGACTCCCCCAAGGGAACACTATCACCTCAACTTTCAACCTGAGCCTGCCAAAAGACTCAAAACACCTTCCCATTAGGCAGTGAGGTTATGATGAGTTCCTAGAGGGGTCACATAGGCCCATTTCATTCTCCCCCACATGGGGTAGATATTCTGGGGCAATGGGGGTGGGGGGCATTCCACTTCCTTTGTGATGAGGAGAGGTACTTCCCTTCTATTCTTTTGTGTAAACATGATGAGTGCAGTAAAAAGCATTATCCGACTATACTTAGCAGGAATCTTCCAGATCATATGTATTATTGGATTATTTCTGTTTTCATTAATTACAGCTCAGTAAACGAGCTGGCCACTTTAATGTGCAGTCACAGGCAAAATTTGTCGGTAGTTGCCAAATGATGTTGTTCATGGGGGAGGGGGGAAGAATGGGGCTAAAATTTAGTCACAAGCACACAGTCATTAAATGAAACAAAATGAAATCCCACACCAGTTTTTCTAAAAAATTTGTTAACCATACTTTGATGCCTTTCAGGCCACAGTGACACAGACAGGAGATAGCTATGCTACCCCCTCAAACTCTAATCGCTTTCATGTGCTACCATTTTCTGACTGTTTCTTTCTTTTTGCCATGGGGGGTTTCAGGGCTTAAACAATAGCGAGTGAAATGATTCTGCAGGATTGTACGAGCTGGTGGAGAATTGCAGAAAGAGCCATTATGATTCCCCAAGCAAGTACATATTTACAGGCTGTTATAACCACTGACAATAGTCTTCCTAGAATAAAACAAGATTCTTTGGAATGGATGGGATCTATTGTGCAAGCGCTTACATTATTTGCTGCGTAATTCCGTAAAAATGCCGGTGACACCCTTAATAGAACATAATAATACAGCTACAGAGCAGCATACAATTTTATGATGTAAATATGAATTTACTGGACAAATTGTATAAACACATACTCTCACATTTCTGGAAGCGGAACCGATCCCCAAAATTAAAAACATTATGGAACTTCTCCAATGGCCTTTTCCAGACCCCAACCAAACTCCTTCAGCAGTATCAGTCTTCAGGGGGTTCCACCAGTGGTCCTTCAGGCCACCCACAACTTTCCCCTATATTTTCTTTATTTATCTAAAACATTTCTATCCCACAAGCTCTCTGCCAAATTTGGTTTTCAGAGCAGCTCAGACACACAGGTACAGCAATCCATAAGCATATAAGTCATGAAAATGTCGTAGAACTGTGAAGAACCCATATTTACGAATAGAACTGAACCAGCAGCAACGTCGTATATATGATTTGTGACTGATTGAACTGTCTATTTAAACAACCGCCTGAAGCAAGGATGGGGAGTGGGTGGGATGCAGAACTCCACTGAGCTGAGTGATGCACATGTGCGAAAAGTCAATTGTGTAGTACTGTAGTGTTAGGAAGGAAACACTGAAGCAACCCACCTGCTGAACTGTCATGACAAACAGACAAATAGGCTGTTGAAAAACCGGCTTCCGGTTCACAGGAACAGGACGTGAGCCAAACCAGTGGGAGTTCAAGCATCCCTAGTCCCAAACCATTTTGGACTTCAAAGGACAAAATCAGTTCTTTGAACTGGTGGCTAAGAAAGAAATTGGCAGCCAATGTAACTGGGCAAGCTTGTATGGTTTCTACGCATATTCTACTTAAAACCCTTGAATCTGTGTTTCGGGCCATCAGATAGTTCCTAAACATTCTGCAAAGGCAGAACTGCTAAGAGTATGTTACTATCAGGGGCCAATGAACAGCAGGGGCAGCTGCCCTGGACCCCACGTTGGGAAGTATCCCAACCATCCACAGCCTCACCCCACCCTAGGGTTGCCAACCTCCATGTACTAGCTGGAGGTCTCCTGCTGCCCTGGACCCCACATTGGGAAGTATCCTAACCATCCACAGCTTCACCCCACCCTAGGGTTGCCAACCTCCAGGTACTAGCTGGAGATCTCCTGCTATTACCACTGATCTCCAGGTGATAGAGATCACTTCACCTGGAGAAAATGGCCACCTTGGCCATTGGAGTCTATGGCACTGAAGTCCCTCCCCTCCCCAAACTCTGCCCTCCTTATGCTCCACCACCCAAACCTACCACCGGTAGCAAAGAGGGACCTGGCAACCTTACCCCACCCTGAAGGAAGGAGCAAGAGAAGATCAGGCTCCTACCACTTGCACCTGCCTGTCTGGGGCTCAAGCAGTTGGCTTTCCAGAGGCGGCTTCCACCTACCTGGCATGGGGCAAGTTCTACCCCTCGCTTGGTCCTGGTGTGCAGGGCAGTGGTAGGGCCCCATTCTACACCTTTGTTCAGGGAGTAGGGCTGCAAACTCCTGGCTGGGAAATCCCTAGAGATTTGGAAACAGAGCTTCGGGAGGGTGAAATTTGGGGAAGGGAGGGACTTCAGCAGGGCATAAGGCCATAGTGTCTACCCTCCAAAGCAGCCATTTTCTCCAGGGGAACGAATCTCTGTCATCTGGAGATCACTTGTAATTCCAGGAGATCTCCAGGCCCCATCTAGAGACTGGCAACCCTACCTGGAACCTAGAATTACTATAACTGTCCCTGGCTACTAAAATTTAAACTGGATGTTAGCTAGGCATGTATAGGGATGCCAACCTCCATGTACTCAGTACAGGAGCGAAAGAAGTAACCATTTGCATTCAATATTTATCTAAAGGCTACTATCTACTCACAAATATATACAACAATGACAAACAAACAACAAGTGAAACCTACAATATGACAAAAAAAGTCACCAAAACTGGTGAGCAAACAAGGAAAATGAGGTTCCCAAGCGAGGATACGGCCGTTTCAAATTCTAGAATATAAATTCTTCACCAGTCCTTCAATTGACATTATTCTTCTTATACATTCACAAGATGTAGGTTACATACTGCTTCCCACGAAGGGTAAGAGATACACGGCCGTATCCTCTCTTGGGAACTTCATTTCTTCTATACAAGAGTATTAAGAAAAAAAGAAAAATTACCTAATTACTACGCCTGTACTCTACCAGAGACTTTTCAGTACATTTTCTTTGTTTGCTCACCAGTTTTGGTGATTTTTTGTGTCATATTGTAAGGTTTCACTTGTTGTTTGTTTGTCATTGTTGTATATATTTGTGAGTAGATAGAGCCTTTAGATAAATATTGTATGCACATGGTTACTTCTTTCGCTCCTGTACTGATTTCCTAATCTCCCCTATACTAGTACAGTGGTGTCCAATTTTCCTTCCAACCTCCAGGTACTAGGTGGAGATCTGCTATTACAAGTGATCTCCAGCCGATAGAGATCAGTTCACCTGGAGAAATTGGCCACTTTGGCAATTGAACTCTATGGCATCGAAGTCCCTCCCCTTCCCAAACCCCATCCTCTTCAGGCTCCACCCCCCAAATCTCCAGGGATTTCCCAGCTCAGAGCTGGCAACCCTAGTGGTGTCTCATCAGCCTCTGGATGACATTTTCCCCAAATCTCCAGCCTTCTAAGTGGTGGCTGGAGATCTCCTGGGATTACAACTGATCTCCAGGCGACAGAGATCAGTTTGCCTGGAGGATTTTATGATATTATGACCTGGAACACATAAACACATGAACACATGAAGCTGCCTTATACTGAATCAGATCCTTGGTCCATCAAAGTCAGTATTGTCTACTCAGACCAGCAGCAGCTCTCCACAGTCTCAGGCAGAGGTCTTTCACATCACTTACTTGCCTAGTCCCTTTAACTGGAGATGCCAGGGATTGAACCTGGGACTTTCTACATGGCAAGCAGATGCTCTACCACTGAGCCACAGCCCCTTTCCTTGGAAGGAAAGGCCACTTTGGAAAGAGGACTTTATGGCATCGTACCCCAATTGAAGTCATCCCCCTTCCCAAACCCCTTCCTTCTCGGGCTCCACCCCCCAAATCTCCAGGTATTTTCCAACCCGGAGCTGGCCACCCTAGCTGTGTCTCATCTGCCTTCCAAAAGCACAAGTATATTTGCCATTGAATATTGCTGCTGCTGTGAAGTCATCCCATGGATGCTTGCTTGTACAAATAATCAGACCATCTCTTGTGCAAGTGGCCTAATGGTTCACCTGTAACATCACCTTGTAATCATCCTTGTTGTACTGGCATCATTATCCTCTAATCGCTTGATGGTTCCCATCCGTGTCAATTAGTAAAATTTAAAGAGCTCTGTGGAGCCTGGACTTGACTTCACCGAAGGACAGCGTCTCGAAAGGGGCCTCTTTCCCCAGCTCAGCTGCAGCCTCCTCCTCATTCAGTCTGCACACTAAAAGCAAGCAGCCCCTGTCCCTAACTTTGAACGCCCTTGACAGTCTCTTAAAATACACTTCATAAAACAGAGAGACTCCAGCAATTACCGGCAGATCACAGTACCCCAGCAGCAACATAAATATAACAAAAATTTAATTAACCCCCACCAACAAAATCACTGGCTTCATTGCCGGCTGAATTCGAAATAGCTGGCTTACAGATGAAGAAGTCAATGTTATGGGTAAGGTTCCCGGAGCCCTGATGTTATGAGAGCAATATTTATGGAAGAGGCAATTTATCATATAAAGACAATAAAGACCAGGTCTAAATTCATAGGCTGAGACTGATAAAATGGTACAACAATTATTATGAGCATCTTGGCAGCATCCTACCAATATATGATGCTGATGTAGCCATTGATATATTTAACTGGCAAGAAAGTATGTATGCATCTGCATCTAAAAAACAATAGCAATAAAATGCAGGCTAAAAGTGAACCTATGAGGAACATAGATCTATATGTAACACAGAGTTAAACAGATGCTTCCTGTAGAAAATCTGTAGCAAATTAGGTAGAGGGGAAACATTTCAATGATCTCCTTATATTTTTTAACCCTTTCACTGCCAAAACCATCTTTCTCAAACCACTTCCTCTGGGGGAATCTCTTTAGGCTGCAAACATATGCATGCTTATTTGGTTCATGATTTCATTTAAACAGAGTGGTCCCTACTTCCAAGTAAATGTGCACAGGATCGGGCTTTGGGTGCCTCTGTCAGTAAGTGAGACTTCTGGGCTGACTCTGACTCTTTACTTTTTAAAAAACTTTTTCAAGATCCCTACCAAGAACAAAACACACACACCTTTTCTCATGTTTGTATGGCTCAAACATGTAAACTCAACATGTGTCACTTTAAAACTATCAGGAGTAAACTTAAAAAGGACAAAATTTACACATGCATGGCCACAAGTGGTACATGTAAGTTGTACTTGGATATGTACATAATGTAGAGTGAAAGATAAAGTGAAAATTTAGTTACTTATTCACAAAAAACAAAGAGGCAGTTAGACACAAAAACATGCTAGTTGCACTTGAATTTTGCCATAAAAACTGGTTATCTAGTTCAGAAAAGGTCAGAGGCCAAGAGGTCAAAATGAAGTCTGGGTAGGATTGCCAGGTCTCTCTTCACCACTGGCGAGAGGTTTTTGGGGCAGAGCCTGAGGAGGGCGGGGTTTGGGGAGGGGAGGGACTTTAATGCCATAGAGTTAAATTGCCAAAGCGGCCATTTTTCTCCAGCTGAACTCATCTCTATCAGCTGAAGATCAGTTGAATTAGCAGGAAATCTCCTGCTACTACCTAGTAGTTTGCTTGAGGGAACAAACACCTATGCTGAATTGGTGAAGACTATAGGAACAACAGCACGAGGCTCATATGTATTGACAATATTAAATACACATAATAAAAATAATGCCTTAAGCCCTGCGCAGCTGACCTTACAGTTGTTTTAAGCCCTGCATGGCTTTTCTTTACAATTTTCCTTGAGAGACTTAATTGGCATGTGAAGTAAGATGTCCTTTTTCGTGTGATTTATTTGGCATGGGGAGCAACATGTCCCTTTTTTTTAATTAATTTCTACAATTTCCTATTTGGGATTTTTTGGCATTAATACAATGATAATTTTCACTACCTGGCAGTTGGCAACCCTACTTCAATGCCATAGAGTCCAATGGCCAAATCGGCCATTTTCTCCAGGTGATCTGATCTCTATCGGCTAGAGATCAGTTGTAATAGCAGAAGACTTCCAGCTATTACCTGGAAGTTGGCGACCGTAAGTCTGGGTCAACAAAAAACTAATAAGTGCAGAAAGGGGGGGAGTGGATGCGTTCATTTCGGAAGTGGAATTTAGGCACAGGGAAAGGAGGGACCATGTCAGGGCAATATTAGAATATGAGAAGCAAGGACTAAGCCATGAACCATTGTATTACGTTGACACCCCAAGAGAATGAAT
Source organism: Euleptes europaea (assembly GCF_029931775.1). Classification (NCBI taxonomy): domain Eukaryota; kingdom Metazoa; phylum Chordata; class Lepidosauria; order Squamata; family Sphaerodactylidae; genus Euleptes; species Euleptes europaea. The sequence continues at coordinate 62,743,074 of NC_079322.1, forward strand.
GTGGTGTGGTAATCAGGGATGCTGTGAACTTCTCCAGAAAAGCATTTGACAGTCGACTGTATCCAATTGCTTGTTTTCACAGGAGTCAAACCCATCGTCGTATTGCCTTGTTGTTTTGGGACGTTCAAATTGGATGCCTTGGTGTTCCGGTACAGAGTGTGATGTTCAGCCTGGAGTGGCAGCTGTCTAGGTAGCTGCATCTTCGAGTTTCCTGCATGAGCTGCTTTGAATTTTAGAGTCATGGATGGTTGGACTGGTAAATAAATGACATTTGTAACTTGTGTTGCAGTCAGTCAGAGGATGAGAGCCACACAGTTTCATGGAAAAATGGTATGGTTGCTTCCAAAACAAACACAATCCCCCTTAAGCAATGAAGTCCAGGCTGGCTGGATCTCATTAGATCTCAGAAGCTAAGTAGGGTTGGCCCTGGTCAGTATTTGGATGGGAGACCACCAAGGAATACCAGGGTTGTGACATGGAGGCAGACAATGGCAAACCACCTCCAAACATCTCATGCCTTGAAAACCCTACAGGGTCGCCATAAGTCAGCTGTGACTTGATGGCACTTTCCACTCCCAAGAAGCTCCTTATGCCCTCAGAGAGCAGCCTTCTTCTATGCAAAAGTCATTGACTTCAAACCAACATGTTGGAATATTCAATTTATTTAGATAAGCTTATTCTCTCTTCTTATTTTTCTTCCGTCTTTGAGCAATGGACCTTTGTTTTCACTTTCTCCCTGGAGTTTGCGGTACTATTTTTAGTCCGCCTCAGTTATGTAAAAAGATATTTTCTTTGTTTAATTTTTGTTTCTTTCTCAAGTAAAGGCAGACACTTTTGATCTTTCCGTTTTTGCTTACCAAACGTCTTCATGGTTCCAGAGACCTCTAAAGTGTGTGCCAAATTATATTTATCCCTTCTTAGAGTTCACTGAATATTTAATGAAGTTGTTTCTAGCTGAGAGAGCTACAGAAACAAGCCATGTGGACTAATTTTTCAAACCATTATGGAAATTCCTGGAGATTTGGGAGTGGAGCCTTGAGGAAGGCAGGGTTGAGATAGGAGAAGGACCTTAGTAGGGTATAATGCCATAGAGTACATCCTCCAAAGCATGCCCTTTTCTCCAGACAAACTGAGCATTGAGATCTGGAGATCTGCTGTAATTCTGGGAGATTTCCAGGCCTCACCTGGAGGTTGGCAACCCTACACCAATACTTTAACCCCCTACACCACATGGCTGTCTAAAATTGAGTTGATTTCTACTTTTCTTTTACCCTTTTAGTTTTCAAGCTTTCCGTTTCTTCTTGTCTTTGCAAGGTATAGAAAGTCTGAATATATCATAGAAAAGTTTATCCCAATAGAATATTCTGTTGTTAATTGGCAGTTGAATACTTTTTCTTTGCAAGCTTGTTTGTTTGCACGTCCCTGAATTCTCAAATGAACATCCTATCTTCGTTCTCCCCCCTCCTTCTAAGCTATACTTTTGGTTTTGTTTTTCCCTCTTGTTTCAAAGTCACTGTTGCAGTACTCATAATTGGCTTGGCAGCAAAAGAGATATGAAGCACTGTTTTTTTTATCTTCCTTGTGACTCAGGAAATTTTACAGTCCACAAATTCAAAATGTCTCTGAAGGCCACATATAGAGCAGATTTCTCTTCTACAACATCAAAAGGCCCTTGAACGGGTGGTTGGTGCACCTGCCTTTCTAAATGATCAAAAGAGGGTGTTCTGGACTAGCAGGGGGTCGTGGGGTCTCGGGGAATTTCCCAGCTTCTTCACTGTCACTGCCAAAGGGGTAGGGGAAGGTGGAACCCTTACCAGCAGTCAACAGAAGTGGCAGTAGAACTGCTGGGCCATGGCTGCATTACCATGCAATAGGGTTGCCAGCTCCAGGTTGGAAAATATCTGGAGATTTTGGGGGTGGAGCATGAGGAGGGCAGGGTTTGGAGAAAGGAGGGACTTCAATGCCATAGAGTTCAATTGCCAAAGCAGCCATTTTCTCCAGGTGAACTGATCCCTATTGGCTGGAGATCAGTTGTAATAGTGCGAGATCTCCAGCCACCTGGAGGTTGGCAACCCTACCATGCAAGCAAATAGCTATTGAGTGTGTGGCCAGCAAAACCAAGCACAAGCATGAGGTAACCATGACATGTGGTGGCATTGGTTCCACTTATGGTTGCCAGCTCTAGGTTGGGAAATACCTGGAAAATTTGGGGATGGAGCCTGAGGAGGACAGGGTTGGGTGAGGGGAAGGACTTCAGTGGAATATAATGGTATAGATTCCACCTTCCAAACTGGCCTTTTTCTTCATGTAAATTGATCCCTATTGCCTGGAGATCAGTTGTAATCCCAGGAGATCTCCAGCCACCACTGCAAGTTGGCAACCCTAGTTCCAGAAACATAGAAGGAAAAATTGCATAAATAACAATTGGGAGGCCAGCAAGACTCATGGGGGGAGAAGGGATCCCCCCAAAAAGTCTTGCTGGCCCCCCAACTGTTATTTATACAATTTCCCCTTCTATCTTTCTTGAGTACATTGTATGAACCTTTTATGTGATGACGGCGGTTCCATCACAACCCAAAAGTGATGTCCTCATGCCAGGTGACACTCTAGAATTCTCACCAAATTCTATGGTTTAACCATAGAGTATGGGGGGGGAATGTTAGAGTGTCACCCCCGACACAATGACATCACTTCCAGGTTGCACCAGAAGTGATGTCATCATGCTGGGGATGCTGATCATGCCCCCACTGAAATCTGGAAGTCCCTGCCCCCATCTCTCCTCAGTTGCCAGGCTATGCCCAGCGGGGCAAATAAACAAGTGCACAGCTTAAGGTGCCTTGAAATTGGGTCCTGAGATTGGGCTATGCCTGGCAACTCTACTTCTCTTTCTCCTCCTGCCCTTCTGGAAAGCCTGCTTCCTGCTCTTTACTGACTTGCATGAGTAGCTATGGCAGCAAAAACAGCAGCTACTGCCCAATAGAGGATGCAATAGGGAGGCAAGATTGTGAATGATTGCAGGTTTATTTATTTATTTAAAATATTTATATGCTTGCCTTACTCCTAGGGTTGCCAGGTCCCTCTTGGCCACCGGTGGGAGGTTTTTGGGGTGGAGCCTGAGGAGGGTGGGGTTTGGGGAGGGGAGGGACTTCAATGCCATAGAGTCCAATTGCCAAAGCGGCCATTTTCTCCAGGTGAACTGATCTCTAATGGCTGGAAATCAGTTGTAATAGCAGGCGATCTCCAGCTAGTACTTGGAGGTTGGCAACCCTACGTACTGCGCAGCATCTCAGGACCCAATTTCAAGGCACCTAAGCTGTGCAGTTGTTCATTTGCCCAGCTGGGCAAGTGACAAAATATAATCTAGGCCTGTGTGGGTTCTCTAGGGCTAAATGAGGTGTTGCTGGTGACTGCTACCTTCCTTGGTTGCCACGCCATATGTCACATATATAAGAATGGTGGTACTGTGAGCACATCCTTACTGGAGCCAGCATTATCTGTAAGTATCTCTTATAGAGCAGTTTCATTTAGCACTCTGTTGTCAGGAACATAACTACAGTGTAGGGATGCCAGCCTCCAGGTGGGACCTGGGGATCCTCTGGAATTACAGCTCATCTCCGGACTACAGAGACCAGTTCCCCTGAAGAAAACAGATGCTTTAGAGTGTGCACTCTTTGGCATTGTATCCCACTGAGGTCCTTGTCCTCCCCAGGCTCCCTCCCCAAATCTCCAGGAGTTTCCCAACCTGGATCTGGCCACCCTACCCCCTCCATCCCCAGCCAGTGGCCGGGGGGACCTGGCAATCCTACTACAGTATTAAAAGAGGTATTACTATGTTGATTTTTATTCCTGTGGACTATTTTGGGAGATTGTTTTGCCCAAAAAGTAGGAGGATAAAAACAACAATAGCAACAACGATGTTGTTATACGGGTGAAATCAAGAGCCATTTCACCAAACTTCTAATCTTTGCTTGGTTTGATTGTCACAACAAAAAATCTAGTGCAAACATAACTACAAATTACTTGATTTTTCCTGTCTAAACTCTAGTGCAAACATAACTACAAATTACTTGATATTTCCTGTCTAAACACACCATGAAGTCTGTTCCTGCGTCCTTCCTAATTCTTTCTCTTAGCCTTCACCAGTAGATACTAGCTACCATGGCTGCCTGAAAGGATTGAAGATAACAAAGTACATAAAATAATCTTCTATTCATGCCTTTTTAATGCTTTTTTTCAGACTTGTTTGTTTGCTGGTGATTCACACACAATGGTGCTTACCGGAAGTGTAAGAACTGTGTTATAAAAGCAGCCTTTTAAATGAAATCATAAAGAAAAAGTGAGTGGGAGAGGAAGACAGAAAGGTGAGGGAGAGAGAAGCGGGAAACAAAAAAGAGATAAAGGGATAAAACATTAAAGGTTAGTATAATTTATGCTCTATATCAATATTCCTGCTTTCTATTTATTTTTATGGAAGCAAAAAAGGCATTTACATTTCACATGGAATTGAAGCAAAATATTGAAAATCCATCACTAGATTGTAACATGCCAGGGATATATTTAAGTCCAATTGAAACCATAAATGTTTTAATTCGGCAGAAGGTAATGCAAGATTTTATAGTTTTATCTTCAGACTGACTGGGATTGAAATAAAATATTCTATGGAAGAACATCGCCCAAGGTTTATAGACAATGTAACCTCTCTGCTTTCCCTTCTGTTTCGCTCAAATGCAACCTTCACCTAATAACATTTCAGCTGAGCCTTAATAGCATCACAGCTTACTGTTCACTTGCAGGCCAACTATATGTAAATTTATATAAATGCACATGCAAATTAAGTAGGGACTTCAAGCTCGCAGCTTGATACCATATGAAGGATTTGGGGCAGGGAGAGAATCACACGGGCTTGACTTTTGGGCTTAGATTCATTTTTATTAACACATTTAAAAGGGCCATTGGTGTCATTTTGATGACAGTGGCATTATGCATTGCCCCCGAGCTGCCGTGTGAGTATTTCCCTTATTATGAATAGTGGACTGATTCAGAAAAACACATTTTGCTGAAATGAAGCACTATATGGAACAACACATACTTCTGCCATGCTCGTACGCATTTCCAAAGTTCTCTGAATTTCATTTCTTCAAAATAATTTTAAATTAAAAACAGTTCAAAATGAAATGTTTCTTCTATGAAAACTCCTTTACAGTTCCTACTAATCTCCTCAGCCACACACACAACACACAACACATGCACACATGAGCTTGGATATCCACAGCGCCTGTTTCTGCTTAAGTAAAAGTCTATTCAGTCCCCCTCCTGCCCGCTCCAAATCCTTCATTACAGTATCACAGTGTTAGCCTGAAGTCTGTACAGAAGGGGCTCACTAGAGGTTGGCCCCATTCATACCCACTAACAGAGGAATAGAGGTTCCATGTGGGAGAAGACTGACAACAGAATAAGGCAACCATGCGGATGGTCCTCTGGCATGAAGCATAAAAATAGGAAAGACCCTTCCAATTGTTCCCTCCAACATGGCTGTCAAATTGACATGCTCATCTCAGCATCATCCTGTGTGGGGCCTGCCCTGCTCTGCCCCAGCATGCCCACATCCCACCCTCCTGGCTAGAGTCTGGCAGTCTTCCCAACTAGCCCCAGACTGGGAAAGAGATGGGGTTACAACACCCTGGCCCTAGGGTTGCCAGGTTCCTCTTCGCCACTAGCAGGAGGTTTTGGGGGTGGAGCCTGAGGAGGGTGGGGTTTGAGGAGAGGAGGGACTTCAATGCCATAGAGCTAGGGTTGCCAGGTGACCCGCTGGTGGTGGGCAAACCCCCGGCAATTGACCCCTCTGCCCGCTGACCAACTGAGGGTCGGTGGGCAAACGTGCATGTGCTCGCGAGGGGCCTTATACCTCTTAGTTTGAGTGGTAAGGGGCCCACCCCCCTCAGGCTCTACCCCCAAAATCTCCAGGTCTTTCCTAACCCGGAGCTGGCAACCCTACTCATACCCCTTTGTTAAGACTATCTCTCGGAACTGAATAAAACAACAGCACAAAGTATATGGAAATACAAATGCACGGAGCTTTTGGAGATATCCAACAGCTGAAAATGAATATTTCTAATAGTGTGAAAAATTAGAACTTCCCTTATGGAGATTTCCAGCAACTAGAAATGAAACAAAAAAGCATTGATGGCCACTAGGCAAGAAGAAGAAACATCTCGTTCCCTGACTCCTAATTTTAAAACAGTATATTATGTGCTGTCTGCTAAATATTGTCAGAGATATAAGAATCTATTAATCAAAGAGCCCATTATAACCGTTAGTTATGTTCATCCCACAGTTTTATCACCTGTGAATTATTAGGCTGTAAATTATACACAAAACTTGCTGAGAAAAGCCAAGATAACCGGTGTACATAGAGAGCGTTAGGTGAATAGAAAACGAGGGAACGACACTTGGTGTATGCATGGAGGTCAAACATGGGAAGTTAATTATTATGTGACATCCAGAATGGAACTGAATGGCAAGGCTTCTTTGCTGAGCCTTGTGATTTTGAGTGGAACAATGTTAATACCCAGAAGCATCCTTTCTTCCCCAAAAGCAGTTTCAGACCCACAAATCCCTCTATTCCATGAATAAGCGGGTTCCACAATTCCAAGCACAGGCATGCGTGCGCGCGCGCGCGGGGGGGGGGAATACACAGTGTATGGTGTTTGTTACAGACTTCAACCTCCAAAGAATCTCAACTTAATTGTAATGCAAGTTTCTAGCTTTAATTATGGCTGAAACAATATGAATGAAAAGCAGTGTCATGTGGTGGTCAGAGTGTCAGGCAAAACTAAGGTTGCCAGCTATGAGTTGGGAATTACCTGGAGATTCTGGGGGTGGAGCCTGATGAGGGAGGGGGTTTGGGGAGGGGAGGGACTTCAATGCCATACAGTCCAATTGCCAAAGTGGCCCTTTTCTCCAGGTGAGTCTATTAGCTGGAGATGTAATAGTAGATCTCCATCTAATACCTGGAAGTTGGCAACCCTAGGCAAAGCACAGGTTCACATTTCCACTCTGTCATAGACGCTCATTGGGTGGCCTTGGGCTAGGGTTGCCAACCTCCAGGTGGTGGCTGGAGATCTCCTGCTATTTCAAATGATCTCCAGCCAACAGAGATCAGTTCCCCTGGAGAAAATGGATGCTCTGGCAATTGGACTCTATGGCATTGAAGTCCCTCCCCTCTCCAAACCAGCCCTCCTCAGGCTCCACCCCCAAAATCTCCAGGTATTTCCCAACCCAGAGCTGGCAACCCTACCTTGGGCCAGTCACGGTCACTCAGCCTAACCTATGTCACAGGGTGGTTATGAGGATGAACTGGAGTAGGGGAGAATGACTTTGTAAGCTGCTTTGAGTTCCCTTTGGGGAGAAAAGCAGAGTATAAACATCTAGATAAATAATGAAACTATCTCATTGGTCCATGTGGTACAGCTTCACAGTGGCTTATCTTCTTTAGGACTAGCAAGAGCAAGTGTGCTTATTTTGAACGATATAATAGTCATCTGATTTGTTTTTCTTAGTGTAGAAGTTTCATTAAAAAAAGGAAGTTCAGAGCACAAACAGATCTACTTATTGCCAAGGTTACTGAATAGCACAAGAGTGGCTGAAATACTGACGTCCTCAGTTCTTTTAAATGAGCAGATGACAAAAATAAAGAAAAGTCCTACATTTCGGGATGCCTTCCCTATAATTTCTTTTGCCATGGAATTCTTCCAGAAAGTCAGCCAGTTCAGCAACGTTATACTCTCCACAAAGAAAATGTCCCGTATTGAAATTATAGTAATAGCGGAGTCTCAAAACGGTTTCCCTTCTGCGCTGCAATTTGTCCAGCTTGAATTGCCGTTGAGAGACTGAAGTTGCGTGAGGGGCCGGTGTTTGTAGAACTCCCCTCAGTTTTCTGTATGCTATTTACAAACTTTCCCACCTTTTTCTGAGATCTCTCCAAGCTCTATTTATGTTTTAATTTACAACATTTATAGCCTGCCTTTCTGCCCTCACAAGGACCACCAAGGCAGTTAACAATTTAAAACGTATAAGACAAAATTACGCTATAAAGCCATTAAAATAACCCCCTCTCAATCATAGATCATTAAAACAATTTTTTTAAAAAGAGTTAAAATCAGAGTTAAAATACATACGAACCATAAAAGGATTGGTTAGGAAGGAGGAATCATTGAGGGAATGCCAAAAAACAAACTAACTAAAAAGTCCTCACCTGCTGGTAGAAGAGGGCAATGGAAGGGGACAGACAAATCTCCTTAGGGAGAGAGTTCCAGAGCGTTGGTGTCATGACTGAGAAACCTAGGGTTGCCAGGTCCCTCTTTGCAGCTGTTAGTAGGTTTTTGGGGCGGAGCCTGAGGAGGACGGGGTTTGGGGAGGGGAGGGATGTCGATGCCATAGAGTCCAATTGCCCAAGCAGCCATTTTCTCCAGGTGAACTGATCTCTATTGGCTGGAGATCAGTTGTAATAGCAGGAAATCTCCAACTAGTACCTGGAGGTTGGCAACCCTAGAGAAGGCCCTCTCCAGTGTTGCTATTCGCCTGATCTCAGAAGGTGGGCCTCCACAGATGACTGCAATGGTCAGATGGTTTCGCAAGAGATTAGGTGGTCCTTCATGTATTTATTATGTTTATTTATTTTTTAAAAGATTTTTATCCCACCCATTCCCGAACGAGGTCAGGCTCAGGGTGGCTCACATTCAAATAACATCATCACCACATTCCAGTTAAAATACAATACCCCAGAATAATATAGAATAAATTATAATTCAAAACCCATTATAGCCCCAAAATGTAGAAGATTCAAACCAAAAGGATCCAGATGGAGCCTTTCATACCAGTACCGATGGGGGAACAGTCAGGTAAGAAGGCGGAGTAGGTAGAAATAAGGATGGAGCAGGGGGCCAGCTATGATGGAACTGTTGCTCACCCAATGGTTTCATGTAGATGTTAAAGAGCATAGGGGAAAAGATAGAACCTTATGGGACACATAGGCCAAGGGCCTGAACAGCATTCCCCCAGCACCACCTTCTGAAACCTACCCTCCAGGTGGGACCAGAACTACTGCAGAATGGTCTCTCTGAATCCTAGCCCAGATAGGCGGTCCAGAAGGATACTATGATTACTGGTATCGAAAGCCACTGAGAGGTCCAGGAGAATCAACAGAGTCACACTCGCTCTTCCCATCTCCCAACACTAGTTATCCACCAGGGCAATCAAGGCTGTTTCAGTCCCATAACCAGACCTGAAACCAGATTGGAAAGTATCTAAAGAATATGCCTCATCCAGGAAGGCTTGGAGTTGTCCAGCCACCACCCATTCAATCACCTTGCTCAAGAATGGAACATTTGAGATTGGTCAATAATTATTGATATCTCCAGGGTCAAGGGTAGTTTCCTTTAGAAGCAGATGCACCACAGCCTGCTTCAAGGCTGGGACGATCACCTCCTCTCTTGCGGAAGCATTAACTACTTCTTGAATCCAGTCAGCCAGCCCCCCCCCCCAAGATTTAGATAACCAGGAAGGGCATAGAGCAATGAAAAATTAAACACTGCTTTGCTCTGGCTGGTTCCACACTCTTCAAAGATGCCTTGGGAGGAGTTAGGCATCTTGAAGCAGTTTGGGCTGCTAGCTAGTTGTTTGTTTTTTTAAAAGGAGCAATTCTAATCTTGGGCCTATCACTTTATGTCTAATTACACCCTATCGTTTGAGTTAGCGTTTTGAAAGATGAACACAGCAATAAACAAGCTTTCCTGAGGAACATGCTTTTATTACGAAACCGCCTTTTGCTAATCACTATTCCAAGAGTGCTACATATTTAAGAGCAATGAACTATGCAGGAAATACTTTCCTGGAAATAGAATGGTGTTATCTTTTTAGAATAGAATTCATGGGGAAAAAAGAAACTCCTCTAAAATGGTCATGATTGTGCTCATGGCCAAAGCAAAGAGCCCTATTGTCTTCTTTAAAAGTCAGTTAAAATTGTCCCCCTTTTTTAATTTCCCTGGAACAATGGCCTATTTTCTTTCTTTTAAAGATTAAAGTTCCATTTGACCTTATATTTTATGGAAAGGGCCTTTCGGCTTGTATGCTCTCGGTATCGCTGTGGCCCCCAAACGTGTTGATTGATATCCACCGGGATGTGTGTGTGAGGATGGAAGCTAGTTAAAATAATACGGTGCCTCTTATCCTTGAGACGCAGTTGAGAAAATAGCAGGTGGCCATTGTGTACCATGCGAAAGCACGCCGCCGCCGTTCAAGACAACTCATTTTGGACCCCAGCGGAATGCTCTGCTTGACTGATTCTGCTCTTAACAAAGCGGCCGAGAGTCTTATTGTCATTGTTTTCATAGGAATGAGAAAAACTGGTTGCTCGTGTGCCTAGGACCAGCTATTATCAAATAATTCTCCAGACCTGTTTATTGGGAGGCTGAGAATTTGGAGAACAGCTTTTTAATAGGGCTGTGCTTTTCACATCTTGACTTTCCTATTGCGAGTGAACGTCAAGCAGAGGCTCGAAGGGAAGAAGCAGAGAGAATTCTGCTTTCTCTGTTTAGCCTCTGGCAGCGGTAAGCCGTACTGTCTCAGCTGCTCGGTAATGTACAGCTCAGAGACTCTAGGCCCATATATTTTCATTAGGGAAAGGGAATTCAACAGCTCAGTGTGTTAGCAGTGAAATTGACAAGAGACTGCGCATAAACACCCCAATGTCAGCACAATCACAAACTAAACCATGGCGATTACTACCAAAATCTCAGGCTGAAAGTAAAATAAAATGAGGAGTGAAAAGTATGACCCTTCTAAGTATATGGGTTACACCGCATGCGTTTCAAAAAGGTTGCCTGTTAGGACGAGAATGAGCAAAATATATTCTAGTTTCAGTTTTGGGTCAGAATAGTAATTTTGAAGATGGTCTTTTAAAAAACAACCCCAAACCCCACTTTGACGGAAAATCAGCAATGTTGTGAGGGCTATGTAAATGAACTTAAAAGTAAAAGGAGAGTTTCAAACAGAAGGCGTTTTTTAAAGAAAGCTCCCCCTCCAAGTGAATAGTTTTGACGAGTGGTAGACGAACACTTCTGTGTTCAAATTGCAAACTGTGAGCAATATTCTTGAATACTTAATTCTTTTCCAATCAAGTGCTTCAAATTGTTTTAAATTGTATTGCAGTTTAGCCCCTGGCCAGTATCTATCCAACTGACACAACAGAAAATTCACAAAAGAGGTCCTTTCCTTAGCTCTCTCTGGTCTGCTGAGATGCTGCTGGTGACCAAGAACCTGCATAACTTCTAGCATTCCAGCCTTGCCTACTTCATGTAGCTGACTTCCAAAGCCAAGTGTGTCCATATAAACTGACTGTTCTAAATAGGCCAGCAATTTCGTTGTGCATTCTTTCACTGCAACCTGGAAAATTGGATCTGGAGAATGCAAACAGACAAACACCACCAACTACACGGGTGCAAAGGCAACACAAAAAATCAAAACTCACCACCTACCCATGATGATCCTGAGTCACATGCACTTAGGGTTTCCAACCAACAGGTACTAACTGGAGATCTCCAGCTATTACAACTGATCTCCAGCTGATAGAGATCAGTTCACCTGGAGAAAATGACTGCTTTGGCAATTGGACTCTGTGGCAATGAAGTCCCTCCCCTCCCCAAACCCTGCCCTCCTCAGGCTCTGCCCCAAAAACCTCCCAGCGGTGGTGAAGAGGGACCTGGCAACCTTACATGCAATCCAAACAAGCTAGGTCTTTCATGAATGGCTGTTTCCCTTGCAGTCACTCCTCTGACAACTTTGGGTCTTTTTTAAAATTACATATGTTGTTTCTGACCATCAGAGGTCACTTCACTCTCCCCCTGCATTTCCCTGCATTTTGAAATTGAAGATAAAGCAATTTATCTGAAAATGTGGGCAAAATGCGAGGAAAGGCAGGGGGAGAGCGAGGCGACCTCTGATGGTCGGAAACGACATGCATAATCAAAACAATGACCCGAAGTCGTTGGAGGGGTGACAGAGAGTGAAACAGCCATACATAAAAAAGGCACAGGTAAAGGTCCCCTGTGCAAGCACCAGGTCATTCCTGACCCATGGGGTGATGTCACATCCTGACATTTACTAGGCAGACTTTGTTTACGGGGTGGTTTGCCAGTGCCTTCCCCAGTAGGGTTGCCAACTGCCAGGTAGTAGCAGGAGATTTCCTGCTGATTCAACTGATCTCCAGCCAATAGAGATCAGATCACTTTGAGAAAAATGGCCACTTTGGCAATTGAACTCTATGGCATTGAAGTCCCTCCCCTCCCTAAACCTCTCCCTCTTTAGGCTCCGCCCCAAAATCTCCCGCCGGTTGAGAAGAGGGACCTGGCAACTCTATTCCCCAGTCATCTTCCCTTTACCCCCAGCCAGCTGGGTACTCATTTTACCGACCTCGGAAGGATGGAAGGCTGAGTCAACCTTGAGCCGGCTACCTGAAACCCTCTTCCGTCGGGATCGAACTCAGGTCAAAAGACCCTAGTAAATTGTAAGCTGGCTGGCTACCTGGTTAGCTTCAGTGTTGAATGTCATCAAATGCATTGATACAGCACTGTTTTGAACACCACTCATTTTAAATTTCAAATAAGTAATCAACACTATTGTATGGCAGAAAACAGGCAGCGAGAATAGGGTAAATTCTCACTGGTGAACATTGAATTATTATGAGCTTTGGTGGCCCTAATTGTTTGATTTGTGATCATGGTCACACAAACCACAGAATATTAGTGATTAACAGTGTACAGTATAACAATGGAAATTCTTTGCAAAATAATCTATAAAGGAAGGATGTGGTCTAGACACTCCACAAAACGTTCAAGCATATTCAAAACAGGGAATCTAGTAATAAGTATAAACCCATTCTCACACACAGCCAAAAATTCCAATTTTACATCTCAGCAAATTTGCTATATAATTATATGGTTTAATGAGCAGATCCAGCAAAAAAAAAAAAGGGGGGGGGAGTGTGGGCATGTTTAAAACTGTAGCTAATATTTACATTTTTATTTATAAATTGGAAAGAACCAATGCAGATCTTATTGGAACAGGCTTGCATGCATGCATAAACACCTATGACCAGTGAAATAAATACACATGAACAGTGAAATAGCAAGGGAGGGAAGTTGCGTGAGATCGGGACTCCTGATTTGTGATTGGATTAAAGTTGCAAGCTCAAAATATTGTATATGCTTAGATAAAATGGCCATAATCCAAAGAACTATGTGGCAGTTCTAATTCCATATGCCTAGCAGTGCTTTTAACCTTTTTTCCCAAAAGTGAAAAAAATCACATTTGAAACTTGGGGGAATTTCAAAAAGAAATGCGCTCTATGGCACAGGATATTGCTGTTCAAAGAGTGGGGGAAATTAAAAATCCCATTGGGCATGTGTATACTCTTGAGTATGCCTAAATGTGTTCTCTGGATGATGGCCAATGCACGATAATATAGTTCTAGCACAATTGTAGACACTTGCTTCCAAAACCAGATCTTAGGGTGAATACAGATGTTTACCACATGGTAACTGCTTGTAAACTTATCTCAGGGTACAAGCCTTCATGTTGTCCATAACTCCATTATGGGAAAATTATATACATTTCCATAAGCAATGGGAGATGTAGGACAGTTAAGACATAGTGAAATGCTCCACACTACTAGGTCAATTATCAAAGACAACATTATGCGGCCCCTGGGGATTAAAGTAGCTTTCAAGTATTAAAAACAGTTGTCAGTATCTACCCTCTAATCAGGCTCAAAGTACATCTTCACATCATGAAAAATCAATTTGCAATCTTGTCCATTGATACCTGAACTATAGAAACTCATTAGAACTTGCAGTCCATCAGACTTTGTGAACCAATAATACAAAAAGGGGCTATGGTCCAAAAGAAATAAATGTTATATTAAGATGATATCTGGGTTGTACATTAGCTTTTCCCCACAGTTTGTTTTGATGTAGCAAGTACGCCTTTTCATCAATGGAATGTTGCCTGCCATGTTGTAATCTTATCAATCAATAGCAGAAAGCAGAAACTCTGAACCATGTCCTCATTTCATCTTGTAACTCACAACTTTTTAGACCAGCAGGTCTAAAGTAATTCAAAAACTTTGGTCCAAATTACGAAGAATAAGAAGGAGAAAGAGGAGGAGTTGGTTTTTATATGCTGATTTTCTCTGCCTCTTAAGGAGAATCAAACCATTTTACAATCTCCTTCCCTTCCTCTCCCCACAACAGGCACCTTGTGAGGAAGGTGAGGCTGAGAGAGTTCTGAGAGAACTGTGACTAGCCCAAGATCACCCAGCTGGCTTCATGTGTAGGTGTGGAGAAACAAACCCGGTTCACCAGGTTAGAGTCTGCCGCTCATGTGGAGGAGTGGGGAATCATACCCAGTTCTCCAGATTAGAGTCCACTGCTCTTAACCACTACCCCAGTGATTCTTAAAGTGGGCAGTACCACCCCCTAGGGGGCAGTGGGATTACCTAGGGGGGCACTATGAGGCAAGGGGGCAGCAGGGGGGTGTTAGAGGTGGGCCCCTTCAGCTGTGTTGTTCACTAATTTACAGTAGATCAAGCTATGCTACCTTGCTGGCAAATTTGGTGGAAACTATCAAAAATATTTTCCAAACTTTGAAGAGCTGGATCAAGTTCATTAGTTTTGTTGAATAATTTGATTTTGAATAGATGTGCAATTAATTGTTACTGTTTGGAAATTTTATTGTTATTATCTTCTTTAGTGCATCATGCAAACCCTTATTTTGAACAATGCTTTTTATAGGATAGGGTAGAGGGCGCTGGGGTTGAGTTTGTGGAACCAAGGGGGTGGTGTCCCGAAGAGTTTGGGAACCACTGCTCTACACCATGCTAAGTTGTTTGAGAGAATCTCACCGAACCTTCTACCTAATCCAACCACTGGCTGCCAGTTAAAACCTGTTTGATGTTTTCCTGATAGTGCAGAAACTCTGACATCTACTTGGGTCTTCATATCCTTCTGAAATGCTGGAGACCTGTAGTGACACACTTCACTTCTCTAAACTACTGACAGTCCATTTCTGCTTTCTAATGAAGATAAGAAGGTGACTGGAGCATACTGCTGCTTTTATTGGCCATGCCCTACATCAGGGGTGGGGAACCTTTTTTCTGCTAAGGGCGATTTGGAAATGTATAACATCATTCGGGGGCCATACAAAATTATCAGCTTAAAAATTAGCCTGCTATCTTTGGTCAAACATTTAGCCAAGAGGCATGACCGGAGACGGCTCCGAGTGTCTGCCACGTAGAGCGACTTGCTTTTGAGCTCTGCTGTCCCCAGCTGGGTCCAAGAGATTCAGGCAGGGCAGCATCCTTCTGAGCTAGGGATCTACCAGGACCCATGAAGGGCCAGACCAAATGATTTTGCGGGCCTTATATGGTCCCCGGGCCTGATGTTCCCCACCCCTGCCCTACATGAAAGAGAGTCTCTCCTAGAAAGATTAGACCCGTTTTAGTTGTGGGAGCTTTTAATGTAATAAGTTGAAAGCCCTTTCACTTGGAAAAGTGTTTTATTACTAAACCTCACGTGCAGTCTAAAAAGTTTACAATAAAGGTAATTTTAATATTCATAGTTGTCTTTCTCATGTGCCCTTGACAGAATGGAAAAGATATTTGTGACTCATTAATCTCCACTTCTTTGAAAATTTTCTGCCATTCCTGATGAAGAATTTTTAAACATTATTTTCAGAGGTTCATGTTTCATCAATGTAACATTGTATGGCCATGTCAACTGGCTTGTTAGTATTCAGCTGCAATTTGCTACATATTAACAAGCTGCTTATTTTAAGATCCCAAATTTGTTATGATGCTAAAGTGTTTGGAACTCTTTGTATACAGGGTTTCAACAGGCCTGGAGAAAGATGTCCTGTCACTTGAACACAGGCTTTATGTATGGAAATGGACATCTGAAGCTTTCCATGGCAATGAGGTAAATATCATTCCACTAAGCCTTTATTAAAGGGACAGGGCATTTTCTTCCAGTCAATTGGCAACCTTAGTTGACAGCTGACATTAACTGTCAGCATGTCTTGGGTAGGAATGGCACTAAATTTTGCAGTCCCACTGTTTCAAAAATCCCCATTTTTGTTTCTCTCTGATGTGAATCAAAACCCAGGGATTTGCATACATTTATGTTTTCTCATGTTTAATGTTCCCATTTAATTTATACAAGTTTAAACTTTTTATAGCTAATGGCATATAAATGGCATCTAATTGGAATATAAATAATATACATATGCGGCAGAAAATGATGTAAAAGTGGCACAAAAGTTTGTAAAACAACTAGCAACATCACCAGTGAAAATGGGCAAAAGGAAAATTCCTATATTGTCCGCATGGTTTTCCATTCATGCCTTTTGCAGTGCAATCCTCAGCAGAGTTAAAGGTAAAGGTAAAGGTCCCCTGTGAAAGCACCGGGTCCTTCCTGACCCATGGGGTGACATCACATGCCGACGTTTTCTAGGCAGACTTTGTTTATGGGGTGGCTTGCCAGTGCCTTCCCCAGTAAACCAACTTCTGTTGGGATTGAATTTAGGTCATGAGGAGAGCTTGGACTGCAGCTTACCACTCTGCACCACGGGGCTCTTAAAAGAGTTACCCATTTCTAAACCCCTTGACTTCAATAGACATAGAAGAGCATAACACTGCTGAGGATTGCACTGTAGGCCTCATTGATAACCATATGAGATTGAATAGGCTGAAAGAAAGTTATTGGCCAAATGCATCCAATCAGGATCAAGTACTGATTTGAACCTAAGCACTTGAACCACTAAACCACATTGGCTATCATGCCTCTTGAATGCAGGGTACCCACACACATTTGGTGACAGTCAGCGTGGTAAAGTGATCAAAGCATTCATTCCCTCTTGCCATGAACCTTACTGGGTGACTTTAGACCATTAATCCTTTCACAGGTTAACCTGCATCGCAGTATTATTGTGAGTATTAAATGGAGGTGGAATAACCACATATGCCCTGAGCTCCTTGGAGGAAGGGTGGGAGTAACATGTTTGTGTACTGTTATTATGAATTATATAAATTGCTCCTATTCCTAAATTGCAAATATAGGGTTGCCAACCTCCAGGTGGAAAACTCAAGAAAAGAAGGCTCAGTGCTGTAAGGATAATTGGAGCAACCCAAAACAGCACTATAACACTATAAAGCAAATAAGTGAATTTTATAAAGTGCAAAGTGAATAAATATATACAGTATATACAAAGGGAGTACAAACAGATACAAAATTTACTGTAAATTTATTGTAAATTTTGTATCTGTTTGTACTCCCTTTGTATATGCTGTATATATTTATTCACTTTGCACTTTATAAAATTCACTTATTTGCTTTATAGTGTTATAGTGCTGTTTTGGGTTGCTCCAACCTCCAGGTGGTAGCTGGAGATTTCCTGGAATTACAACTGATGTCCAGGTTGCTTTGGAGAGTGGACTCTATGGCATTACACCCCACTGAAGCCCCTCCCCTCCCCAAACCCCACCCTTTCAGGCTCCACCTCCAAAATCTCCAGCTATTTCCTAACCCTGAGCTGGCAATCTTATGCAAATAGAATGTGGGAATGAGAAGAAAGTTATTTTAGCAGTTTTGTTATGTATATGGACAGGAATACAGGGGAATGTTGCTGGTCTTGACTAAAAAGATTATGGAGGATGCTTCTACAGGCTATAAACAGAACTGGCTTAGCCTCTTGGCTAAATGTGCCCCAAAAGGGTGTCTAGAGACTGAAGGCATGGAGCAAACTGAGGAGGCTTCAGATATTGACTAAGCCCTGCTCCTTCCCTGGTGCATGCCTGATACTACTCATTATTTCTACGTGGTCACAGGGGCTGAATTGCCACAGAACTGGCATATCTGCAGAATATGCTACCATATCTCTTGGTTACACCGTTGTATGTCAGAGTTATGCTGGTATCAGAGCTGGTTGCCAGTGCCACCCTAAATGGTTCAGAGACAGGGCTTAGAATGGCGCAGAAAGATAGGATAAGTTAAACATCTAAACAAATTAAATCCAGTTGTTCTCTCGTGCAAATTTCATCTTGCAGCATTTTAAATAATATGCTCTAAATAGGTTTAATGTTGCCACCTGCTCTGAGCGTTCAGAGTCAGGGCAGGCTAAATATCTAAATAAATTAAATTAAATTGGCCTACAGGAGGTCTCTAACGTAGCACCCCCTGCTCTCTAATGGCATATTTATTCTGTGTCATCATAATTGCAAAGTTCCAATACTGTATGTTCTACAAATTTTTCAGGACTGTTCTTCCTTGAAATAGACGGGTCCCGGTTCATTTTGTCATGTGCAATTGGGGTGGTGCTATGGCACAGTAATAGAGCACACACAAAAGGTCCTAGGTTCAATTCCCAGCATTTCCAGTTAAAAACATCAGGTAGCAGGTGATGCAAAAGACCTCTGTCTGAGAGGCAGCGCCAGCCAGGCAAAGTAAACAGGGTTGTGAACTCTGGGTTGAGAAATTCCTGGAGTCTCTCCCCGGCGCTCTCTCTCTCTCTCACTGTTTTTTTTTTTTTTTTTTGTGGGGGGGCTTCAGTTGTGTGTCCTCAGGTTTTCCCTCATTCATAAGATAGGTTAGGTCTATTTTGATGCTCGCTCAAAACTGGTTTTCAAATTGTGACTTAAACAATGCATTTGCCCGGTCCCGAGACTCCGGACTCCCGAGTCCGATGCAAAAGGGGAAATTCCACCCCACCTGCTCCTTATGCATAGCTAGCACGACTCTGTCCCTTTCCATGGTTTGCAAACTCCCAAGGTCGCGTCATGTGTTGCTTTACATGGTTTTGCAAACTCCGGGTCTAATGGTCTTACTTATTTCTATTCATTCCAATGGGCGGAGGGGGGACCTTTTCCGGGCCCCATAACTCAGGACCCCCTGCCCCAATCGTCACCAAACTTGGGGGTTCTTGCAAGAAGGGACTCCTGAAGCTATGCTGAAATTTTGGGACCTCTACCTCCAAACATGCCCCCCCGGAGCCGTGGAAAGGAGCTAATGTGTTCTTATTCACTTTATTCCAATGGGCAATTTTTGGGGGGATCCCTTCCGGGCCTTATATCTCGGGACCCCCTAACACAATCTTTACAAAACTTGGGGGTTCTTGCAAGAAGGGTCCCCTGAAGCTACGCTGAAATTTTGGGACCTCTACCTCCAAACATGCCCCCCAGAGCCGCGGAAAGGAGCGAATGTGTTTTTAATGGCTTTAAATGGCCAATTTTTTCCCCCGAACTCCGAATCTCGTGCCGAATTGCACGGATCTGAATCGGGGGAGTTCGGACTTTGGCATTTCCTGAATCAAAACAGGCCAAATTTTGCCGAATCTGAATTTTACCGAATTTATTTCCCCAACAGCCCTAGTCCAATCCCCTGCTCAATGCAGGAGCAGCCTAGAGCATCCCTGACAAGTGCTTGTCCAGCCTCTGCTTAAAGACTGCCAGTGAGGGGGAGCTCACCACCTCCCTAGGTAGCTGAGTCCACTGTCAAACAACTCTTACTGTAAACAATTTTTTCCTAATATCCAGCTGGTACCTCTGCCTGCAATTTAAACCCATAATTGTGAGTCCTATCCTCTACTGCTAATAGGAACAGCTCCCTGCCCTCCTCTAAGAGACAGCCCTTCAAATACTTAAAGAGAGCAATCATGTTCTCCCTCACCCTCCTCTTCTCCAGACTAAACATTCCTAAGTCCCTCAGCCTTTCCTCGTAGCGGTTGGTCTCCAGGCCCCTGATCATCCTTGTAGCTCTCCTCTGCACCCTCTCAATTCTGTCCACATCCTTTTTGAAGTGAGGCCTCCAGAACTGCACACAATACTCCAGGTGTGGCCTGACCAATGCTGTGTACAGTGGAACTATGACATCCTGTGATTTGGAAGGTATGCCTCTGTTGATGCACCCCAAGATCGCATTAGTTTTTTTGTTGTTGCTGAGTTTCATAATTCTCCATTCTGAAGTATCCTCAAGTTGACATTCTAATAGTAACCTGAAGAAATTCTTAGCTAAACATATTGCTCCATAGTTTGCAATCTTAAAATGTTTCCAACAGAAACTATGGTTTACAAAATTCTTTTAATATGAATATAGGCTTACGGTCTACTACAGTCAAATGTACTTTTAGTACCTAAGAACATAAGAAAGGCCCTGCTGGATCAGATCAAGGCCCATCAAGTCCAGCAGTCAGCTCACACTCACACAGTGGCCAACCAGGTGCCTCTAGAAATCCACAAACAAGACAACTGCAGCAGCACCATCCTGCCCGTGTTCTATCGCACCCAAAATAATAGGCATCCTCCTCTGATACTAGAGAGAACAGGTATGCAGCATGACCAGCATCCATTCCAACTAATAGCCATGAATAACCATTTCCTCCATGAACATGTCCACTCCCCTCTTAAAGCCCTCCAAGCTGGCAGCCATCACCACATCCTGTGTTAAAAAAATACTTCCTTTTATCTGTTTTGAATCTCTCACCCTCCAGCTTTAGCAGATGACCCCGTGTTCTAGTATTATGGGAGAAGGAGAAAAACTTCTCCCTGTCCACTCTCTCCAAACCATGCATGATTTTATAGACCTCTATCATGTCTCCCCTTAGCTGCCTTCTTTCCAAGCTAAACAGCCCTAAGCGCAAGTACTGCATACCAAGGTGTACACACACACACACACAAACACACATTACAATGGTTAAGAAATCCTTAGTGGTTTACTATCATGCCATCTGCTGAGCAATAAATGGGTCTTTTCAAGGCAGGTGCGATTCCAGATGGATAAGCGAAGGAATCAAAAATGTGTGTGTTTATCATTCTTTTGTAGTAGGAACACAGAACAATTTTTTCCTGCCTGGGGTAAAGAAGTTGGGATAGTTGAGAAGGAGAGAAATGTTACGTTGCATCGTAGAATTTAGAGATGCTATAATTAGAATGAGATCTTTCCCCATACAAATTCTGGAAAGTAAAGCCCCCTAGGTTCACGAAGAAAAGTTGTGCTGTTTTCCTATTAGGTTTGTTGCATGAAAGACAAACCCAACAGCTGCCAATAATATATTTCTCCTTTGGAACTAGCTGTTTGAGCTGATACTAAGCCCAGGCGTGAAGACAAAGAAAGAAAGAAAAAAAGAAAAGAAAGACTTTGTAAATGCAGAACAAAAATAACACGCTTGAGCAAAAAAAACTCTTTCCCCCCTGTTGATATGACTTTAATTAAGACTTTCTCTAGTTTCCAAAGCACGAAGTATTTCCATCTTGGAAAAATAAAAACTCTCTCCTATGTGCTATGTGGAGTTTTAGTTTACAAAATAAGTTCACCAATACATCCTCATGAGATGTAACACCTTGTTTTCAGAAATGCCTCCGGAGATAGCAGGTGCTTTTGTGTCTTTCCACATTCGCATCTGGCAAGCTCAAAAGGCCAGAACAGTTAAAACTATACTTAATCCATGAGTCACCAAGTACCCAAGATGCTTTTCACTGTTGTTTTAACCCAGAATACAGAACCAAAAAAATATGGACATGGAGTCATCCTGTTTTATATCCAAGTCTAGAAACTCTTAAGCGATCTCCATTCTTAGCTTATGGCAATAGAAAAAGCACTTACTTTGGTGAGCTTGTATCTAGTGATCTTGAATTTTGTAATCCTCTGGTTTGGAATAGAATTGGGCTGACTCCTAATGCTTATCCCCAACCCAAAATTAAACACCCTATGCTGTAATGAGAATAACTCAGAACAAATAACAGCCCATAGCTCAATATTATTCAATATATTACCAACATACAGCTCAGACAGAAACAGACTCTAGATTCCCAAATACAAGATACATACAAAACACAGCAAACCATGTAGCACCAACAATACTATACAACGATACCCTTCCCAGATAGTCTGTGACAAAAAAGTTTGTACATGATCAATGGCCGTTTTAACAAGCTAAATCTTCAGTGACATGCAGGACGAATCATCAGTAGTCACCATGTGGTGTAATAGACTCTGGCTTGTAAAGTGTTTAGCACGTTTCGCCATGATGCGTCTTTAGAAAACCAGTTGGAAGAACCCTTTGTGGTCACATGGAATACTATAGGCTGAGGAAACCTCATGGTGAAATGTGCTAAACTGCCTAGGACACACATTCCTATGTTATTCGTCTGCTATTGACCCACAACCCCAGTGCCATTGATCCTGGCAATAAAGCAAGACACATGCTTCGCAAGCAGGAGTCTATTGCACCGCATGGTGACTACTGATGATTTGTTTTGCACATCACTGAAGATTTAGCTTGTTAAAATGGTCATTGATCGTTTAAAAACTTTTTTGTAAAGTCTCCCCCAGTCAAAGTACCAGGTTCAAATCCCTATTTCATGAAAGTTTACCTGGTGACCTTGGGCCAATCACTAACTTACTTACAAGCTTGTTAGGAGGACAATAGAGGCACCAAGAATGATGTTATTCACTTTGAGTCCCCATTGGGGAGAAAAGTGGAGTATAATTATCTAAATATATAAGTAAACCAGAATCACACAGAAAGGAGTTCATATGATTTTACCTCTGCATGCAAACCTTCCTTGTGGATTAAGAGCAAAATCAGATTTGGGTCTGCAATCCATAACCGTCCTCAGTAGGAAAACAAATCTGATTGATATAATGAGATTATCCAGCCCCATGTAATGCCTGCTTTTAAAAGATTCATATTTTGATTCCTTTAGATGTTGTTTTCTCATCCTATAATTTATTGAATAGCCCAAGAGATATCTTGCTGATTATCTTGAGCTTCCACCATGTTTAGTAGCGTTAATAGAGACAAACTGTTAGAATAAAGCCAATGTAATTGACCAACAACAAACTGAAGGGCAAGAAATATGCAAGATCCTTTTGAGCATTTAGGTAGCCTGGATCTTTCATAAGAGTACGTCAAAGATAAAGACCCATCATTAAAAATTACCAGTTCACCAGTGGCAGCAATCGTGTTAAGACACAAAGTCAAAGGGCGAAAACGCATGGTCGCTTTAGCCTCCTTTATTCCCTGTTTCAGCCAGGATTCAGCCAGGCTTGAACGCACGTTCGGCGAAATGCATGTGTTCGATCCTGGCTGAATCCTGGCTGAAACAGAATAAAGGAGGCTAAAGCGACCATGCATTTTCTTCCAAAAATATGCCTACTCCACATTGACTTCATAAGAACATAAGAACATAAGAAAGGCCCTACTGGATCAGACCAAGGCCTATCAAGTCCAGCAGTCTGTTCACACAGTGGCCAACCAGGTGCCTCTAGGAGGCCACAAACAAGATGACTGCAGCAGCACCATCCTGCCTGTGTTCCACAGCACCTAATATAATAGGCATGCTCCTCTGATACTAGAGAGAATAGGCATGCAGCATGACTAGTATCCATTTTAACTAATAGCCATGAATACCCCTTTCCTCCATGAATATGTCCACTCCCCTCTTAAAGCCTTCAATGCACTTAGACTGGAATAACTCTGAGTAGAATCTTAAGGCTAGTCTACTGTCCAGAAGAAATGCCTGTTTTACATACAGCCTTCCCATTAGTTTGCCATTTCAGAGTGAAGTAGGAAATTCACGTAATTTAATGCTCCCACACATTGAAAAAATTCCCTTGCAACAGAAATCTAATGTCTTGGGGAAGTATTGTACTCTAGCTATCTTTCAAATATGTGAGTTTTCCTTATTAGAAAGAGATTGGATTACTGCAATGTACTCTACAGGGGCGGCCCTTGAAGAGTGCCTGGAAACTGCAATTGGTGCAGAAGGATGTGGCAAGAACATTGTCTAGAGAGGGTCATAGAATTCATATCATTCCAGTCATGTTTCATCTACAATGGCTTTCAGGCTCAATTCAAGGTACTGGCATTAAACCGTAAAGCCCTGTATGGCTTGGGACCAGCATACCTTGCCTACTCCCATTTGAAAATACCTTTACAGTCAGCTTTGGAGACCCTGTTTCAGGTCCCTCTGCCATCTGAGGCTAGACAGGTGGCAACCTGAGATAGGGCTTTCTCAGTTGTGGCTAGGGATGCCAGCTTCCAGGTTCAATGCCACAGAGTCCAATTGCCAAAGCGGCCATTTTCTCCAGGGGAACTGATCTCTGTCGCCTGGAGATCAGTTGTAATAGCGGGAGATCTCCAGCCACCACCTGGAGGGTGGCAACCCTACGGAGGGCCCAAATTGGATGGAAAGGTGGGATAAAAATGCTTTTGACAAATGTGCAGTGGGGTTGTTTTTGCAGGAGGAGCTTCCATCCAGGACACCTTGTTTCAAAGTAGTACGCCCCAAGGTCTCTGTTTTTCCTGAGCATGTGACAACAACCCAAATGATAGGCCCCAAATGTGGTCTGGAATGACCACATCATTTTTCTGAAGCCCACTGGTGGTGACATTTTATTCAGCCCTGGGAAACAGAAAGTAAATTATGAATTATATGCTTTTATGACAATAACAAATTCAGTTTCTATAATGAAAGAGACACTTCCTTGTTGCTTATTAATTGTTTTGGTGGGAAAAAACCTCTTGAGAAACATTGGAAGAAACTTTAGAAATAGTTTGCAGAAGTAACTGAGAAGTGTTCTTTGAGTGGGACAAGGTTGGTCTGTCACGATCCCATCCATGTTCAGTAGAAGCTAGCGTCATCATCATAAGCCTAGTCATTATCAAAGGACACATTTCCCCTTGTGGCTTTTCATGCTCATTCACAGCCTGATTTTGCTGCTGCCACAAGGGAACCAACTGGTTGCCAACTTTTGAACCAGCCCTTTTGCTTTCACTGTTAACTAAGGTTGCCAGCTCTGGGTTGGGAAATAACTGGAGATATTTTTTTTTGCGGGGGGGAGGGGAGTGGAACAGGCTTCCTCGGGAGGTGGTAAGCTTTCCTTCCCTGGAGGTTTTTAAGAAGAGGCTAGATGACCATTTTTCAGCAATGCCGATTCTCTAACCTTAGGCAGATGATGAGAGGGAGGGCATCCTGGCCATCTTCTGGGCATGGAGTAGGGGTCACTGGGGGTGTGGAGGGGGAGGTAGCTGTAAATTTCCTGCTTGTGCAGGGGTTGGACTAGATGACCCTGGTGGTCCCTTCCAACTCTATGATTCTATTGTTATGTCCATGAAAATCATACACTCACACAGTCGCACACAAGCACGCACATACATTCCACTGAATGAAGGCACAGACAGTACATACACTCACATAGCCTAATTAGAGTGTTTCTGCTCAAGGACAGACTCCCCTCCCTCTTTCCCCATCCGTGCGAGCAAAAGAACTCTCTGATCTCTATAGATTGCTTTATTGTCCGATGTAGCGAAACACTGGTTAGACGCGCTTGCGCAAATGAAAGTGCTGACTTTGTATCTTTAATACTCAATGATGCTGCTAGAGACTGAATGGTAGAAAGTATCTTTTAATGGAATGTAACTGCCTTCATGATATAAAAAGTATTGTTTGCCCCTTGCTCGGGTGTGGCAGGTCTCCCGACTCTGTTTGGTTTGGAGTCTGTGCACCCGGTTCTATTGCTTTAGCCAAAATAAAGAGCTGTAGTTTATCTAGCCTCCTCCCTGTTGTCTTCATTGGACTGATAGATAATTGGGTCACAACACTATGATTCTAAGGCAGGGTTTGGGGAGAGGAAGGACTTCAATGGGGTATAATACCATACATTCCACCTTCCCAAGTGTCCATTTTCTCCAGGTGAACTGATCTCTGTCACCTGGAGATCAGATGCAATAGCAGGAGATCTCCAGCCACAATCTGGAGGTTGGATACCCTGTTTCAGCATCATCTGAATGATGGCACTCAACAGCAGAGGAAGCCAGTGCTAACACAACCTGCTCATGGGGTTCCTGGTGTGACATCTGGTTGGCCACTCTGGGAAACAGTGCAGGGCTAGACAGACTTTTGTTCCAAACCAGTAGGGCTCTTTTTGTGGCTTTACATTTGCAGAAATTGCTGTAACCAAGAACAGGTTGGAACTGCTTGCATGTAGCGGGGGGGGGGGAGTATTATGTGATTCAGCCCTTCCTATTAAAGCAGAAGAAGTCACTGTGGTTCCTGTTTCATCCTGAAATGAAAGAAGCGTCAGGTCTTGCTTTATCCAGATAGCTTTTACAATGGTATAGTTACTTTATGCCTTAGAGAAAGAAATCAGGTGACCTTGCTTACAAAAGGAGTCTTGGTCCCACTAATGGAGACGGGGAGCACTACAAAGATTTCCTTCTTTTCCAGTTTAGTCTGCTGAGTTGGTGAGATTTCTCTCTGCAGGGAATAATAGACTCTAATTGGGCAGATTCCCTTTACTGGTACCAAGTGTTGTTTCTCTGCCTCTCTCTCTCTCTCTCTCTCTTTTACTCTTTAGATTTGGGACCTCATTAAAGATGTCAGACGGGCATCCTGGGGGACTCGTCTTCTCTATATTCTGACACCGAAGTAAGCGTAAGCGAAGTGTGAATTTTCACACACCGCCTTGTCAATGTTCTCCACTCCTAGGGAGGCAAGGCAGGCTGAGGAGTGAGGGAGAAGTTCAGCTTCTTTGCCCTCTGAATCTTTGCCCCTTGCGACTTTTATTAGTAACCGGAGTGTCAATTAGCGACGCTTGTTCCTGTAATGTTGACACATGTCCTCTCGGAACCGAACTAACACCCTCGAGGTTGGCGATCAAACCATTAGATGAGCCGGATGTGAAACTGTGACCTCACGGGAGGGTTTTCTTTCTCTTCTTTCCAGTCCCTTCAGCCACCTAGCCTCCACAGAGCAGCGTTCTGTAATGTGTGTGCTTTCCTTCTGAGCTCTTCCCCCCCCCTTTGTGTGTTCCAGCACCGCACGGCTAACAATGGTGACACCTGTGGTCTTATTCAAAGATGGCGCTGTGACAGGTTTGCTGGGCAACCGACTGATTTGTCGCTTTGGGGTTGGAAGCTCATTCTTCCATGAAACCAAAAATATTATACTCAGAATAATGGATTTGAAAGGTTGGCACTTTTTTTTTTTTGAGCTTGCAAACACTTTTCTTTCAATATTTGTGCAAGGCTGATATATTGTTTTGATGGATGCTGCACAGAATGGAAACGAGAGCCAGAAGACAAACAGGCTATTTATTCGTCTAAATAATAGTCGTCACACGTCTGTCCACGTTAATGCCCCCACCAGTTGTACCCAGAGGGTAAGACACAAGAGCTACTTGTGCAGGTGTTAGTATGAGGGAGGGGTCGGTATGCACAGTTGCTGGCATCAGGCCAAAACAAACAGCCAGTCCGTAGGAACAACGTATGTGCAGATGTGCCATAATTAAGTCAGGCGTGGCAACCCCAGACCTTTTTGCCTGTTCCTAGCAGACATCCATCTTTCTGAGCCTCTGCCTGTTTCCCACACGAATTATGACTGGGAGCAGCTGTGCGCATAGAGTGTCGGGGCTAATCACAAAAAAATCACAAAATCTCACAAGGTTGGAAGAGACCACAAGGGCCATCCAGTCCAACCCCCTGCCATGCAGGATCCCACAATCAAAGCGCTCCCGACAGATGGCTGTCCAACCTCTGCTTAAAGACCTCCAGAGACGGGGACTCCACCACCCTCTGAGGCAGCACATTCCACTGTCGAACCGCCCTTACCATCAGAAAGTTCTCCCTAATGTTTAGGTGGAATCACTTTTCTCTTAGTTTAAATCCATTACTCCGTGTCCTAGTCTCTGAAGCAACAGAGAACAAGCTAGCTCCCTCATTAACATGGCATCCCTTCAAATATTTAAACCTCCCACAGAACAAACCGGATAGTGGGATTCAACAACCCTGCTAAGTAGGGTTGCCAGGTCCCTCCTTTCCTCTGGCGGGAGGTTTTTTGGGTAGTGCTGGGCTGAGGATGGTGCATGCACGTGGCCATGCGCAACATGATTATGGCACTTCTGGTTTACATGCAGGAGGTATGGGCATTCGCTGAGAGAGCAGATGGACTGGGAGGCAATTGCCCACCAATCCAAGTGACCTGGCAACTCTACTGCTAAGGGCTACCCTGGCATATCTCCCTTTATTTCACCCCTGCTTACTCAGTAGCCCTGATCACATGTTACAGTGAATGCACTAGTTTGCTTTGGCAACTGGACTGTATGGCATTGAAGTCCCTCCCCTCCCCAAACCCCTCCCTCCTCAGGCTCCACCCAGAAACCTCCAGGCATTTCCCGAGCTGGCAACCCTACATACTGACAATACCATGGCTGTTTTGTCTCTCTATTCTCCCAGGAATGTAGCGAATCTGTGAAGTTGAAACACACGTTCTTCTCCCACGCTAGTGCTCAACCCACCTCCTATCACTACATTTCCGGGTTATCCAGGTCCTGGCTTGTTGCAACTTTTATGGGGGAGTGTGCGACACTTCTGGGAGTTCGCCTGTGTGTTTTTGGCGCCCGGGTCGACTCCCCACCAGGAAACTGCCCAGCCCGAACAACAGCAATGGTGGCTCCTTCACCCCCACCCGTGCCTCTCTCTCCCCCTCTCCCCCCATTCCTGCACCCTCCTCCACCTCTCCCCAGCACCAGCCGGCGTTTCAGCCCATCTCACAGCCTTCAGCCTGGAGCCCCACAGAGTTGAAGCGTTGGCTGGAAGCGTGCGGCATTGGCGCCGGAAGGAGCCACCGCCCCCCCCTTGCCGCTTCAACTCTCAGACCGTGGGGCTCTGGGCAGCAGGCTGCAGGCTGTGAGGTGGCCTAAAACGCCGGCTGGTGCTGGGGAGAGGCGGAGGAAGGCACGGGAATGGGGGGAGAGGGGGAGAAAGAAGCGTGTCTTGGGGGGAAGCTGCCGCCCCTTCTTCATTTGTTTGTCCCTGTCCCCTGTCCCATGCGTTTGATTTTTTGCACGTGGGATTCGAAGGTGTGAGATAGGGCAGGGACAAAAAATGCAAAAACAGCCATGCGTAATTGACCTATATTTGTCAGACCTGAATTAACCACGAGAAAGACAAATTTACTATTATGTTAAGGGGGAAAAACATTGCTCAGTACGAAGTACACCTAGATAGATTGGCTGTTTTTCTTTCTTGCTTGCTGAAGGCTCCCCTCCTTGTCCTTCAAAAGAGAAAATAAAACCCCTCGTTTTGTATACACATGTCAGAAGAGTTCATTCTTTTCTCTGATCAATTTTGTTTGAAAGTCCTGTCCTGTTTAAAAGCTTGCGCAGCTCTGCTAATAAAAGCCGTCCGCAGGACAGTCGGTGTAACTGTGTCAGAGGAACAGGGAGAAAGTCAAGAACGTTGCTTGTTACCTCCCATAAATGTAGGTATGAAATGGAATTCTAGGCAATTACGCATGTTACATGGGATATGACTGCACTCATATTTCAGCCCTGTGATCCTGCAATTAAATGCAATGTGCTAACTGGACCCAGATGGCAGAGCACCTATGGATGGCAAAGTTAGAGAGCTGGCCATGTTTTGAGATGATGTCAGAGGGAATTATGGCCGGTTTTGTTCTCAGTCTTGGAAAGGATTGCTAAAACATAAGCATTGAGTTTCCTAGAGTTAGCTGGCATTAATTCCCAAAGTCAACAACAATATCCATTCCAAGTTTTAAGAATGTATAATGGACAGATGTGTGAATGTGTAGGCACTAGCCTTCTGGGAAAGTACAATTGGATTTAATTCTCATTGAATACAGTTTGGAGGTAGGATGATCTTTGTGCCCTAATGTTACTAGATTAAAAGTCGTGTGTGTGTGTGTGTGTGTGCGTGTCGGTACGAGAAAGAGAGGTTTTATTTTATAGCTTTTCTAATAGGCTGTCATGTTTTCTTCAAGTCCAAAATCTGCACGGGAGATAACCTTGTTTGTTCTTCCCCCAAGTGTCCATTTGAATTCATTTTGATTCACTTTTGATTCACTTAAACACAATGGCAAGCAGAGAGAGCGGCATTGTTCAATGAACCTGACCCGAGGCCAAATCCTGCTCAGCACAAGCTGGATAAAGTCCTAGATGCTTTCTATCAGATGGGAAGATAGGACCAATCTGAAGTCTTTAGAAAGTTAAAGAACTTGGATCCAAAAGAGACCATTAATTGGCAATTGAAAGACAGAACAGACCTGGTGCAACTAAAGTGTAACACACCAAGAAGGTACTTTGCATTCATTATATACAACACAGACAACTATCCCCCCTCCCAGTCCCTTGCCTTGTTATAAGAGAGTTCCCAGAAGAGAGAAATCAATTAACTCTTTATTTTGGCAGTGAGCACACTAGGTGTTCTTTTAATGGGCATTATTCTTGCTCAATTATACATGAGCTCTATTGTAAGACGAATGCCATTATTGAAGTTTATTTATTCATGGGACGTCATCCGTAATATACCCCCACCAGTTTTCCCTCAAAGTTCAGTATTGATCATTGGCTTTAATCAGACTACCAAGGGATACCAAAGTATTCAGCAATTGGAGCTTCTGAGTATCAGCACATCTCTCTGGGTTTCTGCCAGGCTAAAAGGGAACACCGAGGCTGTGTCAAGTACTACTAAGTGGAGACTGGCTTTCGGTACATTAAGATAAGTGGTTGCCCCACCCGGTCTGTGATGAACGATGATTAATCTGCCCAATTTGGCATGTCATTAGACTGGTTTCCAACTTATTGTGAGGACCTCTTCTACAAAATCTTGGACAGAAATGTGACAAGAAGATAGCTTGAAGGACTGAGAGCAGGCGCCCGCTCGCCATAATGATATTGACCTGTAGACACTTTGTGTCTCCAGGTAAAGCTTCTAAACGGAGAATAAGTACCTGCTGTTCTATACTAGATACGAGACTAGTTCTATACTAGATACGAGATACTGTCTCGAGTCAATTCATAGTGGCACATGGGTACTTTTTTCTTCTTCTTGGTTATTATTTATACCATTTAATGAGTATTAGGATGATAAAAGTTGCTTCTTAGTTTACTGTAGTTCAGCAAGTTCACTTTGTTCTTAGTTTCCTACATTAGGATGGAAATTCATCACTGTGACCATTGCTTTCTGAATTCTGCATTCTTGTGCAAATTGCTTAGACAAATAATGAGAGACAAGCCCTGAAATTAGCAAAACTGTTCACAATATTCACAGTAAGAGGCCTCCAGTGAATCTTCCTTCAAATTTTGCTTACCCCATATCCTTTCCTTTGCCCCTAATGTATTTACCATTACTAATACCATTAAGGCTTCAATTATAAGTAAACTTACTAGAAGTCAGTGAATCTTATTCCAAGCAAATGTGGACAGTATTGGACCACAAACCTCATATTATGCATGCTAGGTAAGGAGAAATTTAGAACAATGTAAAACTGGTTCAGAGTGCTCAATAGAAATACATAGAATCATAGAGTTGGAAGGGACCACCAGGGTCATCAAGTCCAACTCCCTGCACAATGCACTTCCTGATTTACATTACTTGGGTTACACAGCTGGATTTGTATCAAATATTCTTGTCCACTGCAACTGTGTTGCATTTTACCCATGTTGTATAGGGGTCCTATAAAAGGTTGCACTTGTACATTTGTTCAAAGTTGCACTACCATATACAACTTGTAGGTAGGGCTGTCGATGCGGTTAGTCCCGAACCGAAAAACAGCTGAATTTCCCGATTCGGCAGTTTTTAGTTCGGATGGAACCGAACTCAAAAAAGGTGGGAAAACGGGGAGCCGAATTCAGCGAGTTCAGGGTGTTCGGTAAATAAATTCGGCAAATTCGGGGTTCGGCGCAGCAGCATAACCATCAGTTAGTAAGCAGCATTCTCCCCGGCCAATCGGTGGCCAAGCTGGGTCTTCTTCTGGCCAATCAGTCACGATTGAGTGCATGAGCCCAGCTGCTGAGCGGCCTGGCCAGGGAGAGAAAGAGAGAGTATCTGTTTGTGTGAGAGAGAAATCCCCGTGGGGGGGTGCTTGTGCACATTCGCTCCTTTCCATGGCTGCAGGGGGTGCATTTTTTGGGGTACAGCCCCCAAACTTTCAGCGTAGCTTTAGAGAAGCCTTCTTGCAAGAATCCCCAAGTTTTGTAAAGATTGGATCAGCGGGGGCTGAGATATGGCCCCCCTTTCCCTATTGGGATGAATGGGATCAGCCGATCCTGTGTTCATCTCGGCAGCGGCAAATCCAAGGCAAAACCTCCCGTGCTTAAATGGAACCATATTGGATTACCCAGTCCTCCAAGTCCCTCCTTTTTTAAATAAATTTTTATTGCATTTTTTAACAAAAAACAAAAAAACAAAACAAACAACAAAAAATAATAATTTTTAAACAAAAAATAATACTGAACAATAAGTAAAATAATACAAAATACAAAAAACAGAAGGGTATCAATATACCTTAGTTAATACAATCTAAATTATCTTTGGCTTTCCTATATTTTCAGCCTATTGGCACTGCCTTAATCCCTGCGAGGCTAGCCATGCGAGGCTATTGTGTGTGTGTTTTTTTACACACTTTTCATTTGTTTTGGTGGTCTATTTTCAATACATTTGACAGTAAGACAAACACAATTGTTTTTTGATATTGATGTTTATTATTTTGAGCCATGTGCTGCCTCTTTGTACAGCACCTGGGGGTTGGCAACACTAAGCCCTACATATGTATTGTGTATGTGTTTCCTGATTGGCTGGGATGATGTACTCAGGAGGAGGAAGGTTTTTTAAAAAAAAACAGCTCTGAAGAGAGGCAAATTGGGGCTGTGGAAAGGAGAACAAGGGGACAAAAGGAGCGTTATGAGAATATTCCCCCACACATATTTTTATTTTATTTTATTTTATTTTTTTAGATTTATACCCCACTCTCTTTCCCGGCCAAGGCTGAGCTCAGAGCGGCTAACAATAATTAAGAACAATCCAACATATATTACATCAAAATTCAATGCAAAACAACATAATTACAATTCAGTGAACAGTAAAACTAATGAAACCCATCAAACCAATTGGCACACATTAATGGTACACTGGGCTACAGTGAGCCAGGAGGAAGGCAATTGGGACCCGACCAAGAATCAGTAAGATGGAACAAGAAACAGAAAGGGGAGGGAGACCAGCTGTGATAGACACTGTTACTGTCCTCAACC
Source organism: Euleptes europaea (assembly GCF_029931775.1). NCBI lineage: Eukaryota > Metazoa > Chordata > Lepidosauria > Squamata > Sphaerodactylidae > Euleptes > Euleptes europaea. Next base: position 62,776,226 of record NC_079322.1, read on the forward strand.
ATAGGCCTGGCAGATAGGGTTGCCAGCTCCTGGTTGCCTCCTTTATGGAGGGAACAGCCAGCCCAGATGCCAGTCTCCATCTCTCCTATCACTAGGGTTGCCAGCTCCAGGTTGGAAAATACCTGGAGATTGGGGAGGGTGGGGGGGCTGGAGCCAGAGGAGGGCAGGGTTGGGGGAGGGGAGGGACTTCAATGCCATAGAGTCCAGTTGCCAAAGTGTCCATTTTCTCCAGGTGAACTGGTCTCTGTTGGCTGGAGATCAGTTGTAATAGCAGGAGATCTCCAGGTAGTATAGGGTTGCCAGCTCCAGGTGGGGAAATACCTGGAGATTTTTGGGGTGGAGCCTGAGGAGGGTGGGGTTTGGAGAGGGGAGGGACTTCAATGCCAAAGCAGCCATTTTCTCCAGGTGAACTGATCTCTGTCGGCTGGAGATCAGTTGTAATAGCAGGAGATCTCCAGCCACCACCTGGAGGTTGGCAACCCTACTGGTAGAATATCTCGGTCTTCTAGGCCATGCAGAACTGTGCTAGGTCCCGCAGGGCCCTTGTCTCACTAGAGAGTTCCACCATATGAAAGCACTACAGTTGTGTAAATGCGTGCATGTAAAAACGTGACAACCCCCTAGCCAGGACTCTCCAGCCCCAGATCGACAAAGCTGCAAATAATAACTGATGACCCTTCTGTTTAAAAACGAAGTCCTCACTGAAGCGTGGTGTTTGGTATTACTTTTAGACCTATTTGGAACTGAACAACATTCTTTTAAACAGCTGGGTTTTGAACCAGTAGTTTCGGCTCTGGAGGACTGGCTAGGACTTCTGGTAAAGGCTGTCAATGTCACTGGTTAATCAGCTGGAGAAGCCGCTGTCGAGCAACATTCAGCGTCCCTGACTGCCTGGGGGAAAAGAGTCCTGGAACACAGCCTGGTTCTCTTGCATGCGAGTCAAAGCATGCCATACACACACACACACACACACACACACACACACACTTCAGATATTCAGTTAATGTACACCCTTCAAGGCAGACAGCAGCAACAAAATAACGGTTACAAGTTTAGCAAGAATCCCCTTTTTGGAGGTAGCATGGTATCAGAAGAATGATTTGTTTTCTGGATACATTTTCCGCCCTGCCCTTGTAGTGTGAGAGTCTCTCTCACACCCTATCGATGGCTCTGCACTAAATAGTTTTCAAGGCTGTGCCTGTGCAAAAAACTGATTACTTGCAGAGATCTCCAGGCTTTATCACATTAAAGGAACTTTTCTGCCTCTAGCTCTGATAATGCAAAAGTTAAGGGTGTTGAGTCCATTCTTTTGAACTATTAGCCAGAAACCCAGACAAGACACCTGCATAAACTCTTATTTTTTATTGAGAAAAGAAAAATATTCTTTTTATGGAGCAAGACAGAACAAAAATAAAGGCACAAAAGAATTAACCCCACAAATACTGGGGAAACAAATGATCAGTGTTCCTAGCATTGCTTAATCATATTAGAGCTAAGTTTGATTTATCTAAGCTTGATTTATCATAATCATGATTATTTCTAGATATCTGATTGGTTACCATTAAAGAAGAGATAAGCAACCTAAGTGCAAGTAGCCAATCAGCAGGTGAGTAAGAGATAATCTAATATAGCAAGATAAGAAGGCCAATCACAACTCTTAAAAAGCAATTAATTTCGCTTTTTCTGTAACTGTTCCAAGTAACTGTTCAAGATAAAGGCTGATCAAAGCAACAGGTGTGTAATCTCTTAGTCAACCTGAAAGAAAAAAGAAGTGATATCATTGCAACGCAAAACCCTGACCTGGTTGGCCCAGGCTAGTATGATCTCATCAGATCTTGGAAGCTAAACTGGGATGGCCCTGTTTAGTATTTGGATGGGAGACTATCCGGAAATCCAGGGTTGCTATGCATGGGCAGGCAATGGCAAACCACCTCTGAATGTCTCTTGCCTTGAAAACCCCATAAGGCAGGGGTGGGGAACGTCAGGCCCGGGGGCCTTTTAAGGCCTGTGAAATCATTTGGTCTGGCCCTTTGTGGGTCCTGGTAGACTGGTGATCCGCCCCCTCCCATGGACAGGAATAGCCTCTATTCAAGGCGGATATGAGTTTGTTTTGCCAAGAAAAGGACCCTTTCCCCCCCTTGCAGAAGAGTTGTTAGCTATGGAGCTGCTAGGACGGCCCAAGAAACTGTGTTAACCCTTTCCCACTCGGGCCATGGAGAAACGTATTCCCTCTGTACTACAAGAGGGCTGGGGGTGGAAGTGGCAGAATGCTCGCGGGGGGGAGGTCTTAGCCAGTGTGTCCTCATTTGATCCCTGCAGGCGGAGGTAGCAGGAGCCAGCTGTAGAATCCGGCCCTGACCATGCGGAGCAGGAGCAACTCCAGCGTGCAGCTGGACGGCTACGCCCAGCTGGTGCAACAGACCATCCTGTGCCACCAGGTGGGCGAGTGCACCACCGGTTGGATGCCTGCCTGCTTGCCCGTGCTGGGGGATATCATCTGGGGCAGCTGCCTGCTTGGGGCTTGGTCGGCTAATTTTTAAGTTGATAATTTTGTATGGCCCGCGAATGATGTTATAAAGATCCAAAATGGCCCTTGGTGGAAAAAAAGTTCCCCACCCCTGCCATAAGGGGTCACCATGAGTCAGCTGCAACTTAATGGCACTTCCCACCACCATATTTATATTCCTCTTTACTTCTGAGAAACTCTATGAGGTGTCTGCAGGGTTCTCAGTCAGTATTCTATGCTGCCAGTGGCTAGACCTCTTCTAAACCTGCTTAGCATCTACATGGTTGTTGCATAGCGTTGCCAGGTCCCTCTTCACCATCGGAGGGAGTTTTTTGGGATGGAGCCTGAGGAGGGCAGGGTTTGGGGAGGGGAGGGACTTCAATGCCATAGAGTCCCATTACCAAAGCAGCCATTTTCTCCAGGCAAACTGATCTCTGTCGGCTGGAGATCAGTTGTAATAATATTGTTGCATCACATGCCATCAGACCGCATGCTAGGAATGGGCTGGTTGAATGGGTGGAACAAGGGTTTGCTAGTGACTTGCACACCTGAAGCCCTAGCTATGTTTACTCAGGAGTAATTCTTATTGAGGCTTACTTTCAAATGAGCTTATTTAGGGTTGCAGCCCTTAAATTCATAATCAGAAGCTGCAAGACCAGCCAAAGAGTGTACACTGAAAACAACCTTTTCTAAACAGTGAGGTTCCCCCCCAAAAAAAAATTAATTATCTGAAGAGTTTCTAAAGCTCTTCCCTTCCCTAGTCTTTTGTTAATGCTGACAATATCTCCCTTGCACTTTAAGGTGAAGGTCGTATTATGTAGGCCTCATATTTGGCAACAGTTACTTGTTGTTATGGAAATATACTCAAATATCACTCTCTTTTTATATGAGATACAATCTGTACATTACAATAGCTGTTGACCGTTCCTTTGTAGCCAACACAGAAAGCCCCCCCCTCCTGCAACCTGGCCTACGTTCTGCATGCTAATCTGCATCGATTCATGAGCCGCCCAGTGAACATGTTTTCAAGACATTTACGCTTTTATTCATAAATGATCTGCGGACTACTGCATAACCATGAAGAATTAATGTTATATTTGTTACTAGCGCCATGGGACCAAACCGTTTCCTTTGAGTATTCCATGAGCTTTGTCAGGCAAACTGCCCTCTAAATTAAAACAACAGGTCCCATTTGCAAGATTATTAAGGATCATACCTCTCGATAATGTGTCCGTTATAGCCTCAAACTTGCCAGACTGTTATTTTGTGCTGGTGCTATTAGGGAGTGATAGATTTAACTCTTGTCTTTGGAAGCACCAGATTCTTCCAAGGGGAAAAATAGGCAAGGGATGGTGGATTTAAACTGTTATTTACTTACGGATCTGGGCCAGCCCATTATGGAATGGGCCAGCTGAGCCAAGTAGCCCCTATGGTAGGGTTGCCAGCCTCCTGGCGGTGCCAGGAGATCTCCCATTATTACAGTGGATCTCCAGACGATAGAGATCAGTTCACCTGGAGAAAATGGCCACTTTGGCTATTGGACTGTATGGCATGGAAGTACCTCCCTGCCCTCCTCAGGCTCCTCCGCCAAATCTCCTGGTATTTCCCAACCTGGAGCTGGCAACCCTATACTAGCTGGAGATCTCCTGCTATTACAACTGATCTCCAGCCAACAGTTCACCTGGAGAAAATGGACACTTTGGCAATTGGACTCTATGGAATTGAAGTCCCTCCCCCAACCCCTCCCTCCTCAGGCTCAACCCCCCCCCCCCAAATATCCAGGTATTTCCCAGCCTGGAGCTGGTAACACTAGTGATAGGAGAGACGGTGACTGGTATCTGGGCCTGGTTGTTCCCTCCATAAAGGAGGTAATGCACAGCTAGAGGATACTACTAGGCCTGGGTTTGAAGTTGGAGGTTCAGTTCTCCTTTATGGCACTTGTACCTTTCACCAGCTCTGGTGAATACACTGATTGCAAACTTACCAAGAGTGGCAATGCTACAGTTACCCATCAATTGAGTGCATCAAAGTGAGGGTACTGCAATGTATTTTAGGCAGAGCTCCCTTTGAAGACAATTTGGAGTTTTCCACACGTGAAAGTATGGCAACTGAACATCTGCCTGGAATTTGCGACAGAGCTATTTCACTGGTCTTGAGACATTTTAAATCAACTGCTGATCTGTTTCTAGGCCTCACTCAAGGTGCTACATTTTGACCTTTAAATCCTTGAGATAACCTGGGACCAGGAAATTTGACAGGCTGCCTGCTTCTGTATATTCCTGCAGATAAGCTGAGGTCAACATCAGAGGCCCTGTTTTGTCTGCCCCCAATCATGGAGGTAAGGCAGGCTTTCTTTTCCAGAGTTTGAGACAATTAGCATTATTAAGCCATGACACCAGGTATATACCAGAAACAGTGTCAAGGTGTGATAATGCAGTCTCTATTTTTTTAAAACGATTTTAGTCATGTTGAATTTTGCAGCATGCCCAATTATGCGATTGCACTGAGATGTGTTGCAAACCATCCTTGCTTTTGTGCTGAGAGGAGGGTTAGACAGTTTCCAAATAAACAGTAAAAAATCAGGCTCACTCTTTGTTGTTGCCCTTTATTTATATACTTATTTATTTTGATTTTTATCCCGCCCTCAATCCCTAGCCAAAACCGGGCTTAGGGCTTTAATGAAGGAAGATTGCTAGAAGACAGCCCCTTTCCCTTTAGAGGGTTAACAACAGCACGGATCCCCAGATTTCACTTAGAGAAACCATGCAGAAGGTGAAGGGTTAACACCCAAGCCTCCTTGTGTGCCACTGACCTTAACTGGGGCCCTGCAGGATGGTCATTTGTCTTTCAAACCAAACAGCTCCCTGATCTCCATCACATCTAAGTTGACCTTGAATGAGCTTACTGCTAAGATTTTGTTCTTTCTGTATTCAAGGGAGTCTGCGTAGCACACAGGCTTTCAGACAAAATAATATAACCATGGTTGAAACACATGAGAACACGATTTTGTTCTTTGCATTATACTTCATATAATATAGAGTGATTCCAGCCTACACGGACATCACAGCAGCCCACAGATGGAATTGGACTGACTGCAGGACTAACCAAGACCTTGGAACCCACATGGCTGGTTTCCCATGCTAATTGCAAGGGGCAAAGTGCAGTAGAACACTCTCTGGACTCCAGTTTTTATTCTACGACCCCCTATCAGGAAGGTGGGCAGCTGTCATCTGGACACACCCTAGAGAGCGGCATGACTGTTGATTAAAGAACAGGGTTGCCAGGTCCCCTGTGGCCACCGGTGGTGGATGAGTGGTAGGGTAGCCAGATCCAGACTGGGAAACTCCTGGAGAGTTGGGTATGGAGCCTGGGGAAGACAGGGACCTTAGTGGGGTACAAGACCATAGAGTCCACCCTCCAAAGCATCCATTTTCTCCAGGGGACCTGGAGATGAGCTGTAGGCTGGCATCCGTAGCACAGACTGAAATCTGCCAGTGTAGCTACAGCAAGCATCAGTGTCAGGCCTGAAAGATGCTGTGTAGGTCTCCAGTCCTGCGCCTGCTACATTTCTGCCCTGTTGTTTCCGCATGACAGTTCTGTATGTTGGCACGCCATCTGGCAAACTGCAGCTGAGTTTGTTCTTGATGATGGATGGATGTTTGCACCCTTTGGGCCATTTTCTCCAGGTGAAGTGATCTCCATCAGCTGGAGATCAGTTGTAATAGCGGGAGATCTCCAGCTAGTACCTGGAGGTTGGCAACCCTATTTGTATGTGCCATGGGGAGGGTTTTTCCCCCTTCTTTAGGAAAAGAGCAAGTGTTTAATTTAATATTAGAGAAAATAATTAAGTATTTGAAAAATGGCAAAGCATATTGAAAGGGAAATAGGAAACAGCTCTAGATTATTTGGCATGCTTCTATCCCAAATGTTAATGGGAATCTGATTCATAACACCCTCCCCTTCAAGAATACTGCCTCGGGTTTTGGCTGAACACTCCTTATCTCCCACAATAATTTCATAGCCTCCTCTAATTTCCCCCCCAAAAGATCCTTATCAGTCTTCATCAAGAGCATTAGTTGATAAATGCTTGAAAAGTGTAGACTGGGAGGAAAGATGCAGTGAGTCATGCTGTCTCCTAGAAACCAGACAGCAAATAGCTTTCAACAACTATTTCAGACTCCCAAAGTACCCTTGAGCCCGGCGCTCACTGAAGATGTAATATACGGCAACATTACCTGTAGTTTTCAGCCACCCAGGAAAACCCACAAGGCACGAACGGAGAAGCGGATGCTGAAAGCGGGGCTTCTAGGTAACTAAGTATCGAGCAACCGGAGAGCTGCAAACGAGTGTCAGCGGGACCATGAGAAAGAGAGAACATTGTTAGTTTAGCTGAGAGGGAACTGTTTGCTCTCTGCGAATATAGTTTTATGACTCTGTCAGGGCCCAATCGACTCCCCGAGAACACCGGCTCTTTCTGGAGAGAGTAGAAGTTCTATTGCTGCCCTAGAAACTGACTCTGGAATACCTCTGAGAGCTGCTAACCATTATGATTTTTTAGGGGTGGATGTCTGTAGCCACTCGCATGATGAGCATCGGCCATGTGGGGTTGATTTACAGCTACTTGCATGTCAGGCAGGAATATGCTGAGATGCTTAAAGATCATGACGTGGAGTCAGATGGTAACTGATTAAAAGCGGATGCCCACTAAGAGATACACATGCATCATACTTTTAAAAGAGCAAGAAAAAAAACACACATACTTATTCATACAAACCCCTTTCAATGCCTAGGATAGCCCCCAGGTAGTGGCTGGATATCTCCTGGGATTACAACTGATCTCCAGGCCACAGAGATCCATTTCCCTGGAGAAAACGGCCTTTTCAGAAGGTGGATTCTATGGCATTATACCCAACGAATGTCCCTCCCCTCACCAAACCCTGCCCTCCTCAGGCTCCACCCCCAAAATCTCCATGTATTTCCCAACTCGGAGCTGGCAACCATATCAATGCCAAGACCCAGTCTTGGAACATCATGCAAACTGTTGGGTGGCTTCTGAGCATGTGAAGAGGGTCTTTACGTCACCACCCTGCCACCAGAGGCAGCTTTTATGCCAATAAAGGTGTTTCTGTTTCTGATTCTGATTCAGAGGCAGCTCACAGGTCTTTTAGGGCAGAAAATACACTTTGCAGACAAACGAACTCTACTCTTTTTAGAAATTAATTGCTGTACTGTTTTTCCATTTGGGGCCATTGGTTCCATTCATACAAGCATGCTAGCGTGCACTGATGGGGTATAATGAACTCTTAGTTTTATTTATGCATATATAACATGACTTGATGTTTATTAATAAGCCCATAGCAATGCCTTTGGCAGTACTGTAACTTTAATTTATGAGAGTACATAGAGGAGAGGAATATTACTTTGATATGAAGATCTCAGTACCTCACACAGGAATGAAAGTATTAGGTTAAAAGTAGGCGGGCCAACACAGGCTTGGGAAATTCCTGGGGATGTGATCCCTCCAAAGCTGCCATTTGGGGGCATTGATCTCAGTTTGGGAGACTAGACTATGCATATGGAGAGCCGGCATGGTGTAGTGGTTAAGAGCGGTGGTTTGGAGCGATGGACTCTGACCTGGAGAACCGGGTTTGATTCTCCACTCCTCTACATGAGCGGCAGATGCTAAATCTGGTGAACCGGGTTGGTTTCGCCACTCCTACACATGAAGCCCGCTGAGTGACCTTGGGCTAGTCACAGTTCTCTCAAAACTATCTCAGCCCCACCTACCTCACAAGCTGTCTGTTGTGGGGAAAGGAGATTGTAAGCCGGTTTGATTCTTCTTTAAGTGGTAGAGAAAATCAGCATATAAAAACCAACTCTTCCTCTTCATTTGTGCTCTCTCCCCTTTTTTGGAAGCAGCTCCCCACAACTGTTGTGCAGCTGCAGGGAACACTTGAATGCTAGGGTTGCCAACCTCCAGGTACTAGCTGGAGATCTCCTGCTATTACAACTGATCTCCAGCCAATAGAGATCAGTTTCCCTGGAGAAAATGGCCGCTTTGGCAACTGGACTCTGTGGCATTGGAGTCCCTCCCCTCCCCAAACCCCGCCCTCCTCTGGCTCCACCCCAAAAACCTCCCGCCAGTGGCCAAGAGGGACCTGGCAACCCTATTGAATGCCCTTGTATGCAAACCACAACAACACATGTAGTTTGGCTCTTAAAAGAGGCTTTCCTTCCTGTGTATGAGAAAAGAGGGAATGCTTCTTCTAAAATGGTGCTTGTCATCCAAACGTTTTTATAAACACTTGTACCAATACTTTATAAACCAATACTTTTTTAAAAAAATCTGCAATCAATCAAAACTTTAAAAATCCATTAATCAAATTGATAAATCGATGGAGTGTTACAGGTATGGGGAACATGCATGATGTTAATGCCGCTAAATGGTATGCAATGTTATTCCAGCTCTTTTCTCCATAAAGAAAACCCCAAAAGTGTTTGAGTTTAACAACAAGGTTTGAAAAAGTTCATTTTCCTCCCAGCTCTCTCTTTTTCTTTTTAAAGGCAAAGTTGACTTGCTCGTGAACGAGGTTACTCTGACACAGCAAGCGGGAATCTGATCTCGGTTTTATAAGCTGAGTAAACCTGATCTTGAAAGGTTTGGGAGGATGATCTATTTGTCTTCAGCAGAGATGGCACTTTATCTCACAGAGCCAATCTCTTCTTTCTGTTTACTCCAACGTTGAGGTTGTAATCCTCTCTTTGTGATACCACAAGCATTCCCACAGCAACAGATTATGATGTCATGAGCAAAGATTTATAGTCCTCCAGCAACGAGGGATAGGAAGACGAAGTCCACTGTGAGATACTCCAATCTGCAAAACCTTTCTTACTATAATTGCCCTGCTGGGAGGAAATCGGTTTCAAAGAAGTTACATTTGAGCAGTTCAAAGAACGTGTTGATAAAGTGTGGTTGAAATTGAGTTATTCATCACTGACTTTGAAAGTTATTTTGTAAATCCAGAGGAGAGATTTCAACAAGTATCTCCTGAGGTTATAAAGAATGCCCTGACTGAGTAGCAGACTTTCCATCTTTTATATGGTCTACTCCGCACACAGCCCAGCACCTTTGCTTGGCCCACGGTGACCCTACACAATTCTGAATCAAGGTGTGCTAAAGAAGTTTTGCTCACAGTTTCATTTTTAAAGAAAAGAAGTCAAGAGTCTCAGCATACGTATCGTACATATTTTATTGTATTGCATTTTACTGTACTTGTTCCAGAAAACAACCCACATACCATGAAGACATGTGGCCATATTATTTAGGTTAAACTGGCTTTGTTATTTAATTAAATAAAAATAAAAATAATAATTAGATTAAATGTCCGATCTACATTCTCAAACTATTAACTTCTTAAGGGTGCAGGTTGCAACTAAGGTAGCACACTGGTTGCAAGGATTTCGTGGGGCTGGCCAAAAGAGCAATTGAGAGCTAGGCTAGTGTTTAGTGGTGGTGGGGAGGTCTGCCCTCATTCGTATGCCTCCTTGTACCACATGCTTTCATTTCCCTTTTCGTTCCATCGAACAAAATCTGTCGGAAAACTTAATGAAGCAATGACATCTAATGCACCGTGTCAGGACATGGGCAGTACACTGGTTTTGTGAATGTGAAAATAATGTTTAAAACAGGGGTCCACAATGTGATGCCCATTGGTGGCATGGCACCCGCTGATGCCTTTCCTGGTGCCCGCCAAGTGTTTTCAGAAAGTGAGTGGATCCAGGCGGGGCTTCTGCCAGCAGGACTTCTGACTGGCCATCGGAGATTTGATTTGCTGCGCAGATTTTTTTCTAAATGTTGCTTTGGCATCCGCAGCCACCACAGCACAAGGATCTTCACTGAATGACTGAAGGCAAGCTGCAGCAACCATTTCGTGCCTGGCTCAGCCTCCTGTGGCTAGGGCTGCCAGCTCCGGGTTGGGAAATACCTGGAGATTTTGGGGGTGGAGCCTGAGGAGGGCGGGGTTTGGTGAGGGGAGGGACATTCGTTGGGTATAATGCCATAGAATCCACCTTCTGAAAAGGCCGTTTTCTCCAGGGAAATGGATCTCTGTGGCCTGGAGATCAGTTGTAATCCCAGGAGATATCCAGCCACTACCTGGGGGCTATCCTCCTGCTATTACAACTGATCTTCAGCCAATAGAGATCGGTTCACCTGGAGAAAATGGCCACTTTGGCACTCTATGGCATTGAAGTCCCTCCCTTCCCCAAACCCCACCCTCCTCAGGCTCCGTATCAAAAACCTCCCGCCAGTGGTGAAGAGGGACCTGACAACCATACTGCTGGCTCAAAAAGGTTGGGGACCCCTGGTTTAAAATATGCTTCTTCAACTAATATGCTAAATGTCAAACATACAGAAGTCTCTTTTATTGAAAAAGACATACGGGAAATTTTAAAGAAACACAGTGCAGCTGTTGTTATTAGGGTTGCCAGGTCCTTCTTAGCTACGGACGGGAGGTTTTTGGGGTGCAGCCTGAGAAGGGTGGGGTTTGGGGAGGGGAGGGACTTCAATGCCATAGAGTCCAATGGCCAAAGCGGCCATTTTCTCCAGGTGAACTGATCTCTATTGGCTGGAGATCAGTTGTAATAGCAGGAGATCTCCAGATACTACCTGGAGGTTGGCAACTAGGGTTGCCAGGTTCCTCTTTGCTACCGGCAGGAGGTTTTTGGGGTGGAGCCTGAGGAGGGTGGGGTTTGGGGAGGGGAGGGACTTCAGTGCCATAGAGTCCAATTGCCAAAGTGGCCATTTTCTCCAGGTGAACTGATCTCTATTAGCTGGAGATCAGTTGAAATAGCAGGAGACCTCCAGCTACTACCTGGTGGTTGGCAACCCTATTGGCAACCCAAGTAAGAATCTTGGCTGTGCTGAATTCAGTGACAACAATATGCTCTTATGAGGAGTTCCCAGTATTCCTGGCAGGAGAGCTATGATAATTCTGAACTGCCTATTTGAACATGTGACCTTAGGGAACGTCTTCAAATTAACACACTAGATTATCCTAAGGGAACATCTTGAAATTATAAATTCTGTCACATCAAAATGCATGTATATTTGATGAGTACCCATCCTGTCCATACTCTTTCCTTGATGCAGGCTTTTAATTTGCATTTACTGTATACTTTACCCCAAAAAATATATCACAGGTTCATATAGACACCAGACGAAACTGCTATTGGCTTTTAATTACTGCTGCTGATCACCTTTGTGTGAACTCCTTTGGTGCAGTAGTCTGTTGACAGACACCTTTTTAATACACTTTGTATATCATGTTTGTACAGCAGGATTGTCAGAAAAATAAACGATTCCAAGCCGTGCCTGTGAAAAAACCCCAAAGCATTCTCTTATCTTGCTCTTTCATCTCAACGTTTTATTCTACAGCTACGCATAGAATCTGTACTCACTTGAACTGAAGATTGGGTTCCATGCTTGTGCCATGTACCTATACTGCAGAAATGGATGTAGAGCAGTTGTACGTAAGGGCAATGGAGAAGACTGGGATTAGCTGATTGGATGGGATAAACAGCCAAACCAGCACAGGGGCTCACTTAGTGACCATGAGGTCCTGGGCAAAAGTGAAGGGTGGAGACCCAAAATCACTGCCATCATTAGGGTTGTCAATCTCCAGTTGGTGGCTGGAGATCTCCTGCTATTATGGTTGCCTGGTCCCTCTTTGCCACTTGCAGGAGGTTTTTGGGGCGGAGCCTGAGGATGGTGGGGTTTGGGGAGGGGAGGAACCTCAATGCCAAAGAGTGCAATTGCCAGAATGGCCATTTTCTCCAGGTGAACTGATCTCTATCGGCTGGAGATCAGTTGTAATAGCAGGAGATCTCCAGCTATTACCTGGAGGTTGGCAAACCTAAAGCCTTGTAATCCCCTTTGGATCCCCATTGAGGGGGAAAGTGGGATATAAATATCCAAATAAACAAACAAATAAATAGAAGTGTCACTCTGCTTAGGACTGAACTGCAAACTATGCTTCTTAATTGCCACAAACCTATTCATCCACAGCAAGGTAAAATCTGTATTCCACCATCAGTGGACTGAAAGAAGCAACATTCCAGGCAGAGCCGTAGTAATATCTGACACCATTGGTGAGATAATAAATAGCTTGCAGGTGTTTTGTGGAGAAGTCAGTGTTTGCTTTTCATAAGCTCAGTAAAGAAAAACCCACAAAAGAATAGCACAGTGGAACACAGTCCCATTTCCAATGACTTCAGAGGTGCGGCAGGATGAGGATCACACCACGGACAAACCCGTCCCTGCTGTTCTCTTTGACAGGCAGGTGTTAAGAGAAGAGCGGAGAGAGAAAAGAACTGGCAAGGTGGGGTGGGGGATCAGGAAAAGGCTTGTAAATTCAAGGAAGCATAGCAGGAGCAGGCCAAGCAGAACAGGGACTGGAGCAGACATGATGGAGGTGCTTTGCTTCACAGACCAAGTCCGCTGGCGGGAGGGAGGGAGAAGTTACATGTAGGTGGGAAAAGGCAGGATGGACAGAAGCAAGGCCCAGGGCCTTGGGTTCAAGGAGGGCTATGGGTTTTCAAAGAGGTTTTCGTGGCTGAAGACGTGAGGCTCTGCTCAAGCGCGGCTGCCGAAAAGCCTGACATTGATATCCCTCCAGATAAGCAGAGCCTGAGCTCAAAGGGAAGTTTACCGTCTTCACTGTACAACACGGTTGCTAAATTGCTTGGTAAGAGAAGGTGAAGGAATAGAAAGCCTCTACTGGGGTAAGTGAGAGTGTATTGTTTTAAGCAACATAACAACTAGGGTTGCAAACCTCCAGGTACTAGCTGGAGATCTCCTGTTATTACAACTGATCTCCAGCCAATAGAATAGCGAAGAGGGACCTAGAAACCCTAATTCTTACCCTAAATACAACAAAATTGACTGAAAGAACAAATGGTGTTGGCAGAGGCTACATTTGAATCAGAAAGAAAACCTACTTCAAAGTCCATGTTCCATTTGATGGTGGTGTGGGAGTAGCGGCACATCTCCTCCCTATAAGTCCAGATACTGCACTAGAGACTGCAACAGACCCCGAGTGCAAAAGCATATATTGTTACAAAACAATACAAATTGTACATACAACTATCTAACTATCCACCAATGATGTCTATACGATTCCACAATTATACATTTAGAATACAAGGACTGGAACATTACAAAAACACTGTGTTAAAACATGCAATCCTATACAATGTGCCAGTGTTACATCCTATAGTCCTGTAAGGAGGGAGATCCACAATTTTGGTGCCATGACTAAGAAGGCCCTCTCTCAGGTTGCTACCCGCCTAATCTCAGAAGGCAGGGGCACCCAAAGCAGGGCCTCTGAAGATGGCTGTAGTATTTGGGCAAGTTGAACTGGAATATTTGGATCAAAGCTTTTGAAATCTGGTCTCTTCCCTAAAAGCCTTGAATGTCCTGGGTCCTGTACAACTTTGGGAGTACCTTTGGGAGTGCTTTAATGTGTACCTCCCTACACATTAAGATCCTCAGGAGAGATCTTGCTCAGTATTATGTCATTTTCTACAATTAGAGCACAGAGGTGCAGAGTGGGGCCTTATTGGTTGTGGTGCCCACTTTGTGTGACTCCCTTCTTCTGGGGAACTATGCTTGCCCCATCTCTATTAAGTGTCCATGAACAAGTTTTTTAAGACTGGGGTTTTTTTTGTTGTTCTCAAAGGCTTTGATGAGAACCTGCTGGGCATATCCCGTTGTTTTATTGCAGTAATTCTCGGTGGTTAATTTTATTGCCCTAATTAATTGCGGTTGTTCTGTCATTCTATGGTTTCTAGAATAGACGATGGTTTTCAGATAGTTTGTACATTTCCTTCCTCTTTTAGTAAACAGGCAGCTAACAGTGCAATCTGAGGTTGCCAGCTCCAGGTTGGGAAATACCTGGAGATTTTGGGGGCAGAGCTGGAGGAGGGCGGGGTTTTGAGAGAGGAGGGACTTCAATGCCACAGAGTCCAATTGCCAAAGTGGCCATTTTCTCCAGGTGAACCAAACTCTATCGGCTGGAGATCAGTTGTAATAGCAGGAGACCTCCAGCTACCACCTAGAGATTGGCAACCCCATGCTATGCCGAGTTACACCCTTCTGAGCCAATTGATTTCAGCTGTCTAACTGAAATAGGTAACAGCTAGCCCTAGAAATATGTTGTCATAGAATATTGACATGGTAAAGGGTATATATAGTTAAATTGTAATAGCCAATATTCTACCATTAACCACCCATTAGAGATCCCAATTTTCTAGCTTTTTAACATGTAACATGTAAGAAGATATATATAGGATTTTAATAGTGCAAGTCTAATGTTAAAATTGAAGATAGATGTATGTATCCAGTATTATACTGAAGCTTGGACACTGACACACTGTTTTATATTTTATTTCCCCCCTTTTTTCCCCTTTTTCTTTTTCTGTATCCTATTTTATAAAAATAAGCCAATTGATTTCAGTGTACTTAGAAGGCTAGGATAGCACTGCAATACATTTTATGAATAATATAACTGCAGATTCATAAACACGTGAACCAGTTTGCTTGCCGGCCTGAGCGTTGCCTATGTCCTTGCACGGTTCATCCTGGTGTCAACACAGCAGGTTCCCTTACCGGACTGGCTGCTCAGTAATGCAAAGAACTACAGATTATACTGCCAAACGCTGCATTAGGAGAGAAACCTTAATGGCTTGTAAGGCATTATATAAAAGAGTGCGAAGCTGGACTAGCCTAAGGGGCGGATGCTGCTCGGGCTGTCTAAACGGAAAGGGCACCGCAGACCTGCTAGGTTAATGCTTGTTCCAAATTAATTAGAATTTAAGAGAGGCATGAAATGTTGGCTTGCCGGAGCCACGTTTGACGAAGGGCCAGCCATGCCTGGGAGCTGCAGAAGGCTGAAGGCTCTTGGCTCGGTAGGAGGCCAAACTATTCAGTAGCTAGAATGTGCTCCTCCCACGGCCTAGAGTGCTCAATTCAAAATAATTTTCCATCTCCACCTGTGGCCACGAAAGAGGCTTGACAGATGGTTGTTATGAGGCGTTGCACAAAGAGTTTATATGAAACAGAAACACTCGGGTGTAGATTTACAGGAGTCTTGCACGGCTGTTGTGACCAAGAGAGCCTACAGGAGGCGATTACTCCATGTCTCCCACTTCAAATTCTCAGTACTAAGGGAAGTCTGTTCTTCTTTATTACACCTGACCAAAAACAAGTAAGATAATCAGAGCAACAGAAGGGGAAACACATTGGTACACCTTGCGATTCTGATACAAATGGTCACTTATAAATCTGCTTATGAAGTGACATCCAGAAAGTTGTCTGCTATGCTCCCACATGCTTTATGATCTCTCTCCTCCACTTCTGAATATTAATTTATCATCTTTGTTTCCCACCTTTCTTGCAAGGAGTCTGATCCAGATCCAGAAGACATGGTAGGCAGCGAAGATTGTTCTCTGAATAACAATTCATCAGTCATGGTCCAGGGTTTGAGTAGTCCCAAAAACTGCATGTAATTATCTGGAAATGAAAGTGGTATCAATTGGCCAACAGAAGTCGAGGCGGAGAGAACAGAAGGCAGGGATAATGCCCTGTTTATACTCTCTGTATTACCTTGCACACAGTTGACACCCAATATATTTTGAATAGTGATTTGGAATCCATTGTGAATTAAGGCCTGAGTAAATGATTGTGTCAGCAAAGAAAGGCACAGGTGCTGCAAAGGTTGAAAGGAACAGATGGAATGATTTGATGTCTTAATACTGTAAATCAAGAGGGAATTACTCTGATGACTATTGATAGGAAGAAGAAATGGAGGCACAAAGCCAGACCTGGAGGTGGGTGACCTCTTCTCTCAGAAGAAAAACTGGCAAATTACATAAGGAGCAGGGTGGAGGCCGATGGAAGCTGAGGAATCTGGGCAGGTTGTGGAGTTGAATAGCACTGGGTGGCCACATGAACTGGACTGACATGCTCAGACGGCTATTAACTGCTAAAACTTTATGCCAGTTGGCAGTGCAGAGCCTGATGAGAGTATATGTTAGCTGTATATAGGCTTGCCAACTCTGGCTTGGGAAATTGCTCAAGGTTTGGGGACTGTACATGGGACATCCGTTTCTCCCAGACTCTAATACTTTATCGTCTGATGATCTCCAAAGCTGCCATTTTCTCCAAGGGAACTGATCTCAGTAGTTTTCTGATGAGTTGTGATTCCAGGAGAGCTCCAGGCCCAACCTGAAGGTTGTTAACACTAATTGTATAGTGGAACTGTCTACTGATTTCTTGGCTCTATAAATGCAGAGGTTGTAAGAACTTTGCAATCCTTTAATGTTATTTTTCATGATACATTTCAGTCATGTCATCCAACATGTATGACTCTCATTTTGCCTGAGCAGCATGTCTCAGCTTCCTCATTTATGTATCCAAGGACATAAAAGGATACTCTTTCTGTTCTTTACATACCTTATGAGGTTCATGCTTTTGATATAGAGATTAGCCTTCATATTGGATAATATGTGAAGCAGCTCTTTGACCCGATGGTATCTTTTGTTCCAGAAAGTAAGTTTCTGCACATGGAAATATGAATATTTTCTCTTCCTAGGCATTAACTATGCTGAAGTTTATTCTGTTAGAAACAGGCTTTTATCTCTTGTGCCCATGTCCAACATAAATCACTTCCTAAGCACACCTGAGTTTTTCCAGTCAGGTTCTACTACATGATTTAAAGGAGGACTCAGGACCTTGTTATTTCTACCACAATTTTGCAGTTAACATGAAATACCTTCTCAACTGTTCAATACCTCTTCTGGTCAAGAGCCATCATGGGTTGAGCACACTTATATTCAAGGCAAACATTATTTGTTTAGCCTACGATAAAAATGCCCTGACCTGGATGGTCCAGGCTAGCCCCATCTCATCTCAGGAAGCTAAGCAGGGTCAGCCCTGGTTAGTACATGGATAGGAGACCACTAAGGAAGTCCAGGGTTGCTACGCAGAGGAGGCAATGGCAAACAACCTCTGAACATCTCTTGCCTTGAAAACCCTACAGGGTTGCCTTAAAAAAGTAAAAGGTAAAGGTCCCCTTTGCAAGCACCGGGTCATTCCTGACTCATGGGGTGACATCACATCTCGACGTTTACTAGGCAGACTTTGTTTGCGAGGTGATTTGCCAGTGCCTTCCCCAGTCATCTTCCCTTTACCCCCAGCAAGCTGGGTACTCATTTGACCGACCTCAGAAGGATGGAAGGCTGAGTCAACCTTGAGCTGGCTACGTGAAACCAACTTCCGTTGGGATCGAACTCAGGTCGTGAGCAGAGCTTGGACTGCAGTACTGCAGCTTACCACTCTGCGCCACGGGACTCTTACAGGGTTGCCTTAAGTCGTCTGCTATTTGATGGCACTTTTCTCCACCATGATAAGAATGCATGCCAGACTATTCACAAGCTCAGGTAAGAACCATGTGGTTTGGAACTGCAATGTAGTCACTTCATGTAGGTGAAGAGAATAGTTGTGTGAGGGCTGAACTCCAATGATCAGTTTTTGAAACAGTACGTGATACGTGATAACTTGTTTTTGGCACCTCAGACTGAATAAAGAAAATTGCCCAGATCCTGAGTTTCCACACTACCAGAAATGCTTCTAAAAGATCATTTGTAATGGAAAAGCAAGGTCTATTATTGTAGTGTCCACTTCACCATATCCATTAAATCAGGGTTAACAAAAACTATCAGCATAAGTCAAATATAAGTTCAAATACCAGGTATGCAAATCTCTTCCTAGGCTCAGGAACTGGCTTTGAATCCTTTTCAGAGCCTTAAGATGCCCAGCTGACTGAAATTTTGGTTTGCGGGCTATTCGTTCCCCTGAAATATTTGACAAAGACCAGCAGAAGGAGGTGTGTCCCATACTCCAGTTTCTCCTCAGAGGTTGGAAGTAACAAATGCGTAATGGCTTGTTCTCATGGACTGTTGTTCTTGTACTGATAATTTATTGCTTTAATTGTAAGCCACCTTGAACAGGGCTGTGGAGAGGCGGCATTGAAATCTCCTATAGTATAAGAATTAAAAAAATAACACTGGCGGGCAGCCTGATTAAGCTGGAACATGGGTGCTTAGTTGCCCCAAGAAAATGTTAGGAAGGCAACAAATGTTAACCAGAAAAGAAGAAGCTACTGTCCATCACATAATGAAAATGTAAGGTTAGAGTAAGTATTGTAGACTCTCCTGCTCTCTTGTCACTTTAAAAAGCAGCTGTCCATTTATTTATATGTTGATAGAATTTTATGTCGTGACATATCCTTGCCTTGCAATGTAATGTCATCCTATTAAAACATTTTCAAGTCTGTAACTTCAAAATAAACATTGTCCCAGACTCCTAGAAAGCATTTTTTTTTAAATGTAGATGCTAATGATCAATGCCTTGACCTTGATGGCCCAGGCTAGCCTGATATTGTCAGATCTCAGAAGCTAAGTGGGGTCAGCCCTAGTTAGTATTAGATGGGAAACCACCAAGGAAGCCCAGGGTTGCTACACAGAGGCAGGCAATGGTAAACCGCCTCTGGAAGTGTCTTGACTTGAAAACCCTACAGGGCCACCGTAGATTGGCTGCGGCTTGATGACACTTGTACCACCAATGATCAACAATGTGCACTCAGAAGGAGAGCATCCCCATTCCCTAGTTAGAGGGAATGCTCAAACTGAAATAAAGGAAGAACCTTTGCAACAGACTCCTTTATCAAGCCGTTTTATGCTCCCCAAATATACAGAATGCTGCATATTTCTTTTCTCCCCTCACTACTTTCCTGACTTCATTCAGTTTTTAATAATCATGTTGTCATTTTCTGGAGAGCTGGCACCAAAACTTTATTCTTTTGAAAAGGAACCGCTGCAACCAGCCGATTACAAAAACTGTCTTTATATCACAAAGTTACAGCCTTGATGTCTGTTAAGTGAAGGTTTATTTTACACTTCAAACAATCGGCACAGATGACTAAACTCCTGCAGAAGTATACACCATGCTCCTGTCAAATATTTAGAAAAACAGAAGTTGGCTTTCCGACAAATATTTGTTTTTTAGTTGCCCTTTCCTATAGGTAAGAAAACCTCCCTCTCTCCCTCCCTCTCTCCCTCCCTCTCTCCCTCCCTCTCTCTCTCCCTCTCTCTCTCTCTCTCTCTCACACACACACACACAGAGCTACTTCTTCTAAATACTGTATCATTTGAGCTGCATCAGACAATGGCTGTCGGACCGGTTTCCTACACCTCTCATTTCACGCCAAAATGGCATCTCTCATTTTCTGTCTGTAACAACCATGAAGGTTGATGGAGGTCACCAAAGTATCTGATAGTTTGCAAAGAAAATTCTAGAGACAATTTGGTTCACAGTATGTGTAATTTGCTGTCCGAAATCTAGCATATGTACTGCCTGTCTGTTTGATCTTGGTGCTTGAGTAAGTCTCTATTAAATCTAATCCAGGTGCAAGAATCTCTTGAATCGACGTAATCGTAGACCAAGGCCACAGAGGTCAGAGAGAACGTTTTTTTAAAACTGCTTGAAGTATCTGAGTGTCACCCACAGGTAATCTGCCCTTGGGAGCTTTCTTTTACTTCCCTCATTGCTATAATGTGGGACCACCTTGGTGTTGGCCTTTAATGTGCTACAAATTGTTGCCCTCATTTGCAAGGAACAGTGTAAGTGCTAGTTCAGGCTGTGCTTAAGAACTTTTGATACTTCAGAAAAGGTCTTTGATTGTAGACTTTGTGGGGAATCTGCCTGTAGCTACACAGCACAGTTGATGCGTAGCAATGTGGCCTGCTATAGAAGGTTCTGATTTGATTCAGAAGTGATCTGAGAAGAGGTCTTTCTTCTCAACCATATGAAAATAGATGGCCATGAAACTGAGCTGTGGCCACTTCACAAAAAGATCCTGTTTGGCAGCTAGAACCGGATGGGAGCCAGCGTGGTATAGTGGTTAAGAGCGGTGGACTCTAATCTGGAGAACCAGGTTTGATCCCCCACTCTTCCACATGAGCAGCGGACTCTAATCTGGTGAACCAGGTTGGTTTCCTCACTCCTACACATGAAGCTAGTTGGGTGTCCTTGAACTAGTCACAGTTCTCTTTGAACTCTCCCAGCCTTACCTACCTCACAAGGTGGTTGTTGTGGGGAGAAGAAGGGAAGGAGATGGTAAGCCGGTTTGATTCTCCTTAAAACTGTAGAGAAAATCGGCATATAAAAACCAACTCTTCTTCTTCAGTTGTATGCAATCACTGGCCACATAATGAGCCAGATTTTATCATACATATGATATGGCTTTCCTATGGTTATGAAAACATGGTAATTCTCAGCTGTCTCTACAAGCCTGACCATGCCATGGGGGTAATGAAGCATTTTTAAGCAGTGACCAACCACATCTTAATGGCCATGTGTTTTCACTAAGGTATCTAGTTAATAAAGAGGTTGGGAGGATTTCATCAGCTATTCTGATAAAGTGATTTTTTGTGTGCAGAAGTCAATATTGGTGTCTTTTTTTAAAGCATGGTGACTAATTGTTTGGATTATCTGATACGTGTTGAGTCATAGGTCTCCTGTTTATGGAAAACTTATGAAATTTAAGTTGAGGCAGGACATGGTGCTCCTTGTCAGTCTTCAAGATGTGAGAACATTCCAATGTTCACCATTCTGAATAGCAACACTAGCCATTTTATGGTGATTTAACCTCAAAAAAGTCATGGGACTCTCTGCATTTAACCACATCTAGCTAGTTAAGGAATGCTTCCTACATTATATTAATTCTATGCATCATGGTTCCCACAATTCATTCCCACCATGTCCAAAAGCATGTATTGGCTGAGACTGAACTGAGGAAATATCCTTTCAAATCTCACTTCTTCCATGAACTGACTAGATAGAAGACTGTCTGTCAGCCTCTGCCAACTCCCAGTAATTCGGTTGTACTATAAAAAGTTGTGAGTTTTACTAGCATAATGTATGTAATGTAAAGGCTTTCGATTTAGGGCAGGGCCCTAAATAACCTGGCTTGGAAGACCAAAAGGAAAATTCCTTCTGTGTGGTCCGCCGGCCAGGGTTCCTCCCCCAGCAGAGCCATGCTGAGCCTGATTGGCTGAGCTGGGGAAGGAGGCTGAGGGAAGTCCACACAAGCGCAGAGGCCTCCCTGGCCATTACCCAGCCATGCTGCTAACCCCAGTCAAGCCACCAAGCCGTGTCACCCCCCTTTGCCCCTCTGTGGGCCTGCAAACAGCACCCAGGTAAGTCTGGGGCCCCTAGCTTTCAATAATGTCAATCATTTTACTTTCAAAGTCCTAAAGAGTCTAAGCTAGGTTTGCCAGCTGTGTGTGTGTAAAGTGCCGTCAAGTCGCAGCCGACTTATGGCGACCCCTTTTGGGGGTTTTCATGGCAAGAGACTAACAGAGGTGGTTTGCCAGTGCCTTCCTCTGCACAGCAACCCTGGTCTTCCTTGGTGGTCTCCCATCCAAATACTAACCAGGGCTGACCCTGCTTAGCTTCCGAGATCTGACGAGATCAGGCTAGCCTGGGCCATCCAGGTCAGAGGTTTGCCAGCTACGGGTTGGAAAATACCTGGATATTTTGGGGGGCGGAGCCTGAGGAGGGCAAGGTTTGGAGAGGGGAGGGACTTCAGTGCCATAGAGTCCAATTGCTAAAGCATCCATTTTTCCAGGGGAACTGATTTCTTTTGCCTGGAGATCAGTTGTAATAGCGGGAGATCTCCAGCCATTACCTGGAGGTTGGCAGCCCTAGCCTAAGCCCAACCAGACTCAGAGACTGTTTTGCTCTGCTATGGACTATATATAGGTTAGATCAGTTGAAGAGACTGTATAAAGTGCCATCTGGCAAGGAGTTCAGGCTAGCTTCCCTGTGTAACGGCCTTTTCTGTAGCTACTCTAGAGCTTTGGGGTTCCCAGGTCCTTCTTTGCTACTGGTGGGAGGTTTTTGGGGCGGAGCCTTAGAAGGATGGGGTTTGGGGAGGGAAGGGATTTCAATGCCATAGAGTCCAATTGCCAAAGCGGCCATTTTCTCCAGGTGAACTGATCTCTATCAGCTGGCAATCAGTTGTAATAGCAGGAGATCTCCAGCTAGTACCTGGAGGTTGGCAACTCTATTTGGAACAGCTTGCCTCATGAGGTTTGGTTTGCCGCACATTTACAGATGTTCCACCCCAAAAGTCATTCTTTACATCTTTTAACTGATTGGGTTTTTAATTTAAGCTTTTAATCAAGTTTTTACGCCCACTCCGTTTCTATACAGTCAGGTTCTAGTCTAAATATTGAAGTCATATTTCAATTTGACTCTTAATGCTTGCTATTGTAATAGTTTTTAGACAGTTGTGGAATATTATATTATGATGTACAGAATTTTCCAGTTCTTGAAAAGCAGCTAAACAATCTTGCAAATCAATAAATCAAGGAATCAAATGTCGGATAAATGTTAATGCAAATAATTTTAATTGAAATAATAATCATTTTATAAAGAGAAAGACACTAATACAATTTCATTTTTAATCAACTACATTTATTTCTTGGCACAGGCCCAGGTTTATATTATTATTCCATATTTTTCTGGAATTAGAAGTGCAAAAAAAAAAAAAAAGAATGAGTTTGAGACGAGAAGTGACACGTTTGTGACTAAATCAGAATCCTCTAATTTTAAAATGATTTTTGCCCCCTTTGAATCACTCTCCGTTCTGTTCCTTCTCCCCAAGCTGTGCTTCTGCCCAGGGTGATGGCACAGTGAGTAATTCTGTGGCAGTCAGTGTGGGGGCATCAAGCGCACAGCAACAGAGGAGAGTGCCGAGCTGAAGCGCGTGCACATGTCAGGTTACGCTTCATCTCCTGTGCATCTCTAAGTCCCGACACATGCCGTTTTAACATAAATAGTTTTAAAATGCAAGCTCATGTTCAGAGAAGATGGGAGGAGAAGGAAGAGAAATTGCTCAGGCTATATATATATCTCTTCGATTAAGCGGGAGGGAAACCACCGCAATGAAAAATGTCCCAATTACTTATCGTTTCATTTATGGGGAAAATATGACTTCTCTTTCAATGATGAGAATATCTGAATCAGTGTCGTCCTTATGGATTGTACCTTGCAACCACAGATGTCCAAAGCTTTTAAAAAGGTAAAGGTCCCCTGTGCAAGCACCGGGTCATTCCTGACCCATGGGGTGACGTCACATCTCAACGTTTACTAGGCAGACTTTGTTTATGGGATGGTTTGCCAGTGCCTTCCCCGGTCATCTTCTCTTTACCCCCAGCAAGCTGGGTACTCATTTGACCGATCTCAGAAGGATGGAAGGCTGAATCAACCTCGAGCCGGCTACCTGAAACCAACTTCCGTATGGATCGAACTCAGGTCGTGAGCAGAGCTTGAACTGCAGTACTGCAGCTTACCAGCCTGCGCCACGGGGCTCTTCTAAAATAGCTTTTAGCAAGTCCTAAATGTTTAGGGAAAAGAGGGTAAATCTGATCAGTTATCACAAGGAATATTGGGACTTAGCAGTCCGTAATGGTACAGATGGGAAGATATCAAAGGACACAATCTCATGCTATGCCAATAGGGTCGCCAGGTCCCTCTTCGCCACCGGCAGGAGGTTTTAAGGGTGGAGCCTGAGGAGGGTGGGATTTGGGGAGGGGAGGGACTTCAATGCCATAGAGTCCAATTGCCAAAGCGGCCATTTTCTCCAGGTGAACGGATCTCTATCAGCTGGTGATCAGTTGTAATAGCAGGAGATCTCCAGCCGACACCTGGAGGTTGGCAACCCTATATGCCAAGAAAGACTGATGGATAAACAGACATTCTTCCTTTAAAGTGAGCGCTGACCCCATTGGCCAGGGTAGTGTTTGGCGATCACACGCAAAGTCATTTGTGATGGCTCAAGAAACACGTGGCACATGTTTTCCCCCAAGATTATTACTGTGCAGTTCCAAGTGGCTGCATTTTAAAAATCATTTTAGCTTCCATTTCTATGGGATTCACCATCTTTACATTTCTTCACCCCCAATATATTCCATCTTTGTATCAGTCCTTGGATGAAAACGCATGGTCGCTTTAGCCTCCTTTATTCCCTGTTTCAGCCAGGATTTAGCCAGGATCGACGCACGTTCGGCGAAACGCATGCGTTCAATCCTGGCTGTATCTTGGCTGAAACAGGGAGGGAATAAAGGAGGCTAAAGCGACCATGAGTTTTTGCTCACTGAGTGCCTACTATCCAGCCACCTGGAGGTTGGCAACCCTGGTGGGAATATTCTGGGGGGGAGGGGATAGTTCAAAAGGGCAATGACAAAGCCTGGGATCATTCCCTCTAAAATGGGCTTTTGTGCAAATAATGCACAAGGCTCCTGCTCTTAAGGACTGTTGAGGCTCCAAATGAGGGAGGAAGTAACTGAAAACAGGCCTCTAACTGCCCTGACCATTTTGGCCCGTTGTGTTGCAAGCTGTTCTCAGCAGACGACAAAGGTTGTGGTAGAGAAAGAAAGGAAATACAGTGATCCTGAAGAAATGCAGGATGCTCACATATGCAGCTTACCCTGACAGGCAGCTGCACAGGGATCTGTGTACATAAGTTGAATGAAGAGCTTCAGTTGACTGGAATATAGGTTGAAGAGTTCTATTACTGTATATCGTGTATGAAACCTCTTCCCTCATAGGCTTGCTGTGGCATCGCTGCATATTATGAGAGTTCTCTGGCTTCCTCTGAAGCATCTGGTAGTGGTACCATTAATCTGATCCATTGTGACAAATCTTGCATTCTTGTGCAGTGTGGCTATGACATTCAAACAGCTGCTGCCTTCTGCCATGGAAAAGGTGGCCAGATGTCCTCCACAGACGGTTTTATTTTAGCACTGTCCTATTTTTCCATATAGCTCAGTCCCTATTTTTAAGAGAGGGTGTTACAGTGGCCTGTTGCCCTAGATCTCTGATCTTGGGACACAAGCTACACAGATTTGTCAACAACAACAACAACAACAACAAACTAATAGTTGATTGTTAGGGTTGCCAACCTCCAGGTACTAGTTGGAGATCCCCTGCTGTTACAATTGATCCCCAGCCAATAGAGATCAGTTCAACTGGAGAACATGGACTCTTTGGCAATTGGACTCTATGGCATTGAAGTCCATCCCCTCCCCAAACTCCTCCCTCTTCAGGCTCCATCCCAAAAACCTCCTGCCAGCGGGGAAGAGGGACCTGGCAACCCTAATGATTGTAACCATTCAGAATTTGCACTCGAGTTTTTACAGCAAGGAAGTAAGGATGTAGTCTGACGCACACTTATATAGAAATAAGCCTGATTAAACTCAGCAATGCTAACTTCAGGGTAAGAAGAAGAAGAGTTGGTTTGTATATGCCAACTTTCTCTACCACTTAAGGAAGAATCAAGCCGTCTTACAATCACCTTCCCTTCCCCTCCCCACAACAGACACCCTGTGTGGTGGGTGTAGGGTTGCCAACTGCCAGGTAGTAGCAGGAGATCTCCTGCTAATTCAACTGATCCCCAGCCGATAGAGATCAGATCACCTGGAGAAAAATGGCCGCTTTGGCAATTGAACTCTATGGCATTGAAGTCCTTCCCCTCCCCAAACCCTGCACTCTTCAGGCTTCGCCCCCAAATCTCCCACGGATTGAGAAGAGGGACCTGGCAACCCTAGGTGGGTGGGGCTGAGAGAGTGTGACTAGCTCAAGGTCACCCAGCTGGCTTCATTTGTAGGAGTGGGGAAACAAATCCAGTTCAGCAGATTAGCCTCCGCCACTCATGTGGAGGTGTGAGGAATCAAACCTAGTTCTCCAGATCAGAGTCCACCGCTCCAAACCACCGCTCTTATCCACTACACCATGCTGGCTCTCTAACGTGCACAGGATCAGCAACATGCAGGGGATGAACAGGCTTGGCCCCAGCTGTCAGCCCTGAAGGAGTTGCTGCTGCTAGAAAATATAATCCCAATTTTCTAGGATTGCAGATATCAGGGCAAAGATATTCTGCCGCTGGTCAAAGGCTGAAGGGTTGCTGAACAAACTTTTTAAAAGTTGTTGCAGCATCATAGTTAATCCATTGCTTGTAGGTCAACTTGATCAAAAGGTGGGGGTACCTACCCACCATCAAATTAACTGTAATTCCATGCAATCTCATTTGAGTCTCAGAAGGTTTAAGACCCAGGTGGAAGTGTCATAAATAAAGTTCAGCTGAAATATTTCATTTGAAAACATGTTTCCATTTGTGCAGCATGGGAACCCTGGGATAATTTAATAATAGGCTTATTTATAACCAGCACTAAAATATATATATATTGAATCCAAATACTCAGTCCAGATTCTGTTTAAAGGATCCCAGAGATAACTGAATTAGTGCTACACACTCATTGAGCTCAAGGAAATAGCCCCTGGGTTGAATACAAAGCAGGGATGGAAACCTATTAACATACCTTAGTGGGACACAAGCACATTCATGTAGGAAACAAAGAACATAGAAAACAGGGTTTTAGGATAATTACTTATTTAAATGCATCTTTTAAAGACATTCTATTTGAAGCATTAGTACATAATACCTAAACATTTATAGAGCTGGTTTTTTTATTCCCACAGAAGAAATGTCATTGCATGCAAGTAAATTGCTCTTACTTCTTCCTGGAAGGATGGTAAAACATCAGGTGAAATCACTCAATTATTCTGTTTTTGAAACATTCTTCCCAGAAATACCAAAAGCAGAGCACAATCTACTTAATACAGGTTACTCTGGAGTAAACAGGCCTGTAGGTAGAGAGGTGTTGTGTACATCTTATGGGTTACATTGCATACACTACAGCATATATAACCCTAGCCAGGTCCAGAGGTTTCTTGGCCCTCACATGGCTGCCCACAACAACTCTTGAAACCTACTCGAAGTTGCATGGAGGCCCTGTTGAATGAACTGATGTCTTCATGTGGGAGATGAGCATGTGGCTACTGCAGTTTGCTCGATTTGGGTGAACCTTTTCCGGGCTATTGTGACTCTTAACAGTTGCACGTCAATCTTCTGCATCGAAGCCAAAGTTCATACAACCAGTGCCTCCATGTGATGCCAACTACATCCAATTGGCAGAGGCCAAGTGGGCAGGACTTACAAACGTAAGTCACAACTGACTTTTGGGGCTTTCAAGGCCAGTGAGAAGCAGAACTAGCTTGCTGTTGTCTTGCTCAGCACAGAAACCCCAGTATCCCTTGGAGGTCGCCTATCCAAGTACCAACCCCGCTTAGCTTGAGAACTGACAAGATCAGACTATACCTTACCACCTTCCCCCAGGCAACAGGACAGAGACTACAAATTTCATTGCAAATCACAGAAGATGTAGGTACTGAGATATTTGCATTCTGAGTATAACTAAGTTCCTGTGGCATCAATGGGTTGAATACCATGATTCCCTTCTAGGGTTGCCAACTTCCAGGTGGTGACTGGAGATCTCCTGCTATTACAACTGATGTCCAGCCGATAGAGATCAGCTCACCTGGAGAAAATGGCCGCTTTGGCAATTGGATTCTATGGCATTGAAGTCCCTCCCCTCCAAACCCCGCCTTCCTCAGGCTCCGCCCCCAAAATCTCCAGGTATTTCCCAACTAGGAGCTGGCAACCCTACTCCCTTCTGCTAAGTTGGCTCTTATGACTTTCTCCCACTAAGTCTTCCTTCAACAGAGAAAGTCTTCTTCCATTGAAAAATGACTTTTTCTGATTTTTCTGTTGGAGAAAAACTTGGTGGAAGAGAGTCATAGGATTGAACCCAATTACCCCAGTAAATATGTTTAGGATCAATGTGTTAACAAAATAGAGTGGGGTGATATTTATACTGATTTAAAGAAGAAGAAGAGTTGGTTTTTATATGCCGACTTTCTCTACCACTTAAGGGAGAGTCAAACTGGCTTACAATCACCTTCCCTCCCCCTCCCCACAACAGACATCCTGTGAGGTAGGTGAGGCTGAGACAGTGTGACTAGCCCAAGGTCACCCAGCTGCCTTCATCTGGAGGAGTGGGGAAGCAAATCCAGCTCACCAGATTAGCCTCCACCGCTATTAGGCGGAGTGGGGAATCAAAGCCGGTTCTCCAGATCAGACTCCACTGCTCCAAACCACTGCTCTTAACCACTACGCCATGCATGGACATATTATTAACGTGTACAACCACATTAACACATTAGTACAACCACATTAAGCCCTTTCAGATATTATGGTTACACATACTAGAAGCCTGCCAACTGTGTATAGTGTAGTGTACTCTGTCCATGATCTTTTTGATATACACTGTTGCTATGTTGTATAAAAAAGCCAGAACAAAGATTTTGTACAGACTCTGTACATGCTACACAAAATCCTGCTTTTCATGGTTCTGATTTATGTGTATCAAAATCTGTGCATTGCCCTTTTCATTTTTTAAAAATTTTATTAGAAAAAAACCAATGACAATAACAACAACTAAAAAAACAGAATTACTGACAGTCTTCGTTATTGAAAATACAATATAATAAAATAAGATCAAGTCTTCCATGCTACAGCTTATTTCTATGTCTTCATATTCATCATTACGTCCTGACTGAGCGCAACACATTCCTCTTTCCCGCCCTTATTTATGAAATTCTCTATTTTACTTATTGTATGTGACCATACCGTATCCAATCTTGTTGTATCTCTGTTTTTCTGATATGCTGTTAGCTTAATTAAAACATATATTTCTTTAACTTTAACCAGCCATTCCTCTATCTTTGGAGTTGATTTCTGTTTCCAGTGACTGGCAAAGGTTGTTCTCGCATTGCCCTTTTCAGACAATATTGCAACTGTGCCTATCAGGAGGATCTACGCATGGCTTCGGTTCTCTTGGAATGCACAAACTACAACATCTGAAAAGGGCTGTCATCAACACAGAATCTTAATTTGCACAGCAGTGAAAATTATCTGACAAGTCACTCCACGAAACTTGAATTTCCATTTCTTCAGCCTTAAAAAAAAGATGGAAGACTGAAACTTCGGCTTAACGTTCAGCTCTTTCGCTGATCAGGACTTGCCGAGTGGGAAAATGCTTCAGCCATCCAAGCAGCAATTCAGAGGGCAGAACAATTTCACATTACTCTGATTTCCTGGGGGAAATAGCGCCACATGACCTCTTTGTGTTTTTGTATACTGCAGTAGATCGCAGACATTATGAAGCATCTTTTTAAAAACAGTGCAAAGAATATTCAGGATTTCCTTCAAGATAGTATATATATTAAAAAAAAACCATGCAAGATGATGGAGTAAACATCCTTAGAAAGATCAGTTATCAGGTTTGAATTTTAAAAGTACTCTTCCTCTATGGTTAATAATTGGGGTTTGCACAGAATTTTCATTAGATGTGTTTTGTTATTAGTTATCTTTGTTATAATTATCACATGTCTGGATTCTCATTAGTTTTTCACTGATCTATAGGTATTTAAATTCTCACTTGCCAAGGGAGATGTGATCTGACATGTAAGTGTTTGCATATGCAAACAGATTGTATTGTTGAGGGGATCTAAATCCTCTCCTCCTATATTACTTCAATGTAATATGGTTTCAATATTTTTCTCCCAGCCCAAGATCTGAGCATGGATGTGAGAAAAAAAGCTCAAATTCTGCAGTAAGGGAAAGAAGGTTGAAGGGTTATGTTCCCCTCACCCATTTTCTTCAATCTTAACTTTAAAACAGCCCTCTCGTACTTTTTCACACATAAATGCAAGGCCAACTTCCTTTCGTACCAGGTGGTCTAATAGCAACAGAGGAAGGGATTTGTATCAGGAAAATGGTGTGGTTGTTTTTATGTGAAATCACTGGAGAGCATGAAGCTACTATCAACGTTTGGTTGGGTGCTTGTAGAAAGAACATCATCACAGATTGAGACTATAGCCTGGCGTTCCATCATCAGCTATGAAAATTCACTGAAGCAAATGACAAAACGAATGCACCTGATAACAGCCAAATATATCACCAGCTGGAAACAAACAGCACCTTTTTCAGAGAAGATAGTAAGTTAGAGGCATCATTGCACATGGATGTGAACACCCATACCACCTATTGATTGTGATAAATAGGTTTCACAGGTTTTTGTAGTGCTTCAGAGCATGCAAAACCCATGCGACAGTCGGTTAGATGAGGCATGAGAGAGATCACAGATCTCCCAGAATCTTTTTAATGACAGCCATGGAAGGCTGTTCGGATCAGGAACACTTGGGGGATGGGATAGGGTTGCCAGCTCCAGGTTGAGAAATACCTGGAGATTTTTGGAGCAGAGCCTGAGGAGGGGAGGGTTTGGGGAGGGAAGGAACACTTCAGTGGGGTATAATGCCATACAATCCACCTTCCAAATTGGCCATTTTCTCCAGGTGAACTGATTTCTGTCAGCTGGAGATCAGTTGTAATCCCAGGAGATCTCCAGCTACTACCTTTTACCTTCTTTTTTTTCTCAGGAGGGGGTTAATTTCAATTAGTTTCAATTAGTGAAACTGTGTGGCTGTAGAAGGGTTATCTCCATGCACACCAATCCGTGTTACTGCAATTGAGTTTTAAAAGATGCCAGGAAGATCCAGTCACTGATCTCTGTAGATCTCATTTATTTTGACCCACAGAGACAAAAAGAAATGAATGCTTATTTCATGGCAATTGATGCCTCTCTCATCCCACCTTCAAAGCTCTTCAAAATTATTGTCTCCAGTCTGTGGCATGGGATCACTTTATAGGTCAATAGCCCTACAGCTGAAAAGCAACAACCTGCTCAATAGAGACTGGTAGGACTTTCTTTAACATAGTAGGGCTTAGGGAAGGTTTCTTCTAATCAGCGTAATCATTGCCTCCCTGAGCATAGGTGGCCCAACATGCCCTCAAGGAAGAATTTACCACTCCCTTTAGTTACTCAGCCTAGGGTTACCGGGTCCCAGTTCGCCACTGGCGGGAGGTTTTTGGGGTGGAGCCTGAGGAGGGTGGGGTTTGGGGACAGGAGGGACTTCAATGCCCTAAAGTCCAATTGCCAAAGTGGCCATTTTCTCCAGGTGAACTGATCTCTATCTGCTGGAGATCAGTTGTAATAGCAGGAGATCTCCAGCTATTACCTGGAGGTTGAGAAAACAAATCAGACACCACTGTACCAGTATCAAGGGATTAGGAAATCAGTACAGGAGCGAAGCCAATTTAAACAAAGTGCAAAATTCTTTATAAGCTACCACATATAGTTCAAGACAAAACATGACAGATTATACATCAAAACCCACAAAAAACTCCATATATACATATGTACAGAAGTTGTCTAACATAATTGTCTCAATTGTGAGTACAAAATCTTCTTTGTTGACGACAAATATCAGGTGAAAAGCCAGAGATCATCAATTTGTGGAGGATACAGCCGTTTCAAATTCTTAGCTTATAAGGCAATTCTTCCTCAGTCCTTCCTATATTAAAAATTGTATAATGGTAATCAACCTATATTGAACCTGGAAATTATGTAAGATCTAGAGAAAACTAAAGAGTCAGATGAACTGGGGTAAGCAAGCGCATTCTGAAGCATGTTGGTCATTACTAAACGACTGCATTATAAATATTAGTAGCATCTAAATACTTTGTCGGTTATGCAGCCATTCAGCATCTGTTCCCACCATTAAATGACATTTATTAGCTGTGGTGCTTTTCCCCAATTGGTTGACATTTATTAGCTAAAGTGGCCACTTAGAGGTCTATTAGGAATCTGCCTGTACCAATATCTAGGACATGAATGCACCCTGTATTTAACAGATCACCATAGTAGCAATAGCACTGGGTATGTTGGTTTCATGTAAACTGCAGACTTTCAAATCAGTGAGATTTGTTTGGAAAGGCCACATTTGAATCTCTCTCTCTCTCTCACTCTCATTATATTAATAACATTGCTTTCCTAATTTGGAAGTCAAGGGAAAATCTCACTTTCTTCCTGTGGCAGGGATTTTTAAAGAGGGGGAATATTTGTAGTTTTGGAGGAATTGTTCTAGGCTTGTATTCAATAGTGATTTTGTTGCAATTAAAACTTGTAAAATCATTTTTTAAAAATACTGTGGGCATAACCCAACACAGAGGCTAAAACGCCAGTTTCTTGGACTGTGAGTCAGATGTCATTTATGAGTCACTGTAGTTTAATCAAGCCACACTTTATTGTAATGTCTGGTATCATAAAGGAGCCCCGGGGCACAGAGTGGTAGGCTGCAGTACTGCAGTCCAAGCTCTTCACGTCCTGAGTTCGATCCCAATGGAAGTTGGTTTCAGGTAGCCGGCTCAAGGATGACACAGCCTTCCATCCTTCTGAGGTCGGTCAAATGAGTACCCAGCTTGCTGGGGGTAAAGGGAAGATGACTGGGGAAGGCACTGGCAAACACCCTGTAAACAAAGTCTTCCTAGTAAACGTCGGGATGTGACGTCCTGGGTCAGGAATGACTCAGTGCTTGCACAGGGGACTACCTTTACCCTTTAAAAAAAAAAAAAAACCTGGTATCATAAATCCCATTGGTTTCACATCTAGATCTGAATTCCCTTTTTAAAATATACTTTTAATTAAAAAAATAATTGCAACCCCCAAACAGAAAAGAAATTGAAAATTTAACAAAATCTATATTTGAATTCCTGACAATCTTGAAGGAGGGTTGAAGTATTAGATTCATTTTTTTTTAACCAGAAAATGATCTTGGTCTGACTCTCAATATAAACCCATTATGAAAGGTGAACTTGTTGGATTATGTGGTTGCTTATTTTAAAGGGCAGCCTGAAAAGTATAAAATATAAATCCGATCTGTAAGAATGGGGTGCTTAGGAGACAATCTCACAGTCAGAGCCAAATGCCAAGGGTCAAATAAGTTGAGACATTTTTTTACAGGAAATGAGAAGCAGCCACAGAACATTCCAATTAGGTTCACACAATTCATATGCAGGGGGATCAGATGTGGGAGGCTGATCACAATAAAAAGTTTAATTTTTGGATCTGATCCTAGCCAGATACAGAGTCAGAATCTAACATGCAACCTCCCCCACCCCCCACCCAACCCCGGTGCTGCCTGCTGCCTTGAGCATCCAAAGGACAAATTTCCCAGAAAAAAACTGGAACCTGCCTCTGTTGTGCTATGCATTTACTGCATTTGCTTTATGGCAGCTTTGCAGTAGTTTATAGCACTGTGAATCAGCAGAGATGGACTGATCTCAGTTGCAGCTAATTTGCTGCATTCATCTGCAGTAGTCAGGAGTGTGGCATTGTTTTTCTATCCACTTTTTAAACTTCATTGGAACTTGTGGATGGTTGTGATAGAATTTATGATTTCAAGATGTTCACTTACGTTAGTCTAGTGTGTTAATTTGAAGACCTTCCCTAAGATTACATGTTCCCATAGGCAGTTAAGTTAGATAAGAGTGCCTGCATTAGGGTTGCCTGGTCCCTCTTTGCCACCGGTGGGAGGTGTTTGGGGAGGAGCCTGAGGAGGGCAGAGATTGAGGAGGAAAGGGACTTCAGTGCCATAGAGTTCAATGGCCATAGCGGCCATTTTCTCCAGGGGAACGGATCTCTATCAGCTGGAGATCAGTTGTAATAGCAGGAGAGTTCCAGCTAGTACCTGGAGGCTGGCAACCCTACCTTGCATGAACCTGTAGGAGTGTCTTAGATTAAAGCTATTTGAACTACTCATTCTTTCCGTCTCTTATTTTGGAACCCAGAAACATTGCATGGATAGTTTCTTTGGTAAACAAATATTTTATAGTTAAGCACAGAAATGTCTGTGCTTCTATAAGCCCTGCTCATTTCCCTCATATGATCCTACATCACATCCTTATGAAGGCAGATATGCGTGAACCAATTGCAACACAAGAAATGACTACAGCAATTCCAGTGACTTCTTGCTGAAATATGTGAGCACAAAATAGCTGTTGGCATTTTCTGTGTACATATTTACATTTGTGTTTCTCCAAGATAAAACAGAATATAGACAAGTTGGAAATCGGATGTTGGATGGAAAAGCTTCTGCCCTAGAGGGGATTGAACTTCCTATATTAGATGGGTTTTTATGGTAAGAGACTGTAGCTACCCTTTAATCCTTCTTTGGTTGGTCTGTTATAAAAACCATGTTCTGAAAAAATCATCTTTATTTGGCCCAAAAGTCATTATTCCTTCTAGACACACACTGTGCTACTGTATCGTCTGGGCTTGATTACAGTCTTCTTGGGTCTTCCCTTGAAGACAACAAAGAAGCTTCAGCTGGTGCCAAAGGCAGCTGTGCTCCTTCAGCCAAATATAAACACATTATACTCATGCTGAAACAGCTGTTGTGGCTACCAATTTGTTTAGGGTTCAAGTCAAGGTACTTACCTTTCAAGCCCTTCTTGACTTGGGGCACACAAACTTGAAGGACCGCCTCTCCTGACAGTCAGATCTGCCTGAGGTTCTCAACTCAGGGATGCATCTGTTCTCTCCGTCATGGCCACCATTTTATGGACTGGTCTATCAAAGGCTATTTCTATCAAAGGCTATCTGCTAAGCCCAATCTCTGATAGGAGGCTGTGTAAGACCCTCTTGTTTCACAGAGCTTTTTGAAGTGCTGATGCTGTTTTATTAGTAGGGTTGCCAACCTCCACCATGTACTAGCTAGAGATCTCCTGCTATTACAACTTATCTCCAGCCGATAGAGATCAGTTCACCTGGAGAAAATGGTCACTTTAGCAACTGGATTCTATAGGATGGATGTCCCTTTCCTCCCCAAACCCAGCCTCAAACCCCACTGAAAAAGACGGACTATAAATAATGTAAATAAATAAAATAAATAACTACAGAGAACTTGGCATATGTAACTTGTAGTTCCTTTTGTTACTAAACATCTTTTAAGCATATTTAGTGCATTTCTCTTGCCTTTTGTCCAAGAAGCTCACAGTAGAATACGTGACCCTCTGCTCTTCTCTATGTTATATTCACACAACAACCCTATGATGGTTAAGCGTGGAGAGCTAGCAAGGTGTAGTGATTAAGAGCAGTGGTTTGGAGCAGTGGACTCTGATCTGGAGAACCGGGTTTGATTCCTCACTCCTCCCCATTAGCAGCAGATGTTAATCTGGTGAACTGGATTTCTTTCCCCACTCCTACACATGAAACCAGCTGGGTGACCTTGGGCTAGTCACAGTTCTCTTAGAGCTCTCTCAGCCCCACCTACCTCACAGAGTGTCTGCTGTGGGGAAGGGGAGGGAAGGTGATTGTAAGCTGGTTTGATTCTTCCTTAAGTGGTAAGGGAAAGTCGGCGTATAAAAACCAATTCTTCCTCTTGTTCTTCTTGTTCTTCTTGTTCTTGTTCTTCTTCTTGTTCTTCTTATTCTTCTGAAATTCACCTAAAATTATTCAGAGTTAAGAATTTGAACCGTATCTCCTTGGGCCTAATCCACCACTCTAATCAGCATCTCTGGCTTTCCTTTTGTTAATAATGTGTATGTACAATTTGATAAAACACTTCAAAAAGCAATCACAATATAACAACACACAAAAAGAATCTTTATGCACTCATACATACCATCATATCAAGATTGATTTTTTTGTTCTTGCTGTGTCATTTCATCAAGGACATCTCTTCAATAAGCTTGTTCAAGGGCGAAATGGTGGTCTGGTTCCATGACTACTAATAATAGGGATGATCAGCATGCTATCCTTGTGTTGTTGTGAGACATTCTCACACCATAGGTAACAAACAAGCGAGCTGATCAGAAGCCCAAATAAACAAAGTGCTAGAAACCCCCAACTAATTCTCTCGTTCTGTTTTTCCAAAAGATTTCTTTGAGGCAATTGCTGCACAAGACCGTAGTGCCATTAAATTTGGTCAAAAGCCACCTTGGGGATAATCTTGATAAAGCTGAAATGTGCCCGACTGAGGGACATTTGCATGTTATTTATTCATATTGTTTGCATGTGTTTGGCCAGCTAACATGAACACATAAAAAACAGCTGTCGGCAGCTGCCGGAGTCTGCTGGTTTGTTGCCCCTTCACTACAAGACAAAAGTTACTGCCCACAGCCTGTCTGGGTAAGGCAAATTCTGTTTGAGCAACCCCATTGGAAAAGCATTTTCGACAAACCTGACAAAACAAGAATGATGCAAGATGCAGCGAATGATACAGCATGTAGCAGCCTGCTCACAGGACCAAGGAAGACTCAACTTCCTTACAGGGCAACAGCACATGATTAAAAAAACAGAACCAAGGAGGAGCTGTGCAGGTTAGGTATGGGGCTATTAAAAAAGATCCAGTGGCTGGAGATTTAGCCCCACACCCATTGGTGTCTCCCAGGGTACCCTTGCCTCTCTTATAAAGTAATGCAGGATAAAGTAAACCACTTGAAGTGCTTGTGTGTGTGTGTGTAAAGTGCTGTCAAGTTGCTTCCAACTCATGGCGACCCTATGAATCAGTGTCCTCCATAACGTCCTATCTTTGACAGCCTTGCTCAGGTCTTGCAAATTGAGGGCTGTGGCTTCCTTTATAGAGTCGATCCATCTCTTGTCGGGCCTTCTTCTTTTCCTGCTGCCTTCCACTTTTCCTAGCATGATTGTCTCTTCCAGTGACTCTTGTCTTCTCATAATGTGACCAAAGAACGATAGCCTCAGTTTAGTCATTTTAGCTTCTAGGGTCAGTTCAGGCTTGATTTGACCTAATACCCACTGATTGTTTTTTTTTTTTTTGGCAGTCCATGGTATCCCTAACACTCTCCTCCAACACCCATTTCAAAGGAATCTAGTTTTTTCCTATCAGCTTTATTCAATGTCCAGCTTTCACACCCATACATAGTAATAGGGAATACGATGGCATGAATTAACCTAATCTTGGTGGCCAGTGACACATCCTTAGACTTCAGAATCTTTTCTAGCTCATTCATGGCTGCCCTTCCCAGTCTCAATCTCCTTCTGATTTCTTGAGTGCAGTCCCCCTTTGCTGGGAAGAACTCTCCAACCACACCAGGCATGCTACTAAATTTTACATCCCCACCATGTTGACTCCAAAATCCCTGTGTCTTTCTTTCTTTCTTTCTTTCTTTCTTTCTTTCTTTCTTTCTTTCTTTCTTTCTTTCTTTCTTTCTTTCTTTCTTTCTTTCTTTCTTTCTTTCTTTCTTTCTTTCTTTCTTTCTTTCTTTCTTTCTTTCTTTCTTTCTTTCCTGCATCAAAACTAATGCTGCCCTGTTTCAGATATGGATGCCTTACCATACACAGAAGATCACTGGATCACACCAGCTCCATTCACATATACTGATGCTGTTTGAACACCCAAAGTACCGTGACGGCCATGTTGCTGCGCTTGTTGTTTCTTCCTGGCCTCATACTGTCCAGCTGGAACAGCTAAAAGCCTCGCTTTGTTATTTACTTGCTTTTAAGCGTACAATTTTTGACAGTCTTCATGACTCATTAATAAGCTCCTTTTGTAGCCAAATTCACTCTTTTAGACATTGCGAGAGGAAATGGCGTTCGGCCTTTTGTCTAGGGGAGGTTGATTGCAATGTGCTTAAAATATGCAAAGAGATACTTTGTTCTGAAAAGGAAACACTCAGATTTCATTTCTTTTCCAAATTCGCCCTGTTCAAAATTCAGGACACCTCAAAGCGGTAGGTCCTTTCAAGCTTCCAGTTATTAGGGAGAGGCACCCCTTCCAGCTGATTCTTTTATCACTAGGGAAAATCTAGCTTTGTGTCTCAGACTGCCAAGTTATATATATAAAAAAAATCTGCTTACATTGTGGGAGGTGTAATTGAAGAGGAAACAGGGGTAGCCACAGGGCTGGGATTAGAACCATGTACTAGTATGTGTTTGAATGTGGGTGGGAAGCTATGTGGGAAGGATACTGAAACAAATGCGCACATGCCCTCACGGCACTGTTCCTGCGCAAGTCAAGATGGTGTTTTCCTGAACGGATGCTCTTGAGCACTTGAACACGTGAAGCTGCCTTCTACTGAATCAGACCCTTGGTCCATCAAAGTCAGTATTGTCTACTCAGACTGGCAGCGGCTCTCCGGGGTCTCAGGCAGAGGTCTTTCACATCACCTGCTTGCCTAGTCCCTTTAACTGGAGATGCCGGGGATTGAACCTGGGACCTTCTGCATGCTAAGCAGATGCTCTACCACTGAGCCACGGCCCCTCCCATACATGACACCAAGAGAATGGGACCAATGAAGTTTTACACTTCATGGTGTCAAAGCAGCCTGCTTTGGCCTTGTCGTTCCTGAAATATAAATGGCAGGCAGGAAAATAAACAGTGCTGTCGTCTTGGAACAGACCATATTTTGCAGGGGCTTTCACGCCCGGCAGGAGATGTTACCCTCCTGGGAAATGTCAAAGCCCAGCTCACCCACTCTCTCATTCAGGAAATAAAAAGCAACATATGAAGCAACCCTTTTAGGCATCCATAATTTGGATCTCTTGCTATTCTGCACCCCCCCCTCCCAAAGGCAAAAGCAGCAGCAGCTGCCCTGATTCACACCAGGGATCTTGTGTGTGTGTGTGTGTGTGTGTGTGTGTATGAGAGAGGGAGGGAGGGGGTTTGAACTGTTTCTACAGACCCATTTCTCTATAGAAAATACCACTGCCTCAAGCTGCTATTTTCCCAGTGGGAAAAAGAAGTGTTACCTGTATGTTTTTCCTAGCACAGAAAATAGCAGCTGTAATTGGGGGTGGGTGGGGAGAGATTGATTCAAGATAATGGTATGGGGAAAGGATTTTTAAAAACTCCCTGACACTCAGTGGCAGAAATCAAGGTCTCCCTCAGCTGCTGCTCCTCTAGAAATAACTGCAGCAGATTCTGCAGAAGGAACTTCCACATTTTATGTGGGACTGGCCTTTAAAAATGCATACCCTTTTACGTACTCTTTTAGAGACTCAGCGGCTGGAAAGGGAGCTGTGGGTTGCTTCCACACAGCAACGGTTCTCCGAGGAGCTCTTATTGTTGCTGCAAATGCTGAAGTATTCACAATAATGGCATCCTCACAGCAGTTTCCCTTACATTTTCCTTGCTTCAGACCCCCCCCCCCCCCGGCCCCCATTTCCCATGTACTACTGGACCACTTTTTTTGGCTTTTAAAAAAATACTGTTAATTACAATTTCTAACTTTTTACGCCCCCCCCCCCCTTCCGCCCAAGTTGTTTGCTGGTGTGGGAGAAGAATTGGTATGCAGCTACACCGGCTGAGGCAAGGAAAATGGCACCAGTCTGGGAGGGACCTGGAAAAATGTGCACCAGCATGGTGTAGTGGTTAAGAGAGGTGGTTTGGAGCGGTGGCCTCTGAGATGGAGAACTGGGTTTGATTCCCCATTCCTCCACAAGAGCGGTGGAGGCTAATCTGGTGAACTGGGTCGGTTTCCCCACTCTCCTACACATGAAGCCAGCTGGGTGACCTTGGGCAAGTTACAGCTCTGTTAGAGCTCTCTCAGCCCCACCTACCTCACAGGGTGTCTGTTGTGGGGAGGGGAAGGGAAGGTGATTGTAAGCCAGTTGAAGTAGTAGAGAAAATCAGCATATAAAAACCAACTCTTCTTCTTCTTCTTCTACCTTTCTGCCCATATGGTACGCAAACACACTTTCAGTGCAATCCTAAAGAGAGTTAGTCCCATCTAGGGTTGCCAAGCTCCTGGTACTACCTGGAGATCTCCTGCTATTACAACTGATCTCCAGCCAATAGATATCAGTTTACCTTTGGCAATTGGGCTATGGCATTGAAGTCCTTCCCCTCTCCAAACCCCATCCTCCTCAGGCTCCACCCAAAAAACCTCCTGCCAGTGGTGAAGAGGGACTTGGCAACCCTAAGAGTAGAGTAAATTTGTATAGATTGCACTGTTTGACTGTGATCTTTCCCATATGATTGTATCAAACCAGAATTGGGGGAGATCTGGGTAAAGGGGAAATGAGGGATGATATTTTGTAGATGGTCAAACAAAATTCTGTTCCAGTTTGGATGCCAAACTGTAGCAAAGCCTTTATTTGAAAGCAGCTGTGGTTCAGCTCAATATAAGTAATAATTGTTGTGAGGAGGAAATGCAGGATACCTTGATTAACACACACACACACCGACCCTGGCAGCAGAGAAAACACTAGTCTGGGAACCAAGCAGTAAAATCCTTGGGTTTTAGGCTGAGAAGAAATGGTTTCCTTTATGGAGACAAATAAACAAGGAAGCAATAACCATTTCCCCACCTGACAGGAAAGAGCAAGACAGATTGTTTTTTGGTAGGGTTGCCAGCTCCGGGTTGGGAAATACCTGAAGATTTTTGGGGCGGAGCTTAAGGAAGGCAGGGTTTGGGGAGGGGGGGGGACTTCAATGCCACTTTTCCAATTGCCAAAGCAGCCATTTTCTCCAGGGGAACTGATCTCTATCAGCTGGAGACCAGTTGTAATAGCAGGAGACCTATAGCTAGTACCTGGAAGTCAGAGACCCTACTTTTTAGGTATCCTGCAGTCTGCTACAGGGTCTCAAAGGCAGAGGATGTGCTCCTGGTTATGATGGGATACATGTGATGGGTGGGAAGTGTGGGGAGTCCGCCCCCAGTTCATGACAGGCCAAAGAGAAACCCTCCCAGCTGAGAAAGACTTAAAAGGTTTAGCACAGTCTATGTAAGAGCAGAAGCCAAAGTTCCTGCTTTGCACATGGTCATTCCTTGGAAGGGAATGTCAAGATAAAACCACTGCCTTGTACAATCTAGTTAACCTCATGGTTTTGTTTCATTTTATTATTGTCTGTAACACTTTTTGCAGATGTTTTGATACTAGTTTCTTGTGCTCTTAGAAAACAGAGATGTGCTTCCTTATTCATATCATAGATCTCTGTTTCCTTATTCATATCATAAGGTCTGTGACCATAAAGTCAGGGGAGGGGCTGTAGCTCAGTGGTAGAGCATCTGCTGGGCATGGAGAAGGTCCCAGGTTCAATCCCCGGCATCTCCAGTGAAAGGGACTAGGTAGGTAGGTGA
Source organism: Euleptes europaea (assembly GCF_029931775.1). Taxonomy (NCBI): domain Eukaryota; kingdom Metazoa; phylum Chordata; class Lepidosauria; order Squamata; family Sphaerodactylidae; genus Euleptes; species Euleptes europaea. Next base: position 62,817,764 of record NC_079322.1, read on the forward strand.
TGTGAAAGACCCCTGCCTGAGACCCTAGAGAGCCGCTGCCGGTCTGAGTAGACAATACTGACTTTGATGGACCAAGGGTCTGATTCAGTAGAAGACAGCTTATGTGTGTTCATGACTATCAACCCCCCCAATAAATTTTCAGGGGCTGTGGCTCAGTGGTAGAGCATCTGCTTGGGATGAATAATGTCCCAGGTTCAATCCCTGGCATCTCCAGTTAAAGGGACTAGGCAGGTAGGTGATGTGTAAGACCCCTGCCTGAGACCCTGGAGAGCCACTGCCGGTCTGAGTAGAAAAAATTGACTTTGATGGACAAGGGTCTGATTCATTATAAGGCAGCTTCATGTGTTCATGTGCTCAAAGTTCTTACCCAAGTGCCTGGCCATTTATCTACACATAGACCCAAACACCTGACTGTTGGCGGAGTAATTAATGCAGGAAAGGTACACAACCTGATTAAAATGTAGATAAAGCTTTATACAGGAACTAACATCCTTGATAATGAAGAGGAAAGACATAGGTCCTACCTACATCACTAGCTGAGAGAGATCGAGGATATTGCCCTAAGAGTAGCATTCTGGAGACAGACAAAGAATGACACTTAACAGGAGAGGCGCTGACCTCACTACCCTATCTAACTACCCTCTTGCTACCCCCTGCAGGGACTTCTTCTCTTCTTCTTTGTACACCTGACATTGCCTATTCCAAAATTGACTGGGCTAGAGTTAGCAGGCAGGGGAGGGGACAGTGTGTATCAGCTAGTGCATGCACAGAGTTCACCCCTCTCTAGGGGTTGCCAGGTCCCTCTTTGCCACTGGTGGGAGGTTTTTTTGGGCAGAGCCTGAGGAGGGGGGGTTTTGGGAGGGAAGGGACCTCAATGCCATAGAGTCCAATTGCCAAAGCAGCCATTTTCTCCAGGTGAACTGATTTCTGTCGGCTGGAGATCAGTTGTAATAGCAGAAGATCTCCAGATAGTACCTGGAGGTTGGCAACCCTACTCCTCTCAGTGCCTCAACTGTCTCACAACAAGGGAAAGACAGATAAGTTAAAGTGCTGGCAGGTATCTACCAATTACAATAGGTGGGAAGGGGGCAATTGGGTGCACACACCCTTACACACAGAGAGATCTCCACAGTGACTTTGATACTCACAGGCAAGAAGAGTGCAGGGGGGGTGGATCACGACAATAATGACTTCTTTTTTTGCTATGGTGCCCCTTGGTTTTGGAACTGACATCTGAACCGACAAATTATGGTTGCTGCTTTATACTACAATGAGAAACCCACTCAAACCATGGTTTTACTATTATGATTGGGGGGGGGGGGGGGGCAAAGTGCTAAGCATAATTTCCTAATTTGGACATCATGGCAAACTAGGACTTAGACAGGTGTGTTATGCATGGCTGTTTCCCTGTATGTCACCCCTCAACGACTTCACGTCTTTGTTTTGGTTTTGTGTCAGAGGTCGCCTCTCCCTCTCCCTGTGTTTCCCCACATTTAGCCCACGTTTTCAAATTTGAGATAAAACAGGTCTCTGAAAAGGGCAAGATGGGGGGTGGTAATGCAGGGGGAAAGCAAGGCGACCTCTGATGATCTGAAATGGCATGCATGATCAACACTAAGATCCAAAGTTGTCAGATGGCTGACGGGGAAGGAAACAGCCATGCGTAAAGGACCTGAGAAAACCTTGATTCAGATCCCTCCTGAGCCATGAAATTCACGAGGTAGCCTGGGGCCAGACATTCTCTCTCTGCCAAAACTCTTTACAGAGTTGTTGTGCAGACAAAATGGAGGAGGAGAGGATCATGCTAATGCATTCCTCTCTGATCCCCTTGGAGAAAGGGTAAGCTTGTGCAATCGATGGATAATAAGTCATTTGTGACAGGGAAGGACAGGGGAGGATAGGGGTGCGCGAGCTGGTGGATTGTTTCTGATCTTTCCGTCTGTAGCCCGGCAGATCATCTGCATTGAGTCAGCCAGCCAGTCAGCTATACAGAGGTATGGAAAATTATTGTATGAAATATTTCAAGACAGAAGTCTGGCACTAAAAACAGATATCACCGCTAAACCCTCATGGGCTCTGGGTCACATGGATGGCGGTGGAGAGCAGCATTGCCCATATTGTAAATCAAAGTGTCTATAATCCGCAACAGTGTTCAAGATTCTACTCATGCTTTTATGAAGGAAGAAAGAAACCCTTTAAAATGCGTCCCTCAAATTAATTACCTTACAAGTAAAATAGCATCTCCCACTTCCCATCATCTGAATGCCTATACTTCCATACTAAGCAACATGGACATCACATTCTTTGAAGTCTTAAGCCTAAACGTTTTAAAGGCCCTTAACATTTCTTAGTTCAGAGGAGATTAAGTCCTTTACATGATATTTCCAGGGATCATGGTTCACAAATCCAGATTTCCTTAGTAATCAGGAAGATTAATGTGTGAACTTTCACCCCAGTATAGGCTCAGCAACTAAAAGGAGATGGAGATTTAAAATGGGGAAAGAGGAAGGGGTAGACAATTGTTTTACTATATAAATGTAAATGTACACTCTGTAAATTAAATTAAGTTCCAATGGTAGTATCTTAAACCTAGTGCAAATTATTCTTGTGAGTTTCAACTCATTAAACTCAGATATTAATTTTATGAGCAGGAAATCAACTTGTTATGCAGACCATTTCATTCCTTTTCACTACTACCCAGATAATGTTTTCAACAGTACAGTACTAAATACAGCTCCTAAGAACTTCTTGTTTGGCCTCCAGCATAGCCTTCAATTACTGTTGCCAGGTACCCACTGGGAATGGGAGATATCCCACCCCAAAATCCTGTTGCCTGCACCCAGCTTCCTTTATTGGCTGCTGCTCCAGGGGCCAGGGTGAGAAAAATAAAGCAAAAGTTTGCTATTGTTGCAACAGTTACATCACATCCAGGAAAAACCAGGAAGTCGTGTCATGCCTCTCTAGGAATCACTTTGAAACTCTTTAGGTTTTCCCCAGGAGTGACATAATGCCATCATGGCAATGGTGCCCCCCATACCCCCACCTTCCTAGACTCTACCAGTTGACAGCCACTACCTGGTAACTCTATCCCAATTTCTTGGACCCCAGTATTATTCTCTTCTGTTATTTCCTTACAAGCCAAGGTGTTCACTATGTTCCCCATGTAAAACCTATGTTATAAAAAATGGATCATGAAGAGATTTTGTTTTGTTTGAGGATAGCCTGTTTCCATCAAGGGACAAACTGCTGCCACCTCCTTTTTCTCCTCTTCACCCTGTGGGGTATTCTTCACGGTGGATTTTGCTTCGGTTTCGAATCGGAGCAAATAATAAACTGATTTAAATAGCTTTTTCATGGCAGTGCAGATTCTCCCCCCATCCCAATTTTTCACGGGAGAAACAGCGCACTTCTCTGCGCTGCTTACGTCTGCTGCCGCTCATGACTCACCACTCCAAATCCGCCTAATCCCGCCCACTCTTCCCATGATCCTGTGTGTGTGTGTTTGGGGGAGGGCATCCCGAGAGCAGCAAATCCAAGCCAAAACTCCCGTCACCCTTCTGAAGAGGGGCAGCCAGTCTGCTCTGGGTCTCCCTCCAGCCGGTGTGATCCTATGTGTGTGTGTGTTGGGGAGGGGCATCCTGAGAGCGGCAAATCCAAGCCAAAACCCCAATCACCCTTCTGAAGAGGGGCAGCCAGTCTGCTCTGGGTCTCCCTCCTGCCGGTGCAATCCTGTGTGTGTGTGTATGTGTTGGGGGGGTATCCTGAGAGCGGCAGATCCAAGCCAAAACCCCCATCACCCTTCTCAAGAGGGGCAGCCAGTCTGCTCTGGGTCTCCCTCCAGTCGGTGCGATCCTATGTGTGTGTGTGTTGGGGAGGGGCATCCTGAGAGCGGCAAATCCAAGCCAAAAACCCCATCACCCTTCTGAAGAGGGGCAGCCAGTCTGCTTTGGGTCTCCCTCCTGCCGGTGCGATCCTGTGTGTGTGTGTGTGTGTGTTGGGGGGGGGTATCCTGAGAGCGGCAGATCCAAGCCAAAAACCCCATCACCCTTCTCAAGAGGGCAGCCAGTCTGCTCTGGGTCTCCCTCCAGCCGGTGCGATCCTATGTGTGTGTGTGTTGGGGAGGGGCATCCTGAGAGCGGCAAATCCAAGCCAAAACCCCCACCACCCTTCTGAAGAGGGGCAGCCAGTCTGCTTTGGGTCTCCCTCCTGCCGGTGCGATGCTGTTAGAGTGGCAACTCCCCCAGCCAATCACCCTTCTTGGGGGAGGAGAAAGGAGACGTCCCGGGGAGCGAAGCAAACATTTCTTCATGGGCATCCGAGCAACAAAATGCTCTTTTACTGGAAAGTACGGCTCAGAAGTGGTTTGGATTGCCTCTCTTTTAAACCGGCTTATTTTGCTCAGTGGGGGAAAACACGGCTCTGCAGTGAATAACCAAAATTTGCCTCCGACGCAAAACAGCGTCGAAACAGCAGCAAATATCCATGAAGAATTGATAGCAAGTAGATTTGTTGTTAGTTAACTTGGGTTTAACTATTTGTGGTATTTGGTTGTTGTTTATTGGGTTGGGTTTTCTGTCACTATATCCATTCCACTCTGAGTCTCTGCTGAGCAGACAAAAGTTGGTTAAAAGTGTTCCAAAGAAATAATCATATTTCTGACATTACACTTCTCTGTAGTGTCTGGCATATGGTAAGGGCCAGCATTTAAGTTATGTGTTATAATCACACACAGCAACACATAGACTGATATCTGTGTTCGGGGAGCAGTTCTGACTGTCTTTCTTATGTGTACGTATCAGAGAGGATGTGTACAGGAAAGAGAGACTGTATATGTATTGACCTGTCTAAAGCTTGCTTTACTTCATTTTCTCCTTGTTATCTGCACAACCTCTTTCTATGTTTTGAATTTTCATCTGGATTTGGTCAGACAGCATCTTCTATGAATTCTTCTTCCCAACACACTGGGCTGGTATTACAATCATTGTGGGATTCAGTGCAGGTGGATGTAGTGATGGCCACCACAACAGATGGCTATAAAAGGGATTTCGATTCATGGAGGAGAGAGCTGTCAATGGTGCTGTCTGACCATGACTAAAGAAAACCTCTGTATTCACTGGTAGTAAACCTCTGGATACCTGTGCTAGGAAGCAACAACAGGGGAAAGCCTTGGCCTCTATGCCCTGTTTGTTGACTCTCCAAGGTTACTGATTGGCCACTGTGAGAAACAGGATGCTAACTTGATGGACCACTGGTCTGATCCACCAGTGGGGTTGCCAGGTTCCCCCTGGCAACCTGCAGGAACTTTCTGGGGCTGGAGCGATGAGACCCAGAAGTGATGTGGACACTCTAGCAGTCACCTTTGAGTGGGGAGTATGCTAGAGCTTCTGCATCACTTCTGCATCACTTCCAGGTAAACCCAGAAATGATGGGGACACTCTGGCAATCTTCTCAGAATACTCTATGGAAACTATAGTGGGGGTTTTTTTTTGGGGGGGGAGAGAGCTAGAGCATCTGTGTCACTTCTGGGTTTACCCAGGAGAGACAATCACTCCCCCTCCCTTCAGCTGGTCCTCTTCTGCCCACTGACCAGGTGAGGGTCAGCGGGTGGCCAGGTCGATTTGCGGGCATTTGCCTGCCAATACCGGGCAATTGGCAAGCCATCAGGGCTCTTTAAACATTCTTATTACAAGGGCCTCTAGAAATCCACATATCTGCTCCTGATATGGGTGGTTAAAAAGTCCTTTGTGTCTCTGTGGTTGCCAAAATCAGTGCATGTCAAAGAGGAGGAAGCATAGGGTTGCCAGCCTCCAGGTAGTAGATGGAGATATCCCGCTATTACAACTGATCTCCAATTGATAGAGATCAGTTCACCTGGAGAAAATGGAACTTTGGCAATTGGACTCTATGGCATTGAAGTTCCTCCCCTCCCCAAACTCTGCCCTCTACAGGCTTTGTCTCAAAAATCTCCAGGTATTTTCCAACCTGGAGCTGGCAACCCTAAGGAAGTATGAGCTCGCTGGCCTGGCCCCGTGTACTCATGGGCCCATAAGCACAGTCAACACGTGTACAAAGTCTGAGTATGTAGGCATCACCCCCATGATTGGGATTGTTAAAAAAGCAGTGTCCCCAATCATAGGGACAGAGCATACCTCTGTAGGTGTGTAGTCTCCATGCTCATAAGTGTGTGCCCACTCTGCTTCTATGCATGTTGATTTCAACACACAAGGTGTTATGTGCAGAGTGTTTGAGGTCCTTTGAAAGGGTAGAGCCCTGCTGTTACCACTGGGGACAAGGCATTTCTGGCACCTTTTGCCTGTGACATGTTTCACCCAAAAATGAATCAACAGTTATAGACAATGTAATTGGCTCTGTCTGTCTTGCTTCATTCAAAATATGGCTGCTGTTAAAATCACTTGCCAACTAGGACACTAGACAGACCTAAAGGCTGTGGACAAATTGTCAGATGCAGATGATTTTCAGCGCTAATATCCCAGTCGAGGCATCTGTTTTTCACAAAGGAAACTAATTTGGGGTTTGCAGAAGAATTAGTAGTGCTTTTAGAAGTTGCCAAATCGAACGTCCAGATTTTCACAGTGGAAAAAATGCTGCTTTTGTGAATTTTTGTTTTTGTTTTCCATATTTTTGAGGGGTTTGGACTTCAGCCAGTGTTTCAGTACAGCAACTTCAGGAGATTCAGCAAGGTTTAGGGGTGGGATTATTTTTTTTCTTTGGCTTTTCCTCAAAAGTTTTGGTCATAATAGCAAGAATACTAATAATTTAATTTAATATCCTTTAAAAAAAGAGTGCAAGCTATGTCAAAGAACAGCTAGAGAACTGAGTTTTAACCCATAGTACACATACACATTTCTCTTTGAAAGCAACATGCTGCGGTAATCCGGAAAACACTCCTGTGTGCCTGTAACTGGAATGAACGTTTTGCATATGTTTTAATAGGGTTGGGAGTTTTTGTAATCAGAAGGGAGTGAATATAGGGAAAGAAGAATGGGATGGCTTCTGCGGGAGGGGAGAATGTATAAATGTATATTTCTTTTAATTTTTGTGCACAATGAGGAAAACCGTTGCCATCCTACCTATTTTCCTTGATGAATTTCCCATTTTTGCTTGATTCTTATACAACTTTTTCACACCCATTCTTAGGGTTGCCAGTCCCCTGGAGGGGTCAGGGTATTCCCCACCCCCAGCTCATGCTTCCCAATGGAAAGCCAGCATGGTATAGTGGTTAAGAGTGGTGGACTCTAATCTGGAGAACTGGGTTTGATTCCCTGCTCCTCCACATGAGCGGAGGACTCTAATCTGAAGAACCGGGTTTGTTTTCCCACTCCTCCACATGAGCAGCAGACTCTAATCTGGTGAACTGGGTTGGTTTCCCCACTCCTACACATGAAGCCAGCTGGCTGACCTTGGGCTAGTCACAGTTCTCACCGAACTCTCTCAGCCCCACCTACCTCACAAGGTGTCTGTTGTGGCAAAGGGATGGGAAGGAGATTGTAAACTGGTTTGATTCTCCTTAAAAGGTAGAGAAAGTCAGCATATTAAAACCTTCTTCTTCTTCTTCTTCTTCTCCTTCTTCTCTGCATTGCTGGATTCTGATGTTGGTTTTATTTCTTCTTTGCAACTCAAGTGTTGTATTTCTAAGCTACTTTAAGTCCTCAGAGAACAGCAGGGAATAAATATTATGATGTGTATGGCCAGGAATATATGAGAACAGTTGCTGGTCTTAACTAAAAAAAAAAATCATGGAAGGTGCTTCTCCAGGTCAGAGTAAGGGATGAGCTGGGCTCTCAACTAAATATTAGGACATGCCAACTGTGAAATCAAGAAATCCAGAATACAACAACCTTGGAGAGGTCAAAGAGCAAAGGAGCTACAGAATAATATGGCCTCTAATAGTTATATAAACAGTCTAGTGCATCTGAATAGATATAATAAGAACTGAGGCTCAGATATGGGGAGTGTCTGAAAATGGTGAGGATGTCCCACCAAGGACAAAGTGAAGATATAGTTCAAAGATAGGGTGTACTGGTTGAAGGGCAACAGATAACCTGTCCTGAGCCAGTTTTGGCTGGGGATGGTGGGCTACAAATTTGGACAAATAAATAAATACACCCCCTGTGATCATTATTTCTGATATGCTTTCCTATGGTTAGAAGTAGCAAATGTACTAACACAGCATTAATGTGATTCTGGAGGACATAAGAGTAGGGCTGTTGAATTTTGAAAAATTCAGTATAATTTGAATTCGGGTTTAAATGGCCTTTTGGGAGGGGATCCCGAATTCCCCTATACCGGTATAGGTAGGAATTTGGGTTTAAATTCGGGATTCCTGAATAATTCGGCCATTTAAAGCCATTTAAACACATTCACAGCTTTCTGCAGCTCAGGGGGGCATTCTTGCAGGTAGAGGACCCAATTTTTCAGGGTAGCTTGAAGGGACTCTTCTTGCAAGAACCCCCACGTTTGGTGAAGATTGGGTCAGGGGGCCCGAAGTTATGGGGTCTGGAAGGGGTCACCTCCATCCCCCCCATGGAAATGCATTGGCAAAGTGGCTGTGTGACTCTTTAATCTGATCTTTGCAATGTAACTCAATGGGGAAGCCGGGCTTTAAACGGTGGGTGGGAAAGTTTGCCCGGTGCCTCCATAGAGATACTATGTGATACACTTTATCTCTATAGAGGCGCAAGGTGAATTTTCCCACCGTTTAAAGCCCAGCTTCCCATTGAGATACATTGCTAAGGTCACATTAAAGAGTCTGAACACAGCCACTTTCCCAATGCATTGCAATGGAGGAGGATGGGGGCAACCCCTTCCAGACCCCATAACTCTGGACCCCCTGACCCAATCTTTAGAAAACTTGGGGGTTCTTGCAAGGAGAGTCCCTTATAGCTACCCTGAAAATTTGGGACCTCTACCTGCAAAAATGCCTCTACAGGAGCTGCAGAAAGCCGGATATTCGGAAATGGCAAATTCGGCTTTGCCAACCTCCCGGATTTTGCTGATTCGGTATACCCGAACCAGAAATTTACCAAATTGGGATTTATTCGGTATTTTTTTGGTTCGGTTTTTACCGAATCAACAGCCCTACATAAGAGTATCAATAACTTTGTATGGTGTTTTAAGTTATAAAGATAATTAATTAGCCAAGAATGTGAGCCCTATCAAGCAGGACCGTTAGCTGTTGTTAGAGATGGTTTTCAAAGCCTACAAATATGGAAGTCTGAATTGATTATCAGCTTCTTCTTGGGGGAAGCTCCTTGCCTTATAATCCTACTTACTTTTGTGTCTGAAACATTTGATGGACTCGTGTAATGGCTCTCCTATAATTATCTATGTAGAATTAATGGATGGTATTATTATTATATGCTTTTAAGTTAGTCGATGTGTAAAGATTTTAATAGTTATGTTTCGGTAAACGATAAAATGGGGGGATTTTTTTTCTTGTGTACCGTACCCACAATAAACTAAACACATTGTATGGTGGACCTCTTGCTAGGAGCTAACCAGATACCCAGCATTTCTCAGGAATGCACCAATATCTGAATCAGGTCTGACAAGAGTAATCTGAAATAATATTTTAATAAGTAAATAGTAACATCTCTAGGAGGGAGGGATACTTGTGCAAGAAGGAGAGATGCCAACTGTGGAAAGAGAGAAGACATTATTTTTCTCTGTCCACCATCCAGCCTGTGCTGTTTTGATACCTTCGCTTGGTAGCTGCTGCCACAGTGGGGGAGGATTTGGGAAAGCCATGTCAGGTTTTGATCGAAAGAGTAACTTCCCTTTCCTGAATTCTGGTTTAAAGGGCATACAAGACAGAACTCTGTTTTTTAACCTTTCTACCACCTTCTCTGCCAAGTAACCAACCATTTGTATGTTGATAAGCATGGTCTCAGATGCATACTCAGATGAGCACTCCCCTTTAGTTTCACCCATGGCAGGTCTTTTGAATAAGTGCAAGCTATCTTTCAGGTAAAGCTGGCCTCCATTATCACTTGTTTCACTGAGAAGTCACAGGATATGATTTCTTTATGAAATTTTGGGCTAAGGTGGGGGGAGTTTGGTGGATGGCAGTTTTAAACCTTTTCTGGCCAATTGTTTGGGTTAATGGTTATTAAAATTGCCAGCTCAGGAGGAAGTATCCTTCAGGCTAGAGCTAGGTCTCACAAGGGTTGTGTCTCTACTGCTCGAAGTTAAAAACACTTCCAAATCATGGATAATTGTTCTGTTCTCTGGCTCTGAGCATCTATGATCCATCTACTTGCTGACATTGTGCTCTTTTATGGAACACAATGAAGCTTTAATGTAACATTTGTAATCCAAATGTCCAGAGAACATACATACACCTTCCCAAAGGGGATAGCAATGCAAGCTTCCTGAACAGTAGAAGTTACATGATAAGCTCTGTCTGTGCCTGTCAGGCATTCAACTCTTGTCCTTCCTTGTGCACAGACTGTTTTAGTTGTGTTGCTTATGGGGAGTTGAATTACATTTTATATAATTGTTCGATGTATTATATTTCTTTTTTAAAGCGAAATACCATACATGCAAAGCCATAGGTGACATGACTGAATACAATAAATACATGAAAACAAATGAGCCCATGAGGTGTGACTATAAAGCAATATAAGCAAGAAGTATTTTAATTCCTACCACCCCTCCCCCACATCTTCCTTAATCCTTGTTCTGGGCAGATTTTAGGAACAAATGAACTAGTGACATCTTTTGGAACAATAATATCCATAGTTGGCCTCAGACATACTAACGCCTAATATGAAATGCTGGAATGACATCCTTAGAAGGATGTACACACTATTTGAGCCAATTATTGATGGTGTGTCAAATTCCTGGGGCACTAAAATAAAAATAAAAATGCGGTCTTCACATGCCCCATCTTTCTCTCACTCCACTAGTAATGAGTAGTAATTTTCATCACTCTTCAACCAGCCAGTGCATGAGAGGCAAATAACTTACTCAGTGGGATGGTGGAGCAATCTGAACACACACACACACACACACACACACACACACGTGAAGCTGCCTTATATTGAATCAAACTATCAGTCCCATCAAGATTGGTATTGTCTACTCAGACAGGACTGGCAGCAGCTCTCCAGGGTCTCAGGTGGATGCTTTCACATCACCTCCTACCTGACTCTTTCAACAGAAGATGCCGGGGATTGAACCTGGGACTTTCTGCATGCCAAGCGGATGCTCTACCACTGAGTCATGGCCCCTCCCTGCCCAACAGGTTGACAAACATAAACAAGGTACAAAAAATCAGCTCCTGGATTATGAGTTGGGAACAGGGCATGTGCCAAACTGGCAGATGTTAAACATCCTTAGCTTCCACACTGAGGGCTGCTGAAGGTGGAAGAGGATATGGTCCCTTTACCAGAGGGCATCAAGAGGTGGTATGATGTGACACCTTCAAGCTGCATCAAGGGAAAGACCGGCGGAGATTCATGTTCTGAAACGAAGTGGAATATGCATAGGCACATTCTAAGCTGCTAATCTGTGCCTGGTTTCTGTGTACACACCCAGAACGTTTTCTTTTCCAGTGCAGTCTATTAACAGGGCAGGCCAAAATGTATTGGGGTGTGGGACGCAAAGAAATGTATTTGCCTAAGTAGCCCATTTCTTATTCCCACATGCTCAGTGTACAGACCCGGTAATGGCAATCATCACCCTAGGGCTTTGGCAATAAATTTTCCAGAAGGGCAGGACCTTCCATTATGAATGTGAAGATGGCTTTAATTAAAAAAATCAATATATTATTTCCAATCACTGGAATCCTGGGCCAGATGCAAAATCAATCCTTCCTTATGACAGTGCTTGCATTCACCCTAAAACACTATATTACACGGAACAGTCATCATGTGGAAACCAGAGTGGGCTCTTGGCAAGCCGGAAAGTTGCCCTGGAAGAGCAGATTGCTCATAATAAATTGTCGCTGGAGTCACAACCTCGGGGATTCCTAAGACAGCCCTTTCTTTGTAGCGGTCACCTTTCCAGAAGTGATGGGGGGGGGGGTTTACACATTTGTATACAAGGAAAATGGGATCAAAGACAAGCAATTAGGATGTTTCCAATTTGTTAAGGGGACGTCACTTGAAAAAGCGCTTCAAGAGAAGGCAGAACGATAATGAAGATAAAGAGGGATGATTTAATGTTGGAGAAAACAGTCGGCCCCCTCCCCACCTCCCCACTCAAGTCTCAGTATTCGGTAAGGGCGATTAAAGAAATTAAGGGAGAAGAATGCAACATCAGTCAAAAGTCCCCTCCCCCTCCCAATCCATCAAATGAGTTTCAGGTGTACTTTCTGGCACTTATATCCCACCACAGGATAAGCCCATGTCAAAAGAGTTGCAATGGATACAGCCTTACTAGGAAAATTAGAGTTTTAAAAATCAGATTGTCGAAAGCCAAGAGACAACAATTCAGGTTGGAGTTGTTCAAGAGATTCTGTGCCTAAAGCACAATTAGAAGCATTGGGCCTTCAGAAATATTCCATACTGGGGTAGGAAAAGCATACGTTCTCAATGCCCAGAAGTCTCTGGCTTGCTGCGGTTCAAATTAGAAAGCTGAACTAGGTGGTCGTTGGTCTGAACTAGATATTCAGTTCGTATGTTTTTACAATTTTTGATGGTGTTTATGTGTGTCAGGTATTTCTTATATGGGAAGAGCTTGAGGCGCTGAAATAGCAACCAGATCTCAAAACACTCTTAACCTACTTTCATCTGCACCCTACTAAAATTGTTGGGGAGACAGGGCTTATTGGAGGAAGACCTGGCAACTTTCTGGGATTCCTTACCATCCCAGGTGGCAGCAAGCAGTCATTGAAGAACCACAGCCCAAATGAGGAAGGAAGGAGATCCTTCTTAATGGCGTCTGGGTTTAGCATCACCAAGGATGTTGCACCAGGTGAGAATCTGTTGACCAGGTGCATGGTACAGGAAAGGTGGGGTGTACTGACATGTATACACAACTCCCTAGATCTTGGTGGACTGCCTGGTTCTCTGGTTTATTTAGTTTTTTTTTTTAACAACTGCTATTATTTGCCTTGACTTGGATAGCCCAGGCTAGCCTGATCTCATCAGATCTTGGAAGCTAAGCAGGGTCAGCCCTGGTTAGTACTTGGATGGGAGACCACTAAGAAAGTCCAGGGTAGCTACACAGAGTCAGGCAATGGCAAGCCATTTCTGTTCATCTCACATCTTGAAAACCATACGAGGTCACAACTTGATGGCACTTTATACTTGCATTATTATTATGTAGTTTATTATCAATAAATTGTATAACATTTTAGTGCCCAACACCCTTTGCAGCCATTCATTGTCAAAACAATCCTGTGAGGATGAGGAAGATTCTGATTTCACAGATTAGGTAACAAACAGTGCATTGACTTTGGTGGACTTAGAAGGGTGCAACCGTGCTTATGAATTCTCTGTATAAGGGCCAGGAGAATTCTCCAAGGCAAGCAAGCAAGTCTGTCTCTAGTTAAGACAGGATTTCAGCTCATGAAATATAATCACCATTCCTTTTTAGAGACCAGATTGATTCCCTGATATAGCTTCCTGCTGCCCCCCAAAAGTCAGGGTAGGTGGATCCATAAAGTTGGTTCATTTCCAGATTGTTCTTGAATATTGATTTTTTTTTAAAGCTGACTGAATAATTTTTTCAGCACTTTGGCAAAGTGAAATTCTCCTGGGTGTCATATGTACAAGCCATTAGCATAATGGTTATAAGGAAATTTTGCTCTTATGAAAACTGTTTCTTTCTATGAGGAGCCTCATGTCTTGATCCGTAGTGTAGTGTGACAGGAACTGTAAGAATGCGGAAATAATTACAGCATATGCTCGGAAGTTGCATCAGCATAAACTAAAAATTAAGAAGGGAAGGGAATCTCTTTTCTTCAAAAATATACACAGACAGAAAAAAAAATGTGGAGGCCTGTTATATTCCAGAGACATAGATGACATATGAACAAATAGGCTGTAAGCCAGTGTTGTGATACTGAGTCTTAAATCTGAGAGATGTGAGTTCAATTCCCACCTCAGCCTTCTTTTAAGGCTCTGGATACGCCATTAATGTTCAGCCTCAGGATCAGATCTGGGATATAACAGTAATATATTGTTTTCATAGTGAATTGGAAAATTCTTTGCATTCCACTTGTGTATCCAGCAATTGGTAGACTTGTAGACCGGGACCTTCCTGCTTCCTCCTCCTGCTGAGACCCCTGAAATTTTTGCTGCTGAGTAGACCCCCCCCCACCCGTAACCAGTTTATGGGACAAAGTGGAAGTCTGCAGTGGGAGGGGGAAATCAGCATAACTTTCCCCCCTTCTTCCCCAAACAGAAATGCTGATCCATCAGAGGAAGTGTGTAGTTATTTGATACGTGACTGCTGAAAATAGTGCAGAGACAGAAGTGGACATCTTTTTAAATGAAAACTTTTGTTTTAAGAAAGACATTTTGTGAGGTGATATGGAAGGAAGCAAAGGCATTTCCCATCATGCAGAGATAGTGGCCAGGGCTGGTAATGTCCCAACAAGGCAAGATACGGAGTCAGCAACTGGGAATGTTCCTTCCATTCCTCCTCGACTACCATTCAGAGTGAGCAATCAATTGGCTTAATGCTCCCTGAACGACATCACAATATAGCTAAATCGGATTGATTACAAGGTGCTGTATCATCGTTATGCTCGTGATGTGATCCTTGACTGGCTGGAATCATTCCCAGGAAGATCACCTGGAATAAAAAATGGTGCTGAAAAACAGTTGAGAGGAACACCAAACAGGTGCAAGATACAAGGAACAATAAACATGGCAGATGTATTTGGTGAACATTAGTCTCTCCCCCCCCCCCACAATGCCCCTACTTTGGAGTTTGAAACTTTTGTGACCTTTCAATTATGCTGTTTGACCAGGATTGTCAGTAATATTCAGTGGGCATCTTAAAAATATGTTATTACAAAGATCAGTGGTCCATCTAGTCCAGCAACCCCTTTCACACAGCAGCCACCCAGTTGCCCTGGAGAGCCAACAAACAGAGCACAGAAACCAAGGCCTTCCTTTGACTCATAACACTGACATTGAAAGGCTTACTGCCTTTGGCTATGGAGGTTTCCTTTATTCACCATGGCTAGTATAAATTGATGAATCTATCCTGCCTGAATCTGTCTCACCTCCTTTTAATGACATCTCTGCACATAGTCATTACTATGTCCACTGGCAGCGAATCCCACAATTTAGTTATCCACGTATATATTATTTACTATATTTTTATCTTTCCCTTTTCTATCTTTGGAGGCAACAAAATTAGGTCCCATCCTGTTAAGTTCCTGCATCAGATGCCTTCCAACCATACATGGGTTACCCTGGATATCATCTGTCTGACTCTCTGAAAAGGAGGTGGTCAGAAGATTGACTGTTAATTGTGTTCAGAATCACAGCAATCTGGAGGAGGAGGGGGAAATCCATCTCATACTTGCAAATCCCGTTGCACTGTCTTCAAAGGCGCATCATCACTCTAGGAAAGCTAGAGGCTGTTTGAGAAAACTTCTTCGTACAGTTTAAACCCACTTGTGAAAGACTTGCATCTCATTATTGCCTGTTTACACTACTTAAAATAAATCATTTTAATTCAATACAATTACTCCTGATTTATATCAGTTAAAGTAATTGCAGGCTAAGGCTCAGGCTTACCAGAATTATTTTCCCTAGATATAGATCACAGGCCTTAGATCTCAGAGGGGAAATCAGGCTACTAACAGAAAACGCAGACAGCTTTAAAACCATCATTTGGAAGAGAAAAATCTATGCTGGTCTTTGCAAGCCCTTCTGTTTCAACCATTTCCATCTTTATTCCCCAGACAGGCAACCCAAACCTATGCATATTTGCTCAGAAATAAATCATATTAAAATCACTAGAGAGCCAGCGTGGTGTAGTGGTTAAGAGCGGTGGTTTGGAGCAGTGGACTCTGCTCTAGAGAACTGGGGTTGATTCCCCACTCCTCAACATGAGTGGCAGATGCTAATCTGGTGAACTGGATTGGTTTCCCCACTCTTACACATGAAGCCAGCTGGGTGACCTTGGGCTAGTCACAGCTCTCTCAGCCCCACCTACCTTACAGGGTGTCTGTTGTAGGGAGGGGAAGGGCAAGTGATTGTAAGCCGGTTTGATTCTTCCTTAGGTGAGAGAAAGTCGGCATATAAAAACCAACTCTTCCTCTTCTTCTTCCCAAATAGGAGTTCAGGCTGAAGGTGAAAGACAACAAGACCCTGGAAGATCCAGGGTTGCATATCTGGTGCACTTTTTATTGCTAAATAGTTGCCAAAGGGGCCTGCTTTGGATCAGCACTACAGTTTGGGGATTGGGACTTGAACACTTTCCTCCTGCACAATTTCTTGATCCACCAGATTTCTCCAGGAAATCACAAGGGTTGCTCCATGGCTTGTTAGTGGTATATTATTTCTCATCCTTGGGATTCCATTTATTTCTCCTGGCTTATAGAAGGGGAATTGGGTAGAGCTTTGGGAGGCAGGAGCTGAGGGAAGGAGTGTAGAAGTTGCTGGGAGTTCCCTTCTGTGAGGTCCCTGCATTTAGAGATCCCTGCTTACCATTGCCTTCAGATCACTACAGCATGTGTGGAACGCCGCTCTGCTGTTGTTTGTTGGGTCTGATCTGTACAGCCCTAAAAAACCGTTGTCTTTCTTTCTGCCTCACAATCACACCAGGAGCCAAAAGCTACCAAAAGGTGTTCCAACAGAAGACTCAGAAATGTTTTAGGACTAATGGCACACACAGATATGCCCACTGCATCTTCTGATTTCCTTCTGGATCCCACAAAGCTCCTCTCCATAATAATGTTGGGGTAAGGAACCAGTATTGTGCCTTCCATGCCCCTGCCACCACAAGCCATGGGTTAGATCCAGCCAGCTGTTTTGCTCAATCTTTTCCAGTTCTCTCAGTCCATTCCTGAGCTTGGGGGCCGAATGGGCTCAGGAGGCACCGCAATCCCTACGCCGGCGCCTGTGCCACTTGCGCTGTGCCGGCCTCCTTGGACTGCTGCGGCAGCGCGGCCCTCAGACAGGCGTCCTGCCAGCACAAGTTCTCATGCCGGCATCCCAGGAGGCGTCCCTGGGGTGTTTGGGGGGCAGACCTGCCGGTAGGCAGCTTCCTAACCCCTTTCAGCCTGGGAACACCCCCTTTAGCAACAGCGGTGCTGCATCAGCTTTTTGTTGGCGCAACAACACTGTTCTCTATGGGGCTTCCCCTCCTTAAAATTTTTTTGGTAAAAAATGCTCCTTCCCACCCCCCCTGCAGCGGCTGTAAAACCTTTGAGGAGGCGTGGCGGCGGCACCGTGGCCATGCTGTCCCCGGCCGTGGCAGGTTTCAGGAATGGGCTGTTATTGTAGCCCCTGTCTAACGTGGCAGTAATGTTCTAGGTTGTTTTTTTACACCTCAGAAAAAGCTGGTTGAATGCAACCCCCTGTTTCTTTGCACTCCCCTTCTCTCACAGGAGAGCAGGAGATATGATTACGAGAGGCTGAACAATAATGACTCGCCTTAATTAAAACTCCTTTTGATGTTGACTAGCAGAAAATAGAGAGAGGTTCCCTGCTTATGACATCTTCATGCCTCTAAAATATGAGTAACTTTTAAAAAGTGATTAAAACAAATTAATAACACGAGGGACAAATGGAACTGCCACGAAGAACTGAGCCAGTTTACGAAATTTTCAGCCAGCAGCCAGCTTTTGCCACTGAGTAATAAGCGTCTGGATAAAACGGATTCCAAATGGGCTCTGCTGATGGAAGGCTCTACCCCAGCGGTGCTACCAGCCACTGTTCTAATTCCTTTCATCCTCAACAGGTGCTTGTAACATCTGTAACAAGGCCATCCTTGATAAAAGAGCCTCATAACTTAATCCAAAGTATATTACATTCATAAACACATTTCCATCCTCTCCTCTCCTCTTCCCTCGAGACACAGAAATAACGTGCTATTAAACTTGCATTGCTGCTTTCTGGCAGGAGGACATTAATAGTCTGAAATAAATAGCTCCCTCCTCTGCAGAATTCCCCCAGGAATACAAATGGAGAAAAGTAGCACACATATATATGTATATATTTCCTGGGTGCACTGGTGTAATACGTTTGCTCGCAAAATTAGATTCATCCATTCAGTTTAGGCCAAAAATCCTACAAAAGCCCATGCTAAATCTCCCTTACGACCACATAGGTCTCAGTCTGGTTAGCTTCAATTGGATTAAGAATATGCTGAAAAACAAGCAAAGCGGGAATCCAGGGGGCTTCTTTAGGTTCATCTAATGCCCGGGAAGTGCCTATTCTCTTTAGTTTCAAAAGAGGCTTTCTGTGTGTTTGAGGGGATGCGACTCAAGGACAGTCAAGTGAAACATCCCTTTGGTACATGGAACTAGTCATTCATTCTTTGAATGGAGACCATATGACTGAACTCATTGAATCTATTTTATAGTGCGTCAGCCCACTAGTCTGTCAAGGTCAGTGGTTTCTACTCTGACTAGCAGCAGCTCTCTGGGGTATCAGGTAGAGGTCTTTCACGTCACCTATTACTAGGGTTGCCAGGTTTCCCCCCCCCTCCTCTGGTGGGAGATTTTGGGGGAGGGGATCGCATGTGCATGGCCGCGAGCAATGCATTTCCATCACTTCTGGTTTACTTCCAGATGCACCGCAGCACAATGGGACGATTTACCACCCAAGCCCCCATTTGAGAGGTAAATCATCCCATCACGCTGCAGTTTACCAGAAGTAAACTGGAAGTGACGGGGTTGCATTGCCTGCAGCTGCACGCATATGTGATCCTTGCTGTCAGCCAGCAGATGGATTGGTGGGCAATTGCCCGCCATTCCAAGCCACCTGGCAACCCTACCTACTACCAATCCTCTGAATTAAAGATGATAGGGACAGCACCTGGGGCCCTCTGCATGCTTAGCAGATGCTCTACCAGTGAGCTATGGCCCCTCCCACTAAGTTCTATGTTGTCTATAAAGTGAATGTTTGCTTTAGTGTTAAGAAAACATCAAGAGCAAAGTTTTGGAGGTCGAGATAAAAAGCAAGACATCCGAGTTAGAGATTCAGTACATGAGTCTGGAACATCTTGCAGCCCAAGGCATTATTCCCACCCTGATGGCCAAAACAAAGCCAAAAACATTAGTAGTGCATGTGTCTTAAATGATGATGTAAAATAGTGGGTGAGATAGGAAGTTCCCAGTTCCAATCTGAACTCAATTTTAAACTCCCTTGGTGGCCTTAATTAAACCGTCATTCAATCCATCTCAACACCCACCACCACCAAAAAGGGCATAGTGTTGCTAGCCCACATTAAAAAGCTGTTGAAAGCATTGTCGAGATCATGCATGTGAAGCATTTTGAATGCTCAAAGTTACAAATGGAGCTCTGGCACTGGTGATCTGGGGAAAAAAATGTCTATGAAACATTTCTCACTCCGGATGTATTGATTTCATTTGGGGCTTTCATGGGTAGCATGTTTTTCATTGCCCTGAATTTTCAGGAGTGTTGCTACTAGTTCAGAATTCCATTTCAGGAATCTTTTTAAAAAATCCTGGGATTTTGAGACCATTATTTTTGGTGCTAACACTCCCCCGATACAGCAGGATTGGGGAAGGAGGGAAAGAAGAGGAAGCATGCCCCGAGAATTTTGTAGCACGTATGCCTTTAAATTTCAAACAGACATTATTTTCTGTGAGACTACCACCACAGAAAAGTATGGTCCTTTAAAATGGAAAGGGACAATGCACTACTAAACAGCTTTTGGGGAGGGGGGGGTGAAGGTAAACCTGGGCTCAGATAGGTTTATTGCCCAATAGGAAATGCATTTAAAGATACCATGCACTGTAGAACGGCTGAGTCCTGGAGCTGCTCCTGCACCTCTCAGAAACCTGAAACACTCCCAAAATTCCAGGAAATAAATTATTCCTGCTCCCAGAATTTCAGGAGTGTTTGGGGTAATTTTTGATACCTCTGTCTCCCTGAAACAGCAAATTTTGGGTTTGATTTCAGCTCAGGTATATCCAAATGCACACCCCTAATTTATTATTTGGAGGGAAGGTAGCACGGTATACCCTGATCCTGTCAGATCTTGGAAGCTAACAAGGGTCGGTACTTGGAAGGGAGACCTCCAAGGAAGACTCTGCAGAGGAAGGCAAACCACCTCTGCTTAATCACTTGCCTTGAAATCCCCTTGCTGGGGTCGCCATAAATCAGCAGTGACTTGATGGCACTTTACGCACACAATTTATTATTTAAATATGACCACTTTTGTCCACAATGAATATACTATAA
Organism: Euleptes europaea; assembly: GCF_029931775.1. Taxonomy (NCBI): domain Eukaryota; kingdom Metazoa; phylum Chordata; class Lepidosauria; order Squamata; family Sphaerodactylidae; genus Euleptes; species Euleptes europaea. Next base: position 62,838,127 of record NC_079322.1, read on the forward strand.
TGTGTACAATGATTTTTTGTAAAGATTATAAAGGTTAACTGGATATGCATATATGCCCTGTTGTGACTGCCTGAGACTATCTCTGCCCAAATAACCCATTTTCTTTTCTTTACTAGAACTTTGGTGCTTTCAGTTTTCTACTTTCATTTTATCCTATGATGGCAAAAGCTGAGATACGTTCTGAGCAAAGGCAGGATAGGATGCAGCAGTTTGCAGTTCTCTAACTAGTATTGGGTATATTTTTTAATTTTGCTTCTACAAAATGAACGTAATTATACTTTTAAATTTCATAAATATGCCTAATAGAACTACTTTATATGCTAACTAAGTTATAAATGATGCATTTTAGGTTGCTAAAGCAGTGAAATAAGTGTAGCTTGATAAGAAAGTCAGTTCTCCACATGTTTCAGTTTTCCTTGACATTTCTTTTTTTCGGAGGGAGGAAAGGTTCCCCCCCACCTTGCTTCAAAATTTCTGGAAATTTCACATCTATAGAGAGGAGGGAATTATTTAGACCTGAAACTGCTGATATTTGCAACTGTCAAAACCCGTGGCAGTTTTTCACTTTTTATATCCAACCGCCATATAAATAAGTCTCTCAGATTGGAGGATTGTGTATCAACTCACTGCCAACAGCTTCCTTTCTCTTTGGAAACTTATAAAGGGGTTCATCAAGGCAGTTGAAAAACAGATTGGCAATCCCTATGTTGCTATAGGGGCATATTGGGTGTGTGTCTTATGTCCTCATTCACAGTAGCTTGGAATGTTTCCTTTTGCACTTTTAAAGTATTTGTTATATCATGTCAACGATTTCAGTCCTGTGCTTTTGCTGTTGGCTTAGTAGATTTGCTTGTGCTGTATACATATGTTCCGTGTTTTGATGTGCAGTTTCTGTGGTATTTTTAAGTACGCTATATGTATATAATTATATCTCTAATTCTTACTCACCCTGCAGATAGAACAACCCAAAGAATGGGGCCGGGTACACAGAGGGCACATTTTTTCCTACCAACCCAGGGAAACCTCCAGGTTTGCCGAAAAATCCAAACAAGAACAAAAGAGAGAAAAAACAACATTTTAAAGAAAAGATCAAGCTCTCATGACATTATATTGCAAGATCTCAACTGGCATTTTTTGGGGGGAGAGCTACCAGCTGCCATGTGACCCAGGCAGGTAGGGGAGGTGGAGGAGATGCCTGCAGGTGAAAAGGAGACATAGCCATCCACCTCCCACCTCCACTGCTGTTGCTACAGACAGGGAGCAAGGAAAAGGAAGAAGGCAAGGGAATAATAGAACATACACACAAGAATCATAGAATCATAGAGTTGGAAGGGACCACCAGGGTCATCTACTCCAACCCCCTGCACAATGCAGGAAATTCACAACTACCTCCCCCCCCCACACCCCCAGTGACCCCCTACTCCATGCCCAGAAGATGGCCAAGATGCCCTCCCTCTCATGATCTGCCTAAGGTCATAGAATTGGCATTGCTGACAGATGGCCATCTGGCCTCTGCTTAAAAACCTCCAAGGAAGGAGAGCTCACCACCTCCCGAGGAAGCCTGTTCCACTGAGGAACCGCTCTAACCGCTCTAAATTCTTCCTAATGTCTAGACAGAAACTCTTTTGATTTAACTTCAGCCCGTTGGTTCTGGTCCGACCTTCTGGGGCAGCAGAAAACAACTCGTCACCCTCCTCTATATGACAGCCCTTCAAGTACTTGAACATGGAGGAGGAATGGGAGCCACGACTGGCACATAAGTCAGGTGGGTGGAGATGGTAGCAGTGTGGGCAGGTGGGTGAGCAAGCAGGGAAAGGGGAGCAGGAGCTGCTGTTGCCACATGAGCCAGGCAGACTGAAAGGGCAGCACTGCAAACAAGTTGGCTGGCTGAGTGAATGAGGAGGGTGGGGGAAGAATGGGATTCCCCACTCGTGAGTCTCGTGGGTCCCTGCTTGTAAAATTATACTGCTGATTTATTGGCACAAATACTTTTTTTAAAAATAAGAACTTATGGGAGGGAGGGATGGTGCAATTAAACAGAAAGAATCATGAGGCTGATTCATTCCAGGGAGAAGCAAAACAGATGCAGGAATTTGGGAGTCGAAACAGTAGAGAGAGGAAATTCAAAATTATGCCTGCAGTAAATAACTGCGCACATAGTGGCTGGAACCTAATTGGGAAGGGTGTATATTAAGAAGCAAGTGTTTCCAGATACTATGATACCGGTTCTCTGACATTTTTAGTGAGAATGTCATGGGACCAATTTCTTGTTGTATAGAAGCATTTACTTCTTAATGTACACATGGCACAATTCATCTCTTGGTACTATGTATTCTATTTATTTGTGACCTCCCACTTCACCATTTTGTTACAAAGATATATCGCTGGTATGTTCTTTCTTTCTTTCTTTCTTTCTTTCTTTCTTTCTTTCTTTCTTTCTTTCTTTCTTTCTTTCTTTCTTTCTTTCTTTCTTTCTTTCTTTCGACTCGTACAGTTCTCTTCTGCCAACAGCAGACCACTGGGGCAAGGAGCCTTACAACAGCAGAACATACTTCTTCCACCAGTGCTCCAGGAGGAGGCTCCACAGTTAGCATATCAGAGGCCTAGGTTTTCCTCAGGCTTGAGGATTTCCGCTTACAGAGCACAAGTTCCTCCCCTCCCTCACCAGCCTGAAACCCTCCAAATGCCTGTTCCTGGGGGAGGGGTTCCCATCCCTGTCCTACTTTGCAGCTGACAAGCAGGCAACAGGACATAAGAGCATAAGAAGAGCCCAGTAGTCCAGCATCCTGCCTCACACAGTGGCCAACCAGTTCCTCTGGAGGGCCAACACCAGGGCACAGATGGCAAGGTCTTTCCCTTGTTACCCAAAATGCTCTTTAATTGAGGAATTAGCTGAGCAGATCAGTAACTTTAATATTTATATAGCCAGATCAACCAGCTATACCAGAGTCCATATTCTGTGACCTTGGAATGAAGACAGAGGCAAAAGGATTCCAAATTAATAGTGTTTATGTAGTCAAGCATTCAGTGGTGCAACACAAACATACACAGAGAATCTAAGAAATCAAAAGAGAGGAGTACAGAGACATTTGCCATATGGCAGGCAGATTAAGGGAATATACTACCTTTCTTGTAGAGGAGTTGTCCGTCCAGAGTTCCAATAGACTAAGATGAACAAATAGGGGGACATGGAGAATAAACAGAGGGCAGGGATAGCCCCTTGCGAGTTCTAGCATGGCTGCTCACCCAGGCAGAGTGGCAGTCTGTATCAAATGGCCAGTCCTAAGGGATCGTCTGCACTTTCAGCAGCTTAGTTATACTCTTTTCCTGTGGGGGGGGGAAGGAGAGGGGTTGGACTACCCTCTTGGTTCCCGTGTGACAAAAGGATTAATGATCAGCGGAAGGGTGGGGTGGGGACAATTTGAAAATACTATTCTGATTCCAGTGACTTGTGCAACACCAGGGGTCTCGCTGATTGGCTTTAATGATCTAAAACAATAGGTGCGATCTTGCTAACATCCGAGGATAGTTATCTCAATGCCTCTGAATGGCTTTGCTTAAGCAGTCCGATGATGCAAGGGGTGTGTGTGTTGGTGCAGGATACATGCCTGGACGTATTCCCTGCAATATGGCTTTCACTGAAGCAGGATACACAGGAACATGGATACCCTCTGGTTCGCTGGAGGGACTGCCTTGGCTGCTGCTCTTTGACTGCCAGTTTTGCGGGATGAAGAGGAGTCCTTTCCGTGGCGGCAAAGGCTTGCCGCTTGGTCTGGAAAGGCTGCTGCATGCATCTGCCGGGGTTGCCATGACCAGTCCAGGAGATTGGCAACCCTTATGCTTACACCCTGATTTTACCTCCTGGGGCTGGTATTCAGAGTTCCCTGGCCCCTGAACATGTAGGCTTCCTTTAGTTACTATGTCTAGTAGCCACTGATAAACCTATCCTCCACAAGAGGATAGGAATTGAGGCATGCAGGCAAGAGTCTGGGCAGGCATGTGGCAGGATATAGAGGCAAGCAGGCATCAAACAAGCAGGAGCCAAAGCAATAACAGCAAGCCTTATGGGAACTGTTGAACAAAGAAAGCTTCTGATCTGAACTTCTGCAGGCTTATATCAGTTGCTGAGATCCCCACCCTTCCTGATAGCCTGGTTAAAGTCTTGGCTTCTGTCAAGAACTACTGCACCTCATCTTCTTCATGGGAGAAGCTGGAATGAGACAGATGCTGGGCTGCATGTCATAGGTTCCTTCATTGGGTTCCTGTCTCTGCCCTGGCCCTCCATCATCTCTGACCCCAAGGTTCTGGGGGGAACTCTGTGGGTGCGTGCTTCTGCAGTGGCTTCACATCATTGGAAGGTTCCAATAGGGTGCAGGGCTCCTAGGGTTGTCAACCTCCAGGTACTAGCTGGAGATCTCCCGCTATTACAACCGATCTCCAGCCGATAGAGATCAGTTCTCCTGGAGAAAATGGCTGCTTTGGCACTGGACTCTATGGCATTGAAGACCCTTCCCTCCCCAAACTCCGCCCTCCTCAGGCTCTGCCCAAAAATCTCCAGGTATTTCCCAACCCAGAGCTGGCAACCCTAAGGGCTCCGGAAGTGGTTCCTAGGCTTTCTGGGGATGGAGTCTGGACCTGATTGCTCAGGAACGATCATGGGAAGTGTTCAGAGGGGTCTGAACCACGCATGACAGTTCCCAAGGGTGGGGGACATTTCAGGCTGCTGTGGAATTGGGCAGGTGAAAAAGTGATGCTCCATAAGCAGAAACACATCTGTCTACTAAAAGGCTCTGGGGGATATAAGCCCGTGGGATTGGGCAGGTGAAAAAGTGATGCTCCATAAACAGAAACGAGTCTATCTACTGAAAGGCTCTGGGGGATATAAGCTCTAGTGTCTGATCTAATATTTCCACCACCCTTTGGACAACAACTATAAAAGCACTGATAAGTGAAAGCAAAAAATGTAGAAGCATTGAGAAGTTTCTGCTTAGCATGAGCACAGGTTTCTGTACACATGAACATTACCTACCTCCCACACCCAATTCATTCATCCCTTGCATTCGGCACTAAACCACAGTTCACCAAGAGAAATCAAGGATGGAGGCTGTCAAAGGCAATAAATGGCAGCTCAATTAATGGAATTCATTAATACACAGATTTTTAAAGTTAAGACAATTAGGTCATTTCAAATCACTACTTGCTCATTTACTAATTCATTAACTCTGAGAAGACTCATCCGTATTCCAGGTAACCATCCTTCTGACAACAAAGCAGAGCTTTAGAGAGAATCTGTTTTTGGCAACACTAGGGAGATAAAAGGAGAGGGTTTTCTTTTTTGAAGAATAATAAAAAATGGATTAAAGTGAACACAAATAATTTATCAAGAGCAGTTGGGGGTGGGGGGGAGAAGCAGGTGCCCTTACAACGAATTTTCCCTTTCTTCTAAAAAAGCACACATACCCTATGTTACAAAAAAAAAAGCCCTGCAAAAATTAATTAGCATGTATTTGTCACCATTTTAGATAAACTACCTGCTGTTTGCTTCGACAGCCTATGGCATGACATAAGTAATATCGGACAATATGAAGGCTGCCCTTGGAAAATATATGCTTTTAGGGGTAGGCAAACATGCTAGGAATCTAAAAGCAGCACTCCTCAAGAGTCTCCTGGCTTCTGTCCAACAGCCTGCTCAGCAGTTGGAAGCATTTCTCCAGCCAAAGGAGATTCCCTCCAACAGAAATGGCCCTTCTGCCAAAGGAAGATCCACTTCTGTTGGGGGAAGATCTTGTAAATCTGAGCAGAGTAGTAGGGTACAAAGCCCTGCTTCCAATGGCAGTCTTAGGGACATGCAGTATAGACACACTAGTTTGCAATATCAGAAACAAAATTTGCATGATTCTTGCAAGTGTTCGGACAGCTAAACAGACGGGGCAAAGAGAATCAGGCAAGCAACTGATATTGTGAGCAAATCAATCATTCCAACTTGATTTCCTGGGTTTGGAACACAAAGGCTTTTCAATATCAACAGATGTTTGAGACATATTGCCCTCTCCTAATTAAAGGTTGATTTTCAGTATCTCATCTCTGTGGGTTTGAACCCCCAAATCCCTGCTTCATTTTCATTTCTTCCTTGTGCGAATTGAACCCCAGAGTCTTTGTTGTTGGGGCCCCCTTTTTTTGGCATACAGAATTCCCCCAAACAAATCAGTATTATACCTTCTCTGTGTATAGTAATTCACAATGTAAACATTCAGTGTATTGCATCTGAAATACATTGCATGGGAAAACCATGTATGGTACATGCACAGTGCAAATGAATTTTTTAAATTTATAGGTATTGTTTTAGGAGCTGCCGCTACATTTATAGTTATTTTACAGCTGCAGTTTACAGAGCTGCAGACAATTACAGAGCAGTGCTAGACAAATCAGCAGTCTCTACAAATTGCCACAGAAGGCAATATAGTGGAGAACATAGTTCATTCACAAACCAAGATTTCCCCTCAGCCATGTTGGATGAAGGGAAACAAGAGATGAAGGCACTGTGGCTTGGCTAAAGGAAGAGGAAAAGGTGGTTTGGCAGCTCTTACTCTAAGAACTTCATATGGACAAAGCATGAAAAATCACATCAACATAGCGGAGCAATAGAAATATAAAGATGTATTATAAGTGCTAGATAAGATAATATTGGTCGGCATCCAAAGTGGGGAAATGCATTCTGTTTTAAAGAGCAAACATTGGTTGCCCAGCTGGTTAAGCTCGAGTACTTTGGCATACATTGATTTACTTGATAAAAGATTCATGGGCTAAAAGAAGATAATTTGGAGTGAATTCTTTTTGTGAACATTTAGATTTTGGGGGGTACCAGCAATCAGGGGCACAGCTCTCCACATGGCACATGCTATAAACTTGAAGTATAGATGTTTTAAATTTTAATTTTCACTTCATTTATACCCTCACTTTTCTTCCCAATGGGGACCCAAAATAGCTTGTGGCCATTTTCTCCAGGTGAACTGATCTCTATCAGCTGGAGATCAGTTGTAATAGCGGGAGGTCTCCAGCTAGTACCTGGAGATTGGCAACCCAAAAAAGAACACAAGGCCTAACAGAGTCCTTCACAGAAGTCATCTGGCCAGTTTACCCATCCATCAGTAAAACCTGGACCATAAATGCTCCAGATTCTAGTATCCTGGCACTGATATAATACATGAAACAGACTACTGAACATTACATGGACAAGCCCCTGAGTTATCAGATTTTAATTGAAACCACACAAGATCTCCATTCTACCCATCCCTCCACTTAATTGGCTTCTGGTGCCACAGCAGATCTGGAAGAGTTCCTTATTGTGTTTTTCCTACTTCTGCTCCTATGTGGTGGAAGCAACAGTGGTGGGGGGAAGTGGTACATCTATTCCCCCCCTTCTTCCCTTACATCTAGAGTATGGTTATGTGTTGCAGTTTCTAGGAGCCCCAGGATATGAAGTTTTCCAAGATGGCTGACTAGTCCCTGCCACTACTACCAGAGGTGAATGGGTAGGGTTGCCAGGACCGGCAGGAGGTTTTTGGGGTGGAGCCTGAGGAGGGCGGGGAATGGGAAGGGGAGGAACTTCAATGCCATAGAGTCCAATTGCCAAATTGTCCATTTTCTCCAGGTGAACTGATCTCTATCAGTGGTAATAGCAGAAGATCTCCATCTAGTACCTGGAAGTTGGTAACCCTATGATTGGGAAGGGGAAGAGAGAAAGATACCCTACCGCCCTCAATTGCCTGAACCACACAGCCACCAGGAAAGGAGCCAAAAAGACTTTGGGGGGTATGGATTGGAGCTAACAGCTATGAGGCAATTTAGACTTTTCCCCCTTCAAAAGACATTTTCTTCCCAGTGTTCTTCATTTTTGGTTATAATTGTCACTCCTGATCCAAATGTAGCCCAGGGGGGAGTTTGCCCATCAGTAAAAGTTTAATAAGAATACATAATTTTGCTTCGTTACCTCTCCCTCGTTTCAGTCTAGATAATTGCTCAAATCTTGCAGAATGTTCTGAATGAAACTGGACACTGCGCTGAACTTCCTGAATACTATTATATAAGTAAAATGTAGAGTTATTTCCCCTAAAATCCTTGGAGGTCATATTTTGTTGGAGTGTCTTTTCCTGTTTGAGCAGTCCAGGCTGATCCAACATTTGACATTCCAAATACGTGAATCTATTGTCGAGCCTCTTTAAAATGCAAAACTTTGCAGACGCCAACATTCAAAGTAAGACCTGGGGAGAGTGAAATGCGTTGCTATCCCAATCAGATAGCTGTAAGATATTCCTTTTAAAAATCCCCAGCGTTTCTTCTCCTGGGTTCCTTCAAGAATTTCAACACATAATTTTTTTAATTTAAGGGGGGATTACTTTTTAATGCTATGCCAGTCCCGCAAACTGATATTGCACATCCACATAGGCTTGCCAACCTCCAGGTGGTTGCTGCTGGAGATCTGCTATTAGAATGGATCTCCAGGCAACAGAGATCAGATCACCTAGAGAAAATGGCTTCTTTGGAAGGTGGAATCTATGGCATTATACACTATTGAAGTCCCTCCCCTCCTCAAACCCCGCCCTCCTCAGGCTCCTTCCCCCAAATCTCCAGGTATTTCCCAGAAGGTAGCAGGCAACCCTACCTCTACCATTCCCCTTTTGCAGACATTGTGTACTGTTATTCAGACTGCTGACCCTCTGGGAGCAGAGCTGGGGTTGTTTTCCTTGTGGCTCAAGTGCAGGTCTTTGAAAAGCCATGTGACTTTGATGACTAAGGTAGCTTCATCGACTCCTTGCCTTGTTCAGGTTCCCCTGTCCCTTACTGTGATTGGCCCCTGTCTTTTCCTGCCTCTCTGTCATGCCTGTGAGCAAACTTTTCCCTGTCCAACAAAACTATCTCCATACAGAGGAGACAGATTCTATTCCCTTGCAGTTATCTCCAGGCAAGTATTTCCGTTAGTCCGTCCACCTGCTTCCATGTCTCACCTATGTAGATTACTTACGGTAATAGGATTACTTTGGTCCCTCTCTGGGTCGCCTTCTCCTTCATTTTGACCTTTCTGCTCAATTCTGCGGTGAGAACATGAAATCCCTGTAGGAGTGAGTGCCCACTGAATGCCCATCTGGTGCCAAGTGGTGATGGAAAGGGCCATCAAGTAGCAACCAACTTTCATTTTGTAGATGTGCTCTCTAGTATAACAGAGATGGAGTGCCCCACCTAGGACTGGGAAAAGAAAAAAATGAAGAAAACTAAATACTAAAGAAAACTAATACTAAATTAGGACAGCAATTTCAAGGAGGAGGAGGAGGAGGAAGTTGTGTCACCACTGTAGTAATCTCCATGGTGATGTAAACATCAATGAAACCACAATCCAGACAACAACCCGTTCTGTTGTAGAGCACATTTAACCATAGGGTTGCCAACCTCCAGGTACTAGCTGGAGATCTCCTGCTATTACAACTGATCTCCAGCCGATAGAGATCAGTTCCCCTGGAGAAAAATGGCTGCTCTGGCCATTGGACTCTATGGCATTGAAGTACCTCCTCTCCCCAAACCCCGCCCTCCTCAGGTTCCGCCCAAAAAACCTCCCACTGGTGGCGAAGAGGGACCTGGCAACCCTATTTAACCAACAATTTAGCTCTGTGGCTTGAGAACAGGGGAGGAACTGTAATTTCACAGGAAGTTCAAGTCTTAGAGTTGGGATACTTCAGTTTAAATTAATTCCTACTCTGTCATGGAGTTCACTGGGTAATCTTGAGTCAGCTTCTCTTAAAATATTTTAAAATATTTATATCCTGCCTTTCTGCATGGCTCGAGGTAGCTTACAAGTCACAACTCAAACATTAGCATTTAAAGCCAAAAGAATAAAACCCCAGAGACACCAGCCTTTCCCCCCAGTTAGTGAAAGGCATGGCAAGCACCTCGCTAGTAAATGAAAGCCACCACAATAGTTCAGGCCCAAGGATAAGATTTGCTTTCGTTCTTCATATTTTCCTACTCCATAAACTGTGCCACAGTTCTTGGGATTCAGTATTCACATGTCAGTTGCTGCCGCTGTACTTTGCACCGGCTTTCTTGGGCTATGCATCAACAGGGTTATATTAGATATCCTTGTGCCAGGAGGAGAAAAAGCAATTTCGGTTTTCAACGTAAGGATTTACAAAATAAATCACTTTGTCTCCCCTGGATAATTCGTTCTGTATTAATCATCTTCCTTCTAAAACACATTCTAGCTCTCCAGAAAGTGGCAATGAAAAGATATGGGTGGATTGAGGGATGCACCATCCGTGGTCATGGGCATCAGAAGCAGCATCGTGGGAAGAAGAAAAGATGCAACTGAACAAACGATCGAAGCAAGAAGATGGGCTGCCAGTATTTTGCATCCTTCTGCCTATTTGATTACAGCCTCCAGCAGAGATTTTGCTGAACTGTCCAAAGAGTCCTAACAGAATTCTCCACGTAGAGCTGTCATTTGCAAAGCGACAGAGAAAAGACAGCATTTCACTAGAATTCTGTTAATCATTAACTTTCCAATGTCTCCTGAAGCCTCTTGCCCTGCGTGATCATCTGACTGTAGGTGTTATGTACGTAATAGGGCTGTTGGAAAAAAAAAATGGTACAATTCGGATCCGGCAAAATCCGGCCCGTTTTGATCCAGGAAATGCCGATGTCCGAACTCCCCCACTTCGGTTCTGTGGAATCCGGCGCGATATTTGAATTCGGGTGAAAATTTCGGCCGAATAACCTGCCCCCCTTCCCAGGGCTCCCAGGAAAGTGGGCGGGTGGCTCTTTGAACTGCTCTGCGCTGCCATGGCTGGCAGCGCGGAGCAATTTAAACACCCCCCTGTCCCCCTTCCAGGGACTCCCAGGAAGGGGGGCGGCTGGCTCTTTGAAAATGGCTCTTTGCCATGGCTGGCAGTGTGGAGCAGTTCAAAGCCCCCCTTGCCCCCCTTCCCGGGGCTCCCGAGAAGGGGGGCGGCTGGCTCTTTGAACTGCTCCGCGCTGCCTGGGCTGGCAGCGCGGAGCAGTTTAAACACCCCCTGTCCCCCTTCCAGGGACTCCTGGGAAGGGGGGCGGCTGGCTCTTTGAACTGCTCCACGGTGCCATGGCTGGGAATCAATGGGGTTAGATCCAGCCTCCAGATTGGGTTGCTGACCTCCAGGTAGTAGCTGGAGATCTCCTGCTATTTCAGCTCATCTCCAGCCAATAGAGATCAGTTCACCTGGAGAAAATGGCTGCTTTGGCAGTTGGACTCTATGGCTTTGAAGTCCCTCCTCTCTCCAAACCCTGTCCTCCGGCTCTGCCCCAAAAACCTTGTGTTGGTGGCAAAGAGGGACCTGCCAACCCTACTAATCTGGAGAACCAGGTTTTATTCCCTGCTCCTCCACTTGAGCAGTGGACTCTAATCTGGAGGACCAGGTTCAATTCCCCACTCCTCTACATGAAGCCTGCTAAGTGACCTTGGGCTAGTCACAGTTCTCTCAGAACTCTCTCAGCCTCACCTACCTTACAAGGTGTCTGTTGTGGGGAGAAAAAGGGAAGGTGATTGTAAGCCAGTTTGAGATTCTTAAAGGCAGAGAAAATCAGGTATAAAAACCAACTCTTCCTCTTGGATCCAGCAATATTCAGCTTGCGCAAGGCCTTGTGCTGCATTAGCACTTTCCTCCCGACATATTACCCACAAGTGGGTTGCACAACTTCTTGTGCAAGTGGAAACACAGGTGGGGAGACAAACCATTTGACTTAGTGCAAGAGGCTCCCATGGCCTTTTCCTTGCATTTCCACTTGCACAAGAGCTCGAGCACAAGCAGACATTTTGCAATGGATCCAACCTGCTGTCTGCTCATCTTCATAATTAGTTTCAAGACTAGATACGGTATTCCAGTTGCGTTCATTTCATTTCAGTTTATTTGGTTAGCATCCTAGGTCATCACAAAACAAAGTGCCCTGTGAATATGTACAAAAAAAAGTTTTGTGGGGGTGGGTAAACATATAGTACCTGGAATTTAGTAATTACAACCACTGTGTTTTCAGATCAGAATTAAGAAGGGTCTCTAAAAATAGGCATATCAAGCTTGTTATAATGAGCTTAAATTACAGCTTTACAAGCAACTGCAATAGATGGCACATAACTGATTTTCTCAGCAGCTATAACAACAAAAAATGCTCAAAGTCACATTTTTCTCCAGACCCGACAGTAAGTAACATTTCTTTATACCACAGAACATTTTAGACCAGCTTCCTGTCTTTGGTGGTGTCATGCAGCACTTCCTTACAGTTCGACAGCTGTGAATAATATACCCAGGAAAAGTAGCAGGGACAGATTGTTACATGTTGAAACGGTCCCAGAGCGAGCCAAGCCAAACGCCAACAATTGCATTCCTTAGCCTTGGCCCACTGTAAGGATGGATTTAGGCTCCATGCCTATGCCACCACTTGCCATGGTACCCTATGCTGCTGGCCAGGTCTGCGCCAACCAGCTTGGCCACTGGGCTTGGACCAGGTTAGCAGCAGCACAGGAAGTAGTGCTTAACAAACCCATGTCATTGTTGCTGACCAGGTCTGAGCCAAGCAGACTCTGAACTGGGCTTAGTTTGACTTGCTCCTGGCTGCTGGTGGTTCTCCAACTGGGAACTTCCCCGACGTTAAAAGGCCATTCTGCCCTTAAAAGATAGAATCCACAGCTTATGACAACCTAGGAATCCAGCCATTGGATTGTATGGTGCATCCACCCTCGAAGCTTTCACCTATAGCTCTTGTAGGAGTGAGGGCTCCTGCAACTTACTGCTTGGGTTCTTTTGTTCTTTGGGAGCAGAGGGGGAGCTCGTAATTGCCTGTATGTAGAGAGACCTCACTGACATTCAAAACTTGCAAACCATTGCTATTTCCTTAACATAAAATATTGTTTGAACGTATTATGTATGTTGCTCTGTGTAGGGTGCCTTCAGCTCCCATTGCCCGCTGCCAGTATGAGCAGCAGCAGGGATAAAAAATGGCAGCATCGCAGGTAGCCATAGAGTTTCTGGCAATTCCTAGAGCTACATGGCATCACTTCCAGGTTTCCACCAGACGTGACATCATCAAACGCGTGCTGCTGTCACTCCCACCATGCCCCTGCCCTCAGAGAGCCAGCGTGGTGTAGCAATTAAGAGCGGTAGTTTGGAGCGGTGGGCTCTGATCTGGAGAACCAGGTTTGATTCCCCACTCCTCCACATGAGCGGAGGAGGCTAATCTGCTGAACTGGATTTGTTTCCCCACTCCTACACATGAAGCCAGCTGAGTGACCTTGGGCAAGTTACAGCTCTGGTAGAGCTCTCTCAGCCCCACCTACTTCACAGTGTCTGTTGGGTGGAGAGGAAGAGAAGGTGATTGTAAGCCGGTTTGAGTCTCCCTTAAGTGGTAGAGAAAGTCGGCATATAAAAACCAACTCTTCTTCTTCTTCTCAACCCTCCCATGGATTGCCAGGAAACTCCAGCTCTATGGATTAATGTGCTAAGCATATTTAAATTATGGGGCATCATAATTCAATGTATATGAAGTGAAGTCTGTCCTGCCTACTGTGATTCTATAGCATGGTGTGGTAGCCTGGAAGGAAAGGGAAGGTAACCGTGGACATCAGAATGCTGGACTAGGCCTGGGAAGACATGGGGTCAAATCGCTGCTTGCCATGAAACTTTGATCTTCTCTCGATCAGATTGACTTTAGCAAGAGCCTATCTCACAGAAATAGATGAAGCCAAGGAATTGCTGAGCTGTACATCATCTGAGCATCATAAAGGTATCAGTTCAGTTTTCAGCATCATCTGGATGATGAGTCTGGACAGTTCCTCTTCTTTATGCAACTCGGTGTATTCAGTTCTGTTCTGCTCATGGATCCATGCAAAACCCAGCCAAAGTTTACAGATGTAGTTCTATATGTTTAAGAGCTCTGTAGTGGGAAAAGAGCCCTCCTATAATAGTCAATGTCATCTGGCTATGTTAAGAGTTGGTATTCTGTGGATTCTCTCCCTGCCTACTGGTTGCAGGACTTCCTACTGGCATCTGCCATTTTTTGAAGAAACAGTTACCAATCAGTGCTAGTTAATTTACTGGAAGAATGAATCTTCTAAATGCCAGACAGCTGAGTTCTGTTGTTGCTTATGCATCAGGGAAACATCGTCTCAGCATTGATGTGCAAGTGCACCACCTTAAAGTGTCGTGTTGTATTGTTCTTATGCTGTAAGTATTGTTCTTATGCCACTGGCAGTTTATGCGAGTTCTCCATATAACAGCAAATCCCAAAGCTTGTGGTGAAAGGGCCAATCTTTAAAATTGTTTACAAGGTTTGCAGCAGCCTTCATTGAAATAAATGTACTGGAAAGAACACAACTCGAAAGTGGCACAAAGGCTATAAAGTTTGCATAAAGAATCCATTATGAAGGTGTGCCAATGGAACGATTGTTTGATGTTGCGTTACAAATGTATTGTTTATTCTTTGTTTTTTAAGACTCAGTTGATCCAGGGTTCCCCCCCACCTTGCATTTAAAGAACATAATGACGCTGAGTTATTGCCAAGCTGTAAGAGGAAAGCAGTATACATTAAACATTTGTAAAGAATTAGTAAAACCTGAAGACCACTTCTTAACGTAATGTCTGGATCGCTTTTGTGTTAGGTTTTTGATTTCACACATATTCTTCCAATCAAATGTAATTCTACAACAGTACTTTCGATTCATTACTAATGAAAACAAGAAGTGTGGAGACAAATGACATAAAGCCAAAAAATGTTGAACTTCTCTTTTTAAACAAAAATTATTAAACAAAAAAAATCATCTGCCTTTCAGATAGACCAGTGATATGACCCAACAATGTGTGACGAGCATGGCAACCCTACCACACATACAGAGCTCATGCACACACCAAGCACCCCCTAGGTGTCTTGTTAGCTTTCCCATATCATATCATTAATCTCCTGGCAAGAGACTGAGAGGAAGTGATTGGCTTAACACCATCCAGCAAGTTTCCATGGCAGAGTGGGGATTCAAATCTAGGGTTCCCAGATCCTAGTCTAACACTCTCACAGCCCATTCCTGAGCTTTCGGCATGCGGGGATGGTGGAGAGGAGGCGCCACCACGGTGCCTTCTAAAAAGTTCCTCGCACCCTGAAAGCACGAAAAAAGTATTTAACTGGCTCTTTTCATGTAAAATGGGGCAAAAAGCCCCATAGAGAATAGTGAGGCTGCGCCTGCAAAAAAACAGGTGCAGCAATGCCATTCCCCCACCAGCGTCTGGGGCTGAAAGGAGACAGGAGGCTGCCTAATGGCAGCTTCTCCCCCCCAGGACTCCCCGGGAAGCCTCCTGGGATGCCGGAACACCCCCCGGAACACTAGTGCAAAACTTTACGCCAGTGGAACACTGGCAGAAGGCCCCGCCAGCGTTCCGGGGTGGCAATGCCGTGGTGGCATCCAAAGACTGGCGTCCAGGCCTCCACACCAGAGCTGGGATCACTAACACCGGCGTAAGTAGCCCGGGCACTGGCATGGCCCCTTCCTGGCCTCCCAAGGGCTTTTGCCCTTGAAGGTCAGGAATGCGCTGTCAGTGCTACACTATACCGGCTTCTCATGGCCACCACATGAAAGTTGCATGGAACTCACTCGATATGATGGCAACTCCATGTGCTGAACCATCTCTGCGCAGCAGTTTCCCTTTCTCTGAATTTTGCCTCAATGCATCTGTCAAACATTCCTGTTATTGGCTTGTGGTACTATAGGGAGCAACTATTCAATGGGAACAAGCAGCATGGCAAGATGATACCCATTAGTGGAACCATTACCACAAGGAGGGAGTTCTAGGTATCACTCATGGAGCAGCTGTTGTCATGCTAAATAACCCACTCCCCAATGTTCAGGTATGAGCAAAAGTGGCATGCAATTGCACAATGTAGCAGAGCAGCATCTAGAAGTGATCACGGCAAAATTATCACACCCTTCGATCATCTTCGTGCAAAGCGAAAACCTTCTTGCAAGCCCTACCTTCAGCTCCCTTTGAAATGTTTTAAGTAATAACTGTCATTACGGGTGAAATGTGTCAGCCTGACAGCTCAGGAGACCTAAATGTTCCTCCCATTGAAAAGAACATTGGCAACGAGGCCTTTCTTATCCTCCCTCGTGTGACGCTCGGCGTAGGAGCAAAAAGGTTTTCGTGCCCGTTTTGTCCTTAACGTTTTCTGTTGTGATTGCTGGGAAAGGGGGTGATTATCTCTGATTTTGTTCACCAAGACTGAGCTAAGCGAACACATTTTATTTAGAGGAGGTAGATTGAGACAACCAAAACATTTCCCTGTAGAATACTTGCAAGTTTTCTTCTGAGAATCCTTTAGCATACATTTTCTGTCTGCAATAATGAAAGCTTTAGGAGTCTTTAACTGTCCCTTAAGAACAGAGCAAATATGACTACACTGTTCTTTCCAGGAATTGTGAGGTGCCCTAATTAGTTTGGGCTTTTGGAAATTGTTTTAGTCTGTCGAAACGTTGTCCGACACATTATGAAATGGAAGAAAATGTGCTCAGAACAGCAGAATTCTCAAAGGTATGGAAATGAAATCTGCATTCCGGACTCAGCTGCCGTTTACAGATTGGGAAAGAAATGAGACAATCATTCTAGGTCTGAGGTCAGTGAGATAGGGGCAGAACTGAGTTTGGGACTCTGAAATACAGCTGGGATGAGCAGATACCATTTCATTTGTCATGCTATAGAGAGCATGGGTTGTGTTTTACACCATTTGTAGCCTTCATTCTTAGCTAGTGCTTTTCTTCAGAGAGAGCTTTATTTATTAATTAAAAATAGCATGCCCTGTGATGAAAACATGCTCAGTGATTTGCAATATTCAACTAAAACAATGAAAACACATAAACAAGTTGATTGATGATTAGGGTTGCCAACCTCCAGGTACTAGCTGGAGATCTCTGCTATTGCAAGTGAACTCCAGCCTATGGAGATCAGCTCACCTGGAGAAAATGGCCGCTTTGGCAGTTGGACTCCACGGCACTGAAGTCCCTCCCCTCCCCAAACTCCACCCTCCTCAGGCTTCGCCCAAAACATCTACAGGTATTTCCCAACCCGGAGCTGGCAACCCTACCTGTAAGATAGGTTAGTCTGAGTGCGTGTGACCGGCACAAAGTCACCCAGTGAGCTTTCATGGGATGTGACCATGTTGAGAATTAGATATATTGATTTTTGGTTCTTGTAGGTTATCCGGGCTGTGTAACCGTGGTCTTGGAATTTTCTTTCCTGACGTTTCGCCAGCAACTGTGGCAGGCATCTTCAGAGTAGTAACACTGAAGGACAGTGTCTCTCAGTGTCAAGTGTGTAGGAAGATATAGTCAGAAAGGGGTTACACAGCCCGGATAACCTACAAGAACCAATGAACTCTGACCGTGAAAGCCTTCGACAATATATTGATTTTTGCTTGCCACTTTTCTCTCCATATGACCCGAATCAGTTTTTTTTCTATTGTTCCATGCAGTATTGAGGCATTCTTGAATGTTTCCTTCTCAGAGAACAAATCTTGGACCCGTTTGCATCTTACAACACTCACTGCTTTCAGTGGGAGTGTCTCCTTTGACTGGAATGGGTATTTGGATCAGACGCCATGATGACTGCACCTTCTCCATCATCTTGCCAGGTTTCCTCCCAGACTTGAGAAATTCATGTGCTTTGCTAGAAGATTCCGTTGTTTTCGGTGCTCAGGGGAACTGGGAAAAAAAGGATTTCTATTTGCTGATAGCCATATGGGAACATTGATCGGTCTTCCAATGCTTTGCCATGTGAGAAGCTACCAGCAACAGCAAACATTGGGGGGGGGGAATTCCCACTGGCTGCCTGAAAAATTTTCTTAAGCAAGGATTGCATGGTTACTTGTCAAGTAAACAGAGGATATGTTTTTGGGACAAAACTTGGAAGACTGTTTCTCCTCTGAACAAGAAATACATATGGAACTTGTTAATTTACTTGGAATTTTATAATGCTTTATTCGTTTTGCCTCAGTGCTTACCCCCCCCCACATTAAATACACCATTGACCTTCAGCATAACATAAACATTTAAAAAGAGAAAAATAAAATATCATTCTCCACATTCTATGGCTTCCCCTTGTGCTCAAAGTCTCACTCACTTCCTGTCAGAAGAACCTGACATTCATTCTCTAGTAAAAACAGTTCACGAAGCTGGCCTGTTCCAGAGTTCAGCAGATTGCAGAAATAATTCTTCACAGAATATGTGTGTGGGGGGACATTTTATGATGACAAAAATGTTCAGGCAACAAATTTGCCCTTCAGACAAATTTCTTTGTTTTGCCAGTATCTTCTCAGCTACAAAACCAAGAACAGCACTCTTACTTTTGGCACAGTTTTCTTGTGCTTTTAATAGAAAGAAATGCATGCACGTTACAAACGGCCAATGCTAACAGCAAGCTATAAACGGCAGAGAGAGAGAAGGCAGCAACCTATTAGGTCCAGATCTTCAGGCAGAAATCTGAGAGGGATACCCTATGCACTTATACAAACAAGTTGGTGCCAGTTTATCTGGTAATATTTCGGGCTCTAAGACACATGGGGCTCTAAAAATATTCAGCTGTGCCCAATTTTTCCATTGATCCAAAGGCACTGAGAAGAAAGTAATCCCTGATTCCATAACACGCCTCCCGGAGACCAATCAGGACTTCTTCCAGAGCCCCTTGGGAATCATCCACTCCTCCATTCTTATCAGTGTAACTATAGCATGGACTAGGCAAACAGTTTAGGGTATGGGAAACACCATTCTTAACTGCAGAGGAGAGGTTGCATGTTTGAGTGCTCCCTCACTTAAACAAACCAAAAAAAAAAATACACATCATTGAATCATAGAATAGAATCATAGTTGGAAGGGGCCAAACAGGCCATCTAGTCCAAGCCCCTGCTCAATGCAGGATCAGCCTAGAGCACTGCATATCACACTGTATATAATTCTACCATGTCAGTAAGAAGTCAAACTGATATCTACCCACTGTGATATCTTTTTGTATGACTACAAATAAAGTCTGTACTTTGTACTATCTTTTCTCCTTGATGTTTTTCCCCCTAGCACAGGCATTTGTTTATATGAAGGAGAATTTGGTTGGGTCATCCTATCCTTGCAGTAGGGTTGTCAGGTCCCTCTTCACCATTGGCGGTTTTTGGGGCAGAGCCTGAGGAGGATGGGGTTTGGGAAGGGGAGGGACTTCGATACCATAGAGTCCAATTGCCAGAGCAGCCATTTTCTATCACTGGAGATCAGTTGTAATAGCAGGAGATCTCCAGCTGGTACCTGGAGGTTGACAACCCTACCATGCAGTCTGAAGTGGTGCAGTCCAGTGCAGTCCAGGAACTTTAGTTTCTATAGACTGGGCCTCAGGAACAAACCAAAGAAGGCTTCTTTCATGTCCCTACCATGTGTGCAATGAAATTCAATAGGTGTTGCTAGGGGTAGGAATGACACTTTTTTGTTTCCTGACCTTCAGAACTAGGTTGATATCATTTATCTTTTCTGCAAACATTTTTAAATTGTCTCTTTTTCTATATTTGCATGAAAACATTCAGCCCTGCTTCCTTTTTTATGAGTTACCATTAGGTTGATAAATTCATTCTTATTTTCTCTGGGCTGTACTTTTAATTACTTGACTTTTACACTTGTGCTTCTTTACTGATCCATCAAATCTCTGGCAAGTGCATGAAACAAATATCCTCTGGTATATTGTGATGTTCATTTGAAAGATGGAAAATTCCTTTCTCATGGCCTCTCGTCCCTAGAAATCTGCAAGTCTCTTTATCTTGGCAGCTGACCAAGTATCACCATGATGTACCATTTTTCTTGGCTTTTTTCCCCCTTCAGCCATTTGAAAGGAGGATAAAAAAAAAAACCAAGCGCTCACACAACATTTCCTTTTCTTCCCCCTGGCTCCACCAGCTGTAGGATACTAACCACATCTCCGTGTGAAGTGAATTCCAGCTAAATTCTATACTAATGGCTTTCTTTTAAGAGTGGTTTCCTAAGCAAATCCAGAATCAGGAGTGATAAAATTCATTTATGAGACAACTTAACTTTCTCTGCAGTAGACTAATTTTGAAATGGGTTTAAAGGAGCTAACTCTTTAAAGAGATAATGCCTGCATTCATGTCATACACTTTATATATGTGGCACAGACTTGCCATCATGAAAGGTGGAGGCCATCTAAGTAGATAACTGTGGTTCACCTGGTAGTAATTATCTTTGTGCTTCTCCACAATGCAACAGGATTTCTACACAGTTGCAAATTTAGCAGCTGGCTGAAAGTGGCCTTCATATGAGTGGTCCCAACACAATTTTGCATCATCATCAGTTTTTCTAACCATTTCTGAGACTGTCTCGACTTTGCTTTTTCATGGATAGTAATTATATCTTGTATTTTTAAAGATGGGTTTTCATAATATAGTCCATATGCATGATGCTGTTCATGTGGAAATATTGATGAAGACTCTGAGTAATTGGGCTATGCTTTTTAAAATCTTATAATTGTCTTTAAACAAAGTCTTATTCTGTCCTGATATTTTTATTCCCAAATATTTTTACTTCATCTGTAACCATACATCCTGTGATAAGTCTTATCATATCTTCCTCTTGTCTCAAGAGGTGCTTTAGAATTATTTCTGTCTTTATTAATTTTGTAGCCTGAATATTGCCTATTTTTTCAAATTTTTCCATTAGATATCCCACTGATTCCCGAGGATTAAGGATGGTCAGCACCACATCCTCAGCATAACATTTCATTTTGAATTCTTCTCCTTCCACCTGTAGGCCTTTAATTCTGGGATCTCCTCTTATTCTGTTTGCGAGCACTTCCAATACTATATTGAACAACGGTAGTGATAGTGGGCAACCTTGTGAGTAATCGTGCCATATTGAAGCTTCGAAAGTGTGTTCTGTAACATTTTGCCTAGGAACAGCAAAGAAATTGACAAGAGAAAAAAGTGTTCCCCTGTCTGCTGCTACTGCCCTGGAACATGTGCATTCAGTGCAGATCACTGGGTTATGACATGGCAACCCAAAATAATCCTAAAATAGCAGTTTCCTTCTCTGTGACACTTTTTGCAGACTGAAATACAGAAGGAGAGCACGGACCTTGCATGTTTTGTGCACATATGTTCATTGTTTAAAATATAGTTCTTGTTTTGATATTCTTATATCAAACCAATTTTAATTGTACAATAGCCTACTCATTTGAGAGTTTTCACCTAGGACTATCCTGGTATACATAGATTATCGATCCCAGTTACCCCCTCACTCTGTCTCCCCAGCTAATTCTCCCAACTAAAGTGGAGACTGCCTACTTATGGTAACAGGGTTGGCTAAGAGTGATTATTCATCCTCCCATTTCCATTCTTCAAACATTTATTTATAATGATGACTATGGGGTATGAATGTAGCCATGGCACAGAACAATAAACCTGAGTTATGACAGAAACTGGTTCGATAGCACTACAACTGTCGTGTTGCGCCACATAATGGGCCTGCCCACTGGCCTCACACAGGATGTTGCTATGGTAACATCAGTGGTACTCAACTCTCTCTGTGCCATTGTGACTATGCATTTCTTTTTTATCATTGTGCTAATTGTTGTTTAAATAGCTTGGACCCCGGACAAAGATTGTGTCCTTCTCCCCATCCATTTGTTGAGTGAGAGTACCTCCCAGGGATATCATTCATGTATCAGCAAGCACATGTAAAGGTGGTATGTAGAAATTTGGTTTTGATGGCTGTTCCATAGGTGCAGAACAGCTTAGAAGCTCAAAAGAAGGTTGATAACACTCAGCACAGAGAACAAAGGTCAGAGGGGAAGTGTTCTCTTAAATCAGAGAGGTCAAGTGGAATACTTTTCTTGTATCTTACACCCAATACATTATATTAGGGCTGTTGGGGAAAAAAATCGGTAAAAATCAGATTTGGCAAAATTCAGCCCATTTTGATTTAGGAAATGCAGAAGTCTGAACTACCCCGATTTGGATCCGTGGAATTTGACGCGAGATTCGGAGTTCGGGAAACAATTCGGCCAAATAAAGCCATTTAAAGCACATTCGTGCCTTTCCGCGGCTCTGGGGGGGGGCATGTTTGGAGGTAGAGGTCCCAAACTTTCAGTGTAGCTTGAGGGGACCCTTCTTGCAAGAACCCCCAAGTTTTGTGAAAATTGGGTCAGGGGGTCCCAAGTTATGGGGCCCAGAAGGGGGTCCCCCATCTGCCCATTAGAATAAAGCCTTTAAAAACACATTCGCGGCTTTCCACGGCTCCGGGAGGGGCATTTTTTGAGGTAGAGGTCCCAAACTTTCAGTGTAGCTTGAGGGGACCCTTCTTGCAAGAACCCCCAAGTTTTGTGAAGATTGGGTCAGGCTCCTCCTCCACACACAGAATCTCCCCCCCCCACATACACACACACAGGAAAAAAAATTATAGAGAATTATAGAGAAAAGCCCCCAAATGGGTCTTACTGTGGATGTCTTCTTCTCTTCCATCAGGAGCAGGGACTGGGAGTCAGGACTCAGGAGTAATCCAATACGATTCTAGCAGACTCACACACACATACTCTCTGGCCATTTATGCATGGGAGGTTTTGCCTTGGATTTGCCGCTCTCTAGATGCACATTAAGGATTGCCTGCTTCCATTAATTCCAATGGGTGGATGGGGCGACCCCATAACTCGGGATTAATTGCCTTTTAGTCAGACCTCCGGGCCGGGGTAATGGTACGGCCCAACTGCCGAGGCAACCAGATCACCGGGCCGGGGTAATGGTACGGCCCAACGCGAATGTGTTTTTAAAGGCTATACTCCAGTGGACAGATGGGTGGGGGGACCCCTTCCGGGCCCCATAATTTGGGACCCCCTGACCCAATCTTCACAAAACTTGGGGGTTCTTGCAAGAAGGGTCCCCTCAAGCTACACTGAAAGTGTGGGACCTCTACCTCCAAAAATGCCCCCCCGGACCAGCGGAAAGCCGCGAATGTGTTTGTAATGGCTTTATTGCAATGGGCAGATGGGGGACCCCTTCTGGGCCCCATAACTCGGGACCCCCTGACCCAATTTTCACAAAACTTGGGGGTTCTTGCAAGAAGGGTCCCCTCAAGCTACACTGAAAGTTTGGGACCTCTACCTCCAAACAAGCCCCCCCCAGAGCCACAGAAAGCCATGAATGTGCACCCCCCCACAGGGATCTCTCTCTCACACAAACAGACACTCTCTCTTTCTCTCTCCGGGCCATGCAGCAGCTGGGCTCACGCACTCAACCGCGACTGATTGGCCAGAAGAAGACCCGGCTTGGCCACCATTGGCCGCGGGAGAATGCTGCTAGTTGCTTACTAACTGACGGTTATGCTGCTGATTCGGAGCCGCCAAATTTGCCGAATTGATTTGGCGTTCGCCTGAACTCACCGAATTTGGCTCGTCGTTTTCCCGCCATTTTTTAAAATTTGGCTCTATCTGTACCAGAAACCGCCGAATTGGGGGAAATTCGGCTGTTTTTCGGTTCGGGACGAACCGAATCGACAGCCCTACATTATATTCCCCCTGAATAAGAGGTGCATAGCCCAACCAACACAAGCAGAGAATACAGAAATTCCTATAACTCGGTAAGTCTTCTGTGCATCTCAAACAGACTTGCCTCACAAATTTGAGCCTTAAATTTGAAGTTGTTGGTCTCTGTGGATTTTGTCATCTGTTGTTTATAGTGATGATTTTATTACATTTTACATGACATTTTAATGATACTCTAGAGGATTTGTTTTTAATTAGGTTTAGAGGCTTTGAATATTGTTGGTCAGAGAGCAGATCAAATGTAATGATGATGGTAATGATAATACATTTTTGATTATTTTTTTTGGTTTGGCTTAGTGATAGACAAACTCCCATCAGCAGCAGTGTAGTGGTTAAGAGCAGTGGTTTGGAGCAGTAGACTCTGATCTGGAGAACTGGGTTTGATTCCCCACTCCTCCACATTAGCGGCGGAGGCTAATCTGGTGAACTGGATTTGTTTCCCCACTCCTACACATGAAGCCAGCCGGGTGACCTTGGGCAAGTAACAGCTCTGTTAGAGCTCTCTCAGCCCCACCTACTTCAATGGGTGTCTGTTGTAGGGAGGGGAAGGTAAGGTGATTGTAAGCCAGTTTGATTCTCCCTTAAGTGGTAGGGAAAGTCGGCATATAAAAACCAACTCTTCTTCTTAATCACCTTGACACTTTCAAGCTTCCTGAACAAGCATTTCAAACAGTTCCTTTGCTTTCCAAAGTTCTTTCCCATCTCATAATGTTGGTACATGCAGATGGGGCCACACAAAGGTATTTTTTGTCTGCCTGTGGCAATTAAAGTTTGGTGTCACCTGTACTGTATCTTCTCCAGAGTTCCAACCATAGCAATGAATTTCCTGGAAACTCAACAAACAAACTCAGGAACAAAAATGCTTTTCAGACACCAGACCACTGCAGCCACATAAAATGTTGGCAAGAGACGATCAAGAGAGGAGATCAAACAAAACAGAGAAGGCTCACCAAACAAAAGGCTACTTGGTCAGATGGCCTGATCACAATCAGTGAGAGCAAGCAGTGAATACCAAAGAACATCTGGACATGTACAGAAAGAACTGCTGGCTTAGGGTGCCTATTCTGCTGAATATCTGTCGTCTGTGTGCTCAGAATCTCATTTAACATTATGAGTAGAAGAACAGCTTCTGGGATAAATAAGATTTCAAGTTGTTGTTGTTTTCATATGTAGTCCACTTTTCTCACTAGGACTCAAGCTGGATTGTAAATATGATAAAACTTTTTGGACAATCAATAAGCAGATTCCAAACATGATAGCATCAGTAAACAGTAAGCAGATTACATGATATGTTGGGTGGGGAGGGGGGCTGTGGCTCAGTGGCAGAGCATCTGCTTGGCATGCAGAAGGTCCCAGGTTCAATCCCTGGCATCTCCAGTAAAAGGGACTAGGCAAGTAGGTGATTTGAAAGACCTCAGCCTGATACCCTGGAGAACTGCTGCCAGTCTGAGTGGACAATACTGACTTCGATGGACCAAAGGGGGTCTGATTCAGTATAAGGCAGCTTCATGTCTTCATTCAACATGTGAATGAATGTTTCTCAGTTTTCAGGATCTGTAGGAAGACTGATCTTATGCTACAGCAGTGCTGAAAAATGTATTGTAAAAATACAAATGGTAGTGGCCAAGCATTATGTTTCTGGACATGGTCCAGCACACACACTATCTTATCCCATATGTAGAGTCTCCTGGGTTATTGACAAAGAATGTTTCTTTTAGCTACCTCAGCTGTGGTAACGTATACCTATCACTCCAGTATTTCAGCGCTGAATGGGGAAATATAGAAAGATAGCTGTTTTTTTCTGAATTCTAAAACTAAAATTAGCTCTCTTCCTTGTGGGGTGTTTTTCAAACTTTACTTTTCTATAGCTTTGCCTTTCATTATCTTGATTTTTTAGCCTTTAACAGCTGGATGGAACATTCCTCAAAAGGTCATCTTGTCCCCTTCCTTGAACTGAGAGGATTCTCCAGAACCAAGATCCTGTGTGGTTTCCATGTTAAGCCTAAACAATCTGGTCCTCGATAAATTGGCCTACGATAGGATAAATATTGCATTAATGTTCCATTCATGAATCCTGCTTGGAGGGGACAAAACCCAAGTGGTTAGTAAAAGTTGGAATATATTGATTATCAATTGCTCTGTATTGCTGGAGAATCTTTGCTAATAACAAAGGGTTATGATAGTCTTTACGATATTTCTTGAATGTTCTTAGCCCCATCTGTGGCATTGCTGGAATGTGTCTGGCAGCATTAAATTGTAATTTATTAATCATTAATAAAAAACACACTGGATAATACCTTATTATAGACACTCATTAGCAGGTCCATAAGGATGGAAAACTTCTGAATTATGAATTCCAAAAGTGGAATTGTAGCACAGGAGGGAGAAGGGAGCCCAACAAAGTATCTCAAGCACTTAATAATTTGGAGAGGTGGGACCACTGTGTTATACCACTGAATTAATTTCAAACGCTCTACCTAGCACAATGTCCTCCCTCAATTTCAGGCTCTTTTTAAAGAGGGATGGTGGGAACACTCGCCTTGGTCTTCACGCATGGGCCACATGAACACCAACAAGCATAATATTATGTTCCAGTGGTTGAAATAATTGAATCCCGTTCCTTCAGGAGGAATTGGAAGAGCAATCCTAACCATGTCTAATCAGAAACTTACTCATGTCTATTCAATAATGCTTGCCCTCAAAAAAGGGTTCTTAGGATTGCACTGAAAGACTGGCAAGTGCAAATATGACTCTGGGAGCAGCAGTAATGTCCGTATTTTGGTTTGCCCAACAACCAAATTCATTTGCTGGGCCATTGACTTCAGTGGAGGATCTGTTCTTTGACCTACAAATGTACATAAGAACAGAAGAAAGGCTCTGCTGGATCAGACCAAGGCCCATCAAGTCCAGCAATCTGTTCACACAGTGGCCAACCAGGTGCCTCTAGGAAGCCACAAACAAGACAAGTGCAGCAGCACCATCCTGCCTGTGTTCCACCGCACCCAAAATAATAGGCATGCTCCTCTGATACTAGAGAGAATAGGTATGCAGCATGACTAGTATCCATTCTAACTAATAGCCATGAATACCCCTCTCCTCCATGAACATGTCCCCTCCCCTCTTAAAGCCCTCCAAGCTGGCAGCCATCACCACATCCTGGGGCAGGGAGTTCCACAATGTAACTATGCGTTGTGTGAAAAAATACTCCCTTTTAGTCATCAGATTTACCATGACTTCCTTTGTTTCTCCCCAATCCCACAACCCAAGGCACACTAATAGCTTGGCTGATGTCCTGGCTGTAGGGTGAGTCAAAGAAGCCATCATGGCCCCACCCGATAGCAACAAGTAGTATTCAGTGGCTCAGCTCAAGTGCCTGATAGGCAAGGTCACCATTTTGTTTTCAGAAATACACTAATTTGAAACAACGTTGAACAACTGGAAGACCCCATTTTGCAGGAGTGCTGTATTTGCAAGTGAATCTTAACAAGCTGATGTATTACACCCTGATATCAAATATAGATTTAAAAAAGATTACATGCATATCTGTTTTCCCATGAGAAAACTGATACTGATGGAGCATGTAGTGAGAAAGAGGGGGACCCAAATTAAAGCCTTAAAAGGCTTTGTTCTATGTCCAAAGTAACCGCAGAATCACCTAAATATATATGAAATTGTGGATGAGCACTTTTAAACAGTAAGCCCCGTGGTGCAGGGTGGTAAGCTGCAGTACTGCAGTCCAAGCTCTGCTCACAACCTGAGTTCAATCCCAACGGAAGTCGATTTCAGGTAGCGGGCTCAAGGTTGACTCAGCCTTCGATCCTTCCGAGGTCAGTAAAATGAGTGCCCAGCTTGCTGGCGGTAAAGTGCAGATGATTCAGGAAGGCACTGGCAAACCACCCTGTAAACATAGTCTGCTTAGTAAATGTCATGATGTGATGTCACCTCATGAGTCCATAATGACCTGGTGCTTGCACAGGGGACTACCTTTTCATATAAACATAGCAACGGGTTTAGTGGTTCTTCTTAAGTCAGGCTCCTGCTTTTTCTTGTGCTTGTGGACTCAAGAACAGGCAACATCTGTGGAACTTAGATAAATGCTTGGCATTTCTTTTAAAAAAACTACTGTAACCAAGAATCACTATTATGGATTTATAGATCCTATAGAAGTCACAGCTGCGCTGGTCAACAGCCAGGGTTCAGGTTTTATCACTTGCTCTGAGTCCTTATGATTCTTTGGAGAAAGATGAGGAGAACATTTCTGTGCACACATAAAGCTCATGGAAGGGCATCTCCCTTTTGGCAGCCTAGATTGATCTTCCAATAGCCTATGGAAGATAAGCTCACGTGATTTATGATCACATTTAGAGGAATACATTTGATAGCTTAAAAGCTTCCCGTATAATAATGTTAGTTCCTGCTCCCTCCTAAATAAGCATTTCCCCCCTCCTCAGAAGATGTAAGTCTATGAGCCAGCCTGCACCAAAGGGACGCCGTTCTCTTTACAAAGGCTGAACTATGCAATTGAGTGGCGTTTCTGGCAGCACGCTCAGGGGATTCGCTATGGTGATTTCATAAATTTAAAATAAAGCACCTCGTTCTATGCTCAGTCCTCTTTTATGTTTTCTTGTTACTGTATGTCCCTCTGAAACCCAAGTTATTGATATATTCTACCCTGCAGGGAAATCAATAAAAACTTTAATCACAAAATTAAATAAAAAACAGAAGCTACTGACATTGCATAGTCGCATTTTCTGAAGGCACAACACCAAGTTTTATGGTTCTGCTGTGAATGGACTTCCAGAAATCAATATTACCTGTGGATTAATTTGCAGGGGTACCATTTCAGGAGGAGGGTTAGGAAGAAACTGTGCCTCTGACGAATCAATGGTTCCTTTCCATGCCAGCTGGAGACCAGGAAACTCTGGTTTTGGAAAGAACCACATTATCAGTCCAACCTCTGTGGTTCCAATGTGTTGTCAGATCAATGTGGAATTCAATCCCATGGAAGTGGCTTCCTGTCAGATAGGCTCTCTGTCAACCCCGGAATGAAACAAGATGGTTTCCCCCACGGACAAAATGGAGTTTTTGCACTCCGTCCCTTCTCCCGTTTACACCCGCCCGGGAAATCGCCGATCTGATAGGGGGTCCGCAAAACAATGACGGAGCCCGGGAAGATCAGCCAGTTAATGCACACGTTTATTTTCTGTATGCGTTTGCTTAAGTACTTGCCGGTAGTTAAATTCTGTATTGTTTCTTTGTTTCTCAAACCTAATCTTCCCTATTGTATCTACTCTATATATGTATCACTATTCCCCCATGCCTGTATTCTAGCCTTAAGTCTTTTACCTGCTGAAACCACTGACTTTCTGTAATAAACTTTTAACTTTCTGTACCGTCTGGAGGAAAGTTATTGCCAGGAACGCATTGGATTACTGAGGCCTGACACATCCATAGGGTTACCAACTTTTCAGCTGGCCACTATGGTTCTACCCATGACAGGGTTATGGCCCTCCTGTGAAAAGCTTCCTTTGCTAATTTCAGCAGCTCAAACAGCTCTGAAAGGCACAAGAATGGGCTCAATTTGTTCTGACCAGATAGCAGTGCAACTCCATGCAGTTACTCAAGTCTAAACCAAATGATTTCATGGGCTTATACAGGAGTAACTCTGCATAGGATTGCCAGCATGGTGTGGTGGTTAAGAGTGGTAGTTTGGAGCAGTGCACTCTGATCTGGAGAACCGGGTTTGATTCCCCACTTCTCCACATGAGCGGCGGAGGCTAATCGAGTGAACTGGATTTGTTTCCCCACTCCTCCACATGAAGCCAGCTGGGTGACCTTGGGCTAGTAACAGCTCTCTCAGCCCCACCTACCCTCACAGGGTGTCTGTTGTGGGGAGGGGAAGGGAAGGTGACTGTAAGCTGGTTTGAGTCTCCCTTAAGTGGCAGAGAAAGTCGGCATATAAAAACCAACTCTTCTCCTCCTCCTCCTCCTCCTCCTCCTCCTCCTCCTCCTCCTCCTCCTCCTCCTCCTCCTCCCAGGTTCCTGCATTGTTCTTTACGTATGGTACTTAGCTACACACTTGCCAAGTACAAAATAAACATGTCCCTTACAAGTGTAAAGTGGGTGCACATACAGAAAGACATATGTATCTTTAAGTAATGAAGAAGTAGCCAGGAAAGTCTGTACTAACTGGTAGCAACTGCCCAGGCTCTATGGAATGTGTCTTTCCTGGTCCTCCTATTTGAGACCCCTTGGAATCGCCTTTCAACATAGTGAATGCAAATCACATGCTGTACAACTGACCTATGGTTCCTCTTTTGAGGAAGTTATGATGAGTCTGACTTTGTACATTTTGGCCTCTTTTCAAGGAATTGCATCCTGGGTGAAACCTTGGCAGATCTCCACAGTGGGATTATGGCTTCCCCCATAGTGGTGAATCCAGTTGAACTGCCCAGTCATACCCTCAATATATTATGGCCACCTGAGGACCATTAAAATGCAAGAGGTTTGTGCCTATAGAAAAACTTTGGTGCCAAAGATATGAGCAAGGGATGCTTGACACCGCATCACATCATTCACGTGTCACCAGCATGTCTGCCTCCGATGCCTTTGTCCTCCTTCTGTGAGCAATTTGTGAATGGCACTTTACAGCTACTTGACAAGCCAGACATATTTCACCGCAGACTATTGAACATGACACAATAAAATCTGATTTTCATCCCACAATAAATAATAAAGAACAACAAGGAAAAGCTGTTAGTAAATACTGTAAGAAGATGTGCTCAAGGGTGTATTCCTACAATGGAGTTATTTATAAAACTTCCCCTTTTTAACATGGTTTAAGTGTTTTAAGAGCATAAACACAAGCACAAAAAAGACTGTTTGCGCTGGGAGATAATACTATAATAACGATATAAATGGTATAGCAGGGAAGAAAAATAATACTAACTTTGTTCTCTGCCCTGCCCTGGAGAAGATGGTACCTGTTCTTAGAGCACGTCAGTAGATTCTAATAGATTTATTCACGAATGTGATGAATACTGACAGAAAGTACAAGAAGAGGACCATTCCCCCCATCCCAGTGTGGTGTAGCGGTTAAAGTCTCAGACTAGGCTCTAGGAGACCCAATTTCAAATCCCTACTCTGCTGTGGAAGCTCACTGGGTGACCTGGAGCCAGTCACACTCTCTCAGTCCAACCTACCTCACAGGGTTGTTGTGAAGATAAAATGAAGGAGGAGAAGAAGGATGTCAGCCAGTCCTAGTCTGACACTCTAATCACTATGCCACGATGTGACGTGACATCACAAAACCAATTGTGAGTGAGTAGGGTTGCCAGTCCCTCCTTGCCACCGGCGGGAAGTTTTTGGGGTGGAGCCTGAGGAGGGCGGGGTTTGGGGAGGGGAGGGACTTCAATGCCATACAGTCCAATTGCCAAAGCGGCCATTTTCTCCAGGCAAACTGATCTCTATCGGCTGGAGAACAGTTGTAATAGCAGGAGATCTCCTGCTAATACCTGGAGGTTGGCAACCCTATGAGTGAGTGAGGGAAGAATGGGCCTCACTATGGATTGGCTGTGTCACAATGCTATAAATCTGACCATGTACCAACATTGTGAAGTCAAATCAGAGTGAAAGCAGTGCTTTGGGCCCTCCTGTTGGATTCTGCAGCCAAAGGACAAAATAGGGCCAAGTAGTAGCAGAGAACACTTTTGGTAACATGGGTCAACCATCTGGCCCTGATTGCATTTGCCTTTCTTGTTTCTTGCAACTATTTTATGCTTGGACATACATGAGGCATTTTGTGTCTTAGAAAAACTGGACTTTTTCTAGCGATTTCATGGGTGAGAGCAATGTATAATCCTTTTTAGGCTCTAGAAATTCGAAACAGCAACTTCAACATGTAAATACGGAAATAACGGAAACCCTTTGACAGAACTGAATCCCAGAAGGGATCAAGAATTGTGGGGGATTACCGAGAAACGACTATCTTCTCAAGGACCTCTTCACAACTCCTGGAAACAGCTTGCCAAAAAAATGGCAATCAAGTGTTGTAAGTAGAGCCAGCACAAATTTGTATCTTCGATTAACAGGTTTTCCCCCCACAAAGTGACCAAACAGCAGGATTAACTATGTGCTGGACTTAATTTGCTATTAAAAAGTAGGAATTGGAGGAATTGGATGAATAAAAGTTGGAATATTAATCAGAGGAGGCATCTTATCCAACAAAAGATAAAAATGAAGCCGAATATTTTCTGTTCATACCGCCATTTATGAATTTTCTGAACAGAGAGCAGGCAAAATATTCAATCTGTTTTGTCTTTCAATTTAAAAATGGTCACTTCTCTACATGCTCCAGTTTAAGCCTGGTGGTTTGCATAACATACAACAGTTATCTGAGTTCTCGAGGTCTAATCACAAAGTTTACCAAGATTCCTTTCACATTCTCTGGGCTGTTTCTACACTCCACCAATGGGAAAGATGTTCAAACTTTAGCGAACATTAGGGTGAATCATGATGACCTGAATTGACCATATGCTATGAATCAGCAAAATATGCCTTCAGTTCTTCCTGGAATCAGCCATCTTGCCTTCCATTTATTTTCATTGACAACCCGGCCAGGAGAGTGTTATAAGATATTTTTACAGCAATTTCAATTCATCTCTATCCAGTGGTATTACAGTACAATCCTAACCAGAGTTACAACCTTCTAAGTTCATTGAAGTTTATGCGCTTAGAAGGATGCTTAGGAGGGCAAAAATAAACACCGAGAGTTGTCACAAGCCGCCCCCCCCACCTCCTCTTTTCCTGAATGACCATCCCCAAGTCCCTCAGCCTTTCCTCGTAGGGCTTGAATTGCAATGTATTTTGTAATTTTTGTAAAAATTATATTTTACTATTGCCTATGGTTGGAAGTATAAGCGCCCCATGGCACAGAGTGGTAAGCTGCAGTACTGCAGTCCAAGCTCTGCTCACGATTTGAGTTCGATCCCAACGGAAGTTGATTTCAGGTAGCCGGCTCAAGGTTGACTCAGCCTTCCATCCTTCCGAGGTCAGTAAAATGAGTACCCAGCTGGCTGTCGGTAAAGGGAAGATGACTGGGGAAGGCACTGGCAAACTACCCCGTAAACAAAGTCTGCCTTGGAAACGTCAGGATGTGATGTCACCCCATGGGTCAGGAATGACCCGGTGCTTGCACAGGGGACCTTTACCTTTACCTTTATGGTTGGAAGTAGAGAAAATAAATCAAACATACAGCAAGCAGACATGCCCTGGCTTATCTGTGCCATAAGATGCCAAGCTTTCCCATTGATTCCCAGCACCATGACCCTTTCCATGTCTCACTAAATTTGCTCATACCCCATAATTTCCTTAGCCTGACTGCATTCACCCTTGCACAATGTACTGTGTGTTTAGTTCAGTAGCCTGGTTCTGATTGTGAAATTTATCATGAACCTAGATCCTGCCTAGACTATTATTGCAAAAACCAGTGGTCACCACATTCCTGTGAGATTACTAGGGATGCCAGCCTCCAGGTGGGACCTGGGGATCCCCTGGAATTACAGCTCATTTTCAGACTACAGGGATCAGTTTCTCTGGAGAAAATGGATACTTTAGAGTGTGGCGTCTATGGCATTTTACCCCACTGTCCTCCCCAGGCTCCATCCCCAAATCTCGAGGAGTTTCCCAGCCTGAATCTGGCAACCCTACCCCACCCCATCCTCCACCAATGGCTGGGGTGGGGAACCTGGAAACCCTAAAGATTGCTCAGCCCAGTGAGTCAAACATTATTGGAAAGAAATTCCAGTGGACAGAATGGAACAATTTATATGACGTCTGCTTGAGTCCAGATGACACAAGGAGTCTTCTGCTCTTGGGACACATCTTCTGTAGGAGGAAGCCTCTGTAGGAAGAAGAAGAAGAGTTGGTTTTTATACCCTGAGTTTCTCTACCTTTTAAGGAGGATCAAACTGCCTTACAATCTCCTTCCCTTCCTCTCCCCACAACATACACTTTTGAGGTAGGTGAGGCTGAGAGAGCTCAAAGAGAACTGTGACTAGCCCAAGGTCACCCAGCTGGCTTCATGTGTAGGACTGGGGAAACCAACCTGGTTCATCAGATTAGAGTCCGCCACTCATGCAGAGGAATGGAGAATCAAACCCGGTCCTCCACATGAAGAATCTGCTTTTAACCGCTACACCACACTGGCTCTCCAGTAGTAGAATGGGACATAGGATCCAATCCATTGTCTTGTTCAGATACACTGCAAATGTCTGAAATGCTCTGAATGCATATGTTATACGTTGGTAGAGTGTGAGATCGTGTTTGCTTGGACAATTATTTGACAGTGTGAACGATGCCACATTATCCTTCAACATCATTTCCACAGGATTGTAACATCTGATTAGCATTAAAGTTGGCGTATTCATGATGCAGTTGGCTCCAGAGTGTTCTTCTTCAAGCACAATTAGGATGTTGTTGTGATCAGAGTTCTTTGTGTCTCCACCTTCGCATCAGTGAAGCTTGATTCCAGACTTCCTTATCCCCTTATCAGTTTTAATAAGCCCTTATCCTCATATATTCTCCTGTTTCTGTGTTATCAGAAAAACTGCTGTTACTGTACACACTTAATAAGGTTTATTGCATTAGTGCCCTCCGGGATTAGGGTATTGATTCATTATTCCTAACACATTTATAAAAGACCAAGGATGTTGTCTATTATCCTCCCCTTGTCCGTCTCTTGTCTACATGCGGCTCGAAGCAACTGACATAGTGTTAATCTTTGGCTTCCCGGATATTGTTAATTCGATTCTGCGCAGCATTTTTCGTCGTTGCTGCTTCTTCTTCTCATGCATTCTTGTTATTGAGGCAATTTCTTGGAGCTATAAAATGCTTCGTCTACCACTTACTGTCATGTGTGTTCATAGTTTTACATTCACAGGTGGCTGCTCAGAGATAATAGCATCTAAACACAATGTGCAGAATTTAATCACCCAAAGCAAAGCAAGAATATAACTTACATAAAAAAAAACGGTGAATCATCGGAATCCAACAGTTCAAAAACAAGTGTGTTTTTCAGTTCTTTAGTTTATCTTTCATATATATATGTATATATATTTATATATATACCAAAAAGAACAAAAAAGAGAAAGTGTTGTCTATCATGGTATATCCTCTAGGCATACGTTGGCATTCATATGACCATGTGAGTTCCATTATGCTTACCCATGATCTGTGGGGTTCAGAATGAAAAATCACAAAAGAAAGTAAGGAATCTAATTCTGGTGCAGAGAAAACTATAGGTATGTACAGAAAGGTACCTATGGTGACAATGCTTGGTGGATCTGTCCTAATCTCCCCGGTTGAGTTATTGTGAACAGAAATCTACACACCAGTTTGTTTGTTTGTTTATACCCCATGTTTATCCCCAGTAGGGACTCCGAGTGGGTTACAACATTGTTTTCCTCTTGTGCTTTGGAGTGGCTGTTGGGGCGCCTCATCAATGTATGGCAGTACAGGGTGGAACCAGCAGCCACTGATGGTATGACAATGCATCTCACACAGGTAAGCAGAGGTGCGAGCCCCCTTCCTTGACTGCTTTCTCTTGTGTCTTTGGCTCAACTACCTTTCCTCCCTTAACTTGCTTGCTGTGAGTCCTGCCCAGGGTAAACACACACAATGTAGAAAAGGGAGCCCTCAAAGAGGTGGAGGTGGGAGTGGGGTGGTAATGTTACAGAGGTGAGTAGGCATCACTGTGCTTTGATTGGCTGCTTCTATGTGTGACAATGGTATGGGTTTCATTTGCTTGCCACTCTGTGATTGGTGGCTGTTGGAGGCTACCTCTATGGACTCCAGTGCTGTTGCTATGTTCTCAGCTCCACGGAATTAGCAGCATGCAAGCATGGGGGCTATTAGGATTGGGCTACCCAGATGCATCTATATAATATTGAAAAAGCTTTCTTCCAAACAAAGAATGAATGCTCTAAAAAAATAGACTTTAAGGATGTTTGCATAATAATCATTAGCAAAGCAAATTGGAGGATAGAATGCAACCCATTCAATAATGCAAACAATTAATTGCAGTTATTAATGTAAGTAATTACATAGCCGTCTGATTATGCCAAGGAAACCTACAAGCCCATTTGACTTTTGGACTCCAGAGCAGTTGCCCTGTTTGTAGAATTTAAGGGTCAATCCTGTCAAACCTTTCATTATCCTTTCTTACAATTTGGGGACCTTTGTAACTTTTTGAGCATTTGACTTTTGCAAACCTGAACTGTATTTGTACGACCGGGAGGGGGGCATTGTCAAGATGTAGAGATAACAGTCAAAATGAACTCGTCAAGGTGTTCCACTGTCTGTTTTTAATGCATTGTGCAAAGTATTTTTGTTTGTTTGTTTGTCTGCAAATAAGACCATTTACAAATCAGGGAAGTGGAACAGGCGTTTATTTCTGAACACGGATTATTACTTGCCCTCGTATAAATTAAAATCCTCATTTGCTTTCAGTGTTGAAATCCCTGCTACTTCGGGGATGTAGCTCGTGCTTCTTGCCTTCTTAGCTCTTTAACTTTGGTAATTAGTGAGCCGATGATGGTAAATAATTAAATTGATGTGCACTTTACACTTATCTGCCTCATTCAATCAAAGGGCTATGCTTTGCCACTTACGGGTAATGTTCTTGTCATCACGGCAGGAGAAAGTACATTTCATTCCTTCTCCATTGTTTTAGCCATATAATGGGTGATGGAAAAGAGCAGTACAATCCTAAGAAGAGTTCCTCCCTTCTAAGCCAATGAATGTCAATGGGCTTACAAGGGTGGAACTCTGTTTAGGATTGCACTGTCGATCTTAGTAACGCCAAAAATTATAACATAGTGCTAGTAAAAAGCTTCCTCTGTTTTTTATTGTTTCTTCTTCATCATGTTAGGTAGATAACAAGCCAGCTAGTGTGCATGTGTATTTCTCTTGAGGATTCGCAGACAAATTCTCTCATGTAGTCATACTGATCACACCGATGTAAAAGCAAAATTCAGACTGGGTTCATTTTCTTCGTATAGAAACTATGTGTTGCAGTTTGTGAGATGTTCAAAGATATGTTTCTTTCCCATAAAACTAGTCTGTAGCAATTGTAGTGACAGAAGAAACACACTTGCAAGGCCGAACAAAAACTCAAAGCAAATTCTCAGCTTTTGTTTATGGAAGTTCTACTGGAAGCAGTGTTCAAAGTCTCCTGCCCTCATAACTTGTGTTTGGAATCAAATGGGAAAAGATTCACCCAGCACTTCTCTGGACTGTGTTCATTTTGTTCAGGACACCAGTTGGTTCCAAACTAGGGTTGCCAG
Organism: Euleptes europaea; assembly: GCF_029931775.1. NCBI lineage: Eukaryota > Metazoa > Chordata > Lepidosauria > Squamata > Sphaerodactylidae > Euleptes > Euleptes europaea. Next base: position 62,875,100 of record NC_079322.1, read on the forward strand.
CTCCAGGTTGGGAAATTCCTGGAGATTTTGGAGGTGGAGCCTGGGGAGGGTGGAGCTTGGGGAGGTGAGGGACCTCAGGAGGATATAAAACAGCTTCCAAAACAGCTGTTTGGGGGAAGTGATCTCTGTTGCCTGAAGATCGGTTGTAATTCCAGGATATCTCCAGCCACCACCTGGAGGCTGACGGGATATCAGCAGGATATAATGGTACAAGAATCCACCTTCCAAAATTGTCATTTTTCCCCAGGAGAACTGGTCTCTGTAGATTGGAGACCAGTTGTAATTCCAAGAGAACTCCAGGCCCCACCTTGAGGGTGGCAACTCTATTCCAAACAGAAGTCCAAAATGAACCCGGCTTTTCCCATTCCTCTTCTGGCCCAAATTAAACCATTCATCCTGGCTCGTTCCGGAGTCACAGAGCATACATACTCTGTTCTTGGGTTGAGCTTCGCCCCACCCTTTTCCAAACTCCTCTTCTAGGCAGCATGCAGATAGCCAAACAGGGTAAGCACAGAAGATTGGCTTCTCTCACAGCCAATCATGAAGCAGTGTGTAAAGAGGCAGGGATTTAAGTGCTTCCTGCTTCCTTGGAGCTCTTTCTGAGCAAAAGAAAGCCTTTTTAAAAACGAGGCTTAGATTTCTCCCCCCTCCCTTCTTTCAGATTGCTCTGTTTTTTTTGTTCTTATAATGCTTTTTTATGTGGCAGTTGGGATTGGGGGGGAAGGAAATCTTCTCTCGCTAGGTAAGCCAATTACAGAGCAGCATTTAAAGGGGTGGGACTTGATTTGAACTTGGGAGACTGCTTTTCTGTATTTATGGTTCGATTAGCACACAGTTTCATCCCTGATCATTCCAGCCAACGCATACAGTTTTCCCCAACCTGGGTTACTTTGATCCTGGCTGAAACGAGGAATAAAGGAGGTTAAAGCGGCCATGCATAAATGACCATTTTGCTTAGGGAGTGGCCGATACCTCATTAAAAACACTGAGGCTCAGCAGCCAAAGCCACCCAGAGCCAAACAAAGATGACCAGTGAAGCACTAAAAGTGTTATATTGCCTTGAGGGTGGCCGTTCATCACAGATTTTTCCCTTCTGTGAAAAGCATCTCACTCAATCCTCACCTTCCCTGCTTGCTAAGCATGAGCTGCTAGTCTGGGATAAAGCTCTCCAAAATAATGGGAAAGATAAAGACATAGTCAGTTAATGGCTGCTGCATCAATGGCCCTCACTCCTGCAGATGCCGTAGCCTTATCTAGTGTTACCTTCATTACTCTGGAACAGCCTGCTGTTGCTTCAATTACGTCGGCACTGCCGTGTTACGGCTTCGCCTGCTGTCTGGAAGATCCATTCGGCTAAATCTCACCTGCTGAAGAATTGCACGGACGCAACAGCGCATGGTAAACTAATCGTGATAAAAGCTGTGCCTAGCCAAAGAAAAGCTTAGAGCAGCTCACCTGCTGGCTGAGGCGGTGGGAAAATCTCTTGTGGGTCATTTAAGGCTGCCTCATTCTCTGGACCGCGGGAGCCCTGCAATGAGATTCAGAGCCAGCCAACAAAGGGCAAATTGTGCTGGGGTTATCTATCCACTAAAGAAGAAATGTCATTAATTTAGCCAGATCTCCTATCACTATCAACCCAACTTCCGTTCCATTTTCCCCCCAGTCAATAAATGAGTCTATGGCTTTCCAGGATGTCCACCTCTCATTTCTCAACATTATTATCCCCACCCCAATCTCCAAATGCCAAAAAATAAGGGGAACTTAAAGATAAAAATGGATTAACCTATCAAAGGAAGCTAAATATCACTGCTGGCTAACAAGAGAGATCACTCTCCTTTATTGCTAGGGTTGCACATACTTGTATTAAGTTTGGTGGGGCATAGGGTATATATTTCAGTGAATGTAAGAGGGCGGGAAGATAGGTGGGGCCTAGCTTGGGGTAGAGCACCTGCTTTGCATGCAAAAGTTCTCATTTTCAATCTTCAGTTTTTTAAAAAATCGACTGTGAAAGATCAAGGCCTGAAACTTTAGAGAGTTGTTGCCAATCAGAGTAAACAATACTGATAAGGTTGCCAGGTCCCTCTTTGCTACCGGCGGGAGGTTTTGGGGGTGGCGCCTGAGAAGGGCAGAGTTTGAGGAGGGGAGGGACTTCAATTAGGGTTGCCAACCTCCAGTTACTAGCTGGAGATCTCCTGCTATTACAACTGGTCTCGAGCAGATAGAGATCAGTTCACCTGGAGAAAGTGGCAGCTTTGGCAGTTGGACTCCATGGCATTGAAGTGCCTTCCCTCCCCAAACCCCACCCTCCTCAAGCTCTGCCCCAAAAACCTCCCACCAGTGGTGAAGAGGGACCTGGCTACCCTAGCAGTGCCATAGAGTCCAATTGCCAAATCGGCCATTTTCTCCAGGTGAAATGACCTCTATCAGCTGGAGATCAGTTGTAATAGCAGGAGATCTCCAGCTAGTATCTGGAGATTGGCAACCCTAAATACCGACCCTGATAGGCCAGTGGTCTGACTCAGTATAAAGCAGCTTCAAGTCTTCAGTCAAACTACATGCCTCCCCATTGTGTTTAAAAAGCTGGCCTTCAGTTCAGAGGTCTGTATGGCTTTTCCCAATTCTCATTGCAGCTAAGCCTTTTAAAGAGCTAGTGATGGTCCCTTTGCTTGGACATTCCCATGATCATAGCCTGCCAAAATCAAAATACATAAAGGGCTATGACCCAAAGCAGGACCATCTAGATTTGCTTGAGAAGAACCAGTGTCTAAGGCTACCACCTGTTCCGGATTGGCTTCAAGCGATTACTCCAATTGGTTTCAGCTTCCCTGAGTGATTGCAAACACATGGCTAAACTCATAAAAGTGCCACTTCATTCTCTCCTTGGCAAAGGGGGAGAATGAGGGGGACTTAGGGTTGCCAACTCTGCACTGGGAAATTCCTGGAGATTTGGAGGTGGAGCTTCGGGAGGGATCTCAATGGGGGTGGGGTGGGGAATCTATGGCTTTATACCCAATCAGCAGCTATTCTCCCCCCCCCCAGGCGAACTGATCTCTGATTGGAGATTAATTGTAATTCCAGGAAATCTCCAGGCCTCACCCACAGGTTGGTGACCCTATAGGGGTGGAGTTTACCTGCAGCTCATGGAGGGTATGGTTGCTAGGTCCTTCTTGGCCACCAGCAGGGGTAGGGGTAGGGTTGCCAGATCTGGCTTGGAAACTCCTGGAGATTTGGGGATGGGGCCTGGGGAGGACAGGGACCTCAGTGGGGTACAATGCCATAGAGTCCACTTTCCAAAGCATCCATTTTCTCCAGGGAAATGGATCTCTGTAGTCTGCAGTTGAGCTGTAATTCCAGGGGATCCCCATGTCCCACCTGGAGGCTGACTTCCCTAACGGAGGATAATCAGTAGGTGTTGAATGCCCATGTGGGCAGGTGCACAGTGGGGGAGTTTACACAGAAGGAAGCTTTTCAAGGCACCATCATACCACCCCTGTGCCTTTGACCCATTCCAGCCAACTCAGGAGAGCCTCATCATTGGGCTGCAAGGCAATTGGCCCTGCCTAGATAAGTATTCCCACCCAGGGAGTTGGAACCATGGCATTTCTTGGACAGCAGGAGGCTTTTTTTTTTTTGATCCACAGCACTTTACTTACCACCTGAGTCAGGTAGGTGAAAGTTGACATGCTGGGGTGTGGACTCGGGACAGGCATTCCTCTTGTCACCTGTTCCTGATTGGCTTCAAGTGCTTGCTCCAATTATTGGCTTTGGCTCCCCTAAATAATTGCAAACATGTGGCTAAACTCCTAAGAATGCAAATGTGTTTCTCATATACACCATCCTTCCACATACATTGGTTTGCTTGGAAGGAGGATGAGCCTCCTTCTGTCCTTGGGGAAAACCCAAGGCCATTTATTAGAATCAATGACAGATGCACAGAGGGCTCAAAGAGAACAAGGGAAAATGTTAATTGTTCCAAAGTGTCCTTTAAAAAAAAAAAGGCAAAAAAAAAAAAAGCTCTAATAAGGTAATTGGCTTATATGCACCAGAGAATCTTTCCTTTAAAGTCAGTAGCATGCTTGGGAGCGGATGAAAGAGATTAACATTTCTATCTTTTGGAAACTGGGTGTCTTGTTTTCCCCCCCAAGAACTTCAAAAATCCACCCACACTGAGACCAACATGGAAACATTTGAAATTTATTCCATCTTCTGTTGAAAATGAACAACCCGCTTAAAAAAAAAACTCAATTCAAGCATCCCCCACCCCCAATACAGTGGCATTAATGCAGTTTCTGACCATTCTTATTCCATTGCAGAACTGGGACTGAGGGAAGTTGACATGTAGAAATACAAATGGGCCAAACATGTGGGAGATGGTGGTGGGCTCAGAATTATCACTACACGAAAGGTTAAAAAATGTTCTTCATTAGCCATCCGACTTTTACGAGAAGTAAAAATTAACCATGAATTCTCAAAGGGGAGTTTGCAAAGAGAGGAACTGGGAAGCTTCACGATTACTGGTGGTCATTTCGTGTACATGGGAAAAATTAACTTATAACTAAAAAACAGGCAGATTTATTTTCACTTTTTTTAGCACAGATCAGGCCTAAAGGTTCCGTTTTGCTAATGGGGGAGCCTTCTTCTAGTGCAAAACCCCTTCCTCTGGTGGAAGATGCTTGTTCCACCAGTGGAAGCCTTTTTGCGCTAGAGGAAAGCCTCCCCCATTAATGGAATGGACCCTTTCAATCCATTACCAGTGTTAAGTATATGAGTATGTGTCACGTCACAGTGTGTGAATATACTTGTGTGCTAACATGGAAGAGCCATTGAATCATCATGGCTGCCGTTTTCTGTTACCGATAAAGCTATGCTCCATGAATGTGTACCACCATATTTGTATGTAAAGCGCTGTCAAGTCACAGTCAACTGATGGTGACCCCATAGAGTTTTCAAGGCAAGAGAGGAACAGAGGTGGTTTGCCATTGCTTGCCTCCATGCAGTGACCCTGGACTTCCTTGGTGGTCTCCCATCCAAGTACTAACCAGGGCTGACCCTTCTTAACTTCTGAGATCTGATAGGACTGGGCTAGCCTGGGCCATACAGGTCAGGGCCTAGCCACCTTTACAAGCTATCAAAGTTAATTGCTGTTATGACATCCTGTGGCAGTGAGTGCCACAAATCAATTATGCATTGTGCAAAGATGAACATTTTTTTGTCTGCTCTCATTAGTGGTCTGCCACAGGATACATGTTTCAGCCACTAGGTATCCCTGCCCCCAGAACTAAAGCCTCAAAAACATTATGGATACAGTTATATGGAAGGACACGTGGTAGAAGAAAGGAGCAAGGCTGATTAGTATGGGATAGCCTCCATAGATTCTGATCTGAGATGGACAAGGAGCACAAAACATTTTTTTTTAATTTGTACATCTGGGACACAAACTGTGGTATGTAACCTAAATTATGGTAATAGCACTCATATGGTTTGTCACCATGGCTGTCATTTCAAGCACAATGTTTCTACAATAAGTCGTTCATTCACAGCGTTTTGGCTAGAAACCCGAAAGAGATCACTGGGGCCCCTTCGCATTTCTAGATGTGAGATGAAGGCACTATTGTTGTTGCCATGTGTTTGGCCTGGCTGGTGCCTAATTTTTCTTCAGCTCTGGGATATGAGTATTTGGCTTGGATCCCATGGTTAATTTCCGCTAATGGAAGGGGAGAATTGATATTTGCTGATTTTCCCCTTCCACAGGAGACCTCCAGATCCCCTCCCCATGGTGTTCCTGGGGGTTCCCTCCCCCCCCCCCGGAGCAATATTTTGGGGATCACCTTTCAGATTTTTGTTTTGCTTTGATTTTGTGTTTTGGATGATGTTATCTTATTATTGTTATGATCATTAGCTGTTTGGCAATCGACTGGGAATGGGAAAAAGAAGATTAAACTATTTCAATAAATGCAATACATTTTCACTTTATGCACACACACATACACACACACTCATTGGCCATTTATGCAGGGCTGTTTCCCTTGCGGTCACCCCACCGACTGCTCCAGTGCTTCGTTTGGATTTATGTGTGCCTTTCCCGACGGTCAAAGATTGCCTAGCTCTCCCTGCGCATTCCTGTGCGTTTTGCCCATGTTTTCCGGATGCTGTTTTAGCAAGAAAATGCTGACAAAACCCACAGAAATGCACGGGGAGATGGAGGTGACCTCTGATGGTTAGGAAAGGCATGCATAATCAGAACAGTGCACCAGAGCATTCGGCAGGGTGACCGCAGGGAAACAGCCCTGCATAAATGGCCTGTATCAGCCTCTGATTTATAACTGTATCAACCAACTTCTTTTTCTTGATGCAACGTGAGAGCTAAACACTGCTAGCCAGTGTGGTTTCTGTGGCTGGAGCATTGGACCTGGACAACTTCCAATGCCATACAGCCATGAAGCTTGCAGTGGGCCTTGGGAAAGTCAGAATTTGCAAGCCTCATTGACCTCAGAGCAGTTGTTAAGAGCATGAAGTGGGATAACCTAACTTTAGTTCTCATGGAAGAAGGATAGGATGCAAATAAGGCAAACACAGGCCAATTAGATTTCCATAGTTTTCAGGGGGGTGGGGAAATGCATCTCCAATTGCTAGGGTTGCCAACTTCCAGGTACTAGCTGGAGATCTCCTGCTATTACAACTGATCTCCAACTGCTAGAGATCAGTTCAACTGGAGAAAATGGCTGCTTTGGCAGTTGGATGCTATGACATGGAAGTCCCTCCCCTCCCCAAACCTCACCCTCCTTTGGCTCCGACTCAAAAACCTCCCACTGGTGGTGAAGAGGGACCTGGCAACCCTACCTGTATTGCCATGCTTATAAAACAGACATGGCTGGCCTAAACAGAGTTGTACCCTTCTAGGTCTGTTGAACTCAATGGGCTTAGAAGGGTGCAACTCTCCTTAGGATTGTTCATACCTTACTCGTATGTTTTCTTCCAGGCTTCAAGCTTGGGACATAGCATACATCTCCAATACAGATCTATTTGCTAATAGGTTTCAGTGAAAGTAGGCCGTTTGAGAAGAATCCAGTATTATGATATGCAAGCAATCTGTGTTAAAGCCCTCCTTTTTCTCTTCAGCAGAAATTCTTTAGTCTTTGGTTCCCACAATTTAACTATTTAATCACACACACACACACACAACTAGGTAATCTCATTTCTTACCATTTGTTTCCTGTATTGCTTTCTCTTCCCTTACTCTTCAGGTGAACTGCAGTGCAGTCTTAAACAGAGTAATCTTAAACAGATTAGTGGAGAGCCAGCATAGTGCAGTGGTTAAAGAGCAGTGAACTCTAATCTGGTGAACTGGGTTGTTTCCCCACTCCTCCACATGAAGCCAGCTGGGTGACCTTGGGCTAGTCACAGTTCTCTTAAGAACTCTCTCTGCCTCACCTACCTCACAAGGTGTCTGCTGTGGGGAGAGGAAGGGAAGGAGCTTGTAAACTGGTTTGATTCTCCTTAAAAGGTAGAGAAAATTGGCATATAAAAACCAACTCTTCTTCTCTTCTTCTTCGAAGTTCACTGAAGTTAATCAACTTACAAAGGTGTAACTCTGGTTAGGAGGACACTGCTAAAATGTCTTAGCAGACACGGTCATATCAAATATCACCTTCCTTTCCCTTAGCAGCTTCTCTTCCATCTCCCCAATGTAACTAAATCGGGCCATATAAGCAAACGCTGCATAGCATTCTGGGATTTCATTTTCATGAACCATTGCCTCTACAAAATGAGCGTACAGCATTAGATGCTGAACATCAGCCAATGCAAACACAGCCTTTGGGAAAGACTAATCTATATGCCACCATTAATCTTAAAGCCAGGGGATTTCAATAATGATTGTCCCAGATAGTCTCTATTCAAGGGTGAAAACAGAGTCCTAGGAGCATCATTAACCAGCCGCTGTAGGAAGAAGCCATCGTAATGTGCATGGCTTGCATAAGAAGTTTGCCTCTAGTGCTGCAGAAGCCCCACAGAGGACAGGACCACATTTCTGAAGATCATCCCAAGCAAACAGCCCTTACCTCCAACCACACGTTTGACAGTGCCTGACATATGGTTGTATTACACTGTCCACAAACTATTCTACCAGTCCTACAGCATCATAGAATCACAGGTTTTATTTGTTTATTTATTTATTTTGCGATTTGTAGCCCTCCCTCCCCAGCTAAAGCCAAGCTCAGGGCGGGTAACATCATTTAAAACTCATCAACAACATTAAAACAATAATATAATTCCTAAATTTAAAACATTAAAATACCCAAGAATCTCAGAGGGCGCCTAAATTCCAATCAAACATATTGACCGAGATAAGCGGCAGGCCACCCCCTCAGTTGATGTAGTATATAACCTGAAAGGACCAAAGGCCTTACTATGTCAAGAGCCCAGTAGAATAGGTCTGGCCAATCTCCTGTGGAGAGTGAATGCCAGTATATAGGTTCTGACAATGAAAATGCCATATTCTTTGCAAAACAGACTCTAATCAAGGACAGGGACAAACACCTGAAGAAGAATCTCTCCAGTCGGCACTAAGCCATTTATTTGTAAAGCTGCTAGACTGCCTTTTCAGTCATTCATTTGACAGCAGTACAATTAGCATTTGGCATATAGCATATAAGAGAGGCCTTTTCCTACAGGATCCCAGAATTCAGCCTTTAGAAGGTAAAAACGGCAACTGGAACTTGGCTAACCAACTGATCACTAGTAGAAATGAAAGAGAACCACTGCTATATGTTCTCTGCCCTTCATTTCCAAAATCAATTGGGTCAATGCGTTTTGGACTTGATAATGTGTCCAAATGGGTTTCAAGGTAAAGCACAATGTGAAAGTCAAATAAGAAGTTACTAGAGCATGCATACCTAGGGCCTAGTCCTTGGCCTCTAGAGCAGTGGTTCCCAACCTTTTTTTTACCAAGGACCACTAGGACTTTTTTGTTCGGTGCAGGGACCCCAAGGTTCAAAATAAAAATTCCGGGAATTTGAAAGTAAACTTTAATCATTACTGTTAGTTAAACATTAAACTTAGAATTATATTTGAATATATATATATATATATATATATTATAATAGAGAACTTTTAATTGAAAATATTAATTTATTATGGGTTTATAACTTTGTTTCGCGGACCTTAATTTAGTTCTCGCTGACCCCTGGGGGTCCATGGACCCCTGGTTGGGAACCAGTGCTCTAGAGCATGGTGTCAACATTTTGACTATCACTGTTCCCTGTTGCACTGCACATGATGCCAAGCAGTTGCAGAACACTATTTTCTGTTCTTTTTGTGGTGGGTACCCAGCTGTGATTCAATACTCTTCCCCATTCTTATAGAATCGATTTAATGGCACATCATCTTACAGAACCTTCTCTCATAATAACTGTTCAGAAATATGTTACTATATTATGGGATACATCTTCTACTGCAAATACAAAATGTTCACTTACATATTACTAGACTCATGAATATTAGGAGCAATCCTATTTTGGAATTTAAATGGAAAACATGAACATTCAATACTCCACCCTTAATTTAAAAAAAACTCACAGAAATTGACTACATCAAAGTGGTAGTACATATTTTGTACGCAGAAAGTCCCAGGTTCAATCCCTGGCATCCCCAGTTAAAAAATCACTGGTAGCAAGTAGGAAAGACATTTCATTGCTTGTGATTTTAGTCAATAATACTGAATTAGATAAACAAATGTCCGGACAGTCTAAGATTGCTTCTGACGCTCAAACCAGATTGTCAAGCCTAGGTTTCCCCTGACATTCTCTTGTCAAATATCCAGAAAGTCCATTCGATCTGTCTTCCCACCTGCAGTCTAAAGTGGTACAGTCTAGCAACAGATATGTCAGCTGATCATAGGATGGCTCCTATGCTTCCCTTCCATTAAATGAGAAACTTTTCTCCACTGGAAATAACTTTCCAAATCAGAAAAAGGTTTTGGCTATATTCCTGAAGATAGTTTTCTGAGAATAAGACACACTGAATAACATTGAACTTACTTCTGAGTAGGCCTGTTTAGGATTCCTGCCTTCCTCATGACAAGAGAGCCATCGTGGTGTAATGGTTAAGAGCAGTGGTTTGGAGCAGTGAACTCTAATCTGGAGAACCGGGTTTGATTCCTCACTCTTCCACATGAATAGCAGACACTAATCTGGTGAACAGGGTTGGCTTCCCCACTCCTACACATGAAGCCAGCTGGGGGACCTTGGGCTAGTCACAGTTCTCTCGGAGCTCTCAGTCCCACCTATCTCACAGGGTGTCTGTTGTGGGAAGGGGAAGGGAAGGTGATTGTAAACTGGTTTGATTCTTCCTTAAGTAGTAGAGAAAGTCGGCATATAAAAACCAACTCTTCTTCTTCCTCTTCTTCTTCAACCCAAAGTGGCCTTTCACAAGGATATTATACACAAAAGGATAAATTACCTTTTCAAATTTAGATTTATAATCTGCCCTGAATGTTTTACTCAGAAAAAATAATGATCTGTTTTAAAGGAGAATAAATTAAAGGAAGTTATTTAAAAAGACATATTTAATAACATTTGTTACAGTATATTTCCCTTTCCCCCACATTGTTCCTATCCATCTGTCCTTCAGAAAATATCTGTCTTTTTTACTGAATTCATTTCAAAACATATTTCACATGAAACTTGCTATTCCCCATAGACAAATGAATTTGCTGCAGTGATATAGAAATTTACATGATTCACTGTACTTGAAAACCATTTAGCTGTGAACTTGTTAAATTAAAAAAAACCCCACAAACTAGACCGATATGTCCTTCAGTCTGAAAACTAGTCTCTTCTTATAATTAATTTGGAAAGTGATTAAAGTTCAAAGAAAACACAGCTGTTTTTGATCAATTGGAACAGACATTGAGACATTGAACGGATATGGATCGATCATCCGTTTGATTGGCATGACTAGAAGCATTGAGTCCAGCACACGTGTACCCTTGAAGGTTCTGGACAGGAGGGGATCTCACTCTGTTGTAATGGGGGGATCCTACCACTCTACCGAGCAGAGTTTATTTATTGGTTCTTGTAGGTTATCCGGACTGTGTAACCGTGGTCTTGGTATTTTCTTTCCTGACATTTCGCCAGCAGCTGTGGCAGGCATCTTTAGAGGAGTAACACTGAAGGACAGTGTCTCTCAGTGTCAAGGGTGTAGAAAGAGTAATATATAGTCAGAATGGGGTTGGGTTGAGCTGAATCATTGTCCTGCAAAAAGTATCAAAGGTAATGTGCTAATCATTTTATAAACAGAGTTTATTTATTTCAATATGTATACCCCGCCCTTTTTTGGCTAAGTTTTGAAGCCTTCCTTCAATCTAAGGAGACTTTCTCCAACTTAAGTGGCTCTTCCATTGGAGGAAGTACCTTTGGGCCGGAGGGAGGTCACTTGGAGGATAGTTGGATCCACCCCATTGCTACCAGGATTGGCAAATGTACTACTGTCCATATTCTGCACAACTATGATAGGTATAGGCTTGCTGGTCATTATTGTATCCTGGTCACTCTAGAAGAAAAGATCTACCACCTGGCTCAGTGGTAGATCACCTGTTTTGCATGCAGAAGATCCAAGGCTGAATTCCTGGAATCTCCACTTAAGGAATCTTAGGTATCAAGAATGGGAAAAGCCTTTGTGTCCCTTAATCTTGGAGAGCTACCGAAGGAGCTAATGTTGAGCGACATGGACCCATAGTCTGATTAGGTATAGGGCAGTTTCATATGTTCATCAACTAGATTCAGACTACAGAACTAAACATGCTGAGGATTCAAGAACATGGGAAAGGGGGGCATCTGCTTACACAGAACTCCGTGTGTGCAGTGGTGCTCTTTCCAGCACACCCAAAGCACTGTGTGGTGCAGTGGAAAGAGTATTGGGTTTGGACCAAGAAACACAATTACCCATGAAGCTCACTGACAGTGGAATCCTATGCAGAGTTTCCTCAGTCATTGATTTCAATAGGCTTATATTGGAGCAATTCTGTACAGGACTGCACCATTAGTCATCTAATTTTCCCTAATCCACTGCAAAGGATTGTTAGGAGACAAAAAGGGGGGAGGATCAAGTATCCTGAGTTCTTGACAGAAAGCGCTGGATAAAAAAAGTACCATTGGTAGTAATAAAATAATCTGGTTAAGACCAAGTGAATAGGCTTCCCAAAGCTACTTCTGGAGAACTGTGCTGGGCTGAGGCACTCCTGCCTAGGAAGTAAACTTGCTGTTGGTAAAGGGTAGCATGTGTTTGCAATCTTTGCAGTCATTACGGCAAATGTCTTTTGCAAAACTGAGGTGAAGAATGATGGCTGTTCCTTTCTAAAAGCATTCAAGTGCACAAAGAGATGGGATGAGGGGGTGACTCTCTTCCATTTGACTCCTGAGGCTGGCCCTGACCATGCGGAGCAGGAGAAACTCCAGCGTGCGGCTGGTGCAGCAGACCATTCTGTGCCACCAGGTGGGCAAGTGCACCACCAGTTGGTTGTCTGCCTGCTTGCCTGTGCCGGGGGGGTCATCTGGGCAGCTGCCTGCTTGGGGCTTGGTCGGTACCCCCTCTTCCTTCTGGTTCTTTCCCCTCTAAGTCCTGCAAAACACTTGTAGGGCAGGAAAGAGCCAGATTGGTGTGTTATTGGACCAGGCTCCTTCGCCTACAAGCCCTGAACGGCTTGTCACTCACTCTGTCTTGTGTTTGCCCCCCTGCCTGAATCTCTTGGGCCCAGCTGGGGACGGCAGAACTCAAAAGCAAGTCACTCTACATGGCAGACACTCGAAGCCATCTCTGGTCGTGCCTCTTGGCTAAACGTTTGACCAAATATAGCAGGCTAATTTTAAGTTGATAATTTTGTATGGCCTACATATGATGTTATTAATATCCAAATGGCCCTTGGCAGAAAAAAAGTTCCCCACCCCTGCTTTATAGAGTCAATCTATCTCATGTTGGGTCTTCCTCTTTTCCTGCTACCTTCAACTTTTCCTAGCATGATTGTCTTTTCCAGTGACTCTTGTCTTCTCATAATGTGACAACCTTAGAATGGGCTATATTTATGTCTCTGGCTTACTGTTAAGGGTGGATAATGTGCATCATAGCACATTATTTGTCTCTTCAAAAAAGCAAGATGGATTGCAGATTTTCCCCTTTAAATGTGAATGTTAATGTTATAGTTCTTAATATATACATTGTCTAATTGCTTAGTCACAACCACATTCTTTTTCTTCTGCACTTAAGAAAATAAAGTGTGTGTGTTTTTTTAAAGGCCTTAGGCAGAGGTCACATTTTAACAAATTACTTCCCGGCTGAAAGACAGCTCCCTTGGTCTGTGGTCTCCTCCTCCTCCTCCTCTCTGGAGGCACTGCTGGTTTCCTACCTAAAGGATATAACCTGTCGTTAAACATTTCCCTGAATTTTGTCCTTTCCTTCCAGTTAAAAGTACATTTGCTGGCAAATTCTGCCAAGGAATAAGTCCATCATGGAGTAGAAATGGAGGCTCATTGAATTCTGTTAAGGACTTCCAACTCCAGCTTGGGAAATTCCTGGAGATTTGGGGGCAATGCTTGGGAAGCATGGAGTAAGGGGAGGGGAGGGAGCTTAGGGGGCAAGTAATGCTAGAGTCCACCCGCTGAAGGTACCATTTCCTCCAGGGGAACTGATCTCTGTAGTCTGGAGATCAGTAGTAATTCTGAGAGCCCTCCAGGCCCCACCAGGAGGTTGGGAACCCTAAAATCTGTTGCTGCTTTCCCATGGTGAAAAATTGGGATCCAGTTCCTATGAAGTCACACAGCTCTACATTCCATAGTCAAGGCCTTGTGCAAGCCTTCCCACCTGTGGATCATGCCAGATGACAGCACACTGGTGGGAAAAATTGATTACTGCTCGTAGGCAGGCTAAAAACATTGACTTTTGCTGTTCATTGATGACTGATAATGATGTCATCTCCGCAGGACCATTTTGCAAATGCTTAGGACATTCTTTCCAGGTTCCTGTGTGACCCTGGTTTTACCAAAAACCACAGTGGATTTCATATATGCTACCAAAATATGGTCCCAAAATTTAAGGACTGTATTTACACCAGCATGGTGTAGTGGTTATGAGCAGTGGTTTGGAGCGGTGGGCTCTAATCTGGAGAACCGGGTTTGATTCCCCACTCCTCTACATGAGCAGTGGACTCTAATCTGGTGAACCGGGTTGGTTTCTACACTCCTCCATGTGAAGCTAGCTGGGAGACCTTGGGCTAGTCACAGTTCTCTTACAGCTCTCTCAGCCCCACCTACCTCATGAGGTGTCTGTTGTGGGGAGGGGAAGGGAAGGAGATTGTAAGCTGGTTTGATTCTTCTTTTTAAAAGGTAGAGAAAGTGGGCATATAAAAACCAACTCTTCTTTTTCTTCTTAATTGCATAATTTTATTTCAGTTTTCATCTGTCACTAGTTGTAGAAATCCCAATGAGAAGGGTACGTATTTATTTGGCCACACTGAAATACTTCCCTCAGCTGTTTTTGCTTTCCTCATGGAATATTGTACATATTGATTTATTTTCTGAAATGAAGGAACTAATCACGCATCCTCATGTGGGGTTCCATGTGGACTGCATTCAGCACGCTGGAACATGTTTTCTTGATTTACATCGAGAAAACATTTAAATATTTACATGTTTTGACAAAATTGGATTTTCTTAGAATGTAAAAAATGGTCTGCAGAATTATGGGGTCTAATTTTTCCTTTGTCCAAGTGCTGAAGTTTGACTTTAATTGATTTAAACCAGAGTTGATGGTGATGAAGTAAAGAGACAATTTATATATATATGTAACAAATGCAAAGATACCATTTATAACTGGAACACATCCTTCAGTGTTATGTTCTTTCAGAGATTACAAACTCCAAACAAGAGCAGATCATATATATTGATCGTGTCCACAAAGAATAGTATTTAGTGTGAATTCAAGCACAATCCATTTTATTCCAAACTTCTTTCCCACTTCTGTTTATTACACTCTAGGCTCTTTGGGGACAGAGCAGAATGTTTTAAAATAAGTATTGAAACTGTATGAAAATAGGTGGCTATGTTTCAATCAATATATTGCATCATGTATTAGGAAATTCATGATATCACACCACCAGTTTGTTACAAGAAAGACTGAAAATAATGCCGCACACACAAAAGATCAAATTAGCTGCACAATTCAGACACATACAGGGAAAAACCCCTCCTAAATACGATCTTTCCACTAAATTACACAGACATTTTCCCTTAACTGCAAACTAAAGATTGTGTTTGAAGCCACCTCAGCCTCTCTTCTTTATTTACTTCCATTATTCCCTTTTGAAATTCATAAACATGCATTGCAACATCTAATAACGCAGAGGTAAGGCTATCTACCATTTTCTTCCCAGCGCAGAGGCATGCTGGCTTATTGCTTTTCTCCTCAGTGGTTTTGATTGCAAACTAGCAGAAACCCTTTGCTTCTGTTAGAAAGAATAAGGATACGTATGTTCATAGAAGCATGCAGAAAGCATGGCTAAAAATGTGCCCCTACAACAACAATTATGCCATGAGTCTCATGATACCATTACTGAGTACTATGTTGCCAGCTCTGGGCTGGGAAATACTTGAAGTCTTTGGGGGTGGGAGACAGGGATTTGGGAAGGGGAAGGGACTTCAATGAGAAATAATGCCATAGAGTTAGGGTTGCCAACCTCCAGGTAGTAGCTGATCTCCCGCTATTACAACTGATCTCCAACCAACAGAGGTCAGATCAACTGGAGAAAATGGCTGCTTTGGCAATTGGACTCTATGGCATTGAAGTTCCTCCCCTCCCAAAACCCCACCCTCCTTAGGCACCACCCCAAATACCTCCTGCCAGTGGCAAAGAGGGACCTGGCAACCCTACATACAGTCCACCTTCCAAAGTGGCCATTTTCTCCAGGTGAACTGTTCTCTGTTGCCTGGAGTTCAGCTGTAATCCCAAAAGATCTCCAGCCACCACCTGGAGGTTGGCCACCTTGAGTATCATGGTAGTTGTACTCTGTGTCATTCTGTTGAAGGGCAGAACTATCTTTCTGTTGCACCCCTTAACTGGTGAGGACAGGAACTTGGGTTATCGACATACCCGAAAGAGCACAGTTAAGCAAAAGCCAAGTCCACTTTTGTGGGCAGGCAGGCAGACAATTATTAGCTGCATGCGCAGACACACACATACAAACACATACCCCTCCATGCTTTTTCAATTTGGTTTCTGTCGAGCAAGTAGAGACATGTTTTATCTTTTGATATTCGGAGTTTCTGGCTGCAGGTTTGGAGTTTAATCTATGAGATGACAGCCAATCCAGTGCGATCAGATCCCAAACATTATTTTACGATGTTCTTTGAAAGGTACGGTTTACAATGCTGATAACACAGCTGATGATAAATATATTGATCGTTGCTGGAATGAGCACCACACCATGCCATTAATTTCAGATTGCTGCAATAAAACCTGGGGGGGGGGATTTACTCTTAACTAAACGGCTGTACTATAGAAGAAGTCAGGGAGATACAGATGGTTATGTCTGTACATATGGTGGCATTTTTGAAAGATGGAATGCATTATTTAATGTATTGGGATGCGTTTTGGGAGGGAGTGCAACTGTTTGATTTTTAAAATCTATTATGAAACATCTCCTTTTCAAGTTTCTGAATAGCATCTGGGAGTGTGGCATTTGCCTGTATCCCCCACAGTAGTCTGCATGCCAGTCAGTATATGCAGCTCAAATGTTTGCCTCGGTGAAGTAGCCTATATTCTCCTTGTAGTCTGAAGTGAACATAAGAATATAAGAAAGGCCATGCTGTATCTGATAAGGCCCATCAAGTCCAGCAGTCTGTTCACACATTGGCCAGCCAGGTGCCTCTAGGAAGCCCACAAAACATGACAACTGCAGCAGCATTGCCCTGCCAGTGTTCCACAAAACCTAATATATTAGACATGCTCCTCTGATACCAGAGAGAATACATACGCATCATGACTAGCATTCATTTTGACTAGTAGCCATGGATAGCTCTATCCTTCAAGTGCTGCGTGCATGCCAGAATTTGGAAGACAAACATTTTCCTCTCTCTTATCACCTCTACCTCCATGATAGAACTGTCTATTGCTGGAGCAAGCAAGTATAGTGTTTGCCATATCCATACACACATCCTGCCACACACACAGTGGGCAGTACCTGCATGCCACCTTGTGAAGAAGAAGTGTTGGTTTTTAACCCCCCCCCCCCGATTTTCTTTAAAGTGTCTCAAACCGGTTTACAATCACCTTCCCTTCATCTCCCCACAACAGACACCTTGTGAGGTAGGTGAGACTGAGAGAGCTCGAAGAGAGCTGTGACTAGCCCAAGGTCATCCAGCAGGCTTCATGTGGAGGAGTGGGGAAACAACCCCGGTTCACCATATTAGAGTCTACCACTCATGTGGAGGAGCTAGGAATTAAATCTGCTGCTCCAGATTAGAGTCCACCGCCCTTAACTACTATACCACACTGGCTCTCATGCTGGAAGGAAGGAGTTGGTTTTTATACCCCAATTTTCTCTACCTTTAAGGGGTCTCAAACTGGCTTACAATCACCTTCCCTTCCTCTTGTGAGGTAAGTGGGGCTGAGAGAGTTCAGAGAGAACTGTGACTATCCCAAGGTCATCCAGCAGGCTTCATTTGGAGGAGTGAAAAATCAAACCCAGTTCTCCAGATTAGAGCCTGCTTCTCTTATCCACCCCTCCCCCCCGAGAACTGCATATCAAGCAAAGAGAAGCCATTGGGCTTCTATAAAATCAAACCAATCTTTTCCCCAAGACAGGATGATGGCTGTAAATGCTTTGGAAAGACTGATCTATCTGGGCAATTCTCTTCCATGTATAGTATTACAATTAGAATAGGTAGTATTTATAAAATCTGCCTTTTATACAGGTCTATTCAATATATAATAATATAGCTCCACACGTATGAATCATGATAGTCAATGACAATATGCACCACAAGTACAAACCGTAGCGGTCAAAGGACATTATGAGTTCCCCAGATTCAAGAACTTTTTTGTGACTTCCATGCAATTTGATGGTGTAATCATTAAATGTCCATCTCATTTGTTGACAAGCTGAAAAGCCAAGTGCATATCCAGAGACCCTTCCTTTAGAGTAAAAATACAGGGAAGAACTGCTTCTCTCAATCAATTTAGAAGGAAGGGGGGAAATCCTGACCACGGCCTCAGTTACTATCCTGTAACTTATGGCTCCAGTTTCTTTTAGAGTGAGTTCCATTGACTATTATGATTTGTACACGTGGATCTACGTATATTATTATATTTGAATAATTCTGCAGAAATGGCAGATTTCCTAATGTACATATTATAATTGTTATCCACTGTACTGGATTAGGATCCATTTGCTCTTGGTTTTGTTGCACAGGTTTCCTCGAGCACCTTCCCTTTTTCTTTTTTTTGCAATTATCCTCCATGGTGTATCCACATGCAATTCTGCAGACTGGTAAATACTCCTATCCATTACATTTCTACAGAGTCTACATTTCCACAGATTCATTTTCTCCTCCTTTGTGAACTCAAACAGCCTGACACCACTTCCTGTGTGAACTCAAACAGCCCAACACCAGAATAATGGTGAGATTTCAAAAATTTCCAGAGGTTCCTATCATTAATTTTTCAATTCATATTAGTGAACATAACTGTATTAACGAATGGGACATTTTTTTTGGTTTGGCCTTTGATTAATGTCTACATCTCTGTTGACCAATCAGCTTAGATAGATTTAAAAAGAATTAGACAAGGTTAAGATGGACAAGTCTGTCCATGGCTACTGCCTAAATGTAACCTCAATGTGAATAGGCTATATAGCCTCGAATACCAGATATCGTGGATAAGGAACAGAGGATGGTAATTTCCCATCATGCCCTGCTTCTGAGCCTCCAGAGGTGTCAACTGGCTGTTGTTACGAAAAGAATACTGCACTATAGAGACTTTGCTCTGACCCAGCATGCAATTCTTGTATTCTTAAGCTAGTGTACTGAATACATGGTTTGTCTGCCCGCTTATTATTTGACAACTCCTCATCTCTCTAGAGCCTTCTGTTTAGCTAGACTGAATGCTAACCCCTCTAAGGTTATGCAGGGCAGAATTTTGAATATACCATACCCATACAGGACCTGTCCTTGGTCTTCTGGCTCTATTGATTCATTAGCTCATGCCCTCTTGGAATGCCACTTTTACGAGGAACTTCGATCATCACATTATATCTCTCCCCTTTTAACATATAAATCTAATGCCTCTGTGTCTGACATAATGCCTTTTTTATTAAGTGACAGGGATCCCAAGGCTACATTGTCAGTGGGAAGATTTATTTCAGTCCTTATATCCCTCAAACATTAGATTTACTCTGCTCAAGATCAATGGATCAAGGAGCTTCTAAGGGATAAAGGAAAGGAAAGGAATACATGGTTTGAATTCAGCACGTGATAAAACAAGCAGGAGATTGCTCACTGCATTTCCTCCTTGCAACTCAACATAACTTTACTGTGCTGGTTTGAACAGCAGAAGGATAAACCTGGCTGGTGTTGCCAACGAGCAGAGGCTGAACAGAGCTGAAATCCACCCATACCATTATCCCCTGTGTCATTTTAGTGGCACAAGATCGACACAGTGATCAAAGCGTTCATGCAGATGGTAAGGACTTGGGTGTGTGTGGAGAGAGGAATTCTCGATATGATTTTGCTGCACAGAATAAAAGTGGAAGCTTAGCAACTTTGTCACAGTAGGAGATTTTCAAGAAGATTGTTTCATTTCCATGATACTGTTTTGCCTAATGAGTGATATTTGCTTAAATCCCTTCAATTATATTGAAAGAACTTTTAACATATTCCTGAACTGTGATAAGTAATGTTGATAAGGACAGGGGTTTTGCTGATGCATTAAACATGACCTGAAACAAATCAGCACAAGTCTCAAATACCTCCAGTATATGTCATAAGGAGCAAATAAAAACATAAATTCAATTTGGGGTAAAAAAATTCTTTGCAAACCATTTTTATGTTGTTTTCAGTATGTGTGGTACCATGTTTATGCATGCTTATTTGAGGACTAAAGAGCAGGCCTTCATGTTTATTGCACATGTGCACAAGACAGAACATTAGATTTTCATCTCCAGCACAAGGGAGAGAGGGTGCACAGTTTAGTGCTATTAAGGAAGGAGCCAGTGGTAAAGTTGCCAAAAGCTGTTTCTGTTAAACGCAGGATGCTACTTGAGTATTTTGTGAAACCGAACCTTTACCATCTTGGAATGTAAACTTCCATTTGTTTGTGTATATTTAAGCCACTTTACACCTATTATGGTTTCCCCTATACTCAAGCCATTCAATGCCAACAGCTTAGAATGCAAATTCTCCCCAGAGACACTGCCCCCTGTGTGAAAATAATTCAGTATTTCCTCCATTCCTTCTTGCTCATATGATTCAGTTGAACATCACTGGCTGCAAACCTGTGATCAGGTGTAAGTTTCTCAGATGTAATTGGTACGTACCCATGTATAACCGATGGATCACTTTGCCATATAAAAATACTAAGCATTTGTCTAGAACTTTTAATGCATCAGATATATTATCATTGTACATAGTGCCTGTAAGGTAGGCTAGTCTTATTATCCCATATTGCTGAGAGGACACTAGCCAGTGTGGCTTCCATGAATGAGGCTATGGAGATCACATTAAGAAGAAGAAGAGCTGGTTTTTATATCTCGATTTTCTCTACCTTTAAGGAGTCTCAAACCAACTTACAATCGCCTTCCCTTCCTCTCCCTGCAATAGGCACCTTGTGAGGTAGGTGGAGATGAAAGAGTTCTGAGAGAACTGTGACTAGCCCAAGATCACCCAGTAGGCCTCATGTGGAGGAGGGGGGAAACCAACCTGGTTCACCAGGTTAGAGTCCACCACTTTTAACCCGACACCATGCTAGTTGCCAACCTCCAGGTGATGGCTAGAGATCTCCAGGGATTGTAACTGATCTCCTGGCAACAAAGATCAGTTTCTCTGGAGAAAATGTCTGCTTTGGAAGGTGGACTCTATGGCATTATAAACTGCTGAAGTCCCTCCCCTTCTCAAATTCTCCCCTCCCCAGACTCCACCTCCAAAATCTCCAGGAATTTACCAACCCAGAGCTGGCAAGCCTCCATTTGAACAGAGGTCTTCCTGGATCAAAACTTAGTTTCTTGTCCACTATGCTACGCTGGCTCACATGTGTGAAACATAATTCAGGTGTCCATAGCTGGTGAGTAGGGCTGTGCATATTGGGTTTTCCGAACCGAAAATAGACCCGAAAAAGGCAATTCGGCTTTGTTCCGGTTTATTTTTGGCCGAATATTAAAACAGAGAATCAAGCCTAAGCCGGATAGCCGATCACCGAAAAAGCCGAATAGTTATTCATCTTTTTGGGGAGGGGGGGCCTTTCTCAAAGCTTTTCTCTAAGGGATTTTTAAAGAGCTCTGGGGGGCAGCCTCTGAAAGAACATGTTCTTCAAGAAACATTGGTGGGGGCTGTGTGGGGGGGCTGGGGGACAAGGAATGGGAGAGCAGATCTGGCAAATGTAAGGGGGGGATGCAGTTAAGAAGCAAAGCTGGAGCAAAACCTCAGTGTGGAAAGGTCTTGGCACCTTGATCCCAATACAGTTCAAGTCTGCATCCCTTGCAGCAGCTATCAGTACTGATTTTAAAAGACAATAGAGCCAATCACAGATCAACATCTCATGTTGTTCTGCCCTCAGCTAGCATGCCATTCTAGGCCTGTTTCTTCATATACCAAATTTTATGTTGTTTTCTGTGTCTCTCCCCCCCCCCCCAATGTTTAAGAATACTGTTGAGTTTTGCTTTGGGGAATCACTAGCTCTCGCCTAAGGGCATGCAAGCATCCACTGCTTGGTTCTATGCAATTTGATTTGATATTCTTCAGGCATGAAGTTGGAAAGCCCTTGTCAAATAAGTTTTTTTTTTTTTTTTTTTTTGTATTTCCAGGTACTCCTATCCTGTCTACCTGGATTAAGTGTGAGGTGAAGTAAGGGCAGTAAAACTGCACTTGTCTGAGTATCTTAAAGCTAGCCCCAAACAGTTCTGAGGGCTCTTTGATGTATTACAATTTGCAGGTATACTTATAAGATGGCTTAAGTGTTCTTTTAAAATGTAAATGTAGCAAACCATTTTACCATAAAATAATGTGAGTCAGAGATATATGATTGGGTGTAATGCCCTCTGGAATATATACTTGGTGGTGAAACGCCCTCTCTGCTGAAAAAGAAGGGCCCCATCTTCCCACTCTGACTGGCTTCAGGGAATGATGGAAACATTCTCAATTTAATCCCTCACTTTGCATTTGCTTCATTTACCTTCAGTGACATTGGCACCCTGCCAAATCTTCTTGGCTACGTGACAGGGCCCTTTTTGCTGGAACAACAGAAATAATAAAGATTTTAAACAAACAAAAAAATGGTGCCAATTCAGCAGCTCGACAAGATTGCAAAGAGGCACAGAGATGGAACAAACGGCATAAGCATTGGGGGAGAGTTGGAGCCCTCCTTTGCCCCCTCTGTTATGGCAAAAACATTTCTGCTCGAATGTTCAACAGAATCCTAACAAAAAGGTCCCAATTGCAAGATGCCTGTTGGCCTGGTTGCCCCAGCCCCAAATTTAAAGGTGAGGGTAAAACAGTCTCTAGAACAAGGAAGCAGATAAAAATAGACTCTGCAGCCACATGAACACATGAGGCTGCTTTATACAGAATCAGACCATTGGTCCATCAAGGTCAGTATTGTCTACTCAGACTGGCCGCAGCTCTCCAGGTTCTCAGGCAGAGGTCTTTCACATCACCTACTGCTAGTGTTTCCAGGTCCCTCTTTGCAACCGGCAGGAGGTTTTTGGGGCAGAGCCTGAGGAGGGTGGGGTTTGGGGAAGGGAGGGACTTCAATGCCATAGAGTCCAATTGCCAAAGCAGCCATTTTCTCCAGGTGAACTGATCCCTGTTGGCTGGAGATCAGTTGTAATAGCAGATCTCCAGCTAGTACCGGGAGGTTGGCAACCCTACATACTGCCTTGATCCTTTTAAGTGGAGATGATGAGGATTGAACATGGGACCTTCAACATGCCAAGCAGATGCTCTTCCACTGAGCCACAGCCCCTCCCCAAACCCTTCTTAGCTGACAGTCCATTCCAGTTCAGTTTCATCCACTTTGGTTCCTCCTGAAAGCTATTTCTCGGTCTCAAATTTGTAAACGATTGGCTGTTTCTGGCAATGACATCAGGACCCTTCCTTGGCCAGCTGTCAGAAGACGGCTTTCCCCCAGAGGCTCTGGAGACGATGGAAGTGACACATATGCGCAGCTTCCAGCCGCTCCCGGCAACTCAAGAATGTAGATTTGTGCTTTTGCAACTGTTTGCTCCTTGCAGCCACCAGCTGCACACTTAACAGCTTATCTCCTTGTCAGCAAAGCAAAAGAAAAAATGAACACAGAAGAGAAACGATTTGCGGTTCCTAGGAGACTTGTTTGTTTGGAAGCCATTGCACTGTCTGGTAGCAAAGGTTTATTTGGAGTTGGAAGAAACAACTAGTGAATTCCCTTGGGGGCTTGCCAGATGATCAGCTTATGACTATCATATGCACACGTGTTGCTCATTTGTTGCAAGGGATCCCCTCACCTTTCAGGGAGGAATCACTTTTGTTTTGCAGCCATTTTCATCTTCTCAATTCTTGGTCTTCAATTGGCAGTGGCTGAGAAAAGAGGGTATCAAGCCTTGCCCTAGCCCATCTTGTCCCTGGGAAGAAGACTCCTCAAAAGCAGAGGAGCTTCCCAAGGTTTCCAGTATGCCCAAAGCTTTATGCACCCCAGAAACTCCAATGGGAGATCCCCTGCTTTCTCTCCAACAGCAGGCTCTTGTTCAAGTTCCCTTGGAACCAGTAGCCCGGGAAACCCATGAGTGGTCCGCTCTACCTCTTGTACCTCCAGAGTCTCCCCTGGGACCCCAGGAACAGAGGAGGAGGGCCAGTACTTGAAGCCAGGACCAGGCTGATGAGTGTATGCTTGGCACCTCACAACCTCACACAGTCCAGACTCTCCGGAGGAAAATGCAGCTTTTTAGATCTTGGCAAGATTAAGGACCTAATTCTAGATCCTTGCAGGATCAGGGAACTAGCCCTGGCTACAGAACGATTGTAAAATAATCAAATTCCAGCAAAAAACAAATTAGGCGTAGTGAGTCTTACACTGTAGAGCTGCTGCTCCATTCCACAATCCACACCAGATTTATGAGTGGCACATGGGACAGAAGGCTTGCAGATCTGGAGTAGATTCACTAGAATTGGAAAGGGTTCCTCAGATGACCGAATAAGAAAGTCTTAAAAGTCAAGTCTGGTTTGGCCATGAAATCCTTTAACTAGAAATGTCATGAAATGAATTTAGGACCATTCGGATGCAAAGCATGTGCTCTACCACTGAGCAATGGGCTCTCCTCATAAGTGTTTGGCTGAGATGAGATTTAGAACCCCTTAAAGCCAAACTTGACAACACAAGGAATCACATGTGACTCTGCTAGTGGTGTACCATTGCGTGAGCATGAGATGCTGTCACATAATTCTAGCTGGAACCAACATGTCCATACATTCCTAGAGGAAAGCCAAAAACAGGGTGAGAAAAAACATTAAAAACAGGCAGCACATATGTGCCTGCATGCTAGCTCAAAGGGTCCGGTTTTCAGATCAGTCTGGATATGGGATGTCGGGATAGGGGACACTTTACCTGTATTAGGAATTATTACAGATCTTCAAAACTATCAAATTCGGATTCAGATACATTCGGAACGATTCGAATATGGCATTATCCGGTGAATTCTGAAAATTTCTGAACCTGAATGCACATCCCTACAAAATACCCCTCAAGAAAAAAGAAAATGAAAAGCAACGGACTGAGTTTTTGTATCTCGTTGCTCTTATTTGACTCCATCAAGCCTTTGGAAAATCCCCATCATGCTTGGGTTTTTTTTTTTATGAGCTTTAATTTCAATGCAGTTTAAACCCCTGTTTTAGGTTCCAGTGAAACAGATTCTTACTGCAGCCTGCTTGGGATTGATCAGATGCTAAAACATCAGCAGACGCCCGGTTCAAGCTAAGGTTTGGGAGCTCATTTTCGTACCTGCTTGTTTCCCTACTTGTTTGAAGGAAGCTCTGTCTGAGCCTGCGGAGCTCATTTATTGTTTATTATTTTCTCCCCTCTCTACTCCAGAGGACGTTCAGCAGTGTATTAATTAGCTGGCGCTCCAGCTGAGCCGACCGTTATATTCACCTCATGCACCAGAGGACTTCTGAAGAAGTCCCAAGCACCTCTCCTCCAGCCAGAGATGCATATTTCACGAGTGCCTGGCATGTAAATGTGCTACGTGTTACAAACTCCACTTTCCAGGTGCTCATACTACCCAAAGAGATCGTCAGTCTCAATATACGTGTGCGTGTCTGGGAGGAAAAGGGCAAAGAGAGGAGAAAAAAGGAGCCAGCCTGAAGGACCATTTTGCCCAGGAAGTGTGGGAACACAAGAGCTGTCCTGCTGGAACGGACTCAGTTCTAACTAGGGTTACCAGGTCCCTCTTGACCACCAGTGGGAGGTTTTTGAGGTGGAGCCTGAGGAGGATGGGGCTTGGGAAGAGGAGGGGCTTCAATGCCATAGAGACCAATTGCCAAAGTGGCCATTTTCTCCAGGTGAACTGATCTCCTTATCGGCTGGAGATTAGTTGTAATAGCAGGCGATCTCCAGCTAGTACCTGGAGGTTGGTAACCCTAGTTCTAACTAATTCTGCATTTTGTTTCCACCAGGCAGGTATCTCTCCAAGAACAAAAGCAGTGCATGAGGGTGAAGGGTCCCATTGTATATACAGCCTGATGCTCA
The DNA here is from genome assembly GCF_029931775.1 of Euleptes europaea. Lineage (NCBI taxonomy): Eukaryota > Metazoa > Chordata > Lepidosauria > Squamata > Sphaerodactylidae > Euleptes > Euleptes europaea. Next base: position 62,901,071 of record NC_079322.1, read on the forward strand.
CACGAATACTGTCTCCAGACTTGGAAGTTCTATGTACAAGGATACTTGAAGGACTACCTCCACCTACTTGAGCCTGCCTGACCATGGTTTGAGGTCAACATTCAGTGCCCTGTACCACATGCCAATGATAGCTTACGTAAGGCTGGCAGGTACTTACTTCTCACCTCCTGGAGACAAAGAACAGGAAATATTGCAGCCTACAAAATGTGATTCATCCACCAGGGTTGGGGGGCATGATTGATTAGTTAAGAGGGTGCAACCAGGACAAGCAGTTAGCAAGAAATTGTTGAACTAGCCATAGGGCTATTGCAGTACAGCAAAATGTATAACATAATACAGACCTGCTTGGGGGGGGGGGATGAAGATAACACAAAATACATACGCTTATCATTATTGCCTCATCCCTCTCCACAGGGTCTGTATTACTTCATGCTATTTGGTTTCTAGGGGTGACCTATCCACCATAAAATACTGCTTTAGGTATTTTTTTTTAAATAAAATAATCAAATACAAAGTGCCTTAACAGAATTTTCAAATATTTGTGTATTGAAAAGAAAAACCGAATAGCAAAAGCCATCCTTCAGGAATGACTCCAGAAGTAGAGGAAGGCATGGATAGGCATTTTTGGGGGCTCCAAAAACAGCTCCATAATTTCAAGAGCACCACCATTCTCACTTTGTATGGGATGCTTTGTAAGGCCTTGCCCCTTCCACGTGAAGGAAACCTACTAAGAACACCATTCCCAAAACATGGTGGAAACACCATCCTCATTCACCAAAACAAATTATGGTTTCACCAAATAGCAAAGCATGTGGTAAATTTCAACAACTCTACTTGTTGGTTCTTGTAGGTTATCCGGGCTGTGTAACCGTGGTCTTGGAATTTTCTTTCCTGACGTTTCGCCAGCAACTGTGGCAGGCATCTTCAGAGTAGTAACACTGAAGGACAGTGTTACTACTCTGAAGATGCCTGCCACAGTTGCTGGCGAAACGTCAGGAAAGAAAATTCCAAGACCACGGTTACACAGCCCGGATAACCTACAAGAACCAATGAACTCTGACCGTGAAAGCCTTCGACAATATTTTGAACTCTACTTGTGTTTTACTTTTCTGTTTGGATGGTCACTGACTTTGCCTGTTACTGAAAGAAATTTCTCTCAATTAAAAAAGGAGTCACTTCTGAATGTAGAGTAGCAAAATTTGTATCTGGTGGTTTCTAATCAGACTGACCTCTGACCTGGATGGCCCAGGCTAACCCAATCTCATCAGATTTTGGAAGCTAAGACATGTTGGCCATGGTTAGTATTTTGATGGGAGACCACCAAGGAAGTCCAGGGACTCTATGCAGAGGAAGGCACTAGCAAACCACCTCTGTTAGTCTCCTGCCTTGAAAAAACTATGGGGTTGCCATGAGACGGCTATGACTTGACTGCATTTTATACACACATGATCAGATGAAACAGATGAGGGATTTCAAAGGGTTTCAGTAACACTAGAAACTTTTCTTGAGCTGAGAGGCAGAAGTACATATCCCTAACTCACTGTCAACTGCCATCTAAAGCTAAATGGGAAGCAAATGTAGAGGATTTGCACTGGTGAAAGCTAAAAGCATTTCCCTAAGAGGAGTGAAATTTCTCAGCATGAGCTCATGCATTCCCTACATTTGCAGCACAATCCTAAAGAGAGTTAACTTCAATGGACTTCATTAATTTCAGTGGGTATAGAAGGAGGAAAAGGAGGAGGAGGAGGAGCTAGTTTTTATATGCTGACTTTCTCTACCACTTAAGGAAGAATCAAACCAGCTTACAATCACCTTCCCTTCCCTTCCTCACAACAGACACCCTGTGAGGTAGGTGGGGTGCGGTTCTGCATTGCATGGCTAGTAGATTAAATTAGCCAGATCTAAATTGTACTTAACATATGGAAGCTGGGGTGAAATGTATATGTACATGTCAATGCCAGCGTGGTGTCGTGGTTAAGAGCGGTGGTTTGGAACAGTAGTTCCCCACTCCTCCACATGAGCAGCAGAGGCTAATCTGGGGAACTGGATTTGTTTCCGCACTCCTCCACACGAAGCCAGCTGGGTGACCTTGGGCTAGTCACAGTTTTCTTAGAGCTCTCTCAGTCCCACCTACCTCACAGGGTGTCTGTTGTGGGGAGGGGAAGGTGATTGTAAGCCTGCTTGATTCTTCCTTAAGTGGTAGAGAAAGTCGGCATATACAAAACAACAACAATTCCTCCTCCTCCTTCTATAGATATGTAGTTGGGTTCAAATCCTGGATGTGGGCACCTGTTTTCAATGTGTCTGTGGGCTTAGCATGTAACTTTGGGTATGTCACTGGTCCTCAGCTCTGTTTAAAAGGTAAAGGTCCCCTGTGCAAGCACTGGGTCATTCCGGACCCATGGGGTGATGTCACATCCCGATGTTTACGAGGCAGACTTTGTTTGTGGGCAGGTTTGCCATTGCCTTCCCCAGTCATCTACACTTTACTCCCACCAAGCTGGGTACTCATTTGACCGACCTCGGAAGGATGGAAGGCTGAGACGACCTTGAGCCGGCTACCTGAAACCAACTTCCATTGGGATCGAACTCAGGTCGTGAGCAGAGCTTGGACTGCAGTACTGCAGCTTAACACTCTGCGCCACGGGGCTCTGCAGCTCTGTTTACCATCTATAAAATATACAAAAGTGTGAGTGTTGTACTGTTTGTAGTGCGGGACTAGGCACTGGGAGACCCAGGTTCTTATCCCCACTTGCCAAGGAAGCTTGCTGGGTGACTCTGGGCCAGTCCTTCTCTCGTTTCCCAACCCACCTCGCAGGGTGGTCATTATGAGGATAAAATGGAGAAGGAGAGAATGATGTTGAAGCCATTTTAGGTCCCCATTGGGGAGCAAAGTGGGATTTAAATACCTTCATAAATCAATAAACAGAGCTTGGTTGCTGTACAAATGAACAAAGTCAAAGTAATTTGTGCCAAAGCGTCTTTCCAAAACTGCCAAATTCCACAAAGTGATATCTGAAAAGGCATAGGGGACAAGGGGAAGTCAACCTGCTTTATTCGTTTCATATATAATAATTTAACAGTTCTGGACCCTTCAAAAAGAATAGCCACCGCTTGACAATTTAGCAATATCAATAAAATCGGGCTGCGTCCAGACATTTTGTTCCTGTTATTTTCTAAAGTGGGCCCCCTGCATCTACAAACTAGGTGCACACATTTTAAAAATGCACTGACATGCTACAAATTTTTGATGTAGCGGGGTGGGGGCAGCTATTGTTAAAATTAAATATTCACAAATCCCTGCTGGAACTCTTCTCTGGGTTTTATCTTTCTCTATGCATCTGTGTGTGGGTTTTTGTTTTTTTTAAGTTGCACATGTCAGTGGATTTTTCCTTTGGCTTTGGAAAAACCCAGGCCCCGATTTCCCACAAGCCTGTTTACAAAGATGCTCCAGGTCTAGCAGCCAGTCCCCCCGGCTCTGCTCCTGCAATGGAGAAGCAGTTTGCATGCCAGGTGTTAACTTCGTATCCTCAGCCATGCTGGAATATATTACCGTAAAGACGACGTCGAAAGGCAGCCAAATTAATTATCACTGCCAGGAACGTACAGACCAAACTCCTTATTACAGGCTGCACCAAACCCAGACTTTTTTTTTTTTTTTGCTTTGGGTTTGCTATCTCGCTTTTCAGATTATTAGAGGATCAGATACCAATACCTAATTAGGCGCGTTAATTATTGGTTGGCGTGTGCATAAATTATGCTGAGATGCCCAAGTCTGTCTTGCTTTACTCGACATAATCTGTCAGGAAGATGGCTCGGGGGTTGTAAGATAATGAGATAATGGAAGCGGCATTCTCTGTACGCTTCATTACGGCTCCGGCCCAAAGAGGCTCCCGACGTTTCGAGAGTTCATCCCCTGTTTCACACATGCCAATTGGAGGCTGCAGCAGCCGTTCCTCGGTCTCTGCGCCCCTTTGTTGCTATTGCTGAGCAAATGAGTTTTGAGAGAAGACTGAGGAATAATTGAGCGGATTATTATTTCCTACAGAAAGCTCCCACCTGATGAAAGGTCGGGGCTGGCATCCTGTACTTGCATTGGCACATGGAAAAAGGATTCACAGGTAAACACGGTCAGCCTAAGCTTAAGTATAGAGGAATCTCTCCCAGAAGCCTATGAGGTGGTCTGCTGTGCCAACTGGCTGCCGTGTCTCATGATACACCTACAGGAATCACTATCTCAGTCATTATTGCTCGTTTTAGTTATTTCACCATGGCTCCCATGCTCAGGGCCTTTAAAAATGCCCTAATTAATATTTAGGATGTATTAGGTAAAGTAAGGTAAAGGTCTCCTGTGCAAGCACTGGGTCATTCTTGACCCATGGGGTGATGTCACATCCCGACATTTTCTAGGCAGACTTTTTTTACAGGGTGGTTTGCCAGTGCCTTCCCCAGTCATCTTCCCTTTACCCCCAAGCAAGCTGGGCACTCATTTTACCGACCTCGGAAGGATGGAAGGCTGAGTCAACCTTGAGCCGGCTACCTGAAACCAACTTCCATTGGGATCGAACTCAGGTCGTGAGCAGAGCTTTGGACTGCAGTACTGCAGCTTACCACTCTGTGCCACGGGGCTCCTAGGATGTATTAGCAACATGTTAAAATAATCTCCTTGTTTATTTTTATATTTGTAAGGCACAGAAAGTTGGGCAATGAAGAAAGCTGACTGGAAGAAAGAAGAAGAGTTGGTTTTGTATACCCTCTTTCCTCTTTCTTTAAGGAGTCTCAAAGTGGCTTACAATCACCTTCCCTTTCCCTCCCCACAGCAGACACTATGTGAGGTAGGTGGGGCTTAGAGAGTTCTGAGAGAGCTGCTGCTGGCTCAAGATCACCCAGCAGGCTTCATGTATTAATTGATTTAATTTAAACCAAAGGGTTGAAATTAAATCAAAAGAGTTTCCATCTAGACATTAGGAAGAAATTTCTAACAGTTAGAGCGGTTCCTCAGTGGAACAGGCTTCCTCAGGAGGTGGTAAACTCTTCTTCCCTGGAGGTTTCTAAGCAGAGTCTAGATGGCCATCTGTCAGCAATGCTGATTCTATGACCTTAGGCAGTTCATGAGAGGGAGGGCATCTTGGCCATCTTCTGGGCATGGAGTAGGGGTCACTGGGTGTGTGTGGGGGGAGGTAGTTGTGAAATTCCTGCATTGGGCAGGGGGTTGGACTAGATGACCCTGGTCGTCCCTTCCAACTCTATGCTTCTATGATTCTATGTAGAGGATTGGGGAATCAAACCCAGTTCTCTAGATTAGTCTACCATTTTTAATCACTACACCTCACTGTTGTTGGTGTTGGAGGACAGTTTTGTAGATGCCGTAGATGGCCAAAAGAAGTGGGTTCTAGATCAAATCAGTGAGAGCCAGCATAGAGGATTTGTCCGTTTAGGTAGCAGTGTGTTGAAAGGAGCATTCATAACTCTGTGACCATTAATGTGGCCCTTTAAAGGCCGAAGGGGTTACAGAGAGCCAGTGTGATGTAGTGGTTATAGTGCCGTATTAGGATATGGAACACCCAGTTTCAAATCCCCACTCTGCCATGGAAGCTGGCCGCATCACTAGGGTTGCCAACCTCCAGGTACTAGCTGGAGATCTCCTGCTATTACAATTGATCTCCAGCCGATAGAGATCAATTCACCTGAAGAAAGTGGCCGCTTTGGCAATTGGACTCTATGGCATTGAAGTCCCGCCCCTCCCCAAACCCTGCCCTCCTCAGGCTTCATCCCAAAAACCTCCTGCCGGTGGAAAAGAGGGACCTGGCAACCCTACACATCACCCTGGGCCAGGTACACACACACAGCCTAATTTACCTCACAGGGTTGTTGTGAGGATAAAATAGAGGAGAGGAAAGTGGGGCCCCACTGGGGAGAAAGGTGGGGTATAAATTAAGTAAATTAATTTAGCTTGAGTATTTATACTCCAACAATAATTAGTACTTGGGCATTCCATTGCTACTTCTTCCAGTACTCTCTCATTTTTCTTCTTCTTAGTCAACCTAACACAACCATCATGGGAGTAGTAGAGCTTTTTGTTGGACTGTACCACTTCAAGCTGCATCTATGCAGTGCACCTGTGGGGGTTTGTTTGATTAAATAGGCCCACAGATAAAACACTAGCCTATCGAGGACCCAATCTCCCTTTGCTATTTTTCCTATGAGCAGGGAGCTTTATTCAAACATGTTAGCTCATGCCTGAAGTGTGAAGAGTACAGTAGGGGAAAGCTTTATCGCTTGCTTGTGCTGATTCTATAAATGGATCTTGTTGCAACAGAACTTTTCTGTAAAACTATTGTTCCTCACTTCAGCTGAATATGAGACTTGTGTTATTTTAGGAATCTACGCTGAGTTCATGAGTAATTTGCAAAGGTGTATATTGGGGGTGAGCAGACATGGTCAAACAAGTTTATAGGTTCAGACACTAAATTCAGCCAGCTCTGATTTGAACCAGGACTCCTCTGGCTTTGCCTGTGTACGCCTCTTTCCATTGATGTGGGGAAACCTTGTGGGATCTCAAAGGAGGTTCGTGCCCAATGAAGCAAAACCACTCTTGCTTGAAAAATTAAAAATCAATAATAGAGCTGCTCTTGAGGTTTCTTCTGTGAGCAGTGACCAATGCTTGCTGGAACTGAAGCAAAACCATTAATTTCCTGTAAAGCTGACGTGTATCTACTGCTGGCAAAACCTGTATGTTATATAACTATTCAGAATTATGTTAATACAAAATTTGCAGCTGTGGCCAAAGAAAAAGGTTAAATGCTGAGAACAAAGTCTTGCAGTGCTGGAGTAAGAGGGAAAGTGTAATCAATTTTATAAAACTGTCTGCCTTTAGTTCTTTTTCAGTTTTCTGCTGGCGGCTGTCACAACAGTGTTAGGCATTAACTTCCTTTAGATATCATCTTCCTCCCCCTCCCCCTCTAATACACTGTTCTATGCAAGGAAGTTCCCTTGAAGTGTTAGGATTCTGATAAGGACCTGCTCTGAGGGGATTGTGACTTGCATTCAGTTCTATATTTGTGGACATATCAACACCCAAATATTCTTTCTTTCAAATGAACCCTGGAAACCGTAGTCCTCTCTCTATATATATAGCAGTCAAGTCACAGCTGACTTATGGCGGCCCCGTAGGGTTTTCAAGGCAAGAAATGTGCAGAGGTGGTTTGCCAATGCCTGCCTCCGCATCATGCCCCTGGTATTCCTTGGAGGTCTCCCATCCAAATACTTCCCAGGCTGAGAGTGTGACTGGCCCAAGATCTGAGGGTGTGTGACTGGCCCAAGGTCACCCAGCAAGTTTCCATGGCAGAGGGGGGATTCCCAGATTCTACTCTGACACCGTAACCACCGTAATCAGTACACCATACTGATTCTCATAGCCTTATATGGTGTCCAAGCAATCTGTAACAGAATTCTCAGCACCCTACCAACCCACACTTCCCAGAATTTTTTGGAGAAAACTATGGACAAAAACGCATGGTCCCTTAACCCACTTTATTCCCTGTTTCAGCCAGGATCAAATTGACCCGGGCTGGGGGGAAACTGTACGCATTACCTTGAAAAGCAGGGACGAAACTGTGTGCAAATCCATCCATGTAAACAGAAAATGCGGGAGACGTGCACAGTTCCTGTTTAGCTTGCAACACCCCCGCCCCATGATTGGTCATTTCCTGGGGCAGGGAAGGCCCTCATTGGTCAATTTGAAACAACCAATCACCGTGGGTGTGGGGTGTGTTCCAAATTAAACAGGAACTTCATGTCTCCCGAATTTTCTGTTTACATTGATCAATTGGCACAGTTTCATCCCTGCTTTTCAAGGTAATGCTTACAGTCGTCCCCGTTCCCCCCACCCCCAGCCTGGGTAAATTTGATCCTGGCTGAAACGGGGAATAAAGTGGGACTGGTTAAGGGACCATGTGTTTTTGACCTAAAACTGTTAAACTGGTATGAAACTACTATAATTTAGTTGTGCAGGTAAGCTGTTAATTACACAAATGAGACATCTGAAACATTTGAAAGAAGAAGAGTTGGTTTTTATATGCTGACTTTCTCTATTACATAAGGAAGAATCAAACTGGATTACAATCACCTTTCCTTCCCCTCCCCACAACAGACACCCTGTATGGTAGGTAAGGCTGAGAGAGCTCTAAGAGCTGTGACAAGCCCGCAGTCATCCAGCTGGGTTCATGTGTAGGAGTGGGGAAACAAATCCAGTTCATCAAATTAGTGTCTGCTGCTCACGTGGAGGAGTGTGGAATCAAACCCAGTTCTTCAGATGAGAGTCCACTGCTCCAAACCACCGCTCTTAACCACTACACCATGCTGGCTCTTCCATAACATTACTGATCAACATGCATAGAGATGATTGCATGTATGCACCCGTGACAGTTGAATTGGCATTTGCAAACCACCATAAATGAGAATTAATGGAGGGATGGGATAAGCTGGTTGCAAACTAGTTCAACTAGTGATGTCAACTGCACATGACTAGCTTGGAATGAGAGCAGCCACAAAGTTTTTCCCTTGGCTGCTGTGTGCCATGTGACTCATCACAGAAGTCTTCAGGAGTGAATACCACAGTGGTAGCGTAGATATCTCATGATGCATTCCAAAATTAGAACAAAGATGACTATGTAAGGACAGGTTTATAAAATAATGCATGATGCGAATAAAATAGGGAGGAAAATAGAATTTTTCTCCCTCTCCCAAATTAACAGAATTCAATAAATTTGAAGGATAGTAGACCCAGGACAAAAAAGGGTGCATCTTTGCACAATGCATAATTAACTTGTGGAACTCATTGACACAGGATGTAAGGATGGCAAATAGCTCTGATTGGTTTAATCGGAGAAAGTGAGTTAGATGAATTCATAGAAGATCGGTCCGCCCGTGTCTATAAGCTAGGAACCTTCCATGTTTCCCCACTCCTACACATGAAGTCTGCTGGGTGACCTTGGGCTAGTCACTCTTCTCTCAGAACTCTCTCAGCCCCACCTGCCTCACAAGCTATCTGTTGTGGGTGAGAAGAGGAAGGGAAAGCAATTGTAAGCCTTTTTGAGACTCCTTAAAGGTAGAGAAAAGTGGGGTATAAAAAACCAACTCCTTCTTCTTCTTCTTCTTCTTCTTCTTCTTCTTCTTCTTCTTCTTCTTCTTCTTCTTCTTCACTTTTCCCTTTCAAAATAATTGCAGATTGTCTATTGTTTATACTATAGGTTGTTATTGGCATTGGAAATATGGAAGCTGTCACGAATACATGCATATTTTAGGACTCTGACGGAACAGTTGTATTCTCTAAATAAATCCACCAAAGATAGCCTCAATAAAAATGATGCTATCAGTGACCTTGAAGGGCCATCCTGTGGATACAAGCCTTCCCAGGTGGATGCTGTAACAATATACAGGACAGTAGAAACGGAAGGTATAAATGCACTTGGGAAGATTCAGCATCACAAACAAAAGCACGCTTTTGTTCTGAAACTGAAACAACGATGCCTTAATAAACAGGCAAATTAAACTCTGCTTTCATAAATGGGAGATGGAGGAAGACACATGTCAGAAATGTATCAGAATTACATGAAAATTTCCCTAGTGAGGAGCAAGACATTTGTTTTTAAAGAGAAGCAAGAAAAAACAGTGAACGTCATGACCTGACACGTAATCAAGAAACTGAAATGTCTGAAAAATGATAAAACTTCTGTACCAGCTGGGATCCAAGTTGCTGGGGTGGGGGAGAGGCATGGAGAGAGATGTAGGAGGAATTAATCATTTGAATACCCTACAGATTTATGATCTGTGTTCATAAAAAAACGACACCTGTGGACCCTGCCCACTGGAAGTATTGAATATTGTATAACTCTGCCTTCTGTTCTCTTACTTAATATCTTTTATGACCACTGAGTGTCATAAACAACACTTTACTTTTGGATTGGGTCCTTCTTACCATTAGCTTACACTGCCATCCTCAACCAACTTAGTTGCAAGAAATTCCCCTGATTGCAGGAGAGCTACTGTACAGTAAAATTATCTGAAAACTGCATCCATACTTTGAATTGGATCTTTCGGTTTCATTGTTCCGTTGTCAGTGTCAGACATAAAATGACACCATGGTTTATTGTGGTAAGGTGTACTACTGTAGCCAAAGCTCTGCTTACGAGCTGAGTTCGATCCCAACAGAAGTCGGTTTCAGGTAGCTGGCTCAAGGCTGACTCGGCCTTCAATTCTTCCATGGTCATTAAAATGAGTATCCAGCTTGCTGAGGGGTAAGGTGTAGACGACTGGAGAACGCAATAGCAAATAACCCTGTAAATATACTCTGCCTTAGGGTTGTGCAAAAAAAAAATATATCAGTAAATTTCAGGTTTGGGTTTATTGGGCCCAGTTTTTCCTGTAAACCCGAAATAAGATTAATACCCATACCGGTAAAAATTGGTATTCAGGTTATTTCCTGGTTTACCAAAAAAATTCAGGCCCATATCACCTGGCATTCCCCCCCTTTTTTTGGTTTGCTGGCACATTGCAAGGTTGGCACTATTTTTCTTTTACCCTGTTTTTTTTTTTTAAGTTCCTGTATGATAACAACATGGGTGGGGCTGGAAGAGTTAATCTCCCTGTCCTTTTCAAGTCCTTCAGCATCTCTTATAATTCGACTCTAATAACCACAATCGCAACTTAGTCTTGAGAATAAGGTTCCTCACAATTGACACCTACATGAAACACTGATATTTGCCTTGAAGTCACAGAGTTTACACTGATCAATACATTCCGGGTTCATCTTCTCAAATTTGTCCATCTTCTGGAATATTCTGTGAGGGCAAAGGCTTACATATTTCATTTATATGGCATCTGTGTACTTAGAAGTAAGTAAGAAAGAAAGAACAGACAAACTCGAGACTTCTAGTGATTAGATCAGGGGTTAGCAAGTCATCACTCTTGGGTTCTGTTCCCAGCATTATTCCAATCTCATTGACCTTCAGAAAACAAAAATAACCTCTTCCGTGTATCTGAATTTAAAAAGTATCTTCTCGCTTCCCATCAAGGAACTGCTCTTGATGTTTCTCCCCAGGACTTACATTTCCTATCATATTAATAAATTGTGTGTATTGAGAGTTACTCGCTCTGTTTGCTGCTATGGCACAATAATGGAAAAAGAGCCTTGCTGGATCAGACCAATAGTCCACCCAAACCTACTCCATGTCCACTTTTACTCATTTTTTAAAAAGCAGAAATCCCGTAACTTTTTAGCCTTTCCCCATTGGAAAGGGGCTCCATTTCCTGGATAGGGTTGCCAACTTCCAGGTACTTACTGGAGATCTCCCGCTGTTACAACTGATCTCTAGCCAATAGAGATCAGTTCACCTGGAGAAAATGGCCGCTTTGGCAATTGGACTCTATGGCATTGAAGTCCCTCCCCTCCCCAAACCCCGCCCTCCTCAGGCTCCACCCCAAAAATCTCCAGGTATTTCCCAACACGGAGCTGGAAAACCTATTCCTGGATCATTTTGGATGCTCCTTTCTGCACCTTTTCCAAGTTGGCATTTTTTTGTGGGATGGTGCAGCCAGAACTCTACACAATGTTCCAAATCTGGCCACACCAGAGCTTTACACAAAGACATTACGATGGCTGCTGATGTCTGTCCATTCCCTGATAATCTTTAACATGGATGTTGTCTTTTTCATTGCATTGAGTCAGTGTTTTCATTAAGCTGTCCTTCACAACCAGAAAGTGTCTTTCCGGGTTCGTCACAGCCAGCCTTGAAGTTGTAATCTTTTGCTCCAGCGTGCATCACTTTTTCCTTGAGTTGAACCCCATGTGTCATTTCATTGACTAGTTTAGAGGGATCCTTTCAGAGCACTTCATAGCCAGCTTGAGTTTTCACCATCCCGAATAATTGGGTATCCTCCATAAACTGTTCATGGAGAGAGAAGGCAAATTAGTCGAGGGGCAAGCATCTCTCCAGGACTTTGCAAACAGTACCTCCAGCAGGATCAGGTTCTTGCATCTCTATCTGCATGGTAATAATAGCTCTGAGCCTCCAGTATATTCAGAGCCAATTCACAAAACCATTTTGCACACAGCGATGCTCCCGTTCCCATTATCTGGAGTCCAACCAGCTATGCAAATTATGAAAAAAAAATCCAAATTGTTTTGCCATTGTGTGTAGAAATGGTGAACATTTGGAGGGTGTGTGTGTGTGTTGAGAACACAACAGAAAATGCAATTCTAGTGACAGCAACAAAAACTGAAATAAAACCTGAACGGTTTGAGCTCCTCCTTATTTACAATCCATCCTTTCCAGCTCTTTCTGCTTTGCTAACACTGCCGAGATCTTAACTCCAGCCTAGAACTCCAGGATACTTTATGACTTATTTGCACAGCACAGTTGTGACAATTCACTGCATCACAGTGCCATGCCAGGAACCCGCATGCTTTAGGGCAGCATGTCTTCTACTGCCAGCCAGGGGCTGTTCCTTATGGAGAAAACAACCTTATTTTATGAGACGCAACCAGAGCACAAGTCACATTAAGCGGCTGTTGTAACACGACCCAGCATTCTCGTAGCAGACACGGGAGCCCAACCTGATCATCTGTGCCCCAGACTTTGCTCTGGTAGGCTGTCTTTCCTTTGTGTTTTAAAGAAAAGAGAGGAAATCTTAGAAAACAAAGGGACTGTATATTTCATATGCCTGACAGGCAGTTGTACGGAAGGTACTCAAAGCGCTAGTCAGGGAGAGAATAAAGGGAATAACGATTTAATTAGGAAAAGTCAGCATGGATTCACAAAAGGGAGTTCGTGCTTAACAAACGATAATGGGATTTCCGGAGCTGTAATAAAAATTGCTGACAGAGGAAAGCGATCACTTCCATTTACCTGGAATTTTTTTTTTTTTTTGCACAGACCCTTTAAAATATGCAACAGGACTAATTCATTCCCCCACCCCTTGCCCCTCTCCAAGCTTGGTGGGTGTATTAAAAGGGCAAGAAACTGCAACAGAGGGCAAAAACGCATGGTCGCTTTAGCCTCCTTTATTCCCTGTTTCAGTCAGGATTCATCCAGGATCAAACGTACATTCAGCGAAATGCATGCATTCGATCCTGGCTAAATCCTGGCTGAAACAGGGAATAAAGGAGGTTAAAGCGACTGTGCGTTTTCACCCAAAATGTCTATTTTTAATCCATGGAATATTTTAAGAATACAAGGTCTCTTTCCTGGTCTCCATCTCCTCACATCACAGCTCATTTTGTGAGAAAGGTGCAAAAATGGCTCTGGACTATGAGATGGTTTAGCACTAGGAAGGACAAGATACTCCTGTGGAACTTTCTTACTATCAGATGAAAGGACCTGCAATGAAATCAAGTTTCTAGCCCCTAATATGTTACAAATAAAGTCCCACAATTTGTTCAACATTGGACTGGCCCTGCCCTGATCTAGCTGAAAATAGTTCTGAATAACCACTGAAAGTGATAGGACTCAGCCATGAACTATTGTTCTCACAGATTCCCTGGGATTTAGTGCTAGCTAATTTTTGATGGACTGAACCCTTTGAAGAGAGACTTTCTGTTTCAGAGATGCTCCTCCTCCTCTTCCCTTTGTCCTCCCAGATCTACTTTAATTCTGATCAGCTTTAGATCTTGGTGATAAGGAGTCTTTTGAGAAGAAAGCAAAACACTTCGCAACAGAGCTCTTGTGCTTTACAAGCTAATTTGCAGAGTGCTTTGGTTGGGTTGGATATTGGACTTTTATCTAATATTAAGCTTTCCTGTACCATATCAGGTTAAAAAATGACAAGATTGCAGATATTCTGAAAATATATTATTATAACTTTTGCTAAATCTGTTCTTTAGACAGCTGAGTTCTAACGTCTTGCAAGGTTTTGTTGCAAGAGACGTCTAGCTCAGAATTAAGAAGCAAAGCGGAGTAAAATATTTAAATCTACTATGACAGTACAAGCCATCTTAATGTTTTTGCATTTAGAATACATTTAGGGATATGATCTGAATTAATGCAAATATTAAAATGTCTGCCCTACTTTTCTTCACATTACTTTCACACCTTAGCTCAAGTGGTAGAAACAATAGAGTAAGCACTTCGATGCCTGGGGAATCAATCTAACAGTACAATCCTAAACAGAGTTCTGCTCTTTTAAGTATATTGAAGTCAATGGGTTTAGAAGGGTATAACGCTGCTTAGCATTGCACTGCTGAACTTCTATTTGCAGATTTTCAGAAGCTGGAAAGTATCAGTGTGCAAACATTTTAGCTAGAAGAACTTATGTATCTATGCTAAGTAAACAAGGATTTGATGGCATGAAGGAGCAAAGCCCACGTGCCATTTTTTAGGGTTTGGGCAACATGCCCCCCCCCATTTCACTACATATTTTGGATCCTCCCTCTAAGAATGCAAACCCAGAAACTTAAGAATATAAGAAGAGCTCTGCTGCATCAGATCAGTGGTTCAGCTAGTCCAACATCCTGTTTCACACAGTGGCTAACCAGTTGCCCTGGAGAGCCAACAAACACGGCAGAGAGGCCAAGGGCTTCCCCAATGCTGCCTCCTAGAACTGGGTTTCAGAGGTTTACTGCCTCTGAATTTGGAGGTTCCCTTTACTCACCACGGCTATTAGCCATTGATGATGCTATCTTCAATGAATCTGTCTAATCCCCTTGTAAAGCCATCTATGTTCGTGGCCATCACCACCTCCACTGACTTGTAGAAGATAAAAATGTGTCTACATAAAACAAAAGGTCAATTTTTTATGATAGAGTCAAAACTTTTAAATCTGATATTGAGTTGTTTTATTAAAATGCTGTTTTGGGAGATAATGAAACCATGGGAATTGTTGGTCTCCAATAGGGTTGTGCATATCGATAAACTGAACTGAAAATAAACCCTAAATCAGCCGTTTCAGTAATTTTCGGCCTTCAGGTTTACCAAACGCCAAAACCTGGGGGTCTCTTCAAAGCAGAATACGCGATTCCTGAAAAAGCCAAATAAATATTCAGCTTTTTCAGGTTCGGCTATTCACCTTTGCTCAGAGGCATGGCTCTGTGCTTTCTCCCCTTTTTCTATCTTTTTTTTTTTTTTACTGGTTTTGTTAGGGCCTCATAGTTGGGGACCTTTTGAGATGGGGATTGTGTAATCAGAGCCAAATTGGTCTAACCAACCTTTCAGTGGGTTGATCTGGATCAAGCATAAGGTTTTTTTTTTAAAGACAGGGCTCACCAAGTCCTGTTTGGAGGGATATACTCTCCAACTAAAAAGAGCCAGCTTCAACAGCTGCTGACCACCAGGCATCCAAAGGAGATTTCTTCATTCACGTGGATGAGTTGGTTCTTATATGCCAACTTTCTCTACCACTTAAGGGAGAATAAACTGGCTTACAACCACCTTCCTTTCCCCTCCCCACAACAGACACCCTGTGAGGTAGGTGGGGCTGAGAGAGCTCTAAGAGAACTGTGACTAGCCCAAGGTCACCCAGCTGGGTTCATGTGTAGGAGTGGGGATACCAACGCGGATCACCAGATTAGCGTCCACCGCTCATGTGGAGAAGTGGGGAATCAAACCCTGTTCTCCTGATCAGAGTCCACCACTCCTAACCACCGTTCTTAACCACTACACCACGCTGGCTCTCTAATAATGACATAGAGTCCACCTTCCAAAGCAGCCTTTTTCTCCAGATGAACTGATCTCTGTCACCTGGAGAACAGTTGTAATCCCAGGAGATAATGCTGTCGCAGTCATCTTATTTGTGGGCTTCCTAGAATCACCTGGTTGGCCACTGTGTGAACAGACTGCTGGACTTGATGGGCCTTGGTCTGATCCAGCAGGGCTTCTCTTATGTTCTTATGAGATCTCCAGCCACTACCTGGAGATTGGCAACCCTACCACCTATGACTTATTTGCTTACTTCATTTATCCCTTCCTTTCTCCCCAATGGGATTCCAAAGGGTGTCCCAAGGCAGGTAACATCATTTTCCTCCCCTCTATTCTATCATCACAACAACCCTGTTGTTGGGTTAGGCTAAAAGGATGTGCCTGGCCCGAGGCCACCCAGCAAGCTTCCACGGCAGAGTGGGAATTTGAACCTGGGTCTCCCAGATCATGATCTGACGCTCTAACCGCTACACTACACAGGCTGTAACAAATAAAAAAAGAATTGGGGGGAGGATAGGGAGGGGAGTTGAGGCAAACAGTATAGCAGTGCTGGGAGATATTAGTAGAGGTTATATGCATTCTATTTCTAGTTTTTGTATAACATTTTTAATTTGTGTTGTATAAATGTTAAGTGTTATTATTAAACTGGACAAGCTGGGTTTTTCTTTTTTTGGACTGTTGGCAACCTTACCTCCTTGTGAATATACTGGTAGGCATGAAGCAGTGTAAAGAAAAAAAAACTGTGTCAACATGACAAGTTATAATAAAGTAAGTGGTAGGGAGTCTAAGGTCCTCCCAGCCCTGGCTACTAGAATATCTAGCTGTCTCCTAGGACGTGGGCATTTTCCCTAACTATTTGCATCCTGTGTATATATCTTCTAGTAGGAAATTATCTCCAATATTTTTTCAGTTCTTTTTAACATTCAGAACACTGTTGGTTCCAGTTCTCCAAGTTAGACAGATTATAAATATGGTGTCAAAACAGTTGTAATTTGACAGATTGGCAGACGCCAATAGTAGATATTAATAGCACAGCAGTGATTAGTACAGGTCCATATTCAACAAAAGGCAACGTGTTCACAAGAAGCCAGCTTCTGAGTGCATACATCCCTTGCTGGATTGGAGCACTGCAAGTGTAGGGCCTGAGACTGGAGTATCTAATCTACCAGTAGCAGGTGCTATACCGCACACAGTTGGCAGTAGGGTTGCCAGGTCCCTCTTCACCACCGGGGGGAAGTTTTTTGGGCAGAGCCTGAGGAGGGCGGGATTTGGGCAGGGGAGGGACTTCAATGCCATAGAGACCAATTGCCAAAGCGGCCATTTTCTCCAGGTGAACTGATCTCGGCAGGAGATCTGTTGTAATAGCAGGAGATCTCCACCAGTACATGGAGGTTGGCAACCCTAGTTAGCAGGCATGCACACAGTTCCAATTTTCAGCTTTTACAGTGTCGATCACCTGTTTGAACAATTGGGAAATGGATGGCGATCCAATGTCCCCTCAATGCTGACAATGAGTGATTGCCTGCAGGTGAGTGTACACAGTCCTTACCTGGATAGCCCAGGATAGCCCAGTTTCACCAGAGCTCAGAAGCTAAGCTGGGTGAGCCCTAGTTAGTCCTTGGTAGGGAGACCAACAAGGAACTCTAGGGTTGCTACGCAGAGGCAAGCGATGACAAACCATCTCTCAACTTCTCCTGCCTTGAAAATCCCTTGAGGTCACCATAAATTGGAAGAAGAAGAGTTGGTTTTTATATGCCAACTTTCTCTACCACTTAAGGGAGACTCAAACTGGCTTACAAAAGACACCCTGTGAGGTAGGTGAGGCTGAGAGAGCTGTTACTAGCCTAAGGTCACCCAGCTGGCTTAGTGTGTAGGAGTGGGGAAACAGATCCAGTTCACCAGATTAGCCTCCGCCGCTCATGTGGAGGAGTGGGGAATCAAACCGGTTCTCCAGATCAGAGTCCACCACTCCAAACCACCGCTCTTATCCACTACACCATGCTGGCTGTGATTTGATGGCAAAAAAAGGATGAACACAACAGCCCACAGCCCACTGGTGCACATGTGTGTCTTTGGATCCAGGCCAAAGGGAGAACAGCTACCATACCTATCATTTAGGTACAATTGGAGGTCGCATCTTTCTTTAATCGTAGCCCCTCTTCTTGACTGGACCAGATCACTGTGCTCAGGCCAAGAGCTGTCTGGCGTGAAACTCTGCCTGGAATTTAGGAAATGGTAATTGACTTCAAAGGAGGAAAGAACTTGCTTGAGCATCAGAAAGAAAATGACAAATGGGAGCTTGGCATGTATAGCTGTGACTAGAGGAGAGTCGTGAGGATTAGTATTAGGATCAATTTTGTTCATTTTATATATCAAGCCAGAAGAAGTGGTAAGTGGATTACGCTCGGAGACGTTGGAAAGTGCTGGGGCAGTCAAAACAAAAGAAGAGGGCAACCAAATTCAGAACAGAAGAGAGAGATAAGTAGCTTATGAAATTCAAAGTACATAATGTAAGGTAATGAGTCTGGGAATGAAGGAGGGGGGGAAGCTCTTGCAAGGAAAGGGGAATATATACTCAATAGTCATACATTATGAAACATCGAGGAAGAGTGGATCTGAGGTTAGTGGTGGATAAGACTAGCTCCATTAGCAAAAGTGCTGATCACTGGGATGAGGGGAGGAGGAAAAAAAACCCTGCCCCATGATAACAGATATAGTTGGGGGTCAATGCTGTATACTGTAAAAGTGATCGGATTTCAGACAAAATGCTTCTTATTTACCTCAATTTCTACACAATTCTTGTATATCATTAAAGGAAGCAGTATAGGGAAAGGTGCTATACGACTGCCTATGTAAATGACTGATGAATTGTGGGGGGACAGACCTTTGAACTGAACTATTGGGAAATCCTGAGGAAAAAGCAACCCAAGATGTCAAGGAGAGAAAGGCGCCTTGAGGTATAGCATTCACATTCCTGAAGGGGAAAGAGAGGAGAGTTACTACAAGGCAGTCTGAGCTAGTTACAAATGAAAGGGCACCAAGCCATGAACTTTAGCTAAGGGCCAGACACCAGAGGAATGTAGGCCGGGTTTTTCTACAAAGTGGAGAAGCCAAGCAACTTAACCGAGGGCAGCAACAATAGGCCCAACAGACATAAGCAGCTTTGAAAAGACATCTAACATGTACTGAAAATAGGAATCCTGTTGTGAGGTGAAGGTGCAGCTATTGACCTCACAACAAAGGACACTGAAATAGATTTTTCTAGGCTTCCCATGATATCCATCACCTTATGCGTTATAGGCCCATGTTAAATGAAAGGGGGGGAAATCCCCATCAGGTTTAGTAGACATAACAGTAGACCTGGAAGTAGTAGCCTTTTTTCTGTATTTTTCTGACAGTCCAGTCTTGCCCTGTCCAGTATTCTGTTATCAGTCTGGCTGGTGAGTACTGTTCACAGTTCCCTAGGGTTGCCAACTCCAAGTACTAGCTGGAGATCTCCTGCTATTACAACTGACAGAGATCACAGTTCACCTGGAGAAAATGGCTGCTTTGGCAATTGGACTCTATGACATTGAAGTACCTTCCCTTCCCTCCCTGAACCCGCCCCCCTCAGGCTCTGCCCCAAAACTTCCCACCGGTGGCGAAGAGAGACCTGGCAACCTTACAGTTCCCTATAGAAAAAACAATGACTAATGAATAACCAAGAGAGCCAGTATGGTGTAGTGGTTAAGAAGGGTGGATGCTGATTGGAGAACCAGGTTCAATTCCCCACTCCTCCACACGCAGCCTGTTGGGTGACCATGGGCCAGTCACAGTTCTCTCAGAACTCTCTCAGCCCACGCAGAAGCAGGCTATGGCAAACCATCTCCAAACATTTTTTGCCTTGAAAACTCTGGCTTGTATTTGTCTCTTGCTTTATTATTATTGATAATTCTAATGTTTTTTATGATTATATTGATTTTTTTACTCAATGAGCCACCATCACCAGATATATGACATACACATTTTCTAAATAATAAATTCAAACTATTATTCATACATATCATTTTGGTGTAAAATACACATGGCAGTATGCAGTGCCTAGTTATCCATCTTTCATGTAGAAAGTAGTGTAAACCCTTACCAAAACTGCACTCATTCAGATCTCATACCACTTCCTACCCATGGAAATGGGTTACATGTTCCCAAGTCCTGGCACAATATCCAACCATCAATATCTGAATTGGCTCTGACATAACTAGCTCAAAAACTTTATGTTATCATGAAGCTGGTCCATCATTGACAGTATTGTCAATCTTGACTGGCAGTACCTCTTTGGGATCTCAGGCAGAGGTCTTTCATATCACATACTACCTGATTTTTTTAACTGGAGATGCCAGGGATTGAACCTGGGACCTTCAGAATGCCAGGCAGATGCGCTACCACTGAACCATGTTCCCGCCTCTAAAACAAACCATCATTTACCAGCTTCTTTCCAAGGGGCTTAACGCACGGCCAATTTGTCTCGCTTTTGTGCCTTAATAGTAGCGAATCTCCGTGGTCCACACGCACGACTGTCCAAGGGCTGCGCATCGGACCCACCTTAGTCGCGAATTAAGGCAAAAAAAACCTGGGTTAATCAATCCCTGGTTTATAGCGATCTTTTCGATGCTAATCCGCTACTTTTTTTTAATTCCGCTACATTACCGGAACGCCAACGTGCGTGTAATTACTCGGCTAGCTCGCTACTAATGCCCCTTACCGGTCTCCTCCGTCCCGCCCCCTTCCCTGCGCGAGCAAGTGCCGCTTCCCGTCCCCCGTCCCGCCCCCATTCCTGTGCGAGCAATTGCTGCTTCCGCTCTCCCGTCCCGCCTTTTTTTAATTGACAGGTTGAGACGATGGTATACCGGAACGCTGGTGTTCCAAGAAAAAAAAAAGGGGGAGAATCGCCCTTTGATTGGATAACTCCTCAGCCAATGCTTGGGCGATGTCACTCCCCTGCTATCCCGCATTGTGAACTATCCCACATTATATGGTTGGTTCAAACGCACGGGGAGCCTCCAGCAGCTACTTGTTTCAGACTTAATGTGGGATAGGCTGGCGTCATGCGTTTGATTATCCAGACTTAAATATTGTGGGATTAAATATTGTGGGATTATTGTGAGATAACAGAAGAGCGAACCAGGAACATTCTGCCCATGCGTTAATGCCCCAAGTGATTCCTCCATTAATCTAACCATTTAGCTGCAGGCAAATTCAAGATGGCAAATCTTCTGCACCAGATTCCCATTCTATTCACTAACCTTAAAGAAAGAGACTGCTAAGCAAAATGTAGGGTCTTTGGAATAAAAGGTTAGATAGATGAGTGGGAGGAAGGAATTTATTCTGTTAGACATTTTTGACCTCCTGGTGTTGAAGTGGGGTTGAAACTTCCGCAGCATGTTCCTCTCATCCTTGAAATAAATGTTTGCCGAACTGTGAAAAACAAGCTATTGACCATATTTCTGTCAGAGCAGATTCGTATTTGGCTGTGCATTATCACCCTGCATTTCTTCTTTGCACCAGAGGCTTTAGGATTTAAAAAAAAAACACCTTAGCAGACAGTAGTTGGCCAATTTCAGTTCTGAACAATCTTGACTTCTTCATCCGAGTCTACCAATTCGCCTGAAAAACCGGCTCCAATCCGTGGTGCTCACCAGTACATGCCTAACGATAGTGTGCTTTCCCCTGGGTTTGAAGGTTGCTGAAATGTAACGGTGCCCTACATAATGAGAGAGGAAGACATCGAGGCAATTCTAGTCCTTAGTAAATCTCAAGAACAAACCAGGCTTGTTCTGTTCTATCATGTTCCAAGTCAATCCAAATGCATTACGGACCACAAAGCCACAAACGGTACTTGATTATTTATAACTATAAAATAAATTGAATAATTTGGTATTTATGAATTTCCCCCCCTTTCAGTAGCAGATAAGGCATGAAATGGCAGACTCCCTTGCTGATATATATGATTAATGTGTGATGAATTTATAATACCCTGGTATCTGACAACCATTGAGAAGTCGCTTGAAGCTGCTGCCTTGCTATTCCTTTCTTTGCATGACAAACAACTTTCAAACCTGAACAATTTCCTTATAAATCAGCTTGGACTGGAGAAATGCAAGCAATCGAAAGGAAGGCTTCCCACTATTATACTTCTTATCATGGCTTTGTTCTGCATGATTTTAGCTCCTCTAAATACAGACCAGAGTTCAATAATGCACCTGCTAATAATCAGCTGTAAACCCAAAGATGATGTATCTATGCATTCAAAATATTCCCAGACATTAAGCTGCTAAGATGAAAGAAAGATATAGGGTTGACTAATGTGGCCATCCGTCAGAGGTTTCCCTGGATTCTGGTTGACTACATAGCCTGGACAAAACTACATCAAAGTCCTAATTAAGGATGAGAATATGTCTAAGCAGCCTCTAGATCACTCAGAAGCTAATGTGCTTTCCCTTGAGTTCCAGAGGGTGTGCAGAATATGTGTAATAGATGCTATCAATGCCTATTTTTTCTGTGATGTGTCTTTTACTTGGCATAACCCCCACCCACCCCACATGTTTTCTCATTCTGCAGTACTTGGCAGAGCATTCTCTAATGGGTTTTGGCTTCAATCTATTGTTTGCATATCAAAGTGATCAACAGAAATTGGCCTGACCCCCTTTGGTTTTCATTCTAAACTATTTCCATGCTTAGATGTGATTTTTCGAGAGTTTGTAAGCCAGTGATACTCCCATAGGAACTGCAGCAGTTGTGATATTTCACTCTTGAGTGGGAATGGAGAAAAAGTCCCCATCCCCCACAATTCACACAAACACACTTGCTTAAAAAACCCACCTGTGCTGCCTGGGTGGTCAATGAACAGATGTTGCTAATATAAGGAACATACAACAGGATTTAGACCACTAGTCTTATAATCTCTTGTAATAGCAACAATTGGAGTCCACCATAGAGCCTTCTTCCAAAATAATGACATACGTATTTAATATATTTTTCACAAGCACATAATGGCCCAGTATAGATATAACGTTTGTGATTGTCTAACAATGGCAAGAAAATTGGGAGCATTTTGTGGCCAAACACATTACCTACCCCTCTCCTTTCTTCTTCTATGTATATTCCCCCTCCCTATCTATGCACTGGCAGTTCATCACTAACTATGGTAATAGTTTCAGAGGGTAACCATGTTGGTCTACAGCAGAAGAGCTAGATTTCATTCCTGTAGAACCTTAGAGACCAACAAGACGTTCAATTGCCTGCCTCCACGTCACAACCCTAGTATTCCTTGGAGGTCTCCCATACTAGCCAGGGCCAACCCTGCTTAGCTTCTGAGATCTGACAAGATTGGGCTTGCCTGGGCTACCCAAGTCAGGGCTGTCACCATTTTAAAGTAATCTAAAAATGCCACGAGTATCCAATCCTGATCGGGTCTGCAGCACAGTGAACGGAGGTGCTCTTGTCCCCCCCCCCCCACAAATCTTATTAAGTACCAAAATGGCTCCACCTGGCTGTTTTGTAACTTGAAAAGGTACAAGGAGAAGATGAGCGCCACACTGCAGGCCCCAACAGAATCAGGCTGTGGTATTTTAAAATTACTTTAAATGGTGGTGGCATGCTCATGACTGCTATGATAGGGTTGCCAGGTCCCTCTTCACCACCGGCAGGAGGTTTCTGGGCCCGGAGCAGAGCCTGAGCAGGGCAGGGTTTGGGGAGAGGCTTCAATGCCATAGAGTTCAGTTGCCAAAGTAGCCATTTTCTCCAGGTGAACTGATCTCTATCGGCTGGAGATCAGTTGTAATAGTGGGAGATCTCCAGCTAGTACCTGGAGGTTGACAACCCTATGCCACAAGGATGCTGTCATATCTAATTTGGCCCCCAAATGCATCATGGTGATGCAAATAAATAACTACAGGAGATGATGGAAGGCATTACTCTTTAGCATCATGGAGAAATGGCGTCACTCTTCCCTGAGAGCTTTGACGATCCATTGCACTGTGCCATTATAGTTTTCTGACTGGGCTTTCCGCATGTATTGCCCTGCCCAAAGTTTTGAGTTTCAAAGGAAAACCCTGGAAGCAACAAAACCTATAATGTAATTCTGATTCTAAAAGAAGATTAATATGACTGCACTACTCCTGAATAGAAAAATGGAACATAACCTAATTCCGCTAATCAAGCAATGCCAGAATCACGGCTATGTTATTACTAGACCCTTCAAAAGCAATGTCCAGACTGTTTTCCTGCTGAGTCAGAAAACAGGATACACTTAAGTCTAAAACAAACCAGATTGATCACTATGATCCAGACTGTCTTTGATACACTTTTAGCCAAGGAATAACAGAACTCTATTGTTTCACAATTGGACATGCACCATTTGGAAACCATCTGTACTTCTTTTATTGCACATACAGAAGATATTTTATAGTAAGCAGGCTACCTTTTTAATGCTTCTTTATGAAGGATAGCAGTCAAAGATGGGGGAGACAGCAAGAACCTCTTTGAAGTGGAAAATGAAATGGTTGGAATAATATAACTATGTGCACTTAGCTGGGGAGTAAATAAAGTGGAACTTACTTCTGAGTAAACATGCAGAGGATTGAGCTGCATGCCTTTGAAACTGCTTATGTTGCTTAGTACCAAAAAAATACCAGAAATACCAGAAAATAGGATCAAAGTAAAAACATCCGCCCAAAACGTTTCAACATGAGGATTCAAATTAGGTATGTACAGAATTTTTGTAGCTTGTTATTGTTTTTAAAAGGTTTTACATCTAGGGTTGCCAAAAGGCCTGGAGAAAAAAAAAGTCCTGTCCTTTTAATAGAGGCTTAATATGTAGAAATGGACAGCTGAAACTTTTCATGGCATGGAAGTAAATAACATCACCTGGTTAAAATAATAAATCCCATTAAGCCTCTATTAAAGGGAGAAGACATTTTTTTCTCCAGGAAATTGTCAACCCTACTTTGTCTTCTTTATTGGGACACTCACATATTCCCAGCCTAACCTATCTCCCAGGGGTGTTGTCAGGATGATATGGAAGAGAGGAGAACAAGGTAAGCTGCTTTAGGTCCCCATTGGAGAGAAAGGGGTGGTAACAAATGAAGTAAATAATAAATAACATAATTTATTGCATCCTTTATTCATGTCCATTGCGTTCAATGAAAAACACCTTTTCCTGAGGATAACTTCCCCCCATCCAATTACTATGAAATTATCTGGGATGGGACTTTCACCCAAGACATACTACCTGCCAAGTTCCATACAAAAATTATCTCCGTTTCATAGCAATGAATACTACCATGTGCCCAACAGACAGAGATAGATGGTTGACAACCCAAAATAGCTGATAGTGGGCACAGTTAATATATAATAGGAGGATCCCTGCACATGAATGACTTTAACTGATAGTCGATAGCCCACAAAGGGGATCCTATTGGTTTGATCTGTTACTTAGGCATTCTCAATAATGTTTCATTTTTTAAGATTGTGGAGAGAAGCTACAACTGAGCGTTGTTACAACTGAGAGGGAGGCTGCAATTAGGTTTCGCAAGGTTTCTAATGCCTGTGTTGCAACAGATATTACTTTCTGAACCAATGAGCCACAAAAAGTCTACCATTCAATTTGCATCTTTATGGGGGATTTTTGTCGGGGAGGGGATGAGGTCAACAACCCTTCAATGATAAAGGTATATAATTGTATACCAAAGTGCTTACAATGGACTGTGCTGCTTGGTGTGATACAAAAGGGCAGGTTATAGGAAAAGGCAATTTAAAAGGGCTACAAAGGTGATCATCCTCTGGAAATACTGATTCTTCTCATTATCGCCAGGAATAATTAGCACGATGGGAACACCTCATAATGGTCACTTTATTCTGAAAAGCTGGACAGAGCTATAATGGGGGAGAAGAAAGTTAATGATAGAAAATAAGATTTATTTGGTAATACTATGATAAAATTTACAGAGACATTTTTAAAGTCCAAAATCCTAAGGAAGAAAGCCTCTATTGCAGTTCAGGAAAAACCAAAATAATCTGCCTGGTCAAAGATAAAGTAATAAACAAAGCAGGAACAGATAATTTTAAAAACTCAGTGCTGAGGATTTCATGGGACATGTAAATGTAAATGTTTATTGATACGGCACCAGCCAGACAACAATAAATATATACTTTTATAAAATACAAAGTTATAAGGCACCTGGCATACTCATAATAGCAATTTAAAATTTCTTACATAGCGAGCAGTTAAAAGATTAATATTCATTTGAGTTTCCAAGGCCCACTCTATGAGAGAGTCTTACAAATAAATGCACAAAATTTAGCAACCTACTTTGTGACTGAAGCATCCCCCTTCCAAAGTAAGTACTTGGTTTTTCCCTCTTCAGAGCTTTCATGAGACATAAATCACAACAGAACTATCCTTTCTCTGATGGGGATCCAGGTTGAAATGTTCCCTTTTAAAATTTCTGCTAGAGAAGAAAAAAACAAAACACTAAACCCCAAATGCCATTACACAGTTAATTTTTTAAAACCTCCATATATTTTCTCTAGCTTAGACCGATGTGTTGGAATATGCAATTCCCTGACAAACTATGGACAGAAGGAAGGAAGAACAGTGTATAGTGCAAGTAGGAAGACCGGATGTCCTGGTGCAAAATCTTCTATTCTGCAACAGTTGAGTCATTCACTCAAATGTGTAGCATCCCATCATAACTTTCTTACATAGCTATCTAGCTATTTTTGTCCTACCCTTCTTCCAAGGAGCATTGGACAGCACTGGATACATGATTCTACCATCTACCGGTAGGTTAAGCTCAGGATGTGACCGGTACAATGTCATCCAATATGCTTTATGGCTGACTAAGAATTTGATCCCCACATCTCCCTGGGGCCTAGTCAGATATCTGTAACAAAAAAAGCCCCTCGCCTTACTCTGGCCCTGACCTGAATGGCCTAGGTTAGCCCCATCTTGTCAGATCCTGGAAGCTAACTAGGGTTGGCCCAGGTTAGAACTTGGATGGGAGACCACCAAGGAAGGCCGAGGTTGCTATGAAGAGGCAGGCAATAGTCAACCACTTCTGTTCATCTCTTGCCATGAAAACCCTATAGAGCTGCCATAAATCAGCTGTGACTTGACAGCACTTTCCAGCACTACCTTACTCTAACACTTATGGTCTTTTGCGGGCATGGCATATATCAAACAGTCTCTTTTTCTATACATAGAAGTTTTGCAACCACCATTTTTTTTGGATGTTTGAACTAATCAAAAGCTTCACCTTGAGTTTTAAAAAGTTTGTCACTCTCTTGCAGAGAACAAGGGGGTGGGGTGTCAAATGCTTGCCAATCACACCCACTTATTTATTTTTTTTATAAAAGCTTTATAACTTTTAATGCTGGTAGCGGTTCTTTGTACCACATTAGACCTCCGCTGTTCTGGGCACGCTATTTTAAAAAGGAGCACCAGAAAGAGGGGTAGTTAGTTATCAAGTGGCTATTCCCTCAGTGGCATATAAGGCAGTAAGCTGTCCTTGTGGTAACCAGACGCCAGATAGAGGGAGACACAGAGGCAAGGACTCAGAACAGGGAAAGGATGAGAGTCCACCGCTCTTAACCACTACGCCGCACCGGCACTCTCTGGATTGTTAGTTCCACTTAAAGGAAAAGAGCTTTTGCTAAATTCTCAGAAATGAAGTCAGTGTTCAGGAATTGCCCCATGGCGTGCTCAATATACATCTTAATTCGTTGGGGATGAATCCCATTCAGTGAAAGGCAATATTTTCTCATCTGGTAAGGGGAAACTCAAATGTATCCCTTCTTTGCTTAGACCAGGAGAACTGGTTACTTACTAACAGCAAAGTGGACTCAGTGGGATCAATTAATGAGCCATTAAAATTGATTCCTTTTTTTTAAGGGGGCTTAATTCACAAATACGCCTGCTGTTAACAAGACCCCGTTCACATTTAAAGCCTCTTCGTTCTGAAGCTCATACGAACACATGCATTTTTCAATTTTCCTTGGCTTTGTTAATATGTAAAACCCAGTTTTTTTTCATATGTTCCCTGAAAAACCAGACTGATACATCTACTGATATTCACTCCCTCAGAAACGCTGAATGTGAGACATTGTTTTGATGGCATGCAGTGAGATTGTTGAACTGAATAAAGAGTCTACTAAAGAAATCTTTTTTGGCTTCCAAACTATATTATTTCCTGGTGTGGGGTCTCCCTCCATTTCACTTGGTTTTGGGGGGTTGCTGATTACATGCAGACACTGACAAAAGGACAGAACAATGTGAGTTGCTGCACCTCGCTTGTCTAACTAAACAAATTCCCTGTCAAATAATGTCCTGTTGCATAAAGCCCATGAAAGTCTGTGCGATCTGCAGAGCATGTGATACCTTGGAGATTAAACATCTCTGGTCTGCATTTCTTCCTGTGACTTTCTGGTTTCTTTTATACTCCTCACCTGCCACTTTCCAGACAAAATGCTGAATTTCCGTTTGCTACGATATATGATGGAGGAGGCCCATTACATTTTATTGTGATCAATCTGTTATAAAATGCCAAAGAATGTTTTTCATGCATACACATGTTCACACACAAACACACTTTCCATCTCCATCACTTTATCACAATCTGAACAAGGGATGGGAGGTTCTATAAGATAATGGAGTTGGTCTTTGCAGTTATGATGGGTTTGGTGTTCAGTGACTCCCTTTGAGTTTTTATGGAACAAAGTAAGTGGCCTGCAATCTGGGACACATTTGGGGTGGGGGATCCTTCCCCCCTGAGGGTGCTTCCATATGCTGTTACAATATACAGGCCTACTTTCTCTCCCTGGAAAGATCTACATATGAAACAGTAAGAGATGGAAATGAGGTGGCAGATGATATAATGGGAAGGGGCCACTTCAGACAACATTTTAGTGCATCCTCCTGTAAAATAAACTCCCTACACAAACACCTTGGTTTTTTTCATATCCATAGTTTATGTGGAACTTACTTTATAAATTACATTTTCATAGTCCACTTCTTTTTGAGTTACATTTATCCTTTCAATATATCTTCATATCTGGATTTGTTTCCCCACTCCTACACATGAAGCCAGCTGGGTGACCTTGGGCCAGTCACACTCTCTCAGCCCCACCTACCTCACAGGGTGTCTGTTTCGGGGAGGGGAAGGGAAGGTGATTGTAAGCCAGTTTGAGTCTCCCTTAAGTGGTAGAGAGTCGGCATACAAAAACCAACCCTTCTTTTTTTTTTTCTTCTTCATATCTAAAATATATTTATTGTAAAACATGTATTACCTAAATCTCTCTTTTTCCTTGAAGTAATTTTATTCTTAATTTTCAACTATATAATTAAAAAAGACATTCCATTTTTCCTGAAATTCTGAAATTGGTCTATTATGTATAAAGGATGTTAATTTTGCCATAGTTGTATATTCAATTTTGCATAGAATTGCGACAGATATATCATTAACTCTGGCATTTCACTGCCTTTTGGCTCTTCAATTGACAACTTCTTTCTGCTGTCCCCACTGGGGTTGCTAGGTGCCCACTGAGGATGGGGAAATTCCCATCCCCATCCTCGTTGCCCACCCTTACTCCAGTGAGCAAAAGGAGAAAAATGAGGGGAGAAATGTCACCAACATTTTTGTCAGTTATGGGTGAAATCCTGGAAGTGATTGTCTCGCCCCCACAATATTTAAGGAACTGACCTAATCTCTTTGATATTTATCATGTTGCTGGGGGACATCAAAGCATCATCATTGCTTTCCCCTCCCAGGTCCCATCCCCAAACATCTCCCAAGAAGTAGGGGTTTGGGTCTGCCATCCCATGTCCTAACAAATATATTTGCCAATATATCTGATAACGTGAGCTGTAACCTACATTAGCTTGTGCGATAACATAGTATTAAGGCGCTTCATGATTCATCATTGTTTTTACTGCAAAAACATAACTACATATTTAGAATTCTTTGTCAATTGATAAGGACAAAGAATTGCGGCAATTGAAAGGATTTCTACCTGGTGTACTAGGATTTGTTTTTTAATAGCGAGGAATTTTTACAATGGAAAACATTAAAAGAAATGAACCTTCACCACCTGCAGTCTAAAATTATACAGGTCATTAACACCTCATGGTTCTTCTTTCTGCTACGTGCATAGAACAGACCCCTGCCTATAATAAAGAGGAGTGCTTTGTCAGTCTACGATTTTCCTGATAGCAGCAAATTCCGAGAATCCTCAGGGTCATTCTGAACAGGAAAAGAAAAACAGATATGGCAAATTCCATTTGTACAACATGCCACTGGAAGGAAAACATTTCTACGGAAACATGTAGCCTTTTGCCACCACTGCCAGGGGTGAATGGCATTGCATGTTCTGTTCTGTCCTGATCAGGAACCCCTGATCATAAAGATTTCTATGGAAGACTTCTATGGAAGTTCATGCCAATGCACAATGCTCTCTGCAGGATGAAATAGAGCTGTGGGGATAGATAAGCAATTGGTTGTTTTCCTATAATAGAAATGCCAAGGTCATTCCATCATTTCAACATGGAGGAACCCAGTAATAACAACATGAACTACAGACAAAATTATACAGCTTTCAGATCCCAAGGTGAGAAAGTAAATTCTGACTACTGCTCATACCACCCACTGGTTACAGCAGACTAAAGTCAATTGCAGCAACGCAAGAACCAATCCTGGAATCCACCCCACCTAGCACTTTGCTGACTTGCTGTCTTACAAACACCCCGGAGGGTAGCACAACTAATTCAAAACATCCATCTTGTATCTGTCTGATGCCAGCTCCATATGTCACACCTGGCATCTGCTAGTCTTTTCTCTTGACAATAGATTGCTGTCTGGTTGCTTCCTCCCCTTCATTTCAGTACACCTTTACTTCCATATATGAGAATTTATGGAAAAATCGCCCCTCACCCCTTAAGCAACACAGATTCCTCTTCCTATTTACAAAATTAACTTACTGGCCTGGTTCCAGAGGATGGCTAGATGCAAGTATGAAATGAGTGCTTGGGCCTCCTGTGGAAAGGTATTGTTGGCAAGACCATGACTGAGGGCAAGCAGGGGTGAAAATTTAAGAGGCTCCTTTGAGCCCTAAGCCAGTCTGCTCCCATCTATGCAACTATGTTCTCTTAGGAATGGACCATGCTCATAGTTAGGATTGGGCTACTAGAGCTAATAGGACCCGTTTGATAAAGAGTTAGAACAGATCTCCAAACTCATGTGTTCCATATAAAGTTGCTAAGAAGTAGCTGAGGTCATCAATGTGCAGAATAAGATCAATCAATCACATTAATTCCACCCCAAATCTTTGCAAGGGTGGGGGCTTCCTTATATCCTCAGAAAGATGGTTCCATAAAACAGGAGCAGCCAGTGAGAAACCTGGAGCCTAGCGTTGCTAGGTCCCTCTTCACCACCCATGGGAGTTTTTTGGGGTGGAGCCTGAGGGCGGGGTTTGGGGAAGTGAGGGACTTCAGTGCCATAGAGTCCAATGAAGGTTGTCAACCCTACTGGAGCCTCAGCAGAAAAGGTTATCACTGACCCGAGTGAGAACTTCAAATGGAACCTGAAGTCATCTCAAACCAGGATATTTTCAATTACCTGAAAAAGTGTGTGTGTGTGTGTGTGTGTGTGTGTGTGTGTGTGTGTGTGTGTGTGTGTGTGTGTAGGAGGGAGAGGTTAGAAAGACTAGAAGAACAAGCTGCATTAGGTCCATAACAGACAATCCTCTATTTGTCATGATGTCTGAATGTAGCCAATATTGTTCCAACTCTGGCCTATGACAAGTGACTTTGCATTATGGAAAAGGAGATGGACTTGGCAAACCAAAACGAAATCACACCCTTCCAAGCCCACTGGCTTCCATGCACTTAGAAGTGTGTAACTTTGTTTAGGATTCCTCGGGAGGTGGTAAGCTGAGCTCTCCTTCCCTGGAGGTTTTTAAGCAGAGGCTAGATGTCCATCTGTCAGCGATGCTGATTCTATGAACTTAGTCAGTTCATGAGAGGGAGGGCATCTTGGCCATCTTCTGGGCAATGGGTGTGTGTGGGGGAAGTAGTTGTGAATTTCTGGCATTGTGCAGGGGGTTGGACTAGATGACCCTGGTGGTCCCTTCCAACTCTATGATTCTATGATTGCACTGTGACAGTGGGATCTTTGGAGTGGTTCTCTGAGCTCTTATTTATTTTTCTCTTTGAAAAATGTTATTTGGTACTTCATTTTTCAGCAGTCTTCTTTCAGGGCAGAGTAGATCCAGCACCACTTATGTGCGCAAGTTCCTTACCCACCCACACTTCCTGCTGGATTTCTCTGCAACAGGAAACAGCAGGGCCCATGCAGTAAGAAAACCTTGTGATCACAGGGGATGGAAATCATGCCAGGCTAGGATTCCTCCTGCTGTTCCCATATCATTTTCTAATTTTAAAATAGTGTGAGAAATAATGGAGGAAATATGGTACGAGGATTTCTGCTATTCTCTTGTGCTGTTTCCCCATTACCCTGTTGCAGTCGAAAATTTCTATTACACCTTTTCTTCAGCCCACAAGAGTATCTTCACAAAGGCAGCACAAAAGTATAAAATGTTCTTTCCTTCTGTTCTTTGTACTTTCGTATATCAGCTTGCAACTGTCTTTCAGATATACTTTTGACCAATACAATCCTGTTTACCCAAAAAATGCACACCCTTTTATCTACCACTGTTGAACACATGAACACACATGAAGCTGCCTTATACTGAATCAGACCCTTGGTCCATCAAAGTCAGTATTGTCTACTCGGACAGGCAGCGGCTCTCCATGATCTCAGGCAGAGGTCTTTCACGTCACCTAGAAGAAGAAGAAGAGTTGTTTTTTTATATGCTGACTTTCTCTGCCACTTAAGGGAGAATCAAACCAGCTTACAATCACCTTCCCTTCCCCTCCCCACAACAGACACCCTGTGAGGTAGGTGAGGCTAGGAAAAAATGACTTGCCCAAGGTCACCCAGCTGGCTTCGTGTGTAGGAGTGGGGAAACAAATCCAGTTCACCAGATTATCCTCTGCCACTCATGTGGAGGAGTGGGGAATCAAACCCGCTTCTCCAGATCAGACTTCTCCAGATCAGACTAGCTTGTTCTCTGCTGTTCCAGAGACTAGGACACAGAGTAATGGGTTTAAACTAATAGAAAAGCGATTCCACCTAAACATTAGGAAGAACTTTTGATGGTGGAATGTGCTGCCTCAGAGGGTGGTGAAGTCGCCGTCTTTGGAGGTCTTTAAGCAGAGGCTAAATGGCCATCTGTCGGGAGTGCTTTGATTGTGGAATCGGGCATGGTGGGGGGAGGGTTGGGGTCACTGGGGATGTGAGGGGAGGTAGTTGTTAATTTCCTGCATTGTGCAGGGGGTTGGACTAGATGACCCTGGTGGTCCCTTCCAACTCTATGATTCTATGATTCTATGACTCCACCGCTCCAAATCACCGTTCTTAACCACTACACCACGTTGGCCTTCGTACACCTACTTGCCTAGTCCCTTTAACTGGAGATGCTGGGGATTGAACCTTGGACCTACTACATGCCAAGCAGATGCTCTACCACTGAGCCATGGCCCCTCCCCATCATCCCTATTGCTAAGTCAAAACATCCTTTCTGAAAGTACCATTAAAAAGTACTGTGGATGCCTTAGTTGCTTCACCTCCTCCCAGAAGGCTGTCACAGAACATTGGAGGCCTTGTAAACCATGGGCTGGGAATTTAGCACGAGATTATTTCCAGCTATGGGTTTTCTCAAGGCCTTTTTATTGACTGCTGACTGAAGGGCCCCGGAGACCCAGATTCAAGTCCCAAATCATCCATGAAGCTTCACTGGGTAACTTTGCACCCATCACCAGCTCTCGGCCTCTCCTGCCTCACAGGGGTTTTGTGGGAATAAAATGTAAGAGGAAGGAAACTTGTCTGCTACCCTAAGCTCCTTGGAGTAATGGCGAAATAAAATATATATATAGATAAATATATGATAGCTGGTGGCTACTAGCTACTGGAATTTATGAGACATCCTACTGGGATAGGTACTAAAATAAACAGTTTCAATACAGGAAAGCCTCATACAAAGCTGCTTCTGATCACACTGTTACAGCACTCTTTGTCCTGGGGAAGAAACTTTGTTAAGCTCCTCTTGTGAAGCATCCTGGGAAGCCTCTCCAAGTCTCTCCACATCGAAGCTTCATCCCGGGAGAGCTGCAGCAGCTTCCCTGTCAGCCCCGCAGGTCCTACTGAGGCCTCGTGCCTCAGCCACAAAAGTCTTTTATAGACTCTGGAGATGTGTGGGAGGTGGCCAACTTGCCTGAAGTGATCCTGGCCACCTCCCACCCACATCACAGGCCTGTAAAAGAGGTGTGCCGAGGAAGAACAATACCTCAATAGGAGCTTCTGAAGCTCTCCTTGGAGGAAGTCTTAATGCAGCAAGCCTTTTTGGCTGGCCCCACCATCCCTGATCCTCAGCTACATGAGGGTTTAGAGACTTCTGACATTTGTGGATGTTGGCCAAGAAGAGCTGCAGCCCCACTGCAAGAAGGTCAGCCACCTGTCACCCACATCAGAGGCCTCCAAAAGACTGGAGCAGCTGAGGGAAAGGAGCAGCCGGGCTCACAGAAAAGGTGCTTCAGTTCTATAAGCAAGCCTTGTGTGGTGTTGGTGTAGTGGTTATGAGCGGTGGACTTTAATCTGGAGAACTAGGTTTGATTCCCCACTCCTCCACATGAAGCCAGCTGGGTGACCTTGGGCTCATCACACCTCTTAAAGCTCTCTCAGCCTCACCTCACAGGATGTCTGTTGTGGGGAGAGGAAGGGAAGGTGATTGTAAGCCGCTTTGATTTTTCCTTAAGTAGTAGAAAAAGTCAGCATATAAAAACCAATTCTTCTTCTTCTTCTTCGAAGTCAGTCCAGAGATGCTTCCTAGGTTGTTCCAGCATGGAAGCCCGGCAGAGGCAGTCACTTGATGGTGGCCACTTCCTTTAGCCAGCCCTCTTATGCCACTCATGTCTGTTTCTCAAGAGGTAACCCAAGAGTTCTGGGGCTATTACTGTATAGATGGCTTCTTGCCAGCCTCTCAGGTTGTGTCCTTTGTCACTAATGAGGGGAGTGTGAAATAGTACTTTGGATTCCTATAACATGTTGCTCTTAATATAATGCACCATATTTTATTAGTTACATTTGTATCCCAACTTTACCCAGTGAAACTCAAAGCAATGTAGGCTTCCTGGGAGGTTTTCCATCTAGACACTGACCAGATCCATAACTCATCATCTTTTAACCATACCATGGGACTTATCTAAGTAAGTATGTATGTATATGCTTACACAGACAGATGCACACATGATTATTCATTAAAAATCACGCCTTAGCACAATTAAATTTTATCCCTCCCATTTGACCACAAGAAACATTTCAAACAGTTGACATCTATTTACTAGTATTGTGCTAACAAAGCCAAACTCTACTGTACTCAATGCAAATCACCTTTTTTTTCAAAGCAATTACAACTTCTTACATTAATGCAAATCAGCAGCAAGCATCCTACCTACCCCAATTAAAGTACCCCCTGCCTAAGACCTATGTTACTTGTAGGCAATTTTCCCTCTTTCCTCTTAAAAGGAAAGTTTCTTTCTGTAGAGGCTAATTGACAAGAAGAAAAAACTTCCAAGGACAAGAATAAAGGATCAAACTGAGAACATATTCAAAGTGTATCTCCAGTACTTTAAAAAAACAGACAAATTCAGATGCAAACAAACGTAATGGATTGACCCAAGCCAACAGTATGTCATGTTGCCAATGCCTAATTCTGTGGACCCACTTAAACTGTGGAACTAAAGAAGTGACTCACAGTCAGTTGAACTGCAATATGGTTCTGTGCCTTGGAAGAAGACAGGACAAGAAAGCCAACACCTTCACAACAACCCTGTGTGAGGTACGTTAGGCTGAGAATGTGTGATGGGCCCAAGGTCACCGAGTGAGCTTCCATGACAGAATGGCAATTTGAACTCGGGTCTTCCAGATCCTAGTCTAAAACTATAACCACTACACCAGACAGGTTTTAGTGCAGTGGCTGCTGTTGAACAGTAGTGAGCAGCCATGTGGTATCAAGTTGGTGTAGTTGCTGCTGAGCCTGGCCCCAATGAATCCTCCCTTTTTATTTTCTGTATTTAAGTATTCACTAGAGTTGTGCATTACGAAATTCCGGAGCTAAAGATATAGATGGAAATTCCTGGTTCAGGTTGTTACAGTGGTTTCCCAGAACTGCAATACAAATCTGGGATTCTTGGGAATTATGAACCCCCTTCCCCTAAACAATCCATGGTGTTTTGTTTGTATATTTGTTTGTTTGAGTTTGGGTGCTTACCAGCATTGCAGTATCTACTTGTGTTTTTCTTTGATTCGGTGATTTCTTGGGCAATGGCATTTCCCCCTTCCAATCAGATCCTTCAAGGGAGGAGAACAAAGTGCTTCCAGCTAATCACCTTTGGAGACTAAATGAGAATATCCATTGCCATCTATGACAGATGCCAGTTAAATAAGTTGTCTGGATAACAAAGTGACAGATAACACAGCTTTTTCCACACTTCCATCAGGGCAATGCTCTCATGGCGAGGCTGCAAACGGATCTAGACATGCTGCAGAATTATGTAGCACAAATTTACCTGGACTATGCAAACTATGTAAGACTCCAGGCTCCGATATTTAAATATCCCCCTCCCCAAAAATCTCCCTCCCTGCTATGCACAGAAAAATAGCAGTGACATTCTATGCAGAATTGCTTCACTCTAAGGCAGGGGTGTCAAACATAAGCCCCACAAGCCAGATCTGGCTCCTTGAGAGCTCTTATCTGGCCTGCAAGCCAGCCATGGCAGCCACCTCCCCCCAGTCCTGAATCTTGGCTGGTGAGGCCTGGCCTGGCCCAGTGACATTTATGTCATATCCGGCCCTCGTAACAATTGAGTTCAGCACCCCTGCTCTAAGGCCATTTTTAACAGTGTCTCGGGGAGAAGGAAGAATGGGACAGCAGTGCTAGGTACTGTACAAAGAGCAGGAGAGGGAGTCTGGGACCAGCCCCAATTTCAAGAGGGGAAATGGCACCCCCTTGCGCACTAGGATTCGTGTTCTATGCAAGTATATCTGTAAAAAAAAAATCTTTAAGAGGGGGGCTAATGATCTCCTACAGAGAAGCCTCAATACTTCATAGGGTTGCCAGGTCCCTCTTCACCAGGTTTTTGGGGCAGACCCTGAGGAGGGCGGGGTTTGGTGAGGGGAGGGACTTCAATGCCATAGAGTCCAATTGCCAAAGTGGCCATTTTCTCCAGGGGAACTGATCTCTATCGGTTGGAGATCAGTTGTAATAACGGGAGATCTCCAGCTAGTACCTGGAGGTTCAACCAAGTAAAAAAACACTAGTGCTGTATCACGAAGCATAAAGAAAAAAACAGCACACGGGCTCACTCTGTTATAACACACTATACTATAATAAATATTACAATGACCAATTCTCGTTGTATTCTTTTTACATATATTTACAATAATCAAAAACTATATACAAACAAGTGCATCATACATACAAAAGGCTCTTATGTAACTGAAAGCGAAAGAGACCAAGACATATGAAGCTCCCAGGGAATGATGAAAATTGACGCTGTGAAGAGACGCAAAGGCAAGAGCGATCAATGTGTGATCAATGGAGAGCATCCTATTACGCAGCAATAGCCCAGGGCTGATAGAAATCTTCGCCCCGTGGAACGGGGCAGAAGCCGGGATGCTCCCGGCGCCACAGGGAGGGAACGCTTTATCCGGAAACGTTTTCACCAAAAAGCTTCATCAGCCAACTTCTCAAAGAATGTGATTTTCAACAGACCAAAATTCTGGTTCTCTAGCAGGATTCACAAGGAATTCTCCAGCTATAGTACCTGGAGGTTGGCAACCCTAATACCTCACCAAACTACAATACCCAGGATTTTTTGGAACGCAAAATGCCAAGGTGATATAAAAATGTTGTACGTGTATGGTGTCTTGTATGCAGAGAGGGATAGCGACTCCCAAGAGCAACAGTAAGGCTGCCCCTCATGTGTACAGTTTGAAGCACAGGTGCAATCTTGCAATGGAGACTTAGATTGGAAAGTGCAAACAAATATGAAAACAATCTTGCAATTAACTCAGAGAGAGGACCTCCTCCTGAATTATAGAGTTCCATGGGAAATCTCGCCGTTTCTGGGCACGTTGCCCATGTTTTCACTCCCGCATTATATTTGCATGTTCTCTGAAACATTGTATGACTAACTGACTCTGCCCAGACCCCAGGCACAGAGTCATGTTCCAAGTGGACAGCGTGCAAGTCACTACTTGAGCCACTTCTGCTTATGTTATTCCAGAGGATGCAGGCGCCGCAGTACCTTTATCTTGAGAGGCAGCCGTAAAATGAACTCTGTTTCTGCATGCTTACAAGTTGTCAGAAAGTCCAGATTTGAACTGGAAATGTCACGGTTGGATAGAGACCAGCGCCAATGAGCTACCCAGGACTGTGCTCTAAATCCTCAAGGCCCACTTCAGGTACAGAAGAGAATTAGTATCTGCTGAATGAATCACTTCTGTAGACCTTCTGTTTTGCAGTGCATTGGTGTGGGACTATGCATACTGCTTTCAGGCAGTATTTACAGTTGGGGTAGGATCATTTCAAGTACTCAGAAGTAAATAAGGCCAAATGAAAATTGGTAAGCATTTGCTTACTTGATTGCACCAGTCTTTGTTTTGTCCAGGATCTTCTAGGTAGCTTTTGCAGCAAATAAAGTTCCTGGCGAAGCACCGATTATTTCCCTTGATTCCCACGATTCAGTAAGCATGACCTTATTATTTGTTTGTTTGTTTATACCCCTCCTTTCTCTCCAGTAGGTACTTGGAGCAGCTGATAACATCTTTCTCTCCCTCTTCCATTTTGTCCTCACAACAATAACCCTGGGAGTTTAGGCTGAGAGAACCTAATTGGACTAAAAGGTCACCCAATGAGCTTCCATGTCAGAATTCTGACCTTGCCTAGCAGGGATGCCAACTCTGGGCTGGGAAATTCCTGGATATTTGGGGGTGGGGGTGGGGCGTGGAGGGAACTCAGCGATGGATAATGCCATACAGTAGACCAGGGAATCAGTTGTAAATCTGGGAGATCTCCAGGCCCCACCTGGACATTGGTAACTAGGGTTGGCAACCCCCAGGAACTAGCTGGAGTTATCCTGCTATTACAACTGATACATATAACACCTTAGGTACATATAACACCTTAGAGATCCTTCCTCTACAATCCCAGCTTTGATGGGAAGGGTGGGTTAGAAGATTAATAAAATAAAATAAATAAATTCTGTGCTTCTTCCCATTCAATGTTCCTTCTATTTAATAAGTCATCCAATTGCACAAAGCCTTTCACAATCATTTTCTACAAACTCATTGTAATTCTTGTGGGAAAGTAAATGCCTTGTGGGCCTGGACATGGAGGCACAATGCTGACTGCAGCAGTATGTCAGTTCTAGTAAAAAAACGGAAGTGACATAGGGTAGCTCTAGGAATTGCCAGAAACTCTATAGTAAAACCACAGAATTGACAGCAATTTCTCATTTTTCTCTTGCCGCTGTTCAGAGTGGTGGTGAGCTACAAGAGCTGAGGCTGTGGCTTGGCAGCCCTAAGGATTGCTGAGGGAAGTGGTTAGGGTTGCCAATCTCCAGGAACGAGCTGGAGATCTCCTGCTATTACAACTGATCTCCAGCCGATATAGATCAGTTCACCTGGAGAAAAGGGCCGCTTTGGCAATTGGACTCTACAGCATTGAAGTCCCTCCCCTCCCCAAACCCCACCCTCCTTAGGCTCTGCCCCCAAACCCTCCCACCGGTGGCAAAGAGAGACCTGGCAACCCTATTGTCAATCCTCTAACATCTGGTCAATAGCAGATGTTGGCATCCAGATGCTTCTGTTCCTAGAATCTCCATTTCTGCCAGGCCCAGATTCGGTGGAGCTGCCCACAGTTCTGGCTTGGCAAAACAATCCAAATAACAAGCAGAAAAGGCAGTAATGAAGCAAAGCATGAACAGACTGGCTGGATGAGTAGAATTGAGGCACTCAAGTACATCAGTAAGCAACATTTGGGGAATCAAGGCACACTATTTTCTACCATCAGCAAGACTTAATGGGGTGAGAGAGGAAAAGGGAGGGGAAAAAACTCAAATGTTCACTGTTTAGCCTTTTGTTGTTGTTTTAAATCCTGTAACACTGTAGAGTCGGTAGTATTAAGTACTTGATGCAAATCAAATGTCTTGGATTGAGACATGCAATACACTAGCTAATGAGAACCAGTGTCAATGCTGGAAAATGTTAGGCAGAATGATTTTTCTTCACCATCCCACCACTTTCCCCCCAGGAAGGCCGAGCATATGATTCCAATCATATGCTTATGACAGGTTGTATGCGTGTAGGAGGTTTCCCCCCAAAGTTTCCAAGAGGTCACTTACTAATGGCTTGTAGCCAAAAGCGCTGCTGCTCTCTTCAGGACCAATTTAGCTGCCATTAGCAGCCACTGACAACATTCAAACTCTTTTGTCGACTGACACTCTACACGGAACAAGAGTTTTGCCTTCAGTCTTTGAGAAATCATTAGTGCTCAGTCGCTGACAAAACCATGTTTTCAAAATGTTTCGAGGCATTTCAGGCTGATATTGTTTCTGTAGACTCAGTTCAGCTTTTTGTACACTACCAACCTGGTCCTGTTAACTTTATTGGAGTAACAAACTTTATTAAAAAATGCACTGTACCATCAGAATTACAATCTTTTAGGCATACAGATGCCACCTCTTTCTCGCTATGCTGGCAGCATGCATCTGGGCAGAACCACTTTCAACTGAAGTGATCATACACAGATACAGGTTTACCACCTCAGTTAATAGGGTTGCCAGGTCCCTCTTCGCCACCGGCGGGAGGTTTTTGGGGTGGAGCCTGAGGAGGGCGTGGTTTGAGGAGGGGAGGGACTTCAATGCCATAGGGTCCAACTGCCAAAGCATTCATTTTCTCCAGGTCAACTGATTTCTAATGGCTGGAGATCAGTTGTAATAGCAGGAGATCTACAGCTAGTACCTGGAGGTTGGCAATCCTATCAGTTAAGAGTACAGCTGCCAACTCCATCTTGAGAAATTCCTGGAGATTTGGGATTAGTGCACTGGAAGAGTGGAGTCTGGGGAAGGGAGGGATCTCAGCTGGGTTTGAGGCCATACAGTCTGCCCTACAAAGCTGTCATTTCCAGGTGGGAACAGTTTAGTCTGGAGGTCATTTTAATTCTGACACAACTCCAGGCCCCACCAGGAGGTTGGTCACCTCAGGTGAGAGTAAACCCTAGGCCTTAGTTTTGTGATTCTGGTGCACATGCCTACAAAGGTTTTGAAGTACACAGAAAGTTTGCCTGGGGAAGAGCTGTTCCATTTGCTTCCATTACTAGAAACACATTCTTGATACTAAAGTTAATAGGGCATTCCATAGTCAGGCAGAGCCCAAAGGATGCATGAAAACCCATGGAACCATGGCTCTCAGCTACCTTGTAGAAAGAGAGGTATAACCATAGCATTAGTTTAAACAGCAAGGAGTCTCATGCCCTTTAAAGACACTTTTATTGGGGCATGAGCTCACTTCATCAGATGTATTCAGCGTTGCCCTCATTTGGCTGGGATAAGTACACGTACACAGGTACAAACAGAAGGAAGTTGATGGGAGGGGAATGGAAATCAGAAAGGCCAGGATTATGAGACATCTGTCTACCTAGTACGTTTTTTCCAACCCTTCCTCCAAGGAGCTTGGGGGGAGGAGTCATGGTTCTCCCCCATTATTTTATCATCGCAACAATCCTGTGAGGCGAGTTATGCTAAGAGAGTGAGACTGGGTCAAGGTCATCTACTGAGCTTCACAGCAATGGGAAATATGAACCTTGGATAGGTATCCCAAATCCTAGTCTGACACTAGCCACTAAACTACACTGGCTTAGAGGTGTGTTGCATTATGACTGTTGTCAAAAGAGTCAACAATCCAACCAGAGTAGATGTGGACCATTTCCAATTGCTGATGAACTGATGATGTAAGATGGACAATTACTTTCTGTAGAGAACTGTCCACTACCAGCCTCTACTGAGCCCAAGGCTGATAGTGTGAAATACACATATGAATTTTAGTTCATGTGTAATATCTCCCTCTGGAATATTTTTTACTGAGACTTGGTGACCTACAAGTCTATTGGTTTCAGGGGGTGGCCATGTTGGTCTGTAGTAGAAGAGCTAGATTTAAGTCCAGTTGGTCTCTAAAGTGCTACTGGGTTCAAATCTAGCTCTATAAATGTATTTTTGTCTGCCCAGGGTGAGTGAAATGTTCCCTTACTAGTTTCTGAAGGTTTCAATTTTTAAATGTCTGATTTGTGTCTATTTGGAGTGGTGGATTCTGATCTGGAGAACCAGGTTTGATTCCCCACTCCTCCACA
Organism: Euleptes europaea; assembly: GCF_029931775.1. NCBI lineage: Eukaryota > Metazoa > Chordata > Lepidosauria > Squamata > Sphaerodactylidae > Euleptes > Euleptes europaea. Next base: position 62,943,319 of record NC_079322.1, read on the forward strand.
TGAGTGGCGGAGGCTAATCTGGTGAACTGGATCTGTTTCCCCACTCCTACACACGAAGCCAGCTGGGTGACCTTGGACAAGTTACAGCTCTGTTAGAGCTCTCTCAGCCTCACCTACACAGGGAGTCTGTTGTTGGGAGGGGAAGGGAAGGTGATTGTAAGCCGGTTTGAGTCTCCCTTAAGTGGTAGAGAAAGTCGGCATATCAAAACCAACTCTTCTTCTTTTTATTCTTGTACATAGAGACAGCCTGCTTTCAACAGTGGAAAGGTCTTGCTAGTGCATAACGTTTACTTCAACTGCTGATTTGTAAAAGACAAATGAAGGGGAAAGAATCTGTATAAAATACCTCCTGATATTTTTCCTGCAACTCATCTCTATTTCATTGGTTCCTGGACACATCAATAAAATGAGGACATTATCACCCACATCCCAACAGGCGAGAACTTGAATGATGGTTTAAAAGAAAAACCTCAATAACAGGCAGTTTAATCACTCATCTTATGGATTGTGGTTTTCTTCTCTTCCTTTCAGACACCATAAACATGATAGCATTTTAGCAGACATCTTAAACAATAACATATGGAAGGAACTAGCCATGAAGATGTGGTGCTCGATGATTTTCAGCAAAAGACCTTTACAGTAGGAATAAGAAAATGGGTCCCTAAAAGAGTTCAGGACTCCTATCTTATTCTGCCATGTCAGCTCTTTCCCCCTCCCCAGAACCTGCATGCCATCTTCAGAGGTTCCAAGTTATGCCCTCCTGAAAACTTTGCAGCTGGGAGGCACCTATCTAATCCCTAGTTTACCCACCCTCATGCTGTATCAATACTGTACTCCTGTGGAGAGGGGCTGTGGCTCAGTGGTAGAGCATCTGCTTGGCATGCAGAAAGTCCCAGGTTCAATCCCCAGCATCTTTAGTGAAAGGATCTGGCAGTAGGTGATGTGGAAAACCTCTTACTGAGACTCTGGAAAGCCAGTGACAGTCTGAGTAGACAATATTGACTTTGACTTTGTTGGACCAAGGACCTGATTTGGTATAAGGAGACTAAGGAAACAAAATTCCAGCGGCCATGGTCACCTGGGACGCACAGAGCTGCACAAGTCATGCAGTTGGTGTATGTATGATGTTTGGATTGGGACTAGGTGATGTGAGAAGGAAGGCAGAGGGAATAAGACTTTGTGCCAGAGAACTAGGAAATATACTCCTAAAATAGTACCCCAGTTGTTGTAAGCCCCATTAAAGAAAAAGACAGTCACATTACAAGTAACTGTTGCCCCTGTGAATGGGGCTTAAAACAGCTGGATAGAAGGATTTTTGGTTGAACAAACACCTGTACTGGTAAGGCTTCAGTTCTGTTCACACTTATTGGAAGTGAGCCCATAGGGAATACACCAAAATCCATGGGACTTACTCCAGAGTAAACATGCAGATGTTCAGAATGTAAACCTTGCATAGCAGGAGTCTTGTGGAAGTCTAGCCATTCCAGTTCACGTTTTCCTGGACTAATGTCCACTTTGCCAAATGCATGTAGTGGGCCTTCACTAGGCTCACGTGTGTGTGTATACATGATGTTATGAAGAAATCAGTTAGGGTCAAATGCAAGAAATATAGGGTAAGGTAATGATGCACAATTCAAAAACAGTAGAGAGTCCATTCAAAGGGGGCAGTAATTCATTATCTCCCATTCGCCAAGCTAGTTGATATTTGTTAGAGTTGCCAGCCTCCAGGTGGGGCTTGGAGATCTCCTGGAATTACAACTCATCTCCAGACTACAGAGATCAGTTCCCCTGGAGAACATGACCGCTTCGGAGGGTAGACTCTCTGGCATCACAATCCTTCCCTCCCCAAACTCCACCCTCCCCAGGACCCCTCCCCCCCAAAAAAAAATCTCCAGGAATTTCCCAGCCCAGAGTTGGCAAACTTAATATCTGTGATGGCTGAAGAACTTCAGGTCCTTGTTAATTCATGAAATTTCACTAGGTGTCACAAAGATGGTACACAAGTGACAAAATTTCCCTTATTGGTTAAAGTAATAAGATTTTCTATGGGTCAGAAGTTAGCAATGCTGGTAATATCTTTTCTCTCCTTCGTTGACTTGCTGTTTATTTTGTATTATGTTCATAAACCTAACAAAGGAAAGATTTCTGCTCAGTTGGGCAGTCCCGCAGAGAAGCAAATACGCTTCTTCTGATCAGTAACCCTGACATTGTCTTCAAGTCCTTGTTAATTCATGAAAGTTCATTAGGTGTCACAAAGATGGTACACAAGTGACAAAATTTCCCTTATTGGTTAAAGAAATACGTTTTTCTATGGGTCAGAAGTTAGCAATGCTGGTAATATCTTTTCTCTCCTTCTTTGACTTGCTGTTTATTTTGTATTATGTTCATAAACCAAACGAAGGAAAGATCTCTGCCCAGTTGGGCAGTCCCGCAGAGAAGCAAATACGCTTCTTCTGATCAGTCACCCTGATGTTGTCTTTATGATGTTGTCTTTACAAGCAGCCTGCCTGGCATTCTTCTCCTATCAAGAAGACTAAGAAAACAGAGTCTGTGCCAGATAGTCGTGAAAGATTACACAACAACAGAGGCTTGAAGTTCGGCAACTGCCAGTTTTACTAGGGAGATAAGGGGCAAGAATGAGGTATTTATAAGAGCTCAGACATTTATATTGGCTTTTCAAAGAAACATAATGATCAAACCCTAAAGAGCAGGAACATCATCAGTTTATTGCCTTTTAAGTTTAATGGAAGTTTACAGCATAAATACATGCCATTAAAACACTTCTGTGAAAATAAGATGAGCAATAAGCTCACTGGGGCAGGGACTGTCTCTTGACATATGTTTTCTATAGGGCCTGCCCACAATATGCTTATTGCAGTGAGTTAAACTAATGTTTTGTTTGCACTTTATAGCACAAGCCAGAAAATCCCGTTAAAGGCACTAGTGGTAGCATGCATGTGCAGATGTTTTGCCTGAGACAAAGGCAGGGTGAAAAATGCCCAGTGCAACAACTAATATTGGCCATGTCCCACCACTGCTGGATGCTATGCCACCATACATCCCTTTCCTGTATAATTGTTTCAGCCCATTAGCCCAGAGGTGATGAATCACACACACCCAAGTATAAGGATACCAGGTCTCCCCTTTTGTTGCTCTTGGCTCACCAAGGGCCCCTAGTGGGAGGGGGCGTGTCTAAAGAAGTGACATTGAGCCAATGGTGCAGCATTTCTTCCATCAAGTACTGGGAGGTGATTGTCACATCATCAACATGATGCTGACTTGATGCTCTAGGATTCTGACTGAAGTCTATGGTATTACCATAGTATTTTGTCAGAATCCTAGAGAATCCCATTGACATCATGTTGGTGACGTGACGTCTCTTCTGGGTGAACTGATGTCTTTCACCTGGAGATCAGCTGTAATAGTGAGAGATCTCCAGCTACCACCTGGTAGATCTCCAGGAGATCTCCAGCTACCATCTCCAGCAACCCTACCAGCTGAGAAAAGGGAGTCGGTTTTTTTTAATTTTCCCTGCAGAATCATAAATTTGTTCCATCCAACCTACCACAATTGCTGTAGACAGACCATTGGTTGGGCCTACTAAGATTACTGTAATGCTCTTTTAAAGTTATACTGTCAACAAACCAGGTCTTTGAAGACTGACCCAAACGACAACCATCACAATCTGTTGGTGATTTTTATATGTTGGAGGTATTTAGTCATTTGGGATTGGATTTTTTTAGTTAGGTAATACTATTTGCTTTAGTGACCAAGCATGTGGGTGTAGAGGGTTTTTTAAAATACTTCTGTAGTAGACATTCTTTTAGATGTTCAGAACAGCAACATTCTCTGAAATGTCTGGCTACAGAAAGAAAAGCAGGGAAGCTTTGCCAAAAATCCCACAGCAGTAAATCTGAGCCATGTTCCTTGGAAATATCAGACTCTGATTACTTCTTCCAAAGAAAACACCAGAACAGGAGATCTAAGAAATGACCAGCAAACACAGGTTGGCTGCCAGCCACTTGAGGTGATGTTTGGTGTTGGTTACCCAGCCAACCCCTCATGAGTAAGTGTGAAAAAAAAGCATAAGTACATAGGCCAAATGATGATTGCCTTACTCCTACATTAAGTTCCTTTGTAAGAAACGAGGCACACCTTAAATTTTAACCACATACTTTTGTTTCCCACAGAGATCAGGAGACTTTCCCCCTATGATTTGTGGGAATGTTCTGTTCATTCTTCTGAACTGTGAAACATCGGGGGTGGTCATGATAAGAAGAGTCGAGAAAGCATCTGCTTGCCACAGATTTCTAAATTGCAAGGAAGAAAATAATAATAGAAAAAGGCTGTACATCTCTAGCCATTGTACAGGCTGCGTGGTACTATAGTTTTTTCCCCCCTGAGGTAAGATTTGCAGGTATTCTACACACTGTTGGTCTTTAGCTAGATGATCATGCTACTGATCCTGACAAAATTAAATGTTTCAAAGTACAAATCTGTGTAGCCTGAAGTGCTTACCTTCATTAAAAGTCATGTGTAATTTGACTCACAATTCCTTTCCTTCTTTGCTCCTATGACCCATAGGTCCTGAGTAGTTATTTCTTAGAGGAAAATATGATGGAGATATATTTGGCCACGGCTAATGTTATATTTGGGTCTGTATCCATCAGCAAAAAGGGGACTATTTTGCCTCTTGTCATGGTGGCAGGAATTCTCGCCAATATGGGGGTGATCCATTTATCCCAATGGTGTTTAAAGAGGGAGCATTCCATCATCTAATGAGATAATGGGTCAATTTTCTTTGTCTTGCATGACAAAGTGTGTCAGAATGTGGTAGAATTCTATATCTTCCATTTAATACAGCTGAGGCTGCAGCATTTAAACGGGGGAGCATAAAGGCTCATCGGAAAGAAGGGACTCACAATTTATAACCTACATCAGGGATCCCCAATGTGGTGCCTTGGTGCTCACTGATGACTTTCCTGGTTACCACTTGCTTGTTACCTGAAACATCTCTTCCCTGAAGCAACGGGCCATTCCTAGCTCTTCTCCATCTGACTGGAGCAGGAGATGCTTCAGAAGACCCAAGGAGATATCCTTTTTGGCTCTGAAGGGGGAAGGACCCACTTGGAAATAGCTGCCCCTACCATTTCAGGATGTTTGGTTTGGAACCTCCCAGCATTTTGTTATTGCCCTACAAATGGCAACCATCTTGTTATTGGTCCCACCTCCCATGGCAGCCATTTTGTAGTAGTGCCCACTACCTAGGGTTGCCAATTGCCTAGTGGTGGTGGGTAAACTACCGCCCATCCACCGGGCTGCCTACCGGCCAGCTGAGGGCCGGAGGGGACTGCGGACACGCGTGCGGGCACTGCGGACTCACGCGCGTGGACGCGGCGCACACGTAACTTTTGGGTAAACTTGAAAGTGACGCAGATGCTGTAGCAATCCCAGCCAAAGCTCTATGGAAATCATAGAGTTTTAGCCGGGATTGCTAGAGCGTCCCCGTCACTTCCGGGTTAAACTGGAAGTGACACAGGCGCTTCACGCGCGGGAGTGCAGTGACAGGCAGGCGTGCCGTGACAGGCACACGCATGCATCTCGCGCTAAGGCCACGGCCCCGAGAAGCTCCTGCCAGTGGAGCAGCGGGGCCTGGAAAGCCTACCGTTACCCTGTCTCAGCATTCCCAAAGTGCTTACAGGACCACAAGGTTGAAGATGCCTGAGCTGAACTGAGCCTATTTTTGTCCTAGTAATTATGAGAAGCAAATGCCCCAAAAAACTGTTTTTAAAAGCCTCCACAGAATGGTGTGAAAGTGCCAGGACACTACAGAACATCAGAGGGGAAATCCTGTCTAATTCCCCATGCTTCTCTGACCAAACTCTGGGAAGCTTCTCCAAAGCCAGTGATTTCCTCAGAGGCTTTTTGTGTTTTCTCTATTAGCTATTCCCCATTTAGCTATGGTGAGCCAACCAAAAAAAAAAAAAATGCTCCCACAAACAGTGTGAAACGCGATATGCAAATAAATTTTTTACAGGGAAGCTTTTGGAAGCGATGTGGCTCTCTAAATAAACCTTTCTTATAAAAAAAATCTAGCAAAAGCCTCACTGTGAAATTCTTAGGCTTTGAAGAACAACTTTTGATGATTCACCATAGTGCAAGCACAAGAAAATAGGGATTAAGGGAGAACAGCCAACAGACTCTAAAATGCCTTTTATAGAAACCATTTGGCTTTTGGGTTTAAAATGCTTTTCAGAGTATGGTTAGACAAGAGAGACCCTGTTCTATTCTTCCCATGGGCAGATCTAATTTGATGTTGAGAACCAATCTCAAACTCTTAATAAAAAACTTGCGTTCACATGGAAGGAGCTCACTCATTGTGATCTGACCTAACATTTTTTACAACAAAAAACCAATTCCTTTGTGTACATATCTCTGTTTATAAATAGGATGCAAAGTCAGAAAGAATAGAAAAGAGTAGGAGGAAAAGATAATGATTGCTCCACACGAACGCTTATCTCCATTTTCCACCCCAAATTGCAATGGTTGTTTTGGGGAGTTCTGCATAATGTTGTCGTTCAGTTGTCCCCCCTTCCAGGTTTTCCCTGGCTCTGCTCTGCAGTGTCAAAAGCCAAATTCAGTTTAATCTTCCCTTTAAAAATTATTTATTTATTTATTTATTTATTTATTACATTTATATCCCACCCTCATTCCCTGCAAGCAGGATGGTGCTGTTGCAGTCGTCTTGTTTGGGGGCTTCCTAGAGGCACCTGGTTGGCCACTGTGTGAACAGACTGCTGGACTTGATGGTCTGATCCAGCAGGGCTTTTCTTATGTTCTTAAGCTGGGCTCAGGGCTGCTCACAACACAATATAAAAACATCAATTTAAAATCTATATTAAAATGTCTATATTAAAACATACCTAAAAAATTCATGTGTGTGTGATAAGTGCCGTCAAGTCGCTTCTGACTCATGGCGACCGTATGAATCAAAGTCCTCCAAAATGTCCTATCTTTGACAGCCTTGCTCAGGTCTTGCAAATTGAGGGCTGTGTTTTCCTTTATTGAGTCAATCCATCTCTTGCTGGGTCTTCCTCTTTTCCTGCTGCCCTCAACTTTTCCTAGCATGACTGTCTTTTCCAGTGACTCTTGTCGTCTCATGACGTGACCAAAATACGATAGCCTCAGTTTAGTCATTTTAGCTTCTAGGGTCAGTTCAGGCTTGATTTGATCTATAACCCACTGATTTGTTTTTTTGGCAGTCCACGGTATCCGTAACACTCTTCTCCAACACCACATTTCAAAGGAGTCTACTTTCTTCCTGTCAGCTTTCTTAAAAAAATTCATACCCCATATTTTAAAGGACAAGATGGCATAATTCAGCTGCTGGCAGTCCTGGCCAGCCAGTGAACCCCACAACCAGTTGGGGGAGGATGGGGAGGCTAGCAATTTGAACCATTGGAAAGGCATGTGGCTGCCCTCAGGTGTAGGCCTGGCAGGACAGTTCTGTTTTGCAGGACCTGCGGAACTCATCTAGCTCCTGCAGGACCCTGATGCTACTTGGTAGACTGTTCCACCAGGCAGGGGCCAGGGCCGAGAAAGCCCTGGCCCTTGTCCTACAAAAGCTTGTGCCATAACAAAGTCAGAATCTTTGACGCTTGTGCTATCTTCCACCCGTTGAGTCTATTCCTGAATTATATACAGTCAAGGACAGCCGCACACTCTGCGGGCCGGGGACCACCAGCAAGTTGTTGTTCCCTGAGCGCAAGGCTCTTGGGGGGATGTGCCAGGAGAGGTGGTCCCGTAGGTTTGATGGTCCCAGACTATAAAAGGCTTTAAAGGTTAAAACCAGCACCTTGAACCTGATCCGATGCTCCAGCTGGAGCCAGTGCAGTTGTTTCAGTACTGGAGTTATGGATATCATATCCAAAGTGGGGTTGGGGAAAGTGTGGAGTGTAAGGTGAGGATTTCCCACACCCAGTGCCATTTCCCCTGCTGCTACCACACACACACACACACACACACACACACCCCTCCAACGGGGGGGGGGTTGCCTTAAAAAATCAAATCAATATAGATATATTGGTACAAACCCAGTTCTCCAGACTAGAGTCCACCGCTCTTCGCCCCTCTCAGCATGCCCTTTGTGATGTATAAGTAACTGATGCTTAGCTTCAGAATACCAACCATTAGCATTTTCTGTCCTCCGACTGTTAGTTCGAGACCCCAAAAGAGGTTACCTGATCTCCAGCCTTGTTGTCATGTTTAGCTGGAATATTGAGACTGCTGTACATCGGGCGCATGCTTGTTTGTTTTCAAAGTAAAGAACAAATGTAACATTAAATACCCTTGACTGCTTCATTGAGCAGCCTTGTCTATCTCGTGCTGAAAACAGAGCTACTTCCTATTGTGACTGGTTCTTGATTGAACTAATGATGCATGCAGAATCATAATTCAGCACTGGGAATTAAATTATCAGACCGATTTGGGCTGTTGTCACTTATCATTACTTATGCCAAAAACAAAAACAAAACAAAAAAACCACTTACGTGCATACATGTGCATTTCTAATGCAGTGTTCTTTGCACAGTTCACAGGTAGGTGAGCAAACAGTTACAGGGATAAATAAATATGGAGAAGGCAGGGCAGAGATTCGTACCCAAACTGGAAGATATAGAAGTATGCAAATGATAAGTGTAAGCAAAGCTGTAGCTCTCAAAAGATCAAGTCTGCAGTGAATTGTGGAAATTATTTCTTCAAGCAGATCTCATCCTTTCATTACATGCGTGATTTGAATTATGTATCAGCTGTTCTTGTCTTAATTTGGGGCAAAGCAATCTGTAACGTTTCCCTCCTTGAAATGCTCAACATTACACATGCCTCTTTCCTAATCATCTGAAGTTGTGATGGATTTAAAGAAAGCATTGGTATAATGGCCATACTGAGAAAATAGTTCCATATTTATTTATTTATTCAACTTTTATCCCACGCTTCCTCCAAGGAATTCAGAATGGTGTACATGGCTCTCCTCCTGTTTCATCTTCACATTAAGCTGAGAAGAAGTGGGTTGGAACCAAAGGTTCTTTTCAATGGTGGAATGGTACAGTGAGCCTGAGGAAGATAGTCTTCCCCTGAGAAAAGCTCCTTGCTTTGGAGGAAGGCTTTGCAATCAGCGGATCCAACTTAGTGATTGCCCCCAAAATCACCCAATGAGCTTCATGGCAAGATGAGGAGTTGAACCCTAGTGTTCCAGGGCCTAGCCCAACACTTTGACCAGCAGGAGTCCCATGGTACCCTGAAAACAAACAAAACTTATCCAGGCACAAGCTTTCATGAGTCAAAGCTAACTTCATCAGAGGCATAGGAGTGTCAATCCATCAGATGAAGTGAGTCTCTGACTCATGAAAGCTTATGCTGGAATATATTTTGTTAGACTTTAAGGTGCTACTGGGCTCCTGATTCATTTTGCAACTACAGACTAACACAGATGCCCATCCAGACTCTTAACCATAGCACCATACCTATTATCTAATTAGTAATAATGTTATGCATTCTAAGACAAAAGAACTACAAAATAACAAAAGCATCGATAGACCAGATAGGGAATTCTCAGGGTAAAACTTTACTAGGCTGTCACAGCAAAGGATTTGGGGTGGGGGGCAATAGGGCTAAAAGAAAATCATACAAACACAGATCCAAAATAGGTTTGATTCTATTGTAAAGAACATGCATGCCAATAATACAGAACTCCAAGAACAATGTAATTACTATGAATTTGATAATAAAGGGTTGGATCCCACCCATAAATAGGGATGTCTTGAATTTTGCCGAGAACCTGTTTGGCAGTCACACACACCATGTTTTATATTCTAAATCACACTGTAAACTGATCAAGGATATGAACAGCCTGCATCGAGCAACTTGAACACCTGGTGAACAAGATTGCAGCTGCCTGTTGGTTAGAAACAAACTCACAGCTGATTGGGGGATCGCTGGGAGTTGAGTTCTGATCTCTCAGCTGATAAGTTGGGATGGGCTTCTGCCTCAGGAAAATTGCTGCAGAGTGAAGTTGGATATCAGAAGCAATTGGTTTCTGATCTCCCCATTGCAAACGGGAGAGGAGAAAGAGATTGTTTCCCTCCTTTTTTTGGCGGCCCAAGTCAACGTCTTGGGGTAGGGAGAAGAGATTTGTTTCTTCCCCCCACCCAAATTTTGGGAGCTTGACTTGCAGAACAAGAGCAACCTCTTCCTTCTCTCTACAGCCATAGTTGACAGCTTTGTATTGGGAGAAGAGGAGTCAGCTGTGCTTCTGGTCACTACCCAACCACCACCAAAATTGATGGGAGATCAGATACAGGCTGACTTCCAGCTGAGAGTTGACTTCTGATTCCCTCCTCCCACAAATTTTCTGGGTGCAGAGGAAAATTTCCCCAGCCAGAGAGCTGAAGCTGATTCCCATCTGATCCCTCATCAGCTGGGAGCTGGCCTCCAATGGCTGCAAGTAGCCAGTTCTTGTGAATAGACATGAATAGACATCAACTAGCCGAACAGCATGTCAATTAATCGGCTGCCTGGTTGTCACTGACCAACAGGATGTGAGTTGAAGTGGCAGGTGTTTGGAAATCCCTACTGCACAGTGGGGGTAATTTTGTCAATTCTTCCTTTGACTTCCCCTTCAAGCTGTTCCTGGATGTCCCCTACCCACCCCCCCCACCCCCGAGCAGCAGTTCAGAGAATATTTTTGGCCTGTAGCAGCAGAAGGAAGCAGACAAGTCACACTCCACTGACAGAAGGATTTCTGGCGGTGGAAAGTTTTAGCAGGATCCAAGCCAGTTCATGTCTAAAGGGGAGATCTCTTCCTAGAAATTGAAGGATTTATTAAGGCAAACAAAGCATCCTGTAGGAAGATAGAGAACAAACGCATAAAATGCCATCCATGTTTGTGTATGTTTGTATGTCATCAAGTCACAGCTGACTTATGGCGACCCCATAAGATTTTCAAGGCAAGGGATGTTCACAGATGGTTTGCCATTAGCCACCATGTGGGCTGAGAGAGTTCTGAGAGAACTGTGACTGGCCTAAGGTCACCAGCAGACTTGTAGATGTGGAGTGCATGTACTTATTCGGCCATCTTGAGGTACATTCAGTAATAAATAAGAGAGCTAGTGTGATGTCGAGATCAGCAAGTTGGTGGTAGGCCAGGAGAACTGTTCAAATGAAGCGGCTTTATTCTGTCAGACCATTAATTTACCTCACTTTTCTACAGTCTGATTGATAATGACTGTTCAAGTCTTAGGCAGAGAAACATCCCACATTTGTGGCCTGAGAGCCTTGAATCTAGGACCTTCTGTGTCTCACCACTTGATTGTGAGCTCTCTCTACTTCACCACAAAATGAAATGGGTGACACTGGACCAGTCTCTATCTGTCCGCCTAATTTACCTCACAGGATTGTTGAATAAGAGAAGATCAGTTCCTTAGATTAATAGGTTTAAAATGTAATAAATAAATATTATGGGTCCCATTATAGTAAAAAAGCAAACTATAAGAAAAAGTAAAAAGGTCAAAAGCCTAGCAATTGCATTGCAAAGAGAAGTTTGTAGGCAAATATGCATGGTTTGGAGAGAGTGGACAGGGAGAAGTTTTCTCCCTCTCCCATAATACCAGAACACGGGGTCATCTGCTAAAGCTGGAGGGTGAGAGATTCAAAACAGATAAAAGGAAGTATTTTTTCACACAACACATAGTTAAATTGTGGAACTCCCTGCCCCAGGAAGTGGTGATGGCTGCCAGCTTGGAGGGCTTTAAGAGGGCAGTGGACATATTCATGGAGGAAAGGGGTATTCATGGCTATTAGTTAGAATGGATACTAGTCATGCTGCATACCTATTCTCTCTACTATCAGAGGAGCATGCCTATTACCTTAGGTGCTGTGAAACACAGGCAGGATGGTGCTGCTGCAGTCGTCTTGTTTGTGGCTTCCTGGAGGCACCTGGTTGGCCACTGTATGAACAGACTGCTGGACTTGATGGGCCTTGGTCTGATCCAGCAGGGCTTTTCTTATGTTCTTATATTCATTGACATAGTCCCAAAGTGTGTTCAGACTATGAAAGTTTTACTCTCGTATGACAGAACCACCCATTTAAAATTGTGTTAAATTGAAAACAGTTAATAAAAAACAGAATGACTGCCCATTTACATGAATCAGAGGACAGATGTTTTGATGTGTTACGGAGACTTCAGTAGAAAACTAAGAAGCTGTTCCGAATCTGAATAATCTCCCCCTCCACAGGTTCATGGAAAGAGAAATACTGTAGATTTGGCTGAAGTGATTCAGTTTCTGCAGATGGTGTATAGCTGAACTGTAAAAAAGAACAACTTGTTCACAAAAATGGAGCCCAGTTCCTATCATAATTGTACTCATGTGGTTCATAGGAGATATAGGGAGATCTATTTAAAGCTGTAAGAAGAACCCTGCTGGATCACAGCCATGCTAGATAGCAGCCCAGCATCCTATTTCCCATAATGACCCAACAGATGCCCCCCCCCCGCACAAAGCTTTCAAGCAGCACCTCATCCGCTGTTTTGGGTACAGGCTCTAACCAAAGGGGTGCTACTCAGCTATCATGGCTAATAGCCATTGACGGACTTATCCTGTAATCCATCTAATGTGTGTGTGTGTGTTAAGTGCCGTCAAGTCACTTCCGACTCATGGCGACCCTATGAATCAATGTCCTCCAAAATGTCCTAATTTTAACCGCCTTGTTCAGGTCTTGCAAATTATGGGCTGTGGCTTCCTTTATAGAGTCAATCCTTCTCTTGTTGAGTCTTCCTCTTTTCCTGCTACCTTCAGCTTTTCCTAGTATGATTGTCTTTTCCAGGGACTCTTGTCTTCTCATAATGTGACCAAAGTACAAGAGCCTCAGTTTAGTCATTTTCGCTTCTAGGGGCAGTTCAGGCTTGGTTTGACCAAGAACCCACTGACTTGTTTTTTTGCCTGTCCACAGTATCCCTAACACTCTCCTCCAACACCACATTTCAAAGGAATCTACTTTCTTCCTATCAGCTTTCTTCATAGTCCAGCTTTCATAACCATACAAATTAATAGGGAATACGATGGCATGAATTAACTTGATCTTGGTTGCCAGTGACACATCCTTACAAATCTGTCTAATACAGGGGTGTCAAACATAAGGCCTGTGGGCTGGATCCAGCCCCTTGAAAGCTCTTATCCGGCCCACGAGCCAGCCAAAGCAGCCACCTCCCACTCTCAGCCTGGGCTGGCGAGGCATGGCCTGGCCCCACCAAGTGACATTTATGTCATATCCAGCCCTCGTAATGCTTGAGTTTGACACCCCTGGTCGAGTATGCTGTTTACAGCCACCTATGCTGGTAGCTTTCACTACATCTTCTGGCTCTGTTCCATGAGAGAATTAATTATGTATCATGTGAAGTAACAGAAGTTTCCAGAAAGGTGTGAAGTAGTTTGAGGGTACTTTATTTATTAAACATTCTTGATGATGAAAGCCAGGAACAAATAACTATACATTTCAAGGCAAGCATATGTGAAATACTGTTATTACCAGAATGAAGGTAAGGTAGGGTTGCCAGGTCCCTCTTTGCCACTGGCGGGAGATTTTTGGGGTGGAGCCTGAGGAGGGTGGGGTTTGGGGAGGGGAGGGACTTCAATGCCATAGAGTTCAATTGCCAAAGCGGCCATTTTTCTCCAGGTGATCTGATCTCTATCGGCTGGAGATGTAATGCCTGTAATTATTATTATTGTATGCTTATGTGTTCAGTTTGCATAATTGCTCTTCTGGAAAAGCTAGGCCTAAAGTATAAAAGCAGGTTTGTAATACTGTGTATTCATAATGCACACATGGAAGCTTTGGGAAGGTGGGCATCGGGGGGCCATGAATCAGCCAGCTCACGCTGTCTGTGGCTGATACAGGCTTTCACCAGTAAGCAGCGTATCTTCGGAATTACCTTTCCGTTGAGGAATGTGGTATCTAGTTACTTCCAAGATCACAAGACCTAGAGCTGCCTAGAAACAACGTCAGGCAAAATCTATAGGATAGTCTAATGAAAGTAAAGTATATCCCTAAAGTGTGATTGGGGCTTTTCTATGTCAATCTGCTTGTCAGCAGCCATGGGCCTGCCCCATGCGAAGGCATAAATGATACTGACTTTCCTTTGTTTCTCTGGTGAGTACCCTGCATCTTAATTGTGGGCTATTTCACCCCAGCTCTGTTGTTTAGCTAAATAAAGAACTGATTGTAACCTCCTCCTAATTGTCTTTATTGGACTCTATGAGACATTAGGCTTTTCAGAGATTAGTTGAATTAGCAGGAGATCTCCTGCTACTACATGGCAGTTGGCAACCCTAAGGTAAGGAATGTTCTACTCTTAAACTCCAGAATGATGGGCTTTTTCACATAAGAAGGAAAATCCCCAGATTCAGGGCAGCCAGAGACTTGACTTCTTTTTCTGTATTCAGATTCCACATTCTAAAATAGGGGTATGCACTTCAAAAAAGTTTCAGTTTTGTTTTGTTAATTCAGAAAGGGCATGATAATTGTTTTATGAAATTTTGTGAGCATGTGTAACATTTCATAATCAATTCTGGGAAAACGTTTAGAAACATAGAGTTGGAAGAGTCCACCAGGGTCATCTAGTCCAACCCCTGCACAATGCAGGAAATTCACAACTGCCTCCTCCCCACACCAGCAGGGACCCCTATTCCATGTCCAGAAGATGGCCCCCCCAAAATCCTCCAGGATCCCTGGCCAATCTGGCCTGGAGGAAAATTGCTTCCTGACCCAAAGTGGTGATCAGCATTACCCTGGGCATGTAAGAAAGGGCCAGGAGAGTCAAACACTGACACAATCCTTCCTGCCCTCCCTCTCATGATCTGCCCAAATTCACAGAATTAGCATTGTTGACAGATGGCCATCTAGCCTCTTTTGTTTCAGGCATTTCCAGTCTGAAATGAAACAGGGAATTTTGTGCATTGTTTTGGATTGGAAATATCAAAACGCACACCCCTGTTCTAAAATCAAATTAAGGATACCGCCCTTTTTTGGCCCAATAGGAACATATGACTTCTTCTTTGGATAGAACTGACTCTGGAATAGAACCAGGATTTGCTAAGCACAGAGTCCAGAAGGACATGGAAAGTCTCTGATGTGAGAAAAATTAAGAGACACATTGCCTATCGAAGATACATCTATGTGGGATGCTGAAAGTTCCAATGTCTTCCTCAGAGGTAGACATGTGTTTCTTTGCTCTTCTTGAATTACATTATAAGAGCATTTTTCAGCTTAGAGAGACATGCGGCAGCTCTCCCCTGTCACATAAATATAACATTGGAAACAGCCCCAAGCATACAGCAATTTCTCAAAATACAGCATCTTCACAGTGTGTACCTCAGTAGACAGCATCAGCAGAGCCTGGACTATTTTACATCTGCCAGTGTCGATTTAGAGCTAATGAAACCTCTGTATGAAAATGTCAGTTTCTGCCACACAAGGCCAAACGCTCCCAGCTAAACATCCGCTCTAATGCCGTTCATCACATAAGAAAAGGCCATGCTGGATCAGACCAAGGTCCATTAAGTCCAGCAGTCTGTTCACACAGTGGCCAACCAGGTGCTTCTGGGAGGTCCACAAACAAGACAAGAGCAGCAGCATTATCCTGCCTGTGACATAACAAATATAAAGGGACAATCTTACTTCCTGACAGTGCCACCTTAAGCGGAATTGGTGGTTGAAACTGGTGTCGAGTTGCAGCCAATTTATGGCAACCCTTCATAGAGTTTTCAAGGCTAGAGATGGAACACACGTGGTTTTGCCATTGGACTTCCTTGGTGGTCTCCCGTCCAAGTACTAACCAGGTCCAACCACATTTAGCTTCTGAGATTTGACAAGATTGGGCTAGCCTGGACTATCCAGATGAGAGCTAAGCAGGATTACACCCTTCTAAATCCATTGAAGTAAATTGCACTGTGACATATTTAACAGTAAACAGAATACTAAGTCTTGTTCCTGATAGGAATTTTAAGTGTGAAGAGTTCTGTTTACTGTGAAGAACTGGAGCAGATGATATGCCTGATTCTTGTGAATTTAAGTCTCCAAGTCCATCCAATTTCTATTTCAAAACTTTCTGAAAAGAGTATTCCAGAAGTATTCCCTTGGTGTCTAACCCCTAAACCTGACCTGAATCACTCAAGTCAATGGATATTTTTTCATTAACTATGGCAAATTAATGAACTGCAAATTAGTAAAATGTAAATGAGGAAAAAGGATGTTCGGTGAATTATTCAAATTATCCACCCTGATCTGTATTCCAAATGTGAGGCTACAAATTCAAATCCTTGTCAGAGGATCTGTATTGGATTTGATTCACAAATTTTAAAGAGCCATATTAGCCTGGTCGACAGACGATGCTGTTTGTCATTTTCGGCCTTTGCTCTTATAACAAGGCATCTCCATAAATGAAAAACCTAAAAAGCCACATGCATTTTGAATATATGTAACAGGTCTGCAAAGTGGAGGATCAGCTTTTGTGTGCTTTCCAAAAGGCTTATAGTAGGGTAAATTACATGCCAGAGAGCTGACCAAACAGTTCCTTCCCAATCCCAATCTTCCTGAAACAGGCAGATTCATTCCTCTGTGCTTGTCAGGTTGCATGAATTAATGTGAACTGTCCATCACACAGTGAACAAAACTGCAAAGGTCGTGATAAGCTAGCTCTGCTCTTTACCAGCTCCATTGGGTGAGAGGGAGGCATCTCTCAGATGCAGACCCAGTGACTTGGCAGTGAACAAAACCCTGAAAGATATGGACTGAAAGTAGAATCTCTCAATTTTAGCTTTCTACCACAACACTGGAGTAGATTGTTCAATAAATTAAAAAATTTAATTTATTGGTCTGGATTGGAGGCTTGTGGGGCTCAATAGGACCTTTCCAGTGGCAGCCTATCAGCTATAGAATACCATCCCTCACTCTCCTGGCATCTTTTCAATGCTAGTCCAAGATTTTTCAGGCGAAAATGCATGGTCGCTTTACAGTGCATTCCTGAACCGAATGCCCATGCCGGGCATTGGAGGCTCCAAAAACCTGTGCAACCCTATGCACGGGAGATAGGCCAGCTAAAAGCTAAAAGCTGGTGTATCTTTGCAAAAATAAAAAGGGGCTTTCCCGAGCCGAAAGTGCTAATGTCGGCCCCGGCCCGCGCCATTACACCCCGGGAACACCTCTTGGCTCGCCACTGCGGCCTGTGCCAGCGGCTGGTGCTGGCAGCGGCGGTCAGGGAACAGCGTCCGGCCCTGCATGCCGGCGCTGGGGCTACTAATGCTGGTGTGCACCTTCTGGGCATCGTCGGTGTGGGCCCCTGCGCCGTCGGAGGCCATAGTCAGTCTCCTAAGGGCTTTGGGCCCGATTTTCAGGAATGGGCCCTTAGCCTCCTTTATTCCCTGTTTCAGCCAGGATTTAGTCAGGGTCGAATGCACGTTCAGCAAAAACGCATGCATTCAATCCTGGCTGAATCCTGGCTGAAACAGGGAATAAAGGAGGCTAAAGTGACCATGCATTTTTGCCCCTTTTCTATATCAACAGGCTCTGAATTTAATAGTTAAAGTTTTTGTTCCTCCTTGACTTTTTTTTTTTTGCAACTTAGTCATACTATGGTTTTAATTGGTTGCAATTATTTTATTTGCTGCTGCTCTTTTCCAGTGTTTTTAAGGTGCCATTACTTGTCTTAGTTAGGGTTCCCAGGTCCCAAAAACCTCCCGCCGGTAACTAAGAGGGACCTGGCAACCCTAATCATGACTAGTATCCATTTTGACTAGCAGCCATGAATATCCCTCTCCTCCATGAACATGTCCACTCCCCTCTTAAAGGCTTCCAAGTTGGCAGCCATCACCACATCCTGGGGCAGGGAGTTCCACGATTTAACTATGTGTTATGTGAAAAAATACTTCCTTTTATTTGTTTTGAATCTCTCGCCCTCCAGTTTCAGCAGATGACCCTGCCTTCTAGTATTATGAGAGAGGGAGAAAAGCTTCTCCCTGTCCACTCTCTCCATACCATGCCTAATTTTCTAGACCTCTATCATGTCTCCCCTTAACCACCTTCTTTCCAAGCTAAACAGCCCTAAGCATTTTAACCGTTCCTCTTGGGCAGTTGCTCTAGCCCCCTGATCAACCACGTTGGGTTCTGCTTGGCTGGGGAAAAGGTAGAGGAAAAGCATTTTGAATAAATAAAACTGGGGTCTTCCTAGCTCATTCCTTCTCTCTTAGCTACATCCTAAGCAAAATCACACCCTTCTATTGAAGTCGGTGGGCTTAGAAGGGTATAATGCTACTTAGGATCTCAACATTAATCAAACAGTTTTCTAAAATTAATTCCCTGTCACTTCTTGCACATCTCATCACACTTTTTGTTGTCGCTCTCTAGTTCTGACATCTGGCAGAACCTACAGGGGCAGGTCAGACTAGATGACCCTTCTGTTATTACTGGGATGCTATGTATAACAGTGGGGGTTATGTTTTCTCTTCAAATGCATACTAACTGCCAAATGCCAGCATGCCAAGCTCCTTTCTTTTTCTCTGTTACAAAATGTATTCCAAAATACCCCTATTACAAACAAGTATCTCCACAACAGTGTTATTTTTATTAATCTCTCTGTTTTTCTTGCAGCTAGAAAGGATTACTTGCAGATGCTACCGTATTTGTTTTCCCCCCACTATCTTCAAAGAGTTGGCCTTAGGTTTATTATTTGTTCTTCAGACTGGGAGGTATCGAGATAATTCTGTGAACGTGACCAGCAAAATATGTCCTTCTATCACTAGCCTCTTTCAAAACCCTATCATTAGTAAAACCTTTCCATCCTGCCTCAGCCAGATAATCTTTGACCGTTTGGAAACCTCAGCATCCAATTCAAAATGCCACACTCACAAAGATACGGCTTCACCCTTTCTGAAAGATATTAGCGTTTACAGAGAGGGGCATTTATTATGCCAAAAACTGAAAGGTAATATGATCCAATAGCTGGTATGTGATAGTTTTGACCGGGAAAGGCAAGGTTCAAGTCCCGATCAGACAGGAATTGTCAAGACTGGAAGAGAATGCCATAGTGGTGTCAGACTCTCTGTAGGCTCAAATTCAGGGGAAAACCTGGCAGGAATCAGGTCCAGGTATGGTGGCCAACCTCCAGGTATTAGCTGGAGATCTCCTGCTATTACAACTGATCCTCAGCCGATAGTGATCAGTTCCCCTGGAGAAAATGGCCACTTTGGCAATTGGACTCTATGGCATTGAAGTCCCTCCCCTCCCCAAACCCTGCTTTCCTCAAGCCCCGCCCCTAAAATCTCCAGGTATTTCCCAACCCAGAGAGGGCAACCCTAGATAGACTGTATTGTATTATACAACCTGTGAGTGGTGATTTTGAGTAAGGAAGGAGAGGGAAGAGAGAGGGTGTTTAATCTTCTTCTTGCTGATCTTCTCCCTTCTCAAAATCCCACTTGGCTGCTTTCCCACCTACTGCTTTTCAGACATGAGCCCCCAAAAGGGAAAGGCCATGGCTCAGTGGTAGAGCCTCTGGTGGTCCCTGGTTCAATCCCCGGCACCACCAGTTAAAGGGACTAGGCAAGTAGGTGATGTGAAAGACCCCTGCCTGAGACCCTGGAGAGCCACTGCCGGTCTGAGTAGACAACACTGACTTTGATGGACCAAGGGTCTGATTCAGTGTAAGGCAGCTTCATGTGTTCAAAAGGGAAAAACCAGCTGTGTGTGTGGGGGGGGGTTGAGTGGTAAAACAAACCCTTCCCCTTGCTTCTCTTCCTCGCAGCATCCAAGTTGCTTTCCATTAAAAAGGAAAAGAAAGCCATAGAGGGGTTTTGTGTGCGTGAGACCGATAAGCATTGACATGAATGGTGTAATCTGAGCACGAGATAATATACGTGAAGTGTTTTGAATGCTCTAAAGTGCTATAATATTTTTTTTCTATATGGTGCTCTCGCGGTACATAAGAAACATTTTACATCAAAACATTAACCAAAAAAAAGACAGGCTGCCGCCCTGAGGAGCTGCATTTGGGATGAGAACAACAGAGTTAAGCCATTAATGTCACCGGTTATATATGAAGAGCATGGTGGCACCACATTTATAAATGCTCTCCTTGTTCCAGATAAAAGTGGTTTCACTTAAAACTCATGAAAATTTATCAGGACATTAGTTAATTGATGACCTTATCCAGTGGATTCCAACAGGACTAACGTTTGCTTGCTTTAGACTGGGAGCTACAAATAAGTATTATTCATAATTAAAAAAAACTAAGGCTGAAATCTTAATAGGGTTGCCAACTCCAGCTTGGGAAATTCATGGGGATTTGGCAGTGGTGTCAGGGGAGGGCGGAGACTGGGAAAGAGAGGAAGCTCAACAGAGATGATGTAATTCTGGGACTTCTGTTTCTCGTAGACGCTGTGGTATATCATAGAGTATGCCCTTCAAAGCTGCCATTTCCTCAAGGAGAACTGATCTCTGTAGTCTGGAGATCAGTTGTTACTCTGGAAGAACTCAAGGCTCCACCTGGAGGTTGGTAACCCTAAATCTTAATCACCTATTATGTCCTAATCAATAGGACTTACTTCTGAGTAAGACATGCATAGGATTAAACTGCACTGCACCCATTATTCTTTATCCAATAATATCAGTATTCAGGACACCTTAAAGTGGATTCTTCTCCCTGTACTAACCTCAAGGCCTGTCTCCATTTCATGTGCTAGAAGCGATTAATTTTTCATCCAGGCAACAATGCCAATATGCTCAGGGAGAGCGTGCAAACAAAAATATCTCATTCATATAAACAATTTATATCACGCAGAGTCACAAAAGAAGGAAACAAAAGATCTCTTTATGGCTGCAATACCTCAACATCAAGGCAATCAAATTTAGAGTTAACTGCAAACTACTTCCCTAAGGTGGAGGCTGTATATCTGAGTCAGCAAAGAAATTAAGGCTATCGTTCAGAAGAGTTGTATTGTGCTGTCCTCAGTTCTTGAAATGTGTGCCTTAATGTGCTCTTAAAACTGAGCTAGGCACGACAGATGTCCAGGTAAAAAGGCCACGCTTTCATAGAAGAACCTACTGAACAGGGTCACAGAGTATCCTTCCTGTTGTCCTTGGTATACAACCTTTGCTTCAGCATGGTGTAGTGGTTAAGAGTGGTAGACTCTAATCTGGAGAACCGGGTTTGATTCCCCACTCCTCCACATGAGCGGCAGATTCTAATCTGATGAATTGGGCTGGTTTCCCCACTCCTGCACATGAAGCCTGCTGGGTGACCTTGGGCTAGTCACAGTTCTTTTCGAACTCTCTCAGCCTCACCTACCTCACAAGGTGCCTGTTGTAGGGAGAGGAAGGGAAGGAGATTGTAAACTAGTTTGATTCTCCTTAAAAGGTAGAGAAAATTGGCATATAAAAACCAACTCTTCTTCCTTTCGGCAGAACTTACCATTGGATGGGGCAGCCATTCTTCTTGATGGTTAATTATCTTCTCTTGCTAGTTTCATGGTGTATGATTAATGTCCTTCCTGGTGAGCGATTCTTTCTTCATCCTCCTCGGCTCCTTCCCGACTGCTATCCAAGTATATTTTTCTCATTACATGCTAACAAGCTGCCATGTTTCTATTGGCAGAATGTGTGTGGAGGGAATGGTGATAGATTGGAAGAGCCCCTGGGGGCAGCAGCAGCAGAGGAAGAGGAGGAGTTGGTTTTTATATGCCAGCTTTCTCTACCACTTAAGGAAGAATCAAACCGGCTAACAATCACCTTCCCTTCCCCATAACAGACATCCTGTGAGGTAGGTGGGGCTGAGAAAGCTCTAAGAGAACTGTGACTAGCCCAAGGTCACCCAGCTGGCTTCATGTGCAGGAGTGGGGAAACCAACCCAGCTCACCAGATTAGCGTGTGCCGTTCATGTGAACCTTCTGCATGCCAAGCAGATGCTCTACCACTGAGCCACAGCCCCTCCCCAAAACAGACATTCAAAAAAATGGCATGAAAAGTAAGTATAGTGTGTGTGGGGGGGGGGGAAGTGACATTGATCTTGTACCATGGCTTATATGAACACCTCACTTGGTGCATGGCTTGCAGGAATCAGATGCATTAAGTGAGCACTTTAGATCACTAGGACAAGCCCACAAGAAAAGAACAGTGGTAGTTGATTGGTCAATGAGGAAAATGGGTCTGTTCTAGTTTTGGGATTTATGTCCCTGAGAGTTCGCATCTGTATTGTTCCCCACATTGACCCTAATATAATATTGAATTTGTATTGAGATATGGACATGGAACCGTGAGAGGTTTGATCTTTGGCCTCTATTTTCATCCTGTTTTGAGCCAGTGGTTTAAATTTCCCCAAAGGTAGAAGGTTGTTCTGAAAGAAATACAGTCCGTTATGTTTATACACTGAGACCACAAGAGATATTGGAGGACACATGCAATGTGCTTCAAATAAATTGTGTGAATTTTCCTAGTCCATCAAAGCTAAACCACAGGAAAAGCAGCCAATCATCAGCATGCGCCAAAAGATAAATAAACCCAAACAGTTGTCTAGGCTTGTGATATACTCATGGAGGGGGTGGGGGGGGGGGGCTATGTTATCCAGGAAAAAACCCTCAACAGTACAAAAATTCAATGAAGTTAAAGGCAATGCCAAAAGAATTTGTAACCCTAGAGTCAATAGCCATTTCTGGCTCAAGCACTCAAAGTGAATTTATGACTTACAGATTTCTGTCCATTGCCATTTGAACACTTGCTTGGATGGGAAACTCCTTTTCAGACAACTCCCCCCTCACCTGTATCCACTGTAACTCACAATGGGAGCACTTGCAGCACAACCTGTACATCAGCAGCAAACTCAAATCGGCTCAAGTTCCAAATACCCCATTCAGCAAATGCCTGAATTTTTTTCCCAGTTCCCCCTGAAACCATCACTGATTCCATTGGAATCAGTTTTACAGTCGTATCAAGTTCGATAATTTGATGTACTAACTTCTGGCTGGTCGAACAGACCGTATCAATGAACTAAACTAATCACTGATTCTGTTCATTGCATCATGCTGCATTCTGCTGTCCTGTACTTGACACGATCCACGACATCTGACTTCTACTATAGAAGTTACTGGGATCAGGAACACGATACAGGAGCATGTGGTGGCAGTAGGGTTGCCCAGCCCCTCTTCACCACCAGCAGGAGGGGTTTGGGGTAGAGCCTGAGGAGGGCAGGGGTTGGGGAGGAGAGGGACTTCAATGCCATAGAGGCCAATTGCCAAAACAGCCATTTTCTCCAAGTGAACTGACCTCTATCGGCTGCTCCTGTAATAGCAGGAGATCTTCAGCTACTAACTGGAGGTTGGCAACCCTAGGTGGCAGCCTTATGTCCTATTAAGTGACACCTGGCTGGTGAACCTGAAGATGGTTTTATAGAACTGATCAGGCAAGCCTCACCGAAGACCCATAAAGGGTCTAATGATGCCCAGACCTTGAATCCCCATTTACACATGAACAAAAGGAAGTAGTACTCATTGACCCTCCTCCAGGTGAAAGTGACAGCAGTCTCCATCACAAATAGGGTTGCCAGCTCTGGGTTTGTAATAGGGTTGCCAGGTCCTTATTCGCCACTGGCGGGAGATTTTTGGGACAGAGCCTGAGGAGGGCGGGGTTTGGGGAGGGGAGGGACTTCAATGCCATAGAGTCCAGTTACCAAAGTGGCCATTTCCTCCAGGTGAACTGATCTCTGTCAGCTGGAGATCAGTTGTAATAGCAGGAGATCTCCAGCTACTACATGGAGGTTGGCCTAGTTTGGAAATACCTGGAGATTTTGGAGGTGGAGCCTGAGGAGGGAGGGGTTTGGAGAGGGGAGGGACTTCAATGAGTCATAGTGCCATAGAGTCCACCTTCCAAAGCGACTGTTTTCTCCAGATGAATTGACCTCTGTTCCCCACCGGTCTGTGGCTTCATTTTGTGGGAACCTTCGTGGGACCACCTTCTTATATGAACACTTACCTTTTGGACTGTATATGTTTGCTTTTGACTGTTTATGTTCCTTTATGGTGTACACGTATGATGTTATTTGTTTGTATGACCACCTGGAGGTTGGCAGCCCTAATCACAGACTACCTACACAGAATCCTGACTCTCTAAGAAACACCTTTACAAATCAAAAAAGAAAGGGAGAAGGATGAATACATGTTAAGAATTTTTTATAACATTAAACTGGTACAGCAAACTTGCAGCATATTGAACCCGACCATCAAATTTTGTCTTACATGCTATCCTCAGTTCAGGCCCTAGAATGGTCTGAAAACCATTAGGAACAAAGTTTTTGGTAAATCAAATACATGCTTTATCTGGCCTAAACTATTTAACAGCAGCCACAGCTGAATGACGGATCCAAATTTGAAAGTAAGTGATTGCACACCTCGGACAACTTTCTTCTTCCAGAGCTCTCTCTCCTCTTCCCTTTCCTTTGCTACCCTGAAGTCAATGCTATTTGCTTTAGTCCCTGCTTCATATATATGTAAATACTGACAGGGCTTGTCTGTGCTGACATGTTCCCTCTCCAAACACATTCAGGGTTGTAACCTTTCCCTCTGTCTCAACTCTGTGGCTTGATTTATTCCCTAATTCGATTTTGGCTCTTCTTTAAAGGCTCTCTTCACCTAACCATACACTTTTTATTTTGTTCTTTTTCTCACCTCTTTATTGGCTGACCTTTCTTAGACCTTGTTTGAAAGACCCTTTACCTTGGGGGGGGGGGCTCACTCATGTCTCATACCTCTTACTACTCTGAGCTGATACCTCTATAGGGCCATTGAATTTAGCGTGAGCAGTGACTGACTTATAGGAGATCCTGATGCACCATTGAGTGATCAAGTGTGCACTTCTGTGAAGTCCTCAAACTCCTTGATGCATAAATATATCTAATAGTCAACATGGCCCCATCTGCGGATACCTAAATTAGGGCCATGTAGACAGAAGGGAGCTTTTTCAGTAAACTCGAAGGATACCCCAGGCTTGCAAATCCAAAACCTGTGGGAAAAAAGAGGAAAGTAAACCCTCCAAAACCCAAAAGCATTTATCTGTGTGTGTATACACAATACTCCTGCATTGGAGCTACTGCCTCCGGGCAAAGGCACCGGAGATACAGGTTAGTAGGGGAAGGAGGCAGGCAGACACAGTGGTGAGGGAGCAGGTACAAGTAGGGTTGCCAGGTCCCTCTTTGCCACCAGCAGGAGCTTTGGGGGGGATGGAGCCTGAGGAGGATGTGGTTTGGGGAGGGGCTTCAATGCCATAGAGTCCAATTGCCAAAGCGGCCCTTTTCTCCAGGTGAGCTGATCTCTGTCAGCTGGAGATCAGTTGTAATAGCAGGATATCATCAGCCACCACCTGGAGGTTGGCCACCCTAGAGGGGGTGGCAGTGGGAGGAAAGGGTATAGAAAAGGGGCCAGGGTTGGAAATTGGAAATCAGAGAACAGTGAGGGAATTTCCATGCAAATTTCCCCCTAGTCCCTGCTTGTATTTTAATAATTGTGGCCACTATGGTTCTTGTAACCTAGACCCATGAAATAAGGCAGGATTTAAATGTTTAATTTTTTTTAAAAAAATCTAATAAATACAGAAGTTGTATATGCATGCAAAATATATATTCAGAGAACATGGTGACCATGTGTATCAGAAGGATCTCCATACATCTGGCAGGCTCCCGGGACCCATGGGTGTCTTAAAAAGGCTTATAGACAATTGGATTTGATTAGGTGATAATCCTGCAGAACCAAACCAGGGTGAAAGCAATATTTTCCATTCTCCCTCTGAATGGAAGAACATTTTTGTCCCATTTTTCATGCACCCAGAATTACTGCTGAAACAAGGACACAGATTTCATAGGAATCAGTCCCCCCTCCCCAAACTTCCCTGTACTCAGTCATATTACTCCCACCTCAACCCCTGCCTGCCTCTTCTATCTCCCATAGAATCTTCCCTGGGATTTTGAACATTTCTCTTTCTGAGATTGCCATGCTGAGCAGGACAAAAGGAATGAATTACAACATCTTGCTTCATACAGGCCCACCACTGTCTTCAAGGCAGAATTAGAGTAAATAAATCATACTCTTTAAGGTATTTATGTAAGACACCAGCCAAAAATGACAAATTTCACAGGTTGGTCAGGGTTAAATTGGCAAATTATACAGTCAGTCATGGGTTAAACAATAACAGAAGACTTAAAAAAAAAAAGAGCACAGTGCTGATTACGTTGTAACAAATGGCTCCCAGATGTTAAAACGCTTTTTAATGGAAAGTATGTTTTCTTTTATACCCATTTTAAGAAGCATTTGCCAACAAAAGGAAAGGGGGGGGATCCCCTGTCAGCGTAAATAAAATGGTCATGTAATCTATGACAATTTTTTACTCTCAAGAAAATCAGTATATCTCCACAGATCTGATAAAGTGAAAAATCCTAAATTTTACAGATTTTGAAGAAAACAGACACACTGTAATCTTTTTGCAGCAGACATAAAGTATAGCCATTTTTCATACCTTTACAGTTCTGTGATTTCTAAACCATCTTCTTAGGTTTTATTTTAATAATGGCATTCCTATTCCTGGAGCTAAAGAAGAAGAAGAGTTGGTTTTTATATGCCGACTTTCTCTACCACTTAAGGCAGAATCAAACCGGCTTACAATCACCTTCCCTTTCCCTCCCCACAACAGACACCTGTGAGGTAGGTGAGGCTGAGAGAGCATGACTTGCCCAAGGTCACCCAGCTGGCTTCGTGTGTAGGAGTGGGGAAACAAATCCAGTTCTCCAGATTAGTCTCCGCTGCTCATGTGGAGGAGTGGGGAATCAAACCCGGTTCTCCAGATCAGACTCCACCGCTCTAAACCACTGCTCTTAACCACTACACCACGCTGGCTCTCTAAAGAGGGGCACGCAAGGCTGAGGAAGAACAGGGAGGAGGAAACAACAAGTAATCTTTTCCCTGCCAGGATGCTAAACCTGAGAAGTCTGCTAAAGGCGAAGTATTCCATTAAATAGAGATAAATAACTAAAAGCAACAACATCGAGGGAAGAATAATGGATTGTTAGGTTGCGGAGCTTCTCCTGATAGTTGGGACTTCACTTCACATAGTCCAAAACAATGCCTTGTGCTTTCTAAAATGAAGACACCAAAAAGTAAATACCATGTGTTTAATGCAGAGCCACTTTCAACTGCGCACACACAGAATTTCTGTTTGAATCCTCACCGGGTTGCCAGATTCACAGTTAAAAGCAGAGGACGGTCTCTGATATCTATGAAAACATGAACGGAACGCACTATGCTTTGCCACTGAACAAATCAGCATATTTAGATGATCATACAGCTGCTCCCATTTCCCAGTCTTCGTGTCCCCCACCCTTGAGAAACTCAAGGGATAAACAGTGATGCCATTTTCAAGAACTATTCACTGCAAGAGAGAACAAACCAATGATGATCCATAACAAATGACTTTAGGACCACCATCCCATGGAAGAAAGTGATCTGTCAAATTAACTCCTTTGCAGACAACACAGTGGCTCATTGGGTAGCGTGTTTGTATCTTTACCTGAAATGTCTAGGTTCAGATCTCCCAGTAGTATCCTTGTTACTTGCCAATAATACTGTAATTAGAGAAAGAGGTTGTTCTTGTAGTGCCATTGTCCTTCAAATGAAATGCTGAAGAGTGATGTTTTCGGGTGGCTTTCCAGTCAGTGATAATAAATTAAAGCCTTCATCTTCAAGCTCATTCACCACCACCATCACCACCACCCTGTCTCAATAAAAGAAGGAAATAAATCTGTGAAACTCAAAGAAAACCAGATAATCTTTCCTATCATCATCATCATCACCAACATCATCATCATCATCCCCTGTGCAAGCACCAAGTCATTCCTGACCCATGGGGTGACATCACATCCCGACGTTTACTAGGCAGACTATGTTTACGGGGTGGTTTGCCAGTGCCTTCCCCAGTCATCTTCCCTTTACCTCCAGCAAGCTGGGTACTCATTTCACCGACCTCGGAAGGATGGAAGGCTGAGTCAACCTTGAGCCGGCTACCTGAAACCAACTTCCGTTGGGATTGAACTCAGGTCATGAGCAGAGCTTGGACTGCAGTACTGCAGCTTATCACTCGGCGCCATGCGGCTCAGAAAGAAAATTAGGGAAAAGGAGGGGGAAATAATAATAATACTTGATATCTGTGTCCTAGTGGCTTTAGAACATTACACACAGGCATCCTTCATCTGCCCCAAGAAGATATTACTTTGTCATTTTTAGGTTCTCTATCACATCCTCTGTTAGTCATTATACAATCGTACTTCGCATACTCTGAATATTTCTTCTATCTATATTTAATTCTAAACATTATGCTTTTTAATTTGTCAACTTAAGTCTCTTTCCTCTAAAAGACCAAAGAATTGAGGTCTGATGAGTATCTTTCATATAAGGGCTGCCATCTCAACTTGTATTAATCAACTGAGTTCCTTTTCATCAAACATGTCAATTTTGACATCAAAGCGAAGTCAAATAGTTTGTTAGTCCAAAGACTAACAAAGAACATAGCCTGATTGGACTGTAATGTCTCTTGGCATTTGTGTGTGTGTGATTCACCTTGCAAACTTAGCTATATGGCAATTTCTGTCTCTCTGCAACACCGTCGGAATCCTTTGAGGCTCTTCCCGTATTCATTCCTCAACCAAACAATGTAATGGCATTCCGAGAGTTCAGCAACAATCTCATTGAATGCCCATTAAATTTACTTGCCAAAGATTTCCTGTCACTGCCCGCTCGTTCTCTTGATCACCTTCTGTGTGTATGCGAAGAGCTCGGGAAGCTGCCATTCCTGTCACTACATTCTGCTCCGCCTTCATTAGACTTGCTAAAACATTACAGAAAGGAAAACATGTATCAGCATCTGCTCCCCTCTCGCTCTGTCTGTTTCATGGTACATTTCGGTGGCAGAGTTCTCTTACTGTCAGCCTCTTGCTTTCTCCTGGATTCTAGGACATCCTTACTTAATTTAGTAAACACCTTTAGTCGAGAGAGTCAGCTGTGATCTGAGTGGCTGCTGGTTCAAATCTGTACATTTCGGTGGCAGAGTTCTCTTACTATCAGCCTCTTGCTTTCTCCTGGATTCCAAGACATCCTTACTTCCATCATCATCATCATTAACCTTTAATAGGCATAGTAACATCCTTAATTTAGTAAACACCTTGAGTCAAGAGAGTCACCTGTGATCTGAGTGGCTGTTGGTTCAAATCTCATCTCAGCCACAAATTGATAGGTGGCCTTGGGCAAGCCTCTCTCTCTCTCTCTCTCTCTCTCTCTCTCTCTCTCTCTCTCTCTCTCTCTCTCTCTCTCTCTCTCTCTCTGTGCCTCAGCCTTCATCAGCAATATGTGGATAATAGTACTGGCTGCAGCACTAACGTGAAGCACTTTAAACACTATTATAGTTGTCGCTGCTGCTGATGCTGTTGTCATTGTTATTAATTTTCTCTTATCATCTTAGAACCTGAATCTTGTGCCCTTTTTATTTTGGTATATTCATAAAAAGCTAGGAAAGTCACTTTAACTACAGTGGGTAGCCATGTTAGTCTGTCAATAGCAGTAGAAGAAGAAAAAAGCAAGAGTCTACTAGCACCTTAAATTCCTTTCTGGCAGAGTATGAGCTGCAGCTCACGAAAGCTCATACCCTGCCAGAAATTTTGTTAGTCTTTAAGGTGCTACTGGACTCTTGCTCTTTTCTACTTTAATTACAATTATTTTGATTACTAACAACAATGGGTTTCTACTATACTTTAGTAAACAAACCCAAACCCCACCCTCCTCTGTCTCTGCCCCTGCGTCTTCAGGAATTTCTCAGTCTGGAGGTGGCAACCCTACTGCGTATCTAAATCTAGCCCATGAGATGCCAGTTGACCCTCCTGGCCTTATATGGAAACATGTTTACACCACAAAACCTATGTCTGTGCTCCACTCTCAGAGCACAGGGGATCAGCCTACCATTTGCTGCTGTTGAGCAGTTTTGACCCAGTGCCATCTAGAAAAGCCTTGCCATCAAAGAGCTATTACACAGAGAGGAGGAACAAACCTCACTTTCTTGTGCCATATCTTCAGGGCAGATTGAGCTCATGGGAAATGCAAAAACCAATACTATGCACCCAGAAGTAAAGGCTGGGCTATGTTTTTTTTTTCCCCCAGGGGTTAAAATAATTGTAGCAGGCAATATCAGTTAGACCTGATATTGTCGCAGGCTATATTGGTCAGATTAAACTTTCTCTGGTTTAATCTGAGCTATAGTATTGAGTGGAGGGAAGGCAGTATGGTATAGCCCAATCTAGTCAGATCCTGGAAGCTAAGCAGGGTCGGTACTTGGAAGGAGACTTCCAAGGAAGACTCTGCAGAGGAAGGCAATGGCAAACCACCTCTGCTTAAGAGGTGCCAGCATGGTGTAGTGGTTAAGAGTGGTGGACTCTAATCTGGAGAACAGGGTTTGATTCCCCTCTCCTCCACATGAAGCCTGCTGTGTGACCTTGGGCTAGTCACACTCTCTCAGCCTCACCTACCTCACAGGGTGTCTGCTGAGGGGAGGGGAAGGTGATTGTAAACTGGTTTGATTCTTCCTTAAGTGGTAGAGAAAGTCGGCATATAAAAACCAACTCTTCTTCTTAATCACTTGAAAGCCCCTTGCTGGGGTTGCCATAATTTGGCCACAACTTCATGGCACTTCACACACACACATACACACACACACACACACAGAGAGAGAGAGAGAGAGAGAGAGAGAGAGAGAGAGGATTAGGTTGTTCGTGTTATTCTTTAGTCGTTGCCCATCACACGCTACCATTTAATAGTCCCCTGAAATGAGCCAGTGTATTATCTTTGGAGCATGTAGAATTAATTAGTTAATATTTTTTGGCAGTGCTTGAATATTTAAAACAGTCTGAAAATATCCACTATTATTTTTAACAAGCAAAGCGATTGTTCCCCCCCCCCCTTAGGCTTCTAACAC
The DNA here is from genome assembly GCF_029931775.1 of Euleptes europaea. Lineage (NCBI taxonomy): Eukaryota > Metazoa > Chordata > Lepidosauria > Squamata > Sphaerodactylidae > Euleptes > Euleptes europaea. The sequence continues at coordinate 62,974,409 of NC_079322.1, forward strand.
CTTAAATTTATTTTTTTAAACATCCCAAACTGCTACTATGTTATTAACTTCATTAAGCATCTCCTAGCCCTGACATTTAAATGCCTGCAATGTTTCTGCATAATTACATTGTTTTGTATCAAAACACCCATTATGTTGCTGTGTGCATTAAGATGTGCATTTTTGCTCATTTTGCTTTTTTGGCTGTAATAGCCTAATGCTGTCCCTTTCACACCATTTACCTTGCTCTGCCGGTTATTATAGCTCTGTCAAATGAAGAGCCTTGGCTCCCATTTAGAGAAACTTTGCCAATTTTTAAATTCGCGCATACGCATGCCATCCGCCCATTTTGGATCTGATACAGTTTGTTGGCTTTGTGGGGGGGGGGGGGGCAAAAGGCTGTCACCTCTGCTGCATTTGTTTTTCTCCTCAATACGTACTAACAGGAATGATACCCACCCTGCAATGCAAGGCCTCCATTAGAGGGATACTTGAGTGTGGTAAGGGCCCACTTCTGCAAGCCCATCACCTTTCCCAATGGAAAACAAAACAGCACAGCCATTGCTTCTTTGCATCTGGGTTTTGTTGCTGTTGTTTAAACCTGTTCATGTTTAAATTGCCTGTGGTGTATCTTTCAGCAAGGCTGAACCATAGGGTTGCCAACCTCCAGGTACTAGATGAAAATCTCCCGCTCTTACAGCTGATCTCCAGCCAATAAAGATCAGTTCACCTGGAGAAAATGGCCACTTTGGCAATTGGACTCTGTGACATTGAAGTCCCTCCCCTCCTCAAACCCCACCCTCCTAAGGCTCCACCCCAAAAACCTCCTGCCGGTTGCGAAGAGGGACCTGGCATCCCTACTGAACCATAGATTTGCCAGGTCCCTCTTTGCCACCGGCAGGACGTTTTTGTGGAGGCGCCTGAGGAGGATGGGGTTTGGGAAGGGGAGGGACATCAATGTCATAAAGTCCAATTGCCAAAGTGGCCATTTTCTCCAGGTGAACTGATCACTGTCACCTGGAGATCAGTTGTAATAGCAGGAGATCTCCAGCTCGTACCTGGAGGTTGGCAACCCTACTGAGCCAGGACAGAAAGAACCAGTCATGGAGACACAGTGGAGGTGGGGGGGACACTAAGGAACAACACTTCAGGGGCCCTGGTCCACCCTGTGGGCTCATGGAGCCAGGCTAGGGTTGCCAACCTCCAGATGGTAGCTGGAAATCTCCCACTATTACAGCTGATTTCCAGGAGTCAGAGATCAGTTCACCTGGAAAAATTGGCTCTATGGAACTATGTCCCATTGAAGTCACTCCCCTCCCTAAACTCCACCTTCCTCAAACCCCACCCCCAAAATCTCCAGGTATTTCACAGCCTGGAGCTGGCAGCCCTAAACCAGGCCCAAAGGAAATCTTTGGGGGTTTGTAATGGCCCTCAGCAGTCCGACACAGTAATGCTAGGTGACATTGTTATTGGGAGTAGATTTCCCCTGCTCAAATTCACTTTTTTAGGTATAGTACTGGTGGTGGAGGAAAGTGTTGTTAAGTCACCGCCGACGTAGGCAACCTGTTAGGGAATTTCTGTAAATGGGTCTGGAAAGCAGCCTCTGTTTCTCCCTTTATGGTTTGTGCCTATGTGGAGGGAGTGACTCTGTATCCAGATTCGCAAGGAGAGAAAGACATATAACACTTAAACACTTAAGGGTTTGAAGGCAAGAGACTAACAGAGGTGATTTGCCATTGCCTGCCTCTGTGTCGTGACCCTGGACTAGGGTTGCCAGGTCCCTCTTTGCCACTGGTGGGAGGTTTTTACAGTGGAGCCTGAGGAGCACAGGATTTGGGGAGGGGAGGGACTTCAATGCCATAGAGTCCAATTGCCAAAGCGGCCATTTTCTCCAGGTGAACTGATCTCTATCGGCTGGAGATCAGTTGCAATAGCAGGAGATCTCCAGCTAGTACCTGGAGGTTGGCAATCCTACCCTGGACTTTCTTGGTGTTCTCCCATCCCAATACTGACCAGGGCTGACCCTGTTTAGCTTCCAAGATCTGACAAGATCTAGCTAACCTGGGCTGTCTAGGTCAGAGGAGAAATAATCATAAATTGTTCTTATTCTCTTCCGTTTTTCAAATCAGAAATTTATTTTTAATTTCTCTTTGATGTATCTTTGTAGATTTCTGTGACGCCCCATACATGCCCTTTTGTGAATTCAAACCTTGCAAATTTTTTAATATGCTACATACTACAGGGTGCTGCTCTAACAGGGGGACAGGAAGTCCGGAAAGTTGTTGCCTGCCTCCATGCCCAGCCTTCCTTCTTTGGATTTCTCCTTTGAGCAAAAGGAATGGATTTAAAACAGAGACCATCTGAAGAGAACTAGCATCTTCCTACTTCTCAACATTAGGGAAACATTATACAAATCTGATGTTTAACTGAAATATAGTGGGCATCATTATTTGTATGGTGGCAGGGCAGGGCAGAGGTGTCTCTGTTCCTCCACCACATTAAGACTGTAGCCAGCCCATAAACATCTGAACCAGGTTCATGGTATAACCCTTAGCCAATTTCTTATAACTACATTTCCAATTTCATTCCTGTATTACTTAGCTCAGTAAACAGAACAATTACCAACTTCAGAAACTCTGAAGTGCCTCAGATATGAAGAATTCCTCCAGGGCAGTGAATCGTTAGATATCTTCAAAACTGTCAGAAATACAGCACTTAAGTAATAGCATTTCCATTTTTCTTGGCACAATTGTTTTGATGTTCCCTCCTTTTAAATATCAGTTTTCTCCCCAGAGCAGGCCATCGAGTATCTCTTAAGTATTTTGACAAGAGGTGGTATTAAATTCAGCTACCTGAAATTTCACTGAAACTAAAGTAACAATAGTCTTAATTTAGTTCTTCAGTTTGGCATGCTATAGAGATTCACAAAGGTATCTATGTTATTTGCTTCCGTTCTCTCAGGATAACAAATAGTAAGGAGCCATGTGAGAGCTCACTGCTTCTAATGTGAACTATTGTACAACTATTCCCTCTGGTACTATAAATGAGAGAATGCTTGATGGATCTAGAATTCCATCAGACAGGATGGGGATTGGGAAGTGTTACCATGATCCCAGACTTACCTAAAACACCTGATTTTTCTGAAGAGCCCTAAACATAGATTTGCCAGCTCTGGGTTGGAAAATATCTGGAGATTTTGGGGGTGGAGCCTGGGGAGGGCAGGGTTTGAGGAGGGGAGGGTATAATGCCATAGAGTCCACTATCCAAAGCAGACATTTTCTCCAAGTGAACTGCTCTGTTGTCTGGAGATCAGTTGTAATAGTGGGAGATCTCCAACTATCACCTGGAGGTTGGCAACCCTCTCTAAACATGTTAAGGGCCACTGACTTCATAGGCCAGTTCTCTCTGTTGATTAGGATTGTAGCATTGCAGGAATGTAAAAAACAATGGGAGCACTCAACTTTGTGTTGTATTTTCATTAGGAGGGTCAAACTACACAAGGCACTGGAAAATCCATGCACAGATTTCCCTAGTGTTTTTCAAACATACATTGAATCTATGCATGGCCCTGATTCAGACTCTGAGCATGATGTGTGTGTGTGTGAGAGAGAGGGGGGTAATATTTCTATCCCAGTATAGTTTGGCTCATTAAAACTGACCCCTCCCCCCACAAACCCTGAAAGAGAAAAGTCAGCCAAGCACGAATCTTTGGTATGCTCTTTTCCTTCCAAGTCTAGTTTGGCCCGACATATCAGATAAGATGGAGGGTTATGATCAGATCTTTGCAGTTTTTCTTTTCAATTCAAAGTAGTAGCAGGAAAGTGGGTGAAATGGGTCAGGGAAGCAGAAGGGTTTATTTAACCCCATCCTATTTCTGTCATTTAAACCATCCCCCCCATTCCCCGATGGAAAATACTGGTGCCCAGTTCTCTTGTGAGATGGTAATTTCTATATACAGAAGTCCTGAGTCCTCGATGCTAGGATACCCAGGGGAGCATCTTCTCCTGTAAAAGTCCCTGTGTGCTTATGTCATTTTATCTGGTTCTATTCCTAATATCACCGCCATCTAAAGCTTGGACAGTAAAGAAGAGCTTTCTCTCTCTCCCTCTCTCTGAACAGAAGTTCTGTAGGTCATTATCTTTTATAGCAGAATGTTTTGGAGTGAGCTGGTGATTCAGATTTTTATGTTGATTATGTTGCTGATTTCACTTTTGATTCATATGAGTTCTGAGTTATATTGACTTGTGGGTCCCAGATATAAATAAGGATGTGCCAGGATATGGTGATGGCTGCCACCTTGGGAGGCTTTAACAGAGGAGTGGACATGTTCATTGAGGATAGGGCTATCCATGGCTACTAATCAAAATGAATACTAATCATGATACATACCTATTCTCTCCAGGATCAGGGGCGCATGCCTATTATATTAGGTGCTTTGAAACACAGGCAGGATAATGCTGCTGCAGTTGTCTTTTTTGTGGGCTTCCTAGAGGCACCTGGTTGGCCACTATGTGAACAAACTGCTGGACTTGATGGGCCCTGGTCTGATCCAGCATGGCCTTTCTTATGTTCTTATGGCTGGACGTAAATATAAATAAAATAAAATAGGAATTCTAATTAGAGAGGCTGTGTGTGTGTGTTAGGTGCCATCAAGGCCCTTCCAACTTATGGCGACCCTATGAATGAATGACCTCCAAAACATCCTATAATTAACAGATTTGCTCAGGTCTTGCAAACTGAGGGCCATGGCTTCCTTGACTGAGTCAATCTGTCTCATGTTGGGTCTTCCTCTTTTCCTGCAGCCTTCAACATTTCTTAGCACTATTGTCTTTCCCAGTGATTAGCATTATTGTCTTCCTATAATGTGACCAAAGTACGATAGCCTCAGTTTAGTCATTTTAGCTTCTAGGGGCAGTTCAGGCATGATTTGACCAAGAACCCACTGATTTGCCCTTTTTGGTAGTCCACAGTATCCGTAAAACTCTCCTCCAACACCACATTCCAACTTGCTTCCTGTCAACTTTCTTCAGTGTGCAACTTTCACACATAGTAATAGGGAATAGTATAGGGTGAATTATCTTGACCTTGGTCACCCGCAACACATCCTTACACTTAAGGGTCGTTTCTAGCTCCATCATGGCTGCCTTTCCCAGCTTCAATCTGTTTCTAACTTCTTGGTTGCAATCTCCCTTTTGGTTAGGGTTGCCAACCTCCAGGTGGTGGCTGAAGATTTCCCATTAATACAACTGATCCACAGGCAAAAGAGTTGGTGAAAATGGCTGTTTTGGAAGGTGGACTCTATGGCATTATATCCCATTGAAGTCCCTCCTCTACCCAAACCCTGCCCTTCTCAGGCCCCACCCGCAAAATCTCCAGGTGTTTTCCAAGCCGGATCTGGCAACCCTACATTTGGTTGATGATGGTGACAAATAATTTTTTTTAACAATGTAAATTTCTTCATCATTAGCCTTCATGATGTTTAGCTATAATCTTGCTTTGGCACTTTCTGCTTTAACCTTCATCAGTGGTTGTTTCAAGTCTTCACTATTTTCTGTCAGTAATGTGGTGTCATCTGCATATCTCAAATTGTTAGTGTTCCTTCCACCATTTTTCACTCCACCGTCATCTAAATCTAATCCCGAGGGTTGCCAGGTCCCTCTTTGCCACCGGGGGGAGATTTTTGGGGCGGAGCCTGAGGAGGGCGGGGTTTGGGGAGGGGATGGACTTCAGTGCCATAGAGTCCAATGGCAAAAGCAGCCATTTTCTCCAGGGGAACTGATCTCTATCAGCTGGAGATCAGTTGCAATTGCAGGAGATCTCCAGCTAGTACCTGGAGATTGGCAACTCTACTAATCCCACTTTTCTTATGATATGTTCTGCATATAGATTGAACAGATAGGGAGATAAAATGCATCCTTGTCTGACACCTTTGCCAACTGGAAACCATTATGTTTCTCCATAGTCTGTCCTAACAGTAGCCTCTTGTCCAGAGTGCAGGTTGCTCATCTAAACAATCGGATTTGTTGCACACCCATTTCTTTTAAAACTAACCATAGCTTTTCATGATCCACACAGTCAAAGCTTTGCTGTAATCTATGAAACATAACATGATTTTCTTCTGAAATTCTCTCATATGCTCCAGTAACCAATGTAAAATTGCAATATGATCTCTAGTGCCTATTCCTTTTCTGAATCCAGCTTGAATATCTGGCATTTTTCATTCCATATATGGTAACTGTTTTGTTGTAAAATTTTGAGCATCTCTTTACTATCAGAGTGGCTGCCATCTTATATATTGTTCGGAAATGTAAACCAGCCATTATTTTAACTTTTTTGTAGCGTGGTATTAACTGCACTATATGAAAAATTAATTCTAATAACTCTATCTCAGGAGTTGAGAAGCCAGATTTAAATAGATGAAAGAAGGTGAGTTCATGCTGACAATATTTAAGCTGAAGACAGACCACTGATATACCAATGTGATGCCAAATTGATATCTAATCTAAAATGATAAGTTTGTGGCATTTAGTTTTTAAAAGGGCAGGGATGTCCTGGAGGTACAGATCTGAAGATCGTTAATACAACTCAGTGCCCAGTAGAAAGAAAACATTTGAAAAGAAACCCATATCTTGGGAAAAGCTCCACTTGACAAAAGCAATTCATTAAAAAAAAAACCCATCCTTTTTAACCCGGCAATGACCCCTTAACAACTATCTATAGAATAAGTAATTCAAACAGCAACCAGGTTTATTAGTTTGCAATGACTCTGCCTATGTGGAATCTCACATAGAGATTTATTATCTAGAACAGAATCTGATACCTGCTAAAACCTTTTTTTTCATTTAAAAACCAAACCCAAGTGTTTCTAAGCTATATGTGGTTAAAAGCATGAAAAAGGGACACTAATCTAGAATTCTGTATGTCCACCAATTGCACATGTGGGGATTCTGTATACCTGAACATGGATGAACATATGAATAGGGTTGCCAGCTCCAGGTTGGGAAATACCCGGAGATTTTGGGGGTAGAGCCTGAGGAGGGCGGGGTTTGGAGAGGGGAGGGACTTCAATGCCATAGAGCCCAATTGCCAAAGCGGCCATTTTCTCCAGGGAAACTGTCACCTGGAGATGAGTTGTAATAGCGGGATAGCTCCAGCACCACCTGGGGTTTGGCAACCCTACATTTGAAGCTGCCTTATACTGGCTATTTGTCCATTTAGTTCAGTTTTGTCTATTCAGATCAGCGGTAGTCTTCTGGGTTCTTAGGAAAGAAATAATTTCTCTAAGCACCTGTTGTTAAGAAACTGGAGTTGTTTAGCCGTTTCTTGCCCATTCATAAGATTGGTACATGCTTTGGGGCCTAGTTAAGTTATTGAAGGCTCCTCTCTAGGGTTGCCAAGTGCCAGTTGGTGGCAGGCAAACCCCCGCCAATCCACCTGGCTGCCCGCCAACCTCTAATGTGTTATATACATGTTATATATATGCTGCACTGGAGCAAGTGTTAGAAAAGATACCCATGTTTAGCAGTGGAAGTTATGACCTTACCATAGCTGATGACCATGGCTTCCTATCACTTATTTAAGATTTATTTATTTCAGATATTTATGTGCCTGCCTTTCTGCTGATCATCTCAGGAGCATCATGTTGATCTCTCCATGCCCAGCTATTAGCCATATAGACATTCCTTCTGTGATTGCATCAGTCCATGTAAAGACATTCAAAATTCTGAAATTCAAATAACAGGCGTGTGTGTGTGTGTATATATATATATACACACACATACACAGAACGAGAGAGAGAGCGCACAATGATAATTCAACATAATTTATTTGTTCAATCTGTATGGGGTAAAAAACCTGGAATTTTGGGTGTACAGTATGGTCAGACATCATCATCCACCAATTAATTTAAAAACGCTCCACTTGTTGTGAAACAAAACCAATCCCTAGCCAGCAGATGGATTTATATTTGAAACTTTTCATTAGGACGCACAGACCACATCAGGAACAGGCAATTATTAGTGTACTTTCCATGTTTCCTGTCAGAATATCTATTAGACAAAGGAAAGTTGCTATCATGGGAAAAGAATTATTTTTGTAGGAAATTAAATTTCTGAAGAGCTCTTTCATCTCATTACATTTGTCATCTCTTACCCAACCATCTGCATAATACTCCACCTTCACCTTTCTGAGCCACAGGAATCATCAATGTGGATAGTATTAAATATTTGCATTCAAGAGTCCTATTCAGTTATGTACATTTGATTTACTTTTGATTTTATCATGTGCTGGAGTTCTACTGAGGAGAGGCCTCCATGCTGTGTTAAATCTCAGGCCCTGCTATGGGAGAGGGGCCTAATCAGAAGAGGTTGCTGCCGCACAAAACTGACAGGTAAAGCTAAAAAGAATGTGAGGAGTTTAAAAGATATGTAGATACATAAACTGAGGGTATGTAAAGTAAGGAATCTTTATTCCTTTATTTTCTGCTCAAGGCTATAGCTGTATGAGCGGTACTAACGTAGGTAGGTAGGTAGACAGGTAGGTAGATAATAAATAGATAGATGGAGACAGAGAGAGATAGACAGAGAGAGGTGAGGGTATGAATATATGTCTCTGATATATGTGTCTCTGATATAAGATCCATTAACTTCAGAGCCAATGCTAGAAATGCACTATTCATACACATTCTCTCAGAGATAAATGTATACCAAATATTGCAACCACAACGAATCACTGCTATTGTTGGCCTTTAACCTGATTGTTATCAAAAGTAGCCTTCACTGCCTTGCTGAAAGGTGGCGTAAAATAATTTAAACCATTTAAATAATAAAATTAAGTAAATTCTGCTCGCCGTGTCTAAACTTCTTAAGAATTGTACAACGTCTTCAAAAGTCAGGCGCTACAATGTGTTGTGTCAACCCAGTTTACCTCAATATTTCATTTGACCAGACACTGGCCTTCTTTGATCACTTGCTTCAAACAGCTGTTAATGTGAAGATACATAATAGCTGAATGAAAAAATCTGGAGAATTTGTCATGAGAAAAATGTGTAAACGTTACCGTCATCTGCTTTAGCCTCCAGCATTTGATAACCTGATGTTTCAGTCATCAGGTTAGATGATGTCCAACTCAACCCAGCACCTGTGCATCAATTCAGGTGCATTGAGCCCAATGGCATTGCTATGGAGACTAGGACTGACTACAGGGGCTTGCCACATATGTGATGAAAAATCAAACGGATACAAGACGGATAAACTTACCATTATGTGCATGTCAACAGTTGAGAAGTTGGCTGAATCCATCATTCTGCCAAGTAATAGGGAATGTTTTATCACACTCCAGGTGCCTTCTGCAGGTACTATTGTCACAAACAAGAGATTAGATGGACTTTACTGTTTGCACTAGTAAAAAAAAAGGTAAAGGTAGTCTCCTGTGCAAGCACCATCACATGGGGTGACGTCACATCACAGTGTTTACTAGGCAGACTGTGTTTATGGGGTGGTTTGCCATTGCCTTCCCCAGTCATCTACACTTTACCCCCAGCAAGCTGGGTACTCATTTTACTGACCTCAGAAGGATGGAAGGCTGAGACAACCTTGAGCCGGCTACCTGAAACCGACTTACATTGGGATGGAACTCAGGTCGTAAGCAGAGCTTGGACTGCAGTAATACAGCTTACCACTCTTTGCCATGGGGTTCTTTTGCACTACTATCAAACCTTTAATGAAGACACAGTTCACTCAGACATTCCCTCCCCAAACATGGAAGCTTCCAAGTCTCCAGGTCCACAGAATGACACAGGGGCAAACTAGATGTTATGATGTCCACGGTCTGACCTGGGGATGCTGACATCATTTTAGAGATGAATCCAAACATTTTTAAATGACGCGAGGGTCAGATGGTGATCGGGCCTGCAACACAGCAGGACCAGGCGATCTTGTCATTCCCCTTCCCTGCACACCTTTTCGAGTGTCAAAACAGCATTAGTTTCATCTAGTTTTGGCCCACAGAAAATCCGATAGCAGTAGGGTTGCCAGCTCCAGGTTGGGAAATACCTGGACATTTGGTGGGCGGGGCCTGAGGAGGGTTGGGTGTGGGGAGGGAAGGGACTTCAATGCCATAGAATCCAATTGCCAATGCAGCCATTTTCTCCAGGAGAACTGATCTCTATCGGCTGGAGATCAGTTGTAAAAGCAGGAGATCTCCAGCTAGTACCTGGAGGTTGGCAACCCTAGATAGCAAGTACAACTAATTCTAATGATATGCAAAAGTGCAATGCTTTAGTATAGACTGACTTTGCCCTGATGAAACTACAGCATCATCCACTCGGTGACTCATGTGGGGCAAACTGTTCTGCTGCTTATCAGTAGAGTGGAGTTCCATTTACTTTGACGGCTCCTTAGCAGTCACAGTACTGTGAGGATGGAATGAAATTGACTCACCTGAATGTAGCTTCTGTTCGATTCCTGTTTCACTTGCCTACCTCAAGCAAGTCACTGACCTCCTTTGCAGCATGATTGCTTCTCTCCCATGTTGCACCATTGTCTCAGGCACCTCCCCCAAATAAGACATGAGACACAACAGTTGGGTTAAGCTAGTTTATTAAATAGCAAAATCCAAAATTTAGTGGGCAGACTGCGCATGGCAGCCATTAATGGCTACCCTTGTTCAGGACTAGGGCTGTCAATTCGGTTCGGTCCGAACTGAAAATCAACTGAATTTCCCCTGATTCGGTGATTTTCTGTTCGGACGGATCCGAACTCAAAACTGGCGGGCAACCGGGGGGCTCGAATTCAGGGAGTTCGCGAATAAATTCGGCAAATTCGGCCCCCCTTCAGGGGAGCCCGCTGAAAGGCGCGGGCTGCCCTTTAAACTGATCTGAGCCTCCCAGCTGGGAGGCGCAGGTCAGTTTAAAGGGCAGCCCGCCCCCCTTCAGCGGGCTCCGCTGGAGAGGCGCGGGCTGCCCTTTAAACTGATCTGAGCCTCCCAGCTGGGAGGCGCAGGTCAGTTTAAAGGGCAGCCCGCACCTTTCAGCGGGCTCCGCTGGAGAGGCGCGGGCTGCCCTTTAAACTGACCTGCGCCTCCCGGTCGGGAGGCACAGATCAGTTTAAAGGGCAGCCCGCCCCCCTTCAGCGGGCTCCGCTGGAGAGGCTCAGGCTGCCCTTTAAACTGATCTGCGCCTCCCGGCCGGGAGGCACAGGTCAGTTTAAAGGGCAGCCCGCACCTCTCCAGCGGAGCCCGCTGAAAGATGCGGGCTGCCCTTTAAACTGACCTGTGCCTCCCAGCTGGGAGGCTCAGATCAGTTTAAAGGGCAGCCCGAGCCTCTCCAGTGGAGCCCGCTGAAAGGTGCGGGCTGCCCTTTAAACTAACCTGCGCCTCCGGCGCAGATCAGTTTAAAGGACAGCCCGAGCCTCTCCAGCGGAGCCCGCTGAAGGGGGGCGGGCTGCCCTTTAAACTGATCTGCGCCTCCCAGCTGGGAGGCTCAGATCAGTTTAAAGGGCCCCCGCGCGCCTTCAGGGAATCCCTCTGAAGGCGCGCTGGGGCCAAATTTTCCCCCGAACTCCGGATCCCCCCGAATTACCGGGGATCCGAAGCGGGGGAGTTCGGACTTCGGCACGTACCGAACCCACAATGGTCAAATTCGGCCGAATCCGAACTGTACCGAATTTTTTTTTTGACAGCCCTATTCAGGACAACACCATCCTGGCTCCAAACACAGCCAGCAATGCTTTGTTTATCCTTACCTGCATATGAACTCGCTTGGGAGGCACCAAGTTTCATCACCTTCCTCCCTGAGTTATATCACAACTAAAGTTTTGGTTGATGTCGCTCAGAACTAGGGTTCTAAACCTCCAGTGGTGGCTAAAGATCTCCTGCTATTACAACTGAACTCCAGCTGATGCAGATCAGTTTGTCTGGAGAAAATGGCCGCTTTGGTAATTGGACTCTACAGCGTTGAACATAAGAACATAAGAAAGGCCCTGCTGAATCAGACCAAGGCCCATCAAGTCCAGCAGTCTGTTCACACAGTGGCCATCCAGGTGCCTCTAGGAAGCCACAAACAAGATGACTGCAGCAGCACCATCCTGCCTGTGTTCCACAGCACCTAAGATAATAGGCATGCTCCTCTGATACTAGAGAGAATAGGTATGCAGCATGACTAGTATCCATTTTAACTAATAGCTATGAATACCCCTCTCCTCCATGAATATGTCCACTCCCCTCTTAAAGCCTTCCAAGTTGAAGTCCCTCCCCTCTCCAAACCCCGCCTTCCTCAGGCTCCGCCCCCAAAATCTCCGGGTATTTCCCAACCCGGAGCTGGCAACCCTACTCACAACCCAGGGAATTCCTTCCCATAATCACCTCTGTGTACAAAGTTCAGGAAATGACTCCTCATCATAGTATGATGCCTCAGGGCATCATGCCAATTCTCCCTACCTATCATGAGCAACCTGCCCTTTTCCTACTAACCTAATTATTGGCCTAACCAGTCAACCAACCAGGCCTAGTTATAAAAACCCAAGCCTCCAGCAGGAGCATGGAGCCGGTGAAAAAAGGAACCTAAAAGGCCAACCGTAGTCGTCGCAGAAAACCCAAACATTCCTGCTCAGCCCATGAGTGACTGCTAATCCCATATGCACCTATGGAGGGTGGGTGGTCAACAACATTCTGACCACAGGGAAGAGAAAATAATGCTACAAAATGTGCCGTTGATTCAAAGGCCACAGCGTCATTTTCTGTGGCACCTACCTGCCATTAAAGATGCCCGTCTGTTGGGTTTGATGGTATAAAACAGCCTCCTCTTCAGTAAATAACTACCCGCATGAGAAGCCTACTCATGTGAGCAATGTAATGCACAAGCAATCAACACCCATGAGATAGCTCATTTTCGTCTCTGAACCGAAAAATTGCAATTTTGATGACTCAGTGTGGGTCTTATCATTGTGCCGACTTCCCTGAGGTTGAACCCCATCTTCTCACATCTTTCACTCATTTCTTGGAATAGCAATTGAGTGGATTAGACTGTTATTGAAAACATTCAGAATCCATAAAACTAGACGGGACTTGCTACACGTAACATTTAATCATGCATTCATCTGGCTAATTCCAATTTGTGTTGCATGTTTCCATGAAAATCCCCCCCCCCATCAAAACAAAGCACAGAGACACCATCTTTTGTAATAATATCCCACTGCAAACAGAATTGTTGCAGTATAGAAATATTCCCCTCGGTCTTGGTTGCCTAGATTGTGCAGACTTAATTTACATTAGCCATGACATTTTGATATATTTTGGGGGGAAATTGCATGTAGAAAATTGGCAGGAACCTAGACAGAGAGAATGGCAAAACACTACCAATGCAGGCGTGCCAGGCTCCTTCGCATCTTTGTGATATATAAACAACAGCAGGCTTTAAATGCGTAATGCACTGTGCAGATGCTTCACCTATGTGCTACAGATCTGGAATTTTAAAACAAAGCAATAAACAGCATTCCTGAATGCACGCAAAGCACCTTGGAGGACACATCAGGACCTTTTTAATGTTTAAAAGCACATCGTGCAGAGAGCATGCCAGGTTGAATGAAGTTCTTTACACTGTTATGGGAATAAACTGCTAAAAGGAATGCAAAGTTAAGGACCCAGATTTTAGCAAACAAAAATCAAAGCATAATAATTAACTTGGCATAACTTAGTGGCTATGCCATGATGCAGGAGGTGACCAGTTCAAATTTCTTCTCAGCCACAGAACTCACTACTTGGCCTTAGTAGGGTTGCCAACCTCCAGGTAGTAGCTGGAGATCTCCTACTATTACAACTGATCTCCAGCCGATCAAAATCAGGTCACCTGGAGAAAATGGCCACTTTGGCAATTGGACTCTATGGCATTGAAGTACCTCTCCTCCCCAAACCCCGCCCTCCTCAGGCTCTGCCCCAAAAACCTCCCGCCGATGGCAAAGAGGGACCTGGCAACCCTAGGCTTTAGTCAAGGCACTGTAACTCAGCCTCTTGCCCACCTGCAATACAGGAATGAAAGCCAGTGTGGTATAGTGGTTAGGAGCAGTGGACTCTAATCTAGAGAACTAGGTTTGATTCCCCACTCCTCCACATGAGCATCAGACTCTAATGTGGTGAACTGGATTGGTTTCCCCACTCCTACACATGAAGCCTGCTGGGTGACTTTGGGCTAGTCACAGTTGTCTCCAAACTCTCTCAGCCCCACCTATTTCACAAGGTGTCTGTTGTGTGGAGAGGAAGGGAAGGGGATTGTAAGCTGGTTTGAGACTCCTTAAGGTGGAAAATACTCAGTGCATTCCTAAGTTGAGTTACTCCAATGTAAACCCATTCATTTCAAAGGGCTTAGACTGGAGTAACTCTCCTTAGGAATGCATTGACTGAGGTATAAAAACCAACTCTTCTTCTTTACTTTTATTGTTATTATGGTCATTGACCATAAAAACTCTTATTCTTATTCTTCATAATATATGTGAAGCTCTTTGAACACTGAAAGCACTGTATAAATGCTAAGTCCTATTTTTATCTTAAGTCTGAGCTGTTGATGAACTACCGTTACCAAATGATTCTCAGTATGGGGCACTCAATAAAGACTCTCTTGAAGATCCTTCGCATCATTTGGAGTTTGTTATTTTGTTCTGGTTTTAACTGGAAAGGTTTTTAATTATTATTGTAAATGCCTTAAACCCCAAGGAAGGGTGGGGTCTAAATATTTTAATAAATAAATTCATTGTGCTATATTTTATGTTAATTCATTTTTCCTGCCTAACACCAGTTCGAAGTTGATGCGCTTTGAGTGAACTGATTATTATTTTATTAGATTTTTTTAAAATGTCCTCTTTGTAACATCTCTGTTTGCACCCTGCCTTTCTGTTGTAAACATAAGAGCATCTACCTAAAAGAGACCCTCCAGTGCATCTGATGAAGAAAACTCTGGCTTACAAAAGATCATATCAGAATAAAGGTGTTTTTTTCTAGTCCTACAGTGCCATTGGATTCCCATTTTATTTTGCTGCTACAGAGTAACACAACTACCCATCTGGAATTGTCACAGCCTTAACAGTTTGTATCATCGAAACATCCTGCAAGTTGTTTGGAAAATGAAAGCGAAGAGCCGTTATCCCATTTGTAAAGCAAGCTGGTTAATGATGTTGCCAGAAAGATGCAAAGGATATCGTTTCCATATGTTGTGCATGCGTAAAGTATCATGTTCCATTAGCGGTACCTGTAGTTCAGGGATCTTAGACAACAGGGGTGCAAAATACCTCTACCTGAGACACTGGAGATTTGCTACAAATCAGGGTCAAGATTACTAGGGTAGATGGATAAATGTGGTGCTTTGATAAGACAGCACTTTTTCATTTGCTGCTGCACTCGTCTTGTTTGGGGGCTTCCCAGAGGCACCTGGTTGGCCACTGTGTGAACAGACTGCTGGACTTGATGGGCCTTGGTCTGATCCAGCAGGGCCTTTCTTATGTTCTTATGTTCATTTGCTGATAATGACTTTCTTCCAGTGGGTGTATACTTACAGTAACTGATACTTACAGGAGTCAAAAAGGGCAAGAGTCCAGTAGCACCTTAAAGACTAACAAAAATATTTTCTGGTAGGGTATGAGCTTTCGTGAGCCACAGCTCACTTCTTCAGAAGTGACCTGTGGCTCACGAAAGCTCATACCCTACCAGAAAATATTTTTGTTAGTCTTTAAGGTGCTACTGGACTCTTGCCCTTTTTGACTACTGCAAACAGACTAACACGGCTACCCACTGTGATACTTACAGGGTAATAGTGAAGAAGCCACTGTATCACAGGATCCATGGTAAATGATTGGAAAGAGCTGAATCCACAGAGCGTGCCATTGATTGGTTGAAAGGTAGAAAGGAGTGAAATATTGGTTATATCTCCAGGTCAGATTGGCCAGGGACCCTGGAGATTTGTTTGTTTTGTTTTTTGGTCTTCCTTTGGGCATAGAGCAGGGGTCACTGGGGGAGTAGGAGCATAAGTTGTGAATTTCCAGCATTGTGCAAGGGGTTGGACTAGATGACCCTTGAGATCCCTTCCAGCTGTATGTTTCTCTATCAAAGGCCAAGTTCACACTGGGGTGGCAAACCTATGTTGGGGTATCAGAGAGAAATAGAGCCCTTTAAAGGGAAATTTGGCTGGTGAGGGCAATGTGCTAAGGGCCCATTCTACTGATCATGGAAGTCCAGATATAGATAGAGCTAGTGTGCATTTAGGCTTTTATTCTCTCTCTGTAAGCCAAAGTTCAAGCTTTCTGTGTGCAGAGGTTTTTTGTTTGTTTTTTTAAATAGAGGAGCATTCTGTCATATGATCCTACATCTGCAATTTTAAGTGGTACAACCCAGATACACCTTCTCAATGAGAACTGGGCTAGGGTAATAGTCTGGAAAACAACCCACTTTTAAACATTTTGTTTAAGGAGGTAAAATGCCAAAGGCTAGCCTTGGGCAGAAACGTGTCAGAGCTCAGTGAAATTTAAGCATTTCATTTTCTATTATTACTAAATATCAATGCATTTTCCTCCCTAATGGTTTTTATTTTTACATAATGCCACTGCAGAAGAAGAAGAAAAGTTGGTTTTTATATGCCAACTTTCTCTACCATTTAAGGAGGAATCAAACTGGCTTAAAACCACCTTCTCTTCCCCTCCCCACAACAGACGCCCTGTGAGGTAGGTGGGGCTGAGAGAGCTCTAAGAGCTGCGACAAACCCACAGTCACCCAGCTGGCTTCATGTGGAGGAGTGGGGAATCGGACCCGGTTCTCCAGATTAGAGTCCACCACTCTTAACCAGTACACTGTGCTTGAACCTGCAACAGAAGATTAGGACTGGGTTCTTCAAAGGGCATCTAAGATTTTTTTCCTGCTAAAAATTGTTCACTCTAGCTACTTTTCCCATCATGTTGGCAAAAAAAGACTGAGGTATCTTTCCTCTGCATGGGAAAAGCATCTGCCCAGAGGGTGATTTTTACAGGAAATTGGTTTAGAGGGGAAAGAATTAAGAAGCTCTTTCGCCCATCAGATCTTCCTTTGCAGCCTCTGTGGCTGTGTTGAACATGGATGTTCTTGGAGCTCAACTCAACCAGCCCAATTCCAGGTGTTAACATCTGCAGAAAAAATAATTAAGTTACCTAGCTTTGGTAACCCCAGTTAGCCTCCATATCTGATGAAGACCTGAACAAAAACCAGTTTCATTTAATTACAAGATTTTAGTTTAACAATGAAAGGAAACTACAAAACAAAATCTCTCGTAGGTATGTTAAATATTCTACAATAGCCATTCCTTTGACTGAAAAAAATTTTCCTTCCGAAGTGTAACTGGACGAAATCTTGCTTATTTGACCTCCGTTTCCTTACACATTTTGTATTCTGTTGGGAATGGGTCGATGTAATTGTTTGTGGGGGTTTGATTGGGGCTTTGGGGAAATGAGGTCAGGAGATTATGCCTAGACTTGCAAAGGATGCAGCTCAAGGGGTCTGAATTGTTTTTCGATGAATGACTATAACAGAGAGACCCAGAAGGCCTAGTTTTAGGATGCTTTCCCCACTGAGGGGAATGGCAGATGTTCGTTATGATTTATGTGGGAGATTAGGAGTGTCTTTAATATCATAGAACATACTTTAGGCCCAGCTTAGGCATGTTACAGACTCTTCAGTGAACAAAACCAACACCCACTGATGTTTCACATACTTACAAACACACCCCAAAACTTTTCAAAGTATCTTTGATCTGGGTCTCAGAGGCTCCGGGGAGGGGCTGTGGCACAGTTTGTAGAGCATCTGCTTAGCATGCAGAAGGTCCCAGGTTCAATCCCCAGCATCTCCAGTTAAAGGGACTAGGTAAGTAGGTGATATGAAAGACCTCTCTATGCCTGAGACCCTGGGGAGCTGCTGCCAGTCTAAGTAGACAATACTGACTTTGATGGGCCAAGGATCTGATTCAGTATAAGGCGGCTTCATGTGTGTTCATGTGTGCTCTTAAACATTCTCCCACCACTAGAATTGGGAATGAAATCTTCTCAGCACTCTTTCTGGAATGCATGCTTGTTAGGGTTTCCAACCTCAAGGTACTCCTGCTATTACAACTGATCTCCAGCCGATAGAGATCAATTCACCGGGAGAAAATGGACGCTTTGGCAATTGGACTCTATGGCATTGAAGTCCCTCCCCTCCCCAACCCCTTAGGCTCTGCCCCAAACACCTCCCACAGGTGGTGAAGAGGGGCCTGGCAACCCTAATGCTTGTCTACCCATCCAGAGACCTCCACACCTGTTCCTACCTTACCAGCACCAATGAAAGTGTTTGGTTGGGGGACACACACAAACACCCTAATGACCACTGAAATGGAAATCAACAACTGTCCCAGGCATCAATGAATGGATCAAAGAATTTAGGTATCTGAGCATTTTTGGAGCATTATATAAGCCTGGACAACACCTGACAAATTGATCCAATTTAGGCCATTTGGTCTGCTTTCTTGATTGGTGTTCTGTCTGGCTAAACAAACATTCTCTTCCTCCACCCTACCCCACCTCAAGTGCTTCCTTTTGTCTTCCTCTGTTGTGTGCCATAAAAAGATGAAAGCCAGAGATAACAATCATATCTATTCCATCTCCTCTTTCCAGTAAACATCCTGGTATGGGAACCAGCGGCTTCTCGGTTGTCAGGCACTGAGCACAGCAAATCGTCTGTACCGATGTGTGATTATTTAGAGCTCGGCTAGACAAAAGCTCAGAAAATAATGCCATACTATAGGGAACAATTCTGTGCAGACAAAGGGGAATGAATACACTAACAGAGCTCATCTTTTCCATCTATAATTGCTTTTTTCCCCAAAAGGGAAAGATATATGAAAGCCTTTAGAAGCAAACAAACACCAGACCAGTCTGATTTTAGTCTTCAGAAAAGACAGCATATAATGAGCAGATTTCTTCTGACAATCCTAGAATTTCAGAAATAGTGCTTGGTTATGGTTACTCCAAAATATTACTGCCATTGAGCATTATAATCTTCCATCCTCTTTCACACATCGGTTCACCCACATGATTCTCCCTTACTAGGGATGGTTTTTAAATTTCTCATCTTGCTATTTCGACCCCCACAAAACCCTATTTTGATCTCACTTCTCCCTTGTCTGAACAGATTTTGTGATCCTTTATTTTCGCACCATTTCCCCTCCCTTCACACAGAGTTTTAAATTTCTCATCCCTTCCATTTAATCTGAAAATCCCTGATGAACATTTGTATCTGTGATTTTTGTGCCATTTTTGTGTTTCCTGGCACCACATTTTCCTCGTGAAATGTATGCATCAGGCAATGGTGGCCTTATGTATATATGTATAAATTGCATACAGTGTATGCAAGCAACATTCTCCAAATTGCCTGTTAAGAGCCAAACATGTGTATACAAATATAAAGAATGCACAAAATGAATGGAGAGAAGCAAATCATCAAAATCACTGATGCAACTATTAATGAATAATTTTTAAAAAACAAACCATATGGGAAACATTTCTTCTCCCTACCCCTCACACAAGTCTTTAATCTGCCAGCATGTCTCAGAAACATATGAAACTGTTTTGCACTCAGTGAGGGCAGAATACTGTGTTCTCGCAGTGCCTGTTCAGTATCACAGACAAGGTACTTCCTAGCAACATCACCTCAAGATCCTTTCAACTGGACATACCAAGGACTGTCTCTGGGATCCTTGGTGCAAAAAAAGCTTGTGCTCCATCCATGAGCTATGGACATTTGCCATCAGGCAACTCACATGTGGCAATTTATTTTGCTGTTTTGCTTTTGTAACCACCAGCAAACACATATTTTAACAATGTCACTAAGGCAAAATCTGCAGCCTCAAACTACTCAAAGGGAACTACTTTGGGGTAGATAAGTTTCCTGAATTTTGCCTGGTATTCCTGAATGTGTGTGTGTTAAGTGCCATCAAGTCGCTTCTGACTCATGGCGACGCTATGAATCAATGTCCTCCAAAATGTCCTATCTTTGACAGCCTTGCTCAGATCTTGCAAATTGAGGGCTGTGGCTTCCTTTGTTGAGTCAATCCATCTCTTGTTGGGTCTTCCTTTTTTCCTGCTGCCCTCAACTTTTCCTAGCATGACTCTCTTTTCCAGTGACTCTTGCCTTCTCATAATGTGACGAAAATACAATAGCCTTACTTTAGTCATTTTAGCTTCTAGGGTATTCCTGAATACCCTGAGCTATTTTAGGCAAGTCCACTTAAGCGATGCAAATAGAGTAAAAACGTAAGAATCAATCCTCAAAAATGGAACAAGTAACAGCTTAGCTGCTTCTTGATAGGTTGTGAGACAATCAAGTCAGAAAATAGTAATCATTGTTTTAAGAACTGAGAATTGTGTTTTTAAGCACACAGGGATGCAACATGAAAACTGAAAGCACTGCAAGAATATCCAAACCACTGAGTACGCACACTCAAAAGGTCCTATTGGGGTATTTCCCCATCTGTAGCTCATCGCTAACACCATACAAAGTAACAATAACAAATTCAGAAACAGCCAAGTGGACTGTAACTTCATACTTGGACATAGTTACATATTTTATACTTGGTAAGGCTCCTCTGTAATCAGAGGAGGGTGCTGTGGACTATGAGAGATCCTTAGCTCCTCTGTTCTCTCATAAGTTATTTGAGGAATTCTTTGGGGGAAAGGGGATTATCTCTTCTTGTTGTTCTTGGTGCATCATCTACCTGCAAGGAGCTTTATAGAGTACAAGAAGGCTGGCCCCTGCCCCCAACAAATCTAGAATTTGTTGTATAGGAGTCAAATTTGTTGTATAGGAGTTAACAAGGGGACAGAAGTGGCAATGGGGACAAATAGGAGAGGAATGCATCCATTTTAGTTCCATGTGCTTAGGCTTCATTTCAGAGGTGAAATCTAAGGCTGCAGCCCTAAGAGCACTCTTCTGGGGAGTAATCCTCATTGCATAACGTGGAATTTACTTCTGAGTAGACCTGCTTAAGACTACCCCCAAAGAGTAGCAAAGGCTTCATTAAAAAGGGGATTTTGAGGGGAATTAAATAAGTAAGACAGGCATAAATCCTATTAAGCCAGTTTATGGTGGTATATGTCCAGACTATCAACACAGGGCATCTTCGAGGGCAACAAATTAATAATTTTTAGCAAGTATGATATAATACCAGGGAAAGGTTTTGAGAAGCCATGAGGCAGCCGTGTGGCTTTCATAGAGTTGCCAACCCAGGTTAGGAAATTCCTGGAGATTTGGGGGGTGGAGGCTGGGAGGGACCTCAGCAGGGTATAATGCCATAGAATCCAAAGCAGCCATTTTCTCAAGAGTAACTGATCTCTGTCATCTGGAGATCAGTTGTAAATCTGGGAGATCTCCGGATCCCACCTGCGGGTTGGCAACCCTACTCACAAGTGTAAATCTGGTGCAATCCTAAACACAAAATAAATATATAAGTATAGCCTGAAGGACTATACTTATGGAGTATAGAAGAAAACTATGGAGTTTTCTTCTAAATAAAAATGTATGGGATTAGGTTGGTTGCAAAGCATTTGCTTTGTTCCTGCAAAACTTTCCGATGTTGATGAAGACTGCCACTTTTAGAAGAATGGAGCAAGGTGCCATGGGTGTATGATCAAATCTATTTAATCTTCAAATACAGCAGCCACTGACCCTTATTGATATCTATGTAAATCTTCCATTCTGTGCACATACACATTTATTGAAATGTGTCTTTAAAATATGCATGCAGTCAACATAATAAAATATTTGTAAGATTTCCCAGAAATACAACATAAATCAAAGCCTAGCTCCCAGAAAGTAATGGGCAGGGTTATGGGAGAATATCAGGGAACCAATTCCTGTTTTTGCAACTTACACATGTTAAATCTATTCCACTCACTAAGAGGAACAGAGAATGGATGGGGGGCGGATAGGAATCCATGCAGAACATTCTGATACACACTGATATAAGTAGGCAGGGGTGTGGGAATTGTGAATGGACTTAAATGTATCTTGCAATCAAATTGTTCACTTTAAAGGTAAAGCCTGGTGCTAAAAGTGAATCAGCAGCCAAGTTGATCTTGCAAAAAGGCAGAGAAGAACAAGATAAAATCCCATTTCTCTTGCAAATGTGATCTAAAGGTTGTGAATAATGATTCAGAAACATCTTCCCTGCCAGATTATCTGTCCACGTTCAAAACCAAAATCCTGGGTGGAACTAATGTCTCTCGTTATGCAGACAGACATTCCCCCACAAGGGAATGAGGTGTGAACACAGTGATATTAAATGCGGCCTTAGCGGAGGCTGATCTAATCCTACAGCTGACATTGCTTAGGGTTACTGTTTTTATGATGGGTGGTTGTTAAAGAAAGCGAGCTGAAGTGTCTAAAGAGGGAAGAGGAGTGCAAGCGAAAGGAAATAAAAAGAGCTGCTTGAGTGTGATCGTAAACTTTTTTTTTTTTTTTTAAACCACTAAAATTTTGAAGGGGTTTGGATTTGTAGCCTAGAGATCACGGAGGTTCCTTAAAGGATACAGCACATTAATTTTAAGTAACCATCTAGGGAGCTCATAGGGTTCTTTAAGATGTAGGACACCAGGCAAATTTGCTCGAGAGAAGGAATAAAGGAAAACAAAGGAATGAATTACCCATACTTTTTAACTTTTTCAAGCCCACTCCCAAAGTGCAAATAAAAATAGAAGTCTGTTTACACTTAATGAAGACAAGCCCAGACGTGTCCACAGCCATGGAAATCAACACCTTTATGAATGCTGGTCTCTCTTAACACCTAGCCTGTTTCCCGTGTGGAAAAACAGGAACAGGCATCAAAAGTGGTCCAATAGACACCTTATCATTAGCGTTGCCAGTCAGCCCAATGGACCCTTGGTGAAATTGTATTTCAGCATCCCCTTAAAAGTTCTTTCATTCCGTGCCAGTTTTAGCACTCCACAGAACACCCAGTATAACTTTTAAAGAATTCAATTTAGAAATTCTGATCCACAAGGATTCTGAACTGTTGAATATTCAGGATTTGGGGAAACTAGATTATTAAGGCGGAGTGGAGGTTTATGCATCATCACCATATGGTTCATACTGTAGTTGCAGATGTATGTTTTCAACTATGGCAGGATATTGTCATATAGTCCTGTCTTTCTACTAGGGTTGCCAACCTCCAGGTAGTCCTGGAGAGAATGAAGGCTCAGTGCTGTATAGATGATAGAAAAGATCCAAACAGCACTACAAAGTAATATCAACACAAAATAAATTTATAAAGGTGCAGGTAAGTGCAAGGAGTGAACATATGTACAAAAATTAAGGGAAACACAATCAAGATTTTTTTAAACAATTAGCATAAATAGTCCAGCAAGATATGCAATATGACAAAAGAAATTGTCCAATGGATCACATAAAAACAATATAGCTGTCCATGAAAGACTTTCCTGTACTTCTCGGTAGCTGGACACAAAATGTCAAAAATGAGGACCACAGCGAGGAGGTGCCAGAAGAGGTGCCCGGACGTGTCGTCTAGATCATGCACACGTTTCGCACATGGCTTCATCAGCTACACATATCAGATAAATTTTTATAACAATCATATCAATTTCAAAGAGGGACCGAGAGGATGCTTTGGAGACCTATACAGAAATCCTCTCAGTCCCTCTTTGAAATTGATATGATTGTGTATGGTGCCCCTTGATTTCAGTTGCCAACCTCCAGGTGGGACCTGGAAATCTCCTGGAATTACAATTTATCTCCAGGCTACACATATCATTTCCCCTGGAGAAAATGGCTGCTTTAAAAGGTGGACTGTCTATGTCATTATACCTTCTGTGTGCGCCACAGACTCGGCCCCCAAATCTCCAGAAATTTCCCAACCCAAAGTTGGCAACCCTACCTATCCTTTGATTTTTTTGCAAACCGATGCCCAGTTGTACATTGATGCCCAGTTAAGCTGCATAAATCCCAATGAGGTCAAGCCTGTCCGTCTCCATATCAGCTAGTCAGCATCCAAAAGCAACTGGAGGACCTGGTAAAATCTCTCTCATCTTCCCCCTTGTTGCCGCATCTCCTCATTTCCCTTTGCCAATGTAAATATTTATGCTGTCCAAGGGAGGAGAACCAGTCCATCTGTGCAGGTATGTTTGCATAACACTCATGCAGATGGCTGACTCCTGAGAACCAGGCAAACACAAGGAAGGGCCTCAGGCAAAGTGTGGATGCCCCAGACCCCGTGCCAGATGCACTCTCAGTGGACTGAAGAGTGGAGAAATGGCGGGAGAGGAGGCCAGCAAGGAGGAGGTAACAAAAGACCATCGCAACAGTCTAGGCAAACCAGAGTATACAGAATTACCATAATAGTCGTCTGCTGCATGGAGATTCCAGTAATAGTTTGCCAAGGAAATGTTTGCTTTTTACTTGTGTGGAATGCTGCCGCTGAACTTCTTCACATTTCAGGAGCAGCTTGTAGGGGCCGGTTTTCAGAACAGGGGACCCAGCAGTTCTGCTGTGTGCAAACACGTCCCCACACGACACACAACGGCATGCTGTGTTACTCTTTCAGATTCTTCAGCATGCCAACCTGCACAAGGATGCCGTTACTAGAAACGTTACTAATGTTACTGTTATGTATGGAAGTTAAAGCATGGCTCATGCGAGCTGAAGGTTTCACTCCAGGCTCCTTTGCCTCACGTTCTCATTTGACAATGAACTGTAGCCGCCCAATCAAGGGCTGGGGAGGGGTGGCCCCGGGTGGCTGGGATTGTATATAAGTGAGTGTTGAGCATTGCCAGTTCAGTTCAGTTCGAGGTTGTTAAATAAAGCGGTTGTTTTTGGAACTCCGTCTCTGGTCTCATGCATTACCCCACATATATAACACTTACCATCACTAGAAGCGGTGCCCTTGTGTACTTCATTACCCCTTCCCCCTAAACACACACACATATTTTTCTTCCAGCTCCAGGACAGATTGCTCACACATAATTTGCAAGAAGTTGTATTTGATTATTCAAGAATTCCAGAAAATTTATTGTATATGGCCGTTGGCCATCACAAATAACTAAAACATAGTAATACAACAAACAGTAGTACGTACATGCATAGGGTAAAGGGTAAAGGTCCCCTGTGCAAGCACCGGGTCATTCCTGACCCATGGGGTGATGTTACATCCCGACATTTACTAGGCAGACTTTGTTTATGGGGTGGTTTGCCATTGCCTTCCATTTACCCCCAGCAAGCTGGGTACTCATTTTACCGACCTCGGAAGGATGGAAGGCTGAGTCAACCTTGAGCTGGCTACCTGAAACCAACTTCCGCTGGGATCAAACTCAGGTCGTGAGCAGAGCTTGGGCTACAGTACTGCAGCTTACCATTCTGCGCCACGGGGCTCCTACGTACATGCATACAATTGGCTAAAACATAGTAATACAGCAATATAAATAAAACAAATCAGCGATTAAAATATTATAACCAATACCAGAATGTGCTCACTCACTGTTTTAAACTTAATTAATAACTCCTTCAAAAATCTTAGATCTTTTCTTTGCTGCTAGGGCAAACAAAGAAAACCTATGTGTTACATAAGCATCCATGTCAGACAGCAGAAATTTGATTTTATCCTCATCCAAATATACCATAATAACAGATAACATTCCTGCTAAACATGGCCCTAGGACCATCATACAGGGGGCAAAAAAGGATACAATGAGGTAAGTCTTCCAGTTTTGAGGATCCACAAATGCACACTCATTGTTCATTTGATTTTTCATTTCCAGTATGTTAAATATGAATTATGCCACAGAAAGAGAGCCACTACACACTGTGCAAGAAACTGTTCTGTTTTTTCCCCCATATACTTTGTCATGCTTAGGTGCCTTAGAAATACATCCCAAACCTTCTCACTGCTGTCCTTCAGGACCACCTTAAAATAAATGATTTATAGGCAGAAAGCCCCAGATCCAGTCCCTGGTGTCCACAGCTAAAGGCTGACATAGAGCAGCTGTTGGGATAGACCTTGCTCCAGCTGGAGTGTTGTTCCTAGCCAGAGTAGACGTTATTGAGCTAGATGGACCAACAGTCTGGCTTGTTAGGAGGCAGCTTTATATGCGTATATGTTTGCCACGATGTGTGTGTGTGCTGTCAAGTCACAGCTGACATATGACGACCCTGTGGGGTTTTCAAGGTAAGAGACACTTGGAGGTGGTTTGCCATTGCCTGCCTCCGTGTGAGCTGAGAGAGGTCTGAGAGGATTGTGACCCACAAGAAGTCAGATAAAGCATGGAGGATTGCCAACTGGCCCGGAGAAAAATGCCCTCATTTTTTAATAGAGACATATCAGGATGTTATTTACCAGGTGATGTCATTCAGCTCAATAATATGAAAAGCCTTAACTGCTCATTTCCACATATTGAGCCTCTATGAAATGGGCAGAACATTTTCCTCCAGGCCAGCTGGGAACCCTAGACCAAGATGATCACCACATGTACTGCTGGCCAATATTCCTGTATCGATTCCTGAAAGTCTCCACTACTGATGTCTTCCTGTTGTGCTCAGTAGGCAACCACCTGTATATGTCTCTCTCTGTGTGTCTGTGTGGTGCTCTACTGTGTGGTGTTCTACTGTGGTGCTCACATTACCAACCTTTGGAAAAGGTGAAGACATCTACTGAACACACGGAGAACAATAAAACATGACAATAACCACTGTTAACATGGTGAGCTGCAATCAAATGTACAGTCAAGTGGGCAAAAATTCCATTGATTTCAATAGCTAAGCATACTTTGCTGTACACTGGATTGAGCAGGAGCCACCTGTGCCTGATTTTATCCACATGGGAAAAAGGAATACAATGGATATAGATGGGCTGCTGGGTGAAATGAAACAGTTAGGAAAAGGGAAGGAATGCTCTTGTCCTTCTTTGTCTGTCTCAGCCAACCCCATGTCCTTTGATTATTTTATATGGCATAAACAGTGTTTACAAATAGGGCAATGGAGGTGAGGATGACTACCAGGTCCAGCCTCTCCATATGAATGGGCTAGTCAACCATTACCTTATCTGCATTCAATCATGTTCTTGTGGTGAGTTTCCACCAGAGCTCCTTCATTTCTGTTGTTATGTGGCTCCACCCTGATACGTGGGCATCCATGCCAATGTCCGCCTTAGGAGTGATGCATCAGAATGAATTGATCACAGATGATACTTCAGTCAATGTGCACAAGCTACCAGTTCACATGTTACTGTGTTCGCATGAGTGAAGAAGAAGAGGAGGAGGAGGAGTTGGTTTTTATACGCTGACTTTCTCTACCACTTAAGGAAGAATCAAACTAGCTTACAGTCGTCTTCCCTTCCCCTCTCTCCACCTAGTGGAGACACCCTGAGAGGTAGGTGTGGCTGAGAGAGCTCTAAGAGAGCTGTGAATAGCCCAAGGTCACCCAGCCAACTTCGTGTGGAGGAGTGGGGACTGGGGAAACCAACCCGGTTCACCAGATTAGCGTCCACTGTCCCAAACTCCGCTCTTAACCTCTACACCACTCTGGCTCTCACAGCTGAAGTACAAAATCTGTCCTGAGGCAACATGAGAACCCACTCTGAAAGCAGGAAGAGTAGAGAAAATATGTGGGACATTCTCCTAGTTAGAATCTGTTTGTTGTTGTTTGGGTGGGGTCCCCTGAATTCCCTAGGAACTATTGCCATTCACCCCAGCCCCTTTCCTTGTCTAGTAATGCCCGCAAAGGGAGGAACAGGAAAAATGAAAGGAAGGAAATAGTTGAAATGTTGAGCTTCCACAGAAACAAGCCTGAATAGCCTTGAGCTGACAGATGTAAAAGTACGATTGTTTAACAACTTCCACCCTGCCAAGAGACAATATTACAAACCTTTGTAAAAATTGAATACCTTGTGCAATATAATACAATACAAGCCACATTTTGTATACTGAATACCGCACAATGGGGGGAAAAAATCTTAGCAACATGGCCAAATTTTCTTGGCTTCTATACTTTTAACAGAAAGGAAATGATTATATTTGAAACTGGAAGACTTTGCTTTACTTCGTGTTTCTATCCCTTCCCTTCAGTTCTTGCTGTGCCTCCAAGAAAGCTGAGCAGGGCTTGGGACGGTCACAGGATATCTTTGTTTAATGAAAAGCTGTTTATCATGAATGTGAAAACTTCTCCTATGTCAATTGCTGCATCGTTTTTAAAATAAAATATTTTATTAAGTAGAACAGAAAACTGCCTCCTGGAATAAAAATAAACAGAGAAGTTTAACCAATATACTACATGCAAGAAACACACAAGACAACAGCTCGGTTCAGACATCCTGTGAAGCTAGGGTTGCTAACCTCCAGGTGGTGGCTGGAGATCTGGGATTACAACTGATCTCCACGCGACAGAGATCAGTTCACCTGGAGAAAATGGCTGTTTTGGAAGGTGGACTCCATGGCATTATACCCCATCAATGTTCTTCCCTCCCCAAACCCTGTCCTCCTCAGGCTCCATCCCCAAAATCTCCAGGTGTTTCCCAATCCAGAGCTGGCAATAGGGTTGCCAGGTTCTTCTTTGCCACCGGCGGGAGTTTTTGGGGGGCAGAGCCTGAGGAGGGTGGGGTTTGGGGAGGGACTTCAATGCCATAGAGTCCAATTGCCACCAGCCATTTTCTCAAGGTGAGCTGATCTCTATTGGCTGGAGATCAGTTGTAATAGCAGGAGATCTCCAGCTAGTACATGGAGGTTGGCAACCCTAGCTGGAAACCTTATGTGAAGCCATCGTTTATTTTAACCCTGGTTAGTTCATGAAACCAGGAGCTGGTTTGCAGATGATTCATGCAAATTTTGGCTTGTCTCCACAAATTGTGATTTCATCAGCTTTGTGCTTTCACCTGCTAGTATCACACCTGCTTGTTGGGGGCTGGAGGGGGGTGTTTATCAGGGAATAAATCAGGACTAAGAGAAGGTGTCTGCATTTGCATATCTCATGAAACCATGCTCACGACCAACTTCAAACCATGGTTTCAGATCTCAGTTTAAAGTACTGTAACAAGCAGAGTAGCCTGTGTTCAGAGAATCACACTGACCTTTGCTATAGATCTCAATGGGTAGTTGTGTTAGTCTTTCTGTAGCAGAAGAAAAGAGCAAGAGTCCAGTACACCTTAATGACTAACAGGATTTCTGGCAGGATATGAGCTTTCCTGAGTCACAGCTCAATTCTTGAGATAGTTTAATCAAACTATGTTTTTGAATGAGATCTGAACAGAGCCAATAGGTTGCCTGCATTCTCCCAAGAGGAAAATTCAATTCCTTCTCTTTCCATGGTTCAGATGCTCTTGCTGTTCATCATATGACCAGTGGCGGAGTGTAACTGAAAAGAGGAACCATACTGGATTTATTAGATTAGGCCACGTGTCTATCTAATTTCAGATTTTTTTTAGTGTTTTCAGCAGTGGCCATTCAGATATAGCTGGATTTTAGCATGATAACAATTACCACCCCCCATTTCTCTGCAGCATCCCCAAATTGCATGTATGCTGAAACGTGTTATGTTTAGCAATCAGAGCTAATGGTAGGTAGCCGGCATATACATATTAGTGGTTTGCAGCCCAGGATTTGGCTGATAAGCACCAGTGGCTTGTGAAATTCTTCTTCCTTGGGCTTCTGCCTACCTCTTTGGATTCATCTGCAAAATGTCATTTGTGAATTCATACCACTTTGTGGCTGCCAGTAACACAGAATTCATCCTGCATAGGTGTGAGCTTTTCTTTCATTCTCACTTTCCCACCACACATCATATAGGTTCACATCAGCCCACCCCTGTGCCTTTTACATCACATAAAAGCACTAGAACTGTTGTTACCATGGAGAGAGGAGAGAAAGACCAGGTAAGAGTGGGACATTGGGCCAGTATTGGCTATAAAGCAGGAACTCTCACCTTCCACTTCTCAGCTCTGTGAGAAGATTTGATGCATTTCCTTAAACATACCAACAATCGTGGGAATAATTTGCCAGTTATTTCTCTTTTCAATCTAAGGAAAACCTGTGTAGAGTAGTGAACAGAATGCTGGACTGGTGCTGTGTGGAGACCTGGGTTTACATTCCCTAACATATGAAACAAAAATCACATGCCTGAGTCTGTCTAGAACTGCATATTCTAGACTTGTGCAGCCTCAATTTGTTTCTGGACTGTGCAGGGAAGGAAAAGAAGGTTTAACCCTTCCACTTGCACTCAGTACCCACCCTCCTCCCTGCTGCTTAGGGTTCCCAGGTCCCTCTTCACCACCGGCAGGAGGTTTTGGAGCGGAGCCTGGGGAGGGTGGGGTTTGGGGAAGGGAGGGACTTCAATGCCATAGAGTCCAGTTGCCAGAGTGGCCATTTTCTCCAGGTGAACTGATCTCTGTCAGCTGGAGATCAGTTGTGATAGCAGAAGATCTCCAGCTAGTACCTGGAGGTTGGCAACCCTACCACTGCTATGTAGAAAAACTGCGCTAAAAGGAGAAAATAGGTGCATCTGTTCTCCCTTAAGGTGCTAATAGCATGTTGGGTGGGGGGGACTTTCAATTAGCAAAACTGAACAGAGGCTGATTAACCCACTCTACCATCCTTGCACAACCTCAAGGTAATGAATGGTGCACCCTTAAACAGAGCCCCATAGACTTAGAAGGTTGTAACTCTGCTTAGGAATACACTGCAAGGCTGCAAAAACCTGCAGCGAAGCTTGGTTTGGAGAGGGAGAGCCTTGTTGACAACAATTCTTACCGAATCTAAGTTATATAGATGTCCCTCTGGTCTTCCACTTGCTCTTCCAAGATGGTGACAGGCCTAATTGCTTTGTGTTGTTGAGTACTTTTTACCAATCAGATACACACACCCATGGGGGTTATATGCACTTTTAGTTGAAAAACATTATTTTATGATCTTTTAGATGAAGAGCTCTCAGCGCAAGGTACTGAATATATGGAGCATATCACATCAGCCTCCAGGGAAATGAAAAATGAAGAGATTTATGTGACGATATGCACATTTGTAATTCACAGTACATTTATTATATATGACTCTACCACGTTTACTGTAGAATTTAAAGAAGAAAACAAATGATAAGTACTCTGATGAGGATATCTCCTCCTCCATTATCCATAGCCAAGGCCACCAGCCAAATGAATGTAGCCCAGGCCTAGACCTAGGGTAGGCTTTCTGCCAAATTCTGCCAATGGTTGTCTAGAGCATAAACAACAGCAAGCCAACAGAAAAGATGACTTTCTGTTGAAGCTGAGGAGGGAAGAACTGAGGCAAATGCATGGCAATTTCTGCTTTCAGGTCATTCGTTATTTTGTGTATTTTTAGTTGAAATCTTGGTCCCAAGTAATGGTATTCCCAAACTATACTTGCTACCCCTTTCCTATCTTATTTATTCCACCTTCATCCTAACATTTACTTCAGTATTTTTTGTTGTTGTCGTTGATTAGGTATGCCAGCCTTCAGGTTTCACAGAGCTTTCCTGACAGGAAAGTCTGTAGATCTGCCTGGAGATTGGCAATAAGACTTGTATACTCTTGCCAACCAAAGTAAGCACAATAAAAAAGATACCTACTGTGTATCTCTTATTCTTTGAGACAATGTCTGCATGGGAGATAACAATAGACAGCTATGAAAGTAGCATTTGTGAAAGGATTTTTTTGTGAGAAAAAAAACAATGGGAACATTTGTGTTATGAAATGTTAGCAGCAGGTAGCAATGTAGAATTTGATTTGGTTTGAGAGGAGCAGTGGACTCAGCTGCCATCTTAACAGATTCCAGTATTTTGTCCTCCATCTGTGGCGTCAGCTGGTGTACACCTCCTCCAATTTGGCCCTCTGTTTTGGCACCTTTTTTCACTTAGGAGAGCAAATGATCTAACAATCTGATGCACTCTTGGTATAATACACATAGGGTTGGATTGTGGATTGTGGAACTCTCTCCCATTAGCAAGGAGTCTTCCTCTGGTAGAAGAATTCTTGTCTGTCCAAGGAGAAGTTGCATCCAACCCATAAACTTCTAAGGAGCCATCACTGCAATATGTGAAAAGGTTATCTGAAAACATGCAGTGTACCTTTTAACAGATGTTATCTGAAAACATGCACACATGTACATTGCCACAATCAGCTTTCATACAACAAAGATTAGGAATTCCAGAGACCCTTATGGTCCTGTGCTGAAGTTAACCATTAAAAGTCCTAGATCTGTGCCCGTAGTTACTTCATTAATGACTCTTCATCAGAGTCCTTCCCCTTACTTCTATATTCCAGTATAAAAAGATAAACCAAAGGGAAAGCATACTAAAATATATATACAAATTGCTCAAAGAAGGTGTTTTTAAAAAAATATTGCACACATCTTAAACAGTAAAACTCACTTTCACTTCTGAAGTGAAATGGATTTGTTTTAATGTTTCACACACCTTAAGGATAAAATGCTTTCCTCCTGCAGTAGCTCTTTTCTCTTTAAAAATGTGAAGCCCTTAAATAAAATGCATTTGTCTTCAGAAGCAAAAATTGGTTAAAGAGCCTATATGAAAGCCATCTTAGTTATTATTTCAACAGAATTTTAGGAACGACTCACCTTTGCAGCATCTTGATGAAATGACTTCTGAAGGCATCACATTTTACTAAAAGGGAGAAAGGGCCTGCAAACTTGAACCCTGCCCCCCACAAAACCCCAGATCTGTCTATAGAGCAATTAAAGTAGCATAGATTCTTTGACATTCACCAGTTTATAGATGTACATGAACTCTTTAGCTGTATTCTGCATACCTCCCAAGAAAAATGTGTGTCTGGTGTCAGGATCAGATTGACTTAACCAGTTGCCCATGTTGGCTTTGTGTTTTACATGCTGCTTGAAAACTGGAGGACTTAACAGACTCCATTTCAGATATGGTATTTAGCTTTTTCTTTCTTTTTTAAATCCTAGTGGGAATGCCAAGATATTGGCTATGTCTGCAGTAACTCTTTGAATCCTGGCAATAGTTTTTTGTTTTTTTTTTAATGCAATGTTTTCCAGAAAGTTTTCTTAAGCTTTGTGAATGTGCTTTCAGATGCTCACTCCACATTTCTCTCCAGGACTGCATTGTATCATTCACACCTTTGTATCCTAAACCCTGCGCAGACATTCTAAATCCAGGACTGATCAACACATGGGATTAGAGCAGCAGGCCCCACCAGAGCTCCACATATTCTTCAGATATCCACACATTCTTCAGATATCATATTACTGCCTACATGCAGACTTTTGAATGCATACACCCCCAAACAGTGGGGTGCAAACCAATCCCAGCAAGGGTATGTTCTGTTGTGGACCATTAGGAGAAGAGGAGGAGGAGGAGAGTTAGTTTTTATATGCCAACCTTCTCTACCACTTAAGGAAGAATCAAACTGGCTTACAATCACCTTCCCTTCCCCTCCCCACAACAGACACACTGTGAGGTAGGTGGGACTGAGAGAGCTTTAAGAGAACTGTGACTAGCCCAAGGTCACCCGCTGGCTTCATGTATAGGAGTAGGGAAACCAACCCAGTTCATCAGATTAGTGTCTGCCGCTCATGTGGAGGAGTGGAGAATCAAACCCAGTTCTCCAGATCAGAGTCCACAGCTCCAAACAGCTGCTCTTAACCACAGTGTTCAGTGTTGTGGAACAGCCTTCCAGATGGAATTAGAAGATCAGCATCTCTCTTGGTATTCCAGAAAGCCTATGTAAGACAGAACTCTTTAGAAGGGCATTTGACTCTTCAGAACGATAACCCTTTGGATGCCTTGGATATTAAAGTTTTTTTCTCTGATGGCTGTTTTAATTTAATTTTGATTGTACTGTATTTAAGAATTAGGTTTTTTACCATTTTTTTACCGATGTTACCCACGTTGCGTCCTAGGTATTATTTAGGGGAAAGCTGGGTTTATATATGTTTTAAATAAACAAACACATATAAATTCCAGTACTCAGTGACTGTGACTTGTATAGCGATCCATACTCAGTAATCTCCTTGTGATCTGAGGACCTCCATCTTCCTGTGCCACCGTTTATAAGCTCTGTGCCCAAGATCTGATCAATATTTAGAAGTCCACGGTAAGGCCAGCAGGCCTTTGATTTTCCTCCATGTGTGAGAGCCAGTGTGGTGTGGTGATTAAGCGCGGTGGACTCTAGTCTGGAGAACTGGGTTTGATTCCCCACTCCTCCACATGAGCAGCAGACTCTAATCTGGTGAACTGGGTTGGTTTCCCCACTTCTACATATGAGGCCAGCTGGATGACCTTGGGCTAGTCAAGTTCTCTTCGAAACTCTCTCAGCCCCACCTACCTCACAGGGTGTCTGTTGTAGGGAGAGGAAGGGAAGGAGATTGTAAGCTGATTTGAGTCTCCTTAAAGGGTAGAGAACATTGGCATATAAAAACCAACTGTTGTTATTATTATTATTATTAGTAGTAGTAGTAGTAGTAGTAGTAGTGTTGCTTTGAAATATCTTCACAAAGCTGTTGAGTTGCCACCTTCCAACTGCATCCGCGCTTTTACTTTTCCAAAACTTTTCCAGCTAGGAGTTTTGACCTCCTCCCTATTCCTTGCCTTGATGCTGTAGCAATCAGTGAGGTTTTGCTCCACTCCCCCTGTTTTATCTGATTCTCATGATTAGCCTCCTGTACTATCGGACAAGGGAGGAGGGACGGGCATCTTAACCACAGCAGTCTCTCAGCAGGAGAGGAAAAATCTAATCAGAACACTCAGACGTATAGCAGCTTGGGGCCAGTTTGGAGGTGATAACCCTAACAGCAAAATGTCTACTGACCTTCACACATTTGTATTACTTTTGACTTGGATGTTGTTGTTTTTAAGCTAAGATTTTTTTAAAAAAATGCTGTATATTGCAGAAAAGTATCCTGCGTCTCTCCCAGCTGTCTCACTCGCATTTCTGTGCCTTCGTATCACATTTCAGCCCTAGCAAAAGGCTAAAAAGTGGTTACATAAATGCCAAATTTCTTAAAGAGTCACAAGAGGCTCCTGACCATCGTGCCTTTTGAAAAGTGAAAAAGACTCTAAGAAAGCAATTCAGGTTCCTGAATGAGAAACTGTATGAAGAGTGCAGGAAGAAAAGTGGCTATTAAAAGTATGCTCTTAATGTGAACCACTTTATTAAATTGACATTTTTTCCCATTTAGAATGTTTCATCATCTTCTAGGATCTCAGCCTGCTAAAACAGTGTTTGACCTTGACTATCTCTCCCAGAGCCACCAAGAGCCCATCTGGCCCCCACATTTTCTAAGCCTCATGTCACTCAAACCCAACACAAACAACATACAAAAACAAATCATGAGACTTGTCAAGATTCATGGGCCCTGAAGAAGATCAAGACCCAAGGAATTTTGTGGCCACAGACAGCACTTCTAGGATTGCCAGGTCCCTCTTCCAGGAGGTTTTTGAGGTGGAGCCTGAGGAGGGCGGGGTTTGGGGAGGGGAGGGACTTCAATGCCATAGAGTCCAGTTGCCAAAGCGGCCCTTTTCTCCAGGTGAACTGATCTCTATCGGCTGGAGATCAGTTGTAATAGCAGGAGATCTCCAGCTCGTTCCTGGAGGTTGGCAACCCTAACCACTTCCCTCAGCAATCCTTAGGGCTGCCAAGCCACACCCCCAGCTCCTGTTGCTCACCACCACTCTGAACAGCGGCAGGAGAAAAATGAGAAATTGCTGCCAATTCTGTGGTTTTACCATAGAGTTTCTGGCCATTCCTAGAGCTACTCTAAGTCACTTCTGGTTTTTTACCAGAACTGACAGCGCTTCAGCCAGCGTTGTGCCCCCATGTCCCAGCCCACAAGGCATTTACTTTCCCACAAGAATTACAATGAGTTTGTAGAAAATAATTGTGAAAGGTTTTGTGCAATTGGATGACTTATTACATAGAAGGAAGACTGAATGGGAAGAAGCACAGGATTTATTTATTAATCTTCTATCCCACCCTTCCCATCAAAGCTGGGATTGTAGAGGAAGGATCTCTAAGGTGTTATATGTACCTACACAGTTAAAGGCTTGCATTTTAGAATTGAGTGTTCCCGGTTACTTTTTAACCAGCTCTGCTGGAGAGTACACCTCTTTCCCTACTACCTTGCACAGCTTATGGGCTTCAGTTGATTCATTTGAGAGGAGAGTGGCCTTGTGGGAATCTTCCAAGCAGTGTGAGGCAAACCGCAAGACCTGCGGTCCTAGTTCCTCCTCCTTCCCACACAGAAATTGAAGGGTTTTTGTTTTGTGACAAACCAGAGTCAGAACATGTGGTCCTGTGAATTGCCGATGAATAGGGTTGCCAACTGCCAGGTAGTAGCAGGAGATCTCCTGCTAATTCAACTGACCTCCAGCCAATAGAAATCAGTACACCTGGAGAAAAATGGCCGCTTTGGGAATTGAACTCTATGGCATTGAAGTCCCTCCCCTCCCCAAACCCTGCCCTCCTCAGGCTCTGCCCCCAAAATCTCCCGCCGATGGCAGAGGGACCTGACATCTACCGATGAACTTTCTATTCAGAGTGCTAAAGGGAAAAATCATGAAGCATGAAGGGTGATCACCATCATAATGCAGACGTGAGAGGTTCTGGGGTTGATTACTCATCTCCATTACGCAGAGCAGAGACTCAGGGTGGAAAAAGAGGCGTGGGTGCAGTACCTCATGATATTCCCTTCTGTACACTATTTGAACTGCGCTGAAAAAAATCAGATTTGATGATTTATCTGGGAGAAAATAATCTAGTAATAGATATAGAAGTCAACCTCATTAGGATGTAGATGCATATGATGTCCTTGAGGCAGGCAATACAGAATTTAAAATGGATCTAGCAGAATGAGCGTCAAGCCATGTATGAAGGATGCTGAAAGAAGAAGTGATTGCAAAACACTTTGATGGAATGGGGGGAAATACCCTCAATATTGTGACCCTTGAGGATGAGGGGTATTAAAATATCATTTCCCTTTGTTAGCAGATCCCAAGGGCTTAAATCTATTCACCAGAGAGGCAGTGGTACATTCAGTGGCCTTGTGAGAATTTTTCAAGTGGGATTAGGCTACTGGATACACTAAGCAAGCGGCTAACAGGGGGGAAGAAAATCAACTATACTGAGATGCAATCATCACGTTATTAGAGAAGCAACACAGTTGAAGGTAACAGGACTTACTTGGGAGTGGACATGCATAGAATTGCATTGTAAGTAACCTCCTTTTGCAGCAACAAGTCTTGGCATTCAATACCCATGGGTCTTTGTAGGGCAAGTCTGGGACTGTGGAAAGTTTGGGTGGGCATTACATTTGGTGGTCATTTAAAAACCACCAGCTGTAAAGCAGCAGGAGGATGATTTATTCATCTCCCTATTAAGGGGAAAATATCATGCACGTCAAACAAACTTTGGTACAGGGTCTGCATTGTAGCAATGCTCTAATTACAGGACGGGACAAGGTAAACTGATATTTAATCCAATTGTTGATCTTTGACCTTAATACCTTATTCAGTTCTGTACTTAATGAATCATAGCCAAATCATGTTCTCCCACCATGGTAGAGTTCTAAAAACAGTATATAAAGCCACAACAAAAGGCAGGAGGTTACTCCCTAGCCTCTCCTGTAATTTGAGCACTGTACTGCAGCTAAGGTCTGCCACGTAAGCAGATGGACCCCTGCTCCTGCTAAGGGGTGCTGCGAAGGCATGGGGGCCAAAGACTGGCATAAAAGCAAGATGCTACTCTCCACATGAAATAGGTTGTTTATATTACCAATTACACCAACATCTGGTAAGATTGTCTTAGGTTTTTATGCTGGGCTGTATATGTCTCCCACATAAGTTGTGTGCAAGTATCAACCTATTCTCGGCATGAGTGAAGACACTGTACCCCCTTCCCCTAATATCATCCTTACAAACATTGGCTCCCCCTCCCACTGCACTATAAAAACATGAGGAGGGATTTTTTTAAAGTGTTTTGAGAAGAAAACAAAAACATAAGCCCCTCAATGGCATACCCTCCTCCAGGTCTCCATTCCACACTCTCCCTCCCAGATCCGGAATGACCTGTTTCACCAGATCACTCGATCCATCTCTTCACTATCCACAGAGATTGATCAAATAGTATGGCTAGCAGAAAAAAGCTACTGAGCAGATGAGCGGTTCACAAGGATATTTTCCACACCAACAAACTAGTCCCAGGATCTACTCCCCATAATCGCTCCCATCAAATATGTCAAGTTCATCTGGTGAACTCATTCACAGCCCCCAGTATAAATCTGGTCCCTCTGATCAGCTTTTATAGCACTGCACCAAAGTATAAGGTACAATTCTTTTGCTTAGGACAGAATGATCACAGTTTTTTGATAATAAAACCATGCCAGGGTCCACCTTTTAAAAACCCTAAGGTTGGTAAGCTATTCATTGTTTTGTTGTATAATCAGATGGGGAAGATTTCTGGTTTCTCTGAAATATGCAGCACTTCACATTTGTGAGCCATGCACATGTTTCAGTGTCCACACAGAGCTCCTATGCCTGTGGAGTCACATTTACTTCTCTCTATCAAAAATGAGTGAGAAGTCGTTTATATACTGGAGCTCCATGTATACATTAAAAGGTAAAGTTAGTCCCCTGTGCAAGCACCAGGTCAATACTGAACCATGGGGTGACATCATATCATGATGTTTACTAGGCAGACTATGTTTACGGGGTGGTTGGCTGTTGCCTTCCCCATCCATCTACATTGTATTCATTGGGTCTTAGTTATCAACAAGATTTGAAAATTATTATGCAAATTTCCCCAGCTTGTAATATGCATATTAGTATGTGGTGTTCTCAAATGATTGCTAGTTTTGCCATTAAATAGGATATGCATTTCAAACAGGTGCTGTTTTTGCATCAACATACATGGTGTTCATCACACTAGGCAGCCAAAGGTGGCAGTAGCTGCTGTTGGGGCCTGCTTAGAAAGGTGATTATGGCAGCCCTTCATTAAGTTTCAGTGAAGTCATGCTGATGGTGGAAAATGACTTGCAATGTCATTGCAAGCGCCACCACGGCTGCTGCCAACACCACGGCTGCTGCCACCACCACATCCCCCTCCATGAGGGCAATCCATGCTGGTAAATAAGAATCATGGGGTCAAGGTGTCATGGTAATGCACAATGTACATGGAAGGAAATGATCACTCAGTTACCTAAACAACAGTCTGTCTTCCCCAACAGCACAATTTCCAAGTAGCAATAGGAGACCACATGTGTGTAAAAAAAATCCAACTTGGAACTCTTGATAAAAAGTGATTTTTTCCCAAGCAGTCACTGATTTATTTGCAATTGATAAACCAATTACAATATGAGCTGCTGAGAATCTACCCTGCTATTAATACCCACAGGAAATCATTGCTTGAGACAATTGTGTTGACTGTGCTTGCATTATACAATCCAGAGAAATTGCCCTCAATCAATAGAGCTTTCCATCAAGACGAAATAGCTATATGCTGGTAGTCAGTAATATTTGTTTTAACTGGTTGATTGATCAATTAATTTATTAAAATCAGAATAATTGACCACCACCACCCTCTGTAAAACAGGCCTAGTAAGTTCCCATCAAGAGTTAAAATATTAGAACAATAGTGGATTAAACTGAGCGTTTCCAAGTTGTTGGCAGAAGAAAAAAAGAATGACAGGCAGCGACCTTTTGATATTCGTGTGATTTGATGTTGTTTGCCATTACTCATTATTTAGGGCGTATTGATTAGAAGATGAAGAAATGGTTGGTTGCTATTCAGACTGAGCACACAAGCACAAGCTTGACTTCGTCTAAAGTTACCTGGTGATGCAAGGAAATATGAGGCAAACATGACTTGATTTTCATGGCAGAGTCTTTAGGAAAGGGAACAATTTTAAAACGAAGCAGCGATCGTCCTGTTTAAAAATAAATTTCCTGTTGTTGAGGCAGGTCACCATTACAGGATGTTTGCAA
The DNA here is from genome assembly GCF_029931775.1 of Euleptes europaea. NCBI lineage: Eukaryota > Metazoa > Chordata > Lepidosauria > Squamata > Sphaerodactylidae > Euleptes > Euleptes europaea. The sequence continues at coordinate 63,014,381 of NC_079322.1, forward strand.
TGTGGGGGCAAAATCTTTGGGGATCTGGCTCGTCCTGGATGCAGAACAGGCTGTGACAGCTGTAATAAAGCGAGCAATACAGCGGTGGGGGTTGGGATGCTATGGAAACAAAAACTTCCAACGCTGGATATTTTTTTGCGTGAATTCACATTGAAATATGACCTTGAATAATCACAAGAGCAGGAAGTGTTTCCCCCTCATTTCCATATGTTTCCTCATCTTTTTAAATCAAGAGCCCCCCAAAAAACATTATTTTATGAATGCATTACATGTTTATTTATTTATTTCTCAGTATGCAGAATACTGAAAATATTATATTAACTATTGCCAGGTTTCCAAACAATGCAAGGATGTGGCAGATACAGCCCAATTAAACTAGCCTTCTGTCTAATGAACCTGGGCCTGGCCACAGAGTCCTGTCCTGCTCTGGCACTGTGAACGTACCCAAAGAAGAGTTTCAGGACTGGTGGAGCCAGCACAGATTGGGAAACAGCAATGAAGGTGCCAATGTAGGCAACATTAAGCAAAGGGCTTCAGACACAATATTTGCCGGAAACAAATAGTGAGCCTATGTTCCAGCGGCCGACGTTATAAATCACAATATTCCGAAACCCGTGGGTGAATGTTTTGCTGATCTAAAAGTGACTGTTCTCAAACGAGGGAAGTTTGAAGGGAGATTGCAATGCAAAATTGCGGAACTGCTATTTACTCCTCCCAATGCCACCAAGTCTTCTTCAGAAGCCGGAGGAGAAGCTGTTGAAGCTGACACTTTTAGTTGGAGGGTATATCCCTCCAGACAAGACTGAATGAGCCCCATTTTTTAAATGTGCCTTCTGCTATCCAGATTCATCTACTGAAGAGTGATGGATAGTTTGGTCTGATCAAGTTGGTTCTGATTACATAACCCCTACTGCCAAAGGGCCCCAACTATGGGGTCTTAACAAAACCAGTCAAAGATAGAAGAATGGGAGAAGGCACAAAGCCGTGCATCTGAGCAAAGGCAAATAGCCAAAAACCTGAAAGCTGAATATCTATTCAGCTTTTCGGGAATCACCTATTTGGCTTCGGGCAGATTCTCATGTTTCGGTATTTGGCCGAAACTAAACCTGAATATTGCCGAAACAGCTAGTTTCGGTTTTATTTTCGATTTGGGTTTATTGATATGCACAGCCCTACTGAATGGCATTGTACCCCACTAAAGTCCCTGTCCTCCCCAGGCTCTACCCCCAAATCTCCAGGAATATCCCAACCTGTAGCAGGCAACCCTATTTACCTTAAATGGTTTTGCAAGTTCTATTCCCCATAGAACCCACACAGTCAGAGGTGCATAGAGGGGAAGGACTAGCAGGTGTGATCCTGTACCACTCTGTACATGCATTGCCTGAACATAGGGACACCAAAAGTAGTGGGCTATTTTTGAATGTATTAGTATGGGCTTTCCAAGCCAGTGGAAGGTCATGGTGTTTCACCCTTCCTACATTTTACAATGCTTCCAGTCTTAGAAGCAGTTATCTTTCTTCCTCAGATCCTACAAAACATGTCACCATGGCAACCAAGCATGAAAATTAAGGATGATCCTGCACATCTGGAAGACCAGAGGCAAAGAGGGTGTGAAGTGTAACACACTTGTTTAAGAAACCAACTTTAATGAAAAGTTTTCAAGTAGTCTCCAACAAAGGACCAGCACAGATCTTAAAACAGGTACAACAGTTAAACAGACACCTTCCCCCCGAACACAGAACCAGCTAGAATTGGCTAGAACACTCAGATTTGCAACAGCAAAATCCTTTGGTAGGGGTGGTTGATAACAATTACACAACAGTTGTTAAACTTTATTGTACCTTGAACAAAACTTGCAAGAATAATTTCTATTACCCTATATTTGAAAGGAGAACCAACATGGTGTAGGGTTAGACTATCAGACTAGGATCTAGGAAACCCAGGTTCAAATCCCCACTCTGCCATGGAAACTTGCTGGGTGACCTTCAGCCAGTCACACACTCTTGGCCTTGATTCTGGCATTTATTTGGATGGGAGACCTCCAAGAATTACTAGGGCGTATGACACGAAGGCAGGCAATAGCAAACCACCTCTAAATGTCTCTTGCCTTGAAAACCCTACGGGGTCACCATAAGTCATCTGTGACTTGATGGCAATTTTTTTTTAAAGACCTTCACAATGGCAGCCAGGGTGGAGTCTGAGGATGCTTCCCAACTTGAAGCCCCTGGGTTGGAGGATAATTTTAATTTGTGTTATAAAAGCTTTTATTAAAAGAATGTGCATTTGTTTGTTTTTTCAAGATAGGAAAATGTATGGTTGAAAAAGTGTTCCGGGACTACTAGTACCCCTTGAACTTGGTAATGCTCAAAACTCCACCTTAGGTGTCCTTTTCAGTTCTACTCACACATGATTTCCATGATTCAGAAAAGAGATACCACTTTAAGTTGATAAAGACTTCTGAAAAATAACTGTTTGTGCCCGGGAATTGTAGACATCTGGGACTGGCAAGAGGCAGGACCACCAAGAATGAGTTTTCTAAGGAGACAACAGATTCTGGTAACCCCGAGGGCTGATAAACTGAGCAAAACATGTCATTTGTTTTCATATGAAGTTTGAGTTAGACCTTATTGGAATGAGGAGGATCTGTCATGGGTTTTCACAATCTTCACCAGAGTAATATCAACGTCATAAAAAAAGAAAATCACTGACATTTCACTGTTCTATTTGAATTCTCTGTTGGATGAATAGCTGCCTCACCTAGCAAGGAATCCCTGGGTAAGAAAATAAGCAGTTCTTGTCTCCCATTCCAAACTATGCGAAAACCATTTTGCTACCTCCATGGCTGACAGCCATTGCACCTGTGAGCTCTTCTTGGAGGTCAGTGCAGCCGGTCGGCCTCCAACCAACAAAACACAGAAGACTGTATAAGGGGAGGATAAAAACACAAAAGAATCTGAACCATTTAATTTCCATTTTGAAAAATAAAACACTATTTATTTTGCTTCAATTATAGAGCAATCATGCTCCTCTGAATGGGCCTCGCAGACATTCATGGCAACTTTTCCTCTTAATTAGATGTTTCTGAATTTAAAGGTTTCTACCATGACTTGGGGAGCAAAACAAAAACACCATTTCAATGTTAATTGAATTCTCTTATTTCCACCAATTCCTCACAATCAAGGCCCCTTGATATATTTAATCTTTTTTGCAATGGTTCCCATGGCAACCCTTCTAGGTTATGGTGTAGCCAAAGACTACAATGATCATGCAGCCCAGTCTTGCCAAGAGAAGAAAAATAATAATTTCTCTCCCACACATGTTTCCCCACCCATTCCTTGCTTTCCTTTGCACTGGGGGAATTCTCAGCATAACCGCCTGAGCCATTCATTGGCTTTGTTGAATTTTCAGATCTGAAAGATCTAGGTATGACTTACAGTCATATTTCTGTAGTTAAACCCTGTGAGCCCTCTTCCTCATGGAAAAGATGGCAGCAATCTGGAGCAAGGAAGGTAGTGTACGCATGCTTAACCCTTCTCCAGTCTATTGTTGATCTCCTTTAGTGGATGGGTGATATCTGATTGATGAGCATTTAGGAATAACCCATAGTACTTCTAGTTTTGAACTCAAGGCCGCTTATGTAGGATTCCCCAGGATGACTCCCATCCAGACACATTCCAGTACATTCACCAGATAAGGAACGACCCTGAGATGGTTACCCCTGGAACTTCCTACTGCTCGCAGCAGTAGAGAGCATCATAGATGAACTCACAAAATAAAAACAATGTATAGAAATTATAAATAATACTTTTGTGGGTGTGGAGTCTGATTCCTGTGAACAGGTCTATCTTTTGAGGTTCACCCAAAGTGGTTGGGAGGAACCAGAGCCTATCACAAAATAATGGTAAGGTTTCTTAAGAACTATAGATGTTTTCTCTCAATGGGCACCAATTCCTAGGAGATGGTCCTCTGGTGAAGCATACATTCTAGCTTGGAAGAAGTGACCAGTACTCAAGGGGGTAAGCAATGGCAGTGTTGAATCTGTCAGGGACAGAGAATGAACTGGATAGATACTGCTATGAGTTGTCTGAAGCATCCTGAGGGTGTAGGATCTCTCTCTCTCTCTCTCCCCCCCCTCTCTCTCCCTCTCTCTCTGACCCTTGGTCCATCAAAGTCAGTATTGTCTACTCAGACCGGCAGCAGCTCTCCAGGGTCTCAGGCAGGGGTCTTTCACATCGCCGACTCGCCTAGTCCCTTTAACTGGAGATGCTGGGGATTGAACCTGGGACTTCCTGCATGCCAAGCAGATGCTCTACCACTGTACCACAGCCCCCCGTCTCTCTTTGTTTTTTTTTTATTATTATTATTTTCTACAATTCAACTAAAATAAACATATCTCAACAATATATTCAGTTCTAACTGCTTGTAACAAAAAAAGTTCATTGCTATTACTGAGAATATGTTATCTATAATATTCTATGCTATCTACTATATGTGACTTCCCCGCATCTTCTTCAGTCACTAATTCTACTGGTTAACACTTTTGCATTTCAAATTAATTTCTAATCCTTATTTTCTCTCATACAGACTTGCTTTAAGCTATCTATACTACTTCTATAAGCAATTTCAAGTCCTATCTAGTTATAATATTATCATCATTGTCTCTATATAACATTCTATTATTCTAAATTAAAGGGATTAGATCAATACATAAACAAATTTTCCCATTAAAAATTCATCAAAGTAAATCCACCGTGGCTCCCTTACACCCCAAAAATAAGCATCATTTTAGCCATTATCTTGTTTTGGGAGGGGATCTGCCAGTCCTTCTTTATTTCCCAATCCCCACCCCCCGTTTTTCAATATAGTAGCTGCAATTCTGGCCACTGAAGATGTAAAAGAAGATCCCAGTGATTGTATCCATTGGCTTCTTGTTAAAATTTCCAGCATCTTCTTGGTAAAATCCTTCGTCATGTCTCCCTCCATCGCTGGCTGCCAGGAAGTGTTTTCTTGGGATAATAATGCTCCTCCTGTCAGCAGTAACTCAGACAAGTAGATTGTAGAGGTATTGAGTTCTCTCATGTTGCTCTCTCTCATTGCCAGCTGGTCACTTGCAGCTACCTCTTTAAAATCTTGGGTCTTCATATTGTGGATCTCCTCAATAATTGTGTCCAGTTTTCCATTAATTGATTTGAATAGGATATTCATCACCTCAGCTAGTTGAAATACTTGATGTGAGAGCGCTTGTTGTTTTTCAAAGACTAAATCTTGTTGCACTGCAAACATGTCCATTTGTTTGAGTAACATCTCTTCCATCCTCTTGTTTGACATATCTGCTTGTATTCTTATATAGAAGCAGGCTTTGTAATTTTCAAGATATCCTCAATTATGCTTCAAAGCAGCACAGATAAAGAAAAGAAAGTAGACAGGAAACTGCAGTATCATAGACCCTGTGTCGTCTCCTCTCGGTGGTTAAGTAGTAGGAACGATTTGATGGTTACACCGGGGAGATTCACTTCAAGTCTTCCAATCTGCCCTGTCTTTTCGATGGTAACAAAGCCCTTCTTATTATCTTCCGGTCTTAAGAGGCGACGTGGCTGGACATTGAATCAAAGAAAGCCGGAAGTGGGGGGGGGGAGGTTTTCGTCTCCCTCCCTCCCCTCAAAGCATTTAATTGGTAGTTGTAAAGTCATTCAAAAGTCCCTTTTATTGCGTCTACTCACTGATCAAGTTGATAAGGTCTTAGTTCATTTAATGGCATTTGTTTATTTTAAAAGTCTCGTTACGCTGGGCAGGGAGTCGCAGGTTTTCGTAGGTGTTTTTATCGTCATTCAGGTCTTCTCAATCAAGATAAAGGCAAAAAGTGTCTTTTTACTCACTCTGACTTCCAAAGGTGAGGCTTCTTGTTCTTTTCATAGATTATTTGATGTTAATGTATAGAGGAGGTCAAAGCCTATAATCCAAAGAGTCGTCCGTGGCAATGGTAGCCCCTATGCCGGCGGGGACAACTTCCAACTCTACGGGACGCTTAAAAAAGCTCTCTCAGAGAATATGGGCGTCCAAACCGCTCTTGAAGGCTGCAGGGGAATTTCCTGCTTCCCGATCCACTATTTAGGACCGAGTTGGAGTGCTTTTTGCACTCCAAATCTAAACGACTCTTGGTGTTTCCTGGGAGCCCCCAGGAAACAATGGCGCTCGGACCAAACGCTCTACAGGAAGTGCCCCCCCTCTCTCTTTGCAGGCCTGCTGTGGGTAGCAGATAGGCTGCCCTATAGAAATGCCTCTTTGCCTCTATCAATATGTATTTATATATAAACCAAACATTACAAAAACACCACAAGTCTGAAGTCTCCAATGATCTCAATTCCACAGGGAACCAATCTATCCTACACTGTCTCCATAATGCCAAGCCACTCAAATGAGTGGGGAGCATGTAACGCCCTCATTCCCCCCCCATTATTTTCACAGAACAGCCATGCATGCTCTTCTGCACACTGCAGAATCTCTCGTAGTGCCATTGCCCCCCACTCCCTTTCTTACCATCCCATGCCACTGGCCATCTATCAAGGAGTCCGGGCTACCTGCCTCCTGCAGCCCAGCACACAGTACATGCTAGAGCAAAGACTTTCAACTGTCATCATCTCAGCCCATTCCACTCCCAAATCCCTGCAGGCTTCCCATGTCAGCATCTCCCTGTTGGGAGCAAATCTAGCCTATTATCTAATTTATCAACATTTACATTACAAACATTAACTAATTAAGCAACAGCTCTTCTTCATAGGTTCCATGTACATCATTAGCAAAACTTCAGACTGGGGAAAAAGGATCTCAGGGGGACGAATACCTCTAGCCTCTCAGTCAATCATTTCAGCAGTGCATATATTTGTATGTGGTGACTCAATGTGTTTGGTTGACTCTTCAATCCCTCTGAGTTTTGGATGCTTAGTGGAACATGACACAGTTACCGTCTTGTGTTGTTAATGATTTTTCCCCTTCTCATCTTCTCACTTTGCTCTTTTCCCAACCCTCTCTCCTCTTCATTTACAGACATTTCATTGCATGTTTTTACTGTTTTGTCATTTTGAAGATGGCTGCTTTAAACGGTTACATGGTTTCAAAGCTAAGTTTGGATGGGTTGAGGGAGGGTTTTAACAGGCCTCCCATTAACCTGCCCCAATGTCAGGCTGCTATCTCGGTTTCGTTATTGCCTCTGTCTCTGTGCTGTATTGTCTGCCCCCCAAGGTCGCATGCCTAAGCCTAAGCCTGGGAACTCAGCTCCTGGGAAACTGTATTCCTGCGTGTAATCTCCCGCCTTTCCTGCCTTATAATATCTCCCAGCTAGTGAGCCTTTCATAGCTGTCATTTTATTCGTTTGCACTGTATGCCTATTTGATCAGTAAAATCCACCTGTTTGGACTCTATACGACTTTGTGGTGATTTCTGGTTCTGTGGGCCAAGGGCTGACATTATGACAGCTATCTCACATCTTCACCGTTCTCCTAGCCAGGCTGGAGCCCAGGGGGGTTCGCCTGCCACTTGGATGGGAGCTGTGCAGCTCTCCAGGTGATCTACTACCCTGGAGCCCTTCTCAGAGGACCCTACTCTGTTACAGGACTTAATTGCTGAACTTTTCCGGACGAACCGAGAGGTTTGCCGCTTGAGGGGACTGGTACACGCGCAGTGGCAATCTCTTACAGGACGTCTCTGGATGTTAACATCGGAGGATACTGATGCTCGTTTAGATCTTCAGGACTTGGATCAATTACTGGACGATGCCCGATTGGCGACTGAGGATTTACAAATATTAACTGGACTTCTGGATAATCTTATTTCTCGACAAACTCTTTCTACCATGGCGGGAGCCCCACCGGAGGGTTTTTCCCTGATCCCGGATGCGGCCAGCTGCCAGGCTGAGGCCAAGCGAGTCGCTATTAGCACCGCTCTTCTCCTTGTGGAATGTACAAAGGACACCCCGGTAGCCACCTTGGCTCAAGTTTTGACCCCGACGTTTGGAGCCGAGGCATCCGCACTGGCGGTTCGAGTACAACCTCTGCTGGGCGGGGAACCTGACCCCATACTCTTGCTCCTCGAGACAGAACTTTTGCCGCGCATTACGGCAGAGGCTGCCCTAAGACTTGAGAACGCCAAAGTTCTTGCGGATCAGCAAGCCGCCGAAGCGGCTAGGGTCGCAAGAGAGAGAGAGGCGGCGGAAGCAGCCAGGGCGGCTGCAGCAAGGAATCAGGCGAACGTGGACACGCGCCCCAAGGACTATGTACTGGGACTATCAGGTCTCACCTTTTCCCCGGCGTTTGTCCCGTCGCGTACGACCCAACGCGCACGCCGTTTGGCTGACCGACGTCGAGACTCAGATGAGTCTGAAGACGAGGATTTATATGGGGATAGCTCTCAATGGGCCACGAGCTTCCGGACCAGTAAGCCTCATCTTACTGGGGGCCCAAGTGAGGAGGTTCATCTTTTACGAGCCCAGAATCGGGAGCTCTCCGACCGTGTGGATCAACTCCAAGAAGTAATGGAACTTATGCTTCACGAGAACAGGCAATTACAACAAACCCTGATAGCTCAGAGACAGCCCGTTCCGATACCGGGTCAGGCGGTACCCGTACAACCACCCGCTAATGTGCCTGCTCCACCCTTACCTCCTGGAGCTCCTGTTGCTCCTCCGCTCCGACCACCCGTGCAACCACCTGCTAATGTGCCTGCTCCACCCTTGCCTCCTGGAGCTCCTGTTGCTCCTCCGCCCGGACCACCCGTGCAACCGGGTCAGCCCGCGCCCGGCCCTTGGAAGCAACTCAAATTGAGGACTACGTATGACGGATCTCTTGAGACTTTGCCTTGTTTCTTGCATCAAGTGGACAGTTATATGCGAGAACAAGGTCAACTCTTCCCCACGGAAGATAGCCGGGTGCGGTACGTAGCTTCCCTCCTGACAGGCAAAGCGGCTGACTGGATGGTCCTCCAGTTTGACACCCGCTCTCGTGCGATTCGTTCCCTCAACAACTTCATGACTGCCCTGAGAAGGAGGTTTGAGGACCCCTTCCTGGGAGAAAGAGCCAAAACGGAACTTTTACAATTAAAACAAGGCTCTGCTACAGTTCGGGAATTTGCCGATGAATTTCAGCGACTGGCAAGTAAAATTGTAGGTTGGCCCGAGACCACCCTAATCCATCATTTCAGGGAAGCCTTGCATCCTGACATTCTGAACTGGTCTTACATGCGGGGCGATCCCGATACCCTCGAAGGCTGGATCCTATTAGCCGAGGAAGTGGAAAGCCGCCGCCGCTTTATTTCTCTCGTCCGTCAAAAGCACAAGGAGAAGGGCACCCAAAAGCCTCAACCCAAGGCACCACTGCTCGTCCCACGAATTCCCCCACGTCCGCTCCAGGAACGTGAAGTCCGATTTCAGAGGGGTGCCTGTCTTACATGCGGAGAAATGGGCCACTTTGCAGCCGTTTGCCCACGCCGCCAGGAATTATTTCGTCCCAGCACGACAACCCGCGCCCGAGGTCGTCCACCACGCAGAGGCACCGCGGCCACCCGCAGCGCAGCTCCGGGAAGGCCCACACCCTCTGCACTCCATGCCGGGGACCCAGCCTCCCTGCCTGCTTCCAACGACCCCGCCGGGTCTCGGATTACAAGTGCCCCATTGGGGGACAGCTTTCCCTCTTCGGATGAGGAAAACCCTTGGATTTCTCCAGCCTTAAACCTGGAATCTCCCCTCGACTTGTCAAAAAACGGCTCCGGTCTGTGGTGAATGGAGCATCTCCACAGACCTCTCAGGATCTTCCTATCAAACCGAATGCTCCTACCAAAATCAAAGAAGTGGACTCCACCGTCTACGTAGATGCAGTTTTACAACAACTTAACGGAGGTCCACAAATCCCCGTCAAAGCACTAATTGACTCCGGTTGCTGTCGCACTCTCATAAGCGAAGCCACGTTTGCTGCCCTCAGAGCCGACTCAGAGGCTTTACCCGCCCCCGTCCAATTTGCTCAAATGGACGGGAGCCAATTCCAGGGGGGTCCAGTTGATCATCGCACCATAGGGGTAGCAATGGGAATTGGTTCCCACTGGGAACAAATAGACTTCACTATAGCCCCTATCCGATTTGAAGTGGTCTTGGGAATTAACTGGATTAAAGGACATAGTCCCAGTATTGATTGGGAAACAGACACTATTTCTTTCGCTAGTCCCACCTGCGACCAGCATCGGCAAAACTTTGCTCTGCCATTTCCGCCCGTTCCAGCGTTAACCTCTACTGCCCCAGTACCACCGGCTCTACCCGCTGTATACCGGGACTTTGAAGATGTCTTCGACCTTAAGGAATGTGATGCCTTACCCCCCCACCGGGCCTCAGACTGTGCGATTGAAGTAGTAAAGGACTGCACATTAACCAAAAGTAAGATTTACCCTATGAGCGCTTCCGAGCGCACTGTCCTCCGGGACTTTTTGGACAAAAACCTCGCCAGAGGGTTCATTCGCCCTTCGAATGCCCCAAACTCGGCCCCCGCGTTTTTCGTCCGGAAAAAAGAGGGCGACCTTCGCCTGTGCATTGACTTCAGAAAGCTCAATGCGGTTACCCAGACCAACGCCTATCCTATCCCATTAATATCGGATATTTTGGGACAATTACAGGAAGGCCGTGTGTTCTCTAAATTAGACTTGGTGGAAGCCTACTACCGAGTCCGTATCCGCGAAGGAGATGAACACCTCACTGCCTTCTCTAGCTGTTTCGGAATGTATGAATTCCTTGTAATGCCGTTCGGATTAAAAGGGGCCCCGGGGGTCTTCATGCAACTCATCAATGAAATCCTACATGATCTTCTATATCGTGGGGTGGTGGTCTACTTAGATGACATTCTCATTTATTCGAAAACTATGGACGAGCATGTGACTCTGGTCAGAGAAGTTCTACAACGCCTGCGTAACCATCAACTGTTCGCTAAACTAGCTAAGTGTGAATTTCACCAAAGCAAACTCACGTTTTTGGGATACATCATCTCCCACCAAGGTCTTCGCATGGACCCCGCCAAAGTCCAAGCCGTCCTCGATTGGACTCCCCCCACCAACCGTAAGCAAGTACAGCAATTTCTGGGATTTGCAAACTTCTATCGGGGATTCATCCCTAACTTCGCCCAAGTGGCTCTACCCATTACGGACCTGCTGAAAACTAAAGGAAAAGTAAGCTCGGCTGCCTTGCCCTCCGCAAAGATCCTATGGACTGAGCAGTGCCAAGCCGCCTTTCTGGCCCTCAAACGCCTCTTCACTTCGGAGCCGGTGCTACGGCACCCAGACCCAAATCAAATGTTCATTGTGCAAGTCGATGCTTCCGATGTAGCCATGGGAGGGGCTCTCCTCCAGCAAGGACCGGACGGTCTTCTTCACCCTTGCGCTTACTTTTCAAAAAAATTTGCGCACGCTCAATTAAACTGGCCCATCTGGGAGAAAGAGGCCTCTGCAGTTCATCATGCACTGACTTTATGGCGGCAATTCTTGGAAGGGTCTAAAATACCCTTTGAAGTTTGGACCGATCACAAAAATCTAGCTGCCCTCACGGGGTCCCATAAGCTATCGGCGAAACAACAACGGTGGGCGGAGTTCTTTGCTCAGTTCCGTTTCACCCTGAAGCACGTCCCTGGGAAGCAGAACGTTCTCGCGGATGCCCTCTCCCGTTTACCACAATATCCGGTAAAACTCGAAAGACCCACCAACTCTCTGTTCACCCCTATGCAACGTGGGGCCCTACCTATGCTGGCTGTGCAAACCCGATCCCAGCATCAACACACCTCGCAAGCTCCGCCAGCCCAACCGGCTGCCCAGCCGCCACCGCAACAGACCGGAGTTCCCGCCCCTCCTACCCCTCCGACCGCTCAGCCGCCTGCAGTCTGCGCGCCGCCACATGTAAGCACTAGCCCTATAACTATTTCTCAGATCTCCAGAACCGACGGGGGGGCTCCCTCCAAACTCCCCATCTCCGAATCCTTTTTAACTGTCCTTCGGGACCAGTGCCTTTTAGAACGTTCCGCTCATACCCTACCTCCTGGTGTTTTGGAACAAGGGGGGTCCTGGTACAAAGACTCAAAATTGTATGTACCCAAAGCTCTCCGGAAGGACGTTTTACATTTAGCTCATGGAGCCAAAACAGCTGGGCACTTTGGGTTTCTGAAGACCCTTCACTTATTGCGCAGACAGTTCTGGTGGGGGGGAATGCGTTCCGACATTGACTCCTTCATCCGCAGCTGTCCCGTTTGTGCCGCTGCGAAACGATCGCAGGGCAAACCCCCGGGACTGCTACAACCTCTTGAAACGCCCAGCAAACCTTGGGAAGTGATCGCTATGGACTTCATGACTGATCTCCCTCTCAGTGGGGGTAAAACTGTGTTGTGGGTTGTTACTGATTTGTTTTCTAAGCAAATACATTTGATTCCATGTGCAGGGATCCCCTCTGCTCAGAAACTGGCCCGCCTCTTCGTGACGCATATATTTCGTTTACATTCGTTTCCGCGTAAAATAATTTGTGACCGCGGAAGTGGTTTCGTTTCTAAGTTTTGGAAAGCTTTCCTCAAGTTGGTGGGGGTGGAACAGGGATTGTCTAGTGCATACCATCCTCAAACTGATGGTCAAACTGAACGTGTCAATGCTGTACTCGAATGTTATTTGCGTTGTTATGTTAACTACCACCAGGATAACTGGGTGGAATTGCTACCTTTAGCAGAATATGCCTACAATAATGCCATGCATCAATCCACAGGTTTTAGCCCGTTTTTTGCTGTGTATGGACAAGATTTCAGTCCCATCGTTCCTACAGATGATGTAGAGGGGGAGGGGAACCCCGACATTGCCTCCTGGGCACACGCCCTCCGTACCACGTGGCCCTGGCTCGTTAGCAACCTCGACCGGGCCAAACGTAAATACAAAGCGCAAGCTGACAAACATCGCTCCCCCGGGGGTGATCTGCAAGTGGGTGCTTTGGTTTACCTTTCCACCAAAAACCTCCGGTCCACCCAACCGTGCCATAAACTCAGCGCCAAATTCATTGGCCCTTTCCCCATTACTCGGGTCATAAACCCTGTCACAGTGGAACTGGCTCTCCCCAAATCTTTGAGGCGTGTGCATCCTGTTTTCCACATAAGCCTCCTCAAACCCCATGTTGCTTCTCCACGGTGGCATCCGGACCCACCGCCTGCGCAACCCATCATGGTGGGGGGGGAAGAACACTTCGAAGTCTCCAAGATCCTTGACTCCCGTATTCACCATGGTGCTCTCCAGTATCTAGTTCGTTGGAAACATTTCCCCCCTGCCTATGACGAATGGGTGCGCGCACGGGATGTCTCCGCCCCCGACCTCATTGACGCCTTTCACATTGCTTACCCGAACAGGCCAGCCCCCTTGCGAACTGGGAGGGGGCCTTGAGGGGAGCAGAATGTCAGGCTGCTATCTCGGTTTCGTTATTGCCTCTGTCTCTGTGCTGTATTGTCTGCCCCCCAAGGTCGCATGCCTAAGCCTAAGCCTGGGAACTCAGCTCCTGGGAAACTGTATTCCTGCGTGTAATCTCCCGCCTTTCCTGCCTTATAATATCTCCCAGCTAGTGAGCCTTTCATAGCTGTCATTTTATTCGTTTGCACTGTATGCCTATTTGATCAGTAAAATCCACCTGTTTGGACTCTATACGACTTTGTGGTGATTTCTGGTTCTGTGGGGCTGACACCCAGGCAGTGACTTACCCATCTGGAACCATAATTTCCCACTCCCCGAAAAAAAATGGCCACCACATAGTGACATTCTAGGAATTTCCCCTGGTCTCTGCAATAAGCACCTTAAACCACAGAGACCATAGAGCAGTAATAATCAGTGGCTCAAGAGCCACATGTGGTTCTTGACATGCCACAAGTGGCTCATCAGTGGCTCATCAGGTGTAGTGGTTAGGAAGCGGTGGACTCTAATCTGGAGAACTGGGTTTGATCCCCCATTCCTCCACATGAGCAGCAGACACTAATCTGGTGAACTGGGTTGGTTTCCCCATTCTTACACATGAAGCCAGCTGGGTGACCTTGGGCTAGTCACAGTTCTCTCCAAACTCTCTCACCCCCACCTACCTCACAGGGTGTCTGTTGTGGGGAGAGGAAAGGAAGGAGATTGTAAGCCAGTTTGATTCTCCTTAAAAGGTAGAGAAAGTCGGCATATAAAAATCAACTCATAGAATCATAGAGTTGGAAGGGACCACCAGAGCCATCTAGTCTAACCCCCTCCACAATGCAGGAAATTCCAAACCACCGCCCTCCCCACTCCCAGTGATCCATACTCCATTCCCAGAAGATGGTCAAAATGTCCTCCTTCTCATGAGCTTCTTCTTCCCCAACTCTTCTTCTTCCCCAACACAGCAGCCAACCCCATGTTCCAGGAAACTGGGACAAGCCATTCCTTGATAGGGCTATTAGTTGGCAGGTGATTTGATAACACTTGAAATAGCCATCAACAGAGGAACTGGAGAATGGGTAAGCTGCATGCCTCTCTGAGCTGAAGGCCATGGATGGAATTAAAGGACCCAACTTCTCCAACAGCCTTCTCCACAGCCCCACTGATCTGCACAGCCTCTGGTTATAGTTATATATTCAATTAGTAGTTATATTATTGTATGTTTGTGTGTTTGGTGGGGGTGCTGAACAGCTCGCAAAGTAGTTTTGTAGCCCTTTTGGTTGATGATAATCGAAAATGTGGGTCTCCTTGAGCCACGAAGTATCACTGCCATAGAGACTAGGGGAGGCAGCCTAGAAGGTTCCACAGAAGTGGCATCACATCCATCCCAAACTCCGCCCTGCCCAGGCACCACCCACAAGGCAGTGCTAGGACCCCTAGGTTTTAACTGCTGCCTTTTTACTGTTGTTATTTTAAAATAATTTTATGTTATGTTAATAATAACATAAAATAAGCAATTTTGAATTGCTTATTTTATGTTATTATTTTATTTTCTTTCTAAGCTACCCTGGGTGTTTGTTTGTTTTTAGTAGAAAGGCCAGGCATAAATCTTACAAATGAAATTAATAGATATATTTCCTTGGATTAGGTTGTAGCTGATATAGTAGCATAAAAAAGCGATTCACACAGAGAGAACTCCGAGAGAATTTGTATGCTGTGGACAAACAACCGCGAAAGGCTGATGCTTTCCTGCCCTTCTTGTAATGCTTCCCAGAAATATCTGGCTGGTCACTGTTGCAAATATAATGCTAGACTAGCTGGCCCTTTGGTTCACTCCAGCAGGGTTCTTCATGTTTTTCATGTTCAAAGAGTTCCTGAGAGTTGAGTATTTTATGATAATTGGATGCTCCTTTGCCCAAACAAAAGCAACAAAGAAAGCTCTACATCTGAAAGAGGGGGGAAAAAACAGATTTTGGATGGTTAACAAGGATCTTTGTCTGATTATGCGTGCATTTTGCTTCAGATCCATTGTGGGTATCTGTATCTTCATTTAAAAAGTTCCCCAAATTTCTTCCTGGAATTCCTGAGAACAAAGGATTATCCTTAGCACTCCTTCACCCATTTATTCCATATTATGATAATGTAATGGTTAGAGTGTTAAGAAGGGACAGCAGCATGGTATATAGCCTGATCTCATCAGATCTTGAAAAGTAAGCAGGGTCAGTACTTGGAAGGGAGACCTCCAAGGAAGACTCTGCAGAAGAAGGCACTGGCAAACCACCTCTGCTTCTCACTTTCCTTGAAAGCCCCTTGCTGGGATCTCCACTCAGCAATGGAACTACTGAGCTAGTCCCTTTCTAACAGCCTAACCTGCTTCAACGACTTGTTATGAGTATAAAGTGGAAGCAGGTCAGATCTTCCATACCACCACAAACCTACTGGAGAAACAGCAAGACAAACATGTCATAGATATCTAAATTAGAGCCCATTAGCACTTTAGAGATCAACAAGATTTTTGGGGTATAAGCTTTCAAGATCCCCAAAAATCTTGTTGATCTTAAAGGTGCTACTGGGCTCAAATCCAGCTGTTCTACTGCAGACTAAAACGGCTGCCCTCTGAAATATAGTTATGAAGATGAAAGGTTTTTTTGTTGTTGTTGTTCCTGTAGCCCCTCTGCAGAAGAACAAATTCATGCATGAAAACTGTCTTGGTTTCCGCCTTGTTAAAATAATTTCCTACTGTGGAGTATCTGATAGCAAGAGAATGAATTCCAAAGTGAATAAAAGGTTCAGCATGCCATTTTTACTAATTTGCTCCTAGTAGGACCAACGTGCATACTTTTATAACTTTGTCATTCCCCACATATACAGCTGTCAGGTCTAGTGACTAAAAAAAATCTGGACCATGTGGAGTTAAAGATGAAAACCCAGGGGTTTGGGGCAAGCCTAGGACAGAATCTAGCTATTGGGGGTCCAAAGTCAGAGGCCATTGCAGTCCTCCCACACACACACACACAGATAAGGCATACAGCTATAAAAATACATTTTATGGGGGGACAGACTAGACTAAGACTTGGATTTTTTTGCCAACTGGGTTTGAAAGCAAATCAAACCCAACCAGGACAGTTTGTTTCAAATCAAACCCAACCAGGCCCCGGCATCTCCAGTTAAACCCAGCATCTCCAGTTAAAAGGACCAGGCAGTAGGTGATGTGAAAGACCTCTGTGTGCATGCGTGTGTGCTTGTGCTATCAAGGGGAGGGACTGTGGCTCAGTGGTAGAGCACCTGCTTGACATGCAGAAGGTCCCAGGTTCAATCCCTGGCATCTCCCATTAAAGGGACTAGGCAAGTAGGTGATGTGAAAGATTTCTGCCTAGAGACCCTGGAGAGCCGCTGCTGGTCTGAGTAGACAGTACTGACTTTGATGGAGCAAAGGTCTGATTCAGTATAAGGCAGCTTCATGTGTTCATGGGTTTCTGATTGGTTGGCAACCCTAGCCAGACATGCCTATGAAATGAATGATCAGAGCACATAAATCAAAACTACTGACCTAAACCCTCGGATGGTCCAAGATCACCCTGTTCACCGGTAAAGCATAACCTTTAGCGAGGTCTTAAAAATCCAGTCTGGCAAATCGACGTTATTACTGGATTAATTAGAGTGTCCATTATGTACCCACTGCTGAGCTGTTGACAGAATGGGATTTAGCCGAAATCAGCAGATCCAATTAGACTCAGGGGTCCATACGTCGAGTGCTTCCCAAAGTACAAATTATTGGTGACGCTTCTGAACGGTGATTGACAAGAGCAAAGAGACTCATATGTTTTCAATAGGAGTTCAGAATGTTGTTCCAGGTCTCTGAAACATTTCAAGAAAACGGGAGGGGGGCTTTTTAGCTCAACCTTCATTTGGCTGCTTTGATTTTTCTTCCATTTGATCCTACAGAGCAATTTCCTTTTTGGTCCAGTAGAGCACTTTTCAAGCACTGGGCTGAAAGAACCAGTCGGAGACAGTTCTTAAGGATAACATGATTCTGTATTTCTTTAGGAACCTCCATGTTATTGTTGCCAACCTCCAGGTGATAGCTGGAGATCTCCTGCTATTACAACTGATCTCCAGCTGATAGAGATCAGTTCACCTGGAGAAAATGGCTGCTTTGGCAATTGGACTCTATGATATTGAAGTCCCTCCCCTCCCTAAACCCCGCCTTCCTCAGGCTCTGCCCCAAAAATCTCCAAGTATTTCCCAACCCGGAGCTGGCAACCCTACTCCATGTCCAAAGATGGTGTAGAAGAGATTTTCTCTACCTTGTCTCAAACTGGCTTACAATCACCTTCCCTCCCCCTCTCCACAACAGACACCTTGTGAGGTAAGCAGGGCTGAGAGAGTTCAGAGGGAACTGTGACTAGCCCAAGGTAACCCAGCAGGCTTCATGTGAAGGAGTGGGGAATTAAACCTGGTTCTCCAGATTAGAGTCCCCCACTCTTAACCACAACTCCACACTGGCGTATCACTATATACATCCAAAGACCACAAAGGGGCGGGGGAGGAATAACAGGAGATGCTTCCTTTGCGCCCTGCTCTAAAGCTTCCAGTGGTATTTGGTTGACTGGCAGGCAAAAGCAGAATGGTGGGTTAAACAGTGTGCTCTGGCCCAACAAGGCTATTCTTACATTTGTAGGAAGTGCTGCTGTTTAATACTTGTCTAAAACCAATTTATGAAATTCACTGCCAGATGTGCAATGCCACTGACCTAGATGGTTTTCAAAAACAATGATAAGATTATCGATAGAAATTACTTATGTCATCTGAATAGAACCTCTGTTTAACTACTAGACGATGCAGGCATCATAGGAACATTTCTTTTTCCTTGTGCTATATTACTTCATTTGTAAGACTCAACACATCCATTTCCTGTCTCAGGGATCCACCTCAACAGTTCCATGATGGTTCCCATAATTGCCCATGCCAATTCAACTATTTGCATTACGGTTTCAATATGGGCTGGCCATAGAGTTCCGATTCCAAACCATGGGAAACTTTGGCCCTTTGCATCTGTGGTTTTCCTTTTGAAGTACTTACTTCTACCACTTCCTTTAGGAAGCTTGCAATGACTTATGGGACAAATCCGCATGATGTAGATTATTGTATGCAACAATCACCACATTTGGCAGCTACGGTTGCCAGATATCATGTCACCAGCTAGGAACGTGGGGAGCATATCATCCAATTTTAGCCCTAGAATTCTTCTGTGTACCAGATGCTGAGGATCATGTGGGAGGTCTATTGGCTTCATGCTCTGCTTGTGGGCTTCCTGGAGATAGCTGCCTGTCCACTGTTGGAAACTGCTAGACTAAATGAACCATCATTCTCCTCTGACAAAACTTTCCTTATATTCTTAACAATGTTTCGGTATCGCAAAAAGAAAAGGCTTAACATCTAAATCAATGTTAACGTAAACAGCGTAAGGGAGACTTGGCATGCATCTTTGGGGTGCTTCTGATGTTATTTTCGTATTTGCTAATTGTTTATCTCATACGACCACTGCAAATCTAGCAATCACATTTTATCCTGCCTTTCCTCCAAGGGGCTCAGTACATAATTCTCTTCACGACAACCCTGTGAGGTAGGTTAGGACAAGAGAAGGTAATTGGCCTATGGTCACCCAGTGAGCTTCATGGCTGAGTGGGGATTTCAGCACAGGCTTCCAGGTCCCATGCAACCACTGCACCCCATTGGTTCTCCAGCACCATGCTAGAGAACTCTGTTGATTGACTGGCTTTTACTGGCTTGGGATACAGCCAAGATGCTTCCATGTCTAGACTGGCTGTCCATTCTAAAGGATCTGCCTGCAGTCAATAGTCTCTAAGTAGTTTTTGTGCCATTACACCAGTGAACAGTTAAAGATTGATCAGTCATTTCATCCGCAAAATCCCCATTGACATCAAAGGAAGTTCCACATAGGCTGTGATTGCAAGGACAAGGACCTTGCAGTATTAAATATTTTAAACGTATCATTCTTTCTTTTGCTTTTAATGACCAAGGAAATGAAGCAGAGCAATGTGCTATTACCAAAAAATCAATCCCCTCCTCTCTTTCTGACCTCCACCAATGGATGCTTGACAATGCTGGCAGCCCTCTGACATGAACGAATGCCCCTGGAAATGAAAACCTGATTACCCTACAGTACTGCCATGAATGACAATTTCTCATCATGCATGTCTAGAATAAAGGTTGGCATTACCTTATCAGTTAGACTCCTTCATTCCTAGCACCTGCCGAACCACAAACTATCGCCCTTGTCAGATCTCTCACAAAGGCATAAGTCTTCTTGTCAAGTGTCATACGCAGACCGTATTTTGGGTCTTCATTTATACAACATTTCTCTTACATATGATAAATACCATAATCCTGTTGTCAGTGGACACATACGGTGCAAGCTCTTTCCCAGTACAGTACAAACTTATCTTTCCCATCACCTAGGGTTGCCAACCTCCAGGTAGTGATCATAGGTACACAAAGTCCAAAGCCAAAAGCCACAAAACCGGCTTGAACAATCTCACGAATGCGACGGTTGTATTCTGTTTCGCTAGTGGTACCAAGGTCAAAAAAATCCCTTGAAAAGGTTAACTTCTTATTCCTGGTGGGACCCACAAGTCGGATGTTCAGACCATGTAGAAAAGGATGCAAATCCCAGGTAATTATTTGCGTTTCACCAAATGAGGCTTCATCAGCCTTGCATGTCTCAAGAAGATTCCCAATTCCCTTAAAAAAGGTCCAGTGCTCTCAGGAAGAAGAGAATTTCTGCATATTCCTGCATAAATACCATATTCCTGTTGTCTATGGACACATACGGTGCAAGCTCTTTCCCAGTACAGTACAAGCTGATCTTTCCCATCGCCTAGGGTTGCCAACCTCCAGGTAGTAGCTGGAGATCTCCCGCTATTACAACTGATCTCCAGCTGATACAGTTCAGTTCACCTGGGGGAAATGGCTGTTTTGGCAACTGAACTCTATAGCATTGAAGTCCCTCCGCAAACCCCACCCTCCTCAGGCTCTGCCTCAAAAACCACCTGCCAGTTGCAAAGAGGGACTTGGCAACACTACGAAAGCCTCTTGGAATGTAACCTTTGCCTAAAATGGTGAGGGAGGATTTTTTTTGTAATGTTGCTGGATATGACTTGATCAGCTGTTTAGTGCCAAAGGGCTGAAAAGGTAGTAGGAAACTGGAATTTGGTGGTGGTGGTTTCCCATAAAGCAAAACACAGCAGCATAGAAGCAGTTTGCTTGCTTCAAGATTCAGTTGGCTAACATACACATGCAACCTGGTTGCCTGAGAAGAATGGCAGAGAATCCTCCCACACACATTTCTCACCAAGATTTTTCTATCTGTTTTTATCCCAGGATTCCAGTGTTGCTCAAGCCAGTATCCAGTAGCAGTGGACTCTGATCTGGAGAACCGAGTTTGATTCTCCACTCCTCCACATGAGTGGCGGAGGCTAATCTGGTGAACTGGATTTGTTTCCCCACTCCTACACATAAAGCCAGCTGGGTGACCTTGGGCCAGTCACGCTCTCTCAGCTCCACCTACCTCACGGGGTGTCTGTGGTGGGGAGGGAAAGAGAAGGTGATTGTAAGCCGGTTCGATTCTGCCAAGTGCTAGAAAAAGTCAGTATATAAAAACCAACTCTTCTTCTTCTTCTCCTCCTCCTCCTCCCCCTTTTATCCTCACAACAATGCTGTCATCTAGAGAAGGCTGAGAGGGAGCGGCGGGCCCAAAATTACACAGTGAGCTTCATGTAGGGTTGGCAGCTCTGAACTGTGAAATTCCTCACACACACACCACCTCACTTTTCTACCCCATTGAGGACCCATAGCACTTTACTACATCCTTCTCCCCTCCTCTGTTTTATCCTAACAGCAACCCTGTGAGATAGGTTAAGGGAGAGTGAGTGATTGGCCCCAGGTCAACCAAGCAAGCTTCCATAGCAAGTGGGGATGCAAACCTGGGTCTCCCAGGTCCTAGTCTGATATAACCACTACACCATGCTAATCAGTGAAGCTCTGGGCTTCTGTAACACATGCTACTCACTTGGCCAGGCTGACTGGAAATAGGTGGGACAGAATCTCACAGAAGGTGGACAGCAATGTCAACGCTTACAAGTTGCACACATCTGTTAAGTGGACCGTTTCCTTGCAAGTATCCCATTTTCTCCCACCAGGATTGCAGCCAAAGTAATTATTTTCTGTTTTATAGTTAACAGCATATTCTGCTGTAACACATATATGAAGGTCGGACACTGGAAGATTATGATCGATACATGCAATATTGACAACCAATAATTCATCATAGGGGCAGATGTGTAGCGGCTATTAAATAAAATCTGGGTAGACAAGCCATCAAACTTGCCTCCTTCAGTTTTGTAAGGGGAAAAAAATCTTTGTTCCAATTCCTCTGGAAATAAAAGATAAATGGTGCGAGCAGAAGAAAAATAAATTCGCACTTCAAAAAGGGGTTGATTAAAGATTCCGAGATATTCTTCAATCTAGAGCCATTCCTGCTACAACCAAAATGAAAACATCATTCATCCTTCTTCTTTGCTGTCTTTGATTTATTTTTTTTGTTATGACTTTTATCAGAGGTAAAAACAATGATACCTGAATATGAGCGGATAAAGAAAACATCAAAGTCATTGCTAGACTTCATGGGGAAGCGGAAGACTTCATTTGGCTGCCAGTTCAATTACGTTAAAAGGATGATACTCGCATACATTTTTATGTAGGTACAACAATCGAAGCCAAACATCATGGCCGCAATCCAGGAGAGAGTTGTGCTTAAACCAATTGATTTCCATTTCCTGGTTCGCAATGTAATATGATCCTTTTGTGCATCGGCGGTCGGATCAATTTGTTAATTGGCACTGGCAGCAATCCTAAGGACACTTTCCTGGGAGTAAGGCACATTCAACAGCATAGCACTTATTCAGAGTCGACCAGTTTAGGATTCTTCCCGCTGCTAGCGACTTTTCCCAAGTTGACAGAGGTTGTTTCCGCATGGGGACAATTCTGTGCTGAGCTCTCATTGCCACTACAAGTTCAGGCTCCATACCAGGGTGGGGGATTTTCTATGCTATCACCATTTTCTCTCCCCCTTGTCACAAGTATGCTTTTTTGATGGCCTTTAAAAAAAAAAATCAGTGGTAGGTATATCTTTGGGATGTGGAATGGAATAGTATAGCCCAATCTCTTCAGCTCTCAGAAGCTAAGCAGGATGAGAACTTGGAAGGTAGACCTCCAAGGAAGATTCTACAGAGGAAGAGAAGGAGGAGGAAGGAGAAGAGTTGGTTTTTATATGCTGACTTCCCCTACCACTTCAGGAAGAATCAAACCGGCTTACAATCACCTTCCCTTCCCCTCCCCACAACAGATACCCTGTGAGGTAGGTGGGGCTGAGAGAGCTGTGACTAGCCAGAAGTCACCCAGCTGGCCTCATGTGTAGGAGTGGGGAAACCAACCCGGTTCACTAGATTAGTGTCTGCTGCTCATGTGGAGGAATGGGGGATCAAACCCGGTTCTCCAGATCAGAGTCTACCACTATAAACCACCACTCTTAACCACTCCGCCATGCTGGCAATGGCAAATCACCTCTGCTTAATCACTTGCCTTGAAAACCCCATGAGAGGTCTCTGTAAGTCAGCTATGACTTGATGGCACTTTTACACACACAAACAGGTATATCTTTATAGTATAACGATTCTGTAGCGATGTATTTACTACCAGTTTTTAATAAGGCAGCAGCGAGTCCACCAGTGACAGGGAGGATTGGTGAGTGCAAAGAGAAATAGTGCCAGTAGAGGCAGTGCCGGATGGATCCCAAAGCCTGTTTTTAGTAAGTCTTTCCAGATCATACCAAAGCAGGTTTGGGAAAACTGGAGAGGTGGACAACTGCTTGTTGATGTTGTGCTGAAACCCCCTCCAAATATTACTACAGCTGGGAACACTGAGCAAAGCCTCTGCATGGAAACAACCCAAGTGTTCAGGAATCATGAACACACCCCCAGTTTATTTGTGATGAGAATGACTCTGATGTAATCCTTTCCCTCCTCCTTCCCTTCCCTTCTCTTCCACACAGTCCAAATGGAGGTTTAGGAAGTCTTCAGTCTAACCACAATTCATAGTGATGTCTGAATTTTGGCACTTAACAAATTGGGCTTTGCTTCCTGAAGGCAAATGAGGATTCCAAAACATGGTTTAATCCTAATCTAGATCCCCAGTTTGTGAAGAAAAAACAATTCCTAGTTTCTTAAAAGCCTTGTGGTTTAAATAGGCTAAACCATGAAGTCCTCGATCTTGACACACTGGGTGAAGAAAGGAGGGAAAGCAGGAGCTCATGAACAAGCCCACACTCATTCCTAACACAAAGCAAACTTAAGTTTGTTCACAATGTTTGAATACAGCTCAGAGGATGTTGGTCGAGTTAATATTCGCAGAACTTAGGCCTTTTTAAAGACTGCAGACAGATAACAGCTGGGATGGTTTCAGTTCCCTGTGGTGTACCTAAGGTTGCCAACTGCCAGGTAGTAGCAGGAGATCTCCTGCTAATTAAACTGATCTCCAGCAGATAGAGATCAGATCACCTGGAGAAAAATGGTCGCTTTGGCAATTGAACTCTATGGCATTGAAGTCCTTCCCCTCCCCAAACCCCACCCTCTTCAGGCTCTGCCCCCAAAATCTCCAGCTGGTTGCGAAGAGGGACCTGGCAACCCTAGGTGTACCCATGTATTCTTTTTGACCCACTGTCAATGGTGATAGAACAGAATGTTTTGAAACATTACAGAAACCTGCCAGACCTATTTACCAGAGGAGAAAGAGAGTTGAGTGTATATATCATGAGCAGCAATCCCTCTTTCAATCTGCCTTCAGTTCTCTCTGGAAATAATCTGTCCTTAGCAGGGTGGAAAACGTCAGACTTTGCGTGTGGGAGGGTGTTGCCCCTGCAACACAACCTCACATGTTTCCGGCTGGGACACGACCAAAGGGTCATTCACACTACATGCCTAGCATACGTGAAACATTCCTCCTCCTTCTTAACTTGACTGCATTTCCATTGCATTGTTTCTTAGCAGCTTTCATATAACCATAATCGTAGCCCTGCTTATCTCATCGAGCAATTTCTTCATTCTCGGCAATGTTGGCACTTGAGATTCTGAAGGAGAGAAAAAAATATCAGGCAACAAAAACTGAAATAAACAGATGGCACTAAATATATAATTAGAGGCAAAATGTGAGAATAGTGGCTTTTGAGCTTTAATTTGAAGGAAAAAAACTAGTGAAAAGGGGGCAGATTTGGATGGATTAGCAAACTTTTCCCTTGACTTCTCCTCCACGAAACCTACGAATGGAATTATGCTATACACCATCATGCACATATTCTCTAAATACACATTGTCTGGGTAATGTAAATTGATGGATAAAGGAGTCTCTGAAGAGTTGGGTGATAAGCAGGAATGAGTGGAGTAAGCAAAACTTTGGCTGTGCATGCCAATTTTCTTTGGCAGACCCCTCTGCAGGTACCTCATGATCTTAGTGGTGGTGGTGTAAATGTCCAGAGAACTTCTTTTCAAAAACATTTTTTTAATTTGCTTTTAAAGATATGGAAAGAAAGGGGGAAAAGGGAAGAAAAAGGGGATCCACCCTACTCATAACTCCGGAGGAAGAAATAAATGCTATTTACATTTTATTTGCATTCTTAACTTGTTCTAGTATACTCTTACTACAACACTATGTGCTAATCCTCATTTTGTACTTAAATGCTTGATTTCTTGTTGATTGCTTTCAGTATGTTACTTAACATATCAATGTTACTCAGAGAAAGAGGGATCGATAGACAATTAGAACCAGTAAAATCAAATCCGTTTTCCAACTTGCGCTTATCTTATATCTATTTCATTAAATAATACTTATATTTAATTTTCAATATACTCTGTCTTGTTTTTCTCTCTTAGTTCTGCCTTTCTTAATGCTGATACGACCATTGACAAAATGTTCTGGGGGATTTTTCTCAGTAAACCTTGTTTCTTAGATACTCCTATTTAACATTTTGGGTCAAGAATCTATAATACGGTTTCGACCTAGAGCGACCGAAAAAAACTCACTGGTATTTCAAAACTTTAAAACGCAATTCTAGAGCCAATTTCGACTCTTTTCAATCCGAAAAAATTATAAGGCTGATGTTTGAATTATTATCTTTTAATTAGAACTTTAAAGGCCCTGTCTGTGGACATGTATTTTACCAGCTTCTTTTGGCTTAATACATAGCCCTGCTCCTATGAAATCAAAGGGAATTTTACAGAATTCAAACATGGAAAAAAAAAATACAGGACATGCTTGCTAAACATTCTGAGGCGACAATTAAACAATTAAAACAGATTTCAACACAGATGGCTCAACTGATTTCAATGATGACGACTCTTGACCAATCATCACAGGTAGGCAATCAGAAGTTGGATCTGGTTATAGAAGACATAAAAGTCTTGAAAATTCAAACGATGACCACAAATACAGACATACAAGCAATGGACTCTTCTGCCCAAAAAGTCATGGAAGAATACAAGGATACAAAGAAGAAGACAGAAGTTCAAGAAAGCAACCAGCCGGCGATAAAGATATCAGACATACAAGAAATAGACTTTTCATTTAAAAAAGTCATGGAACGACGTGTGGATATAAGGAAGAAGAGAGCAGGTCAAGGAATACAGATTGAAGCCACGATGGAGATGAAGCCCAGAAAGAGTTATTTTTGGATACGTATCCTGTCTGAGGAAATGAGAGAGAACAAAGAAATCCTGTTCCCATACCTGACTGGCCTATTTCAGTTACAGAAGGAACTATTAGACCATGGTTAAAGGATTGATTTAAATATGATTGCTGGATCCAAAGGCTTTGATAGTGTGGACGGGTGGCATGGCTATTAATGATGTAGTGGAATTAAGATTAAGACATCATTTTGGGAATAAAGGGCTAGAAATTCTTGAGAAAAAAGACTGGTGAAGTGGCAGAAATGGCAAAACTCACAGCTATTCTAAATGAAGAAAATGACGTTCGGTTTCTGGGGGAATGGGGGGCGTGGATGCATTATTGTGAATATGAGTTAAAATTGGGAAGAATGGAAGAATATTTTCTAATCTGATCTAGAGGATTATTTTTGGGTTTTTTTATAATGAATAAGCATAACTATATTTACTAACAGATTATGGTTTTTTTTATACAGGATATTGATAGTTTATTAAGATTAGATTAACTACGACGAGATGAACTTTTTATTAAGAGAAAGATAGAGGTGAAGGGGAAGTCAAAATTTTCCATTTCTTTTTTTTCTTTTTTTCTTTATTATATGTTATGGAACTATAACAACTTTAGGTTAGAATTGAAATTTTATATTGTCATAGATGTTGTTTAATGCAATGGAAAATTTTTAGTATAAAATCCAATAAAATCTATATATAAAAAAAAAAGAATCTATAATACGGTTCCCAGCTGTTTTGATGCTGTTCAGCGGTCTTACTGTTGATATAATCAGTCAGTCTGGCCATTGTTGCATAGTCGGCCAGTTTTTCCAGAGAACTTGTGTGGGGAAACTGTCTAGAGAACTTGTGGGGGGAAACTGTTAGGTGGAAGGGAATTAAGCACACCCACACAGCTTCACAATCCTCTGCAAATGGCCTATTCAGTGTGGTATCCGAAGAAAGAGCTGTGGCTCATGAAAGCTCATACCCTGCCATAAATTTTGTTACCCCTTAAGTTGCTACTGGACTCCTAGGCCAGGGGTCTCAAAACTGCGGCTCCAGAGCCACATGCGGTTCTTTGGCCCGTTGAGTGCGGCTCTCCGAACTTGGTTCAGAGCCCCTGCTCTTGCGCCCACTCGCGCCGGCAGCCGGGCTGCGGAGCCAGCACGCCTGAGAAAGAGAGAGAGCGGGCGAGCGGGCGTGCTGTCTCTCCCCCCCCCCGCCATGGAGAATGGCCAGGTCCCCCTTCCCCTTGCCCTCAATGGTTGGGAGGCTAAAGCCTCCCCTCCCCTCTAGCAGTGCGATTGCTGGGCGGGCAGCTCAGCGGTTCCTGCCCCCCCGCCTATCCGCTGTTGGGCGGGGCGGGCTTCCTTTGGTAGACCTGGCCTCCGGCTGGGTCCATTTGGGAGGCCATGTCTACCCACTGGCTTTCTTGGTGGTAGACCTGGACTCCGAGGAGGGGAAAAAAGTCCCCCTAGGGTAGTCTAGGTCTACCAACTGGCGTCTAAGGGCCTCCGGAGGCCAGGTCTACTGCCAAGAAAGCCAATGGGTAGACCTGGCCTCCCAATGGGACTCAGCCGGAGGCTAGGTCTACCAATAGGCTTTTATGGCGGTAGACCAGGCCTCCAGACGAGGACTCCGGACGGGGAGGGGGAAATGGCAGGAACTTACAATTTAATTTTTATCAATAAATAAGATCACTATTAAGTATGATATCAAGTTTTATTCAGTGTACCTATAGTTTAATTAAGACTTAAAACTTTAATTAAAGTTTATTAAGTTAATAAACAGTGTACCTACCTATATAGTTTAAGTTTAAGAAATTTGGCTCTCAAAAGAAATCTCAATCGTTGTACTGTTGATATTTGGCTCTTTTGACTAATGAGTTTGCCGACCCCTGTCCTAGGCCATTTATGCTTGGTAATTAGCAGCACTTTCCAGGCTGAAGTGCCTCCCAGCTTTTATTTATTTATTTATTTATTTTGAGTTTTTCACGCTGAACCATCATTAAGGAAGTGACTGCGAAGCCCCTTTAACGCGACCTTTTGTGGTTGCTCCGCACCCCTGTGAAAAATCCCCTCAAGGAAGCATGCAAAATTCACAGCCGCGCATTAGCTATGCAAACGGAGATTGCTAATGGAAGGAATGAAGGAGCAGGCGAGTGGGGGGTAGGATTTCTCCTTTTGCGTCGGGACCGTGAATAAGCCTTTTAAAGGTCGCATTTAGAAAAAGAGCTTTGAGCGAGCATCAAAATTGACCCTACATAAATGGCCCTACTCTTTTCTACTGCTAGTGACAAACTAACCCAGCTACCTATCGTGATCTACTTCACAGTGTTGTGGTTGTGGAGTTAGAGTAGAGGAAGGGACAGCTGCTTTGGGGAGAAAAGCAGGTTATCAATAAATAAATAATAATAAACGTTGTGATTGGCAACCTTTTTTTTTAGAGTTAAAACAAAAATAGTCTTATTTTTGAGTGTGGATGCACAAATTTGCCACAGAGTTGCTCAGAATGTGTAGGGAAAGTGTCAACAAAGGCAAACGTCTGAAAGATCTTGATGAGTGTTTTATTTTTCCCCATAAGGGGGTGTCCAGAGGACAAATTTCCACAGACAGGTTTTGTTATTCACAAGTGGCACACATGAGCACAGCAGAGTCCAGGCTACCCCTTTAATTTAATAGTTGGATTCCCCCCTAAAGTATTTGATTTCTGTATTTATAAAAGGTGTTATAGAGATGGGTGCAATATTTGTAGAATGATTTTTTAATTTGCTTATAATGTATTGAAGTTACCACCTGGCCAGCTTTGCTTAACATTCTTCAAGGGGAGATCAGGGAGGATTCCTTCCATTGATGGGTGTGAGCATGAGTTTCTAAGCATTACCATCACTTGTAGTCAATAGCTCTTTTAAACATGCTAATGCCTTTAAATGAGAGCCAGCATGGTGTAGTGGTTAAGAGCAGCGGACTCTAATCCTCCAGATTAGAGTCTTCAGCCCAGGTTCGATTCCCCACTCCTCCACACGAAGCCTGCTGGGTGACCTTGGGCCAGTCACGGTTCTCTCAGAACTCTCTCAGCCCACGCAGAGGCAGGAAATGGCAAAACACCTCCGAACATCTCATGCCTTGAAATTCCTACAGGGTTGCCATAAGTCAGCTGTGACTTGAACACATGAAGCTGCCTTATACTGAATCAGACCCTTGGTCCATCAAAGTCAGTATTGTCTACTCCAGTGGTTCCCAACCTTTTTTTGACCAGGGACCACTAGGACTTTTTTGTTCGGTGCAGGGACCCCAAGGTTCAAAATAAAAATTCTGAGAATTTGAAAATAAACTTTAATCATAACTGTTAGTTAAACATTACACTTAGAATAATATTTGAATATATATCTTTATAATAGAGAACTTTTAATTGAAAATATTAATTTATTATGGGTTTATAACTTTGTTTCGCGGACCTTAATTTAGTTCTCGCGGACGCCTGGGGGTCCATGGACCCCTGGTTGGGAACCAGTGGTCTACTCAGACCAGCAGCAGCTCTCCAGGGTCTCAGGCAGAGGTCTTTCACATCACCTACTTGCTTAGTCCCTTTAACGGGAGATGCCAGGGATTGAACCTGGGACCTTCTGCATGTCAAGCAGGTGCTCTACCACTGAGCCACAGTCGCTCCCCTTGATAGCACACGCGCACGCACGCACGCACACACATAGTCAATGGGTATTTTAAACAGCTAATGCCTTTAAATAAGCAATATGTGTATGAGCAATGGTTAGGAGTGGGGTAGGGAGGGAGGGACGCTCAGAGAGAAGGCAGGCCTATATAGAACGCCTCATTTGAATCAAACTAATTAAGGTGAAATTTAAAGTACAATTTTAGCACCGCATGAAGGAAAGTTACAGCCAGTGACTATGGCCACCCTTGGAGTAGCAGCCCGTCAAGTTCAACAGTTTAGTGCAAGGCAAGGAAGAGAAAACAACACGTGCCCAATTTAAACTGCATGAGAGAAGAACATGCAGGTGCCTCCACTGAAATCCGATCAAAGTGCCTCAGCAAGAGTATCTAATTGTTTGTGAAAATGAAATAGCTTTTCTGGCTTTGCCTGTGGTAAGCATGCCATTTTCAGCAAATGGATCTGTTCAGACGGAAAGGTCATAGCATAAGTAACCCAAACAGGAAGTCCCCAGACCAACCCCCCGGGAGAGGAATAGGCATGATGGTAAGATTTCCTGTAATATTTGGTACTTGGGGTGAGGTTAGTCACTTGTGACAGTGAATGGTCATGAAACAATAAGAAATATACCATATACATGAATACCCTCGGATCTCACAGAGTCAATCATGGTGTGAATCAAAATGGTTAGGATACTTCTACCATGGAAGGAAAGTTATTATTTATTGTACAATCTCTCAAGATTCCCTCATTACTGGCAAAGTGTATATTAGATAATGGAAGCCAGCAATTTGTGGAGCAATTGTTGTTCACACAGACCTGTGCAACCTCACACAATCCAGTGCCTGGCAGTGATCAGGAAAAATCACATGGAGAAGAAAGCATTTTACACATTTGAATTAAGGATTATTTCACATAATGTTTTAACATGTTAATACATGATTAGGAGTGAATAATACTCTATTTTGTGGTAAAGAGTCTAGCAACTGAGCTGAATGTGGAATGGGGTTGCCAGGTCCCCTTAGCCACTGGCGGGAGGTTTTTGGGGCGGAGCCTAAGGAGGGCAGGGTTTAGGGAAGGGAGGGACTTCAATGCCATAGAGTCCAATTGGCAAAATGGCCATTTTCTCCAGGTGAACTGATCTCTGTTGGCTGAAGATCAGCTGTAATAGCAGATCTCCAACTAGGACCCGGAGGTTGGCAACCCTAACGTGGAATATCTGGTCAATTCTAGTAGGCTGGCAGCAATCTGTGCTCATTGTGAATGATTACTTCAATATGAACACGCTATCACCAAAATGGCTGAAGGATATCAGCATGCTTGATTCAAAGAGGAAACGTGTCTGACAAATTCTATGCTTACTAAAAAAAAAAACAAATTGGGCCCTATAAGATTCAAGCAGAGACTCTGAGGTAATTAATCATTGGTGCATGATCCTGCCAACTAAGCCCCCACTGAATTCTTTGGGGGGGGGATTACAGTGCAATCCTAAACAGAGTTACACTCTTCTAAACCCATTGATTTCAATGAACTTAGAAGGGGCATAACTCTGCCTAGGATTGCACATATTAAAATTGCCCCCATAAATTTATGGAGTTGGGATAACAAACTCACACATATTGCCACATTCTCCGTGTTTCCCAGTATTCCACAGTCATCAGTCATTTCATCAAATATGAACATGGGTACTTTCAGAACTGTGATTAATGAAGAGGTGTATGCGTCGGGACAAGCGCTTGATCAGGAAGGAGTACCCACACTTAATCATATGGTTGCCGTTTACTATTTAAATATATTTCTACCCCTTCCAACACCGATATTAATAATGTATTTAAGAGGCAACTTACACAAGTTAGACAGAATTTTAAAAATACTGATGCTTACTGAACACAAAATACAGCCAGCAGCAGGACAAAACAATAGCCCATCCTAACTAAATCCCACCAGATTCCTAGGAGAACAATACAATTTTTACCTGGCATTTTTTTAAAGTTTTTTATTATTATATTTATATGGGGTACAGAAGGGGGGAAAGGGAGGGGAAGTTACACTTCCATCTGCAATAGACAGTGTTCTGATATACATTCATAAAATGATTTTATACACGTAAATGAAACAAATATACTTTTAAACGTATTAAGTAAACACATAGAATAGAATAGAATAGAATAGAATAGAATAGAAATTTTATTATAGTCAGTGACCAGCACAATAAGTAAAAACATAAGAAACAAATGAATAATTTTTCCCTTTTTTCCTCCATAATCCGAGATGTAAAAAAAAAGAAAGAGTATATATAGATATATCAATGTTACTACTGAGTTAATAAAGAAAATTCACTTATTCTAATTATTTAGAAATATATAAATACCATGGTGACACATTTAATGGTCATCAGTCAGAATTAGGTAGCTGTCCTCCTGCATCCAGAGTTGGGCCTTCAACAGAGCTCTCAATGATCACGTAAATGTGGTGGTGAAAAGTACCATCAAGACACAGCTGACTTAGGGTGACCCCATAGGGTTTTCGAAGCTAGAGGCAAACAGAGGTGGTTTGGCATTCTGCAACGCGCGGATGCTGATCTGGAGAATTGGGTTTGATTCCCCACTCCTCCACATGAGCAGCGGTGGCTAATCTGGTGAACTGGATTTGTTTCCCCACTCCTACACACGAAGCCAGCTGGATGACCTTGGGCTAGTCACAGTTCTATTAAGAGCTCTCTCAGTCCCTCCCACCTCACAGGGTGTCCGTTGTGGGGAGGGGAAGGGAAAGTGATTGTAAGCCAGTTTGAGTCTCCCTTAAGTGGTAGAGAAAGCTGGCATATAAAAACCAACTCTTCTTCTTCTTCTTTTGTTGGGCTAGTTCACACTACCACTTTTTTATTCCTCATTTTTAAGCCCAGTCATCTTCATGTCGAATGAAAGCTGCCGTCCAGAAGCTGGTTAAACCTCACAGCATGTCGAGCACCCTCACTAAGTGTGCTGAATCAGGAGCATTCCTAAACATTTCTAAACGGTCTTAAAAATTAGCCCTTGGTAACCTATGAAAGCGCACTCTTGATCATCCCATATTGCTGAGGCACTGCTCATTTATTAGCATTCCCTTTGCTTTTCTGTTCAAGGTTTTTCATAACGTCGCCAAGTGAGGGGTGAACGGTTCCAATGCGACAGTGTCTTCTTGTTTAAATTCTGTTCTTCTGCTTGATATCCCTCACTCTCCTTGTCAATTCTTAAATGTCACCAGCATGCACTATTCATGTGTTTCAGGATTCGTAGAAATTGCTCTGCCTTGTGTTTCCAATGCTGACGGTTTCCAAGTTTTTTGTGTATATACTGACACCACCACACGCCTCATTAAGGGCACACACCTGCTCCCGTCGAAATCAGTGGCAAGATTCCCATCCGACTCAATGAGAGGAGGTTTGGGCCCAATACATGGTACACATGCCAACTGATAAATTAACTTTTGGAGAAAACTAAAAGGGGCAGGAAACGTTCCAGGCATATGCTCTGCCATTTGAGCCAAAGGATGACTTTTGCTAATTCAAGTCAGCAGAAATGTCTGCATGCATTAGAACCAGAGATGTTTGGATGATTAGCTACCTAAACTAGGGAAAACACACACCATAATAACCTTATTTCAGAACTGAAATGCTTTTTAATTCAGGTGAATGCTGTATTTGTTGTTCCATGGAGAATAAGTGTTCCTTTTTCCCTTGGGTGAGATGTCACTTATTCCTTTATTGGAATATTTATTCCCTATGTTACCCCCCACCTTGAACCCGATGGCCCAGGCTAGCCTGATCTCATCAGATCTCAGGAGCTAAGCAGGGTCAGCCCTGGTTAGTAATTCGATGGGAGACCACCAAGGAATGCCAGGGTCATTGGGAAGAGGAAGGCAATGGCAAACCACCTCTGTTAGTCTCTTGCCATGAAAATCATACAGGGTCACCATAAGTCAGCTGTGACTTGAGGGCATACACGTTTCCCCCAATGGGTTCCCAAAGCAGCTTAAAAGAGAGCCAATGTGGTGTAGTGGTTAAGAGTAGTAGACTCTAATCTGGAGAACCAGGTTTGATTCCCCACTCCTACACATGAAGCCAGCTGGGTGACCTTGGGCTAGTCACTGTTCTCTTTGAGCTCTCTCAGCCTCACCTACCTCACAAGGTGTCTGTTGTGGGGAGAAGAAGGGAAGGAGATTGTAAGCCAGTTTGATTCTCCTTTAAAAGGGTAGAGAGAATCGGCATATAAAAACCAACTCTTCTTTTTCTTCTAAAACATCACAGCCCCCCCCCCTCCTGGACGGCCCAGGTTGGCCTGATCCCCTCAGATCTTGGAAGCTAAGCAGGGTTGGCCCTGGTTAGTACTGGGATGGGATACCACTAAGGGAGTCTAGGGTTGCTATACAGAGGCAGGCAATGGCAAACCACCTCCAAACAATTCTTGCCTTGAAAACCTTACAGGGCCGCAATCAGTCAGCTGGGACTTGGCAGCAATCTACACACATCTCTTCCATTTTATTCTCAAGCCAACAACACTGTGAGGTAGATTAAGCTGAGAGAAAGCTACTGGCCCAAGGTCACCCAGCGAGCTTCCATGGCAGAGCAGGGATTTAAACTTTGGTCTCCCAGATTATTTTCTGATGCTATAGCCACTATACTACATTAGCTCTCAGTAGAGAGAAGGCACTAAACTGGGTCCAAAAACAACCATAAAGCCAGTTAGCTTGCTGTGGAGTTTTTCTTGGCAGGGAACAAACAAGTTGCCCCTTTAAGAGATGCACATGTGTCTCCAGCCAATTGCTTCTCCTTCTTCTAACTGGCTTTATGGTTGTTTTTGGACCCAGTTTAGTGCACAATAAGAACTGGATACACAGGCATTTGCCAGGGGCTACAGGGCAGTTGGCAAGAGAAGGGAACTGCAGACAGTTCCTGTTCAAGCTGGGTCATTCTCACAACAGTGCAGAGTAGGGATGCCAGCCTCCAAATGGGACTTGGGGACCCCCTGGAACTACAGCTCATCTCCAAACTACAGAGATCAGTTCCCCTAGAGAAAACTCATGCTTTGGAGGGTGGGCTCTATGGCATTGTACCCCATTGAGGCCCCTGTCCTCCCCAGGCCGCATCCTTAAATCTTCAGGAGTTTCCCAACCGGGATCTGTCAACCCTACCTCCCATCCCCCCCCGAGGCCCAGGGGGGCACGGCAACCCTAGCCTTGTGTCCTGGACTGGTGATAGAAGAAGGCCAATTGACAGCTATTGGCCAAAGAGCTTTCCAACTAGTTCTTGCTCTTGGTTGGACTAATTGTTGGGGGATGCCACCAGGTTACCCCTTCTGTGCCTGCAAACTACCAGTTGTCAACCTGCTTGCCTGAAGTATTTGTCTGCCCTTGGGTTTTAGCATCTGCCCCACATAATTCATTTCAGAGGGGTGGCTAGAATCTCCTCCAGCCACTAGCATTTCAGAGGGACGACTGACACAGGCCAAGCAAACTAGAAAACACAGCCTAACTCTCTTCCACAGGCTGAGTAAGGTCATTTATGCATGGTCGCTTTAACCTCCTTTACTCCCCATTTCAGCCAGGATTAAAGTAACCAGGGATGGGGAAAATTGTATGCATTGGCTGGAATGATCAGTGACGAAACTGTGTGCTAATGGAGGCATGAATACAGAAAAGCAGTCTCCCAAGTTCAAATCAAGTCCCACCCCTTTAAATGCTGCTCTGTAATTGGATGACTTTGCAGTACTCACTCTGAGAGAAGATTTCCTTCCCCCCAGACCCAACTGCCACATAAAAAAGCATTTTAAGAACAAAAAACAAAAAATGGAGCAATCTGAAAGAAGGGAGGTGGGAGAAATCCAAGCCTCATTTTTAAAAAGCCTTTCTTTTGCTCAGAAAGAGCTCCAAGGAAGCAGGAAGCACTTGAATGCCTCTTTACACACTGCTTTGTGATTGGCTGTGAGAGAAGCCAATCTTCTGTGTTTCCCCTGTTTGGCTATCTGCATGCAGCCTTGAAGAGGGGTTTGGAAAAGGGTGGGGCAAAGCTCAACCCAAGAACAGAGTATGCATGCTCTGTGACTCCAGAATGAGCCAGGATGAACGGTTTAATTCGGGCCAGAAGAGGAATGGGAAAAGCCGGGTTCATTTTGCGTTGAAACAGCGTTGAGCTTCCAAGGAATGAGGTAACGTACATACTGAAAAACGTGATCCTGGCTGAAACAGGGAATAAAGGAGGGTAAAGCGACCGTGCATAAATGACCTAAGAGTCAAGGACTTTCTAAAAAGCCAATAGCATGACTAAGGGTACTGGCCATCAAGGAACCCAGCTGCCAATTCCTGATCTGTTACAGGGGTGGTTCTTTACGGGCTCATTTCTTACTTCTAAACAACAGAAAGGGGGACATGTTTGGCTGCTTGGAGGGCATCTTCCTACATTCATTGTAGATATTTACATGTCTCTGGGTCAAGACCCAAGAAAGCAAAACCTGACGACATTCCACATGCATTTGGTTCCGCGAGAAGACAGACAAGGCAACAGTGGAGAAGCACTGCAGTTAAGTCTTATGTCCTGCTTCAAAACAAGACGTGTGCATGATGACTTTCTCATGCTACGCTTTCACACCTCTGAAGGCCAGGCGGGAAGATGCCCTCATTGCCGAGCGCCGGGCTGGCTGGGCTATGTGTTAATTACTGCTGGAGTTGGTTTGTTGTCGGCTTTTCCAGGAGAATGTTAATTTCTTTCAGGCTCTGACAGTTTCACTCCTCTAGGTTTTTCATATCAGTGTCTTTGGATTTGATGATGCCTGTTTTCAGAGAAATGGCCCAGGCCTCTAATGTGCTCCATGATTAATATTTCTTTGAAGAGGTTATGAAACGGATGGGGCACTATATTGTGAAAACACACCACAGAAGAACTCCTGAATTTATCTCCTATGACAAAACGCCAGAAAGCCAATGTATACATTTTTTAAAGAAAAGAACAAATATCACATGGTATAGACTTTATGGAACTATACCATTTCCAATACAGATGGAGGTGTTTTTAATCATCCTTCTGGAAATAATTCAATAGATCAGTGAATCTCAGTCCTATTCATCTCCACCCTTTAGTGCTGTATATCCTCAATACACTACATTGTTAGTTTGTGTGAAATAAGAACCCCTGACCTTGCTTCAGT
The DNA here is from genome assembly GCF_029931775.1 of Euleptes europaea. Taxonomy (NCBI): domain Eukaryota; kingdom Metazoa; phylum Chordata; class Lepidosauria; order Squamata; family Sphaerodactylidae; genus Euleptes; species Euleptes europaea. Next base: position 63,051,444 of record NC_079322.1, read on the forward strand.
TCCCAACTTGCTTTCATGGCCAAGAACTACAAGAGAGGTTGGATCTAGTTGCAAGAACCAACAAGTTTGAGGAAGATCTCAACTCATCTTGTAATCCTTAGTGGATGCAGGTCACAGTTCCCACAACAAATCTGGCCCGTTCCTGTGTTCTTAACTCCTCCCTGCCTACGTATAATCTCAGACAATTTGTGCTGCCTGTTTCAGGATCTACTAGGGCTTCCATGCCATCTTGAGCAGCAACAGCTGAAAGGCAATACTAGTAATCTTGCACAAGAGTAAGTCTCATAGCTGTTCAGACTACAGAACATGCCCAACCCTGAAGATCGCATAGGGCTCACAGAATATCATCTTCAGGCTGGTGTACTGGTACAAAGAGGAGACAAAACCAAGTGTGGTTGGACTCCTTGTAGTTCTGTGCTTTCAGAGGCAGCAGGCAAATTGAAAATCCCTTGTGACACATCCTAAGAGGTCTAAATCCACTGTAGGGCTTAAATCCTGCCACCTACACTCTATACCAAATCAGGTTCATCCACTTCAGCTCTCAAACATATATGTACAGTACCTTTCGTTGCCTAGTGTTGTAGCCCTAGTGAAATTTCCCCTAATAGCTTCCCTGAATTCTCTTCCCCCAGGAAACCAGACATCCAACTCTGGGAAACTCTGTGGTTGAATGACATCTTGAGAGCTAGCATGGTGAGATGGTTAAGAGCGGTGGTTTGGAGCAGTGGAGTCTGACCTAGAGAACTGGGTTTGATTCCCCACTCCTCCACATGAGCGGCAGAAGCTAAGCTGGTGATCCAGGTTGGTTTCCCCACTCCTACACACGAAGCCAGCTGGGTGACCTTGGGCTAGTCACTCTCTCTCAGCCCCACCCACCTCACAGGGTGTATGTTGTGGGGAGGGGAAGGGAAGGTGATTGTAAGCCGGTTTGATTCTCCCTTAAGTGGCAGAGAAAGTCGGCATATAAAAACTAACTCTTCTTCTTTCTGCATCTGAAAGCCTGTCATATCCCCCAGGTCTCCTCCCACCAAGGAACTTGGATCCCTCCCCCTTTCTCTCTCTCTCACACACACACACTTTTTACTTTTTACTTTTGATAGACTTAAGCACAACTGCCATTATAAGGATTGCTCCGTTCACCCACTCTAATTGAAATTCCACCATGCAGGGCTTATTACAAAGCGGTCTTGGTTGTACTCAGTTGGGGAGTCAGAATTTTAACCTTTATGATGAGAATGATAATTGCCATGGAGAGCCAGAAGTGGGTCTTGGTGCCCTCTGCCAGCCCGGTGCATTTCTAATGATGTGATATGCACTTGGCGGTGTGTGTCTGTGTGTGTCTGTGTGTGTCTGTGTGTCTGTGTGTGTGCGAAGACTAGTACCTTTAAGATACCACACATTACTTATTTATGATTATGGTTCCGAACAAAAGTAACTGGAATATCTTCCACTTTGCTAACAAATACCCCAGAGATGTATTTTTTTAAAGCACAACCATGAAAGGACTGAACAATACTTTCTAAAAACTTTTTTTCCCCTCCTGCTCTACAACAGTCTTCATGCAGGGTTATTGTAGTTTGACTATCAGCCTTACAGATCTTCCTGAGCCTCCGAGTCGGATTCAGTGACCTCTCTGCCACAATGTACACATTCCTTTGCATCAGAAAATGGAGAGGGCGTGCAGGATTACAAAGTGTGATTCGCTGTAAAAGGAGATGGCCATTGAGCCCATTAATTTTGCATCACTGTACCGGGTTTGATGCTGTCACGGATCATTCTGTGGCTACTTACGGGAATTTCAAAAACACGCAGGTGGAAATGGATGAAAAGAGATGGGAAGAAGGAGACTGCTTTGATTTGTTTCTCTTCCAAGTAGACATTCTGCTTCAGTCAGGCCCTCTGTGGTGAAACGTACAGTTTAAAAACATGTCGAAGACATCGTAGCCCATTTTAAAGCCCCCCACAAGGCTCTCAAAGCACTTACAAAGATCCCCACAATAAATCATAATAAGTATGAAGATTGGAAACAGGAACAAGAATGTTTCCACTGGTTGCTGATCCTAGCTGGGATCTTGCTTTGGTACCTGAATCAATCAGCTTGTATTGTGTAAACCATCAAATTGCTTGTACATTAATATACGAAGCTGCCTTATTGTATGCAATTCTGACTTTGACGGACCAAGGGTCTGATTACTGAATCAGATCCTTGGTCCATCAAAATCCTTGAGTGAAAATGTGCTTCCCTTTGTTAGACCCGTACCTAGTGGTACATTTCACAGGAACCTTATCATAATACCTTTATCATGCCCAACCCCGAATCAAAAAGCCATGCCTTCAAGTTGTGGTATAATGAGAGAATGAAAAGGTGAGAGAGGAGCCAGATGATTTTGTCAGCACTGTTTTCATGAGAGTGGGAGAAAGGGAAAAGAATCGTTTTATCAGAAAGGGCAGAGACAAAAGAATATCCTGTAGTCGCAATGGGAATATAACAAAAATATCACCTGCCATTTGCTCAATGTGAATCAAATTGCACAATATTGACATTTCTCTCTGCCTGACCCAGAATTATGTTTCAGATTTCATCTCTGTGGGAAATGCCAGCATGAGCAAAGTATGTGATGGTTCCAAATTCCTCATCGATATAAATCTTGGATTTACTTGGTAATGCTCCTCCATATCGCTTGTGATCAGGTAGGAAAACTGTTCCCATTTTACTCCTGTGGGCCATGGAATATATCAGCAGGCTCGCTATTCAAATGGAGCCACTGTAAAGATTAGAAGCAGTTACCTGCAAGAAGAATATGGGTGTCCTTCCAATTAACCTTGGAATCCATTGATTGATTTATATCCTGCATATTACTGGGCCTATACTGAAGACTCAAATAATTGCTTGGGGAAAAATGCCAGTAGGGACAGAAAAGGTTTTTGTTTTTTTTTAAGGCAAATAGAATAATGTCAGTAATCTGCCTTCCCTACCCAACGATCTACTGCAGGTCCTTATTGGTCTAGCCTCTGAGCTGCTTTCCATCAGTTGAAGAAAAGAAGCTGAGGAGTCGATGGTTTTAAAGATTTTTTGACCCTAAGCCTCCCAGACATGGTTTCTATCAAATTTAATTACTGCCTCCTGCCGCTTTAAATTGAAGGCTGTTTCAAAACACATGTAGCTGCTATTTACAAGACAGCTTGCAGCATAGAAGTACCTGGAAGGGGAAAAAATGTAACTGCAAAAAAACAAAAACAAGCAACGTTTTTATATCTCTGTTCCTGCTGCTATGATAGAAATAATACCCGGCAAGATCATCTTAGTGTTTGATCTGGTTTGTGTAAGGGAAGAGAGTTGATCAGGCTATCTCTAAATGATCAAAAATTGGCTAATGATGGTCTTTTAAAAAAACACCAGAAAACAGATCATTACTTCAGATTTATCTCAGAGATTGTAGTTTTTTATGCATGGGTTGGGTCTCCCTGCTTGGACCTGGGTTCATCGCACTTTTAAGTAACCCGGGTTTGGGAAACTGTATGCATTGGCTTGAATGATCAGGAATGAAACTGTGCTAATCGAACCATGAATACAGAAAAACAGTCTCCCAAGCTCAAATCAAGTCCCACCCCTTTAAATGCTGCTCTGTAATTGGCTTACTTCGCATTGCTCCACGTGAGAGAAGATTTCCTTCCTTCCAGACCCAACTGCCGCATAAAAAAGCATTTTAAGAACAAAAAACAAAAAATGGAGCAATCTGAAAGAAGGGGGGAGGGAGAAATCCAAGCCTTGTTTTTTAAAAAAGCCTTTCTTTTGCTCAGAAAGAGCTCTGAGGTAGCAGGAAGCCAGAAGAGGAATGGGAAAAGCCGGGTTCGTTTTGTGTTGAAACAGCATTGAGCTTCCAAGGAATGAGATATCGTGCATACTGAAAAATTTGATCCTAGCTGAAACGGGGAATAAAGGAGGTTAAAGTGACCATGCATAAATGACCTTTGTTCCCAAGACAGCAAGCCTTACCTCCATTCAGAAGGGATTCTCGCTCACTTCAGCCCCACCTCCTCAAAGACTTCCTTGGATCACTCACAACCTATTGAAGAATCCTGAGGAACTTTTGGTGTGGAACATCTGCTTTGCATGCATCTAAAGTGAAAACGACCATGTATTAATGTGTGTGTGTATGATGTGCTGTGCTGTGCTTTCAAGTCACTTCTGAGCTATGGCGACCCTATGAATGACCTCCAAAATGTCCTATCATGAATAGCCTTCCTCAGGTCTTGAAAACGGAAGACAATGGCTTCATTTATTAAGTCAGTCTTCTCATGCTGTGACCACAGTAGGATAGCTTCAGTTTAGTCATTTAAACTTCTTGGAAGAATTTAGGCTTTATTTGATCTATAACCCACTTGTTTTAGTATTTTTGGTTGTCCATGATGCAAAAGACCTCTAGTGGAAACCCTGGAGAGCTCCTGCCAGTCAGAGCAGACAATACTGATAGATGAATGGTCCAACTCTGGATAAGGCAGCTTAATTAATACTGCTGTTATTCAAGGGATCTTATCACAACACGTTTTCCTTAACTATGCACCCCACCCAAAAAGAATCAAAACCTTAAACAAAGGGGGAAAAGGACTTTACCAAAGAGAGAGCTAATTAATACTGCTGTTATTCAAGGGATCTTATCACAACACCTTTCCTTAACTACTAGGGCTAACTAAAAATCATAAAGCAATAAGCATTCAAGTTTTACAAAAAGAACTCAGGATGCTGAGAGAAAATTGCTGGCCACAGCCGTGTCTGCAATATGTTGTTACTATCTGTTGTAGCAAAAATGGTGATTCAGAAAGCTTTCTGCAGACTAATTAGTTTAGTCTCTCGTTGAAAATCTGAAAGCCAGCAGTTATTCAAATGGGTCTCTAGCAATAATGGTAACTGGTGTATCCCTTGAAAGGCAGAGAGAAGAAGCTTTTTTTTTTTTTAAAGGAATTGTGGCAATTGTCACATTAGCAAAACTGGAGCAATATTGTACATGACACCCTAGATACATTGTACATGACACCTTGTTTTCAGTCTGGTTTAAGGGTTGTAAGAGAGTGGGGCGAATATAGATCTGGCATTTTCGTTCGTGTTGGGTAGAAACAAGGGCATTCTGTAACATAATATATAGCACACTCTTGTTGCAGTAGCATTGAAGCTGGAGTGTAAACTGTACCTGATGGAGGGATGCTTAATCACCCACGAGTCTGACTTGCGCCCTGCTCTTGATCATGGGGGATAGACATTTGACACCCTTGTCATCTGCATCCAATCAGTTCAAATCTGTCCAATAGTAAAAAAAGAAGAAGAAGACTGTAGAAACACACTGACACATATTTATTGAGATGGTGTGACTCGGAGGTAGAGCATTGGCATGCAGAAGGTTCCAGGTTCAGTCCCCAGCATCTCCTTATAAAAGGATCAGGCAGTAGGGTGATGTGAAAGACCTCTGACTGAGACTCTGTCAGAGTAGACAGTACTGTCTTCAATGGACCAAGGGTCTGATTCAGCATAAGGCAGCTTTGTGTGTTCATGTGTTCATGCTGTACTGTCACAGCGGCCACAGACATCCCCAGTCTGCACATATGGTTGTTGTTGTTTTTTGCCATCAAGTCACAGCTTACTTATAGTGACCCCCACCCCCCGGGTTTTCAAGGCAAAAGACATTGAAAGGAAATTCGCCATTGTCTGGCTCCACGTCATGACCCTGGTATCCCTTGGAGGTTTCCCATCCAAATATTAGCCAGGGCCAGGGCTGAGGGTATGTGACTGGCCCAAAGTCACCTGGGATGGCGCGAGTGAGGATTCAAACCTGGTTTTCCAGATCCTAGTCCAACACCTTAATCACTATGCCATGCTGGCTCTCAGAGATGTGGTTAGAAGAAAAATAATATTTGACGTTTTGTGGGTGTCTTAATGACAGTGTTATTGAGTATACATCAATATCTGCTATGGGTTTACTCAGAAGCCCTCTACACATGACCCCTCCCAGGCATTCATTTGTTGTGACAACGCAACCTGTATATAGGAGTGTATGCTTATATGCATTGGGCTTAGACAAGTACAACATTTCTTAGGACTGTATTGCAAGCGTACACCAGCCGAAACCATTTTACCACTCCGAGCATGTCCTCGAGACATTTTCTAAGAGATCACAGCAGCTGCCATCATTCCAAGCCCAACTGACAGGAGCTAATAATTTCCAGGGATATATGACTGGAATTATAATCAAGGCCCAAAAATTGTCATAGAAACAATGCAACTTGGGGCTTCTGTTGCGCAAGACCTAACCTATACTTGAGATAGCACCAGAGATTACAAGGTGTCTTTATTCCAGCCTTTACAAGATGGCTTATTTTTTTCCACAGACGCAGAAAATGACATGTAACTAGCCATAAAAATAAAATGAAATTGTGGCCCAGTAATGAGGCCTCGCTTGCTGCATTATTGTAAATGTTCTGCTTCTCAGGCAATGAGCAAATGTTTTAAGAATTAGTTATTGCCAAGCCCAGGAAGCTATTCAAAGGGGGGGGGGACGGAACAGGAAAACAAGAACACGTTGCTAACAGCACCCATGTCCTGACTAGAGCCACATGGTCTGTCCCAGCGCCATCTTGCCAGATTTCCCCACCTATTTAACCAAAATTAACTGTGAAAACATATTCCTTGCGTGTTTTTCTTTTCTCTCTGACAGGGTTCCCGGTCAGAACCCGCTCATCAGCTTTGCCCTGGGAACCGGAAACGCAAGCTCGGCTTACAGTTTCTTCCGTCAGGGACAGAATTCGGAGGGAAAGCAAACTCCCTCCGAAAAATGCTTTGCAGCCTGAGCGAAAATTATAACATATGACAATTGCTCATTCGTGTATCTGCTGCATGTTTATGTGCTGGGAAACCACAGCTGACAGTGGTTTTGCCAACAGAGCTTGCATGGCCCGCACAAGCAGAGGAGATGCCCATGTGTTGAGTGTGATTGCCGCATGGGACAACCCATATGCATGTCTGAGCTATCTTTGCTCTCATTGGTCCCAGCCTGGAAAAAGAAGAAGCTATTGGCCCACCTGGTTCCACTATAATGAGGCTGGGTGGGATTGCACCACTGCCATGGCACGCATAAAAGTGGTTTATTCCACTTGGCATTGGTGGAGTTGCCAACCTCCAGGCACTAGCTGGAGATCGCCTGCTATACAACTGGAGCCAACGTGGTGTAGTGGTTAAGAGCGGTGGTTCAGAGCAGTGGAGTCTGATCTGGAGAAACTGGTTTGATTCCCCACTCCTCCACATGAGCGGCGGAGGCTAATCTGGTGAATTGGATTTGTTCCCCCTCTCCTACACATGAAGCCAGCTGGGTGACCTTGGGCAAATCACACTCTCTCAGCCCTACCTACTTCACAGGGTTTCTGTTGTGTGGAGCGGAAGGGAAGGTGATTGTAAGCCAGTTTGAGTCTCCCTTAAGTGGCAGAGAAAGTCAGCATATAAAAACCAACTCTTCTTCTCCTCCTCCTCCTCCTCCTCCTCCTCCAACCGATAGAGATCAGTTCCCCTGGAGAAAATGGCCACTTTGGCAATTGGACACTGTGGCATTGAAGTCCCTCCCCTCCGGAAACCCCACCCTCCTCCGACTCAAGATATTTCCCAACCCGGAGCTGGCAACCCTAGGCATTGAGCTATGTGATCAATAGGGCATCCATGGTGCCTGAAGAGCATGCTGACTGATTGCGCTCTTGACCCCTACAGAAACAGACGGCTCTGGGGTTGAAAAGCCGGATGACCACAATGTGTGTTCAGCATACCTTGGGAACCATGCCACAGTTGTCTCTCCTCGGTTGCCAGATGTCAAGGTTTTGAATAAGAAGCATCTCTGCAAGAGATGAAACTGGCCGGCTTACCCTTGCCTTTGCTCCCGCAATCCATTTCACCAGATCCACAGTCCTCGTTTGGGACTTTGTAAGGCACTAAATGGCTACTGACCTTGGGAGCGATTTCTCCTGAGATCTGAGCACCCAGCCTTCTGAAACCACACAGCTCTTGCTCAAAGAGGTGCCCCCAGCTGTATCCTTTCGTCTGACCCTCCTGCTGTGTCCAAGCAGGAGTAACCAGCAGGAGGTACAGACAAACCCTGAGGCTATTCAGGTTGTGATAAGGAAGGAATGCTGGGAGGGTACAAAAGAAAGGTTAAATAAACAACAGTGTGGTGTCATCCTGGGGACAGAAGCATCAGATCGCAGATGATTCTTGGCTGGGGATTGTGAAAATGTCAGTCTTGTTAATATAGCATTATCTGCCAGTAGAGTGGTATGTTATATATGTCTTGATGCAGTAAAATCGATCTCATTTGACTCTGGAATTGACCAGTATTTTGCTCCAACAACCAAGAATTTTGTGCCACCTTAAAGCACATGAGAGCCACATCTGAGCTCTGGGTCACAAAATCTTATGGTGCAATAAACTTGTTGCTTTTTAAGAAGCCACACAGGAATTTCTTATTGTTGTGGCTGCAATCTAACAAAGTTACCCTTCTGGGATTTATCAGATTTATTTCTGATTCAAGGAGTGCTGTGGAACAAAGGCAGGATGCTGCTGCAGTCGTCTTGTTTGTGGGCTTCCTAGAGGCACCTGGTTGGCCACTGTGTGAACACATTGCTGGACTTGATGGACTTTGGTCTAATCCAGCATGGCCTTTTCTTACGTTTTTATGAGTTCTAAGGAGAATTTACACTGAAGTGTTACTTCCAAATTTCCAAAGGAAACTTCTTCCTGATACAAAATTGGAATATACTTCACTCAAATACCTGAACAGATTGACAGGGGACTAGAGCAACTGCCCTATGAGGAGCGGTTAAAATGCCTAGGGCTGTATAGCCTGGAAAGAAGGCGGTTAAGGGGAGACCTGATAGAGGTCTATAAAATTATGCATGGTTTGGAGAGAGTGGACAGGGAGAAGCTTTTTTCCCTCTCCCATAATACTAGAACGCGGGGTCATCTGCTGAAGCTGGAGGGTGAGAGATTCAAAACTATAAAAGGAAATATTTCTTTACACAATGCATAGTTAAACTGTGGAACTCCCTGCCCCAGGATGTGGTGATGGCTGCCAACTTGGAAGGCTTTGAGAGGGGAGTGGACATGTTCATAGAAGAGAGGCGTATTCATGGCTAGTCAAAATGGATACTAGTCATGATGCATACCTATTCTCTCCAGGATCAGAGGAGAATGCCGAATATATTAGGTGCTGTGAAACACAGGCAGGATGGTGCTGCTGCAGTCGTCTTTTTTGTGGGCTTCCTAGAGGCACCCAGTTGGCCATTGTGTGAACAGACTGCTGAACTTGATGGGCCTTGGTCTGATCCAGTACAGTCTTTCTTATGTTCTTATGACAATTAGAGGCAGGTTTATCTGCCCTTTGGGGAACCCATTGTGTTTCCGCTTCAGTAAATAAGGGTAAATGCAAGCCCAGAGCAGTGATTCATGCAGAGACACAGTTTTTCACAGCAACTTCCTGCTCTCCTTGCACACCATCACACCCCAGCTCAGAGTTGTGGAATGACTGCTCTCTGCAAACACTGACTGGGATTTTGTTGTTGTTGTCTTGTTTTATTGGCATATTTTTCTCTCATCTCTCAACACAGGAGTTTTCATCTTCATCCATTTGTCTGAACCCAACCCAGATGGGATTTTAGAGGGGGGGAACTAAATTAGATAACCTTTATTTAAGCAGAACCATTGTTGTGTTCACTTTGCATGACATCCGTACAACACCAGCTGTAATTCTCGTCCTAGTGTTTGGTCGTTGGACGAGATTTCTTTCCAAAGCCACAACAAAGAATGCTTTGGGGATCTGCTCCGGGGAAGATTCATAGAAAAGCAGCCAAAATCTGATTTTCAGCTATTTCTCCAAAGCAGTTTACTGTATCTTCCTATCCAATTTCTGTCAGCCAGAAGTGTCAAGAGATGATGCAAATGGAGACATTCTCCGAAGCGTACACACACACACACACACACACCAGTTTACAGTGAGGCACTTCTAAAACTGCAATCATACATAAGATTACATTTCCAGAACAGATGTCTTGAAAACACAGATATCAAGCTTTGTTTTCAGAGCAATCAACTTTTTCATATGACCCCTAGGTTGCAATCCAGTGTGTACTTTCTTAAAAATAAACTCCACGAAACTCCATTGTATAGGTAAACAAGCATGAAATCCGGTATGGTATAGTGGTTGAAGTGTCATACCAGGATCTGGGAGACCCAGGTTTGAATCCCTACTCTGCCAAGGAAACTCGTTGGGTAACTGGGCCACTCACTCTTTCTCAGCCTAACCTACCTCACAGGGTCGTTGTTAGGGTCTGATCCCCCAGGGCACCTCTGAGTTATCGCATTCCAAACCTCAGAGGAAAAAAAACGAGAAAAGAGGGGGGGAACCAAATGGAACTCAACCAAAATGCTGATTCCAAACCGAAGAGGTTGAGATGGAAAATGCTAAAATTACAAATATATAAATTTTAATAAGGTGCACAATCACGTTAAAAACATAAGGCCTCTAGCATAGGCACGACTTTCACATTCAATATAAACAAACATAAGAACATAAGAAAAGCCCTGCTGGATCAGACCAAGGCCCATCAAGCCCAGCAGTCTGTTCCCACAGTGGCCAACCAGGTGCCTCCAGGAAGCCCACAAACAAGACGACAGCAGCAGCACCATCCTGCCTGTGTTCCACAGCACCCAAGATAATAGGCATGCTCCTCTGATCCTGGAGAGAATAGGTATGCATCATGACTAGTATCCATTTTAACTAGTAGCCATGAATACCCCTTTCCTCCATGAACATGTCCGCTCCCCTCTTAAAACCTTCCAAGTTGGCAGCCATCACCACATTTTGGGGCAGGGAATCCCACAGTTTAACTATGCGTTGTGTGAAGAAATATTTCCTTTTATCAGTTTTGAATCTCTCACCCTCCAGCTTCAGCAGATGACCCCGCGTTCTAGTCTATGTTTCAGTCACACACGATATTTTTTGGATATAATCATAAACTACATCTGCACACACATTAAAGAGAATTAACACAGCAAGTTACTCTGAAAAAAGCTTCACAGGGCAGGAAGTTGTCCAGGCTCAAAGTGTAAGTCCTCACTCAGAATTCAGATCTATTCATAGCATCGCTTTAAAGTAGCAGAATCTACCTGAGATAAAACAAACCCAGGCTGACTTTGATGTATGAGGAAGTGGTTATAATCAGAAGAGTTAATCGCTTGTCCAGATCATCAGCAGGATTGGGGCGATTTGGACTCCTTGTCAAACTTCTTTTTCATGGGCTGCCTGGGGGAGTGACCGGTCAGCTGCTTCATTTCTCACACTTACAATACATCACTTCTTAAAAATTTTGCAATGTGGCTTCCCAGTCCCCCAAGATGTATGATAATAATTGCTGGTGGCATCTTTGATTGGGCCACATTTTATTTAGATAAGGACAAGCAGCCTTCCAAGCTAGACAGAACCCTTCTTTGAGATTCTGTCTGATGAGCTCTGTATAACCCAAAAGCTCGTTACTTGCAACACGCTGACAGAAAACTGGGTCAATGGAAGACATCCATCATCTGACTGCTACTTTCATTCCGGGCTGGCCTTTTGCTAGAAATATGATCATCCAAAATAAGCCTGGGGGAGGAAAGGCAGCATGGTGTAGCCCAATCTCACCAGATCTCGAAAAACTAAGAAGGGACAGTACTTGGATAGGAGACCACCAAGGAAGAGGAGAAGGCAGTGGCAACCACCTCTGCTTCTGACTGAGGGAGGCAAGCCTCCTGATGGGACCAGGTTATCCCCTGGAATTACAACTCATCTCCAGACTCCAGATACCAGTTCTCCTGGAAAAAATAGATGCTTTTTTAGGATGGAATCTGTGGTATTGTACTCCACAGAGGTCCCTGTCCTCCTCAGGCTCCATCCCCAAAATCTCTAAGAGTTTCCCAATCTGCATCTGGCAACCTTACCCACCCACCCCCATCCCCTGCCAGTGGCCAGGCGGGACCTGGCAACCCTGTTCTTACTTGCCTTGAAAGTCCCTTGCTGGTAGGGCTGCCAGATCCTTTTTAGCTGCTGGTGGGAGGTTTTAGGGGCAGAGCCTGAGGAGGGCGGGGTTTGGGGAGGGGAGAGCCAGTGTGGTGTAATGGTTAAGAGCAGTGGTTTGGAGCGGTGGACTCGGATCTGGAGAACCAGGTTCGATTCCCCACTCCTCCACATGAGCGGCGGAGGCTAATCTGGTGAACTGGATTTGTTTCCCCACTCCTACACATGAAGCCAGCTGGGTGACCTTGGGCTAGTCACACTCTCTCAGCCCCACTTACCTCACAGGGTGTCTGTTGTGGGGAGGGGAAGGGAAGGTGATTGTAAGCCAGTTTGATTCTTCCTTAAGTGGTAGCGAAAGTCAGCATATAAAAACCAACTTTTCTTCCTCTTCCTCTTCGACATAGAGTCCAATGGCCAAAGCGGCCATTTTCTCCAGGTGAACTGATCTCTATCAGCTGGAGATCAGTTGTAATAGCAGGAGATCTCCAGCTAGTACCTGGAGGTTGGCAACCCTACTTGCTGGGGTCACCTTAAGTCAGTTATACATTTTAAATAGTATGGGAATGTCCTTTCTACCTGAAATTTTTTAAAAGTTCAGCAAGATGTACCATTCCATCAGAGGATCTTCTTCAACAGCCAACCCCCCCACTTCTGTCACCTTTCCTTTGTAAAAAAAAAAAAAATTGGTTTTTTTCTGCGTACAGAGAGCTAATACTTTTCTGCTGCTTCCTCTCTGAGGGCAAAAATTTCCACAGCTGTAGTTTGCACAAGGTATCGCCATCTGTATGCATTAGACTAAGCCAATTTAATTCAGGATAATAGGAAGTTCCGAGCTTTGAAAGCTAAAGGCAAAAATAATATATTCCAGTTCCAGCGATCCTAACCTGAGCACCCTTCCCTCCTTTTCTTCTTTGAAGAAATCACGGCAGTAATCGTAAGTATCAATATTAGTAAGTCTGGCTTGGGAAAACATGCGCTGAAACTGTGTTTGAATGCAAATCCTGGAAAGGAAATAGTGAAAGGCAGGTAAAAGTCATCTGTCACTGCTGGGGCTCTCTGGAAATATATAGCTTTCAGTACAGCCATTTGTATTTAAAGATATGAGTAAGGAAATAAATGACAGAGGCACAGGGAAATGGGAGCAAGAGCTATTTTGTGCTCCGGATTAAAAGCAAAGGGGAAAAAAGTCCATCAAATCAGACCACCTCTATATTTCCCCCGCTAAAGATATATCTTCATCAACAGCTGAGCTACAATATGCATATCCCAGCTGGCATTGCTGTGGAGGTAGCACCAAGGAACAAACCAGGAATGGAAGTCCATATTCATACATCACAAGAGACCATAGCTAAGGTTAACCATGGTTAATCTTCAAACCCCACCTTCAGATCCTGGTTTTACAAACCCTAATTAACCCTATTTAGGACAGTGAACCTTGTTTGGAAATCCTACTCACCATAATGATGTATATTCTATCACTCCACTCAGTGGAGTTTGGAGCCTTCCTCCAGCTTCAGGAGACTTCCACCAACTTCAGTGGCCCTTCCACTGGCAGAAGAGCCCCTTAAGGTGGAGCAAAGCTCCTTGATAGAGGAGGTGGAGAAAAGCTCCTTGATAGAGGAACCTTGCTGAGCAGAGTAGTAGAATACATGCCTCTAAGTTTAATTAAACCATGGTTTCCCATGACATCTGGGTCAAACCAGGTTGTCCACCACCAATGACTAGGGTTGCCAACCTTCAGGTTCTAGTTGGAGATCACCTGCTATTACAACTGATCTCCAGGCGATAGAGATCAGTTTACCTGGAGAAAATGACCGCTGTGGCTGTTGGACTCTATGGCATTGAAGTCCCTCTCCTCCCCAAACCCCGCCCTCCTCAGGCTCTGCCCCAAAAACGTCCCGCCAGTGGCGAAGAGGGACCTGGTAACCCTACCAATGACCAGATCTTACCAAAACTCAAAGGACAGCAGGATTCAGAACGGCACCACTTTTCCCAGCGTGGTCTCTAGTGCTGATGTAGTGGGGTGTTTCCTTATGACACGAAAATTCAGCGCAACCTCTTGGGCCGTGACAGCCTGCCGACCTTCCAAACAAGGCTGAACGAGAATTCTCATAACGAATTCGGAGGAAGTGCCTTCAGTGACTCGAGCAGAATAATTTGGGAAGGGAGGAATGCTCATTGCATTCTGCTTCTGCTGCTCGGTACAGGGAGCTCTCCTTATCTTTAAATGAACAAATGCTATGAATCTTCCTTCCCACCAGCCTGTCTCAGCAGAGCCGGGCGGACGTGTCATTTTTGTCAACTGAATGCACAGTTAATACTTGTTGCTGGTTGTTTTTTTAAAAAAAACAACAACATGTGGACTGCATTTTCATCTTGATTTTTATTGATTCATTCCAGTTTGGAATTGTAACTGGCTTCACTTAGGGAAGAAAGAAAGGACATGCTCAGTATGTTCACAGCCACTTTTGCAAAACTATAATCAGCATTTTACCATATATAGCAGGGTTTTGCAATGTTGGGCTCTCTCATGTTTCACTCACTGTAGAATCTCACTTTATATGGCTGCAGTCTTTAAGATGCTTTTTTTAAAAATACGAATGCAAATATGATCCATGCAAAAAGATGTGGTCATTTGTTTGTTTTTTCAAACTGCAATACAGCCCTCCTTTTCCAAAGGACATTTAATATCCCAAACATGTAAACCTCTAGAATAATCAGCAAAGTAAATCTAGAGGGGGAAAAAACAATACAGCATCTAGTCGCACCTTAAAGAGTAACAGATTTATTGTAGCATAGGCATTAGTAGACTACAACCCACTTCATGATGGACTTTAAACTCAGAAAACTTAAGTCATCATCAATCTATTTGTCTTGAAGGTGCCACAAGATTCCTTTTTGTTCTTGGTGGAACAGCCTAGAATGGCTAGCCATTTAGAAGGGAGGAGACTGAGAGGGGATATGATAACCACATTATGAGAAGACAAGAGTCACTGCAAAAGTCAATCATGCTAGGAAAAGTTGAGGGCAGCAGGAAAAGAGGAAGACCCAACAAGAGATGGATTGACTCAATAAAGGAAGCCACAGCCCTCAATTTGCACAATCTGAGCAAGGGTGTCAAAGATAGGACATTTTGGAGGACATTGATTCATAGGGTGCACCATGAGTTGGAAGCGACTTGATGGCACTTAATGAGCACAAAACCACTGTTTCCTTAGTTGGGAAACTGAGGTCTATCAAGGGCTACTTGTAAATTTTCCAGTGGAGCCAATAGCAGCTTCCTGGAGCCATTTCAGGTCAGGAAAATGAAAAAAGTGTAAAAGGCTAAAGTGATTTGTCCATGTGCATCAAGGCCCTATTCTGAATTGGGCTTGGGTGCATCTGTGAAGCATGGGTGATCCAAAGCCTTTGTATCATGTGACTTGGCCCTAAGAAACAATGGGATTTGTGCTCTTATCACTTGATACATGTTCACGACAGTGACTGAAACATGATGTATCACAGTTGAAATCCCAACCATCTTTCAAGGGATTTGTTTTAGCCTGCTAAACTTGTAAGTTGGCCAGAAAAATTGCTGGCCCAGGATCAGCCAGTGAGCTTCATAGCTGAGAAGGGATTTGAATCTACACATTTCTGGATTGGGCCCAATTTTCCATCCACCCCACTGCATTGGTATCTAGAAGGTTTACTTTACATCCAAGTCAATGCTTTCCACAGTTCACATATCAGGTTGCCATAGGGGTGCCAACCTCCAGGTGGTGGCTGGAGATCTCGTATTATTACAACTGATCTCCGGGCAATAGAGATCAGTTCCCCTGGAGAAAATGGATGCTTTGGAGGGTGAACTCTATGGCATTGTACCCCACTGAGATCCCTGTCCTCCCCAGGCTCCATCCCCAAATCTCCAGGAATTTCCCAGCCTGGATCTGTCAACCCTACCCCCCTATTCCCTGCCAGTGGTCAAAGGGAGACCTGGAAAACCCTAAGATGCCATTTAGTGATAAGAAACTGAGTACCAGTGTGGATTTTGCACTTGCAGCAGCCAATGAAGCTGGGAGGAAACACCTGCTATAGAGCCTCTTCCCTGCCCTGTAGAGGCATTAGCAGTTTTCTCAGCCTTCCAGGTTGAAATCTTCCTCCATTCCCCTTCACCTACACAAGCCACTTTCTTCACTGACTTGCTGCCACATCCAGTCGCACAGAAAGAAGAAGAAAGTTGGCTATCTGGCCCACATCACCAGTATCTTCAGTGGGTACCCAAAAAGGAAGAAAATGATGTTGGTGGGTAGAAATCGCTCAGTCCCTGCAAAAACGGCCTTGTTTCAAGAATGTCATCTTGAGTCTTCCAGGACAACCAGCAGCAACGTGATACCCTTCTCTGCTTCCACCAAAAGCTTGACTTTTCCAGCAAGAAGGCATAACAGGAAAGACATCTCTAAACAAATGAGAAGACGTCACGTGAAGAACAATCAGCGCAGTTGGGCAAAGCGGCTTTCAAATCTTGGTAAACGCCAGCAGATTCTGCTTTTACTTTTTGTAATAAAGGAGTACCTGTGTGGGAACCACCCCACTGCTTCATTAGAACGGGTCAGCTTCCAGTGTGTGCAGTATTCAGACAGACAAGACCACCTTGTTTCTCCTGTTTCAGGTGCATATAAATCTATTTTAACCTTTTGGAATCATGTTGCGCCTGTTACCAAAAAATCTTCTCCGTGACAAGAAGCTGACATCCATCGTACACTGGATAGCCTGCAGACATTTTCAGTAAGTGAATGTATCAAAAGCTATCAAAAGCTACCTCGTTTTTTTCAGGCTAATTATAGAGACACTCTCAAGGTTGCGAGGAATGAAAATTGCCATTAATGGGCAGTTCTATTTCAAAGAGGTAACTTTAAAGGGCCGTTGTCAAATTTAAGCATAACAGTCTACATGCCTATTTTCTTTTTTAAAGTAACTGTTTTTGTAGTGTTTGATCAGTAGCATTAAAAGAAATTTCTGAACATGATGTACCTTTCTCTGATTTCTTGTAAGTATGTTGGTGGGTATTGTTAAAAATTAACTACATTTGATGAAACTTTTGCAGGGGTTGCCAGTGATGTCAGTGGGTTAAAAATTAGTTTAAAAGCGCACTTATCTAGTGCATTTTTATTTCACTCTTCCTCCAAGAGCGCCAGCGTGGCATGGTGGTTAAGAGCGGTGGACTCTAATCTGGAGAACCGGGTTTGATTCCCCACTCCTCCACACGAAGCCTGCTGGGTGACCTTGGGCCAGTCACAGGGCAAAAACGCATGGTCACTTTAGCCTCCTTTATTCCCTGTTTCAGCCAGGATCGAGCGCATGCTTTTCTCCGAACGTGCATTCGATCCTGGCTGAATCCTGGCTGAAACAGGAAATACAGGAGGCTAAAGCAACCATGCGTTTTCACCCACAGTTTTCTCAGTACTCTCAGAACGCTCTCAGCCCCACCTACCTCACAAGGTGTCTGTGGTGGGGAGGGGAAAGGAAGGCGATTGTAAGCCACATTGGGACTCCTTTTGTGTGTGAGTAAAGTGCCATCAGGCCGCAGTCAACGTATGGCAACCCCCTATGGGGTTTTCAAGGCAAGAGACTAACAGAGGTGGTTTGCCATTGCATAGCAGCACTGGTATTCTTTGGTGGCCTCCCACCCAAATACTAACTAATGGCCACCATAAATCCAGACATCTAGAGAGGTAATTCAGCAGATCAACGCTGAAAAACCCATGCACGCTTACCTGTGAGTCAGTCCTATTGAACATAGTGGGACCAGACATGCACCTCAACAACCAGAGGAAGCATGACCCAGTCAACAATCTGCTGAAGAACACCTTCCTGTTTTTCAATAATTTGTTCCAATTCCTTCCAGGAATTAAAAAATATATTGGTTGTGATTATTTGAATTATTTCCCTCCATCTTCTTTCTAAAGTCACTTATTTCTAATTATTCAATGTGGCATAATGTGTCACACTTGGGACTGGGAAACCCAGGTTTGAATCAGCACCCTGCCAGAGAAGCATCACTGGATAAGGTTGCCAGCTCCAGGTGGGGAAATACCTGGAGATTTGGGGGCAGAGCCTGAGGAGAGCAAAGTTTGGGGAGGGGAAGGACTTCAATGCCATAGAGTCCAATTGCCAAATCAGCCACTTTCTCCTGGGGAACCGATCTCTATAGGCTGGAGATCAGTTGTAATAGCAGGAGATCCCCAGCTAGTACATGGAGGTTGGCAACCCTAACACTGGATGAGCATGGGCCAGTCACTCTCTGTCACCCTCACCTAACTCACAGAGTTGCTGTTGGGAGGATAAAACAGAAGAGGAGAGAACAATGCTGTAAGCAGCTTTGAATCCCCATCTGGGAGAAAAGCACTGTATAAATAACTAAATAAATAAACTTTATCACCATCCTTTTCACCTGTCCCCATTCTCCTTTGCCATTTAAAATTCTGTTGTAATTCAAGTCGGATGTCCAAAAGCTCACCCTGTAACCTTTAAGGATTTAATGTGCTTTCTCTCTCCCTTTTTGCTTTTCCTCTATACATTATGCTTGTTTAGGGTTGCCAGGTCCCTCTTTGCCACTGGCAGGAAGTTTTTGGGGCACAGCCTGAGAAGGGCGGGGTTTGGGGAGGGACTTCAATGCCGTAGAGTCCAATTGCCAAAGCAGCCATTTTCTCCAGGGGATTCGATCTCTATCAGCTGGAGATCAGTTGTAATAGCAGGAGATCTCCAGCATGTACCTGGAGGTTGGCAACCCTATGCTTGTTAAATATGAGGTTCAGAAGGAGGATTTTAATGGCTATTTATAAAGTTACCCTAGTAAACATAGTTGGTCTGCTTCACAGGTAACAGAGTCATCATGTTGAAGGGGGTTTTATGCCTCCCAGAATCATATGTGTCTGTTTCTCTTCACAAACAAGGTGTACAGGTAGACGTCATCTCAACCCCATGCCACTTTTGCTTCTTTAAATCGTCTCATGGAGATGCTATTGACTCCATTTGAGAAATCACATTACTTACAGGACTACACTTAAGTTTAGCAATGGAGGTTAGCAAATGAAGACTTTGTAACCAGTGAAGCGCCTCATAAGGAAGCAGAAATAGTCAAGTAGCAGAAATATCCTCTGGGTTGGCCTGTGCCATGAATCTTCCACTCCCTTAGCTCCCAATAGGGTTGCCAGGTCCCTCTTTGCCACCAGTGGGAGGTTTTTGGGGCGGAGCCTGAGGAGGGTGGGGTTTGAGGAGGGGAGGTACTTCAGTGCCATAGAGTCCAACTGCCAAAGCAGCCATTTTCTCCAGGTGAAGTGATCTCTATCAGCTGGAGAACAGTTGTAATAGCAGGAGATCTCCAGCTACTACCTGGAGGTTCAATATAAACAAAACAAAAGCACTCCCGTGCCTATACCATATGGTTTGGAAATTACCCGTGCTAACTACCTGGAGGTTGGCAACCCTAGCTCTCAAAGATGAAGGGCAGTAAGCTTTTGAGGCAATGAAGACCAGGAACAGACCCCTGTCATAGGAAAATTAGAATGGCACCATTCTTTGGCAAGGAACTCTGAAGTGGGTGGATATACTCCTGGACAATACCTAAGCTTAGCACAGCATCAGCTTATGCAGGATAGAAATCTCCTGCTTACCATTCCCAAGGAACTGCTATAACAATATCCAATTACCATAAAGTAACCCAGATACTTTAGAAAGAATGAAGTAACAGTCTCATGGTTCTATAAATATACTTCAGGAAGAGATAGTCAAGGGTCATCCTATAATGCTAATTTTTTTTGTTTTTGCAGACCTCAGGATGGGGGGGGGGACACAATGGTCAACAGTATTATTTGTCCCAATTCCCATGAAGCAACTACTACCAGCTGAAGGGCTTTTAAGGAGATGCATTTCCTTTATTTTTCCTTGGACTGGAACCAAACAGGAAAAGCCCTGGATGTGGTTAACAGCACAGCTTCCTGCTGGGTTTGAGTCTGAAGTCCAATCAGAGATTGGATCAGTTCCTCCCTTTTCATTCAGCATCGTCTTCAAAAGGAACACTTTTAAAAACATCAAGCAAACCACAGTGCCTCTGATTTAAGCAGCAACTATTGATTGACCAGTTAGAACTTCCGTGCTTTATGAATTGTTCTCTAGAGGTGAGGAAATGGGGAAATCAATGTGCCGACTTGCATTTATGCTCATGCCTATGGAACATCAGAGTTTCTAACCTTGTCCCAGAAGGGAAAGAGAGTCTTCAAAATCTCCAAGGTTTTGTGCATGCTGAACAGATTGTCCCACCACTAGTTTCACCTTTTATAAACGTGCACTGTAATCATGTAGCGAGAAAAAAATATGAATTGGTCTAAAATATGACACTCACTTCAGAAAGGAGAGATGTATCTACTGTGAAGCAAGTAGATCTCCTTGAAGTATTTGAGTTCTTCTCAAATATATAAGTTAGGGTTGCCAACCAAGAGGTAGGGGCCTGGAGATCTCCCAGAACCACAGTTGATCTCTAGATGACAGATATCCCTGGATAACATGGCTGCTTTGGAGAGTGGACTCTTTGGCATTATAACCTGCTGAGGTGCCTCTCCTCCCACAAATCATGGCTCCACCCCCAAAACCTGCAGGGATTTTCCAGCCCAGAGTTGTCAACCATAACATAAGCAGAACAAACCAAGTACACAAACAAGAAACTCCTACAAATTTACTTTCTCTTCCATATGTATGTGTATGGTCCATAACACAACTACACAATTTCCAGCCCATCAAGCCAGATACAGCCTAACAGTCATGTGCTGAGGCCCACCAGAGACTTGATCAACTTTATTTTTTAGTGCAAAAGTAGTGAGTGTGCTTGTTCAACCCTCGGGTTCAGTAGCATTCCATTAAGGAAGAACATGATAAGCCAGGGAAAAGGGTGAAAAGCCCCCCCCCCATGGGGTGTACTGGTTAAGAGCGGCCGACTCTAATCTGGAGAACCGGGTTTGATTCCCCACTCTTCCACATGAGCGGCAGACTCTAATCTGCTGAACCGGGTTGGTTTCCCCACTCCTCCTCATGAAGCCAGCAGGGTGACCTTGGGTTGGTTACAGTTCTCTTAGAGCTCTCTCAGCCTCACCTACCTCACAAGGTGTCTGTTGTGGGGAGAGGAAGAGAAGGGGATTGTAAACCGGCTGGGTTCCCCTTAAAAGGTAGAGAAAGTTGGCATATAAAAACCAACTCATTGTCCTCATCTCCTCCTCCTCCTCCTCCTGTCTTTCTGCTGGCAAAAGTGGGATGGGATGGAAACTGGTTGTTCCTTCTTCCTCCCCACCCCACAGTGCTCCCTTGTAAACGAGGGCTTTTTAAGGTGAGTGCCCCAAATGTACATCTGTCCGCAAGTCTGGTTGCACATCGATTACCGGGCACGTATTGGCTGTATCGCATAGTTGGTCCCAATCAACTGGTATTCAAGGACCCCCAGTGCAGATAGAGCAGCAGCCATTAGGGCACAGTCCCTGCTTTGTCCTTTAGGATTTTTATCAGACCCTCATGCAAGCACAGTTTCCAGATTTTCTGGCTTCTCTCTAAAGAGAGAAGTTTATGCTAAGTGGAACAGATCCGAAATCCCTCTTACTGAATAATGGCACTGCAGCCCAGTGCCGGATTTACGTATAAGCTAAACAAGCTATAGCTTAGGGCCCCACTCTCTTGGGGGCCCCCAAAAAATCTAAAGGAAAAAAAACCTGGATGTAAATTTCCAAAATATAAGATAAAAAACAAATAAAATAAAACCTACATACAGCAACAGTGTTTTGTGTTGTGTAGGCTCCTATGATGTAAGTAATGGGCCCCGCCTGCATATTTTGTTATGTGCAAATGGCTTTAGATACCTATTAGGTCCATAAATTACCATATAGCATATATTCAACACAAAAAACAGCGACAATTTGTTGTTGACAAAGGACAGCTGGACATATAAAGGGCCCCATTACCTTCAATAGCTTAGGGCCTCATCAAACCTAAATCCGGCCCTGCTGCAGCCATTCAAATGACTTTTTGTGCTGGAGCAACTAAGCCTGGCCCATTAAGGTACCTATGAAAATGCTGATGCAGCTGGCTTTCAGGACTGACATCCCCACACACCTGCTGGCCATAACATGGTTCTCAAGCAGCTGCCTTCAGCCAGACCAGGTCTACCAGATGGAGGGCAGCTACCCACATCTGGCAACCTAGAATGTTTCAGACTGCTGTAATCCTAGTCCACCTTTCCCACTGGGACCCCAGGTAGACTCAAGTATGATAGAACTATTCAATCAATCGGTAAGCCAATTACAAAACATGATAACATTTTTGAACGACAGCAGCATTTTTATCCCACAG
The DNA here is from genome assembly GCF_029931775.1 of Euleptes europaea. Lineage (NCBI taxonomy): Eukaryota > Metazoa > Chordata > Lepidosauria > Squamata > Sphaerodactylidae > Euleptes > Euleptes europaea. Next base: position 63,073,892 of record NC_079322.1, read on the forward strand.
CAAAGATTCCCAGTGAAACAAAGCTATCCAGTCAGTCAGCAAGTGGATTACAAAATATGACGACACTAGAGTCTAACGGCAAAGATTCCTCGTAAAACAACATAATGCAGTGGGGCTGGGACTGAAGAACTGGAAGGAGTGGGGGGAAACACATTAATCCCTAACAGAGGTCACCTCCCAAGCTGATCCATTACCCCACAGCGCTACTCCCTTTACAACAGTTCTGTTGTCCCTTTACAACAATTCTGTTTTGCACATTTTGCAAGATGACAGAAGCAGGGGAGCTTTCCTAATCGCTTCAGGCTGACCGTTCTGCAATGTGGGAGCAAACACAGAGAATGCGCGCGAATAGGGCTGCCAGGTCCCTCTTCGCCACTGGCGGGAGTTTTTGGGGTGGAGCCTGAGGAGGACGGGGTTTGGGGAGGGCCTCTGATGCCAGAGAATCCATTTGCCAACGCGGCCATTTTCTCCAGGGGAACTGATCGCTGTCGGCTGGAGATCAGTTGTAATAGCAGGAGATCTCCAGCTAGTACTTGGAGGTTGGCAACTCTATGCACGAATGGGCAGTTGCTGTTGGCAGGGTGGCACTTTCACGAGACTTTGCTCTGAGGAGCAAAACAGTCACAGGGGAACATAGCAGGAGAGGTGGTTCTGCATGAGTCCAATGTCTTTAAGGTAGGGATACCAGGTCCCTCTTTGCAACTGGCGGGAGGTTACTGGGTCAGACCCTGGGGAGGGTGGGTTTTGGGGAGGGGAGGGACTTCAGTGCCATAGAGTCCAATTGCCAAAGCAGCCATTTTTCTCCAGGTGAACTGATCTCTATCGGCTGCAGATTAGTTGTAACAGAAGGAGATCTCCAGCTAGTACCTGGAGGTTGGCAACCCTACTTTAAGGACTTTGTCAGTGCTCATTGCAGTCTAGAATTGAGCCCAGTAAGTGTCTGCAAATGATATGCGGATTCTGCTTAGCTCCCAATAGTTGCTGGGCTGGGGCATTCTGTACCAAACGGAGCTTCCAAGTTGCCGGTAAGGGCAGACCCATATACAGTGTGTTGCAGTAGCCTCAGGGTGACCATAACAGGGATCCATGTAGCCAGGCCACCACGTAGCCAGGCCAGCATGGTGTAGTGGTTAAGAGCAGTGGTTAGGAGCAGTGGACTCTAATCTGGCGAACCGGGTTGGTTTCCTCACTCCTGCTCATGAAACCAGCTAGGTGACCTCGGGCTAGTCACACTCTCCCAGCCTCGCCTATCTCACAGGGTGTCTGTTGTGGGGAGGGGAAGGGAAGGTGATTGTAAGCTTGTCTGATGCTTAAGTGGTAGAAAGTCAGCATATAAAACCCAACTCTTCTTCATCTCAAGGTATAGGGCCTTATTAGATTATATTTTTTATTATTGCTTATTAGATGGCTCATCCTCTTGATTTCATTGGTTTACACTGTGCAATCTGCCTTGAGTCTCAGTTTAAAAAAAATTAAAAAAAATTTAAAAACCCAAAAGGAAGGCAGAAAATAGTCCATAGCTTCCCTATGGCTATAATGCATGCAATTTATCCCAGACTTCTCTGGAAGAACTCAGGGGATTGTGTCTCCCATGCAGGACCACCAAAGTGCTTGTAAAGTCTGTATGTACAAAAAGGGTGGGAAGGTTCCTTTCTGTTGTATCGATTCCCACTCACATCTCAGCTGGACACATAACTGCTCTGCATTTGTCTTCCCTCTCTAATGTAGAATCAAAATGGTCAATACAACAAGGCCAGCTAGTCATTCACAGATCATTTGACGTTCTCCAGGTTAATGCCTGCTTCTTTTTTCCCTCCCTGTCTCCGAGCATCATTATAGGCAGCAATTTCATGGAATGGTTCTGCTTAGTACCACTCTCAAATCAAGAGAGATTAATAGCCTGCTCTAAAACCTGAACAAGGAACCACAGCCTTGTTACTGAACTGATATTCTTCCTGTTAGAGCTTGACTTGAAAAGACGTGGCTCCCTCCCCTTCCTACCTCCTCTCTCTCTCGTTTTTTAGTGGCAATAAGATTCCATATTTCCCCGATAATCTCTACAAACCACCCTCTGCTTCAAAGTGACGAGGGAAGGATTGCCGAATAAAAAGTATGCCATCTTCTAGCATATGACTAGAGTCCGGAGGCAATAATCATTTCCAACTACCTAGAAAGAAAAAAAGAACACTATAATAATGTTAGTCAGGTAGCTGTTTCTACGTTATCAGCACCTGCAGATGCAAACATGCACTGACATATACTACACCAGAGGGTAGGATAAAAGTGGAATTAGAAAATATTAGCTTCAGGAGATACTGGGCTTCCGAGTGTGATATGCGCCACTAATGTAGATAGCATGGAAAAGCCAGACAATAAGTACAGCTTTGAATTCAGACATGACCTTCAAAGAGCTTTTTCTTCGGAAGACAGAGTAAGAGCCCTAAACCTTTCAAAGAGCAAAAACCAAACAATAAGCCCCCAACTCCACAAACACCTCGGAGGATTCACGTTCAACAATGCCCCAGTGGAAGCCTTTCATTGCGATTTTTTTTTTAAGAGGGGGCCTTTATTTATAACATTTGAAAGATATCTTTTCTTCCCTTCATTTTTATCTCATTCTCGAGGCTCCTTATCAACATTTTCTCTGGCGAGCGTGAGAATATTTTTAAATGGCAGGACAGGATACTCTGCAACACAGCGAGATGTTTCTTCAGCTTAAGGTGCGAGATAAAAGAACAAGGACTCGTGCAACAAGAGGGCTGGTTGAAATGTCGTTGGACGCCATTTTAGGAGGAACAGGTCACCCAACTGTTGCTGCGAATAGCAGAAGAGTGGTCCACCTGGTGGAAAGTTTAGACATCAGCTACTTGTGCATGATGGAATTTCAGCTTCAAGACTCACCAATGCTTTCCGAGCGAGGAAAACTTAGCATCACCTCAGATGTTCTCCCTCTAACAGCCCATTCCTGAGGTTGGGGGCCAAATGGTCTTAGGAGGCGGCATGACCCCCTACGCCAGCATCCATGCCACTCGTGCTGTCTAAACTGGCACAAACTCCAGCATTGGGGCACTTATGCCAGCCCCCTTGGACTGTGGTGGCAGTGCAACCCTCAGACATCCTGTCCTCCCGGTGCAAGTCCTTGTGCCAGCATCCCAGGAAGTGTTCTGGGTGGCAGAGCTGCCATTAGGCAGCTTCCTAACCCCTTTCAGCCCAGGAACACCCCCTTGAGCAACGGCGGTGCCACACCAGCTTTTTGTTGGCACAGGATCGCTGTTTTCAAAGGGGTTATTTCCCCCTTTTCCTAATTTTTAGTTAAAAATAGCCCTTTTTTTCCTTCGCTGCAGTGGCGAAACCTCTTTGGAGGCATCGCGGCACCCCCATGGCCATGCCGTCCCCGGCCGCTGCAGCTCTCACGAATGGGCTGTAAGGTGATATGGTCTTTTCAGACTTGTACAAACTCTAAAAGTACCTTCTCTACGAAAGAGGTGAAAAATAAACTCTCTGTTCATATCCTGGAGGACACACGGTTTGATTCGTGTGGGATGTTGATATGTAGGAGTACTTTGAAAGGAACAATGCCTATGAAAATACTGTAGTGATGAATCCCACAGCTGATTTTGATGTTCACTGTATGAGGAAACAGAGAAAATGTATGGGCAGGGGATGGAATTTCACAGCTTTCTAACATCTAGATTCTAAACATCTGTCCCTGGGCCTGAAATACTTGTTATACTTTCCAATGGATTAATGACAGCATACCCAGTCTAAGCATTTATTTGTTGGCAAATTCTTATGGAGTCTTTATATCTAATGAAATAAGGCCCCATTTGACAGCTATCCTAAACCATTCATTCCAAAGTAATGTCTTGAAATGAGATCGGCCACACTGTAAACAAGAATCTGGGGGTCACGGCTGTTGAAAAAGGAGCTGGATATCTTCGTAACAGAATGTTTCAATTTCACAGAATTTGTCTTTGGACATCAACGGGGAATCATTTTATATCACTGTTTCTTGGTGCTCTATGGTTGGAGTTCAAAGATCTACTACAGAGCTGCTGAAGGGCTTGCATGTGTCCAGAGGTTTTTTTCTTCCCATAAATAAGTAACATATCAACTTTATCCAACAGATCACAGCAGAATCCTTGTTAAAAAGCCAAGATCCTACTGATCTTTCGTTTGGCTGTCGAGGAGAAGAATGAGAATGAATGTAGCCTGCGCTCTCCCTCCCAAACTTCCAATAGCCACGATTTTTGTTTTTCAAAAAGGGGTCTGAACATATAACCACAGCAGCTGGTTAAGAGCAGGAAACCCCATACACAGCATCATGTGACTCTTGGACTTTCCTATGCTGCTTCTGTGCACGTTAAAGTCTTCTTCAGACATTCTGAGTACATGGTGCATGGTGAGGGAGAGAGGAATTACAGTGACCCCCCCTCAACCTATATGCATTTTTGGAACATTCGCACAGGACCTATGTCCATACAGCTTATGAATGGGCTCACTGTGAATAATCCAGTACATATGCATTGGTTGGGGACTGGACTTGCCACCAGAATCCAGCTTTCACTCTCACCTCCTCATTGTCCATCTTCAAAATGTTTTGAAAGGGAAATTGTCCCTTGCTGGGCTAGCATACTTACATGCAAATGTAGTTTTTCAATAATGGGCTTACATCTCATTCTCAGATGGGATGTCACGTGCTGTAACATAATTTGTTACAAGTTCCATCATACACAACCTTTGCTGAAGTTTTCAAATGGACGGAACTCCCTGGTCTTCCCATTCCCACCTCAACCCTTTAAGCTCAGTTCAGTTCCACACCGAATGTCACTTTTCTCCACTTCTTTCTCTCATCGCTTTATTGACTTACAACATAGGTATGGCTACACATCAAGGCCATGTCTTGTCTTCCCACTGAGTGATCATTTTAGTTAGTATTTTCTAAAAATTGGGTTGCTGTTGTTATTCTTTTGACTTTCATGCCTCGCCTCCAAAAACAAGCCAAAAGCAACATTTGGCATGCAAAACTAGCAGCATCCTAGCCTACGATGATGATTCATTTCTATGGAATCATTACAGCCCAACTCCGCATACATTTATTAAGAACTAAGTCATGCTGAGTTCAGCAGGATTTGGTCCCCAGACAGTATGCATATGAATGGAGCCAAAGTTCACACTGTGCTTTATAATTTCCTTTATCTCAATTAGATTCACCCATATGATAGCTGGGTCATTATATCCCCCATCAGCATAAGTAAGTCATACGGACTTTAAAAGGGCATCCAGGCCCATGAACGCATCAGCAACTTACCTCGCTATTTAAATGTGTTGAGCAAGCATCCAAAACGAAATAAAATTTCTGTGCCCACCGCGCCGCCTTTCTCCGCTTTTTTTGATAAAGTTTGCATGATTTCTGTTCCCACCGCGCCGCCTTTGTGACTCGGAAAGGAACGTGGCGCCCGAGGACGCGATCCGGCAAAGCCCTCGCCAAGGCGCCTTTACTCAGAAGCAAGCCCCACTGTGCACAACGAAGGGTGGTGGGGAAAGGAAAGAAGGGGACCGGCCGGCTTGGGGGAACTGCAGCGGGGCACGCCCCAATCCCAGCCTAGGCACCTTTGCTCATGAGGAAGCCCCAGCCGGGAGCGCCTCCCTCCCTTCCCTCTCCCGTTTGCACGCCTGCGATCCCTTCCCCTCCCCCGCCGGCCCTCAACGTCCGGCCCCTTCCTGCTGATGCTCGCCGGCACTACCCCTTTCCTTCCTAGTTCAGCTCCGCCCAGCTCCGCATCCTTCTCCCGCCAGCCTCTTTCTCCCCAGTCGCCAAAACGGTCCCTCCTCCTCCAGCCCCCCCAGCCCCTCCTTGCAAGACGTTCCTGCAATGACCTGTTGCATGTTTGCACTTCAAAGCTCCGCATGAGGAAAACGTTTCATTTTAATAATTCGCCGTATAAGCGGATCCTCTTAACTCAGAGAAATTCTGCTGTGAAGACATCTCCGAAATCCTTCGGTTGAGATGAAGTGCGAACATGCAAGGAAACCCCGCATAAATCGGAGCGGCAAACGTGCAGTGCGGACATGGCCCAGGTTTGCATTAGGACCTCTTGTTTCCCTCTACTGGTCCGCGCTTCACCTTGTGGAAAACCTAAGTCCCCTGTACCTCATACATGAAAGATTTAAGAGTCTTCCTTCCCATATAAAAGGTATGGGCTTCATAAATAGTGATTATTTAAGTGCCTTTCCTTCTGAAGTACTTAAGATAGCTTTACTGACTTCCAACACTGGAATAAAACATCAATAGCATTTTGCAAATTTAACTTGAGGCTGGAAATGGAACAGTTGGATTTGGAAGTGTTGAAAGATAATGACCTCCCATGTCTAAGGGCAGACAGTGTGCAAATGCTTCTCAATCAGTGAAAGGCAGTCTGCGTTCTGCACAGGGGGATGGATGAAAGGCCTGTGGAAGTTGAGCAAAAGAAGCAACCAGTGAATATTGATGGCAAAAGAACACGGCAAGAGAAGGGAGATGAGTGACACAAAGCCCTGTTAGCAGAAGAATCTCACCACTGGCCTGCTGATTCTTACTGAAATGAATAAACAAAAGGATCCTAGACCATGCTGGCTACTTGGGTAATAATACTGGACTTTAATAAACATAAAATCTGTGATGATGAATTCACCTTCTAAAATAAGGAGAGTTTGGTTCCCTTGTAAAAAGGATGCACTCCGATACAGAGACAACAGTCCCTTCCATCTTCAGGTGCTGGATTCTGAAGAAAATCAGACAAAAGCACATTATGATCCCATATAATGACAAGTTGGAGATTTTTATTTTGTTCTACCACATAATGACTCACTGTGTGTTTATATGTGATAGAGCACACCAGTTATGTAAGAATTTGGAAAAATAAAAGAAGGTACCCCTGATGGGTCTTCTTCAGATGTGGCTCCTCATTGAAATGGCACCCTCACTATTGTATCCATGTTATTGTATCCGATTTCAAACAGCCGTGCCAGTATCTCAATCTTTTATACAGCTTTATTGTGATGAAAACAGCAAGACTATTGTGTGTTCCTGCCACTGAAAGCTTGGCCTCTGTCCCAGACTGAACCATTACATTTTAAATAACTTAAATTCACCTCCTTCAATTCACAGCTTCAATCTATCCCAGGGATTGGGTCATGTGACATATCATGCCTACCTAGTCCATATATTTGTGCTTAAAATAATGTTTAACAGTCCATTGGTTTAAAAGAGCTCTTGACTTCCTGTTCTTAGAGAGTGAAAAAATAATAATAAATAATGCCTGGCAAAAAAACTTGTATTATATGAACCTGTATGAAGGTTGCCCACCGAAAGAGATCACCCAACACATTTATAGCATAGTAAGCATTGGTTCGAAGCATGCTGAAGAAATAGTTTTTAAGTAGCTTGAGCATGATTGGCTTTCATTACCAGCCATTAGCTAATTTCCTCAGGATGCTTATGTACATTTGTTCTAATCATGTTCAAGGCAAAGATAGCTTTCTCAAGAGCAAGAAAACATGACAAGGAGAACCTGCTGTAGCATGACTGGCCAATCTTGAGGGGGGGGGGGAATCCATTCATGTCATAAGTATAAGGAATGTAATCAAGTGTTGCATCTACATTCCTCCCAAACAAGTACTAATCTACTGGTGGCTTATCGGTTAGTTGATTTAATGAGGCTACTCCGAGGATGGCAATGTACCTTATGGGGATATCATTTGAGAAAAAAATGCATGCAGAGGCTTGGGATTTAGGGCTGAGAAATCCTTGTTAATCATGTTTGCCTCACCGTCAATAATTAAAATCTCAGGGGTTTTTTCCCTCCTTAAGGAGTTCTTCTCTCACTGGGGTAACAAGTAAAACTTGCCAGCAATCAAATCGTAGGACTTTCATGTTAGAGGTTTTTAAGGCACAAGGACAAGATTGGCGGGGTTCTTTTTTTTTTTTTTTTAAGTCAAGCGCCTGCCAAATTAATTAATGGGACTACATGAAAGAAGTCATGCGGTGCAGCACAAATCCACTCTCGACAGCTGTGCAGCTCCCTATAGAATTAGAAAGGCTGGTTTTACTCTTTCTCGGAACAAAAAGAAGTGTTGGAGTTAACCACTATATCATGAGTAGCAAGGTAAGTGTTGATGTAAACTATAGCAGGAGCGCCTCTGTGGAAAGCTAAAATAAAAGACCTTACGAGAATCCACATTGTTCTATGAAATCGCACAAAACATACTGGCCATTGAGGTATTTATTTAAAATTCTCATATGCTGGTCTCTCAGCACATAGATTCTGTAAGAGGCTTACAACTTACATGTTTAATTCCAATGAAGTGGAAAAATAAACCTGTAATAAACAACGGCAGTATTAAAGCCCATAGCAATGAAAGCAGTAAAACTGGTGATTTTTTTTAAAAAAAAAAAAACCTAGCGAAATAAATAAAAGGAGTCAGTGTTTTGGGGCCAGAGGAGAGAAAGAGGTAAAAGCACTGGATCATTGAGAAGCAAGCTATAGATTCTTTCCACCAAAATTTAGAAAATTCTTCAGGCATGATATTGCATGTATGAAGAAATAAAAACTTCCCTATTCCTTTTATGCAACATCACCACACTTTCTAACATTATAATGAATGGAAAGTAAATTGAAAGCAGGATATAAGAATGGCTGTCCAGATAAAAATGTTTATCAGCTCTGGGAATTCTATACTCACTGGCAATGGACTTCCTTTCAAATAGAGATATATAATGTTCTCTGAGAAGAGCAAAGTCACAGAAGTCTGGAAGTGAAATGAAAAACTACAAACCAATCTAATCATGGTTGTTAAGGAAACTAATTCAGGGGATTGTGTTTCTCTAAAAAGCATATGCATCCTGAAGCCATTCAACTTGATCTCATATCTTCAACTGTTTTGAGAGAGCTTTAAGAATTCAACATCGAATTGTCCCAGTCTAGCCAGGGCAGTACACATAGGTCTTTTATGCATGCTGTTTCCAACCATCAGAGATCGCCTCGCTGTCCCCCTGTGTTTCTCCATGTTTTGCGTGAGCAAAAGTTGTTTTCTGTTGCTCCGACCAACCAGAACCAACGGGTTGAAATTAAATCAAAAGAGTTTCCATCTAGACATTAGGAAGAATTTTCTAACAGTTAGACCGGTTCCTCAGTGGAACAGGCTTCCTTGGGAGGTGGTAAGCTCTCCTTCCCGGGAGGTTTTTAAGAAGAGGTTAGATGGCCATCTGTCAGCAATGCTGATTCTGTGACCTTAGGCAGATGATGAGAGGGAGGGCATCTTGGCCCTCTGGTCACTAGGAGTGTGGAGGGGGGAGGTCACTAGGGGTGTGGAGGGGGGAGGTAGTTGTGAATTTCCTGCATTGTGCAGGGGGTTGGACTTGATGGCCCTGGTGGTCCCTTCCAACTCTATGATTCTATGAGGCGACCTCTGACGGTTGGAAACAGCATGCATAATCCAAACAAAGACCCGAAGTCATCGGAAGGGTAAGAGTGAGTGAAATAGCCATGCATAAAAGACCACAGAGAAGTATGGATTGTGGGTGAGCATACAAATGAAAAGCGTCCAATTTTATCACCATCTGCATGGTATGGGGTGGGGATAAAGATTTCCATCCATTTTGCAGTGTGGACGAGAATGGACTTTTCCTATATTAGGCCAGTCTTATCTTGCTCCTTCTAACCCCAGGACAAGCTTGTAGAAGTATTGACTGGCCAGAGTTTACCCTCATTGACTGCAGTGAGGCTGCGCCACTGAAAATGGTGGCGGAGCAACAATGCAGCAAGAGAGGGTGTTCCCAGGGTGAAAAGGGTTAGGAAGCTGCCTAAAGGCAGCTCCACCCCCAGGAACGCCCCACACTCTGGCACGGGCTTTCCCTTCTGGGAATCCCCTGCTGGCTGGGCTACGCCGGTGGCAGGGGCCAGTGCAGCTCCACGGCTCCCCGACGCTGGCATGTTTGCCCCCAGGATGGCGTTCAGTGCCCCTTATCCCAGGTTAAAGGGACAATTATGCTGCCACGGGGACATGCCAGTCCCTAAGGAGCTTTGCCCCCCCTTCAGGATTGAAGCCATAGAGACCAAGGCCCCTGATGCTGCCTTCACACACTTGCTGCGTTGGTATATGGAGATTCTCTTTCATCACCATAGCCACTGATGGACCAATCCTTCATGAATCCGTTTAATCCTCTCTTAAATGCTTGTGGCCATTACTACATCCATTGGCATTGGAGTCCACAATTTAATTACTCATTGGTTAAATAGGTATTTATTTTTGTCTGTTCTGAGCCCCTTAGACATCAGCTCCATTGGGTGCCCCCCTTCTAGTATCATGGGAGAGGGAGAAAAAGCTTTCTCTCTCTCGTCTCTTTCTTCATCCATGCGTAATTTTCTAAATATTGATCGTGTCCCCTCTCAGCTGCCTTTCTAATCCTCTGTAACAGACCATACACATTTAGGATGGCAAATGAATAAATGTACACAATTGTAACTCTCACACATTTAAAAATACTTACCTGATACCGCCATACACAGCGGCTCTCGCTGAGTCCAGAAAAATGATGCCCATATTTTCTCCTATGTATAAAATATATGTGCACATAATTGTACGCACACACCACCAAGATCAATCCAAAAGTCATTTAAAAGAAAGTTTTTTAAAAAAAATTGAACCGCTGAAAGTTACAATATGAAAGGTGCTTATTTCTATAAATCTCCCGAGGCGTATCAAGGTCTGCGAAGAGAGAAGCTTATCCAGATCAGCTTTAACAGCACTGGGGCTCACAGAAAAGCTTGGACCACAGAGGATTATTATGTTAGGAAAAGTACATCAACCCACTAATAGTTCCCCATATTAGCAGTATTAACCGGCTCCCCAGACTGAAGGGAGATTATTACCTGACACATCTGAGTCCTTGTTGAACTCCAAAGTGTGACAGTTTGAATAAAACAAACTTATCTCTGGCAGAAGAAGAGGAGCTTGAAATGACAAATACTTTATCAAGTCAGAGAACCAAGGCTCGGGATGCCTTATCTGGGCTGAAGGTGATTATAGCCATCAGTGATGGAATGTCATCCGCTTTCATGTTACATCAGTGAAAATAATAAGTCATTAGTCTGAAATTTGTGAGGCGATTTATCTGACTGGCTCGTATGAAAATGACAGAGCGAGAGATTTGTGGAGCTCACACTACAAGCAAAAGGCTGCACGTTGCTCTTTGAACGAGCGGGGCAGGGGAGCCAGCAATCAGTAATTCAGGTAAGTTTCAAATATGATTAAAGTTTAAGGTTATGTATCGTCTCTCACCCAGAGTGATAAGTAAGGGCTAATTTCAGTTGTGCTATATATGCCACTGAGAGCCAGCGTGGTGTAGTGGTTAAGGTGTCGGACTAGGACCTGGGAACCCCAGGTTGAAATCCCCACTCACACCATGGCAGCTTGCTGGGTGACCTTGGGCCAGTCACACACTCTCAGCCCTGAGAGACAAGTAATGACAAACCACCTCCCAACGTCTCTTGCCTTGAAAACTCTACGAGGTCGCCATAAATTAGCTGGCTCAGAGGTAGAGCATCTGCTTGGCATGCAGAAGGTCCCAGGTTCAATCCCTGGCATCTCCAGTTTAAGGGACTAGGCAAGTAGGTGATGTGAAAGACCTCTGCCTGAGACCCTGGAGAGCAGCTGCCGGTCTGAGTAGACAATACTGACTCTGATGGACCAAGGGTCTAATTCAGTATAAGGCAGCTTCATGTGTTCATGTGTGACTTGATGGCAAGAGTGTGTGTGTGTGTGTGTGTGTGTGTGTTGTTACCAATCCAGAGCCCAGCGTTGGTTGAGAATGAGGGCGGGCTATAAATTTGAATAATTATATATATAGTTGTGAAAATTCCAGCCATTAAGTTCATTTTGTCATGGTGAAACTTGGGCGAAAACGCATGGTCGCTTTAGCCTCCTTTATTCCCTGTTTCAGCCAGGACTCAGCCAGGATCAAACACATGCATTTCGTTGAATGTGCATTCCATCCTGGCTGAATCCTGGCTGAAACAGGGAATAAAGGAGGCTAAAGCGACCATGCGTTTTCATCCAAGGACTGAGTCATTAACCCAGATTACGCTAAATGCTGGAAACACAGCCAACTAGATTGCAACCAATAGATTGCCCACCCATACTGCAGTGTATGTCCCTGAATAATTAGTTTCTGTTTCCCCCACAAGACTTGCATAGAAGAGGTCTCACTTGGGTCCTGTTTTGGTGTTAGGGTTACAGGCACAGCCTGGCAACCAGCAGGAAATGGGATGGCAAGGACATGGGAGATGCTGTTGGTGATGTTGATAAAACTATAAAGTTTCTAGCGATTCCTTGAGAGGACTGACATCACTTCTGGGTTTTCCCTGGAAGTGACATCATATCGGTGGGCAAACATCCATTTTTTGTTTATTTTTCTCCCAACACCAGGAAAGGGGAGCTGGGGGTGGGGTTCCCCACCCCCACCAGGCCCTTAGCAGCCTTGTTTGGTGTTGATGTTGCAGTCTCTTAGTGTGTAGTAATGTTTTCTATTAGTAAGTGCTCTCTCCCAATTGAAAGCAATAAAATAAAGCTACCAGAGTCTCTAAGTTTTCACTGAAGAGTGAACTGGAAACAGGTTAGATAATTTTACTCCTACCACCACGCCTCAGAGAATACTAAACAGACTGCTTCAACCCATTTAGTGATATGTTGAAAGGAATATGCAAAATATGCTGTTGTGGGATTGGGCATACTTCACACCAACTAATGTCTTGAATTGCTGTTATTCTTGTTATTTTATTATTATTAGACCATAAAGATGGGCAATTGGTCTTGCCCCCACACACACACACCATTTTTTGGCCAGCGCTATTTGCTCTCTTCCTTTTTGCCACAACCTTTTTACTCATTCCCCTTTACCCCTTCAGCCTTTCACCTTTGACCTTCAGGGCAATGTCTCACATAGTCAAAGCATATGTTTGTCCCTAGATCCACTTTCTGTGAGCCCTGACCAATGCACATGGATGCAAGCCTTTTTTTAGCCGTGAAGTTGACCCGCTACCTACCAGCAAATCTGGAAAACTCCGGGACAATTGCCTCTTCAGGTCAACAGCTCTCTTTTTTCCATACTCTGCCAAGTAATTAGTGGGATGAAAATTCACACATTTCCTTCCAAGTGTAGATCCAGTTGAAGCCACCTGAATTTGCTACATCCTCATGTGTCTATTCCACAGACAGCTTTCTATTATCTAGGGATCATCTGAGGCAAAACAAAACCATTACTTCTTGCATAATACCTCATATGGCATCATCTGTAATTAAGAGGTAGTGGTAGGAACCAGCTGGCTTCCTTACTCAACATATGGTTGGAGAGCTACTACCTAGAGTACACAGGCTTGGCTCAGAGATATTCGACACTACTGAAAAGTGTCTGTCTTCTCTCTCTGTACGTTTTAAAGAGCTGACATAGCAAAAAAAAAAGTTGCATCTCTTAGCAGCATTTAAGTGTTTTATTTTAAGTTTGGCATCCGTCATTATTTTCAGAACCTGTCCATTTTCCAAGCATGATTTTCAATAAGGAGCAGCGGTTTTAATTACAGAGGGGAGGGGGGACAAGCATCTGGTCTCCAACTCTGTCTATTTTGAACCGTGTATTATCAAACTCAACTGCACAGTTTTGTGAGAGATTGAATCAATTTAAGAGGCTGCCCGGGAGCTCACGACACTGGAGCACCGAATTCCTTCAGCTTCCTCACAGCAAAATATAGTTTGAACTCCATAATATTGACTTTATCCCATTACATGCTTACTCACTTAATGGGTCACAGCCAATTATTTGTTTTCTGCTGGAAGAGGCAATGTTTGCTGATTCCTTTCTGCTATTGTGGATACCTGCCCAGACTAGCCGGAACTCATCAGATCTCGAAAGCCATGCAGGGTCAGCCCTGGCTTGTATTTGAATTGGAGCCCTCCAAGGAATACCTGGCTTGCACATGGAGGCAGGTAATGGCAAACCATCTCTGAACCCCCTATGGGGTCGTCATAAGTCAGCTGTAACTTGATGGCAAAAAAAATGTAGATACCCGCATCATGTTCATGGAAGCTTGCTGGGTGACCTTGGGCCAGTCACACACACTCTGCCCTGACCCTGGCTGGTAAGTCAGCTGTAACTTGATGGCAAAAAATGTAGATACCCATATTATGTCCAGCATGGCCAACATGAATGGAGCCTTGGTACAATCTCACTAAACAACTCAGAGAGCAACATACTAATGCATCTCGGACAGATGCAAGTTTTTTGCTGCCAATGCTCTGAATAAAAGTTGCAATTATAATCGGTTGCAGAACCAAGCTCCCTCTGCCCTGATCTGCTTTGTAAAAATTTCAGTTTTAAACTACCATGGGCTGCTATGCAATGCGCAGGCCAGACAAGCCCCTTCCAATATATGTTGCTGAAAAAAACACCCTAAAATAATCTGCTGTTGATTTTTTTCTACAAGTACAAGACGTCTGGAGTTGATTAATGCAGACCTAAAATTATTTCCTGGCCATAGTGTCTAATGCCATTTGACCTATAACGGCAACAGGGATCATGAGAGCCACCCCTGAAAAGTCCCTCTCAAATGAATATATCCTTTGCCAGAGCATCTGGATCTTGTATTCAGCTCCAAAGATTTACTGGGGATTGCCAAGCTATGAGATTTCTATTGACATGCAGTGTTTTATGAGATGCAAATAGGCTTTTCATCCACAGGGCATAAAGGGATGAGTTAAGGGCACTTTTCATCCACTGAACATCAAATCTCCTGACGACTGTGAATCGAAGACAAATGATTAGTGTTATTGTAATAAAACTGTGTTGACAAACAACCATCCCTTCCATAATGTCAGTTTATGGAGGGGTGGGGGGTGGAATACAAAACCTTGTGGGATTTGAGCTTTTGGAAAGCTTGAACTGCGTACATTTCTGAACGACTCTGCACACAATACACAATGAGAGACAATAATTGTGCAGTGTTTTATTTTCCAATAACTATAGTCTGTTAGGACAAGTGGCCATATTTGAACCTAGGAGCCAATGTCCTAAGTCCCAAGTATGCTGGAAGTCTTTTTGATTTCAGTGAGCATAAATGGTCTTTCAACTGATAATCTTTTTCTCCGTTATTCCCTCATTTATAACAACTTACAATGCCTCTGAGCTGTAACAGGAGCTTTAAAATTCCACACATGATAGGCAGCATGTTTTGTTAGTTACCAAAATCAGATATAGAAACAGAAGATGATTCATAACTGATTTCTTTGATAGATGACTGTAGAGCTAAATGTGTACTACAGTAAAAGACTAGCATTAATTATATAATTATTATATTATTTAAGGAATATTCTAGTTATTTTAAGCTATCCCTTCTGATGTACACCAGTAAACACTGAAACTCCAAATGTAGGATGTGATCCAGCAACTGCTATGCTATATTAAGCAATGGGAAATGATCTGAGCAGTTTTCTCTCTCTCACTCTCCTATTGAAAGCAATAGAAACAGTTAGGAGTAATACTGGCAATATCATGGCTCCTGCCTTTTAATCTCATTGAAGTCTTGGACAAACATTTATTCTGGATAGAAATGAACATGTAGATGGAAGAGACTGCCCTCTGGCCCCTGCTTTTCACCTCCCTCCATTCATAGAGTTCTTTCCGTGGAGACTTTTGTATGTGCACCCAAACCAGTGTGGTGTAGTGGTTAAGAGTGGTGGTTAGGAGTGGTGGACTCTAATCTGGAGAACCGGGTTTGATTCCCCCACTCCTCCACATGAGCAGTGGAGGCTAATCTGGTGAACCAGGTTGGTTTCCCTACTCCTACACATGAAGCCAGCTGGGTGACCTTGGGCTAGTCACACTCTCTTAGAGCTCTTTCAGCCTCACCTACCTCACAGGGTGTCTGTTGTGGGGAGGGGAGGGGAAGGGAAGGTGATTGTAAGCCAGTTTGATTCTTCCTCAAGTGGTAAAGAAAGTTGGCATTTAAAAACCAACTCTTCTTCTTCAAACACACTTAGGCATCCTAAGTGAAATCCATATAGCTGGATCTTGACTAGTGGTTCTACAGGCTCAAAGACATGAGTGCAATTATCCCCTCTCCTGAGAACCTAAAATGTCCTCTGAAATCTGGGGTTATTTTAGGCTTCTATGGTAGTGGTGGGGAGGAAAATCGATTTCTGTGAGGACCTGCAGACGCTAGTCAGGATCCAAGCCACAACCTGGAAAATGGAGAGTTCAGTTTGCATGTTGGCTGTGGTGGTGGTGGGTGGCATCACCACAAACATGTGAAGCATAGGAGAAAGGTAAGCAAGCATGGGGCCCATTCCCCTCCCCATTTTGCATGCATTTCTAACCAGACATATACAAAAGACATATACAGCTCCGCCAGGGAATATAACACACTTATACTGATCCAGCCCTTGGGTGAACCTGATTCTCAACGAATTGCAATCACGGTATTTCCACAAATGCCATTCACACCTCACTCATGAGCCTTTGAGTGATGAGGAATCTAACACCGAAATCTCAAATGGCATAAATGAGTCAGCACTAAATGAAACTTTCATGAAGACAAAAGAAAAGTAAAGGTGATGACAATCCCTTCCAGCATTTTGTCATAGATTTTGGATCCCCCCCTCCCCTTTATTTTCTCTTCAGAGCTTTTCACTGAGATCTCAAATTTAGGAAGAAAAGTGGGGGAAAATAATATTCATATTACACTTTAATCTTAGCTTTTAAAATTATGATGAAGCCCTTTCTTTGAAGAGATCTCCAATCAGTCCTCTTTCTAATACAAAAGTATCAGAGAATGCCACTATTAAATGGGGATTACGAGATAAAGCTCATAATGGAGAGATAGCACATTCAAGGTGACAGTGTTTCATTATCTTATACTAAATTAATGTAGCATTAAGAATTATCTGATCATTAGGACTATAGCTCATATCACTGATTAATAGCCTGCAAAATATTACTTTGTAAAACAAAGATTTTTTTTAACTTGCACATTATTAAAAAAAAAAAAAAAAAAAAGACCATGGCTGAATTACACTCCCACTCTAGAGATTGTGCAACCACCAACAGATTGTTAATGATGGTAGTGCATACAATGCACATATTCCCACTGCTCCTTGCGACAGGAAAGCTGTCAATGTGAAATATGCTTGTCATTTGGGTAGTGCATTAGTGAAATTTTTAGCGGTCACAGTTCTATCAGTGGCTCTAAATCCTGACTCAAATGAGGCTCTTGCCCCTTTTAAAAAATGCTATCAAGTGAAGTCCAAATGGCGCTGCTTCGCTGGTGGCTGAATGTGACAGCCACTCTCTCTGTCTGCCTAACCGACTTTACAGGGTTCTTGTGAGGGGGGGGGGGGAATAGGAAAAGGGCAATGTGTATGTTGCCCTGAGCTCTTTGGAGGCAGAAATGGATGAACTAGTCATTTATTTATTACACTGACTGCCTCAGCACATGGCAGAGTTGGAAGAAGGAACTTTGAGACAGTATTAAGACTATGGGGTAGATACAGATGACCATTTCATCACACATATACAACTTACGGGTGATAAAAACTATCCTTTTACAAGTGAGCAATAATTACTGATAGAGTAGGTAAGAATAATGTAGGAGAATATATAGGTGGTGTATTAGAAGCAGGAATCAGCAATATATAACTTGATCAATTTTATATGTAAGGTAGATGGTTATATAGCAATAATCAAAATTTAACAAGTAGCCTAATATGTTGTTAAGAATGATAGCTGGTTACCTAAAGTAAACCGCAGATTAGATGGTGAGCTGCAGCAAAATAAGAAGGATCAATTTTATAGGCGTTATATTATACTCCAATGTAGGGACTTTAGAACTTTATAAAATGAAGTTTTTCAAGAATCATATAGTTCTTGCCTAGCTGATATGAGGGCTGTTAAGAGAAGGTACCTTGTGGAAGAATTGTTATATTGTATGTGGGGGTATGTAAGAATGTTGTGTTGTGTATTTTCTTTTTTGTTAATAAAAATTGGGTTGTTTTTTTTAAACTGTCCTTTTAAAAGAGAATACACATCCACTGAGCACACCATGGTAAAACACCACTTGGTAAAGGGCCATCAGTATTAACCCTCTATCAGGCTGAAATGGGCAACAACCCAACAGACAACATGTGCTGAACTGGGGCAGTACGCATTTGCCCTGTGAGAAAAATGGGAGTCACAATGGTCATCTACTGAGTAGGATGATTTAGTGGCAAAGGACCGTCCAGCCTCTGCTCAGTTTCTCAGTTAGGGTGATTCCCCACATAGCTAGGGTACACTGGAGTACCAAGTTTATAAGTGAGCGATGAATCACTTTGAAAAAGTATATGGAATCCACGCTGAGGTGGCAGTCTGAAGAGTGAACTACTTCTGAATCCAGAGTTGTGTATTCAACCCTTTCGAAGACTAAATTATTCGCAGAGAGAACGTAGCACATGTTTATATTTTTAAGCAACAAAAAGATAACCAATAGGGTCATTCTCGACTAAATGAACTACCCTCAGGGACTGTTCCTTTCCACAGAACAAACTGGCTAAATTGACAACTCCTGGACAATCCAGAAATAGCCATTGCTCCGTGAAGGGTTATCTGCTTTGACAGGAAGGAATGAACAGACTGTCAGGTAAACTGGGAGGAATGAGGTGAAGACCCGTTGCGTGCAAGTAAGAAGAAGCATGGCTGGGGAGGCAGAGGTTTGTGTCACACTTTTCAGGAGGTCCCGTGGAAGGAAGGGGGTCAATTGATTTTTCGTAATACGACATATGCTGAAGGGCAAGGGGTCTGTGCCTACAAGCAACGCAGGACAGAGAAAATGGTTGATATGGTGCCGCCTTATGAATATACGGCAAAAATAAACACTAAATTGGGATGTGAAATCCATTAGCTACTGTCAGCTGGCTTTAGAATTTAAGGCAAGGGCAGAAAGGGGAGGTGTCAGCTGTGGAAGTACCGGTGACAGAAGTCTCAGATAAGCGGGAACATTAGCCTTGACATCCAGAACTGTCCAACATTCCGTTGTCATAGTTGCCGACTGTCGCAGCTACCCTGTCTCTGGATTCCACAGTGGACTCTGAAAACATGGAAATAATGGACAGTGCATTGATGAGGAAGGGATGTGGGAATGTCTCTAATGATTTTACTCATGTAAATGTTACTAAAATAGCACGGGACCCAATCGCTCGTCCTATTTAGCAGCATCTGAAGCAGTAGAGAGACAAATGCAGGAAGGTTTCAGTGACTGTAATCTTGAGGATGTGATATATTCAGATCAGAAAGTGACTTGCACAAGAGGAATGTGTCAGCTGCGTCTGTGTCTGGGGTGTGTCTATTCCCCGCCCCCAATATATCCCTTCATCCAGATGCCGTCCATTTAGTCTGGAAGCACCTATAGTGCCAATACACTGGCAAAACCCAAAATAAAGGGAAATTGCTGGCCGAACACATGATTCTTTCTAGGATTAAGTCAGCTGCCTGCTGCAAACCAAAGAAAATGCCAGCATTCTGAATGAGATTAAGGTCTATCTTTTTGTTTGTTTGTTTTTGTTCTTTATTTTTATTTGTATTTTGCAATGTTTAATAGGAGGACCAGACATCTTTCGCTAGAGAGAACGTTTCTGTTGCAGGGTATTGCATTATGCCAAATTTTGTTCCATGGAAAACTGAGGGATATCTCATGCAATATTGCATCATGCCAATTTTTTTTTTACTAAACAAAAATCAAGTTTCTTTTGCGGGAATAGTGCATTATGTCATTAGAAAAATGCAATTTTTTTCACCCACTCCCACGTCCCTTTCCAATGCGGCTGCTCTGCCATCTCTCCTGCACCAATGGCGCTTATCTGTGGCATGAACAACATTGCCCCTGGATCATGCTGAAGAGCTGAAAATAGCCTTTCTTTCTGCCATCACGAAAGACGCAGAGTGTACAATTTTGTCAAAGAAAGGTGATTATCGATACCTTCAAGTTCACTATAGGCATGCCTATCCTGTGCACATTATCTCAGTCGTTGTACACTTTAAATACCTGCAAGTGACATAAAGGGAGGAAAAATTGGGTTAAAAGCCACTCTGAACTGGAGCCTATTGAAAGAGCTAACAGCCTGAGATTATGACCTCTCCTGACGTGTCACTGGCTTTTGATTATGCACTCAGATATCAAATTCATTCTTTTGGATAATGGAAAGGTGGGTAGGTGGCCAGGACAGAAAATAAAAAAGGCGTACGAGACAGACTTTTGGTTAGTCTCTGCATGATTACTAGTAATCCTCACCGCTGTCCCCTTCAAGCTTTCAGGAAGGATTTGGACCCGTGCGGGAAATGGATTGAAACTACCAAAGAGGAGGAAAAATGACAGAGACAAAAAAAAAAAATGTACACTCACTCCTAGTAGATGTTTAACAAAAGGAATTGCCAGTATTCAAAATTAGATTAGGGCCAGGATTTCTTGCGTGGCCGGTACAGAAAGCCCCAGCAAAAGAAATCGGTAGATGCTACACAGCTGGACTGGAAAAAAAGGATGATCATATTTCACACACAAACACACACAAAAAAATCATGAGATGTTGGGAAGGAAAAAGCACATTCTGGAATGAGGCGAACTTGGCATTCTAATTAAATTGGGAGCAGAGTGGTATGTTTGTTCCTTATTACGCTGGTTCAAAGTGCTTTCCTGAAAGTGCCCCCTCACACACGGAAAGATTTGCTCTCTTTCCAACACTGTCCTTCATTTTATTGACAACATTGTTTCCAGAACAAACTGAAGAACCGGGAAGTTGAAAGATGAAGGAAAGCCACAAGCAAATCCCCTCTTCTGCGTCAGACCTCTCACGACCATCTCATGCATTTCCTGAGGGCCCCAGTTCCACAAGAGCAGCATTTCCGGTATCGTTGCCAGGAATGCGGTGGGAGAGGGAGCTGAGGAACTCCATCTCTGCTAATGGAAGTCGTTTCTGACAATGAAGATTTACCATGGAATTCAAGTCAACATAGGCCCTATTCAGAATAGCATTCTAAACCATTGTCGGCCCTTTTTGGAATAAAGTGATACAAAGATGGGTGTTCATACAGCTCATTTCAATCTGTGAGCCATCTCTAAAGCACTCCGGCTGGTTCAAACAGCCCCACAATTGTTTGTCCGCCTTTTTTGCCAGTGCTTTCTTTTCTTTTCTTTCTTTCTTTTTTTTTTTTTAACGTTCTGAGATTTGTGTTATAGCGTTATGGCGGTCCTTTCCAAAGTGTTCCAGGAAGTTCAAACAGCACACTGGAGTGATTCAGGGGTGCAAGGAAGAACTGGAAACGGTTGAAAGCAGTTTTCATAACAACCAGCTCAGGCTCCCTTTGCGATTGGGACACAAGCGGCTTTTTCTGAACAGGGTAAAAAAAAAAAAAAAACCATTAGCAGCCAGGAGCCAAACCGGTGGTGTCCGAACGGAACCAGTATCTCAGTCTAAAATCTGAGGACAATGTCGCTCTTTGTGTTATCCACTGTCGTTCCCATTTGGACACACAGCTGGCAATTAAGAAAAGGTTTAGGGAAGGTCTACATGGAGCTTAGGTTTGCCAGGTCCCTCTTTGCCACCGGTGGGAAGTTTTTGGGATGGAGCCTAAGGAGGGCAGGGTTTGGGAAGGGGAGGGACCACCTGGAGGTTGGCAACCCTAATGGAGCTCCACTGTACACATGATGAAATGGTCACTCGGGATATCTTTGGAAATCTTGCCTTGGACTTAGGGTTGCCAGCTCCGGGTTGGGAAATTCCTGGAGATTTTGGGGGTGGAGTCTGAGGAGGGCAGAGTTTGGAGAGGCAAGGGACTTCAATGCCATAGAGTCCAATTGCCAAAGCAGCCATTTTCTCCAGGGGAACTGATTTCTGTTGCCTGGAGATCAGTAATAGCAGGAGATCTCCGGCCACCACTGGGAGGTTGGCCACCCTACTGCAACTTAATGCTGAAAGTGCCAAGTCTGAGTTATGGTACAGGTGCTAGAGTGCTTTTTATGGAGAGACTAAACAGCTTTATGATTTCTGGAGTTTGTCTCTACTCCCTCTGCTTGGCAGCATCTAGCCTAAACAAGAACTTAATGCTATGAAAAGTATATCTTAATAACCTCATTCCATGTGAGACTCCTCTTGAAAGTTTGTCATCCACCAAAGCCTTTAACAGTCTACTGTGACATCTTGATCAGCCTCCAGTTTTGAAACCTAAATACATATTTTTTTAACTTCTTTGACAGGAGAATACAATTGCTGAACCAACTTGGGCCTTGAGTTCAGAAGAACACAATCCACATAATACCTTTTATTAGGACCCACCGCGTGACATATAACATTGTGTGAACTTTCGAATTCATTAGAGCTCTTCTTCAGGCTGGATTTTACAAGTAAATTTTAAAGTACAAGTATAAAAAGAATTTTGGGATGGAAAAATGCCCCAGGATGTGATGGAAAAACCTGTTAGAGCCTACGTATCGTTTGGTTGGCCCTAATAAAAGGTGTTAGGTGGATTGTGTTCTTGGTTTTTACTTTTTATACTGACATGGCTGTAAACAATTTTTTTTCTACATGAGCTCAAAATCAATGTACATGCAGGGCTTTGTGGTGTGCTTCTATGGAATGATGATATAGTGAAGCTTGTCTCTCCTCCCTCTGCTTGGCAGCATCTAGCTTAAACAAGAAATTAAAGATAATGGAACAGTATTCGCAGATGGACTCTTTCCACGAGCATTATCAGAGTGTTCACAACAACCATTAGACCGTGTGTGTGTGTGTGCAGTGTTGTATCATGGGAGACTGGTGCACCACAGGTATACCAGTGACACGCAGCCAACACAGTGCAGGGAAT
The DNA here is from genome assembly GCF_029931775.1 of Euleptes europaea. Classification (NCBI taxonomy): domain Eukaryota; kingdom Metazoa; phylum Chordata; class Lepidosauria; order Squamata; family Sphaerodactylidae; genus Euleptes; species Euleptes europaea. The sequence goes on from NC_079322.1 coordinate 63,096,810, forward strand.
AAGAACATAAGAAGAGCCCTGCTGGATCAGACCAGTGGTCCATCTAGTCCAGCATCATGACTCATACAGTGGCCAATCAGTTCCTCTGGAGGGCATAGAGGCTGAGGCTTCCTCTAATGTTGCCTCCTGGCACTGGGATTTAGAGGTTGACTGCCTCTGAATATGGATGTTCCCTGTAGTTACCATGGCTAACTGATAGACCTATACTCCATAAAGCCTTCTAATTCCCTTTTAAAGCCATCTATGCCTGTGTTCATCACTACATCCTCCGGCAGCAAATTCCACATTTTAATCACTCACTATGTAAAAAAGTGTTTCCAGAAACAATCGGGCAATATCCAACAAGGTCCAAAGGGCCTTGCTGCCTTTGCAAGGTCCTCGAGTCCCAAATGGCGGAGGACAGGGTGGTGGGGTGGAGTCCTTGAAAATAAGCCATACAGTGAGCCCCTTCCCACCAGCAATGAGTCTGGGTTAACCACTGTTATCTTCCTCAGTGGGCTTGTTCTATGGCAGATGTATTGGTTCATTCTCTAATAGAGAGGCAGAACATCATTAGAGAGAACTCGTTAGGCTAAAGAGGTGAAAATCTAACTTTTTGTGTTCAAATGCACAAGCAAGATGAGTGCAGCCTGAATTGAGAATTCAGACGTCTTTTTATGGTTCTGATTGGCTCTAGCCTAAGGACTGAGCTATAGAACTATTAAGCTGTGCACCAACGAAGGATCCGAGGATCTAGCTGCCAAAATGTAGGCTATGATAAGATTCCAGCGAGCTCAGTGAGTCCATACAGCTGGAGGTTCAGGCATTGCAAGCCCCTGAGAAAATTTTGAAATTTGACCAATTACAGGGATATTTTGAGGCTAAGTTCAATATTAAGTACTTCAACCCATTGGCTTATGATTCTATCACTAAAATAGCCTTATTTTAATAAAAAAAATTAAAAAAAACCTCCATAGATTTTGTTGAAAAAAATTTGTTGGAAAAAAAATTGCTTCAGGCCCCTCCGGGATTAGGGGCCTTGAAGCTTAAGCTTCATTAGTTTCATAGTAGATCCGCTACTGGAAATGGGGGAATCAGATGCCTGCTTGAACTACTCCTGCATGCAGCCTTTCTATAAAACATCCCCCCTACTTTACCACACATTAAAAAAAAAACATAATTGTCCACATTAGCAAAAAAACAGAAATGAGAAATCTTTCTGCACTGTAATGATAACTTCTAAAATCGTTGGGGAGATGGACCCTGTTTATTATGCAAATGTTAATCATTTGTGCCGCTCAATGCAGAATGGGAATATATACCACGTGAAACTAATTTACTGGCATTGGAATGCCAGGATTATCCTCTGTTCTTTTATGACGGATTCTTCATATGGAGAACATTGACTGTTTCCCAGTCAATGAGCTTTAAACAAAATGAATTATTCTGATTAGATGTCTTGGTTCTTTCCTAATAAACTGAAATTTTCCAAATGACAATTCAAAAGTTTTTTAGAAAATTATAAGATATGTAAACCATCTTGGAAAACTCAGTACCCCAGCCTGGTGCAGATGTTATTCCCCTCTCTTCTAAATCCACATCAATAAGCAATTGAACAATAAAAGAAACCTCAACAGGGGGGATCAACAGATGAAATTAACGCAGGGCAGAACCTCAGCCGAAAATATTTCTTTGCCCATGTAATTGCTTGCAGCCATCCTTGTGTGAAAGCCCCCATCAGATTACAGGATTTGTTGTATGCAAATCGAAGGCTAAATGCTTGGTAGCACCTTTCAATGCCGCGGTGCTGGAAATGAGTTTTTTAAATAGGAAATTAGATGAGTAATATTTTAGTCAACAAAAATGTGGGGAAATTCTGCATAAAGATGAGAAAATTATGCATGCAAAGTAACTCTGAAAGCCATCAGTGAGCAGTTGCCAAATTTTGTACACGGCTAACTCACAAAAAGAGTTGCCTTTTTTTTTAATCACTGAACATAGACATGGAATGCAAATTATTTCAGGGCCCTATGCTGTGTAACCTCCTTGAGCTTGTACTTTGAGTGGAATTTCAGGCGAGAAACAAGCAGAATTTGATAGCATGAGATTTCATCCCAAATCTGAGATCACTGTTCATTTCTTAATTTACCTACAATTAACTGGAAATTTCATCTAGGCCAGCCTGTTATCTAAATCCTAAAGCAACCTAGCAGGAGGATATTCCAAGTAAAGCCAATTGTTCTGGTGATAGAAGATTGACTGGTAAACTATCCCCAGTACAAATATCCCTCATGCTTGTGTCATAAAATTAATACATCTAGAAGGGCACCCGTTATATACATGATTCTTTATGCCAATGCAAGTTTTTGGTAATACTCTGGCTAACAATAGCTCTCCATGGTCTCAGGCCAAAAAAGATCTTGCTGAGCAGCTATTATCTGAACTAGCCTGAGCTAGAAGCTAAAATGACTAAACTGAGGTGATCATACTTTGGTCACATTATTAGAAGACAAGAGTTCCTGGAAAAGACAATAATGCTAGGAAAAATTGAAGGCAGCAGGAAAAAAGGAAGACCCAATATGAGATGGATTGACTCTATAAAGGAAGCCACGGCCCTGTTTGCAAGACAGGTCACCTGAGTAAGACAACAGTAGGATATTTTGGAGGACATTATCATAGAGTTGCCATGAGTTGGAAGCGACTTGATGACACTTAATACACACACACATTATCTGAGATCTTTTAAGTGGAGATGCTAGGGATTGAACCAAGCGACTTCTTCATGCAAAGCATGTGCTCTACCACTGAGCCATAGCCTCTCCAAGCTCAATGCTAAGGCAAATGTAACAAAAGCATTCTTGACAGATGCTTCTCTAGCATTGCCAGAGAGTTACATGGCCTATTTCACCTGTAAACACAACTGAGAATGGTTTGCATTGCTTATTAGATCTTGTTACTTGATGTGTCATTTTACACCATGCAATCCAACTTGAGTCTCAGTGAGAACAGTGGACTGTAAATTAATAAACAGATCTTTTTCCTAATACATATTACAGCTTGCCAAGGCCACCAATTCTCTTTAAAGAAATAGAAATTCACCCTAAATTGTACTTTCGATTGCTTGAAAAATCCATAGGATTAACTGAAGAAAAACTGAAGTGAAACTTAATGTAGTTTCCAATTTAGCTGAGAGCACAAAAGGGATGTAGATTCCTCCCACCCCCTGCCATGGCCCAGGGGATAGCCTAAGTGCCTTGGAAAAAGCATTTCCTTAGACAATTCGTCAAGATTAAAGTGACAGTGAAAATCCATTTCCTCCCCTGGTTTCTGATCCTAAGTCACTGAAGTCAATAGAAGTCTGGGACAGATCTTCAGTGGAAGAGTTTTCTCTCGCCTTTGGGATTTCAGAGGCAGGACAGAAATCACTTTGTGGGAAGGAGGAGGCTGGTTAGTTCAACTGCACTGTAAACACAGATGGAGTTGATGGGACAAATGAAGGGAGCGTTAAGGTAAGTGCAAGAAATCACCACCCGATGCACAGTGTAAAATCTCACACCTTTTTAATCCTTTGGTTCCCACTTTTGCATCTGGAAACTCATCAGATAAACATTTGGTGCTGAGCCCAGACCAGTTAAACATGCTGGGGGATATCTCAGCATTTTATTTATTTATTTATTTGTTTGTTTGTTTATTTATTTATTTGCTTTCATCTTAATCCCTCCATTCAGGGCAACAAAATGGAACATGTTAGGCTGACTCTTTTTTTTCTTTTTCCTTTTGCAGCAAACTGTGTTATTCCCAGTATAATTTAAAAACATGTCTCTGTAAGCAGTGCTTAACCAGATGTGCAAATTGTCAAGTTCCTCAGGCTTTTCCACATGTGACCAAACTTAGTTACATTGGGGCATTGAAGCATGCTTCTCCAAGAAATGTGACCCTCTCCAAAGACATGCTGCACACTCAGAAGAATTCCAAAGGTGCCAAAGGAGCATTTCAAGTACATGGCAAAAATTTCCACAACAAAAATTAACAGGCAGTTTTGAAAACGTACATACAAGGTACCTTTCCATTTGGGGGTTAAGGAAATAGTTATTCAAAAAGGTAAGAACATAAGGAAAGCTATGCTGGATCAGACCAAGGCCCATCAAGTCCAGCACACAGTGGCAAACCCAGTGCCTCTAGGAAGCTCACAAACAAGACTGCAGCAGCATTATCCTGCCTGTGTTCCAAATATACCGTAATAAGCATGCTCCTCTGATCGAGAATAGGTATGCATCATGACTAGTATCCATTTGGACTAGGAGCCGTGAATAGCCCTATCCTCCATGAAAATGTTCACTCCCCTTTTAAAGACCTCCAAGCTGGCAACCATCACTACATCCTGGAGCAGGCAGTTCCACAATTTAACTATGTGTTGTGTGAAGAAATACTTTCTTTTATCTGTTTTGAATCTCTCACCCTCCAGCTTCAGCAGATGACCCCGCGTTCTAGTATTTTGAGAGCGTGAAGGTTTCATTTGACCATCATGGATAATAGTTCTTGATAGATCTATTCTCCCTCAATTTGTCCAGTCCCCTTTTAATGCCATCTAATCTAGTGGCCATCTATATATCTCGTATCAGTGAATTACAGATTAATTATTTGTTGTGAGAAAAAAGTACTTTTGTTTGTCCTAAGTCTACTTCCCTTTCATTTCATTTCAATTTCCTGCATTAAGGGATAGGAAGAAAAAGCCCTCTGACCATTTTCTTCACCCCTTGCATGTAATTTTATACATTCTTACCATGTTCCCCTTCACAACATTCTCATAGGCTAGAATTTGGAATATGTAGCATTGATCTCCATTCCCCTCCCCTGCAAGTTTATGCTCATAAAGTATATGTTCTGAATTCTGAACATTTTGTACAAGATCTCAGCACCATATGCTACAGTTTCTACTTAACAGACACATCTTTATATTCAAGAAGCAAAGAAACCGTGTCTCTTAGTTTTCTATTCGAATCTGCATAAACCCATTTATCTTCAAAAGTATGCATATACCCCCCCAAACACACACACACCGTTTTAAAGGGGATTCCCAACAATAATTATGGTATGTTTCCTTTTTGGTGAACATTTTCAGCATATTTTGGTGATAGGGTGGTGGTGGCTTTGAATGTATTAACCTATTTAGAAGCATTTCCCTGCTTATGAAGAGGCTCTGCTTGTCTTTAGTAAGTAGACAAATCTGGTTGGATAAGTGTCAGGGTCTCATCACAGTCACAATGTGATTGGAAACTGGTTCTTCCCCAATCCCTGTTTGCAGAATCTCACTTGCAATAGCTATTTTGGAGGATGGTATTGTACTCCTAAACCTCGATGATTGGGGTGTATTTATTTTTCTCAATCCCATTCAGTGTCATTGTCAAAAGTTACGGTTGCCAGGTCCCTCATCACCACTGGCAGGAGATTTTTGGGGTGGAGCCTTAGGAGGGCAGGGTTTGGGGAGGGACTTCAGTGCCATAGAGTTCAGTTGCCTAAGCAGCCATTTTCTCCAGGTGAACTGATCTCTATAGGCTGGAGATCTCTAGCTACTACTTACTTTTCAGTTGTCATATAGCATTATGGTTATTTGCCCTTGAAAACCATAATTTACTCTTAAATCAACAGAATAGCAGTATGCCCATAAAGGGAACGGCATAACCTTTCTCCTGCCCCAGAAGCATATGCCACTTTTCTTCAGCAAATGCAACTGGAATTTAACTGCAGATTTTGTTCCATAACCTTCTGTAGTTGTGTTGTGTATTTTATTTGTGCATCTCATTCCAGCCCCTCAGCTTCGGTTTCCACAGAGGTCTCTTGACACACAGTGTCTGCTACCATTTCATGATGCCTCTTTGTTGACACAGTTTCCTCCCTTCGGGTTTGCCAAAACTAGGTTAACTACTTTGACTCCTCTCAAGCTTGGCTGTTCTTTTTCTTATATAAATTACTCTTATCAGACAACAACAATATGGAGATGGTAACTATTTCCACAGATACTAACATTTTAGAAGCGCAAAAGAAGGAAGCCACAACACCTAGGCTGAGAAAATACATAACACATCCATAAACCCACACAAGTTTTCAGTTTGTGAGAGATGGGTGGATATATTAGCAGTAGAATGAAGAAAACATATATACTGGATATGTGATTTGGCTCAGAAGGACAAACACAGAGGTAATGGCTTACATCGCTCAGTTTCCACTGACAAGAATTTTCATCAGCAGAGCACAATTTTCCCATCCTCCCTTCCACTGTTGTCCAAAATGTCCCTATACTACAAAATTAAGTTAATAACAGTTTAGTTCTGATTTCTCTCACAGGATCCTGGGGGTTGTGGTGTGGTGAGGAGACAGCATTCTGGTGTATATCTCTAGCACTATTTCCAGAACGACTGCTTTCAAGGTTCCCTGGAAGGGCAGAGTAAAGCCGTCTGGGTGGTTACAAAGTTGGCCTAGGACTTCACAAACCCAGGTTCAAATCCCCACTTAGCTATAAAGCTCCCTGGGTGACTTTGCTCAACCACTCTCAGTCGAACCCACCTCACAATGCTGTGAACATAAAATGGAAGGGAAGGACCAGGTATACCACCTTTAGTTGTGTGGAGGGGAATAAAAGCATAATCAATAACATGAAGGATGTCATGTTACAATAACATGAAGGATGTCATGTTACAATGAGAGTCAGATGAAGAACAGCACAGGATTACAAGTTTGAACAGCATCCAGGCATTATTATTTTCTTGTTCTGTCAAGCCGCAGCCAACTTTTGGCGACCCAGTAGGGTTCTCCAGGCAAGAGATGTTCAGAGGTGGTTTGCCATTGCCTGCCTCTGTGTAGCAGGCATGTACGTTCTACTGTGTGTCAACTCTGAGATAGTCTGCACATGGTCGTCTGTGACCTGTTGGTACTAAATGAACACAGACAACAACCACTGTTTTTGGAACGTGGGCATGCTTATATTACAATATTAAATGCTGGGCCTCATTCTAGAAAAGTAAACCTTTAAGATGAAATACAGATTGAGCAAAGCATGTCAAATAAAATTAAAAAAATGTTTCAGACACAAGACCTTGCAAAAGACTTCGGAGTACTAAATTCACTTCTATTCTAAAGTCATATTCAATGGTATAAATTGCTTAAGAATTCACTATATTCAACCAACATGGCTATTTTCCTTCTCATCCCAACATCAGCAGCTAAGAAAAACAATGTGCCACTGACATCCTAGTAAGCAAAAGGGAGGGCTGCCAGCCATCAGAAGACCATTGCCTTCATACTCGTATACCCAAAGTCAAGAGTTGGTCATGATCTATCAGTTGTGCACTTAATGCTGCTATCACTTGCCAATAAGGAATGGCACGTGCACATTTGAGTTTGCATAATGCTGAGCAAGTGGCCATTTTAACTGTTTACTAGAGTTGCCAACCTCCAGGTACACGCTGGAAGTCTCCTGCTATTGCAACTGATGTCCAGCTGATAGAGATCAGTTCCCCTGGAGAAAATGGCCGCTTTGGCAATTGGACTCTATGGCATTGAAGTCTCTCCCCTCCCTAAAGCCCACCCTCCTCAGGCTCCGCCCCCAAAACCTCCCGCCAGTGGCAAAGAGGAACTTGGCAACCCTACTTTTTACAATGGCAGAAACCTCAAAGACATACTTTGAAAATATTGACTTAGTAAAATAGCTCAATTGAACTTAGCGTTTTGTTTCCAGGGAGGCCTTACATCAAGTGGGGAAACATGTTTTCATGGAAAAACAGCCCAGCCGTACATTAATAATAAAATTTTCTCCCATGAAAATTTTGGATAGCATTAAGAAATTGTTTTGGTAACATAAGAAAGATGTGGCTGCAATCAGGTCCAGGAGAATTCAGGAGAGGGGAATATTTGACTGATCTGGGAGCCAGCAGACAATCGCCTGAGACAATTCCTCATGAACATTGCCAGCCATTAACTTTCTGTGATCTAGTTCCACCTTTTATACTATAGGCCTCATTTTGTTAAGTAAGATACAAATTGTTTTAGCAATCCATTCATTTCATGGGGGTTCTGGTCACCCCATCTCAACAAGGAGAGTCCAGAACTGAAGAAGATATAGAAAGGAACAACAAAAATGATGAAGGACTCAAAAGACCTTCCTCATGAAAAAAGCCTGACCAATTTAGGACTTTTCAGTTTAGGAAAAAAAATAACTGAACGGAAAACATGATAGAGTTTACATGATAGAGAGAGCTTTACTCCCCTTTTTCAAAATGCTAGAACTCGCAGGTACTGAATCAACAGAAGCAAGTATGCTTTACACAAAGTTTAGATACCTTCTGGAACTTGCTGTCATGGGATGTGTTGACAGCTGCTAGCTTAGATAGGTTTAAAAGGAAATTAGACAAGTCCACAGATGATAGTCCCATCAGTAGCTACCAGCCATGATGACTGAATGGGTCCTCCATGTTTGGAGGTAGTATGCCAGTTACTTGGGAACAGCAGTGTGTGTGTGGGGAGGGGGGAGGTTTTTGGTTCAGTGCTGCTACTTGTGGACTTTCAAGGAATTCTGGTTGGCCACTATGGCAAACATGATGTTGGACCATTGGCCTGATCCAGCTGGACTTTTAGGTTCAGGTATGCCTTCAGCTTAGTCCAGATGAGTCTGGTGAAAGATTCTTCTAGGATTTGTTTGGAAGGAAGGACAACACAAACACCCTATTTCAACCTCACTCTCGGAATGGACAGAAACACAAGTCAGGGAATGTGGGCATGTTGCAAACAATAGTGTGGCAGGCTGCTCAAGGAATAGATTGGTTTAGAGGGTGGGGACAAATACATAGAGCCAGACAATCTGGCTAACTTTCTTGCGTGTGCCCATCTTCTTTTTATCTGGTGCTGAGGCCCAAATCATACCTCTATGGCACTGTTACTGCTTCTTCATACAATAAGGAACCAGTTGATATGAGTAGATCATGAAGTAAATGTCCAAGCAGAGCTAGCATGGGAATGTACTGTGTCATCTGTTTACCTACCGTGGTTCCTAGTTACAGATATTGCTGCAATGGCATGGCGATCAAGCCCCATGAAGCAACACCAGCATAGTAGCAGTACACATGAAGAGGTTTTAGGCAAGAAGGATGATGTTAATACACACACACACATTGTTCACCTGTGAGTTCTAGCATATATAGTAAGCTGATTTACAGCGACCCCGTAGGATTTTCAAGGCAAGAGACGTTTGGAGGTGGTTTGCCATTGCCTGTCTCCGCGTAATGACTCTGGTATTCCTTGGAGGTTTCCCATCCAAATACTTGCCAGGGTCAGGACTGAGAGTGTGTGACTGGCCCAAGGTCACCTAGCAAGCTTCCATGGCAAGAGTGGGGATTTGAACCTGGGTTTCCCAGGTCCTGGTCCAACACTTTAACCAATACACCACACTGGCTCTCTGATGTTAATTTTACTTCTTCACATTTAAAGGGTGTTCACTATATATTGGACTAAGTGGTCCACTCTTTGCCCTTCGCTTCTTGGCTGCAGGTGTTACGAGTGCAGTATGAGGAACACAGAAGTGATAATCCTATGTCTAGAGGATCAAGATGAACAAGACAACACAAAAGGGAAGAGAGGTCAGAGGGAGACCACGTGCAAAACGGTCAGAAGATTGGCAGAACCAAGCGAGACAACTACAGTCTGGAGATCTGAGTCATGTGACTCTAAGACAGCAAGCTGCAAAGATGCACACCTTAAATTGTTTAATATATGAATATGGACATTTAAATCCATCATGGCTATGGCATTATTTCTCCTGTACCATGTCTCCAGATCTTCTTTCCCAGTTGCAATTACCGCTAGCTTTTGTGTACAAACCTGTTAATCAGAGGATAAGGCAATTTTGTCTGACAAGTGTCTTGCTGTCATTACCACATGCTCCTTGGGGACTGAAGCTAGTATTAGAAATATCGTCTATGCTCTGTGCACAAAATGATACTTATGAAACTTGGGGAAAATGGCTTCATTCTACCTTACCAAAACAATTCTTGACCTAAAGGAAATCTGATTTTCTCTGTCCAATCCTTTAAAGCACTTTTACAGGGCAGCGCAAAACTTGGATCTACTTGCTTGTATAGTATCTTTAGGATTATTTTTTTTAAATTCATGCCTGATTTTCTACTGTACCATATAAGTGATCTGATTTTGGAAAGGACCTCAGTACAATCTGCACATACTTATACGTGCAAATTCCTCCACTATCCTGTTATCTGATTTTTTTTTACCAGCGCTTGATTGGCGCTGGGTCATTACAGGCATAGAGGACAAAAGAGGGAGTTCAATTCTCTATTACATTTGCATAGAAAATAAAGCCAATTTGCCACATCAGGTTCAGATTATGAATCAGAATCCTCCTTGCAGTCTCCTCTCCCCCCCCCCCCATCCCTTCTCTTGAACCTGGAATACAGTCAGAATACATAAGCTGACATGATTGCCATGGCAACTGGCTGTGATGTCATGCAAATAAAGGATTAGCACCGATTTTCACTGCAGGACCGTTCAAAAGGAGATGCTGGGTGAACAAGGAATGCAAAAAGGATGAAAATAGCTTGAATGCTGTTAATGGTATAGTCAAATCTGTTTTATGTAAATGCTCTTTTCTCCTTATTGTTCTCCCTTTGTGCTAACTGGCTCAGTTAGGCGCCAAGTCATGAGCCTTAGGGGGGGGGGGGGGGAATATGCCTGAACAAACATCTCAGGAAAACATCCTTATCTGAGGGTGAAGTTGGTGAGGATTTGATTTCCCCCCACATCAACAATGAAGACATGAGGTGACCAATAGGGCAGACAGATGGTCAGCTTCCCGCACTTTATTCTTACTGCAGAGTTACTTGTAGTTATAGATCCACAGACTCTCTCTTCTCATCTTTTATGGATAAGTCCCATGTTGCTGTATAGAGAGGGCTGGTTTGTACAGGAGATGGCCCCCCTAGAAAGAGTTCAGGGATTGCAAAGATCACTGGCAGATTGACAACCTGCCTGAGATTGCATGGATTTGCTAATTGCATATGCTTCCTCACAGGGGCAGGATGGCATATGGCTGCTGTGACTTAGACAATCATGCCAGATAGAGAAAAGCCACCACAGTTAAGAACATAAGAAGAGCCTTGCTGGATGAAACCAGTGGTCCATCTATTCTGGCATCCCATCTCACACAGTGGCCAACTAGTTCCTCTGGAGGGTCAACAAGCAGGACATAGAAACCAAGGCTTTCCCCTAATATTGCCTCCTGGCACTGGTATTCAGGGGTTTACTGCCTCTGAATGTGGAGGTTCCCTTTACTCACCATGGCTAGTAGCCACTAATAAACTTGTCCTCCATGAATCTGTCTGAAGACATCTGCCCCTGTGAACATCACTATATCCTCTGGCAATCTGCAATTGTGCACTTTGGGGAGTCCATGGAGAGGAGCCACGGGTTAGTGGCAGAACATCTGCTTTGTGTACAGAAGGCCACCAGTTCGATCCCTTACACCTCCAGTTAAAAGGGTCAGATGATGTGACAAGCCTATCTGAGAGACAATACTGACCTTGACAGGCCAATTATCTAATTCAGTATGAGGTAGCTTCATGAGATCATATCCCCAAAGACCCATTTTGTAAGGGCCACAGACTGTACTGAAGCTTCCCAAAATGGCAGAAACAATGTGGTAATTATTGACTTCCGCTAGAGTTGGCCTTCAAAAGGATGCTTTCCTATTATGGAGTGGATCACAAGCATTTAATAGCATTTAACCACATTCTCTTTTATGGACACATTTTTGGAGCTCTAATGGGGTACAAATCATGTCTTTTTTCATTTAATATATATCTAATTGGCTACAGATAGGAAAGCCTGAACCACCAGGAACATGACAAAACAACATCTGTGGGATATTTTGAAAAATTAATGACGGCTACAAGGTTTTGAAACTTCCAAGAGGATGTTGAAACCAAGACAAAAACAAGTCTTTTTTTATTCTACATTTCTGTATTTACAGTGAAAGCCATTTCACACAGTGTTTGTAAGTCTCTGCGTAAAAAAGCCACAGTCATCCAATGTCATTGTGCTTACATTAGTAACAAATCTTTAACACAAGGGGGGAAATGGACAAACAGGCATAAAAAAACACACAGGTGGCATGTGCGGAATTTCCCCACATATATTGAGACCAAAAAAAGTGGGCCAGTTTTTTTTTTTTTAAAGAAAGGCAATTTTTGCATCACTCACAATACATGGTGCTTCTTTCCTTTTGTTCATTTATGCATGATATGTTGAGCATTAAATCTCAAGTCTTCTCACATCAGGATTTTCAGGCACTTTTAGCAATCCAGCTATGTATATATAGATATATATCTTCCACAGTACACAAAGATGCAGACCCTCAAACACAAAACCAGCTGTTGTAAAGGAAAATTTCATATATCCCATAAGGACATTCAAAACATCACCGCCAGAGCAATCTTTTTGTTTCAGTTATTTTTGGACACCAGCACATTTTCACAATGAGGTGGAGCAATTTTTTTCTCAGTTCTCTTTTTATTTATACATTTTAGTGTTGTTGTTTTTTTTACTGTGATCCCGAGATGCAAAAATACAGCAATATGGAAGCACAGAACAAATTGTCCAATGAGGCTTCACAAATTGTCAAAAAAGACAGTTTAAAAAAATCATTCAAAAATAGAATTTCATTTTACATTTGTCCTGCATTTTTCCTCTTCCGACAAAATACACACAAGTTAAATTACCAAGATATATGGAATAACTGAGCAGCAATTCACTTATTGTTCATTTGGGGGTTCAATTTGTATGTAATGAAAAGTACTTTATTTTTTGTTTAAAATCCCCCAATTCAAATAGATAATTGATAAACCAATTCAAATATTCTTTCCTTCACCATTCTGCAAGCTTCGTGAAGAAGCCATTTTTCTCCACTGTCCTTAGCTGATGTTAACTTGTACATACAAACAATTCTCTGTGATAATATACTGTATATATGGTTAGCTATAAGACAAATGCAACAAGGTCCCCAGGATAAATGAAAGATACATTTTTCCCCCGCTTCGGAATGAGGATAAAGCTTTCTGATAGAAGCCGAGAGTGTATGTGTGCAGCAGAAGGACAACAGTGTTTCAGCATACAAACATCTAAATATCTATCAAATGTAAAACATCAAGGGCCAGAGATTTTAAGCGGACAACTGCCTTGCTGCTTGAGACGGGTATGTTCCCCTTTCCCCTCAACCTGTGGAAAACGATAAAAGATACACCTATGTATTCTTTAATCGGAAACCAATGAATGCTAGATGTTGGTACCGTTAACTCACTGCAGAGCTGAACACCTCATTTAGCAAACAAAAAAAAATGCAGTTCAAGCAGCCACTGAGAGCACAGGACTGAGGCTAGGACACTTGATCACTAAGACACATCACTTGCCTAGAGTATGATTGTCAAATGATGGAAACTCCTTCCACAAATGTAACACTTGAGACACAATGGCAAAGACATAAGGCCCTCCGATTCTTTGCCGATATTGCTAAAGGCACTGAAGCAGACAAGAATTCCTTAGTACCTCCACTTGGAACAAAAAAAAAAGTCTTCCAAGAACAAGTCTCTTCATACGATTATTGCGATGGGAGGCGGGCTGTTTCTTGGACTCAAGAATAAAACGGCCTTCCCTTTTCTGGCGTTTGTAATCTGTTTAGCCTGGCAACCTGAGATGGCGAAGGTGGGACATCTTGCCTGAAAGGACCTTTAGGAGGGGCATAATTTGGGTCCTGCACTTTCTTGTAGGAGTCATAGTTGCTGGACCCTTCGGAAGATGTCTTTTTTTTCATCTGTTGCTCTTTCCGCCTCTGCTCTTGACGCAACAGCTCTTGGGTTTCAAGCATGACCCGGGCATTGAATCCATGGCCTCCCATGTAGCCGTTTCTTGAGCCCTGATAACTGGAATACCTTGGGTTTTCTTTTGCACTCTGGAAACCTTCTCCAGGAGAATAGCTCTGCTCCCGCTCCCAAGAATCTTGAGAGATGGAGCTTGCATTCTTTCGGCTTTGTCTGAAAACAGAAAGCAAATGTAAATAAATATGCATAGTCCAAAAAGGGAGTTCCTTCAAGACAACATGATGTTAAAAATGTGGTCCATAATTCAGGGAAAGGTGGGCCCATGTTTGTTTTTTTAAGTAAACATGGCATGCTCGGACTCCTTTCCAAACAGAGGCAAACTAGATTAGACAGATATTTTAAAGTTAAATCATTGGCATCCACAGCTGAGATCTGGATTGGGTCCACTCAAGAAGATGAGAGACAGTGTAACTATTTCACCCCACTTGGTTTTGCTAATCAAAACTATGCCCCTCAGTCAATCCAACTAAGTAAAAGGGAGTTAATGGATGCAGTTCCTTCTTAAGAGACCTAATACATTTTAGCTGAATATATTTACTGGGTTACTTGACACTGGCTACGCTCTATTGTAAAGTACAGCATGCTTAAATCTATTGACTTCAGTCGGCTTAGTATACCTGAATGTTGGACTAAGGCCACCAACTTCATAATGAATCTGCCTGAGCATTCAATTATTGACCATGAGCAGAATCCAATGTACGTTAGTGGCTACATTCCATTGATTCCAATGAGCGCTAATTACAACATATCCCACAGGTCTGTTCCAAATAAATAAGAGTAATCCACGTAACATTCACAGACCATTTTAGGCTGCGCCTAGATCAATGGCCTTTCATTTCAGCTCTATTCTTTACTGTCCAGTTTGGAAACTTTTTCGCATTTCTCCTTCTAGAGGTGCTCCAGTTCTAGTTTCTTGTTCTTTAAAAAATGAATGCCAACTAGACACGAGGACCTGCCTCCTGATCAAGTTGTCCTAGTTTGCTGGGGAAAGTATGCCCATGTGGCCTGCAATTCCCTCACAGTGCACACGTCCTCAGCAAAAAGTGGGCAAGAAGCAAAAGGACCGTGTGGACCCTTCGAACAACACAGACCCAGCCATTCAGGATTCCCTGATGTGATGTCAGAGTGGCAGCTGCTGAACTTCCTGTGCTCCCAACACGCCTGTCTTGTCTCTTTTGCTTAAGAATAACCAGCTCATCTTCAATTTGAAGGTACTCCTTGAGGCACTACACTATAAATATTCACAGTCTGACAGCTAGTTCTGGAACTGTAATTAGAACCTTCAAACAAAATGCCACTATAGACCTGGACATGAAAAATTAGTCATCAGAGGCTTGGCAACCTCATTTTCCAAAGGCCTGCCTGTCATCTTTTCAAGCCCCACAAGTTCAGCCTCCCGTAAAGGAACACTCTTTCCTTTCAGAAGTTGGTGAATCATAGTGGCTAAGAGAATGAGTTGTGATTGGTGTGTGTGTGAGTGAGTGACTGGTTCAAATTTTGTCTCTGCCACAGCTTCAATGGATGGCTTTGTTCACACAATGTCCCCTCATCCTCTGTTCCCCAACTGCAATACAGAGACAATACTAACCTACCTTGTAGGGTTGCTGTCAGAATTACAACTAGATAATATACATAAAGTATTTTAAACGATTGTAGGCAAATGCTATATCACAGAAATACAAACAAAAATAAACCCTAGACAATAATATGAAAATGCTCTATATTGCAGTACATAAATAATCAGTATACAAGATGGTAATCTGATAACAACTAATTTAGTTTGATTAAGGATTCAAAATGAATCTTGAGATTGGGGAACTATTTATATTTGGTTATGTATGGTTCTTGTTTACAGATGTATATTTGACTATTATGTTTTTTTGCAAACTGATACATAATTGTGATTGCTATAGTTGAATACTGTAGCGTGTGCCTGTATACTAATTATTCACGTACTAGAATATAGTGTATTTTCATATTATTGTCAATGTCCTCTTTTGAATGTATAGGGACCAGCTCCAATTCTTTTGTTGTTGTTGTTGTTGTCTATTACAAATGCTAAGCATTATATCTGAGCCCTGGCCTGGATGCCCCAAGCTAGTCTAATCTCATCAGATCTCAGAAGCTAAGCAGAGCTAGCCCTGGTTAGTTCTTGGATGTTAGACCACCAAGGAATACCAGGGTTGTTATGCAGAGGAAGGCAACGGCAAACTACCTCTGAAAGTTTCTTGACTTGAAAACCCTACTGTGTTGCCATAAGTTGGCTGCAACTTGACAGCACTTCACACACACACACACACACAATATATCTGAACATTCAATACAATGAACTTCAAGTGCCCTCTGCTCACCCACTGCATGTGAACATGTGAAGCTGCCTTATCCTTATTTTCAGAGGGTAGCCATGTTGGTGTGCAGTAGAACAGCTAGATTCGAGTTCAGTAGTGCCTTAAAGACCAACAAGATTTATGGAGTATGAACTTTCTTTCCTAGCTGTGGCCATGAGCTTGGACACCAAAAAGTACTACTGATGGAAGGATTTTCATCAGCAGATGACAATTTTCTCTCCTCCCCCATGAAATGCTGCTCCTATGGTCCCGTCCCACCCCCAGTGTCTGAAACTGGAGGTTCGAAATAGATCAGAGCAAACCAATGAAAATCCTACCTTCTGCCCATAGAAAAGTTAGAGAGGATCCAACTTGTAATGTTTTGTTTAAACTATGGAAGCATTCAGAAGATCTTCTCATTCCCTCTTTCCTCTTATTCCCTCTTTCCACTGACCTCAACATTGAGGATAGGAATTGCCACCTACTTGGGGAACCCCTCTTTACCTACTCTCCCAAACAACACACAAACCAACTTCTGGCATGCTCCAGAGTATACACAGGTTGGCAGCTAGCTTATAAACAGATAACTCTAGAACATTTCTTGACAGCTTATGAGGTTGTGAAGATAATTCAACTGTTTTTGTATGCTTGTGGTTGAACAACCAAATCTCATGGATACTTCCTGTGTGACCTTGGTATTTTTCTTCTTTCTCCATACAATTAAAGCTGAAAAACATGTTCATTCACCTATGTGTGGAATACTGAGACCTCAAAAAAAAGAGTTATTCCCTATCCAGAGTGACTCATCAACACTTTTGTTTCCCATAAGCCTTCTAAAATAACTCTGCTTCTGAATCACTTAGTGAAACAAAACTAATGGATTCAATGGCCTAAGAGAGTATAGCTGCCAAGGTTTTCAAGATGCATTCAAACCACTTCTCAATACCACATTCCAAAGTTGGAGTTAAATGCAATATTAAACAGCTTCACATTGAAAGTGACAAAGACTAATTGAGCGAACCTCGTCTAATCCTGTCTGTTATTCATAGGACGAGTTCAAAATTGGTCAGATTGTTGACACCACCTTCACAGGAAAGATACTGAAGTCATTTATAAACTCTGGAAACAAGTTATAAATATAACTGCATGAAATGTGGATTATGCATGTGGCAAAGAAACGACTGGAGCACGTATTAATTTGTTTGTGCGTAGATGTTTTGTGGACCAGACCTTGAACAAAATGTTTCCCTTGAACTGAGAATATATTTCTAGCTCTATGGAAGGATATTTCACAGCCTCTCATAGTAACAGAAAGAAATAATAATGCAACCCCCCCCCCCACCGCAAAAAAGAGCTTTTCAGCTGGAATTCATCAGAGACATTTGGAGAACGTTGAAAATGAAGTTGGGCTTGAGAAGTCTCAACAATGCCCCACTTTTTGGCTACTGACCTTGCTAAGTATGCAAGCAAGACACCTGGCAAATGCCTTACAATGCACAAGGGTTAGGTTGCCCTTCAGGTATTTATTTTATTTCACAAAGAAGAGCCATAACTACTCAAAATGCGTCCTGATTCTGTAGCTCGCCCAACAATAAACCGTTGCTCTTCCTGTGCTTAACGTTTCCCTTTTGATCTCACTTGGTACAACTATGACAATTTGTAGAGATTCCCTGGGATGTTCATTGTGGTTGTTAGTGATGTCTTGGGACTTGCACAGGGTGGGTTCACTAAACGAGTGTGCAAGTTTCCCTCCAAAAAAAGGTGCAGAGACATGTCTTCAGCAGCACCTCCTCTATTTGTGAGGTAAAGAATGTAGGTTTCTTACATGTGTCTTTCTCTTTTTACACAGAAGAAGTACCAGAGCAAGCCATCACCACTGACATTTGCTACCAACCTCTTTGACTAACCATAAATTAAAGAAAATCCTATCAACTTTTTTTTCTTAATTTACAGGTTTGTAGAAATTAACATCCTACTCTGTGAAGAAGTCTTAAAGGGTGGGGAATTACATGAGGAGAGGGAGCCAAGAAAAAAGACAGATAAATACGAGTCTGGCCCATCTACTTACCTAGCGTCCTTTCCAATCCAAACTTCAGTTCCAGTCCTCACTTACGTCATCCAATCCCCAATAAAGCAATTTGTTTCAAAATCTACCACATCCTCGTTGAGTCACAATCAGTCTCTTGGCTTTCTTTTTCCCACCCCACCCCAAATGAAAGATTCTCCCACGCATACCTTCATCCCTCTAAGAGGCCACTACTCTTCCCAAACTAGTCCCAACTTCTGTTCCCAAACTCCAGTGTTTTCTGAGAAGTTTTCATACTTACCTTCAACACCATTTCAGCCATCAATACCCAAAGCATTCAACACACATTTGAAGCCCTGGGGTGCTGCCCTTGGATAGCCACAAGCAATCTACCCCCCGTCCCCGGTTATTCAGTTCCCTTCTGGACAGCAGCCTGCGAGCACTCTGCCTATAAATCTTGATTTTAAACTAAAGTATGTCTATAGACAGCACTTAAATTTTGCAACCAATTAAATGTGTCAGAAATTTGGACGTGGCCCAATCTGATAGAGCTTTCTGTGGTAATCTCCCTGTTCACTCAATTAATTCTTTTATGACATATATCTGCACCCTCATCCAACATCCACTTTGTTTCAATCTATAAAGAAAGAATACTTCCCATTAGTCTGACTTCCCCTAATAAAGTTTATATTTATCTTCCCCCCTTTGTTATGTGAAATCACAATACATGAGGCCACATAATTTTCTACAGTTTTGAAAGCCAGATCCATGAGCTGCAGGACAGTTGCGATTTGTCAGCTGTCGAGAAGTACCTCACATTTCTATAATTTAACAGCCATGGCCCAGTGTGGCTTGGAGCCAGTGGAGCCTTTCCTTGAGTGGAAGGCCATCAGTCTATGGAGTATAACCTTCTTACCTCCCCCTCCCTCTGTGGCCCCCAATTTCCCATCAATTGCAGTTCCTGGGGTTCTCTGTCCCCCCCAAAGTGGCATTTTGGGGGGTATTTGGGGCTGCAGCTTGGAGAAGTAAGGAAGATATAACCCGCTAGTGGAAAACATTCCTCCCACAGAAATACTCCATTAGCAGCAGACTCTAATCTGGAGATCTGGGTTTCATTCCTTGCTCCTCCACATGAGTGGCGGCGGACTCCAATTTGGAGAACCGGGTTTGATTCCCCACTCCTCCACATGAGCGGCGGACGCTAATCTGGTGAACCGGGTTTGTTTCCCCACTCTTCCACATGAAGCCTGCTGGGTGACCTTGAGCTAGTCACAGTTCTCCCAGATCTCTCTCAGCCCCACCTACCTCATAAGCTACCTGTTGTGGTGGGTGGGGGGGAGGGGAGGTGATTGTAAGCCGCTTTGGGACTCCTTATGGTAGACAAAAGCGGGGTATAAAAACCAATGTTTCTTTATGTCTACCTTCTATAAAAAAGGGCATGTTCAATTGCTGCAGTTCTTTCTTCTCTAGATGGGGGGGCAGTTTCAGATGGTTGCCATACCTGGGTAGTGAACTGTACTGCCGCTGAGCTTGTTGGAAATTCTCTCTTTCTTCTTGCCGCTGCTTCTGCATCTGAACTTCTACCGATACAGAATGCCTGCCACTTTGAGAGTACGTCTTCGAATGTGGCTAGGGTTTAAAAAAAAGAACCAGTTATAGCAATGAATTATCACATTTTGACTCCAGAACAATAAATGATATTCCTGTCTGCAGTCAAGTAGAACAAAACAGCTTTATCCACAAAATGGTTCAAAGGAGGCTTTTAACATGAAGTTTTTTTAATAGGATAAGTATAAGGAAAGGCCGCCCTGACCTGGATGGCCAAGGATAGCCTGATCTCTTCAGATCTCAGAAGCTAAGCAGGGTCAGCCCTGGTTAGTATTTGGAAGGGAGACCACCAAGGAATACCAGGGATGCTATGCAGAGGAAGGCACTGGCAAACCACCTAGTCTCTCACCTTGAAAACCCTTTAAGGGGTCGCCATAAGTCGGCTGCGACTTGACGGCACTTTACACACACACATAAGAAAAGGCCATGCATCTTTAAAATATTATAATCCTAGGAGAAGTTCTGCCAACTGTGTGAATCCTTATCTCTTCTGAAGTTTAGCTGAGGCCCAGAAGTTCAATCCCAGCCCAGGCGACTTCACATTGACTTCTGCACTCGTTAGAAAGTGCAGGCTACATAAAAGACAAATCCAAAGGGAAGTCTTAAGAATCTTATACACTTGGAGAGAATCATCCCCTTTGCTGATTTTCTGCAATGTCAAAAAGCCAGGATTGTTTGGGTCCCATGGGCATCATGAAACTGGAAAATAAATGGTTATTTTTTTTTTTAACAGGGTGGCTGTTGTTGGGTGTGTTTTTTTGTTTTTTTTTGAAAGCGTGACATAACAGTCTGAGACAAAAGGAGGTTGCTGTACGGTTTAGGAAACCTCAGGGTCATAAAAAGCCTTCATATTCACTTATAATATCTCCACATTGACAGAATTTTAAAAATATTACTGAGAGATTAGCCTGTTCAGAAGAAATGTCAAAAAAACCAGCATTAGAAATATGATTAAAAGTGATTTTTTTCTACTCCCATATAGTTAACTCTATGCAAAGGTTTCAGAACATCTCAGTAGGATTCTGCAAAAGTTTACCAGATGAATGGGGATTCTTTTTTAGAATAAGTAAATTACATAGGTGCGTGTATGAATGAGAGTAAGTCAATCTTATCTAGCACAATTTTATCCCTTCCTACTTCTAAGGAGCTCTGTGCGGCCCATATAATTTCCCATTTTATCCTCACAACCTTGAGGTAGTTTAGCCCCCAGGTCAACCAGAGAGCTTCATGGCAGATCCTAGTTTTACATTCTAACCACTAAACCAGTGGTTCTCAACCTTTTTGCTCCATTCCCCCCTTTCACCATTGTTCAGAATATAATTCCCCCCTTCCCAAGATAGACATAAACTTTATTGAATGTTGCATATTAAATTAAAAACAAACTACAATTTTACAGATTGCACATAATCAACAGGACATCACACTTTGCTGAATAGTGGTCCCAATTCCTCCCCTGGAACCCTAAAATTCCCCTGGGGGGGGAATTCCCCCCTTATTGAGAACCCATGCACTATACTACCAACTCCTTGCAACTCTGGCCAAATGAGGATTGACAAACTCCCTTCAGCTTGATTTGGAATTGGGTAATTGTAAGCATACTTAGAGATTACGTGGGAACATTGTTTTTACCAAGCATTCCAAAATGGCAACAGTGTAAAACACTGTTGTAGCTAATATAAGGAACTTTTAAAGCACTTTTGACCTTTAAATGTGTTTTGAGAGAGAGAGAGAGAGAGAGAGAGAGGGAGGGAGGGAGATCAGTGGCTTTTCAACTTTGTTTCGATTATAACTATTTTATAGTAAATGGTATTTTAATAATTATTTTCATTTTATTGTAAGCCAACCAGGTGCTCCTTTGAATAGAAAGCTGGGCTACTAAAGATCTACATAAATGACAAAAACAAACTTGAGGATGGGCTTTAGGTTTAAATCTATGTATGCCCAATCCAAGCACGATCCTAGAGTGACATTCTGTGCTCCATAATGAATCTAGCCTGCCACGGTTAAATCCTACTCTCTTCCTCAATCTACAGAATTTAAAGCAAGATCCAGAACACTAAGAAGATACTCTGATGGGCAAGAGATGTTCTTCAGGCACATATGAACTGCGTCTAACTCCCACTGAGTCGGAAAATATGCTTCCCAGCATGGCTGATGAATAAAAATCTATACTCAAAACTGTGACTTTGTAACTGACCGACAGTATATTTTAGAAAAATTATTTATCAACTTCATTTCACATCTGCACTTAATTTTTTTTAAAAAAAGAACTGGAATATTATACATAAAAATGAAGGCTGGAATGCCCTCTCCCCACAGAGGAAAAATATATCTTCATGCATTGGAATACAAACTGTGCGCACAGACGAGAACTCTCAAACTAGTTAACACCTGTACAAACAGGGCAGCGCAAGTCAAAGTATAATTATTGTAATTCTTTAAAGCTATCAAACAAAGCCGGCTCCATCTTAACTGTGTAAATTGCAAAGCACTCCAGCCTTGTCTGGGAGGAGATGGGTGACAAGCACTGACCTTTTAAATCAAATAGTGGTCAAGGCCGCCAGGCTGTATTATACAAATAAATACATGTTTGTGGCTTCCACAGTGCAGTTTAAATAAAGATGATCATTACGGCGCTGAACATTTTCTAAGCAAATGACATGCAAAAAGGATGATCGATATGCACTTTCGGGTGTGTGATATTAAGGTATCAGACGGTGACATTCAGAGGTAATTTGAGACCTCAGCAGAAGGAACATGTTGCAGAACACTGGTGTTGTACAGGTTGGTGCAGGAGAGAAGACAACACAAGGTGTTGACATAAGGTGTTACTCTTCGATTTTCCTTACAGTCCCTGCTTTACTTTCTCCTTTATCTTTTTTTACACTTTCTACTTTGTCCTTACCCTGACCTGGATGGCCCAGGCTAGCCTGATCTCATCAGATCTCAGAAGCTAAGCAGGGTCCGCTTTGGTTACTAATTGGATGGGAGACCACCAAGGAAGTCAAGGGTCGCCGTGCAAAGGAAGGCAATGGCAAACCAGCTGTGTAAGTCTCTTGCCTTGAAAACCCTACAGGGTTGCCATAAGTCGGCACCTTACATGGACACATACTCTGTCCTTTTCAGTTCTTGTAGGTTATCCGGGCTGTGTGACCGTGGTATTGGTATTTTATTTTGTGACGTTTTGCCAGCAGCTTTGGCAGGCATCTTCAGAGGAGTAACACTGAAGGACAGTGTCTCTCAGTGTCAAAGTGTGTTGGAAGAGTAATATATATATAGTCAGAAGGGGGTTGAGTTTGAGCTGAGTCATTGTCCTGCAAAAGTATCAAAGGTAATGTGCTAATCATTGTCCATTTATTAAAGGAGTCACTGATAGGACGGAGAAACTTTTGAAAAAACATAACCTACAAACAGTGTTTAAACCCACCAAGAAAATACAACAGATGCTACAATCAGCAAAAGACAAAAGAGACCCCCTCACCTCTGCAGGAGTATATTGTATACCTTGCAGCTGTGGACAAGTTTACATTGGGACCACACAATGCAGCATACAAACAAGAATAAAAGAACATAAAAGATACTGCAGACTTGCCCAACCTGAGAAATCAGCAGTGAGAAACCAAACAGGATACAGGGTCTTATTCCAAGACACTGAAATACTGGACAATTCTACCAACTATTTTGTCAATTTGCACAGAGAAGCCATTGAAATTCATAAACATCAGCACAACTTTAACAGAAAAGAAGAGGGTTTAAGAATGAATAAGGCTTGGTTTCCAGGCCTGAAAAACTCCAGACTAACAAAGACTACAGTCCACAATAGCCATGCAGATTAGCTTTGGATTCCACATGTTAACAGATCACTTCAGGATACAATGGCTCCACATTAACATACCACACCCTCATTAGCACATTACCTTGGTACTTACAGGACAATGATTAGCACATTATCTTGGATACTTTTGCAGGACAACGACTCAGCTCAAACTCAACCCTCTTCTGACTATATATATTACTCTTCCAACACACTTTGACACTGAGAGACACTGTCCTTCAGTGTTACTCCTCTGAAGATGCCTGCCACAGCTTCTGGTAAAACGCCACGAAAGAAAATACCAAGACCACGGTCACACAGCCCGGATAACCTACAAGAACTGATGAACTCTGACAGTGAAAGCCTTCGACAATATTCTGTCCTTTTCCTTTCGGCAGTGAGGGGATCTAATCTGCCCAGCAACTAACTAAGGTATCCCTAAGCTACAGCTATCAAAACACAACAATTGCTAGAGAATCTGGTTTATGAACAGCGAGTTGAAGGTTCACTTCCTGGCATCTCTACTTAGAGGATGTCAGCAGTTGTTGGGAATGACTTCTGTAAGCCAGAGACCCTGGAGAGCCACTGCCAGTAAGAGCAGACAATACTGGACTAGTCTGACTTGGTATGATGAAGCTTCATATTTCAATATCAGAGGAGTTACAATCAAAATACTTATTTTGCATGGAATGTATCAGCTCAGATGATAACAGCTTTTCCACTGGTGCAAGTGGGAGAAGTCTCTTTTGACCTTCAGAAAGCCTATATCAGGGACCTTTGGAGCCACATGGACAAAGAAGCCGTGGGAATGGGGATAGGGCGAGGAAGGGAATCGGGGCCCTCCTCCCTCTTGCACCTCCTGAATAGATGGTTGAATCCAATCCTTAATTCATATTTTATATTTAGCAGGCTAGCGAGTGATGTTTTGAGCTTATCTGATTACCACTTGCTTTGTTTCTTAAGGATGAAGGCTATATCATCATGCAGTGTAAATTCAGTCAATTCAAGAAAGCAGAGCATTATAGGAAGGTTAGACTGAAGTTATGGAATGTTAGTCTAGGCTGGAATCTTTACTGCCTATGATCTAGGCAGATCTGTATAAACTAAGATGGTCCAACGCCCAAAATTTCTAGTTTTGCTAGATAAAAAGCTTCAACAATTATTGCATTTGAAAGCTGCTTCAAGTTAACTGAAGTCCACTATGTCCTTAATTCGTTCCTTCTACATGGCAGTACTGTTAGACAGAAATAGATTGCCTGCAAAACTCCTAAATTTATAAATTACTACAGATACGATCAGTCAGACTATCACTGGGAAGTCTTGATTTTTAAACCGTACTTTAATTCAAAAACCCTCACAGAAGAACTTTCTTTGATCTGACTTTAGAGGCCTCCAAAATATCTTTGTTCCATACTGTATTGTCACAGTACTGAAGAGTAGAAGAATAAGAATGTGGGTATGATAGAGAAAAGTTTGATTTTTTTAGTTGCAACAATAATTTTAAAAATAATTTTGTATATGTAGCTAGAAAACAGGTTGTAATTTCTTAATTAGATTTATATTCAATACAAATTAAAACGGAAGTATCTTTTCGTCTGTGTTTGTTCTTTTTCATTTTTCTTTATTTTGTTTATTGTAATCTTGTTAACAATAAATTTAATAAAATGCTTTGAAATAAGAAATCTGCCACAGGAAACAAACAAACAAACAAAAACAAAATCTGTTTGGTCACCACAGTCCATCACGTGGAAAAGGGCAGTGACAACATATGATGTCAAGGACAGTGAAGGCAAAGAAAAGGGAAAATGAGGCCCAGCAACAGCAGTAGTGAAGGGAACAAAGGGACTCAGAAAAGCACCAAAGGGGGAAAGAGTATGTTTACGACTGTCAAGATAGAAGGCAATTGTTGACATTCCCACAAGAGAACATGAAACTAGTAAGTTGTTTCAGCTCAGCTTGAGATGAAACTGACTTCTGTTATGTGCAGATCAAGCCTCTAACCTGTTGCTGTTTCATTCTAACCCCACCGAGAATGAATACCCTCCTCAGGGAAATTCAAAGCCAGTTAAAGAAAACCACAATCTGCTGCCTGACACAGTTATCCAGCGAGTGAACAGCTACACTTCAAGGCACATCGTCTTCATCAGTTTGTGTTTTATACTTTTAAAACTCATTATTAATTAGGAAAATCAATTTGCTTAACCTATAACGCCTACACTGGTTGGTAACAAGGACACAGGGGTGGCTACTGCATCCTGAGGTGCTAAAACAACTTGTGCTAATAAGCAAATTAACAAGAGCTCAGCTCTGCGCTGAATGGACACGTACTTTATACTACCTATTAACTGGATGCATCAAGTATTACAATGATACCAGGCCAACAACAGCTACAAGGATATCCGTGATGTTTTTTTTTAATGTGGCCATGTTTTTATTTATGTTGGTCTGGAGAGAAGAACATACCCATAATATCATATGGGTATCTCCCCTTCCTAACACCATGAAAAGCCAATGAAAAGAAATTAATTATCTATGGCTGGGGGGGAAATGGTGCTATGAATATCACTCATGGAACACAAATTATTATTTTGAGATGGGTGGAGAGGAACAGGGTATCCAAGCCATAGTATAAGAGTTTCAGTTGGCTAAATTTGATTATCGCCTGATTTCTGAATCTACTGTGTGACCTTTATGTAGCCTCTATCTTGTATACTCTTACATAAGCAGAACCTGCAGTATATCAGAATTTCTGATAGTCTTTGATGGATATGAAAGTATGATTATGAAAGTGTTGCAGAATATATGTAAAGTCTGAAGATGTTAAACTGATCCAGAAACTCAGTTATGGTATTCCAGACCATGTAAACACACACATGCAAATACAGTTCCAGTGTACACAGGGGCTTCCTCTTTAACTTACATTTTGGGGATATAGCAGAAACAGAGGTGCCCCAATTATGGGCACAACTATGGAAGCCCCCTTCTTGTGCAGGATCATGTTTCGTTTGGATCCCTGGGGAGCTCTGATTTGGGATCACAACATTAATTATTTGAAAATGTTCAAATAGATATGTCATCAAACAAGAAGATCAACTCAAAGTTACACATTTCTGATCACCAAAATGATCAGGGGGCTAGAGCAACTGCCCTATGAGGAGCAGTTAAAACACTTAGGGTTGCTTAGCTTGGAAAGAAGGTGGTTAAGGGGAGATATGGTAGAAGTCTATGCAATTATGCATGGTATGGAGAGAGTGGACAAGGAGAAGCTTTTCTCCTTCTCTCATAATACTAGAATGCAGGGTCATCTGCTGAAGCTGGAGGGTGAAAGATTCAAAACAGATAAAAGGAAGTATTTCTTCACACAACACATAGTTAAACTGTGGAACTTCCTGCCCCAGGATGTGGTGATAGCTGCCAACTTGGAAGACTTTAAGAAGGGGGGTGGACATGTTCATGGAGGATAGGGCTATCCATGGCTCCTAGTCAAAATGGATACTAGTCACAATGCATACCTATTCTCTTCAGGATTAGAGGAGCATATTAGGTGCTGTGGAACACAGGCAGGATAATGCTGCTACAGTCATCTTGTTTGTGGGTTTCCTAGAGGCACCTGGTTGGCCACTGTGTGAACAGACTGCTGGGCTTGATGGGCCTTGGTCTGATCCAACATGGCTTTTCTTATGTTCTGAGCCATGTTCTTAAGGTTATTTTTCGTGCCTAGATTTGTTTTGGAAATGTCTTTACAAAGATTTTAACAAGAGTGCCTCTTATCCATTACGGTTATTGGACAGACTGCCTTTAGGACAGGAGTTTATTAGTTATTGGCAGGGTGGCTATAAGCTAAGGCAGGAGTGCCAGCTCTCCTACAGCCAGCCAGTGGAGACACTGCCAACAAAATCATAGCACAATGATTCAGGGGTGGACATTTGCCCACTGTGAACTGGAGAAAGATACCTAGTCACACTGCTCCAACAGGCCCTGGAAACTGTGGCAAAAGACACACACACACACACACGCAAACACACACATACACATATAAAGAGAGAGGTTGGATGTATGCAATAATCCCCATTTTATTTATTTTCCTATTTAAAGCCACAACCCAAATCATACCGCTCTGCTCCTAGAAGCCCTTCTATAAGAAACTTATAGATATGTTGTCCCTTCAAAGTTCACATGGCTCTGAGGATGGATAATAGTTTCTCAGTCTGAACCAGGAGAGAAATGTTGGCTTTCATATCATGGATTTGAAGGACTTTTCTGGATTTAAAGCTTTATGTCCATCGAAGCAGTAGTCCTCCCCCCCTTTTATACCACAAACTAGTTCCCTCAGACTCATACATGTGTTTTAACAATAGACTATACACAGGTGTGATTTTTCCCCCTACCACCATACTTAAAATAGAAAGACCAGAACAGCGTTTAAGGATATGGTTTGTGTGCTCTCCCACAAAGCACAGTTTAAACTGCCGTTATGTTTTTCATATTTTTTGATATTTACTACATCTGGATGCATTTGGGGGAAGAGCACCTCTAAGCTAAGACTCTGAAGCCATAGACGCAGCTGAAGAGATGGGTTTTATTGTTCCTCAGCGCTGGAATGACTGTGTACATTCAAAATGGATGAGGTCATTGTTTCATCCTTTCCAAGCACAGTGATCTTATACAGACTGGGAATACACAAGGCGGGGGGATAAATTCCAAGGTACATTGGACTTATTTTTCTAAACGTATGTGTCTCTATAAAATGGCAGGACGTGTGCCATCCACACATAGAGACACACATAGTGAGAGAGCACTATCTATAGCTTTAACGACAGACCAGGTCCTCCAACAAATGCGACAATAAGGTTTGGGATTAAAATTAATACATTAAACAGCATTACTGTCACTTTAAACTCATTTGCATGATCAGCCCAATAGGAGAGCAATCCAAATTGTTTGGAAGGGGAAAAAAAGAAGAAGAAAGAAAGGAAAGGTCAGCGTTCTGACCCTCAATTTAGGAAATTATTCAATTCCTGGGGTAATCATCCTGTCATCTAAATAATTCCCCACTCACTCATTGCAGAAATCTATAATACAAGCCATGGTCGTCTGTCTAGAGTTGCTATGGTACTTAGATAGACAACATTTGGCCCACGACCTTCGGTAGTTAAGTTCTCGAGTCCCAGTGACCACATGTTTTTCTCAGACAGTTTTCCCAAGATCCCTCAACCCATTTCATTCCGAGATTAAACAGAAGACTCTCTGCGTAGTGAAGAAGCACAAACTCTTCCCAGTACCCTCTCCAAGAAAAAGGAAAGAGATTCTGAATTCCCCAGACATATCTGATAAAAAATGGGCAGACATTAAACAAATAAAACAAAGCAAACATTTACAAAATTCACCAACGAATCAAAAATATTTTAAAACATTGTATTACAGGGAGGCCTAGAATGAACATTAAGTATTTTTCCTGAAGTAGATTATTCTAGACTATGTCAGTCAATCTTTATTGCAGTAGGTAACCAGCATAAGTCAAGTGAGACCATTATAGCCCCACACACAAAATACACAGCCGTCAATACAAAACAATACTTAAAACTATATACCTAAAAAATACCCCTATAAAACAGAATACATAAACACAGACCCAGAAAACCTAGAACCCATTAGTCGTCTTCTTTCTTGAGTTCTTTATGGATCCTAATAGCTGCAGCCAGAAATCTGGCATACACAAGAGAAACCTGAGGATTAGAATCCACTAAAAGCAGGTTTCCTAACTCACAATCTAAGAGACCAAACTATGTTTGCTATTATTTGAATTTTCAGTTGAGTCAAGAGCACAGAACTGAAAAGGGCTGAAATTAAAATTTACTACATCTTCCCTCTAAAGTTAACAAACATGGCTTGCATATTTACAAAACATGAGGCATAACTGAGTGAGTGGGCAACAGTGCAGCACATGAGAATAAATGTAAATAACTGTACAGTGATCCATACTGGGACAAAATAATCTCAGCTTTATGTGTACATTGTAATGGATGCACTATTGGCCAGCTACCTGGCATGTAGCTGTTTCTTTTCAGTGAAACAGCCAGGAACCAGCAGACTTTGGCAATTGGACTCTATGGCATTGAAGTCCTTCCCACCCCAAACTCTCTCCCTCCTCCTCTACCCCAAAAACCTCCCGCTGGTGGTGAAGAAGGACCTGGCAACCCTAACTATCATGAGTTTCCAGTTCTTCAAGCAGAAGACAATATGTACAATGAAAGGATTTAAACTCAGGGTACCCAACCAGGAAAGGGATGTTGGGATTGTAGAGGACAGCTTAATAAAAATGTGGACTCAGTGCATCGCCACTACAGTGGAAAAGGCAAATTCTGTGCTAGGGATTATTACAAGGATTACATATTTTATTTGAAACTTTGCACAAGCAAAGTGTCTTGGTTTGCTAACTAATGCCCAAATAAATCACATAAAGTCGAAGAGGACAGACACACCTTCAGATCAGCTTCGCCGCCTTCATCCAAGTTACACAAAGTTCTGCTAATGAACCAACTAGGGAGAAAATATTTTATATGACAAGAATAATACTTTAGGCGTTCAAATATTGATGTGGCCCAGCTATGCTCTGCCATAGGGCAGCCAATATCCTATACACAATGGACAGATGGCAAGGCATGATATTAAATGAAATTAGGAATGTTGGAGGCCCAGATGGAGACAAGAAGGGTCAGGAGTTTAAAGGTCATCCAGGAACTAGAATCTAATTGCACTGTTATTGCATCAGGGGTTAAGGATAAGAGTCGAAGCAGAGGAACTGAGCTAACACCAAAGAACTTTGCACAATGCTGTATATTGAGCCTGTAGGTCAACACTCACCCATGGCTGTTCAAAACTGTAGGTACGTCTCCGATCTTCTACATCCTCATCTTGCTTTGCCTGTTGAAATTCTTGTCTTAGACGCTGTATCCGGTCATGATTGCTGGGAGTTGACCGGTTGCTAAGAGGCAAAAGATGAAGGGGAAATTAATATGCTTGCTTAAAAAAAAAGATGTCTGTCTTTTTCAGATGCAAAATAGCACAAGGAATCTCATGATTAGGGCCCAAGGCTGTGTAGCACCCTTGGCCATCATGGTAGGCCCAGACAATAACATTAAAAGACAAGGTAGACATTAAACAGGTCTACAGAGAATCATATTTTATGCCTGAGGTACAGTAGGCCAGAAGCTTCTGAAAACTTCTAAAATGGCATCTCAAGTTATCAGAAAATAAGTTATTCTGCTCTGATACTGGCCAGCTCTGATCTGATAAGTGAATTCCGCCATAGTGACACTTCTATACATTTTTAATACTAAAATCAGTAATGTTACATGCAAATTGATGGTTTGTTGTAAAGTGACACTGTAAACGTCATCAGCAATCATTTTGCTCTTCTGCTTAACAAAAACTAGATTAAAGGTAATCAAGGGTATTTCATAGTGAGAAAAAGGTAATATACTACTAAACACATGTTTGTGTGTTACAGCTGCCTCAGATGGAGACCATTTTACTTCACTCCACATAAGGGCTTTTATCACATGTTGAGCTATTTATGTGCAGACTGGGCAGATCAGGCAAAGTTTACCACCTACCAGGAGCAAATGAGAAAGAATTGTTTGGAATGGTGTGGTATGGTAAAATGTACTTGATATTTATTGTGAGAAGGGTGAGACAAGAGATGGTGGGGGGAATGTGAGGCAGCCATCAGTGGTGAAATGATGTCACTTCCAGAGAAAACATGGAAGTGACAGCACGCTTCTTTAGGAATCCATAGAGATTCCTACAATTCCTAGAGAGCTGTGATGTCACTTCTGGCCTCTAGGGTTGCCATCTCTGGGTTGGAAAATACCAGGATATATTTGGGGGTGGAGCCTGGGGAGGGTGGAGTTTAGGAAGGGGAGGGATCTCAGCAGGTATAATACCATAGAATCCACCTGTCAAAGCAGCCATTTTATCCACTGGAACTATTCTCTGTTGTCTGGAGATCACTTTAATATCAGGAGATCTCCAACCACCACCTGGAGGTTGCCAACCCTATGTCTAGGTGCTCCTGCAAGTGACATCATGATGTTGGGCTAATGGCCATTTTTAAAAAATTCTCCTGCCACCTCTACAAGCAGAAGCTGGGGGTGCAGGATTCCCTCTGTACTCTGGGGTGGTGGCAACTCTGACTGTGAGAATGAAGTCAATGGGTAACACTGATGTTAGCTGAATAAGAACTGAGCTGAATATCTGTTCTCTTTCTGCAGTTAATTTAAAGCCTGTGTATGGCCAAAGGTGCAAGGCAAAGGGATTTTAACCTTTGGGTTGTTGTTTATGGCCTATGGCTCTGTGTGCATCGTTCCAGCGGAACCATCATGAGCTTGGGCAGTCCTTGGGGAACTTTCCCTACTTGAGATTAGTATTGGAGGACTGTTGGGGTGTATATGTATTTGTGCATTGCATTTTTTATGTTTATTTCATTTTGTAAGCCACTCTAAAGCCCCAGTGTGGGAGAAAAGTGGGCTAAAAATATTCTACGTAAAGAATAAGAACGATTCACTGCTGACAATATGTGGAGCGATTTAAAATGGCCATCTCACAGAGGTTGTAAACTGGCCCGTATCCACCATATTCTTCATTTTGTTATTAACAGGGCTATGTCTACAAATGGGAGCATTTAACATTTTCGATTTTTAGAAAGTAATACAAATAAATGTTGTTGTTTTTTAAAAAAACCACAGAATCCTTAGAAAATTATTCATCTTCTTGCTGCAGTTGGAGCTGAAGTCCCACCGGACTTCTTGCTACAATTTGGAGATGGCACTATTGGATTACTCTTTCCAGTCAATAGGATCCTGTCACCCTTCAGGTCTGTTTCTGACGTCCTTTGAACTGATCAGCCTGATTGCATTAAAAGGTTAATGGGCATGTGGAACATTTTACCACGTGAAACCAACTACAGTCCTCATCGAGGATATAAAACGGCAAAATAGAGATCAATGTGGCCACCCAATGTGCGCTTTTCTTGGGGATATGATCCATTCAACTCAGTGGGAATTAGTCAACATGCAGAGGATGCAGCTCTAAAGATGGGCAAAATCATCACGGCGGTGCTAACCACTCTTCTTTCACCTTCCAAAGCACTCATGTTACAGCTTTTATTTTGTTTTTAAGAAGTTTTATTAATAAAACTGGACAGTCAGCAGTAAATATATAAATAAAAACTAAAAACAAATAGTCACATAATCACGTAAAGTCAATACTTTACAACCCTGTATCTGTAGCCCCTTCTTGCTTAACTGAAACCATATCTTATTATAAAATGGACATTTCTATTCTTTGAATGGTTCTTGTCCATAACAGGTCTACACTATTAATATCATTATTATTTTTGGTAAGTGGTTAGCTTCACTAAAATGTATACCTCTTTTATTTTTGACAACAAATCATGTATCTTAGGGGAGGTTTTCTGGTTCCTCTGCCTAGCAAAGACCATTTTAGCTGCAGTTAATATATATAACACTACTATCCGTTGGTCTCTCGGAATTTCGGGATCATGTTATTGCTTTTTGTGATGTAAACATTACTTGATGTCACCTCGAAATTATTCAAAACCAAAGCTTTCCCTAATGGCAACTACAAATGCATCTAAAGGGCAGCTTGACATTTTTGGGGCTACCCAGGCAAAGCCCCCCCCCCAACTCTACCAATCTCTGCCTTCCCTTTGCTACATGGGTACTTAACTCTAGATAACTCTCTGTCCCCCAAAGTTAAAATATTCTGGCTTTGGCGTTTCCTGGCTTTGCAGACTAAGGCCAACCACCATTAGTCATCTAAGGATTTCTCACTACAATCTCTAATGGGAGACCATTAGGAAAATATATTTAAGAAGATGGGGATGTTTGCATTCAATCCTTCAAAAACCTACTAGTTCCATCTCTTTCCATGTGCTACATCTTCATCATAGGTTGTAAGGCAGGAGTGTCAAACTTATTTGTTACAAGGGCCGGATATGACATTAGGGTTGCCAGGACCCTCTTTGCCACTGGTGGGAGGTTTTTGGGGTGGAGCCTAAGGAAGGCGGGGTTTGGAGAGGGGAGGGACTTCAATGTCATAGAGTCCAATTGCCAAAGCAGCCATTTTCTCCAGGTGAACTGATCTCTATCAGCTGGAGATCAGTTGTAATAGCAGGAGATCTCCTGCCACCACCTGGAGGTTAGTACAAAAATGCACTCCTATGTAAAAAGTAGACTCACAACCAAAATGAACATAGGTCGATCAAAATCACTATGCAAGGTATTGTAAGAATAATTCAAACATATATAGATACAATAAAGTCAACATTATACATACGCATCCGAGTGTCTACTAAATATCCTGATATGGTTTTGTAAAAAACAGAGCTAAACAAAAAGTTACACAAAATTAACTTCCAAGACATCGTTGTATGCCATAAACAAAGTTTCAGTTCCCTGGACTTTCACTCTGCTGCTTGGACTCTTGAAGACTCAACTGTCATCTTCTTTAGGTGCAGTTCTACTTTTTACCAATAGTTAAGGAAGGAAGGGTATGAGGGGCTGGCTGAGAAACTCCCTTAGACAAAAAGTTCCTTGGAAAGCCCCCTGGTAATCAGCTGCCACCTCTCAGTGACCGCCTGAGAACATCTAGACTGATCCAGTACTAGATCAAACAGTACTAGACCAAAGCAAAACAACACAATGAAAACCTTGGGAAATACCTTTGAGCAAATTATGTAGTGCCCATGCATTCTGGCATGTAGGGATTAACAGACACCTTTATCTTAAAAGGCTTCTCAGCAGCCTTACTATCTGTTACATGGCCACTTTGCTATTGCTTACAACCTATCTGTGTCTACTTTTGGTTCTCCCATAATAAAATTGCCTTTCTTAACTCTGACTGAATTGTTTTATGGCAGAAATATATATCATTCCTCTACAGCACCTGCCCTAATTCTACTTAGTGTTCTTCAGTTCAATTAAGGGCTTGAAGGTCTAAGCTCCATTTTGTATGAGACAAGGACAGTTTTACTGCCTAAGCGATGGGGCAACTTGCACCAGGTTTGCGCTTGCCCCACTGATGCCTGCCAACTTACACAGCGTTAAACATGTCCTCAGCAATTTCATGAACGCGACTTACACAACGTGCAATCTCCAGCCAAGGCTGGAAAAATGCAATGTAAGCAAAGCTCATGTAGGCCAGAACTGTCACATATTTTCAGTAACAAGAACCTACAGCAATGGCCGTTAAGAGTCTCAGATCGTTAAGCAATATCTCACTATGATGTCATGCTCTGAAGTACAGAGTTGTAATCCTTTCAGAACGGACAGATTGTCAGCATGATAAAGTGGATACAAGCAAGCTACGGAACAGGGATGACTAAAGCTTAGGGGAGAGAAAAAACATTATTGGTCTGACAGAGGCTGGGAAAGGGAGCCCTACCAGTAAAGCCAAGCAATAACACTACTGTGAAAGTTTAGCAAACACACACTTCTCCAACTTGGGGGGTTGTCTGCACCAATCATGCCTGTGTGCAGGAAAGGATCTGGGTGACCTATCCAGCAGAATAAGTCTACAGATAGTAGTTATAAAACATGAATCTAATAATTGGGACCTCAATCACTGCAAACCAGTGAGTAAACATGCCAAATTGTTGTGTTAATTAAATCCTCTTATGCTCATATGGCACTTTGGGATCTTCAAACATACCGTATTTTTCCGTGTATAAGACGATGTTTTTTTCTTTAAAAATTTAGTAAAAAATTGGGGGTCATCTTATACACGGAATACACGGAAAAATACGGGTGGGGAAGAGAGTAGGGCCCATTGGAAGGCCGGCCACCGGCCGGTCAGTGCAACCGGGCACTTCCCCACCCATCAGCTGACGGGCGGGGAAGAGAGCAGACGGGGAAGAGCCCGATTGCCCTGGCTGGCCAGCATCCGGCCTTCTGATGGGCCCCACTCTCTTCCCCGCCTGTGTTTTTCCGTGTATATGATCCCCCCATGTATAAGACGACCCCTGATTTCTTAATTTTGGGTTCAAAAAAATAGGGGGCATATTATAAATGGGGGTGTCTTATACACGGAAACATACAGTATGTTACTTTTTTTTTTTTTTTTTAAGAATCATGTCAGATGTCCTTGCAGCCACAGGTAGAATGGAAGGGAAACAAAGGCCTGTCTGAATGAATTTTAAAAAGGCTGCCTCATGGACTATTAATGGCATCCTTGTTCTTCTGGCAATGCATTAAGACTGCTGAATGCATGCTTGCCAAAGTTCAGAGCAAGCTGAGTGTATATTAAATTGGACCTCTCTTGTTATTGCTTGGGCAAGATAAAATAGGTAAAGAGAATGCAGAGCAGTGTTAATCTACCGTAAAAGCTTTTGCTGGGTTTAATGGAACTCAAACAGTTTCCCATCTGTCCAAAACAGTGCTTACTCAATGCATATAGGTCTCGTCTGCAACTGCAGACACAGATCATGGAAAGCCGGTGAGACCCATCATGAAATGCTATAGAAAATATGTCTGGAGACACCTGAGAATTAATTTTCATATAGAAACCACACAGTTGATTGGGTGAAACATTAGCATGTCTACATGGTTTTGTGTTTCAGAAAGGTAGCCATATTGGTCTGCAGTAGAAGAGATCGATTTGAGTACAGTAGCGCCTTAGAGACCAGCAAGATTTTCAGGGTATAAGCTTTTGAGATTCAAAGCTTGAACTCTGATACTTGAAAGCTTATTATACTCTGGAAATCTTGTTGTCTTTATGGTGCTACTGGACTGTCAGCAAGGGCATCCAGTCGAGCCCCGGATAAGCAGACTCCGTGTCTCCTTCCCACCTCCCGTTCTCATTCCTTTGATCGCCAGGCATTAACGTTTCAATAGAGATCCGATGTGAGATCTCTGGCGCCGCGGAACTATGCCTGGGAGCCCGGAGATCTAGTCAATTTCACCAGGAGGTTCTGTAGAGGGCAATCAACGGCTAACACTTCCTTATTGTCACCTTGTATCCTTTCACATTCAAAACAACTCTGCTGCATCTCACCCTTTCATGTCCTACCATTGATGTAACCAAATGTCTTGTACGTTCCCTATAAAGATGACCAGTATTTCCCCAACCTGTATTCTGACCTTAAGTTTGTATAGACATGCTGAACCCGTTTGCTTTCTTAATAAAACTTTAAACTCTCTGCAACGTCTGGAGTGAAGTTTACTATTACTGAGATGCAACGAGGTACTGAAGTCTGACATGGACTCAAATCTTGCTCATAATTTGGTGAGTTCAGCATCTGTAATCTGAAAGTGATTAGAAAACTGTATCAGAGATAAGAGTATCAGCAATATCCATGGGGTGGCCTATCCTTTAGCATGCCATAGATGAAAACAGGAGCATGTTTTTAACACAACTGTTCTTGTTCAACAATTGTTGTCCAAGCCCTTCCCTGCCAGTCACACATGCTGCAGACTGAACTAAGTCCAGTAAGTTCACTGACTCCACATTAGCTAGTTCTCCATTGATTTGCAAGCAAGTTTGGATCAAAGCCGTGCTAGAAAAAACATAACAGATTGCCATGGAGAATAAGCCACACCAGTTATAGCATGTGAAATGGGATGCTCCACAGGGCCTTAGTACTCATGCATGTTTGCTTTTGTGCAAGTGCATCAAATGACAAGATGCACATGTGCCCCCACTCAACTTTAATTCTGCGAGATCAGAGGAAGGGGCACAAAAGAAGGAGAAGCAGAGTTGGTTTTTATATACCGACTTTCTCTACCACTTAAGGAAGAATTGAACAGGCTTACAATCACCTGAGAGATCTCTAAGAGAGCTGTGACTAGCCTCATGTGAAGGAGTGGGGCAACCAACCCGGTTCACCAGATTAGAGTCCACCGCTCAAAACCACCACTCTTAACTACTACACCATGCTTGCATCTACCAAAACTTATCACACAAATGTTGTAATAAGGCATTCCTTAAAGGTGACAATAACAGCTGTATAGGAAGATAATTCACAGTGGGTAGCCGTGTTAGTCTGTCTGCAGTAGTAGAAAAGGGAAAGAGTCCAGTAGCACCTTAAAGACTAACAAAAATATTTTCTGGTAGGGTATGAGCTTTCGTGAGCCACAGCTCACTTCTTCAGATACAGTTAGAATGTGAATCCATCTGTCTTTAAGTAGAGGGGAGTGAATTCAGACAAGCATTAGTATGAAAATGTTAACAGTATGAAAATGTGAATAGCAGGCGTGATGGGATTAGGTGTGGTATGCAGAAGAATCTGTGATGTCCAGGGGAGAGATGGGTGTGGAGAAATCAGCATTGGTAATGAGCCATGAATGCAAGGTCTTTATTCAGACCAGGTAAATGCATTGACTTTAGTTTGAATATCAACTGTAATTCAGCAGTTTCTCTTTCCAATCTCCCTTTGAAATTCCTTTGTAAGAGAACTGCTACTCTTAAATCTGCAACAGAATGTCCTGGAAGGTTGAAATGTTCTCCCACTGGTTTTTGAATATTGTGGTTTCTGATGTCAGACTTATGTCCATTTAATCTTTGTCTAAGAGACTGACCTGTTTGTCCAATGTAGATTGTGGAAGGGCACTGCGGGCATGTGATGGCATAAATCACATTAGAAGATGAGCAGGAGTATGAACCTGAGATAGGAAGGACAGTTTTGCTGGGGGAGGTTCCAGAAAACAGGGATTGCCCACAAACACAGGAGGCTGCCTTATACTGAATCAGACTATTAGTCCACCAAGGTCACTATTGTCTACTCAGAATGGAAGTGGCTCTCCAGGGTCTCAGGCAGGGTCTTTTACATCACCTACCACCCGATCCTTTCAACTGGAGATCCCAGAGAATGAACCTGGGACCATCTGCATGCCAAGCAAATGCTCTACCACTGAGCCATGCCCTCTCCAAGGTCAGTACTGCCTACTCGGACAAGCAGGCAGCTTTCTGAGGTCTCAGGATGAGGTCTCACACCACCTACTACCTGATCCTTTTAACTGGACATGCTGGGGATCAAACCTGGGACCTTCTGTATGCAAAGCAGATGCTCTACCACTGAGCCACATCCAGTCCCAATGAAAATGGGAAGAGCTGAACATACAGCTGATGGTTAGGGGGTTTAAGATGCTCCCCACAAGGCTATGTTCTTTCATTGTGTTTAATGACATACAATATTACAGTTTATTGAATTGTAAATTTTATTTTATTTTTATGGTTTTACCACTATAATGATTTATGGTGTGGTAACTATTGCTAGGAGCCCTGTGGCGCAGAGTGGTAAGCTGCAGTACTGCAGTCCAACCTCTGCTCACGACCTGAGTTCGATCCCGACGGAAGTCGGTTTCAGGTAGCCGGCTCAAGGTTGACTCAGCCTTCCATCCTTCCGAGGTCGGTCAAATGAGTACCCAGCTTGCTGGGGGTAAAGGGAAGATGACTGGGGAAGGCACTGGTAAACCACCCCGCAAAAAAAGTCTGCCTAGGAAATGTCGGGATGTGACATCACCCCATGGGTCAGGAATGACCGGTGCTTGCACAGGGGACCTTTACCTTTTTTTAACTATTGGGCTTGGGGCTTGGTAAGAGAGGCCCAGAAGATACTGACCATCACTTAAATTTCAGAGAGCAGAAAAGAACTTGCTTGTGTTTAGCCAGTCAAGGCAAGCCATATATTTTCAGCGAAGTAACATTACGATTTAATTTGACCAGACTGAGCTAGAATGTTGCTGTTCATGTTTTTCACTGAAACAAACAATTTCAAATGGATAAAAGATGGTAAGTTTTTAACAACAACAAAATATCAATTGCTAATGTAGATAAGAATGATTTCTTTACACAAGTTACATTTACTTTTTATCAACCAGTATATTGGGAGCGTTATGTACAATCCACAACATTTGCAATAAATCCCCCATATGTTCAATAAGCACCTGAATTCAATTTGGCAACCAATTGCAGGGTTCTGAATGTCTTTCTTCCAACAAAGCTGCATGCAAAGTGAGTCTCTATAACAAGGCCAGCATCTTGAATGCTGAGCAGTAACACTTGCATATTTGAATCTCCTTTCCCCTATTCTTTCCAGCCTTCACTTACTTTCACAACACAGAGGCATATAAAATATCTGCATTTGGGCTAATATTTGTAAGTCAAATGCAGAAAGATATCCTTTATGTGTGGACTTTCCTTCCAGAGCAAACCTTACAGATCAACTTCATGTGACAACGAAGATCTACCTAGCTCACATGTATGCTCTTGATGGCCAGATTTCTATCACATAGCAGCTCTGATGCCCAGATTATGCATCCATTTGTGTGTGCACAAACATGAAATCAGCAGCTCTTGTTGTCATTTCCCTTTCAGAACAGATTTGCCCATCATCTGGCAAGGTACGCAACATTCCCCCAAAGTCATGTTAATTCCCTCAAGCCCAACGCTTCCACCAGCTGATCAAACTCACTTCCCACTTTGTGACACTCTGATTTGTTGTGCATTTCACACCACTTTCAATGTAGTAAATCATCCCAAATTAAAAACACACAGCTCTATTCTCTAGGTTAAAAAAGTTGCTCTCCGAAGCCGTTAATACAGCATTGGCTTTTGATGTGATCGCTCAGAGCCCGCTGGATGTTTTACAGCGAAGAGGGAGGTCACTCCATCACACTCCCCACATGTTCAGAACTAGCGCTCTCTCTCAGTTCCTATGTGGCCATTTTGTAACAGGGCCATCATTTTACAACAGTGAAATCTGAGGAATGCACCCAAGACCCCCGTTTATTACTATCATCATTCTTCCTTATTAGCCTGTCAGCGCTCACATGAGGGAAACAAAAAAAAATTGTTTTACTCTTTGTAGGAATTTTTTGCTTTCTGATAGTGAAAAAGTAAGCATTTCAGGACCCTAGAACAACTGTGAGAACACTAGCGCTCAACTACAAAGCTCTTCCAAAAAATCAGAAATTTGACAGTGCCAGAATTTTTCCCAGCACAGAATTTTTCCAAGCTGTAACTACTGACAATATCAGCTGCAGTTGCAATTAAAGTTTCCCTTCTGCTGAAATATAGCCGTTTAAAAGAATAAATTATGAACAAAAACATTTGTTCGCAGAACAGCTGTCGACTGACTGAAAAGAGACACCCTTGAAACAAGATTCAAAGCTCTTGATGGTATATAAAAAAATGCAGGTGTTGACCAGAGTCAGAGGCAAAATGTCACCCTCAAAACTCCAAAGAAAGTTGAAAAGTAATGGTGTCAGCAGCAGCCTTAATTTTCCCTGAATATAAACCATGTTCAGTTGTAATGTTTGACCATCCATATGGGACAAACATGCTACTGGTGAACCTCAAGAAATGCATGTTGACAATTTCTTCTGAAATGGAAAATGTGCTTCAGCTTCAAAACACATGTACCAGACTCCAGATTATTCTGGGCACTACCACTCATGTATCCATGTGTTGCCCCTTTCAGAAGGAACGGTGATTGCACATATTGGGAGAATCATAGGTAGTACATTTATTCCATACATGCACCAAGAACACAGTTGAAAGCAGATATGGTGTTCCAACATTTAATGATACAGTACTCCTAATTACAGTTTATTTCTTTAAAAGGCTATGTAAATAGTGGGCCAGTTCACACTGTACATAATATACAGGCTGGGAATTGGGGAGAATTTAGGGTTGCCAGGTCCCCCCCTAGGGGATGTGGGGGTAGGGTTGCCACATCCAAGTTGGGAAACTCCTGGAGATTTAGAGATGGAGCCTGGGGAGGACAGAGACCTCAGTGGGGTACAATGCCATAGAGTCCACCCTCCAAAGCATCCCTTTTCTCCAGGGGAACTGATCTCTGTCATCTGGAGATCAGCTGTAATTTTGGGGGATCTTCCGGTCCCACCTGGAATCTGGCATCGCTAGGAGAACCGGCAACTCATGATTAATTGTTATGCAGGGTAACCCTAGGCCCAACCTGTATATTCCGTGATGTGTGAATCAGCCCTTGAAAGCAAACAGTTCCACACTGTGAAATGTTACTGCACCAGATTCTTTTGCAGGACAAGAAACCTAGTTATAAATGTGTCACTCTTAAGCTGCCTTGATAGAAAGTCTAACTCAGCAAGCAGCACATATACATTTTAATAAAACAAGTAAGACTGACTGTGAGGGGTCTTGTTCCAGAGACCTTTGCCACCATGGATATGGCTGCCAAGTGGTCTGCATGAATGTGGCACTATTGGGGGGGGGGAATCTCTGCTTTGTAATGGGGGGATCTTGCGGAAATGTATTAATCTAGGGCCATATGATTGAGTTGGGGCAGGGTGACCGAGATAAGGTGCTTTTTAATTTTTGGACCTCAGCAGGTAAAATACTTTTGAATAATTTGTGAAATGCCAACTTTATGAAAAGTTGTCAGGGCCCATTCTCTCATCTTGTTTCTGTCATAGGATGATTCCCACAGCAATTCCCCTGAAAAAGTTCCTGTATTCATGTATCATGGGACTTTACTGAAAAGGGAACAATGTTCCAGTGATCCTGAGAATACAAATTTTTCATAACCAGAGCTTCCATTTCCAGTATCAGAATAATTACC
The DNA here is from genome assembly GCF_029931775.1 of Euleptes europaea. Lineage (NCBI taxonomy): Eukaryota > Metazoa > Chordata > Lepidosauria > Squamata > Sphaerodactylidae > Euleptes > Euleptes europaea. Next base: position 63,139,117 of record NC_079322.1, read on the forward strand.
TTGGCTGTAACATTTTCACAATGTATTTGGTAGGTGGCCAGGGCTGGGGGTGGGAGTGGTATTAGAATAATAGAATAATAGAGTTGGAAGGAGCCATACAAGCCATCTAGTCCAACCCCCTGCTTAATGCAGGATCAGCCTAGAGCATCCCTGACAAGTGCTTGTCCAGCTTCTGCTGAAAGACTGCCACGGGGAGCTCACCACCTCCCTAGGTAGCTGATTCCACTGTCGAACAACTCTTACTGTAAAAACCCTTTTCCTAATATCCACCTGGTACCTTTCTGTCTGCAATTAAACCCATTATTGTGAGTCCTATCCTCTGCTGCCAACAGGAACAGCTCCCTGCCCTCCTCTAAGTGACAGCCCTCCAAATACTTAAAGAGAGCAATCATGTCCCCCCTCAACCTCCTCTTCTCCAGACTAAACATTCCCAACTCCCTCAGCCTTTCCTCACAGGGCTTGGTCTCCAGGCCCCTGGTCATCCTCGTCGCTCTCCTCTGCACCCGCTCGATTCTGTCCACATCCTTTTTGAAGTGAGGCCTCCAGAACTGCACACAATACTCCAGGTGCGGCCTGACCAATGCTGTGTACAGCAGAACTATGACATCTTGCGATTTGGATGTTATGCCTCTGTTGATGCACCCCAAGATCGCATTTGCCTCTTCCATTACGATAGGAAAAGCAAGTTATAGGAAAGGAATATTTGGCTCTGGTGTGTATAAACACAACATCCACAAGAAGCTGTGGGATACTACATGTATTTGTAGCCTGAACCAGCAGTTATGGTGGCGCCTGCAGAGCATCAGCAGTAGCACTGATCACCTGGCAGAGAAATGACGAGAAGAAACAGACTCCAAATCCAACAGTCCCAGATGATCCACGCTCTTGCCAATATCCAGTTGTCAGACATGTCTTTTCAGCTTCAAAAATTATAAGTATACTTTCTCATGCAGCTAGGAGTCTGGACAAAGAAGCTAGCTTCTTCCCATGCATCTACGGTTCTACTACTTATTCTCAGAAATGTCATTCGGGTTGCTAACCTCCAGGTACTAGCTGGAGATCTCCTGCTATTACAACTGATCTCCAGCTCATAGAGATCAGTTCATCTGGAGAAAATGGCCGCTTTGGCAACTGGACTCTATGGCATTGAAGTCCCTCCCCTCCCCGAACCCCGCCCTCCTCAGGCTCCTCCCCCAAAACCTCCCGCCAGTGGCGAAGAGGGACCTGGCAACCCTGTCATATAACATTCTGCAACTAGAAAACTACCCCCTGACAGTGCAAGAACTTATCACAATGTAAAAAAAAGGATCAGACACTCCTTGGTGGGAGGGGCATTAGCTTCTATGATATAAAATGAAACCTCTATGTTTAGTTGCAGTCTATCTTTGAACACCAGATGCTGGGGACAGAGAAAAACTGTCAAACTTGTTATCCTCTTCCTCAAGCTTCTTGGATGCATTTGGCACAGTAGATGGAACACAGGAACATAAGAAAAGCCATGCTGGATCAGACCAAGGCCCATCAAGTCCAGCAGTCTGTTTACACAGTGGCCAACCAGGTGCCTCTAGGAAGCCCACAAACAAAACAACTGCAGTATCATGTTCCTCTGATACTGTAGCGAATAGGTATGCATCATGACTAGTAGTCATTTTGACTAGTAGCCATGGATAGCCCTCTCCTCCATGAACATGTCCACACCCCTCTTAAAGCCTTCCAAGTTGGCAGCCATCACCACATCCTGGGGCAGGGAGTTCCACAATTTGTTGTGTGAAGAAATACTTCCTTTTATCTGTTTTGAAATTCTCACTCTCCAGCTTCAGCAGATGACCCCATGTTCTAGTATTATGAGAGAAGGAGAAAAGCTTCTCCCTGTCCACCATGCATAATTTTATAGACCTCTATCATATCTCTATCACTATACCACAAACAGTGTGGTACAGTGGCTAGAGTATTGGACTAGGACGAGGTACACTCGGGTTCAAATTCAGTCTGCCTGAATTGCAGGTGATGTCGAGCTAGCCACTCTCTCTTATCCTAACCTTCTTCATACGGTTGTTGTGAGAAAAAAATGTAGGAGGAAGAACAACGTGCACTTTCCTGAGTTTCTTGGAGGAAAGAGAGACGCAGATAGAAAAATAGATCTTGGTCTGATTTATCAAAGACAGACTTTCGACAAATGCAAGTAGTACAAGGAAAACTCATTAGTAAAATGCCCAGGATCTCCTTGGCTTAGGTTCATTTGTACTTCAAACCCTGATAACTACCCTAGCAGATACCATTAAATTTCAATTGTTTTAAATGGTATAATTTGCTTTTTAGCTGCAAATAGGAAGAAATGAAAATAATTGTAATAAATACCACTTAACATGTCAAATGTCTTTGGGGGAATGGCAACATTATAATGATACAGACTTGAATTGATATCACTTTGACTTTCTTTCAGTGGAACATCTCCCCTGACTTGTGTTGACAATTTTTCATTTTGACGTCAAAATAGCATCTCCGTGGATTTCAAATGGCATATTGTTTTGACATCATGTTAAAATATACCCGCATTGATACCACTTAATTTCGCCATCACAATATTGTTTTGATTAGGCTAGCATGACATTTTATTTTGTCATCAGAATGTCACCTCTGAACTTCTCTGCATTATACTGTCCCATAAAATTCACATGTATATTGTTAGGCTCATTATAGAGATGGATAAAACAGAATTAATTGCCAGCAAAATTACAAAATGCCACATCTTTCTGGTTTCCTCTCTTCAGATGTTAATAAGTGCACATACCTAAACACAGACACAATAGCTTTAGCCCCTCCGTAATTGCAAACCAAACTCTAAAACTGCTTTCAAGAACTTGCCCAGATGACTCCAATTCTTAGTTCATTTCGGAAACTTCAGCCAAGGATCAAAGAATAAAACATTACTGCAAATAGGAACTTTCTATCATTAAAATATCTCAAATGCTGTTCTTCATACTTCAATATATACTAACCAGAAAGCATATAAAAACAAGAATTTCTGAACCACAGGCGTCCATTAAAAGGAAAATGAACGCATATGTTCTTTGTTGGAGAAGGGTAGTAAGCTCAGCACTAGGAAAAAGGCACGAAGTGCTGAAACACAAGGGGGAAAGGAGTTTAGTACCAGTTTGGACCAAAATATTTAATTTCTGGCTACTGTCTACATAGTACATTATGGACACTTTCTTACCACCTGGTAGGTAGTAACAAACTCAACACTCAACTCTGATGGAGCATTCTCCTTCCAAAATGGCCACAAAACATAAGGACTGAAGTCTTCCAGGTAGTCAGAGCACATGAATGATGCTTTTTAGTACAGAAGGTATTATGTACGAGTGGCTGATACATGGGGCCGGAGATGGAGTTCCAACACAACTGCTTTATTAACTAACTGGAACTGAACTGAACCGGAACTCTACTGAACTGCACTGAACAGCACAACACCCCAACTTATATGCCAATCCCAACCACCCAGAGCCACACACCCCAAGTCCATGATTGGCGACTATAGCCAATGAGAAATACAGGCAAAGGAGCCTGGGGAAAACTGCAAGCTCAACATGAGCCATGCTTCCAACTGCATACGTTACAGAAGGTTTCTCTCTTCACCCACTCCCCTAAGCCACCCCCCTAAACCCACTCCATATCAATTTTTCAAATGATAATACACAGTTGTCAATACTGTTTACCTGCCCAAAAGACAAAAAAATGCTCAAAATAGCGGACCAGCAAAACCAGGCAAAAACAATACAGCAACACATCTGCGTCTTTAGGTCTTAGTAAAACACCGATAACTCAAATATAGAATCATATAGAATCACAGAATCATAGAGTTGGAAGGGACCACCAGGGTCATCAACCCCCTGCACAGTGCAGGAAATTCACAACTACCTCCCCCCCACACCTAGTGACCAGAAGATGGCCAAGATGCCCTCCCTCTCATCATCTGCCTAAGGTCACAGAATCAGCATTGCTGACAGATGGCCATCTAAACTCTTCTTAAAAACCTCCAGGGAAGGAGAGCTTACCACCTCCCGAGGAAGCCTGTTCCACTGAGGAACAGCTCTGTTAGAAAATTCTTCCTAATGTCTAGACGGAAACTCTTTTGCTTTAATTTCAACCCGTTGGTTCTGGTCCGACCTTCTTGGACAACAGAAAACAACTCGGCACCATCCTCAATATGACAGCCCCTCAAGTACTTGAACATGGTTATCATATCCCCTCTCAGTCTTCTCCTCTTCAGGCTAAACATACCCAGATCCTTCAACCTTTCCTCATAGGACTTAGTCTCCAGACCCCTCACCATCTTTGTTGCCCTCCTCTGGACACGTTCCAGCTTGTCTACATAAATATCACTTTCATGTCTCCATTGCATGGAACATTGTACATTCTGTCTTTTAAATGTAAAGTTTTTTTTTTCAGAATCTGGTTAAAAGTTACAGCATAAACAGGTCAAAACCATTAATTGTTTCCCCCTCCCCAGTCAAAAACTGGACATTGCTGGTGTTAGATTTCAAGGCACCTCATTTAAGTGCTGGAACAATGTGTCTGACACTGGAGGAATGTTTTCTTTGGGTTGGTTCTGCTGAATAAATAAGATTTGACTGCATTCACTGACATTTCCTACACCACCCAACATTAACACAGCGAAATGCTGGATGGGAGCACAGAATGGAAGAAGGAGCTATTGTTAGTTGTGTCTCACTTCTCTGTTCTGTCTATTTGTTCTCGCTGACACTGTGGGACTTGGTTGCCTTTGCTACTATGGCAAGCAGGTTGCTTTTATGGTTTAGTACCCAGTGTGGAAGTCATTGGCTGGTTACTGGTTACCTACTTTCTGGGCTCAGCATCTAAAAGAAAAGACCAAGGGCTGCATGCCAAAGAGAATACAAAGGCTCTTTCAGTATGACCCTCATGTGTATCCTGTGCTGACACCTGTGCTGGAGATGCGGGGCGGGGGGGGGGAGCTTTGCAAATAATGGGCAGTAGACCTGGCCTCCAGATAGGGTTGCCAGGTCCTTCTTTGCCACTGGTGGAAGGTTTTTGGGGCAAAGTCTGAGGAGGGCGGGGTTTGGGAAGGGAAGGGACTTTAATGCCATAGCATCCAATTGCCAAAGAGGCCATTTTCTCCAGGTGAACTGATCTCTATTGGCTGGAGATCAGTTGTAATAGCAGGAGATCTCCAGCTAGTACCTGGAGGTTGGCAACCCTACCTCCATAGGCCAGGTTTACTGGCCATTGAATATAATTACTCTTTAAAGTTCAGCAGGCCTTTAAAGGTGCATAGATGCCTAGCTGAAGAGCATCATCTCTCTCCGTCCTCCCTCACCACTCTTGCTCTGGGGGTGGGGGGGCAGTTGGGCAGTGGTGCATCGGCCCCTTTAATCTTTAAAGGGCCATTATTTTCAATGGGTGGTACTGCATGATAGTTTTCTTAAGCAGGGATCCTATGGGTTCATTTAGGTGTAATTTCAAAGCATGGCTTGGCGATACTGGAATGAGCCTTGTAATCAGGTCTGCTCCTTCCCCTCCCCATCAGGGCTGGATTAACCTTTAAGCAAAACAAGCACGTGCTTAGGGCCTCAAGGGAAGGGGGGCACCACAGAAATTTTCCATTGCCGGATTTACCATGGACCATATGGTGCAAAACCGCAAATGGTGCAGATGAACCAGGGTCCACAAAAAGGGGCCCCCATAATAAATGAAAAAATTACATACATAAAGTGACTAAAAAAACCCTGAACATCATAATGTTTACTCTGATCCTTTTAAAAAAGTAAGGATGAATAAAAAGTGGGAACTGAGAATAATCACACTAATCACACTAGGCTCTCTATGTTTTTTTAAAATTATTAAATAATTTAATTGTTGTTTTTTACATATATATGGGGGCTCCAAAATCTTTTAAGTGCTTAAGGCCTCTAAAGGTCTTAATCCAGCCCTGCTCCCCATGTGTGATGCAGCTCCAAGGGTTCCTTCCTTTTCAGTATAAACTACAGCTTCTCATTGTAACTGAAAGGATAAACAAGGAGCACACAGTGAGAGAGGAAGGCATTTGGAAGAACAAGAAGATTCCATCACATCACGCAGCACTATGATTTAGCATTTTCAGACACTGATGTTTTGAACACATGAACACTTGAAGCTGCCTTATACTGAATCAGACCCTTGGTTCATCAAAGTCAGTATTGTCTACTCAGACCGGCAGCGGCTCTCCAGGGTCTCAGGCAGAGAGATCTTTCACATCACCTACTTGCCTAGTCCCTTTAACTGGAGATGCCAGGGATTGAACCTGGGACCTTCTGCATGCCAAGCAGATGCTCTACCACTGAGCCATGGCCACGGTTTTACCCATAAGCATTTCTGCCCTGCTTTAATCAAGCTTTTGCATTGGACCTCTACATCCTGACTCCTTTCTTTGCAACACCTTCCCACCTTCAGACTGGGATATAAGGACTCTCTCCTTGTATCTGACGAAGAGAGCATTGACTCTCAAAAGCTCATTCCCTCTTCTCCAATTTGTTGGTCACTAAGGTGCTACTGGACTGGAATCTAACTGTTCTACTGCAGAACAACACCGCAACCCTCTGCAATGATTTAGCATTGCATTTGAGCTGAGCCTATGTGGAAACCCCCCACCCAAAACTCCCTGATGTAAAGGAAAAATGGCTTTTGGAGTATAAATTGCCTACTCTGTATCACTGCTATACTATCATAGTGCTAAAAAACATCCATGCAAGAAAAATATATGGTTTCATTCTTGAATGTACCTCTTAAAAACAACAGACCATCCCGAAGTGCGAGGAAAGGCAACTTTCCCAAGATCCTCGACAATGGAGCATGTTGCTGAAACAACATTTCTCTTTTTCTCCCTTTCTTGGCAAATTGAGCAGGAGTCTTCTAGGACCCGCTGCATGTAATGTAACCCAAGCAGTGTATTTATTCTGCACAGTACTCTACATTCTACCTATAAATGACCACTGATAAAATCTATGAAGTTTCAACGTGGTTGCATAAGTCTTTCTTTGTGCTGGGATCAGATAAGAGCCTACAGAATTTCCTCCTCTCTCCAATCAGGCCAAAGTCATCATGTTCAACAGAAATTGCCTATGTTATCGTATTTGAGAAAGGCTAGCAAGGTTTATTTGAAACAATCCCCTGATCCCTCTTCATGAATAAAGTACAATGATACTTAATGTTTCCCGTTTGTCAAGAGGGTATTCTATACATTGGTTTCTCACAGTAAAACAAACATCTGTATTAGAAGATCAAACATCACATTGTATCCCTGTTGGTATTTAGATATAGTTTCTCCTACCCCTCTGGCTCCTGTCTTTATAAAGAAATATCTAAAAAGGACCTCAGCTGCCCCTGAGCTAGAAACTGCTCTAAACACATTTTATAACCTCAGAAACAAAAGCAAGCTTGAGAATCAGTTTGGAACATAAAAGGTTTGGTAGGAGAACTCAGGGGCCAAATTATCTCTCTTTGAGCCCTTTCACACATGCCGAATAATGCACTTTCAGTGCACTTTGAAGCTGGATTTTACTGGCAAAATCCACTTGCAAACAATCATTAAAGTGTGCTGAAAATGCATTATTTGGCATGTGTGAAAGTGCCCTTTGTCAGTGATCTGAAATAGCCACAGCAATTTCTTGTATACCTTAATTTCTCCTCCATCTCTCAAAATGATATTTGCATAGCACTTTAGAGTGAAGCCCACCCTGATTATCTCAAATAATCCTTAGCCAGATTAATATAATTAATTTTGTGGGGCTTTGAGCCTGGGAGTTTAGATTGCCAGGCAGCTCCCTAGTGAATTCACATCAACGGCAAGAACTGAAGTGGGGACATAGTTGGCTCATGGCTCGTTTTCTTAACCACCAACAGTACTCCGACTCTGAGTTAGGAACCGGGAATTTAAAATGTGAGTTATGAGAACCACACAAGTCTCGCCACACTATTTATTTTAAAGGAGCCCCAATGACGCATCTTTGTATTGCTCGATTACCACTGCCCGATTCCGGTCACATTCCACCAACCCAGTCGTTCCTGGCCAATTACTTGCCGTTGATGTACCGCAAGCATAAAATAAGAAGAAAACAAAACTTACAGCATTTTAATTTAGAGCCCCATAATGGCAGATCAGATTTATGCGCACTCTTTGGTGAATTGGCTCTTTTATTAGTGGCCTGTTTAATTCAAAATCACAGCCTTCTCCCGAAGATTAATTAAATATTAATCAAAGTCCAGAGCTGTATAAGCTCCCGTTCCATTAACCTAAATGTGACTCCATACCAAGCTGTGGCTGCATCGTTCCTTGTTGGGTTTTTTTTTAAAGGAAGCTTTTAGTCTCCTCCCCCCCTTTACGGTGGAGCTTGTACCAAAAAGGCAGACATAGTATTTGCAATATGTGTTTTAAAGGTCATAATTTTTTCCTCTTTCTTCTTCTTTTTTCAATTAAGTCTGCTCTTAATCACAATTAAGCTTTCAAGAAACAATTAACCGAAGCCAAAACTTTTGTTCATCGATACATTTAAAGGATGTACCCTCTTATTACCAATCGTGGCCGAGAACTAATTGTGCAATGTTAAGGTTCACCTACTGGGATGTAAATTTTGGTTTGAGTTGACACTAAAAAGAAACATCAATTTATTAGGAGATAAAACTCGTTCTGCAGTAATGGAACAGCTGTGTATAGAAATTTACTGCCGCTTAATGTTCTCACGCATAAAGCAATTAGAGTTTTCTGACAAACAGACTTTCTAAGTGTAATGGGTAGCGCCAAACCATATGCAGCAACGTATATAAGATTGATGCAGTTTATTTTATATGGTAATGGCCTAGTTTCCAAAAGCCCAAATGCAAAGATGCTACTACTCAGGCACCTCTGTTTTTACAGATTTATGTGAAGATATCACCTAAAGGCCTCTCTCTCCTTCTCCTCTGGAGTCAGGAGATCTTTTCTTAGCAGATTTGTGTACATGCTGGGAGTTCCTGCATACAAACGAACTCTGTGATGCAAAGAAAACAAAAAGATTCAGGTCCCACTGGTCGTTTCCATAGTATTTATTATTCAGCAGAGCTGTGGCTCAGTGTTAGAGCACATATTTAAAGGCATCTCTGGCATTTTAACTGAAAGGACCTCCAGAAGCAGATTGTGAGGGTCTGGTATTCTTAGCTTCCCCCCCCCCACTTTGTTCTTTGCCTATCTCTTTGAACTCGTAAAAGCAGTTCACACCTCCTCGCAACCCAGGTGCCCTCCCCTGCCGCGCTTCCTGTGAGCACTCCCTCAGGCCGAGTCCGGCCTTGAAGATCTGATAGCCCTAGCAGCCTCGCTGGGACCCGTTTGATGTTTTGTATTGCACCAATCTATCTTGTAACTTCCCATAACATCAGTGTGAACCCTAGTGCCCTGGAATAGATATATTTTGTAACCCGGCTATGCCAATTCACTTGCAACTTTGAATCCGTGTCTGTCTCATCTGTCTGAAGCCTTCAATAAATCTATTGTTTCTGCTTTCAAGCCTGAGCAGTGATTTTGCGAAGTTAGCCCAGGGAGTTGGGAACTCTCACATTAAGTTGCAAGTCTCTGCCTTTTCGCTCTGCGTCTGTACCTTAAGGGACAGTAATGCCAGGCGACGAAGATCCCTCTTCTCCCCCGGCTTCACCGGGGAAACCCGAGGTTCCGGAGAAACCGGACCCAAAGGAGGAGGATGCCAGGCGGAAGGTACCCGGTGCCCCACACCCGGGACCGGGCTTGGGTACGAAGCCCAAGAACACCTTTAACTCCTGGCTGGACTCTCCGAAGGGCTGGTCGCTTTCCCGGACCGAGGCGAAGCATCGCCGGTTGGGGTTGTCCGGTACGGGGCTCGTGGACGACCCCGCGCGTAGAGAGGTCCTGATAGACGAGGAACGGAGGCTCTGGCAGGAGGAACGCCAAGCCATGCTGGAGCGGATGGATGCCATGCAAGCCGTGATGGGTGAGATGGCAACCACCATGGACGCGCTGAAGGTACAGCCTCCCCCCGGCAACCCTCCGGATGGGACGCCGGCGACTCCCCCCGCTCCTCCCAGCGCTCCGGCCCGCCGTGACCTGAAAATCACGTACGATGGGTCGGGGGATCAGCTAACCTTCTTTATGGTCCAAGTGGATATTTTTATGAGGGAACAGGCCCGGACCTTCACCTCGGAAGAGTCCCAGGTCCAGTATGTGGCCTCCCTTCTCCAAGGCGAAGCGGCCGCGTGGATGGTGTTACAGTACGAACTCCGCTCCCCTGTGCTGCGGAATCTGGATGAGTTTATGGTCGCTCTCCGCAACCGATTCGAAGACCCGAACCTGGGGGAGCGGGCTAAGGCCACTCTTATGCAACTGCGCCAAGGGACTAAGTCGGTGGCGCAGTATGCGAGTGAATTCCAGTCTCTGTCGAGCAGAATTCTTGACTGGAGCGAGGCTACCCGGGTGCAGTGCTTCAGAGAGGGACTAAACCCGGACCTGCAACATTGGGCCTTCATGCAAGGCAACCCCCCGGACGTCGAGGGCTGGGTGCGCCACGCCGCCGACATCAAAAATCGGAAGCAGCTCCTGACCCTGTCCAGACAGCGCACCGGTCGCGACTCTAAGCCAAAGGGGGACCGGCCAGGCGGTATCAAGGATCCCCGACCGGGGGGCCCCTCAACAACCGAACGCCGCAAGCGCTTTGAAACAGGGGTGTGTTTGGTGTGTGGGGGAAAGGGCCATTTCGCTCGCAGTGCCCGTCCCGTTCTGGACGCCCAGCTACCCCTCGCCCAACCCCGGCCGAACCGGAGAAAGCCCCGGCGGAGGGCCAACCTCGACGCCGCAGCAGCGCTCCTGGACGCCGGAGCGCACCCACCGCGCTGCACGCGAGCGCCCAAGAGGAAGTCTCCACCTCCACTGGTCCATCGGGACCCCGGATTACAAATGCAGCCTTTGACTCGGCCGAGTCACGGATTACAACTACCACGTCTCCCTCATCCAGTGAGGAGGAAGAGTGGGAGATGCCGGCAAAAAACGCCGTCGGTCTGCTGTAAGGGGGGCTCCTCAGCAGACCGCTCCCGTTGTTGTGCAAGGAGCTCCACCGATGGTAAGCGCCCAAGAGGACAATGTGTATATTCGGGCACACCTCTCGCTGCCCAAGGGGGGTCCAGTCTTAGAATTTCCCGCCTTGGTAGACTCCGGGTGCGTCCGCACTTTGATTAGCGAGGAAGCCGCCAAAAAGTTAGGCGTCCGACGCAAACTACTCCCAGGTCCCCTCCGCTTTTCCCAGATGGACGGTAGCGACTTTAAGAAGGGACCTGTTACTCACCGTACCGCTGCGGTGATTATGGCTGTGGGGGAACATTGGGAACGCTTATATTTTACCATTGCCCCCATAGTTGCCCCCATAGTCTTGGGGATGAATTGGTTGCAGGGGCATAATCCCTCGATCGACTGGGTCAAGCGAACCCTCACGTTCCCGGAGGACCCTTGCAGGGCTCACGACAAGGACCGAGTGCTTTGCACCCCGGCCGCCGCTTTGGTGGGATCCCTACCCCAAGTCACCCCTCCGCCCCGCCTTCCCGCGGAATATTCCCAGTTCGCGGATGTGTTCGATGTGAGGGAATGTGACGAATTGCCCCCACACCGGGACACAGACTGCGCCATTGAAATTGTGGGAGAAGGCAAGTTGTCCAAGGGGAAGGTTTACCCCATGAGTCCCAACGAAAAGGCGGTGCTGCGGGACTATCTGGACACCAACCTGGCGAGGGGCTTCATTCGCCCCTCCAAAGCCCCGTACTCCGCCCCCGCATTCTTCGTTAAGAAAAAAATGGGGGACTTAAGACTGTGCATTGACTTTCGTAGGCTGAACGCAGTTACCCAGTCTAACGCTTACCCCCTCCCTCTCATTCCAGACCTTCTTGCGCAACTGAAAGAGGGCCGAATCTTCACTAAACTGGATTTGGTGGAAGCCTACCACCGCATCCGCATTAAGGAGGGGGACGAACCCAAAACGGCCTTTTCCAGCTGTTTTGGAATGTTTGAGTACCTTGTTATGCCTTTCGGACTTTCAGGGCCCCCGAGTGTTTTTATGCAATTGATCAATGAGGTTTTACATGATTTGTTGTTTCGGGGGGTGGTGGTATTTCTGGATGACATTCTCATTTATACTGAAACCATGGAGGAACACGTTAAGTTGGTTCGCGAGGTCCTCCAACGCTTACGTGAACACAAGCTGTATGCCAAAGTGTCCAAATGCGAATTTCACCAGCCCTCCATCACCTTCCTGGGTTATGTCATTTCCCACCAGGGCTTGGAAATGGACCCCGAGAAGGTTCAAGCCATGCGGGATTGGGAACCCCCCACCACACGTCGCCACCTACAGCAGTTTTTGGGGTTCGCCAATTTCTACCGCAACTTCATCCCCAATTTCGCGCAGGTAGCCCTCCCCCTCACTTCCCTCTTGCGTACCAAGGGGAAGGGAGCGAGCGCCGCTCTGCCCTCGGCCCGTTTGCAGTGGTCTCTCCCCTGTCAACAGGCGTTTGACGAGCTTAAATTGCTTTTTTCGTCGGAGCCGGTTTTGGCCCACCCAGACTGCACTAAGCCTTTTGTGGTTCAGGTGGACGCCTCCGACGTAGCCATGGGGGGGGGGGCTACTACAAAGGGACGGGGAAGGGAAATTACGGCCATGCGCCTACTTCTCCAAAAAGTTCTCCCAATCTGAAATCAATTGGGCTATTTGGGAGAAGGAGGCGGCAGCAGTGAAACATGCCCTCACCATCTGGAGGCATTTCTTGGAGGGGGCCGAGTTTCCGTTCGAAGTGTGTACCGATCACAAGAATTTGGAGGCTCTCAAAGGGGCTAGGAAGCTCAACGCCAAACAAATTCGGTGGGCCCAGTTTTTCGCCAAATTCCGCTTCACTCTCAAGCATGTCCCCGGAAAGGAAAATGCCCTGGCAGATGCCCTGTCCCGACTTCCCCAGTACCGCAACGATTTTGACCGCCCCGTGGACTCCCTTTTCACCCCAGAACAACGAAGGGAAATCCCGGGGCTCGCTGTCACCACGCGGTCACAAGCCCGGCTGCCAGAGAATCCCATGCTCAAAGGTATCCCGGAGGCCTTTCAGCAAAGGCTCCGGGACGCGTCCCGGCAGGAAAGGGAGCAGCAGATTCTCCCTACGGGCATTGAGCAAAGGGACTCCTGGTGGGTGCAGGGGGGAAAACTCTAGGTCCCAACGTCTCTCCGCAAGGAAGTTCTGGGACTAGTCCACGGGGCCAAACTGGCAGGTCATTTTGGTTTTGTCAAAACACTGCACCTGGTGAGAAGACAGTTTTGGTGGCCAGGTATGAGAGCCGATGTAGAGTTGTACGTGCGCAGCTGCCCCACCTGCGCTACAGCCAAGAAAAGAATGGGAAAACCCCCTGGATTATTAAAACCCCTGGAGAGTCCCACTCGACCCTGGGAGGTGATTGCCATGGACTTTATCACCGACCTACCTCCCAGCCGGGGTAAAACAGTTCTATGGGTGATCACGGACCTTTTCTCCAAACAGGTCCACTTCGTTCCCTGCGCCGGACTTCCCTCGGCCCAGGGATTGGCTAAGTTGTTTGTCACTCATGTCCTCAGACTACACTCGGTCCCTAGGAAGGTCCTCTCCGACAGGGGGGTCCAGTTCGTCGCCAAATTCTGGCGAGCCTTCCTAAAATTGATGGGGGTGGAAGAACAGGGTCTCTCCTCAGCTTACCACCCTCAGACCGATGGTCAAACGGAACGGGTAAATGCAGTGGTCGAATGTTACCTCCGTTGTTATGTCAATTACCACCAAGACGATTGGGTGGATCTGCTGCCGTTTGCTGAATACGCCTATAACAATGCCCCCCACTCCTCCACAGGTTTCAGTCCTTTCCGCGTAGTGTACGGAACGGAATTTGGTCCTTTTGGTTCCGCTCCCGTCACACCTGAGCTCGAAACAGTCCCCGAGGTCCAGGAGTGGGCACGGGTAGTCCAGTCTACCTGGCCCTGGTTGCTCAAAAACCTCGAACGTGCCAAAAGCAAGTACAAGGAACAAGCCGACAAACATCGGTCCCCGGGCTGGGAACTCAAGGTGGGGGGGCAGGTCTACCTCTCCACTAAGAACCTGCGCTCCCTCCGGCCCTGCAAAAAGCTCAACGATCGGTATGTGGGCCCTTTTCCTATTACCCGGGTGATCAATGAAGTCACTGTGGAACTCGAACTCCCAAAGACCCTTAAAGGCGTCCATCCCGTCTTTCATATAAGCCTCCTCAAACCGTACGTTGCGGCCCCCCAGTTCCACCCCCCTCCGAAACCAGAGGTTCCTACAGTTGTGGGAGGGGACACCCATCTGGAAGTATCTAAAGTGTTGGATTCCAAATGGAAAAAGGGGAAATTGTTCTATTTTGTTCGGTGGAAACATCTGGGACCTGCACACGATGAATGGGTGGCAGCCCCACACATGGCGGCCCCCCGTCTGGTACAAGATTTCCACACCGCCTATCCCGATAAGCCCCGTCCTCCTGATCTTGCGGGAGGGGGGGCCTTAAGGGGGGCAGAATGTGAGGGTCTGGTATTCTTAGCTTCCCCCCCCCCACTTTGTTCTTTGCCTATCTCTTTGAACTCGTAAAAGCAGTTCACACCTCCTCGCAACCCAGGTGCCCTCCCCTGCCGCGCTTCCTGTGAGCACTCCCTCAGGCCGAGTCCGGCCTTGAAGATCTGATAGCCCTAGCAGCCTCGCTGGGACCCGTTTGATGTTTTGTATTGCACCAATCTATCTTGTAACTTCCCATAACATCAGTGTGAACCCTAGTGCCCTGGAATAGATATATTTTGTAACCCGGCTATGCCAATTCACTTGCAACTTTGAATCCGTGTCTGTCTCATCTGTCTGAAGCCTTCAATAAATCTATTGTTTCTGCTTTCAAGCCTGAGCAGTGATTTTGCGAAGTTAGCCCAGGGAGTTGGGAACTCTCACACAGATATTGGTCAAGACCTCTCTCTGTGTGAGATCTTGAGGAGTAGGGTTGCCACCGGCGGGAGGTTTTGGGGGCGGAGCCTGAGGAGGGTGGGGTTTGGGGAGGGGAGGGACTTCAAAGCCATAGAGCCCAATTGCCAAAGCGGCCATTTTCTCCAGGTGAACTGATCTCTATTGGCTGGAGATCAGTTGTAACAGCAGGAGATCTCCAGCTAGTACCTGGAGGTTGGCACCCCTATTGGGGAGCCACTGGTAGTCACAGTGGATAATGCTGAGATAGATGGACCAATGTTCTGACAGTATAAAGCAGATTCATTTACTCCTTGACTGAGATGGCTAACCTTCAGACCAGGAGGGCTGGATACCCTAGCAGTGTCAGCTTCATTGCTTGGTGGTCCAGGATTCAGATGACTGCATCGTATAATTTGGCAGGGGCGCCTGAAAACTGAAAGCAGGGTGCCTGAAAACTGAAAGTTCAGCAGTGTTTCCATGCATGTGTCCATGCAGTGAAAAAAATAAAGTAAAAGATTACTCAGAAGCCTTTGCATATCACATAAGGTGTCCAGTAATATGGAATGGCTACCAGATTTAAAAGAAGAGTTGGTTTTTATATGCCGGCTTTCTCTACCACTTAAGGCAGAATCAAACCAGCTTACAATCACCTTCCCTTCCCCACAACAGACACCCTGTGACATAGGTGGGGCTGAGAGAGCTCTAAGAGAACTGTGACCAGACCAAGGTCACTTCTTGTGGAGGGGTGGGGAAACAAATCCAGTTCACCAGATTTGCCTCCACTGCTCATGTGGAGGAGTAGGTATCAAACCTGGTTCTCCAGATCAGAGTCCACTGCTCCAAACCACCGCTCTTAACTACTACACCACGCTGGCTCTCCCATAAGATGTTCAGCTGAGTACAGCAAAAGATCGTGTCTCCAACTTCTCATGCTAGCTGCTTCCAATGGGGGTAGAAGTTTAGAAGAAAAGGATGGTTTGCTATTGGCATTTGGCTATCCATGCCCAGAAAGAACACAAAGTTCTGTCCAGAGGCATCCTAACACATCTGTGGCTACAGAAACATCAAAAACTCAAAAACCAAAGACATAGGGCAAAAATGCATGGTCGCTTTAGCCTCCTTTATTCCCTGTTTCAGCCAGGATTCTGCCAGGATCGAACGCACATTCGAATGCATGCATTCAATCCTGGCTGAATCCTGGCTGAAACAGGGAATAAAGGAGGCTAAAGCGACGGTGCATTTTCGCCCATAGTAGACATTCCCTCTGCTGCCTTCATTCTACCTTATTAAAAATTAGGTGACAATGAAGAGATATTAGTAGCCCTGTTCATAAATTACAGTGAATGAATGTACAATCTGTGTACAGTGTACACTGGATTTTTCTTTATATGTGCGTTGAGTAATTCTCATGCTATATTCAACACATGTGCAGCTAGACACATGCTTGCTGTCCCAGGGCTAAGTTGGTTTCAGCTCCAATTACCCCTCCCCACCTCATTTAACTTTAACAATAAAGACTCAGACACTGACGTTCTTTTGGATAAAATGGCCACAACTTTTATTTGGCAAACAGCTGTTTTGTGCCATGGCGTGGCATGGGCACTGGAAGGGTATCAGCCGCCACCTTGCGAACTGATAATAGGTTCCTCCCAACGGTCCCGGTGGGAGGGCTGAAAGGATGGCGGAGCTGGGAAAAACACCTGGGCTTCCGCCACTTGGTGGTTCCCCCCGCCACTCAGGTAGAGGCTCCCCCCTGCTGCCCCCGAGCTGGGCACTTGAGCCTCCCCCAGAACCCCTTATTGGGGTCCCCCAATTGGCATAGAGGGGCATGCAGGCCACTCGCCCCTCAAAACAAATCCAGTCCCATGCCTACACCGCCAAGTTGTGACAACTTAACAAGCAACTTTACCATAGGGAAGGGTGGGTGGGACAAGGCTGAAGACGGACTGCTGTTCCCGCCTGCCCGTCTCCCTTTATATCCTGAGCTGGAGGACCGGAGTGAAAACCTCCCCTCCAGCTCAGTTTGCTTGGCCCCGCCCCCAGCCCCCTGATAGGCTCATTTGAACCTGCAGCTGAGGCTGTGATTGGCTGAGCCCCATCTCCTGGTCCCTTTGAATTGCAGCTTGAATTTTGCCGCTTCCAATGGCCGCCCCGCCCCAACAACTGCCGCTGCTCCCCTGCCCGGGTCACCAACCTCGGCTCCAGGTAAGTCCGGAACCGTGTGCTTCATCCCCTATATTTATCCAGGTAGTGGTCCAGGCTTTCATTTTTAAAGTGAACGTACATTGGTTCTTTCTTACAAACAGATGTACACACACACTTGCAGGGTGTAAGTGCATTCACTGTAACATGTAAATAGTACTACTCTACCTGCTATTACTCCTAAACATTTATTTAATGTTAATTGGATGCTAGAGGCTTTATACAGAAGTAACACAATTCTGAAGCAGGATAAGCAACATCTACTGTCCATGTGCAGACTGTCATTAGGAATCCTCACAGAATATCCACCTTAGAAATCACAGAATATCAGTATGGTACCCTCGTTTAGCACTGATCAAGAATATAACACCAAATGACTTATAAATGGATTACAACTTTTTGGAAATCAAGGACGCGAGTCAAACTTTACTTCCTTTGTTTTTAGGAGAACCAATCTCAGATCCAAATTTCTCTGTACCATATAACTTTATCTTCCATCTGTTAGAAGTCCATGAAAACACCTTTGCAGCAGCTCAAGAAGATTTATTTTGATCTTTTAGTCATCGTTTGGTCATCAGAACCCCATGATAATCTTGTTCCAACACAGTGAGCTATCTCATAATCTCTCTTTATCTGGATCTGAGAAGTGTTAGAGGTTGAGAGAGAATCAGCTATTCTTGAGATCTAATCCATACCCCCTCTGTGATTTTGAGCAAACCACTTAACCTTTCTTTCTCAGCTTTTCCAACTACACAAGAAAATACAGAATATTGCTGAAAGATGTTCTCAAGATAAACAGGTCTCAAATGTTACATACGCATGGCCTCCTCCATCAATTCTACTTGTCCATCAAAACAAGATCTACCTGGCTGCCATTATCTGTCCTGTAGCTAGATCCCAAGTATCCACAGAAGTAAGACTCTCTTTCATTGGAACATACTCCCAAGTAATACTCTGTAGAATTACAGCCCATTATTACCTCCAGTCTTTGTCTAGACCAATATTACATTCAGAAAATAGAAGATACAAAAATAAAAAGTCTTATTAAAATAGCTTCTTGTGTGTAAAAGTGATAAGTAAACTTTCAGAATTCACTGAACTGTCTCCCAGCCAAAACAGAAAAGTCATTCAATCACAACACCACGGATTAATTAAGTAACATTGACCATCAGGTTCATCATACCCTTTGGGCAGGGGCTGCGGCTCAGTGGAAGAGCCTCTGTTTGGTATGTAGAAGGTCCTAGGTTCAATCCCCAGCATCTCCAGTTAAGAGGGACCAGGTAGTAGGTGACGTGAAAGACCTCTACCTAAAACCCTGGAGAGCTGCTGCCAGTCAGAGTAGACAATACTGACCCTGATGTGACTGATGGATTGATTCAGGTATAACACCGTTTCATTTGTGTGTTCATGACCTATATTCCAGAATATATACCAGAAGAACCATGGCTCCTTGTATGTTCTCATGTACAGCAGCTTTGCTTTGACCAGCCCAGCAGGGCCTAATATCTGTGCCCCTCGGTCTAGGGCAGGGACTCTGGAACAGCCCAACTTCAGGCTTTTTCTGTGGCCACTGCACTCCCAGGAGTGTAGGCTGTGGAGTCACATTCGGTCCTTCAGGAGGATGTGTGTGCACCTAAGGAAGAGAGTGCTTACCACATGGGACACTAGAAGTCAGCTTGCTCAGCCAGCCCTGCCTGATATTACAGAAGATTTCTTTCACAAGCCTGCTCACAGACTTAAATGTGAATCAGGGGGCATTCTTGTGATGCAGAAAACCTGTTTACCTTTCTTCCAAGAGTAAAAAAGAATTGGCTGTCATCACCAATTTTACTTAGCGAGAGAAGTTCTCTCCTCCTCGGCAGTGCCTAGAACTCATCTTTTCATTATTTAACAACAATGAGCATAAGGAATAACTCTTTTCCTTCACGTTTCCCATGTTCAGTTCGGCCTGCAGCAGAAGTCTAGAGCACAGGGCAGAATTCAAAATCCCAGAGGTTCCACCTCAATGGGACTGCATAGCTGGTTGTCCAAAGCATATTCAATAGTGTGCATGCCAATTCTTCAGCTACTAGAGGCAGGTGATGTGGCTTGAGATCTCTGATAATAGGGAACTGGGACTAAAATGGGAGCTCTGTGGTGCTTGCAGTTAGCAAGGGAGCAAATGCCCCTTCTGTTTCATTCATGCTTTGACCGCAAATAGTGAGCAACATGCCCAATCACTAAAAATAAGTTCACTTCATTCAAATGTTGGAAGCTGTATAGCAAGTTTTGTGTATGTGTATTCATACATGTTGTTCCTTTCCCCTAAACACTCCCCCCCCAGCTGTCCTAAGTTTAAAAAATCAGCTTATAAAAGAGGTACATTCCTTCTCATAAGCCTATTGGGAGAGAGAAGCTGTGTGGCTTCTCTCTCCAATATTCCAGTCTTGCCCATTTTGAGCACCTGACTCCGAAAGCTGAGCCTGTTTGTGTCAATCAAGCATTGTAAAATGGATCTCAACACTTCACTGTCTCTCATACTACTTCCAAGGAACTGCAGCTTGATCCAATACATTTTTGAACATCTTCTCTGCTTGAAGCAGCCAAGCAGGCTGACTGAGAGCCGGTACAGCCCCTCTCTGACCCCACCATGCTAGGCTCACCGAGCCACTGTCACTTCTTGCCAGTGCAGCCCCAGTGGCAGAGAGGCCAGAAGAGACAGCACTGCAGCTGGACAGCTACGGCCCTCCAGTACAGGCCACGGGGCAAGTGCAGCCCCCACCCCAGGCCTAGGGCAGGTGCCAGCGTGGTATGGAGAGCCAGTATGGTGTAGTGGTTAGGAGCGCTGGACTCTAATCCGGAGAACCGAGTGGGGGATTCTAATCTGGTGAACTGGGTTTGTTTCCCCACTCCTCCACAGGAAGCCTGATGGGTGACCTTGGGCTAGTCACAGTTCTCTTAAAGCTCTCTCAGCCCCACCTACCTCACAGGGTGTCTCTTGTGGGGAGAGAAAAAGAAGGTGATTGCAAGCCGGTTTGATTCTCCTTAAAAGGTAGAGTAAGTCAGCATATAAAAATCAACTCCTCTTCCTTCTCTTTCTCCTCCTCCTTCCCTCAGATGACCTCTGATGAAGAGAACTCCTAGGCCTGGCCAGAAGAGGAAAATGGTGGTGAGACCTCTAGTTCTCATCCCATCCTCTCAAATTGCCCAAGCCAGGAGAAATCAGGAGTATTGTTTGGCAGCTGGGGGGGAGCATTGTCACCACAGGAAATCCCAGTGGTGCTTGAGTCTCCCCCCAAGTTTATACCCCTGTTTGAAGCCAACCTTTTTGAGCCTGTGGGCACATTTGGAATTCTGACATGGAATGGTGGGCGCAGCAATAAAATGGCTGCTGCAGGAGGTGGAGCCAGCCACAAAACGATTGCCACGGTTTAACTTCAGTAACAATTGCAGATCCTTGTGCTGTGGTGGCACCTGTTGCCAAAGCAACATTTAAAAAAATTTGCATAGCCAATCAAATCTTCAATTGTGAATCAGAAGCCTTGCTGGGCAAAAGCCCTATCTTGTCCCACCCACTTCCCAAAAACACTTGATGGGCACCAGAAAAGGTGTTGGCGGGTGCCATGGCGCCCACAGGCAACACATTGGGAACCCCCGTCATACATAATCCAAGCAAGCCAGTGAATTGTCTAAATGCTGCACAGCAGAGATGAGAAACCACTCAAAATACTTGCCTATTATCAATCACAAAAAGGATCATTCTTGCAGTACGACATGCCCACCCCAAGAGCAACGGGGCATCGCAAACAAGGGGAGTTCAGTTTTCAAGCCTCTGATTTCTGAAAATTGAATCATCCCTGCTTGCAGTCCTTTGGATCGGCTGTGTTACCAAAAGACATCTTTTGGTCACAGGATTTCTTGTCTGTTCATGTCCACTTGATCGGATTCCAATAAAGTTCTGACCCCACTTACGGCAGCCAAGAAACAGTCTCTGCATCAGCTTTGATGTCTCACAGCAAGGCAGCCATTTCCCCCCATGGCTGCCGGGTGCGTGTAAAGACTATGCCGAAATAATGGGCCATTTACACTCAGACTAGCTACAACAAGGTGAGTAATTGCTGTGCAAGTCATACTACCTCCCAACGTGCTGCGTTCCCTCCATTGCGGAAGATTCGGCAATTGCCTTTGAAAGGTATAATCTTCTGTAATCATTTTTGGTGGTTCGAAGCAATTACCGTTCAATGGAAAATGCAAGCAAGACAACAGCCGCCTCCAAAGACTGCGGAGCCTGGCAGTTTGTAAACTCTGACCTTCCGATGCCATGCAGATACTTGACCAAGTTAGTAAAAGGGCAGCAGAGGGATTAACTTAACTAGCCTCCATCCCAAATCACCATCTAAGACGAAGGGTCCCTTTTCAGGCATTCAATTGTGAAAATGGAAACTTGTTAAGATAGGATGGTGGCAGTGTGATTATCTCAGCTTCCCCAGCCCTTACAAAATGCGAGTGAAAGAGAGGCAAAGAGGACAAGGAAAACACATTCCCCGACGGTCTGCTTTTTTAGCCACAAAGTTATTGCCATACAAGGACAAAGCCCTATGCAATGTGCTTTATGACTGGGCCCCATTGTGTGTATCAGGAAGAGCTGGATGTAGCCCTAAGAAAGGAAAACATGTCAGGTGAATCTTACAAGTTATTCTTAGCAGCCAATGGCCTCCCAGATACCCTGATTAGCCATACAAATGGAAGAGAAGTAGGACTATCTTAGAATACATGAAGATGGTCTGGGCAATCAGTCCTCAAATCAATCAGCTTGTTTCAAGAGGCAGTAATGGTGCTAAAAGGAGCACTGGTGTGGCGTAGTGGTTAATGTCAGACTAGGATTGTAAAAACCTGGATTCACACTAGGTAATCTGGGACCAGTCACTCTCTCTCTCATCCAGATACCTCACAGGATTGTTTATGAGGCTATCACAGTAGACGGAGGAACCATGCATGCCACATTGAGCTCCTTGGAAGAAGGGCAGGATGAAAACATGACAGACAGCGATACAGACAAATAAGAGTTGGTAAAGGGAAGTGCGGGAGAGATTGAAGCATGGTATAGCTCGGTCTCATCAGATCTCAGAAGCTAAGCAGGAAATTGGATGGGAGACCACCAGGGAAGGCTCTGCAGAGGAAGGCAATGGCAAGCCACCTTCGCTTCTTGCTTGCCTTGAAAGCCCCTTGCTGGGGTCTCTGTAAGTCAGTTGCAACTTGACGGCACTTGTGACCATAAACGGAAATGTATAACAAGGAATGTAGATAACAGTGAAACTGTCTTGCTAACTGATACTGTCTCAAAGAGATACCTGAGGCATGGCTAAGAGCTTGTGTGAACAGGGACGAGTTATTTTTTTCCTCTGGAAACCAGATGATTGCTGTCTGTCATGTTTTCATCTTGCCCTTCTACATCACAAACTCGACTTTAAAGGGAAAAGAGGGGGCAAAAGTCCATAAGAAGGTTTAGTTTGTGGCGGGGTTTTTTTTTTTTTTTTTTTGCTATTATCCAGAAAAACACTCCCTTTCTCTTTGATCAGAGCAACTTGACGCAAGGGCCACTCCCAGTTTTCCCTGATCGAAAAGCTCTTCCCGGCTAACTACCCTTCAAAAGCATCAGCGATATACAACCTTACTTCTACATCTACATTTTCTAATGCACTTTGGAGATTCCAACTCCACATCTCCTCAGAAAAACAGGATAGCCCTTGCCAGACCTGCATAGTTGGCCAATGGTTTGTACAGACAACTATCATATTACGGGAATCCATGCAGACCACAAACCCGCACAGAGAAAATCTATATATAGTTGGTTGTTTTTCAAACGAACCCATAGATCATCTGGTTTCCAGTCATTCCCAGAACACAGATTACATTAGTGGACCCTTCCCCATCAACGGAGCACTCCTCCTCCCCATTTGGTTCGATGAAGGCTGTGACGTACAGTCCACCAGAGCTTGGTGCCATAATACAACAGAGTAGATGTAGATTGGCCAACATTATTTGCGGTTTACAATACACAGCTAGCTATTCAGTGATTTCTCATTACTGTTTGGCATTCCTGCACTTCAAAACACATCAATACAGGGACCAGATATTTCACCAATGAGTACTCCAGAACCACTTAAATAGAGCGATCAATTTCACGTGTGTTGCAACACAGTGCATTAGCTGGATGATCTTTATTTCAGTACAGTTTAGTAGCAGCAAAAATGAACAAATACCTTCTTTTTCCCCCTGGATAATTGATCTATCAAGTTATGAAAATGATAGCTTTGAAAGAGGGGCTTTTTTTTTTTAAGTGAGGCAATTTTCAGCAGTATATGTTAGTTCATGAAAGCACTTTAATTTAGAATGATTATTAATCAACCTTCAGTTCAAAGAGCTTTCTAATTTAGAACAAAAAATCTATATCTTGTCTCTTACATCCAGATCAGTTACTAAAATATGAATGCCTGCCTTTATTAGCAAATCTAAATAGGAGCAGCTCTTTATTACTGGCTGAATCGGGGAGGGGGGTCGGTTTGGCTAGCCTGCCAATCTTGTCAACATATTGTCCATTGAGAAGATTTTAATCTGAACTCTGCATATTTTAATACACTACGCCATTAGACACCAACTTTCATATGTATGAACTGGCAAAGCTGCAGCGACATGTCTGATCATGGCAGCTTATTCTGAATGCTCCTTTTAGCAGATATTTCTACAGAGTCCAGAGGTAGTCTTGCCACATAAATATACACAAGCAAAATACATAAACACAAACAAAAACACAAAGCAGTGAGAAGTACATTCAAAATCGTTTTTATCTGCTCCATATCAGTGCTAACACATCTGAAATGAAGATGCAATAAAAAGATTGATAGCTAGTGCGGTGCTTGGGGAAAGGAAGCGACTCAACCCAGATGTCCACCCTCCGAAGCTGTCATTTTCTCCAGGAAAACTGATCTGAAGGTCAGTTGTAATTCTGAGAGAACTTCAAGCTCTGCTTGGAGATTGGCAATCTTATGTGTTGCAAGGGACAGCAATGAGAGTATTTAACTATTTAGTAGAGAGCCAGTCAAAGTATGAACTAGAAGGCTTGGCTTTGACTGAGGAGACCTGGGTTCAAATCCCCACTCAGACATGAAACCCCATGTGGCCTTGAGTCAGTCAGTCTCTATCAACCTAACTGACCTCCCAGGATTATGCTGAGAAGAAAAAGGAAAATCTATGTATGCCATCCAGAGCTCCATGGAGGAATGGTGGGATAAAAATGTGGTTGAATGATAGATACATCAATATTTTAAATTTTATTATGAGTTGGGTCAAACACAGGAAAGAGATCCTTGAGCAAAGGGGAGTTGTATGGCTGGAACTTCCTGGATTTTGCCTTGATTTCTTTAGCTTTTGGACCAGCAGCATCTGTAGTGAGTACTTTTCTGTTTTCTTCCTTATACAGGGACTTGTGGAAGCCTGAAGCCAAGGGGTTGGATTCATGCAAACCACTGGATCCAAACCAAGGAAACTCAAGTTGCCTTGGGTCTGCTTGGGAGCCAAAGCTGAGATCCCTGATATAGATCACTTTGTCTAACACTAGCCTTGACCTGGATAGCCCAGGATAGCCTGATCTCATCAGATCTTCGAAGCTAAGCAGGGTCATTCCTGGTTAGTACTTGGATGGGAGACCATCAAGGAAGTCCAGGGTTGCAATGCAATGCTAGGCAATGGCAAATCACCTCTGAAAGCCTCTTGCGTTGAAAACCCTATGGGTCGCTATAAGTCGGCAGTGACTTGATGGCACTGAACACACACACACACGTTCAGAATGTTGTTATATTGTGAATGTTTACTTATTTATTTGGGTATTTATATGTTACTCAAAGTAGCTTATAATATCATTCTCCCCTCCACGTTATTCTTACAATAGGCTGAGAGAGGGTAACTGGACCAAGGTCACCCAGCAAGCTTCCATTGCAAAATGGGGACTTGAATCTGGGTCTCCCAGATCCTAGTCCATCACTCTAACCACTACACCATGATGGTCATCACCAACATGATATTACTCTGAAGTTCCTAATCAATCTAGCAATTCTAATTGCTTTTATCAGAACAGTAAAGCAACAGTACACGGAAGACACAGTTTATCTTTTTGCATAAATTGAACATGTATCCCTTTCTGGATATACAGTACATGTTTAGTTCAGTGTGATGCACTTTGTGTGTGTGTTAAGTGCCATCAAGTCGCTTCCGACTCATGGCGACCCCATCAATCAGTATCCTCCAAAATGTCTTATCTTTGACAGCCTTGCTCAGGTCTTGCAAATTGAGGGCTGTGGCTTCCTTTATTGAGTCAATTCATCTCTTCTTGGGTCTTCCTCTTTCCTGCTGCCCTCAACTTTTCCTAGCATGACTGTCTTTTCTAGTGACTCTTGCCTTCACATAATGTGACCAAAATACGATAGCCTCAGTTTAGTCATTTTAGCTTCTAGGGTCAGTTCAGGCTTGATTTGATCTATAACCCACTGATTTGTTTTTTTGGCAGTCCATGGTATCCGCAACACTCTCTTCCAACACCACATTTCAAAGGAGTCTACTTTCTTCCTGTAGCTTTCTTCATTGTCCAGCTCTCACACTCATACATAGTAATAGGGAATACGATGGCATGAGTTAACTTAATCTTGGTGGCCAGTGACACACAGTGATGCACTTTACACATGTACAAACACCTTCTTTCTTTTTTCATACAAACTATGCATCAAGATAATTCATTTTCTCGGCCTTCATGCAAAGAACCAAATTATGAGTAAGTGTCTGGGTCTAAAAACCTGGTATGTAGTACAAGGTATGTTAAATTATTCACACATCTTCTGCAGAAGCTTCCTTCATAAAAGATTTAAGAGGCATGTCCCAGGACTCTGTGTTTGGCAACTCTCAGCAAAGGGATAAGATACACGCAGCTAATTGGCTGCACTTCCTCTTGACTTTGTGTGCATTTCAATCAAGTTACTGTCATGCCCTCAAACACTATGCTCTAATGTAACATCTGACCCATGGGAGATGATGGTGTCAAAAGGGCAGTCCCTTTTGTTCATGGCTGACTAAGAGACAAGAACTGGACTGTGTTTCAATTACTTTATCAATTAGCAGCAACCAATCGATGGCACAGAGGGATAAGGAAAACCAGCAAACTGTTGCTCGGGGCCTATTCAGTTCTTTCTAGTTAATGGGACGAATCCACCATGCATAACACTCTTCCTATTCTCATGGATGATCCTTCCTCTCCAGCAAATGGCGTCATGCTGTGAATTTTTAGATTTCCAAACCAAGCAGCATACAGCCATCATTTTCTTTTACGAGACTGTTCTTTGAAAGAACGGCAAAATCCGCTCTACTCTAAAGCAGGCAATTAAAAAAATTAGCTCCACAACAGTGTATTATTTGGCTGGTTTGGAAGGAAAATGACAGTAACCCTCTGAAGCTTGTTAGCATACTATTTAAAATTAAGCAGAAATTATGTTATGATTTTTACAAGGGGCTTTCCTATGGGAAAATACTAAGAGAGAGAAACAGTTCATGCCTTTGGCGACAGAATCGTTGAGGCTTTTTCTCAGTGCAACTTGAGAACTGTTTTGGCACATGTGAATTCCATCATCCATGCTCTCCAAATAAACTTTTGAAAAGTAATTTTTCTTTTGTCCTTCTTTTGAAGCTAGGGAAAAATGCAGGCTAGCATGGATTCGAAAGCCACTACCAAAATCATCTGAATGGTTGAGAGTGTAGTTTACAGACTAATCCAGACTTCACCAAGATAAGAGATTTATCTCTTTTAAGGCAACCCTTCAAAGGGGCAGATGAGAACTCTCTATGTAGCATCATAAGATCTCATTTTTTCCCCTTTAGTTTTTTGGGGGTTGAATTCCCTCCTCATAATTTTTAACTCCTCAGATTTTTCCACAAACCTGGGGTCAGGGTGGGGATCTCCCAGGTTCATAGAAAAATCTCTTCTGTCCGTATGTGGCCCAGTGTGCAGATCTTTTGGTTCGCACTCTGAGGCCATGTTCAAAATTGGATATGAAAATTTTATACTAATGCAAAGGACTACTTGCTTTTATTTTCCTTAATTTTTTTCTATCAAGAGAAAGAAAGCCTTTTGCAAGAGCTGTCTAGCTCCTGACACCGTTCTTCTCCAACTGCATTTAAATGCGGCCATGCATGTGACCTTGATTAGCTTAACAATGCTGACCGGCCTTCATAAACGTGCATTTATAGATTATGAAAATGGACAAATGAGTTAGCATCCCCGTTAACAGTGAGTCAACCATAAATCATTTGCTGGGCAAAACAAATCATTTTCTCTGTACCTTTATTCAATAACAGCTCTCGGCTGAAAATTAAATCTCCCTGCTTGATGTGATTTAAAACAAATGTATTATTATAAATAAGAACAACTACCCCAAGTTATTCCATTTACTTCAAGAAAGGTAAGCAGTGAATGAAGATGTCCTGACTGGATATTACTTGGGTTTAGAAAAATTACAGAAATTTATATTTTTGTTATTTAATTTTTGAAAGAGATGATAAACCTTTTTCTTATTTATGTGGACCAAATACAGCAATTGGTTCTTGAATCACAAAGTTGCACTGGAATTTCAGAATAAAGAAGGTTTTGGAATAGAATTAATAAAAACATCTCCCAATAAAGGACCATATACTGAGAACCAGTGCGGTTTGCATGCTGGACTGGTGCCAGGGAGACCCAGGTTCAAACCCTTACACAGACACAAAGTTTACTGCAGGGGTCCCCAATGTGGTGCCCATGGGTGCCATGGCACCCATGGACACCTTTCCTGACTCTCGTCAAGTGCTTTTAGAAAGTGAGCAGGGCTAGGTGGGGTTTTCCCCCCAGCAGGGCTTCTGACTGGCCGAACAGATTAAAAAGGAATTCTGTTGAACAAAGCTTCTTCCTGAAATGTTGAAGAGTTACTATTAGAGCTATATATAACATTGATCCCTGACAATTTGTGCTTGGCCCCACCTCCTGTGGCAGCCATTTTGTGATTGGCTCCATCTCCTGTGGCAGCCATTTTGTGGTTGTGCCCACCGCCCTTTGTCAGAATTCCAAAAGTGGGTTCCTTTAGGCCAGTCAGCCTGACCTATCCTACAGGGTCACTGCAGAAATGAAATGGAATTGGAGAGAGCCATGCGTGCCATCAAGAACTCTTTTGTGGAAGGGTGGGATAAAAACAATTAGACAGATTTGAGCTCAACAGGTATCTCAAAATAATGATAAATATGCACCGATCTGGTGATTAAAAATGATGAATGATGAGCTTATTAGAGGAAAGTCCACCTGCTTATCTAGCAACAGGCACAATTAGCATTTAAAGCTGCTGATGCTGGACGTGGTGTAATTTGTTTGTTGCTGTCTCTTAAGGGAAAGGTTACGTTACGCATTTCCCACTGACATAATAGGCAGAGAAGAGATGCGCTTTGTCTCTTCGGCTCATATTACCACCTATACCTTC
The DNA here is from genome assembly GCF_029931775.1 of Euleptes europaea. Classification (NCBI taxonomy): domain Eukaryota; kingdom Metazoa; phylum Chordata; class Lepidosauria; order Squamata; family Sphaerodactylidae; genus Euleptes; species Euleptes europaea. The sequence goes on from NC_079322.1 coordinate 63,167,871, forward strand.
TCTTTGTTTGCACCCCTGGCTTGCCAATCAACACAGCAGCCCTGGCAGTGACCCCAGAGCGGGCTTTGCACCCTCTGCTACCTTTACCAGCAGGACAAACATGAAACTCAAAACTCCTACATTATACCACTCCAAATGCAAGAGAAAGAAGAAGGGAAAACTAGAATTCTGTCTCTTTGTTCATAAGAACATAAGAATAGCTCTGCCTGACCAGACCAGTGAGTTGTCCATCTAGTCCTGCATCCTGTCTCACACGGTGGACAAGCAGTGGCCCCAGAGGGCCAACCAGCAGGGTATAGAATGTTCACCTCACTTCTTCCAGATACCATTCAACAGAACTTTCTCCTTGCCAGACTATTTCCACTGGTTAGAAATTCATAAGTTCAGACAAGCTTTCTTATTTGGCGAGATGTAATGCCCTAGACTCAGCCGAGACACAAGGGTGAGGCATTAAAATTATTGCAGAAGAACAAAAAGGCCTGTTTTGTCCGGATCAAATAGACTCCCTAGCCCACGTTGTTTTAGCATGTCCCCAAAATAACATTGCACGGAATAAATGTATCACTCCCTGAATAAAACAGCTAAAGACACTTTCTGAGAAGCGGCTACTGCGTTATCTGCCCTCAAATAGATCGGTCGATTGCGTGAGAGATGTGGCAACTTTTCTCTTTGTGTGTGTGTGTGTGTTAAGTGCCGTCAAGTTGCTTCCGACTCATGGCGACCCTATGAATGAAAGTCCTCCAAAATGTCCTATCTTTATAGTGTCAAGGAAAAATTAAATTTCATTTCCCCTTTTTAAAGTGTGAAGTGGTTGATGGATAGGCAGTGGCTGTTAAATCTAGGGGAAGGAAAGAACATAAGAATAGCCCTGCCGGACCAGACCAGTGAGTGGTCCATCTAGGCTACCATCCTGTCTCAGACAGTAGACAAACAGTGGCCCCAGAGAGCCAACCAGCAGGGAATAAATACCAAGGCCTTCCCCTGACATTTTCTCTGAGCACTGGTACTCAACAGTTTACTGCCTCTGAATATGGAGGTTCCCTTTAGTCACCAGGGCTATAAGCCATCAATGGACCTATTCCCTTATGAATCTGTCTAATTCCCTTTTAAAGCACCTATGCTCACGGCCATCACTATGTTTACTAACAACAAATTCAACAATTGAATTACTCATGGAGCAAAGTAGTGATTCCTTTCATTGGTCTTGAATCTATTGCTGATTGGAGTGCCTCCAATCTTATTATGGGGAGAGAGAAAAAGTTCTGTCTATCCACCTTCTCCATAATTTTATAAATCTCTATCAAGTCCACTCTTAGACACCTTTTTTCAAAACTAAAATGCTCCACACTCTTTAGACTTTCCTCACAGGAAAGGTGTTCTAACCCCTTAATCATCTCGGGTGTCTCTTTCACACTTTTTCCAGCTCTGCAATATCATGAATATTCAATACTGGTAAAAGGTGTGTGTGGGGGTATGGAAATCTGCTCCCAACGAGTAAAACTTATCGCTCTTTCTATGCTCAGCAGAATATGATTAGCAATACTTGTGCACCTTAAGGTAGTTATCCTACTTTCAGAATTGTTTCACATGTGATTCTCAAGCCACTTATAATGACGCTTGTTCAACTGTCGCGTTTTCCTCCTTTTTTGAGGCGTGGGCTTAATAAATACAACTGTCGCTATAGCTAAGGCAACTCTATTGGCTGCCTTGATATGAGATGTTCATTTGAAAGCTGCTAACAGGCAATCACCAGGCCCAATTCCAATCTGAACTTGGAACGTGGAACATTTAAGCAGGAAAAGGATTATGAAGTGGTGGATTTTTTCTTCAGTTCTGAAACATCTGAATTCACAAAGAGCCAAATGGAAAGGAGGCTTACTGGAAGATGATCGGTATTGGTTTCAAAGGGATGGCCAAACCTGAATTTACAGAAACTAAGACTTTCTAGGGCTAGTACCTTTCCAATATGGGGTTCTCTAATATCTCTGTTCAGTATGACTTCCTTGAATTATGGTTTGGCAGTGGCGGTGCTTTCCACCAAAATATCTTGAGTGACTTGGTGCTCACCAGTTGTCACTTTCCCTTTAGCTCTTTTCTGTGTCTCATTTTCCTTTTTCTTCTATCTGAAAACATTTTAAAATACAGAATATAAATGCTAAGAATGTGACAGTTATTCTATGTCCTTTCTATGTGTGTGTTATGATTCACTGGGCTCCTTTAAAGGACCGTGTGGACAATTTATCCTCGTATTTCATCAGGAATCATTATTCAAGACATTTTCTACCGTTATCTCACATATTGAATAAGATCAATTTCCAAACATCAACTTTTAAAATACTCCTGAAACTAGCTCTCAGTTTCAGGTTCAAACGTCAATGATGTATTATATGGCTGCTGATTCCCCCTCCAGCTTCACACATATCCACTCCAATTGTTCTACTTTTTGACCAGGAATTACACATAGGCTTTGATTATATGTAGAGCCATTTTAACAGTATTATGGGCCTCCGGACAAAGCAGTGCACTGGGGCCCCTACCTACACAAGCACTCAAAGGAATAAAAATGTAAATGGTTGATAAAATTAAATATATATTTATTGGTGCTTCCATAATGAACAAGTCCTTCCTTACATTACACTTCAGTATTTTTTCTTAATCCAAACCCAAACTAACATTAATATTGTTCATTATCTTTAGTAAGGCACATGTTAAATATGCAAGTCACAACATACATAGATTAGCATGGGGCTCTGATGCTCTTGGGGCCCCCAGGCATCTGCCCAGTGTGCCTGTGCATTAAGACGGCCCTGATTATATGCATCTTCTCCACATCTTCTGCAAGCACACAGATTTCTACAGCGCTGTCTCTATCAATAGATGCATAAAGTATAATTGCAGCAGAGGAAAAAAGAGCTGGTAAAGTATAGTGGTTGAAATTTGAACTGGGAAGTTTCCAGTTTATATCTTGCCTTGGCCATGAATTCAGGCTAAGCCTCAGTTCTCCCCCCCCCCAAACTATAATATAGAATAATAATGCAAACATGCCATGCAGGGTTGTTTTAAGGTTTGCAGTGAGATAATTTATGTGAAATAATTTGAACACTTTATGTTTAGCCAATGAACATGTTTAGCTAATTAGCCAATGAAGAGGAAAACAGGTCAAATCAGGAAGACTCAAGAGTGAATGCCTTGGCAGCCTGTAAGTCTCCTTTTCATAGTATGCTGATGTAAATATTTGTGAACTGCCACCTGAAGACCTATATTCCAACCCTCAAAAGAATATCACATGCCATTCTGTGTTTCTCCTACAGGCTGAGCAGATGCAAGAAACAGTGAAAACAGTTACTTCCTCCAAACGGAAAGCCATGGTGGAGATATTTTGGCCGATTTCTCCCTCCCTAGGGTTGCCAGCCTCCAGGTACTAGCTGGAGATCCCCCGCTATTACAACTGATCTCCAACCGACAGAGATCAGTTCCCCTGGAGAAAACGGCCGCTTTGACCATCGGACTCTATGGCATTGAAGTCCCTCTCCTCCGTAAACCCCGCCTCCTCAGGCTCTACCCCAACAATATCCCACCGGTGGCAAAAAAGGACCTAGCAACCCTACCCCTCCCACTGCAGACCGCCCCCATTTACCCTTCATGTGATTCCCGGGGGTCTGTTGCCCCCCAGGAGCATGATTTTGAGGAGCATTTGTGGAGCATTTAAAGCTGCAACGGGAAGGGGGAGGTGAGGATGACAGAAATTCCTTCCATCAGCAGTTTACCACAGGATCTTGGCCAAAGCCGTTATTTTGTGTTCAAAATACACAACAGAAGTCTGAGCTGCACAAGAGTCTGCAGGCTCAGGTTCAAAGAGGGAAAAAGGGGAGAGAAGTATGACTCATCAGTTCTAAAGATGACATTTGAACAATCATTTAAATAAGGTTACAGAGATAGAGTTTCAATCTAGAATTTTTTCCCCTCCCAGAACAAAGCAGTACATTTAAAAAAACAAGTGGGAGACAGCTTTTCCCAGCATCCTGATGTCCTCAAATGGATCATTTGTTGACTTTAATCTGAACAGGAAAGATGATCAACCTCTATAAAGCAAACTGGCCTCACTCATTGTACGAGAGCCAGCTGGCTTCAGTAAGTCAGCATTAATTGGCTATGTAGAACAAAGTTAATGGGATATTCACATCTAGTATTACCACTGGGTATATAAATTTGGTTAAACTAAAGGTTTTGGCTAATCTGGGCACTTTAACATGGGTTTTTAAAGCACACTACTACATTTCTGATCCAAACAGATTAGGTTTAATAGATTCTGACTTTTCCACAGAATGTTCCCATCATGGCTGTTAAATAAGGTTATGTTCTGATAAGAAATTAGCTATCTACCGGCCTGGTCTAGATTTACAACACTGCCATCATTATATGACCCTTGTTGCCAAGGTTTCTGATGGAAAAATTCAAAACTAACAATCAAGTTACAATAAAAAAAAACACAATATCATCTTGTGGCACCTTAAAGACTTACAAATTTATTGTGGCATAAACTTTCATGAGTCAGAGCTCATTTTGCCAGATGCATTAAGTAAAAAACAAAGAAATGAATAAACAATCAGAAGCCAATGTAACCACAAACAGCAGATAATAAAACAGCAGACGATAAAATCAGTAGGTAGCAAGCCAAAAGATGGGAACTGAAGAGGAAACGTAATTTAAAGCTTGGGCAAATAAAACCGTTTTAACCTGGGGCCTCACACACAATCAAGGCAGTGCCAGTAAACCACGTTCTTAGGAGATGGGGAGTAATGGGTTAAGATTCTCACCATCCCAATGACCTGACCTTTGAAGAAGACCACTGCCACACCAATCACGTCCTTCACATACCTCTCTTGCCTCTCTTGACTACAGTTTGGGGGGAAATGGTGCTGCTTGGGAGAGCAGATTTGGACCAAGGACTTTACATAAGAATATAAGAAAGGCCATGCTGGATCAGACCAAGGCCCATCAAGTCCAGCAGTCTGTTCACACAGTGGCCAACCAGGGGCCTATAGGAAGCCCACAAACAAGACAACTGCAGCAGCACCATACTGCCTGTGTTCCACAACACCCAAGGTAATAGCCATGCTCCTCTGATCCTGGAGAGAATAGGTATGCATCATGACTAGTATCCATTTTTACTAGCAGCCATGAATACCCCTCTCTTCCATGAACACGTCCACTTTCCTCTTAAAGCCTTCCAAGTTGGCAGCCATCACCACATCCTGGGTAAGTTCTGATTACTGATCCCTATCTGCTTGGAACTGGAGAGGTTGAAATCACTGTATGGCACACATTTTTTAAAAAATATATTCTGGTCAGTTACAGAACATTGGATCCCATCAGCTATTTCTCCAAAGGGACCCCTTTTGCAAAAAGGTTTTCTAGGAACTATGAGACTCCTTTTGTGTACAAAAGACAAATGGAGAAGTTATGGAATTATGAGGAGAAGGGAAATTGGGAGAGATAAAGTAGAAAAGCTAGTAAGATCTTGAATCCTCTTCTGACTACAGGCTGATTCACACAGTCATTCAGTTGTCTACTGGTTCCTCCGCCACATGAATTCAAACACACAAACAAATTGTCCAAATAATTTGTCCTGAGCAGAAACTGCAATTTTTTTATATCACCACAAAAGGGGAAAAAACAGTTCTATTGATCTATTCATCCTGTATATGGTTTGATCTGGACAAGAACAATAGATCATCCCCCCCAAAAACATGTTATGAGAAAGTGACCCTCTGTCATGATACTTCTGTGGTAGGATTCAGGATTAATTCAGGAGAGAAAGAGATCTGCTGGACATCATAAGCTCAAAGTGCAGTTGAATTAGCCTCCATGCAGAACACACAAAGAAAATTGCATGCAGGGCATTAAATGCAGTTGGGGGGGGAGTTAACATGCATTATAACAGGTATAGCAGTAAATCAAACTCAAATGCAGAAAGGGGAAAAAAGCCCTAATGAAATTCTAAACATGGTTGAAAATATTCTCCCCAAATATATGCAACAGACCAAGATTAATAAGCATTCCACCATCTAAAGCTGTCACATAAAATTGCACTTCTCCTCATAACCAAACTAGACTTTCTATATAAATTACATTGAACATCATCAACTGAGACACATTTGCACTAAGCACAGATTTATCTTCCAGCTAGTTATCCAATACTAACATGACACAGCTAATAAATTAAGACAGCTTTATGGGAGTTCTAACCTGAAAGCTGTAGTCTACGGCAAGTAATAAAGGCATTAAAATCATATTTGCCTTGGATAATCTAAAAACATGAATTTTATCTTATCTTCCTGCTCCCCGGTTTTAATATATAGTATTACCAGCGGATTATAAATGCACAAGATTTCTCGGATCATTCATTTCAAGACAAACACAGAAAACTGCCACCAATGCCAAGAAAACTATTATATGAAAAAGAACACGTTTCCAAGTATCTTCCTCCATTTTAATTTCCCTTTACCTCTTCTATTAGAAAAAAATAGGGTTGTGTTATTGTCAGACGTTGAATCAGTATTTTCCAGTGTGAACAACAAGCAACAGAAACTTCATGTCCTGGTGGGGGGAGGAACGTGCATGCATGAGAGATAGGGATGCCAGTCTCCAGGTGGGACCCAGGGATCCCCTGGAATTATAGCTCATCTCCAGACTATGGAGAACAGTTCTCCTGGAGAAAATGGATGCTTTGGAGGGTGGACTATATGGCGTCATATCTTACTGAGGCCCCTGTCCTCCCCTGGCTCCATCCCCAAATCCCCAGGAGTTTCTCAACCTGGATCTAGCAACCCTGTCCCCCATCCCCCATAGGGTTGCCAACCTCTAGGTACTAGCTGGAGATCTCCTGCTATTACAAGTGATCTCTGGCCAATAGAGATCAGTAAACCTGGGGAAAATGGCAGTTTTGGCAATTGTACTCTATGGCATTGAAGTCCCTCCTTTCTGAAACCCCACCCTCTTCAGGCTCCGCCTCCAAAACCTCCCGCCGGTGGCCAAGAAGGACCTGGCAACCCTAATCCCCCACCAGTGGCCAGGGGGGACCTGGCAACCTTAATACAAGAGGACGTACCCTAATGCCTCCTCCCCCTGCTAGACAAGGTACTTGCCACCACTCGAACTCTGCCCTTTTTCTTGTCTACCCACAGCCTGAGGCACCGCTAGGGCTCCATTCATGTGTGTGTGGGATGTGTGCACTTCTAACTCCCATGGCACATTTTCCAGCCTGCGATCCAACCTAGCCCAGCCAGGAGTCTCTAGCCTTTGCGGGGAAGAAGCGGCCAGGCACAAAGATGAGAATCTCTGAACACAATCTGAGGTCTTTTAGGAGACCCTTTACTCTGGCAAGATGTGAAGCTATGCCCTCGGCAATAGTGGAAGGCAAATATTTTTTTAAAAAACCCATATCTAGAGAAACTCTGTCCATGTGCTATGGGTGGGGTGGAGATAATGATACATGTTTTTTTTTCCGATGCCCATATTATAGTGGATTGAGGGTTAAGCTTCTTTATCTGATAATAACTAAATTCACGGAAAGTTTGGAGCGAGTATGTCTGGGAAAGTTACTAATTGGCGAAAATCCCACAATCTCGAAACAAGTGGATAAATTTTGTGCTTGTGTGGTAAAAGCATGGAGCAAGAAAGAGGTTGCCTGAAAGGATAAGGAATTGTAATAAGTACAGAAATACTGCTCCAAATTTTACACTGTTTTACTTGGTTTAATTAGTATTTTATCTGTATTTTACGTTTGGTAGCAATTCTTGATATGCAAGGTTTTAGGTTAGGAAACGTAGCAAGGAAATGTAATAGGATATTTTCTGGTCTATGACTGCAATAAATTATTATTATTATTAATCTGAGCACTTCAAAGAGAAAGATCCTTTATGTACCACATCACAAACTTTAGCCACTAGAGCACAAATTACATAGGGAAAGTATATCACAGTTCCTCAGGGTATTACTGAACTAAGAAAGGAAAATAAAACATCTGAGGTTGATCTAAGCTTTATAGTCCTTGGTGTTTTCTTGGCATCCACTCCCTGGGATGGGCACAAACCTGCTGGAACATTGAAAATCAAGGCTGGTGAAGGCAGACACCATTGTATTCCCTCCTTTGTTCCCAGTCCTGGCTCGGATGCTTCTGAAAGGGTGTCCAGATCTTTTAAACCATTCCTGCCCCAGCTGGGTGGGTTTCCCTTCACCCTTTTGTGAGTTTGGGAGCGAATGCCCACACGGATCACACTGCGCCCTTTTCTCTAATCAGCTTAGGCTGCACATTTCAAACTTCTATGGCTCGACTCTAGTCATGCAAATAGATATCCACCTGCACAGTTCGGCACATGGTTACCTCCATGCAGGAAATTCATCTCTGCTCAGTCCATAATTTAAGCACTTTATAGCTCTGTTCCTTGAGAAAAATGTTTTCCCCTGATATCGGGATCTCCTTGGTGTAACTCAAGGCATCTGGCACCTCTCTGTCATAACCCACTTAGGCTGTAGATAGGACAGCTGTACCTTTGGTAGGGTTGCCAGGTCCCATTTTGCCATCGGTGGGAGGTTTTGAGGATGGAGCCTAAGGAGGGTGGGGTTTGGGGAGGGGAGGGACTTCAATGCCATAGAGTCCAACTGCCAAAGCAGCTATTTTCTCCAGGTGAACTGATCTCTATTGGCTGGAGATCAGTTGTAATAGCAGAAGATCTCCAGCTAGTACTTGGAGGTTGGCAACTCTAACCTTTGGAGCCACCAGTGCACTGATAGAACACATCTTACTCAGGATGGAATAGAACTTCAGAGACTGCCTGTGGTTTTGGAGGACAAATCAAACAGACTAGGGTCATGGTATCTAAATAATCTGATTTTATAGAAACCTGTCCAAAAATTAAAATCTTCAGAGGCCCTGCCCGGTGTGCCCTGCATCTTCAGAAGTGAGGAGGTGTGACTACCAGAGACAGGGCCTTCTCGGTTGTGGTGCCTCATCTTTGGAACTCCCTTCCTGTTATGTTTAAGACACCAGATTAAAATATGGAAAAGATGGGTTTATGCTGTGGTTTTACCCTGAATGCCATCTACATTTTTACTGCTTGAATTTTTGCAAGCCACCCTGTAGGCTTTTGGCTGAGATAAAAAAGGATAAAAAAAGATTTTAAAAAATCAAAGTAAACTAGCCAAAATACATTTTAATAACAAACTTCTCCTTTACTCATTTGAAATTAAGAGATGGCCAACCTTTGCATGTATCAGAATAAAAAGCATTTCCTTTTACATTTAGCCAACAGATGAGGAAGCAAATCAAGAAAAGAACATGACTTCCAGATGGGTTTAAACTGAAAAAGGCACAATTTTATCCACACTCTTGGGGAAAAACATACACCCCACTTAATCACCATCAGGGCCGGGATTCTTCAACTTTTGATAAAGGCGTAACTTTCTGATAAAGGCATAACTGTGTAGTGGGTGGCTGTCTTGTGTCAGGCAGCCAGCCTGCTCAGCCTTTTTATCTTCGGCTGGCAATCCCAGGATGAAGAATTAAGGTCAAGAAAAATGTGTCAGATAAGTCCTGGCATTACCACTGCTAACTCTTCGGCGCTATCTCTCTATGGCACAAGAGCAACGGAAAATCCAGATGTTTTTCATCTCCAAAGCTTCGGCACTCTGCAGCTAACAGGCGACCGACTGGAAGGAAGGGAGTAGACTGCTGGGAGAAGTCCAAGAATTAACCTGTTTGATCTTCCGCACAAAGCTTCTTCCCGCTGTCAGAGGTGTCCACCAGCAGACTGCGTGCAACTCCGGCTGGAGACAGCACAGTTGAGAGACACTTTGTTCTAAAGTTAGAGTGCTTGAAAGAAACAATTGCTTCTTTCTTCCTTAAAGAGGCCGTCCTGTTGGAAGCAGGAAGGAGCAGGTGGAAAGTAGACATTCAACCTGTTCACTGTAGCCAGTTTTTGTAATGCAGACAACTATGTTCGGGGGGGGGGGGAGAAATAAAATAATCTCTGTACAGTTTGTGGGTAAATGGTGGTTAGGTGAAGACAGTATAGACTCTGAAGCATTGTTTCAAAGTCAGGCATTTTGTTCTCACTGGAATATGACAGGATCTTAAACTGTTATAGAAACCTAGTTTAGTTGATAATTACTTTGCTACCACATTTACTTTCACATGTGGCTTACAGGTTTATTCAACAATTCTGTGATTTTTTACCCCCAGGGAGATCATTTCAAAAATGGCATTACTAGCCCTATAGCAATTGGGCAGAAATCCAAATAAATACTTCGTTACAGAATCATTTTTTAAAAAAAAAATGTGGATGTGCCCCAGTTATTTTTCTTTAAATATAGCAAAGCTGGTTCTTGTAGGTTATCCGGGCTGTGTGACCGTGGTCTTGGTATTTTCTTTCCTGACGTTTCGCCAGCAGCTGTGGCAGGCATCTTCAGAGGAGTAACACTGAAGGACAGTGTCTCTCAGTGCCAAGTGTGTAGGAAGAGTAATATATGGTCAGAAAGGGGTTGGGTTTGAGCTGAGTCATTGTCCTGCAAAAAGTATCAAAGGTAATGGCTAATCATTGTCCTGTAAGTATCAAGATAATGTGCTAATGAAGGTGTGGTATGTTAATATGGAACCATTGTATCCTGAAGGATCTGTTAACATGTGGAATCCAAAGCTAATCTGCATGGCTATTGTGGACTGTAGTCTATTGTGACTGTAGTGTTTAATGTGTTTAATGTTCTCTCACTGTATCTCTTCAACAATTTAAATCACCCCTTCCAAAGCAGCAAATTTCCTCCAGGAGGGAAACAGAAAAGAGAGGTACAAGTTTTGTACAGAAGAAGAAGAGTTGGTTTTTATATGCCGACTTTCTCTAGCACTTAAGGAAGAATCAAAGCGGCTTACCCTTCCCTTCCCCTCCCCACAACAGGCACCCTGTGAGGTAGGTGGGTAGGGTTGCCAGGTCCCCACTCGTCTTTGGCAGGAGGTTTCTTTTCAGATTGTGTGTGTGTGCGCGCGCGCATGCACCAACGCGGCACTTCCGGTTTACAACTGGAAGTGCCGCCTCACAATGAGCCTTAGACCACTCAAACTCCTTGCGAGGAGGCGGGCGCATGGCCGATTGCCCGCCACACATGTGCACGATTGCTCGCCGGCCCTCAGCTGGTCAGTGGGCAGAGGGGCACATTACTGGGGGTTTGTGCACCACCAGCGGGCACCTGGCAATCCTACAGGTGGGACTGAAAACGTTCAGAGAGAACTGTGACTAGCCCAAGGACACCTAGCTGGCTTCATGTGGAGGAGTGGGGAAACCAACCCGGTTCACCAGATTAGCATCCGTCGCTCATGTGGAGGAGTGTGGAATCAAACTCGGTTCTCCAGATTAGAGTCCACAGCTCCAAACCATCACTCTTATCCACTACACCACACTGGTTCCCTGCCTCAAGGGTAGTTGCAAGGGGGGCAATTGCCAGGCCCCTCTTTGCCATGGCTGGGAGGTTTTTTGGGTGGAGCCTGAGGGGGCGGGGTTTGGGGAGGGGAGGGACTTCAATGCCACAGAGTCCAATGGCCAGAGTGGCCATTTTCTCCAGGTGAACTGATCTCTATCTGCTGGAGATCAATTGTAATAACAGGAGATCCCCAGCTACTACCTAGAGGTTGGCAACCCAGCAATGACCCTTTCTTGAAATTTGATGAAATAGTTATCTTTAAAAATTCTGTGAGGAGTCCTAGTAATGCATCTCTAACATCATGACTACTTTGGCTTGTTAAATATGCACTGTGACATCTCAGCAACTTGGTTGCAGCAAGGTGGCCTCTCTCAGACAACAGCTCCGGGGTGCTTCTCTTGCTTAAACAAAAGCATGCTTATCAAGTGATATTTGTCATTCTTTTATAATGCCTGCACCTTGCTATTCCTCTGAGCAGCTCAGAGAAATTTACATATGGCTCCCAGATGGTCTCTCAGACAGGCACTTCTCCGGGATAGCCCCTATTAGCAAAACCTTATCTTGTGTCATCCGATCAAATAAAATCATGAACCATATGTGAAGCTGAATTAGATAAAACTTCTTCCTTATCCTATTTCCTGTTCTTGTTACTTCCTGTGTAACAGCAAAGACGCTCCCCACATTTGTCTCTCTTTGTGGCTCCTGTCCAACCAATGTGATTACAGCCTCATTATACAAAAACAGCTTCAACAGCAGGAAAACACATGTAGCCATAACACTGCCTTCCAGGAAATCCTCTGTGATGTCATTAGGTCTCTCTCTTTTAATCAGAAGCAGAAACAAAGAACTAACATATTATCTAGTGTTGCTTCTTTGAAGAATACTTTCATTGGAGATTACCATAGTGATTGAGGACCTGGTCATTCAAGGCATGCAGCACATCCCCAGACTTCTGCAATGTGAAAGTCTTGAATACTCAGAAAATGTACATGTCATTTGGTGGTCATCAATCATGTTTAAATAGCTATTTAACTCAAAACATTGGTAGAGCAGGATTATGACAACATACACCTTTGAAGCACAGCAATCCTAAACAATGTTGCCTCCTTCTAAACACATTTATTTCCCTGGATATATGGCGACCCCGTAGGGTTTTCCAGGCAAGAGTCACAACCCTGGTATTCTTTGGAGGTCTCCCATCCAAATACTTGCCAGGGTCAAGGCCGAGAGTATGAGACTGGCCCAAGGTCACCCAACAAGTTTCCATGGCGCGAGTGGGGACGCGAATCTGGTTTTCCCAGGTCCTAGTTCGACACCCTAAATCATTACACCACACTGGCTCTCATTCATGTGTAATATGGGGCGGGGAGAGAGAGAGAGGGTTATAAAGCAATTTTATGAAATGTATGTCAGGCTCCAAATCTTGTAAACCTCAGGGTTTTTTTTCTATTGTGCTGGGACTATTAAATAGCAAAGTGGAAGGAGGTTGTGGACTATGTTTGGCTTGACAGGTCTGAAGTTATGCAGGCCAACAGTAAAGACAAAAAAAAAATTCCTGTCAGTACATTAGCAACATTAAGGACAGCTAGCAACTCACTAAAGGCAACTACTGGCTAATGTCACACATATCCAAATTCTGGCATAAGGATATCTTTTTCAAATCTCTACTACTTTTTCACAGGCACTGCCTCATTTATGTAGATCCAGGAATTAATTCGACTGATGGCTTGTTCCCATGTAAGTATGTACAGGACTTTAGGAATTGGTTTAAATCTCACCAGCTTTTCCACTTACAGTGCAATCCTAAAAAGACTTCCTCCAGTCTGAGCACATTCATTTCAATGTGCTTAGATTGCTGTAACTGCATAGGAATGCACTGTTAATCTCACTTGCCTATCCCCCTCGACACAGCCCCAGTCCACGTGGCTTTTGTCCACATGGGTCCAATGGTTCATGGCCAGCTTTTGGGTGGTCAAAAGGGCTCCTCTCTCTTCTATCAGTGGAAAAGCTGGTATATCATAGAATCATAGAGTTGGAAGGGACCACCATCTAGTCCAACCCCCTGCACAATGCAGGAAATTCACAACTACCTCCCCCCACACTCCCAGTGACCCCTACTCCATGCCCTGAAGATGGCCAAGATGCCCTTCCTCTCATGATCTGCCTAAAGTCATAGAATAAGAATTGCTGACAGCCCTTCAAGTACTTGCAGATGGTTATCATATCCCCTCTCGGTCTTCTCCTCTTCAGGCTAAACATACCCAGCTCCTTCAACCTTTCCTCATAGGACTTGGTCTCCAGACCCCTCACCATCTTTGTTGCCCTCCTCTGGTCATGTTCCAGCTTGTCTACATCTGCCTGAACAAACCTCTAGGGAAAATAATTAGCAATACATCATTCAAGACTCTTTGTGACTGGAAGTACTTCATTCTTAACAACAACAAAAAGACATCCAGTTATATGAATTACACTACCCCTACTCTATCCCCCCTCCCAGTAAGCCTCAAATTAATTTTTATGGTACCAAACTAAACAAGTTTTTAAAAAGTCAATAAAAAGCATCATTTTCTTCTTTAAAGAAGGAATGAAAAATATCCTGTCAATGGTGCCAAGTAGTAAAGAGCTTTATTCTGTACGGGACAATAAGTTACTGCAGTAGAAAAATGCCCAGCAAGAAGAACACAGTGCTTGAGATAATTAAAGTGCTTTAGACCACTGGCCAATTGATTTTCTCCTTGTAAAGGTAGCTCAATTGAAATGTTCAGAATAAATCATGTGTTAAAATTATCTTCTAAAGTAAGAGCTGAGTGCATATTGATTAATAATTATTTGTACTAACAGACTCAACTAAGGCAATGCCATCAATTACGCTAAAAATCTGCGAGATCAATCACAATGGAATCAGAGTTAAAAGTTGCGCTATATTTCTTCCTGGATTTTAGACCTGCGATTCAATGTGACAGCCATTTATATCTGGAGCCCTAAAGGCACCCTGACTTCTTGATCCTGTGATGTCACTTCGGTGGAATGTTTTCCATGTAAGCATTTCAGGCGTATAACACAGATTCCCCCCCTCCTCCATTATGTGTGACAGTCCACTAGAAACAACACTCCTGTAATCTAATTTCAGGCAGGTAGCTGTGTTAGTCTGTAGCAGCAGAACAAAATTACAGTCTAGTAGTACCAGAGAGACCAACAAAATTCCCCACGCTAAAAGCTTCCATGTCACGTCATCAGATACTGACGAAGTGAGCTTTGACTCACGAAAGCTTATACCCTGGAAAATATTGTTGCCAATATTGTTGCCAATATTGTTGCCAACCTCCAGGTGGTGTGGAATTCAAAATATAGCACTTAGACAAGAAATATCCAAGTCAGGAAAATTACAATGCAAGACTTGCAGTTAGAATAATGTATTAGAACATTGGAAACAAAGCCACTTCTAACACAACAATTATACCATTAGAACAAAATTCCAAAACAAATACAAATTGTAAGACTATGCCGGCAGTGCTCAGCTAGATTCAGTTCGTAGTCTGTGGTGTGCTTCACAGTTACATCATAAAGCAACAGGAACCAAGAGTAGAGTAGAAATGGAAATCCGGTAAAGTTCCATTTCGTATAGACTTTCTCAAGCCTTCTGATTGTTCCGTGCAATATTCATTCAAAGTTTGAAGGAGTGTGCCTTTCCTTTTTCTTTGGACGACCGAGGTAAGACGCCTCGTCTTACCTCGGTCTTACCTCGGTCGTCCTCGGTCTTACCTCGGTCGTCCAAAGAAAAAGGAAAGGCACACTCCTTCAAACTTTGAATGAATATTGCACGGAACAATCAGAAGGCTTGAGAAAGTCTATACGAAATGGAACTTTACCGGATTTCCATTGCTACTCTACTCTTGGTTCCTGTTGCTTTATGATGTAACTGTGAAGCACACCACAGACTATGAACTGAATCTAGCTGAGCACTGCCGGCATAGTCTTACAATTTGTATTTGTTTTGGAATTTTGTTCTAATGGTATAATTGTTGCGTTAGAAGTGGCTTTGTTTCCAATGTTCTAATACATTATTCTAACTGCAAGTCTTGCATTGTAATTTTCCTGACTTGGATATTTCTTGTCTAAGTGCTATATTTTGAATTCCACACTCCTGCAAGCACTTATTAGCTGTTATTTTGAATACAACCTCCAGGTGGTGGCTGGCGATCTCCTGTTATTATAACTGATCTCCAGCTGATAGAGATCAGTTCACCTGGAGAAAAAGGCCACCTTGGCAATTGGACTCTATGGCATTGAAGTTCCTCCCCTCTCCAAACTCCGTCCTCCTCAGGCTCTGCCCCCAAAATCTTCAGGTATTTCTCAACCTGGAGCTGGCATTCTCATTCTGTTCTACTAGAATATAAACAAGTTACAAAATATCAGTCCAATTATGAACATAATGACCATGACAACCTTGGGAAAGGGTGCAGCTCATGTGTGGTGACACCTTAGGGGAGTATATCTGAGGGCAATGGGGCAACTTCCAGCGAAGCTATCGTCCAAACAGTATCCACTGGGTGAGCACAAAAAGCTATGCCATACTGGGGCTACTGGTCAAAAATTAGAACTGCCATTCTGTGTATATATACTGCAGGGCCATGGCTGTTAACTGCACCAAGGAAGAGAGCCATGTATGCTAATTACACTCCCCATAGTTGCAGCTGGAACCTTACACACACACACACACCCAAAGCATTATGCTGTGTACGTGTATGCCTTCAATTAAAAAGGTTTGTATGGAATGTGTTTAGCAGTGTGTTTGCAGAAATCTAATAGCAAATCATGTTTTCCTTGGGATAACCACACTCCCTCCTCTCTCCTCCCATCCTCCCCTAGAGAGCAGCAACCATGTGCGTGTATGTTAAGTGCCCTTAAGTCGCTTCCGACTCATGGCGACCCTATGAATCAATGTCCTCCAAAATGTCCTATCTTTGACAGCCTTGCTCAGATCTTGCAAATTGAGGTCTGTGGCTTCCTTTATTGAGTCAATCCATCTCTTGTTGGGTCTTCCTCTTTTCCTGCTGCCCTCGACTTTTCCTATCATGATTGACTTCTCCAGTGACTCGTCTTCTCATAATGTGACCAAAATAATAGCAAAGAAACTGAACCATCCGCAATACACAAACTAACTCGATCAGTAAAAAGAAGCTGCTCACTCTTCCAACAGAGGAATCTTTGAGTTCTACCATTTCTTTACACGGTTACCTTAATTAGAAGCACATTTTTCAAGCACTGTTTTAATTTTATGCATTTTACACTTCTAAGCATCCTGCTACTGAAGACATCCTTATTTGCATCTTTCTACACACAATTTGCAAAAAATGTGAAAAATGCTAGAAAAGCAAAAGTAATTGCAAATTCATTCACTCTTTCCCTCCCTTCTTAAAATAGATATGTAATTTCTTTGGGGATAAAAAAAAATATCAGTTTTGCTTGCATGCTGTACTTACAAGTCGACTGTGAATATCAGCATAACAGAAACATCCTGAAACTTCCAACACACAATTCTTTTATAATGATTTTTTTTAAAAAACTAAAAAGGGTTACACTATCATCTAAGAGCAGACAGCAAATTTCAGCTTTGTTTTAATGAAGGTATGCAGAAGGTATTTCAAACAACCCATTTGAAAACTAGCATTAATGCAGTTTATCTAAAACAAAAGCCATTAAATGTACACATACAGACACACATTTTTTCAGGGTCACTGAAGGCAAATGCAAAAACTACAGATGAACTAATTGTAGGTATAAAATTAATCACATATGTAAGCATTTGCATGATGCTAGCAAGTTATGGAGCAGCTAGAGTTGACAGGTCCCTCTTTACCATCGGCGGGAGGTTTTTTGGGGTGGAGCCTGAGGAGGGCGGGGTTTGTGGAAAGGAGGGACACTTCAATACCATAGAGTCCAATTGCCAAGGCGGCCATTCTCTCCAGGTGAACTGATCTCTATTGGCTAGAGATCAGTTGTAGTGGCAGGAGATCTCCAGCTAGTACCTGGAGGTTGGCATCCCTAGGAGCAGCTGACAGGCTGCAGGCAGAACTCTTGGGAAATGGATGCAATCTATGCAGAAAGGGATGCAATGGGTTTGAATAATGCTGCACTTGAAATACCACCCTCAAAGCAGAGCCTCTTGGGAAGACACTGTTCACTGCTAAAGCATGAAGCAGTAGGTATTTTTAAAAAAGATTAGTCAGAGGATTAAGGGTTTAAGATGGCTGTTTCTGAGGCAGGATATTCATGATTTTTTTTTTGTTGCTCAAATATATTTGTTCTTTCAAGCATGCCTCCTTCTCCTTAATACAGGCCATTATTCCACATTAAGATCATTGTGATCTCAGGCACTGTCTGGATCTGTCACCAGCTTTCTTTTTCGTCAACCAATTTCCCTAACAATTTGCTACTCCAGCTGAGACGTTCATTTTCTCCTTTTAAAAATTATCTTTTAATTTTATTTAGCTTTCCACAGAACATTTGCTTCATTTCACCCAATGCTCCCTCTTTCTCTTCCCCAAATTATCTCTCTCTCCCCCACATGACTCTGACTGCCGTCTGATAAAACTGGAGCTCAGAATAATATAAAAGGGTAACTACCCATGGATCCCAGTTCATACTTCAGGCTAAAGATTTTAAGGAGCAAATGAAATGTGTACGGTTCAGCATAAACTTTCCATTACCTCCTCCTGCAAAACTGGGGAGTTACTACAACAGAAAAATAGAACAGATGGGATCACAGAACAGAGTTTTCCTCATTTTTAACCACAAAGGGAAGTTCTAGAAAATAGCCACTCAAAAAGTTTTTCTGCAATAGACATTTTCTCAAATTGGCCAGGATGATAATTTGAATCATCATAATAGAATATTCTGTCCTTTCTGTTTATTTACATGAGATTGCTTGAAAGCTAACAGTGCAGCTGTAGAACAGGATAAGAATTTCATAACCACAAAAAAGAGGGAGCTTCCTGGACAAAATATCCATTTGGCTAATTTGATTACATCCCGTCTTTCTTCCATCACAACTTAAGGTGGCTTTCATCGAACTGCTGGAAAGTATCCCATTCAGCCACTGACTATGACCCATATCTGCTCACCTTCAGCTAGGGTTGCCAACCTCCAGTACTATCTGGAAACCTCCTGCTATTACAATTGATTTCCTGCTGATAGAGATCAGTTCACCTGGAGAAAATGGCCGCTTTGGCAATTGGACTCAATGGCACTGGAGTCCCTCCCTCCCCAAACCCCGCCCTCCTCAGGCTCCACCCCAGTAACCTCCTGCTGGTGGTGAAGAGAGACCTAGCAACCCTACCTTCAGCAGGATTGCTGTATCATGTGCCTTCATTCATTCCCTGGGAACCATTTTAGGAGTAACCCTAGATCTCTGGCAGAACAATTATTTTGCTTTCAGGAGCTCCCAGGTTCTAGGCCTAATGTCTCCAGTTAAAGGATCCCAGGAACAAGCATTGGGAAAGTTACCAAAGTTGTTGTCAATCAGAATTAGGGTTGCCAACTTCCAGGCACTAGCTGGAGATTCCCCACTATTACAACTGTTCTCCAGCCGATATAAATCAGTTCACCTGAAGAAAATGGCCCCTTTGGCAATTGGACTCTATGGCATTGAAGTCCTTCCCCTCTCCAAACCCCAACCTCCTCAGGCTCCGCCCCCAAAAATCTCCAGGTATTTCCCAGCATGGAGTTGGCAACCTTAGTCAGAATAGATAACGCACAGCTGACAGAGCAGCTTAATATGTTCAACACAAATTGCTAGCAATAAACGTAACATGCAACTACATCTTCCCTATGGAGTTTACCAAGCCACATAAAATACGATCAAAACAACTCTCTTTAGTTAATGTGCAAAGAACGTATGGTCTCGCATCATCACTAAATGCATCGTTCAGTTATGGAATTACGGAATCATTATGCACAGATCTTCCTTTGTTTATATGTTGATTTAAACATACCACATTATCACATTTTCTGTGGAACGGTGCTTATTACTTTACTTTGTAAGTTTTTTTTTAAAAAAGGTTGATACCTTTTTGTCACATACAGTTTCCGCCAGCTGAAATCCTAGCAAAATAGCTATTTTGCCTTTGCCATGAACTTCACAAGCTAGTAAAGCCACTGTACTTTCAGCTACAGTACAGACATAGCAATACCTTACACCAAAATAGAGACAGTTCTTGACAAGATGAAGGTTTAGGGTTGCCAACCACCAGGTACTAGCTGGAGATCTCCTGCTATTACAACTGATCTCCAGCCAATAGAAATCAGTTGACCTGCAGAAAACAGCTGCTTTGGCAACTGGATTCTGTGGCATTGAAGTCCCTCCCCTCCCCAAACCCAGCCCTCTTTAGGCTCTGCCCCAAAAACCTCCCACCGGTGGAAAAGAGGTACCTGGCAACCCTATGAAGGACTCTGAACACTGTATTGTACTACAGAAATTATATCGGGGTGTATCCTACCACTCTGCTCAGCTAAAGGTGGAGACTTCCTCTTGAGGAGTTCTCTCTTCCGCTGAAGGCCGGCTCCTAGGGAAATAGGAACGCTCCACACTCCGCTGAGCAAAGAGGTAGGATATAACTTATCCATCATTATCTTCACCATCACAACCAACACTGTTTATAAATAGGGAATACATGTAATTTAGTGGAATGAAATGGAAAGCCATCAGTCTGAGGAAGGAACTCACTCAAATACAAAAGAACACTGTCTAACTATACCTAAGTGCAAAGCACGGAACCCTCTGAGGCCACCATCTCATGCATTCGACCATGGCACATTACAGTTTACATTATAATACATTTGTTCACCTTGAAGGTGTCATAACACACTGCTGTTTTTGTTGCAGTAGACAAGCACAGTTCCCTATCTGAACATCATTGCTATCATCTGTGCATTCTTCTTCATCCAGGCATCTCGAAGCCGATAACATGGGGTTGATTTTATCCTCATAACTAATGGTTAGCTAAAGTGAAAATTTTCTGTCTAGGCTCTAACTTGGTCCTGAGCCTCTCACATCTACCCTCACTCTATCATCTAACCTCTACAACAGCTCTCTGTAGAGTGAAAAAAAAATAATTTAAATTTTTCATTACAGTTACATGGATTTATGTATGCAAAAAAACAATAAGAATATCTTGGCTCCTATGAGAGATAGTACCCTGGCTTTGAATAGCAGAAGTATTACACCCCACCCATCAAAACACTGCTTAGGGATTCACCCATCTCTCCTTTAATTAATCTAGTTTTTTTCCCCTACCTGATAAGCTAGCTTCTAGTGAGGTGTACTGGTTAAGGTGTCGGACTAGGACCTGGGAAACCCAGGTTCGAATCCCCACTCGTGCCATGGAAGCTTGCTGGGAGACCTTGGGTCAGTCACACACTCTCAGCCCTGACCCTGGCTAGTATTTGTATGGGAGACCTCCAAGGAATACCAGGGTCATGATGCAGAACCAGACAATGGCAAACCACCGCTTCACCACTCCCGGCCGCCACAGATCTACCCCGCCCCTTCAGGATTGCGCTCTTAAAGTGCTAGTTGTCCCTCCGATATATATTTTTAACTTGCTTGCAAAGGAGAAAGGCTATGGATGGCACACAGCAATTTCCCGCTTACTCTCGTACATTAAAAGATAGTGCAAGCCCATTAATTTTCATAATCGTATTAAAGTATAGCAATAAAACTTTTCAGAGACTCAAGGGAAAAGTTGCTTAAGATGGTAAACTGTAATTAAGCAAAACTATTGTACCTGCATCATTACAGCAAATGCCAAGAGTAATTTGAGTCTAGGGACAAGTAGGAGGAAGATGGGGGGGGGACCCAGACCACCACACAATGTATTTGCATCATAAGCATTCTTTATCAACAGCAGCCTAAGGCCAAATTAATTTAAAAAGCAATAGTGTTTTCCCTGAACAAAAACCTAGCGCTCATGTCATTATAATTCCCAATAGAAAAGGACTCCCTCCGTGCAAATACGATGGATACGCGCAGCTAACTACCAGGTTTTTTAATCTGGGCGTGGCAGACGATATTCCTCGCTTCAGAAAAGAATATATTTACCACAACTGAAGGACTAATTTGAGGGTGCCTCCTGCCAAACTATGATGGGATCCTACATGGTCTTCAATATCATTTAAAAGCTGAAGTAATAAGAAGGTAATATGAATTTGACCCTTTTCTTCCTTACCAGTGAAGAAGTGAGCTGTGGCTCGCGAAAGCTCATACCCTGCCAGCAATTTTGTTCCTCTTTAAGGTGTTAATGGGCTCTTGCTCTTTTCTACTTCCTTACCAGGGTTAACAAAACTGTGGGTGGGTGTGAGGGAGGGAACGATTTATAGCATTGAGATGGTATGTGAGAAAGTTTTAATCCCTCCCTTTGTTCCAGCACCCGGTTTCCCACAGTTGTTTTCAAATAAAACCGAAGATGTCAGGGCGATCACCATCTTTAGCCTCTCATCTAGTTTCACCTGAAGGCAATTTCAGACTTGTGCTTTATGCTAACTTTTCATAGCAAAGTGATTCAGGGGGGCTCCCAGTCCCTTATTCATTGTTGTGTACAGAAGTTGACCAAGAAAGAAAATAGCCAACTTTTAATTTTTTTTTGGCCAATCTCGGGATTTTTAAAGGAAGTAGATAAAACTCAAATAAAATAAAGGTTTTTGGGGTGGAGCCTGAGGAGGGTGGGGTTTGGGGAGGGGAGGGACTTCAATGCCATAGAGTCCAATTGCCAAAGCAGCCATTTTCTTCAGGAGAACTGATCTCTATCTGCTGAAGATCAGTTGTAATAGCAGGAGATCTCCAGCTAGCACCTGGTGGTTGGCAACCCTACCTCTTAGGCCAGGGATTGGCCAAGGCACCAGCTGGGTGGAACCCAGCTCAGGATTGGGTGCCAGTGAGGGTGGAGACAGCAGAAGTTAAAAGGGAGACTCTTGATGATGGCCAGGGAGGAGAAGCAGGCTCAGCTCAAGAGAGCTGCTGCCTTTGGAAGAAAAAAACCAGGTGAAGCGACCTCCTTTGCTTCCAACTCTGTGGCCTAGGGAGGACACAGGGCTCGTGGCAAGATGGTGGAGAGGTGGCCAGGCCAGAGTGGGCAGAAGGAGCGCCACAGTCACTCTTCCACCACCAATTTGCCTGCACAAGGCCATCAACTGCTAGGCCAAGGAGCTCCCAGCACCCACTTGACTACCCACCAGCCCCCTCTTCCTAGGAAAGAAACAACACAGGGAGCTGCTCAGCAGTAGCCCTCCTGGTAAAGCCAGTATCCTTCCTGCATTGGAAAGAGCAGCTAGATCTTTCACTCTGACGTGCCCTGTGAGTGTGCATCATAAAAAGCTGTATTCACCCCTTGCCCAGGAAATACTTGTGTGTAACTTCATCCCTAGAACCTGGCTCAGGTATCTGTTAGGCATGTAGTTTCCTTTCTGCTTTCAGATTATGATATAGTTGTAGACAGGATTGTGTAAAACTGATCAGTGGTGACACACAACAGTGTGTTTATGGCTTGAGGGCAGGGAACATGTAAGTGCAGGGAACATGTAAGCTCATATCTTTAAGACTATCCACCCATAATATCCCACAATGTAAAATAAACTAGCATTTATAACATTGAACGTGAAGTTAAATGCATTTGTAAAACCCTAGAGAATATGGTAATACAGTGGCTAATCTCCTCGTATTAACCTACAAGGTACTTCCATTGTACAGATGTTATTGATTTCTGAAGGCCCATATTGCCATATATAAAGAATTGTCATGAAATTGTAAATGTGCAGACATTTATTATTGCTTGCTGAGCCACCAATAGCATGCTTGGCACTGTATACCCTGCAGAGGACATTTACATGCACTTAAATACTTATGCCTAGCATTAGGATGTGATTACTATGATTAATCTTAGTATCCAAGTAAAATACTGTCTGGACATTGCCTATTACTACTCCCTTTTGGAAGGCTGCCGTGGGATCTCTGGCTTCCATTTCAACCAGCATTAGCAAAAGCAGAAGGGTTTTAGATTAATATTTTACAACTAACCTTTCAGCAAATGCTACAGAAGCCATGCCAGCAACTGGGTACATTTAAAGTCTGTGACTTGCATACCAGTTGAGCACAGGTCCTTTATAAGGAGCCACCGAGTTCACACTGGTTCAGAAACATTATGCTCTACAATTAAAAGAGTAGGTATGTTGGGGAGAATACAGACAAGGGAGAGTCTATCTAAGAAGGTGGAAGTGTCTTTCCATTTGTGAGGCTGATATAATAGGAATAATTAGGGTTGCCAACTGCTAGGTAGTAGCAGGAGATCTCCTGCTAATTCAACTGATCTCCAGCCGATAGAGATCAGATCACCTGGAGAAAAATGGCCGCTTTGGCAATTGAACTCTATGGCATTGAAGTCCCTCCCCTCCCTAAACCCTGCCCTCCTTAGGCTCCGCCCCCAAAATCTCCCGCCCGTGGCGAAGAGGGACCTGACAACCCTAGGAACAACTTACCACCCGATATCTGACAGAGTATGACAGCTCAAAGCCAGCACAACACAGTGGATATCTTCACTAGTAGTGTTTCTGGTGGCAAAAGAGAGCCCCCTTCTGAACACCAAAAAGGGGAGAAGCAGAACCAGGAAAGAAAAATAAAATCTGGTAGGACCCAAACCATAGTATTCAGAATGAAAAAAATGTATTATTGAGAATAAATATAATTTGGAAGTAGGGTAAACTAGGTAAAGGTAAAGGTAGTCCCCTGTGCAAGCACTGAGTCATTACTGACCCATGGAGTTACATCACATCCTGACATTTACTAGGCAGACTATGTTTAAGGGGTAGTTTGCCATTGCCTTCCCCAGTCATCTACACTTTACCCCCATTTTACCAACCTTGGAAGAATGAAAGGCTGAGTAAACCTTCCATCAGGATCAAACTCAGGCCGTGAACAGAGCTTTTGACTGCAGTACTGCAGCTTACCACTCTTTGCCACGGGGTGAATTACTTTAATACAACTTAGGGTTGTTCAGACATGATACTAATCCAGGGTTTAATACTGTATAAATGAGCCCTATGCTCTTTTCTCCTACCCTCACTTCCAGTTTAGTAGAAACATCTTTTGCCATTACATCTGAAAAGGAATGGCAAATTCAACCCTTTGTTAGGAGGGCTCTGAGTTAATATTAGGAAAAGCTCCTAAACTTAAGAGTATTACTACAAATGGAACCATCACCAGCAACTTTCTGATTCATAATGGTTGAGAGAGACAGATAAAAATTTCCAGTCTATTTTATTTTCAGGTTAGTTTTAACTTTTATGACTAATTTAGTGATGATTATTACAACTATCAATTTCTATCAACAGAAGGCATTCAAGAGATTTAAACATTGCTTTCTACGTGGAAGTAGAAAAGATTCAAGAGATTTTCAATTGTTTAATGGCGGAGAAAGTTTGTAATGGCTAGTACCGACACTGAAGTATCATTTCTCTGGCCTGGTACAAACTTGTATCACACATGTACACACATCACCATCATTCCATACCATAACACAGTTGCATGAATCACCACAGAAAATGTCTAGTTGACTGGATTACAGAAAGTACAGGAGAAGGATTGCTCCTGCCTTGGGTGTCAGTTGCCAGACATATTATTAGGGTTGCCAGGTCCCTCTTCACCACCGACAGGAAGTTTTTTGGGCAGAGCCTGAGGATGGGAGGGTTGGGGAGGGGAGGGACTTCAGTGCCATAGAGTTCAATTGCCAAAGCAGCCATTTTCTCCAGGGGAATTGATCTCTATCAGCTGGAGATCAGTTGTAATAGCAGGAGATCTCCAACTATTACCTGGAGGTTGGCAACCCTACATATTGTCTATTTACCCTACTATAAGGAATTACTATTCCACTCACAGAGAGTTATTCTTGAATATTCTGACACGTAAAAAATTATTCAGTCCATTTTCCACTGGCAGTGAGAAATTCCGGGGTAAGCATTACTGTTGATCATGTTACAAGCTAGTAATGAGGAAGAGGGTGCCTTCAGCTTGCTTTTCCCAGCAATAGACATAATTAACACCCAAGCAGAAAAGATTAACTGTGTAAAATCCCTCTCTGTTTTGATTGGCTCAATTGATTAATGTCACATGGAAATAAAAACCATTAGACGTCAGGAGAACCCCGAAGAATTATCCAACTCTCTTGGAGACTCTCTGAGACAGCATACAGAAAAGATAAGGAGTGCAGAAAGTGGCAGTTTCAAAGACTTATTAAAGTTGTTAAAAACATAAATAAAGTAAACCATTAAAGACTAAACTCCCAGCATGGCAAAGTCTATGACATTTACAAGATAATGCATGGTGTGCTGAAATCCTGCAACGCTGGCCTAAGCCAATAAGCGAAACTTTAACCGACAATTAACTTTGTGGATCAGATTTCCCTGCAGTGGTCTAAATGTTGCTTTTGTACTTCTAGTTTTAATCTCTGCTCACAGCAAATGTTATTTATTAAACGCCTGTCTGCCCTCAGATGTTCCATTTGCCTTCCATATACAAAAAGACCAATCAAACCAATTAAATTCTCATTAAAAGATAAAACCCCAAACCATGCTAATAAAACACCAAATCATTTTAAAAAACCCAACAGATTAAGAACTGTCGTAATGATATCAGGCTCTATTCAACAGGTCAAACTGTGCGCACGTGTGTTTTAACGTGGCCCAAAACTAACTACAGATAAACAACTTCAAAATAAATGTATTAAAGCAGTCAAAAACATCCCACATGCCAGGAAGTTTTTAGCATTTTAGCTGTATCGCTCCATAGCTTTGTTGTCCATATTCCTAACATGGCTCTATCCACTGCCACGCATCCCGAGTATTGCTTTCTCACAGAAGACTTGCTTCAGTATTGTCCTACACCATGAAGTAATCAACCAACAGCTGATCCAAAGTGGAGTTATATCCTTCCTTTGAAGCTAATGGGAGTGCAACTGCTTAGGATAGCACTGCAAGTTTCCTCCTTCACATCTGGGACTGTGGTTGAAAACACCCACATGTTCTGGTCACTTCTTCTCTGGCCCAAATGTTCATAGAATCATAGAGTTGGAAGGGACCACCAGGGTCATCTAGTCCAGGGTCATCTAGTCCAACCCCCTGCACAATGCAGGAAATTCACAACTACCTCTCTCACACACACCCAGTGACCCCTACTCCATGCCCAGAAGACGGCCAAGATGCCCTCCCTCTAATGAACTGCCTAAGGTCATAGAATCAACATTGCTGACATTGTTGCCTGGACTGTGCAACCTAGCCAAAAGTGCCCATCCCCAGTATTCCACTTATCCATGTGTTGCATATACTAGTTGACTCAGAAATGAGATACCGTAAGAGATTAAAAGTGTGGGCAGTGTATGTTTCATGCTGACCACATTTAATGTGTTCCATATTTAAACCTGAATGCTACTGCATTTGTTAATTATGGTTTAAGGGCTACCTGCTTCTCAGGCTGAATGCCATTGACACTAGTTTCTCCAATCCATTTTTAAATGAATGCCCCAAGAGTCCTGCATTACTGTGTAATATCCATCAGCATTCAGGAAACTGGTATGGGAAGCTCTTGATTTTAGTCATTGTTAGGCGCCCCCAGAATGCTGATGGATACTGTTCAGGATATATCAATCCATGCCTTTTGAATGAACTTGTATCTGCTACTGCACCTTGACAAAACATTCATATGCTGCCACCATTTTGCTAAAGAGAAGTACCGCATGACATAATGATAGAACAATAATTAAAACAATTAAAGGAATGAAAGTGTCAATAATAACCACTAAGATGGAAATTGAGACAGCAAGCTGTCAACCATTCTGATCTTTAGCTTATCATGTTAGAGAAGTATGTCCCATAGGCAAGAAGCATGAAGTATTCCAACAATTTCAACAACTCCAAAGCATGAAGTACTAAGTCATAACAACTTCCATACCAAAATGGCTTGCTTATCAGCACATTAAAAAAAAAACCCCTCCGAGAATCTTATGTGAACAACAATTCTGGCTTGATCAGGAATAGACTAAGCAGAAGACTACATGCAGGATATTTTGAATTATTTTAATGAGTGGGAATTAGGAGTTGAAGTCAATGGAAATGGTCTGACACAGCAAGAAGCGAATTTGAAAACCTATAATACAAACACCCCAATTTTGGGAGGGACGGAGTCTTCTTCAGACTCCTTTCCTCTGTCACACCTTTATTTTCAATCCACTAAAGCTTGTCTTTCTGCTACTAAGAGTAGTGGTTTGGAGTGGTGGTTGCTAATCTGGTGAACTGGATTTGTTTCCCTACACTTACACATGAAGCCAGCTGGGTGACCTTGGGCTAGTAACACTCTCTCTGCCCCACCTACCTCACAGAGTGTCTGTTGTGGGGAGGGGAAGGGAAGGTGATTATAAGCTGGTTTGATTCCTCCTTAAGTGGTAGAGAAAGTCGGCATATGAAAACCAACTCTTCTTCTCCTTCTCACATACACCCCTTACCTGATTGTTCCCCCTTTTGTGCAGTCCCTTCCAAATTCACCTACTGAAATCATATCAGTCATGGAAGGTTATTTGAGTAACAGCTACAATCTTTTCAGAAGACAAAAGCAAAAGAGCCAGAAAGGACAAGGTCTTTACAGGATCACATGTAAAATAGTTACTTAGTGAGAATGAGGCAGGACTGTGGGGAGTAAAAGAGACGGAGGACTTATAAATGGAGCGCTGTCGAATGGATATGTAGCAATTTCAACAGCAAATGTGTTGCTTGGGCTTTGGCAATCTTAAACACAGTGAGCAGCTTAACCTTATCTCCCCATGCCACTGCCTTCCTTCAGTAATTGATGCTTGGGAGACCCCAATTTCATATAAACCAGGCCACTATGTTATTGTGTACGGCAATCTGACTGCTAGCAGAGGCAGGAAACTGCACTGAACCCAGATCAATAGACATGTCAACAGTAAGCTGCTTAATCTAATTCTCCCTATCTCATCTCAGAGCGCAGAGTTTGCAATTTTGCTGCAGAAGTCCCTTCTGGCAGGAAATGGTTTGGAAAGTTTAGTCTTAAGAAGTTGATGGGGATATGCTTATCCTCCAGGCCCTTGACTGTTTATTCAGCAGGATTGGCCAATCTAAATGTTTTATAAATTGCAGCAATGTAAACAAGGCACTTTCAAGTCCCTTTAAGTAGGAAAAGCCATCAAGGGTGATCTGCTTGTCAGTGGACATGGGAGTTTTAACAGCACCAGCCGGTTGCATTTCATGGTAAAGTGCATTTGTACAGATGAACCAAGCTAAAATGAACTTGAGAAGATCACAACCCTTCTCTCTTCCTATCCTCTCACTCCATTATTCTTCCATTCCCAGTTAATGCTTCTCCATGAATAACTATAGTTAATTTGCTTCTGGTTTTAATACTACCAGTAGAGGCCTAGAATGTGGGGCAACACCACAGTAAAGAATGTATATTTAATAAGAATTATTATTTATTGTATTATATAAGGCTTCTACCCAATGAAGTCATTTATAGACATGGACTCAAGAAGCTAAAGTTTCCCGTCTCTTAGTAGACTCCTCTCAGGAGACAACTACCCAAGTGGCCAAATTTTACTATTGGTATTGTGGGATTCGAAAATGGCTGACTGAAAATCTTACCTCATAGCTGGTATTTCCTCCTGTTCAAATAATCTCTCCCAGAACCATTAATACCTTTTCCCCCTCTATTAATTATTTTAACCTAACTTTTAATTTTTATTCAGAGCTGATCTGGTATCGAAATAAAGATGATTTGATTTGACATGGACTCAGAAGTCTTCATTGGGGTTGGATGGAATCTTCTGGAGTAGGGTTGCCATCTCCAGGTTGGGAAATACCTGGAGATTTGGGGGGGTGGAGCCTGAGGAGGGTGGGGTTTGGAGAGGGGAAGGACTTCAATGCCATGGAGTCCAATTGACAAAGAAGCCATTTTCTCCAGGGGAACTGTTTTCTATCGCATGGAGATCTGTTGTAATAGCGGGAGATCTCCAGCCACCACCTGGAGGTTGGCAACCGTATTCTGGAGTCTATTAGATGATGTGGGTTCTAGATAGTGACTTCTCCCTTCCTCTGGGTATCCTCCCCCCCACATAAATGTTCAGCTACCTTCAGCATTCCATGGCTCCTGATAGGGCAATGAGCACACTTAGTCCTTCTCATGTCTTTTTTTAACTATATATTTTAATTTTTTAATTATATAATATATTTTTCTGTAGACTACAAGATTCATCTGTAATCATAACACAAGGTCCATTGGTTAGCATCCCTAATGGGCATAAGATATATTATTGGTGTTCCCATTGTATTTGGGATGTAGTTTCCACTTTGGTGACCAGCCTTTTTTTTGTGCCTGTTAAAATCTATGTGCACATATATTTACAATATACTCAAGGCATGAACAATCCATACTGCTTTTCCTCTCACACTCTCTCTATAAACTGCAAAGCAGAGAGACCTCATCCACAATACATAATCCTGCAGACCATCAGGATATGAACTGGTTTTCTGTATACCTGAAAAATTAGACTCACCAGCACTTCACCAGTCCTAGCATCTCAAGAGTTAATGACTGTTCTCAGAAAGTTGCATAATATTCAGCAAAGGTAAAGGAAGGCAGTTTGAACAAAAAAGGGGACAACAGTCAGTTGGCTTGGCTGCTCTCTTCTCACAGAAGGCGTTTTGAAGCATAAAAGAATGCTTTTAAGCAGTCATGGAGACATTTCAATCACTCTTCAATTATCACATTCTATAATCTTATACTTGGGACGAGGCAGGTGCCATTGCAATTCTGGAGGAAAGACCCTAAACAAAAAGCGCTTATTGTGGCTACATTTCCATACGTCATACCCAGCAGAAAAATATGCTGAGTAATCCCTATTTGGACTGCCAGGCAGATCTCTCTGTAATTAGAAAAGAAATGACCTCTCTCTCTTTTTTTTTTTGCCCCCTTGCCATGTTTATTGAACACATCTGCCATTGGTGGGAACAGTTTCCACTCTTGAGAATTTTGGCACATTTATCTTTGTTAACAACTCCACTATTTTTGTAAAACCACAAAAGGTTTTACAAATATGCAGGGTACTTACTGCCTATACTTCAATCTCAGCCCACCCCAACATTTTCCAGGCTTGGAAAAATAATGACTCTGCTGAATATCTGGATATACTGGAATTCCACTCTCACACATAATACTGTAGGTGTGATCCAGGGCTGACCCTGCTTAGTTTCCAAGATCTGATGAGATCAGGCTATCCTGGGCCATCCAGGTCAGGGCCTATACACACTTAGGATGGCACTGTTAGTATTCATCTAGAATTTTCTGATTATATCATATGTACATTATCTATGACAACTTATTTAATAGAATGTGCCTGCTAAAATCTGCCTCTCAAGTTCTGTTCTCTGCGCCGTCACCTCCAGAGGTGAGGCAGGCAGTGGCTACAGACAGGACATTTTCTGTGGTGGCCCCTCACCTTTGGACTGCCCTTCCCCTTCAGGCGTGCCTGGTGCCTACTTCACCAGGTATCCAGCTAAAACATATCTCTTTTTAACCAGGCTTTTCATTAGGGGTTTTATCGCATCAGCTTTTTAATGTTCTGCTTCTGCTTTATTGACAGTTTCTATGCTGCTTATGTCTAATGGCTTGTTTTTTAATTGCCTTTTTTATGCTGTGGTTTTAAATGGTAAGCTACCCTGAGCAGGATTCTGAAAAGGCAGAATAGAAATATTCCAAATAAATAAATGAAATAAATGCCCTCTGTATCAGTATCAATAAGAACAATAACCTCCCAACTAATTAAGTATGAGAACTTTTGAACAAATTAAATCAATATTCAACTATTGACTACTGACTTATTGCTTACTCAAGCAATGTAAAGTCACAGGGAAATGTTACCTTACAAACACTGTCATGTATATAGATGGATTAGTCTATGCAAGAAATTCACAACTACCCACACCCCCAGTAACCTCTATTCCATGCCCAAAAGATGGTGGGGGGAACCCTCCAGGATTCCTGACCCCAAGTGCTTCCTGACCCCAAGTGGTAATTAGCATTACCCTGGGCATGTACCAAAGGGCCACGAGAGCAAAACACTGATGCAACCTTTCCTGCCCTCCCTCTCATGTTCTGCCCAAGTTCACAGAATCAGCACTGCTGACAGATGGCCATCTAGTCTCTGCTGAAAAACCTCCAAAGAAGGAGAGCCCAACACCTCCCGAGGAAGCCTGTCTGAACGAGGAACCGGTCGAACTCTCAGAAAGTTCTTATAGTGAGCATTCAAATTGCACCTTGAAACCACCTGCAACAAAAACTACCAAGGATACAAACACTTGACTTTATAAACCAATAATTGGTCTGTACTAAATGTTAGTTTGAAATTGGGATCACCACACATTTTTAACTCACAAGGAAAGGGAATATCTTGTTCTTTTCTTCATAGTTGAGGACACAATGATGATGTTAGGATATGGATCCAGATCCACCTAGGTCACTCACTCGAGTTGATGGGGGGCTATCTTGCTCTCATTTAGAGTCTCTTATTAAAATTAATTCCAAACAGGGTGTGGGCGCATCCTTCTATTTCTAACAAGTGCTCTTAATTGGAAATACAAATTCACGGGAAAGCATATGACCCCTCATTATTTTTTGTGTGTCGCTGTTTTGATGACCTATTTTCGGCAAAAGGTGTAAACCTTCCGTTGCTTTTGCACGAGATTTCCCCAGGCTCTCTTTCTCTCTCTCCCCCCATCCCTTTGATCTATATCCATTACTTCCTGCCAAGCATCCAATGGGAGACTCCTTCCCCCCCCCCGCCCAGTGCACACCATCCTCTCGTCCACGGTGAGAAAAAGTGTATAGAGAACAGAGACTTAAAATGGCCAGACACTCAAATTGAAAAACAGCTTTGTTTTAATCTCTTCCCTCTAACAGATGCCTCAGTTTGTTTGTAGCAGTACTGAGATGAATGGTTTGCAAATTAAACGAAACATTTTTATGATTCACTCAGTAGTCGGACCTTTTTTTTTAAAATGCAAGGTTAAAAGTGACTAGCAAACCTTTTAAGGTTATTGAAACTAAATTATTAACGCTGTGTTTCACCTTTCTTTTGTCCTCCTTGTGGCATTCTCCCTGATTACTTGCTGCAACTCCCTCCTACAAGTTGTAAATCAAATGAAAAATCTTTGGAGTACAAAAACATCTGATTAAAATTTTTATCCGTAGGGAAAACTGCCGATATGACGAGAGAAGCCACATCAGGCATTTTGTACATTTGTGACTTCTGACAATCTCTTTTTGGAGGGAAGAGTGTAGGCAGTGAAAATTGCGCACTTTCATCTCGGCAAGTAACAAAAGAGAAGTTTCTCACCTTTAAATCCCATTTGCAACCTTCAAAACAACTTTGAAATTTCCATCTAGTGCGTGACTACACTTGGCATGTCATCCCTCCCATGTGGTGTGACACAGAGTTATGTCGGAGAGCGCGCCAGATAAAAAAGTTGGCTTTCCAGATCTTAAATCTGAACGATCCACAGGTGTGGTGAGATCACCTAGCCACATGGGGCTGTTAAAACAGAATCCTGAAATAGGCCACAATATGCCATTATTTAATACTATAAAACAGATCTATTCCTTTTCTATTCTGGGTTTGAGTACTTTTCCTGGAGCAAAACAAGTACTTGGAAACGAAGCGAATCAATGTCGCTACCCAGGGACACAACCATGCATTAATCTGCATGTTTTGCTTAATGCCAGGCTAACCATGAAGGAGATCTTTGTCTGTGCTTGCTCTTTTTTCTTCTCTGGACCTTTGCTGGGGAAGCAATAATTGGATAATACTTTTTCATACCTGCACTAGAGGTCATTCAGAGTTCAAGCCACTTTTGTACAGGTTGAGTATCCTTTATTCGGACATAAAATATTCGGACTAACCCGAAAACCGAACTTTTTGAGCCAGGTTGCAGGCATTACTCACAGGCCCTCAGCAGCACACCAATTTACTTTCTGATGGTTCAGTATACACAAAATTATTAAAAATATTGTTTAAAATTAAATTCAGGCTATGCCTATAAAACATACATAAAACATAAATGAATTCTGTGTTTTTTCTTGGGTCCCATCCCCAAGATACCTCATTATGTATATGCAAAAATTCCAAACAATTCCAAAATATGGAAAGATCAAAAATACGGACCACTTCTGGTCCCAAGCGGTCCAGATAAGGGATACTCGTCCTGCAGATAGTTAATAAATTTTGATAGATGTCCCCTTAAGTAGGACATCCTGGAAAAGATAACTAGCCTATTAGACACTGGAATTATACACATTGAAGACACTGTACTGTGTCAGATTCTTCCAATGGCAACAGACGGTGCATTCCTAAGGAGAGTTACTCCAGTCTAAGCCCACTGAAATGAATGGGCTTAGACTGGAGTAACTCTCCTTAGGAATGCACTGTAACAGTTACTGGGATGGGACTTAGAGGGACATGGCTGACAGAACACCCCCTCATTGCAAGGAAGCTGCACTGCCCACGTAGCATTTTACTGGGAAGCATGAAATGATCACATATTCTTCACAAAGGTTATCTGCTTCCCAGTGAGCCACAGCAGAGAGTATCCCAGCACCAGTAATAGACAGAGTTTGTACCTGTATCTATTACACTTTGCATTAAGGAAGGTGATTCTTGGGCTGACTTGCTGACCTTTACACCTCAGGTCCAAGATATCCGAATGGCCATCTCCATCCATACGTACTTCCTGGGCCTTTGATACTGCCCAGTATTGTACTCCAAGAACTGATCAGCACCCAATGGCATAGCTTTTTCAACATTAGCGCTTCAGCAGTAGAACCCTCTGCCTTTGAAAGTATACTTTATCCCTTTCTTGACTGGTCTTTCTGGCACAACTGGAAGACTTATTCCTTAGTATTGAGAGCCAGTGTGGTGTAGTGGTTAAGAGCAGTGGTTAAGAGCAGTGGACTCTAATCTGGAGAACTGGGTTTGATTCCCTACTCCTCCACCACATGAGCAGCGGACTTGAATTTGGTGAACCAAGTTGGTTTCCCTACTCCTACACATGAATCCAGCTCGGTGACCTTGGGCTAGTCACAGCTCTCTTAGAGCTCTCTCAGCCCCACCTACCTCACAGGGTGTCTGTTGTGGGGAGGAGAAGAGAAGGTGAATGTAAGCCGGTTTTGATTCTTCCTTAAGTAGTAAAGTCGGCATATAAAAACCAACTCTTCTTCTTCTTCTTCTCCTCCTCCTCCTTCTTCTTCAGAACCTTTTTGCTCTTGTTGTCAGTTTTAGTGCACTGAGGTTCCCTGGTGGTTTAGTGAGGTTCCTAGACTGTTGCTGTGGAATCTGCATGATATTGTTAACGCTGTTTTCCATCTCACTTTTATACTCATTTTATTTTTATCCTGCTACCAAGTTTCACTTCTTAATATTTTTAGCCTATTGACCTGAATCTATGGTACTGTGTTGCTTCTTAGTGTGTTTGCTGCTTTAGTATTTTAGGTATTGTAATGCTTAATTATTCATTTGTTTTATTGTTGTTTTTATTGTGTGCCACCCTGGGTGTTCAGAAAGATGGGAGAGGAATCAACTACGTAAATAAAATAAATCTTACGTTCAATGCAGACAATCGAGTTCCACCCTTATTGAAAACAGATGTCCGCTTTCCAAAAAAAAAAAAAAGTTTAAATGGCTTGTCTCCCCTTCATTCTCCTTGGTCAGCTGAAAAAAATAGTCAGACTGAAGTCCATTAACTCCTGTTTTATATTGACATTGTGTGTTCGAAGACTGACATTTTGCAGAGCATACTAATTGTTTCGTGGCTCCCTGCATACCTGCCAGCTTTCTCCAACCTATTTGAAGGTAATCTATGGACAAGTATCCTCTAAAGCCAAGAAAGATGAATGCTCTAAAAGGTGGCAATTTTCCAATTCAGGAGCATAATAATGAAAACAAATTAGCCAAGCCATAGCTAAACAGTCACAATATGCCCCCTCTCTTACCAATGTGCCTATGCATTATCACATCTTTCTTTTGATGAGGTTTTGGAGTGGCAGAAAATGGTCATGTAAACATTAATCCTGCGAGATTTATTTGTTTCAACACTAGGATACTTCAGAAGTAACATACCATGGTTTTTCACACATGAATGAGCCTGGGGACTCCTAGAGTTTAGTCTCTCCCTTCTTTGTCCCTTGTGCAAGATTACTACTTTTACAGCCAGCCACGTAACACCTTGGAGAGGGTCCACAGCTCAGTGGTAGAGCATTTGTTGGGCATGCAGAAGGTCCCAGATTCAATCTCTGGCATCTCCAATGAAAGAATCTGGCAGTAGGTGATGCGGAAAACCTCTGCCAGAGACCCTGGAGAGCAACTGCCAGTCTGAATAGACAATACTGACTGTGATGGACAAATGGTCTGATTCAGGATGAGGCAGCTTCACATCTTCACCTTGCTTTTACGGCCTTGTCTTGTTATTCACTTCCTGCATTATGGTAATTTGGGGGTAGTTATTAGTTGTTTGGTAGTTATAGCCAGCGTGGTGTAGTGTGGTTAAGAGCAGTGGACTCTAATCTGGAGAACTGGGTTTGATTCCTCACTCTTCCACAACTCTTTATCAACTCTTCCTAAATAATAGTTACATGCTACAAAGAGATTTCCAAAACGTCATGCTGCATGAGGAGACAACGTAGGTTTGCCTGCTCTTTGTTGGGAAATACCTGGAGATTTTGGGGGTGGAGCTTGAGGAAGATGGGGGTTGGGGAGGGGAGGGACTTCAATGGGGTATAGTGCCATACACTCTACCTTCCAAAGTGGACATTTTCTCCGGGTGAACTGACCTCTGTTGCCGGGAGATCTCCAGCTACTACCTGGAGGTTGGCAACCCTAAGGCAAAGTGTACTTTGGAAAGTTAAGCCGCCACGCTGGAATCATGCATGATGATTACAGCTCATTAGAACTGAAAGTCCCTGTGTAGAACTCACTCATGTCCTCTCTCTGCCATTGCATGGACAGCGACCTCATCACAGGGGAAGGAATTATGACCATTTGGGATTCCAAGATGCATTCCATGCCACAGATGATCAACATGGGAAAATCTCGGAACCATCAACAATGTTCATTGATTCAGGTAAAAAAGAAGAGTGAGATGCCAGAAGAGTACAACATTAGCTGCCGAGTTACAAAGAGGATGAAATTCCATTTTTGTGGGAGCTGATTGAGATGGATACAGAAATAGGTAGATACTAAGTCTGCTTCTAATTTCTATAAAGAAATAAACTGTGCCAGTTTGGACAACATTTGGTCTAACTTGTTGACAATGTTAATATACTTCTGAGCTTCTAGTGTCGTATGGCCCATCCTTTGGATAACTAGTTGCTTATAAGACTTTTTTTTAGCACAGACATCTTGAAGGGAAGTACTGCTTCATCAGGACTGAACACATTTTCCAAACAGCATTTTGTTGTTCCCTAGATTAGGGCATGGATGTCCCCTTTAAGTCTTTATTTTACCCAAAGACTACTTGTTAATGTCCTGACTCCTGACCTTGACATCTGTGTTACTGCTCCTATAGCTAATGCAATAAGCTCCAACAATGGCAACTATTACTAGGCTCTTCCAGTAATGTCACTGAACTCATTAGAGATGACTTCTTGGCCCCGGCAAAAAAAAAATCCTAATTATTAAATGCAACCTTCATGAAAAACAGCGGCCTTGTTAATAAGCGAAGTAAATAAACAGAAAGCTGTTTGTATGAATACAAAGATAGTACTTGAAAGAACTGCTGCAATGCCCATGTAATTGCCACCAGGTATGTGGGTCATGAGATAACAAATATTTCTTAGAAAACCACTGAGCAATCACAATGACATGCATTTCTGGAAGTCTAATTCTTAACTCAATTCACACAGCAGGACCACGTATCCTAGCCGCCAATTTGACGAAGCACAAACCATCCTACATTTCACAAATAGATCTCTGTGTGTGTATGTGTGAAAGAAGATAGTTCGATAAGGACCATTTTTGGAATCATCCCCCATCTGCTTATTATTGAAACCAGTGGAGCAAAACTACATGAGATAAGGCCAGTATTAATTATTTAATATCGCATGAATGGATGCTTGCAGAAAAAAACAAAATTCACATGTGCATCATATTTTAGAATGTTATATTCGGTATATACTGAGTCACACAAATTCATGCCAATATAAATGGCACATTTTCTAAAAAAAAATCACAGCCCATTAGACAGTCTCCTGCTTAGCATATGCTTACATAAATTTATTAAAAACTATCTTCTCTAAATGACACATATTTAATTAATAAAACATTTACAATAGCCAGATCCCTGGCGTTCTAACCCACTATACATGGCTTGAGGAGATTTTTTAAAATCATAACCATCTTTAGGAGTATGCACTGACACTGTAACGTGCTATATTTTTATCCAGTTCTTTTTTGAGATCAGGACCACAGACATGGTTCTCCCTTGCCCTCATTTTACCATCACAACAACTCTGTGAAGTAGGATAGGCTGAAAATGTGACTGATACAAAATCATCCACTGCATTTTTCTCCATTTGGGGGCCCATAAAATTGGACCCCTTGACCTAATCTTCACCAAACTTGGGGGTTCATGTAAGGAGAGTCACCAGCAGCAATGCTGCAAATTTGGTGCTTCTATCTTGAAAAACAGCCCCCCTAGAGCCCCTCAAAGGTCCCCCATTGACATAACTTTGAGCTATGTCAGAGCTGAGAATTATGGAGAATTCCCCCCCCCCCCCACCAGCATAAGGAAACTATTGGGAAATCTACAACTCTATTACAGTTCATGATAAATTTACCAACCTGTGAAAATATGTTTGTGTTTAAAAACCACTCTTAACCACAGATTACAACCTAGTTTCCTGTGGTGTGGCATTTAAAGGTTCTTTTTCAAACAGATGGACAAAAGTGAAGATGAAGGAAACTCTTTTGTAGGAGCTATTGTTTAGCCAGAGAATGTTATCTTGGTTTCCTTACAGTATCACAGTGTTGACTAAGATTAACTTTTTTTGTTCAGTCTTTAGAAACAAGAAGCAAAAATATGGCTGGAAAGTTAGTAGACACTGTGTGCATTTTAAATTATTGACTCTTTCATGTAAAAATTAGTATACAATATAATTATGCTCAAATAGAGGGAGCAGGATATTCCTGGATGCTCTGTCCCATATGATACAGTGGTGGGGGAAAACAGGCATTGTGGTGCTGCTGCACTTCCGGCATGAACCTGGGAGTGACATCATCCCACCAGCACAATGTTCTACACCACTCCAAGATAAAACTATAGAGTTTCGGTAGAATCCTAGAGAACCTTGCCAACATGATGACATCATGTCCAGGATCGGGCAGGAAGTGATGTCACAGTGTGTCCTCCCCGCTCCAAAACCTCCTACCTTCCAATTTCGCATGTCCCTGCTCCAAAACCTCTTACCAGTTGCCATCAGCTGGCAACCCTATCCTGAAGTGATACCTTTACAAAACGATGTTGGATTTCTTGCTACACAATCTGCCAATATCCTGACAGCCTTCGTATTTTCGAAAGCTTCAGTGGGTTTCCACAACTGCCACTTCTTGTGGCTCGGATAGAAGCTGGCGTCTAACAAAAATGGCTTGTGAGAGCAGAAGCTCAGAGGCCACTAGCTGACTAGGCTGTAAACTGGAAATCCATTGGTGATAAAAGTAGCCACCATCCTAATAGCAGGTATAACAGAAGGGCAAAGGCTCTGGTCCAGATGCTGACAGGTGAAGAAAAATTCTGTGGGATCATTCGACACATTTTCCTGCATATGCAACATAACCACTTGCTCAAAATGCTATTTGCAAGCTGAACTAAAGCTTGATAATTAGATCAGCATGAACCACTGACATGCAAAATCCAGTATGTCTGCTGGTTACATAATGCAAAAGACGCTGCACTTTTAAATCAGCTGGGCATCCTTGCTGGTGAAACTCAGCCAGAAACAAAAGCCAGCAAATATACACCATTCAGGAAAAAGAAAATGAGAAATACAATTGAATATTCTGTAGCTCTGCATTGATGGTTGCCAAGCTACTAAATTAGGAATATACTTATAACAAAACAAAACAAAAATCCAAAAAGGATTTCTCCATTGCGATCCACAGTAAAGCTAGTTAAGGGAAGTGCAGTATTATACCCTAAATAATAAGCCCCAGTTCTGTTTATGCAAAAAGCTCCTTTAGGATAGTGCAGATGGAGGAACAGCTAAATTGGAGAGAGATTAGTTTAAGGCTACCTAGTTGGTTTAAGGAAGGGTTGAGATTTGAACCGGGACTTCCTCACAGGTGGCTGATTGTCTTAGCCACTATGCTACAGGAGCTCTTACAAGCATATTCTTTCTGCAATATTTGAATAATTTTGCCACTATGAAGTGCACCATTAACACTAAAGAACCTGCCTTAAATAACAGAACTCTGATCGCACACCCAAATTTAGCCTTTAAAGAAAATAGCTTACTTGTGAAAAACATATACTAGGAACTGAAACATGCTGAAAGTAGAGTTTGCTCTTTGCCACTTCTGTAAAGAATTTATTGTTGGTCGGACTAAAGGATGCATTCAGCAAGGTCTACTCTTTGCTGACGCGACAGTTCTGTGTGAATAGCTAGCTTGGATAGCTTGCATGTGGAAACACTATAAAGAATTATATAAGTTAACATTTTCCTCCAATGCTGCTGTTAAATTATATAGTTTAAGATGCATTGTGGCTGTTGAAATTTATTTAGTATTATTCTTTGTGGGTGGAAACTTGAAGCATGCTCCTTATTTGTTTGTTTGTTTATTGCATTTATATCCTGCCCTTTCCCTGCAAGCCTTAAAAGATCTGTGTCAGTAACTGATCTAATCTAGATAGGGATGCTCTCTTTTTTATAATGCTGTGTTAAGGATGGGATATTTGAAACTTCCATGGATTTAACCTGTAGCTGAAAAAAAATCCAAAGGCACATTTTTGACAGAACCTCCAATCATGCTTTGCATTACAATACTTCAACCTAGTGTCAGAACAATGTCCCTCTGAATATATTTATACCTTATGGCTGGAGGCTGCGTTTTCCTTTGATCTGTGAGACTTAAATGCTGCAGTTGACTGGCAGTAAAATACACCTCTAATCTGTCCAAAAACTGGCCTTGCATCATAAGATTTTATTAGTTACACTTAAACATCTGCCAGTTGGGTTCATGTCCTGATCAGCAGTCTCACGTTAAGAGCCAATCATTTGGTGAGCGTCTTGGTGTGTCTTAATGAATTCTGATGTGCTCATTTGCATGATTATGAATGTTTTCATACATAATTTATACTTTTTGCCATTCATAAGTATACTTTCTGTTGTAGTATAATAAAAAAAATCGATACGATATTTGAGTTGAGACTTACTACTTAATGTCTCTGTGTGCCTCCAGGGTCCACCCATGAACCTAGTCAATTTTGTGATCAGGTTGAATAGCTGTCACTGGCTGTGCAAACATGTAAAGATGTCAATGTAATTCAGCAGATATCGGCCATTAAAAAGGATGCATCTGAGTGTGCAGCTGCAACAAGGGGACTATCTGCAAGTGATTCCATGCTTTGTACAAGCTGTCCGATTTAATGACTGGATCAACATGACAGCCAGAGATTCTGTTTCTTCTCTTGTAAATAAGAGGATTGGGGGGGGGGTTAACTGGGCAAAAGCTGCAACAACTAAGTTGTACAAGGGCAAGGCTGCTTATTGTGGTACTTTATTCTGGACTGACATAGAGACAAATCAAGCAGGAGCTCACCTTGCATGTAACTGATGGAGTTTGAGCAAGGTATGTTTGTATTTATGTTCAAGATTGCAGCATACCTAGTTTCCCTACATAAGAACTATGTTCAGAAATACTGAACACCCAAAGTTTGTGGGCTGAGAGTCAAAGGTTAACAATTTTCCTAATTTAAAGCAACTAATTTTGAAACCTAGATAATTTAAAGTTAGTGATAAAATTATACGGAAACACAAAATCTGTGTTTTAAAAGAATGTATACACTTGCACTTCATGGCTGTTTTCCACAAAGAAAAATTCCATGAAGCAGTAGTGCTGGTGTGAAACCCTTTCCAGAATTTACAGACATTCCATGAAAAACTTACAAAAACGTTTTGAGCAGTATCCACATTACATAAATCATATATGAAGTGTCCTTGTCAGCTGACATACGTAGTCAAATGACATTTCAGAAGAGATGGTTTATGCTCCAGAAAGATTCATCTCTACAAGCTATAGGTAGTGGCATCAAGTGGTAAAAGCAATATTTCTGTTGGATATCATGTGAGAGGTGAACTCCTCATTATGGTCATGTAAGTTGGGATCTTGGCCAACCAGGCAAATTCTATATCCCTGGGGAAGAACAGAGGTGCTTATAGGGGCTCATTTTGCCAAAATGTTTAAGTCAAACACAACTGCCACCACTCATTAATACCAAATGATGCACATAACACAGTATGTCCTCCATGGAAAGAATAGGCTAGGGTGACTCATTTAAGACAAATGGAATTTATGTACCCACATTTCAGTGCTGATTACAGTTTTTTCAGCATATTGTTTCCAACAATCACTGTTTCTAGCCAAGACCACACAGCAGTTGGGAAGGGGAGGGGGTTAAATTCCATGGGTATCTTAAATGAAAGTTGTCAGTAGCTCAATCTATACAAATGGGCACAATGTTGTGAATGCAATAAAGTTAGTTATAACAGGGAAAGAGGGAAGATCATTGAGGCCAAATCAAAGATGATGGACGAAGACAGCTAATACAAAACTCTGACAGAAAATTTATAAAATAGCATTTCCTACCCCATCCCCCAGCCTTCTGCTATTAAAATTAATGTAAATTCACAGGTCCCCCTCTGATATCTTCCTGCTATTTTAAATTCCAAGAAAGCCCTTTCTAATCCAATACAGTTTTTCCCACTCAGTGTTCCAGCAGCTGTCTTTCATGATTTCTAATCAAAGTTGATGATAACCAGCTTTGGCAACAGATTGTAGTATCCCAAATGAGTAATTAAACTGAGAAATTTGTTCACTTCTACCTCAGAACTCTTGGCACATTTTGTAGTCTTAGCATCTCTAGACCTAGTCAAAAGGGGATTGGTGGATTTTATAATCTGGTCAACACCCTTAATACAGTTAATGAACGAATGTCAGAGGTCTGTGGTGTTTATATGCTTCAGAAACTAGACGGGTACATGACAAAGATAAATGGCAACACTGATAAGAACACGCACAGATCATTTGGCCATGGCAATTTATAAGAGCATAAAATGGAACCTTTGACTCACAACCAATTTATGATGGATTGAAAATTAGACATACAATG
This sequence comes from Euleptes europaea, assembly GCF_029931775.1. Classification (NCBI taxonomy): domain Eukaryota; kingdom Metazoa; phylum Chordata; class Lepidosauria; order Squamata; family Sphaerodactylidae; genus Euleptes; species Euleptes europaea. The sequence goes on from NC_079322.1 coordinate 63,210,822, forward strand.
AAAACAATGACATGACAAAAAATGTTAAAAAATCATTCTGGCTCATTTTAACGTTCTCTTTAAATGAAAAAAGGTAAATCACAGCAAAACAACATTATGTGGAAAACAATATTGATTTGTAAAGGAACAAACTATAAGATAGCTAGAGTCAAATATAAAGGAAATTCATCACTGGAATAAGGAAGTGGGTGGACAAAACTCATCAGAGGAAGGAGCGGAGAAGGGTTAGATATTTTCGGTTTAGGATGACAAAAATACAGCAATGTTAAAGTATGGTCATGAATTCTACCAGTCCACAGAACAAAGTTGGAAGCCTTCATTCAGTCCAAGGCGGCTTCTTCCAACTTGTGGCCCTTCTATTGGAGGAGGGCTTCCAACTTTCCTCCAGCTTAAGGTACGACACGCTGGGTTCAGTTCCCCACTCCTCCATACAAAGCCTTCTGGGTGACCTTGAGCCACTCACAGTCCTCTCAGAACTCTCTCAACCCATGCGGAGATAAGCGATGACAAACCACCTCTGAACGTCTCTTGCCTTGAAAACAGGATCTCTGGCAAGCCACGTCCGAATGTCTCTTGCCTTGAAAACCCTACAGGGTCGCCGTAAGTCAGCTGTGACTTGACAGCACTTTCTACCATCGAAGTAAGATACATACCATCAACTCTCAGATATATAGTTGCAACTTTGTGGAACGGCTTGCACCAATGAAGCTACAGAAACTCACTACAGAAATATCCGATACTTAAACTCACTAAACATTCACAATGAGTATGAACATATGAAACTGCCTTAATGATGCTACAGAAATATCCGATACTTAAACTCACTAAACATTCACAATGAGTATGAACATATGAAACTGCCTTAATGATAAGTCACACTCTTTGGCCCACCTTGGTTGGTATTATCAAGCTTAACTAGCAGCAAATCTCCAATGTCTCAAGCAGAGATCTGTTAGCTAGTGGTGCCAGGATTTGCAAAGTATACCTTCTGTCACAGAACTGTGCCATCTCCTGGTTATCCTACTGTAGTCTGTTGATTGTAATCCTGTCACAAAATAGCTGTTGTTGTGACATGATGAATTCCATGTCACCAAAATATGACCTAAGTAAAGCTACTCGTATCTGGGAGAACATAGGAAATTGGATACTGTGAGGCATCAAAACTAACATTATATGTTAGGTAAGGAATTATACATTTAATCCAGGTTGGTACCCAATCTTTTCTTAGTTCTATGTCTTGAGTCTAGCACCTACAGTTGATAACCTGACAGTGGCCCAGACAATTCCTAGGACAGAGTTTTGTAGGCATCACCCATTTACAGCCCATTCCTGAAATTTGGGCCGAAAGGCCTTAGGAGGCCTCTGCCGGTGCAGGGGCCCACACTGCTGGCGCCCGGAAGACGCACACCAGCATGAGTGTCCTGCAGGCCCAGGCGCCGATTCCAGCAGCGCTGGGGCCGGAAACTGCAGCAGCCTCCCGCTGGCCTCTGGCCACTGGCACAGGCCACAGCGGCGAGCCAGAGGCGTGATGACGCCTGCCGGGGGCGGGGCCTGCCGGGGGGCGGGGCCTACATTAGTCGGCCTCTCGAGCCGTTTTGGCTCGGGAACGCCCCTTTTTTTATTTTCTTGAGATATGCCAGCTTTTTGCACCAGGTAGAGGTTTGGGCAGTGCCAAAACCTCCTTAGGAGGCAACGCCGCTGGGTTGCCTCCTAAGCCCGGCACAGGCATTCCTTTCAGGAATGCGCTGTTTGTCACTGATTTTCAGCGAATATAGCTGTTAGTTATTAAAACATGCCAGCTTTTCGGTTAGAATATCTAATCTGTTTATTTTCATAAAATGTGCATTCCCCTAATATCCAGGTTTTCAGTTAAAGGTAATAGAGGTACGACTCAGAAGTGTAAATAATAATTAGAAAAATAGGGTCAATCAGATATAACCAACAAGCATTTCACTTAAGAATTTTTAAGGGGGGGAATCCACAAAAATAATCATTCAGAGCAAACTAACTGTGGCTTTCATGAGTGAGTTCTTCGGCAGAGATTTACACTGCAAACCTCCTCCCCCCAATAAGCACTACAGATTCTCAAAATAAATCCTCACAACTGCTTTTATTTTTACACACCTCCCTCTTCTTGAAAATGGCAAACGTCAGCAGTAACGAAAAGCAACAGTCCCCAGAGTGACATAATTATATTCTCAGCTAAATTTTTTTTTTAACACGTTAATTGTTACTGTGAAAAGCGTGCCTACAAGTCAAACAAATACAGGAGGAGGAAGGAAAAGAAATCGATGCTATTAGCTTAATAGCCCTCTGCAAGCCAATGATGGCAGATTCAGATAATCGGTTGATTAAAACCAGACAGTTCAAATGAACAAAAAACAATCTAAGCGTCCTGAAGTGGCCGGGTTCAAAGTATGCGGGAGCCTCTTCAGATACATGGATTAGCTTGTGGAAAGAGAGAAATGCTGTTTCCTGGCGGCTGCCTTGCTGTTTAGGCCAGGCATAAAGTGGGATTAAGGGAAGGCTGAGGCATGAACTGGGCAGAGCTCATAGCCTGAGACACCGTGAATAAAGTCACTGCTATATCATTTTACATCAGTAACAGAACTTTGTTACCTTCAACAACGCTTACCTTTTGCATGTACTAGCAGTATTATTGCCTTTCTGCTGTTATTTCCTGAGTACCTGGAGGCTGGCAACCCTATTCTTTCTATTTTAAGAAATAAAAATAATTTTAAAAGAAGACAATTTTAATACAATTAAAATCAGATGGCAGCCAATAAAAAAGCTGATTGTGTGATGATGATGCAACTGGGGAGTATTCTACAAGCTTCTCTTGCACACAGCACTGAATTCTGCATCAAAATATGAATGTATGCAACACTACATCGTTGTAAATCAATAGACTACATCCACAATCAAAGTTGCTTTCATGAGCTATTAGACAATGAGCCGGGGCTTTCTCTTGATGAGTACATGTTGCATTAATCATCGCATACCTACCGAGACACTAAAGTACACCACTGTATATCAAGCTTGTCAAAATGCAAGAGTTATTTGGTCAGAAAAAGATCTGACTGCATGAATCACTTCACTACTCATTCATCACTGAGCAGGTTTTACTTTCTTGAAGGATAATGAGTAGGGTTTTTTTTAAGTAAGTGAGATGTAGGTGTAATGATTCTGCATGAGCAAGATTTGCAATTTCTCAGCAAAGAGCTTGTCTTTCTGATTCTGTTTTGATGAAACTCTTCGCACTTCAGAGATTATTTGCATTAAATTACATCTGGGACATTATCTCTTAGGAAACCAGCTAATATCCAGGTGGCTGTCACCTGGTGACATCAAATGCTAACGCTTCATTTTTATTCCTTGCAAATCTTGAGTCCCTCCCTGATCTGTATTTCTTATGTTTAAACATTAAAAATAGACTTGCAAACTTGAATGTGTGGTGTGCAAACCCCATGTCTCAAGCCAGGTTCCTACCTACACACAGTTGACCTACAGGCCAAACTCATAAAAAAATATCAATCAGGGAAAATCTACTGAGAAATAACAAAAATTTTTTTGTATATATTTGCATTAATATCCAGTTCTTAAACCAGAGAGCTTCATATGTTTCTGCATTAAAGCCAAAATGTCAGTGTGTGTTTTCTACGTTTTTGGGAACATCTGTGGCTCACCTCCTCCTCCATCATCTGCTTAAGAATCTTAAATGTGTTAGGACCAGACCAGTCATGGGTAGCCATATCAAAAGCTCTACCCAGATGGTATGTTCTTTAATTTAGGAACACCTACATCTGTGGCTAAAGTTAGGGACTTGAGCTGAAAATGGTAGACCTTGGAACCTGAAGTGCAGTTAGCAAAATATATTGTTCAGCTGACCACATGAAGGTGCTAAGCAAGGCTCTCAGTATTTATATCAGTCCTCACTGAGAAAGAGAAGAAGAAGAGTTGGTTTTTATATGCCAACTTTCTCTCCCACTTAAGGGAGAATCAAACGGGCTTAAAATCACCTTCCCTCCCCCTCCCCACAATGGACACCCTGTGAGGTAGGTGGGGCTGAGAGAGCTCTAAGAGAGCTGTGACTAGCCCAAGGTCACCGAGCTGGCTTCATGTGGAAGAGTGGGGAAACCAACCTGGTTCACCAAATTCGAGTCCGCTGCTCATGTGGAGGAGTGGGGAATCAAACCTGGTTCTCCTGATCAGAGTCCACCGCTCCAAACCACCGCTCTTAACCACTACACCACGCTGGCTCCCAAAGAGGGCTCATGATGTCTGTTAATTGCAGGATCTGATGCTGAACACTCTGATTCATTTCTGCATCTGCGCCTGAGCAGACATAGGCCTTAAGAATACATGACGTTAGATTCCAGCCCAAGGTCACGAGTCTCAGAGCCCCCGAGTGTTATCTGACATTGCTTTAATCCAATGTGTCTACTTAAGGGTTGCTAACCTCCAGGTGGGACCTGAAGATCTCATTGAATTACACCTCCAGATGTCATCTCCAGATGACAGGGATTAGTTCCCCTGGAGAAAACAGCTACTTTGGAGACTGGACTTTATGGCATTATACCCTCTAAGGTCCCTCCCATCCCCAAACACTGCCTTCCCCTGGTTCTACCACCAAATCTCCAGGAATTTCCCAAGCCAGAGTTACCAACCCTAACCTAGCTAGATCAAAGCAGCTTCCAACGCATATCAGAAACTGTTCAAGCTAACTGAGATAACAAGGAGCTGAGCTGTTATAAAGTAGCAAGCAGCCCTGGATGGCTCAGGCTAGCCTGATCGGCTGAAGATCAACTGTAATAGCAGGCAATCTCCAGCCACCACCTGGAGGTTGGCGACCCTAGCCAAGAGTGAGCCAGTCCTGAGAAAGCTGTGGTGTCTGAAACAGGGGACATACTTTTCGTTCCACAGAAACATGAGGTATGGGACTTTGAAGCTCTGGAAACAAATGAACCATTAAAGGAAGGGGCATCTGGTAACTCATGTTTTTTTCAGCAGAAAAAGAAAGCAAGGGAAATTGTGTAGAACATAAAACAGTTCAAAGCAGAATTCTATCTTCCTTAGTGCTTTAACAAAGGTTAAACATACAGGATCGCTATGACCCCGCAATGACCTATGATTAGCACTAGAAAGCTAAATGGGACAATGGCCCTGGAATATTTTACCCTTTGAACGCACAATCTGTTTATTTTTCTTGAAGTTCGCTATCTTAGAGCACTGTAGAATATTTTTTCTCACACGTCTTTTTTCCCCAGGATTCCAAGCGATGTTAACTGTATGAAGTGGCCGGCCAAAAGCCCTTAGAGAGAGAGAGAGAGAGAAGGCTACCGAGTGATGCATTAGCACACAGACAACTTTTCCTGACACTCCACCGCGGATGTGTCCAAAATCTGACCTTCCTAATTCCAACGCTCTTGGCTTCTTGGAACCCAGCAGAGGTTGCAAATAAGTGCACACATTAAAGGAGAAAAAGGTGGGTTCGGTTCCTGCCGGCCATGCTAGCCTGGCCCCAAAGTGCTTCATTTAACGGCACATCCGTGCGATAAGCTTTTGTTTCAGACAAAGATTCACAACGGAGGGCGATCTTAGCTCCAGGAGGTGTTTTGCTGTGACTTTTGCACAATTAATTTCTTCCAGAGAGAACCACTCTTCCCCCTTCTGCTTTGCTCTCTGCTCTCTTCCCCACTTGTTTCTCATCATTAATTTTCTTAATCAACTTTTCGTAACACCCTCATAGACACGGCACAACAAATGTGATTGAACTGCAAGCATCTAAATAACTTATATTGCTTGTCCTGCTGTGTCATCCATGTTTAAATGGCTCTAAGGGAAAGGAATAGAGGCAGAATGACAATGGAAGGAGAATTGGCAGACAGGGTTTAATTTCAGAAATTTGGCCAACTAATTCCTTGGGAAATGAACCACTGATAAACACAAAAAGAACCCCTAAAGAGTTAGAAGGCCTTGATGACATTCTAGTAATGTTTCAACAATACAAGGGAGTATCTGCTTAGGGTCCCAGATGTCTAATGAAGATATTCATGATAGGAGTGCCATCTTTGGCAACGTAATGCAGTCATTTTATAACCTGACTTATGTATACATGCATATTAATGTAAATGTGACATCAACAGCCCTGGTCCATAGTACATATTTCCATTAGACTGCTCAGCCACTGACAGCTCTCAATAGCCCAGGTCTTCTGTAACACTTTCTGAGGTTGTCCTTGAAAGTAATTCAGAAACTTCCATTTGTACAGCATATGGAGGCCTGTTTTTTGACCGGCACTGGACATTGTTCGATCAAATCCATTTGGCCCCTGTGGGAGCCTCAGCCTACTTTGTGATAGAATTTGGAATAACCTTTTAGAGGAGCTTTGAAGTGTACCATCTCTAGGGTTGCCAACTTCCAGGTAGTAGCTGGAGATCGCCTGATATTACAACTGCTCTCCAGCAGGTAGAGATCAGTTCACCTGAAGAAAATGGCTGCTTTGACAATTGAACACTATGGCATTGAAGTCCCTCCTGGGGTTGCCAGGTCCCCCTTCGCCACCAGTGAGAAGTTTTGGGGATGGAGCCAGAGGAGGGCAGGGTTTGAGGGGAGGGACTTCAATGGCATAGTCCTATTGCCAAAGCGGCCATTTTCTCCAGGGGAACTGATCTCTATCGGCTGGAGATCAGTTGTAATAACAGGAGATCTGGAGGTTGGCAACCCTAGCTCTTAAAGACATATTTCCTTAGGCAACATCTGCCCTCACCCACTTGAGTCAAATGTTGTAGCAAATCTTTTGTTAATCCTACTCTGGCACTGCCTTAGGGATTAATGGTTTTTCTGCCACTGCAAAAGAGCTTGCTTAGTCCTGCAGAACTCAAAGCAGAGAATGCAATTCTCTTTAACATGTTCAAGGAGAACATAATATTCCTAGCGTGAGGAAAGATCATCATAGGAACAGTAAATAAAAAATTTCTCGGAGGAAGTACATGGTTGCTTGCATAACTTTTAATATTGATTTCACCGAACACTAAATTGATTACGTATTGATCGTGGCTGTCCTCTGTGCGACGCTTCTGGTGGCATGCTCTAGTGACACACTACTGGTAAAACTATTTGCTTCTTAGAAATATCCATCCCTTAAATAGACAGCAGTTTGTACATCTCTGTAACCTGACTGGTTGTCACCAATCCATATCAAGGAGCCACTTTTGAAAAAGGACAGGCATCAGACTATTGGCTGAGCTGGACAGCCTGCTGTTAGCTAGCCAATCAGGGGAGTGCAAGAGCTGGATATTTAAAGCTGGCACACTTTCTTCTGCCTTTCTTGGCAAGATTCACATCCTTAGTTCTCTTGTTGCAACATGCAAACAATTCAGGTGTACTTCATCACACTTCTGAGTAGGCCGATCACTTTTCAGAATTTATGAAAAGGGCTTCCTTTTTGACTAAAAGAGTTTGCCCGTTCAGAGTCCGGCCAATGCTGATCCCAAAAGCACTGGCATCACTTTAAGTTGGCTTCACATTCACGCTACAAAATGCTTAAGCAGAAATAACAGTAAATACTTAGAGTAAACAGTAAATAATAAAGGAAGCTCCTCTCAGCATATGCAGACTTTTTTTCCCTCACCACTGAAGAAACTTCAGTCTTTTCTCCCTCTGGACATTCACAATTAAGTAGCAGGGTTTAGAGCAGTGGAAAATGGGCTTAGAAGGGTGCAACTATCCTTCGGGCTGCACTATAAATCCCCAGATCCCTCTATATGTAGAAATTTAACTCTGACTACACTAGGGGCGGCAACTATTGAACTCTTGCATTACACCCTCTACCAATAATCTACCTTTTCCCCCTCCATCTCTGATATCTCCTTTCTTGTTTTTCTCTCCTTCTCCCTCACCCCACCCTCATGGCTTATATTGAATCAAGACATTACCAAGGCTTAGCCTAAGAGTCTGGTTTCAAGAGCATGGCCGAGTCTTGTAATACTGGGAGAAAATGTGCCTTTATCACACAAAAACTGCAGCCTTCCTTCCTCTTCACATACTTAACATTCCAAAGCTTGTTGTCTCTGAGCACACAGGCTTAGTCAGCGTTTTCACACATAAGGGCTGATTCCATAACCCTCCTGTCTTTGTCTCCCTCCATTTCACCTTCTAGTCAGTGCCAGAAATATACCTATATATATAAAACCGAGTAGGTCGGTGGAGAAAGTGCTTGTAACTTTTAAAACTTTCATTTTGATGCTTTATCAATAAATTAACAAATGGTGCTCTGTGCACGCAGCTGCAGAATACTCTTTCCAATTGCTCTCTGTCTCCTGGCACTTGTAGCTCCGGTGGGTTTTTCAAGGGGTATGTTCAAGGTATTTGGTGAAACTGGATAGAGAAAGCTTTTTCTCCTTCTCTTGCAATACTAGAACTTGTGGGTACCCAATGAAGTTAATGAGCAATATATTCAGGAGAGGGAAAAAGGAAAGTACTTTTTTTTTTTTTTTTACTCAGCGAGTAATTAAATGGCTGAAATTGCTACAAGTAGGTATAGGACAACCACAAGCATTTTTTTTAACCATCAAGTCACATCTGACTTATGGCCACCCCTGGTGGGGTTTTCAGGGCAAGAGACATTCAGAGGTAGTTTACCTGCTTCCATTGCCTGCTTCCGTGCCATGGCCCTGGTATTTGGTGGAGGTCTCCCATCCAAATACTTGCCAGGGTTGACCTTGCTTCGCTTCTGAGATGTGACAAGATCAGGCTAGTCTGGGCTATTTGTGTCAGGGAAGCCACGAGCATAAATGACTTTAAAAAGAGGTTAGGCAGATTCACTGAGGATATATATATCAACAACGAATAAAGAGAACCCCCCTTTACAGAGGCAGCAAACCTCTAAATACCAATGCTAGGATGCAGCATTAGATGAAGGCCTTGGCCTCTATGCCTTGTTTGTTGGCCCTCCAGGACAACTGGCTGGCTACTGTATGAAACATTATGCAGGACTAGATGGACATAGATCTCATCTAGCAGAGCTCTTATTACATTGCTATGTAGGTGACAATTTCAAAAGTATTACATACTGAGGAGATCGATTGACTCAACAAAGGAAGCCACGACTTCCAGTTTGCAAGGCCTAAGTAAGGCTGTCCACGATATGGTGTTTTGGAGGCCCTTAGTTCATGGGGTCACCATACTTGAGGACACATTACAGTCATCACATGTACAGAGGGGCTTATTTCTATTCCCTATCTATGTAGGGGGGTTTTTTTTGGGGGGGGGAGAATGTACACGTACATCAAGAGAAGTAGATAATTGTTTGGGTAACGGAAATCTATTTGGTTTATATCTTTGTTTACATTTCCTGGCCTGTTCTTTGAGGTCAAAGGTGTGCAGCGAAGCAGCAGAGATGAAAAGGTCCAGAAATACCTCATGGTTCATTTCACAGAGCACCTGCCTTCTATACTATTCATGCATGCAGGACTTTGAGGTTTGAGAATGTGCGGGACGGATGACTTCCTCCTCCTCTCTTCTTCAATCACAGGGGAGCTCAGGAAGCTCAGCAGGAAATTGCTGGCTCTTTCCCTCTTCTCAGCGGCAAATCCATCAAACCTCACAGATTTCTTTCTCTCCCGCAAAAAAAAAAAAATCCATTTCCTCAACTGGCCATCTTTGGTGGATACCATCTACCTCTGAGTTCTCCTTCTGCAAGCCGAGGTAGAGACACACACAATCACATTCATGGAGATGGCACATTTTCCTATCAGCTCATTCAGAGAAAAATGTGATCATCCTTCCATAGTAATTATATATATATGACAGTTTTAATACTGACTATACACAAAACTCAGTTCCTTCTGCTCTATACTATAGGAATACTACTATGCCAAAACCTGAATTCATTTAATTTTCAAACTTAACTTCATTAAACCAAGACAAAGAATTTGCATCTGAACTACAAAACACAGGAATTATTGTTTAAATAATGAAGGAAGTGGTAACACTGCTAAACAGCCTTGAAAGGCAGAAATGTAGGGCCCAGTAAAGCAAAATTATTGCTGCCTAAGTTCTACCTATTGTCCCATTAAAAGCTGATGCCTTAAACGGCAGCAATTTTTACCCACTATCAGAAAAGCTACGACTAATGATAGTTAATAAAGTTCAGTCTCCACAAACTGTTCAATGCGGCTTTAGAAGCCAAACAATTTAGCTCTGGCCCTCTATGCAAGACTTCGGAGGGCATTTTTTGAAATTCAAATGAAGATGAATCATCACGCACTAACTGAAAAGGATGGCTTTGCTCTGAACCAGAGGCATTAATGCCTAGCATGGAGGGCCACAACTGTGCTTGCCAAGTGTGACCAGCTTTTGAGAGTGCAGCAAAGCAAGAGAATGCAGTTTTTCCGCACAACCATGGCTAGGATCTGTAGTTGACAAAATAACTGTAGATATCAGGACATGTTTGCAAAATAGCATCATGCTATTTTCCCACTCCTCAACTTATACACAGGAATTTCACATCAGCTAACAGTGAATATATATATGTGTGTGTGTGTGTGTGTGTGTGTGTGTGTTGTGTGTGTTAAGTGCCGTCAAGTCGCTTCCGACTCATGGCGACCCTATGAATGAAAGTCCTGCAAAATGTCCTATCTTTGACAGCCTTGCTCAGATCTTGCAAATTGAGGCCTGTGGTTTCCTTTATTGAGTCAATCCATTTCTTGTTGGGTCTTCCTCTTTTCCTGCTGCCCTCAACTTTTCCTAGCATGACTGTCTTTTCCAGTGGCTCTTGTCATCTCATGACATGACCAAAATACACACACACACACACCCTTGAGGACTTGATTGGTGAACCCCCACTCTACAATCTTCCCTCCCCTACACTGCCCCTCTAGCTTTTTCCCATCCCATCTACCCTTTTCAGTTGAGCTCATTTCAACATTTATTACGATCGAAAGATCAGTTCCCTCAACTTCTACTTTCCCTCCAGTCTGTTCTTTCCCTCACATCTTCTCTTTCCTTGCTTCCTTCCACCTCCCTCTCCATTCTTCCGATCCCTTCTCTCCCCCACCCCCGCACTCACCTCCAGTAAAAGTGAAACCCTTTTAATGCCACTATTGATTGCCTACTGGTGGTATTAACCATGTGAGGATGTAGATACAACTGATGAAATCTATTACCGTAGTTTGGCTGAGTTTTAATACAATTTAATTTTCTGTGTGTGGCCAAAAAGGAGTGCTTCCGCAATAAGTCTTTCTGGCGCTCTTGCCAATGGCGATACTATTGCAATATACAATGGGGAATTATAGCAGTCCATCAGCACAACCCTTATCACAGTTACATCCTTGTAAGCTCCACTGACTCTGCTTAGGACTGCACTGCTGATATAATTCTGTGCAATGGCAGGTACAACAAATGGAAACAAGGAGACGAAATCCCACCAGCAGTACTTGGTTGTGCATAAGAAATGCAAGCGATTGATCGGGTAGTAGCTACAGTGCCTTGAGCAATGTGAAGGAGAGATATAGTGCTGACTGGCCCATTCATATAACTTCAGAGACCTTAAAATCAATGGCTGTATGAACTTAGGACTTCGTCCTTTGCAGCCTCCTCAAACTCACTTATTCTCCTATATTGTTCCATTCTCAAGATTATCTAGCTTGAAACTGTGAACTCTGTGGGGAATATAGGAAAGTCTTTCTATTTGGCTTCTCAACAACACTCTGAATAACAAGCAATCACAAGTTTTGCAAACTAAATGGGTTTCTGAGCCAGTGTGCTATGTCACCTTGAATCTGTAAAATGTATTCTCTTCTCTATATAAAGTACGCTTATGACTGTTTTGCTAAAATGGAGAAAACAGTACAGGGTTCCATCATTTCAAGGATACATGCAATAGATTTTACACATTATCCCCCAGTATACATAGGGTTGCCAACCTCCAGGTACTAGCTGGAGATCTTCGGTATTACAACTGATCTCGTCAATAGAGATCAGTTCAGCTGGAGAAAATGGCCACTCTGGCAATTGGACTCTATGACATTGAAGTCCCTCCCCAAACCCCACCCTTTTCAGGCTCTGCCCAAAAAACCCTGCTGGTGGTGAAGAGGGACCTGGCAACCCTAAGTATACATGACAGTTGAGAAACCCTCTGGATACAAACTAACAAAGAATACGGGGGGGGGGGAAGCATTTCTGCAGTACTAACACCTGAGCCTTAAGAACAATTTTCAAAGTTAGATCAATTAGCAGTCTCTGAATGTTAGAAGCATCTTTAGCAGTGTCATGGAGAAGATGAAAGGGAATAACTTTGAATGAGGAAAAGAGGGAGTGGAGGAAGAGATTACATTATGTCTGCCGACATAATGAATCAAAGACTAGAGGTGGTCCACGAATCAGCAAGTTTTGATGAAATATTAAGGAGAGTGATTATCGATGAAAAATGAATAAGCCTTTCTGATTTTAGCAACCTTTAAATCACATCTTGCTAATTAGCACAGCTTAGATGCATTCATCTCTGACTTGACAGATAACTGGTTTTGTAATGGGTGGGGTAACGCAATTTCATCAGATTCCCAATATGTGTACATTTGAGAGCCTGCGTGGTATAGTGGTTAAGAGCGGGGGCTCAGATCTGGAGAACCAGGTTTGATTCCCCACTCCTCCACATGAGCGGCAGAGGCTCATCTGGTGAAGTGGATTTGTTTCCCCCACTCCTACACATAAAGCCAGCTGGGTGATCTTGGGCTAGTTACACTCTCTGAGCCGCATCTACCTCACAGGGTGTCTGTTGTGGGGAGGGGGAGGTGACTGTAAGCCAGTTTTATCCTTCCTTAAGTGGTAGAGAAAGTCGGCATATAAAAACCAACTCTTCTTCTTCCCAATCCCATTGGCACTGCCTCTGCGGCTGCTCTCATGATGGCCCAGTAGAGGTTCAGAGGCTGTGGCTTGATTGGTACATTTGAGTGGCACATCTAAGCAGTTTTTAAGCATGTTAGGAAACTTGACTCATGCGGCTGTGTTAACAAAGTTGACTTGCCTCCCCCCACCGTGGGGGGTCCACTGCTTTAGAGGTTTGTAAACATACCAAGGAAGGAAGGCAGCATGGTATAGCCTGATCATGTCAGCTCTTGGAAGCTAATCAGGGTCAGTACTTTGATGGCAGACAGCCAAGGAAAGCTCTGCAGAGGAAGGCCATGGCAAATCACCTCTGCTTAATCATTTGCCTTGAAAAACCCCTTGCTGGTGTCACCATAAGTCGCCTGTGGCTTGAGGCACTTTACACACTCTAACATACTAGGAAGTCAAACTTTGATACATACCTAGACAAAGTGTATAAGGAACTGTGGAAGCAGGAACAGCTAAGCTGGGACAGGTGAGTGCAAAGGAGCTCTAAGGATGGAGCAGTGGCTCTCAAACTGGGGGTCGGAGCCAAGAACTGTGACCCTGCTCTCCCACAGGCGGATCACAAGTTCAGGATGGAAGAGGAGAAACAGGCTGAGCTGTGAAGGAGGTTCTGAGCGGCTCAACGGCAAACCCAATGGGTCAGCCTCTGCATAACATGTGAAAATGACTATGAATTACATCTGATTGCTTAATAATTCTATACATTTATACATACTAAACATGAAACGATAGAGCCCTGTGGCCCAGAGTGGTAAGCTGCAGTGCTGCAGTCAAAAGCTCTGCTCACGACCTGAGTTCAGTCCCGACGGAAGTTGGTTTCAGGTAGCCGGCTCAAGGTTGACTCAGCCTTCCATCCTTCCGAGGTCAGTAAAATGAGCTTGCTGGGGGTAAAGTGTAGATGACTGGGGAAGGCAATGGCAAACCATCCCGTAAACATAGTCTGCCTAGTAAACATTGTGATGTGACATCACCCCATGGGTCAGGAATGACCAGTGCTTGCACAGGAGACTACCTTTACCTTTATAAACATGAAACATTAATTACAAGACTTGTTCAGCTTCAATTAACTGAACTTTAGGTTGGCTTAGGGGAAAGTAGCATGGAATTGCTTTGCAAGTACATGCTGAAAACTGCTAGAAGTATAGAAGTGGGCCCCACATTGAAAAGTCTGGAGAATCACTGACATAAATGATCACTGAAGACTAAAGTGTTACCTAAAATGATATTTTTAAAACTACACACAAAACGCACTGTGTGTTTGCTCAAAACACACAATTCACAATTTGGAAATAGAAAATCAGGACTGTAGCTCTCCCTATCATGCAATCACCCATTGCCATATACATCTTTCACAATCGATGTAATCAGTTTAATGTACCAATTTAATATAATTAACCAAATCATCGGGGTACCAAATGGATCAGGACTAAGAATTCTAGGAAAACCAATAAAAAATAGTCAGTGCATAACATAAGCTACATCCAAGCATTTGACAAATATTACACTGTTTCATATTACTGTAATTATAAGTAATAATAAGTTGCGCAAGTAATTATTTCGCCAACAGCTTAGCATTATAAATTATTACCTACATTTATAGTCAGACATGCCTGGAACAGAAACCTGGTCACAGGAGTAGTATCCCTTTCATGAGAAAATTTATCTAGAGGCCGGTCATGTGGAAGATATGTCACGCATGATGCAGTGAGGCCCCACAAAACCAGCAGGGGCGAGCTGCTGAACAGAGCAGTAGGGGTGCGGTTGGCTGTCTACAGGCCATGGAGAGGTCAGAGAGAATGCAGTAAGGAAGAAAATTATGAGGATAGCTCCTCACAGGTGGCTAAAACAATGCTTCCTCCATTAATTGAATGAAATGCAGCTTTAATCAAATGGTGGAGTACTTTTGCATTTTACAGCCCGTTCCTAAGAAAAGGGCCGAAAATTGCTTTGGAGGCAGCGTCACCCTGCTGCCAGCATAAGCGCTCTCTTATTCCATGATAAGAGGCACTTACAGTGGCGGCGGGGGCACCTGGGTGTCGGCACCTGGGTGCTGTGGAGCTGCACGCTGCTCCCCCACCACCACAGTCTCTCTGGGACTTAAATCCCAGAAGAGAAATGTGGCGCTGGCTTGGGGGGGTATTCCGGGGGGGGGGGCAGAGCTGATGTTAAGTCAGCTTCCTAAGCCCCTCCAGCTGTGCCAGCGTAGGCCAAGAGCTGGGCGGTGCCCGCAGTCCTCAGACGTGCGGGAGGTATTTAGCCCCTTTCAGAGCAGGCAACAAAGATTATGCTATCTACCAAGGTCAGAAGTCAGAGGCGTCGTCAAAGCAGGCAAGAGTCACGGCCGGAAAGATCAATCATGGGTGGTAGCAGGAACACAGAGAAACTGCACGGTTGCTTCGCAAAGTGAAAGCATGCCTGCACTGCCTTTATCAGTCAGTGCACTTCCAAGCTAGGCTTCATCCTGAAACAACTCAGCACCAGTTCTCTGTCTGCTTAGCCTCTCCAAGCGAGCACTTCTCCTTTTACCCTGCAAAATCTCACACTGCCGAGTCCTGATATGCCTAGCAGGTTCAGGTGAGCTTGGAGGGCTGCCATTCTCAGCTTCCGCTGCAGGGGCTGGGGGAAGAGTACCGTCTGTCTGCCCTTGTTCCATCTCTCTGCTTAGCTGTGGTTCCTGCTGAGTTGTTTCAGGCTCCTGTGCTACTGACTGCAATGGAGGTACTGAAGGCCCAGAGGCAACCTGTTCCTCCACTTCAGCTTCAGAGTCCTCCGAGTCCTCAGCTCCCAAGGCAGGGCCCATGACACCAGCCCAGGAACGCCTTCTCCTCCAACAGCGTTGCTGCACCAGGTTTTTCCTGGCGCAGCCTCGCTGTTTTCAATGGAGGAAAATGCCTCATTTTAAAAAAATTAAGGTTAAAAAGGCTTTTTTAAGCCTTTTGGCAGCCGGGGAACCTCTTTGGAGGCACTGCGGCGGTGCCTCGTGCATGCCATCCCCAGCTGCCTCGAGTTTCAGGAATGGGCTGTTATTTTCACAGCACAGAGTTCAGTTCAACGGAATAAAAGAGCTGAGTGATTCCACAACTCACTGGGTTTCTGTGCTTCTCATCCTACAGGGCAATCCCCAGATACCTCAGAATGGCACACATGTTGCCCACTGGCATCTCACGTTTTGTTTCTGATTTTTCTGTATTAAACTGCATTCTGTAACGTAAGAGGAACCCTCCTCCAAAACAACCACCACCACCACCTGTGCACTTCTTTCATATCCTGGCAACAACATGCTTTACCATTCCAGTTCTGCATATAGATTGTAGCACTACACTGATGAAGGGTGACAGGTTCTGAATCACTCCTGAAGTAAATTGGGCTTTGCAGAACTCTCTTGGCTCCCTCTTGACAGCTGTTGCGCTGAAGTAAAACATTGGCAGGACTGAACTGAGCAATCGCTAGCTCATAACAAAGAGTGATTGTTAAGTGACCTTCAATTATTTTAGCCCTAAGATACCCTTTTGGGCGGGCCCCTCATTCTTTTCCTGTTTTGCAACCTGCTACGAGAAGCCCATTCCTCCCTTATCTTTCCAGACATTCTCCCATTTATAGTGTGTCGTAAAGAAGCCTTTTTGGAGAAAGAATAAAGACTATAAAGCAAACCTCATTAAGAATATAAAGCAGGCAAACAAGCCACGGTTCTATGTCCACAGTAAATGCTCTACTGAAAGGCTCCCACGGCTACATCAGCACTCGTCATGTAATCCTAAACAAAGTTATACCCTTCTAAGCCCACTGGCTTCAACGGCCTTGTGAGTGTGGAACTCCGCTTAGGATTGCTTTTTCAGTCTTGCAAGAGAGGCTCCAGGTTATTTGAATAAACCCCTTTATGAATCCTCCCAACACACCTTCCAAAGTCATAACCCAAACATGGGATAGAGTCACAGCAAATATTCCTCACAATAGGGGCTCTGCATAAATCCTCATGAATTTATATTAAAACTGGAATTTTATTGCATCCATGTCGGCGGGGGAAAGGCAGAGGTAGTAACCCAGATCACTAAACATCAAAAGTTAGCAGCGTATTTCGTTCTTGACTCTGAGTCTGTAGAGAAGCAAACCATTTTCATCGCTCTGTTTGTGAAAAAGATGAGGGGTCGACAGTTTATGGTTTCAACCGCCAGGGAAAAAACACCTCTAAAATACACATAAAAACCTGAAAATCATGAGTAAAATAGAGGGCCCAACCAACCCCCAGCACATTTTGACTGCTAAATAGCAACCATGAAAGGAGATGTGATTTGGATCAGGCCTATGGAACAGCGAAGCAAGGTTAACTTTTCCCCTTGGGCTGTTTCCTGACCTCAAAATATTTCCCTTCCAGAGTTTCTATTCACTTCACTAGAAAAACATATAGGCAGTTTGTATGTGACCGCCCAGTGGGCAAGAAGTGGCTTGAGAAAAGTGATCTGACCTGTATAAAACAATATGGCTGAAAGAGTTAACAATGCTGTCCATCCAGCGCTGCCCTAATCCTAATCCAGACCTCCCAGAGCTATTTAGTAGTAAAACACACCTCAGAGATCCATTTACGAATTTTCCAGCCCTTCATTTAGTTTGACTTTAAATAATTGATCATTATCCCAAGTAGGGTTGCCAGTAGGGTTGCCAGGCCCCTCTTTGCTACTAGCGGGAGGTTTTTGAGGCGGATCCTGAGGAGGGCGGGGTTTGGGGAGGGGAGGGACTTCAATGCCATAGAGTCCAATTGCCAAGGCGGCCATTTTCTCCAGGTGAACTGATCTCTATTGGCTGGAGATCAGTTGTAATAGCAGGAGATCGCCAGCTATTACCTGGAGGTTGGCAACCCTAGTTGCCAGGCAACCTTTTCATTTCAGCAGGAGCAAAAATGGGAGGCTGAACAACGTTGTACAATGTCACTTCCAGTTGTACATGGAAGAGAGGTCAATGCTCTAGGAATTCCCTGATCTCTGTGGTAAAAACTATACAAATCTGGGCAATTCCTAGATACTACTGGGGCTGGGAGATTGCCCTCCATGGGGGGTAATCTGGTAAACCTATTTCCAAGAAGGCTGCTTAGGTTCATTGGTGGGACCATGAATTGAGGTGCACACCTGAGGGGATAACTTTCGTTTGCCTAGTACAATTTTTTTTCATGGAGCAGCTGATTCTCATGCCGTGTCACACATTACTTTTGATAGTCCATTCCATTTCCACATCAGGATTTTCATATGATTCTTGTGGTTGGTGGAAAGTTGCTGCTTTATTACAAGCGTACAGAAAATAATGCTAGATTTTTGGATCTTGGCTTGTGACTAAACTTTGAGGGAGTTTGTAAGGAATGTAAGGTGAGAGGTGCCAGAGTTCCTATGTTACCACACTTACGTTCTTTCCCTCAATGTTAAATTTCCCGGGTCTAGACTAGATAAAGGTATGTTAAATCCATACATGAGTAGACCCTAGTGTGTGTATGTGAGGGGGAGGAGTAAGTTACCACAGGTGAGTTTTGCTTTTCAAAATTTTGTGAAACAGAATAGGCACCAGTCTGGTACACAGTTTAGAGGGGATTGCCATCCTTGAATGCCTTGGCAATTTTTCTAAGTACAAATGAATCTGTGGCACATGCAATCTAACAACTTCATAATGGTATTCTTCGCTATTCTGACTGAAACAACACTATTTCTGGCAGACCCATTAAAACTGATCTCAGTAGGAATATCTTTCAGGGTGAGGTAGGGCTCAGTTTAGGTAAGTTGTCCATTTGGTGACCTATGAGCTACCAAAGCAAAGAATAAAAGCTAATAAATCCACAGGCGTTACTCAAAACAGTTCAGACCAGAATGCACTGGGACTAGTAGTAGTAATAAAACCATGCCCTTTCACTTTACTATAGCCTTCTGAAGGTACTACCTCATGGCAACTCAAAGATCTGTCATAACTCTCTATTCAAGAGAAAAAGAAATAAATTTTTAGCACTTACAGAAAGCGTTATACTGAGTAATAACTCATTCCTCTGTCTACTATGGGTTTGGCAGAAAGCTTAGATTGATATGCTGTGAGTGGTACCTCAGCCTTTAAAGATCATTCACATAACTGACATTACAAATAATGAAGTTTAATACAATATTCAAGTATCTTGCTTTTCCATTTCTTAAGAAATATTTACCCAGATGTTACTATATAATATTCTACTGCAGTAGTAAAAGATGACTTGGAATATTTCAGAATGATTATAGACAGACCCCTCAGAGAGAAAATCTCTCCGATCTTCTTTCAGAGCATTTCTAAATCATATTAAAGGATACGCCACTGCCTCTCTGAAGTTAAGCTGAGGTAAATTTGCTAGATAAACAAAAATTTAACAGCAAAATAAAATGGCCCGTTGTTTCAGTATTATGGGTGACAATTTTTAACAAACTACATTCATGGTTCATTCCTTCTGCTCTGGTCACACATTCTTCAGCCCTTTCACGCCTGTGACACAACTTGATTCCATTTTTAACAGAACAAAACTGGTTCCTAGAGGTCTCTTCTTTTCAGATGGGTATTTTTCTTTTTAATAGCAAAATGAATGCAAAAAGCATATGATTACGGTATTTATGTTTCATTAAAGCGTCCACGGCAAGTTGGGGGACTCTAGCCTACTATTTTGAAGCTATTTAGGTTTAAGGCAGCACAGTGCCCATTTCACTTCAATTACATCTGAGGACAATGCGCTCTTGGGGGGAAGTGATGGCATAGTGACAGCCAGTAAATGTCCATTAACAACTGCCTTTATTCATGGGGTTCTGGCAGGAGACACACACACACACACACACCTGACTGTATACAATGGAAATAAAAACCCTTCCCACCATAACTGATAAATGATTTTATGCTTTCTTTCATATGATGTAAAACATACCAGTGTGTGTGTGTGGGGGGGGGGGGAACCAACAACCTGAGGGGAGACATGATGGAGGTCTATAAAATTATGCATGGTTTGGAGAGTGGTCAGGGAGAAGCTTTTCTCCCTCTCTCATAATACTAGAACGCGGGGTCATCTGCTGAAGCTGGAGGGTGAGAGATTCAAAACAGATAAAAGGAAGTATTTTTTCACACAATGCGTAGTTAAATCGTGGAACTCCCTGCCCCGGGATATGGTGATGGCTGCCAACTTGGAAGGCTTTAAGAGGGGAGTGGACGTGTTCATGGAGGAAAGGGGTATTCATGGCTACTAGTTAAAATGGCTACTAGTCATGATGCATATCTATTCTCTCCAGGATCAGAGGAGCATGCCTATTATCTTAGGTGCTGTGGAACACAGGCAGGATGGTGCTGCTGCAGTCGTCTTGTTTGTGGCTTCCTAGAGGCACCTGGTTGGCCACTGTGTGAACAGACTGCTGGACTTGATGGGCCTTGGTCTGATCCAGCAGGGCTTTGCTTATGTTCTTATGTTATTAACCTAAACGATTCCTGCAGTTGTCAGAACATGACAAAGAACTGACAACTGATAATACTCTGTAGCTATTTACAATCACCAATGGTAACACATCCATAATGCACATTTTTTAGACAAATAAATCTTTTTTTTTTTTTGGCCTAGAAAATAATTTCCCCAAATGATGTCCAGCGTACCTTTTGTTTTGTTGTACGGGAATCTCCTTGATTGGAACTATGCAATTAGTATTTTAGATGGTTTTAAGCTTCAAATGTATATTGATATAGAACCGGAAAGGAAATTGGCAGTTTCAACAACAGTTCCAGAAAAGACCCTTCATATCAAACTATGAATTTATTTATTATTTATTTGAAACATTTCTATGCCACCTTTCCACCCAATTCGGGATTCCCAAGGCGGTGAACAATAAAGTCTTGCAAGCACTATATAGTTAAAATACAAATATATGTAGAGTGTACATAACAATTAAATAAAACGTAATATAAACATGTAAAAATATAAATGCGTAAAAACACACAAACAGGGAGGGGGGATAATAAGAGTTAGTGAAGGAATGCCAAATGAAACAAAAAAGTTTTCACGCACCGGCAGAAGACGATAGGAGTGAATTCCAAAGTTTCAATGCCATGATTGTGAACGCCCTTTCATAGGTTACCACCCATCCTTTATTTATTTGTTTGTTTGTTATTTCAGCTTACTGCCTCGCTCTCCCTGGCCAAGACCGGGCTCAGAGTGGCTTACAACGACTCTAATATCCCATTAAATCAATAAAATCTTTAAAACAGCATTTAAAATAGCCCTCTAAAAGTCATATAAAACAATATCCCAAATTTCCTAAGGCGCCTCTAGAGTGTAAAGATAAACTACAACTAGGTGAGCAGATGAAACAAAGTCCCAGTTTGATATCGGGACAGAATAAACGGGCGTGGGGGCTAGGGAGGCCAGTATTTACATATAGGGAATCGTAGCTGGCCTCAACCATAGGCCTGGCAGAATAGCTCTGTTTTACAGGCCCTGTGGAATTCTTTAAGGTCTTGCAGGACCCTGGTCTCACTAGAGAGGCTATTCCACCAGGCAGGGGCCAGGGCAGAAAAAGCCCTGGCCCTAGTCGAGGCTAGAAGGACACTCCTCGGGCCGGGGACCACCAGAAGGTTGGTATTTGCTGAACGAAGAGTCCTCCAGGGAATATACCAGGAGAGGCAGTCCCGCAGATAGCTTCAGTTGGCAGGGTCACCTGAAGCAGGGCCTCCAAAAATGACTGGAGTAGATGAGTAGGGTCATTTGGGAGACGATAGTCCTTAAGGTATACTGGCCCCAAGACTTATACAGCTTTAAAAGTCTATACCTCCACCCTGAATTGGGTCTGGAAGCAAATTGGGAGCCACCGTAGATAGAACAAGACTGGAGTGATATGGCCCCTATGACCTACTCCACTCAGCATTCTGTACCTATTGTATATTCCAGACAGTCTTCAAGGGTAGTTCCATGTAAAGCATGCTGCAGCAATCTAATCTAGATGTTACCAGGGCATGCACTACAGTGGCAAGATCTTTCCTACTTAGGAATGGTTGTGGCTGGCCTACCAGCCAAAAAAGAAGAAGAGTTGATTTTTATATGCCGACTTTCTCTAGCACTTAAGGAAGAATCAAATCGGCTTACAATCTCCTTCCCTTCACCTACCCACAACAGACACCCTGTGAGGTAGGTGGGGCTGAGAGAGCTCTAAGAGAGCTTGGACTAGCCCAAGGCCACACAGCTGGCTGCATGTAGAGGAGTGGGGAAACAAATCCAAATCACCAGATTAGCCTCAGCTGCTCATGTGGAGGAGTGGGGAATCAAACCTGGTTCTCCATATTAGAGTCCACCACTCCAAACCACCACTCTTAACCACTACACCACACTGGTGAAAGGCATCCCCAGTCACCACTGCAACCGCTTCCTCCTCCTCTTCTTTTTATAGGGTTGGCAACCCTAGAGTTGGGAAATTCCTGGTTATTCTGGGTCAGATCCTAGTTTGGGAAGGGAGGGAATAGCTGGATATAATCCTATGGCATTCACCCTTGGAAGATGCTATTTTTTTCAGGGAAACTGATTTATGTAATTCTGGGAGAACTGCAATCTCCAACTGGAGGCTGACAATCCTAATACAAGGGAAAGTTCTTGGCATTAAAATAAGAGGAGTTTGCTTAAAGAACTTGTTTGTATTATACGTTTGCTCAAACGTAAATTGAAATGGTGTGTTAGAAAAATATCACGCACACACACATAACAAACCACAATTAAAACAAGCCCATATTATGGCCTGGTATACAGACACAATAATTCTCTGAAAAGATCTGACCCAGATATTTTCAACAATGGCCTACTTATACTCTAGACAGGTTTCCTTATAATTTTGTAGATAAAAACTTTCAAAACAACCTTAGGTCCCAAATGTCATTTTTTAAAACTTGGCATTAGCACAGAGCGCTCACACACTGTGTCACAACAACAACTCCATTACAAATTAAATAGAACCAGATAACTGTTATTTGTCATTTCTTGTGGCACTAGGAATTATAGGCAAAGAATGCCAAGCAGAACATGACCTAAGATAGCTATCAGCTGTCACATTTTGATCCCGTCCTCTGATACTTCAACTATTATTTAAGAGTACTATTGCTAGACTGGGCATACTTCCATACCAGAATGTAGTTTAACCTGACAGCCCAATGACTGTTGCTAGAGAATGTGGGAAAAATCACATGCTCTTCTACAGGATACAGTGAAAAAGGCAGGCATCAGAAGATCAGATGACGGATCCGTGTATTATCAATACATTAATGAGATGGAGTGGGATCGTACTGGCTGACCTCCACCCCCCAACTTCTATG
This sequence comes from Euleptes europaea, assembly GCF_029931775.1. Classification (NCBI taxonomy): domain Eukaryota; kingdom Metazoa; phylum Chordata; class Lepidosauria; order Squamata; family Sphaerodactylidae; genus Euleptes; species Euleptes europaea. The sequence continues at coordinate 63,234,036 of NC_079322.1, forward strand.
TTCTGATCTGAATCTCTGCAAGGAGCTGATGTCCAAACAGTCTCCCTTGGCAGATCATGAGAGGGAGGCCAGGAAGGGTTGCGTCAGTGTTTGGCTCTTGTGGCCCTTTCCCACATGCTCAGGGAAATACCGATCACCTCTTTGGGATCAGGACGCAATTTTCCTCCAGGCCACATTGGCCAGTGATCCTGGAGGATTTTTTGGTCATTTTCTGGGCATGGAGTGGGGTCATTGGAGGTGGGGGGAGTTAGTTGTGAATTTCCTGCATTTCGCAGGGGGTTGGACTAGATGGCCCTTGTGGTTCTCTTCCAACTTTATGATTTTATGTATAAAGGCTTGTGAAAGAAGAGTCAGATGGTAAGGTCCCTTCTCTCTCTGTATGCTGATTATAGATGCGTATGTCGCCATCACAAGGCTAAGACGATCACCTCTAGTTCAGGTTGTTCCCATGCATCTCAATTTTTCTTTGCCCATGCATTCCACATTTTTCTCCATTCTCTTCCTGATACCCTTGTCTATCACCCACAACCTGCCCTCCTCTTTTTCCCCCAGTTGTGGCATCTCCACATGCCTCTGGGTCCTATGAAACTTGGAATGGCATCAGTGTACACTGGTTTAAAGGATTCTATTCTCATTCCAGGAAAAAAACAATGAGCATTGCAACATTCAGCCAATCACGGCTTCAGAAAATCAAAGACACTGCTCACACAAATGCCACAACATGCTGCTAAGGCTATCGATAATTGGACCAGTAGCTGTTCAAAGTGTGACTTTAATTTGAATTACACTAAAGAGTGGAATTTTGTTCCAAAAACTTTTCCAGAGGAAGATGAATAGAGTTAGAATTGTCTGAAAAGATTTGCACTGCTCATTCCATTATGTCTTTATTTGTGTAGATTCAATATTTTTGCTTTACAAAGCCTTTTAAAAAGCCATTAATAAAATGCAATTCTGGCTTGACTGTTGATGAACAGTCACCTCCCTTGGCAAAACAGATAAATAAATAAATTGCAAGCCAGACACTGAAAGCAGAATATCGACTGCAGTCTGGTGCCTACCTGTCTGCAGGTGAAGACTTGGAATTGCGTGCTTTCTTTACTTGGGCATATAATGCTTCAACTGTCGGTCCTTCCCTTGGGCTCTGTGGTCTATTGTTCATTGTACCACTATTTGTGGACGAATTATATGAAGCAATTCCAGCGTACATTGAGTCACTATCGCATCCAAATGTCCTGTTTAACTCTTGGATCTCAGCATAATCTCGTTCCCGAGCTTGTCTCTCACGAAATTCTCGAGTCTTGGCTTGAATTCTGGAAATGAGAAATAAGGCTAGAAATATGTTTGAAAACAGGGCACAAAGCACTTCTTCTCACGAATAAGAACATGTTTTGTCTAATCACCAAGCGCTATAACAGCAATATATCAGGTCGGGAATGGATTCTGTCTGACTTGGAATTCTTGAGGATATTTTTGTACACTTCAGAACAGCAGCCAAAGGTGACAATTTTTAAAATAATGTTCAATAAGATGCAATTAATTGGTAGATAATTGGTAGATAAGTGTCAAAGGTTTTTGCTGACTGTATGTGACCCTTCTGACGGCTTTTTAATGGACATTATCCCTACCCTTCACCATCTTCTCTACATGCAGGTAGACTGAGTGTAGGACAAAGGCTCAATTTACATAGAAAGCAATACTTAACAAGAGCATTTATATACTGCTTACAAGTGCTCAGAGCACTAATACATATATTATCTTGTTGACATTCTTTCTTACCAAGACCATGTAAAGTAAGTTTCATTATTATTGCCATATCGAATATGGCAGCTGGCTCCTCTAACACCACTTAGCGAGTCCATGGCAAAAATGAGATTAGACCTGGTGCCATGCTGATTCATTTCTTAGTAACTGGACTCAGTTCAGACACTATGAATGCATGGAGTTAGTTTGACAGGCACAGCCTTAACTAATGGCCAGACTTACATGCTTTCTTTCCTCGTTTCCCCCTTGCAACATGCCATAATCGAAGATGGAAGTTTTCAGTTGTTTCCCATTAAACATGACAATGTGAGTGCAACCATCTCAACTGAGCATAGCTTCTGTTCCAGTGGCTTGTATTCAATAACATGTGCTGGGAATGCAAACTGTGTTTTCTTTTTTTGCAATCTTTTTTCGGTCCTCTGAAGGATCAATCCCAAGGCTGGCAAAATAGCCCTGTGGGCTTGGGGGCTGAAGGGATAAAGAGGTGAAATGGCCTCCTCTCTTCAAGGGAGCTGCACTTGCAGAAGAGGGAACAAGAGCAATGTAATCCCCTTCTTCCTCCGTGCTTCTGTGCCATGATGCACATAGCTATCCTGTGAGGATCCCATAACCTCAGGAATTATCTTTCAGGGGGGTGGAGGAGGAGGAAGAAGAAGAATTGATTTTTATATGCCAACTTTCTCTACCACTTAAGGAAGAATCAAACTATCTCACAATCACCTTCCCTTCCCCTCCCCACAACAGACACCCTATGAGGTAGGTGGGGCTGAGATAGAGTGAGAGAATCTCCAAAGATCATTCGATTCAAGAAAGCTCAAACACACCACAAACTTTTAACTCCAACTGATAAACTATCTTTTTAAATGAATAATAATAATGATTTTATTCTATTCTTTTATGCAGGCTGTACGGCGTGTTTTACTATTTCAAGATGCCAATAAAGGTATTGTATTGTATTGTTTGTTGTTGACTAGCCCAAGGTCCCCCAGCTGGCTTCATGTGTTGGGGCAGGGAAACAAACCTAGTTCACCAGATTAGGGTCCACTGCTCATGTAGAGGAGTGGGGAATCAAACCTGGTTCTCCAGATCAGAACCACTCCAAAACACCGCTCTTAACCACTACACCATGCTGGCTCCCATGCTGGAAGGGGCTATAGGAACATAAAGGAATACAAGAAAAGTTGGGGGGGGGGGTAGATACAAGCCGGTAACTGGGATTCTTTACTACAGTTTAACCCTGGTTACTGTCACAGAAACCATCCTCATTTAATTATGGTGCCACATTTGGACGTTGTGACTAATTGGTATTCATTGAACACTTCTGTCTTTAATTTCAGCCTGTGGCACAAGGGAGAAAGGATGGGGTGCACAACTCCAACTTTTTCCCAGGTTCATGTCCATCACAAACAAACTATCTAAGCAGATGTGTCTTAGCCACTACATTAATGCCCAAACTGGAATATCCTGCTGCTGTTTTTAACCTAGAAGTTTAGTCTGGACATTACTACTCAAGTTGCCTTAAGTAAACAAGAAACATTGACATCAATGCAAATGGCGTCAGTCAAACCATTCTTGGGATACCGCAAGGAGGCCCCAGCAAAGTCAGGAATGCTTCTACTCAGTTGCATGTGGTAATTATTAATGATTGCCATTTATATAATAATGTACTTCACAATGGAAGGCTATCACATTGCAACTCATTGGTCTCAGTATCCTTTGACCATTAAAAGCATATGGTGGAAGTTTTATCGTATACTTAATCTAACTCTGCCCTTCATCCACTCACAGGCTATTTAATGTCTTTAAGCAATCTGAATTTATGGTTTCTATAAAGAACTCTGAAGTATAACAGCTGACCATGTTTAAATCAAACGGCGACTTCCCATTGACCAGTGAGGATACAATTTCACTCATTCACAGACTGTATAAAAATCTTGTTGAATATTACCTACAATTAATATTTAAAAACTTTGCACATTTCAACCACCCTTCTCAATTTAATTAGGCATGCCAGACATTTCATTTATTTCAAATAATGTATTTATTTAGATCAACATTTATATGCTCTTTCATTGCAAGGTTCAAGGTGGCACATAATAATAAAATACATAATCCACTTATGACAAATAAAAGCTATAAAAACAACCATCACAAGACTGTAACAACCATCACAGCCAGTGCAGTGTAGTGATTGGGAGAGGTGGACTCTAATATGGAGAACAGGGTTTGATTCCCCACTCCTCCACATGAGCAGCAGACTCCACATGAGCAGCAGTGGTTTCCCCACTCCTGGTGACCTTGGACTAGTCACATTTCTCTCTCAGCCCCACCTACCTCACAAGGTGCCTGTTGTGGGGAGAGGAAAGGAAGGAGATTGTAAACTGGTTTGATTCTCCTTAAAAGGTAGAGAAAGTCGTCATATAAAACCAACTCTTCTTTTGCTGTTGCTTCCCAGCCCACTCTGCATCTTCATTTGAACCTTTAGAAAGGTAACACTCAACTCCAAACCCTTTTTCACTTGAGTAGGCCCTCTGCAAAATAGCAGCTTTGTATAACTTCTACAATTTGAGGAGGGAAGTAATCCATTGTTCTCCTCTAGGTTTAATACTGAAGATTAACCTACAGCAACAAATACGGGAGGTTTCCTTTGGTAACTAAAGGCTTCATCACATGACACATTTGGGTGAACTCCTAAGATGTTTTATGTACACATATGAAAACTTGAAGCATGAACGCATCACACATATTAGAAAATATTTGTAACACAGACACACTTATTAGGGAGCCCTGGTTGGCTTTGGCTCCGATGTATTTAAGTGGCAACTTGGGGATTCCCATGTGTACAGTGCTCATGAGTGCAACCCTTGGAAATTTCTTGAGCAGCCTTGTGCTTTAATTTCAGTCCAAAAGCAAACAGGACTTTTAACATACATGGTTCCTTTTCTCCAGGTGCTTTCAATGTTAAATAGACATATTTTAAGTTCTTGTTTTGAGTCAGGCTTTCTAATAATACACTGGCTGAAACCCAGCCCTAGTTGTACAAGCAGGGCATAGGAAAAGCCTCCACACACTTGAGGAGTTCCATCTGTTATAGCCAGCAGTGGGATCCTTGTGTGCAGGAGTGACTCATAGATAATCTAGAAAACCATTATTTTGGGTATAAGCTGATGACATCAATTAATAATTCAACTGGGATATAAGTACCCATGAAATAGTCACACATGGTTGCTGTAGACTAGGCAGGGAGACTCCAGCTGGATTTTGTACTCATGGGGATCAAAGCTAATGAAGAGTTTCCAAAAAGGGGTTGAGATGGGTGGGGGGTGGGGGTTAATGGGATATCAAACCATGACCCGAGCATGTGATGAAGGAATCAGCTTATCCATCACTCTCCCAGTTAACACATTGATATTAAATGACTAGGGTTGTCAACCTCCTGGAACTAGCTGGAGATCTCCTGCTATTACAACTGATCTCCAGCCGACAGAGAGCAGTTCACCTGGAGAAAATGACCGCTTTGGCAATTGGACTCCATGGCACTGAAGTCCCTCCCCTCCCCAAATCCTGCCCTCATGAGGCTCCGCCCCAAAAGTCTCCCACCGAGAGACCTGGCAACCCTATAAATGACTAATTATCGCTTTCATGTTTACTGCTTCGTGATGCTTTTGACTGAGAGAAGTGATAAATTGCATGGTCAAAGTTCTGGGAAACTGACCCGAATTATTTCAGAATGTGTTTTTTAAAATCTGGGTTTGAAAAAAGTCAAGGGACTGGTTTCAGCTTCAAAAAGCTGGGTAGAGATCAGAATCATAATGGAGAAAAGACAGATACTCCAACAAGATGGCTCTTTGGAAAATGTACTGATACTCAGCTTGGACTGTAGATTAACTTCTTTGACACACTAAAACATTTTCAAAAATGTCCTCTGTCTTTAACATTGCAGTAGAGTTGCTTTGAAAAGAGTTGCTATCAATAGGAAGACAACAGTAGCAGCTTAGAGCTCTCTCACTCATATAGGCATATATGCAGTGGCTTTGGGGGTAGTTTTCAGTGCTGCAGTCCATGTAGCTGCATACGGTTAGTAGGCAGGGCCAGTTCTAGAACATTTCTAGCAAGTGGTCCAATACTCTCCAATGAGTTGGCACCAGAAGAACCCGCCATTTTTCTCAAGTGGGTGCAGAACAACTAGCTTCAATACAGGCTTCTGTTGAACTACTCTGCTAATTTTATTTGATCTGTGTGAATTGTTTCAGGCACTGGATGTTGTTGGCTCTGTTTTTATGCACCCTTACAGTTTTATGTGAACTGCATTTGGGAAAAGGTGGTCTACAGTACCTTAATAAATAACCAAACAAGTCATTAGTGGCTGTAGTTGCTTCACTCACAATCACTCTCTAGTGGCACAGTAAGGAAGTGGCTGAAGGTAGAGATGAAAAGGGCATAATCAGTGTGGCCTGAGAATGTATAGGCTGTACCTTTCTCTTTTAAATGCTGCCTCTTTCTTCAGATCTAGCCTTAACTAGATCTGTATTTCAGTGTTTGCTGTATTTAAACCTTCTGAACATTAGCAATTTTTGGAGTGTGAAACTGTGAAAGCATAGAGGTAAGATCAAACGATCGGGACTTAAGTGGTTTACAAATACTAGTTCCAGCTTGACTAATAGACAGTACAAAACTAACCAAGGGCACATGTTTAGATTTCACTTTCCGCTATACTTTTGATTATTCAAATAATTGTTAACTTATTGTTACAGAATTAAACACTCGAAGTGCAGTTAGCTAGGACGCATCAGGCTCCTAAGTGCCTGATTTGAAAGGTTTTCCAGTTCTGTTCAATTCAACACAGCGCCCTATAGCTTCTGAAGGAGGGCAACTGTTCTCAAAAGTGCTTCCTGCATCCAACATTTGTGAAGGAACCATCTAGTTACTTTAGTATGCAAACTGTAATGCAAATAAATCAATTGAACAGCTACTGACTCAGTGTCCCTGACATAGATTTGAATAATATCACTAAATTAACACATCCTAAATATAAAAAAGTCCTGACCTGGCATATCCCAGACTAGCCTAGAGTTGCCAACCTCCAGGTATTATTCAAAATACACAGATGCAGGCTAATAATTCACTTATACTTTTACTTTTGTTACTGTTATATTTCTTATAAAGTTGCACTATTGCTTCATAGTGCCTTCTCAACCAAAAGAACTAAATATACAGAGTTATATATGCAACAAGGCAAAAATTTCTTGCTTGAAAAAACAATAAAGACCAACAGAAACCAACAATTAAACTTTGTAGTGTCTTTCTTTTCATAATATTTGCATTTGATGTCCAAAATTGTCCTTAATTCCAGTTGGGTAGAACAGGATTCCAGTAATTGTGCCTGTTAATTTCTGTTGGTCTTTATTGTTTTTTCAAGCAAGAAATTTTTGCCTTGTTGCATATATACCTCTGTATATTTAGTTCTTTTGGTTGAGAAGGCTTGAAGCAATAGTGCAACCTTATAAGAAATATAACAGTAAAAAAAGTAAAAGTATAAGTGAATTATTAGCCTGCATCTGTGTATTTTGAATACTACCAATTTACAGTTGAATTTACTATTTTTAAAACCTCCAGGTATTAGCTGGAGATCTCCTGCTATTACAACTGATCTCCAGCCGATAGAGATCAGTTCACCCGGAGAAAATGGCTGCTATGGCAATTGGACTCTATGCCATTGAGTTTCCTCCCCTCCCCAAACCCCGCCCTCCTCAGTCTCCACCCAAAAAAACTCCCACCAATGGCAAAGAAGGACCTGGCAACCCTAGGCTAGCCTGATCTCATCAGATCTCAGAAGCTAAGCAGGGTTGATTGACTGTAGCAAGTATTTGGATGGGAGACCTCCAAGGAATACCAGGGTTGTGAATAGCAGGCAATAGCAAAGCACCTCTGAAGGTCTGTTAGCTTGAAAACCCCACCAAGGGTTGCCATAAGTCAGATGTGACTATAAACAAAAGCAATTTTATACACACACACACACACACACACACATATATATATATATACACTCACACATATATACATATACAACAGCAATTATGTTATCATGCATACAACCACTGGAATTTTAAAAGCACATGACTTAGAAGACTGAGAGTGTAAAAGGATTCCGTGGCACCCAGATATTTATTCTTCTATTGTCAACTATTTCACTATGTCTGAAGTGCTAACAATGGTGTACTGAACCGGTTTCACAAAAAACATAGCAATAATCAAATCGATATTCTGATACTGATCAGAACCTCTTAAAACTAAAGTAAAATAGTGACCATTATTGGCAGTTAATAAAGTTACTACTCACAAATCTCTTTTGTCAAGTGTACAAGAGCTATGAAAATATTTTGCTTCACAAGAATGAAAGTGTAGGTTTCCCAGTAAAAATATTATGGTCTCCTTGGGAATTCTGGAAATACACCAGGAGAGCATCCTGCTGTTGGTACCCTGACTCCATCTGATATTTTAATAGCTCCAGATGGCCCATGCAGGAAGACAGCACTCTCACTATTCCTTTATCATGACCTCAGAGGGCACAATTTATCTGAAAGGGTGGTACTTTTCATTCTTTCAGGACCCGGCTTGGGTATGCTTCCCATTAGACAACCGCTCTTATTTATACGAAACTTTCACTGAGCCAAAGATAATCAGTTATTCCAATGCTATTTATACGTAAAACGTGAGGAAAAGTATTTTCGATTGATACTCCCCACTATCCATTTTTCAGTAAACAAAAGTGCTGTTTGATATCCTTTTTGCATAGCTTGGCTTTTCTTAGTACACAAAATCAACTACGGAACACAGTATGTGTAAATCACCGAGTCTGACACAAATAGAATCTTTACTCCTGAAAATAAGCATCTAAGCAAGTCTCTCAACTTTAGACGGTGTTTCTTAAACAGCATACATCTTGAAAGATTCATGGTGGTGAAACAATGAATATTCACATTTTTAATGAATTATTTGTCCTTTGACATTGTCATAAATAAAGCACTTTGGATTTGCATCGGCAAAAAAAATAAAAAAAATAAACTAATGCTCTAAATAAAGTAATAAGGTTAATTTCCTTCCTGCTGTCACTAAATTCATGTTAGCAGCCTCTCTGCAGCTTGACATCAATTAATGATTTTAATTCCACACTCTTGTCACTGTGCGCACTACCCTTTCCTCTAATTAAAATGGATGATGCATGATGAAGAGAAAACACAAGACTTCTGTTCTTGCTGTAACATTTCTATTCATGAGTTCAATTGCCAAAGCAGCCATTTTCTCCAGGTGAACTAGCTGCACTATGTGATGTACTTTACTGACGTCTGATTGCTCATACTTACCCTGTGTGGGAAGGAATGATGAATATGTAACAGCACTTTTGTATTAAGGACTGAAGAAAGATTTCCACTGCTGTGGATCTGAAACGGCCGTATCCATCGATGATTGTGGCTCTATATGAACTTTACACAAGGATTACAATATTAGCATTCATTTGGTACTCAGTTGAGACCTTTGGAACTTCCTCTATATATTTGAGGTACTCAGTTGAGACCTTTGGAAATTTCTCTACATTTTTTGTGTGAACTGTACATATTGTATATAATTGTGTTGTATATATGTCACGTATATGGTCTATGTTTCACCTCAGTAGCTTATAAATATTTGCACTTTGTGTATATACAGTTTCCTGTACTGTTTTTCTAAACCTTTTGGTACGAGTACAGAGGTGCCGTTTTTCTCCCCACTACCTGGAGGTTGGCAATCCTAGCTGTGTCCCTTCCTGAGGGGGGAGATCCTGCCACTGTGGTGCATGCCCTGGTAACATCTAGATTAGATTGCTGCAACACATTGTATGTCTGTTCTGGTATGTCCACTCTGGTAATCTCTGGAGGTCCTGCTTTTCATGCCCTGCCATCTGAGATTGGATGGGCAACTTGAGGAAGGGTCTTCACAGTTGTGGTGCCAAAACTTTGGAACTCTCTCCACAGGGAGATTTATCAGCCTCTTGCTATTGTTGTCTTCTGCCAATGGGTAAAAATCTTTTTAGTTCTGTTGGGTATACCCCCATTAATTGCTATTGGCCTCCTCCCTGTTTTTTGGTGTCATGTCTGCTCATACTTTTAAAATTAAATTATTGTCCATATATTTTATTTTAAATGTTTTTAATGTTGAAATGTTTCCATACTTGATGTTCACCACCTTGAGGTCGCCTTTGAGAGCCAGCGTGGTATACTGGTTAAGAGTGGTGGTTTGGAGCAGCGGACTCTGATCTGGTGAACCGGGTTTGATTCCCCACTCCTCCATATGAGCAGCGGAGGCTAATCTGGTGAACTGGGTTGGTTCCCCCTCTCCTCCACATGAAGCCAGCTGGGTGACCTTGGGCTAGTCACAGCTCTCTTAGAACCCTCTCAGCCCCACCTACCTCACAGGGTGGGGAGGGGAAGACAATTGCAAGCCGGTTTGATTGTCCCTTAAGTGGTAGAGAAAGTTGGCATATAAAAACCAACTCTTCTTCTTTTTGGTGGGAAAGGTGGCACAGAAGTGTTTTAAGTAAATAAACAAACAATAGAAAGTGAAACTGAATATCCTTACTGGATTCACTGCTATCAATCACAAGAGCTGCTGCAGACATTCTACTTGGCAAGTTTCTGCTTCTATTTCCATTGCACTTGAAGGTAAGAAATTAAGGGGATGCAAGATTTTCTACCAAGACCCACAAAAAATAATGTTGGGAGCTCCCTCTCCTGGTTCTGGAACTATGAAGGACAGGTTACTTTTTCCCTTTTAGCATTAATGACCAATGATAATGATTGCAAAAACGAACACACAAATGATAACGTTTACAAAAAAAAAAAACCCTCATAAATAGAAGCATTACATGATGTAAATATATCAAATGAACAAGCAGCAGAGCAGTGATCTTTCCAAACTATAAGGGGGAGGGGAAGTCCGCCCCAAGTAAGTTAGTTTCATATCAATTACTCTTTTGGGCCCCTGCATGCACATTAATAAATGCACAATGTCTAAATGCCCACCTCTTTCTAGATTCCAGAGACTTCAGACCTCTACCCTTTCTCATTATCCTATGTAAATCACCAATGTCTGAATTTCTAAACATTTTTACCACCAAATTAATAAAAAAGTTGTCTAAAATCTAGCTGCCCTTTAGATTATATCACTCACTCTGAATCCATCGCCTGCCAACTTGAAACATAGCTGCTAATCAACATCAGTATTCAAATTGTTAAGAAATTGTTAGCAAGTTGCTTGTGAAACAAAAGAACCACTGTATAATGTATGTACTGTCAAAATAAATGGTGTGTTTGTGTGTATATAAACAGACCCGAGATTACAAATGTTGGGAGTATAAGCTTTTGTGCCTCTCAAATCTCTTCTTTCCAGAAAATCAGCTTATAGCTCAACAGATGTGTATAATTGTTCATTTGTTGCATGAGATCCAGACATTTTCCCCCCTTAAGCAAGTAATTCTGTTTCACTAACATCACATTTCTCCAGCACTCAAACCAGAATAGATTGCTACTTGGAGGATGTGATTCTTTCTCCAGTTAGCAACGACACTGGAATTTGGCATGCTGTCTTGAAAATGTTATACAAGTGTCATGAAGAACTCTGGACAGGCCACATGGAATCACTGACGACAAGTGGAACAGTTCAGCTCTGCCTTGCCTTTGCTATGCTATAATCATAACACCAACAGCGAATCTTTAAAAAGAGGTGGCTCTTATTGGCACTGCAATCGACTAATGTGGAGAAACTTGGTCCATTTCATAGCCATACATACCAAAGCATGTCTTCAAATAGTGTGGAAAACCTCAGCTAGACTCAGGCACAACCGAAACTCACACTAAGCACTTTAAAAAGATAAAGGTAGTCGCCTGTGCAAGCACTGGGTCATTAATGACCCATGGGGTGATGTCACATCATGACGTTTACTTGGCAGACTATATTTACAGAGTGGTTTGCCATTGCCTTCCCCAGACATTTACACTTTACTCCCAGCAAGCTGGGTACTCGTTTACAACCTCGGAAGGGTGGAAGGCTGAGTCAACCTTGAGCAGGTGACCTGAAACTGACTTCCATTGGGATCGAATTCAAATTGTGAGAAGAGCTTTTGACTGCAGTACTGCACCTTACTACTCTGCGCCACGGGGCTCCTAAGCACTTCACTGACCAACTATAGCTCCCCTGTGGCAATGCCACCTTTGCACTCTGAACTCACTGTCTTGATCAAGTACAGGAAAGCAAAACATCTAAAAAAAATTTAAAGTGCGAAACAGCAATATAACTATCCTTCAAGCCATTACATATATACTGGATATCATGCCACTGCCTTTGAATTGGGTTTTGTATAACTGCTTACCAAGGATAATATGTGGAAAAAAGGATGATCTGAGCTAGGCTGGATATGTTCTTGTTCAACACTGTAGAGTACTGGAAAACAGCAAGAGTCCAGTAGCACCTTAAAGACTAACAACATTTCTGGCAGGGTATGAGCTTTCGTGAGTCACAGCTCACTTCTTCACACACTGTAGAGTAACTTCAGCTTTTCTCTAGTTCCCACTAGATTCTCTCCATACAGTTACCTCCCCCAAGCCACTATTTATTTAAAAATTCATATTCCACATTCTTTATATGTTCCTAATTTCTAAATGACAAAATAAAGGCCAGATCCAGTGCAGAAATTCTGGGGCCCCTGAGGAACAGGATTATTGGGGGTAATATTCAAGAAAGCTGGGCTCTGTGAGTGGAAGTTCTTGTATTACACAGGAGCTAACTCAAAATTACAACTATCTAAATAATTCTTGCAAGACTAATACCACAGCAGTAATAAAATGGTTATTACAGCTGAAAGATACTAGACTACTTTTAGATGTTTGATCAAATACTCATCTACCAGCACCTAGGATTCCAAGACACAACTGAGATATTAACTCATTACCCACCATATTTGCCATAGATATGACTACTTGGGCTTCCCTAGAAGTCCCCTGCTTCAAAAATCATTTCATTTCATGAGCCCGCTTTGGTGGAGGTGGGTGGTATAAAAAGGTAAAGGTCCCCTGTGCAAGCACCAGGTCATTCCTGACCCATGGGGTGATATCACATCCCAACGTTTCCTCGGCAGACATTTGTTTACGGGGTGGTTTGCCAGTGCCTTCCCCAGTCATCTTCCCTTTATCCCCAGCAAGCTGGGTACTCATTTGACCAACCTCGGAAGGATGGAAGGCTGAGTCAAATAAACAAATACACAAATTTTCTTATGAGGCTTATGAGAATGCACCAGGAATGTTTGAGGGAATCTTTTCCATTGTATTTTCAATGAGGCAGCCGCGCTGTAAAGAATGATAGTCTCTACTCAATCCAATTCACTCAATGGAAAAATTAAGTGACATTAATTTGCTTGTCCTCTAATCAATACGAACAAAATACTTTCCAGACTTCAAGCAAAATACAATGCAAGCAAAATACTATTAAAATTCTACAGTCAGGGCAAAATAATTTTATATAATTGTGGCTCTGATTGATTTTTTAATGGAGCATCCACTTGTTCTCTGACCTCAGAGGAGTGTTGCTGAGTTTCTGTTATATGCAGTAAATTCATTACACCCAACCAAGCTCTCCCATGCATTTCATCATTCATGGTATAGTGCTGGAATCCTCAATGCTGTGTCAGCAGGGGCCATGACACACCTTTCCTGGAGCCCGTCACGTGTTTTTAAAAAGTGGGTGGGGCCACATGAGGCCCTTGCTCAGCAGGGCTTCTGATTGGCTGCGCAGATTAAAATGACATTGGTTCAGCAGCAGCTGAATCTCAATTGTGTCTTGGAATCCTAGGTACTGGTAGCTGAGTATTTGATTAAAGATCTAAAAGTACTCTAGTATTTTTCAGCTGTAATAACCATCCTCCTGCATAGCACAAGACACTGATACAGCACCAGCTGGTTTTATTCTTTCTCAATCCTCTTTCCCAGTGTATTTTTAAAATTACCCTTCTTCTTCCCTTAGGGTTGCCAACCTCCAGGTACTAGCAGGGGATCTCCTGCTATTACAACTGATCTCCAGCCAACAGAGATCAGTTCACCTGGAGAAAATGGCCACTTTGGCAATTGGACTCTATGGCACTGAAGTCTCTTTCCAAACCCCACCCTCCTCAGGCTCTGCCCCAAAAAACCTCCCGCCGGTGGCAAAGAATGGCCTGGCAACCCTATCTCCCTTGAGCTTGCGCTTCCTATGCAGAAGCCGTTTTGTGGTTGCATCCGCCACCCTGTGTCAGAAGGTTCCTGAAGGCTCAAAGAGGCTGGGGACCCCTGCATTAGTGATTCAGAGAGCAAGAAAAATTGAGAGCCCACGACTTGTACCAGTAAGAACACAGGAGGAAAAGCAGCAGAAGTCTTTACAAAGCTGCTCCCTACATTGCACATTTTACCGTATCCCCAATAATTGTTTTCCCTGTCCACTATAGTTGCATAGATGGTTACTACATTGCTTCATGCTCTCTGCTCCCAAGCAGTAAGATATATGAGGAGAGCCATTACAAGGAAACAATAAAGGCAACTTACAGGGTCCCTGTTCCCTCCCCACCAGGATATATGAATGTGTGTGTGTTAATATCTACACCCACCAGCTATGAAAGGCCACCCCATCAAGCCATCGAAACATATAAAAGTGTGGCCATCTACATACTAAGAGAATAGCATTCTCATGACAACATAACACACCAAAATAAATTTACAGCTAGCCTATATAATTCAGAGTGAATAGGAAATAGTCCCGTGAAGTTTTCACAGGTCTTTCACATGAACACATGAAGCTGCCTTATACTGAATCATGCCCTTGGTCCATCAAAGTCAGTATTGTCTACTCAGACAAGCAGCGGCTCTCCAGGGTCTCAGGTTGAGGTCTTTCATATCACCTACTTGCCTAGTACCTGCTGGGAAGAATGACCCACCTATCTTTGGAGTCTGAAAAGAAGAAAACAGCTCTGCATCATTGCATACCAGTTCTGGGGCTTTTCAGGGCTGTGAAGTTCAGCTGATCAGTGAGATTTGTAGACTTTAACCTTTTGAACTCTCCATAATTAAGTGGGCAGAGAAAATCCTTAATGATAACTACTGATTGCAAGGGCCATTTAGAAGAGCCCCCCCCCCCCAAAAAAAAAGTACAGGAGAGAGGTCCTCTTCAAGGTATCATCAAAACACGAAGAAAACATATTCAAGTGAAGATGGATGCAAATTTAACAAATTGATTAGGCAACCACAATTCATGCCATTAAGATTCCTTTAGTCAAAATATAACCCTACTTTACAGCTTCCCAATCATAGTGGCAGCCTTTTCATCCCCTGAAAAAATCTTTTGAAGTGTTGGGACTCCTGGGAGAAGCACTCATGAGATGCCAGGGTTTAGAACACAAGAACATAAGGTAGGCTATGTTGGATAAGACCAAGGTCCATCAAGTCCAGCAGTCTGTTCACACAGTGGCCAACCAGGTGCCTCTCGGAAGCCCACAAGCAAGACGACTGCAGTAGCACCATCTTGCCTATGTTCCACAGCACCTAATATAATAGTCATGCTCCTCTGATCCTGGAGAGAATAGGTAAGCATCCTCCATGTACATGCCCACTCCCTTCTTAAAGTCCTCCAAGTTGGCAGCCATCACCACATCCTGGGGCAGGTAGTTCAAAAATTTAACTATGTGTTATGTGAAGAAATACTTCCTTTTATCTGTTTTGTTAATGGGATCAGCAACCATCCCCTTGTGCATGAGCAAAAGTGATTTGCACACAAGCCTCTTTGGATCCCAGCCTAGAAAACTACTGGAACTGAAATTATTTCAAAACTCCTAGCTTAAAACCAGCACCAAGTACTGCAAGTTTTCTGACTGAAACTATCAATGTAATGGGTAGATAAAATGTAGATCTGCTGACAAAGTTTCACACATATTAGTCATCCAAGGTAATTTAATGAACCAAGTAAAAAGGGCTCCAATTGTGTTTCCGACATGCAATTGAAAGACAATCTACAATGATGTAGCCTCATTAATGTCAATAGTGCAACTCACTGTAATTAATCCGTGACCTATTTTCTAATAATATTTTAAGCGCTATTAATAGTCATCATCGTTAGCATTTCAGTTCACACTAATGAAAGATTGGGAGATATAATGCAGCATTTTAGACTCATGGTGGCATCATAAACAAACCTGAATTAATGGTTTTCAGTGTGATTTGGCAGAACTTTGGAGGTGAGAGATTTGGGCTGCAGACCTGTATTCAGACATGTGCACCAAAGTCTTACTGATTACAATAAAAAAAATTAAATTCCAGTTACTGGATGCTTGACTGTACCCGTGAACCATGATCCAGAGGTTTATGACATACACGAAAACATCACTGGGCATGTATGCAAACACACACACACTGCGACAGACGTCTACTGCATGCATGTAAACACACCACACATTGTAATAAATGGGGAAGCCTGAGCTAGCCGGATTGTTCTTTGGCATGTCAGATTGCCTGCAGAACACTGGACTATGTTGTTGGTGTTTTGGAATTAGGAAGAATTTTCTAACAGTTAGAGCGGTTCCTCAGTGGAACAGGCTTCCTTGGGAGGTAGTGAGCTCTCCTTCCCTGGAGGTTTTTAAGAAGAGGCTAGATGGCCATCTGCCAACAGTGCTGATTCTATTACCTTAAGTGGATAATGAGAGGGAGGGCATCTTGGGCATCTTCTAGGCATGGGGTAGAGGTCACTGGGGGTGTGGGGGGGAGGTAGTTGTGAATTTCCTGCACTGTGCAAGGGGTTGGACTATACGACCCTGGTGGTCCCTTCCAACTCTATGATTCTATGAATAGTGACCCATGACTGCAAGAGGCAAAAAAAAAGCATAAGTATAAAAAACCAAAAACTAAAATTTAGAGAAATTAACCCAGCCAAAATGTATTCGCTATTCTTTTTTACAGTTGGCCATTCAATCTAGACAATACTATATGACAACAGGAAAAAAGTTGGTCTCCAGTGACAACATTTATTTCCAGTGATCAAGTGTTGAAATTCAGTTTACAACACAGTATAAAATCAACTAGCAGCGAGAAATCGAGATGCAAAGGTTTCCAGGGGGAAAAAGATGATACAAAACTTATTCCAGTTTCACATAAATATGTTTTAAGTGTCTAGACAATCAATTCTAGAACAGGTGTAGCTATTATGCCACTTGCCCCTGTAAGAAAGAAGGAAAAAACCCCTCACAACTGTGAGGCAAATGCCTGGTTACCATAACAGCCTCGGAATATAGTCAAATTATCTTTGTTGATGTCTAATATAAATTCTGTTTCCTCCCATTAGTTACAGAAGCGCCACAAACACATTTATATCAGTCATTTGACCAAAAAAACAAACAAACTCCAGTGGAATGTAAAATTCTTTAGCTAAAAATACCAAGTGTAAAAAAAAAAATTCTCTACCCAGGTTTAAGCAAAATACTGAATGAAGTCTACCTCTCCTGCTCTTGCTTCATTCGTATTCTCTCCTCCTCTGAAGTAACGGCTTCTTGCACTTTTATTTTCTCAACCTTGTCATCTTTTCGATGTTTGCCAAACCTGTTAATAACAAAACAAAACAATCTCACTTGTCAAGATGCACAATAACCAGGGAGGTCTTTCCCCCGCTCCACGTTGCAAAATTGCAAAACCATGTGTGCTTTTTCAGGATGACACCCACACATGTGGGGATGGGGGGCACAGTGCTGCGCCCAGGCAATTATCAAACACATATCCACATAGATTGATTGGCCTTATGGAAATACTTGCATGTCTAGCAGCTCTCCTGATGAGAGTTCTATTTTTTAAATGAACATATACCTTGCTTAATTACTCAGCAATGTTACTTGCACATATAACGTACGTGAGGCTCAGTCTCTCTCGTCATGAGAATGACACCACTCTGATAGCTCACATCCATCAACTAACAATACAAGCTTTACAGTGAACATGGACATTGCCAAGCAAAATGCTGGATGATCTGTCTTATGCCGTAGCATCGTCCACTTTGGTTCCACCATGATTTTGTTTCACCAGCCAACTTTCTGAAGACACATGACATAACACAAGTTATGTAAGCTACCTGCATGGGAGATCAACTCAGAACCATCTATAAGCTTCTCTGAGCTCTTTAGAACAAAAAAGAGTAAGGTATAAGCACAACAGATAAATACAATTAATTCTTGTAGATTATCGGGGCTGTGTGACTGTGGTCTTGGTATTTTCTTTCCTGACGTTTCGCCAGCAGCTGTGGCAGGCATCTTCAGAAGAGTAACACTGAAGGACAGTGTCTCTCAATGTCAAAGTGTGTTGGAAGACCACGGTCTTCCGAGACCACAGTCACACAGCCCGGATAACCTACAAAACTGATGAACTCTGACCGTGAAAGCCTTCGACAATAAATACAATTAACATTGCTTATGCACACAACATCATCAGGCAATGATCCCCAATGTGGCACTCATGGGTTTCGTTGTTCCAGCTGATTTGTTTCCTGATGCCCACCTCCATCTTCCCCAAGGCAAAAAGTTTCCTTATCACAGTGGTGCTTCAGACCAACCCAGGAGACATCACATTTGTGTCTAACATGGAACACCTATTTGGAAACAGCTACCTCTGTCATAGGAGGACACTTGGCTTGAAACCTCTTAACATTTTGTTATTGGTACCTGGCTCTATGGCAGCCATTTTGTGGTTGGCTGTGCCCCACTGGCATCCATTTCTAGGAGGCACCCACTACGTGTTACACATCTTCTCAAATGTCCAACCGTACTTCCAGGCTCAATAAGGACCTCTTGTCAGAGGGAAAGGTGGAATACCTGATTTGTTTAACTTACACTCTCTGCACTAGGTTTATCCAGAACAGTATCCTTTGAGGAAAGTAATATATGGGGGGAAAACCTATAGGATGGTATTTGCCAGACATGGAAATGCTTTTAGATCTCTGGCTGATCTGATGCTTCTTCCCACCTCCTCTCCTAACTTACCTGCTCCAGTACTACACATAGTGCTGACAATTGCTGTTTGAGTTATTAAAATTGGCAAACGTTTCTTACAAAAGGTTGAAAAGTACGTTGGATCAAAAATTGGCAAATGTGAGGTGACTCCATGCCATGGCTCATTCCAACCGGCTGAGATCATGCCTTCTGTTAAGTTGATTCCTTATGCCAAGTCTTTGGCCAATGGAGAAACACTTCTTCTGAAAGAAAATGGCTTCCTCTGTTGTAGAAAGATCTTGGCAGAAGGGAACCGGAGTACCCACTTTATAGGATCATAAGAGAGTCATAGGATCCAGCCCATAGTGTCTTTGCAATACTATTCCAAATATATACTTGAAAAAAGTAATTCAGACTTCAGCAACTAGAAATTCTTCTTGAAAAGTCGCTGTCCACACAGGCAGCTTTCTGGATTATCATCTTGCTACATATTTGCCTACATGGCATAACTGGGTTTTTTTGCTGGTGGCACCCAAAGTTGGTAAGTATATGAAAGACAACAAGAGTATATGTGTAGCTCAAAAGCCAGCATGGTATAGTGGTTACGAGAGTTGTACTCTAATCTGGAGAACCAGGTTCAATCCCCCACTCCACATGAAGCCTTGGGCCAGTCACAGTTCTCTCAGAACTCTCTCAGCCCACATGGAGGCAGGCAATGGCAAACCACCTCCAAACCTCTCTTGCCTTGAAAACCCCACCAGGGGTCACCATAAGTCACCTGTGACTTGATGGCACTTTCTACCACAAAGAGCTGAATGCCTGAAATGTATAGTCTGAGAAGAATGTGAATTTCCGTCTTTATTTGGATGTTCAAGTTGCTACAAACACTAATTTTACCTTAGAGCAAACTTTCTGCCTGGGGTAAACTTGCAGAAACCACACACAACAAAAGATGTGTGTTTTTGAGTTTTATATTTCAACTATTTTTTAAATTGTTTATAAGTTCTAATGTTTTTAGGTTCACTGTCTTGTAGACCCTGATGGGGTAGAAAGGTGGCATAAAATGTTTTAAATAAATAATAATAAATAAATATTATTGTTTTAAAACATTCAGATTGTCTTTCCGTACAGAATGTGAAAAAACACGGAACGAAGAAACTCGGCTAATTAGTCATCAGTATAAATTCCATATGCAATTAGGCTAAGTCTCTGTGTGCTTTATTTAGAATGCAAATGTATAGACAGCACCGAATATTCAAAACAAACCACAGCCTTGCTTTATGAAAGAAATCAATTTTTTATCAATTCTTAATGGACACTTATGACAACAAGTTGCCAGTTGTGGCTGAATTCTCTCTGCGGGATCACATATTAAAAGCCTTATCATGAAGCTGGAGTCAGACGTCTCAAGCAAAATTGGCAAAGGGGTTAATCTATACATTAAACTATGCATATTTGCATGTGAATGAAAACCTTTCAAGGTAGAGCACATTCATCTCTCGCTCCGTAATGGCCAAGGCGCACTTTTCAGAGAAGAGTACACGAGCAGAAGGTAATATTTACAAAGCAGCCAGCATCATCCTTCTGAAAGCAACTGTTCAAGAAAACTTTTTCAGAAGGCATCAGGGAGACGGAGAGCACTCAATGTGCAATTCACATAGACAAAATACAATATTATAAGATAAAATCATTAAAACTAGTAAGCACACACAATAGATCCATTAAAAACCATGGCAATTTTTTTAGTTAACATATGCCTAAAACAGCAGTTGTCAAATTTAGCAACCCAGGGGCCTGTATTTTATTTTTGCAAACCCCCTTCCTCCCTCACTGGCACTTCCCAAGACCCCTCCAATCAAAGGCTCTGGGAAGCACCCTGTAAAGTGTGTGGCTAAATGTGCACACCTCGTGGAGACGTCCATCTTGTAATGTCCTCAAAACAACACTAGGAGAACCTCATTACCTACACTTTAAATGCAAGTTTAAGTAAATCTTTTGAATAGCCTTAATCTTGGATCTTAATCTTTGTTCCTACCTGTGCCTCTGCATCCACTGCAGAACACATTCCTCTGCTCACTTCTACTCATGTAAGAGAAACATCTTTCCGTGAGCTTAGAAGTGTCTAACACCAGGGAAGAACTATGCAGTGGAGGACCACCTCCACAATGGAAAGGTCACTGCACAAGTGGAAACAAGGATTAAGATCCAAGCCACTGTCTGCACATGACTTACAATGGCTGGTCTAAGAGGGCAGCTGATTCCATAGGGCCACAACTCAAAAGGCCCCGAAGAAATCAAAGTTCAACTCACTCTCAGTCTTCTAATGGAATGGACTTTACACTGGAGGAGGAGAGGAAGAGGAGGAGGAGAGGAAGAGGAGGAGTTGATTTTTATATGCTGACTTTCTCTACCACTTAAGGGAGACTCAAATCGGCTTACAATCCCCTTTCCTTCCCCATAACAGACACCCTGTGAGATAGGTGGGGCTGAGAGAGCTCTAACAGAGCTGTGACTTGCCCAAGGTCACCCAGCTGGTTTCATATGTAGGGGAGGGGAAACAAATCCAGTTCGCCAGATTAGCCTCCGCCGCTCATGTTGAGGAGTGGGGAATCAAACCCAGTTCTCCAGATCAGAGTCCACCGCTCCAAACCACCGCTCTTAACCACTACACCATGCTGGAGACAGCAAGAAACTTTCTTATTGGTTAATAACTTCTGATCAGAGACAACTGACTATGGGAGGGAAGTGGAAAGACAACACTCAACAGCAATGCTTAAAAAAAATCTCTACCCATTTGACAAATAGTAGCTGCACTTAAAAAAAACACACACCATCTAATCCACAACAGGTACCCAAGAGAAGTGTAAAACATATACTTCAAAATGTAATTTTTGACCTGCTTATTATTTTTCAGCACTAGTGAATATCATACCATTAAATAGCATTATAAACCAAATATCACACTCACTGTGGTATTTTTCTCAAGAGTTTTCTCCAGGGACTTAGAATAAGATATCTTTTTTTTCTCTTGAAATAGGCTCTGCATTTACTCATAGTTCAAAGGGAACACTGCTTACGTTTGCTGTATAATTGGAACCAAAGCTATTTTTTAGAGAATTATTTTTATGACAGATTGAAATAATGGTTGCAAATTAAAATACTCTGCCTATCCAAAAAGTGTGAGAAAATGATGAGGAAGAGTGACTGAAATTCTGTTCACTAATTGCCCAGATCCTCCAAGGTTGTTAAATTAACTTTCTCCTTTCTAAAAAAAAAGAGAGAGGGGGGTCTAAGATTGCTTCCAGATACCTGTGAAACCTCCAGGGTCTGATAGTGTTTTAATCCTCTGCTCAACCACTGTGTGTGACAATTGAGTAGTGACAAGATCATTCAACATGGTAAGATTATCAATTACTCTACTGTCTCTTCGTGAAGAGTCTAGAATGCCTTCTTTCATTGACTGGGCATCTTATAACTCTCTGAAAAGAACAGGCAAGCAGTTTGTTGAATGTTTAAGACATGAACATTTTAGAACAGGGCATAAGCATTAATTCAGAACAGAAGAAAAACAAAGCATGCTTTAAGAAAGGAAATGCTACCCCACCGCAAAATATGCTCTAGAAATTGCTGAGAAAATGAGGTAACAAGTTCTGGCTTGAGAGTGGAATCAGGCAGAATGCTTGTGATAACCACTGTTAATCAGCTTTTTGATACTTCTGATCACGGCATTTTTTTTCACCTACACCCAATTTGCTTCTGAGTCCCAATGAAGGAGCTGGAATTGACCTTTAAAGTCTTATTTGGCTTGGGCTGAGAGCCAGCATGGTATAGTGGTGAAGGTGTCAGACTAGGACCAGGGTTCTTAAGAGAACAAGGACTTACAGTTAAGATCCACAGTGAAATAAGATTGCCTTAACACTGGTGCTCTTAGGGCACAAACAGAATTTGAAGCAATTATAAAGAAACACCAAAACCACCTGCTTGGGAGAATTTATAAGCTACTTTTGTAGTATGATACAGAAATGGAACAAGTAAAGATTAATATGATTAAATGGATGCAGATTTTTGGAGAAATGATTTCAATGGATAGATGGGAATTGTTATGTATCAAAGAACTAAAATTTACACCCAATCAGGACACACGTGAAAACTGGTATAAGATGTTTTACAAGATGGCATTTTACCCCAAACATGTTACATAAGATCTGTGGTACAAATCATGTGAAGTGTTGGAAGTGTAATGTAACAGATGGATCTTATTTTCATGTTTGGTGGACATGTCTGAAGCTACAACTATTTTGGAAGAACATCCATCAGGAACTTCAAAAATTGTTTCAACTGAAATTTATTTTAGATCCAAAAAATATGTTGCTGGATGTTACCCGACCAGAAATATCAGCGCAATCCAAAGATCTGCTAAGTATGCCACAACTGCTGCAAGAATTTTTCCAGAAATCGAAGAATGGAAAGAAAAGCTTTTTGAATATGCAACTTGGCTACAATGATCACAGCTATGAGCTATTTCACGAAAAATGGAAACTATTTTATCACTATATTAAGGTTTAATAATAACACCAATTGGTAGAAAAGTTTAAATAAGTTAAATTAGTTCATGAGTTTGTGTTCCATGAGAGCCACTTATGCAAGCAGCATATTCTTCAGTAGATTCTGGATTGCCTATCAGCTGTAACGAATGAGTAAAACAAATCTTTAGATTTAAACATAAAATCAACAGTTCCAAAATACAATAGCTTTTTATTGGCTTTCATGCTAAAAAAAACCCCAAAACATTAAAAATAAAAACCCCACTGTTTACTATTTAACAATGCCATTCTAAACCAATACATGAGTTTGCAATAGCGACATTACTTTGAAAGAATAAATTGGTACAATAAAAATAATTTCCATGTAATCTGCTAAATGGATTTCATTTTGACATGTTACTGATGAGATCACGGCTGTCTGGCGAATCATTTGCAGATTTCATTAAAATAAAGAGCAACGGGAAAAGCATGTGTTGGTAGATTAATGAAAACACACAAAAATTGATTGAGACAGTTCAGTAGCATATTTTTCCCCTAATAGAGAAAGTACTCCCATTAAAAATTAACAAACTGTGTCTGGAAGTTCCGTCAATGGTTGCTTTATCCAAAACGTCTTGTTTTCCCTGTAACATGCAATATTGCTACATTTAAACAGTAAGCTCCGGCAGTCACAATTTCCAATCAAAGCACTAATTCTTATACTGTTTTCCATGTTTTTTTAAAAAATATTTATCTTGATTTTCTCCTGCAAAGCAGCCTAGAAATACAAGAAATAAAAACAACAATATAAAATCTCAGTACACTAAGACAAAAGTAGCCCCTTCCTTCTGAGGTCGGTAAAAATGAGTACCCAGCTTTCTGGGGGTAAAGTGTAGATGACTGGGGAAGGCAATGACAAACCACCCTGTAAACATAGTCTACCTAGTGATCGTCATGATGTGAAGTCACCTCATGGGTCAGTAATGGCTCGGTGCTTGCACACTGGACTACCTTTACCTTTTATACTACCTCATAGTATTTTCCAGCAAGGTCTTTCAAACCAGGAAAATTCTACCCCTCATAGACTGTCAGAAGTTCACCTGTACATTTTAGCCACATACAACTTCCTAACGGACAACAGCACCCTTAAGGACAATAGCACACCACACCAGGCAGTAGCTTATTTACAGATCTGAATGGGTGGAAAAGTTCAGGCTTTGGTGGGCTGCTATCAAAATGGCTGACATCTTGTGACAAATATCATGCCTTTATAATGACCATTACAAAATAGTCAACATTATATGATAATGTTTTCTAAGAACAAGTAACATAACACTTCTTCATACAAGCCAAACAAGACTGTAACTGGAAAACAGTGTCCTGAAACTGTGCTGTATTCACATCGTCAATAAATTATTCTGAAAGAGTAACTAGAAAACTTTAAATGTTTTCCTTTTGAAAGCTTTATCAATATTTCTTCTAGTTTCTGATACAGCCACCTGGGCCAAAAGTCTATGACAGACCAAATCTATAAATTTTGAGTAAAGAGTTTCATTACTTCTAATAGAATATCAGAAAATATTTCTAATAAAATAATAATAAAATATTTCTGCCAATCCAGAACTCAGTAGACTAGACAGCTGAATCAGGGGAGCTGTCCAGCAGGAAAAGGTTGAGCTACAACTGGGGCCAGGTCTAATATTTGCTGCTGGAGTAGCAGAGGAGCTGTCCAAAAGCCAAATAGCAACAAGGAGCCTGTCACTCTGAGTGTATTGGTACAGGCTTCCAGAATTCAACTAAAAGGTTTTTACAGCAGGCCTGCAAACCCTACCTTTTGTGGTGCATCAATTTTATACATGATGGCATTTGATTAGTTCTTCTCCCTACTGGCAGTTTTAAATTGTTGATTTTAACTAATGCATTTTATGGATCAGACCAAGGCCCATCAAGTCCAGCAGTCTGTTCACACAGTGGCCAACCAGGTCCTCTAGGAAGCCCACAAACAAGACAACGGCAGCAGCACCATCCTGCCTGTGTTCCACAACACCATCTCTGGCATGCATCTCTGATCCTGGCATGCATCTCTGATCCTGGAGAGAACAGGGATGCATCATGACTAGTATCCATTTTGACTAGTATCCATGAGTACCCCTCTCCTCCATGAACATGTCCACTCCCCTCTTAAAGCCCTCCAAGTTGGCAGCCAGCACCATATCCTGGGGCAGGGAGTTCCACAATTCAACTATGTGTTGTGTCAAGAAGTACTTCCTTTTCAGAAGAAGGATGCTGCACTGTCAGATGAGAAGTTCACTATTGACGAATGTGGCTCTGTCTGGGTTCACAGTTGTGATTGGTCTAGGGGTCCAGAAGGTAATAATGGAAGTGTCTTGCAACATAGGGAAAAAAAAACAGGTACTGAATACATCTTGTCTTGGTGGTGGTGAAGAAGAAGAAGAGTTGGTTTTTATACCCCGTTTTTCTCTACTAAAAGGAGTCTCAAAGCAGCTTACAATCACCTTTCTTTCCCCTCCCCCACAACAGGCACCTTGTGAGGTAGGTGGTGCTCAGAGAGTGCGGAGTGAACTCTGAGTAGCCCAAGGTCACCCAACAGGATTCACATGTAGGAGTGGGGAATCAAACCCGGTTCTCCAGATCAGTGTCTGCCACTCTTAACCACTACACCAAGCTGGGATGCCCATAACAGTTGTTGTTACAGAGTTCCCACAAAGAGATGTGAAGTGCTCTGGACTTCTTTTTTTTTTTTATATATATAAATTTTATTGGGTTTTATGATAGAAATTTTCCATTGCATTAAACAACATCTATAACAATATCGAATTTCAATTCTAACCTAAAGTTGTTATAATTCCATATCATATAATAAAAAAGAGAAAAGAAAAAAGAAAAAAAAAAGAAATGGAAAATTTTTTGACTTCCCCATCACCTCTATCTGCCTCTTAATAAAGAGTTCATCCCGTCATAAGTAATCTAATCTTGATAAAATATCAATACCATATATAAAAAACCATAATCTGTTAGTAAATATAATTATGCTTATTCAATATAAAAAAAAATCAAAAATAATCCTCTGGATCAGATTAGAAAATATTCTTCCATTCTTCCCAATTTTAACTCATATTCACAATAATGCATCCACGCCCCCCATTCCCCCAAAAACCGAACGTCATTTTCTTCATTTAGAATAGCTGTGAGTTTTGCCATTTCTGCCACTTCAAACATTTTAACAATCCAGTCTTTTTTCTCTGGAGTTTCTAGCCCTTTCCATTTCGCTGCATAAAGCAATCTCGCAGCTGTTGTGGCATAAATCAAAAAGGTTCTTTGTGTTGCTAAGTCGTCTGGAATCATACTCAATAACATCATTTCTGGTGTTTTGGATATATTCTTTTGTAGTATTAATCTCAGTTCATTATAAATCATGTCCCAGAAGTCTTTGGCTTTGTCACAGGTCCACCACATGTGATAAAAGGAACCAATTTCTTTGTTACATTTCCAACAAGTAGGGGACATCGTTTTATAAATCTTTGCAATTTTCTTGGGTGTTAGATACCATCTATACATCATTTTATAGATGTTTTCTCGCACTGACTGTGCTTTTATTCCTTTTAAGTCTTTAGACCATAATCTTTCCCATTTATTTAAAACAATATCATGTCCCACATTTTGAGCCCAATCGATCATAGTTGGTTTAATCGTGTCCTGCTCACAGTATATTGTTAAAAGGAGATTATACATTTTAGAAATCAGCTTTGTATTATTGTCTAGTAGAATCCTTTGAAAAGGAGATTTTTCTTTAGAGAAACGTTTTTTTGCATCTTGTACAAAAACTGATTTGATTTGGTAGTATTGGAGCCATTGTAAATCATCCTTAAGAAGTTGAAAGTCTTTTAGTGAGCATTTCTTTCCTTCCCAATTAATTAGATCTTGATAAGTAATAAATTTGTCTGGTCTAAGTGGGCGCAAAGTTAGCATTTCTTGGGGCGATATCCACATCGGTGTTTCTGGTTCCTGAAGTGCTCTGGACTTCTAATGTCACTACACTGTCTCTCGAAAACTTGACCAGTATTTCCCTCATATGACCAACTTCCTCAACAGTTTAAAATCTCTACAAGCAGCAGCTGATCTGGCCTTCTCTTTCTCTTTGCTCCCATTGGCTTTTGGCAGTTGTGTTTCACGCTATATGATGCAGTAATTCATTTGTATGGATTTATATATTTCATATTTCATTATAACACTTTGGAGAATATTTTAAAAAAACAGGGCACAAAGCTTGTAAATAAACAAAAATAAATCTATGACAATCTCCAATATGGGTCAGAATTCCTATTTCCATCCATTCTGGAAAGCCGCTGATCTGACCAGCTCAGTAGTGGCTGGTGTCTTGTCCACTGTTCTTGTATCCTATGTGTGGTTTTATGGTGATGTTTTGACGTTTGGAGCTTTAAGGCTGAATATTACTGTTAGATTCTTGTGGATCTCAAATAGAGCCAAAAATGATACAGAAACCACCTTATTAAACCCCAGTTAATGCTAACTTCCATGCTGCTCCAAAGTTTTTGATAAGTAAATGAATCCTACCAGTGAAACATGGCAGCAAATGTCTGTTCTCAAATTCACAAGCACAGGATCAGTGCAGAAAACCCACTCAATATGTAAAAGTGGCTTTGGGAGAAGGACATGATCCAGCTCATGCATCTGCATATGTCAAATGTCATCAAACAGGTCTAGAGTATGAACACAACAATTCAAATTACTTCACAGTTTAATATCACCTTTTTTAAAATCATAGCTTTATGAGCATCCTGTCCCATCTTATTCTCTGTTGGGGTAACTGCTTTTTTCCCTCTTTTCTTTGCCTTGTTTTAAACTCAATATTGCGCCCCCCCCCTCACAATTTACTAAAATGTCTCTCTAAACAACTGTCCAGATAGGGTCCTGTTTCAGGTTAGCAACTGGTTACCATAGTAACTCCCAAGGGTTTCAAGACTCAGAAATCCACAACATGCATTTTCTTCACAAAAAGGACAGTAACGGAATACAGCAACAGTTTACTTACAAAAGCTTATATATTTTGTGTGTCTGCTTTATAGGAGGGAACTGTCCCAAGCAGGGTGGCAGGAGGGAAAGGGAAAATGAGTCAGAAGACACAAGATAATCTTATAACTGCAACACTAACAAGCAGCCAAGAAATCCATCCAAACCAGACAATGCCTCATATACAATTCAATAAAACTATTATACCCTTAAATTATTTAGTTATACGTATTTGGTTATTATATATTTTAAATAGATGCTCTGCAATATCAGCAAATCACAGTCCTCCAAAGCAGCTTGCAAAAACCAAAGTTTGATTAGTGTGACCTCAGCTACAAAAACTGATGGAAAGTATGGAAATGAAAACTCTGTAAGAACTCCATCTACGTTCTTGGGGAAACGAGGCTGTAACCCATCTATAGCACTGCAACTAAAGGAGGCAGAATGTGTCTCATGGATCAGAACTATACTCAGGCTGAGAGGCAGTGGCTAACCTAAAGCTATTGAGTCAGTCCTCAGAGCTGAACCAGGGACCTCCCTGGACATCTTCATAGTTCTATATAAGAGTATGAAAAGTTGGATTGGATTTTTCAAATATCAGAATTAAAGCTGAAATATTGAGAAATCTACCTTGCAGTTGTTTTCGTTAATATAAAGCACGTTTAGGCAGTGAAAGAGACTCATATATATTCATGTTCTTTCAGTGACATGACTCTTAATTTCTTAGACTACTGTGTCAGAACCATCCCTGAACGAGGATACTTGAAAGGTGTTATTCACTATAAAGTCTGGAGCCTAGGAGCAGAAATCCTATTTGCCACCATGTTATGTGATTAATTCATTCAGTTATGCTTCAAGATTTCATAAATTTCATGAAAAGGGGATGAACCACAATACAATAAATAGTGGGTTATTCCATCAGTGACCAAATCAAGGAGGCATGTTATGAAGAGAAAAACTACCACTGAGACAGCTATGTATCAGTAATCAGCCATGATTACAGCAACAGCAGAAAAAAGAACACTAAAGTTTCATTGTGACGCTGTAAAATCCAATGCATATTGATTAGGAACAGCAATAATTTGTTCAGAGCTTACAAGCCCACCCACAAGATGAGGTCTACTAATTTTAGCGAGATGTCCATTCAAGAGCCCAGGGTAGCATCAGATTTGCGGCATCCTTTGGACAATGCACAGTCACAGCTCAACTACAGATGTTTTTCCTTAAAAAAAAAGAGAGCGAGAGAACAGCTTGGCGATCTTAACAAGCTAAACCAGCCTTTAATGGGTAATACACACTCTTAATGGCCAACATATCCTTACATTACTGTTGCTTAATGCACTTAGAAATGCTCTCTCTCCAGTTAGCATTATCTAATCAAGGCTGTAGTGCTTTTGTTAGCTAACTAAAGACTTGGAAGTTCTACAGAGATCTAACTGGCAGGATGTTAAAATCGCTGTAAATAAGCAGGGGGAGGAAACAGCCTTGGGAATCCATTTGCGTCTCGAAATCACATGTTATTCATGTAGCATTTACCTATGAATCCACAAGTGTACCACGTTGTGCATGTGTATTATAGAAATGTCATAAATGGTTGACATTTTCCAGCAGTTCTTAAGAGGGCCCGATGAGTGGACACTGTCAGAAATGTTTATGTTACGAGTTTCTCGACACTTGTACCTCTAAATGATGGAAACAAAGATGACATTTAGACATTTATTAAAGGTAATTCCACTGGCTTTGGCATCAGCTGCAAATTGTCGTACTTAAGCCATACAAAGATCCCCCGCCCCACCCCTTGTGAATGAATATTTGGTGTGTAAAAGCCATGGATAACACTGCCAATTTAAAAAAAAAAATCCAGCCCCCTGCTGTACCATTATAAACCTTGCAAGATGACCCGATATGGCAAAAAAAAAGCACAAATCAATTGAGCTGCTAATAAAATTGCATTACACTCCTCTGTTAAAATCAGCAGTGTCCACTTATTCAAGCATTTGAGAGGGAGCATTTCAGGCAGGAGCTGCTTGGTAAACGTGTCCTCTTGACTACTATACTTCTAATTCCCTGCTCTGTAGATTTTAATGCATTATTGTTTCAAAATACAATACTACAAATTGCAAATTACATCTGGCTCAAGGGCTGATTATGAGAAATGCTAGCATGACGGCCTCTGCCTGAATAACTCTGATAATAATAATAAGGGATTGATTGAGCTGCAAGCAGCCGCGTGATGAGAAGGGTCCATTTGAACGGTGCCATTAGCTTCTTTTGTTAAACACAACACTTTGACATGTCAAAGCCAACAACATCGTCACATTTGGTTACCATGGTTTTCTTACCACATAAATGTGGGGCTCTCCTGGAAGGGGGAACCTATGAGCAGCATAAATGAGTCACTGGCCCCAAATGTTCCTTGACAATATTTTTTCACAGCTGTTTACAGAAAAAGTTCTCTCTCTCTCTCTTCAGCAGCTTTAGTGCCAATCTTTGCCTCTTCTGCTCGCCTCCTCCACTCAACTGGCAGCAGCCAATCAGGCACCACGTGCTAAATGGGATGATGTCACAACAGCTTGTAGCCAGGTCTGACTATGTGAAATTGTATTGAAGTCAATTCATAGTGATTGCAATGCTTTGCCAAGTTTCAGAAGGAAATGCTACTTCCTTCTTTTTGAAGAAGCCCCTCTATCCTTCAAATATCCACCCCCTCCAATTATCTCCTACAGAATCTCTTCTTCAAGAGATTTTTGAGAGAAGGTGGTTTGTATAGTCCTCCCCTTTTGGCACAGGCTTAAGACAAACATACTATAGATGTGAACAATGACCTTGCTCCACTTCCATATGTCTGGGTCTAAGTTTTCCCAACATTCTCCAAAAGTTCTCACCAGCCCTCCAAAAGGATGGTTTCAATTCTAGTGAAACCCTTTAAGGCAAAGGAATTTGCCGCATTGCATCTCTGCCCAGAATACAAGCCTTACAGCCTATTTTAACTTTTATTTTTATTTTCAGCAGAAACTTTTCTGCATTTCTAGCTTTTGTTGCTTTTTCTGCTTCCTTTTCCCTGCTTTTATCACCTCAGCCAGAAAGAGACAGAGAGGAGAAACAGAGGGAGACAAAGAATCCAGTACCAGTACAAAAGAACCCCATTTTGTTTCTATCTAGTGGGTAATAATAGAGCTCTTTTAAAAAGCTGAATTCAGATTTGCTACTGGTTTCTGTACTGGGTTGGATGGACCAATGATCTGACTCAATGTGAGGCAGTTTCTTATCTTCAGGGTGGAAATATTATATACCCTTGTCCAAGGGTATGCCTCATTAAACCCAACTGTAAAAAATGCCTGTGATTAGTTTGAGCATCCCTGAAAAAGGAACTGGCACAGTAGATTTTCCCCCAGATTCCCCCTCCCCAAGCAGCTTGATGTCTGCTCTGAAAGCTCTCTCAGATGAGCAAGAAGAGCCTTAGGAACAAAATGCATGATAGTACGAGGTCTGCAGCAATGAAAGGGAATAAGTTGAGCCATTTCCTTGTCCTCCACTAATGCGAGCTGCTAATGGACGAGGGAGAAGGAATCAATTTCACCTCATTCCCCATAGTCAGTATAGCACCCAGGATTATCATGCATTTAGTTTGTGAGGTTTTTCCCAAATTTCAAAAATACCTTTGGATCAAATGGGAGGCTGGTTGGGAAGAAGGAGACAAGAAAAGAGCTCTTTCTGTGAACTCTTATTCTGTATCCAACTGAATAGGCTTAGGGAAACTGTCCATGTCTGGTTCATAATTCTGCTGAGATGATCCTAAACTACAGTAAGGCCTTTTATGCCTTATGGGTTGTTTCCACTGAATATGCTGCTCTCTGGATGCACAGTATTTGCAGTCAAATTCTCAAATCACTCTGCACAGGGGTCTGAAACAAACCAACTCACTGTGAAACTGACCAAATAAGCTGCCGCATCATTCTCGCTAGTTGCAAACAAAAAAAAACCCTGTTCCACCAGGCTGAGGTCTGAAACTGACCAATACTTGCTATGAAAAGGAACAATATACAACCTCATAGTATTCCAGCTTCGAGGGTAGGGGTTGGATGAGGGGGAAAGACAAGTGGGAGGGAGAAGCGAGAATGGGCATGGGGAGAAAACTCCAAATTGACAAGTATGCACAGGACCACCTTTCGATTTGGAATCAAGGCAGACATTAAACTCCGGGTAACACTGCATCCATGAAACGTGGTGAAAACGCAAGGGGAGAGCGAGGCGACTTCTAAAGGTCGGAAAACACATGCATAATGAAAGCAAAGTCCCGAAGTACTCAAGACTTGATGGCAACGTAAACAACCCATGCATAAAAGGCCTAAGACTGCTTGAGGAAGGGAAAGCAATGGAAGATTTACTCTGTAAAGTCCTTCCATAATTTCCCCCCATATAGTTTTAATATGGGAGGGGAAAATAGGCAAATGCTAAAATGAGTCAGTTCATATTTTGATGTAGTCATGAGAATCGCCTGCTTGTGGGGGGGAAATCTTCAACTTCAGATGGCTTTTTGTCATGGTTTAATGACAGAAAGGCCTTAAATTGCATCATGATATAAAATCTCTGAAGAGAACATGGACACACAAAAGGTTAAGAAAATGGATCCTCCCTAAGGTTAAAACTTCCCTGCAGATCTCATTATCTATAAGAATTAATATGCCAGCATTTTTCTTGTTGATGTACATTTCCCCAGGAATAACCTCTGCTGAGTAAATTAAACAATATGTGATATTACTGCAGACCTTGAAATCTGATTTGCACATTTAATCATGGTGTATTAGGATTTAATTCTGTGCAGAACACAGAAATTATACAGCAAACGTTGCTTTTTAAACCCTTCCACCAAAACCACCATAAAGCAAACACTTCCCCACAGATTATACACATACATTTTGAGAATCATAAAGGCCAGGCTCATTATTAAATCATTGTTCAGTCTACATTTCCTTAAGTAAAATATAATAGGAATGACAGAACCCAACTTAAAATTGAGCAGATCGGTCTCAGAGAAGGTCTGAAATGACATAGCTCTTGATTAATTTGCAGCACATTCAACTGATCAACTGTTGCTTCATATTTATCAAGAGCAATTGCCCAAGTACACAGAATAGTCTTTATATATTTATCAAGGCAAGTGCTTACATGGAGTAAGAGTCAACCAATTCATGAAGACCACAGGGAAGTGAGAAAAAAGAGATACACAACTTCCCCATCTCCGAGTTGCTAATTAAGAGCCTCATTACTGTACCCTGGGGGGAAAAAAACTTGTATGTATACAATCTTGCTTTGCTCTCTCATTGAGAACTTTGCAAGGGTATTACAAATCTTTGACTTGTAATATGTATGAACATGTAAGGATTGGGGCTCTTAGGATACCCTCTTAGCCAGTGTGGTGTAGTGGTTAGGGTGTTGGACTAGGAACTGGGAAACCCAGGTTTGAATCCCTGCTCTGCCATGGAAGCCTGCTGGGTGACCTTGGGCCAGTCACACAGTCTTAGTCCTGACCCTGGCCGGATGGGAGACCTCCAAGGAATACGAGGGTTGTGATATGGAGGCAGGCAATGGCAACCCACCTCCACACCTTCACAATGGCAAACCACCAGGGGTCATCATAAATCAGATGTGACTTGACTGCAAACACACACACACACACACACACACACACACACACACACACACACACAGGATTCCCTTTTAGGGAGTAAACAGCAGCATGTCCCAGTAGAAATGCTGGCAGCATCTAACCAGGGAAATGCAAATTTTGTTATTTGAATTGTTTTAACACCATCTGAAAATACCTTAAATAGTCTTGAAGGGAGAGATTAATGGAAGAACATATAAAGTTACTACTGTATCAGACCATGGTTCATATAGACCAGTACTATCTTCTCTGAATGGCAGAAGTTCTCCAGTCTAAATTCTAAGGTAGAGGTCTTAGCCCTTCTACCCAGAAACGTTCCATTGGAGAAACAAGAGTGTGAACCTGGGCCTTTCTGCAGACAGCTCATATGCTGGATCATTAAGCTATGAGTAAATGGGAGGGGCTGTGGCTCAGTGGTAGAGCATCTGCTTGGCATGCAGAAGGTCCCACATTCAATCCCTGGTATCTCCAGTTAAAGGGACTAGGCAAGTATGTGATGTGAAAGACCTCTACCTGAGACCCTAGAGAGCTGCTGCTGGTCTGAGTAGACAATACTGACTTTGATGGACCAAGGGACTGATTCAGTATAAGGCAGCTTCATGTGTTCATGTGTCATGACAGGAATAACTTGTCAATTTGTTTTGCAAATAAACAGAAGAAAGTAAGGCTTCTTAAACTTGTACTACCAGATGTTGATATTGGGCTCAGATGGACCACAGATTTCCCATGGCATATTAATATCTGATACTCTCTCACATGGCCAGCATGGCATAGTGGTTAAGAGCGATGGACTCTAATCTGGAGAACCAGATTTGTTTCCCCACTCCTCCACATGAAGCCTGCTGGGTGACCTAGGGCTAGTCACAGTTCTCTCAGAACTCTTAGCCCCACCTGCCTCACAAGGTGCCTGTTGGGTGTGTGTGATTGTAAGCCACTTTGAGACTCCTTATGGTAGAGAAAAGTGGGGTATAAAAACAAACTCTTCTTCTTCTACTACTATATTATTGGTACAAAATTCCGATTATGCACAAGATGCACATTTCCAAATTATTCCTAAATGCATGAAAACTTAGGAGTATGCCTTTGCATGACATTTCTTTAAAAATAAATATGTATACATATATAAAGCAAAGAACTTAGAGAGGCTTCCGGATTCTTGCATTAGAATACCTATGGCTATATTCTCTGGCTGCGATTCAAGTCATTTTGCATTCATTTATTGCATTACATCTAAAAGCTGGTCCCTGGAGAGGCAGCACACATGTTTTCTAAGTAAATAAAGTAATAAAAAATGGCAGTTAGAAGGCACAACCCAAGAGTCAAACATTATTAATGACAGTTCCTTTCTCATTTTCAAACTATAGCCAATTTTGTATGAACATCATCAATGGAGATTTGTAAGCATTTTGTAGTACGTTTTGTGACTGGCTTTCGTTTTCCAAGGTTGAAATTATTTTCTAGACTTTTTAGAAATTATTCATCTAATAAGGAAACTTGAGGGAAGAGCAAAAAGCAGATAAAGTATCTGGGGGAAGGGCTGTGGCTCAGTGGTAGAGCATCTGCTTGGCATGCAGAAGGTCCCACATTCAATCCCTGGAATCTCCAGTTAAAGGGACTAGGCAAGTAGGTGATGTGAAAGCCTCTGCCCGAGACCCTGGAGAGCCGCTGCCAGTCTGAGTAGACAATACTGACCTTGATGGACCAATGGTCTGATTCAGTATAAGGTAGATTGATGTGTTCATGTGTATCATCTGAGCTTTATATTAGAGACATAAACTAAAATCACCCCCTCAAAAATAGCAGCATCACCTTTATTTATTTTTATTTACAGAATTTATCTCTCACCTTTCTGCCTTTATAAGGGCTGCCAAGGCGGCTAACAAGCAGCACAACACATTTATGTACTTATCCCAAAAATCCCATAGCTTTTGGAAATTATGTTAGTAGCTTTTATTTATTTATTTGTAGTTGAAATTTTTGCCAGCGTTATATACATTTTTACTGATTGGCTAGTGTATTGGAATACCATTTGCTACTGAAACTCAGGAACATGATGAAGTTATTGATGCCTCCCCTGTTAATACTGGGCAACCTCTATCACCCATTCTATCTCAAGCTACAAAAGGAGAACAAGGAAGATCAGATCTGTAAAGCAGTGAAAGTATATCAGAAATGTACAATACTAACAGAAAGGTTATATCCTACCAGCTGTTTTTAGATCATACACACCTGATCTCTCCTTGCTGTAGGCAGTGTCCTGCCTGAGTTTTGTTCACATGGGTTCCCTGACACACACACCCTGAGACTTCAAAGTCAAAAGGAACTCCCTCCTTCATTCACCAGGAGAAAAGTTCATAGAAACCAACACAAGAAACAGGGTACGGATATGTAAACACAAATCTGTGTGTCTACTTGAGACAATATGAGGAATAGGTTGCAAAGCAGACTTGAGAGTAACAGGAAAGGTAGGAAGGAGACAAGGGCAGGCTCACGTGATCACATTCAGAAGCTGCAGACGGTAACCATCGTGGTGTAGTGGTTAAGAGTGGTGGACTCTAAATCTGGAGAACCAACTTTGATTCCTCACTCCTCCACATGAGGGGTGGACTGTAATCTGGTGAAAAGGGTTGGTTTCCCCACTCCTACACGTGAAGCCTGCTGGGTGATCTTGGGCCAGTCACAGTTCTCTCAGAACTCTCTCAGCCCCACCTACCTCACAAGGTGTCTGTTGTGGGGAGAGGAAGGGAAGGCGATTGTAAGCCAGTTTGAGACTTTTTAAAGGTAGATAAAATCAGGGTTTAAAAACCAAATCATCATCTTCTTCTTATATCACCACAAGCGGAACTTTGCAAAATTATGGATCCTACTGGAACGTAGCTGAGAAAATCTTTACAGGCACAATGAAAAATTGCTGTGAAATTGCTTATTTTGTTCTCTCTTTGAGATGTACTGTGATTTCAAATCTTGGAACTTAAAAAAATTAACCATATTCATGTTTTAAAAAACTAACTTGCAGTCTATGCAAACAGGTTTATTTTCCCTTTCTTTAAGAGCTTTCCTACTTTTCTTGTTGGTACAAGCTCTCGTACACATGTTCCAATTGTGCTTCAGCCAGCATGCGTAGAGGAGGCATGGGTACTAGTGAACAGGCTTCATTCCTCCTTACGCGCCACTGCAGACTTGCAAGCATGGCAACTACACATGGAGGAAGTGAGCACGCATAGGTACCATCTCTGATTGGGAATGCTGCTTTTCAAAAGTGATCAAACATGTGGAGAGACCATACACACGTAGACTTCCACCGTGCACTGACATCATGCTCATGTGCTGGAAACTGCATGAAGGTGGGGCCAACATACCCCACACCTGCTTCCCCTCCCCGTGCCCTGACTGAACCCACTGAGGGATTGTGTATATAGGGCAACTGTTTTCCCCACAAAGAAACTTCCTAAAATTATTTCCCAAATATTGGTCCAAATAGTCGCCTAATGTAGGAGCTTCTTGTTGCTTTTTATTTTATGAACAGCAGCATTTTTTTGTGCTCCCATTGCATGGAGGTTATAAAAGTTAACTGCAGTGAAATGCTCATCGTCAGTTACTGAAATGTTATTGCGTAGCCAAAGGTTTACTGCTGCCGTGGGGAAAAAAAAACCTTACCTGAGAACGATCAACATGAGGACATTGATGAACAATGTCAAATACGTGCAGAAGATTCCACTGGGCACATTCTTTTTGCTTACAGTGATCCTTCAACCTATGCAACACTTGGTCCATTATGGGAACAGTGAACCTATGGCACCTGTTACCATGGACACTATGCATTCAGGTCACATGGAGGGAAACAGCATGAGAGTCAGGATACATGGTGTGTTCGCTAGAATTGCCAATGGTGTAGGGAAAGTCAATTCATGGTGACTATTGTGGGGCCCTTTTATGTCAAACGGTCTAAACAGCACAATCATCAGGGTTCCAAATTATATAATGAGCAGCAGGAGGGGCAATTCTTATCTGGTTTGGATTTACCAGAGACAATTTGGCACCTGCAAAGGCAGCCTCACTTTGACAGTGAATCCCCAAGCTGCTGAAGCTTAACATTCTGAATGAGCACAGAATATTGGAAACATCTCTAGAGTTAATGCTCTGTGCCCCAAAAATATCTCTATCTTACTGTTATTGTCTTGACTCTCCAGATGCAGCATCTTAAGTGAAGCCTCTTTGCACATAACTGACCCTTCTGTGGCACTCCAGCACCCGAGCAATCTTTCTCAGAGCTCGGTACATACTTGCAATGAACCCTTCTCCAGGAAACAGGACCCTGTCTTGTCTACACAGACAAATTAGGGAAAAGCCTATTATTTTGAAACCACATAAACAGATTGTGCCCCGATAATGGCCTTGCATATCTGTTCTTTCTACTTCCGTTTGCCTGGACCCGGTCTCCAAAGGCATAATGATGAACTGTAGTCAGAAGGCAAACTCTGGAAGTCCTGGTGTGCATACAGATCTCTTTGGGTGTACTAAGTACCCTCAACATAATGGAACACTTTAACATCCTTGTACAATATGAAGCGAACCCAGAATATAAGGATACAAATGATCCTTGTGTGACACCTCTTTCTCCCTCACACAGAGTACCTACCACAATCTCTCTCTCTCAGGTTCAGGGTTACAAGTAGGTCAGGTCATCACACATAACTACCCTTCTTGCCTCTTTTAAAATATAGAGAGAGTCATGACCGTGGTGCAAAGCGGTAAGCTGCAGTACTGCAGTCAAAAGCTCTGCTCACAACCTGAGTTCAGTCCCAACGGAAGTCAGTTTCAGGTGGCCGTCTCAAGGTTGACTCAGCCTTCCATCCTTCTGAGGTCGGTAAAATGAGTACCCGGCTTGCTGGGGGTAAAGGGAAGATGACTGGGAAAGGCACTGGCAAACCACCCTGTAAACAAACATAGGGATGAGACGTCACCCCATGGGTCAGGAATGACCCGGTGCTTGCACAGGGGACCATTACCTTTTTACATGACCATTTCACTTCTCAGGTCCTCTCTCTCACAGAGACATCAGCAGATAGGGTAGCCCAGCCTCCTTTAATAATCTCCCCTCACTCAAACACCACACACAGCATTATGGGAACTCAAATGGAACGCTGTTCCATTCATACACTGCCACCTTTTAATCATATTTAAACACACACACACATATATTTATACAGACCGAGATCTTCGTGTGTGTGTGTGTTTCTTTCCCTCAGACAACCAGCCCATAGGGTTAACAAAGAAGTTAACTTTTGGTTCTTGTTGGTTATCAGGGCGGTCACACCGTGGTCACACAGCCCGGATAACCAACAAGAACCAATGAACTCTGACTGTGAAAGCCTTCGACAAAGTTAACTTTTATTTGTGGTTTGAAGCTAACACTGAAAAAAGTAAGGTAAAGGACAGCAAGTTTTGTTTCCATTGAACTTTTGAACTGTTTCCCTACTCCAGCATTTGGGTTCTTGTGTTACAAATTGACTTTTTTATACTTACCTGGCAGGGGAGGCACCTTGATCACAAATTGACTTTTTTTAAAGTCAGTTAACTTTAAGATGATCTTCTCCACAGCTTCACTCAGCCAGTCACACTCTCTGCTCTCCAGCTGCTTAACTGCTCTCTCTTAACTGCCGCTTTCTAGCTCTCTCTCCCTAATGCTCTACCAGCTCCCATTGGTCACTCTTAAAGAGAAGAAACCTAACCTGTCCATCACACCTTGTATCATTTATCCTTAAAACAACATTATGATACCAATCCTTTCCTTTTTCTTAACTGGCAGATCTGGCAAACCTCACAATGAACCCTCCCCTGTCTTAAAATCATGATGGCTAACATCCTTTGCAGGGAGGGAAGGTGGCATGGTATAGCCCGATCTTATCAGATCTCAGAAGCTAAGCAGGGTTGGTACTTGGGTGGGAGACCACCAAGGAAGGCTATGCCGAGGCAGGCAATGGCAAACCACCTCTACTTCTCACTTGCCTTGAAATCTCCTTGCTGGGGTTGCCATAAGTCAGCTGTGACTTGATGGCACTTATGTATGCAACATCCTTTGCAAAATCCTGAGAAAACTGCCCCATTTCGTATTAGCTTCAGAATTTGTTTACTTAGTAAGCAAGGAAAAGAGAAGTTATTTAGTCAACTTCATTTTACTTTGTTTCCATTGCTTCACTGCTAGCTCAAGAGCAGAATGTTAATTTTCCAATCAATATCCTGCTCTCCTTCCACTCCACAGAATAGATGGCAATTCATTGATGAAGTAATCCAATGAAACGAGTGCAACTTGTCTTTACCTGGTGATCTCACTACCTGAACTTGACTTTACCTGAAGATTTCACTACCTGAAGTAGGCAGCAGACACAGACGTCAATCTTATAATAGATTATAAAGAATAATACAGTCTTTAAACTGAAAAAGAACACAAAGCATTCTGACCATTCTGAACTCTACCTGATCAATTAAGTACCTGAAGATTTTAGCAAATAAAATTTCAATCTGATAAGAAATTTCAAGCCAATAAGAGATTATTTTGAATTTGTATACTATTAGGCTTTACTTTGTGTTTTGCATTTTCTTCTGTATAACTAACAAAAGAAATCTTTATACTGTAAAAATCAACGGTTATTTTTGAACTTTTTTGAACAATGGATATTAATGTAAATTGTGTTAAACACTGAAAGTCTGTATACTGTGAAAACCAACAGTTATTTATGTTTTGAATATGTACACACACATATTTTATTACAGGGGCTACTATTTTGTCATTTACCTTCTCTCTGTAAAGAGGCAAATGTTCAGGTGATTTGATTTGATTTATTTAATTGATAGGCCGCCCTTTCCTGGCCAGAGCCAGGCTCAGAGTGGATACAAAGCTACAAAAGGCAAGAACATACACATGCAGTCTCAGTTGTAGCTACATGAATCACATGCCCCAGACCTTGACGACAATAAACTGTACCCGTTACTGTAATTTCAGAACAGTGTCATAGTTCAGTACTAGACTGTGCCTGGAAAGCAAGCTGTGACATTTGTCATCCTCCAGTTATCCAATGTGCACATTCATTCATGGAGACATCTCACCTGAATTATCCAGGCTTGCACATATCTTTTGATAGCAGAAGGCTTTTAAACTATGCCCTTCTGGTTAATGACAATCATTGTGTTTATGACCTGAGGGCTAATACCCCTAGGTATTTCCTGGGCAAACAGCTCTTTACTCCTAAACTAATGATTACCAAAAGGACATCCTTTCAAGAGACATTAGCAGTCCAAAGCAAATAGACCACTGCTCATACAAGCCTAAATGAAATATTAGAAGTTAAAGCTGTAGCCCACACATAGAAGCTCATCGCTCAAACCATGTCAATCTAAAGCACTCAACCTTTAATTTATTTATGGTGTGATCAATGCTTACACCCACATACAGATATATGTCTCCTTCTAAAATCATAAATATGGCATTGCAAACATTAATTTTAGAGAATTTACCAAGCTAATAAAAAAACATGAAACAGAAATGGAGCTCGGAAAGATTATGCTAACTACTGCAGATATTCAGCCACTAACAAATTAAGAAGGGTTTCCATGCACACACATGGCAAAGAATGTCATTAACATATTCTTTCATCTAGTATATTCTTCAATGCTCAGGACTACATTTATTTACTGTACTTTGCTACAGGCTGCATAGTCACCAGCCTTCAATTTTCACATCAGTCGCAGATGGGAAAGGTGGGGGGGATATCTCATCTCGTACACAGGCTTGAATTGAAATTGACTTCGAATCTCTGAACTGTCAACAAATTCTCTTACGAAAAGGTTTGCTTTACAGAGATTATAAAGTAGGTGTCATCCCTGACACTTGCATTTTATAGTCAGATGGCAGGTCTGGGAAAGAAGCGTTAGGAAACGTCAGAAAGGGTCTTCGAAAGCTCAGCTGTCATGCTAGGAGCCTCGGTGGGCTCGCTTTGCAGTCAGATACTGTGCTGCCGATGTCAGAGGTTCTCTACTTAAAGTCCCTGACAAGCCAAGAAGAATACAGGGAGAATATGTTACCAGAAGCTACGGACTTGTCTTTGGTAACAGGTCAGGCTGACGCTTATTTTCACTGCGTCAAAAAAGGACACATCCCTCTGACTCGGTTTCAGATTAAAAACCGAGCGCTGTACCCCCGCCCCATTTGATGTACAAGATCAAGATTTACTCTGAGAAAACCCAGCTGGCAGGAGTTCGAATGGAACACTATTCCCTGTCATTCTGACAAAGTGGAAACTCGCACAAGATGAATATAACCTCTCATTTTAAATCCATCGTTCACAATTACACACCAGTGGCTTCTGAATTTTCTTTTTAAAAGCACGGAGTTAACTACTAACAGCTTACTGTTAAGAACATTATTGAAAATCGCTGTCAAAGTGCACTGAGTTCTATAGTTGGCCATGAGACCTAATTATGCCAAACAGTGCACGTATATGTATGCACTTGCACAAATCAACTCATTAAAACCCAGACATAACTTACTATAATTCTGGATGTTTGCAGAAACAAAC
Source organism: Euleptes europaea (assembly GCF_029931775.1). Classification (NCBI taxonomy): domain Eukaryota; kingdom Metazoa; phylum Chordata; class Lepidosauria; order Squamata; family Sphaerodactylidae; genus Euleptes; species Euleptes europaea. The sequence continues at coordinate 63,276,633 of NC_079322.1, forward strand.
AGTGGAACACTGACTATCGTTACGACTTTTCTCCACAAAACTTATTACCATTAGCACAGTAGAATAAAGAAGCTTTAAAACAGTGTAGCAAAAGGAAGCAATAATGTCTTGCTTAATTTGCTAAACAATGAGTTTATTTTAATTCAAGAGCCTCCACTTATTTTCGCCCAACCTCTCCGCTGAAGGGTTGACATTAGGAGGACAAATATTTATAACTCCCATGCAATATTATGATGGTAGTGTGACCTACTTTACTTGGCCCCAGATTATTAACACATGAAGCTGCCTTATACTGAAACAGACCCTTGGTCCATCAAAGTCAGCATTGTCTACTCTGACCAACAGCGGCTCTCTCGGGTCTCAGGGAGAGGTCTTTCACATCACCTACTTGCCTGGTTCCTTTAACTGGAGATGCCGGGGATTCAACCTGGGACCTTCTGCATGCCAAGCAGATGCTCTACCACTGAGCCACAGCCCCTCCCATTCTACTTATTCTACTTATCTTATGGCCCAGTGGATCATAGAATCAGCCAAACTATTGGGGGAGAGAGTAAACCATGTCATTCTTCCATGTGAGCACGCGATCTCCATGTAAGGGCATTACATGTTGGTGGAAAGTACACCTTTCCAAAGTTTCCCATAGGTATTGCAAAGGGATAGCCATGTTTGTCTGTTGCAGCAAAAGTACAATAAAAGGCCGATGGCACCTTAAAGACTAACACTGATGTCAATATAAACTTTCATGAGTCACAGCTACTTCTTCAGATATTTGGAAATCAAATTGGGAATCCTCCTTATGGGGAAGATTACAAAGGGAAGAGTAAAGACAGAGAATGAATTCAGCCACTTATCTTTTTCAAGTGAGAGAGCCGGCATGGTATAGTGGCTGGAGTGTTGGACTAGGATCCGGGAGAATGGGTTGATTGATATCCCCCCTCTCACACACTCTCAGCCTAGCCTGCCTCACTGGGTTGTTGTTATGATGAAATGGAGGAAAGGAGAATCACGTAAGCTGCTTTGGGTCTCCATCGGGGAGAAAGGTGGAATATAGATGAAAGAAGTAAAGTAAGTAAGTATAGAAAAGTTATATGTGAGTTTCATCCAAAAAACCTTCAAAACTCTCTGTGTGTCTGAAACAGAATCAACAGAGGATGAGAGAGATCTGATATTTAAAAAGATAAGCAAGGTGATGAGTTTGTGAAAATTAACTGATACAAGGTTATATCATGGTAAACCATGTTAAGAATAGCTAATCAACATTTCTATAAACTGGATCCTGTTGAACTATAGAGACTGTAGTGAGAAAGAAAACCCAAGTCTCTGTTTAAGTCAGGATGACATGTAGTGCTTAATTTCTTGGTGAGTATAGGTATTGCAGCTTATCAATTACTATATGCTAGAAGCACCAATCCTATTATTTCTTTTTACAGTTGCTACTAGGTCTAAGAAGTTGGCTGTATCTGAAAACAAAGTTAGTCTTCCCATTGTGGAAGGGTCTGTTTTTGCGCTGTGTGCAGAGTGCTACAGATGTCTTTCGTACACTGAAATCAATGTGGAGCACCTTCTGTCAAAGTACAAAGGACAGCTGGGTAAAAATGTATCAGCAAGGGGAAAAAAACCCAAATACGGACTCAGAAGCGGCATGAGCTGAAAGGGTGATTAAAGCACTGAGCTTATAGTTACTTCCCTTTGTTTAAATTTTGTGTTCCAATCAGAGGACATAAATCACATTTGCAATCAAGAAAAATTATAAAGTTAATGAAACATCTGAAATGCAGTTGCTGGAATTACAAGCTGATGAGCGCCTGAAACAGTGGGAAATTATCAACTTTAAATTGATTTTTCACCCGCTTAAAAAACACACACACACACACACACACACACACACAAAATCACCTGCTTTTTAGTCACTCTTGAATTATCTTCAGACAGAACAAGCCACAGCAAACGCATATCATGGAGCTGACAATAAACACTGCCAACTAAACCAACAGGCACGTGTGTGGTGTGTGGTGTTTCCCCAAATGCCCAGGCAGAGGTCTCAGGTGCCTAATGTGGTTGGGATATGTAATTCAAAGCTCCCAATCATATGTTTATGAATTTGGACGTCTGCAGTGCACTTTGGAAGTAGCTGTGTAAGAAGAGACAACAGTAGATCTGATTTCAGCTAAACAGGGTCTGAAACTAAATTACCTATTTCCTCTTGCTGGGCTCGATGGAGCAACACTGCAAGGCTCCCAGTAATCATTCCAAATGTGATTGTAGGATTCAATTGTAAGGGTAATAAGGGTATATTCCATTTGCATTGGTTTCCAATCTGATGGCTTGCCCATCTGTACTCCACAACACTGCAGACTTCAGGACGCAGGCCAAAAACCACACAGTCAGGAACTTAGGCAGCATAAAGTCAAATCTTTAAATATATGGTACTCGCACCCTGAAAATCCTTTCCACAAAAGATATATTTAAGGCATTTTATAGGAGGGGGAGATTAAAAAGAGAGAGAGATAACAAAAGCCATCAACAACAATTACTCTAAAACACAACAGTTGGCAACAAGGAAAAGTAACTCAAATGCTATACAATTAAAGCATTAAAACACAGAAAAGCCACACGTAACACAAAGACAGAAACCATCCCACTTCTGGGATAACCAGTTCAACACCAAAAGAACTGGAGATAGTATTTGCCTGACATTGACAATATACTGCAGTAAAAAGCTCTGCTCATGACCCAAGTTCGATCCCAATGGGAGTCAGTTTCAGGTAGCCGGCTCAAGGTTGACTCAGCCTTCCATCCTTCCGAGGTTGGTCAAATGAGTACCCAGCTTGCTGGGGGCAAAGTGTAGACGACTGGGGAAGGCAATGGCAAACCACCCCATAAACACAGTCTGCCTAGTAAACTTCGTGATGTGGCGTCACCCCATTGGTCAGTAAGGACCCGGTGCTTGCACTGGGGACTACCTTTACCTTTGTAAGGAAGGAACTGGCCCTCTTTGAGGAAGCCTAGAAATAGGATGCTCTCTTGGGTAGCGACCCTGTAAATTGTGGTAGATGGGAACATAAGGAGAAGACCCTCAGATGATAATTTCAGCTGCCAGCAGGTTCTTACAGAAGAAGGTGATATAAAGAAAGATGGGGATTCCTGTACCTGAATAGGCATAGTTTTCTGTGTCTTTAAGAAATAGTTTATTTGCTCAGCACATTAAGGCTCTGGATCTCCTTTTCTAATGTGCACAGTAGACCGATTACCGAATCGAAACAAGCATGGGTACATTGAGCTATATTAATTCCTCAGTTGATTCCCTCGGTTGCACAAATTGCTACCTATAGCTGTTTCAAAAAGTTAACATGCTAATCCAATACATTATTTGTTCAGCAATACTGTGCAAACAACCCCAACACTGCTACAGTTTATTAGACTGCAACCTGTAAACCTATTTGGCTATAACAGATGCACACTTGGGACAATTCAGTTGCCACTGGGATTAAGTTGTTGTAACTCCAAGAAGTCTGGTTTAAGCTAATTATTAATAAAGGTTGAAACATGATGTGATATTGCTGTGTGGTAGAAGCTTCTGGAAATAAGGTGGCAAGAATTACCATACCTGATCTGATGGCAGGATTATAGTCATAAGAACATAAGAAAAGCCCTGCTGGATCAGACCAAGACCCATTAAGTCCAGCAGTCTGTTCACACAGTAGCCAACCAGATGCCTTTAGGAAGCCCACAAAGAAGATGACCGCAGCAGCATCCTGCCTGTGCTCCACAGGACCTAATATAATAGACATGCTCCTCTGATCCTGGAGAGAATAGGTATACAGGGCCGGATTTAGGTTTGATGAGGCCCTAAGCTATTGAAGGTAATGGGGCCCTTTATATGTCCAGCTGTCCTTCGTCAACAACAAATTGTCGATGTTTTTTGTGTTGAATATATGCTATATGGTAATTTATGGACCTAATAGGTATCTAAAGCCATTTGCACATAACAAAATATGTATTTTATCAAAGTAATTGTTGATTTTGGAAATGTACATCCAGTTTTTTTTCCTTTAAATTTTTTGGGGACCCCCAAGAGAGTGGCGCCCTAAGCTATAGCTTGTTTAGCTTATACGTAAATCCAGCATACCGTATGCATCATGACTAGTATTCATTTTGACTAGTAGCCATGGATAGCCTTCTCCTCCATGAGGAGCTGGGGATAGCAGATACTGCCTCCCCAAGTTACAATGATGCCAACCTGATTCACCTCGTTCTGCCCAAATGAGATCCTGTATGGCATGAGGTGAACTTTTCACGATCACAAGACCTTCTGACTTTTACTAAAGCCCTAGCTGTCCTACACACAGGCCAGGTGGGATCAGGCTTGCAGGATGTCCACTGTGAAAACAAAAGAACAACAGGACAGCTGAAAGGGTAAATAAACGGCCTCTTGTCTGACCAGTGCTGCTTTCAAGTATCTCTGGTCAAGTGCTCTCTGCCCTCCATAAAGGCCTCTTCCATGACACAATGAGAAGGCACCCCAGATAACATCCCCATGATGCCATCCTGAGGAGATATGCAAAACACCACAGAAAGTCCTGACTGACCCATCAAGTGCTCTGCTCAAAATCTTCTGCCATTTTGGCTATGGGGCTTGGTGAGAACTTAATTGTGCAGCCAGGAAAACCTGTTCCGCATTATATCTGGGGATTGCACCACCTTCAGATGGCCCAGCATTCTATTTTTACCACCTGACTATCCCACAGCATCATAGAAGTTTTACGCTTGCAAGGTTTAATGTTCTACCTACAGCTGTGCTATTCAGGAGGTTTCAGGAAACACCATATATAAACAGACTCTGACCTTGCAGACTTGAGATGTGTAGAATCGTTACAACATGTTTTTTCTGTATTGCCCTTTTTATGTCGATATTCGAGCCAAATTTCTTAATTAACTCCAAGCCGAATGGAATGGAGCCTCGGACTAGTGTAAGGTAGGGCTTTTTTTCTTACCGGACAAAATTCCACCACCACAGACAGGGTAGCAAAATTTTTGCAACTGGCTATGAGGCTCTGAGAATCTACGCCCTGACTCTGTTCAGTCCTAGTTTTTGTGTTCCCCAGTTTTTGTATTTATTATGAACACATGCCAATAAAGGTGTTGTTGTTGTTGGTGCTTGGTGGATGAATAAATGGTTGTCTTGGTAATATAGAACCCTCTGGGATGTCACGAGGAAACAGTAGTGGAACAAAGAGGAAGGTGGACAGTTAGAGAAACACTAGGCCAGGCAAAAGGTGATGTCTTCCAGCTTCCCTACCAGTGGACCAATACCCCATTTGTATGAGGTAGAGTGGGACCACAAAGACCTAGGCGGAAGCACAATGCAACCTGTGGCCACCTGTTGGTTATTGTTGACTGATTGTCCCCCTTGCTTTAAGCTCCCCCTAGCCTACCTTAAGCACCCTGTGAGTAGCTAGAACGGTAACGGTGATAAACAAGGTTGACTGCCTACTATTTGCCTGCTTAGCTGTTGTGAAACTTTTAAAAGCCAGGTCAGGCACTGATTTCACGCTGCATATAATTAATTTCTCCATTAATTTCATATAGTTAAACTCATCTATAAACTCTTCCATAGGTCTCCTCGCCTTACAGAAATTATTAATTTATATAAGGAAGCTACTATCAAAAGCTCTGAACTTTAAAATAACCTTTTTATTCAGTATGAACATTGTTGATGTCCACATGAAGATACATAACACAGTCAAACCTGGGGACTTAGAAACAGGCTTACAGATGATTCAGCTGGTTATGAGGAAAACATATTCCTTTCCCTAGATTTAATAGCCATTAGCGATTATTATTCATCTGCCATTTCATAATTTAAAAGGGGGGGGAATGATGATTAATTTCTTCTTGGCACTATAAAGAGAAAAGTTGCCACATCACACGCAAGTCACTGATCTACTTGATAGCAGATAACACAGTATCCACTTCTCATAAAGTGTCATTAGCTGCTTTATCCAGGGAGTGATATATTTATTTCGTGCCATATTATTTTGTGAACATGCTAAAACAATGTGAGCTAGGAAGTCTACTTGATCCAGACAAAAAGGGCATTTGCGTTCTTCTGCAATAATTTTATTGTATTTCCCTTGCGTCCCGGCTGAATCACAGGCATTACACCTTGCCAATAAAAAAGCTCATCTAAATTTATGGATTTCTAACCAGCGGAAACAGCCTAGCGAGGAAAAATTTCCGTTAAAGGGTATCTGGAAGAAGAAAGGTGAACATTTACGATTTGCGTCCTTAAACACTAAGGACCAATCCTAATTTAAGATCTTATTTTGTACCTGTTTACAGCTTGCTTTCCGAATACTATTCCTTGCAGTTTTCGAATACTGTTTCTTGCAGTTTTCAGTCACTCAATTCTACATTCATTTTCTTGAATCCCCACATGAAAAGATAGCAGCCCCTACCTACAGAGCAATAATGGCCCAGGAAACAAATACAATCACAACCACATATGTATTTATATCGACAAAGAAAAAATTCATTGGGTCACAATTTAGAGACTGGAAACAACAGAATCTTCACGAGTCAGCATGTTTCTGTCTGCCACAAATGAATGCCACAGAGGGCACGGTATGGGCCCATGAAGGGACTACTAATTAGTGGTTAGACTGCTGGACTAGGATTAGAAAGACCCATGTGCAAATCCTTATTCTGGCATGAAGCCTGCTGGGTGACCTTGTCCCGTCACTCTCTCTTAGGCAAACCAACCTCTAAAGAGAGGACAGAATGGAGTAGCAGAGAACGTTATATGCTAGGAAGAAGCATGGGATAAAATATAATATATAGGTCGGTAAATTACAATGACCCAGTCCCATTATCAACAAGATTAAAAAAATATAAAACCCAACAATCTGGTTCATCTCTTCAAGGACATTAACCAAAACGAATGCAAACCAAGGAGGTATTCCTAATCTTAGGATCTGATAACAGTTTGAAAAGAAGGTTCCAGATTCCAGATAAGGAGCTAACCTGAGATTTTTGTCAACCACAGCTAACACTGATTCGTACATAAACTCTGAGACATTATTATGAGCCACGGGGGAAAGATGAGGCAGGGGGTGGAGGAGAAGCAGCTTGTGGACCTCCATCTCACGGTCCTGACCTTTCAGAGGTGGCTCATCTGACGGCTCGGCCAGTCTGTAGAATAACACTATGCTGACATAGTTTAAGTTCTAAAAATGCTAAGTTATTCTGCCATCTAGACATTTGTAACTGTGAAACAGCAAGGAGGGGAGAAAAACCCTACAACATGAACCAAGGGGGAAATGAGCAGATTGAACATCAGACCACAGAAACAGATTTTTCAATACTTTATATGACATGATACCACAGCAACTAAGGACAAGGAAACAGAGGGCCTGCCTACACGACAGCTGACTGCAAGGGAAATCTCACAATGTATCGATTCAGAGGGTTTGCACCACGTCTATATTGAATCACTTATCCCTTTCAAAGGAAACCCAACGTTTACAAAGCAACAAGTCACCCCATGCCAGAAAGCCATACCCAGGATGGATGGGCATTTGTTTCTTTCTGCCCTGTCTCTGTAGAGGAGGACTTTGGCAGAGCATTTCCATCTAGAAAACACAGGGCAGGAGGTTGGCACAGAGCGAGCGTCAATTCACTCCGCTGAGTTAATGCAGGAACCTACCCAAATAACTATCACAGGCTGACAGACAATATATAAAACTGACTGTACTGGATTCTGTCTTATGAAAAATACCATTAAAAAGCAGAAATCAGTTTTAAAATTTTACTTGCAATAGAGGGGTTTTTTTCATATACACTATTGGACTTTTTACAATAGTTATTTGGGTGGATTCATTGTGCCCTCTAGAGCATTTAGGTGTCTATCATCTTCTGGTTCCGAGCAGGCTCAATATTTCTTGCCCCACAATACTTAAACTGCAGCATTATACCATTAGAAAAATCCTACAGCATTACTCAGAACAGTTGTACAAAAGGGTATAAAGTTTAGGATGCTTCCTCTTGTGCCTCCAAGCCCCCCCTCTTTAGAAGAAGACGAGTTGATTTTAAATGCGGACTTTCTCTACCACTTAAGGAAGAATCAAACCGGTTTACAATCATCTTCCCATCCTCACAACAGACACCCTGTGAGGTAGGTGGAGCTGAGAGAGCTCTAAGAGAGCTGTGACTAGCCCAAGGTCACCCAGATGGCTTCATGTGTAGGAGTGGAGAAACCAACCAGGTTCACCAGATTAGTGTTCGCCACTCACGTGGAGGAGTGGGGAAAACAAACCCGGCTCTCCAGATCAGAGTCCACCGCTCTAAACCACCGTTCTTAACCACTACACCATGCTGGCTCTCTTTAGGATAGGGGTGTAGGACTGAAGGAGAAGTCAACGGTGATTATTATTAATACATGAGCCACAAACAAATCAGGAGGCATTATTCACCTCTTCTTTAGTCACCTATCTGATGCTTCAGGATCTATGTGCAACTCTGGGTGGCTAATGCCCAGTTCACAAATGCAAACTGCAGCATGGAACTGCTTGAAATATTCCGACACAGATGCAACCCTTACAGAACAAGCCCACTGTGGGAAGCAGATCCCTACCTCCTCTCTGGAATGTTCCCCATTACAAGTGGTAAACTACCAAACCAGAGGGGTTGTGCTGGTATAGTGAATACTACACAGAATTCCACCCTGCTACCTGAAGCTGCCCTGCAGTTCCTCATTTGTAACTCAGTGGCCATTTATGCAAGGTCAGTTTTGATGCTCGCTCAAAGCTCTTTTTTTAAATGCAACCTTTAAAATGCCTATTCACGGTCCCGACGCAAATGGAGAAATTCCACTCCCCCCCCCCACTTGCCTGCTCCTTCATTCCTTCTATTAGCAACCGCCGTTTCCATAGCTAGCGTGCTGCTGTGATTTTGCATGCTTCCTTGAGGGGATTCTTCGAGGCAGGGGTGGAGCAAACACAGAAGGTCGCGTTAAAGGGGCCCTTAAGAAATGTGAAGCAGGTATGTGCTGGCTTCACAGTCACTTCCTGAATGACAGTTCAGTGTGAAAAACTCAAAAAAATATGTGGGGCACTTCAGCCTGGAACGTGCTGCTAATTACCAAGCATAAATGGCCTTTGTGTTTGTCTTTCAAGAACCACACATGCAGGCTTCATGATGCTTTATGAGCTGCACGACTCTATGCTTTTGTAATACTAGTGGGTGGCCCAGACTAGCCTGATATCATCAGATCTCAGAAGCGAAGCAGGTCGGTCCTGGTTAGTATTTGCATGGAAGACTGCCAAGGAAGTCCAAGGCTGCTGCACAGAGCCAGGCAATGGCAAACCACCTCTGAAGTCTCTTGCCTTGAAAGTGCTGTCACTCATGGGATCACCACATGTCAGCTTGACAGCACTTCCCTCCACCACCATCTCACAGAGCTTATTTGTAGATGAACTGCGTCTTGCAGTTTTTCAATAATGAACCGTAGGAACACGCAAGAAACACTGAGTGATCCTTGAGCATTCCTTTAGAACATAAGAAAGGCCCTGCTGGATCAGACCAAGGCCCATCAAGTCCAGCAGTCTGTTCACACAGTGGCCAACCAGGTGCCTCTAGGAAGCCCATTTGCAAAAATGTTGACCCGTGTCCAGATGCAATAAAACATAATTTGCTACACTGGCCTGGAGATGTTACTAAAACAGGACAGAAATAAGTCTCCCTCTTGCTCTATTAGAAATCCATGCAGACAGAATAATAGTTGTCATGTTACAGATGGCAATTGAGCAAAATATGAAATGGTGCATTTAAAATATGCATGAGTTGTTACTATTTTTGGAAACAGATTGTGAAATACACATCATGGTGCAAACAAAGGCTGCCAGCTCCCAAACATGATATTTGATCTTCAGCACAACACAAGCGACACAATACCAAACCTTCACATTGCTTCACAAATTGCTTCACAAACTCCTACCTGAACATGTCTCCCAGGCCCTTGAGCATTCCCTTCTTGGCTTTCATTTTATCCTTCTCTTTATCTCGATCTTTCTTCTTGTCCTTCCCGATTTTCTTCCGGTCCCCTTTATCTTGATTGCCATTCATCTGTCTCTCAAGTGAATGGGAGGGCTGGTCGCTTGATGTGGACACAGATTCTCTACCAGATCGCGAGCTTTCTTCAGTGTCTTCCTCCACTGAAAGAATGAGATCATTTTACTGGAGACTGGTAGAAATAAAGGCAATGAAGTCTTTCTTTGACATCAGTTTTCAGACAAATACGTGGTTTTAATAAAAGCTATGTACATAGTTGCCCTGACCTGCATGGCCCAGGCTAGCCTGATCTTGTCAGATCTCAGAAGCTAAGCAGGGTCAGCCCTGGTTAGTATTTGGATAGGAGACCACCAAGGAATACCAGGGTTGCTGTGCAGAGGAAGGCACTGGCAAACCACCTCTGTTAGTCTTTTGCCATGAAACCCAAAAAAAAAGGGGTCACCATAAGTTGGCTGCGACTTGACAGCACTTCACACACACACAAGTACATAGTTTTTGTGTGAACTGTAGCTGTTCATCCAGGTTGAGTAGCCGTTACCCAAAACCATTACAGGCAGGCAACCAAAACTGTAAACTGCAGTCCCCCATTCATAACTTTCTGTTGGTTTTTGGACAAGCACACAGGTAGGCTTCGTGATATTTCATGTGCTAAGCGAAATGAGTCTCTTGGTCTCCTCTTTGAGCTTTCGTGACATGATATCTACCTTGGACACTGTATATTATAATGAAATCTTCTACATACACTTACTGAAAATTATTCATGTACATTCATGGCATAATTTTTTGTTTTAAGGACAAACACTCCCACCCACGTTTTCAAGGAGGCTAACAAAGATACACGATGTCTCCATTGAGCACTGGAAATCAGAGTGATTTTCAGAAGCAGGGCAGGGGGAGAAAGACATGTGAAATACAATATGATGCAGTAGTTGAAGTGAGGCCATTAAATACTACGCCTTTTTACTTAATGTAGCATTAAAAGCACAAACAAATCATTTATCTTATAGAAACGGGTGGCTCTCCCAGGCAATTGGAGAAAAAACCTCAAGGCAGGGAAAATCCCAGGTTTGCATAAAAATATGAAAAGCTAAAACAAAAAAGTTACCCCCCCTCAAAACAAAAAAAACAAGTGGCACCTACACATGTATAAATGGCATTAAAAAAAACCTGTCGACATCTTGTGTGGCTTAGCAATCCATGATACCCCATAAAAACATACTTAAACAAAAAAGTGATCATTGCTGAGAGGGGAAAAACACTGGACAGTGGGTTGGGAAAGGCTATGAAAAACTGGATGGCTGGGAGGATAGGTTATAGGGTGACACAAAGAGGGGAGAAAGTAGGTACTGGCAGGGGGCAAAGGTTATTTTCCTTCCCTCACGAGTCCTCATGGCCTACTCTTTTGAACACCTGAAGCTACTGAATCAGACCCTTGGTCCATTGAAGTATTGTCTACTCAGACCAGCAGTGGCTCTCCAGGGTCTCAGGCAGAGGTCTTTCACATCACCTACCTGCCTAGTCCCTTTAACTGGAGATGCCGGGGATTGAACCTGGGACTTTCTGCATGCCAAGCAGATGTTCTACCACTAGGACTTCAATGCCATACAGTCCAATTGCCAAAGCGCTCATTTTCTCCACTGTCTTTTAACTCATAATCATAGAATCATAGAGTTGGAAGGGACTTCCAGGGTCATCTAGTCCAACCCCCTGCACAATGTAGGAAATTCACAACTACCTCCCCCACACACCCCCAGCGACCCCCAACTCCATGACCAGAAGATGGCCAAGATGCCCTTCCTCTCATTATCTGCTTACGGTCATAGAATCAGCATTGCTGATAGATGGCCATCTAGCCTCTTAAATAATGGATGCCATTTTAAAAAAAGATTGTAAAAAAGAGAATTGCTGCCAAACAGTGTTACGAAAGCGTTTCCTTAAAAATTTGAAGAGACATCCCCCTTCCCTTCCTCTGAAATGAATCCGTCTCACCTTGTGCACACGGAACGTTCAAACTTCAGCATTTACACTTGCCATTACAATAAGAAAATGCTTCCACATCAGGTTATCCCGTCTTCCAATTTCTTTGATGCAGACAAACCAACCAGGAAATGCTGAGATGGCTCTGTAATTGCTTACTCACATATAACTGCCAACTAATGCCACTCCAGCCAATTCTCAAGTTAGCATCTCCACTTGCTTCAACCCAGATCCAGCCTGGCTTCAGGCATGGCTCCTAGGTCCTTTTAGTCAGACTGCTGCACCCTTCCTGCAGGGTTAAGACTTGGGGCAGCTGGCCCATCTACATCCCAGCAGGTGCCACCTGCTGCTATTCCTAGGCAGGGATATTCCCCCCCAGCTTTCAGTGGGGTTTGAGGGCCGAACTACACGTTACGAACACTGGAAAGTCAGGCCCAGGTTTCCCAGACCTGACTTGCTTTCCCCGCAGTCACAGAGCAGCAAGGGGGAAAGGAATTTTTAAAATGCACTGGGGCCCCATTCAGTTTGGGAAGACAGCTGTTTTCCCAGTGCTGTTTTCATGAGGTGAAACTGCTCTGGGGAGGGAGTTGTTGGGCCTGCTTTGGAGCTACAGGGCACATTACTCCATGCTGAGGCAGTTTCCACTTGGAGAAATGGTGCAGGGGAAGGAGGCGGGAGCCCCTTCTTCTCCTGCGCTGTCACTCCAAGGCAAATCAGGATGCAGTTTTAACATTCCTTTTCCCACTGCTGCTATGTGACTAAGGGGAAAAAAGTTAGGTCTGGACTGACCTAAATTTGTAATGTGTAATTTGGCCCGCCATTTCTCCAAAACACAGACTCCCAGTCTTACTGGCTACTCTCCTCCTCAGCTTTCTGACTGTGCCAGTCAGCTGCTGCTTCCTCTGCTTCCCCCAGAGGGACCTGTTATTCCTAGGGTTGCCAACCTCCAGGTGCTGGCTGGAAGTCTCCCAGGAATACAACTAATCTCCAGGTGACAGAGATCAGCTCACCTAGAGAAAATGGCCGCTTTGGAATGACTTTATGGCATTATACCCCATCAATGTTCCTCTCCTCCCCAAATCATGCCCTCCTCAGGCTCCACCCCCAAAATCTTCAGGTTTTTCCCAACCCAGAACTGGCAACCCTAGTTATTCCTCTTCTCTTGGCCACTCCAAGTTCCTGCCTCCTTTAGCTTACTCCTAAAGAGTTCCTTTCTCCCAAGGAGACCTCCACAACAGAGGAGGCCTTTGCACCACAGGGAGCTAGTGCTGCCTGGCTGTCAGTCCCCCTGTCTGTTCCTTACTTGCCCCTGCAGACCTGCCTTGCTCTTCCCTCTGTCCTGCACAAGGGCAACCCCACTTTCCCTAGGGTTGCCAACCTCCAGGTACTAGCTGGAGATTTCCTGATATTACAACTGATCTCCAGCCAATAGAGGTCAGTTAGCCTGGAGAAAATGGCCGCTTTGGCAGTTGGACTCCATGGCATTGAAGTCCCTCCCCAACCCAAACCCTGCCCTCCTCAGGCTTTGCCCCCAAAACTTCCCACCGGTAGCAAAGAGGGACCTGGCAACCCTAGCTTTCCCCCTCCTCCCCTGGGGCATGACAGACCCACTCCTCTCATTCTCTCCCAGACTCAGGGTGCTCCAGGGTGTGACACGCTGTTATACCAAGGGTCTAATTCAGTATAAGGCAGATTCATACATAACATATAGAAGGGGATTTTTCCCACTGTGGTCACAGCAACTAAAACATTAATCCAGCCTGCATTCTGAGCTTCAAATCAACAGCAGACATGTAATGTATTGAAGAGGATCTACAGACATTGCATTGTGAAGCCACGCTCCTAATTACGCCACGGAAGAGACAAGAGGCAACCGAGAAACCGTAGCTATTGAATGTGAAGCTGTTCCATAACTGAGCTTCTAGACTGCTTATTGTGTTATTTCATACAAGCAGAGTCTCTGGCAATTAAGATTAAAAAGCGCTGCCAATTTATTCAGATTCAAATGACTTGCTCTCAGACAACACACCAGCAAAAGGAACTCTGTTCCTTATCAGCCATTCCAAGAGTTCAAAAATGAACACATACACATCATATATTCCAATAGCAAAGAGTGGCCCCATTTGCAGATACTTACATTTGTAGATTGGGGCCACGCTGACAGAAAGCCCCAATCTACACCCCAGATTTGTGGAAAAATCTGAAAACATTAAAAAAATACACTGGGGAAACTGCACCTACCTCCTCCTCTGTCAGCAAGAGGCCAGACACCATGGTAGTGATGGTGGGAGAGGGAGACAGGGAGACAGGTTGGGCCTGGAAGTGAAGGCTGCGAGCTGCACCAGGCCTGGGATGGTGACAGTGCTTGGACTGGGGTTCCGTGGTAGAGCATCTGCTTGTCATGCAGAAGGTCCCAGGTTCAATCCCCAGCATCTCCAGTTAAAGGGTCTAGGCAAGTAAATGGTGTGAAAGACCTCTACCTGAGACCCTGGAGAGCCGCTGCCTCCAACCCTTGTTGTCCTGCTGTCCTACTGTATCCCCCTCAACCCTTCTTAAAATAAAAGTTAAATGTACTGGGATTATCCAGAAAAGGAGATGAATCGGCTGTTGCCACACACCACAGCCCTATGTGCAAGCAAATGTGCTTTCTGGTTGTATATGGAAGTTCCATATGGAACACTTGCCATGACCTGGATGACTTAGGCTAGCCCAATCTCATAGGATCTCAAAAACCAAGCAAGGTCAGCCTGCTTGGATGGGAGACCTCCAAGGAAAAACAGGGTTGTTATGTAGAGGCAGGCAATGACACGCCAGCTCTGTTCTTCTGTTTGCTTTGAAAACCCCTCGAGGGGTCACCATAAATTGGCTGTGACTTGATGGCACTTTCTACCACCACCATGGGGCCCTTGGAATTGCCCCCATTTCATATTCCCTTGGCCTCTGGGCAACAGATAGGAAGCACCAGAACCGCATTTAGCCAGCTGAAACTGCCAGGTGCAACATTAAACAAAACCAAAACTGCACGATTGCGGAAGGAAAAAAATAATCTTTCAGAAGTTCTCACATTCAGTTACGGGGTATTTTTAGAGACTGATTAAAAATGGGAACAGTGAGTTTGTAGGACTAAATTCACTCATTATGACAGGAGTTGCTTAAAATGTAAACACATTCATAAATAGCTGAGAGTGCAAATTCATTTTCCAAAGTCCTTGCATCAGACAAGCTAGCAAATTAATCACCTGGGCTTCCCCAGCTCCTTTTTCATTCATAAACTTGTTACATGAAGGCAAGGAGAAACCAATTATTCCAGCTAGGAAGCAACTTGAAAATGCTTCAAAATCAAAGTTAAAATTTTTAATAATTTTCATATAGTTCTGCCCCATTTGAATGAATTTGCTACTCACCCTATTGTCATTCAATGCAGACTGTCATTTTATCAACCCATTGCTGCACCGTTCAATAATGATAAGGTTGAGTTTTGAAGAGATTCTTTTATGTTAATGACATTCTCCGCATGTTGGGTCATTCTTAGGGTTAAAGAATTTTAAATGTAAATGAATGCCCATTAGGATTGGTAATAGCTGATCATTAGCTTTATCCTTTATTAGAGCTGCCAGCCTTACATATTCTAATTAAAGAATGGCAGTAGTTTTTCCTCGCTTTATGGATGAAGTTGCTATGCTGAAATTTTTCATCCTAAATGCAACTTCTCCCTTTTTTACAATGACAGCCTGTTCCACTATTCTTTTCTAGTAAACTCATTCTTTTTACGTACAGACATCAACTTCAGAAACCTGGAACTGGTGAACTCATTTGAAATAGCATCTAGACAGGGGAAAAAACCTATAGTTTTGCTTTTCATTGCCGTAACCTACCACCATACGGTGACTTTTGCTACATACAGAGGGGCCGTGGCTCAATGGCAGAGCATCTGCTTGGCAGGTAGAAGGTCCTAGGTTCAATCTCCGGCATCTCCACTTAAAAGGACTAGGCAGGTAGGTGAAGTGAAAGACCCATGCCTGAGACCCTGGAGAGTCGCTGCCCATTTGAGTAGGCAATACTGACTTTGATGAACCAACGGTCTGATTCAGTATAAGGCAGCTTCGTGTGTTTGTGCGTGTGCGTGTGTGTGTGTACAGATGCTCAGAAGAATTATTTGGGAGGGCTCTAAAGTACATGAGATTCTGTAGGCAACCATAATTTTAGATTTTCCAAAACAAAGCAAAGCTATTACTGAGGGGAGAGGCTGTGGCTCAGTTTGTAGAGCATCTGCTTGGCATGCAGAAGGTCCCAGGTTCAATCCCTGGCATCTCCAGTTAAAGGAACCAGGCAAGTAGGTGAAGTGAAAGACCTCTGCCTGAGACCCTGGTGAGCTGCTGCCAGTCTGAGAGGACAATACTGACTTTGATGAACGAAGGGTCTGATTCAGTATAAGGCAGCTTCAACTACAGCTTGTATGTGAGAACTGGGAGTAGGGGAACCTTCAAGCTTTTCACACTTCTGAAAGTAGAGCCAAGGGGCCTACTAAGCACTGAGAAGTCTTCATTCCTTGTGGACAGCAAACAATCTGGTCAGGTCTTGTCCTTCCACCTCTGTAACAGGTGGGGCCCTAGTTGCCAGGTCTAAGATAAGGAACCTTGCTTCCTACGTCTTTCTTCTCTGGCTATGTTTGTAACTCATATCCTCTAATTATCCTACTTCCTCTGCTCTCTCCTTTTCATCCGTGCACTGTCACGCAAACTCTACTATTCCTTACTCTTTGTAACCCCTTCCTTCTCACCTTGACACTGATCCATCTGGCTCCAGGAACCACTTTTATGTTGTGTGAAACTACCTCCCCCCTCACCTCTGATCTCATTCAGAAGCACCACTGCGTATAGATCAGGGGTGTCGAACTCATTTGTTACGAGGGCTGGTCCATAAGAGGAACATCTAAAGCCAAACATTAAAAAAAAAAAAACCAAAAAAGAAGCTTCCATTAAAGGTTTACTTACAGGTCTCCATTCCTTCATCATCTTCATCTGCAACAGGTTTATCATATGATTTGTCTATTGCAGCTCTGAAGCTCTCGTTACAGCCTCGCCCTCGGATTATTCGTGGCCGTGGCCGATGGAAGGGGATGTCACCGTTCAAAGTAACCTCAGCCACTGCTGTCTGCAAGCTTTCTAATGAGCTGGATTTCTTCAGCCCCAATGAAGGCCCTACATCTCTCGTTGGGGAACCTTAGTAGTTATTTAAAAAAAAAAAGTTAATTAGGATTAGCAAGGAGGAGCCACAGGCTTGATTATTAACATACCCAGAGAAAATCTTTGGGGATACTCTTAACGTTATTCACATTATCTCTATATTCTGTGGGGAATTCTAGGCAGATTTCTTGTATATCAAGTCAGCCCCAATAAATCTGACAAGGTTAGAAAAATCCCACCGCTCAAAATCGGTGGAAAGTTAAAGTCATCAGTGTTATTTCAACCATTTTAATGAGGGTAAAATAATTACCAAGCTGTTAAAAAAACAAAGAACTCAAATATTAAAGATGTCAGCATTGTATAGTTGATTGGCATAGCTAGTTAATTCCCCCTTTTTTAAACAGTAAAAACAATTCTCTGTAACCACTGTAAATGATGAACATTAGGGAGATTTTATTGACCTAAAATTAGCCTGCATTCTCAGAATAATATCTAGGGGAAATCCAACCTCAACAGCTACTTTCATGAAGTGAATTTTAATAACCTACACTTAAACATTACAGTGTTCCCAAGGGCTTGTCTACACATAGTTTTTCCCTTGGATTAATTAACCCATATTAGTTAATACGGTTATTACACATAAAAACCCATGTAGACACTTATTATGGATTAAATGTGAATCACATTTTTTAACTTGCTTAGGAATAGGGTTTACCACTGTATGATATGGAGAACTAATACTCTCTAATAAGTGTTTACATAGCAAATATTTACTAATAACATTAATCAATGCAAGGAAAACATCCCTATTCATTAGAATAGCATGCCAAAATTAATTTTATACTGGGTATGTATATGAAAAACTTCACTGGACAAATTCTTACACTGAAAAGGTCAGGAATAGGTCCTGCAAAAAGTATTTTTTAATGCTCTTGTAATTGAATTTTTCCCTTGGTTTTATTAAACTTATTATTCAATACTCCCTGTTTAAACACTTATTAGAGATTATTAGTGCAGTTAGCATGCAAGAGTAATCCTAGTTTCTAAATGAAGAAAACTTACTCTGGACATGACACTAGATTATTTTCACGCATGTCTAACACTAACTTAAAAAAATGGAAACCATTTCCTGAAAAACAGACCCTCCTTTAAATGGGTTATCTGTTGTCGGCCAAGTCAGGAAAAAGCACAGAGCTGCTGTGATCAACCAAAATCTTAGTTCATTTTCTCACTTAGTAGGGCTACAACATTTCCACATTTAAACAGTTTTTATGTGTAATAACCATATTCCCACGCCAACACTGCACAGAGGGTGAAAGAGTAGCCAGGGAGTATTGACCACCTTGGTCGAAGAAGTTGACCAACTATGCTTTAAATTACCTCTTTAAGCATCCTGCCAACATTTTGCCATAGTAGTGAATGGGTGTTTTTAGGAACACCTTTTCTATCCTAAAAACAAGCTAATATTTTGAAACAGAAAGTGCCATTAACCCCCACCGCCTGCCCTCAGTCCATGCTTCAGATATGGGCAGAAGGTATCATCCTTCTTCCTGTGCTATGATAATGTTTTCTGTACCACCTGACTTCAAAGTCAGCCAATGCCCCCCCACAAAAGATGAACATCAAAATGGATGTTCAGGTAAGGATGCTTCCGCAACCATACTGCACTCACCAAGTTCTTTAAAAATATATTCTTATGATTTACAAATAGCATAATGGGGGGGGCAATATCTTTAAACACAGGAAGTTGCCTTATCCTGAGTCAAACCACTGGTCCAGCTAGCTCTGTATTATCTCCTCTCACTGGCAGGAGTCCCAAACTAAAGCCTTTCCCAGGCTTGGTCCCTAAGATCTTTTTTTTTTAAGCTGGACATGGGACTGAACCAGGAATTTTCTATACACAAAGCATATACTTGACCACTGAGAGACGGTATCTATATACATTTAAAAAACACAATAGTTCATAAACCTGCACATCAGTATTTCACTAGGACTATACTAATCTACTCTGCATCATTCCAGTATTAGGATATGTACCACTGAAGCAAGCAAATCATGATGCAGTGACATTCCTAGCTCTGAAAGAGGACAGAGTTTATGGCCCGCCCTGGAAGACTAAAACTAGAAAGATGGGCAGGGGACAGAGTTACCATCTTAGCACAATGTTCAAGGCTGAGCATCAGCACAAGCAAACCAGGGCCTAGCAGGAATAACATAAGTCAGACTCCAGCACTGAACTGTGGCTATAGGGGAGCAGAGTTTCCATTAAACTGGAGTCTGAAAATGGTTTGGAGCAAATTCCAGATTCCAGAAACCCTGGATATTTTTAAAGTAGTTACTGGCAAATAACCTAATCACACTTCTGGAGTGAATTTGATTTCAGGAGGGAACACACACTCCCAGATGCTAACCACAGTTAGTGTGAAGCCAGACTAACTTCTTCACCAGTCCATTTGTTGAAGCAATGCCTCAAATAATAATGCTGCTAACGAACTTACAGGAAACCCCATCCAATTCCTAAAATTTTTAAGTAGTGTGGACCACTACACTCAAACTACAAAAGAGCCAGGAAGGAACTGCGACAGAAGTGTAGAAACAGTTAAGTGTCCACGGACTCAGGGAAATCTCCATAAATACAATGAATTCACACTTACACAAACCCCCTTTTATCCCACAGGCCCCCTATGTTTTAAGAGGAAAAGGGGACTTGGGAATAACTGGAAGCAGGGGCCAGCTGGTGGGATGAGCAAGAAAAGGGAAAGGAGAAGTTTCCAGCTGTGTAAACAATCCATAGCATGCAAAATATTTGGGATAATGTCTGATGCAAGTATCACACACAGCTCTGTCTTTCTGAGGGACATTACCAATGTTGGTATCACTGAGAAAAGCCTTTGGCATTTTACACTCCAGATGCAGCCTTTGGCATACACTCCAGATGCAGCCACATAGCTAGGCTGACAAGTGGTTCATTTTCCCCCCAAAGCTTGTCTGTTAAACCCAACCCTTGCTACAGAAGGGCATTTTTGAAAAAGCCACCAAGAAAGCAGCTGTTGAATAGTTTTATTCCTTTAAACCATACTGGAATGGGAGATGTTGTCCTACTATCTAGCCGACTCCCTCAGATTCCTCATTGGAATATCTGTTTTAAAAGAAATGCTCATCTATCTTTTTTTCCTAATTACCAAATGGCCACATTTTAAAAGAAATGCTCATCTGTCTTTCCCCCACCCCCTTAATTACCAAATGGCCACATACTCCTTCTGTAGACAGTAGTTACATTATGTACCCATTTATGCTCATTGGGGACACTGAAGAAAAATCCCATTTCCTGCTGCCCAGTATGGATCACTGTGAGAACAATATTTATGTAAGTTGCACTATCCCAAAGGACAAGCAAGATGGGATATGACCTAACGTTCCCAGAGTACTGTAAAACTAATAATGGATTGCAGAAATGGGAAGAATATTTATTGAACTTGGGTGGCCATCAACATAAATGTGGACAGTTTGCAGACGCTGAAAGAGGGAAATATCCCTACATAAGCAGAATATATATGCTTTGATGATAAAAGCCATTTCTGGGTTAATAGCTTAGTATTTCACAGCAAGGAAACTGTTGGCAGAACTTGGGGGTTGCTTTAAGACTTACAATCCAGAGAAAGTTAATATTCGTCATTCATGACTGAGTTAAGTACGATTGATTTCAACTCAACTTAATGTGATTTAACTGTCTCTAGATTAGGACTTAAGTCTTTTAGTATTATATAACCTTTTAAAACTCCTCTCCAAGGGTACAATCTACTTGGAAATCCCCCTGCACAAGGGAACAGTGTAAGAGCCAAAGGATCTTTGTGCAATTGGAAATAATACACAACAGGGTATATATATACTTTTTGTACCTAACACTTACTATAAAACAGCTGGAAATCGCCTGCCTTCGTTCCTTATAGAAAGTGTACAACAATGAGTGTGTCCTTGGCCTTTTCAGAATTCATGAAACACACATCCAACAAGGGACAAACATCTCCTTCTTATTATGCAACAGAGTGAATCAGGAATAGTTCCATGCCTCCTGCCTACAGGTCAGCTTATACAACTGTCCTCTGGTGTTCATGTTAGTTTCTTATAGGCAACCAGATTCTTCAAGATATTAACAACATCTAAGATGATGCCATCTTATGTAATGCATTGACAGGGAATGATCTTTGATATTTCTGATTTTATGGTCATTCTTAGTGCAAAATGGACTGAACCTGGGAGATCGGCAATAAGTACTTTGTAAGAACCCTGGAGGCAAAACATAGTGCAAAGAAGCTGAGATTCCCAAGATCTAGAATTGGCCTCTGACACCCCCTTCCTGGTCCCATTCATCCCTTTCTCCACAAGAAAATCCTTGGGTCTATAGCATCACTGTAGATTGAGATACAGCTTCCTATCTCATTCTCCTAGAGTGATGCAAGAATTTCAGTATTGCAATTCGAGTCACAAGAAACCATCTTGCCCAAGACAGGACATGAAGTCCTTCGCTCCATCACATCATAAAATGTTTCTTCTACCAGGATGATGTCAATTCTTGTTAGGAGGGTATTCATTTCTGGTTCTTTGACAGATCCATAAGAAACCTGTTTCACAAATGGGTTCATTTCTTTGCATCAAACTGTGGCATAATTCTTTTCAGAGCTCTTTCTTCAGGTCCAAGTCCTTTGAGGGAAATGTGAATATTCCTTGTAGGGGATTCTCAGAGACTAAAGGGCTACTGGGTACAGGTTTCTGGCTGTGAACCACCCAGTCATTTCCTGGATGTTTTCATGGCTTCAAACTTGTGGTTTCACAAGATGTATGTGGGAGCCACATTAATACAATCAATTAACCAGAGCTAAGATTTCTAGCCTTGGTGTTCCAACTAGCATAGAAGGGGCATTCTGCCACCACTGCATATGCAAAATGATTCATCTAGTAAAATAATCCCACTTTCCTCATAAGGTGCCCAAGGCAAATATTTGAAATCCATTACACTGATGTAGCCTTGTTGTTTTCTATGAAAGTAGATGCTTAATGTTATTGAGTAAATGATGCTAAACAATCAATTACATTTAATTGTTTGGTCCACGTGCTAAAGGAATTGTAATTTGGGGAAAAGCCATACAATGTAAATTACACCCATTACCAAAAAAGATAATGAAGCCCCTCCCCACTGATGAATGAACATCATGTAACTTTAACAAGATTGTTTTTGTTCCCAGAGACCTATTGTTAGCATTATGACAAGGTGAATATGGAAATAACCCACAATTGTTACTGTAAGCTTAAGGCTGAATAAATGAGCCATGCTCAATTGCTACTGAATATACTTCTGACCTTTGGAATGAACTGTAAACACTGAGAATGATTAGGCAGCTCAAGTGAACTGAAGAAAGATAAATAATTTTAAAATCTATTATAGCAACGTTTGTCCTGGTGGGAACTTACTTTCCATTTGGGTTCAATACAATTAAACCCAACCACAGTTTTAAAAAAGAGGTTCAGGCTCACACTCCCAATGTAAACACGCTTCACTAGTCTGCAGTTGATATCCTTCAGAGTAATACATTTTGCCAAACATATTAAACATTCATCTTTTAATAACTTGATTTTTTTTTGTCTTGTCTGAGAATTGGCAACACAGGTTTATTCAGCATCCCGGCTTTTGACAACAGGAAAATCATACAAGTTATCTGAACAATCTGCTCTGCATCAAGCAGGGGGAAAATCTCATAAAATGAGTCTTTTACTAAGAACCACTAAATATTTATCTTGCTTGGCCCAGGTGTTTTGTGGCTTAGGGTCAGGGCTCTTCAATCCAAGTGTGTCTTCAAGGTTGTTAACATAAGTTTCCACATGGAAGGGCTTGCATTCTCAGAATGTAAGCCAGAAATGCTGCTTAGATTTCAATGCAGGTAGTTAACTTCCTCATCACAGACATCGTCTGTGCCCATTTGTTAGTTAAAATTACTGCAAAAGAAAGCCTACAGCCCGAATCAAAGAGTTACAGATGCGAATACATGTTGTATAGCTATCTAGGGAAAACCCAGATTGACTTGATCAAATCTGCTAGTTATATATTTATACCCCATTTTCCTCTTCAATGAGGATCCAAAGTGGCTTACAACTTTGTTCTCCTCTCCTCCATTTTACCCTAATAATAGCCACCTGTGAAAGAGACTAGGCTGAAAGAGAGTGACTGGCTGAAGGTCACCCAATCAACTTCCAAAGCGGGTATTTAAGCCTAAGTCTCCCAATTCTTAGTCTGACACTCTAGCTAGGGTTGCCAACTTCCAGGTAGTATCTGGAGATCTCCCACTATTGCAACTGATCTCCAGCCGATAGAGATCAGTTCACCTGGAGAAAATGGCCGCTCTGGCAATTGAACTCTATGGCATTGAAGTCCCTCCCCTCTCCAAACCATGCCCTCTTCAGGCTCCACCCCCAAAATCTCCAGGTATTTCCCAACCCGGAGCTTGCAACCCTAGCCCTAGCCCAGGGTTCCTAGGCTTGGTGCCCGCCGACACTTTTTCTGGCACTCGCCAAGTGTTTTTAGGAAGTTGGTGGGGCCAAGTAGGGCTTTTGCCCAGCAAGGCCTCTGAGTGACTATTGGAGATTTGATTGATTGTGCCAACTTTTCTAAAATGTTGCTTTGGAAGCAGCTGCCGTCACACCACAAAGATGTACACTGTGTTATTTAAGTTAAGCTGTGGCAATTACTTTGTGGCCGGTTCTGTCTCCTGCGGCAGCTATTTTGCCGCAGCCATTTTGTTGTTGTGCCCATCATGCCATGACAGACTTCCAAATGTGCCTGCAGACTTGAAAAGTTAGGAACCCCTGCTCTAGCCACTACATAACCCTGGCTCTCCATACAGGAAAGACTATATAGAAGAGAAGTGAAAATGAACCCCTCCTAAGATTAGGAGGGGTTCACGAACACATGAACCATGGGAAAAAATACGAAGGCACTGTAGCCTTTTTTTTTTAATTTTGTGAGTTGTGTGTATAAACAAGCAAGTAATATAAGTGTGTGTAATAAAATATGAATTTAAGAGGAGACTTGCTGAAAAGGTGCATGTAAATGTTCAGGGTGTGCTCACCAACAAGTGTGAATTTGATAGAGAGTGTGAATTTGATAGAGTTAATGTGCGTATTAGTTCAAGTGGTGATTATTAGATGGAATACCCTAGCTTTTACGGGTGCACAATACGATAAATTGTTTTGAGAATTGTAACGAACGTATTGACTATACTTGGACACAGAAACCAATTTTGTTCCCCTATCAACGTCCCTTCTCCCTTTTTTTAATTCTGTACCCTAAAAACTCAATAAAAATTAAAATTAAAAAACAAACAAACAAGTGTGCCAAAACAATGCCACAAACCCCAGATAGTTGTGGTATTACATGGCCTTCGCAAGCATAAATGCAGAAAAAAACGTTTAGGACCAAGATGTAAAAGCCCTCCTTAGAATTTACATTAGTTAAATCTGCATTTCATCCCCTTCACTTTTGCTCATGACTGTCAGCTCAGGCCCCGGTGGGAGGAACAATATGACCCTAGTTCTAGGGAGCTCAAACAATCCTATAAAAACATCACACACTTAAAACTTCACACACTGGTAAATGCCACTAACAGGCCTTAATCGCAGTTCGTAACGTATGCACGCAATTCACTGCAACACTGTGACATCTTGCTTACCAAGATCTTGGAACTACTTAAGTTTTCATATCAATGCTAACCATTCCATCAGGTCTTTTAAATACAGCTTTCCAGTTGACTGTTTATGCTTCAAAATGTAATTAAACAGAGAGCCCATTTTTAAAAAAAACAAAACAAAACATTAATCATCAATGGGCATGGGGCACTGTGTTCAAGGAGTCATGCAGACAAAAAAGGTAATATTTTCAGGCTTCAAAGGTGAATTGTTCCTAATTAGAGCTAAGTAATGTTACCACTCCGGAGTATGGAATGTTACTGTGTCCTCTAGATCTACCATAATTAAAACAACATTCCAAAGGTCAAAAGCTAATGTGTATTAATAAATTACAAAGGCTCATAATTGCAGCTGGTGCATTATTTTAATTGCTAATAAATTCATGCTTTGGAAGTTGGCATCATGGCCATTACGCAGAGAAAGCAAAGTGTCCGTGGATCATGGTTTGGGGCACATATTCTATTCATTTTCTTCTTCTTCTTCTTTTTTTTGCTCTAAACCAATGGTTGTACTCAATAAGGAAAAGAAGAGGCCAGGTGAACCTTTCAGTATCATATTTCTAATTGCATCCTTGTTGCAAAGATGGGAGCCCCATTTAGGTGTAAATCCAAGGAAGATGGAACTTTGCAGATAAAAGCACATTTTTTAAAAGCACATTAACAGTGCCTGTAGATAAATACTCAGATTTCTTAAGGCATCTTGCTTTGTTGAGATTGTAGCCCAAAGAACACATCACGGAAAGGCTCTAGAGAATGTTATTGCCTTTTAAGAACTATTTGAAACAGGCAATTGCTAGATTCTATTTTTTATAAGCAATTTTCCCCCTCCTCATTATTCTTCTAAGATACTGTCAATTAACAATGGTATATCGTAATATCTGAATTCCTTGCTGCAATAAAAAAAATCCAAGAGTCATGCAACAATTAAAATATTATTTTCCATGCATTGTGACTGGCAGCTCCATAATTGTAGCTGCTTTGACCAAGGTTTCTATGGCAACCGCCCTACAGTCAATTCTTACCTGTTTTCTGGTCATCCATTGTACTGAGCTTAGTCTCGTCAGCTACTGTTAAAAGGTAAATGTATAACGGTTAGCCCTGTTAGTGCCCACGTCCCACATGCATCCACTACTTATAATTTCTTTAAAGTTAGATGACACCGGCAACATCACTGATCATGCAAATAACGCCATGTTACGCAGACAGTCTTGAAGGGGCCAAAAACAGCCAGCCGAAACAAACAAAAAACCCAGCCCAGCAACAACTCTAGAAACCAACCACATGCGTTGTGTCAGTCGTTTCCATATCGCAGGCAAGTACAATGTGTTATTCACATGCTAGCACATCAGAACTGGCCAAGGCAAGTCACCACCCCATATCTAGCAGGGGTATTTTGGGTTTTAAAACCCCACCAGTGTTATAAAAGGCAATAAATATTTACATATTTATTAAATGTTCTTGTAATACTTTTTTTAAAAAAAAACCTAAGCATATGATTCCTCCTATAGGATATATAAAAGGCTTGGCTAGAAATGCTTATTTCTCGCTATTTTAACTATTCTGCAGGGTGTATGGTTATTTTTCTTGCCCTTTGTTTGCCTTGATTTAATATCTCTAACCATGTGGCTTGCAGGAGTGCATAGTTATCCTACTCTCCTACTCTCAGAAGTTACTCTTAAGAGAATTCAAAAGTTATACCAGTAAAATGGGAATGGCAATTTGCTATAATATTACCAATTAGTGAGCACTCCTGAAAAGTTGCCAGAGTGTTGGAAACGGTTTCCTTACCTATTCCCATTGCTTGTGAACAAGGAGATTAATATCATTGAAAAACACTGCTGGTGCAATATGCATTTCATTACAGCATACTGTTTTGCATTTTCCAAAAGCAGGGCTATCATACCCATTAATTTATTTTCAATAAGGGATACTGCACATCAAACCCATCTTAAACACTAACAAATTTATTGAGGCATAGGCTTTTGTGGGCCAGATCCTACTTTATCAGGCATATGAAACAAAGAAAGCTGCAGTTGTTGATTTTAAACAAAGGCCACCATAGCAAGTAATTAAAAAAAAAGGTAGGTATGTCAAATTACTATGTGTAGCATACATGCATACAAGATCTAATCAAAGACCAATACAATCAGAGTGGATGTTACCTACTCCTGACTAGAAGCCACTTTTGATTAAATACCTCAGCAACGTGAATAGCTTAACATAACATCAGAAGGTGGTTTGGGGTGGTTTTCATTGTACCATGGAACTAGCGTGGGGTCTATACATGCAGCAGGATGAGATGATAATGAGGAAGCAGAGTGCTGAGGTGAAGAATGGACTTCAGACTGAATCTGTGAGATCCCGTTTTGCCAAGTTCCCCTACATGAATTATTCCCATGGGAACAGGAAACTTCCACAGCATGTGAAGGCTACAACCTCTATCCCTCTGATGCACATTTTTCCATCTGAGGATTATACAGAGAGTTTTTAATATAAGATAGAATTAAACATATGATTCTCTATCACCTGTATTCCAAAGTGATCCACAGACCATTTTACCATTGCAAGATTCTACCACTTCATTCTGCTGCATGTGTAGACCAAGCCTAATTCTCGACCGCTCCATGCAGCAGCTTCAGTCTAGAATCCCACCATGCGGCTATGCATACAAACATCCTGCCGTATAACAGGAAACCAGCTGCTTTCTATCCATACCAAAGCGTTCCCAGTTACCATCAAGAGTGCACCGCATAACCCATTGTCTACCACCAACTGCTATAACTGGAGTGACTGGTGTTTGCTTTAAATGTTCAGATAGACCAACAGCTTTAATATTTACATCAGGCATACTTAAAAGAAAACAGAGAAAAACCAATAAACACGGCCAGACGGATACGTAGGAATCATCTAGTAGAAGAGAGGCCACCTATAGCTCACAGCTAAAACCTCTTATCCATCTTCAAGGAGTGAAGACCCATCCTGGAAGACAATCCTTTCCTCTCACAGACATTGATTACACAGTGCCTTCCAGTTGGAAGCATCTGCTCACCAGCTGAGCCACACAGAGATACAAATCTAGGAACTAGCTTCTGCAACAAGCCCTAGCACAAACTCTATCACTGAACCTACTCAAGTAATACTATCACAGAACAAGCAAGTCTTGTTATACACTGGTCGACAGTGTAAAGAGCTGGTGTGATTGCACCTTCTTAATGTGTTATATACCATCATCTCTCAACAATGCACTTCTTCCATGTACATACACAAAATAGATCAGTATCCACATATGAGAATAAATAGGCACAAATGAGATGTTAAACATGGTAGCACATACAAACTAGTGAGGGAGTACTTTAATTTCCCAGGGCATTGTGTAGCAAACCTTAAAGATGCCATACTACTTCAAATAAGTTTCAAAAGGACGTCATAAATCACTGTGACATCATAAATCAGAATTCATTAGTAAATTTGACAAACGGTCTCAGTGAACATACAGGATGGATAGATTACAGAAAATAATTAGTCCTCTACCTTCATATTTACACTAGTCATCTGTCCATCACCAGTGGTCTTTGGGTAGTAGTATGTAACACCCAACTTAATTAGATCTTGCTTGTATTCGATCTTGTCTTCAGTTGAGCTCTACCTAGTAATGTGACATACCTGCCTCTTGTTTGACTTTGCCCTTTGGCATACTTTGTAAAAAAATTATCCTTTCACATGGCAATAAGGGTACCCATTTAGATAAGAATTTCACAGGTCTGATGAAAGTTTAGATCACAATAGATTTGTCAGTGATTAGAATAGAATAGATTTCTTGTTCTTGATGAAACACCTGTACACACTTGGGAATTCTCCACTGAAGATAGTACTGAGTGACACGTCCCTTGGCTGCAATCTCAAGCCTAGTCTCCTAGAGGTAAGCATCAGGCTGGGCTGAAGGCATCCATACCGGATCTAAATCGGGGGTGGGATCTCTGCTTGAACTGGAACCAAAGCTAGAGACCTGGGCTGAATCCAGAGATAGGGAACTAGGGCTTCAACTCGAACCTGAAATCAGGATCCAAGTATGAGAGCAACACAAGTTCACTTTACTGGGAGTTCAGAGGGAAGGGACAACCAAGGACACCGGCCAATTAACACAGAGGTCTGTTACAAACTTGTACTGATCCACATTTATGCATGAGCACTACTTGAATTGCGGCAAGTGGACAGTATTGGTCAACTGGTCAAGCAAAGGCATCAGACCAGATACCTACTATTTGTACCAGTCCTGACCAATCCCATCCTTTCACATTGCCTGTCAATTGCAGGGAGTGATACTCATATTCACTTTTCAGGCCAAGTCCCAACTTCATGCTTTGAGGTCTCCAGTAAAAGAGCTCCTGACAGAAAGTCCCACTGAAAATAAAAGAGCTGGCTTCCATCCAAATTTGACTGGTGCTGGAATAATAGACCTAGTGTAGGTTAAGCAAAAATGAAGTCCTTGGCTAAGGCTAAGTCACTGAGAATTACCAAAAGCTGAAGTTAAACAAAAATTAGCAATTGTTTCAAAAATTGGCCAATTGCTCTTCTAGTACATGAAAAATATGCACACTCTCTCAGTCATTAAACTATTACATGTAATGCACATCTGTATACCCATCACATAGAAAACACATTCAACATTAACTGTACAGGCGAACAGAATTAACTTGGTCAGGTTATATTATGAATTCTTCATACCACACCATATTGAATCCAGCTGCATCGGCAAATCAAATGCCTGGCATAACAAACAATATAAGTGCAGCACAAAACAACAAACAACATAATTACAACCTGAAGAAACATGTTGAAATGAAACACCAAAAAATAACCTAAACTCAATACCTAAGTCCATACTCTTGGATTTTCGTGTCTTAACAAATTCCAACTGGCTGGCATCTGAAAATTGCTTTGTACGTTTCTCTGACATGCTCTGGCGTCCAAACCCCTCTCGCTGGAAGGCAAGCGCTGGATCAGCATCTGGACTCAGAGTGCTGTAGGGGAAAAAAAGTAGGATCATACCAACGTACATCGATCATAGTCTTGCAACATCCCGATTTGCATAATATAACAGCCTCCTGCAAATTAAACATTTAGCAACTTAGAAGGTACCCCTTTCTTCCAAGCAAAGTTCCTAACAGCAGGGATCAACTAGAAGGTATATTTGAAGTAGAACTTCACACTGCAAAGTTAAAGCTTTCTTAGAGCTATTTCCTTCTGTGGAGATAACTGAATGTGTGCATCACTGGCCCAGACCTGGATGGCCCAGACTAGCTTGATCGCGACAGATCTCGGAAGCTAAGCACACTTGGCCCTGGTTACTATTTGGATGGGAGACCACCAAGGAAGTCTGGTGTTGATCTACAGAGGCAGGCAATGACAAACCACCTGTGTTTGCCTCTTGCCTTGAAAACCCTATGGGGTTGTCATAAGTCTGCTGTGACCTGCCAGCACCTTTCACTGCTATTTATCACAGGGAGATCTATAAGTATGGCCTAATTCATAAGTATGCAGTGAGGCTGTTGCTTCCACACAGTTTGGTTCTGGCAATGCAGCTAATAATGCCTTCCAACCAGGAACTATAGTGGACAGATCATGTGATAAGTTCCTCTACTGGCGCTCAAGGAGATGGCAACGCTCATGTGGAAATGTCCCATGTGATCTGACGACCTGCATGGGCATTACCAATGTGACACAGGTCATTAGACACATAACCATGCGTCAGTTGTCATGTATTAATCAGGTCATGATTCAGAATAACTAAGGTTTACCTTCTAAAATAAAAAAGTGAACAAACTTCAATAAATTCAGCATCCCAATACTCTGTTATGGTAAATTCAGATGGGCAGCCATGATAGACCATAGCAGCAAAATAAAACAGAAGTCCACCAGCATTTTAGAGGCTAACAAACTTTATTCCAGGATAAGCTTTCATGAGCCAGTGCTCAGTTCATCAGATGCATGAAGTGTACATCCATTAGGCTGTTGCCTTTTTATTTTCAGCAGAAAGAAGGCAGAGTTATAAAGAGAGGCCAGTTTAAAAACAGATCCAATCTTATGCTGGAATAAATTTTGTCAAGTCTCAAAGATGTCACTGGTCTCTAATACCCCACTGTTTTATTTGTAGAACTGTAAAATATAACCGTTAAGCAAAAGATAAACTTGAGCAAATGAAGGAATGATATCTCATAAAGACAACTGAAGTGGTATAGTGCTAAAAGAGTTAGGCTTCAATAAGTTAAACTCATATACAAATTGCACTGATCCTGGACAACTGTCGGTATGGCTTACCTCATAGGATTGTTATGGAGTTAAAGCCATATATAACCCCTGAATCCTTACAGAAAGAGTGAGAGATACATATGATGAATTGCAGTATGTGGATGAACAAAAGTAGTTACTTCTGAAATATCATCACACACAATTACGGTGCAAAGATGATAGTAGACATTGAAAGGCATCTTAAATCGTAAACATAATAAAGATGTCTTCAACTTAAAGCACAATAAACACACTCAAGTACGTGGGGCATAGTTTTATAAATTGATATTTTCATATGTTGCAAATGGATCATAGCATTTAACACATGTGCTCCCTTTATTGCTCGTCTGTGTAAGAGAGTTGTGAACCCTACAGTAATTCACTTGTGACCCAACATCCAAGTGCTGCCAGCAAATAATCTGTTTCAAGTACTATGAACATTCTCCCCTTTTCAGATGAGCTCTCACTCCTCTCAATGTCTCTAATTATTCCTAATTAATTTTTAAATAACATTTTCATCCCCCCTTTCTGCCAAGGGGAGAATAGTAAGGAGAGGGTTCTCTCCTTCTCTATTATGTACAACAGAACTCTGATGCTGGATTTTACTTGTTCGTTTTAGACGAAAAAGCTTTGTGAGGGGGGAGAAGAGTGTATGACTGGAGAAGCAGCAGCAAGGAGGGTGTTTAATCCTTTACCTGCTCAAGATTCAGCCACCCAAATCACTCTACTTGCCTCTTTCCTCCTAATGTGCCTCAAAATGTGTTGCTTCTCACATTTTGAACTCCAACAGCAAGGAAAAGCCACTTTGGAGCAATTTAGAATGGGCAAACAGCAGCAAGCGAACGAGCTAAGCATCCCTGTCCAGCTTCCAGTTCTCTACTCCCAACACCCCTCAGAGCTCTTTTTCTCTTTAAAATAAAACTTGAATTGCAGCTCGTTATATTTTTTTCCCTACATTACATTTGGTTAACCTTGAAAAACTAAACATCATTTACATATAAAACCAGTTTCCTATACGAAGCCCACATATTCACAGCCAGTGCCCCCAAAAGCTGATGTTCGAACTTAAAAAGAGGGAGAATAAAACACGATGGGTACCAGGTTGAGGGCCAAGGCTTTGCTGTGATGAAATCAATCCACACTGTGATGCCTTATGACCCCAAGACAAGATCCCCTGCCCAGGAAGTGTTTTGGCCCCTGAATCTGCAGAATTTAGAATCTGAGTGGGAATTCTCTGAAGATCACTCTAATGATAAGGAGTTACCAAGCCCCAAATAAAAGCCCCAGCCTCTCCAGTGGGGAGTTTGTCCACCCAGGCTTCTCTGAGAAGTTCCCACTGCAGAGGACAAAGTACATAATCTGTTCAATAGTGCCACTTATTTCAGCAAACCACAACAATCCTTCTTCAGTGTCCTGCAATTTCACTTCATGACAAGTGCTCTGGTGGCTTATCTTGGGGAGATCAAGCTTCACAGCTGAGCTTGGCTAGTACTGGAGCATCACTACTATTTTGGAGCTGTCCGAGGTATGCCAACCCAAGTCTGATCTTGTAAGCTAAGATTTCAACTATGAACCTGGGCCAGTTTCTACTGCTGGATGATTCCTACCAAAGCTAAGTTTGGAAGAAGAAGGAGAGTTGGTTTTTATACCCCACTTTTCCCTCTATCTTTAAGGAGTCTCAAAGCGGCTTACAATCGCCTTCCCTTCCCTCTCCACAACAGACACCTTGTGAGGTAGGTGGGGCTGAGAGAGTTCAGAGAGAACTGTAACTAGCCCAAGGTCACCCAGCAGGCTTCATGTGTAGGAGCGGGGAAACAAAGTCGGTTCTCCAGATCAGATTCCATTGCTCATGTGGAGGAGTGGGGAATCAAACCCAGTTCTCCAGATTAGAGTCTGCCACTCCTAACCACCACACCACACTTTACTCTCATTATTTATTTATTTATTGTTGCTGCTCATATCCCGCCCTCCCCCTGTCTAGCAGGTCTCAGGGCACCTAACAACAAACACAAACAGAATAACAATAGAATTTAAAATTATTAAAACCACAAGTGAATTCAGTTCAGTACATCTAAAACCATATAAAGATCGCACTTAATAAAAAATCAACAAACCCCAGATTAAAATATCAGGTGTTGACCCTACATAGAACCACAAAGCAGCAACCCAGATAATGCCATACATTTAAAAAAAATGAAAACTTGTATAGTAGTTCACAACTATGTTACAACAGCACGAATGTCCACCCTTTAGTGAAAATATAGTTAAACATGTAATTGGATGAGAAAAACTCCCAAAACGGTATTTGTTCAAACATGTATGTTTGTTCTTGAACTCAGAAAGTACAAATACCTGCACACCGAAGGGTCATAGAGTGTAGATGAACAACATGCCCAAATACTCCTTGTGAACATTTCAAACCAGCCTTAAAGTCACATTCATCCTATTATTATTCTAATTCATAAAACCAACAAGCAGGGAAAATTTATTATAACAACCAAGGCTCCTGGAACGGCAGTTGACTCTTCTAAAGAATGTAACCGTATTGTGACCCTCAATGTTATTAAAATTCCACTTATTAATCCTGTCTCATTGTCCCTTTGTTTTCATAACATTTTCATCCAGGATTAGGGTGATATTGTCAGGCTGGAAAAAGCTTACATTTTCGGTTGTGATTTGGAACAGCTGCCATTCTTGTTTGGATAACCCTTCGTCCATATTCCTAACTTCACCCCTTGGTGCCTTCCAGCAAAATTGTGCAACACACCTTCATTATACAAGCCTTCCTTTGTCCATTAGCAGCAGGAAATTAATACAAAAATCCACTTCAACTGCTGTTTATTTTATTTTGCTGGGATATTAAAAACAACAACAACACGAAATAGATTATAGTCAACACACATAGGGCTCCAAACTGATGGGCCTTTTCAGAAACTCGTTACTTTGAGAGACTAGACATAAAGATGGTTGCATTGGAAATTTTCTCTATACTTAATAGCGCTTTGCTGTTTCTTTCCATGTCACTAAAATGTACAAATAGGAAAATATTCCACAGCAACGCAGGTAAAAAGCATCTTCAAATGGGTTTTTACATTTGGATTGCCTACTGCATTCAGCTGGAAAAAATTTGCACTGACTTAAGCGTCAATGTGAACTTTTGAGTGTTCTCCACACACACACACCCACACACAAATGTCTGATTTTGTAGCTTTAAAGCCTTTTACGTACACAGACAGTGATATGTGTTTCAAAGAGTCTAAACTGCGGCACATCTTCTCCAGGAGGGCAGAAAAAAATATATCTTTGTGATATCATAATCAAAGCATTTTTAGACAGGATAAGAACAATGTCATTCACACGAGTGTGCTGCACCTATGCACACAAAAATAAACAAATAAATAAATATAAAAGAAACGGCTGACAGATGCAAATCCAAACAAAGAGAGACTTGCTGGTGCTAATTCTTATTAAGATACTGCTGACGCAGGTATACCAGACCCAGGAGAGTGGGGGCCTGGAAAAATTCTCATGCTTCAACCCAAGTGTGTTAATTATCACCATAGCCCTGGCAGGGGGTTCCGCGGAGAGGTCTTTTACTTTGCTTCTTGTTAAAAATAATTATAAGGTTTACAAATTAATGTAATGCGCTTGGACCATTACGGATAACGCTACCAAAATGCAGGCCACGTTTATCTCTCAAAAGATACAAGACAAAAATGATCTCCAGCTCTCCAACCACCTACACACACAGCACAAGTATCGGCACAATATGAAGCTCACAGACCAAGATTTGAAAGCACCTGGGGCAGAGGAAGGATATTTTAACAATGTAGATTTCAGTTTCAGTATTAAAATTTACGCACCAACTGCTTAATTGTAACTGAAATTCTTGGAGTGGTCGTTGGTACCTTCAGACAAATGGGTTTTGTGCCTGTCCTCAAGTCCTACTGGGAAACTTGCTGGGGGTATTTAGAAGCCAGGCGAACACATTTTATTCCAATGGGATTTTAATTATGATGTAACTCCTCCAGGGGCAGACCAGCCATTTAACCTACAGGAAAATATCCTGGTGGGCCACTCCCCTAGACAGCCACTGGTGGCCAGGAGCAAGCAGAGCTAAGCCCTAGAAACACTGCTAGTCCCTCAAGGTCCATTTGGCTCAAAAACTCCATAAGCAATGGTAACTGGTATCCGCTCACTAATTGTCTTCTCCTGCACTCCCACTGAGTACACATGGGCCACTAAGCTTGGCTTGTTCCTCTGGGCCATTTTAACTTTCTAGTCCACTTCTGAACTCCTTTCTTAATTGTCAGACTCTCAATATTTGTTTATTAGTATTTTCTCCCCCTCCCCATTGTTCTGTGTTTAATTTCAGAAACATGCCTTTAGACTTTGTCTAGGATTGCCAGGTCTCTCTTCGCCACCAGCGGGAGGTTTTGGGGGCACAGCCTGGAGGGCGGAGTTTGGGGAGGGACTTCAATGCCATAGAGTCCAATTGCCAAAGCGGCCATTTTCTCTTGGCTGGAGATCAGTTATAATAACAGGAGATCTCAGGATAGTAGGAGTTAGGGCAACCCTAACTTTGTCGTGGTTTGGCTTTCAGTTGTTTTACAAATCTGCATTTGTTTCACTTCCTTGTGAATGTGGAAAGGAACTATATATCCTCTTTCAAAGAAGTAGCTACACACATTTGGCATACTTCCTCGGATCTAGAAAGACATAAAAAGAATAATGTCTTGATTGAGAGAGTAGGGAGACAATTTTTTTTTTATTGGCTGGGTTTTTATTTAGTTGTGAACTGCCTTGAGCAAGTTCTGAGAAGGTGACATTCAAACTCTCTATATAAATGAAGGAAGGAAGGAAGGAAGGAAGGAAGGAAGGAAGGAAGGAAGGAAGGAAGGAAGGAAGGAAGGAAGGAAGGAAGGAAGGAAGGAAGCAAGCAAGCAAGCAAGCAAGCAAGGAAGCAAGGAAGGAAGTTGCAACATAAACTTATGACATTGTACGGGAGACCACCTTATCCCAAACTACTTAAATGATTAATCAACTGTTTATGAGGAGCTAGATATACCAGGTCTGCAAGGCTTATTTAGTTGAAAAGTAACACTATAATTTAACACTTTAATATAATTTTCTTTGCTTCCCTGAACATTTTAGATCTGAAGGGGATGCACTAGCTTTGTTCAGATTTTCCAACTCGAGCCAAGGATGCCTGAGCTTGTGGAATGAATTAAAACTACGTAATTAAATTAGCCCAGCAATACTGAGAAGGTCTTAATAATTAGCTGGTAATGCTTGCCTAAATGTGTTTTCAACAAGCATACGTGACTGTACAATTAACCCACCCAGGAGTCTGTGAAAAAATTAATCTCTCTGCCCTTTTCTCAACGAAACAATGGCAAGTAAAGGTGTGAAAACTGCTTGCTTTTGAACATCCATTACAGAATAAATAAAATGATATGCACTGCATATAGATTTATTGACACTGATCACAAATTTCCTGTATGGATTGGTTGCATGGTCTTTGAAAGCCAGTGTGGTTTGTAGCAGTGGGCTCTAATCCGTAGAACCAGGTTTTATTCCCCACTCCTCCACATGAAAGGCAGGCTCCAATCTGGTGAACTGATTTGGTTTCCCCACTCCTACACATGCTGGGTTACCTTGGGTCCTTCAGCTTATCCTGCAACGTTTTTGAGGTGTTTTCCTTCCTTGAATAGCAGACTACCACATCATGGCAGCAGAACCTGCTCTTGCAACTCAGTTTCACAAGTCTTTGGGTGCCTAGTTTTATCAGAGCAATTCTTTGGATTGTGGGATGATTTCCCAGAATACTTTTCTGTTCTGCTTTTTAGATAGGCACAGGCCATTCAGGAAGAGGACTTTGCAGAAAAATCTGTACTTCTGCTCTTCTTTCAGTGAGAAACAAACAAACAAACAAACAAACAAACACGAGAAGAATATTAATTATTTGGTGAACAGAAGTAAGTTACCATGTGGATATAAGCCTTACCATTCTGTAGATTCATTAAGTGTTGGTTTAGTCCAGGCTCCAGCGTCCACTGTCCCAAAGCCCACATCATCATGAGAGCTGGAAGAGGATTGGTCTGAAAGATGTGGAGGTAGCAATGGCGGTCTGTCATCCTCAATAATGACCATGTCATCCTGGGGCATGTTGACAGTTGGAGAAAGGGGGTATTTGCCTGCGCAACATGGAGAAGAGGAGAGAACAAATGACAAGCTGAATACCTGATGGTGTCACTGTCTTGTTTTTGTCAAGTGTGAAAATGAAGAGCACTGGTCACATTTAGCTGAAATGATGCAGTCTTAGTGACTACACAGAGTTTTCCACACAAGGTGAAAGCGCTGCAAAGAACTCTTCCCAGTCGTTACCCACCTAATCAGAGGAGGCAGGAGCACATAGAAAAGGGCTTCTGAAGATTATCTCAGCAAGTGAGCAGGATCAAATGAAATACATTACAGGTTACTTACAGAGATCCAGCTGCATCGACTGTAAACTTAACGCTTTGATAAACACAAAATTGAAGAAGAAGAAGAAGAAAAGAAGAGTTGGTTTTTATATGCCGACTTTCTCTACCACTTAAGGGAGATTCAAACTGGCTGACAATCACCTTCCCTTCCCCTCCCCACAACAGATACCCTGTGAGGTAGGTGGGGCTGAGAGAGCTCTAACAGAGCTGTAACTTGCCCAAGGTCACCCAGCTGGCTTTGTTTGTAGGAGCGGGGAAACAAATCCAGTTCACCAGATTAGCCTCCACCGCTCATGTGGAGGAGAGGGGAATCAAACCTGGTTCTCCAGATCAGAGTCCACTGCTCCAACTATAATATTTCAGAAGCAAAATGTTCTAACAGCCTGAATAACCCAGACAAGCCCAAGCTTGTCAGAGCTAGGCAGCTAAGCAGTGTTGGCCATGGTCAGAATTTGGATGGGAGGCCCACCAAGGAAGACCAGGGCTGCAATGTAGAGAAGGCAAACCACCTCAGCTCATTTCTTGCCCCGAAAACCCCATGAGGAGTTGCCATACATGGGCTGTGACTTAATAGCACTTTATTATGATTATTAATCTTCAAACAAAATGGTGCTGCACACATGTGCAAAGGGAACTCAATAGGGTAAACCCTATGCATACAAGCACAGGGATATTAAGCTTTTATATATAATGGGAAAGCCATGTTCTCTATTAGCATGCCAATTCAACCTGCCATCTCAGCTTTAAGAAGAAGAAGAGTTGCTTTTTATATTGCTATTTTCTCTACTGAAAGGAGTCTCAAACTGGCTTACAATCACCTTCCCTTCCTCTCTCCACAACAGACATCTTGTGAGGTAGGTGAGGCTGAGAGAGTTCGGAGAGAACTGTGACTAGCTCAAGGTCACCCAGCAGGCTTCATGTGGATGAGAGAGGACTCAAACCCAGTTCTCCCGATTAAAGTCCACTGCTCTTAACCACTACACCAAGCTGGGATGCCTGCAATAGTTGTTACAGAGTTCCCACAAGGAGATGTGAAGTGCTCCTGGACTTCTAGTGTCACCACACTCTCTCCTGAAAACTTGACCAATATTTCCCCCATATGACCAACTTCCTCCACAGTTTAAAATCTCTACGAAAAGCAGCTGATCTGGCCTTCTCTTTCTCTTTGCTCCCATGGGCTTTTGGCAGTTGTGGATGAGCAGGGAATCAAACCAGTTTAGAGTCCATGGTTCTTAACCACTACACCACGGGTCGTCAAAGCATGGTTCCCGAGCATATGCGGCTCTTTGAGCCCTTGAGTGAGGCTCTTTCCAGTCCCACCCAGCTGGCCAGCGGGGGTTTGAAGCGCTTCCCGCCCCTTCCACCTTCCCCGAACTTCCAAGGGCCCTCCCGGTTTCCAGCCCCGCCCCTTTCCTCTCCAGCGGGTGGTCTGGTCAGGGGGCTGTCTGGTGTCTGTCCGGGCCCGTCTTCCCGCCGGCTGGCCGGCCCGAGAGCTACCTCCTCCTGGGGCCTCCTCTAGGCCGCCTCGCTTTGGCTCCCCTCTCCCTTGTAAGGGCCGCCTGGTGCTGGAGCCGTCGGCATCTTCGCGCCGGCCCGCTGGGGCGTTGCCCTGCCCCGGGTCGCTCCTGGCCTCGCCTCTCAGCCCCGGCATGCTGGCCGGGAGAATGCCTTTCCGGCCCACCCTCCCATCGGGGATGGCTGTTGGGGGCCCCGTTGCTCGGCCCTCCCTGCTCGGCCCGGCACTGCGGCTTGGCTCCGTCCACATCGTGCTCCCGCCACGCTGCGCTGCCTGTTCCCCGGGCTTGGAGGTAAGTGGGGCGCGGGGCCCGTCAGTGTCCGCCTGAGGCAGTCCTGGGTCGGGTCTTGAGGGAAGGTAGGAAGGAGCCCAGGTGGCGGTGAGGAGGAGGTGGTCTTGGATTTGCCACTCAGATGCACATTTTCCCCATCCAGATTCTCAAAACTCTGCATGGGGGGTTATTGGCCATTTGTGAATGGGAGGTTCTGCCTTGGCTTTGCCACTCAGATGCACATTTTCCCCATTCAGATTCTCAAAACTCTGCATGGGGGGTTATTGGCCATTTATGAATGGGAGGTTTTGCCTTGGATTTGCCACTCAGATGCACAACTCAACAATAAGCCCCCCTGCAGAGTTTTGAGAATGCAGATGGGGAAAATGTACAGTGTTTGTCAGTCATTGTCATGATTTAATTTTATGGATGCCTTACTTACTTTTTTCCCTCCTCAGAGGCCATGTCTACCCACTGGCTTTCTTGGTGGTAGACATGGACTTCGAGGAGGGGGAAAAAGTCCCCCTTCAGAGGCCAGGTCTACCAATTGGCTTCTATGGGCCTCCGGAGGCCAGGTCTACTGCCAAGAAAGCCAATGGGTAGACCTGGCCTCCCAATGGGACTCAGCCGGAGGCCAGGTCTACCAATAGGCTTTTATGGCTGTAGACCAGGCCTCCAGACGAGGACTCCGGACGGGGAGGGGGAAATGGCAGGGACTTACAATTTAATTTTTATCAATAAATAAGATCATTATTAAGTACGATATCAAGTTTTATTCAGGGTACCTACCTATAGTTTAAGTTTAAGAAATTTGGCTCTCAAAAGAAATCTCAATCATTGTACTGTTGATATTTGGCTCTGTTGACTAATGAGTTTGTCGACCACTGCACTACACCATGCAGGCTCTCAAGGAATATTGGTCAAGGAATATTACCTTGGATCTTATGTAACTTGTCCAAGGGGAGGGAAAGGCTGAATATGGGAAGATGTGAACAGACTTCCTATTTCTTATAATGGCCTGGCACACTGAGTGCCCATGCGCACACACTCCTAAAGAAGAAGAAGGGAGCAACATGGTTCTTGCACACACTTTGCAAATCACCCAGCATATGGGTACTGTGCTATATGGGGAAGGCTCATGTGCCGGATGTATGTTTCTCTAAGACTACATCAGCACGATCAAAGCATAAAATAATTAGCACTGAGAACCTCTGTTGAAAAACTTCTCAGATAACTTTAAAACAGAGTAAGATTGAGATCCAGACCTTCTAAAAAGTTTTTTTTTTGGGTGGGGGAGATTAAAAAGCAGAAAAAAGGACTCTGTGGCACGTAGACCCATCACTGTCAAGCTGAAATGAATGTGTTCAGGTTTGCATAGCGGCTAATTCTTTGCCCAGCAAAAGCTTCTTTGATGGACAGGTTAATGTTGAGACTAGTAATGCACTTCTTTCCAAACATAATGCCTACAAGATTGTTAACTCTGTGGCTAATAATTTCTCCAAAGAGCTGAATACGAAATAGTATAACCTTATGGCATTTTACAGATGAAGCCTCCAAGGTTGAGAGGCAAAAGCAATTCAGTGGCATGTCTAGCTTTTCCCTGCACTTCTTAATATTTCAAAAAGAATGAATGATGACATTTTAGCAGTTCCACTGAAAGGTAAAAGAAAATACATTTCTTTTACTACAGGTGAGGTAAGGGTGTGCGTGTGTGCATACGTGCCAAAGAAAAGGAAAATGACCTCCAGGACGACAGTGAATAAATGAAGATGATTAATCGGTATCTCCTATTGGAGGTCTAGAAGCAACTTTAAGATGGCATATTGCTACATACTCCAAGATGATCAACCATGCCCGCAGCAACTGCACTTTTACCCCTTACAAGAAGCACTTGTTTGCCCAAGACTACTATTGTCTGATGAGAAGAAAAGCCCTGCATGTGGCACACATTACAAATATTAGCCTCTTCCCTTGGGATTTATCTTTTTGACTTTTCAATTTGCTGCCTGAAGCCCTCCTATGGGATTTGGACCTGTGCCTAGAACCTGAACTGATAAGTGGCTCTAAGCTCCTTCCTCATCCTCCTCTCCCACTTTTGACCTTTTGCCCCCCATCTTCTTGAACAATACATGGTTTTACAGGGTGTGGGAACATCTGGAATACTGGTATCTTAATGAGGGCATTCTAGCCTTGATTGTTATTACTGTATGCTTGACATTATCGTGATGGCTTCAGTATGCTAATGATTCCTTTCAATAAACCCTCTGCTGCACCATATTCAAAGTTTCTGTACCTGAGCTTGCACAAGAAGCTTTGTCCTTTTGCCAATGATACCTTTGCTCCCTTTCAGGTGTGTCATTGCCCTGATTGTGTGTGTTCCCTTAAGCCAGGTGTAAAACTGAAGGCAGCAGCTCTTCTGATTGAGAGACGGTGGGAGAAAAACATTTCTCCTTTGCATTCAGACTGGGGCCAGCTGCAACACCTAAGTAGTGCAAATTTGGTGGCCAGAGGAATGAGCCTTTGGACATAAGCCAAAGGTCAAGATTGAACGGGTCCATTGTTCATGCCCTTGAACGAACTGGGCCATAAGATTCAAGACCAGCCTAAGTTATTTTCTGTTCGTATGTTTTAACTATTGCATTGATTCATGTTGTAATCCACTTTGTGTGGGGAAACACAGTGAATAGCTACATTAAGTAAGTTATCTAGGCACCTATGCCTCACCAACCACACACAGTGATAGTAGAGGGAGGATGTTCTCCAGGCTGGGAGCTAGGAGAGAAAGAAGAAGCAGACAAACTGAGGTTTATGGACAAAACAAGATTTGTCATCTTTATCTGGTAGAGTCGCTACAGCATGTTGTAAAAGGCATGCTTTATTGTGATGGTAGAATGCAGCTTGAGTGAGCCAGTTACTCTCCCTAGGTTTATTCTACCCCACAGGGCTATCAATGAGGTGTTCTGAAATTACCCCATGAACACAACCATACCTTCTCGGAGGACAAGCACAATACAAACAGATTACTAATAAACTACTCTGGTATGCATTCCTCAACACATTAACATGCAATATTATTGTTCTATATGTGTTATCACATTTTTAGAACAATATAGGTTTTGCTA
Organism: Euleptes europaea; assembly: GCF_029931775.1. Lineage (NCBI taxonomy): Eukaryota > Metazoa > Chordata > Lepidosauria > Squamata > Sphaerodactylidae > Euleptes > Euleptes europaea. The sequence goes on from NC_079322.1 coordinate 63,319,282, forward strand.
AACAATTACTGTGGTAGAAGTGCCAGGAAATGCAGGCTTTGAGACATTTTTGAAGTTTTCTTGCAGAAGCATGGCTATCAAATCCCAGTGTTCCAATTAGATTTGGAACAAAAGTACTCTAGTTAACTTGAACTTACCACACAGTGTGGCACCAAATCCTAACAGCTCCACCCTATCATTAACTTAACTGAGGAATAACTTCCATTTTGTTTACATTTTATTTACTATTTATTTATACATTTTTTTCTTTACAAGTCCAATTGTTGCTGAAAATTGGAAAATAACTACAGAGTTACTCATACAAATACCTATTAATATCTGTGTCTTTTACTGCACGTTTGGGCAAGCTACAACTCTTAATACTTTGAAGCTTGTTTTCAAAAATAAGAACATTAACAGAACAGTAAGAACAACAGATCTAGTAAAGAATCCTGTAATTAGGGGAAAATCCTAGAACATCAGAAGGATCCCTGCAGGGGAAAAATATTCTACAGATCTTGCTTGGATAGCATTCCTCATAAAAGTTATGTATTCTAGCTAGATAGGTCAATGAAGCATCACGCCTGTATGTTATACGGTTTATGGTCCCTTACACTGGGTACCACCACTCAAAGCCCATGGATGGAGGGGGCAAATTTAAGAACAAGTGCCCCCTTTTGTAAGCTTTGGGGAATCCATTTTGAAAAGTTTCAACTTTTAGGAATACATCTCAGCCATCCATAAAGGAATGGAGGCACCACAATTCAAGATGGCTAGGCATAAGAACTGTTTTTGACCCACCCCATGGCCACCCCAAGCATTTCTTCATTTCATCTTACTGCAATGACATCACCCAGACAGCACCAGATTTTAGGTGGACCTAGGGAAGGTGACCTCCACAGATCTCCCCATTAAGAATATCACTGCCTTTCTCCCATACACACAAATCTTGAAAAAGGCAGAAGAGCCTCATCAGGGCTGATAGAGCTATGAGAGCTACTCATCTTTTGAATATTGCTGGCACCAAAATAGCTTAAAAGAGTGTGAAGAAGATACACACTGCTCCCTCTTTTAGGCACTACCAGCATCTAGCACAAGAAGCACATGTGAGTGACAGCTTCTCCTAGGCATTACTGCCATTTGCTTGTTCACCTGGCTGGAGAACTGCGACGAGACTGAACAGACTGTGTAGAGCTAGACAGACCAAAGGTCTCACTCAGTAGAGGGTAGCTTCGTATGTTCCAAAGCCTGGCCACCAAGCTGTATGAAATTCAGCCTGTGAAAACCAATGGAAAAGGTCCTCTTGGCTCAGTCGCCAGAAGTATGGAAGCTCAGCTGATTCCCCCATTGCCATTTCTCCATGAGAGAAGACAGGATAGGCAGAGGAGTCAGAAATACGGTACGAAAGTCTGAAGCAGGATCTTGTGCTTAGGGTCTTGCTCCTTTGCTCAGAGCCCCCAGCATATGTGTAAAATCCTAAATGTTTGAAAGAATTCTGAAAATATGCAAGTAGGAATCATGGTGAAGCTCGTTCATGCTTCTTACACATATCCTCCATTTAATCTATTTAACCTTCAGCACAACAAAAAAGAATTCATTTTCTAAAATCAAACAAGGAAATTAGAAATAGATACACCTCTATTTTGTGCAAACTCAGAAAAGGATCACCACAACCAATCTATGGATATCTGTATCCACAAGGTCTGCATTAACTGCTCATGGAGGTGGGGGAGCTGATTTTTAGCTATTATGTCGGAGTGGCAGACTTGCAAATGAATTCAATGTATTGTATTATGTCAGGTGCTTTGTCAGTCCAATATTTTATCATGATTTTACATTTTTGCACAAGCTACACCTTATTATGAGCTGCTTGGTAAATCCCGCCATTCCCGTCTTTATTAACTGGATCTGTTGGAGTGGGGGACTGAGTTGCTCTACAGCTAGTACTAATAACCTCATTATCCATCAAGGGCCATGCAGAGAGTAGAGTTCTGAATCTAAACAAAGGAAGCATAAAATTAGCTACATGATTTTAAACCTACAGGCCTGCAAGGCATATAAATGCAGGAGTGGGGGGAGGGGAAGCCAAAACAAACAAACACTAAACGCAAGTTGGATAAGGTTCACGTGAGCTTATCTCCTTTTTGAGGGGGGCAACTTAAAGAGAGATAAAATCAATGCTGAAACTTAACCGATACGTCCTTAATCATAACGTTCATCGACTTTGTATTTAATGATGTCACACCAGCCAGACCCAAACAGACAAACACAAAAGCATGTCTCTCTGTCTCAGACACAGTATTAAAAAAAAAATTAAAATCTTCCTGTGGCTATTCACCTGCTCAGCGATCTGAGACTCACTTTTATCAATGTATTGACTACCGTTAAGAAGCCTTGTGTGTTCGATGTGGAGGAAAAGGAGGGAGGGGAGAGTCATGCTTTTTAATTGGTCGCTACAATTTTCGTTTTCCCACATCAGTCATCAGGGGGGAAAAGATGGAGAGAAATGCAGACGAGATGATAAACGAGACCTGATTCGCCGAGTCTGCTCGACTCACCCATCATCCGATTCAGGGCGGCGCTCCTGGTGGGCGATTCGTTGAGCCCCTCGATCCCGCTGTACAGCGAGTGGGAAATCCTACGCTCCCTGTCGTCCAGCATTGTCTCGATAGGCAGCTCTGGCCCCAGGGGACTCCCAGGTGATTCCAGCTACACAGAAAGGGGAGAAAAATCAGTGCCCAATATCCATTTAACAGCATGGGGGGAACAATAACAACTTGCCAAAGGCCTGGACCTGGCTGGGCACTAAATGAGCTAGAACTTTTCGCCCTGGCCCACAATAATTTGCAATGACAGCGCTGCTTAATGACCAACTTGCAGTGCCACTTTACACTCCATCTCCCAAGGAGCCTTGTCAGACTCGATCCATTTTCAGGAGGAAACACGGAAAGACAAAGAACCGTGTTTTCGGTTTATCCGCCCTGCACGTTTCCTTGAGTAAGCAGCCCCGCTCGGTAGGTTTCAAAATTATCTGGCAGATGGCCTGGACCTCTTTCACAGACTGACAGCTTGTCAGGACAAGAACCTTCAGAACAGTAGGGGGTGGATGGGGGTGAGATGCAGAACAAACAACAAAACCTAATAGTGGGAATAAGCTCCATTTGCAACCTGGCTTCTAACCCCTTTCAAAAATTGAGCAATTTGCTTCCCTAGGCAATCATCGCACCATTCTCCCTCAGAAAGCCCAACATCACAGATATTAACAGAATGTGTAAATAAATATCCAGCCCCTTTACAATTAGACTGTGGCATGGAATTAACATTGTTTTCACAATGATTATATTAAGGTAAATTGTTTGGTTTGGCAGTGTGCATGTGTGCGGGCACCCAATCTCACTGACCCTAAGGGTAAATTCACTTCATCTTTCCAGGGTCTGGACAGCATCTCTGTCAGCTTTGTGAGATGCCACATATATTTTTTTAAAAAAGAATGCTGCCCCACTTTCTCCAGCCCCTGAAGGCCTAGTGGTGGCTTCTGAAAACCCTTGCCCAGCAGGGTGCAACCAGACAGCATGCCATGAAGAGTCAGGCAGGGGTGAAAGAAAAAAAGAGGTATTCAGCTGTGTAGGAAGAAGAAGATACAATGGCTTCTGCCCAGGTTTTCCCCATGGCCTACATGATACAAAGAGACAGTAAAAAAATAAATTAATGCTTTTGTTTCTCAACTAGAAACCAGCCTAGGGATCATATCCCTCAGCCCTTCTCCTTTCTGGACAAAATCTTCCTAATGGCTGGTCAAGGATTAGGTGGGTACAAGCAGATGTATGAAACCAGGTTTTGAAACCAGCTTCAAGTCCTTGTTAGAGCCTTCAACCTTAATGGGTGAACCTCTAGAAGAGAAGCATCCCCTTTTAAAACAGACATCTAGAAATGAAAGGTCTCTTTGTCTGTTCCAAAGTAACACATTCACCACTAAATCATAGGGCTATGTTTGTTTGTTTGTTTGTTTGTTTGTTTGTTTGTTTATGTCCTGACCTGGATGGTCCAGGCTAGCCTGATCTCGTCAGATCTCAGAAGCTAAGCAGAGTCAGCCCTGGTTAGTATTTGGATGGGAGACCACCAAGGAAGACCAGGGTCCTCACACAGAGGCAGGCAATGGCAAATCACTTTGAACGCCTCTTGCCTTGAAAATCCTATGAGATCACCATAAATCAGCTGTGACTTAAAGGCACAAAAAATTCTCTTCAATACCCAATTTCTATAGGTTACAGCCCTCTGACTGAAGAGGTCAGAAGTTTGTTTATTTCAGGTATCAAGTGAGAACCTCGTGTCCCAGCTAAATATGTTTATTTAAGATCTTTATTTAAAATCAATCTGAACATTCTTTAAATAAGAAAACATGAAAGGATTACAATGATACAAAATATACTTGCATATGTAATACAATTTCTGAGATTCTCCCCAAAACACTTTCAAAAGGTCTGAGAGATTCAGGGCTGCTTGGGGTATGAAAACCCTATGAAAGGTCACCATGAGTCAGTTGGGACTTGACAGCACGTAAGTATTATTAGGACTGTTAACCCACTCCAGGAGCCCCGTGGCGCAGAGTGGTAAGCTGCAGTACTGCAGTCCAAAGCTCTGCTCACTACCTGAGTTCGATCCCAACGGAAGTTGGTTTCATGTAGCTGGCTCAAGGTTGGCTCAGCCTTCCATCCTTCCGAGGTCGGTAAAATGGGTACTCAGATTGCTGAGGGTAAAGGGAAGATGACTGGGGAAGGCACTGGCAAACCACCAGGTAAAACAAAGTCTGCCTTGGAAACGTCGGAATGTGACATCACCCCATGGGTGAAGAATGACCCGGTGCTTGCACAGGGAACCTTTACCTTACTAACCCACTCCAGCTGATCAGAGTATAAAATGGTGGGAATTTCTACTACTTCCATGCAAATTTGGGGGTTAAATGGACTTACTTATCCTATTTAGAGATTATGAGTCAGCTGCTGGTAGCTTCTAACTAACCTCTCTCATCATTCTGATGACATAACAGCCCTCCTTTCCTGTCCACTCTCGGAGCCAGCAGAAATATTCCATCCCAACAGCCTAACTATTCCATACCTCTGTGCTGTCATATCTTGGACTTCCTTGCCCATGAGCTTAATCCCTCCAGCTCTACCTTCCTCAACCGTCTAAAAGTCTCCTGGACTCTCAAATTTCCCACTATCTTATTTCTACTTCTTATGCCTAGAACTGCCTCCCTGTATAACTGTCTACGAGATGCCCCCTCTCTTAGTTACTTCAAATGTTACCTCGCCATTTCTGCAACCATCTTTGGCACAACCCCCTGGAACTAAACATGTGTGCCTTTAATAGGAATGAAAGCATATCCCTCCTGTTTATTCCCACCTGCATCTTCCTCCTTGTAGCCCTTTGTGGAAAATGTTAGATTGAAAACTCCTCAGTGGAGGGACACTTGTTGTGGAAAATGTTAGATCAAATAATCCTCAGTGGAGGGATACTAGTCTTCATACATTGTGTAAAGCACTATACAAATTAATGACGCTATGAACAAACACTAACAAATGTAGATTACAAAGTGTGTGATCTTGTCTGTGTGGTATTTATGACAAGTGTTCTATGTATCAACCCAATGGACTAGCAGCACAGTGCCTTCATAATACCAGAATCACGGACACACAGAGAAGTGATTTGCAAAACTTGCAGTACTTCAAAGTAGGCAAAGCACTATCGGAGGACACTGTATTATTCCTGTTCAAAGCTATCGTCTTTTTAATATAAATGAGATATTTAATGAAGTTCCGAATTGTAGTCTTATCTTCTCCCAGTTTGATCAGTGCTGGGGAGATTTACTGCATTGAAGGGTCAACACAATTACAATTGGAGGCACGTCAGGCTGCAGGAGAATAATAAACTTGCCATGCAAGTGAATTAGACTCAATAAGGTTTAAATTGTGAAATGAGGATTTGTTTTATTCAGGGTTTTTTTGTTCTCCTAAATTGCAGATTACAACTGACAGCTCCAGTGAAAAGTAAATTAAACAATATTCAAATACTCTAGTGTAAAGAAATCAAAAGAAAATTTATGAAGAATGGGAAAAAATTGTAAAATTGTGAAATGCTGTTTAAAAATACCCAAGGACTAAAGTTGCGGGCCAAAAATATTCACACAGATGAACCGTACATTGTTTTAACTTTCTTCAAACAAAGGGTGAAAATTAGCTTGAATGACTAACATGACATTTTCCCAGGGAGCTAGGACTGTATCATTGAGTTTATATAACAAATGTCGAGTTCTTTATTGAATCACATAATGTAGCAGTTCCTCAAGGGCCAAAGCATATCTAAAAACTGCTATCAAGCTCTGACCAGGTTTTTTTTTTTTTTCTTAAGATAGGCAGAGAATGAAGACAGCTTAGAATCCTAGAGAGAGGCACAAACATTCGCCGCAGGTAAACTAGTAAACCACAGTGTGCAGAAGGGATACATAATGGTGCCATTGTTTAGATGGCTGTGCTATACAAAGAGTACTGGCATGTCTCTCCACTTTCATGGGAAAAGGCTTTATTCAGTGCCCAATTAACATATCAAAAGCCAGATTTAAATCAAGACATCAACAGTCAACCACACAAATATTTAACCAAAGATATAATGCCTTTTATAAACTAAAAGAAAGAAAGTTTGGGAGGGAGTTGAGGAGGGGAAGATTGCACAGAAGCCCTTTAAAAAAACAGTTTTGTTGATTCCTCTGCAAGGAAGCTTTGCATAAAGTGAAATGTGACAAAAGAGAGCAAGCTTTGTTGACAGGCCCGAGAGATGGACAGAAACATGGAGGGGAGGGGGGGCATCAAGGCAAGCTCTCTCACTTCAGCTCCCTTGGCAACTTCATTAGTGGGACACCATCACCAGACACTTTGTTATCACTGTGGCAGCACAGGGATTAATGGCAGGAGCTCTGAGAATTACGCCTGCAGTTTCAATATCAGCATACCAAAGCTCTCACAAGATGGCCTTGGATATGCAGTTCAGTCTCACTCCTCTTCTCCACATCCGCAACATGGATGTGGCTCAGTTCAGATATAACACAAAACCATGGTTTAAATGAACTACAGTTAGCTTGTGAAACCAGGATTCCCGATCACTCAAATCCTGAACTGCACCAACAAACACCGAATACATTTTCTTTCTTCTATCCCAGCAACTCTGCAGTCAGGGTGAATGCATGGATGATGCTAAGGAAAAAACCAGGAATGCACATGAACACATGCAGCTGCCTTATACTGAATCAGACCCTTGGTCCCTCAAAGTCAGTATTGTCTACTCAGACTGGCAGCGGCTCTCCAGGGTCTCAGGCAGGGGTCTTTCACATCACCTACTTGCCTAGTCCCTTTAACTGGAGATGCCAGGGATTGAACCTGGGACCTTCTGCATGCCAAGCAGATGCTCTGTCACTGAGCCACGTCAGCCAAAACTATTTAGTGGAGTGACAATCACAGTAAATCACTGTTAGCTTAATGAAATGGTGATTTTGTATTGTGTCAAAACTGAGCCAATGTATGTTAGGCTAATCTTACATATATCATCCAGATAACTTTCATAAGGATTACTGAGATAGTGCCCGCAAGACTGAGCATTGTTATCTTTATCCTATTCCTCTGTCTTCCATCCTGTGTGATAGTAATGGCTCTTCTTGTTGGGGGACAGGTCATCCAGAAAGGTTTCTCTATAAATGATAGAGATTTGCCAGAACGATCATCCCTTGGACCCAAAGATGCATGTTACCTCAAGAATTCAACAGTTAACCAACATGCACTTTAGGGCTGCCAACCTCCAGGTACTAGCTGGAGATCTCCTGCTATTACAACTGATCTCCAGCCGATAGTGATCAGTTCACCTGTAGAAAATGGCCGCTTTGGCAACTGGACTCTATGACATTGAAGTCCCTCCCCAAACCCTGCCCTCCTCAGGCTCCGCTCCAAAAACCTCCTGCCGGTTGCGAAGAGGGACCTGGCAACCCTAATGCTCCTTCAAGCAGAAAGTACTGTCCCGGCAGCAGAAACAGATGCACACATGTTAACTACCAACCAAGTGTGAACAGGTTAGGCTAGAAGAGAGGGGAAAGGGAACAGGTGGCTCCCATGATCAGCTCTACATAGCAGTTACAGTAAAGACATCCAAAGGAGCTGCACTCTACTGCCATGCCCTTCATGTTACATTTTTAAGGTGGGCACACAGCCAAAAAGGCTGCGGTGGGAGGATGTAGCTAGTATAATTTGCTCAAGTGATTTTACCAGCTCTTACTAACAACAAACGTTCAATTTTAATTTTAAAATAGTGCCAAATCTAATGGGTTATCTGATCAGTCATCAGCCAGGAAGTTAGAGAAAAGGGTTAAAATTAGAACATTTGTGGCTCATCTTTATTTAAGCATACAGAAGTAAATGTGATACATACATTTTTTTTTCTTCTTTAATTAAAGTTCAAAGTAGAAAGAAGAAGCCTGGAAAATCCCTGGGATTTTCCACAGTTTTTCACAATCCCTCCCTCAAGGATATGTCCACCTTAATATTGCCAAAAGCTAGACAAATGCCCCAGAGAGGCTGTGAAAACTTATCTCATTATGTATTTTTAAAGACTAATGTTACCTAATTTCACGAACACATTATTTGGATTCACAATTCCCGTCTTCTATTATAGGTTCTCTCTGCATGAGAAAACAAACTGGAGTTCTATTTTCCCATGACCACACTCAATAAAGCTCATTCGAATTATTACTATTAAAATAGACGCCTGTATGTGTCAGTTGTGGGGGAAAAAATGGCATTAGTACCAGCACAAAATGCACAAACGACATAAAGGAATCAGAAACAGTAACCACAAACATGGGCAAAATTAAAAGTTGTCACGATGACAACATTCACCGCCCCCCCCCCCACACACACACCAAAAGAAACAGAAGTAAAAACAGGGCTGCAGCTGGGGGTTAGGAAATTCCTGGAGATTTTGGGGGTGGAGCCTGAGAAGGGCAGGATTTGGAAAGGGGAGGAACTTCAATGCCATAGAGTCCAACTACCAATGTGGCCATTTTCTCCAGGTGAACTGCTCTCTGTCACCTGGAAATCAACTGTAATAGCGGGAGGTCTCCAGCCAACAGCTGGAGGTTGGCAACCCTTGGTAAAAAGGGTATAAAAAAGGGTATAGTCTACATCCCAACTTTCAGACTGCATTAACAAAAATGATGGTAGCGCAACTGAAAGATACCTTATAGCATTTATCTGGTATTTACAGCATGATTAACTACAGATACCTTCAATCTAGTCCAATGGTTCCCAAACCTTTCAGGCCACCACCCCCTTGGTTCCACAAATTCAACCCCAGCGCCCCCTACCCTATCCAACAACAAAGTTGAAGGAGCCCACCTCTAGCACCCCTGCTGCCCCCTTGCCTCTTATTCCCCCCTAGGTAATCCCCCCCCAGGGGGTGGTACTGCCCATTTTGGGAACCACTGGTCTAGTCCTTCAGTTATTTTGCTGATGCCACCCTTGGTGTTGAGGGGATTTGAGCTTAATAAAAAAGTAAGGGGGGGGCACCACCAGGATGACATCCGGGAAGTAATACAGCTTGACAGCAGAGTCCCACCCACCTTTTGCGGCTAGTACGAATCGGTAATAATGTCTGATATGTGTAAAAGGAACAAGCACAGCCCAGACTACCGACTGCCTTCCCCCTTATGCAGACAGCATCATGTTTTAAGTAAGGAATAATAGGATTTCAGCCATACGGTCCTTTATCATACAGATAAGGACAAGCTGCTCGATAAATACTAGGTGCTTGATAAATTCTACCTGCTCTAACTAGAACTGGCTCGGTCCTTATCTGAACAAAATGATAAAAGGCCAGTTAAATGGTTGCTGGTGCTTCAACAATATCATTGCAAGGTGATGTATTAATAAGTATGGGGGAAAATGTGTATCTCAAAAAGGCAATGCCAAACGAGTCCGCAGCTAAATTAAGTCTCCCCATTAGCACTGCTTAATTATCATCTGACTCCAACTTGCCGAATGAAGTTTATAAACACTGACAAGCAGGCAATTTGTGCTTTTCAGAGAAATTGAAACAGAAATCTATTATAACACACCATTTATGAAAAACTGCTGCCCCCAATTTTAATACCAGCTCTCTGCCAGCCTGGTTTGTACCTGCATGCAGCAGACTAAAGTACACCGGTACTCTTTACTTTATGAAGCAGCAGGCACCTCTAAAAAAATTGCTAAAAGCTTTGTGTATCCCCTTAGGTGTGGGACAGTTATGTTAGTCTGTTGTAGATTAAACAAATACTTTATATACTACCAGATTTATGGCAGCATATGCTTTTGTGGAGTAGCACCTACTTCAGATACACAAAGTGAGTCCTCAGTCAGAACATATCTACATGTGGACACACGCAGAAAGAGGGGGAAATGGTCAACAGCGGAGTTTAAAAGGTCATGAAATATAAGATATACAATCTGTGACATTTCTATATGATGTTCAAGAGTATATAAAGCACAGTGATCATTCACAACAATTGCAATTGATGGAAACACAGTTTACAATGTTCAGAAATGTAACACCTGAACGAGCCATGTTGTCCCTGTTTGATCCCTGGCTAACAAAATTAAATCTACTGATAAATTCTCATTCAGAAATTTTACACTGACATCTCCCGTTGATATTCCTTTGATATATGGTTACTTTTGGGGCCAGCAACAGTCAGTCCTAACAGATTTAAATATTCTTCACCCGGATTCTTCTGAATGTTGCCATTTTTATGTCAAATTTGAGCCCATTTCGAGGAGGGGAGCACTTAAGAAACTTAATTGGATATATTCTCTGTCCTCCACCAAAAAGGTTCTGTTTACAGTTTAGATGACCCCACTACTGGAAGCTCAAAGCTCAAAAGGTACAGCTAAAGAGAAGGAGGGATGTGGGGCTCAGAATGACTGAGACCCCCGCTTTGTCCTGAACTCAATCCTTGGCCATTCCAGCTGAAACATCTCAGCAGATGTGGGGAAAGACATTTCTCTACAGCTTGAGGCTCATATATCTAACTCTGATTTCATAAGAAATATGGAGAGTACAATATGATTTCACTCAGATAACTGCCAGACACTTGTTTAGATCAACTGAAGCAGAATCTACTCTTTTCAAAGGACATTGTAATATAAAATACAAAGCTAGGAAAGGATGGCCAACACCAGTATTTCTTTTTAAAGAGAGTTTAAAAAAAAAACTCCCAAAAGCAATCTCTATGACAATAATACCTCAAAACCATCCTTATGTTCTTTTTATTCCAAGACAATGCACAAAATTCCAATTTAAATCCCAAGAATCATTAGTCTGATGCATTGCCTTTATTCTAACAGCTGGACAAAGGAAAATTAACCTTTGGATTTAAAGCAGAAAAGGCAATGTTCGGGCTGTGATCAAGTAGCAATGATTTCCCATCCACCCCCATCCAATTCTACCTCCAGCAACACCTGTAGCGGCATCCCTCACAATTCACAACTTGACTTTCAGAGATGTAAATCTTTCACGCTGGATACAGAGAACAATTGTAGGGGTGAAAAATCTGCACACAGCCTTTCAAACTTCAATATAGCTGTGGTAGGCACTGCAAGATTCACGAATAATACTATTTTCTGACTCTACACTGAACCAGAGACCTTTGGAACAAAAGAGCACAGGTCAGCTGAATTTTTATTACCCAAGAAGCATGTTTATAATGTTTCTAAAAAATGAGGGGGAGCACAGAAATATCAACCACCTTTCCAATGTTTAATTCTGACAAGAGACAATCTGAGGGCCGGTAATACACAAAGCCAGTTCTCTCAGTGTGGTTCACTCTGCCACACACTTTATGTATAGGCCCTGAGCCTTGCTGGCATCGAACTGAGGGTTGCCAACCTCCAGATACTAGCTGGAGATCAGGCTTTGGTATGTGTAGCCGTCCTTGAAGTCTGGACGGTTCAGCAGAGAAACGAAAGGAAACATCTAAACCGAGATAACAGCCTGACATCCTGCCCCCCTTAAGGCCCCCTCCCATCCGGCAAGGGGGCTGGTCTGTCCGGGTAGGCATTGTGAAAGGCGTTGACGAGTTTGGGGGCGGAGACATCCCGTGCGCGAACCCATTCGTCATAGGCAGGGGGGAAGTGTTTCCAGCAGATCAGGTATTGCAAGGCCCCATGGTGTATGCGGGAATCCAGGATTTTGGAGACTTCGAAATGTCCTCCCCCCCCCACCATTATGGGTTGTTCAGGAGGCGGCGCCGGGTGCCATTGTGGGGAAGCAACATGGGGTTTTAGAAGGCTGATATGGAAAACGGGGTGCACACGCCTCAGAGTTTTGGGGAGAGACAGTTCCACCGTGACAGGATTTATGAGGCGGGTGATGGGAAATGGGCCAATGTATTTAGCACTGAGCTTATGGCACGGACGGGTGGAGCGCAGGTTCTTGGTGGAAAGATATACCAAGTCACCCACTTGCAGGTCCCTACCGGGGGAACGATGCTTGTCAGCCTGCGCCTTGTATTTGCGCTTGGCTCTGTCTAGGTTGCTAACCACCAGGGCCATGTTGTACGTAGGGTGTGTGCCCAAGAGGCAATGTCGGCATCCCCCTCCCCCTCTGATCCTTCTATTGGGGTGATAGGACCGAAGTCCTGTCCATACACCGCATAAAACGGGCTGAAACCTGTGGACTGATGTACAGCATTATTGTAGGCATATTCTGCAAAAGGCAACAGTTCCACCCAGTCGTCTTGGTGGTAATTGACATAACAGCTCAAATAGCATTCAAGTACAGCATTGACACGTTCGGTTTGACCATCCGTTTGGGGATGGTATGCACTAGACAACCCCTGCTCCACCCCTACCAATTTGAGAAAAGCTTTCCAAAACTTAGCAACGAAACTACTTCCGAGGTCGCAGATTATCTTGCGTGGAAACGAATGTAGTCTAAAGACATGTGACACGAAGAGATGGGCCAACTTCTGAGCGGAGGGGATCCCCACACATGGAACCAAATGTATTTGCTTAGAAAATAAGTCAGTGATAACCCATAACACAGTTTTTCCTCCGCTGAGAGGGAGATCCGTCATAAAATCCATAGCAATCACTTCCCAGGGTTTGCTGGGTATTTCAAGTGGTTGCAGTAGTCCTGGGGGCTTGCCTTGAGATCGTTTGACTGTGGCGCAAACAGGACAGCTGCGAATAAAAGAGTCAATGTCAGAACGCATTCCCCCCCACCAAAATTGTCTGCGCAACAGGTGAAGGGTCTTTAGGAACCCAAAGTGTCCAGCTGTTTTCACTCCATGAGCCAAGTGTAAGACGTCTTTTCGGAGTGCTTTGGGCACATATAATTTCGAGTCTTTATACCAAGAGCCTCCTTGTTCGATTACACCAGGAGGCAGGGTTTGAGCAGAGAGTTCCATAAGGCATTGTTCCCGAAGGGAATTTAAGAAAGACTCGGAGACGGGAACCCCCCCTTGTTTACGGTGGTAGTAGGAGCAGTTATGGGGGTTGACGAGGGGGAAGCGCTTACGTGCGGTGGTGCGCAGACTGCAGGCGGCTGGGCGGCCGGTTGGGTTGGAAGAGCTGGAGCATCGGCTATCGTGTGCTTCCGTTGTGGGTAGGGCTGGAGGAGCTTGCGCGCCGGCTGTCGTGTGTTTCCGCTGGGGCAGCGTTTGGGATCGGGTTTGTACAGCCAGTACGGGCAGGGCTTCTCTTTGTGCGGGCGTAAATAAAGAGTCTGTTGGCCGATCGAGTTTAGCCGGGTAATGAGGCAATCGGGAGAGAGCATCTGCGAGAACGTTTTGTTTTCCAGGGACATGCTTTAGGACAAAACGAAACTGAGCAAAGAATTCTGCCCAACGTTGTTGTTTCACGGATAACTTATGGGTTCCTGTGAGGGCGGCCAGATTCTTGTGATCGATCCAAACTTCGAAGGGGACTTTAGACCCTTCCAGGAATTGTCGCCATAGAGTAAGCGCATGGTGAACGGCCGAGGCTTCTTTCTCCCAAATGGGCCAGTTCAATTGGGAGTGCGAAATTTCTTTGAGAAGTAAGCGCAGGGGTGAAGGAGACCATCTGGTCCTCTTTGGAGCAGGGCCCCCCCATAGCTACGTCGGAGGCATCGACTTGTACAATGAACATTCGATTTGGGTCTGGGTGCCGTAGCACAGGTTCCGACGTGAAAAGGCGTTTGAGGGCTACAAAGGCGGTCTGGCATTGATCAGTCCACAGTATCTTAGCGGAGGGTAATGTAGCAGAGCTTCCTTTACCCTTGGTTTTCAGAAGGTCGGTGATGGGCAGCGCTATTTGGGCGAAGTTAGGGATAAATCCGCGGTAGAAATTAGCAAAGCCCAGAAACTGTTGTACTTGCTTGCGGTTGGAGGGAGGAGTCCAATCGAGGACGGATTGAACCTTGGCCGGGTCCATGCTAAGGCCATGGTGGGAGATTATATATCCCAAGAAAGTTATTTTGCTCTGGTGAAATTCGCATTTAGCCAACTTTGCAAAGAGTTGGTGATTGCGCAGCCGGTGCAGAACTTCTCGGACCAAAGTGACGTGCTCGTCCATGGTTTTTGAATAAATAAGAATGTCATCCAAATAAACTACCACCCCGCGGTACAGTAAATCATGGAGGATTTCGTTGATGAGTTGCATGAAGACCCCCGGGGCACCTTTCAACCCGAAGGGCATCACAAGGAATTCAAACATTCCAAAACAGCTAGAGAAGGCAGTGAGGGGTTCGTCCCCTTCGCGGATACGGACGCGGTAGTAGGCTTCTACTAGGTCCAATTTGGAGAATATACGTCCCTCTTGTAGTTGCCCCAAAATATCTGAAATTAGCGGTATAGGATAGGCGTTGGCTTGAGTAACTGCATTGAGTTTTCGGAAGTCAATGCAGAGGCGCAGGTCGCCCTCCTTTTTTCAGACAAAGAACGCGGGGGCTGAGTTGGGAGCATTCGATGGGCGAATGAACCCTCTGGCAAGGTTTTTGTCCAAAAAGTCCCGTAGTACAGTGCACTCGGAAGTGCTCATAGGGTAAATCTTACTCTTGGTTAATGTGCAGTCCTTCACCACCTCAATAGCACAGTCAGTGGCCCGGGGGGGGGGGGGTAAGGCATCACATTCTTTAATGTTAAAGACATCCGCAAAGTCCTGGTATACATCAGGTAGGGACGGCGGTGATGGGACATCGGAGATTAATGCCGGAGAGGGTGGAGACAGCACCGCAACTTGCTGTCGGTGCTGGTCGCATTTGGGGTTGGCAAAGCAGATAGTGTTCATCTCCCAGTCTATACTGGGACTATGACCTTTAATCCAGTTAATTCCCAGGACCACTTCAAATCGGATAGGGGCTATGGTAAAGTCTATTTGCTCCCACTGGGAGCCAATACCCTATAGTGCGATGATCAACTGGGCCCCCCTTGAAATGGCTCCCATCCATTTGGGCAAATTGGACGGGGGCTGGTAAAGCCTCGGACTTGACTTTGAGTGCTGCAAATGTGGCCTCATTGATGAGAGTGCGACCGCAACCGGAGTCAATGAGTGCCTTAACGGGTAGTTGGGGACCACCTTCATAGTGTTGTAAAACTGCGTCCACATAAACGGTGGTTTCTACTTCCTTTACTTTAGTGGGAGCTTTCGGTTTAGCAGGAGATTCTGCAGAGGTCTGTGGAGACGCTCCACTCACCACAGACCGGAGCCGTTTTTTGACAAATCAAGGGGGGATTCCAGGTTTAAAGCTGGAGGATTCCATGGGTTCTCTTCGTCAGAAGAAGGAAAGTTGTCCCCCAATGGGGCATTTGTAATCCGGGACCCGGCGGGGTCATTCGATGTAGGAAGGATAGATGAGTCCTCAACGTGAAGTGCAGAGGGTATGGGTCTTCCCGGCGCTGCGCTGCGGGTGGCCGCGGTGCCTCTGCGTTGAGGTTGTCCTCTAGCTCGGGCTGTCATGCTGGGACGAAAGGGCTCAGGGCGATGTGGGCAGACTGCTGCAAAGTGGCCCAGTTCCCCACAAGTGAGGCAAGCACCTCTTTGAAATCGGGTTTTGCGATCCTGGGGTGGACGCGCGGGTTTCCGTGGATTGGGGGACGGTGCCTTGGGCTGGGGTTTTTGGACGCTTTTCTCCTTGTGTCTTTGGCGGACAAGGGAAATAAAGCGCCGGCGGCTTTCCACCTCTTCGGCTAATAGAATCCAATCCTCGAGGGTGTCGGGATCACCCCGCATATACGACCAGTTCAGAATGTCAGTGTGTAAGGCTTCCCTGAAATGGTGAATTAGGGTGGCTTCGGGCCAGCCCACAATTCTGCTTGCTAGTCTTTGAAATTCATCGGCAAACTCTCGAACTGGAGTAGAGCCCTGTCTTAGTTGTAGAAGCTCCGCTTTGGCTTGTTCCCCCAGAAAGGGGTCCTCAAACCTCCTCCGTAAGGCAGTCATGAAATTGTTGAGGGAACGGATAGAGCGGGATCGGGTGTCGAACTGGAGGACCATCCAGTCGGCTGCTTTACCTGTCAAAAGGGAAGCTCATAGCGAACCCGGCTGTCCTCTGTAGGGAAGAACTGTCCTTGTTCTCGCATATAGCTGTCCACCTGATGCAAGAAACAGGGCAGGGTTTCGAGAGATCCATCATAAGTAGTTTTCAACTTGAGTTGTTTCCAAGGACCGGGAATGGGTTGCCCGGTTGCACGGGTGCCCTGGGTGCAGGTAAAACGGGACCTCCGGGAACCGGAGGTTGAACAGGCACATTAGCGGGTGGCTGGGCTGGCGCTCCCTGAACCGGTACTGCGGCCCCCTGTGGAATGGGTTGTGCCGGGGTTGTCAGTGCCTGCTGTAACTGCCTGTTGTCCTGAAGCAAGCGTTCCATTAGCTCCTGGAGTTGATCTACACGGCCAGATAGCTCTCGATTCTGAGCTCGTAACAGGTGAACATCCTCACCCGGCCACCTGTACGATGAGGTTTGCTTGTCCTAAAACTTGTGGCCCATTGAGAACTGTCCCCATACAAGTCCTCTTCCTCAGACTCCTCGGAGTCTTGGCGTCGTTCTGCGAGGCGGCGTGCGCAATGGGTCGTGCGCGACGGGGCGAATACCGGGGAAAAAGACAGACCCAATGGACGACCGCTCCTTCCGGAGTCTTTGGGGCGGCCGCCTGTCCGCGCCCGATCCGCAGCCAACTGCAGTTCTTTATCCCTTGCGGCTTGAGCCTCGGCTTCCGCCTTAGCCGCTTCAGCAGCTTCCCTATCCGCGAGAGCTTTTGCGCTTTCAAGTCTCAGAGCGGCGGCTGCGGTAATATGCGGTAAAAGTTCCGTTTCCAGGAGCGTTAGTAGGGGGTCGGGATCCTCACCTAGCAATGGTTGCACTCGGACCGCGACCGCAGGTGCATCGGCCCCGAACGTCGAGGTCAAACGTTGAGCCAAGGTGGCTATCGTGGTATCCTTTGTACAATCCGCAAAGAGGAGGGCCGTCTGGATAGCGACCCTCTTGGCTTCAGCTTGACAGTCAGCTGCATTGGGTACCAAAGAAAAACCTGCCGGTGCGGCTCCCGCCATGGTACCTTCCCCCAAGGTGACAGGGCGCGTTAGAACCATGGATGAGAGAGTCTCATGGGCAATAAGCTTATCCAATAAATCGGTTAGTACTTGTAAGTCCTCAGTTGCCAGCCGGGCATCATCCAGCAACTGATCAAAATCCTGGAGGTCTAAACGAGCATTAGTATCCTCCGACGTTAACATCCAGAGAACCCTCACTAGAGATTGCCACTGTGTCTGGACCAGTCCACTCAAGCGGCAAACCTCTGAATTAGTCCTAAAGAGTTCAGCTACTATGTCCCGTAGAAGGGTAGGATCCTCAGATGAGGAATCCAGGGTTCCAAGAAGCAGTAGTCACGGTTCACTCGGAGAGCGCCCTCCTAGCTCCCATCCGAGTGGCAGGCGAACCCTCCGGGGCTCCAGCCTGACTAAAGAATCGATGAAGAAGAGTAGGGATAGCTGTCATAATGTAAGCTCTTGACCCATCGAACCAGAAATCACCACAGAGACAATCAGATTCCAAGCAGATGGCTTTACTGGTCAAATAGGCAATACAGTGCATTGAAGGCAAGATGACAGCTATAGTTTGTCTTGCCCGTTATTTGGAAATATAAGGCAGAGAAACGGCGGGAGATTACAAAGCATAAACAGAGCATTATTTCCCAGGAGTAGCGTTCCCAGGCTTTGGTATGTGTAGCCGTCCTTGAAGTCTGGACGGTTCAGCAGAGAAAAGAAAGGAAACATCTAAACCGAGATAACAGCCTGACACTGATCTCCAGTTGATAGAGATCAGTTCACCTGGAGAAAATGGCCACTTTGGCAATTGGACTCTATGGCATTGAAGTCCCTCCCCTCCCCAAACCCGTATGTGCAGTTTGCCACAGCCTCTGGTTCATTTGTAGGGTTCCCATTTGCCCGGTTATGGCGGGCAAACACCTGCCAATTAACCAGGTTGCCAGCCCACCATCCACTGATCAGAGGGCAGAAGCAGGAAGGGGGCCTCGATCTGTGAGCACCATAACATTACTTCAGGTAAGGTTGCCAACCTCCAGATACTGGCTGGAGATCTCCTCCTATTACAACTGATCTCTATCCGATAGAGATCAGTTCACCTGGACAAAATGACCGCTTTGGCAATTGGACTCTATGGCATTGAAGTCCCTCCCCTCCCCAAACCCTGCCCTCCTCAGGCTTGGGTTTGCTTGGGCCAAAGTTTGGTTTGCTTGGGCCAAAGTTCAAGGTACTTGTTTAAACATTTTTCATTGAGGCCACACAGCAGAATAAGTCAAAACTGAGCGACTGCAGTTACATGGTTTTTCAGAGTGTGCAACATGATATGTCAAAATACGGATCATGATTTGGTATGGCACATCGATATCTGAAAATGGTTCTACCATGAGAATGTGCAACATTAGAAGTGAATGTTAAAAAAAAACATGGTTCTGATTTTCAAATCTACTGTATTTTTATTTTGCATTGGGATTTCTTCTCAACCTGTCCTGAAATTTCTGGCAGGATTAAAATATATTCTAAAATAGGACACTGCTGAAATATTAAGATAAATAGCCACAAAATCCATTTAGATTTTTTTTTCTTGTATTGAACTATAGGGAAATTTTACCCTGCTATTAAAATACATTCATAATCACTGTGAAAACAGCTATTTTAACATAATTACCAACTAAAGGAGGGGGAATCCCCTTTGTTATTCAGAACAATGGCATTCTTGGCCAACACAGCTTTAAAATGCAGGCTGTCAATACATTCCTAAGTATTATTACCTCTTTCTCTCTGTGTGTGCCACCAAGTCACAGCTGACTCATGGCCACCCTATAGGGTTTTCAAGGTTAGAGACATTTGGAGGTGGTTAGCCATTGCTTGCTTCTGCATGGGCTGAGAGAGTTCTGAGAGAGCTGTGACTAGCCCAAGGTCACCCAGCAGGCTTCATGTGGAGGAGTGAGGAAATGAACCCGGTTCTCCAGATTAGAGTCTGCCACTCTTAACCACTACGCCATGCCAACAGATTTATACTAAACCAAGCTGACATATATTATCATCATGCAACTACTGCTGGGTTTCTCTGCTTCCCAGTTTTCTGGCTATGAATTTTCTGTACCCTTTGTAACAAATATAAACTTCAGCATTTGGTAACTGTCTACAAGAGCAGAAGGTACTAGCCTCGCCGGCCATTCCTGCTTCTTGTGTTCCTTCTGTTTGAGACAGGGTGGGTGGTGACATGGGGTACCATCTTCTCATTGCAGGTCCCAAGGGAACTGCTCCTCATTCCTTCACTGGAGTCTGGTAGTGGAAAGCGCTGTCCAGTGACAGTCAATTTATGGCTACTCCATTGGGCTTTCAAGGCAAGAGACGAACAGAGATGGTTTCCATTGCCTGCCCCTGCATAGCTATCTTGGTCTTCCATCCAAGTACCAACCAGGGATAACGCTGCCTAGCTTCTAAGATCTGACAAGATTGGGCCAACCAGGGCAGGGCCTACTAGTGTTTAGGGCCAGGTAAATACAGGGGTCTTCTGAAAAACCACTGGGGTTTTCTGACCACTTCTTAATTTGCAGCTGTATATTGCTCTTTTCCCCAACACCTTGTTTTATTAGCTTCTTTGTTTTAAATTTGGATTGTGATATTTTAAGAACATTTATGGATCCAGTGAATCAAAATTGGGGTATAAATATTTTAATGCACAACTACCTGCCTAATCCAATTCCCTCTCTAAACATTATTAAGTCCTACTCTGACGTACTACTGAGAAAAAGTATGACATACATATTAATTGTGGGTTTGATTTTAGCACGGGGTTCCTAGGTGTGATTTCAACACCCACTTCCTTAATAGAAGTAAAATTTCTGCACTGTGTTTATCAATTCTGCCCACGCGGCAAGATGATATGCAGGTAGATCCGTTCTCTCCATTAACAAGCACAAAATGCCAAAATAAGACATGGATACACACACTTTATTGAGAGCTTGTGTGCATCTCCATCTGATTTTGGCATGTAGGGCTTATTAACACAAATTAGAAAGGTAATGCATGTACACAAATCATGTCACAACTAATGATGCTGCCCAGTCATTACAGGATGGATGGAAATTCTTGCTTCTTCAACATTTAATGGGTCTTGTATGAACACAACTTCATTTTGACGGTTTTCAGACATCTTTATTTTATTTGCATCTTTTTAATGCCCCATAAGGATTTAGCTTAGATTCTGCAATCATGATCATTTTTCCTGGCAGCTATTTTTGCCAGCATTAATGTAAATAATGTCAGAAAGATTGCAGATGTACACACAATTCATTAATAATTATAGCATGCATTCTAAGTTAGATGGCTGGAATATGCAACAGGTGACGGCGGGGGAAAGTGCTGTCAAGTTGCAGCTGACTTATGGAGACCCCATAGAGTTTTGAAGGCATGAGATGGGCAGAGGTGGTTTGCCAATGCCTGCCTCTGCATAGCAACCCTGGACTTCCTTGGCGGTCTCCCATCCAAATACTGACCAGGGCCAACCCCACTCAGCTTCTGAGATCTAATGAGATCAGGCTAACCTGGGCCACTGTCACCCAAACAAATGCTTGGAGAGGGATGCTTGCAGGGGGAATGAGAATGAAGGGGGAGGGAAAACCCCATAACCTTCACCATTAGGTTATTCATGGGTTAAATAATTTTTAATCCAAGTTTTGTTTTGATTTGTTTTTGGGTTTGGGTTTGCCTCTCTCTGCAACCTTGTTTCCAAGCATCTATGACTGATATTGCAGGGCTTTTGTTGGAACAGAGAAGGGTATATGAAGCGTACCGCCTAGGGGCTCCAATGCAGCTAGCTATTCGGTTTAGTCAGCAAAAACCAGGAGCCAAGCCTTTACAAACACACCCCTCTGTTTCTGTCATCTGATCTGGAGACTTTGTGCTCTGGCTTCGTGACCCACAACCAACTGGGCCATTTCCGTGACCCGTTTCCATTTGTTTGTTTGGTTTTTGTCCTTTAGTAAGGGAGGGCAAAGCACTGTTTGTTTCCCTCTAGCAGGGAGTCTGTCTTACAGACCTACATGGAGACCACAGGGGGCCATGTCAAGAGGACAGAAGATTCGGGGACTGGCTTCCACTCTCTCTCCAAAATTAGATGAAAGTCACTAGACCAAGGCTTCCCCAAGCAAATAAGGTTAGGGATGCCAGCCTCCAAGTGGGACCCGAGGATCCCCTGGAATTAAAGCTCATCTCCAGACTACAAATATCAGTTCCCCTGGAGAAAATGGGTGCTTTGGAGGGTGGACACTGTACCCCACTGAGGTCCCTGTCTTACCCAGGCTCCATGCCCAAATCCACAGGAATTTCCTAACCTGGGTCTGGCCACCCTACCCCCCATCCCCTGCCAGCGGCTGGGGGGACCTGGTAACCCCAAACAAGGTCCTGAATACCTCTCTAATGAAGTTGGTAGCTTCATGTTAGCTGCCCCTAGTGGCCACTGTTAGCTGCCCCTAGTGGTCTGCCTGTATTTATGCTCCCTTGTTGCTATTTTACTATGCCAATAAAGGTATCTGAATCTTAGAAGGCAAACTAGGCATGCTCGTGATGGCAGTGGAGACTGCAGAGCAAGTTTCCAAGACGGATGCCTAACTGAGACCTTGTGAACTGTGACACAGGCAAAACAGTTACACTCTTGCTTTGCAGGTATGGTCTCCAAACAAAGTAGCACTCTCCAGGTGCAAAACAGCAACTTGGATTTGAATGTTTTGTTTTTCTACAAAATACACAAGTTATAATTATGAAATGCTGAACACTCTTCTACATAAAAATCATCATATTATGCAGTTAGTAGAAAATATTTTCAGTGATTAGAACCTTGACTTTTAAAGATTGCTCTCGTTTTTTAAAAAATAGGAAATGTTCTTAAAATTGGTTCTTGTAGGTTATCCGGGCTGTGTGACCGTGGTCTTGGTATTTTCTTTCCTGACGTTTCGCCAGCAGCTGTGGCAGGCATCTTCAGAGGAGTAACACTGAAGGACAGTGTATCTCCTTCAGTGTTACTCCTCTGAAGATGCCTGCCGCAGCTGCTGGCGAAACATCAGGAAAGAAAATACCAAGACCACGGTCACACAGCCCGGATAACCTACAAGAACCAATGAACTCTGACCATGAAAGCCTTCGACAATATTTCTTAACATTTTCTTCAAAAATTCTGATTTCTCAAGGTGGGGTGGGTTATGGGCCTTCACATACCTGTTCATACTACAGCATTCTAAGCAGAATGCACAATCCTTCAAGTCCTCAACTACATGCATAATATACTACTTAGTGCCTAATATAACACTGAGTTAATCATTAGTATATTGATAGATTCTTACTTTGAAGCATTACGCTTCTGATGTACTGGAAATGGGCAATTTGCAGCTTTGACAGTGACAAGAACAAACGAATGAAATCAAAGGTATCATAACGTTAACTACATTGGACAGGGGGGTAAAAATAAAGACAAGATTATAGTTGTGAAACATGGTTATATTGCTTTAATCAAATCTGACACCTTCATTGCACCCAGCACTTTCAGTAAGACAAAGGTTAATATTTATGTGAAAGAATCTATGATAACAGAGAGTTTTTCAAGAGGTTGGTGTGTGCTGTGTAAATTTATTTGTTTAAAATATATACATGCATGATTAACCTTATCTCACCCAAGTCTAGTCATATCATACCAAGTTCTAAAAGTGTGGGTGCTTTCACACTTGCTGAATAATGAACTTTCAATCCACTCTCAATGTACTTTGCAGCTGGATTTTACTGTGTGAAACAGCAAACAATCGTAAAAGTGTATTGAAAGTGCATTATTCAGCATGTGTGAAAGCGCCCACTCTTCTATGTTTTCCTCAACTCCCACAATTTTCAAGCTTTCAAGTGCTAAACAAAATGGCGCTCTGTTACCTCATTGCATTTGCTTATTCGCCTGGCCACAATGAGCTGAATCATTCCACGCTTGTTTCCTTCAGTGGACATAGACCGACGCAGGGTTTCCATGGCATCTTGGTTAGTTTTGCCCAATAAAGACTCTCCATTTACTGCTATTAGTTGGTCATTCACTCGGAGTCTTCCATCCTAGCAAGGGAAAATTGTTAAGAGAGTTTATAAAAAAGGAGAGAAAAGTTTTTTGGCATCTTGTGCTGTGGAGAGAAGGAAGGGATTCTAATCTTCAAAGTTCATGGTAAAGTAAATATCATGGTATTGTCGAAGGCTTTCACGGTCAGAGTTCATTGGTTCTTGTAGGTTATCCGGGCTGTGTAACCGTGGTCTTGGAATTTTCTTTCCTGACGTTTCGCCAGCAACTGTGGCAGGCATCTTCAGAGTAGTAACACTGAAGGACAGTGTCTCTCAGTGTCAAGGGTGTAGGAAGAGTAATATATAGTCAGAAAGGGGTTGGGTTTGAGCTGAGTATTGTCCTGAGTATTGTCCTACACCCTTGACACTGAGAGACACTGTCCTTCAGTGTTACTACTCTGAAGATGCCTGCCACAGTTGCTGGCGAAACGTCAGGAAAGAAAATTCCAAGACCACGGTTACACAGCCCGGATAACCTACAAGAACCAATAAATATCATGGCTTTGAAGAAGTTACTGTTGATGTGTGTCTCCCAATCATATAACTAATTCCGAACAGGTTGTAGAGGGTGGATCAACAGATCTTCAAAATCAAGCTAGGGACAGATATGTGGGGATTGCTCTACAAACCTGAAAAAGTCCTAAATTTGTATAAAAATCTGAAATCTTAAAAAAAATAGCCTGTGTTTTAAAAAAAGAACAGCCACTGGTCTCTCAGAGGCCATTTTGGAGGTTGCTAGGTAACTACAACAATATTACTGAGACTTCTAAACCTTAGTTTAGAATAATAACAGAATCATACAGCTGTAAGGGGTCATGTAAGTGATCTAGTCCAATCCCCATCTCAATGCAGGATCTCGTCCTCTTTTCCTACTGCCATTAACTTTTCCTAGTGTTATTGTCTTTTCCAGTGAGTCTTGTCTTCTCATGATGTATCCAAAGTAAAATCACCTCAGTTAAGTCATTTTAGCTTCTAGGGTGAATTCAGGGTTGATTTGATGCAGAACACACTTATTTGTCTTTTTGACGGTCCATGGTATCCACTTTGGAAGGTATAAAAAGCATGTCTATCTCTGTGATCTCTTAAACTGTTTCCGCTCCAGGTCTCTCTTGTCTTGAAAATATGGCAGGATGTTCTCGTGTCACCATGAGTCCTACAGTGTTACTTGCTACTATCCATTCTTATCCCTTTCATGTGGATCTGAGCTGTAAACCAGAGCTAGTAGGTACCCAAATCAGCTTACAATTTCTTTCCTCCTCCTCCATTTCATCTCCACAGCAACCACCTGTGGAGGCAGACGAGGCTGAGAGTGTGTGACAAGCCCAAAGTCACTCAATGAGGTTCATGTCGGGGGGGGGGGGGGTTTAATCTGGTTCTCCCGGATCCTAGTCTGACATTTGAACAGCTACACAATGCTAGGAAATGAACAGAAGATACACTAATCAGAAGGAACTGGATCACCTAAAAGTACCAGCAGTAAATAAAGTTTTCAGCCCTGCTTAAAACCCAGATGGTTGTTCACTTACCTTGGAAGCAGCACCTCCATTAATAATGGACTTAACGAAGATGCCCAAGTCTGCATGGTTTTCTTTTGACCGGTTTCCTTTGACACTGACACCAAGCCCAGCTGACCCAGAATCGTTAAGCGGGACTTCAAAGGTGAGGAATTCCCTGGTGCCATCAGGGGTAAGGACGAGATCTTCTTCTTCTGCTTTCTGTTAAAGAGAGATTAACAATGGTGTCATTGAAAAAATTGTTTGCAATTATCTCCTAGCCACAGCTATTCAACGTTTTAAAAAATGCCCAATCTGCAAGACCACAATAATTTCTATTAAATTCTATAGGGAACTCTGTGATAATCATGCATCTGGCAACACCTTCAAACAACTCCTAGAACCAGATGGGACCAATTCATGCGTGTGTGTGTGTGGGGGGGATGAGAGTCTGTGTAAGCACAGATCTTTCAGAATTAATACCCACTTCAACTATTCAGTTGCCAAGGCATTAAATCTTATGCATTTTCTCATGCAAGCTTATTTTGAGTCTAAAAGAATGGCATTAGAGTATCCCAGGCATGGAAACAAACAATATGTGTACACACAAATTTAAAATTGGTTTCCCCATTGTTCTTTTACAGTTGGGATTATCAATAAATGGACAAAGAAACATCATGTAAAACACTGCCAATGAAATCAGGTAAGTCTCTTTGCTCTGGTGTGCTAGGAAAGTAATATGGGACACAGCTAGGATTACTAGTTTTTTATCTTTGGCCTTCCACCTCTGTTCTACTTTCACACACTTTGCACCTGCTCAAACTAACAAACAGTAACAATGATACAGGCCACATTTAGACATCACAACAAATATTTGTTGGTGAAGGGCACAAACCTCTTCTCACATATGCAGCAGGAATGAAAGATTCCTGGTTTGGAGTCTTGAATCAAATTCCAGTCTTCCATGATTTCCAAAGGTTCCACAAACTAGGTTTCTAAAGTCAGCTAAAATCAAGGTTCTGGGGTGAGGGGAAGGGAAAAAACCTCCCATTTGCCTAGGTGCCTACATTTGGATGTCATGCCAAATTAGAATTTAATTCAAGGTTCCCCAAATCAGGAAGGCTTCAATAACACTCCACAGGTGAGGAGAAGAAAGAGGAACGAGATGAGCACTGAAGCACTACAACAAGCTACCTTTGTTCCCACCATGGAGGTCTTGTTTTGAGGACTGAATGAAGCCACACTTGTTCATGAAAGTGTTGACTGGTCAGACTTTAGTCAGACTGGCAGCAGCTTTCCAGGGTCTCATGCAGAAGGGTCTTTTACATTGCCTAGTACCTGAACCTTTTCACTGGAGATGCCGGGGACTGAACCTGGGACCTTCTGCATGCCCAAGAGATGCTCTGCCACTGAGTCACAGCCCCTCCCCTAAGTCTTTGTGAGTCTTTGTAGAGACAGGCTGTCTTTATTAATTATTTTCACTATTCTAAGTATCAGGCTGGAATAGCTTACCCTTTTATAGGAAGGTCTGGATATGGTTTTATCACTAGAACCTTTCCATGTAATTTCAGTCAAGTCAAAAGGGACCACTTGCAGACTCTGCCCCAAGGATCTGGCTAACTTCCAAGTATGCATTATTAAGTCTCAAGAGTGATGCTGACATCTTCCTAAAAGCATATTTAGAATTCTGGCATCTGTAAAGATGACTTTTTCCAAGAGGGGTAAGTAATGTAACATAAAGGACTTACAATAAAGTCATTTTCTACATGTCTTATAGCAAGGATAATAGCATAGTTATCAGGAAGGAAAAGTTCATGGGCAGGTGTGG
The DNA here is from genome assembly GCF_029931775.1 of Euleptes europaea. Taxonomy (NCBI): domain Eukaryota; kingdom Metazoa; phylum Chordata; class Lepidosauria; order Squamata; family Sphaerodactylidae; genus Euleptes; species Euleptes europaea. The sequence continues at coordinate 63,346,269 of NC_079322.1, forward strand.
CAACCTAATGTTTCCAGTCTCTTAACTACAGTTTAGGAGGCCTGTGGCACAGAGTGGTAAGCCGCACAACTGTTGTCAAAGCTCTGCTCACGACCTGAGTTTGATCCTGATGGAAGTCAGTTTCAGATAGCCAGCTCAAGGTTGACTCAGCCTTCCATACTCCTGAGGTTAGCAAAATGAGTACCCAGCTTGCTGGGGGTAAAGTGTAGAGGACTGGGGAAGGCAATGGCAAACTACCCCGTAAACAAAGTCTGCCTAGGAAACGTTGTGATGTGACGTCACCCCATGGGTCAGTAATGACCCGTTGCTTACACAAAGGACTACCTTTACCTTTTTAAACTATAGTTCAGAGAAACAAACCAGGGATTCTTGCCACTGAGTTCAGAGGCCCCTGAAATGTAGCACCACAAGGGCTACTCAACTAGGCTTCTTCCAGGGCCATTTTTCACTTCCCAGTGCGCTCCTGGCACGGGTGTAAATTCAGCATCATGATTAATTATGGGATTTTCCGCATTCTCTTTTTTTCTCATCTCAAAGTTCCTGTTTCTTCTGTGTTTTTCAAAAGTTATGTGCATGCTTTACTCCCTCTAGTGGTCAATTCAATATAGCAGAGGATTAAATCTAGTTTATTTCCCTGCTGATTTATGCAGCAGCTTTTTTACTCTTTATAAAAATGGACGTGATCTCGAATCGACCACTAGAGGGAGCAAAACTGTGGAACTTTAAAAAAACACCTAAGAAACAGGAACTTTGGGACAAGGAAAAGAGAATGCAGAAAAGCCTTATGACCAGGAAAAGGAAAGCAAGAGTTACATGAAAGAGGGAAGAGAGAATGTAGGCCTGCAGATTGCTTCCAAACCATGGTAAAGAAAGTGGGAACAGGATATCTGCACCAGCCATGCCTGGCAAGACAGGAATCTATACAACCCTTGAACATCAATTATTCAATGTAACATTGTACCGTATTGAAGATTCACCTGTGTTTTATGTCATCTTTCTGCTTATTTAAGATGAAATTGTCAGAGTGCACCATGATCCTAATCCTCTGCATCAGTTTATCTGTCTAGGGTGCTGAAATATCAGTGAGTCTGAAGCCATAAACCAGCAGCGCAGAACATGAAGATTCTGGTGCAGTCCCTTTATATCTCCTGTTTTAAAAGTACCTGAGGAAATGCTCTGCCTAAGGAAATTCCTGCCATAGTGTGCTAAAACAAACTCTTATGTAATAACGTAGCTCCTTATAGGACTTTAGGATAGAGCAGGATATAAATTTAAAAATAAATAAAAATAACACCTTATGTACTTACTCCCTGGAGACTGAAGAATATAGAAATGGGAGGAGAGACTTATTTTTACAAGGAATGGATGAGCTGAACTACTGCCCCCTGCATTTAACATTAAAACATCAGCTAAGATCTACAGAAATGCCAAGAACATGAACAGCAGCTTTAAAATGCTCCAAAAATATGTAAAATGTGGCATTTAAAAACCAAAAATGAAAGGATAACACAATCACTGACTAATTGCAATAACTTCCATTTGATCTTGATATGCTCCAAATTAACAGCTTCAACGTGTCAATCAAAACACCTCAATATTATTTTCGTGATTAGTTGATCTGCGAAAGAAATTTATTGCTTCGTACACCCTGACGCCGGCAGAAATAAACACCCCCGTCAATTTTCGCACTGAGATCGCTGAACGACAAAACGCAACTCCCTCAAGAGTTCTTGCGTGCCACGTCCAAAACAATTAGCAACTTCACAATGCTCCGTTCAGAACCGCTGTACTGAAGAAAAGGTCACCTGAAATAACTTCGGCTGAATGAATAAAGCTGCTCAAGTATGTAATTTGCAATAAAAATTCGATGGGTGATAAAATACATAGGTGACTTCTTTGCCTCAAATACAAACCTAGCATCGGTGCACAGTAAGTGGTGTGAGATAATTTTTCTTAAGACTTTTTTTTAAAAACTGCCATCCATCACAGGCTATTGCCCAAAATGAAACTGAGGGGTATTTTCACATTTGTCCCTTATTACCCTGGCATCCCCTATTCCTCTATTTTATAACCCTCACCTATGTCTTCATTCAACTCCATCCCTCTCAAGTCTTCCTCAGTGTCAAAATGTATGCTTAACAGGGAGGGGCTGTGGTTCAATGACAGAGCGAATGCTTCGTATGCAGACAGACCCAGGTTCAATTCCTGGTAGGAGTGAGACTCTAGCCAACAACCACAATAGACAATACTCAGCTTGACAGACTCGTGCTCAGCATATTACAGCTTCCTGAATTCAAACTTAAAGGTAAAGGTCCCCTGTGCAAGCACCAAGTCATTCCTGACCCATGGGATGACATCACATCCTGATGTTTACTAGGCAGACTTTGTTTACGGGGTGGTTTGCCAGTGCCTTCCCCAGTCATGTTCCCTTTACCCCCAGCAAGCTGGGTAATTACAAGAGAAGATATGTCAACCTTTGTTGGACCCTTATGGACTCTTCAATGACTCATAATGCACCTATTAAGACAATGTGGGTGGGTGTTAAGTGCCATCAAGTTGCTTCCGACTCATGGCGACCCCATGAATCAATGTCCTCCAAAACGTCCTATCGTTAACAGCCTTGCTCAGATCTTGCAAACTGAGGGCCATGGCTTCCTTTTATAGAGTCAATCCATCTCATGTTAATAACCCTCACCTATGTCTTTTCCTGATGCCTTCAACTTTTCCTAGCATTATTGTCTTTTCCATTATTGGGTGAAAGCGCGTGGTCGCTTTATCCTCCTTTAATCCCTGTTTTAGCCAGGATCAAACCCACATTAGGCAAAATGCATGCGTTCGATCCTGGCTGAATCCTGGCTGAAACAGGGATTAAAGGAGGATAAAGTGACCATGCGTTGTCTTCTCATAATGTGACCAAAGTATGATCGCCTCAGCTTCTAGGGACAGTTCAAACTTGGTTTGATCTATAACCCACCGATTTGGGGGGGGGGCAGTTCATGGTATCCATACCACTCCCCTCCAACACCACATTTCAAAGGAATCTACTAGAGTTATAATCAGAGAGGAAAGTGGATACAAATATAAATTTATAAAGAACATATAAGCAGTTGAAATTAACTTTAGCCCCATCTCCTGCCCCCTCATCTTGCCCCATTTTCCTTTCTTTCATTGTGTTAGTTTGTTCTATTCTGTCCACACTAACTCTAAATCAAAATATTACGCTTTTCACTTTCCCTATCCTGTTCCCCTCCTCCCTTGATTCTTCTATAATAGAGGCTAGTATTGGTAATGTTGTGTATGTTTTTAAAAGGAAAGAGAATAAATAAAAAGGTTGACATAGTGCAAGCTAAAGCAAAAAAAAATGTTGTTTACCCATGTATGTTGTGAAACAAATAAGAAAGACAAGAAAGCTGACAAAGAAATTTCAAGGGAAAAGAGAAGGATTCACCATATAAATATAACATAAGCATTTATAAAAGCATCAAACAATTGTTAAGAACAAAAGTAGGAACGTAAATCAAAAGATAGTCATGAGGGGAAAATTCTACTTTAAAACAAAGAATTCAGTTTGTAGCGAAAAAGAAGTAGGATAAGGCAAAACAAGTAGCAGCAAAATTCACAAACTAAATTATTTTCACAGGATCCTACTTGTTCAATTTCTAGCTGACATGTTCAAATTCTATCCAGTATATACTCAGTGCTCACAATAGATATGAATGCTGATGCATAATTAAATAACCATCCTACCGTATCAACAAATCTAATGATTTGTTTGAGGGTAAACACCTTGTTTTGGGCATGATTCTTGATGAAGTGACTGAAAACCAGATGCCTCTAGACCAGTGGTTCTCAACCTTTTTCGAGTCGCGACCCCCTTTTACAATTGCCAAGTAACCTGTGACCCTCGTCACATTTGCATAAATTTGCATAAATTTCCATAAATGACATTTTCAATAGGATAAAGAAAAAACATTTGGTTTTTTGGCAGTCCAGGGTATCCATATACATAATTACTTTAAATTTTAAAGTTTAAAACAAACATGCAAACGGTACTACCACCTGTTGCGCAGCGGCTGTGACTGTGTGACGCGGTAACCTTTCCTGGCACGGAGGAAAGAGTGCCTCTGAGCATGCACTCCATTCCTTGTCCTCCCCTCTCTCCCCAAAAACTCTTCCAAGCAGGCCAGGGCTCTCGCAAGGAAACCCCCTCAGTTGTGACTGGGACACTGCTTGTGCACAGAACTGCAGTTATCCCTCAAAGCGGAGCTCTGTTTAATCACCTCATGAGAGCAAAGGGCCAGGAAAGAGCCAAGGGCCGCTTATCCCGCTCGGTCATTTCGTGCCTTTTTCTCCCCTCCGCCAGTCACCGCTCCTTCTGCGCCTCACTGAACCTGCGAGCTCGAGGGGGAAATCCCGAACTGCGCATGCACCTCGACTCTCTCCCCCTTGGCCTTGCCAGAGCGGAACTGATGACTCAGGGCAGAGCGGAACTGATGACTCAGGGCAGAAAAGCGAAGCCACACTACAGACATGCGCACTTGAATTCCAGGCTGAAGCTCCCGCCCCACCCGAGCGCGGCTAAAAGTAAAAACAACGTGGCTGTAGTGGCCTCAAGGGGGACCGCCCTCTTCTCCTCCGAGACCTGAACTGGCCGAGCCAGGGGAGCTTCCTTGGCCTCCCACACATCCTGCCGCATCATCCGCCCGGCGCAGGTGCGACCGCACCCAGGGCTGGCCCGCCCGTCTCTCAGCTGGGCAGCGGGACTACAGCTGGTGTGCGGCGGCACGCTGCCACGTCTCTGCAGCCCGGCTCCTTCTGGCTGTCAGTCAGCCAGTTCCTCACCTCTCTGCTTGGGGTCTTCCCTGCCCTTGCGGACGGATCAGGGTTACAGGGCGTCTGGGTTAGTCCTGGACAGCCCAGGATGGGGGCTGTCCCAGGACAGTGGTGGCGACCCCCCCAGAGAACACTTCGCGACCCCCTTGGGGGTCTAGACGGACCTAAGTTAACCAATGCTTAAATAGTTTACTGCACAGATTTTTTATATATATTTTTTTATTTTTATAAGAAAGTAAAACAGACAAAAAACAATAATAAAAGAAAATACAAAAGAGTATCAATAAAATACATTAAAACATTAAAAGAGTATCAATAATCTACATTAATACAATCTAAGTTAGAAAATTAGAGAATTCAAATAAACTCTTTTGCCCCTCCACCCACCATAAAAAGTGACCCATCACCGGACTTCCGAAGAAGTGTCTAAACAGTTTTAAGAATACCATTATTAACAATAATATAAAGGATATACAAAACCTGTTTCTATAACTCACCAACTAATTTAGTAAAATCCATATTTGCCAGTTTATTCCAATATGTGACGGCCTTCACCCATGTTTTTTAAAATTCTTCCATATCTTTTCTGTGTAGGAATTCTGTTAATTTGGCCATCCTCATATACATCCATAATTTTTCTCTCCAGTCGCTAATTAAAGGTTTATTTATTTGCTTCCAAACTTTAGCTATTACAATTCTTGCAGCAGCAAAACTATATTGACAAATGACTTTATCGTTTCTATCCATGTTTTCTTGAGGAATCCCCAATAAGCAAAATGCAGGATTTCTTTTTACTCTTATATTAATCAAATTATTAGTTTCTCTTATCACCTTTTTCCAAAACTTTTTAATTGTTTTACATATCCACCAGGCATGCATAAAAGTTCCTCTTTCCTTTCCACATTTCTAGCATAAATCCGTGCCTCCTTTTTTCATTTTGCTTATCATCACTGGAGTTGTATACCACCTATAAAACATTTTATATAAATTCTCTCTAATTTCATTGGTTATTGTAAATTTGAATTCTGTCTTCCACAGTTTTTCCCATATTTCCAAATCAATATTATATCCTAATTCTTTCATCCATTTCAACATTACTGGTTTAATTCTTTCTTGTCCTAAATTTACTTCTATTAACAATCGATATACCCTTCCTATCAATCCTTTATTTCCTTTTAATAATATATTTTCAAATTTGGATTTATTTTTATTAAAACCTACTAGCTTATCTTTATTAAATATGTCATTTAATTTATAGTAAATAAGCCAATCTTTAATATTAAGTTCTTCTCTACTTTTTAAGACCCAATCTCCTTCCTTACAGTCCTTGATTTCTCTATATACATCCATATCTAAATTTAAATGTATCCCTCTCTTCATGAATGCTTCTACTGGGTTAATCCATCCCGGGGTTTTATTTTCCAAGTACCTTTTATATTTTTCCCAAATTTGAAATAAACCCAATCTGATAATATGAGCATTAAAATCTTTGTTTACCTTTTCCTTATCATATCACAAATATGCATGCCATCCAAAACGTAAATTAAAACCTTCTATTGACAATAATTTGGGATTCTCTAGAAAAATCCAGGTCTTTAGCCAAACAAAACAAAATGCCTCATAATACATTCTTAAATCTGGTAACCCCAAACCTCCTGTTTCTTTTAATTCAATTAGGTTATTATATGGTATTCTATGTCTTTCTTTGCCCCATAAAAACTTTAAAATATCTTTTTTCCAAGTTTTAAATATTTGAGCTCCTTTAATAATTGGTAAATTTTGAAATAAATATAGCATTTTGGGTAATACCATCATTTTAGTTACCGAAATTTTACCCCACAATGATAGGGGTATTTTTTCCCAATTTTTTAAATCTATAACAATTTGTTGCCATAACTTGACATAATTATTTTTAAATAAATTGAGATTATTTGTGGTTAGCCAAATACCCAAATATTTTATTTTATGTTCTATAGAGAAGCCTAACCTTTTTGATAGTTCTTGCTGCTGTAAGAATGTCATGTTCTTAACCAATATTTTAGTTTTGTTTTTATTTACTTTAAAACCTGTGAGTTTTCCATAAACCTCAATCGTCTTGTTCCAAATATCAATTTGACCAATCGGATTAGACAAAAAACAAACTAAGTCATCAGCATAAGCTTTAACTTTAAAATGATTTCTTCCAAATTGACAATTTATTATATCTGGGGTATTTCTAATCTTTCTCAATAAAATTTCTAACACTAAAATAAACAGTAAAGGTGAGATAGGGCACCCCTGTCTAGTACCTTTTTGGATTTCAAATTGTGAAGTCAAATTACCATTAATCAGCAAACTAGCTGATTGATAAGTGTAAATATTTCCAATAGCTGATTGAAAGTTTTTTCCCATGCCCATATACTCTAATATTGTTTCATAAATTTCCAATTTACATTATCAAACACATTTTCTGCATCTAAAAATATCATTGCTATAGGAGTAGTAACGGATTCTGCATATTCTAAGAGATCAATTACTATTCTAACATTTTGATTAACCAATCTACCCGGGAGAAATCCGGCTTGATCTTCGTGTAGAACCTGATTCAGTACAATTTTTAATCTATTTGCTAAGGTAGCTACAAAGAGTTTATAATCATTATTCAGTAATGAAATTGGTCTATAATTTTTAACATCCAATAAATCCAAGTTTGGTTTAGGTATTAATACTATATTTGCTTGTTTCCAGGTTTGTAGGATGGGACCATTCTGCAAACAATGATTCATCACTCTTAATAAATGTGGAGATAATTGTTCAATGAAGATTTTATAATAAAATACTGTGAATCCATCTGCACCTGGAGATTTATTTAGTTTACTTTTACCTATAACAGTTTTTAATTCCTCCATAGTTATTCTAGAATCCAATAAATCCTTATGTTCTTGAGAAATTCCGTCCCAATCCAATTGTTTTAAGTAAGCATCCATTTCCCTCTCTGAGACAACATTTTGCCTATATAAATTTGAATAATAATCTATAAAAGTTTCTATGATTTTTTGTTTATCTGTTGTTATTTTACCCTCTTTCCTAATTTGTAAAATTGGTAATTTCGTCTCTTTTTGTTTAAGCTGCCAAGCTAATAGTTTACCCGGTTTATTGGCATGTTCAAAAAATCTCTGCTTATTAAACATTTTTTTTCTCTATCTCTGAAGCTATTATAAATTCATATTGTAACTTTTTAAACTTATCTATCTGTTGTTTTTAAGAGCTTTGTGTTGTAATTTTCTTAGCTGTATCTCTTCCTGTTTAATTTCATCTAATATCTCCTTCTTTTGCGCCTCCAGTTTACTGCACAGTTAACAGACCTGTTAATTGTTCTATAAATGTCTGTCTAATTATGAAATTGCAAATAGTACCCTCCTTCCATATGTGATGAGATGCACAATCATCCCAATGAGCATAGTTTGACTGCAGTCTTTTCTTATGGATATAGCTTTCTTTTTTAGTTTGACCACATACAGATAAATACAATGCAGTCCTCCAACTACTCACAGTTCAGCCAGAAATGTCAACAAGTTTCTTACAGAAACCATAGACAGAAAGAATATTTTCTCTGTCCTACAGTAACGGTCAAAGGGCTGTAGCTCTCTCACAGCCCAGTAAAGACATGCTGGGAAATCTATATGACCTAACCAGTGAAGGAGCTTTACATACTTCAGACATTCCATAGAATGTGGGAATAAAATTAATGCTCTCACTGATGTTGAATATACTAAATATGTTAAAGAAAACCAGCGTGGAGTAATGGTTGGGTTAAGATGAGGAGTGTCACTTTTTTGCAAGTCTTGGATCAGCTGGCGAACAGTTTCTACTAAGTCCTTCCCCTGACTTACCCGGGGCTGAGAGTTATGTGTAACCCCATTCTCTGACATTTTATGAGTGGCTCTACCTCATACAGCTGTCATTTTGTGGCTGCGCCCACCACCCTCCATCAGAATTCCAACACTGCCCCTGATCTAAAAGAATATCTGGTTAACTGCTATGAAGATTTAAGTGACTAATCAATGGGTAGGGGGAGCCCTCATTTTACTGGACGTGAAAGTTACTCATAGACATGTGGCTGCTCCAGGGATACAAAAGAAAAGCATCATGGAGCAGGGGTCACTGGAGGTGTGGAGGGAGGTAGTTGTGAATTTCCTGCATGGAGGAGGAGGAGGAGGAGGAGGAGGAGGAGGAGGAGAAGAGTTGGTTGTTATATGCCGACTTTCTCTACCACTTCAGGAAGAATCAAACTGGCTTACAATCCCCTTCCCTTCCCCTCCCCACAACAGACACCCTGTGAGGTAGGTGGGGCTGAGAGAAAGAGAGTTGTGACTAGCCCAAGGTCACCCAGCTGGCTTCATGTGGAGGAGTGGGGAAACAAATCCGGTTCGCCAGATTAGCATCTGCCACTCATGGAGGAGTGGGGAATCAAACCTGTGTCTCCAGATTAGAGTCCACCGCTCCTAACCACCACTCTTAACCACTACACCACACTGGCTCTGGACCCTGGAGGTCCCTTCAATTCTGATTCTATTATCTAGACTTCCAAATGGCATAACTCTGCCATTCCATGTTTCGACTCCTCGGAGGGCATAATAGTTCAAATCTCCCAAATTCTACTGGTGGATTTCTACACATGAACACATGAAGCTGCCTTATACTGAATCAGGCCCTTGGTCCATCAAAGTCAGTATTGTCTACTCAGACCGGCAGCGGCTCTCCGGGGTCTCAGGCAGAGGTCTTTCTCATCGCCTATTTGCCTAGTCCTTTTAACTGGAGATGCTGGGGATTGAACCTGGGACCTTTTGCATGCCAAGCAGATGCTCTACCGCTGAGCCACAACCCTTCCTCAATCACAGTTTATCTGCATTCCTACAGTGTTGGAAGAATGTATTTATTCAGACCTAAGATTCAATATCTGCTTTCTTTTATCTGATCAAAACATCCTATTTAAATTGGAAGAGAAAAAGCCTTCATTCATTGGTTTGCTTTTTGTTGGTCCTGCCACAAACACCCACTGCCTAACTATAAAGTCAAGAGCAGCTGATCCTCAATACAAGAGAAGGCTCACCCCCCTCCCTTTCTCTTCAGATCTTCCCAGGCTAAATATTTTAATTTCTGCCACATGTTAGGGTAAACATTAATTAATCTTATTTGCACATATATACCGAGGCTCATTATTCTTATTAGCTAAGTTAATATGTCACATCTGGCAAAGGCTGCACTCTTGTACAAATCCAACAGTAGCTGCTAAATTATCAGAGACTATATGCAAAGGATTTTCCGCAGTTCCATGGCAGATGTGGTCTGCCTCTCATTGAAGTATTTATATGCTCAGAAATATCCAAATTAGAGGGGGAAGTATTGTGTTTGTGGTGATGACACCACCAATGGACCGAGCTAGGGCTGAATGTTCGCTGCTCCAAGACAAAAAGCTGCTGGACTTTTTCCAGTCAAGTTTCTGTGAAAGAAGGGATAATTGTCGATTAGCTGTCATCAAAACCACAAGAAGGCTCTTGGGAATAGCTTTGTGGGAAAGGGTGAAAAGAGGCCCCCAGGAGACAAGGACAGTAAGAAGTAGAGCGAGTATAAAGAAGCAGTGTAAGAAATGGGAACCTGAGGGAAGGATTTATGAAAGAAAAAAGGATTTGAGTGAGGTGCCAGAGGAGGCAGGGAAGTGAGGAAAGGAAGGAAATGGATGACAAAGTGTGCGTGGAGGTCATGAGACCACAGGATTGGTAGATGGGCTAAACCAGGGGTGTCGAACTAAGTTGCTGAGAGGGCCAGATATGACATAAATGTCACTTGGTTGAGCCGTGGCATAAATGTCACTTGGTTGGGCCATGTCATGCCTTTGCCAGCCCAGATTGTGAACAGGGGTTGGCTGCCCCGGCTGGTGAGCCCACAGGGCAGGAGGTTGGCTGCCTCGGCTGGCTCATGGGCCGGATAAGAGCTCTGAAGAGGCCGTATCTGGCCCTCGGGCCGTATGGTTGAAACCCCAGGTCTAAACCCTGACAGAACTGTTGAACCTCTGAGAGCTGCACGGAAGAGGAATTACAAAAGTTTTGGTTTCTAGTGTAACTGACATTGTGGTATAAGGTGGAGGGAAGTATTTCACAGTGACTGGAAATGGCCAGCCAGTTATTTGACTGTGGGCTTCTAGTTGTCCTATAATTCAAAGAGATATGATGAAGTACTGACTCAAGAAAAGACTTAAGGGAAACTATCCTGTGGCCTTGCACTCTTTAAGTTCAGGCCAGCTAAAATATTAGACGGGGGCATGGTAAATGTAAGGGGCCAAGAATCAAGGAATACAAGTGGGTAGCAATTACATTTCTACGCTGTGCCTTAAAAGATGATCTGGAGCACGCAGGTGACAAATTTGCCTCTGAGCCCAAGCAAACATAGCTCTTTCAAATAACAAAATGGACGGTCCTGTGCCTAACACTAGGACAGCAGACCAGGACCACTTGTGACCGTTGTAAATTTAAAAGACAAAAAAAAATGGGACATTGTTGGACAAAAAGCCCTTTGTGCTCACACTAGAACACACCAAGTTTCTCATCTAGCCCCAAATCTTGGGGCACCTGCTCTAATGTCATGATCCCTCCTGGACTGGACATGGAAGCAAATTGCTCAGATGATGACCAGAGCCAGAGACCATTCTGAGGAAAGACCAGGAGGCTCAGGGGACATCTGACACTACTGGACCCTCTCCAGACCCCGATCTTCTTCCAGACCCAGATCTGTACAGCAGCTTTCATTTACTTCAAGTACCTACTAGTTAACTTTTATCACACCTATTCAGAATTTTACAATCTAGAGTAATCACCTTCTATACTACTGGACAAGGAGTGTTTTGACCTTACCAGTCTCACAATTATGGCTGCCCACTCTGGATGGGGAAATTCCTGGAGATTTCATGGTGCATCCTGGGGAGACACCTCAGCAGCGTATAACACTATAGAGTCCACCCTCCAAAGCAGCCATTTTCTCCAGGGGAATTGATCTTTGACATCTGGAAATCAGTTGTAATTCTGGGAGATCTCCAGGCCCACTCTGAGGTTGGAGATCCTTTTAGCAACAAGACATGGATGATCCCAGCCAAGCAGCTCCAAGAAGCAAGCCATCTCTAGGCAAATACCAGCAACCAAGAAGAGGTTCGCAAGCAGAATGGCAGCCCAGGAGCTGCATGAGGAAGGATGAAGCCAGGGCATGACATGACAGTTGCTCAGGACAGGGTCACCTCCACTGAGAAGACCTAGAAGCCTTGCAAGATGAGAAGGGCTTTGGGGATATGTGCATTTTGGCTGACGCACATTATTTAATGAGCTGGGGTAAGGAGAAGAAAGAGGAGGAGGAGGAGAGTTGGTTTTTATATGCCGACTTTCTCTACCACTTAAGGGAGAATCAAATCAATTTACAATCCCCTTCCCCTATCCACAACAGACACCCTGTGAGGTAGGTGGGGCTGGGAGAGTGTGATTAGCCCAAGATCACCCAGCTGGCTTCATGTGTAGGACAGGGGGAACAAATCCAGTTCACCAGATTAGTGTCCACCGCTCATGTGGAGGAGTGGGGAATCAAACCTGGTTCTCCAGATTAAAGTTCACCGCTCCAAACCATCGCTCTTAACCATTACACCACCCTGATGGGGGTTGTCATTGAAGCAAGAAGTACCAAGATGGGAGAGAGGAGAAGGACTGCAAAAGGCCTTAAAATTCCCTCCCCTCTCTACTTGGGACCAGAACAGGAACCAAAAGGGACCCAAGTAGACAGTGGACATAAGCCAACTGCTTTTGAAGCTGCCCATAATGGGAAATGCACTAATACTAGCCTCATGAGAAAGAATGGTAGGTAAAATGGGGATATTCATTTCTTCTGGCTCCATTTTTCAATTTGGCATTTACTGGCTAAGCCTACTAAAGCTCTTCTAAGGCTTCCCAGGTCTGGATTGTTTTCCATAATGGAATATAAATTTTGATGGGAGTCTTCTTGATGTTAACATAGATCAATCTTAACTTACAATCCTTATCAAACAGAAGTGGCTTGGATTTATCCTTGCTGACATAGCCTAACACAAAACAGAATATCTCCTCTCACTAAACAGAGGAAAGAGGGCAGGCAGTTTCCACTACTGTTAAATTGCCGGAGGTCCACACATACAAAGGGAAGGTCTTTTGCTCCTTCCCAGTCTCCTGTGAGAGACCAAATACTTACTTCGATTATTCAACCCACTCACTGTCCTTTCATTACTTGTTGTGTTAGCCAGTACGAAGGCAGCCACTATACTTAAAGTATTATTATTCCATTACTCTCAGGGGTGACCTAGTATTTTATTCATTCTTCTGTGCAGTGCTATCGCACAAAATCTGGATGAGGATCAAGACTGCAATGTGATATTAGTTAAAAGAACAAAAAGCTGATAGCAAATGAAAAAGAGGAATGTACTCCTGGCACTTTAATATTTATGCAGAAGAGGAAATTTCAGCGAGTGAAACTTGCCACTCAAGGGAAGGGGAAAGCTATACCTGCTCAGATTTCCTCTTCTACATACTGTCAGCCCTTGGCCCACAGAACCAGAAATCACCACAAAGTCGTATAGAGTCCAAACAGGTGGATTTTACTGATCAAATAGGCATACAGTGCAAACGAATAAAATGACAGCTATGAAAGGCTCACTAGCTGGGAGATATTATAAGGCAGGAAAGGCGGGAGATTACACGCAGGAATACAGTTTCCCAGGAGCTGAGTTCCCAGGCTTAGGCTTAGGCATGCGACCTTGGGGGGCAGACAATACAGCACAGAGACAGAGGCAATAACGAAACCGAGATAGCAGCCTGACATTCTGCTCCCCTCAAGGCCCCCTCCCAGTTCGCAAGGGGGCTGGCCTGTTCGGGTAAGCAATGTGAAAGGCGTCAATGAGGTCGGGGGCGGAGACATCCCGTGCGCGCACCCATTCGTCATAGGCAGGGGGGAAATGTTTCCAACGAATTAGATACTGGAGAGTACCATGGTGAATACGGGAGTCAAGGATCTTGGAGACTTCGAAGTGTTCTTCCCCCCCCCACCATGATGGGTTGCGCAGGCGGTGGGTCCGGATGCCACCGTGGAGAAGCAACATGGGGTTTGAGGAGGCTTATGTGGAAAACAGGATGCACACGCCTCAAAGATTTGGGGAGAGCCAGTTCCACTGTGACAGGGTTTATGACCCGAGTAATGGGGAAAGGGCCAATGAATTTGGCGCTGAGTTTATGGCACGGTTGGGTGGACCGGAGGTTTTTGGTGGAAAGGTAAACCAAAGCACCCACTTGCAGATCACCCCCGGGGGAGCGATGTTTGTCAGCTTGCGCTTTGTATTTACGTTTGGCCCGGTCGAGGTTGCTAACGAGCCAGGGCCAAGTGGTACGGAGGGCGTGTGCCCAGGAGGCAATGTCGGGGTTCCCCTCCCCCTCTACATCATCTGTAGGAACGATGGGACTGAAATCTTGTCCATACACAGCAAAAAACGGGCTAAAACCTGTGGATTGATGCATGGCATTATTGTAGGCATATTCTGCTAAAGGTAGCAGTTCCACCCAGTTATCCTGGTGGTAGTTAACATAACAACGCAAATAACATTCGAGTACAGCATTGACACGTTCAGTTTGACCATCAGTTTGAGGATGGTATGCACTAGACAATCCCTGTTCCACCCCCACCAACTTGAGGAAAGCTTTCCAAAACTTAGAAACGAAACCACTTCCGCGGTCACAAATTATTTTACGCGGAAACGAATGTAAACGAAATATATGCGTCACGAAGAGGCGGGCTAGTTTCTGAGCAGAGGGGATCCCTGCACATGGAATCAAATGTATTTGCTTAGAAAACAAATCAGTAACAACCCACAACACAGTTTTACCCCCACTGAGAGGGAGATCAGTCATGAAGTCCATAGCGATCACTTCCCAAGGTTTGCTGGGCGTTTCAAGAGGTTGTAGCAGTCCCGGGGGTTTGCCCTGCGATCGTTTCGCAGCGGCACAAACGGGACAGCTGCGGATGAAGGAGTCAATGTCGGAACGCATTCCCCCCCACCAGAATTGTCTGCGCAATAAGTGAAGGGTCTTCAGAAACCCAAAGTGCCCAGCTGTTTTGGCTCCATGAGCTAAATGTAAAACGTCCTTCCGGAGAGCTTTGGGTACATACAATTTTGAGTCTTTGTACCAGGACCCCCCTTGTTCCAAAACACCAGGAGGTAGGGTATGAGCGGAACGTTCTAAAAGGCACTGGTCCCGAAGGACAGTTAAAAAGGATTCGGAGATGGGGAGTTTGGAGGGAGCCCCCCCGTCGGTTCTGGAGATCTGAGAAATAGTTATAGGGCTAGTGCTTACGTGTGGCGGCGCGCAGACTGCAGGCGGCTGAGCGGTCGGAGGGGTAGGAGGGGCGGGAACTCCGGTCTGTTGCGGTGGCGGCTGGGCAGCCGGTTGGGCTGGCGGAGCTTGCGAGGTGTGTTGATGCTGGGATCGGGTTTGCACAGCCAGCATAGGTAGGGCCCCACGTTGCATAGGGGTGAACAGAGAGTTGGTGGGTCTTTCGAGTTTTACCGGATATTGTGGTAAACGGGAGAGGGCATCCGCGAGAACGTTCTGCTTCCCAGGGACGTGCTTCAGGGTGAAACGGAACTGAGCAAAGAACTCCGCCCACCGTTGTTGTTTCGCCGATAGCTTATGGGACCCCGTGAGGGCAGCTAGATTTTTGTGATCGGTCCAAACTTCAAAGGGTATTTTAGACCCTTCCAAGAATTGCCGCCATAAAGTCAGTGCATGATGAACTGCAGAGGCCTCTTTCTCCCAGATGGGCCAGTTTAATTGAGCGTGCACAAATTTTTTTGAAAAGTAAGCGCAAGGGTGAAGAAGACCGTCCGGTCCTTGCTGGAGGAGAGCCCCTCCCATGGCTACATCGGAAGCATCGACTTGCACAATGAACATTTGATTTGGGTCTGGGTGCCGTAGCACCGGCTCCGAAGTGAAGAGGCGTTTGAGGGCCAGAAAGGCGGCTTGGCATTGGTCAGTCCATAGGATCTTTGCGGAGGGCAAGGCAGCCGAGCTTACTTTTCCTTTAGTTTTCAGCAGGTCCGTAATGGGTAGAGCCACTTGGGCGAAGTTAGGGATGAATCCCCGATAGAAGTTTGCAAATCCCAGAAATTGCTGTACTTGCTTACGGTTGGTGGGGGGAGTCCAATCGAGGACGGCTTGGACTTTGGCGGGGTCCATGCGAAGACCTTGGTGGGAGATGATGTATCCCAAAAACGTGAGTTTGCTTTGGTGAAATTCACACTTAGCTAGTTTAGCGAACAGTTGATGGTTACGCAGGCGTTGTAGAACTTCTCTGACCAGAGTCACATGCTCGTCCATAGTTTTCGAATAAATGAGAATGTCATCTAAGTAGACCACCACCCCACGATATAGAAGGTCATGTAGGATTTCATTGATGAGTTGCATGAAGACCCCCGGGGCCCCTTTTAATCCGAACGGCATTACAAGGAATTCATACATTCCGAAACAGCTAGAGAAGGCAGTGAGGTGTTCATCTCCTTCGCGGATACGGACTCGGTAGTAGGCTTCCACCAAGTCTAATTTAGAGAACACACGGCCTTCCTGTAATTGTCCCAAAATATCCGATATTAATGGGATAGGATAGGCGTTGGTCTGGGTAACCGCATTGAGCTTTCTGAAGTCAATGCACAGGCGAAGGTCGCCCTCTTTTTTCCGGACGAAAAACGCGGGGGCCGAGTTTGGGGCATTCGAAGGGCGAATGAACCCTCTGGCGAGGTTTTTGTCCAAAAAGTCCCGGAGGACAGTGCGCTCGGAAGCGCTCATAGGGTAAATCTTACTTTTGGTTAATGTGCAGTCCTTTACTACTTCAATCGCACAGTCTGAGGCCCGGTGGGGGGGTAAGGCATCACATTCCTTAAGGTCGAAGACATCTTCAAAGTCCCGGTATACAGCGGGTAGAGCCGGTGGTACTGGGGCAGTAGAGGTTAACGCTGGAACGGGCGGAAATGGCAGAGCAAAGTTTTGCCGATGCTGGTCGCAGGTGGGACTAGCGAAAGAAATAGTGTCTGTTTCCCAATCAATACTGGGACTATGTCCTTTAATCCAGTTAATTCCCAAGACCACTTCAAATCGGATAGGGGCTATAGTGAAGTCTATTTGTTCCCAGTGGGAACCAATTCCCATTGCCACCCCTATGGTGCGATGATCAACTGGACCCCCCTGGAATTGGCTCCCGTCCATTTGAGCAAATTGGACGGGGGCGGGTAAAGCCTCTGAGTCGGCTCTGAGGGCAGCAAACGTGGCTTCGCTTATGAGAGTGCGACAGCAACCGGAGTCAATTAGTGCTTTGACGGGGATTTGTGGACCTCCGTTAAGTTGTTGTAAAACTGCATCTACGTAGACGGTGGAGTCCACTTCTTTGATTTTGGTAGGAGCATTCGGTTTGATAGGAAGATCCTGAGAGGTCTGTGGAGATGCTCCATTCACCACAGACCGGAGCCGTTTTTTGACAAGTCGAGGGGAGATTCCAGGTTTAAGGCTGGAGAAATCCAAGGGTTTTCCTCATCCGAAGAGGGAAAGCTGTCCCCCAATGGGGCACTTGTAATCCGAGACCCGGCGGGGTCGTTGGAAGCAGGCAGGGAGGCTGGGTCCCCGGCATGGAGTGCAGAGGGTGTGGGCCTTCCCGGAGCTGCGCTGCGGGTGGCCGCGGTGCCTCTGCGTGGTGGACGACCTCGGGCGCGGGTTGTCGTGCTGGGACGAAATAATTCCTGGCGGCGTGGGCAAACGGCTGCAAAGTGGCCCATTTCTCCGCATGTAAGACAGGCACCCCTCTGAAATCGGACTTCACGTTCCTGGAGCGGACGTGGGGGATTTCGTGGGACGAGCAGTGGTGCCTTGGGTTGAGACTTTTGGGTGCCCTTCTCCTTGTGCTTTTGACGGACGAGAGAAATAAAGCGGCGACGGCTTTCCACTTCCTCGGCTAATAGGATCCAACCTTCGAGGGTATCGGGATCGCCCCGCATGTAAGACCAGTTCAGAATGTCAGGATGCAAGGCTTCCCTGAAATGATGGATTAGGGTGGTCTCGGGCCAACCTACAATTTTACTTGCCAGTCGCTGAAATTCATCGGCAAATTCCCGAACTGTAGCAGAGCCTTGTTTTAATTGTAAAAGTTCCGTTTTGGCTCTTTCTCCCAGGAAGGGGTCCTCAAACCTCCTTCTCAGGGCAGTCATGAAGTTGTTGAGGGAACGAATCGCACGAGAGCGGGTGTCAAACTGGAGGACCATCCAGTCAGCCGCTTTGCCTGTCAGGAGGGAAGCTACGTACCGCACCCGGCTATCTTCCGTGGGGAAAAGTTGACCTTGTTCTCGCATATAACTGTCCACTTGATGCAAGAAACAAGGCAAAGTCTCAAGAGATCCGTCATACGTAGTCCTCAATTTGAGTTGCTTCCAAGGGCCGGGCGCGGGCTGACCCGGTTGCACGGGTGGTCCGGGCGGAGGAGCAACAGGAGCTCCAGGAGGCAAGGGTGGAGCAGGCACATTAGCAGGTGGTTGCACGGGTGGTCGGAGCGGAGGAGCAACAGGAGCTCCAGGAGGTAAGGGTGGAGCAGGCACATTAGCGGGTGGTTGTACGGGTACCGCCTGACCCGGTATCGGAACGGGCTGTCTCTGAGCTATCAGGGTTTGTTGTAATTGCCTGTTCTCGTGAAGCATAAGTTCCATTACTTCTTGGAGTTGATCCACACGGTCGGAGAGCTCCCGATTCTGGGCTCGTAAAAGATGAACCTCCTCACTTGGGCCCCCAGTAAGATGAGGCTTACTGGTTCGGAAGCTCGTGGCCCATTGAGAGCTATCCCCATATAAATCCTCGTCTTCAGACTCATCTGAGTCTCGACGTCGGTCAGCCAAACGGCGTGCGCGTTGGGTCGTACGCGACGGGACAAACGCCGGGGAAAAGGTGAGACCTGATAGTCCCAGTACATAGTCCTTGGGGCGCGTGTCCACGTTCGCCTGATTCCTTGCTGCAGCCGCCCTGGCTGCTTCCGCCGCCTCTCTCTCTCTTGCGACCCTAGCCGCTTCGGCGGCTTGCTGATCCGCAAGAACTTTGGCGTTCTCAAGTCTTAGGGCAGCCTCTGCCGTAATGCGCGGCAAAAGTTCTGTCTCGAGGAGCAAGAGTATGGGGTCAGGTTCCCCGCCCAGCAGAGGTTGTACTCGAACCGCCAGTGCGGATGCCTCGGCTCCAAACGTCGGGGTCAAAACTTGAGCCATGGCTACCGGGGTGTCCTTTGTACATTCCACAAGGAGAAGAGCGGTGCTAATAGCGACTCGCTTGGCCTCAGCCTGGCAGCTGGCCGCATCCGGGATCAGGGAAAAACCCTCCGGTGGGGCTCCCGCCATGGTAGAAAGAGTTTGTCGAGAAATAAGATTATCCAGAAGTCCAGTTAATATTTGTAAATCCTCAGTCGCCAATCGGGCATCGTCCAGTAATTGATCCAAGTCCTGAAGATCTAAACGAGCATCAGTATCCTCCGATGTTAACATCCAGAGACGTCCTGTAAGAGATTGCCACTGCGCGTGTACCAGTCCCCTCAAGCGGCAAACCTCTCGGTTCGTCCGGAAAAGTTCAGCAATTAAGTCCTGTAACAGAGTAGGGTCCTCTGAGAAGGGCTCCAGGGTAGTAGATCACCTGGAGAGCTGCACAGCTCCCATCCAAGTGGCAGGCGAACCCCCCTGGGCTCCAGCCTGGCTAGGAGAACGGTGAAGATGTGGGTTAGCTGTCATAATGTCAGCCCTTGGCCCACAGAACCAGAAATCACCACAAAGTCGTATAGAGTCCAAACAGGTGGATTTTACTGATCAAATAGGCATACAGTGCAAACGAATAAAATGACAGCTATGAAAGGCTCACTAGCTGGGAGATATTATAAGGCAGGAAAGGCGGGAGATTACACGCAGGAATACAGTTTCCCAGGAGCTGAGTTCCCAGGCTTAGGCTTAGGCATGCGACCTTGGGGGGCAGACAATACAGCACAGAGACAGAGGCAATAACGAAACCGAGATAGCAGCCTGACACATACTTATTCAAGCACGCTTTACTTAGCAAGCTTTTACCCTATTGTACAAAAGTGATTTGCTAAGATGACAATGCTAATTTAAGTCAGTGTTGCATGAAACAAAGACGAAACTCTTGAATAAGATTGCGTGCACAATTTAAAATAAATATGAATGGCATATTTAAAATAAATACTTTAAAAATGCACTCATCAAACTGTACTATTGTCCTTGTTCAGCATGGATTTCAAGCTGGAAAAAAAACCCCAAAACAAAGCCATACTAGAGATTAAGAGCAAAAACATATGCCCAAAATCTGTGAAACGGCTGTGCATCCATTAGCCAGATACAATAAGCTGATTTTTAATTAATTACAATTGAAGAATTGTTCTCCGACACTCAACTGATTAAGTTTTGAGCATCCAGAAAGATTCAAATTAGGAAGAAAGAGAATTTTTGTTAGACCAAACAATTTCCTACGGTTTATTCCTTTTGCTCTAGGCACTATTATTCCCAGTAAACTATTCAAAAACAGATTACCTCTTATTGGTAAAAGAAACTGAACAGAACAGCATCATGGGCTAGATTATATATTATCCAACTCCCTTAATTTTAAGCTTTATCAGTTTTTTAGATTACATCTTTATTAAAAATGTAATCTGAAACCATTCAAAACTGCCCCCAAATGGATATGAAACCAAGGCAATCACCTTCAAGTTTAACGTGACCGGTTTCCCATTATTAGAAGACAAAGGCTGGATTTTTCTTTATCTCCCTAAAAGTCATAAGAAATAATAAGCAGCATTCACAATACTCCCAATCAACGCAGAGAATAATGCTGTCAAACTCATCAGCATCAAACCTCTCCCCATCTGGTAATAACAATTCAACTCTAAATGACGAGATCACACGCTAGCGTTTCTCGAAGTTGCAAAAATTACATACGCGGTATTTGAAAGTGGGTCTTGAACAAAGGCGGTGGGCACCACACCAAACCCTTGGGGGAACTCCTGGGTCAAACACTATAAAATGCATTCCGTGACATGTTTTGGAGCACATGCTCAATTAATGTGACACACTATCCTGGTTTGTTGGGCCTCACCATTACTCCGTCTGAACTAAGAGCGCACCCTAGTAAACAACCAACATCGGTGGCAGGAGTGTGCAAGATTTGCTCTCAGCCTCTCACTGCTTCTCTACTTACTGGAACGCCCCTATTAAGTGCTGAGGAAACCTCCAGCTTCCCTAGAAGATGGAATTAAAACTGTTGGTTTAAGTTACACTGGATCCCACATCCCAAAAAGTGCCACTTTCCCCCAGTTATTTATTATTTTTATATAGACCTACCTTTCTTCCAGTACAGTTTTAACTAACAACGAATATTAAAACAAAAGGTGAATATATTTACTTACTACCTTTCTTCCAAGTGTGGACCCAAACCAGCATATATCATTCTCCTCTCCTCGCAACTACCCTGTGAGGTAGGTTAGGCTGAGAATGTGTGGCTGGCCCAAGGACACCCCATTAAGCTTCCATGTAGAGGGGGGATATAAGCCTGAGTCGCCCAGATCCTAGTCTGATACTCTAACCATCACCACATATGTACCACATACGTTATCAACCTGAATGTGCAAATATTTTCAAAGCATACTTTTAAAATAATCCTTTATCTGATCTAAGCCATTAAATGCAAACAGAAAGCCCATATATATTGCACTTTTCAGTGTGCACTTCCTTCAGGTGAAACAACTACACAGGTCACAAACAGTACTGGGGTAAGAAAAAACAAACAGAGGGGGGAATATCATTCAAAATGCACAATACCAGCCAAGCTCTATTGACTTCTGAGGAAGGGCAAAGGTTAATTAGCAGATGTTTCTCCTATCATAATTAACAATTTATTTCTATGCAAAGTAACAAGATTAAGATAATTATCCTCAGAAACAGAAATGTAATGACAAATTACCGGTTTTCATTCCTCAGTCAATCTCTTTCATATCAAAATAATCACCACGTGTAGCAGAAGGTGCATCTGCTCCATGTAGGGTAGGGATGCACAGCACAGAGAATTCTGAACTGCCATATGGAGATCATGAAGCTAACTAGACATCAGAGCTGGAAGGTGCTGGCTATATTTTCCTAGAATAGGTTGATATCCATTTACCTAACACGTTTTTATCCCACTCTTCCTCCACAGAGCTCAAACAAGAGTCTTCCCCTTCTCTATTTTGCCCTCCCAGCAACCCCATGATGTAGGCTAGGATGGGGGAGAGGTATAGAATTGCTGTTGGGGATCATCTGATTCCCAGGACCAGAAAGGTTCTGGCTGGTAGCCTGAGTTTAAAAGTTCCCTTCTCCAAACAGTGACCCTCGTGATTCAAGCAAAGGGAAATTGGTTTTTGGCTATCATGGGTTCCCCGATACCCTAGCAGACCAACATTGCTGGTCACAAAGTCATGTCACTGTCCAGCATTTGCCCATGATACACATGCAATCACATTCCACACAACACACTCACGTAGCTTATGTGCCGACATATTGATGTTCAAGTTGTCAACACAAGACCTGCTCTGTGTCTCATCACACTGGACAGGAATCCAAGTCAGGGCCTTTTTAGTAGCAACACCCAGTCTTTGGAATTCTCTGCACTGGGAGGGTCAGCCAGATCCCTCATTAGTGGCACCACCTTCTCATCATGCTTTTGGCCGGTGTGGCAATAAGTGGCAGCTAGGTTTTTCAGATGTTTTCCATATCCTGTTAGTAGGGCTTAAGTTGCTTTTAATGTGCAGTTTTAATGTTTGTTTCATCAAATTGTTTTATATTGTTGTTAACCAGTCTTGGGTTGGGGGATGTTTGGGAGAACGATGGGTATATAAATATTTTAAATAAATTATGCGTCTGTTGGGTCTTATTCTGTATTCAGAATATTCTGTATTCTGTATCCTATGATTGCTAGGGTTGCCAGGTCCCTCTTCACTACTGGCAGGAGGTTTTTGGGGCGGAGCTTGAGGAGGGCGGGGTTTGGGGAGGGGAGGGACTTCAGTGCCATAGAGTCCAATTGCCAAAGCGGCCATTTTCTCCAGGTGAACTGATCTGTATTGGCTGAAGACCAGTTGTAATAGCAGATCTCCAGCTAGTCCCTGACTAAGCTAGTATCCCACTTGGGAACCTGTGGACATTGCTGTGGCTTAATAGTGTACCTTTGTGGACTTTGTTATATTCTGGAATTACCATTACATGGATTATTTATATATAGGAGATAATATGGGGCTGAAGAAACCAAGGTGAAACGGCCGTCCCCCATCTTTGGATTTATATTCACTGGATTCATACAAGATGAACATATTATACAATTGGAACCAACCGACTTTGATAGACTTAAGAAGAGGACTTTTTTGCCTGGTTATTCCATAATCCATGTATATATTGTACATTGTGTAGTCACTGCTGTTAGGTCTATTTGTCTCACACTGCTGTCTTTGATGTTTTGCACTTATTAACATTTGCATTTTTGCTACTTGGCTCTGTGCATTTGTGTACCTTTCACCCGTGCTAATTTCCAAACCATATGGTATAGGCACGGGAGTGCTTTTGTTTTGTTTA
The DNA here is from genome assembly GCF_029931775.1 of Euleptes europaea. NCBI lineage: Eukaryota > Metazoa > Chordata > Lepidosauria > Squamata > Sphaerodactylidae > Euleptes > Euleptes europaea. Next base: position 63,369,814 of record NC_079322.1, read on the forward strand.
TATTGATAGTCCCTGGAGGTTGGCAACCCTAATGATTGCTGTTGTACTGTTACCACTATTCAACTTTTATGCCACTGATATTTGACTGTGTTATGGTGGAGCGTTAGCCACTGGAGGGTTCCAGATATGTACGGTAAGACAGGAGAAAATATTTTAATAAATGACTCACACTGCTGTTAGAATGCTGTGAAAAGGCAGTATCCCTGCATCAGAAGCACTTCCCAGGAGGGAATGCCTCTAAACCTGACACATCAAATAATACTAATTGGGCACTGATTGTACCGGGGGGGAAAACCACAACCAGGTTGCACAGGGAGCGATTACTCTCTCTGACTCGTCAGGCAGAATCCTTCTCAACCGACAGTTTCACCTTCCGCCTCTAAACATTTTCTGCTTCAACTCTAGAGAACCTAATTTTGTTTTTTCTCCTTCACCCACCTCCCGTCATTCTCCCTGCGCTCTTATCGCTACTCTTCTCACTTTGCTTTCTTCCACTGTCAGCCCCGTGACAGCCAAACTCACTGAACCTACGAACAACAGCACAACGGAGACCCGAAGTGGTGCAGGGAAAAAACACAGAACAAAAACACAAACACAGAAGCGGCAGGAGCGAGAAACTGAAGCATCTGACAACTAGAGACAGGAGAACTAAATGGGGAATGATGCAGAACCAAGCACAGAGGGGGAAAGGCAGTCAAAGTCAACGAGCGGAATACTACAGACAAGCCTGGGCTATTGATTTCCTGCTGACGAAATTTCTGAAACGCAGAAAAGTTGAAGGAAACGCATGCCACCCAGTTCCTCTCTACTAATATTCAGAAAAACCTAACCTGCTCAACTTGCCCCAAAGGACAAGGGTGAAACCCATTTAGGGAATATGTTTATTTATGAGTTAACTGCTGATAGTTTGCTTTTTTTTTCTTCACATCATGGAATATAAACCATCACTCCTTTGTCTCATGATGAGAGAACAGCTGATCTCTGAACAACTGCAAAGGAGCCTGGCTTCAAATGGCAAAATAATCAAATTTTTAACACGGAAGAAGAAGAAGAGTTGTTTTTTATATGCTGACTTTCTCTCCCACTTAAGGAAGAATCAAACCGGCTTACAATCACCTTCCCTTCCCCTCCCCACAACAGACACCCTGTGAGGTAGGTGGGGCCGAGAGAGCTCTAAGAGAGCTATGACTAGCCCAAGGTCACCCAGCTGGCTTCATGTCTAGGAGTGGGGAAACCAACCTAGTTCACCAGATTAGCGTCCGCCGCTCATGTGGAGGAGTGGGGAATCAAACCTGGTTCTCCAGATCAGAGTCCTCCACTCCAAACCACCACTCTTAACCACCACACCACGCTGGGTCACAGAGGAAATTCATAACTATGCAACAGGTCGTCGAAAGTGTAATCCCATGTGGGATTACATATTTTACTCAGGGAAGAAGCTTCTGATCAGGACTCTCTACATGGTGGGAAGGAGACAGTGTATTTCTCTTCCCACACCCTGATAATAAGTGTAAACTGAAACCCCGTCAGCTACATTTGCATTAAGTCCACCTTAAAGGGAGCCCTGTGTGAGAGATGTCCCTCAGGACAGTGATCTTCAGCCTTCCTAAACCCACGAGCTATCTTTAACTCCCAAGTAGCGTCATGGGCCTCATTGGGCTGAAAACACATGACAGGAAGTCATGTGACATCCAAGTTACATGGCAGGAAGAAGGGAAGAGAAAGTTATGAATTCACAGTGGGGAAGGGGATTCTGTGCTGCAAGCATGCATGGAGCATCAGAGGATGGGCAGCAGGAGTGGCCACGCTAGACAAAGAGACAGACATGTCATCCCCCCTTCTCGAAGGTGATGGGTTTCTGGAGCAACACTCCTACGGGCTCATCTGAGTGGCCAATTTTCCCTTCAGGGGAAGAATAGCCTCCTGTCCATCACAGTTCACTTCTCAGATCAAGCTGCTATCAGGTTGCAATTTCCAACTGAAGCACTTCCCTGGCTATTTTTATCCATTATTCTTCCAGAGGTGAAGGCATTAAGAACCATGTTATAAAAAGTAAACAGGATTGTGTTGTTCAACATTGATTCATGTGATGATTCACTTCTAAATGGAAAAATAAACAACCTTCTGGGTTTTTTTAAACTACCTGTATCTGATACCTTTATCTGAGAGTCTTGTGGCGCACAGTAGTAAGCTGCAGTACTGCAGTTAAAAGCTCTGCTCACGACCTAAGTTCGATCCCAACGGAAGTCGGTTTCAGGTAACCGGCTCAAGGTTGACTCAGCCTTTCATCCTTCTGAGGTCGGTAAAATGAGCACCCAGCTTGCTGGGGGTAAAGGGAAGATGACTGGGGAAGGCACTGGCAAACCACCCCACAAAACATAAGTCTGCCTAGTTAACGTCAGGATATGACATCACCCCACGGGTCAGTAATGTCCCGATGCTTGCACAGGGGACTACCTTTAGCTTTTTATCTGGTACCCTTATCAGGACCATTTAAAGGATGCTCCAAAAAGCTCTGCACTACCCCTTTATGCAGACCAGCTCCATCCCACTCCAAGGTAAATCTGATCTGCCGTCCTTAAATTACATGACAGCTGCTTTAAAAATAGGTTACAGTAAGGAATGGCTGTTCCAGAAGGAGCATGGAGCTACCATGTCAGCTTATACTGGAGACCTCTGCTTTTGTTTCAGATTCAAGCTTTAACTTTCTCAAGCTTTAGCAACTGAAGACCTTATTTCCCCCCCCCCGCCTTCAAATCAATTTGTTTGTTTGTGTGCGCCCCAGTTAGAGACACAAATTACCGTTCCTTGCAGATTGTGAATTACATATGAACTAAGTGTGACAAATGAAATGAAATGCAATTTAAGGCTGGAGAGAGCCACCTACAGCATATACGGTGAACGGAAATGCCTGTAAATCCTCCCTTTGATGGAGCACTCCAACAATAATGTGTGTGTGTGTGTGTGTGTGTGTGTGTGTGTGTGTGTGTGTGTGTGTGTGACTCTTACCGGTTCTTGTAGGTTATCCGGGCTGTGTAACCGTGGTCTTGGTATTTTCTTTCCTAACGTTTCGCCAGCAGCTGTGGCAGGCATCTTCAGATGAAGATGCCTGCCACAGCTGCTGGCGAAACGTCAGGAAAGAAAATACCAAGACCACGGTTACACAGCCCGGATAACCTTCAAGAACCAATGAACTCTGACCGTGAAAGCCTTCGACAATATTTTAAAAGTCTTACCGTTTCCTTGGGCATCTGTGACTGGCTTTGTTCTGTATTCTAGAAGAAGCAAAGAAAAGAAAATAAGAACAAGGCTAGAAAAAGCACCGACAAACTGTTGAGAGGGGAACAAGCAGACAGTTTGGTTCTCTAATGGACAGCCAGATCAAGAGCTGCAGGAAATGGTGACATTCCCGTGGAGAGATATTTTGCTGGAGCTGCTGATGAGGTCTGTTAGTTTAGACTATTTCTATGCCACCTCTTCAGAGCCCTGCTCAAGTTGGCTTACAGTTAAAAACCACAGTATTAAAACAAAGCAGCATAAAAACTATCCATTGAACAGAAGCAGGACATTTAAAAGCTGATAAGATATTTTAAAAAACTTAATTAAAACCCTGGATAAAGGGATACGTTTAAGCATGGCACCTAAAAGAAAGTAAAGTAGGAGCTAGCCAAGCCTCAAGGGGAAGGGGCATTCCCAAGGTGATGTACCTTCACAGAAAATGCCCTGTCTCTAGGCCCTACCCGACTCACTTCTGACAGCCGGGACACAGAGAGAAGGGATTGAGAGGCAGATCTTAACTGGAGGGCTGGATAGTATATGAAGAGACGGTCCTTCAGGTACCCTGGCACCGAGCCATTTAGGGTCTTGAAGGCAAGAACCAGCACTTTGAATTGTGCCTGAAAACAGATTGGTTGCCTGTATAAGTCTTCCTATACAGTAAAATTAATTATCAGTACACAGCCACCAATCACTCTGAAGATATTTTTTCAGGAACATATTATCCTTTTAACATATCAACATAGAATAAACAGTTACAAATATCATAAATCATACAACACTGAATGAACAACGGACCATATATCTAATGTACAAGTACATGAAAAAATGTCCGTATAGAATATACATCCATCCAGAATAATAACTCTATTGTAACTAGTTTGAACACCAGAGAAAATAATATAACTTATCCAGCTGGAAAAACTTTAGTGCCGAGATTGAAAGATGCACTTCGTTCCGTGGTCAGCTGATTTCTGCTGGAATTTGTTACTGCTGTGTTAGCTACCCGTAGGTGTATCCTCTCCCCTAAGGGGAGGTACATTCTCCAAAATCCTATTTTCTCGCTCAGAGGGAGAAGGGCATCTTCATTATGGGTGTTTCCTTTTCCTCTTATCTCGGGAGGCAGGAACCAAATATTTAAATTTTTCTGACCTCTGAGGGTAAACGCCCCCTTGTGATCAGTTCTATTTCCTGCCTTGAACGGGAGAGCAGCCTTCTAGCAGCTCTCTGCTACAGAAATAATAGAGAAACCTTAACCTTACTTATTAGACCTAAAAATATTCTTATTTTAACAAACCTAAACTTAACCTAACTAATCTACTACTCAATTCTATTTACTGTCTTAATTTTCTGCCTATTCTCCTCAGAAGGGTCTTTTCCCGCCAAAAAAAAAAAAAAAAAAAATGGCGGATTGGCATCAGGACAGCTATATAGCACCTGCCAATTTAGACCCTAGCCTGCTAGTGGCCTTACCACTACAATTAGATGAACCCTCGGACAGTCACTCTGGTGACCTGAGGACCAAAACTCAAAAGGGAAAGGCAAAAGCGGCAAGAACGGCGCAGGCAAGTACAAACGGCTTGGCTCGACCGCTAACAAGCGCGCCAAATGCCTGCTGCAAAACGCACGCTGCTCTGCCGCGCCTGAAAGACGCGACTGCCAGATCGCAACAGAAAGCGGCCGGGAGAAAACAGCGGCGGTAGCCGCTCCTCCCACACAGCATGAACGGGGGAAATGAAGGAGGTTGGCGGCTCGCCTTTTTGCCTCGCCCGCCGTGCTCCGTCCTTAGGCGGCTCGCCTATTGTTATTCAAGGACGGGAAGCAGCGGGAAGCAGCCAGGAGAACACAGCGGCTATAGCCACTTCTCCCACACTGCACAAACGGGGAAAATGAAGGAGGCTGGCGGCTCGCCTTTTTGCCTCGCAATGCTCCGTCCTCAGGCGGCTCGCCTATTATTATTCAAGGACGGGAAGCATCAACGGAGACATCGACTGCCGGTAAGGTGACTTCGCCCCCCCCCCTCATAGATGCAGCCTGTTTTACTCCTGTAAGAGCAGAGCTCTCCGCCCTGATTAAAAACGCCTTCTCAGATGGCTTAAGGGCAGTACAACCTCCTTATCCTGCCCCATCCATACAGGGATCGTAGGGATCACACCCTCCAGCACCACAAACAGTAATCTGATTGCTAAAAGGGCAGAATATCAGCCAAAGCAGGGGAACGGCTGTGGCTCAGTGGCAGAGCGTCGGATTGGCATGCAGAGGGCCAATTCTGGTAGTAGGTGATGTGGAAGACCTCTGCCTGAGATCCTGGTGAGCCAATCACCAGTCCAAGTAGTACCAAGAGAGTACGTGCTGGCCAGCCTAAGCAGCGCTGAAAGCTAATTCACGGTCCCAAAATTACCAATTGGTACCCAGACTGTCTATAGTATTTAACGCAGAAGATTTCCTTCTGCATTGGCATAAAAACCTAGCTACTCTTGATCTCTCAGAGGACTCAGAGTGGGAGAAAAGACTCCAGATAGGTTTGTGCCAGCGCTTGATTATTTCTAACTCTGTTGAAAGCAGAGCGGAAGAAACCAATGGCACCCATACAATGCTCCACAGCCTCTAGGAAGCCTTTATATTTGGTTTATCGGTGCTTCTAAAATTCTAAAAGTGCCTTCAGTAGAATCACCTGTCACTGCCTTCACTCCTTCAACCTTGTTACATGGCCTTGCCATGATTAAGGACCCTACAGATAGGAAGGCAGAGTTAGCAGGCATAAATGCTCAGAGGCCTTGCACTCACTATCAAGCGCTTCTATCACATCTGCCCTAGTATACAGAGCGGCAATAATTTGGACTAGGAAGTTATATCAACTTTTTCCACAGGAAGAAAGAAACGCCTTTACAGGAGTACCCTTTTTTTTTTTTAGAGTGGTATTCTTTCTAACTGATTCGAACTTCGATACCATGCCATATGCAGCTAGGACACTAGCCGCAGCATCAGATGCCAGAAGGGCATCCATGTTTTTTTTTTGAGAGTGGTATCCTTCCAGCTGATTCTACCTTAGATACCATGTCATCCATGTTTTCGAGAGTGGTATTCTTTCTAGCTGATTCCTCCTTAGATAACATGTCATATGCAGCTAGAACACTAGCCACAGCCTCAGCTGCCAGAAAGGCTCTCTGGGTACGCCCCTGGCAAGCGGAGTATATAGATCAAAATTGGTTATTATGGGCTTCCTGTATCAGGGAAAGACCTTGCTTGGAGACAATTTGGTCCCCATATCAGTGGAGACCAAAGACAAGTTTCTACGCAAGGAATCCAAGGGATCACTCCCCCTATGTCCTTTCGTGCATACCACATACTTCAAAGATACAGACCTGATCAACCCAGAAACCACCGGAACCAGAATCGCAGCTCCTTTAGTAAAGGAGGACGATTCAATAAATCTCCAAAATCCTCCACCTTCCAGGGCAATAAAGGGGATAAACCCGACCGCCCAACCAAACAGTGACGCCAGCCACCAGTCAGTGGAAGGCAGGCTCAGCCTATTACACCGTCAGTGGTCACCTCCCAACCAGGCCTCTGGGTCACAAACATTATCTCACAAGGCTATCAGATAGAGTTTTTCTTACACTCCTTCACATCGACTAGTAATATCTCCAACATTCCCCCCCCCCAAAAAAAAAAAAATCCATAGAACTTCAGAGGCCTCTTAGACATCAAGGCGATGGAGCCAGTCTCACCATTAGAGCATACATTGGGAGTCTATTCAGTATTCTTTACTGTTCCCAACAAAGGCGGCGGATGGAAAGCCATCCTAGACCTCAAGTTTCTGAACAGATTATCCCATTAAAGCGCTTCAGGATGGAGACACTAAAGTCAGTCACACAGGTCCTCAGGGAAAAGCATTTTCTTACATTCTAATACACCCGGCACATTGTTGTTTCCTTCGGTTCCGTACAAGGGACACCTCTTCCAATTCAGGGCCTTACGATTCGGGTTATCATCGCCCCTCCTCGAGTATTCACCAAAGTTCTGGACACACCAGTCACATCTCTGCGCAAGGAGGGCGTGAGAATCACCCTTCTCAGACGACATTCTGATTTGCGCAAGCTCAAACTAGCAGAGCATAGATCATTCAGAGAGAGTTCTGAAGAGGTTAACAGAACACGGGTCATAATCAACTTCAGAAAGACCCACTTAGTTCCATCCCAACGATTGAGAGAGATGGGGGATGGACATAGACACACTGACAAACTCCTTATACCTTCCAGTGGACAAAAATCCACAACATTTCATCTCTAGCAAAGAAAGCGATTAATTCCCGGTCGCCTTCTCTAATGTCCCTGACCAAACTGAAGGGTCACATGTCTGCATGCATTCCCGCAGTTCAAGGGGCACGCTTACGAGCAAGACCTCTTCAATGGTTCTTAAGGCCATACCAAAGAGACATACCAAGGAAGAAGTGACAGAAATCTCATCCTGACCGAGGAAGTCAGATCAAGACTAGTATGATGGTTTCAGTCTCAGAATTTGACGAAAGGAAGTTGGTATCTCCGTCCAACACCAATTCAAATCTTCACGGACGCGTGTCTATCAGGTTGGGAAGCCACGCTCAAGGGACAATGGCTCAAGCAACATGGACCATCAAGAACAGAATCTTCACATCAGTGCCCTAGAAATCAGGATGATCCTCAGAAGCGACTACATTTTTCCTTGGGCCGAGTCCAACCTCTCATCAAAATCAGCAGAACATATTCAGGGCACAGTCAACATACAAGCAGACTGGCTCAGCAGACAGGACATCAGCGAGGCAGAATGGTCTCTACATCCAGAGGTCTTTCAACTTATTACTCAGAGATTCGGCACGCCACAGATTCATCTGTTTGCATCCAGCATCATCCACCAGCTGCCAAGGTACTATTCCATGTACCGTCAACAGGGGGTGGAACAAATGGACCTCTTAATGTCACCAGGGCCACACGACCTACTGTACGGGTTCCCCCCCTCCCTCCAAGGGTATTGAGAAAGGTACGACTTCAAAAAGCATCAGTCAGATTCATAGCTCCATATTGGCTGCGACGACCGTGGTTCCCATCTATAATTCAGATGTCCATACAGAACCATTGGAGACTTCCAGACAGACAAGATCTCCCTCTACAAGACCCAATATGCCATCCCAATCCAGGGTGGTACAAACTGACCGCATGGGCACTGAAAGGAGATGACTTATAGCCCTAGGTTATAGCCCGGTGGCCGTCACTACCATATTGACAACAAGGAAGCCATCAGGAGGGACAGAGCTTAGGGCTAGCTACCTGCACTCTACAAAGGCAACTGGCATCTATAGCTACCATAGTACCCAAGGTATCTGGATACCGCTTAACCAAACACCATCACATAAAAGCCTTTTTAAGGGGCGTCAGTTATTTAGCTCCTCCTGTTAGACACAGGTTCACAACTAGAGCCTGCACACAGCTTTGACAGCACTCACACAACTACCATTCGAACCAATCACTGAGATAGGACAAAATGTAGCTGCAAGTTTCACAGGGAGCAGGACATAGTGCTTTCATCTTCTGCACTAACCCCAAGAATCCTAAGGAGAAGGCCTGGCACTAGCTAGACCTAACAAGGGCACTACCTGTTTACATTTATCTTACTAAAATTATTAGGAACTCTGACTCCTTATTCGTTCATATCTCACCACCTGACAAGGGCAAGCATATGTCCAAGGCATCCATTAGTAGGACCATCACCTTATACATAACACAGGTTTATAGAATAAGTAACCTACCTGCTCCTGCGGGCGTTACTGCCCACTTGGGAAGAAGTGCGGCTACTTCAGCAGCCTTCGACTGCCGTGCTTTATGGAAGAGATATGTAAGGCTGCAACTTGGTCCTCGGTGTCCACATTTGTGAGACACTACAAATTAGATCTATACTTGTCAGCAGATGCCGCCTTAGGCAGACGAGTACTGCAAAGTATACTTCAGGACGTCTAACCCTCCCAAGGGCGGGGGACAGCTCTTGTATGTCCCATAATGAAGATGCCCTTCTCCCTCTGAGCGAGAAAGAGCCTTGGCTACTTACCGTGAAGGCTTCTTCTGCTCAGAGGGACAAAGGGCATCTTGCCCGCCCAGACGTCAGTAAAATATAAATAAAACAAATAAAATAAAATTACAGGTAATCATGGTTACATCTAACTTCCAGTTGACGTTCAATTCAAGTTAAACGCTGTTTGTTGGTTCATGACTTATAGTTATCCTAAAGGTTCATCGTTAATGTTTATTAGGAACTTATTTCTTGTATAGAATTATAACTAACATGTTTCTTCAGTCTATCTTAAATATATAAGGCTCGGAAAGTCTTTAACTGATCACAAGGGGGCGTTTACCCTCAGAGGTCAGAAAAATTTAAATATTTGGTTCCTGCCTCCCGAGATAAGAGGAAAAGGAAACACCCATAATGAAGATGCCCTTCGTCCCTCTGAGCAGAAGAAGCCTTCACGGTAAGTAGCCAAGGCTCTTTTATCATTATCATTATAAGTCTTCCAACAGAGGGGCAATACAATCCCTGTAACTAGGGGTGCCAAATCCCCCCTCTCGGTTGGCGGGAGGTTTTAGGGGGCGGGGCTGGGGCAGCTGCACATACACAATGGCGTCTCTTCCGGGGTTTACTTCTGGAAGAACTGAATCGTCATGGCTGCTTTAGCACTCAAATTTTGGCGGGGTTTTGAGTGCTAAAGCAGCTGCAGCACTTCTTGGGATAAACCTGGAAGTGACGTTATCACATGCACGTCGTGCGCACACACAGGATCACCGCTCTGGAGCAGCTGGGTGGATTGGCGGGACCCACCTGGCAACCCTACCTGTAAGCAACCCCTGACAGTAACCTGGCTGCAGTATTTTGGACCAACTGAATTTTCCAAATCTTTTTCAAAGGCAGCCCCACGTGCACTAGAGTAATCTACGTTGGATATGATCAGGGCATGGATCATGGTTTGTAATATTTAAATAGTACTTTATAAAATTATGTCGTTCTTCCAACGGTCTGATGAGGACTGAGCATGCTCTTTGCCCTTGGAAGGCTGGGAGAAGTTGAGAGAACTAGAAAGGAAAACAAAATGAGGGTAAACAGCCCACTCAGACCTCTAGCAGGTTATAGTTTCTGCTAGAAGAGATTTTTGGGAGGGAGGGATATTCTCAGTCATTTATCCTACCCCCATTCTGCAGTAATTCCACACAGGCCTTTCTTTTGTATGTCACTAGCAACCTCATTCACTCATCTCGAGCCTACTTTAAATTGAAACAAAGAGTCATTAACAGAATAGATGACACAGAAATATGCCCCAAAAGCAAGGACTCTGCCAGCCAGACCTTACTCTCGGTGCCATTAGGGCGGCAGATTCGGAGACAGAAATGTACTCGGGCACCAATATTTCAGAAGGACAGGAGGAGGTTCTGTGGTTCACGTACTCAGCAATCAAGCGACAGAAGGGACAAATAGGATTTTACTTGGCCCAAAAAGAAAACATTACATTCAGGCCCGGCTCACTTCTCAGATCAAGCTGCCATCTGGTTGCCCATATTTCCTTCCCACATGACTTGCATGTTTAACAGCTCAAGTACGTCCCCAAGAACCTGTACAACTCCTTAGTCCCCCCTCTCTTCCCCCAGGCTAAGATGAGATGATACTGCCAGTCCTGACACACAGTCCTTCCAAGAATTAAGAAGTAGAAGAGTTGGTTTTTATACCCCACTTTCCCCTCTACATTTAAGGGGTCTCAAAGCGGCTTAAAATCACCTTCCTTTTCCCTCCCTACAACAGGCACCTGGGGAGGTAGGTGAGGGTGAAAGAGTTCTGAGGGAACTGTGACTAGCCCAAGGTCAGCCAGCTGGCTTTGAATGGAGGAGTGAGGACACAAACCCAGTTCTCCAGATAAGTGTCTGCCACTCTTAATCAATACACCATACTGGCTCTCAGTACAGAATAACAGAGTGATTGACATCCCCACAGTACTCTGGTGACAACTAAGCAGAATTTTCAGCAAATCAAGAGTGCCTTTGCTTAAACATTGCATCTCTTACATACTAAACACACTGCAGAGACATACACATAGCACTATGCATTTTTACAGTTCCTGCCAATCAAACTATGCTAACATGCTTCAGAGACATCAGGCCAAACACTGCAGCTCTCCTGTGAGATGGGCAATTTTAATTAATCACCTACATGTAGGCAAAGACAACCATAAGCTTGTCCTAGGGGAATGAGTTCCTAAAACTTCATTGGTTAACAAAGAAAACAGAGTCAACAACCCCCGACCTTCTAAAACCAATGGGGGGGGGGGAATTGCTTTGTTGGCAAAACAAATCACACATACTGGAAACTATCTGATTATTTCCCTCCAGTCCCACCATCTTAAATAAAATATTCTTGTCATCACATTAACTTCTCCAATTAATGCTGGTCAATGGCTGTAATAAAAATGGTGATGATGATGATGATGAACTCCTCCAATTTGTTGCTCATTTGAAACCAATTAGTCTAATGATAGGTTGACACAATGAGTTGGATCCCACCACTCCAATGAGTTAATGGTGGTGCCTTCCTAGGTCAGAGGAGGACCATCTGCTGGTAGAAGAGTTTCTTGGGCTGGAGGAAGATACAAGCATTCACTAAGCAGAATGGTGGGATCCAACCCAAAGACTATAAGAAATGGGCAATGGCATTAGTTGAAGCAACCAAAATCCCACTGTAGAAGGGTGTGTCGGTCAACACATCCTAGCAACTCTGGCATCAAACCAACAGCCTGGGCCCACAGTTTATGGGCGAAACTACAGTGTGCATATCTTTCAACCATTATAAAAGAATGTAAACTATCCCATTCCATACAACATATATGTGTCGCCATACTTACAGACGATACCAGAGGGAAGACACAAATCTTGTTCTCACGTCCTGCACAAAAAGATCTGCAGGAGCATGGAGCAGAGAATTTGCTGTACTCATGCCATGATTACAGACCATTCTGTCCTAGGGATTTTTGACTGGCACCATCTGTATATATATTTTAACAGAGTGGGTATGAATCAACTATACCACCAAGCTCTGGATAGCATTTCATTTCATTTTAGCTGGGGAGGCACACAAATGACTGCTCTTGGCCAAAACCTAAATTCCTGACATCCTTAATTCTAACTTACTTCTAAATAACATTTTATGTGGTTTTAGGGTTAGTGTTATTTCATGATACACTATCGTAATTGTTGCTACAAGTGACTGACAAGGTAAGTGAGCGGACTGCTGTTTTATTGCATCTTCCTTCCCAGAAGAAAAATACATGCTGCTTCAGGATGGTTGTAAGAATTGTAGGCAGTTTCCATAACCATTTTCTCTTTGTGTTTGTTATACAGATGTTAATATGAAACCAAGCAAGCTCATTTTAGTTTTTTGAAGTGCTCAAACTTCTCTTGGAAGAGACCACTGAACATCGTGATAGTCCTGAAAAGTTAAGCCTTGCCTATGTGAGGTTATCATTGAGGTTAATTAAATAGAGCTCTTAATTAAAAAAATAGTTCATCAGGATTCAAACATGTGCAGAATACTATCAAAATTATAGGCATTTCATTGACATAAATCTCAGTGAGGTCAAATTTAAACGTTACCGACAAATTAAAATTCTCACTTACTATCACACAATGCCTATCCATCCCTTCTAATTAAGGTCTTAGTTCCTATGTGGATTATACGTATTGTATAGAAAAGCCCATTACAAGCACACACCTAAGACCTCTTTCTCACATTGTGTTGATGATGTGGGGAGCCACTGCATCCCAGGTCCTCACACACATTCCTCCTAGAAAATGGAAATGCCAGCATGGGGAACAATTACAGCATGGAATCTTTATGTTCCCCGAGTGGACCAGGAAACACCCATACCATTTTCGTCCTGCCAACTCCATGTGAGAAGGTTCTTATTTGTTCCTTTAGGCCAGGGGTCAGCAAACTGCGGCTCCTGAGCCGCATGCGGCTCTTTGGCCCATTGAGTGCGGCTCTCCGAACTTGGTTCGGAGCCCCTGCTCTTGCGCCTGCTTGCGCTGGCAGCCGGGCTGCAGAGCCGGCGTGCCTGAGAGAGAAAGAGAGAGCGGGCGAGCAGGCGCACTGTCTCACCCCCCCCCGCCATGGAGAATGGCCGGGTCCCCCTTTCCCTTGCCCTCAATGGTTGGGAGAATAAAGCCTCCTCTCCCCTCTAGCCACGCGATTGCTGGGCGGGCGGCTCGGCGGTTCCTGCCCCCCCGCCTATCAGCTGTTGGGCGGGGCGGGCTTCCTTTGGTAGACCTGGCCTCCGGCTGAGTCTCATTGGGAGGCCATGTCTACCCACTGGCTTTCTTGGCGGTAGACCTGGACTCCGAGGAGAGGAAAAAGTCCCCCTTCAAAGGCCAGGTCTACCAATTGGCTTCTATGGGTCTCCGGAGGCCAGGTCTACTGCCAAGAAAGCCAATGGGTAGACCAGGCCTCCCAATGGGACTCAGCCGGAGGCCAGGTCTACCAATAGGTTTTTATGGCGGTAGACCAGGCCTCCAGATGAGGACTCCGGACAGGGAGGGGGAAATGGCAGGGACTTACAATTTAATTTTTATCAATAAATAAGATCACTATTAAGTATGATATCAAGTTTTATTCAGTGTAAAAGGTAAAGGTCCCCTGATGTTTCCAAGGCAGACTTTGTTTGTGGGGTGGTTTGCCAGTGCCTTCCCCAGTCATCTTTCCTTTACCCCCAGCAAGCTGGGTACTCATTTGACCGACCTCGAAAGGATGGAAGGCTGAGTCAACCTTGAGCCGGCTACCTGAAACTGACTTCCGTCAAGATCGAACTCAGGTCGTGAGCAGAGCTTTTGACTGCAGTACTGCAGCTTAACACTCTGCGCCACGGGGCTTCAGTGTACCTATAGTTTAATTAAGACTTAAAACTTTAATTAAAGTTTATTAAGTTAATAAACAGTGTACCTATCTATATAGTTTAAGTTTAAGAAATTTGGCTCTCAAAAGAAATCTCAATCGTTGTACTTTTGATATTTGGCTCTTTTGACTAATGAGTTTGCCGATCCCTGCTTTAGGCCTTTGAGAAACCCCCTCTTAACCAATTTCTTCTCAACACGCAACCAGACTGGCACAAAGATATAAGCTTGACCCTGATAATCTATAAAAACTAAGACCTTTATTAAGTATATTCTTCAGAAACAGAATTTTCCTGTCAGAGAAACTCGGAAAATTATATAGGGTCTCTCTTCCAACGCTTTTGTTTTTGATACAAAGCTAGTTCATTACATAGGACGAAGTAAGACAAAACATTGCCTTCTCTGAAATACAGAAAGACTCCGTCACCACCAAGTCCTTGTATCAAAGTATGTTTTTACCATCCCAATTGCAGACTTTCCCCTAGGACTGACAAGACCCCTGCTGTTTGGGAGCCCATCTACATGTGAATACAAAAGGCCATGAAAGGAAATGCTCATCTTGAATGGTCCCTCTAGATTAATGTTGTGCTTGACATGACCTTCCTGGGCAAACCCTGAAAAAATTGATCTCAGATTTCCTGAGCAGGTGGCATAAGGGGAGGAATGAGTTTTGCTGCCTTTTGCAGAACCATTCTCCACAGTGGGTTGAGACCAGAGGTTCTTCATGGATTACAGTGTTTCCTTGCTATTTTTTCTTACATAGTCTTTTTATGGTCTTTTGAAATACACAGCAGCTTGCTCTGCAATCTCCAAGGGCTTGCTACTGCTCCAAAGCTAATCCCACTGACATTTCATTCTGGAGCATGATTATTTTACAAAGTATATAATGTGGGGGATTGTTGTAAAAAAAAAAAGTTGATAATACATCTGCTTCTGGATCAGACAACTTATGTTTCCCTTGGACTGAGTCCTGGATCCTGCCTTGTCACTGACCAAAGACCTACAGAGGGGGGGTTTAGGGGGGAGAAGGGTGTTAAAAGTCCCTTGCTACTGTCATTGAAGACTCCATGAGGTTCCCGTAACCGTGGAGAATGGTAAGTAGCAGGATTAAAGGAAGAAGACATATTGAAGGGCACTTGGACACATGAACTCATGAAGTGGCCTTATACTGAGTCAGAACATGGGTCTATCAAGATCAGTATTGTCTACTCTGATTGGCTCTCCAGAATCTCAGGTGGAAGTCTATCACATCACCTGGCACCTTTTAACTGGAGAAGCTGCCAACTAGAGCTGGAACCTTCTGTAATACAAAGTAACAGCTCCTCAAACACACAAGTCTGCCTGGGACAAAATAAACTGAGATAATGAGCAAAGCCCCATCAACAGGTTTAGAAGGTAAAACCTCAAGTAATACTATTCTTATCAATACCATATATGTACACTGCACATGCATAACATCCTATTCAGTCATCCCCACAAACACCAGAAAACAACTATTCCCACTGCACACTCTATCCATGGCTCAGTGGTAGAGCATCTGCTTGGCATGCAGAAGGACCACGGTTCAGTCCCTGACATCTCCAGTTAAAGGGACTAAGCAAGTAGGTGGTGGGAAAGACCTCTGCCTGAGACCCTGGACAGCCATTGCCGATCAGAGTAGACAATACTGACTTTGATGGACCAAGGGTCTGATTCAGAGTAAGGCAGCTTCATGTGTTCATGTGTACCCACCACAAGCCCTGTACACACAACTCTACTGAAGAACAGTACATCCCTTCTATCTGGGATGGTCGTCCTCTTCCACTGAGCATGCAGCTTTGGAAGGGACACACATGGAGCTGTGAGGGAGGTAGGGGACACCTGTCTAGCCAGCCAGATCAGCTGAATCAACCCTGGTGATTCCTTTTATTATGTATTTGTGGTATTGCTGACATGTTTGTAATGGCCTAAGGCTATATGCAACTAAAACCATTCATTCATTCACATACAACTCTACATCCACTAAAATCAACACATGCGGAATGGAAATGGACCCAAGTGTTCAGTCCCCAGCTCCTACCAACACAGGATCATTCACTCATAAGCATGAAGCCCTCCCTAAAATTGGCAATGTTGCCTTTTCAAAGGTTCCTGATCACATGGACGGAGTCTGGGTTTGTACATTTCCTATACATGTATCATCCTGGCTCATGAGCAAGTGATCACGCACTGGTGGGGGCAAGCATTTTTGTGGCCACTCCCCCTCTCCATATGCACTGATTTCAAAATACACTGTATCGTGCATAGAAGAGTACACTGGATATTCATCACCTCCCTCTGCAAGAAGCAAGATAGGAAGTAGAAGGCTGATTATGAGTGTTCTTGAACTCCGGGAATAGCAATTCATTATTTTAGCATCCATTGTTGCAGAGTTGATGTTAAAAGAATATGTTCCATGCATCATGCCAAACAGGAACAGTATACAAGCATTCCCTTCCTGGCTCCTTCTATAATGTAAGCAGTTTACGTTGAAGCCAACTGTAGCACCTTGCTTGAACACAGACTCTAACAATGTGATTCCACAAGTAGTGTTCACCAATACATTTCCTGGAGCCCACTTGCTTCTTCCCCAAAACAAAGAACCAGCCCTTCGTAGGAGTAGGAAGTGCTGCAGAAGAACCTAGAAGGCATACTAGTCAAGATGCATACCTATTATCTCCAGGATCAGAAGAGCATTCCTATTATATTAGGTGCTGTGGGATGCAGGCAGGATAATGCTGCTGCAGTGGTCTTGTTTGTGGGCTTCCTAGAGGCACCTGGTTGGCCACTGTGTGAACAGATTGCTGGACTTGATGGACCTTGGTTTGATCCAGCAGGGCCTTTCTTATGTTCTTCCTGCATCTTCTTGCAGCTTTGAATCTCTTTAACATTTTGTTGAATTCCCTACTCTCTTTCCAGTGTCACCCAACCACCACTTTATTGTGGTACCTCTGCAAACTCTCAAAATTCCGAAACAGCCCACAGGTTCAACAAAGCTGGGAAACTCCTGCCAAAACACACCCCTAACAGTTTGGTGGGAGAGCACGTGTATTGCACGCCAGTAGTCCTAGGCTCAATTCCTGCTGATGTTATATTTAAAAGGTTTCCATTTCAGCAGAGCAGAGACCTTGGAGAGCTTCTTCTGGCCAGAGAAGCCTTCACTGGACAAGCTGCTCTGACCCAGAGTAAGGCAGCTGTACCTATTCAACCTAAGTTTCTGTTTCACCCTGCCATTTAACAGAAAATCTTACCTTTTGCAATTATCTGTTGTGCCCACTTCGCGGAACAAGGAGTCTATATACAATGATTGTTTTGTCCCAGTTAAATGACACAACAAGCGTTCTCTACATTACCTTTCCAAATTAATAACGGTGGGGTGTCCTTCCCACCTGGGGATAAAGCTATTGTATTAAAAGAGCAACGTTCCTGCCCTGCACATTCCTCTTATCCAAACCAAAGCCTTTGAACATCCTGTCCTGCATTAATTTTAAACACTCTGATGAAAAAGAAGATACGGCCTGTGTTGTGTGACAAACAGCAAGCTCACCAACAGGGACCTACGAACACAAAAGACACACAGATAATCCAGTTGACTCCAAGTGCCTTAGCCAGATCCATCTGACGGCCCCTAATTTGCACTTGCTGTCTGTCGCCCAAGATTTGAAAACATTAGTTTTGTCTATGGAGTACCCTTTTTATTCCACCTTTCCTCCAAGGAGCTAAGGGCAGTATAAATGGTTCTCTTCTCCATTTTATCCTGACAATACCCTCGTGAGGTAAGTGAGGCTGAGAATGAGCAAACAGCCCAAAATCACCAGGATTGGGGGATTTGAACCTCGGTCTCCCAAATCTTATTCCGACACTGTAACCACACTGAATCACCTAATAACACATGGGGCTAGTGCAGCATGAGAGGCATGATCCAGGGAACCCCCTGGTTCAAATGTCACCTCATTCAAGATCGTTCTAAGTTCTCAGCCACAGCTCTATCCCATCTGCAAATATGGGAAACAACAATTTCAGGACTACCTAGTTGTTGTGGCAATTGCAGCAAGATCGTATTGTAATACCACCTTCCCTCTCAGGTGCTCAGGACAGCATACACGGTTCTCCCTTCTTTATATTACATACTTTAAATAGGGGACATGCTTTAATAGACTTGGAAGGCTTTAAGAGGGGAGTGGACATGTTCATGTAGGAGAGGGCTATTCATGACTACTAGCAAAAATGGATAGTAGTCATGATGCATATCATTTCTCTCCAGGATCAGAGGAGCATGCCTATTATATTAGGTTCTGTGGAATACAGGCAGGATAATGCGGCTGCAGTCGTCTTGTTTGTGGGCTTCCCAGAGGCACCTGGTTGGCCACTGTGAGAACTGACTTCTGGACTTGATGGAACTTGGTCTGATCCAGCATGGCCTTTCTTATGTTCTTATGAATATAATTATTATTGATGTGGAAATACAGTATTATTAATTATTCAACCCCTCCCGGGGGGGGGGGGAGAAACATCCACATGAAATACAACGGCATATTTATTTCCCTGCATTCCCGTCCTGACCATATATCATATTATTAGCTCCTATCCATTGAAATGTCATAGCCGCTCTTTTTGATACGCACCAATTCCCTCGGATGGAATGCTTCTTCTTGGCGGAAAATGAGAAGGCTTACTGTCCCTCCCATCTTGGTACTTCTCAGCAGGGAGACAACTTCCTCTTGGGTTTTTCCTGTTAAATCCACTCCGTTTACCTATAAAAAGATTATTGGAAAAGATCTTAAATTGCACCATCTACAGCGAGGGATGCCGTTGTTTAGAGGTCAACATTTACTACAGACTGGAAGATTTATTCCTTCAACACGCCCTGAAATGCTGACAACTATCCCAGTGGCTACGTGTTCTCAAAACAGCCTGCCCAAATCCCTACAGAAATTCTTCCCTGGCTGATCCCATTCAGAGGAGATATCATTTACCATCAAGTACGGGGCCTTCTCTGGGGTGACCCCTCATTTTTTCAATGCCCTCTCAGTAACCATATGCCTGGCACTGAATGTAATGACTTTCAGGTGCCAGATTAAAACTTTACTGTTACTTCAGTTTTTTACTAATCTTATTTTTTAATCAGTGCTACTTTTGGCTGTGCTGCTTTTATGTTGTTGCTTATGCTACTCATTACTGAATGGCTGGTTTTAATTTAGGGCAGTTTTCTGTGACTCTGTGCCACTAAGATTTCATGCTGCTAAGATTAAATCTGATTGTATGTGATTGTCCTCGGAGAACTTAAACGTGTTCACCACCTCAGAATCCTGAGGGTATAAAGCCTGAGAAGCTGAATATAAATACATCGATAAACATGCAGCCACAGAACATATCTAGCTACGATCACACACTGAGGCCATCTTAATTTGGAAAGAAAAATACAACTCTCCCCCGTCACACACACAAATATCTCTGGAAAATGCCACATGTCCTGAGATTTGTCCTTGTTTGCTTGTGATATTCAATGTACACAGTGGCTCATTTGCAGCTGTGGGAGATTAGGGAGCATCAGTGAAGCTGAAATGGACCACAGTCAAAGGAAACCGTGGGGAGGGGGGTGTCTTTCCCTACACAGCCACAGGGCAGAGCTAGCAATGCAGGTCAGTTAGTTAGTACAAAGGGACAACAGTTACAGGAGGCCATTCAAGTCAGCAGAAGATAATGAAATGCGTGCAAAATGCTAAAGAAATTGACAAGAAATCCGAGAGCCGCTGACATTTATTGCTGAGAACTCTGAGGACAAAGTGATGCCCTGGCAGATGGGGGTGGGGGTTGGGGGGTGAAGGCAAACACAGATTTCTGTTGTTGCTGCTGAAAAGTATAACAACAGATCCGGAGAATTATACGAACAATCACCTTGACTTTGGTGCTCAGCAAGCTATTACAACAGCAATCAAACAGACAAGAAGGAGTTATGGAAACAACCCTGTCAGACTAAGCTTGCTTCTAACCTTAGGTGGAAATAGTGGAAAAACAATCTTCCCTTCAGTAAAGACAAAGACAATATCCAACATTGCACATGAGTATTAGAAGGGCTAAAACAAAAATGCAGAATGCATTAAAAGTTAATCAGGCCTACAGTGTACTTTGAAGAGGTAACAGAGCTGTGACACTGTGGAAATCATTCTAAATCTGTCAGCCCTGCCTGCTTCACTGGGGTTTTAACAGGCTTTTAGTAGAACTGTCATCCCATTCAGTGAACATCTAGATTCAAGTCCAGTATCCCCTTAGAGATCAACATGATTTGGGGGGTATAAACTTTCAAGAGTCATAGCTCCCTTCGTCAGATACCAGATAAAGGGAGCTTTGACTCTCAAAACCTGATTCACCCAAAATCTGGTTGGTCTCTAAAGTGCTACTGGACTCGAATCTACCTGTTCTACTGCAGACCAACGTGGCTACCTTTTAAACCTACCCACTAAATGAGATTCCCTCATATCCCCATCTTGCTCCATAGGGGTCTCCACTGTTCACTGGAACAAATGTGGCAAACCAGAAAGGCTGATCCCCAGCCCACATGACCGTGAATGCAGAAGAGCTGACCTCATTCCTCTCTGAGATCTGATGAGATCAGACTAGCCTGGGCCAACCAGGTGAGGGCCACAGAGTTATAAGAGGTGAACTATATCAATATTATTCCCATTCCCGGTAGACAACGACGAAGAAGAAGAAGAGTTGGTTTTTATATGCCGACTTTCTCTCCCACTTAAGGGAGACTCAAACAGGCTTACAATCACCTTCCCTTCCCCTCAACAGACACCCTGTGAGGTAGGTGTCTCCACCTGGTCTCCAGATCAGACTCTACCGCTCCAAAACCTTTTAAAGTCACATTTATAACCCACTTCTAACTTCAATGCATAACCTATATGCATGATTTATACCAGTCATATAAGATGATACATTTGCATACTAGGATCTATAAAGCTATGTTCACTTATGCCGTGTATAGGAAAATAAATACAGATTTATTTCCTCTAAGTTTAAGGAATTTTTTTTTAATTTGAAGAATCGTTGAAATGTACTAGCATCAAGAAACTGAACTGAACACCAAAAATTAGGAGTACCGGTATTAAAGAGTCTTAATATAATAGTACCACAACCAATTTTTCTTTATGTAATGTATTTTTTAATTATTATTTTTAAATGAGACCTTTTTTGTTTACATAGAAAATGAAACTGCTACTCATAACAGCAGTGTTATTAATTCCACAATTCACAGAGCACAGAGATCGGAGGACAATGGGAGAGGAAGAGTCATTTGGATGCTACATCACCCTCATATAAGCGAGCTTTTTACTGAAAAAAATCTGAAGGACTCCCAACAGCTCTGGAACATTTCATCACCTCAGTGAGCCGGTCGCCAGCCTTTAATCTCCCATCTTGAATAGCTGCACCTCTTGGAAGGATGTTTTTCACGTAAATCGGTGCAGAGCCGCCAATAGGAACATCTCTGGAAGTGATGCTAAATCCTAGGCCTTCTGTGCCTGCAGAAATGATTTAAAAATGCAGTTAAGTTTCCTGTGCTCAGATGTTTATGACTTCCTAAAAGACACCAGTTCAGTTCAAAAACACGCGAATGACACCCCACCCCCCACATACACACCACCAATATTTTTGGATCTCTAACAAGAAACATAACACCATCACTAAAGCCATCATTACAAATAAGTTAACATTTTTATAAACAAAAGCCCATCAAAATTATCAAAGACTACAAACTCTAAGCAACAAGCAATTGCCTCTTGAAAAGTTTTACACCAATCACAAAAAGCCACCAAACCCTCAACTTTACTGTTTGATTAAAAAATCAAGTCAGTGTTGAGTAAACAGAACACAGCAGATGTGAAGTAAAGTTCTGGCTTCTCCTTTTCAACTAAAAGTTGGCAGTTTCATTAGACTAAACCTTGTACTTGCAGCAATTTTTTAAGGTCTCATCCACTTGTAACCCGGTTCTCCAGACTAGAGTCCACCGCTCCAAAGCACCACTCTTAAACACTATACCACAGTGTGCAAGAGACTCATAGAATAGAATCATAGAGTTGGAAAGGACCACCAGGGTCATCTAGTCCAACCTCCTGCATAATGCAGGAAATTCACAACTACCTCCCCCAAACACCCCCAGTGACCTCTACTCCATGCCCAGAAGATGGCAACAAAAACTCAAGTCTGTGAGACTTGAAAACTCAAGTCTGTGAGACTTCACAAGAAAGTATTTCTTCACAATCTGACCCTCCTGAGCAAAAGGCAGAAAACTGCTTGGATGTCAACAACCCAAAGAAGAAGGTACACAAATATTGGTGTCCTAATCTTACTGCAGCACAAAGCAGTCCCTTGACTCAGGATTCCTTCCTTGTTACCAGGGCACCCAAGGTATTTTATAAGCAGCGCATCAACCTCTTCTTCTACCTCCAGATTTTGCATCTTTGAAATTCATAGAGTTGATAAAGTTTGTGCTACTCCAGCAGCTGAACAGGTTTTCATTTTATATATAAAATATCCTGGGAGCTGCTAAAATGAGAAAGTACATTTAAGTCCTTTAGTGCAATATGAAGCTGAGAGCAACAAAATCTTTATACCTTCTCAGGGTTGTTGGTATGCAGATAATTTTACAAATCACATGGAAAAGACATGGCCCAATTATATGTGGCACAATCGCACCTGCTTCCAAATATGAGTACTCACTTAAGCCTCGTGCCTTTCTTTTCTCCAATGGGGGCTAAGGCAAACCAATCCCCAGCATTAATGCCAAAAGTTCCACTTTATTTTTGAATCTAAACTAGTTATCCTGGAGCAGAAACTTAAATTAGATTACAGATAATCTGGCCTTTCTCAAAGGAATGAAGGTTATGCCAGCTTGCCTCCAGAGAGACATTAATGAGAAAAAATGAAGCAAACGGGGATATAATAACCCACATGTACATCAGTTCTCATTGTTATCAAAATGCTTTATATCTAAAAAGAACAGAAGAAAAGAAAAAACAAGAATTAGATTTTTGGCATTCTGTTCTCTTCTCCTGAATAAACAAGGCTATGTCCTTCACAACTCATAATAATGGCTGCAACTTTCTCCCAAACATGGTTCATGTTATACATACATTTTTGGTTACTATGCGGTTCAGGCATTGGGCCAGCAGTTTGATGGGTCGTTTAAATAGGGTACCGTACTGTGAGAGAGTATGTCAATGTGGTTCTGTCCAAATAGACACTGTTCAGCATTCCTTGTTTAGCTGCGACTTGCTCAACGAAGCTAGAGACAGATGGATGAAGCCTTTTATCTGAGAATCTGTCTCTAAACTGGATAATATGAGGGTTCTTTTAGCAGGGGTGGATTTTAATACTACATTGGCAGTCGCCAAATTCCTTTCCCAGTCAATCAAGATTAAAAATACTAATTTTCTTATGGGCTATTTAGATAGTTGCTTTTTTTCCTTTTCTTTATTTTGATCTCAGTGTGACATTGTTCAGGGCCGAACTGGCCATATAAACAGTATCATAAAAGTAAGGATCAGCCGTTTGAGCCAGGATGCTAGCGGCACCAGCCTAGCATTCCTCCCATCCTGGCAGTGATTCCCAAATGTAGTCCTTGTGCCACTCCCTAACAGAGGCCCCGGATGTTGTACTGTCAGCAGCTCATCACTGGAGGGGGCCAAACACTGTGCACCATCAAGCTACCTGTCTGTCTTGTATCTGATATCTACTTGAGGAGGGACTGTGGCTCAGTGGCAGAGCATCTGCTTGGCATGCAGAAGGTCCCAGGTTCAATCCCCAACATTTCCAGTTAAAGGGACCAGGCAAGTAGGTGATGTGAAAGACCTCTACCTGAGACCCTGGAGAGCCACTGCCGGTCTGATAGACAATACTGACTTTGATGGACCAAGGGTCTGATTCAGTATAAGGCAGCTTCATGTGTTCATGTGTATATGACTAGCATGTATCCCACATTTTCCTTTCCCTGTAATTTTTTTTATCAAAGATCAACTTGCTCCATGCAGTGGATAGACTTGGTCATTCTTTAGAAAGTTTTCATAAACTGTGTACGCAGACCATTTGCATCCCAATGGGTTTCCTGCCTTTTAACGTTCTTTTTTGACCAAATAACTGAGTTTATTATTCATAAGTCTGACTCCAACTGGCAGGAAACATTTGTACTATCATAATAATTATAGCAATGCTTTATATCTCCCTGCTGTTTGCAAATACTGAATTTAAAGTATATTTTAAAAAAACCCACCAAGCAATGTTTTATTTATAATAAGTTGCTGAAACATATGGCAAACTCCAGTGGCTTGGTTGAGCTGCTGCATACGTATTAATGCACAGAGAGAAAATATGTAAAACTATGAGAAAATAAGACATGCGTGAACACTGAGAAGACATATGAGGTTCACTGCACCTATTCCCCCTTCCCTTCTGCCCTTCACAAGAGTTATTTCCAGATCTTAAATTCTACATAGCAAAGCAGGCCAGATGCTGAGTACATCTGTATGGTCCCTTTGCAGGTAAGTTGTCTTTGTAACTTAGTCAATGCAGCATTCGACAAACAAAAGCAATGTCGAAAACTTTGGAAAAGTGACTAACAATCTGAAATGTGACCATATTTTTGGGGGGGAACACTGTTACAAACAAGTGGTGAGAGTCGGATGTGTTTAGCCTGGAGAAGAGAAGGCTGAGGAAAGACCTAATTGTGTGTAGTTATGTAAGGTCTATCACATGGAAGAGGGCAAGACTATCTTCAGTGAGCTTACGTTAAAGGTAAAAATCCACTGTGCAAGCACTGGGTCATTCCTGACCCATGGGGTGACGTCACATCCTGACGTTTACTAGGCAGACGTTGTTTATGGGGTGGTTTGCCAGTGCCTTCCCCAGTCATCTTCCCTTTACCTCCAGCAAGCTGGGTACTCATTTTACCAACCTCGGAAGGATGGAAGCATGAGTCAACCTTGGGCCGGCGTCTACCTGAAACCAACTTCCGTCGGGATCAAACTCAGGTTGTGAGCAGAGCTTGGACTGCAGTACTGCAGCTTACCACTCTGCACCACAGAGCTTAAGTTTCAGGAGGGTAATACTAAAAAAATGGAACTAAATATCGGGGTGGGGGGAGCACTCCATGATCCTCCAGTGAGGATCACGGCTGGACAGCCATCTGTCAGTATTTCCTACACTAAGCAAGGGGCTGGAGTTGACGGTCAATAAGACCTTCCAACTTTTATTTATTTTTACAATCATGTTAGTGCATTCTTAGCTAAACCTTCCTCTCAAGCTCAGAGTAGGTGCACGTGGTTCTCCTCTCCTCTAATTCAGGGTGGCATAGATGTTTCTGCCCTCCAGCACTCTATCCTCACAACAACCCTGTGAAGGAGGTTTTAAATTGTAAACCAGAACTGGGTATCATTCATAGCAGTGGTGTAAAACATTTAACTGATAAAAGAGTAGTTTACCATTTGTATATTAAACATTTTCCAAGGCTTGGAAAACGGGCAAAGGGTTCCAGATCCAGTGTGAGTGTGGAATGTGAGTTTTCCCAATGCTGACCTTACTGTTAATCATCTCTGCACAAAACTGACCACAGAGCACATTAACATGCTTTTTTGTTCAGTCACAGGACCAATATATAATGACATGGATGTGGGTTAGCCTTGACCTGGATAGCTCAGGCTAGCCCGCTCTCATCAGGTCTCAGAAGCTCAGAAGGGTCAACCTTGGTAAGTATTTGGATGGGAGACCTCCAAGGAATACCAGGTCGGGATGTAGAGGCAGGCAATGGCAAACCACCTCTGAACATCTCTTGCCTAGAAATCCTCACCAGGGGTCGCCTTAATCAGATGTGACTTGACGGCAAAAAAGGGGGGGTTAGACAAATTGTGAGCTTGTCAGTGTTTTAAACGATAAAATTTTTTGATAGTTTAAAAGACTACTTTATTAAATGAAATGTATTTCTCTATCTTTCAGCAAATAAACATATTGCCATGACAGCAGGACATATTACTATGAATTATATACCTTTACTAGAAAGGACATACATTTTTGGAAACCCTACAATGAACTCATGAAATCTATAAATAGATTAAATCATTATGGGAGCATGCGATCATATGATATAGTAACTTCACTTAAGCTAAGCAGATCTCGGGTCTTGTCAGAGCCTGGATGGAAGACTCTCGGGGAACCATATACAGGCACTGCCTTGGGATCCATGATGGAACAAAGGCAATAATAAAATAAACAAGTACAGCACTGGGATGAACTCGAAAGGCTCTCTACTCCCAGCGCCCATCCCTGATCTACCACAACGCTGTTCCTAAAAGGGGGAACTTGCTTCCAAGTTAAAATAAAAATTAATTAGTGTAAGCTTTCAGCCAAGCCGTATGTGCAAATAATGTTGCTATTCAGATGCCAATCATTTGTGAAAAATGGGAGTCCACAGGGAGCCAAAGAGCCTACTCCACTTGAACAACCACAGTGGCTAATGCTAGAAAGGAGCTCTGCACAGTGTTCATCCATTAACCGATTATTATCTCACTGTGTCTGCATGGAGGCCAAGCTGGATCCTGTCCAAGTTCCCATCTTCTTTGCACACGAGTGCTTGAGGACAATAAAAGGTGATACATGGCTGCAATTAATGTTCTTCACAGCTCTGTGTCTAATTAATTTTGTACTTGCTTTGTCTGCTGGGACTTCCTAGAGACCAGAACGTTACTTGCTAACACAGGTGAGACTAATGTATTGATTGCTGAACACTTGATAATTCTCAGCTCCCCCCCCCCGTTTTTTCTTTTATTCCCCCCCCCCAAGTACTTAAGGCATTATCATTTGTTGTCAAAAGACTGGACTTTCAATAGCTCAAATAAATGAAATGTTCCTCAGGATCCTTCAGTTTTGGTTGATTAAATGCATATGCAGGAAGCACTTCTAGTGGTAAAATCTCTGAAAATATAACCCAGTAGGACAGACTCTTCCCAAGTCTGTAAACAAACAACATTACTTCTAGAGCCTTAAAAACCTACACTCATCTCAGTGGGACCTACTTCTGAAGCCAATGTGAGAGTTTTGTTGTCAGAAGTTGTTCGGATACAGATGATTCTACAAGAAATGTTATTGTTACCTGTGAGCAATTTGTGGAAATGTTGTTAAGAGCTCAATTTCCTCAAACTAAAATTCTGAATACTTGTGTTAAAGTCTTCTTCTCATCCACAACAGAAACAAAAGCTGAACATGGAAAGGAATATCCTCTTCAGGACTAGGGTTGCCAACCTCCAGGTAGTAGCTGGAGATCTCCCGCTATCACAACTGATCTCTAGCCGATAGAGAGCAGTTCACCTGGAGAAAATGGCCGCTTTGGCCATTGGACTCTATGGCATTGAAGTCCTGGAGGTCGGCGGGCAAACGTGCATGCGCGTACACGCCGCTGCAGTCACTTCCAGTTTACAACTGGAAGTCCCACCTCGCGTCGGTGCGTCCATGCGTTGCCGCGCGATCCCGAGCTGTGCCTTAAAAGTCTCCCGCCAGAGGAGAGGTAGGACCTGGCAACCCTAGAACAAGACCAGGACTCAAAAAAAAAAAATTGACAAAATGAGCTGCAAAATGAGCCCTGGAGTTTTGTGGGTGGTGTTCAAGTTACCATACTTTAAGAGGACCCATCACTAAGAGAAGTATCACCATCAGGTTCTCATCTTCCAATCAGCAGACTTTAAACTTTCTGTTTTTAAAAAAAAATGGGGAAAGGATAGCAATGCCATATATAACAGAGCAATGGCAGCAGGGAAAGGTTGAGGACGACCAGCCCATTTTATTCCTGCTGTTCTTCCCAATGACGTGCCACTGCAGAGAATCTGCTCTCATTTAGTGAATTGTTCATCAGATACAAATACTATTGTCTGATACGCTTCATTAGAGTCCATTATGCACAGAAAAACCCTATTTGGGGGTGGTAAAAACCATGCATTGTAGTGTCACATGGATCATGACTAAGTTCATTCCTTTTTAATTACAGCCTTTTCAATAGTACTAAAAAAGATATGATTTTAAGATCTTTCTATATTGGAGATCCACACCTCCAAAATTGTGCACTTACAATCACAATAATTGCATGAGGAAATGACCAGTTAGAAACCTGAACTGGTCGTTTGAGAATGAAATTACTGCAGCTGCATGTGCAATCAACGTAATTACTCGAAGTATTTGGGATGCCTATTTGCTGAAGCGGTTGAAAGAATTTGGGCCATCGCACGTGATCCCCAGCAAAGGACATGTCCTCTATGTCCGCAAACTATTCAGTGATAAAATGGCCTCTCTATCCTTTTTACTCACTCACTGGGATGATGGGTTAGCTTCAGGCAGGAGCGTCCCCTGCATCTGATGTTCCTCCCACATTCCTCCCACAGAAATCACATCCCCAGAGGAGGCTGATAGGCGGCTGAATTTCAGGAATATCTGAAATTCTGCCATGAAGAACCTGTTTAAAGAGCCAGAAGCTATTCAGGATCTGGCCATCAGGAGAAACCAGAATTGAGTTCCTTATCTATTAGGGCCATGCAGTGGGATTCTTCCTTGGTTGGCTTCATGCATGACATTAACCATGGTTTAAAACCCCAAAAGGGGTCGCCATAAGTCGGCTGCGACTTGACGGCACTTTACACACACACACACACGTTAATCACATTTTCTTCTAAGGAAGGTTGCAAACCAGCTTCAAGACCTGGATTCAAACTCTAGTTAATAGCAGAGATATGGTTAGTAATGATGAATGGTACTGCTAAATCATGGTTAAACTATAAAAGTAAGGGGGCAAATTGTGGAGATGGAGGAAGAGGAAGAGGAGAAGGAAGAAGAAGAGTTGGTTTTTATATGGCGACTTTCTCTACCTTTTAAGGAGTATCAAACCGGCTTACAGTCTCCTTCCCTCCCACCCCCCACACACAACAGATACCTCGTAAGGTAGGTGGGGCTGAGAGAGTTCAAAGATAACTGTGACTAGCCCAAGGTTACCCAGCTGGCTTCTTGTGGAGGAGTGGGGAATAAAACCCGGTTCTCCAGATTAGTCCGCCTCTCTTAACCACTGCACCACACTGGCTCTTACACATACATCATGATTACTGTGCCTACACTGGCAACCATAACCAACAAAAGCAATCAATTTGAATACCATAATTTCTAATATGCATGCTATTTCCTATACATTGCTTGTGTGTTCGAAATTGCACAAAGAGGCCTTCGTGAGTACAGAACTGGCTGGAGAAATGAAGCTTTAATATATGTGAACTGCAAAACCCTAGTAATATTAGAACTTCAGCAATAACCCCTAAATTTGTATGCCAGCCATTCAAGCCCCGACCTTTAACCAAAGATAAATAGATATCAATTTTCATTTAGAAAAAGCCAACAAACATTCTGCATTGACAGAGGCATATTACTGACCTTCTCTTCTGACTTTATTAAACAGCTAATTCCTATGAAAGATCAAGTTATTTGAAAATGCCAAAATGGCAATAAATATTAAGAAATCATAACAGAAGCGAACCCGATAACTGGAAGAACTCCTTCACTTTGTCATCTGCTGGGGACACAGTTCACACAGCCGGCAAAAAGAACGGCTTTAATAAGGGAAGCCGCTCTCTTTGGATTTTATATCCAATAGAGACAATTTGTACACTCTAAATCATTTTCCCAAATAGACGGGCTCAATAAGAACAGGATTTCATGATGATGGCAGGCATGTGTGTGCGCGCGTGCGCATTAGCATGCCTGCGAGGAAATTTTAATCTAATGACGGTAATTGGCAAAATAAGTGCTGCCCGTTAGTGGGAAAGAAAGCACGTTTGTTAGGTTTCCATAAAGCCAGTCATATTTATAATATCCTTCATTAAAAATAATCAAAGGCAATCAACATCTCCACTCTGCTCATATTTATAATAAACTACTTGGGGGTATACTTATAGTGCTCTGCTTCATTTGTTGCTCCGCATGCACATTCTCAGCGTAATCAAATGAGAACCGAGGCATAAGACGGTCTTTCTGCAGCAAACGTTAACAATAAAAAGCAAGCGGAAAGAAAGGGGAATCCTGCCTGCTTGCATCACAAATGATGTCACCATGCATCAAAGTCGAAGCTACAACACAGCGGCACAACACACGAAGACATCCAAACATGGAACGCTGAGCTCTAAAGAGCCCTGTCAGTACTAGGGCATTGGAGTAGGAATTTGATGGCTTCTGAGGAAATAAATCCATCACTACGGTTGCCAGCTCTGGGTTGGGTTGGGGGTGGGGCCTGCGGAGGGCGGGGTTTGGAGAGGGGAGGGACTTTAATGCCACAGAGTCCAATTGCCAAAGCAGCCATTTTCTCCAGGGGAACTGATCTCTTTCGCCTGGAGATCAGTTGTAACAGCAGGAGATCTCCAGCCACCACCGGGAGGCTGGCAACTCTATCCATCACTGACAAACCTGCAGTTCTCTCTAACTGTCTCTGACCTTCACAAGGGCAAACCAGAAAGGGTAGTACTGATGGGATAGCAGGCCTGTTGCCAGTAGAGGAAAGGTCCCATCTAGCTATCACTTATTAGAATCAAAGTGTGAGCCTAGGACCTGAGGGTTGCCCAGTTGTAGTCCCCACTCTTCCGTGGAAGCTCCATTCCGTCCACATCCTTTTTAAAGTGAGGGCTCCAGAACTGCACACAGAGCTCCAGATGCAGCCAGACCAATGTGGTATAGAGCGGGATGATGACATCTTGCGATTTGGATGTTACGCCCCTGTTGATTAACCCCAAGTCCGCATTAGCCCTTTTTGCCATTGCATCCCAATGACTGCTCCTATTCAACTTACAGTCTTACCTTCAGATCTTGTTCACACCGTGTTACATGGAAGTGTATTCCCCCCCATCCAGTATGTGTGCTTCTCAGATGTAGAACCCTGCACTTGTTTTTGTTGAATTGCATCTTGTTTACATCTGCCCACTTTTCCAGTGTGTTCAGATCTTGCTGAATTATATCTTTATCTTCTGGGGGGTTCGCTACTCCTCCCAATTTGGTGTAATCGGCAAATAAATGATCTGGATGAGGGGGTGGAGGGACTCCACCCCCTCATGCAGATCATTTATAAAAAATATTGAAAAGTACTGGGCCCAGAAACAAGAAAAAAAGGAAGCAGCCCCTCTTTTTCAGGATGAAGTAAGCTGATATAATATTTAACCTGTTAATAGCCTCCTGTGGCACTTTCTTATATGCCCAGGGTAATGCCAATCACCACTTTGGAGTCAGGAAGGAATTTTCCTCCAGGCCAAACTGATTCAGGAATCCTGGAGGTTTTTTGCCTTTCTCTGGGCATAGATTAAGAGTCACTGGGGAAGGGGCAGGGAGGTATCTGTGAACATTCTGTGTTGTTCTGGGAGCTGGACTAGATGACCCTTGGAGTCCCTTCCAGCTCTATGGTTCTATGACATAGTACTTTGTATTAACAGGGTTGGTTTTGTTTTAAGAATAACCTCTCAATTGTGTTATTTGACTAATATTTACATAGCGCTTTGTATGTTCAAAGCCCTTCAAATACAGTATTTGAATGATCTTCACAACAGCTTTCCAAGGTGGGCCAATTTTATTGTCTTGATTGGGAAGTGACTTACCTAAAGCAAACTGGTGAGTTTTGAAGACAAGATTGTCCTGCGACCGGCCTGCATCCGGGCGTCGCGGACTTGGGCCCCACTCCGCCGCTCACCTGGAGCCCGGGGGGGCCGGGAAGCGGCCCGTTCCCGGGCAGCGGAAGCTCGGCCCCCACCTCGCCGCTCACCTGGAGCCCGGGGGGGCCGGGAGGTTCCCACGGCGTCCCGGAGCGGGGAAAGGCCAGCGGGGACGGCCAGAGAGAGCGGCAGGAGGGGAAGGCGCTGGGAAAGGAGGCCAGGCAGGGGAAGGCTGGAGGCCCTACACCCCGGGAGCCGGCTGGGTGTGGCGGCTCCTCACGAGTCCTTCCTCTTTCCCCTGCAGGCCCAAAGATGCCAGGAAGACCCAGGGGAAGGTCGGGAGCGTTGCATCTGCCGGTGGCCGGCAGGACCCCAGCCCGCAACGAACTGCCAGAGGGCGGGGCGCCCGGAGCCGCGCCTGGCGGCCCTCTGAACCGCGGACGGGCGAGAGTAGGGCGAGGGCGGGGTTACCAAGGCCTCCTCCAGTAGGCGGGCCCCTGGAAGGGAGGATAAAATCCCGGCCTATATAGGCTCGGGAGGGCGGAGCCGAGGAGGATGGCTGGCTAGGAGGGGCCAGTTATCTGTGGCCCATAACCCTGGCGGACTCAGACGGGGAAGCGAGCTCAGACTCCCCGGCTGAGTGGTCTGAGGCCGAAGAAGCTCCTCAACCACGACTAGACGAGCGAGGCCCCACCTGCGGCTCCGCGCTTCCTCGCCTGGGGCACGACAAGATGATCTGGACTCAAGATCTGTACTCAAGAGCTCTCAGATCAAAGTTCACGCACTTCACCACTATGCCACACGAGCTCTGAATTCAGCTACTGGAATCTGAGCTTTGCACCCATGAAACAAAGGCCACACCACAAAGGAGCATTCAACACACTTTAAATTCATTTGCTGCCATGAGCTCAGACATACCTAATGCCAATTGGGATTGTGGCTGGTATTTGCCACCTTAGTTAGCCAAGCACAAGTCTCTGCAATTTCTTTGCTATTTTGAGTTTTAACTAAATCTGCAGATTTGAAATCCATATTGGATGTTTTTGTTAACTTTTTGCCGCAACGATTTGCACTCTCAACACTTACTGCTGAGAAGCTATAAAATGCTATTTAGTCAACCACTTAGTGAAAATTACTGCTGCAATTATATAAGCTGTATGAGCACTATCCCCACTGCTGACTGAGAAAATCAGAAGCCTGTGTAATCTCCCAGTGGTGTTTTTTTGTAGGTTTCCCTCTTTATCGATTCCATTAAAGATGAAAAATTGGTAAATTGCCGTAGTGACTGAGTTTGTATTTGTAAGTACAGCCATTCCTCTCTCTCCCCACCCCACCCCAATCATCTCATCTTAAGCTGATGGCCTTAAGTATTTTTGAAGGCACATCAACAACAGAAGCTAACTGTCAACTCAACCTTATGTCATCCAAATTTGTAGAGCTTAAAACTCAGTAACCAGAAACAAGCAATCTGGTAGTTCACATGAAGTTCACAAAAATTCAGCAGGATCACAGGAATGGAAGGGAGGAACCTTTAATCATTATTTAAGGCTCAGTCGGAGTTCCCTTTAGAGTCCATGAGAAAAAGTGTGTGTTAATTAACAAACATGATTGGCACTAAACTTAACTGTTAAATGTGATATAAATAAAAAGACGCTGTTTGCCAGCTGTCATAAAGAAGAGACATTGAGGCACTGACTAATCTTTCTTCATCACATCAAAATACCTGCTTTTTCATAAATATATAATATAACTACAAAGCAAGCTGTTTACAGATATTCTGACACACTTGAAATGCATGGTGTATATAAATGTTATTATGCCCATGCATAAAGAAGGTGGGAATTTCTCCCCACTAATCATCCTTTTCTCCCAGCTCATTTATCTGGTATGAAATTATTATCATCATAATCACGGTCATCATTATTATTAACAATAAACTAATAATAACAGCAGCTCAGTTGAGAAATATTTCGTCCAGATTCTTGAGAACAGAAGATGTCTAGGATAAGAAATACAAGGGGTTTTGTGCTTGCCCAGGGGGAATTGCTGAGTTTTTAGATTCTTTGAATCAAGGGCTCTAAGGCCTTTATCACACGCAGCATTTGAAACTCTTTTCAGTTTCAAAAGTGGTTTCCTAGGCAGCAGGAGGGGCTGCTTTTTTGGGGAACAGACAACTCCAAAGCCTCCTTTGAGCTCACAGAACTAGCTTAAGAGTTCTTTGCATCCTGGCTGTTACAGCACAGGTTACTTACAGCTGCAAAGAACCTTTTAACAAGTCTAACAACGTTTCAAATCACGGAAGCCATTTAAACACTTTTGTTTTTCTTCCCCCACACACAGTCATCATGCATAATCTACCAACCGCAAACTTATGCTGGAAATTGTGTGGATCAGGTCCATTGTACTTCTTTCCAGAAGAAGAAGAGTTGGTTTTCATATGCTGACTTTCTCTACCTCTTAAGGGAGACTCAAACCAGCTTACAATCACCTTCCCTTCCCCTCCTCACAACAGACACCCTGTGAGGTAGGTGGGGCTGAGAGAGCTCTAACAGAGCTGTAACTTGCCCAAGGTCACCCAGCTGGCTCTGTGTGGAGGAGTGGGGAAACAAATCCAGTTCACCAGATTAGCCTCCACCGCTCATGTGGAGGAGTGGGGAATCAAACCCGGTTCTCCAGATCAGAGTCCACTGCTCCAAACCACTGCTCTTAACCACTACACCAGACTGGTGTGATATGAACAGGCCTGCTGAAATGTACATTTGTATGCACCAGTAAAAAAAGGGGGGGGAATCAATTCATGCTTCTTACCTTTTCGCAACTGTATATTAAGCCTCTTCCCTATCCTTTTAGTGTTGTAGCCACTGTTTGAAGTGGACGTGAGAACTTTTTGCGGTGAAGGAGACAGGCCCAAGGGTGGTTTTCCTGATGAATTCACACTATGAGGTAGTTGTGAGTAAGAGTCCGTCTGATCGGCTTGATTGCTCATTCGGGGTATTCTTTGCAATGTGTGATGTCCAGAGTGGTTAATACTCTTATTGTCAATATACTGGGAATCTGGGCTAAACCGACTGGAGTAGTACGTGTTCTTCTCGCTTTGAGATAACTGTTCATACTGTTCTTTCTTCGCTGCCGGAACGACATGGAACCAAATAATGGGTGTACGCATGGCTTGACGGAACATATGCTGTGCTCTAGGTTTTAGAATGAATGGAAAATTAACAAATTAAGACTGTCAGTCTAGAAGACATTACAAGCATAATTACTGATGTTAATTAGGCATCATGAAATGACAGACATATTGTTGAAACTGAACTGTAAACTAAATGGCTGATTTTCTTGGAGTGATCCATTATAAAATGCCTTCGCTGCTGAAGTATATTTCTATTAAATCAACATCATTTATTTTCTTTGATAAAACACAACTCACAGAAGTATCCTTGATTACTGACCAAAGTCTTTTTCTAAAACATTATATACGTGGCGACTTTCCATATTCCCGAAAAATCTTCGCAACACAAAATATCAAAAATCAGAACACATAGCGTACTCGCTTACTTTGCACATAGCTTAATAGCTGTACATTTCTTCAGGATAATATTCAATTGTCTAGTTACCATACTCAGGGCCTCTATTTCTTCTATCCAATGAAAAGATTTCATATTTTCTGAATGCGTATTTCATAAGTCTACTTATATATGCAAAAGACACCGTTAATCAAGCAAGTACTAGTGCAAATAGAAGTGGCGCAGGGATCACATGTCTACCACTCGTTTGCATGATCATGAAAGTGAAAGTCATTTTCCAATACAATAAAAGTGTGTTAATTAAGAGATCTGTACCTAAACATTAGCATCTATAATGAGCTCCCCTAGTGCGGAGTCCAACAGATCATAACCAACAGATAAAATTGGACATAATCCAGCTAACCTCTGTTCATTTTAGACTGTTCATTTTAAACAAAACAAAACAAAAAAAGATCTGTTGTTTGGATTTGTATCAAGGCAACATGTAGACAGCTTCCAGGCAATGTGATCCATGGCATACAGAAGACAATTTTGTATCTGTTCTCTCCAGTACACCCTGCATTATACAACAGGCAGTTTCTAAGCTCTACTTGTGTAAATGGGATTGCTGGGATTGTAAAAATTACCCTCTATTTGAACCCACACACATCCTCCAACATACAAACTATAGTCAAGCACACCCATTTTCATTGTGCAGAGATTTCTCCCAATACTCCATTGTTGGAGAGATCTCTGCAATGCACAATGGAGATGCGTATGTGCAACTGCCCCCCACAATCACTGCTGTGTTTGGTGAAGCTCCAGAATGCAGCTGCAGCAATTCAAGGAGTCTCTGGATTGAAATTACGGCTGGAAATATTAGAAACAGTTTAGTTTAATTTAATTATCCATTGTTGCAAAAGATTAAAAAAATATTGCAAAGTTATTTCACTGAGTGAGAACAATCTGTATTCTGCTTATGAATTCCTTGCTATATGAGCTGAACATTTTTCTTCTTCTTAATACTACTTTTCCTGGAAA
The DNA here is from genome assembly GCF_029931775.1 of Euleptes europaea. Taxonomy (NCBI): domain Eukaryota; kingdom Metazoa; phylum Chordata; class Lepidosauria; order Squamata; family Sphaerodactylidae; genus Euleptes; species Euleptes europaea. Next base: position 63,406,315 of record NC_079322.1, read on the forward strand.
TATTCACATGAAGTAGCTTATTTCAGCTGGGGCAAAAACAATAAAAAGGGCTGACATGTTGAGAACCAATGACTTTCTGTGTGAACATTTATAATGTTACCAAATTCTTCAGGACTGCTTCAGCATCATATGCACAAGCACATTTCAAATGCAAAATTAAAGATTTTTTTAAAAGGAATAAACACAGTGGTTTCTATAGTAACGTGATATTGAACCAAACAATGTTTTATTTCTCTACCTATAAACAACCTGAGTCATTCAATATAAGTGGGGGAAGGAAAAGAGTTCCATAATAATGAGGAAACCAGACCTAAACAATTAGGGGGAAAGATAGAAGCTTACACATAACATAATAGTGGTCATTAACTTGTAACTTTGTAAATTGGGTAATTAAAGTAACGCTGTAATGATCTACAAACACTTTCCACTTCACAAAAAGAACTTAGTCAGGCACTTTGGTCTTAAACATTTTACATCTCCAAATTACTACCATGCGTTATGCTTAAGGTTAAGAAATGCAATAAACTGTAAAGTTAGACTTACTGCTCAAATCTTCTATTGCGGAGGTCTCCATCATTAATTCTGACAATACAGTCGTTTTCATGAAAGAGGTTTTCCTGCTCTGCTTTTCCACCTTTCTCTAATCGCTTTACTAACAGTCCCAACGTTCTAAAACATAAAGATCATCAAATCAGTGTTAAGAATCATAAATGAACAACATAATAAGAGTCTTGTTGGATCAGACCAATGGTCATCTTTGTCCCCCATTCTGTTTCCCACAGAAACCAAACAGCCCACAAACAAGGTGTGAAGGCAACTGCCCTCTTCTGTTATTGACCACCCAAGGTCTGATATATAGAGGCACACTACCTCTGTACATAAAGATTCCTCTTAGCTACCATGTCTAATAGACCTTGATACTACCTATCCGCCTCATTTGTGTTCTGGAAAAGAAACTGTGCCTTCACACTGAAGTCCTCCCACTGCCCTTGAAAACAAGTATCTCCAGGTCAGAATATACAAAATTGTAACTTGGTAATATGCATTACTTCAATAGTAGCTTTCCTGAACTCCGAGCACCTTATCAGCACCAGAAAATTCTCTTGTTCAAGCACAACATTTACTGCTACATTTACTGCTATTTATAATTTCTGTCACTCTTTGCAGCATAGCATAACAACATAACACAGTGCTTTCTAATACCTATCATATCTGTTAGTGCAACACACTTGAATGCTTCTATCACTGAACCTGCCAAAGACAAAGCTGGGCCGTTCTGCCTGACAAAGCCTAACCTCTTAAGCCCAGCAAATCAAATCCAACATCTTTTTTTAAAATCTCAATTACTTTTCCTTCACCAAATCTCATTATTTCCCCAGACTGTAGACCACATTTACTAAGGTATTTAACTTCAACAGATTCTTATGCGTTCTGCCTTCAATTGTGGTCCCAAAGGACAACTTTGAAGTCATACTTCCCTGCTTCTGTATTATTAAATCACCATCTAGGGCATTGGTCTTCAACCTGCAGACTTGTTTGTACAAAGAGAACACAGCCTCATCTAAGGTGAGTCACACCATGTGGTATCAACACTTATCTTCTACCTTTTTATGTTGCCTTTAAAAGAGAGGGGAAAGGAGAAAAGTGACAAAAAAGGCAGACTATAGGGTCTCATGTTGATGGGGGTTTAAATAAAAATCTTGATGTTGACATGTTGAAGACTACATATCTAGGACACAATCACTCATCAGTTCCTTTTATGGGTCAAACTGGATGAGACTAGAATTGCCGTATACCCAGTGGGGGTGGAAGATCTCTCACCCCCAAGAAGCATGGCCCACCAGCACATAAGCAGCCATTAGGAGGGGAATCTTGAAATGCCATTGGCGATGATGTCATGCCTCTCTAGGAAACACTGGAAACTCTATGGACTCAAATCACTTATGGGGGAAGCCCAGATTTAACATAGTGTTCCCAGCGATTCCTAAAGAAGCATGACATCATTTTGGGGTTTTACCAGAAGTGACATCATGCCATCGCTGATGTCCACCCCCATGCCCTCTCCCATTCTCCTGCTGGTTGAACACATGAAGCTGCCTTATACTGAATCAGACCCTTGGTCCATCAAAGTTAGTATTGTCTACTCTGACTGGTCTCAGGTAGAGGTCTTTCACATCACCTACTTGCCTAGTCCCTTTAACTGGAGATGCCAGGGATTGAACCGGGGACTTTCTGCATGCCAAGCAAATGCTCTACCACTGAGCCACAGCCCCTCCACTAGATGAGACAGAAAGACCCAAGACTGATTCTTCTCACAGGCTTTATTGTTTAAAGTTAAAAACAGAAGTGTGGACCTTGAAGTGGCCACAGTGATGGATGAAGGGAATCTATGAAACTATAATCCTTCACTTCAACATAGTATTTTCCATCCCCTCAGTGCAAAACAAACATAATAGGGTTAAATGTCCAAATAGCAATTCTGGGATGGTGGTCTGCAACAGGAAAACCATGGAATTCCGTAGCTACAATTGGAATTCCACATACCCTGATACCAGCAGCGGCTTGGAACTGAAGAGAACCCCACAGGTCTTTCCTGTATCTCATTTTATTATGCCTAACCTTAACCTTTATTCCCTCTTTGCAGGGTGTGGTTTTTTTTATTGTGCCTATGCATATTTGCTTAAGTTTTGAGGTGATTGTTTCTGTTACACATTAGTTATTTCGCTTACAACTCAGTTTTAGCCCACAGAAACATCAGCACAAATATACAATGGCCAGCGATGGCTGAGTTCCATGTTAGCATAACCAGTGCAATGTTCTGACTATGCTGTTGGTGTTTCCACTGTTAATTTTTATTAGGCTACATCTTCAGACAGTTCCATGGCAGTTTAAGGGTGTTTATATTTTCAAAGTACAGATGTATATTAACTCAGGCAATTTGAGTGTGTGTGTTAAGTGCCGTCAAGTCGCTTCCATAAGAACATAAGAAAGGCCCTGCTGGATCAGACCAAGGTCCATCAAGTCCAGCAGTCTGTTCACATAGTGGCCAACCAGGTGCCTCTAGGAAGCCACTAACAAGACGACTGCAGCAGCGCCAGTTTCACCGCACCCAAAATAATAGGCATGCTCCTCTGATACTAGAGAGAATAGATATGCAGCATGACTAGATATGGTGACCCTATAAATGAAAGTCCTCCAAAATATCCTATCTTTGACAGCCTTGCTCAGATCTTGCAAACTGAGGACTGCAGCTTCCTTTATGGAGTCATCCATCTCTTGTTGGGTCTTCCTCTTTTCCTGCTGCCCTCAACTTTTCCTAGCATGACTGTCTTTTCCAGTGACTCTTGTCATCTCATGACGTGACCAAAATACGATAGCCTCAGTTTAGTCATTTTAGCTTCTAGGGTCAGTTCAGGCTTGATTTGATCTAGAACCCACTGATTTGTTTTTTTGGCAGTCCATGGTATCCGTAACACTCTCCTCTAACACCACATTTCAAAGGAATCTATTTTCTTCCTATCAGCTTTCTTCACTGTCCAGCTTTCACACCCATACATAGTTATTTAGACCGATAAAACATTAAGCTGCTTATTTCTAGCTTTATCACTGATTCTAATTTAGATGCAGAATGGGAATATATATATATTCCCATTCTTAGCCTGCACAAATACACTTGTGCAAAACTGCATAGACCTAGAGAATCTTTACCATGTTTGCTACACCTCTAGCCTAACATCCCTTCTATTAAACTTACACTGGGATAAGAAGTACACCTATTACTTCAGCATGGTTGTAGATTCTCAGAACTCTGCAAATCTTACCAAAGAAATCTATTTTCCTCTTTGAAACTCTGCTACCTTTGACCACATCTACATCGGGCAGACAAAATGTGTTTTAAAGAAAGCTTTAAAATGTGTTTTAAAGAAAGCAGGTCTTCATGATGAACAAAAGATGTTCTGAAATATTCATAGCCAGATGCATTAAAGCAACTAAATAAATTTTAAGTTTTTTTTAAAAGGAGCCACATATCAGTCAGCACTTTGAACTTCCAAACCCATTCATTTTAAAAGTATGGCAGATAGCTTTTATGCTCTGTTTACTTATGTGCTCTGCTTACTTATAAACCTGTGCTAATGTGGGAAGTTGCAAGGGATCCCTGTAAGCAGGTGCAATAAAATAACAAAATCCAGCTTCCTAACATACACTTACATAAGTGAAGGCAAGCAGGGTACAACATCTTCCAATCAGCATGAGTAGCTGATGACTGGCCCTGGTGGTGTTATTGGGCCATGCTTGGAAAAACCTGTATCAGATGGCTTAAGGCTGACTTTAAAGGAAACTGGACCACTGACTTCATACCTATTCTCTCTAGGATCAGAGGAGCATGCTTATTATATTAGGTGCTTTGGAACACAAGCAGGATAATGCTGCTGCAGTCCTCTTGTTTGTGGGCATCCTAGAGGCACCTGGTTGGCCACTGTGTGAACAGACTGCTAGACTTGATGGACCTTGGTCTGATCCAGCATGGGCTGTCTTATGTTCTTATGACCCCATGACCAGTATAAGCCAATCAAAAATGTGATCCAAAAGATGATTCTCAAAGAGGCGCAAGATTCCCCCTCCTATCTGAGGGCAGTTAAGTCAGACCGCTTTGAAATGCAAAGGTGAGATCTCAAGTTCTTTGTCTTAATCTTGGGAACAGTGGAAAGGTTTGTAAATGTTTCATATGGAACTTCCTTTGTGTTATTCTTCAACATTTGGATGACACATCACGAAACAGACTGTCACCACATTTATGACATGGCCAAACGCTGATGTTTAAACTGTCAAGATTGGTTGATACAGAGGTGACCATCTCTCTGGGCACTGATTGCGGAATCGAAACTCATGAGCAGATAAATGTAGACTGCACAGAAAAAAATTCAAAAGAAAAAGAAAAGAAAGTGCAACTGAAAATGATTAACAGCACCAAAGTCAAATTTCTATGGAGCAGGCAACAAGAGTTCAGCTTGAAGTCATTAAGCAAGGAATCCAGCCGAAGTTGAGAGCAGGAAGAATTAAAGAAGAGTTAGAGGTACAGGCAAAGAGACTGTGATTGGATCCAAGAATGCCAGGAATGGGGCAAGTAAGCCAAGTAACCAATCGCTCTGGTGAAAAGTTATTGGCTGTCCTGGAAAAAATTATCTCCGGCAGCAGGTACACAGTTATTTCCTGCACTGATGCTGGAGTCATGAAAAATGGGTATCCGGTTATATCAGACTCCCAGCTTGGTCAAGACCATATTTAAGATGGAGGAATGGCACCCACAATTGTCTATCAGAGGTCAGGTCCCTGCACCAAGCCCTAGCATGCCTGACATAAAGCATATTGGTTATACTTGCTTCTTCAAGATGTTTAGGAAAGCAGGAAGAATACAGTCGATGGCATCAATTGATGTAATGCTGGTATTGTCAAGCTGCAAGCCTGGTTAGCCCTGGGATCAAATCCCCCATTCAGCCAGGAAGCTCACGGGGAGAATTTGGGCCTGTAGAGGATTGTTTTGAGAACCACAATGGGAAGGGGGAGACTACTGAACACCTTGGAGGAAGGGTGGGATAAATATGTAGAAAGAAGTAGGAAGGAATATCAGTTGCGGCTCAATATTTTGACCAAGGATACTTCTCAAAAAGGGTGCTTCAGCTGTATGGAATTCAAACCCCTGGCAAAACCTGAACCTCTACAAATCAATGCTGATAATGCATACAGAGTTTACACCAAAATTTGTTTTCAGATTCCAATCCAGTTGCTGCGCCCAAACGTTTTGCTTGAAACTACATAAGTAATCAGAATAGATCATCTTTTTTTTAAAAAAACTCTCTTGGATCATTCCTATATATGCTCTTTTAAACTTTTTATCCTGCTGGTTAGAACCTCACATTAATTCTGTATACAGTTCTCCTTACAGAAGTACGGTTCTGGCAAATGTGGGGGCAGAGTTATTTTAAGGGTGAGAGAAACCAATGTTAAGTAAATGCACACACACAATGTCTTTCAAAGCATGAATGGCAAAGTCATACAGAACGGTGGCGGAAGCCACCCCCTAGTTCATACGTCACACTAAATGTTTATCCACTCTCTGATCTCTAGCTATCCTTTAACAAACTCAGAAACAGAACATCATACCAGGTACAACATCATATTAGGGTTGCCAACCTCCACGTACTAGCTGGAGATCTCCTGCTATTACAACTGATCTCCAGCCAATAGAGATCAGTTCACCTGGAAAAAAATGGCTGCTCTGGCAATTGGACTCTATGGCATTGAAGTTCCTCCCATCTGCCGACCCCCACCCTCCTTAGGCTCCGCCTCAAAAACCTCCCACCAGTGGCGAAGAGGGACCTGGCAACCCTAGGTACAACCTTATGGTTGAGCTCAGCTTCCTTATCCCCCTCTTTCCTTCCTTCCACCCTTGGCCCCTTTTCCCCACCCCTTTTCCTGGTTGTGTTTCCCTATCCCCATGTCTGCCACCTCCATCCTTTCTCCCCCCCCCCATAGACTAAGTGACACCAATGGTAGGTTCTGATGCATAGCCCCCATTTTATATCACCCCCACTAAGGTGGAGTAGGAGCCCCGTGGCACAGAGTGTTAAGCTGCAGTACTGCAGACAAAAGCTCTGCTCACGACCTGAGTTCGATCCCGACAGAAGTCGGTTTCAGGTAGCCGGCTCAAGGTTGACTCAGCCTTCCATCCTTCCGAGGTCAGAAAAATGAGTACCCAGCTTGCTGGGGGTAAAGGGAAGATGACTGGGGAAGGCACTGGCAAACCACCCAGCAAACAAAGTGTGCCTTGGAAACGTCGGGATGTGACGTCACCCCATAGGTCAGGAATGAACTGGTGCTTGCACAGGGGACCTTTACCTTTAAGGTAGAGTAGTCTAGATGCCATCAGCATAGGATTTATCAGTTAGTTATGTTTTTAGGCTGTTTTAGGAGGTTTTAACTTTGTATTTGTATTATGTATACTTACATGTAAGTATATTATGTATACTTACATGTTTCGGGGGAGGGTGGGGTATAAATAAAATGTATCATTATTATTATTAACCAGAAAACTGCCCTTAGCTGACGCCTATTGTTGTTGGGCATCCTAGAATCTTGGGATTCCCTATTCCACACCCAATCATTCTCATTACTATGTGCTTATTGAACACAAATAGCATTTAATTGCTATGTGTGTGGCCCACCTGGGGCTGACCTCAGCCATGCAATAATTACATCTCTTCAAATGCACATGATGTTTGCCCATGCAGCTCTGAAAAGGCGTTTCAGAACAATATTTGTGCATGCCAGATGGTGCATGCGATCTATGCTCTCCTACATTCATTTAACTTGTGGGTGTTAGTTAATGAGAATAATTGCAGTTTTGACACAGAGATTATTTTTGTATTACACATTGTTATCACATGACAGGATTAATAAGATTTCCGCTTGTTTAAGGGCTTGTGTAGTTAAGGTTTGTGGCGAGGCGCGTCGTGTAGTCGGCAAGATGTGCTGTGCATTGTTATAAGATTCGGGATACAGCTTCCTTTAAAATGGAAAGCAACGGACCCTCATTACTCCGAGATGAAATTAACTTGCTAATTAATAAACACTGAGCTGTCTGGGAGAAGACATGAAATGAAATATTAACAACCTGTCCAAATGTAATTTTTCAAAATGCAGGTCTATTATCCTTAATAAAAAGGAATTAAGGAAGGAAATGACCTGTTGCCATTCATTTGAAAAGTGTGGCTGTTTGGAGAAACTAAAAATGGCAACAATGGCTTTCATGCCATTGTGTGGGCATGGGTGTGAAATGATGAAGTTTGTAAAACTGGTCAATTTAATTGAAGGGAAAACACACCAAAACATCGCCAAATCCTCTGATTCAGGGAATTGGCAGAATCTCCACCTAACTTAAAGCGGGGGGTGGGGGGAGGAACCACAACATTTCTGCCTAGTTTATGAAATTAGATTTAATACTGACTCCATAAACATTTGCTGGTTCCTCCCCCCCCCCCATCCTACAACAGACCCTGGACTCACCCCTCATGCTGTTCCGAAGGTCCCCTGCTCCCCAACAGCATTTTTAGGAGATCAATGGGTTGCAGTGGGAGGGGAGGCAGGAAAGCACCAAATCTGTTGATGCAAGTGCCCTCTGTCAGTGGAAAATATAGTCAGGAACCAACCAACAGAACTATGCCCTATCATTCTTGTATACTCAATATGGAACAGTCCCTCCATCCCAATAAACCTTTATCTAACAGCAGAGGCTCTTCTTCCAGAGAAGGGTTCCTTGAACTGGAGCAGGGCTCTATACTTAGCTGAATAAAGTGTAAGATACAACTCACAACCTTGACTATATTAGACAGAAGTGTTTTCAATCAATCCTGGAAGCTGCAATCCTGATAACACTCTTCGGGAAGGCAGACCTAGTGATTATAATGGAATTACTTCAGAACTGAGCTGCTCAGGATAGATCCCTGTATCACTCCCCTCCCACTCAGTTAGGAGAGAAATTAGTCAGGATCCAACCCAACATGTCTTCCACAATCCAGATAGTAGTGTTCCTGGGGAAACTTTGATTTATTTAATTAAAAGACCAATAATGGAGGACCTCCTGAAAGGCAGTTGGCCCAGCATAGCTGATCTCTCTATACAGCCACAGACTAATATTAGAATATTTTAAAGTACACTTTTCAGTTCGCATGGAGAAGTACTAAGACTAAGAGAATTGGTCAGTGCTCTGAGTTGTATCCAAAAATTCTCTGCAACAGAGAGGATTCAGTGTCAAATTTGAAGAAGCTTTCTGACAGACAGATGAGTGCAGAGAGGCCTCCTGGGATTATTATTATTATTAATAACTGATTTAGGCAAAGGTCACTTTCATTGTGACCTTGTGGAACTTGCGACCCCAGGATGTGGTGACGGCTGCCAACTTGGAAGGCTTGAAGAGGGGAGTGGACATGTTCATGGAGGATAGGGCTATCCATGGCTACTAGTCAAAACGAATACTAGTCATGATGCATACCTATTCTCTCCAGTATCTGAGCAGCAAGACCATTATATTTAGTGCCGTGAAATACAGGCAGGATGCTGCTGTAGTCATCTTGTTTGTGGGCTTCCTTGAGCCACCTGGTTGGCCACTATGTAAACAGACTGCTGGACTCGATGGGCCTTGGTGTGATCCAGCATGGCTTTTCTTAATTTTTTTAAATATACAATGATAATTCATTTTATTAATAAGAGGCTTACTAATTACATTTAGCCCTGACCTGAATAGGCTAGCTTATTCTCATCAGATTTTGTCAGCTAAGCAGGACCAGCCCTGGTTAGTAGTTGGATAGGAGACCACCAAGGAATACTAGGGTCATTATTACACAGATGCAAGCAATGGCAAACTACCTTTGAACGTTTCTTGCCTTGGAAATCCTAAGGGGGTCACCATAAGTTGGCTATGGTTGAAGGCAAATGTGTGTGTGTTTGAAGTGACATGGTTGATTTCACCAATTAGATAATTTGCTAGATAAAATATTTAATCATCTATCATATACTGTGCAATCATATACAGTGATTTTTCAGTGGGCTTAGACTGGAGAAATTCAGCATAGAATTGCACTGTTAGAACTACAACATTCATGCAGATGTTTCAGACTAGTTTCTCTGTGCCTGTGTTAAAATACTGATTACATCCAGATGAAATAGTCAAAAAGAAATATGGATAAAGACAGTTTCTGTTTTCAACAACAACAACAACAAATCTCCATTACAGAATGTTAATGACCATTTTCCCCACAGTTGGTTTCATTAAGGGAAACCATGGTGGAACTATTCAGGACCACCACTAAACATGGTCCTTTGGGGAGGCAATTTCTTCAGAACCCAATTTAACTGTTTTGCAGTATGTGCTTGAGAGACTGGTGGCATTTAAAAAGGCACAATTGTAATGTATTATCTTTCATTCAACTGTGCCATCTTTAAAGTTTTAAATATTAAATATCTAAACGTGCATCAAACATCCACAAATGTATTCCAGGAACCTAACACAACTTGTAATACTAGTTAAGTCCCATCTCGACTTCATAAGAATCAATTAGGTAATTGCATTTGTTTCAAGGTAATTGGAGATACAAAGACTGCCATTTTGAACAGCGCAGCCATGAACTGTACTGTTTTTTCTCAAACTTTGAGTTATATATTAGAGAATACATCCATCTTTCCTAAATACCATTAAAGGTTCTTCAAACTAAGAAATGTGTTAATATATTTTCCATATATTTTCCATTTAAAAAAATTCATAAAATTTTAAAAAGAGCCCAGTTGTGTCTGAATTTAACCAGGGTTTGAGGGTCACACCTGCTATAATCACTATTACACAGAGAAATAAACCTACTTTATGACTATTAGTAGAAGGGAAGGCAGCCCGATCTCGTCAGATCTTGGAAGCTAAGCAGGGTCAGCCCAGTTTGTATTTGGGTGGGAGATCATCAAGGAATACCAGGATTGCAGTGCAGAGGAAGGCACTGGAAAACCACCTTTGTTAGTCTCTTGCCTTGAAAACCCCATAAGGGGGTGCCATAAGTTGGCTGCCACTTAATGGTACTTTACATACACACATAACTATTAGTGCTATTTCTTTCTTCCACAAGTGCAAAGCATGTTTTTTTTTTTAATTTTGCAATGATGAACTATTAAGATCCTCATGGGGTGAATGAAGTGAAAACAAAGAAAGTCTGTCACAATCAGTAGGATATCTGATTTAGGCGACTCCCACTTAGAAAGATGCTTGGTATTTCACATTGTTATTCAAAATGCAGCTACCACAGGAGGTTAAACAAATGAAATGCTCTTGTCATAAGAGAACTGTGGTATGGCTGCCAGTTGGAATGTCTATGCACACTCTGAACTATTAGCACTACTGAATTTCTCTACATGGATGTGTCCATGGCATCTCCACAATCATAAATTCTGATAAAAACAATGCAACCATGATCACTAGAGCGGCAGACAGTTTACAATGTGTACTGCTCACATTGATGTCTCTCTGCACAATCATGAACCCATGTGTATGTATAGTCGTAGGAATTTTTTTTACCAATGTCAACTTGTCTCCAAATCCCTACTAGTTATAACAACAAGGGGTATGAAGAGGTGGGAAACATGATGCGCTGGATGAGAAGGTCATTTACAGGTGAAAAACATTCATTGCTTAACTTTCAGAAGAGCCTAGGTTAAATCTCTAGCATCTCCAGTTAGGTGGCAGACCTGGGAAACACCTCAGTTTGAAACTTTGCAAGAGCGCTGCCAATCTGACCCCACAGTGCTGGGGGTCAGAGGCCAAACTGATATAATGCAGCTCTGTAGCTTTAAAAATGATAAGTTGATGCAGTGTGAGCGAACACCTTTTGCATGGAGAAGGCCCCCAGGTTAACCTCTAGCATTTCCAGTTAAAGGACCTCAGGTAGCAGGCTTTCCCTGTCTAAGGCCTTGAAGATACTCTGCCATTCACCGTAGACAATACTAAACTAGATGGCCAGTAGTCCAAGGTGATAGCTTTATATTTAACGGGGAAGACATGTGAATGAACACATGAAGTTTCACTCTGCTGGGACATACCACTGATTTATCAAGGCCAGTATTTTGTTTACTCTGACTGGAAGTGGCTCTCTGGAGTCTTTCACACCACCTACTACAGCATCCTTTTAACTGGAGATGCTGGGGATTGAACCTGGGACACGCAGAACACAAGACCTCTCACTAATCTATATCCTCTTCCCCCCCCCAAAAAAGAAGGTGGCTTCCTAATAATAGGAGGACAGTCTTTACTGATACAGGTTTAAAACAATGGAATGATTTCCTAAAAGAGGTTCAGCTGATGTCATCCCTCCTAGCTTTTCAATAAGACTATTACATATCTCACAAAGCCTCTGGATAGAAAGGCAAACTAGAAAATTCCCAGTTGTACAGATCCAGTGAGCAAAACAAAATTTAAGCAGGAGGTGGTTTCTTCGCCCCTATTTTGCTACTGCTGCTTCATAGGGTCTTTAAAAAAAACTATTTACCGGATTTTAAATTGATGTCATGATTTGCCTCAAGTGGACAAAATAGTGGTGGAATCCAAATGTTTTAAATAAAGAAATAATAAAGACAACCTGGCCATGCTCCTTGATGGCCTTAGAATGCGGAGTGGAAATGTAGGAGAAGGAGAAGAAGAAGAGTTGTTTTCATTTTATATGCTGACTTTTTCTACCTTTTTAAAGAGAATCAAACTGGTTTACAATCGCCTTCCCTTCCCCTCCCCACAACAGACACCCTGTGAGGTAGGTGGGGCTGATAAGAGTTCAAAGAAAACCGTGACTAGCTCAAGGTAACCCAGCAGGCTTCACGTGTAGCAGTGGGGAAACCAACCAGGTTCACCAGATTCGAGTCCGCCGCTCATGTGGAGGAGTGGGGAATCAAACCTGGTTCTCCAGATTAGAATCCACCACTCTTAACCACTATACCATGCTGGCCCTTTCTGTAAGAAAATGAACAAATTGAATAACCAAACAAATAACAAGAGACTGCCAAAACAAACCTCCACTAGAGCAGGGCTCTAACTCACAATAAAATGTTGGGGAGGCCTAAATGGCTTAAGTCACATTAAAAGTGGAAAGCCTCTAAGCCGTTTACAGTTGTGAGACTGCTGCCCCTCCATTTTATCAACAGTCGATACAAAGCAAAGAAAAGGAAAACAAGTAGCTTAGCAAAGCAAGGGACTGAAGCCACCCTGAGATAAAAATGAATTTCTAAAAGATTTATGAGCTTAAGATTTTGAAAGCTGCGCTTGCACACTCTGGATATAAAAACAGATGACGGGAATGGAAGCAAGACGCAGGAGAAAAATCCATACCAAAAAAATTGGTCTGGGGACTGTTAGCTGGATGGTGCCTGTCCTCACCCAAATGAATAAAATTACCTATCGGCTGCTGAAACAATATTAGGGCTACAATCAAATTTCAAGCTTTGATCTGTTTTGCAACTTTACTTTTCGAGAAGGACTCCTGCTACGCTTTCCAAGCCTAGCTGAATCTAGATACCCAGCCCTCCACAATTTTCATTTGGGGACCTTTTAAGTTTTTGTCTTGGATTAAACCTTTTCCATGTGTCATTCAGAACCTCAAAGAGCCACTCGATTATGCTCCAACCAAAATCCCCTAACGAGCAATAAGCAAGTCTATGGTGTGACAGTCTGTCAAAATGCAATTCCTAACATGTCAGGATAATTAATGATCTCGTGACAACTTTCCACCGAATACTGCATTTCTCAGATTTCCTTTTCCCTTCAGTTTATGAGAATTTATGCTGCTGTAGTCTAAGCACCACACTCCATTCAGTGATACTAATATAGCTTGTTACCATTGCAAAATCTTGCTGTTTATGAAACACAGCTCCACTACAATAACAGATACTGTCCAACAACTCCACCGGTATTAGTTATATGTAGGAGGAAACCTCTATGTTCACTAATGAACAGTAGTCCCATTCCTCGATTTCCTGGTCATCCAAAAATAAATCAGGAGGCCCTGACCATCTAGAAGTCTGGAATGCTCCTAAAATTCTAGGATTGATCATCAAACCTTGCCAGCAGAAACCAGCAAAGCAGCCGTATGCATCTACAAACAACCATCATAGTAATCCTGCAAAAGTGTGCGAGCAGTGTTTTCCCACTGTACAGGATGACTTTTCATCCATGAAAAAGTAGGGTTCTCTCGTCAGATCTCAGAAGCTAAGCAGGGTCGGCCCTGGTTAGTATTTGGATGGGAGACCACCAAGGAATACCAGGGTTGCTGTGCAGAGGAAGGCACTGGAAAACCACCTCTGTTAGTCTCTTGCAGTGAAAACCCCAAAAGGGGTCGCCATAAGTCGGCTGCGACTTGAAGGCACTTTATACACACAAATATGCTTAGAACTGGAGTACAGAATTCATTTCCAGTGGCTGTAATCAGATACTGTATCAAGATTAGGGTTGCCAGGTCCCACTCCATAACCAGCAGGAGGTTTTTGGGGTGGAGCCTGAGGAGGGCGGGGTTTGGGGAAGGGAGGGACTTCAATGCCATAGAGTTCAATGGCCAAAGCGGCCATTTTCTCCAGGTGAACTGATCTCTATCGGCTGGAGATCAGTGGTAATAGCAGGAGATCTCCAGCTATTATCTGGTGGTTGGCAACCCTAATAAAACTCCAGGACCAGAGTGCACCCTAATCAAGATATTAAATTTAACTAAAAAGATGCTCATGCACATGCATACCTCGTACCACCCTGTCCCACCAGTGGTTTAAGTAAACCTCATTATCTGTGCTGCACAGGTGTTAGTCTCTTGCCTTGAAAACCCTACTGGGTCAATCATTTTATTTGCAGTCATAGATCATCAAACAGATTGACTGGGTCACCATAAAGTGGGCTGTGACTTGACAGCACTTTACATACACACACCCATTTTTCTATCCATATTAACCTTGAAAAGTAAGTCTTCTTCACAGTTTATCGTTAGGCACTGTGAGCATCAGGGAAAAGAGATTTTTCCTCTCACCCTCCCAAAAGGCAGATATCAACTAAGCTTGAAGTTATTAGGACTGGGCCAACAGCATGGAGATTTTATCACACCCTTGTAATGCAAACATTGTGGTTTACAGAGGTTCTTGTAAGGGGGTGGTGGTGTGAGAGAGCACTTTGTCATCCCATAAACTCATTCATGACACAGCAGTAGGTCATATATAGAGCTCTCCTATAGAGTCCTAATGGTCTGTGACTACTAGCCGTCTACCTAAAGTGAGGGTGTGAACGGGCTCCAAAGTCTTCCAAATGAAGCTTTTTTTTTGTTATAGCAATTGTGTTATGCCATTATTCAACAATTTTGGGAAATTAACATTTTTGCCAAGAGGACTACAGAAAGAAGAAGAGTTGGTTTTTTATATGCCAGCTTTCTCTACCACTTAAGAGAGACTTACAATCACCTTCCCTTCCCCTCCCCACAACAGATACCCTGTGAGGTAGGTGGGGCTGAGAGAGCTGTGACTAGCCCAAGGTCACCCAGCTGGTTTCGTGTGTAGGAGTGGGGGAAAAAAATCCAGTTCACCAGATTAACCTCTACCGCTCATGTGGAGGAGTGGGGAATCAAACACACAATTATTAGTACAGATGCCAGTATGTATATGTGGGGCATCCAGTCAATGGGCTGTTGGGATCAACTTCATGCAAAAACTATTCTAAATTAATGTAATAGTTATTCAAAAAGAGCCACCAGATACAGATTTCAGGTACTTGAGAAAATATTGCCAAGTGCCCCAGTAGTGGGACATTTAGGTTGGCTGGTGCTGTGTTTAGAGACTCTCATCAGTACTTCCTGTTTGGCTCTAGTCACATTATCTGCAAGTTCTAGATCATCCTCCCATGACAAGCTGGAGCGAAACAATATCAATCTTTTACAGGCTGCATATTTCTTTTACAGCCCTCGTGCATCTTTCAAGGTTTCACAACCGTATTTTTCTGCTCTCCTGTTTTTGCTTGGCAACTAGACCATTTTAACAAGCTGTTGTGTTGCTATTTAAATTTCATCTAGATAAATGCCACCCTTTCGGAAATTAGCTCAGCTGACCCAGGTAAAATGATGGATGTGTGCATACCTTCTGGTACCTGGTGCAGAAGAACATTATTGGCCCAGGCAGCGTACAAAATCTATTTGGGCACACTAAGGATAAACCATAGGTGGAGGCTGGGGGACAGAAGTGTCAAGCAAATATGGCTATCTACATGCAATAAACTCCCTTAATTTCTCCTGCTGTCTCCCCACTTCTCTTCCAAGCTACCATGACACAAGCCTCAATCAGTGCTTGCACTACCTCATATTAAAATGAGGAATTCATTGCCAGAGGTGTAGTGATGGCTGCAAGCAAATACAATTTTAAAAGGGGATTAGACAGCTTCATGGAGGACAAGTCTATCAGTGGATACTAGCCATGGTGACTAAAGGGAACCTACATATTCAGAGGCAGTAAACCTCTGAATACCAGTGCCAGGAGGCAACATCAGGAGAAGGCCTTAGCCTCTATGCCCGGTTGTTGGCCCTCCAGAGTAACTGATTGGCCACTGTATGAAGAGAAGAAGGAAGAGTTGGTTTTTATATGCCTACTTTCTCTACCATTTAAGGAAGAATCAAACCGGCTTACGATCACCTTCCCTTCCCCTCCCCACAAGACACCCTGTGAGGTAGGTGGGGCTGAGAGAGTGTGATTAGCCCAAGGTCACTCAGCTGGCTTCGTGTGTAGGAGTGGGGAAACAAATCTAGTTCACCAGATCAGCCTACACCGCTCATGTGGAGGAGAGGGTAATCAAACCCGGTTCTCCAGATCAGGGTCCACCGCGCCAAACCACCGCTCTTAACCACTGAACCACGCTGGCTGAACTTAGTGTGAATGCACCCATTTCCTGTCTCAGCTTGCTTTTGGCTCAGTTCAAAGTGTCAGTTCTTCCATTTCAGGAGAAAAAAAAGGTAAATAGGTGATGGCAGGACTTTGAGATCATGCTGTTCACTTAGGTCATTTGGAGAAAGCTCTGCTTTGCAATGCTCTCATTATTATGATGCGCACCAAACGCATGCAGGGCCACCTCTGTGGTAGCACCCCAACATACCTCAAATGTTCTCAAATGCTGGGAGCATTAGTTGTGCAGTTTGGGGTCTGGAAACATATTTGCACTCTAAGGCATGCACTGAGGTTTGCTGAGCAGGCTTTTAATTTAAAAATACAAAGCATCCTGTCAGGATTAATACATTCCACCTTTTTCAAGGGAAGAAATACTTGCAGAACTTTTTTTTTTAAAAAAATAGCTCCTTACTGCATTGTTGTCAGCTGGGAGAGCCAGGATTATAATTTTGCCATGGACTGGTCAGATTTAGATTGTCTAAACAAACTCACTCACTCAAAGGATGGCTTGAACATTGATTTCTGGGCGGAAAGCAAGAATTCTACCTGTCTAGAGAACCACAGGCATGAACTGGCTACCAAGCAACAGAGGATGCATAAACTGATCCACCTTTCATTCAAAGTGTGGGGATTACTTTTACTTGCTATGAGAGTGTGACCATCCAATATATCAAGCTGCATACGTTAGTATTACATTAATTTAATGGCAACGATTACCCCATGCACTGCCTGTGGGGGGGGGGAATAACACTTGGCAAAACTGATGTTGGCAACTACTTGCTAGAGTGGTGTAGTGGTTAAGAGCGATGGTTTGGAGCGGTAGACTCTGATCTGGAGAACCGGGCTTGATTCCCCACTCCTCCACATGAGCGGTGGAGGCTAATCTGGAGAACTGGATTTGTTTCGCCGCTTCTACACATGAAGCCAGCTGGGTGACCGTGGGCTAGTCACAGCTCTCTCACCCCCACCTACCTCTCAGGGTGTCTGTTGTGGGGAGGGGAAGGGAAGGTGATTGTAAGCTGGTTTGATTCTTCCTTAAGTGGAAGAGAAAGTCGGCATATAAAAACCAATTCTTCCTTCTTCTTCTTCTACTTCCCAAGACTGATAAAACTTCTAGGATTAGAACAGTAATGTTCAAATTGACCCCTGGTAAAGGTCCTGAATATTGCAGGCAACCACTCACTTAACATCATGGATTGTTTCTAAATATCTAACGGAGAGATGTGAATGATAGATGGTCTGCAGCGTCCTTCACTATGACTGCCTTGATCCTGTCAGGGACAAATGCAATGTTTAACAGTTTGGGGAGAGGAGGGGCGGTCACCAACAATTTGTTTTACTTAGAGCAGCAAGGATAATATGCAAAGGTTTCCTGTTTGTGAAAAATTAATGGTGTTCCTCCCCTCCCACCTCATTTGTAACTGAATTAATCTTTGCCACTTCTGAAAGGGGAGGGGGGGAGTCTTTTGTATGAAAATGTAACACTTCTGATCTCAATGGTAACATGCCTTAGAGAAGTGCCGCTTTGACTGATTGTTCTTCGAGGATAACAGAACAACCCTTCAACGCAGATGAATTTTTCTCACCACAGTATCCTGACCCTATTTATGTAGCCTTTATAGTGCCATTACACACAAAACACAAGTTTCGCTGACAACAACAACACAGCTAAGATGGCAGAGGTTGCGGAGGGTATGCACTAAAAGTTGGAGGCCAAGGAGTTTAACCAAGCTTGAACTTGAACTATACCACACAAGACAGCAACAAGTTCTCTGGTAATGATGGAAAGGAAGACTAAGGCCTCCCAGTTTAACTGGAAATGCATTTTGAGGAATGTAGTCCATTTAGAGCTCAAATAGTAACGTCCCAAATCTGTTCTTTGAGTTCCAATAAAAAAGGTGGACTAGTAGTTTGAGTGCACAACAGGGGCCAGTGAGGACTGTTTTTGTCAGGATCAATACTTTCCCAGTAGGCCTACACTTACATATGTAAATCAGAGAATCAAGGATGCTTGAGTTCTATGACCCCAGGTCTTATGAAGATAATTGCTAGATCAAGTCTTTGAATGGAATTAAAACATAACTGGAAGGCATTTTTGTTACATTTTTTAACTGAAAATTTTCATTACTTTGTCTCTAGAGTTTATTTCTCTCCATATTCCCTCAGCAAGTCTAATTTTTAAAAATCTACTTATCATAGTTCTTGCTTAAATCATTCCTTTGTGCCTTTTTTACAGAACATGCTAGCCTTCCGAGTTAATATCACGTCACATATATTTATTCCTGTTTTTGCTCTCCACATCTAACATCTGAAAAGAGTTCTGTGTAACTCAAAAGATGGTCTCTACTATTTTAAGCATCAGTTGACAGTTTTCTCTCTACCTCCACCGCCAGAGTCTAGAATACAAAAGAGAGAGAGCCAGCGTGGTGAAGCGATTAAGGTGTCAGACTAGGACCTGGGAAACCCAGGTTCAAATCCCCACTCATGCTATGGAAGCTTGCTGGGTGACCTTAGGCACACTCTCAGCCCTGACCCTGGCTAGTATTTGGATGGGAGATCAAGGAATATCAGGGTTGTGATGCAGAGGCAGGAAATGGCAAACCACCTCTGAATGTCTCTTGCCTTGAAAACCCTACGGGGTCGGCATGAGTCAGCTGTGACTTGGTGCCCCCCCCCCAAAAAAAAGGCAAGCTAGGTAAGGTTCATATGGCTTCCCTGGAACCTAATGCAATGTTCCTCTAAATTATCCTTTCTGGAGGTAAAAGGCCTTTGCCATTGAAAGGATCATGAGGACAAAGGGAGCGGGACTCCCAAGAATCCTCACAGGTCGCCATCTGTTATTAAAATTTGTGCAATTACTATTATTTTCTACGGCTCCCTCAATGTAGATGATGTTTATAAAGAATGAGCACAAAAAGCCAAGTCCCTGCCCCAAGGACCTTTCAAACTGTCACGTACGTCTTTGTGGACTCCTTAGAGTTACCAACATTGATATCCCAGCTGCAGAGTATCTTTTATTCTGAAAAATTTGTTTAGAACAACACACAGCAGTCCCGTACCTTATCTTTACACTTAAGCGGCATAAAACCATAACACATCATCATTCTTTTCCTTTTTTTTTTTGGGAGGGGAGGAGGGTGACACACAGCCATGGCAGTTACCACTTATACCTGGAGACCGTAACTAAACAGGTATCAAATCACTCATCAGAGGGAGAGACTTATTGTGGCACTTTGTCTTACCTCCCAAAGTCCTCAGGGGAAGCAGCTGTAAGAAAAGTATTAGTTTTGTTGCAGCACCACATGTCAGCATGCCTACCGAACCATTCAGCTTAAAATAATACTCTGAACGAAAGATTTTTACACTGCATTTATCATTCTGCAGAGGTCTGTGGTACGCAGGGTGTGTGTGTGGGGGGGGGAGTAGTAAACTCTATTTATCAAGAATGAAAAGCAGTTTATAAGATATATTTGATATACAGTGGCATTTGCTTTTAATCAATTGAAAGTGAAATTGCTGATGGATAGGTGGGCTTGTCAAAACATAATACCCCCGTCCATATATAATGCAAGATTATGTTCATAAAATGCATACTTGGTCCTCTCTCACCAAGGAGTGCAGGAAAAAAATGTGAATGCAATTACTCTGCTGAGATAAAGGTAATCTCCTTCCTTATCCCACCCCTAAAGTCTTTCTTAGATCTTAGAGGAAGAGTCTGGATTTGGCTTTTTAATACACACATACACAGAGCCTTAAATCCTGGCACAGAATCATAATTGCTTCATAGGTCATTTAATTTTCAAAGTACATTCAATCAAAATCCCTAAATACTAAAGTTCCCCTTCAATAAAGTGAGCATTATGATTCTGAGTGCTTTGTTTACCAATGAAGATAGGAAAATGGTCATCATCTACATTGCATTTGCTGTCCCCCACTTAACTCTTTCAAAAACCTATCTTTCTTTGAGGGGAGGAATGCAATACAAGACACATTTGTGTTCAGTAGCAGATCATTTACATCGCAAAAAGTGTGGTATATTTCATGCCATTGGCTTTATTTAACACCACAGCACCTATAAATTTTTCCCTTCCAAATTTTAGAGAGAGAGAAAAATATACACAGCATATCTGTGTGGTTTCGAATGCTGCCAGCTTGGTAAGTTATGGTTTAAGCAGCCAGGGATAAATGCTGCATGAAGTGCATTTCTAATATTAGACCAAGGTAAAAGGCGAGAAGAAACATTTATGAGACTCTAATAGGAATAATTCATGTTCCTGCAATTCAGCTTCAACATTAGGACACAATACAATTCCCATTATAAATGAAGAACTAGGTACTGTCATCCTCACCTTGACCAGTGCAATATTCAGGGACTGAATTACATATGGCTTAGAACAAGCAAGGCTACCTTCTGAAACGATCGTGCTGTATTTCAAATGGACGCCCAACCCAGTTATGACAAAATTGGAAACTTAAAAGAAACCCCAGCAAACTATGGTTTAATTAATAAAAGCCTACACAATACATTACCTTCCGCCTCGGGCACTGAAAGGCACTACATGGATTCCCAAAGGCCCACCGTCATTGGAGACTTCAACGAGCTTTACCATATCACTGTGAGACAACGATGAATGAAGGAATGTGAACATGTACCGTAAATGAACCAAAGAAGACATACACACAAACACACACACCCAAAACACCAAGATATCCTATAACTGCAGACAGTGATGATGAAAACCATGTTGAATGCTACATACCTGAATATTAATCTGAGGGCATGAAAGGAGATTAATCATAAAAACAGCTTTATTAAAACATCAAGTGAAATGGAATCTGATGGTTGGACAGCCCTATTCCATTATATTAATTGCTTTAAGAATAATAATGACCAGAATGGGTTTTGGCATTGGCCTGTGTGTGGGTTGGAAGTAAAACCCTGAACCCAAAAGTTCAAACTGAATTCCATCCCCAACACCTTATGCAACTGAGAAGACAACAAATACGAATTGACCATTTTCTGTATCTGTATAGGTTGTAAGATAGACATATCACCAGAATTGAGTCCAGAGATGTAATACATTTATTTCAGAAAAATTAGAAGTGACTCATCTTTCAAAAAGGTGGGGTAGGGTTGTATGAGTTTTCAACTATTCAGCTCTTCAGAGACACTGACAGTATTTTTGTTCTGCTCAGCCAAGTTTGTACCTCAGCACTGCAGAAGTACATATAAGTTCTGTCTTCTTTACCAGATTCCCAAATGGAATACTGAAACACTTCAAAGAACTATGGCACTACTCGTCTTAAAACAAATGACCATATCACATTGCTGTATTTCATATTTATGTTGTTCTCATTACTCATCTCTGATTATTTCCATATATACACATTCTTTCCTCTTGGATTCATGAGCTCTGGTGTGAGTATGTCTTTCCGAACACTAGTATCCATTCAGAAAGGGTTCCAAAAATGAACAATGGCCAGAAAAATATCCAGATTAATTTTTAATATGGCACAAGATTCAACAAAATAAAGCTATTATATTAAACGTTAAACAGGCAAAAGGCTAAAATGAGATGTCAATCATGAAATACAGTATGAACTGTACTACTTGCATGTGCAATTGACTTTATCAGACTGCACAACATATATGCTGAAGGAGACATAGATGGCAACCTGTAAGAATCGTAAGCATATAAAAATGGAATGATTCTTTACATTAAAAAAGGAAAACGCATGCAAGAACAATGCCTGCTACAATTTTGCAAAAAAAAAAACCATTTTAAATTTGAAATATTAAATGGATAGCAAATGGTTAGACAATATTTTGGTAATAGTGGCAGTATTGCAGAGAGGGAAATCCCACTGCAGTCACGTGGCAGATTATTATGCTTTTAACCATTATTTCGTCTAGGATTATCAGTAGTTTATCAAGAAATAAATTTTGAAGCTGGTAACATACAGTATTTACTCAAATGCAAGACTAGGGCTGTTACCGCACTAGATATTCCCAGCGATGTATTAAAAGTTTGAAAATGTTATAAAAAATACTGTTCGCACTTTCTATGTATTCCCATCGATGTATTAAGAGTTTGAAACTGTTATAAAAAGATGTCTTCCAACCATTTTTTAGCCGTGGCATCCCAAAAACCTTTTAAAGCGATGTTTTTTTATAACATTTCCAAACTCTTGATACATCGCTGGGAATACCTAGTGCGGTAACAGCCTAGGTTTTTTCCCGGGATGTCAACAACAAAGAGGGGATCATCTTAAATTCACATATAAATTACAGGTAGGGCCTGGAGATCTCTTGCTTTTACAATTGATCTCCAGACTACAGAAAATGACTGCTCTGGAGGGTGGACTCTATGGCATTCTACCCTGATTTATGAGGTCCTTCCACTCCCGAAATCCTGCCCTCCCCAGGCTCCTTCTCCAAAATTTCCAGGTATTTCCCAACCCAGAACTGCAACCCTAGTTATGTCTAATAAGTTAAAAACAACAACACCTTTTTGTGTATAACATTTTTGGAGGCGGTCATCGTATATTCAAGGTCATCTTCCTTTCAAGTGAATATGGTATTATGCCTAAAAAGTGAGGTTATGTCCTACTACTCTACTCAGCTAATAATGGCACCTTCCTCTAATGCACGTAGTGTTGCTTTGGCAGGAAGAGTCTCTTACAATAGAGCCAGTATGTTGTAGTGGTTAAGAACAATGGTCTCTAATCTGGAGAATCAGGTTCGATTCTCCACTCCTCCACATGAAGCCTGCTGGGTGACCTTGGGCCAGTCACGGTTCCCTCAGAACTCTCTCAGCCCCACCTACCTCACAAGGTGCCTGTTGGGGGGGGGCAGGTGATTGTAAGCCACTTTGAGACTTCTTAGGGTAGTGAAAAGCAGGATACAAAAACCTTCTCTTCTTGTTCTTTTTCTTCAATAGAGAAATGCTTGAGTTGAAGGAATGTGCTATTGTAAGCTGAGTAGAATAGCAGGATCGAACCCATGGTCACACCAATTTTACAAATCAAAGCCCAGAACACATACTTTTTAGCACATCTAATGAAACTCTCCTTTATTACTGAACTATTTCACCAGTCATAGGACATTTAAGCTCAGCGAACAAATTGTTCTGAATTAATTTTCAAATTATCTTTCATTAATTTATATATCTTTCTTTAATTTATATTTAGCTTCAGTGATCATGATATCATAACCAAGTGCCAAATATGTAAGTAGAATTGAACTGCAATTGGGGTTGTCAACCTCCAGGTGGTAGTTGGAAATCTCCTGCTATTACAACTGCTTTCCAAGCGACAGAGATCAGTTCACCAGGACAAAATGGCTGATTTGGAAGGTGGACTCTATGACATTATATCCCATTGAAGTCTCTCCCTTCCCCAAACCCCGCCTTCCTAAGGTTCCACCCCCAAAATCTCCAGGTATTTCCCAACACAGAGCTGGCAACCCTAACTGCAATTTTGCATCAACTTTGCTTGGAACAGGGCAACAACATAGTTTATGCGCAGTTTTCCTATTGACATATTTATCATCATCAGTTGCTTGGATCACTCAATTCTTCAGAGGCACAGAGACAAAATGCATGATAGTATAACATTCCCTGAGATGCATTCAGTCTTATTGGCTACTCTGACTCACAACCGCTGGAACAAAGAAACATTCTACTACTCTACATCAGCAACTCATTTGTTGTGTATTATTGTTGTTGTTTTACAGACCCCATGTGACCTTAATGACAGAACTCACTGTCAGTTATGTTCTTAATAGCTGCTGTGCAAACAAGAAGCATCAAATAAACAGAATTTTTTCAGTAAAATAGGAAAATTGTGGTTTGCCTGCATTTAAAAAAAATGTTCCATTTCTTTAATTCATTTGGGGTTTAAAAATAATTCAACAGTAATTTGCTCATTACTTAAGTGCTACTTAAAAAAAGAAAGTAGTATTATGTTATGTTCTCATGAAACCCATGACCAATGTCAATTAAAAATGGGCTGCTACTTTCTGAGCCTTTTTGGGAGAATAAAGAACCTTGTCTTCTTCAGAGATTTTTCTTCCAACTTTAGAAAGGCTTTGGCCATCAAGAGCTCTCCTCTTCCCCACCTTTCTTCAAATGTACATGTTGCAGGTGGGAGGGAAATAGCTCCTGAAGTATTTGCAAAAGCCCAGATTTCTATCTCTCAGTGAAGGCTTACCAGTATGTCCAAACCCTCCATTGTTGATGGGTCAGAGCTCAATTAAAGTTTTTAGTTCAATACTGGTGAGTCAGAAGGATTAATTGTCCTGAGTCAGCAATTCAGATCTTGTGTGTGTGTGTGTGTGGGGGGGGGGGGTTCCTTCAGGTTTTTTTCTCCTGGTCAGCATAATGATAAATGTTAAAAACTGCACTTTTCAGAGTTAACATCAGCAGAAAATGTTTAGAAGCAACCTTTGTCTCCTGGTGCCTCAAAACCAGAAGGTTTGATAGGTAGGTTTGTGACAGTATGGGAAAGGGGGAGGGATAGAAACCAGGAAATTATAGGATTGGAGCTGAACCATATCAGCCCAATTAAAATTTAGAAACTCATCTCATAATTATTTATAGCTTTCTGAATTGAGGGCAATAATTTTGATTTACCCATTTTCACAATTCTCCATCTAATAACAGATTCTTTCCACAAACATCGACTAAGATATCCTTAGTTATCTGCTTTGTGTGTAACAGGTTAGCAAAGACAGCAACGATGCTTTCTTCAGAAGATAATTCTTCCCATCCCCATTCAAATTCCTCAGACCTAATCAGCAATGTTAAATATCTACCAAAGTCTTCTATGAATTCAGGAATGGTTGTGCAAGAGTCTACTGACCACCATTGCATTCACCATTTTATGAGTCTGGGTAAAAGGTACTTGGAAAATGTCCAGAAGATAGTGATTCAGAGGTATGGAACTTCACCCATCTCCACATTAAATGCCTATCTACATTCCATAATGTGGGAAGAAATCCTAACTATTTTATGTTCATTCTTAGGGCTCATAATTAAAAATGAAACTTTATTAATAAACTTACTCTAAAGAATAGTTGATACTGGTCTCCAAGCCTGTATCGGCATGTCCTACTGGTTCAACTCTGCTGCTTTCCTCTTCTGTCCCATCTTCTTCCTGGCAAAAAAGCAAAAAAAGCAAAAGAGGCACCAGAATTTAAGCATCTGAATTTCAAAAATGGTTAAAAATTGCATACAGACGATAAAGATGTACTTTCAGCTATCAAAAACTGGTCTTGAATCACCCCTCAAAAAATAATAAGCACAGCTTGGAAAGATCACTCAGATTTAAAAGAAATTTTCTTTCAACTGCATAACAGTTGAAACTGTTTCATAAAAAATGTGAGTGAATATCAGAGAAATGGCCTAGGCAGTATTAACGATTTAGGGAATAAAGTGACAAAATGCACTCAAATTGAATTCTAGCAAAACTTTACAGAAACGACTATCAGTTTCAGGTCTGAGATATGCTTCTTATGGAAAACTTAGAATATGTCTCAACAAGCTCCCATATCCACACTCTTTCCTCCTCCACTTAGAATATACATACACCTCCAGCCATATGGGTGAGGTATGCAGTTCTACTCAGATACAAACATAATCACATAGCATGTTCCACTTGTATGCACAAACCTGAGATACGTTACCATGCCCTCCTGCATACAAAGTCCACATAAAAACAGAGCCAAGGGGAACGGACATGTGAACTGCTAGACATGAAAATACAGAATAAACAGGCAAACACAACAGTGAAAAACACTCAACACTGTAGTAAGCAATTAATATGTCCTTAATGGCTGGAGTTTTTATAAGAAGCTTAAATGGTTATTGGTAATAGCGATTATACTTTCAAGTTATTAAAATATGTACAGTCAGATGACAGAACTTTAACTCAGCAAGATCATTCGGCTTTTCCTAGATTCTGGTGCTCTTGTATACAAAAAATGGAGAGAGGTTTAAAGGGCAAGGTGCCTGGTACAAAACCAAGCTTCTAGACCTCAATGTGTTACAAATGCCCAGAACCAAGTGCCCTATTAGTTTCCCTGTGCCAAAATCAAAGTCCTTTAATATTCTAAATTGCTCAGGACCAGGGTAGCTAAAGGACCACCTATTTCTGTATGAACAGCCTCGATGACTTTAATCTTCAAGGGTCTGGCTTTGCATGATGCCAGCAAAATACAGGACTTTCCTAGTAGGCTGTGTCCGGACTATGGAATGTCTCCTATAATATCCATTTCCCTGCCAGAGAGGGTTTTTTTTTTTAAAAAAAAATTGAGCCTGCACTAAATTTGTTTGTTTTCCCAGGCATACCATTGATTTTATTGTGTTGGCTGATTTTGTAGTCTGTCTATTCTGACTGGCAGCAAATCTGCAGGATCTCAGGTAGTCTTTCACATTGCATGCTACCCTCATCCTTTTAACTGGAGATGCCAGGAACTGAACCTGGGATCCTCTGCATGCAAAGCAGATGCTCTACCACTGAGCCACAGTCCATTCTCAATCCCAGACTGCAGACAGTGTCCATCTTGCTTCAACATTCTCCACTGCTAATGCAGTGTGGCCACTGTGCCTCATTTTGACCCCTCTTCTGATATCTTGCTGGGTCTCCTTCTTTTGATAATGTCATAATATTAATTTGAAGCAGAAGTCCTGAGAGGGAGGGAAGGGAAGGTGATTGTAAGCCGCTTTGAGACTCCTTAAAGGTAGAGAAAAGAGGGGTATAAAAACCAACTCTTCTTCTTCTAAAAAAACCTCTAACCAAATTAGGAAGAATAATGCTAAGGAAGCCGCATAATTTCCAGATCATAGAATCATAGAGTTGGAAGGGACATCCAGGGACATCAAGTCCAACCCCCTGCACAATGCAGGAAATTCACAACTACCTCCCCCCCACACACCCCTAGTGACCAGAAGATGGCCAAGATGCCCTCCCTCTCATCATCTGCCTAAGGTCAGATATTCCCATAACTCTTCCTGAATTCAAAGAGTTAAAAGTAGCTTTATTACACGGAATTGATATTTATAAACTATTTGTGCTTATTTTTTTACTCGGGAACTGGTAGCGCACTCAGCTAGGAGATCACACACTGAAGCAGTTTCTTTTAAGGAAAGGAGGCGGCACGGCCTTATTAACTGTATCACTTCATAGAAATGCGTGCCTTTAATTGCCCACATTCCCTCATCGCTAAAGTGTGGCATTGTAACAAGCCTTTCTAAGAGCACAGTCTCTTAGATTATTCCACAGGCTGAGGCATCAATCAGCAAAACCGTAAGCGTTGGGCGAAGGGTTACGAGTTCAGCACGGAGAGAGTCAGACAATATATTAAATTATTGAAGAGATATTAAAGCAAGGCAGAGGCAGTTTGGTAATGTCCAATTGACATTTCCTCTGAGAGTCTGCACAAATAAGGAAGTGGATGTACCAAGCTTTCCCCAGGAGTTGTGGATGCTCCATGCGCCCTGGATAGCAGCTCACTGCGTGAAGCCAGGCTACTTGAAGATTGATGATCCCGTGTTTTGAGAGGCTCTAATATGCACTTCTTAGTCATCTATCTCTCTTAAGCATCAGGCAAGTAATACATTTCAAAGGTTAACCAGCATCTTGAACCTGCCTACAACTTGCATTAGGGATGTAAATACAAACTCAAAATTAGATACTTGTGTCATTCTAAAAAAGGTGTTCAAACACAAAGAATGACGAGTCTGCCAGCAACATACAAACAGCTCGAGCAGATTTCCGAAATATTGATCACAGAGCACATGTGTTAGAATTTGGTCCATTGAGCATAGCTAAAAACAACATAAAATATTTAAAGATAATGACAAAAGCCTCACAAGAACTCTCTCCCCGTTCCCCCTGGATATTAAGCTCCTAGGAGGGCCTCTAACAAATGGAAGAGTAGATGATTTTCCTTCCGAGCAGCAATGCCTTCCATCTCATAAAATATCACCATTGTGTCCCAGAAGAAGCTTTTCAAGGGTACGGGAAGAAAAGGGAGGCTGAAAAACAATCAAATGCATGTGGATCTGCTGAAGGTAAGCAAAAACAGGCATACACATCAGCAATCCAGAAGTGTAGTGGCATTACAGGATCCCCTCCATCTTCCCATTGCTGGATATACCATTTGTGGGAGATGGAATGCCTAGAAAGTTATCCTTCTCCTCCGACCAATGCCTCAGGGTGTCAGAAGGACAAGGAAGCTGTTCCACAAATGCAGCCTCAAGCAAGAGAATCAGAATTGCACATGTAAACCAAATTGTTGGGTGTGAGCAATTTGCACCTGATCACACTGTTTATCCTGGTAATGTTCAGTTGAATTCAGCACATGTTAAGAAATCATGGTGCCAAGCATTCCCAACATCATTGGTTGATGCCAGGGAGGGTTATCAAGGCTTACTCCCCTTGAACAGAGAGATCTGTTCCCCTGTCTCTAACCTGAGACCCTGGAACAAGCCTCTCTGTTGATAATATAGCCAAATCAGGGTTTGGACCACCAGACTCACAGCAACACACCATAAAGTGTTGGCCATAACATGGTAGCCATGTTATGGTTGGGCTCACCACCCTGTGCCAGAATTCCAAAGGTGCCCAAAGGCCCAGAAGGTTGGGGACCCCTGATCTAGATAGACCATGAGATCTGTGAGCTATCAAAATGGAAATAAGACATCCTGGTGTTATGGAACATGGCTGCCATTTAGAGTTCAACCCTGCAAGCGTTCACCTTAAAAAAAGCCTCTTTGTTTTGCCAGCCTTCTGGGAAGTATCTTAATTTCAATACTATAGTAGCTTATGATAGTCCCCTCTGCAGTTGCTATAATGTTTAATTGGGATTTTTAAAACATATAAATTGATTATTTATGATGATGATATCTTGGCACTGCTGTAAGCGCCATATTACTAAGATGGGTTTTTAAAAATTAAATATTTTCAAAAACCATACTTCTGTGGGAAAACCCATGTTTTTCTCCCAAGTTTTAATAGCTCTAGACAAACAGTATATTCATTCAATTTGGTTCTGGTAATCTTATGAGCCCCAAAATTACATTTCTCATGTACGTTCATAGAGTAAAAGAAGTGTCTAAACTTCACTAGTGCATTGGTATCAGGATGCTATAATCAACAGATGTGCCCTTTTAAAAAAACTTTAATATTGCAGTAATCAGACACTCTTTTCTTTCCCATATAACACAGACTTTCATTTACATGGAACCAAACGTAGATTAATTTGGACACCTGCAGAGGGAAGTAACTTAAAATTCTCATTTGCTAAAAAAAGGAACCAGCTTTGAAAGTATCTGCATCAAGTAATTATTGCCTTGGTTTTCTTGTTAAATTAAAAAATCCCACCTGTTACCAAGGTAAAATTAGAAAACGGTATACTTTATTTAGGGGCTTGAGAAACTTCTGGGACTAATGATATGCAAATCTAAGCTGTCTATTATGTACAATCACTGCAGAGAGCTACATAAAGATACCACTTTTTTCCCATAGGTGCAGGGGTTACGTAGCACATTATTATAAATTATCCCCCCACCACTACAAAAGAAAGTGAGAGTAAGCTGATGTCTAGCCCATGATCAGTTTAAGCAACAATTAAACAAAAGCACAGGAGCTGGAAAAAATATTTCATTGTCTTTCATGAAGGTATGATTTGGGGAGGGGGAAGTTTTGGCTTCTAAGGAATTCAGCAATAGGCAGTGGGCCAGGCTTAAACTGTGACTCAGATGGAGGAAGAGAAGTCTGAACAAACTACATAAAACTTAGGGTTGCCAGGTCCCTCTTCACCACCAGCGGGAGTTTTTGGGGTGGAGCCTGAGGAGGACGGGGTTTGGGGAGGGGAGGGACTTCAATGCCATAGAGCCCAATTGCCAAAGCGGCCATTTTCTCCAGGTGAACTGATCTCTATCGGCTGGAGATCAGTTGTAATAGCAGGAGATCCCCAGCTTTTATCTGGTGGTTGGCAACCCTAATAAAACTCTAGGGCCAGAGTGCAGCCTGATTAGGATCATGGGGATGTGGCTTCACCAACTGAAATTGATATGCCCGCCACCTGGCGAGTGAAAAAAGGATAGGCAAAAGACGGGAGCGTACAAAGAGAGGAGATCAGTTTGGATTGGCAAAACAGTGCAATACAGAAGCACTGAAGCAGCTCTCTAGTCCACACACACACCCCACCAGTATCATCGCCCTAATCTGAACTCCTGCACAGTTGTTATTTCAATTTAAAAAAAAAAAAAAAAACACTGGTATGTTCAAATCACATCTTGTCCAGCTGGACCTGTGTCTGTCTTTGGAATTCTATTGCCACATGCACACCAGGGTTGCCAACCTCCAGGAGGTGAAGGAAAATAACAAGCACTGATGGCTACTGGAAACATCAATAAGACTTTTTTATAATTCAGTCATAAAAATCAAACCTTATACAGTGAAACAGAAGCAAACAAAGTCCCGTGGTGAAAATAATTTTCGCCAGGTGAGGTCTCCCGGTTGCCAAGTTCCAGGTGAAGGCTGGAGATCCGTTCACTGGGGCGGCACTAGCGGCATGCCAAGCCGCAGATGAAACAGGTACCGCAGGCAAAGGTAGTTGCAGATCGATATTGGCTGTATGTAGCCGAAGAATTTTGAGCCAAAACTTGATTTTAAAGTATATTGTAACAAAAATTGGGGCTAGCCAACCGGGAGATGGTTTCCAGTAGCTTGTTATTATCCTTCAACTCTGTTATTATAGCACGAGGGACAATTTTTGAATTGTATAACCTCCAGGAGGTAGCTGGAGATCTCCCACTATTACAACTGATCTCCAGCTGATATAGATCCGTTCACCTGGAGGAAATGGCCACTTTGTCCGTTGGACTCTATGGATTGAAGTCTCTCCCCTCCCCAAACCTTGCCCTCCTAGGCTCCGCCCCAAAAACCTCCCACCGGTGGCGAAGAGGGACCTGGCAACCCTAACACACACTGAAGCTGATGACCTGGATGCAAAGATGACCTGGAAATTAAGGATGCTAAGGGACAGCAGGTAAAGAGTAGGGTACAAATGGATTGAAAAGAAGGCAACTGTAAGAAGAATGTGAGGAAGAAGCAGAAGATTAAGGGTAACAGAACAAGAGGCCACAGAGAGCTGAGAAAAAGAGAGGACAAGAAAGAGTCAGGAAGGGAAAAGGAAGCTACAGACAGCGGGGGCCAGGCTCTCTCTGCATCACCTTTCCAGACCTTGATTGGAACTTGCAAAAACATATGGTGCACAACTCAAAACCAAATCAAGGCATCACACTTGTGCAAGTGGAAACCTTTCAGTGCTTACTTTGCAAATGTTTTCTGTTCATACAGAAGCTTGGATGCAGTTTGTTACAAAAAAGTTTTTTTTCTTAAGAGGACAGAACAAGGTCATTATTTCCGAAGGTGGAAATCTTGCGAGTAGCCCCCACCTGGGTCTCAGGCAGAGATGTTTTTTTTCTTCCTTTTCCAGCAGCTGCTGACTTTAACTAGAGATACCAGAGACTAAACCTGGGATCTCATGCATAAAAAAGCATCTGTGGAGCGTTGAACCATAACCCCTCCCCAGCATTATACAGAAGTAATGAAACACAGAAGTGTCTTATTTATTTAAAATATTTATATCCCGCCTTTCCTCGTTCAAGGTTCATGTTCGTGGTTCTTGTTGTATGCACAATACACGAACCTTGTGGTTCATTGCGCTTGCAGAAGGCACAATACTGGTCACCCTGTGCTTGTTAGCCTGTAGTTCTGACCTAACCCATCATGAAATAACCAATATAAACAGCATAACAATCAGTTGGTAGACCTATAATAATTAAATAGTCTATATTTCATCTGCTGTCTCGTATTTGCTTTAGGAATCCTAAATAATGTAATGCAAAGATTTGATACAATATTGGTGATTTTAACTTGTCATGTTTACGCACGTGGGGGAAAAATCCCTATACAGCCAGGGTTGATAGAATACCTCTCCTAAGAGACACGCTTTCTGCCTTAACTAGCATAGACATGTGCTTAACTGGCTTTCATGTCGTCTTCACTTCTTGATTAGCTGGCCACATCTCTGGAGAGAAGCAATTTTCAAACATGCAGGGAGGCCTGGCAGTAACATAACAGACCAGCCTCTCTTCCTCCCACTTCAAGTACAGTACAAACAACATTAAACACAACCCATCTACTTTCCTTCGTGTTCACTTCTAATACGTGCATCGATAGTCTACCTGTCTAGCAATGACATTCTTTAAGTAAGCAAAGTATGGACAGTCCAGCCATTTGCCATATCAGTAGACATGATAGCAAGGGCCTTATTGTGACTATGGATAATCTAACATAATGTGATTTTAACTACTAAATAGAGAGGTGGAGAACAGGTCACTGATAACTGCTCTTAACCACTGCCCCATGCTGGCTCTTAAGCAGCTTTTCTACTGGTGAAAAGGGGAGGGGTCCCCTTTGATCATGATAAAGACTATGGTGGAGATTGCGGGACTTGCATGAACAAAAGTCATGTGTGTTGGTGGCTGTAATAAGGAGAGAAATTAGGTGGCACTGAATGAAATTGTTGGCTGGAACAAGACCTTAGATTTGTATTTTTTTTAAAGCATGTTTACTGTTACTGTTTGCTCAAATACCCTTGAGCCAACACTCACTGATTTGTTTGTATGCACAGTTCTGCATTCTGAAATGCCAGCTTCATCATATTTCATTCATCTTGTACAATTTAACGAAGGAGTGGACCTTTAAACCTTGAAGAGAATCGTGCCTGTCATCGGCGCAAAATGTCATCACGGGGAAATATATTGAAACACATAATGTTTCTCAAGATGTTCAGAAACAGAAACTATTTAACAGTAGACAAGCAAACCAAACAAGAACTAATACAGAGTGTTTTTACTCAAAGAAAAAAAGAGCTTGATTGAAAAAAAAATCCTTTTGTTTTCAATATACAGGGGAAAGCCCCACAAATACAAAATCTGGAATACATATGTGAAGGCTTGTAAATATCCCAAGTAACAAGAGACATTTAGCTTATTGGCTTGGCATCAGACCTTGGTGAAGGAAAACACTGAATGAGAATGATCTTTTCTTTTTTTTTAACCAAGTGCTGCTGTTGCATAGTAAAGTCATGGAACAAATTCTATGGAGCTGCCCTTCAGATCTGTAAAGAAATCTAACTTTTAGCCAGCCACAGTCAGCAACACTCAGGATTGTATTAAAAAAATATGCCACAAGAAAATATGAATGGCGTCCTCAAAATCATGTGCATGGCATGGACATCTGATGAGATTTACTTCTCCTGAAATTACTACAGCCCGAATCTGGATAGCCCTGCAAGCCTGATGTCAGATCACAGAAGCTAAGCAGAGTTGACTCTGGAAAGTATTTGGATGGGAGACCTTCAAGGAATACCAGGGTCGTGTAGCGGAGGGAGGCAATGGCAAATTGCCTCTGAACATCTCTTGCCTTGAAAACCCCACCACAGGTCGCCATGAGTCAGCTGTGACATGATGGCAAAAATGTATTACACTTAACAAAGGTTTGGGGATTGTTTGGCAAAAGGAAAAAGGAAGGAGAGTGAGAATAGGTGGGCAAAAAGGGGAGAGAGAAAAATCCCCATGAGCCAAGAAAGAGTGTTGGGCTCAAGAGTTTTGTTCTGATTTCAAGGAGAGAGCAAGTAACATTCTCTTCAAGGTTTAATGGTCCACTGTTGGTTACACTGCATGTAAAGAAGTTCATTTGAACAACATTTATTACAATTGCTGTTGTTATTATGAGAACTAAAAAAGTGTTTCAGCACAGGATTGTCACTCATTTCTAAAGCAAAGGTGCTCTTGCAGAGTTTGTCTCCCAACACACATCAGGGAAGCTGAAGTCACCTATAACTACCAGGTCTTATTGTTTGAATACCCTGTCAAGCTGATCAAGGAGGGCAGCATCCACCCCCTCACCCTAGTGAGGAGCTGCTGGCAAGGTTGTTGCTGAGTGAGGAGGGCCTGTTTGCCAGGAGTTGACCGCTGGCCTCGACCTCTACTGTTGCTGTTGAGAGGTGGGGGCTGTGAACCTTTGAATTTTAAGACGACTCCTCGCCTGCAGCAGAACTGAATCAGCTGAGCTGGGAGGCAGGGCAGAGGACAGAGCCACTGGCTCTTGCCCTGTGGCTCTTAGCCTGGGGATCGCATAAATAGTTAAGAAGCTTTTACACTGTTGTACTTGTTACCCCTTTTGGCTTAGGTAGACATTTGGTCAGGCCTTTAAGTTTCAGGCTAGATCAGCACGCCAAGGTATTTCTAGAGTGAAGGAAATCCACTTGGAAGGTGATATCAATCGATTTGTAGTCTACCACACATTGTTAACATTGTGTGTCGGCAAAAGCTTTTTTTTAAGTATAACACCATTAAAACTCAAAGATGAATCCACAACTGTATAAAACTATCATTTTAAAGGGTCCGTTTAAATGCCTTGTCAACAAAACAGGTTTTACAGTCCCAAAAGTGACATCT
Source organism: Euleptes europaea (assembly GCF_029931775.1). Taxonomy (NCBI): domain Eukaryota; kingdom Metazoa; phylum Chordata; class Lepidosauria; order Squamata; family Sphaerodactylidae; genus Euleptes; species Euleptes europaea. The sequence continues at coordinate 63,441,333 of NC_079322.1, forward strand.
GCTGGTAAAGGAGAAAGGAGGAGGCATTAAAAAAAGAATTGGCACAGCAAACAGTGCACTTAATACTGAATTTATTGTGACATTTTCAATAATAACTAAACCTAAAAATGCCTTCTAAAACGACACAATTGCACAACAGTCCATCATTCCATTCAAATATTTCGTGCCAATAGAACAAGGCATAAATATTGCAAAATGAATCCAATGACTGATAACTTCCTTTAAAAATTGTTTGCATTTATTCAATTACCAAAGTAAAGGTTTGCCTGCCATGTTTTCCTTGCCCAAGAAAAATATTTTGAATGGGAAAGAGGAGAGCACACAATGCAAGTTCTTGAAAATTCACTCTCACATAAACACACATATCTAAATGATGAATGAATAACCTCGGCAGTGACCCAGGGTCATAGGATTCTGAACCAATGACTTATATAACACATACCTGGTGTACACATTTGTACACCAACATCTGGAAATTATTAAAATTAGTATGTGCAAAACAATAATTGGAGAGTCAATAAATTACATTTTGTTATTATCAGGGGAGAAACAGTTAAATATATATATAGCAGTGAGCATTTCTTGCAAAAAGAATTCTAGTTACAATGTAATTTATCATTCATTTACACCAACATATACAGCTGAAGTGTTAAATCCTCCAGAGACATTTTGGTTTTTGACTTTTTCTCTTAGCAGCAATGTTGGAGAAAAGAAAGCCAAAAGGCGTATTTGTTCTGCGTTTCCCCAGATGAATTGTATCTCAAGACTATATTGCCTCTTTTTATTAGACAACACAATCTCATGATGAATGATTTGAAAATGTCATTAAAGTTTGAAAATCCTTTCAATGAAAGAACTTGAAGAATGTTTCAACTGTAGAAACTAAATACCAAAGAATAGGACTCTGCTTTCAATTTAATATTTAAAATATGGGCTAATTTCTAATTAAGAGGGAGGCAGAAACAGAGGCTGTGGTTGTAAGGACACTACTGGGAGTAAGTCTCAATGAACAAGATAAGACTCACTTCTGAATAGACCTGGTTAGGACTGCTCCCACAGGGTGTGTAAATATACTTGCAGGCTTAGGACACACCTAAGTTTATTACAAGTCATATGAACGAAGCTAACTCAGAACACAGGTTTGTAAGGCTCAGTAATGTCTACTCTAACTCACTACCTTTTCAAGCTTTCAAGCACAGAATACCTTTTGAGATCCTTCTGCATGCAAAACACATCCGATACCACGAGCCCCTCTACCATAGCTAAGGTAGGGTTGGATTTTCATAAGGCAATGGCACAAACCTTAACTCCCATTGGTTTTCTGACTTAACCAATCAATTTTCTATAACAGGAGAAACAAATATTTAATGTCAGATTTGCTCCTAATCATGTTATGATGTACAGGATGTGCTCCAGCCTGACCTCATAACATCCTCAGCTGCCTATGACACACTTCCTCAAAACACTATCACTGACCAAATTTTGGCACTGGGATGGCCTAAGCTACCCAAGGAAGAATGCACTCTTAAAGCAAGTAGCCTCAAAGGTGATATGAGAAGGGGCTCTTTGTCTCACTTGCTCTCTTGTATCTTAAAAGAACAGTAAGATTGGGTTGAATCTTAACAGTCCACTTCGCCGGGGCCAATGCATCCCTCTGTTGCAAGGAGCAGTCCACCAATAGAAGAGCCTACACCACTGCTGGAAGATCTCTTCATCAGTGGAAGGGTCTTAGGGCCAGAGAAACATGCCCAGCCATAGCTAAACAGACTGGTAGGATCCAACCCATTTTAAGGACTCAAGACCACCCTGGGTATGCAGCTTCCATAGCACTGAACACAATGCAGTGATGTGGTCCAGTCTATGAATGCAGTTCTCCACAGAACATGCGGCACAGCCAAATACAGATAGTGGGCAGGCAATGGTTATTCACCACAAATGAGCAGAAAATTATGAGTCTGCAAAACAACGGATGTGGCACCCAGGAAACAATGCGGAAAAGTACCCTATGTAGTCATATATCAGTAACTAATTCAGTTAAAAAGAGATGGAGGGGAGGGGAAACCTTGCTGAAAGTCTGTATTCACACAACTGCAGAGCATCTGTTTTCTCTGTGAAGTACTCTGAAAAAAGTAGGTCAAGTTAAACATATCCATTAGTTCTCCTATAAATAGACCACATTGAGTTCACCTGCTTGTAACTAATGTAGAACAACAAAATTTAGGCTTTGCTTCAGCATAGTCATGTAGGTTATTCTTTAGACTTATCACTCTCCCCCTCCCCAAACCAAGAAAAAAAAACCATTTAACCTTGTGGGATTTTTACAAAGGCAAAAAGAAAAAAAGAAGAAAAGGGGGGAAAATGAACATACCGAATTGGGACACCCATATTATCCCCTACAGAAAAACAAACCTTTAGGAAATCACTTGTATGCACTGCAACAGATGCATAATAGATTACCCCCATGACCCTCTCTAGGCACAATGAGCCAAAGCAAGGGAGGGAATTACAGAGAAACGAGATTCTCATTTAAGGAAGTAAAGCCTTGCGCTTGAGATTCACCTTCCCTCTTGAAAGGATGTTATATTTCTGCACCTCTTCTTTCATTTATCAACTGCTCTTTGTGAAAAGCAAATACATTAGGATTGGGGAACTGGAAGCTAGTGGGGCGCACATTTAAAATAGGCTTTACATCATTTTTTTAAATACTTTTTCTTTAAAAATAAAATTTAAAATATTCCTTTGCTGCTCATCTCGGAAATCTCTGGCATAGCACAAGGGCATCTCTCTCTTTTTCTCTCACTAACACGTTCAGCAAAGCATGCTTCAGAGTGATCCCTGGAGTCACACACAAGAGTAAACCCAAAAGTATGCTACAAGGGTTTGTGTTCTGTTCTCTGTCAGGTTGAAAATCACCTTACTCAATCAGGCTTTTTTAATACCAAAGAAAATCAGCTGCACATACTTTTTATCCCAGCAATCTGCTTCTCGGTGATGTCATTAGGAAGTTAATAACACTTCTAATTAAAGCATAATTAAAAGCAAAATATATATGTTCTAATAATGCCAGGATTCTGAGCATTTCAAAAGCTGGTGTTTCTGCCATAATTATAAATTTCCTGCAACCCTAAACTTTTAAAAAGGGACAAAGGGGCAAGATAAAAATAACACCCACCATTTTAAAACCATTTTCCTTTTTTGTGTCACTGACACTCTGCACTATTATTGAAACTGAAATATTTTTTTAAAATCCAATTTACTTTTCATTTCCACTCATTTTGCTAAGCTAATCGCATCTCAGTCTGCTCCACACAGAAAGGCAAAAATCCATTTTTTGTTTGTAGCCAGTCCTCACAGATCGTTGCAGGTGATGGCTTAAATTATCTCTGGAATTTAAGGCAAGGTTACAACATTTAAATCTTTGCAAACCTGGCAGCTGCCATTATACCCAACACAACGGCCAGGATATGAATCCAGGAACTCCAAGGCCAAATACATAAATTTTACGGGTTGAAAATAATGAACTCAATGGCACGAATGTTTATACCCCCTTCTTCCTCCCCGCATTCCTGATGAATCCCAGGACTGTTAGTGACATAACCTAGCTCACTAGTAGAGTCCAAGATTTTCAAGCAGAAGTTCAGAGATTCCATCATTGACACCTCCAATTGGACCTTACTTAATACTAGGTGTTGAAAAAGCGCTTTCCCTGCCTGGGACCTTGGAAAGTCATTGCCAGTCAGAGCAGAAAGTCCTGAGCTAGCTGGACCAATAGCCTGTTCAACAGAAGGCAACTTCAGGTGTTCATATATACTCGTACACACACACACACACGCAAAGGTTTATATTTGTTTGTGTAACACAAATTTGTTTCCACTGGGTCAGCCAAGGATGCACGCACAAAATAACAGTGATGTACAATTTTATTCTGTACATGACCAGCAGAATTACAAAAAGTCTAATACACAGTTGTATCTAACTCGCCATCCAAATGCAATGAATGGGATACAACACCCCACAATAAAATTTGAAGCTGACTATAAATATAAAATACATACAAAGCCCAGCAAATCACCTAAATAAAGTTATCTTTACTAGGTAGCCCCGAACAAAATAACAACATATTCCTTGTTTTCAATCCAATAATACTATAATTAGTGGAATGCAAAAGACAGTATGCACCACTTTGACATCTGCATCAGGGCTAGAGAAGGATGCAGTGTGAAGAGATGTACTTGAAATAGGAAAGCAGAGATACATTGCTACACATATACAAATTTGCTTGGGTTTGGAAACCAGAAAATGGGTAGTAAAAGCTCTTCTCGGATCAGAGGGCAGGCATAATATGCAAGTATTATGCAAGTAATATGCAAGTTTAAAAAGTGGACACCATGCTTGGAACCTGTGAAGCAGAAAGAGGGCATAGCATTCCAGAACATTAAGTTTGCATCCCAGTGGTGTATCTAATGTAGTGTCACCTGGTGCCTACCTGCTTCTTCCCAGAGTAAAAAGCCAATCCTGGATTTTTCCCATCTAAATATCAGGGCCGACCCCACCTGGCCTGATTGCAGCCTTCCTCAACAATTACTTTGGACAGCTCCATCTTTTGTAGGAAGGGTGGGATCTAAATGTGAAGGCTGAACAAATGAAAGGTATACTTCCACAAAACCTGAGTGGTGAGTTTTGCTAACATACCGTGAAGGCAGATTCTTAACAACTGATTCCTTCAAAGCATCAGCATCTTATGTGTAATTAAGCTCCCATTAGAGCAGCACTTAGCTGCCAAGCCTCCCGCTGATCACTTTGCCAGAAACCTATCCAGAAAGACCCTAATCCTGTGGCACAAGCATTAGCATGCATGCATACTAATATTCTGGACCATTTTATTCCTAACGTCTTAGACTGTTTTACTGCCAGAAGCTCTTTCTTTCATTGCTTAACTACAATCTACATTTAAAAAAAAAAACCAAACAAACCTCAGGAGATTATACAAGGGGGTTTGGGGGTTGGGGAGCTCCAGAAGGAAAAAATAGGTTGATGCTATGATCCATCTCTGGGTTAAATATCAACACGAATGCCTAGCAGCATAAAGAGACACAGTAGCCATAAGAGCTTGATAGTTGTAGGAGTTACAAATGTTGAAACACAGAATCATAGAGTCGGAAGGGCCCATACAGGCCCTCTAGTCCAACCCCCTGCTCAATGCAGGATCAGCCAAGTGCAAAATGCTAGCAAAAGAGAGAGGTCAAAAACACCATCCGTCTTTCTCGAAAAGCCAGAACAGAAGTGCTAATTGGCAACATGCATTTCCCTCTCAAGATAATTTTTCATTTATATTTCAATATTTATACCCCACTTTTCTCCCGTTACAGTATCACTCTCACCTTCTCCCCTTTATCCTCACAACAATCCGAAAGGTAGGTTAGGCTGATAGAGAATGACCGGCCTAATGTCACCCAGCAAGCTTTTGTGGCGGAGCAAGAATTTGAACCTGGGTCTCCCAGATCCTAACCGGACATTTTAACCACTATACCACACTGGATCTAAAGAGAAGACTGGCAAAAGGGGCCCCTGCTTGCAGTCGTTCAGAAATACTAACCAGAAGACTGGCATGCCCTTGTCAATATGAAACATCTTTAAAGAAGTTCAATGACGGAACAAGGTTTTGGTGTTTCTTAAATATTTTGTAACTAATTCAAAGCTTCCACAGAGAAGTATGGAAAAACTGACACATGATGATTTCTTTTGCTTTTCCATTGCCCCCACAGTACATTGCACACATAAGCAAGGCAAGCTTAAAACACAATTTTCCATGCCCAGATGAGTTTGAGTTGGTAGGCTGGAATTGGATTGATCCGTTCTGAGATGTGGACGTTTATACCACCTCCGAGAAAATCTTCAAAACTCAGATATTTTTATAAGGCTTCCAACAATGTAACAGGCAACACAACAAAGAGAAAAATCTATAACACTGATGAAAAGCAGTCCTCCTTCCACATAACTACACTGAGGGCAATAAAAATTGAACAATCTCTCAGTATTTTTAGCACAAAAGAACATTAAAAAAAACTTAGTTGGTGTAAAGATGGGAGAAGTTAATAATAGTTTCCTTGGGGAGTTGAATTGGGACCCTGGCAATTTAAGAGATGCATTAATGGCCTAAATGAGGAAATGGAAACCAAAGTGGTAAAATCTGCTGGTGACACAAACTTATTGAGGTTAGATTTTTATTTTTAAGTTACGGAACAGTCTTCTGGGCTTTCATGATAAAGTCCAGAAGGATCTAATCAAATCAGCAGACTGAGAGGGCTTGGTGATTGAAGGAACTTAACTTAGATTAATGTAAGGTAATAATATATACTGGGAAAATGTAATCTAAACTTTGTATAAATGCAGAGAGGTTCTGAACAAGCAGAAATCCCAATGGGAAAGAAAATACAGGAGGCTTCCTTGGAAAGATGACGAGGAAAGTTTGAACTTGCAAATGACAACATCTGTGAGGCAGGGACATAGAAAGTACACTGGTGTATCTAGATTCTACTGATGTGGCTGGAGGCTACATTTGGCTAAAATTTTATATGGGATATGGTGCTGATATCTGTAAGTTAAAGGAAGATGCATTGTTGAAACTAATGGGGTTAGATTCAGTGAGGCTGCAGTGGGGAGAAGTTAAATCACCTTGTCCTCTTTTTTCCATCAATAGAATTGCACTGACAAGAGGTAGAATTTTTTATTACTCCTAACCCTCGTTGCTATTAGTCCACAGGGTCCCCATAACACTGAGAATAAACTTTTCTGGGATCAGAAAGGACTTCTGGGGGGAGGAGAACATGGGGATAATCCGTGAACACGAGGGCCTTCTTTGGACACATCACTGGATCCAATTCAGTGGTCATAATTCAAAGCACACTGGACTCCAGAGATTGCTCATATTTTGTCATTTATAAATTAGGGAATATTTTTCATTGGTCAGAGTACCCCATGATAACTGGAAAAGACTTCTGATGAGTAAGGGGACAAAGCAGCAGAAAAGAAAGCACTGAAGGCAAGACCAGATACAGATTGTAAGAATCCACCACTTTCATATCTGTAGTGAGAATTTATTTTATTGCTTAGGTGGCAATCCCATCCATAAGGACATTTTAATTTTATTTTTACTATACCAATCTGTAGCCCTGACCTGGGTGGCCCAGGCTAGCCTGATCTCACCAGATCTTGGAAGCTAAGCAGGGTCAGCCCTGGTTAGTATTTGGATGGGAGACTACCAAGGAATTCCAGGGTCACTATGCAGAGGAAAGCAATGGCAAATCACCTCCGTTAGTCTTTTGCCTTGAAAACCCTGAGAGGCTGCCATAAGTCGACTGCGACTTGATGCCACTTTAAACACACAAATACAGATACCAAACTGTATTTGCGAGAAATTCAACAACATTTATGGTGGAGCAAGATGAGTAAACAATAGAGCCAGCATGGTGTAGTGGTTAAGAGTGGTGGTTTGGAGCAGTAGACTCTGATCTGGAGAACCGGGTTTGATTCCCCACTCCTCCACATGAGAGGCAGATGCTAATCTGGTGAACTGGATTTGTTTCCCCACTCCTACACACGAAGCCAGCTGGGTGACCTTGGGCTAGTCACACTCTCTCAGTCCCACCTACCTCACAGGGTGTCTGTTGTGGGGAGGGGAAGGGAAGGTGATTGTAAGCCGGTTTGATTCTTCCTTAAGTGGTAGAGAAAGTCGGCATATAAAAACCAACTCTTCTTCTTCTTCTAAACTGGTTTATGACCAGTTTATTACCTTTAGAATCAAGAAGTTAAAGTGGGCTGAAGTCGGACATGGTCCGTTTCTATCCAGGGCATTCCATCACCAGAGACTGCCTTTCTGTCTAGATACAAATGTTCTTCCTGGCTACTGAAGACATTTTTAAGACAGAAAAAAATCTGTTTAAGACATGCTGTAAGAACAGGAATGGACTAGATGGTCCTAATAGTATAATTGGATTTATAATAACTAGATAATTCTATTATTATCAACAATGATTGTAGCTATACAAGCTAAAACATTGTTACTATGGCAATGGGTGCACAAAGCAATACAATGCAGGGACTAAAGGAAGTCAACTCCAACCTGCTTCCAGCTCCATATACGGAAACTCTTCTCTCACCAATTTCTCAATTTATTATTATTAGTTTTACCAACAGGTCCCATCTAATTTAGAACCGAGCTTACATTGGGCATTATGTATGGAGATTCAGCTGAAGGCAATATAAATTCAAAATAGAAGTGCCATAAATCACCCATTTCCATATATACGATTCACCATAAATATTAAAAGATGCATGTTGTGCCAGCACATGAACAACCTTCCAATGCAAATGTGCCCATGAAAACACTGGCAAGAAAACGTAGCAGCCAATGGAAATTTCATATTCTCAGAGTGCCAAGTAGTCATCCAGTGAAGGTATAAATAGTTTCTAGAAAAGAAACAAACTCCCTCCCTTTTCAGAATTTGCAGTGATGGCTAAATTGACGCATTTGTTGAACAAAAGACCTCTGAGGGGATTGCAAAGAAAATGGGGAAGCTATTACAATTATGCAAAATAATTACAATGATAAAGTAAAATATTGATATGGAGAAATTTATATTAAGATAGATATATTATAGTTTCTAAATAGTTTTTTCACTTTATCGATGGAGTAGATATTTTGAATACAGCAACTTTACTAATGAACAGTTTTTAACCCAGAATGTGATTTTTATTTGGAACACCTCTGAATTAGTTATAAGATGAACAACAAAATAGAAGCAGTAATAACAAGGATTAAAATTGCATTTTAAGAACTGATATTATAGGGTTTACAAAATGAAGGGTGGAATGACTGAATACATGTCGTAGTGTGTATGCGGAATTTGTTTTGTTTTTTTCTTTGTAAAAATAATAAAAAATTATTTTTAATTTATTTTTAAAAAAACTCTCTCCCTTTGCACAGGAAGCCTTGTAAAGGCTCATGGGACTGCAAAATTAAACCAGACCAGAATGATGGCCTTGCGTGAAAACTGTCAAGAAGTTCCATACTACTGTCAAGAAGCTCCATACTACTCTATACTACTCCTCAAGAAAAGCAGGATATAAACATCAACATTAACAACAACATATTTTGTATAGGTTGGTTCAGCAATTCAGCTTAGTGCCACCCCACCAGAGGCCAGTCTTTCCTGTGGCCTATTCCTCTAGATTCTTTCCTTGTGATGGGTTTTTAAAGCATGCCACAAAGCTCTCGGCTTTTCTACTCATATAACAGTCTCCATTCCTGGAACAAGCGTGAGATTTTGTGAAAAATAGTAATGTTTTTACTTACAGCTTCTTCTAGCATTATGCTTGCAGCTAGGTTATTTAAACTTGACAGCCACACAAGATGGAAGTCTCTTCTAAACGCCCCCCACCCCAGCTTGTATACACTTAGTTGGCTGAGTTATCATTTAGTGGCTAAGGGACTGGGGTAAACCCATGAGAAGCCTGGTACAATTTTCTCAGCTACAAAAGCACTAGATGAAGTTAGGCATACCACTACTGTCTTGGCCTAAACCCCCACTCCTCTAAGGATGGTAATTCTGATCTGCCTTGCAATGTTATTTGCAAGGGTACCTGAGAAGGGTAAAGTGCCATCCACTCCCAAGAGTTCCATATAAATCCAACTATTATTATTATTACAAGTATTACAGGTGCCCTGACCTGGATGACCCAGGCTAGCCTGATCTCGTCAGATCTCAGAAGCTAAGCAGGGTCAGCCCTGGTTAGTATTTGGATGGGAGACCACCAAGGAATCCCAGGGTTGCTGTGCAGAGGAAGGCACTGGCAAACGACCTCTGTTAGTCTCTTGCAATGAAAACCCCAAAAGGGGTCGCCATAAGTCGGCTGCGACTTGATGGCACTTTACACACACACATTACAGGTGTGGACCAGTTAATAAAGTGCAGCAAAGTTCCCCAGTCAGGTGCCCATTAGAGGAATAGCTATTACTTGCAATGGAGGCAAATTGTAATTTTGTGTGTGTGGTGAGGGAGAGCCAGCGTGGTGTAGTGGTTCGGAGCTAGGGTTGCCAGGTTCCTCTTCACCATTGGCGGGAGGTTTTGGGGGTGGAGCCTGAGGAGGGCAGGGTTTGGGGAGGGACTTAAATGCCACAGAGTCCAATTGCCAAAGCAGCTATTTTCTCCAGGTGAACTGATCTCTATTGGCTGGAGATCAGTTGTAATAGCAGGAGATATCCAGCTAGTACCTGGAGGTTGGCAACCCTGGTAGGAGCAGTGGACTCTAATCTGGAAAACCAGGATTAATTCCCCGCTCCTCCAGATGAGCAGTGGATGCTAATCTGGTGAACTGGGTTGGTTTCCCCACTCCTACACATGAAGCCAGCTGGGTGACACAGTTCTCTCTGAACTCTCTCAGCCTTGCCTACCTCACAAGGTGTCTGTTGTGGGGAGAGGAAGGGAAGGAGATTGTAAACTGGTTTGATTCTCCTTAAAAGGCAGAGAAAATAATTATGTAAAAATAACTCTTCTTATTCTTCTTCCTCTTCTTATTCTTCTATTTACATTAAAGATTATGTTTTCCAAAGTAATCACAATTTGTGCATGACATTACTGAAGCAGAAGGCATATAATTGTTTCTTTGTCTTTCTTTAGAATAGAATGGATCAGTAGAAAGATTACCAGTCTTTTTTTTTTAAAGAGAGAAGTTAAACCCTTAAGGGGGAGGGGAGCTATTCAAAGCAAGGTCAAGTAAAACTCTGAAGTCCTATATCCTTGAGAATATTTTCTTAGAAAAATTACACTATATTTGTGCATTTACTGGGAAATATGTTAAACACAGCAACGAGATTTCACAACATCATTGAACATTCCTCCTTCTTTCAAAGGCATCAATTCTTTGAGGGGGGGGGGAAATCAAGCGAAGGGCTTCAAAGTTCAAAATAATTTACTGAAATAGAAACAGGATGTGACTCTAGCATTTGTTCCCAGCAGAATCCCTTCACGAACAAAACCTAACAGCATGTATTTGAGAGTAGTGGTTATTGAAAACTCCAGGCATCTCAAAACCGTTACAAGGAATAACCGCCTCACCACATTTCACAAGAATATCACCTCTTCACGATCTCTTCTCTCACTCACACAGGGAGTAATACACAGAGTTTAAAGAAAGTAAACTTTGGGACCAAGAAAATAATCCTTCCTGGCATTTGTGATTGTACTTCATTGTCAGGAAAGCTGATTTAAAGGTAGACAACACAACATGGAAAATATAATTTAGGTCCAACTGCATTCACAAGTGACACTGGTGGCTTTAGCATGCATGTAAGATTACTCAACTTTTGAGAGCAGTTCACAAGTAATATTTTAATTAAAAGGACTCCCCTTTGTAAGCAGTAAACAGACACACAGTTGAGTGACAATAACATTTTACATCCAGAAACAAAAAAAGATGGCTATAAATAAAAAGGTAAAAGGTAAAGGTCCCCTGTGCAAGCATTGGGTCATTCCTGACCCATGGGGTGACGTCACATCCTGACGTTTCCAAGGCAGATTTTGTTTGCGGGGTGGTTTGCCAGTGCCTTCCCCAGTCATCTTCCCTTTACCCCCAGCAAGCTGGGTACTCATTTCACCGACCTCGGAAGGATGGAAGGCCGAGTCAACCTTGAGCCGGCTACCTGAAACTAACTTCCGTTGGGATCGAACTCAGGTCGTGAGCAGAGCTTGGGACTGCAGTACTGCAGCTTAACACTCTGCACCACGGGACACCTGTTCATATAAAATAAACCTGTTCATATTAAAAATTAATTACACTGACCACAATGAATGTACCACATTTGAAGCTGGGGGTAGGTAGAAGGGGAAAACAACAACACACATGTCAAAAAAGATCGGGACAGCTTTATATTTGTCTCAGAATTCTTGCAAAGGAATGCAAGAGACCTGATGGAACTTGCTGCTCAATTTTACACATACAGGAAACTAAACTATTTCAGTAATGCAATTTTCTACTAAAATATCATCTAGAAGTGACTGATAAAATCAAGCAAGGCTTGACTGGAACACCAAGGAAATGTTAGAATAGGGTTGAATTCTCATTTCATTTTCACAAAGTCATTATACACCCCCTTACTAAAAATAACCCCAAATAGTAAGCAATAGTTTTTTCCCCTTTTCTTTCTTTTTTTTAAGTGCAATGCTGTTTTTCTTGGAGTTTGAACAAAAACGTGTTCCTCCTTGGGAAAGTTGTGGGTCATTAATGCCAAAATGTTAGGCAATATTTCATGAGAAAATTACAGAATTATGTCTGTTTGTGATTACAAACACAAGTGGTTTTAAAAAAAAAAAATACTCCCCCTGGAACACTAAAACGAAGTAAAACTAAATGAAGTTAAAACAAAAAAAACCCCTCAATGTGCTTTATTGTAACCAAGCTAGCAATTCCCACCAAAATACTTAACTGATTTTAAAATAAACTTTTAATCAGGCTGTTGGTGTTTTAAAAAAGTATAAAAAGGAAACACCTTTATTGCAACATTGCAGGTAATGTGTGTCAAAAAGCTGAGTTTGATGGCTCAAATTCCATTGTCTACATTGTGATTTAAGCAACAAAACTGCATATAGAATCACAGTTCAGAAGGCCATCCAGCGCCGAGAAGCAAACGGCATTTGCCTTTCAAAAATTTATTAGATAATTTCCATTTGTTCAATTTATTTCATTTAACGCCGTAAGTCATCACAAAATAATATTTATAAGTGGATATAAATACGGAATTCACAGAAGGAACTGATATATACATAGGCATTACATCAATTAACCAACATACCAAAATAGGGAAACCTCTAAACACATGCGTAGTATAATTATTATGATAAACTTAAATTAAATGGTCACTTCTGGAAGGAATGAAAGTAGAGTACACATGTTTGGATGTAATCTTCCCAGCTGCTACAGCAAAAAGTGTCATTTTAACAGTCACGTTTTGAAGCAAATCAGACAAACAGAAGACCTGTTCAAAATATATTCACCTGATGATTCCTCCAAAGAGGACCAAAAGAAATCAACAGGATCTCTACAGGAAGAGCAGTGCAAGATGTAACAGGTCAAATTCTCAATAGCCCCTTGATCAAAAGAGTTATTTATCTATTTTGCTGCCATCTATATATGGCTGTGGCATTGCTTGAAAATGTAACTGTGTGAAGGCTTTCTCTCAATGAACAATACATAAGCTCTGTGAAGGATCTCTGTAGTATGTGATCAATTTTGAAAAGACAACAGCAATAGGGAAAAATTATTCTTTATCAACTCTATCTTGAGTAGGGTATTCAACATTTCTAGAACAGATGTTACTAACATCTGAAGAAAAACTGTAGTTGTCTAAGGGACTTCTGCACTGGCATAGCCCAGCAGTTCTTACAAACCTTCTCTGGGAACCTGGTTCCCTTGATTTCTTTTGTAAATTTAACCAACACCACAAAAGAAATGTATGTTCACTTGCCAGTTTCTACATGTACTGGCTGATGTACTGCCAGGAAAACTCAACAAGGTTCTAAGGAACTTATTTTGCATTAATTAACTTATTCTGTATTAATTCAGGAGTAAAATGTTATGGGGTTCAGTAGTATGTCATGATAGGAGAGAGCTGGAGAGGTTCTATTCAGCAAGCATCATAGCATTTATGATACTTGGGATCTGGCCCCTTGTATAAGTGAAAGGATAAGAACTGAAGAACCCACCTAACATAGAATGGCAAAAAACCTTCTGCTATTACTTGCACAAGCATTTGTGGAACACCACTAGGTGTTATTTTTGTTCCTTTCATAGCTCATTAAACCCAATTTAGCAACTAAGTTCACGTGAGAATCCAAGGACTCCCACAGATACAGCAGAGCAATCCAATATTTAAAAAAAAAACCTGAAAATGAAAATGACCCAAGATGGCAAAATATGACAAAAGAATAATTACAAAAATCACATTACAAAATGCCAACAGGTACAATGACTCCAAAATATTTCACTTTGAGTATATACAGATAACTTTATCCTGTATTGCAGCTATAGGAATCAGTCTGTAAGAGGACCACCAGCTGCTTTAAAAATGGCAGTGACCTTTTTTCTACCCTCTTTGCATAATGAGTTAATTTCCATGAAGTCTTTGGACCAATTTAAACATTGTAGAAAAGAAGAAGAAGAAGAAGAAGAAGAGGAGGAGGAGGAGGAGGAGGAGGAGGAGGTGGTGGAGGAGGAGTTGGTTTTTATATGCCGACTTTCTCTGCCATTTAAGGGAGAATCAAACCTGCCTACAATCACCTTCCCTTCCCCTTCCTACAACAGACACCCTGTGATGTACTCTATGTAGAAGGCAATATTTTGAAAAGTTCCCTATGGAGTTAATCTTTCTCACTATGCACACCCAAATTGGCATTAAAATTGGCATGAGTGACATTATGGCTACATAAACTCCAGAGTAATCTGTGAGTTTCTAGAAAGGTACGTTTAGAAACATATTAGCCTTTTCTAACCCCGTCATAACTGGGAGCAAAGAGGCAGTTGTACTGATACCATACCTTAGCCAAGGATTTTTGCTTTAAAAATTATTATTTTGCACTCTGGCAATCCAAAAACAGGGTTACACTTATCTACAACTGTTGTCATTGAGTGGCAAGCACACATGTGGGACTGCACAGAAGCCACGAAGATGAACACTATGTTAAAAGGAAAGCTAAAATCTACACTCCACATCAGTTATGTTAATTTGAGCAAATTTGTATTATTCTTGACTAGTCAATGAGAGAAGGCAGGGTGCTGAAGCTATAAAGCTTGCGCTCACCAAAAATCCATCCAATTTCTAAGTTTACTTATTCAGTACATTTTTATCTAGCATTTTATGGCAAGTGGGGTTTTGAACCTGGGTCTCCCAGATCCTGCCCAAACACTCAAACCACAACATAACAGGAGACACTACCCCACATACGTTCAAACATATCTTTGGCAACCACAAAATCTATAAACTAGTGCCCCCCCCAAGTATGCCCAATGTTTTCAAGTAACTGAATTCTTCACCCATTTTTCTGCATTTCAACAGAATTGTGACAATGACACAGTCCAGGCTGAACTTTACAGTACTTGGCAATAATAGTTCACAATATTTGCAAATCTATGATTAAATCTATTTAGGCTTACTGCAGGGGCTCGGTTCCCTCCCCCAGCAAGGTGAGATAAACTCACATTAGATTATCCATACTAGATATATCGGATCCATATTAGATTATCCATATTAGATGTGTAACAGGCTTGAAGTCCTTCTTGAACAGTATGAAAATGGCTTTTGCAGCAGCAATACTGCCAATCTATCCAAAACAGGATAAATTTAAGCCACTTGACAGCCCAAAATTTAATATCTGAGATCAAAGGAAATATATATATTTTACCGAGAAAATTGCCCAAATAAAAGGTAAAGCATAAAATCCATTTGCAGATTTATAATAGGACCGAACTGATTGTGATTTGGCTATTTTAGGCTTTTTAAAGTTATTTATTTCTTAGATACATTTCCTTGCTTAATGAAAGAGATAAAAGCAGAAACATGGTTTCCAGGGTTCTATTCTGTGAGCCCCCCTCCACTTACTTCGTAATTTTACTGGTCCTTTAATCTTGTTGAGAGTTTTTGAGTTTTCAATCACTACACGTACCTTAAAATCTAATGTGCCTATTTTTTAGCAGAAAAAGACAAACACACTGCAGGGACTTCATTTGCGACTAAGAAAAGCAAGATTTTCCCCCATTTTTAACTATTATTCAATGACCATCTCTTAGGATTGCCAACCTCCAGGTGGTGGCTGGAGATCACCCATTATACAACTGATCTCCAGCCGGCAGAGATCAGTTCACCTGAAGAAAATGTTTGCTTTGAAAGGTGGACTCTATGGCATTGTGCCCCACTGAAGTCCATTCCCTCCCAAACCCCATCCTCCTCAGGCTCCACCCCAAAAATTATCCAAGTATTTCCCTGTCTGGAGCTGGCAACTCTACCCCCTCCACAAACACAAACATGAAACCATGCATGGGCTGGCCACAGCTCAGAAATTATTCTAGAGTTCTGATCAGACAGGAAGCGCTCTTTGCTTCTGTATCTGAGGGCTGAGAATGAGACCCTCCCTGCCTGACTGCCACAGAAGCTATCCTTGTTGAAATAAAGAAGCAAAGCCTACCCAGTTGGGAGGACAGCAGTTACAGGAACAATGTTGTTTTGTTTGTCTGATTTCATCTAGGGTTTTTGGGCAGTCAAGAGATTAGCAAAATGCCCTACATGGATGATGGTGCAGATAATTTTCACACTAGAAGAGAGACTTTACCATTCCAACAGTCTGGCATTCTTCCCTTCCTCTGTTACACAGATCTCTTCAACTCTCAGGTGAGAACACCCTTGTCACAGAGGGTGGCCATCCGGCTGCATGCCCACTTCTTCACAAATAACCTATTTAGCGGTGATTCACCTTATCATGTATATTTTCTCCATCTACTCTAAAATCTATACTGTTGATATGATTTAGGGATTGGCAGGAGTGTGATTCACTGTTCATTTGTTCTTTTATAAGAGCTGTTCAATGATTCATTAATTAGTATTAATGTTGTCACGCGTAACCAAAACAGTTACCCAAAATGTAAAGTTCTGCTACACTCAAATATCCACTCTGAGCAGGGGCACCCACATTCGTTTCAACGTCCTTAGAGCTGAAAGGAATGAGGAAATCTCATTTGACTCTGCATCAGCCATGCACTGTTTGGTTGATCATTCCTTCTATGACATAACTGCACAAACTCTAATAAACAAATCTAAAACCTAAAATTTTGTAAGGCCTTTCTGCCAGATTAACTGTGCAATCCTAAATAGGGTTACTCCAATGGATTTAGAAGGATGTAAACTGTTTAGGATTGTACTCAATAACTATATGGGGTCATCTGGTTTAAACATGTCCAACTTGTTCCAAGCAAAACAACAACGATTTCCCATTGGGCAAAGGTAATACAAACAAAGATATGTGTTCTTGTCAGACTAACTACATAACATATGAAAATGCCCCAAGCATATATAATTGGGAGAACATATGCTAGCAAACTGAACAATGAAGCAAAATAAGTAATAGCTTGGTAAGGAAAAAACACTGATTTTCTACTGGAAAGAGGAAACGATTTGAGTACTGAACACAGAGCAGGCCTAGCTCCCTCAAAGCACCTAATCGAAGTAATTCCCACTTACATCAGGGAAATGCATTGGACAAACACAAGAGCAATGACAATGCTGTAATGAACAAAAATTTGTCAGATTAATGTTGCTGCTACCAATAGCACTGTGTGACATTAAATCATTAGAATAGTATTGCCATACTACTAACAAATGAAAGATGACAGACAGTTATCCCATTTGAGAATTTTTGTTGGCTGTACCAGCATTTATTGAGCACTGACATGTGTACTGTTTAAAGCTAATTTGTACATAATTACCAATGGCAGGCAAAAAAAAAATTAAAAGTACAATAGAAAAATATTCATAGCCTCCAAGTGCTGACAAGCAGATAGGCAACCAGCCAGGTCAACAACTTTATTCAGGGGACACTAATACAGACAGCTAAAATTCTCTAATCTTGTAAATTACTGCCAATATTTTCAAAACTTGAAATGTTACTTTCTATGCTCAAAAATGGAAAAAGATCCTGAAAATATCAAGAACTGATCCTAACAGTCACTAATTCCTTTGATTCTTACAAGGTACCTTTTGGATGTATCGGGGTAGGGGCATATACCGAGAAACAAGCAACTGATAGAACATTTGCCAAAGGAAATCCTATGTAAGGGACCTAATAGAAATTTACCATCTCAAAATAAGGACTGTATCTGAGAAGAGTGCATGGTTAAAAATACGGATGCCTTGTCATGAATGGGTTTATAGAATCCCTCACATTAATTATGTGAGAGTCAAATATTATTTGTAACAGATCCTTCAAACAGAGTTGGTGATCTTACTCTAGACAGAGAATATTCCCATTATGCAGGTTAAACATGTTTCACTGATGGCTAGGGATAACATTTACACGAGCAGGATAAACCGCTTTCAAATCAATGCACCCTCCTTTATGTGAAAAATTAATTTTACTTCAGGACTTCCTTATCTTCAGGCTCTGCACATTTAAAACACATCCAACTAGATGATACACGCAAACATTGGCCAAGATCCAAATATTATATGCAAGAAGACTTTGGGGTTATATACCTCAAAGAGTATAAACAACTAAATAAAAATAAAATAGTCTTGGGATCTTAGCCACTGTGTATATGTCCCACAGCAAGAGTTTTGTGACAAGGATACTCTAAAAATTGCATATCCATGCTGAAGTCTCCTACTTCACAAAGAAAGTTACCTCACATATGACAGCTAACATGCACTGGAAGTACTGACATGGAGCAAGGATATCACAACATGGTGGGTGGCTGTCCTCCATTAGGTAAGAGTTACTAATGTTGCAGCCAAGGGTTAAGAAATTCACCACATTTTTAGCTGTATCATCATGTAGAGTTTTTGGGGGTCCTGCTCCAAGAATCCTGCCTCTATTCCTGATTAGGATGAGGGAGGATTAAAAATCTAAATATAAAAACAGGCATATCTAATTCATCAGAGAAAGCGGATAATCAGTGTTCTTTCTTTAACTGTTTTTACATAATTTCAAATAGATATGATAACACACACCACGGTTATTTTCAGACATTTTATTTACTCTGGTTTGGATAAAAGTGTTAAATATTATCACTATAAAACTTCAAAGGAGAGTAAAAGTCTGCTTTTGAGAACGAGGGAGAGACGGAAGCGAAAGCAGAGAGCTCTGTGAGAGAGGAGGGATACCGGCTTGGCGCCCAATGTCCACAAAGAGATATTTAAAAGGAATTTGGGGCTTAGAATGTTCCGGACGTATCACTTCATGGCTCAGCCTGTTTACTTGGCAGGATGTAAATATCTGTGAAAAATTTAATAAAGCGCAGATAAAAATCTGCTTTAAAGAGGATTCGCTTCCCGAGCCGCTGCTCAGCTGTTCAGTGACATTACTGTGGCCTTTAAATTAGCACCACAGATGACACAGCTGACTAGAGGGTTATTCTAATCAGTGGGGAGACTCATGCCATCGTGAGGACGATGCCCTCGCTGACTCAGGAAATGGTATTTCTGGATGCCAAGCTGCTCTTTTTTCCTTCAAAAAATTTGAGTATACCATGCAGCTTATTATGCCTGATGAGTCCAAGTGGGAAAAATTGCAGGGGAGAATATTTAGGCTTGTAGGCTAGTTTTGCAGTGTCAGAAGCTGCGCTCTCTGGCAAACCCCAAACCACATCAGCCAGCTACTCTCTCTATCTCGAAGGTTGACATCACCCAAATACTGGCAGTGTGCTTCTGCCGGTACACCTTAACACCACCACTGCTGCCACCACCCAAATATGGCAGTGTGCCTCTGCCAGTGAACAAGAAAACCATCACTGCTGCCTTGGGACTGACTTCATTAAACTGATCTGAATTTGAAAACAAGACAGCTCCTGACAGAAAATTGTTTGAGGGGATATCTTTGACTTACCTAGGCAAAGAAAACACAAAAAATAACGAGCTGCTTCTGAAACAAAATGCATATTTTACAAATAGACGCTTTCTGATGAATGTGCACAGGGGAGAAAATAGAGAATTCCTGAAACATGAACTGTGGAAAGACCTTGAAGAGTGATGAAAAGACCTTGAAGAGTGATGAACAAATTGAAGCAAACATAATGGGAACCGAGATTATGAAAATGGGAAACGAGGTACAAAATGGAGCATAAAAGTGATAATGGTAAAGACAAACATAATTTCCTATCTTTAGGACAGGAAGAAGCTCTGTGCCATAAAGAGATTTTAGAGGAGCTTACTGTACAAATATTAGAATATATAGCTACCAGGTGATCATTCCTTACTTTGAAGGCTTTTCTAGCCCTCAAAACTGATAGATGCCTCACATCTGAATCTCCCATGGTGTTTTAAGTCAAATGACTTAAGTCCGTCAGACCCATCTTTAGAAGGAATACAATTCCTGGCATGTATCATCCAGACAAACATTCCATGGGAAATCATATTAGTTTGTTGCAGCAAACACACGAACTTTGCAGAACTTCAAAGATTTAAGATATCTATTATGTTTAGAAACTGTTTTACTTTGAGTAACACAGAATGAATTTAACAAAGTGATCTCTAGTACATAAACGCTTATTCTACAATATATATCTTTAGTCTTTGAGATACCACAAAGCCCACTGCGGAGAAAGATGTTAATAGACCAGGAAGATTAGGGTCCCTAACACTACATTGGCAAATGCTAGGAGATGTTGGGAGCAGTACCTCGGGAGAGCAGAGTTTGGGGAGGATGAGATGTGACCTCCAGGTGACGCTCTACATTAACTTTACCATAGAGGCTAGAGGAAATTCCTAGAGTGTTACCATGTGGGAGCTATAGATGTTATGTTTTAAATGTTTATCCTGTATTTTAATCTTCTAATATATATATTATGGATTTTACTTGATATTGTGCTTGTCTTGTTTTTGTTGTTGTTGTTTAGCTTCTCTTTGCTTTGTTTTTTGTTTCTTTTTGCTATATTTTTGATCTAATGCAATAAAATGAAATTTTTGGTTTCTATGTGAAGCTATGTGGAGGACATTTTTCTCAGATTCCTCAGGTACAGGAAACTGGGGCTAGGGTAGATGAGTGGGAGGCTTCAGGAATAGTATATTATATTATAAATTCAAACTCAAAAGACACTAATTTTCATATATACACTATAGGTGGACCCAAATTAACAGGATCAAATTTCCAGGCAGCCCGGAGCAGTTTAAAGACACACCGCCCGTTTCCCAGGACTCCCGGGAAAGTGGGCGGTGGGTCTTTAAAGGCGGGAAAAGGCAGGTTCAGGGAACACCGAACCTGCCGAATTTATTTTCCCGCCTTTTTTCAGTTCGGTTCCATCTGAAATGAAAACCCCCGAATCAGGGAAAATTCGGCTGTTTGTTCGGTTCGGACAAACCGAATCGACAGCCCTACTTCAAGCCTTGGTTTCTGGCAGTTAGGAAGTGGGGAAGGACCCTTTTAAATGTTGTTTTGTTATTTGAGGGAGGCCTGGGAGCAATCATCTGCTGACTTGCTACCACAAGCTTGCACGATTCACCCAGGCCAGGGTGCTACTTGCTACTGTTCAACAGCAGCCACCCCATGAAAGACAGTGTTGTTCAGTGGTTAGCGTTTCAGACTAGGATGGGGGAGACCAAGGTTCAAAACATCACTTTGCCATGGAAACTCACTGGGTGACCTTGGGCCAGTCACAAACTGTCAGCCTAACCTACCTTACAGGGTTGTTGTGATGATAAAATGGTGGCGATGAGAATGATGTGAGTTGCTTTGGGTTCCATTACGGAGAAAGGTGAGGTATAAATGAAGTAAATAATAAATATAGCTGAAGATGGTGGGGAACATTAAAAGATAGGTTGCTTGGTGGGTGGGAAGAAGAGAAGGAAGCAAGGAAAGGTGAGGATATGGGGACTGCCAAGAGAGAAAGAGGAAATAGTGTGGGGAGGGGATACACAATAAATTTAGGTGTCCCCTGAAAGTTCTTTTATGTTCCCCACCACACAACTGGGCCCAGCCCAGACTGGTGGCTAGTACCACACAAGTTGGCCAGAGTTTTCCAAGGGAGAGCGTGCCGGGGGAGGGAAAGCCGAAGACAGAGGGGAAAATAAAGCCAGTTTGGCTCGTGGGTAAGAAGGAAGCAGGAAAAAGAGAGAGAATATGGCTGCTTACAGGGAAGGAACAGAAGAAATCTTTGAAACTACTAATAGAAATTACTACATCTTTCAAGAAAAAAAGAAGGGGTAGGCAATTCTAATCCTTTTTTTTTACTTCTCGTGTAACTTATATATTTTGTTCTTTCATTTTCCCCCTTTTGTACAAAAGAAGTCTCCACTCTGCTCTGAAACAGAGGGTCCTCTGAAATGGGACACTGACTTTTATGTGGTATGAGAAAGATCAGATCAACTATGAATACAAAAGTTGGTGGCTTGGATCAAACACACAATGGTTAATGGTAAATACTAGTAGTTTTGAAGTCTAACTTCTTATCAATATAATATTGCCTTATTGAAGCTGACTTTTTATTATTTTCCTATAGCTCCAGCATGGAAATCCCACTAGCTAGATTTTCAGAATGTACAAATGCAAATCAATTTTCTCCCCCTGGTGTAGAGATTTTAGCACTCAATCTTGCTATCAATAAACTCTCCATGCCACTGCTGCAAGGCAGCTCAGAGACAGAGGGGGCACTCAATTATTATTATTTAAAATTACTAAATAAAAGGACAGTCTGTGGGGGAAAATAAATTATAAAATCTTTGTTCTTGGCTCTGAGCTTCCAAGTTCATCAGCAGACAAATATCTGATTCCTGTATCATCACTCACTCCTTAAAACAATCCTCTTTCAAGTGGTCCAAATGGTGCCTTTAACCTGCACCTTCCCATATACTGTAGAAACTATAAGATGCTGTAGAGTAGTTAGTCACAATCTACAAGGACCATGCTTTTTTCTTCACATTCACTCCCTATCACTAAGGACTCCCTAAGCTTCCAGCTAACTCACTTCTATTTGGTAGAATTGCTTCTCACAGCGAACTGATGTCTGGTCATCTGCTCTTTCCAGGGTTCATGTAATTAGCAGTATGCATGCAATCGGTTTATTTCTTAGTCAACGCTACCTCTCACCGCCCTCTTCCTTGAGATCCGTAGTCTTGGTTTGCAATGCCTCACATTTCACAATGCCCATAATTCTCCAAGAGCCCATGCCATTCTGTTAGCACACAGTCCCAATAAGAGGTTGAAAATGAAATTCTAAGAACACTTTGCTGGTAGTAAGCCCCACTGAATAGGATAGGATAGGATAGGATAGGATAGCCTGAGTAGGATTCTGAATAGACATTCTCAAATTGCTCTGCAATCACAGTTCGACATGTCCCTTTCTGCCATGGGCTCAGAAGATGGCTGAACGTTAGCCTAACCATAAGTAGGGATGACATGATCTTTGCCACGAATGAGTTCACCAGGTGAACTTACCATAATCAAAAGTAGAGAATCCGGTGAGCCAATTTGGGGTTTAGTTCGTTAGTATGGTAAATAGCTTGATTTCCTTGCGAACTTGCTGCTGTCAAACAGCATTTGCAGATGCGGGCAACTGACCTGCTCCCTCCATGGCAAAGGCGCAAATAAAACAAGGAACACAACACATCACAAAAAAACCAAGGGAATGGGCCAAACACAGTGTACAAAAGTAGAATAAGCTGCAATCCTCTTTCCTATGAGTGAGCCTCGTTAAATAAAATGGGACTTATTTCTGAGTAAAGCAGTTTAGGACTGCACTGCACTCTCAGTCCCCAAGGTCTATAATGACAGCCCCCCACCCCGGACTGCAATGATAGTCCCTTGGATTGGAATCAGTACTTTTTCTGGGATGTTTTAGACTCCCAGACCACCCACTAAGCTGGTCAACTCATAAGCATCCCCCCTTTTATTCAATTAACTTACTTCCAGGAAGAAGGGTTCTACCTTCAGAGACCATATTAGGCTCATTCCCGCATTTTTCCTGGGAAAAGTAAGCATGCATAGAATTGCCATCTGCAATTTTTAGTAGCAAACATTTATTAGTATTATGTATAGAAAACAAGAAGAAAAAGTTGGTTTTTATATGCTGACTTTCTCTACCATTTAAGGAAGAATCAAACCGGTTTACAATCACCTTCCCTTCCCCTCCCCACAACAGTCACTCTGTGAGGTAGGCAGGGCTGAGAGAGCTCTAAGAGAGCTATGACTAGCCCAGGATCACCCAGCTGGCTTCATGTGTAGGAGTGGGGAAACCACCCCAATTCACCAGATTAGCGTCCATCGCTCATGTGGAGGAGTGGGGAATTAAACCCAGTTCTCCAGATTAGAGTCCACCACTCCAAATCACTGCTTTTAACCACTACACCACGCTGGTATGAAGAGTACAAAACTGAAATGGAAGTCTAACCACTATGTGATATTCCCAGTGGTTGGAGGGCTGATGTCCTGTCCCCTTCTTCTAACCAAGGAAGATGGGATTGTGGCTTGGGGGATCTTTCCGGGGGAGCTTTACCCTCCTAGTCCATCTTTAAGCAGGCCTGCTCGGATGAAGGGCCTAGCCTCATTCACTTTCAGAGACCATAATAAACCCATTCCTTTGTTCTTCTACATCTGTTCCTGGTTTTATGAATTGCTGCAACTTCTATGCTGAGATCCTTTGCAAAACAACTGAACTGTAAGCAGTAAACCCTGCTGGCTAGCCATATTCAGAATTCATTAATAAGAACAAAAGGTAGGATCTACTTTAAAACTAATTCATTTTGGAAGATTTAAGCATGGTTGCAGACAAAACACTTATTATATCTGTGCAGTAGAAGTACAAGAAAACATGTATGCCTGAAAGCAGCGGGTGTGTAAGTGCTCTGTATAGCCCCCCACAAGTTAATAACTCACCAATCAGTTGATCTGATCAACGATAAATCAATGATATATTCACACCTGCTGATTACAAGGCAGTCCAAACCCATAGGAGTCTGAGCATTCCTAACTATAAGCCACATCACCTTAACTATTAATGCACAGGACTACAGCACACTGATATATGTGAACAGCTTTAAACACGCTCAAAGTGCTATACAAATGCTAAGCATCATCACTACATCACTGATCCCACCTTATGCATCTCAGCAAGTCTCAGCACTGAACCGGTAGGAATTTTTGTCACACATCCTTCATCCCAGCAGATTACTGCTGTGTTCTTCATAAACCTACAACAGTTTCTATACACCGACAGCAAAGCAAACCCGGGTTTCATAAGTATCATTTTTCCACCTAATGGGAATCTGCAGATGTTAAGCACCACTGGAAAAATAAAGGATCATGTCACAAAGCTTGGCTATTTCTGCTACTGGTTGCAAGTAGGGCTGTTGAAAAAAAAATTCGGATTTGGCAAAATTTGGCCTGCTTTAATTCAGGAAATGCCAAACTCCCCCGATTCAGATCCGTGGAATTCGGCGCCAAGTTCCAAGTTCGGGAAAAAATTCGGCAGAATGAAGCCATTAAAAACGCATTTGCGACTTTCCGTGGTTCCGGGGGGCATTTTTGGGGGTAGAGGTCCCAAACTTTCAGGATAGCTTGAGGGGACCCTTCTTGCAAGAACCCCCAAGATTTGTAAAGATTGGGTCAGGGGGTCCCGAGATATGGAGCCCGGAAGGGGTCGCCCCCCCCCAAAAATCGCCCACATGAATAAAGCCACTTAAAGCACATTGGTGGCATTCCACGGCTCCGCGGGGCATTTTGGAGGGTAGAGGTCCCAAAATTTCAGGGTAGCTTGAGGGGACCCTTCTTGCAAGAATCCTCAAGTTTGGTGAAGATTGGATCTGAGGGTCCCAAGATATGGGGCCCGGAAGGGGTCACCCCACCCATCTGCTTGGCTCCCCCCCACCACACACACAGCAGAAGCCAGTCCGTGGATTCTAAGAGCCGATGTAACTACACCAAAAGTGCATCCAACAACGCTCAAAGCATAAGTAAACAGCGTAACTAGCCTGGGATGCACTAAAACGAATGACAGGCTAGCCCATTCGAAACAACAGGAGCGGCTGCACAGCCCACTGGAAACAACAGGAACCAGCCAGAGAGAGACTCACTGACCCACAGTTAAGTCCACACAAAGTTGGCAACTGGTGAAAACAGGAGAAAGCACAGTCCCACACAGAGGCAATCAAACCCACCCCACTTTGGCTTCCCCCCTCAAACACACACACACAGAATCTGCTTCCCCTTCCCCCACACAGGAAAAAAGTTATAGATAAAAGCCTCAAAATGGGTCAAACCATGGATGTCTTCTGTTCCAGCAGAAGCAGGGCAGCTACAGCTGCTCAGGATCTCTCACGACTCTCTGGCCATTTATGCATGGGAGGTTTTGCCTTGGATTTGCCACTCTGTAGAGATGCACATTCAGGATCGCCTGATCCCATTCATCCCAATGGGCAGTTGGGGGACCCCATATCTCGGGACCCTCAGATCCAATCTTCACAAAACTTGAGGATTCTTGCAAGAAGGGTCCCCTCAAGCTACCCTGAAAGTTTGGGACCTCTACCCCCAAAAATGCCCCCCCGGAGCCGTGGAATGCCGCCAATGTGCTTTAAGTGGCTTTATTCCTGTGGGCAATTTTTTTGGGGGGTGACCCCTTCTGAGCCCCATATCTCGGGACCCCCTGACCCAATCTTTACAGAACTTGGGGGTTCTTGCAAGAAGGGTCCCCTCAAGCTACCCTGGAGGTTTGGGATCTCTACCCCCAAAAATGCCCCCCGGAGCCGCGGAATGCCGCCAAAGTGCTTTAAGTGGCTTTATTCCTGTGGGCGATTGGGGGGGTGACCCCTTCCGGGCTCCATATCTTGGGACCCCATGACCCAATCTTTACAAAACTTGGGGGTTCTTGAGAGAAGGGTCCCCTGAAGCTACCCTGAAAGTTTGGGACCTCTACCCCCAAAAATGCCCCCTTGAGCCGCGGAATGCCGCCAATGTACTTTAAGTGGCTTTATTCCTGTGGGCCATTTTTTTGGGGGGCGACCCCTTCCGGGCCCCATACCTTGGGACCCCCTGACCCAATCTTTACAAAACTTGTGGGTTCTTGAGAGAAGGGTCCCCTCAAGCTATCCTGAAATATTGGGACCTCTACCCCAAAAAATACCCCCCCGGAGCCATGGAATGCCGCCAAAGTGCACACGCACACACACACACACCCCCATGGGGATCTTTCTCACACACAAACAGACGCTCTCTCTTTCTCTCCCCAGGCCGCTCATACACTCAACCGCTACTGATTGGCCAGAAGAAGACCAAGCTTGGCCACCGATTGGCCGTGGGAGAATGCTGCTAGTTGCTTACTAACTGACTTTTATGCTGCTGATTCAGAGACCCCGAATTTGCCAAATTTATTCGGCGATCGCCCCGAACTCGCCAAATTCGGCGCGTTGTTTTCCCGCCTTTTTTGGTGCCATCCGAACTGAAAACCGCCGAATCGGGGGAAATTCGGCTGTTTATTCGGTTTTGGACGAACCGAATCGACAACCCTAGTTGCAAGCATCGCTTTTTATTGATATTTTAACCATGTACTCAGTGTAATTAATCAATTAAATTTTTAATTGCAGATCTGGCTCCTTCCCCTGTGCCAAATTAACTGATAAGGCTGACAGAACACACAGGTTCCAGGACCATAGATTCTTCAACAGACTATTTTGTCGTGAAAACAGTAATTAAGAAGAAGAATGGACTGTTGCCATGAGACATGCAAAGGGCTAATTCCCTGTGCCAAATGTTTATCGGGGTGAATCTTTTCCCTTCCATAGGGAGCCAGCATTGTGTAGTGGTTAGGAGCAGTGGACTCTAATTTGGTGAACTGAATTTGTTTTCCCACTCTTACACATGAAGCCTGCTGGGTGGCCTTGGGCCAGTCACAGTTCTCTTAGAACTCTCTCAGCCTCATCTACCTCACAAGGTGTCTGTAGTGGGGAGGGGAAGGGAAGGTGATCATAAGCTGGTTTGAGACTCCTTGAGGTAGAGAAAATTGGAGTATAAAAACCAACTCTTCTTCATACACATTCCAACCAAAGGTTTGCTGACTGTCACTGTGAAATGGCTCTCCTAGCAATCAGAAACCCAGGCCAGTTCTCAGCTGAGATCACTGCCAAATAAACCTGCACCTTGCACAATAAAGACATTTTCAACTTCTTCATTTCAAACCATTTTTGTTCGGGCATGTTATAGTAATATGGCATAGTCTGATTTCCAAACTTGAGGCTGAAAAGAATGCTGATTGTTTTCCCTTTTGCTTACTGGGACTTTGCTTTATCAATCTAAAAATTAATCCGTGCTGAGGAGGAACTGCCTGCATACCTTCAACTGGAGATTCACAATAAGAACGTTTAAGTAATCTGGAATAACTTTCATCAGTCCGATCCCTGTTTTATAGCAGCCAAGGACCTAGAGATTGGAGACTAGAAGGGTCTTTAAAGGGTAGAAAGAAAGGCACACCAGAGCACATAATTCTGCAACAGCGTAAGAGCTGGTCAGCTGTAAGAGTTGGAATGGGCCATAGAGGCCATCTAGTCCAACCCCCTGCTTAATGCGGGATCAGCCTTGAGCATCCCTGACAAGTGTTTGTCCAGCCTCAAGCAATTAGAAAGAGGAATGAAGGCCTGCAATCATGCTATAGCCCATCCTGTTTGTGTAGGCCTAAATTTGAGCTTGTATTTTGAAATAAGCATGTACAAACCACTGTTAAAAACATCTCTAAAACATTATGCTAGAAAATGGCTTCCAGCTAGTGTTGCGAATTACATAAACGGGCATGGGGGTGGGAAATCCACACCAGAGGAAATAATATCCTCTACAGACACAATTAAGTGAATTGCTTTAATTCACTTAAAACTTTTAACCTTCACAATCTCTGAAGTGGGTAGAAGGACAGCTGCTATTTAAAGTTTGTATGAAAGGGCAACGCTACAGTAAAAAAAACTTTTATAGTGATGTAAACCATTGAAATAAATTATCTTCATTTGGTCAGATCTATATTCATTAACTGTATTACCCACCAAGGGAATAAAGACAAAATTTTAATTCTGCTAATGTATTTCACTTAGGCATTCGTTTGGCACTGTAGTAATTAAGGGCAGCGTTCAACAACATTCACTCACTCTTCATGGAGGCCAAATTCCCACAGCAGCCCCACTGGGACGTCGATCTAACCGAGGAGTATTCAGCCGAGTCTAATAATTTTAGGTAAGGAAAAATGTGTTCTGTGGGACCAGGGTATAAATACTGGGAGGCCCAAGATATTTATCTTTCAGTGCCCTTAAGCACACTAAATGGAAACACTTAAGCAACCAGGACGGCTGATAGGAGTCCAACATCTGGATTATACAAATATTTAACACTATCCCATTATAAACCAGCATTTTCACTCTATAAATGTGAATTGATTAATCAAACCGCAGAAGCAGTAAGAAAAAAATGGTAAAATCCTAGTGAGGTGCAATTTATATTTGTCCATGCCTGGTGATCACAAACAAAACACAACTGAAATAATATTTAATCAAACATTCATTCATTAACTTAAATCATTAATATCCTCAAATTTCCATTAACCAAACTTCAAGACAGGTGACAAAAATCAACAATTTCCCAAAAGGCTGATGTCAACAGTGGGTTTTTCAATCTGTACTGGGGCAGAGAGAGGAATTCCCTGTAATGGGAAGACATCTAGCAAAATACAGAACAGGAAAGGATCTAGAGAACTGTCCAAACATGGCCTCCATTAGTCTGGCAGTAAATGCTGCATTACAGATGTTTTGGTTTCTATCTAGTGATATACTCTTTTTAGCAAATAATACACATGTTGAGCAAACAGTTGTTATTTATGTTCCATAAAATGAGACACAGATGAGACAAACCCATCATCAATAGAAAAGTTCCTTAAGAACGACAGAATGGTTCCACAAGTGTTCTTCAAGATATCAGTAGATAGTGGGCTTCTTTAGACAATTTTGGCACACAAATGGTGGCAGGAATATAAACTACAAGTGCAGGGAGATTTATTGTATGGAGGGCGCCTCTCTTTTTAATAGAAAACGACATCTAGCTGGAAACAGCAACCCAGGTGAGTCTGCACATATTGATTTTTACATGTAAGGGTACGGAAACGGTAACACCTTTGTTTTATTTAGTCTGCCTTTCTCACTGTGACTCAAGGCAGATTACACGGGGTATAACAGTGCAATCAGCATGGGAGATCTAATAAGCTACAAAACAGGACTAATTACAAAAAATCAGAAACAGCGCAAAAACTATGAGACATAATATCTCAAGCACCACAGAAAATGGAATTACAGAAGAGCAAACCAAGGCAGTAACAGCAGGATAATTCATACAACAAATAGATAATATATAGCACAAACAATTAGTGGCACAACCTACAATGCTATTGTGTAGTTGTAATGTTGCAGGAATATGTACCTCATTCCAGCTCTCTAGCTGGAGGAGCTGCTCATCTCTCAGGCCTTAACTGCACTTAAGGAATAGGTTGGCTAAGCTGCATAGAGAATGATTCTGGAGAGGCAGCATAAAATTTTCCTAAATAAATAAATAGGCTACATAAACCACAGAACTGTGGTTCCATCTAACCAGATTCTGAAATACATTACCCCGGTGATGCTTCAGTATGGTAAATATCAGCGCCCTGAGACCAGAGGGATGATGGAAAGCCTGCCGTCCAGTGGTTGGCTCCTCACATGAAAACATGAAGCTGCCTTATACTGAATCATACCCTTGCTCCATCTATGTCAGTAATGTCTACTCAGACTGGCTCTCCAGGGCCTCAGGTAGAGATCTTTCAAATTGCCTACTAATTGATCCTTAACTGGAGATGTGGGGGTTTGAACCTGGGTCTAGGGCTGTCAATTTGGTTCGTCCCGAACCAAAAAACAGCCCAATTTCCCCTGATTCGGCAGTTTTTAGTTTGGATGGAACCGAACTCAAAAAAGGCGGGAAAACGGGGAGCCGAAATCAGCGAGTTTGGGATGTTCAGCGAATAAATTCGGCAAATTCAGGGTTCGGCGCAGCAGCATAACCGTCAGTTAGTAAGCAGCATTCTCCTGCGGCCAATCGGTGGCCAAGCTGGGTCTTCTTCCCCACCCTTAATGTGCATCTCTGACAATGGGGGTTTGCAATTAGCAGAGCTTGCCGCCCACGCCCAAAGCTCCCAGCCCCGACAAACAGCTGAGCTGCGGGGAGCAAGGGCGGGGCAGGTGCGAAGAAGATGGAACAGAAGACATCCACAATAAGACCCATTTGGGGGCTTTTCTCTATAATTTTTCTCCTGTATGTGTGTGGGGGGGGGAAGCAGAGTCTGTGTGTGTGTGGGGAGGGAGCAGTTTCTGTGGGTGGGTGGGGAAGCCAAAGGGGGCTTTTTCCTGTTCTGTGGGGGGGGTGCCCCCTGATGGAACAGAAGACATCCACGGTAAGACCCATTTTGGGGCTTTTCTCTATAATTTTTCTCCTGTGTGTGTGAGTGGGGGGGGGAAAAGCAGAGTCTGTGTGTGTGTGGGGAGGGAGCAGTTTCTGTGGGTGGGGGGAAGCCAAAGGGGGCTTTCACCTGTTCTGCGCGGGGGGGTGCCCCCTGAGTCTCTCTCTCCCTGGCTTGAGGGGGGGGGCTTCAGTTGTGTGTCCTCAGGTTTTCCCTCATTCATAAGATTGGTTAGGTCTATTTGATGCTTGCTCAAAACTGGTTTTCAAATTGTGACTTAAAGAATGCATTTTCCTGGTCCTGAGTCCGATGCAAAAGGGGAAATTCCACCCCCTCCTGCTCCTTATGCATAGCTAGCTGCCTCTGTCCCTTTCCATGGTTTGCAAACTCCCAGGTGTCAGGTGTTGCTTTGCATGGTTGCAAACATGTTGCTTTGCATGGTTTGCATGGTTGCAAACATGTTGCTTTGCATGGTTTGCATGGTTGCAAACATGTTGCTTTGCATGGTTTGTATGGTTGCAAATGTGTTGCTTTGTATGGTTTGCATGGCTGCAAATGTGTTGCTTTGCATGGTTTGCAAACTTCTTCACACCTGCCCCGCCCTTGCTCCCCACAGCTCAGCCGTTTGTCGGGGCTGGGAGCTTCGGGAGTGGGCGGCAAGCTCTGCTAATTGCAAACCCCCATTGTCAGAGATGCACATTAAGGAGGAGGGACCCCTTTCGGGGCCCATATCTCATCCCCCCTGTCCCAATCTTTACAAAACTTGGGGGTTCTTGCAAGAAGGGTTCCCTCAAGCTACGCTGAAAGTTTGGGACCTCTACCCCCCAAAATGCCCCCCCCGAGCCACGGAAAGGCGCGATTGTGTTTTTAATGGCTTTATTCGGCCGAATTTTCCCCCGAACTCCGGATCTCATGCCGAATTGCACGGACCCAAAGTGGGGGAGTTCGGACTTTGGCATTTCCCGAATAAAAACGGGCCAAATTTTGCCAAATCCGAATTTTACCGAATTTTTTTTTCAACAGCCCTACCTGGGACCTTCTGCATGCCAAGCAGATGCTCTACCACTGAGCCACACACGCCCATTTCTTAAATGTGAATAAGAGAGAATAACATTACAACCACCCTGGCCACCAGAGCATCTCACATAAGGCAGGATAAAATATATAACTATTGAAGAACAGCCAATACCAGTAAGCATTTTACAACTATTATTAACTTCTTCAGAGATGAACTAAAAATAACATAGGGAAGGAAACTGTACTGTACAGTTTTTCATCACCATTTCCCACATTATTTATTCATTGCCTGGATGATTTCACAGAAGAAAAACAAAACTGCAGGAGCTGCTTCAAAATGCTTCAACCCATGTACCCATGCCTATTAAAGCTTATGAAAAACAGGGCTCATCTTTCAAACTTCTTTTCAGTTGTTCATGGATTTTCTCCTTTGACCATTTTCTTCCCTGGCAAATGCCGGGAACAACTCTGTTCAGCTTCTGCTGTCAGCAATCAACATACACACGCTTGCCAATTTCCCCCCCCCCTTTAGATATGA
Organism: Euleptes europaea; assembly: GCF_029931775.1. Classification (NCBI taxonomy): domain Eukaryota; kingdom Metazoa; phylum Chordata; class Lepidosauria; order Squamata; family Sphaerodactylidae; genus Euleptes; species Euleptes europaea. The sequence goes on from NC_079322.1 coordinate 63,474,085, forward strand.
ATCACTCACCCATTAGGCCAATTCATTAAAAATACCCTTCATGTATTTTCTATGGAGGAAACTTTAAAAAGCTAGGTGACCATGCTTCTTAGAATACTGCTTCATAGGAAAGAAACATGGACAATAGCATGAAAGGGTGGAGTCTTGTTGCTTTAGTATGATGGGAAATCAAATTGGCATTTCTCTGAAATCTCCCTCTTTAAATTATCTAGGACAGTGAACATGGAAACACTTTATCAGTCGCCACCCCTGAGAACAGTCTGGCATTATTTAGAATATTAATAAAATATTAATTGATAATAATCTGATATTAATCATCACCATCATTAGCCAGGATCTAAAACAGAGGAAATGTTTACAGTTTAGATTACAAAAGGCAACCAAACTGCAAATGTGTCAAAATGTCTCCCTAATTTCTCAGATGTTCATGCAGAGTTTTAAAGCAAACATTGATGCAGGCAAATAAGACAAACACTTGTCTGTTTATAATAAATCATTGAAGCATGAAATTGTCTGCTACATCTTACTACTGACTTGGGATGATTTTTGTAATTTGGCAAAATAGAAAGTGTGTTCTAATGCAAGTCTTCCAGGGTCTAAATATTGTTTTTTGTTTTTTTTTAAACTATTTAATCTAGTTTTAAATGAGCATTCATTTGTAACCAAACCAACAGTGAAGGCTGAAGCTTCTGTCAAGAAATCTAATACTAATCACATCTGTATGTCCGCTAGAACTGCTGGGAGGGGGGGAGAGACTGCTGAAATCATGCAGTGATTACGATTTTATTCAATTATTGGTAGATGCTGTAAGCTACATGTAGAACCAAAGACAGAAGCCAACAGCGAAGGGGGGGGGGGCAGAGCTCTCCCTAGGTTGGACTGTACTTTTGCAAACTTATTTCAAATTATCCTCTCTGCCACTCTAACGCCTGCTTTCCCCAACTTCTGCAGCTACCTGCTGTGTCTACTGGCTGCTTACGTTTTGGTGCCATAACAAATATTTCCTTTTGATTCTCTACACCTCAAAAGAGCATCAAGGGAGATAGGGATGTCCCTAAGAGTTGAGGGTAAAGGTTCCTCACTATCCTCCAAGAAAGATTTAATGGGAAGATTTCAGAGGGACAAAGAGTACAGTAGACAGAATCATAGTAACATAGAACTGGAAGTGACCTCAAGGGTCATCTAGTCCAACCCCTTGCACAACACAGCAACTTCACGACTACCTCCCCCAAAACTCCCCCAGTGACCCCTGCTCTATGCCCAGAGGAAGGCAAAAAAATGTCCAGGATCCCGGACCAATCTGGCCTGGAGGAAAATTCTTTCTGACCCCAAAGTGGTGATCAGCATTACCTGGGGCGTGTAAGAAAGGATAATGAGAGACAAGCACTGACTCATTCCTTCCTGCTCTCCTTCTCATGATCTGCCTAAGTTCACAGAATCAGCATTGCTGTCAGATGGCCATCTAGCTTCTGCTTAAAAATCTCCAAAGATGAGCCCACCACCTCTCAAGGAATCTTGTTCCACCGAGGAACCGCTCTGTCAGGAAGTTCTTCCTAATGTTTAGCTGAAAACTCTTCTCATTTAATTTTAAACTGATGGTTCTGGTCTGACCTTCTGGAGGCATAGTGGACAACAGCAACATACTAGACCAAGTTTCTCGGCACTGATCACTAGTACATTAACAGTTTTGAGAAACTCTTGTACAACTGGTGGCGCACAGCATCTTAAACCAGTCTTCAGACACTTAAAGTAGCCAGCTGACTTAAAGTGGACAATAGCAGCCAGGTTCTGTGGAGAAATCGCTAAGAAAATGCCTTCTTAAGAAAAATAGGTATTTTGTTCGTACCTTAAGAAACATTATCATTCCTAGTACCAAAATATTTGAGAGTGCAAGTCTCTATAAATTCATGTTAGTAAATATTAGGTCATTCAGACCACCTGGGATGGACCAATTCAAAGTGCACATCTGCTCACATAGCTGAATTTTCCTCCATAAAAAAATATTCCACATAGAGAACTAGCATATAGTGGAGAAGGTTAGGCTACAAACACTTTCCCTAACAATCTGGTTTTGAGAGCCAGCATGGTGTGGTGGTTAAGAGCAGTGGTTAGGAGCAATGGACTCTAATCTGGAGAACTGGGTTTGATTCCCCACTCCTCCACATGAGTGACAGACTCTAATCTGGTGAACTGGGTTGGTTTCCCTACTCCTACACATGAAGCCAGCTGGGTGACCTTGGGCTAGTCACAGCTCTCTTTGAGCTCTCAGCCCTACCTACTTCACAGGGTGTCTGTTGTGGGGAGGGAAGGTGATTGTAAGCCAGTTTGATCCTTCATTAAGTGGTCGATAAAGTCAGCCTGTAGAAACCAACTGTCCTTCTTCGTCTATGGTAGAAGGATTTGTTTTTATGGAAGAAAATGCAATCACGTGAGCCCTCACTGACAGCTTGAAGTGATAGTACAGCTCGAACACATAGGAACAGCCTCAGGGAGAAGTAGGCCTCTTGGTCGGTAGTACAAAGAAGAGCTTTGCCCCAGCATTACATTGGTTCCAAGTGAAACATTTTAATTTTTACTCACTGGATTTCTCAAGAAGTGTGGATCTGAGGACAAACAGGGGTAGTCTTGGTTAAATCTAAACCTTTTAAATGATGTTCCCAACCAATCTGAATCAAGATCCATTCTAGCCACTCTTGACTATGCTAGTGTGGGGCAGAATGCTCAGAGCTGAATACATGTTTAGTCTGGAAATATTATTATTTGAATGCTGAACATGCTTGCAGCCAGATATGAGGAAGCAGATTCAGCCTGCTTTATTTTACAGGCTATAATGGGCATGAAACTTTAATCCCATACGGTTCATCCTTACACTCCAAGAAGCATTTTATAACGTAGTCTGATCCTTATATTCAAATAGACATCACTAACCGGCAAGTACTGATGTTATTCTCTGGTTCACAGAGCTTCAAAAGATGGACTGCCAATTATTTCACATTACTGGAAATTGTGATCATATACCAACAAGCGAACAAAAAGCATGCAAGCTTTTTCACATCCTTCTTCGGCTACCAGATGAAGAGGTCCAGAACAGCATAATGAGAAGCAGCAATTTCTCTAATAAGACTTGGCTCAGTTCTCTTAATAAGTCCCTTTCTACAGTATTGAGACTTCCTTAAGAATAAGCTTGCTCATAACGGCAGTGAGAAGCCACAAATTGTGATATAGAATGATACAAGCACATTGAGGGCTCTCGGTGAAAAGATGCAAAAAAAAAAAAAAAGAATCACAGCTTCCACAGGAAGCTTCCTTTTATCCCTTCAACAACACAAAATGGCACTGGCAATGTGCGAAGATAGAAAGTCAGTAATTTGATACCACTGACGGTGCTACTGCCACCATTTGTAGCACTGGTATTAAAACGTACTATTCCACTGTGGCTAAATGCTACCTTTAAACCACACAGAACAAACAGGGTTACAGCAGGTGTACAAATTGTGCTTATTTGCATCATGCACATGTGCCAGACAGGGAGCCTGTTGAACTGCTGGTTTCCAAAATGTGTTAATCAAATCCAGTCCGGTTATTATGGGCCCCAAGCAAGATACTCGCCATGGTTTTCCACTCCCACCACCAAACTGCCAAGATCTCATAAGCCACCACCCCTCCTGGATAATACCAAGAGTCGATCAAAGCCATTCTATATTTCCAGCAATAAGCAGCCAGATGCTTCCAAAAATCCCAAAGCATGAGGTATGCTGTCTCTGATCATGAAGGTCCCATTCAGCTATCTCTGTTTGAACAGACTGCTGGACTTGAAGGGCCTTGGTCCGATTCAGCATATGTACTTATGTTCTTAACTTGAAAAGGTCCAATGGGTTTACTGTACAAAAGAGAGAGACCTCACATGACAGGCTTAACATTCAAAATGCAAGGCAACTGATGGCAAACAAAAGTAGCCTGGGCATCACAGAAAACTGCAAGTGTAAAAGTTTTTTTTAAAAAATAAAAGTGAAGTATTAAAATCAGATTCCGACTTGTATTCATTCTGTCAACTAAAAGTTTCATCCTTGCACTCCACATGCCGTGCTCCATTCTGCTCTCATTATGGGATTTCCTTCCACTATTCATGCCCCGTTAAACAGTTTCAGTTTAATTAATTATCCCACTGATATGAAATCACCAAAGGATCCTTCCTTTCTAGGTACACGCACACTCATTAACATCAAATTTAATAGATCGTTTAAAAAAGTGCCCACAAAATCTTTTTTTTAATAGATTAAAAAAAGAAGGGGAGATGAAAACCAGTTAACTAACATAATAAAAGCACGTTTAGATATCACCGCTTCCGTCTCTATAGCAATTCTGCCTTTTAAAAAATAAAGGTCTCATTAAAAGCTTCAGGGTCAGAATAGCACAAAATACACATCTGTTTAAAATATATTAGAATATGCAAATGAAAGCCATTTTCTTAGAAGGTCACCATTGTCTCACGATTTAGCTCTGAGAAGTGAACTTTTAATTTAACGGGAACAATAAGAAATGAATAACTATGGACAAGGAAGGTTTTTTTTTTAAGAATCATGAGTGATAGTTCTGTAAACTCAGACAAAAACGCTCCGAGGGTGCTGCACACAGGAGTTTTCTGAAAATACCAGAGGCATGGAAAATATTCAGAAGATAAGAATTGTCTAGAAAGCTGTGGAGTAGACTTTCTTGAAGATTGGATGAGAGATCAATAGTGTGTCCTGTATTAAGACCTGAAGAACATGATCTGCAATTGTGTGATGTATCTATTACTAAACTATACAATGTTATAGTACAGGGAGGAAGACAAGTATTTGAATGCCCCCCATGTTCAATGTATGGGGATATTCATGTCCCCCATATTCAACGTATGGGGATATTCATGGACAACCTCAACATTTTCCATGGTTAATATCTCGCTACCATCCCAATGAATCCCTTGGCTTTTATTTTGTGAAAGATGGCTGCAAATCAATGAATACATTATGCTGCTAACGCTTGCAAGCATGGATTTTCTTTCTTAGGAGGGAACACACAATTTGCGGACTTCCATTTCTGGTAACTTAACTTCAATCCTGAGCTGATGCATTAAGAGGCAAATTAGCTGCTCGAAATAAGCACATTCTTTCAGAAAGTAGTGTCATAAAACTAATGACCTAGTAGATAATTTAGTCTAATTTCCTAGCTTAAGAGCCAAACCATACAAACGGCAGACCATGGTATTTAACCATGGCTGCCCTGGATGACTTCAAACCACAAGTGGGGGGCCGAATGTTCCCTCAAATAAAAATTTCCCTATTCATATACAATAAGTATTTTTGAGAAAAGGCTATGCTAGAGCCTTCCCTTCACATGCCATTTTAGATATGTGCAGCTGCTAATCAAGCTTTTCAAGCTCTAACACCGACCACCCTATGTCCAATACATCCTTGTCCAACTGATTTCTTTTCAGAAAACAGAAAACAGAAAACAGAACCTTTATTGGCATTAACAGTAACAAAACAAACATGTAAAGCAGCTAGATATGGATCTAAAAAAGAATAAATACACAGTTCATCGGTAAATATTATAATAAACAATTAAATGAGGGTTCCCCTCCTTCTTTCTCCCTCCTTTAGGACCTTGGCCAGGAACTCGGCTACTTGAGTGGTAACTTCAAAGCTTTTGTCATCCAATAAATGGGCTATGTTTCCAGTAGTCATTGCAATAGTAAATTGAGGAAGGGAGCTAATTAAGCTGCATCGAAGCTGTGTGAAAAGTGGACAGTACAAGAGAATATGTTGTATTGTGTCAGGTTCTTTGCATTGACACCTACAATATCTTGCTTCGCGTGGTATTCCCTTGTATCTACCACTGAAGGGAATATATTAAATCTGGCCATCAAAAATGCTCTACGGTGAGAGGGTATAGTTAAGTTAAAAAAATACTGGGCCATAGAGTTTGTTTGATAAGAAAGGCCTAAAAAACGAGGGGAGCAGATACCTTCAGCACCAGCTTTTATTATTTGGGAATCACTGTCCCATATCCTTTTTTGGGTTGACCTAAAAATATATAATTCACTGGAATTGGACAAGGAATCAAGATCAATCCCGAGTGATCTGATCCTATTTAAGATAAGCCGAGACCATCTAGAAACAGTTGAGTCAGTATGTAAAGCTGCCAATAAACTACTTGGGGGGGATCGAAAATGAGAGCGTAACCAGTATTTGATAGTAGTGATCCAAGCACCAGATTTTATTGTGTGCAGTCCCAGCTCAGCGCACAGAGAGAAATAACAAACAGAGTTTGTGATGCCAAGGATGCGTCTCAAAAAAACTGCCGAGACGCTCCACTTCTTTATTAAAACCCTGGATCCAAACTGGGATTCCATACAAAAGTTGACTTTGAAAGGCACCCGGCAAGATGGCGGCAGCTGCAGCGGTCACAGCCCTGGAGCTCTGAGGTTTTTATCTTTTTAAAGGTTTTATCTGGTTCATTAGTTCTCTTTTTTTTCATAAGCCAAAAGGGCTATCTGCCGCTGTGAAGCGAGATAGCTCCTTTTAATTTTTAGTGGGTTTTTTTTCTGTGTTGTTGCAGACTTGGTGAGGCTCTAAGGCTTAGCTAAGAGAACTTCTGTCTTTTTTCTTAATTGCTGAAGCCGCTGAACTTTTTTATTATCACCAAATTTTAAAGGCTGTGTGCTATCAGCCACAGAAGACTTGGATAAGTTTTATTATTATACGGTTCCTCCCACTACTGATTAGAAGGAGGATTTATGGCACCTGGTAAACGCCCAAGAGATCCAGATGGCGTCCCGAGTGTTCCAGCTTCAAAACAATCCAAACTTGATGATTTCTTCCTCTCCCCTGAGAGGGGGAGTAGATGCTATGCTTATAATGTTGAAACAACAAATCGTTTTGCCCCTCTGGAGTCTCCAAGGGAAGAAGGAGGAGAAGAAATTTCCCCCGATTATGACATCCTAGCTTTAAGGGCACAGTCTCCTGAGCCTCCTGAGTTGCAAAGTCCCTCCCCTGGAGTAGTGAATAATTCGGATGGGCTTTCACTCACTGAGAGTCATTTGGCTCTGACTGCTAGAACAGTAGACTGTATATTTGGTCATATCCATGATATTTCCAAACAAATTAAGCAGTTGAGGATGGAGGTAGCCGGACTATATGATTTATGCAAAAAGACTTTAAGTAACACCGGACTCCGGGCTACTGATTTACAGCCCAAACAAGCATGTACTGATAGGAATCACCGCAGCAATTTTCGGATGCCTGAAAAGAGCCTGACCGAAAGTAGTAACCAGCTAATACTCAACCCTGAAAAAGTATGTTTAACTATCTGCAGTCCTTTTGGCCAGGCACCTGATTGGCACGGCCTCTATAGGGTTAAATCACACCTGTCTGCATTACTCAGGTTTGATCATGTTAAAGTGGACCTTCTCCAGATACAACAACTCAATCCTCCTAATCAGGTGCAAAGGGTCCTTCTCACCTTTGCTTCAACTAGAATACCTTCCCTGATTCATAGATGGAAAAAAAGATTTAGGAGCAGAGGAGTTTTTCCTGTGAGGGTCTTTACGAATACAATTACTAACCCTCTGATTGTTAAGCTTCCGGCACCGACCAATACCATTCTTGATTCCATGGAGGAGGAATGGATAGGAGCTGACACCCCCCAAAGGATGGGAACCGACAACCCCCAAAATGATTTAATATCTTGGGATACGCAGCCAATTTTAGAAAGCGGGCTGACCATGCATAACCAGCATTACATGGCTGAAAATACTACCAAACTGAAGGCTGTGCCCGATGCTGGAATTCAGAAGGAGGCCGAGGACAGCACAACCTCACAAAACCTTCAATTAGTATCTACCCCTCCTGAATTATTGTCGGAAGTTGATAACATGGAAGAGTGTATTCAGGAGACTTTTGTTGACCTATCCAATCAAGATCAACAATGGATTATGGATAGACTGGACTGCCTGAAGGAGGAATTAGCAAAACAAAGATCACAAAAACGGCCATTTACCTCACGGCCACAAGAAACAATGGACACGAAGTGGGACTCCCTTTCAAGAGCGGGATCAGTGCAGTCCTCAAGAGGCCATAATGTGGGAACGATAGAGATGCACCCAGCCCTATCACCGAATAGTGATGCTGAGATAAATAATCTGCAATGCCCCAATAATGGCTGTGTTTGTTCAGAACACAACAGGGCCCTAAATACAATATCTGAACTAGACTGACTAAATTTTAATACTAAAAAAGGGTGTAGAATTCAGGGTCAAGTTTGTCACTTTATATCTTGGAACATTGCTGGCTGGGGAAGCAAAAGCAGGGATCCTGACTTGCTAAACTTTTTGAAGGGTTTTGATATTATTTTTTTACAGGAGACCTGGTCTCTTACTAATATTTCTTATTATGGCTTTACTTCATATGCCCTCCCAGCTCATAAAACTAATATCAAGGGCCGCCCTAAAGCAGGCCTGTGTTGTTTGGTTAAAAACTCCTGTAAATTTAAAGTTAGGCAACTAGATACTTGTCCCCCTTTCGCTCAGGCATTTCTCTTACCCACCAAGGAACTGTCAATTATATTAGTTAATATTTATATTCCCCCTTTTATTGACAGTACTGCATCCTCATCAGTTTGGAACACAATAAATGCCTATCTGAACAAACTTTTAGATTCAAGACCTGAAGCTGCCCTTTTACTTGCCGGGGATTTTAACGCCAGGTTGGGCCATAATAACATGCAGTTAATTAATTTTATGAAATGGGATGCTGAAGATTTCATACCATTCCCATTTTTAGCCCCTAGGTCATCAAAAGACTCTGTTATAAATCAGACTGGTCATCATTTGGTGGAACTTTGTGTGAATTTTAATCTATGTATACTGAATGGTTCTTTACAATATGATCCCTTTGGCCAGTACACTTATATCTCCCCGCGCGGTTGTAGTGTTGTTGATTTGGCAGTCCATTCAGCTGACCTAAGTGATCACATTGTCAATTATGTAGTTGGCAATCGATCAGAAAGTGATCATCTACCCTTGCTCCTGACTTTTAAGACTAGTTGTGAACCTGCCAAGCCCTTTTTGTCGAACCAGGATCAGGATCACACTGTCAGCAAGTATAAGAGGATTAAATGGTCTCCATCTACTGCGACCCAAATTCAGCAATGGATACATAGTGATACTGGGCAGCAGTTATTTAATGAACTACTAAATGCTGAAACCCCAATGGTGGCATTGTCAATATATAACAATATTGTTGACAGACTTGGTGACTTTGCTCAACCAATTAGTCATAGGTCCTCTAAATGCCTAAATAGCACCTGGTTTGATGTTGAATGCCTTGTGCAAAGAAAGAGCTTCGCCATCTGTTTAAGTTGATGCGTTCAGGCCTGTTACCTTGGGTCCCTTCAGTGTACTGCGAAAAGAGAAAGGGGTACCAAATTTTGCTAGCCGGAAAAAACATGCTTTTGCTATGGAGAAATGATCGCAGTTATTCCAAGCATTTAATAGTAAAAATAGCAAAGCTTTCTGGTCACTAATTTCAGGACTTAATTATTCGGTTGGCGCCAACTCTGCAAGTTTAATTCATGCTCAGGCATGGTTTTTGTACTATTCTAATGTTTTTAATGTGAAGTCCCCAGGGGTTTCTGATTTCTTTTCAACATTTCCAAGGAAGCCAACTCCACAATCTTTCTACGCATCCCTTTATCGGTGACCCGCTTGTATAGTTTAGATAGGGCTGTCAAAAAAAAAAAAATTCGGTACAGTTCGGATTCGGCCGAATTTGACCCTTGTGGGGTCGGTACGTGCCGAAGTCCGAACTCCCCCACTTCGGATCCCCGGTAATTCGGGGGGATCCGGAGTTCGGGGGAAAATTCGGCCGAAGCGCGCCTTCAGGGATTCCCTGAAGGCGCGCGGGGGCCCTTTAAACTGATCTGAGCCTCCCAGCTGGGAGGCGCAGATGAGTTTCAATGACAGCCCGCCTCCCTTCAGCAGGCTACCCTGAAGGGGGGCGGGCTGTCATTGAAACTCATCTGCGCCTCCCGGGCGGGAGGCGCAGATGAGTTTCAATGACAGCCCGCCTCCCTTCTGCGGGCTACCCTGAAGGGGGGCGGGCTGTCATTGAAACTCATCTGCGCCTCCCGGGCGGGAGGCGCAGATGAGTTTCAATGACAGCCCGCCTCCCTTCTGCGGGCTACCCTGAAGGGGGGCGGGCTGTCATTGAAACTCATCTGCGCCTCCCGGGCGGGAGGCGCAGATGAGTTTCAATGACAGCCCGCCTCCCTTCTGCGGGCTACCCTGAAGGGGGGCAGGCTGTCATCTGCGCCTCCCACCCAGGAGGCGCAGATGAGTTTCAATGACAGCCCGCCTCCCTTCTGCGGGCTATCCTGAAGGGGGGCGGGCTGTCATTGAAACTCATCTGCGCCTCCCGGCCGGGAGGCACAAATGAGTTTCAATGACAGCCGCCTCCCTTCAGGGGAGCCCGCTGAAGGGAGGCGGGCTGCCCTTTAAACTGATCTGAGCCTCCCAGCTGGGAGGCGCAGATCAGTTTAAAGGGCAGCCCGCGCCTTTCAGCGGGCTCCCCTGAAGGGGGGGCCGAATTGGCCGAATTTATTCGCGAACTCCCGAACTCGCTGAATTCGGCCCCCCCGGTTGCCCGCCAGATTTGAGTTCGGATCCGTCCGAACTGAAAATCACCGAATCAGGGGAAATTCGGTTGATTTTCAGTTCGGACCGAACCGAATTGACAGCCCTAAGTTTAGATACTCATCAGCTATGAAGGGGGGGGAATATTCCCCAGTATTAAAACCATTATAGTGTCAAAACGAGATGCTTGCTTCATTCTGGAAATAGTGTGAGTACTTTCTTAAAATCCCACCTTAAAATTAAAAGTTAAAGCCTGCAGAAAATTGTGGGAAATGGGTATTTTAGTGGGATCACTGAAGAAATGCTTTGAATCCAGAGGGCATTGTGGCCATTGTTACAGCTGCCACATCCAGCAAAACTCATTTTGGGAGGTGACTCACCAAACACAGGGCCTAGAAATGCCTTACATGGTTTAAAGGAAATCTAGAACACAATGCTCACGGATCAGCGGGGTTCACTAGAAAAAAAGTTCTTCGCTTCTTCAGGGTCTCGGCTGTGTTCTCACAGCCACCACTCCTACCTTCTGCTGATCCCAAGTCTGAAGAACTGCCTGCTTGACCACCAGTGGCTAAACAACTGCTGTTTTTCTTAATTCAGGGGTAGCCTGGGGAGAAAATAGCCATTCCAGGGGCGCTTTCACACATGCTGAATAATGCACTTTCAATCCATTTTGCAAGTGGGTTTTACTGTGTGAAACGGCAAAATCCACTTGCAAATGATCATTAAAGTGCATTGAAAGTAGATTGAAAGTGCATTATTTAGCATGTGTGAAAGCGCCCCTGGAAAGCGCCCCAGGTGTATAGTGACAACGATACATGGTCCCTGGCCTGTTTCAAGCCTTCCCTTGTGCCTGTACCCACTGTTGTGTAGATGGCTGCCTATCCCCTGCCACTCAGACTCCACTGCAAAAGAGCAAACAGGAGAATCCAGCGGGGACACTCTCTTAAGTTTCTTGAACGGCTGTCAAGCTAACCAAAGGGAAAGAATGTGAAGGAAATAAAGGATCTTGCAATTGCAAACCTCAGCATACTTCTGTACAGGTCATCCTAACCGGGCCACAGAAAGTAGGAAAAGATTCTGAACAGGAAGGGGGACAGCTCGGAAACATTTTAGAAACACCAGCCTACCAGCTTGTGTCTCACTTACGTCTGAACTTCCTGCTCTTTCAAGTTACCTGTATTGCACTTACAGAATTCTTTCCCTCTGCCTTGGCAGCTGGTTTACTCCTCTGAGGCCAAAGTTTACTTATCCCTGGATACAAGCTGACCACACTCAAATAGCTGATATGGACACATGAAGCTGCCTTATACCGAATCAGACCCTTGGTCCATCAAAGTCAGTATTGTCTACTCAGACCGGCAGCAGCTCTCCAGGGTCTCAGGCAGGGGTCGTTCACATTACCTACTTGCCTAGTCCCTTTAACTGGTGGTGCCGGGGACTGAACCTGGGACCACCTGCATGCCAAGCAGATGTTCTACCACTGAGCCACAGCCCCTCCCCAAAATGCTGGCATAGTTGAACACATGGAGCTGCCTTATACTGAATCAGACCCTTGGTCCATCAAAGTCAGTATTGTCTACTCAGACAGACAGCAACTCTCCAAGGTCTGTAGCAGAGGTCCTTCACACCACCTACTACCTTATCCTTGAAACTGGAGATGCCAAGGATTGAACCTGGGACCTTCTGCACGCCAAGCAGATGCTCTACCACTGAGCTACAGCCCCTCTGTTTAACTAATTCCATTGCTGCTACCCCAGCTGGGAAGTCTGCCGATGACATTTCATGGACTTTAAAAAATTTATTCTAACACCCAGCCTATCTGGTCTAAAAGTGTCTGTTCAAGTGGTCACTGCTCAGAGTTGGACATGCCAGTTTCAGTACACTGAAATCATGGCTGTGGCCACTGTTGGCCATTATGAGAATCCCAGCTCATCCAATGTTCATAACTAGCATCATTATTCAAGAACACAGTTGTGCACACAAAAGAATCCAAGTACACATGAACACATGAAGCTGCCTTATCCTGAATCAGCCCCTTGGTCCATTCAAGTCAGTACTGTCTACTCAGACCGGCAGCGGCTCTCCAGGGTCTCAGGCAGGGGTCTTTCATATCAACTACCTGCCTAGTCCCTTTAACTGGAGATGCCGGGGATTGAACCTGGGACCTTCTGCATGCCAAGCAGATGCTCTACCACTGAGCCACGGCCCCTCCCCTAATTAAAATTACCTCTGTGTAATCTAAATGCACAAGTAGTTACCTGTTCTTGCCTTTCCAGCCATTTGTCTACCATGGGATGTGTGGCACTTAGTGATGAGCGAGCGTTGTCCCTCTGAAACTGGTTAGACGACCAGCTACTCGTGTCCCGGGGGAGGCTTCTGTAATTTTCATCTTTCTGTTTAAAAAAAAAAAGTGCCATCATTTAAAAAGTAGACCAAAACAGCATCTACAGACACAAACATGCAGAAGGTGGTGGTTGTTGTTGCTGCCTTTTTAACCAATGACACAATGGAAGAGTCTAGGAAGAAAAAACAACTCACAATTTAAGTAAAACATCTTTGTTTACAGTTCTGGGGTCTTCAATCTTTACATGGCACTAAGCTGTGTGTTTTAGGAACTGTTATGATACCGCACATGTGACATTTTTGTACTACGTGAGTGAAGAAAATGCCAGACACAGAACAATTTGACTCATGTAGAAACTGCATAAATATCTACTTTGTAGTAGTTATATATGCCCAGAAATTGCTGTGCTTTTTCGCTGTCAAGGTTGTCTGAAGGCAAGCTAGGAAGAAAGCAGTGAAGTCATGCAATTTATTTATTTAGTATATTTTTTTATCCTACCCTCCTTTCACTTGTTTCTGGGTGGTATGCGTTGGTCTCCCTTCCTCTAATTTACCCTGAAAACAACCCTGTGAGGTAGGTTAGGCTGAGAGAGTGTGACTGGGCCAAGATCATCCAGTGAGTTTCATGGCAGAGGATATGACAGAGATGGGGATTTGAACCTAGGACTCCCACATATTTGCCCGGCTCTCTAACTACTACAGTGTGCTAGCTCACATTTAAGCAGGTATAGGAAGTCAGATATAACTTCATGTCTAAGGCAGTGGTACTCACTCCACAGCTCCACATTCATAATTGCCATCAACCCAAACACCTACATTTACTTCCAAAGTTGGCATGAGGCCCATAGTTTGGGGGGTGGGAGGAAGAGGAGAAGTTGGTTTTTATATGCCGACTTTCTCTACCTCTTAAGGAAGAATCGAACCAGCTTACAATCACCTTCACCTCACCTCCCCACAACAGACACCCTGAGAGGTAGGTGGGGCTGAGAGAGCTCTAAGAGAGTTGTGACTAGCCCAAGGTCACCCAGCTGGCTTCATGTGTAGGAGTGGGAAAACAAATGCAGTTCACCAGATTAGCATCCACCTCTCATGTGGAGGAGTGGGGAATCACACCCAGTTCTCCATATCAGAGCCCACCACTCCAAACCACCGCTGTTAACCACTACACCACGCTGCCATACCTGTTATTTTGGTGACAGCTGTTTCAAGGTGTGAACAACCTGTGGACCATAAGCCCCACTGGATAAGGGCCTTGCACAGTTTCCTGTGCAAGGCCCTTATCCAGCAGGCCCACATAGGGGAGGAGTGCTCAGAAGCGCCATAAGTGGCATGTCAAAGAGCCACATGTTGCTCCCAAGCCACTAAGTGAGTATCACTGGTTGAACAGATTACTTGTTCAGAAAGGGGACCCCCGCTGCATGGGGCAACTTTACAGGACGTGATGAAATGTTTACCAGCCCCTTGTGCCATCAGATATCGACACTTGTCATTTGTTTGAGGACTAGTGCAACAGCCATGGTATTGTACTGCTCTCCGTAGTGGCATAGATAGTGTACTAGTGTAGAAGCACAGATCTGCATAGTTTAGTTTAAGGTTATGTGTATAGCCATAGGCCATTATATTATTATTCTCCTAGCACAGGGGTGGGGAACCTTTTTTCTGCCAAGGGCCATTTGGATATTTATAACATCATTTGCAGGCCATACAAAATTATCAACTTAAATATTAGCTGACCAATACGTTTCTCCATGGCTCAGGTGGGAAAGGGTTAACACCGTTTCTTCGGTGGTCCTAGCAGCTCCAAAGCTAACAACTCTTCTGCAAGGGGGAAAAAAGGTTCCTTTTCTTGGCAAAACAAACTCACATCTGCCTTGAATAGAGGCTATTCCTGTCCGCGGGAGGGGGCGGATCACCAGTCTTAGATCCTTCTGAGCTAGAGATCTGCCAGGACCCACAAAGGGCCAGACCAAATGATTTCGCGGGCCTTAAACGGCCCCCGGGCCTGACATTCCCCACCCCTGTCCTAGCAGATTGGACTAGTACCTCTGTGTCTAATACCCTACTTGTTAAGTGACAGCAATCTTAAGGTTAAATTGGCAGTGACAAAATTTATCTCAGTCCTTATATCCCTTAAACTATAGATTTAGAATTACGCTGCTCAAGATTTATGAATCAAGGAGCTTCTAAAGGAGAAAGGGATGGGAGAAGGAAAGATTCTGGAAATATGAGCAAAACGGACTTTGGCAGTTTGGAGGTAACAGCTTTTTCTTAAAGTGGAAGTCATTTATTGTGACCCCTAGAGAGGACCGTAAGGAGTATGAAAGCCTCAAGATCGTTCATGTGCAGACTAACCAGGGTTTGCCATTCTGTCCGGGCTCACCCAGGCTCTTACATATTGATCTCTACATGCAATATACAAGGCCAGCTGTGTTTTTTTACCCTTACCTGACATGCATGTGGTTCCCTGCATCACCCTAAAGCTCAAGATCACTATAAATATATAAAGTGGTGTGAGATTTTATTAAAAGGCACAACAGGGGAACTACGGGCAAAGTCAAAAGTCACGGAAAGCTCTGCCTCTCTTTAAAGTACAAAGGCAGCTGGCTGGATTTTAATAGCCATCCAAAGGCCTTCACTAGAAACAGGTCACGTGCAGCCGAATATTGCTTCTCACTCCATTTCCTCTTTGTGTCAGAAACAGATTTGCAATTGCTAAGCGCCAAGAACCACTATTTAAATCATTTGAGGTGGCGCAAAGCTAAAGCCAAATCACAGTTGGGATGAGAAATATGACTTGACACAAGGAAAACCACTCTAAGTCATAAGTTATTGAGGCGACCTTGTCATATGACAGGCCTTTAGCTGCTCTGAATGAGCAGAGGAGCATCCCTGTAAGAGAGGAGGTAAGAGGGGAGAGTTTGCATTCTCTTCCTTATCTTACTGTTATAGGTAACTAACTCCTTTACTATATGGACTAGCAGTTACAATTTTCTAAGCATACTTTTAAAAAGGATCACGGAATTCCATTTGATGCAAAAATAACTCTCCCCACAGCCATCATTAAAATGAAAATAGAAATGGATAACTAGCATATCTTCCTCAGATAGTCTGCTCCTGCAGAACTTGCTGCATAGTTTTCGGTGTGAATACAACAACCAAGTTCTCAGTGAGCTAGCGAATCTGTGTCTAGGCTACGTACTAAAGGTGAGGGCTCTCCACTATGAACGCTTCCCTAAAACAGAAAACAAAACCCCTACACAGAGAAAGCCAACACATCAGAGAGCAGGGCTTTACCCTCGCTTCCTCTATGTGGCAGTTTTACCCGTGGAGGGACTTTTTAATACAAAGGACAATGATTATTACGACCTTAATGAACATTCAGACAATCCCAGGTCAATTCACCGTACCAAGCCATCTGAAAACAAGCATTTAAACACAAGGGCCATGCAAAAACCTCCCCAACATTTGACAAAATAAAATCGCTGCACTTACGAAGTGGTTGGCTCGCCAGGGGCTGGTGCAGATATGCGAATTAAATCTGGCGCTTAGGGTGCAGGAAGAGGCCACGTACAGGAATGGCCCCCTCCCACAGCCCTCCCATTTCATCATCCTGTCTAGAGTGCTACAGAGTCCGAGTTACATACAACTGCTGCCAACCCAGGTTAAAAGTACTATACCTAAGAGGGAAAGTGGACTGTAAATACCAATTGCAAATTAAAACCCACTGATTAAACATATTAGAGTGAAGGGGGTTACGTTTGTTAAGGCTGACCCACACAAAGCAGTCACGCTGCATTAAGTTTCAAAGGGCTCCCTTACAACAGGGCCTGTCACATTTCATTGGTTCGCTGAGTGCAACAACTGCTACTTCTGGTTTTTCTTTTATTCCCTTGACTGAGGAACTGCTTTATTGACTTGCGCTGGTTGAGGCTGTTCTATTGTTTAAATTTTGACTAATTTGTATTACTTTCCTCAGACTTGGTATTTAAAGGGTTTTGCTTGCAAGCCACTTTGGAGATTTTACGTGGGAAAATAAGATTTAAACACTGGCTTGGATCCCCTGGAGAAATTTCACGTGTGCAAGGGGGCATTTTTGTGGCTCCCCCCACAGGGTACACTCCTTGATGCTGTTCTTTGCATCCACATACCCAGAGCAGCATTCCAAGTGGCATTTTGGACTGCGACTGGCGGGGAGGTTGAGATGAGCACTAACCTGGTTAATTGCTTGGTTGTTTTTCCCATGCCCCTTCCACTACAAATTGCATGCGACGGAAAACGCAGCTCTTTAACTTACTCCAGTGTGTCATGATGTCTGAATGCATGCACCTTAATCATTAGTTTCTGCCCAAGTAGCTGGGATTCTTAACCCCATTCAATCCCAGCTAAAAAATCCCAGTTACTGGGATAGCGGTTAACCTCAGTTTATTGATGAGGATGATAGACTTTATTTGCAGTCATAGACCATCAAGTCTCCAAATAACTAAAAGTTAAATACATACATACATAAGTAGGGAATAATAATATAATATAAATAAAAAATGTAGCAGAAATTAAAACTGGGGTAAAAAGATAAAAAGCAGTACTGCAGTTCAAGCTCTGCTCCCAACCTGAGTTCGATCCCAACGGAAGTTGGTTTCAGGTAGCCGGCTCAAGGTTGACTCAGCCTTCCATCCTTCTGAGGTCAGTCAAATGAGTACCCAGCTTGCTGGGATAAAGGGAAGATGACTGGGGAAGGCATTGGAAAACCACCCGTAAACAAAGTCTGCCTAGGAAACGTCGGGATGTGTCAGATAGGCTCTCTGTCGACCCCGGAATGAAACAAGATGTTTTCCCCCACGGACAAAATGGAGCTTTTTGCACTCCTTCCCTCCCCCCGTTTGCACCTGGTCTCCTTCCCAAGATCTACACCTCAATGGAGACCCACCCGGGAAATCGCTGATCTGACACCGGGTCCCGCAAAACAATGACGGAGCCCGGGAAGATCAGCCAGTTAATGCGAGCGTTTATTTTCTGTATGTGTTTGCTTAAGTCGTTGCCAGTAGTTAAATTCTGTATTGTTTCTTTGTTTCTCAAACCTAATCTTCCCTATTGTATCTACCCTATATATGTATCAATATTCCCCCATGCCTGTATTCTAGCCTTAATCTTTTGACCTGCTGAAATCCCTGTTATTCTGAAATAAACTTTTACCTCGCTGCATCGTCTGGAGGAAAGTTATTGCCAGGAACGCATTGACTTGCTGAGGCCTGACAGGATGTGACATCACCCCATGGGTCAGGAATGACCCGGTGCTCGCACAGGGGACCTTTACCTTTTTAAAAAGATACAATCCTCCAAAATACACATAAAACAGTACAGATTCTAATCACAGATTGATTATTCCAGAGCCTTAAGCACGTTTTGTCTTATTTTAGTGTCCAGCCAGGCAAATCTGGCCATACTAACACATAAATTTGGAATTGTATCTGACAAAAGGAGCGCTAGAGGATGGTTTCAGAGAGGTCACCTCAGTTAATTCAGCCCATCGTAACTCAAGCCACTGTCTCCAATCTCAGCGTAGCATGTGAGAGAAACGGGAGGAAGTCCACGGATTTTTTAAAAAAAAACTAAGGTGACCACCAGGGTTAAAAAGAAAACTCTAATTACTTCAAGGGCTGCAGCTGGGAGCCTCAGGAGAGGAGCTACTGACATGGATCATTGGTTACAATTAAATGCTCTAATTTTGAAAAAGATTTTCTCCGTACAGCTTGGGACACCTATGGGCACGTGGGGCGCTGTAATATTTGTAATGGGAATTGATCCCAATTCGTGCGAGAGTCATCAGATCACAGTGGTTACAGCGACGCTTTGCCTAAGCAATTTTTGCTGCAACTTTTAAAAAATGTTGAAGCCATGCAGCACTTGACATTGAGGGAGATTGCCCTGCACAATTTTGTACCCAATACAAGCTGATAATGTTGTTGTTTGTTGTTTTTTGCTGTACTTGCAACAGACAATAAGCATGGTAATCGGGAAATGGTGGGGGGTCCATATATTTCTAAGGAGAACAGCTTTACATTTTCCCAAACGGTAATAGCATTTTAACTATTACAGTGTAGTTGAAAATTCCTGGTAGCATCTGCACAGGCAATGTGCACTAAGATCCATGTACTTCCCCTTTCTGTCTCATTTTGAGATTTAAGACATCATAGATAAAGACTGAAAAGACTATGCTAAACCTCAATGAATAATTTAATATGGATTTGTCCCTCTCTAAACTGCAAGTGAGCACAACGCATTCCCCTTTCTCGCCCTTATTTATAAAATTCTCTATTTTATTTATAGTTTGTGACCATAACTCATCTAAACTTACTGTATCTCTATTTTTCTGAAATGTTATTAGCTTAATTAAAACATATATTTCTTTAACTTTAACCAGCCCTTCCTGTGCTCAGTCAGGACGGAACGATGAATATGAAGACAAAGAAATAAGATGTAGCGTAGGACTCCTGTTGTTATTTTATCGTGTATATAGATATATTGTATTTTAAATCATGAAGATCGCCATTTTTCTGCTTCTTTTAGTTGCTGTTATTGTTCACTGTTATTGTTGTTTTCCAATAAATTAAAAAAAAACTGCAAGTGGACTGTTCTACTGTGTAATGGCCAGATATCTGTATTTATTTATTTTAATCTTGGAACAGAAGTTAAAATCTCATGCAGTTATGCCAGCAGGAAGAAAGGAAGAAGTAAGGAGAAAACAGGTAAAGGTGTGCAAGTGCCGGATCGTTACTGACTCATGTGGTGACGTCACACTCCCGACTTTCATACTAGAGGCTCCTTTTGAAGTTCTTTTGCTGGAGAACAGAGAGTTATAGCTTAGTAAAAGACTGTCCTGGGAGAACAAAATCTTCTTCCCCTGGTTTCTGAGCAGTGCCATTTTAATGACAGATGCATCCAATTATTGTGTTGTTTAGGGACTAGCCTGTATAACGAGCAGAAGAGTATGGATGGCACAGGATGGCAAATTTTACACATATTTGCAGCAAGTACACAAGCCCAAGATGGCATGGCTAATGTTAGCAGGTTCTGTAACTGTATTGCCTAAGTAAACATGGGTACAGGATTTGCACCTGGGCAAGGTGGCAAGGATTTGAAAGGGTGACAGATAGGGTTGGCAACTTCCAGGTACTAGCTGGCAATCTCCTGTTATTACAACTGATCTCCAGCCAATAGAGATCAGTTCACCTGGAGAAAATGGCCACTTGGGCAATTGGACTCTATGGCACTGAAGTCCCTCCCTTTCCCAAAGCCCACCCTCCTCAGGATCCGCCCCAAAAACCTCCCACCGGTGGTGAAGAGGGACCTGTCAACCGTAGTGATAGATATTTTCTCCTACATACTCCATGGCGAGGACTAGAATGCTAACTCCCATGTTACGATGGTGACGAGTTACCCTTTGTTTAGCTGTCTTAGGTATTGTTTTATCTTACCAATGAACCACAGCATCAATGAGATGGAGGCTGAACTACCAATCCTGCATTTTACTAAATACTGATTTCAGTAAGCTGAAAAGAGATTTCTGTGAAGAAGAAAAAATCTCCAATTACATTTGTAGATTTCTCTAACAAGAATAGTTGAAATAATAAACTATATGCATAAAAAAAACACCTAACAGTTTTCACCATGACCTTTGAGACAAAGGCCAGTCTGAGGAAATTCTCTTTACTCAGTTTGTCACGCAGGTTCTTTAAGGCTTCCTTCATAATGGGGACACAGAGACTAATTGTGTCCATCAGCAAGTGACTTGTTACAAGTGTTTGTATATATTAAATGAGACGGACAACATTGCTTGGCAGTCTCTCTTTCCCCTCTGGGTAGGTTCAGTTTATTTTATCATTGTACAGTGCAATTTAACACGCTGCCTATTTCCAGATGATTTTAGAGCCACGACCTTGCAAACTAAAGCAGACAAGACAAGTGACGGCCACGAGACATCCTTTAACCAAGGAACTGGCTCCATCAGCACAATACCAGAGCTCCATTTGTCTTTGATTTAAGCCACCATAAAGAAAACCAGTACAGAGCTATGAACATTCCAAAGCAGATCAATCCTTCTGGCAACTCAAAGAGGGAAGAGGGTACAACAGCAAACATGGGTTGCTTTTTAATTACCGTATTTTTCGCTCCTTAGGACGCACAGCTCCATAAGATGCACCTAGTTTTTAGACGAGGAAAACAAGAAAAAATCTTGTTTTCCTACTCTAAAAACTTGTCTTATGGAGCGAATGTCTTATGAAGCGTGCGCATCGGGATGGCGCGAGCCGGCGTTCCTCGCCCCGACGGCCAGCTGGGAGGCGGGCAGGGCCCAACAGAGCCGGCTGGGCGCGTGCGCGTCGGGACCATAAGACGCCCCCCCAGCTGGCCGTCGGGGCTGGGAAAGCTGGCTCGCGTCGTTTCAGCGCGCCCAGCCAGCTCTGTGTGCCCCACCTGCCTGCCAGCTGGCCGTCGGGGCGGGAAAACCCGGCTCGCGCTGGAACGATGCAAGCCAGTTCTGTGCGCCCTGCCTCCCAGCTGGGAAGCGGGCGGGGTGCACAGAGCGGGCTGGGCACCCTGGAACGAAGCAAGCCGGCTTTCCCCGCCCTGACGGCCAGCTGGGAGGCGGGCAGGGCGCACAGAGCCAGCTGGGCGTGCTGCAACGGGGCGCACAGAGCCGGCTCTTGTCGTTCCAGCGCGCCCAGCCGGCTCTGTGCGCACATTCGCTCCATAAGACGCACAGACATTTCCCCTCACTTTTGAGGAGGAAAAAAGTGAGTCTTATGGAGCAAAAAATACGGTAGTTAATTTCAAATCATTAAAAAGACAAGGCAGGAAGGAGAAAACATTTCACATCATATCCTTGCAAGGAAAATGGGGTGCCTGATTATTTACATCCTGTGCCCACAAAAGAGACGTGTTTAGAAAGGTGACCCCCTTCATCCTAATCACTGAAAGCCTTTAGAAAAAGCTTTGCCTCTACAGATCTATTAATGGAACTAATCCACGGATGCATAAAGAAGAGATTATTAGATAGCAATGCAGTCCGAAAGCAGCAAATACTTTGAAAAGTCAGGGCTACATTTAATTACGGGAACTTTAAACGTTGCACCATCCCAAGGTAAAGATGGATCCCCACACTTTTGAATGATAAGTGAGATCTGACCAAAATAAAACAAAAACAACGAGGGGGAAGCAATTACTAAAGTCTACTGTGATTATTGGCTTTTCAGCTAAGATGTAGAGACTCTCAGCACTGAAGAATCTGAACCAAACTTGGCAAAAAAAAAAAACAGAATTCAACGTTGAAATTCAAAATTTTGACTTTTCTTTGGTTCTAGTAGGTTATCTGGGTTGTGTGACCGTGGTCTTGGTATTTTCTTTCCTCACGTTTCGCCCACAGCTGTGGCAGGAATCTTCAGAGGAGTAACACTGAAGGACAGTGTCTCTCAGTGTCAAGAGTGTAGGAAGAGTAATATATAGTCAGAAAGGGGTTGGGATTGAGCTGAGTCATTCTCTGCAAAGTATTAAAGGTAATGTGCTAATCATTGTCCTGTAAGTATCAAGATAATGTGCTAATGAGGGTGTGGTATGTTAATGTGGAACATTGTATCCTGAAGTGATCTGTTAACATGTGGAATCCAAAGCTAATTTTTGATTTTTCAAATTTGATTTTTCTTGCTTGTGAACGCCAACATTATGTTGGGTTTAGACATATACAAAAAAAAACCATGAATTATAATGGGTGGTGCGCAGAGTTGTTTTTTCCCAGGCCCCCAGAGTTCTGAAGAATTCCTTTCCCCCAATTCACTCTCCACTCATTAATCTCACAGTAAAATCTCAATAAAGATAATGCAAAACAAACAAAACAGCATATGGTGATTGATGTCGTGTAATTACAATGCAGGAGCTGGGCTTTAATCCTGCTGGTAGGTTTAATAAGACAAAAAAATAAAGAGAGACATCCGCTTGTTTCCCCCCAGATGCAATTTAAAAAGAAAACTACCATATAGTACAAGAAATACTGCTGGTTTATCTAAACAATAATTCAGAATCATCCATCTGCATTATATCTGTTCTTGAAAGCTTATGCAGCCAAGATGAAACTCAATTAGGAGTCTATTTAAACCCTTCTGTCTCACCCGCCTCTATGATCCTATCACCACTTTCAGTTAAAGCCTTTTACTGGCTCTCTCAAAGACACCCAGTGTGGTGGCTCAGTCCTCGCCAGGTGAGGAATCATCAGAGGAAAAGCCATGCCAAAAAGAACCAGTCCCCCCTGAACCTCAGTTGGCTGAGAGTCCAAGCCAAGTTGAACCCCAACAAGAAGAACCACACACCAGTCCTGATGAGGATGCTAGAGTAGATGTAGAACCAGCTCGCTTCAATGACTCAGCTCCAGCTCTAACTAAGCAAAGCCATGACCCTCCCAGCTCACCTGAAGCAGTTAAACATCATAGGCAAAGAGGCAGAGCAGAGCTTCAGGCTAAAAGGCACACTGCCCGTTTAGAAGCCCTAACGAGAAGGCTGGAAGACTGCGAGACATCAGAGGATGAAGGTGGCAATGAGCAGAAACCAGCTTAAAGCCTTGCCTAGGACACGCCAGCATTGCAAAAGCAACTCTTCAAAAGAGCTATTGACTTTTGCCGCTGACACTTCCCTGAGACAACTTCCCAGACTTCTGACTTTTGGACTGGATTCCTGACCTTGCTCCTACCTGCTGACTTTGCTACTGACGCTTCTCTGACTCAACACCACAGATTTCGGACTCTCAGACTGGACTATCGAACTTGCTTCTGTGGGCCAACCGCTAACTCGGTTTTCTAGCTCCAGGCAAGCCTCAACCTGGATGCTGGTCCCAGTGCCTGCATTCAACCTCTTGTGAGCGCCAGCCTTTGGTAACTTGAGACTCTCTGACTAGGCCAAGCTAGCAGACCCAGTATCAATAATAAGATTCCAGTTCTCTGACAAAATTTTCACCTCTTTCCCTCCGAGTGGTTCAGTTTCCTTGAATCTCGCTGTGACAGATATCCAGGGGTGGGGGGAATAACCACACAAGACTTTTCCCTCTTGCCACAATTTCTGTTTCTTTCCTACCCGTTCGAGAGGGAAATGGAAAAAAGGAATAACATAAACTGCATTCACGAGGACAGGCTCTTGGCCTGAATAAAAATCTACCAAAGTCTGACCAATCACTGGGGTAAAACCAACAGGTGCGAGACAGTTTCTTTTAAAACATGAACAAGTACTACATTTATTTAGAAAGGACGTACAACTAGAAACAAAAATTAACATTTCTGAAAAACTAACCCTCAAAAGCTAACTTCTAATTCCATCTTCCCCATCTCATTTCTTTCTGCCACCTCTTAACTCCCACAGTATTTTTATGTTTTTATTATTTCAATTCCTGATTCGCCCTCCCCGGCCAAGCCAGGCTCAGGGCAAGTAACAACATCAAAATCAACATACAAATCATAATAATTCTAAAAAAATTAAAACTGTAATTCTCCATTTAACACATAATCTAAAATATCAGATGGCGCTAAAATATAATAATTGCCGAGAGGGCAGATACAGACAAGCCCCCTCTAATTCATACAAACAACAGAAAAGAGGGGTTTCAGAGCACTGCTCTTTCTCTGGGGCATATATTTTTTTACCTCATCCTGTAAATACTTTTTTGGTGCCGTGGAAAAAAGCTCATCTATTGTTGGCCCCTTTCCCTGTCTTCTCTCATTCCCACCTTCAGCTCTTCTTATATTCTCCATGTGCATCTCCTATCTGACAATGCAATCCAAAGTAGAGTTAATCCTTCTCATTCCAATGACTTCAGTGGACTTAAGTGTTTAAGATAACACAGTAAGGTTACTAGGAAAGTGCATTTACCATGGGGGGCCATAAGAACCTAAGGACATAAGAAAGGCCATGCTGGATGAGACCAAGATCCATCAAATCCAGCAGTCTGTTCACACAGTGGCCAACCAGGTGCCTCTAGGAAGCCCACAAACAAGTCCCGCTCAAGTAAAGAAAGCATGTAGTAGGGACCATTCTTAGCTCTCAAATACAGTGCTAAAGCTTTGAATCTGCCTGCCTATCCTCTGTTGTTTTGAATTGGAAGGATGCCATATTTGCTTGGGTTCCAAGCTATGCGCACACAAGCACCTCAGCCTATTTTCTGCCCCTCCCATCCAAGGCTAACCGTTTCTGAAAGAAGCCAGCATCAAGCCAACTAAGTTTATGTCAACCATGACACAGTTTATGACTACCTCTAAATAAGTAGTGGCAGAAAAAGGAATAGCAGCAGCTCCTCCAGCCTCCTGAAAGAGGAGGAGGAATTCTCTTAGAGGAGCATCCCACCCAGTGGCAGACTGGCCATTGTGTCAGCTTGCCCGATGGCAAGTGGGCCCTGTGGGCCGCTGATGAAACGGGGGGCCCTTAAACATTAGACAATATGTTAAAAATGTGGGCCCCTTTGTCTCCTGGCAACCAATATTTTTATACCCAGTCCGCCACTGGCCCCACCAACTTATATCTCAGTATGATGCTGCCCCGCAGGCCGATGTAGTTGCCAAATAAGGCTCCCTATACACACTGATTCCAAAACCAAACCAAGTGGAAACATAACATGGCACTTATTGGTAGAGTTGCCAACCTCCAGGTACTAGTTGGAGATCTCCTGCTATTACAACTGATCTCCAGCCGATAGAGATCAGTTCACCTGGAGAAAATGGCCACTTTTGCAATTGGGCTCTATGGCATTGAAGTCCCTCCCCTCCCCAAATCCTGCCCCCTCAGGCTCCGCCCCAAAAACCTCCCACCGGTGGCGAAGAGGGACCTGGCAACCCTACTTATTGGGATAACACATTTTTTAAAAAAGATAAAATAGCAGAGAACCAGACAGTAATTCAGTTCCAAAAGCCAGCTACACTGAAATTTGTACTGAAAGACAGGATTTGAATTTTGTTCTTCTGGTTGCTCTGGTTGCTTTGACATGAAAGTTATGGATCCCCACACACCAAATAAAAAGATAATAAACTCTCTGACACACACATATTTTTTAATTTTATTTTTATGTCTGCTTTGCTACATTGTGCTTCAACTGTATTCTCCCAAAAGTGAAATGCTAACAGCAAATTATCTATCAATTTCCACAAAAAATATTTATATATAGTGGATCCTTCTTAGTGTGCACCTACGTTATTATAGGTGCATACATATTTCATTTCCCTGCATTAACTAGTCATGTTAACAGCTTTATAAATCCAACAATTATGATGAATCATCCCATTCTCTGCAAGGAACAGTTCCACATTTCATTTGACAAGTCCTTAAGGGATACTTTACAAGAAAAACAGTTTTGTTTTTAACAAAAACCAGGAAACAAAGTCAATTACGGTTTGATTAGATAACACTTTCTTATTTTCCAGATTGCAAAACTCTTTTCAAAATCGAAGGCATTCTCAGATTTAGAAAGCAGTCTCAAAAATATTTTTGGTATGAAAACATTTATGGTTTTGTTAAAAGAAGTTTAGCCATATTAATCTGTTAAAACAAAGAATACCTGGTTTACTGCAGAATGAGCTTCCAAAGACCAGGGGGGTTACCGCATTGTGTATTCCCAGCGATGTATTAAGAGTTTGAAAATGTTATAAAAACATCGCTTTAAAAGGGGTTTTGGATATCACGGCTAAAAAATGGTTGGAAGACGTCTTCACAGCTAAAGGGGCCAAAGTGCGAACAGTATATTTTATAACAGTTTCAAACTCTTAATACATCGGTGGGAATACATAGAAAGTGCGAACAGTATTTTTTATAACGTTTTCAAACTCTTAATACATTGCTGGGAATACATAATGCAGTAACTCCCCAGGGATTTTTCCATCCTTACAAACATTAACGGTAAAGGCATGCGGTAACTTTTCATTCTAAACTTGACCCTTGACACTGTTTAGAGTTACATCAAATCACTTCTCCTCTTGCTAGTTCCAAGGTTTGATTATGTATATTATATTTTGAGTCCAAAGAATTACCTTTCCGTTTCATGAAAACAGTTTCCAGAATTTGATGCAATGGACAGCGCACCAGATTAACGGTGCTTTCACACATGCTGAATAATGCACTTTCAATGCCCTTTAATGATCATTTGCAAGCGGATTTAGCCATTTCACACAGTAAAATTCAGCTGCAAAGTACATTGAAAGTGGATTGAAAGTGCATTATTAGGACTCTGTGAAAGCCCCCTTAGATTGGCATGACCCAGCTTCAAATTTTCACTCAGTCGTAAAATTCACTATGTGATCTCAGACCAGTTGCTCCCTGGCAAGATAAAACGGAGGAGGAGATGGTGCACACTTCCCTACATTTCTTGGAGGGAAATATAGAAGTTATATAGAGGGAAACGGTTAGACAGACAGAAGGAACATATAGCAGATAGTAGTAGCAGACCAAATATTTGCTTCACATAGATTCACTGTGCTACATCCACATAATTAAATCAGAAAAAGTGGCCTGCTATGTTCTGATAAAATGAAAAAAATACTTCATTTTAAATAAGAACATAAGAAAGGCCCTGCTGGATCAGACCAAGGTCTATCAAGTCCAGCAGTCTCTTAACACAGTGGCCAACCAGGTGCCTCTAGGAAGCCCACAAACAAGACAAGGGCAGCAGCATTGTCCTGCCTGTGTTACACAGCACCTGATATAATGGCCATGCTCCTCTGATACTGGAGAGAATAGGTACGCATCATGACTTGTATTCATTTTGACTTGTAGCCATGAATAGCCCTATCCTCCATGAACATGTCCACTCCCCTCTTAAAGCCTTCCATCTTGGCAGCCATCACCACATCCTGGGGCAGGGAGTTCCACAATTTAACTATGTGTCGTGTGAAGAAATAAGTTAATTTACTGTTTTGATGCATTGCTTGACTAAAATCTAGTGCACACACATATATTCTACAGGGACAATGTAGCCTACTCCTACATTCATCACTTTGTGCATGCAGAGAAGTAGATCTGGCCACGTGTCTCCTGCAGAGCATTCTCTGTGCCCTATGGCAGATCATTTTTGAAACGCATAGAGTTTCACAAGCAAT
Source organism: Euleptes europaea (assembly GCF_029931775.1). NCBI lineage: Eukaryota > Metazoa > Chordata > Lepidosauria > Squamata > Sphaerodactylidae > Euleptes > Euleptes europaea. The sequence goes on from NC_079322.1 coordinate 63,502,210, forward strand.
TTGTAATCTGGCAAGGGGCTCTGCTGTTGAAAGAAAACACGTGAAACATCCCATCGGGTGTGCACAAGCCTTCAGGCATGCCTGAAGCAGCTACTTGAATCCTAGCCAATGTTCTAATGCATTATGTGAACACAGTATTATAAACTTTAAACTTTGGGTTTATTTTCTAGCTCAAATTCCTCCCAACAAACTAATGCCAGAAGCGAGATTGCAGCCAGAGTCTCAACTTACCGGTGACCACTACCTCAGCACTTAGTGTTTTTTTAGCTAACGGCTCTTGTGGAGACTTTAACACCTGTACGTCAAACCAACAAAGAAATAGATATCCACCATCCCAGTACAAAAACAACTCTTTCATATTTTGACTTGAATAAGGAAAAGAAACAGTCACGTAGAGTTAATTAGCAAGAGGGAAAGGGAGGGGAGGAAGGGTCTCTTCGCCTCGTGATAGTTTAATCTTAGACCTAGGCTTGCCAGGCCCCATAGCTCCACTGACAGGAGCTTTCCGGGGCTGTGGATGCAACACGCGCGCACACCCCGCACGATGCAGACGCTCTAGCGATCTCGTCCAAAACTCTTATGGTTTCCATAGAGTTTTATCAGAGATAGAGGGTCTGCGTCACTTTTGGGTTTACCCGAAAGTGACGCGAGCGCGCATGTGCATGCGCGTGCATGCACTGCCCACCGGACATCAGCCGGACAAAGGGCAGCCCGGTGGATTGGCGAGATTTTACCCGCCATCAACGGGTACTTGCCAACCCTACTTAGACCCTACTTATTGTGCAGTTGTAGCAACCCTGTAATCATTCATCGTCAAATTTGTTGTCCACAAAGGCCAACCCTGTGTGGATCCAAGCCCTAATTAATGGGCAGCTAACGTTACATCTCAGCTGGCTCAAGATCGAGATCAGGGTTCCCCAACGTGGTGCCCACCAGCAAGTCCCTTGTGCAGCAGATGACATAGCTCCAATGTACAAAATGAACTGGTTTGAGCATCACTGCAAAACCCAACAAAATGTCAGGCTATATCTGAATGCAGAATCATGGGCGATTGTGCAAAGGAACAATTTCTGATGGGTGAAGAAGAAGAAGAAAAATATTTTGTTTTTATACCCTCCTTTTCCCTACTTTGAAGGAGTCTCAAAGTGGCTTACAATCACCTTTCCCTCCCCACAACAGACACCTTGTGAGGTAGGTGGGGCTGAGAGAGTTCTGAGAGAACTGTGACTAGCCCAAGGTCAACCAGCAGGCTTCATGTGGAGAAGTGGGGAATCAAACCTGGTTCACCCGATTAGAGTCCACAGCTCTTAACCACTACACTACGCTGGCTCTCTAGAAGCCATTAGAAGCCACTGCCCAAACCAGAAGGCACCATCGTGAGCCTAGGCAGGATGTCTGCCGTAACATTAAGGTGGCAAAATCAGTCAATGGAAACCGAAAATAAACACTTTTTTAAGTTTCAGAAAATGAATAAATGACATTAGCTGCTTCTGAATTGGTTGCCAGATGTTTGTAACACACCTGCCCTATCAGAGTCTGTCATTCCCAGAGACTGCCGTCATTCAAATGATTAATGCCGATGGCATGAAAAGAAATAAATGTTGAAGAGGTACATTATCAATATCTGTTGTACTTGCCTACATTACTCCTCCCTGTTTTTCTGATTTAATGCTCCCTTGCGCCTGGGTTTCCCCATCACTACATTAGATCAATCGGATTCCTTTTCATCTTGGTCACCCTGCTTATTTCCAGTGATGTGATGCTTCAGTGCACTTCAAATATTTTCAGGAAAATCAAGAGTAAGTACATGCTCAGCGGCTAATGATGCAAAGAGACGGGAGCATACGCTTAAGACAGATGCTGCTTAATCGCCAACAAATAGTAACTGGAAACTCTCAAACGTAGCTGCTCCGTGCTAAGTACCATCCCTCACAGTGCTGCCTACACTTAAATTTCTGTACTGAACTACTTCCAATAGACGAGACTTAGTAGATTTGAGCATACTTAGTTTCTTTGTTCATTCCAATGTTAATAAAAGGGTTTCCAAGGCCAGAGGTATTCAACTTAGATCCTTATTCTCCTAGGTTTGCTGTGTGCCAGGGCTTATATAATTATTCATTGCCTTAGTATTCTGTCCTTTCTTTAAAATAGTGCAAGGTGGCATCTATTGGGTTATTCCAACAATCTTGAGAAGGTTGAAAAATTGTGCCCAGGATAAATCAGATGCTCAATATTTCCACGAGGATTTGAGCCTGAGCTTCTCCAATCCAAACCCAACAGTCTAGCCACAACACAACACAAACTATTCATGCATTTATTAAAATACCCTACTTTTCCCAAAGCTCAGGGGAGCTTACAAATTCAAATTTATAATGAACGAAGTATGATAAAATCCCACATAACTCCACTCTCCCCTACAAGCCTACTTCCTATACCCCATTAAAAGACCTACAAACATAGTGGCTTTACAGAGTCTCTTCAACATCTCTTACCTACACACTGTGTGCGTGTAAAGTGTCATCAAGTCACAGCCAACTTATGGCAACCCCATATGGTTTTCAAGGCAAGAGACGTTCAAAGGTGGTCCTGGGTGATCTCCCATCCAATTACTAATCAAGGCTGACCCTGCTTAGCTTCTGACATCTGATGAGATCAGGCTAGCCTGGGCCATCCAGGTCAGGGAACCTACTTACTATACATAAAGTATTTCTACTGGGTTGGTTGCAAAACATAATGCTACTAAGCAACCTGTCATGCATTGCACCATCCAGACATTCATGTGAAAGGCATCACATTCAGTGAGGGAAACTGTTCTCATCACCATCCCCACCTACTTGAACAAGTGGGAGCAGGCATGGTGTAGTGGTTAAGAGAGGTGGTTTGGAGCGGTGGACTCTAATATGGAGTACCGGGTTTGATTCCCCACTCCTCCACATGAGCGGCGGAGGCTAATCTGGTGAACTGGATTTGTTTCCCCACTTCTACCCATGTAGCTACCTGGGTGACCTTGGGCTAGTCACACTCTCTCAGCTCCACCTACCTCACAGGGTGTCTGTTGTGGAGAGGGGAAGGGAAGGTGATTGTAAACCAGTTTGAGTCTCCCTTAAGTGGTAGAGAAAGTCGGCATATAAAAACCAACTCTTCTTCTTCTTCCTTCTTGCAAATAAGCTTATTTCAAGACCCAACCGATTTCTTTCCTCTTTTTCTTTAAATGTGGGATGGAGAGTAGCTTCAGGGATCTTTTGTTTTACTTTCATTTTAGGCATGTGTTTATATTTGGGATAGCGAAGTTAAGGGGAGCCCAAACAAATTGTACATTGTGGCAAAAGTAGGGCATGCTGGGAGAAAGAAAATATTAAGAATATTAATATTCTTAAGCCAATATTTGCAGGTGAGAAGGACTTACTGCATTGAATCCAAACCATGACGTTTGATCCAAAAGGTGCCCTTCCAATCATGAACAAGTCCGTTAGACACGCCCCCCCCCCCACAAAGTCTGAGTTCAGGATTGTATTTCAGAAAAGATGTCCTTGGTCAAGCAGTCACTATTAAGGCGAGAGGATCTTAAGGTAGGGCTTTGCTGGAAGGAGACATGCTTCTGACAAGGTAATGTTGGTGTGGCAGAGAGAAAGAGGGATACAATTTTGAGCATCACTACCATTTTTAGCAGGTACCAGCAGCCATCAACATATTGTCAGTGAGTCACTTCAATCTAATGCAGTGATATTCAGTGGCCTGTATCGTGAAAAGACCTTTACCACTCAACCCCCCCCCCTGGGGTCTTGGTGGTTAACGGGCCCCTTCACGATGCGGCACTTCTGGGACGAAACCCGGAAGTGATGCAAGCACATCAAGCACTCCGCTGCCGCTCTAAGCAGGTGGCTGGATTGGTGGGCAATTGCCCACCTCTTCCAGCAACCTGGCAACCCTACCAGGTGGTTGGCAGGTGGTTTCCACCTTGAAATAGCCACCGGAGACATGGGTAAGCTGCAAGCCTCTCTGAGGTGCAGGCCTCACGTCAGGGATGGAAGTAGACGCGGATCTTTCGGCTAATGGGAATTGCGAGCATGGCTCTCTACGAATCACAGAGGGAGTACCAACGATCTGATACTTAGATTAGTATTCCTTTAGGGACAGAGGCAGAGACTGGTGACACTGGAATAAGACACCATGGACCCACAAGATGAAACAGCATTATGAATATAGTATGTACATAAAAAACACTTTCTGAATATGTAAAAATAAAGATGTCCCACTATTAACTAAGAAGCAATACACAAAAAGCATGAACCTGGAATTGATTTATTTGGAGATGAAGTAATAGCAACCTCTTTTTATTAAGAAAAGTATTTTCACATCAGAATTAGGTCAGAAGTAGAAACGCAGGGGGACTAAACAAAACTGGAAAAATGCCTTTCAAATCCTCTGTTTAAGAATAAAGGTATATACGAAAACAAGCTTCATGCTGATTTCTTTAGTCACTAGCCTTGCTCATGTGGAGATATTGAATTCTGAGGGGGGGATTGCAGGGGGAAAATGCCACACATTGTGAATCACTGTCCTGGAACTTAATATGATGGAATGCTTTGCATGCTTTTCCTTGGTGTTTGCAAAACTCACAGTTCTCTAAGGGAAGACTGGAAACTCATGCATGCTACCATACAATGGTAGAGCTAAGAGATATCATGGTCTGCTGATAACAGACATTCTGGAAGACCAAGGTTAATACAAGCAGCTAAAATTGAATAGCAATTTTAAAAACAAAGAAAAAAGCCCAATGCCATACACCAAGGCCTACATTTGTATGTGTCTGCCCACAGCCCATAGGCACTGACACTGGGGCCCAAATAATAATCAGGCTGGTCACCAATAGAAAAAAAGCAAGTAAGATGGATGTAGAATCATAGAATTAGAAGGGACCACCAAGGTCATCTAGTCCAACCCCCTGCACAAAGCAGGAAGTTCACAACTACCACCCCCTCATACCCCCAGTGACCCCTACTCCATGCCCAGAAGATGGTCAAGATGCCCTCCCTCTCATGATCTGCCTAAGGTCATAGAATCAGCATTGCTGACAGATGGCCATCTAGCCTCTGCTTAAAAACCTCCAGGGAAGGAGAGCTTACCACCTCCCGAGGAAGCCTGTTCCACTGACGAACCGCTCTAACTGTTAGAAAATTATTCCTAATGTCTAAATGGAAACTCTCTTGATTTAATTTCAACCCGTTAGTTCTGGTCCGACCTTCTTGGGTAACAGAAAACAACTCCGTGGCAGCGCTTCAAGTACTGGAAGGTGGTTATCATGTAGGTTTGATCCAACTGCTGTTTACATCCCATGATCCCAAAGAGCAATTACCCTACTTTGGAGTGGGACAACTTGGAAAAATGAGGGGAAGTGAGGGTCCAGCTGGCCAACCCTCACTTCCTACAGTCAAACACCAGTAAGTTGTGTTGTCACTGATTATATTTTCACCATGACACTTCTGAATCTACATTGGAAGCCACTTGGCCAAGTGGCATCTTATTTGACCCATGAGCCTCCAGCTGCTGACCACTGTCATAGTTCCTCATTTACTACACAGAAGATGTGCTGCTGGGTGGCAATCCTATATGTCAGACACTCAGGAAGTCCACATCTATCCACCACTGTCCATCTTGTCACCTATTAAACACAACACCACCAAATAAGCATTGTACAAAGCCAATCCTGTGCGGGGTCACTTGTAACAAATGTCACTCTTGGAAGACTGCTTTCACAGTCCCAGAAGCTAAGGAAAATAATAGCAAAGAAGCTCAGTGGCACCATATTAATGAGCAAATAGCCAATTTCTGCACTATAAGAACATAAGAAAGGACATGCTGGATCAGAGTAAGGTCCATCAAGTCCAGCGGTCTGTTCACGCAGTGGCCGACCAGGTGCCTCTAGAAAGCCCACAAACAAGACAGCATTATCCTGCCTGTGTTCCCAAGCAGGTAACACAAAACATGCATTTCTATGTGCGTTTCAATCCCCAGCATTTCCTGATAAAAGAATCAGGTAGTAGGTAATGTGAAAGACCTCTGCCTGAGACCCCAAAGAGCCCTTCTACCACTCAGAGTACACATTACTTGAAAGACCAATGGTCTGACTCAGTATAAGACTGCTTCATGTGTTTGTAGATGAGTGTGTCTGAAAAGGAGCATATTCATATATGCCACTTGTCTAGGAGAGTATTTTTGGAGTCTGGGAATGCTTTTGTTTTGTTTTCATACAGACCTTTAAGCCAATTTAAAATTTGCACTGCCGACTCCGGATTGAAAATACAAACATAAAGCAAGAAAGCAGTCGTTTTTCTGAACTGCAGCCTTCACAGTGAAGCACAAAAATATGGCGAAAATGTCTTTCCCTTCTGTTGTGGAAAAAAATAATACCTTTCTTTCATGACTTCTGGGGCCCCCAGGAGCATTCTGCTTGAGGAAACCTGCTGTCGTGGACCATCTTGTGGGGTTTTTCCGCGAAGGCTCTTCTGAAACAAAATTGTTCTCGCTGACGGATGTCGAGAGACCAACTAACGCTGGGTCGCTGCTGCGCCGGACATGGAGAGGCATATCTGAAGAGATAAAAAGGAAAATAAATTAAGATGGAAGGTATTTTTCCCTATGAGGGGAAATACATCTTTTAAAACAGCATGATGTTACAGAACTGGAAAGACTCCACTGAGTTATCTATTCCAACCCGCTGGCAGAAGGGAGGGTAATTCATACCTAAAGCACCCTTGAGTGCGGCTTCTGTAGCATTTCTTTGAAGAAAGAAACGGGAATTTTGCAATCTCTCTAGACTTCACATTTCAAAAAAAAAAGGTTTTTGCTTCTAAACAGCAATAGATGGCACTTCCACCTAGATAAGGATTACTATGTATACATGAATGGAGTTGGGAAACATGGCTCATGACACTTGTGAATAAAACAACAACTGTTAAGTATCTATGGGAAAAGAAATATTACAAGCAAGAAATATTTTTAAATGGTATCCATTTATTAGTTATTGGGACCAAACAAATAGATTAAATGATCATAAAGCACTTTGTGCTTAGTACAGGCTATAGCTTTTTATATTTGGGTTTCTCCAGAGCAGTGTAGTGGTTAAGAGCAGTGGTTTGGAGTGGTGGACTCTGATCTGGAGAACCGAGTTTCATTCCCCACTCCTCCACATGAGCGGCAGAGTCTAATCTGGTGAACTGGATTTCTTTCCCCACTCCTACACCTTTTAGGTGGCGTATCTTAGGCACCTAAGATATTAGGCACCTTAGGTATTTAGGCAGTGGCGTTGCCTCCTAAGCCCAGTGCACACATTGCTCTCAGGAATGTATTGGGAGCCTTTCTCTCAGGAGATGAAGAATAATATTAGGTTTACATGAACATTGCATATTGTTACTGGAACTGTAAGGACCCAACTAAAAAAAACTTCACATTTTCAGTGAAAGCTCTTGATACTGCACAAGGGTACCACAGGTATTAGGAACTGGACAAAGACACTTCTATTTTGGAAAGGTATTCATGAGGAAATTTCTAAAGTTACTGGAGTAAAAATTCCACTCAAACCGGAAATACATTTACTGGGTATCTTAGATAGGACATCAGAAAAACAGTTGGGAGATATCTGTAGATATTTAACAACAGCCCAAAACCTACTGAAAACTCTTGATACTGCACAAGATGCTGACATGCGTACCACAGATATTAGGAACAGGACAAAGACACCTCTACTTCTGCCTACACAGCAGCAGTAATGGGACACAATCTTTTCCCAAGCTTCTCCACTCAGTCATTTTCTACAGTAGCATTCAGATGTCTCAGTCAGGTCGGCAAAGCTTGCTGTGGCTGGCACAGAACCAACAGAGGACCAATGACCTCCAACGTGAGTGGTTTATATAGTCTAAGGATATTGCAATGTTGAATATTTGCTTAGCAGCATGATTTCCTGTCTTTAAAACCTCTTTGGCACCAAGCAGCACCCAAGAGAACACCGAACCGGCACGTTCTCAAGCATACTAGTGGGAAACAGGAAAAATAAGTAAAAATGAAAAATGCATTTTATTTTCATTAGACCGTCTCTTTTCCCCTGCTTAAATGCCATACGTTTTTATTACATTCCAAGATGTTCAGAGAAAGAAAACACATTAGAAAAGATACATTTCCAACTAATGAGGCAGAATGTAATATTAAAAGGAGTAAAAATAATTAGACACATATATCATGAAATAGCTATTTTCTTATACCATAGCATACAGTTTATCTGCTTCAGTGGGTATTACAAGAAACCTGACTGTAAACCTGAATTGCAGATTGTCAGAGCCAAATACAGAACTTTTCGTAGGGTAGCCATGTTGTTCTGCAGTAGGACAGTTGGATTCGAGTCCAGAAGCACCTTAGCGACCAACAAGATTTTTGGGATATGAGCTTTCGAGAGTCAAAGCTCCCTTAATACAGACCTGATACTTTCATTCACCAAATGCTGGTTTCCCCAGTTAGCAGACTTGGGGGCCAGCACTTCAATAGCACTTGATGTACAAAAGGTATGTTTTACAGATTGCTGTGAAGCTGCCCATTTTCTAATCTTCTGGTAAAAAGACTGACAATTTCTTTAGAACAGGAATGAATTCACATTTAAGAACCCTGACAGCACATTCCTGACTTCTGAGGACAAAAGTCCTCCGGAGGCCAGGAAGGGGCTGCACCGGCATTGGGGCCCTCCACGCCGGCGTCCTGGCTACTTACACTGCCGTAAGTGGCCCCAACGCCAGCAGGGAGGCCGGGACGCCACCCCGGGACGCCGACAGAACCTTCCGCCAGTGTCCCGCCAGTGTAAAGACCCGCGCCGGCATTGCGGGAGGTGTTCAGTCATCTTTGGGGGCGTGCCTTTCAGCCGAGCACGCTGGCAGCGACAACGGCGGTGCTGTGCCTGCTTTTTAGCAAACGTACCCTCGCTGTTCCCTATGGGGCAAAAAGTCCCATTTAAAATTTAAAAAGAATTTTAAAGGGTTTGTTTTTTTAGTTTTGGCACCAGGGAAACGGGTTAGGAGGCGCCACAGCAGCGCCTCCTCCCCGCCATCTCTGCACACTGAAAGCTCAGGAATGCACTGTGAGAGAACCTGAAGAACTCAAATGGGCATATTGAAATCTGAGATCTTAAAGATCCAGAGTCTGCCACCTATAGCTAGCGACTTGTTCATGTGTAATTTGCCCGTTAGCCCTAGACCTGGAAGTAACAAGAGATGGATGTTCACACACAGAGAAGTCACGCAAACTCATGAAGCTACCTTATACTGAATCAGACCCTTGGTCCATCAAGGTCAGTTGTCTACTCAGACTTGCAGCAGCTCTCCAGGGTTTCAGGTGGAGTCTGATAGAATTAATTCCACTTCTCTGCCATTGCCCTATCCTCCGTCAATAACCCCCCATAACTTTGTCATCCAACAGCCCAACTACTTCCCCAGCTGAGTTTCTATTTTTGATATATTTAAATTAATTTTTATCTGTTTTTGAAATTGATTACTGTGAAGTTGCCTCTTTTGAAATCAAATGTAACAGAACTGGATTTTCTGGGCTACCTTCTGCACATACACACGCTGAATTTGTGGTCAACAGTTATAAAAGCACAGTCACCTATCAGATCTAAAAAATTCTTCACTATAGCCTGAATGTAAATTTACCCAATAAAAGTAGATTTTAATGAGGGCAGTCAGTGTGAGTGTTATTGCAGTCACCCATTATTAGAATCAATTTTCCTTTTGCTGTCTCCTAGATTTCTTTCTCCATGTAAATATTTTAGGTCATGAGATGGTACTGTATCCTTAACAGAATATAAATTTCTGGCCTTGGCTTAGATATTATGCCCTCTGCAGTGTTGTCTGCCAGTGTGGATGGGATCCTCCATTGCAGATTACATTCCCCCTGCATTAGGCATTTTCTGCTCATGCAAGATCTCGGCTTCAGCCGGGAGAAAGGGCGGGATATAAATCTAAAAAATAAATAGATAAATAAACAAAATCAGTGTCTTTCAATTAGCAGAAACTACTTGGCCCTTATTCCGTCTCTTCCACTCCCCATCAGCATAGGCTCATTGGAATGGCCTCTAAAATGTTCATTATTCAGTGGTCACTCTGTTACTTAGGGTTGCCAGGTCCCTCTTCACTACTGTACGGAGGTTTGGGGGGCCAGAGACTGAGGAGGACAGGGTTTGGGGACTTCAATGCCATAGAGTCCAATTGCCAAAGCGGCCATTTTCTCCAGGTGAACTGATCTCTATCGGCTGGAGATAAGTTGTAATAGCAGGAGATCTCCAGCTAGTACCTGGAGGTTGGCAACCCTAGCTGTGGCACATCAACTGAAAGCTCACCACAACCCCCAGTTTGTTCCAGATAGTTTGATCACCCATCTATGAAGGTAGCTTATAGTCAGACTTTGCAGAGAATTTGGCTTAGAGCTAGACTGCTGCCACAGGGAAAGTATGTCTGTTGATGACAGGGAGAGTGAAGTAGCTAACCTAAACCTACAGATTTGTGGCCTCCTGACCTGCTAGAATATATGCAATGTATGATTTTAAGCATTCACAACCCTGGTGTTCTCAGCGATTTATAATCCTGTTTTGTTTCATACCCAGATACAGTGCTGCGGGTTTTCTGATTTTATTCCTTTGCATGGTTGGTGTCTGTGCTTGGTTACCTAGGAAACTGCTTCGGTGTGGAATTTGATTTGTTTGGTTGTCAAAGTTATGGCTGAAGTTTCAAGTAGAGAGTGGTGTGGATAGAGTAAATGTCTGCAAGTACATGTCCAGTACCAGAGGACTGGAGAATGGCCAATGTAACACCCCTTTATTAAAAAAAAAGGGTTCCAGGGGGTCGGGGGACCCAGAAAATTACAGGCCAGTTAGCTTAACGTCTGTTCCAAATGGGGAGAAAGGGTTGCCTAAAATTCAGAATGTGCCCCCCTCCCAAACAGCTCCAGCTCCTGGATGCTGTATGACTCCCATTAAAAATGACTACTTAACTTCTAAGATCTGACAAGATCGGTCTATTCTGGGCCATTTGGGTCAAGGCATTGAAAATTTTGGAGATGAATTTTAGTTGATGTACTGCAGTCAAAGCTCTGCTCGTGTCCTGAGTTCGATCATGACAGAAGTCGGTTTCAGGTAGCCAGCTCAAGGTTGACTCAGCCTTCCATGCTTCCAAGGTTGGTAAAACAAGTATCCAGCTTGTTGAGGGTAAAGTGTAGACAACTGGGGAAGGCACTGGCAAACCACCCCGTAAACAAAGTCCGCCTAGTAAGCGTCGTGATGTGACGTCACCCCATGGGTCACTAATGACCTGGGGTTTGAACAGGGAACTACCATTACCTTTTACTAGATAAAGATTCATCACAGTTGTTTCCCAGGTTCCTTTTCCTCCAGTGAAATAATCCTTCTCTTTATTAGCTATGTTCAGGCATTTCCAGGACAGAGGTTGTAGATAACCTTGTCAGTCCCCGACGGCCAGCTGGGAAGCGGTCGGGGCGCACAGAGCCGGCTGCGTGTGCGTCCGGATGGCACAAGCTGGCGTTCCCCGCCCCGACGACGAGCTGGGAGGCGGGTGGGGCACACAGAGCCGGCTGGGTTCGTGCGCGTCCGGACGGCGTTCCCGCCCCGACGGCCAGCTGGGAGGCGGGTGAGGCGCACAGAGCCGGCTGGGCATGTGCGCGTCCGGACAGCGCGAGCCGGCGTTCCCCGCCCCGACGGCCAGCTTGGAGGCGGGCGGGGCCGCACAGAGCTGGCAGGGCGCATGCACCGGCTCGCGCCGTCCCGACGCGCATGCGCCCAGCCGGCTCTGTGCGGCCCCACCCGCCTCCCAGCTGGCTGTCGGGGCAGGGAACACCGTCTCGCGCCATCCCAACGCGCACGAGCCCAGCCGGCATTCGCTCCATAAGACAAGTTTTTAGAGGAGGAAAACAAGGTGCGTCTTATGGTCAGGTGCGTCCTATGGAGCGAAAAATACAGTACTTGCACAATTATTATTCTATGAATGACTTACTAAACAATTATTTCCAGTTATCACCTCTACTCTGATATCTTGACAATCCTATTATCTTTTTTTAATCCTGTGTCTTTTTTAAACCACAGGCAATAGCTTACTTAATCAGAAACCTGCTTTTCAGTGTGTGCTCACACAATTTCCTTCTGTGTTTCATTTATCTAACTGCTGTTGAGATAATAACAATAATCTTTTCGAAGGACTTGGAGTTCCTGTATGTTTTTATTTAATTTCCCTACCTACCCTGATTCTTTGACATATTTTTTTAAAAAATCCTGCTGCAATTTATTAGATTTACCATTTCTGGTGCTTATTTAAGATGCACCTGAGCTCTAGAAGTAGATCAATATTTACAGTGCATTAGTGCCGCAGAGAATTTGAAGTTGGCGATTAGAGTTCAGGGCCGTTTTATCCGCTCTTCAAAGCAACCTTAGACATCAAACGCCATCAGTCCTCATTCAGGAATCTGTGACACTGCGCTGGGCCCGCACGTGCCTTCATCTTGCATTTTAATTATTGAAGCTCTTCTTTGATAATTTGTAAAGGATATAATTCCAAAATCCCCAAATTAAATGAACTAGAAAATTATGCCTAACCATCTTTTATTAGGGAATTTGGTCAATACATCCTATGTTTATTATTGAGTCCCAGCTGGGGAATTGCAGGTTGGGGAAGGGAATTTGAAAGCGCAAAAGCTGTTTTGGTCACTAATTAAAGAACTGGGTGAGAATCAGTCAAACTGGCTATGGCCGACTATTTTGGGTGTTTGTATATGTGTACACTTATATGGTGATGGTATTCTTGGCTTAACCAAGTGGCATATTAATACCCATGTATCATTAAAACTGCAGAATACACTTTAGATATGTTTAAGCAATTAGGCATTGTGATTGACTTTTGTTGGTTAAGTATGGATATTAGCATTAATCACTCACATTTGAATATAGATTCATCCCACGGAAAGACTTCACGCTGGCAGTAGGCTGGGGTTTCATGCCATATCTTCTAATTAGCTGTGCATTTAAATCTTTTGCAAGAGGGGAGGGTTCTGTGAAATGTAGTAGGGAAGTAGTATTTAAGTGTGTCATTATACTGACTCCTGTGTTGAGGAATTTAAAATGAGATTTGGGGAATTACAAGGTAATCAGTGAACATTATTGCCTTCATTATTTTTTATTTCTTTAGATGCATATTAAAATATAGGGTTTCCTTTTTATGGAATTAATTCTTTTTTTTTTAATAAAGATTAAAAACTTCGACTTTAGTGCCTAGTAGGGGAGGAACTGGCAAATGTTTATGAAGTGCCGCCCCCCCAACTCATAAGATACTGTTGGATTTGAATTTAGGTTGCTTTATAAGCATTTAATTCAATTTTGTATAAATTAAAAACCCGTTGTTAGGGTTACAACTTTGGAGACCCTGGCTCAGGTCGGACATCAGTAGGAAACTGTGGTTCATTGGTTATGTATTCATAAGCCTTCAAAATCCCCCAACCTTGTTGCTTCCTTTCTTGCAGGATCCGACCTGAACCACGTGTTAGTCCTGGTTTGAAATCCTGGTTAGTAGGCAAAAGAACAAAATGGAGTTTGTCATTTCACCTGATTCTCACATCATGATAAACTGCCCAGTCACCATGAAGTCTTCAGTGGAGATCTCCCAAAACCCCACCCTCCTCAGGCTCCCAAAACCCCACCCTCCTCAGGCTCACATTGTTTCACCAGGTTGATAAATGCACACTTCTTATATGGGAGACATATACAATCCAGCCTAACAACTAGACCATCTTACCAGATGTTTGTGTAATTGGTAAAATATTATACAACCCTTACATGCCTGGTCTGTTTTATATTGTCTGTATATGTATTTTGATCTGTAAATGTGTGCATGGTTTACATGGGTTTCAAATAGACCACTGAGGAGGGCCATTTAGGCCGAAACGCGTCTGGCACATGCCTATAGATATCAACCTTAGGAAATGCCATTGTGCTGTTTTAATGTTTTTAAATAATTTTAATACTGACATAGTGCTTCAAATAAATAAATAAATAAATAAATAAATAAATTCATCCCACCCAACCTTGGGTACCCAGCTTCTGTTTTCTAGGTTGTGTTTTATTCCCTTTTTTTTCCCTTCTACTACACACACCATTATCAACACAATTCTCGAATCTTCTTTCAAGAGCACAACATTTTGCTAGCTTATTATATAGAAATTATATATAATTTTATATCCTTCCAATATGCAGGTCAGAATCTTATTTTTAAAGTTAAAAAATAAATGTGTTTAAATTCACAGTTGGCATACAACATGAACTGAACATGATACATTTCAGAAGGGGAGGCCAAGTTAAGTCAGTTACAACGAAGCAAAAAGAGTTCTTACAGCTCCTCATAGGTGGCAGATTTATCAGAGAACAAGCTTTCCCCAACTACAGTCTACTGCAGCAAATGCCACAATAAGTCAATCAGTCTCTAACATGCCATGACAAGACTTCTTGCAAATCCAATGTAACGGTTTTCCTGTATCTAACATTTTTTGGTTCGCAGTTATCTACAATGGTATGAAAAACTGTATCTGCAATGCTGCACCTGGGCACTCAGCTATGGAAGGAATCTTTGGTGTGGCTTTGTCCAGCTACTGTAGATCCCATAACCTGCTGTAGATTTCCATAACCTAAACAAAATGTCATCTGTTTGAAGCACAAAATGCATATTTTAATGTCAATACATTCAATGACACGGTTTATTTTGTACTGCCCATGGACCATATGGATAATACTGTACACATATAAACATTTCTCAGCATAATAAAATACACAATGCAAGAAATACAAAATCAGTAAAACATAAGCAGACACTTCCAATCCACAATCAATCGCACAACCACTCAAAACAACTGGGGAAGAAGAAGAGGAAGAAGAAGAATTGGTTTTTATATGCCAGTCCTCAACCACCATATATCAGCTGGTTGCCTTGTCCTCAGCAGTCCAAACCCGAGGTTCATGGGATGGTGTCACATTGAAATAAAAAGAAATGAAATGAAAAGCAACTCACCTGCTAATGAGCTTATCTAGATTTCCCAACAAATAGTCAAAGGCTGACCAATTGCCTCATCCTGCCAATCACTTAGGGACAAACTTAGAGTTTCCTCAAACTGAACTTTTCAACAAATAGCTAGCCATGTCTTCCATAACACCATTGCCACATCAGCAGAATTCAGAAACGAAAAGAATATTTCTACATCGTTTGTTAATAACAGCATGTGGCATGAGCAGAATTAAGACTTCCCAACAGTGAAACTAGTTAAATCCACTAGATACAATTCACACCCATGTTGGTAGCTTAGCACACCAGCAGGAGACTTTAAAATCAGTAATCTAAAATTAAGTCTTCATCTGCGTAAAAAGGTCCAATTACTTGTGAAGCTGCAATTTTTTTGCTCCAGATAGATTCTTGACAGAAGAAAAATAAGCCATAATTACAAGCCACACATGCTTGTGTACACACATACTTTTAAAATTAGGCTATCCAAGAAAACTGATTTTTGCTAGTCCTTCCTCAGGATAACTGCAAAGGTTTGTTCCAACAATTGAATAAGTTAATATGTATTGTTACTTTAAGAGGTAGCACTATCATTGATGATCTGAGAACTGCTGTTAATGTATTTGATGGAGTTCCAAGAGCTGATCTTAACAGCCTGTTCTGAAGACACTCCAAGTCTGAAGCTGAGATCTGGAGGTTTTTAAAAAAAAGCCAAACAGCAATTGTGGAATTAATTTAGATTTGTAACAACTTCAGAATTGGCAGCACACCTCTACAGGTACGTCTGAATTTCAAACTTTCATTTTTTAATTAATTCATTCAAAATATACATACCCTGCACTCTAAACCAACAGTGGTGTTTGAAGTAGCTTACATATTCAATAAAAAGTCATTAAGCATACATTCATCTATGACAATAAGCATTATTAAATGTTAAAAGAGAGGCTGTGGCTCAGTGGTACAGCATCTGCTTGGCATGCAGAAGGTCCCAGGTTCAATCCCTGTCATCTCCAGTTAAAGGAACTAGGAGAGTAGGTGATGTGAAAGACCACTGCCTGAGACCCTGGAGAGCCGCTGCCGGTCTGAGTAGACAGTACTGACTTTGATGGACCAAGGGTCTGACTCAGTGTAAGGCAGCTTCATGTGTTTTAAAAATCTGCACAGCCAATCAGTTCTGCAACGGCTATCAAAAACCTTGGTGGGCAAAAGCCCCACCCACTTTCTAAAAACACTTGGCAGATATCAGGAAAGGTGTCCATGGGCACTTCGGGTCCATGGATACCACACTGGGGCATCCTCAACCACCATACATCAGCTGGTTGCCTTGTCCTCAGCATTCCAAACCCGAGGTTCATGGTATGATGTCACATTGAAATGAAAACAAATGAAATGAATTTATTAATGTGGTCGATTGACCAAACCACTGTCAGAACATCAAATTATCCAAACCCCACAGTGTTGTACAGCAGTATTACACATTGCCTATACAAATGAAAATACAAAATCAATAAAAGCAACCCGTACAAGCTGCAGGAAAATACAGGAACACACAGAAACCCAATCAAGTATCCACACAAGGAATGGCTACAAGCATGACTATGAAGAATTAGCAGTTTGTGCTCCTCTTCTCATATAGGTCTTTTCAAAAGATCTTGGATTTGTTTCTGCCAGTCAGATTAGATTGTAAGAACATAGCTCGGTGGGTCTATAAGCTGAAGTCATTTTGAGGCAGCCTCATATATTTAGTGTTCTGCTGCATGCATTAATTGGAAAAAAATATTGGCTTCCATATCCAATTTACTGTTCTTTAAAAAAGAAAGAAAAACAAACTTGGTAAAATCTTAGTCTTAAAACTCTTTTGAAACTCAGTAACTGGAAATCAAAGATAATACTCCCCTCCAATCCCGGTTTTCTTCTCTTACAAATGTGCAAAATTTGCTGCACAAACAATTAACCTAAAAGGCAAATGTACTTGAGATAAGAAGTAGAAAAGGGGTGTTTGAAGAATTTTTAGAAGATGATTTTCCCAAAGAACCAAAAAATCTAGGATGAGAGCAGCAGCAGAAGAATTATCTATTGCTCACACACTACACAATTTCAGAAGCCAAATATTAGGCGTTATATGAAGGGAAACTTGCTCTCTAAAATTAATTTTGCCTTAGAAATCTCAGGCTACTGAACTAGATGGACCACTGGTCTGATCCAACATGTGCAACATGATTCAATGGATCAGATCTTCACTCACCGTAACATTTTACCTTCCAGTACTAATTTACACAAACTGGTATGGCATATATGTGGAATTAGGATTAGTTTGTTGTGGCTTTAAAACAATAAGAATGCCATGAAGGAGCTAGAAAATGCTCTTAAGTGTAAGGATGGGTCACTGGCAACCCAGACCAAGTTAATTCACACCCAGACCAAGTTGGGCAATGAAGAAAGCTGACAGGAAGAAAGTAGATTCCTTTGAAATGTGGTGTTAGAGGAGAGTTTTGCAGATACCATAGACCGCCATTACATTAACATTATTGAATCAGTGAAATTAATGAAACAGATTGACAGTACAGGGCTCATGGCTAAGATTAATGCTATATAATGCAGGCCAGTTAAAGGTGATTAGCTGTAAATGCAGCAAGCAAGGTGATAAAAGGACTATTTTAGGACCACAAACTCAACTCATAATTCTTAAAATGAGTTATGTAAATGAGGGCACAGACACCTACTACTAATAGAGGACCAGGTTGTTTCTCCTAGAGCTAGGCTTCAAGAAGAAATGGATCTATGTAATGGATTCACTGTATCAAACAGAGGGTGATCAATGCAGAAAGACAAGTGGATAACATGACTGCTTCTGGTTTCATTTCACCTGAAAATGTCAGCTATACTGCATTCCAGCAGCATACCTGTACTTCCTGGAATCTAACAAAGCCAGGAGGGTGTTTACACCAGCCAGAAGTCATACCTTACCTTCTGCTGCACTGGAGGGGAAATATAAGAAAACACCCTATGAACAGAGATTACGTGCCAGCTCACAAAGAGAGATTGAATCAACTGAGCACATACTGTTGTTGTGTGCTATATACAACAAAATCCGCAATGAGACCATTGGGCCATTGTTGGAAGGATTTCCAGGGAGATCTAATAAAAGCAAAATTGAATATCTTCTCTCAGGTAAAAACCATCAAATGACATGAAGTGTTGCCAGGTTTTGTGCCCAGGTCTATAACCTTAAAAAAAAAAAACCTGAGAAGTGATCTTAAACTAAACAGCGGTGTAGATTTTAAATCCATGATGTGACTGGGATGGATCATAGGGACCATATCGCTCCAGTCTTGTTCCATCTACAGTACCTTCCAATTTGCTTCCAGGCTCAATTCAAGGTGCTGGTATTGACCTTTAAAGCCCTGTATGGCCTGGGACCAACAAATCTTCAGGACAGCCTTCTCCCATATTGAAAGGCGGCATAAAAATGTTCAAAATGAAATAAATAAGTAACTAAATCTGGCCACTGATCACTCAAGGTGAGTATTGGCTAGTCTGACTGGTAATGACTCTCCAGGGATTCCAAGCAAAGATCTTTCACATCACTGACTACCTGGTCCTTTTAACCAGAGACTGAGCCTATAACCTTCTGTATGCAAAACAGATTCTCTACCTCTGAGCTACAACTCAGATTTAATCCTTGGCATCATCGACTAAAAGGATGTCAGCAGTCACTATGAATTATTTTTCTCTGCTTAAGACCTTACCAATGAGAGCAGACATCACTGAGCTAGACAGGAAACGATATGAGATTTTAAAGACTGCAAGGAAACGTATGAAGAGGTATACAAAAGGGACACTGCATGAATTAAATCTTTCTTTCGGATCATCCTTCCATACACGATGCAGTAGAAAAAGAAGGGAACTTTTACTGATAACATTGTATAATACTTTTGTGTTTCTAGACAGCTCAATTGATAACGTAGCACTCATGAACGGTAAAGGCACCAGATGCAGGATTTGTGACGTGCTCACCAGAGGAGCATTTTTAATTCCCAGAAATTAATTATAATGGCCCAAGCGATCAAAGAATGATCATGATGAAAACTGAAGACTTCCAAATGCTGATGCAGCATTGTGCACCCTGAATTAATACTGCGTAAGATTGCAGTTAAAAAAAGTAAAGGGCAGAAATGCTTGCCCACAACATTCCTTTCTTTCATGCAACTTACCAAATAATAATTATCGCTATTGTAACAGTGCTTCTAACAGCATATCTGGCATTTTGCATGTTGTAAACATCCTAAAAATATACATGCATTTATTCCTCAAAACCATGTTGGTAAAGAAATTAGAGCCTGCTTGTGTTGGATATCAAAAGCTATCACTGAGCCCACTACCGTCTCTGCTAATGAAATGTTTTAAGGACAGAGCATTCTGCTATGCTCGTTCGCCAGGTTTTCTGGACGGGAAGTCCATCCCTCTGCGCTTATCAAACAGAAACAGTATTCAGTGGACTTCACACCGCAGGAGCTCCGTTTTTAACTGGAATAATTTGCTCAAGTTAATTTAGGGCTAAGCTACACAACTCCATTTGCAGTGGGGCTGCCAATTCAGATTCGTCTCCTTTAACACCCCAGCCACCACACAAATTGTCAGAATCTAATAATTCATTGTACATCTCAGAGCAGTTATGCTCAATTTTAGAATCGTAAGCTTTTGGTACTCAACATAAAAATTAAAAGGTGATAACTATGTCTGGTTAAGTTAATAATCATGAGCCACGTAAAACACACATGAAACAGACATGAACCACACAAAGGAGTGTTTTAAAAAACAAACGATGTAATGGACATTCGTACTGTGTTTATAGTATGTGTATATGTTATAAGCTGATTGTGTAGTTTATAGTATCTTGAGATACTCTTCTTGTACATCCAGGAAATATTTCAGAGCATGACTGCATACAACTGTTGAAGGTACTATGAAACAGGATGTTATCAGATCCCTGCCTGGCTATGTTCTAGTGCTCCTTTTTCGTCTGGACATTATAGTCTTTTAAGACTTGGACTGTATATGGCAAAAATTGGATGTTTGAGTTCTTCTGATTGTTATGTAGAGGGATGTTATATTCTAATTGGTTAGTATCAACTATTTTTGACCTTGTTATTTTGCTTTAATTTCATGTTTGTTATCTTGTTGGCAAAGCTTTTGCAAATTCACAGTTGTAGCAGTGAACGTTGTATCATTGGCCACGGCGCCTCATATAGAAACAAAAGCATCACATATAGGTGGCAATACTTCTTGTAAGGAAAATATATAGGCAGCTTGTATGTTTTCTACGACAAGGCAAACAGCAACTCCAGCTTGCTACCTGAGGTCTGAGGAAAGAGATAAACCTCCTAAGGCTGCTAAAAAACACGGTTGCTTGTTTTGCCACAGCATCTTACTAATTGGAGTCAACTGATTGAAAATTCGGAAGACACTGATACAAATCACTGAAACTTCTTCCAATGGCCAGGGAGGGGAAGTTTTCAATCTTCTGAAGAGTTGTCTTTCTAAGTTTCTGGCTCCTATCAATCTTTCTGATTCCTATCCAACACCCAACTAGTCATGTTTCTCCTTGTTTCACTGTGTTAGGCTTACCTAAATCATATGCATCTCCTGAGTAGTTCGAAGACTCGCCTGTAAGCCTTCCTCCCCCAGCTACAAACTGAAGCCAAGGAAGTAGCTGGAACAATAGCAGATGCCCAGTTTGCATGGCCCTGACATGAAGAAGCTCCAAGTTGGGGAAGGACATAAAGGAATGAAGCACCATAAACTGGGGTTCATGGCTGGAAGAAAAGACCAGGGACGAACACACAAAGGGAACATGATAGAAAAGGTACCATGCTGGGTTCAGGACAGGTTCTTGGAATGAAGGCATGAAGGCAGCAGCACCTGTGGTGATCATTCATACTTAAGGATTTGCCTGCTTAGAGCTAATGTATGACTTTTACTGACGCAAGTTCAATAAATCAAACCAGGCTGCTATATTATTTGCCTTCTTACATAATTTATTCTCCTCATTGTAAACATGGCAGAATTATGGTTTTGGACTTGCAATAACCCAAGATCCTCAAGTCTAATGACATTTACAGCAAATGTATTCTACAGCACCAAGAAGTGCTATATGAGAGGTGGTTCGTGGCAGTTTATAGCATTGGTATGCCTTAGAACGCCACCTCTGACTTGCTCTTGCCACACTAGCTCTTAACACCCAAGCCTCTCCTTAGAAGGCAAGCAATTTCTCAAAGGACTGAATTTAAGTAGCAGAAAAACACCACCCATTCATAATCTACTATTAATTCCCTTAACAGGGGGCTCTTCTTTCGTAAATACAACAAGGCGGTGTTTTTAGAAAATGACAGAATTCAAGAAATATGAATTGAAGAAATAATGTTTCAGTGTATGCACAGAGTGTACATCCCTCACTGATAACTGACATCAACATGTGAGATTAGAAAGGAGAATAGGTCAACCTAATAGGGCCTCCAGGACTTATCTGTGAAACGCGGACCGTGGAAGACAAATGGAGAATGAGATGGTGACGATCTGATCTTGAGAATTTAAATGATAAGAGCAGGGAAGTACAGAGGGATTTTGAAAAAAAGAAATGACTAAAAATGGGTGACTAGAAAGTCTAGAGTGGGGGGAACACATTTTTAGATTTCTACATAGGACATGAGGAAAAGCGGCATTTGATTAAGACAACATTTTATGTCACTTGAGATTCTCCAAGCTATGTAAGGCAGAATTATTCAGGAGGGTTTTTCATGCCGCCACGTATTTTAAATTACTTCTTTAAAAGTTTATGGATTTTTAATTGTATATTGTTTTTATCATAATTGTAGCTTGCCTTGAGTCCAATATTAGAGAAAAGGCAAGCTACAAAAAATACTCCAAACAATTAAGTTGTATTTTCTGCTTTTGTTTGTCATAGCAACAGGTAAGGATAACCGAATCCCTTTTCTGTGATAGAAGCCCCTGCCGTCTGTAATCGGAGACTGGACCCCATTTTCAGCATACAACAACCCTGAAAAAATCTGGTTGGAATCAAATGTTCTGAAGAAGTGAGCTGTGACTCACAAAAGCTCATACTCTACCCAAAATTTTCATAGTCTATATGGTGCAACTGGACTCTTGCTCTTTTCTGCTGCCTTAACTGGAGACAGTCCTAGTCATGTAGAGGGGATAAGCATCACTCTCTGTGTGTCACACAAGCACACATACTACCATAAACATAACTGCCTCCGGTGAATCCAGACCTTAAGGCATATAACAGAGTGAGTCTGAGCTCAACAACAATATAAGAAAAAAATCATAAATATAAAAAGGTAAATGTACATAGGTTAAGACACTTCAAGAAGGACTCTGAACTTTGTATCAGGAGCTGAGAAACATCAACTATTTTCACACATTAAATGTATAACCTAACAGAGCTGAACAGTAATCTCTCCTCTCCAGGACTGACTTTGGAAACAATCCAGTGGCAGCGTCTCCAATGCTAGCACTGTTGCAATGGAGGGAACTGGTGCGGAGTTGTTTTCTGTTGGCCCAGAAGGTCGGGCCACACGCAACGTGTTGAAATTAAATCAAAAGAGTTTTTGGTTAAACATTAGGAAGAACTTTCTGGCAGTTAGAGCGGTTCCTCAGTGGAACAGGCTTCCTCGGGAATTGGTGGGCTCTCCTTCTTTGGAGGTTTTAAAGCAGAGGTTAGATGGCCATCTGTCAGCAGTGCTGATTCTGTGAACTTAGGCAAATCATGAGAGGGAGGGCAGGAAGGGTTGTGTCAGTATTTGGCTCTTGTGGCCTTTTCTTACATGCCCAGAGTAATGCTGATTGCCGCTTTGGAGTCAGGAAGCAATAATCCTCCAGGCCAGATTGGCCAGCGATCCTGGAGGGTTTTCCCCAGCATCATCTGGGCATGGAGTAGGGGTCACTCAGGGTGTGGGGGGAGAAGTAGTAGATCTGGTGCTCCAGCTCTATGATTCTATAGTGCAAAGCTGTTGTGCAATGTTGGCTTGTTTTAATGGAGCTTCCACAAATTCATTTGTTGGCAGGGCATTCCCTTTGCAATTCCTGCACTTCCTTAATACAGCTACTTGTGATAATCTGTATATAAATAATAAGGCCTTAAAATACTTCCAGGCTGCTAGTAACATGCAAATCAGCAGTAAGGAAACCTACAGACATTGACCCTTATTTACTGGCTGCAATTTTCACTCTTATTTACATGCATGCCACATTGAGATAAGCAACGGAATTGCACACAAGGCACGACCCGCTGTGCTAACTACTTAATTGGTATATTGGACAGGATTTATTTTTACATGTTTTGCCAGTATTGCACAGTAGACAAAGTGTCAGACTGCAACTGGGGAGACCCAGGTTCAAATCCCTCCCCCGCCATGAAACACACGGGGTGATATTGTGCCATTCACAGTCTTTCAACTTAATGTACCTCAGATTGCTACAATTTGTTTTGTTTTTTTAATTTGAGTAGTCTCATGTATGGCAGAATTCAATCTCCTACAAGAGTGTCCTGCATGACTCATTAAATGGGAATACTGTTTATCCATACTTGGCTTCCTAAAGACATATATCATTCTAGTCTTGCCTCAAAATGAGAAAGTAAAGAAAGGGGGGTTCAGATATTAAGGCCAAAACCTGGTTTGTTGCTACCTGAACAAGCCCAGTACATATATATGTTCTTCTTCCTGCCCTTGCACAACTAGCAACTTCCAATTTGGGACAAACAACAATCTGTGTTTTCCTTCCAAATCAGCATTGCAAACCAGCTTCTAATTTGCTGATTCAACAAAAAACAAGCTACAGTTTGCACTAAATAGGAAGTCAGTCACTAACTGAGTGTGCATGGGGTTGAGCATCCCATAAACACACAGGGATTGTTCACAATGCAACATACATGAACACATGAAGATGCCTTATATCAAATCAGACAATTGGTCCATCCAGGTCAGTATTGCCTACTCAGCAGTGGCTCTCCAGGGTCTCAGGCAGAGGTCTTTCACATCACCTACTGCCTGGTCCTTTTAAACTGGAGATGCTGGGGATTGAACCTGGGACTTTCTGCATGCACAACAAAGCCTCTTTCACTCAGCCACAGCCCCTCCCATGGCATCATGTCTGCACAAACCACAAGCAAGAAACCCAAAACAGTGGGTCTGTGCCACACCTCCAAACTTTACAAAATGTCACTGGTAGGAAACAAAGTGAAGCCAGAAGAAAAACTGGCACTTACTGCAACAGAGCCAACCTCTAACATTTACTGGGACTGGCTTGCTACGTATCTTCAGCAGTACATCCAACAGGATTTGGCTGGCTGACCAAAGTAACTGTTAGCCACTATTTTTTATTCATTGCAGCATGGAGAAACTAAACTCAATAACGGAGCAAAACAGCTCCGCAGCCTCAGCATCACAATGACAGCCCCAAAGTCTGCTGTTCTAGTTCTCCAATACCAATTACATCTATGTTATTTTTCTATTCGACGAGTCCAACGAGAGAGCATTAGTATTTATTAGGCGATGACACGTACTCATAAACCAGTGTGTGTTCCCCTCCTCCCTTGCTTTTCCGCAACTGCTGGCTACAATTTTTCATGTCATGTACAGGGACACTCCCAATTAGAACTGAAACGAGTGAGTCACAAAAAAATAAATATGACATTTTGCCTCTCTCAGTGCTTGGGGCTCATTGGTGAACAAATTGAGATCTTCCAAGTCTTATTCACACTCAGGGATGATTGCTTGCATGTCTACTGCAAATAATGATGATCTAGAGACAAGTTAATGAGATAGTGAAACGAGTATTCAGTACTAAAAAATGTGGTCATTCATATTGATTGCCAACATTGTACAGCATGGAGTTCAACTATTCTTCAAGTGGTTAACCACAACCCTTCAAGCACAGCCAGGTTTTCAAACATTTGCATTTCCAGCTCAATGCATCCATTTTCTTGGAGCATTTCTTCATTTATACTTTGGTTCTGCATTTTTGCGATTATTCACTCCAAATGAAATTCTAAAGTGCTTACATAAAACTAAGAACACGTCATATGCTTAAAGAAACCAACATTTCAGGGGTGCCATTTCAGATTTCAATAACAATTTTATCGTCCTGGCAACAGCGGCAATGTTGTCAAGATGAATCAAAGAGTAACTTTTTAAAAAGTTATGGAAGTTGTCCCTTTAACAAGCATAAGTAGTATGTTACTAGAAGAGGTATGATTAGTCCAGAGGATACCCATATATTTTTAGACAATTCAATGTCTAAACACTCTACAATTGCCAGGTACCTGCTGGGTAGAAATTCAATAATACATAGAGAGGCATGACATCACTTCTGGGTTCTCATGCAGTTGACATAATGCCGTCATGATGACAGCTCTTTTTTACTTTATTTTCTCCCACCTATCAATAGAGCCATGGTGGGCAACAGGAGCTGGGAGCAGGAGATCACATGGTATATAAAAGCAGTGTGTATCTGGCAACCCTAGTTTGTGTGTACACACTGAATTGTCCAGAAACATATGGGTACAAGCAGGAACTCGCAAGGACTTGTGGGGGGCATCTCATTTCCCCCACTGCCATTTCTCTTTCCTTTCCCTGAAAGCCCTCACAGCAGCTCCCCTTTTCCTGCCTCCTCCTCTCATTCCCACCCACAAGCCAACCTACTTTTATCTGCTGTCCCATCTTTAGTTTTTCCTCTTTCCTTACAGCTAGCAGTTTCTACCCAGGAAAACGATGGTCCAGTTACATGCTGTGGTTTCCAGGCTGGGCCCAGTTGTACAGTGTGGAACTTACATGGACTTGAAGGGGATCTCATTTTCTCCTGTATCACCTCCTGGTGGGGCTTTTCCTTGGTGGGTCCCACTTGCCTGTCCTCTGCCACAGCGCCAGTCCTACCCTAGATGGCTTCCCCGGCCTCAGAATGTGTGTAGGAGAGGTCTAAGTGTGCTCCAGTGTTCCCGCAGTGTGGATCCCTCCAGCCTTCTTCCTTGGCCCCCCATAAGCCCTTCTACTTAATGGGAGATTGCTCCACGCCCTTCCCTATTGGGACTCAATCTGGCTTTTTCTAATCCCCAGCCTCTGTCCTTTTTATCCAGGAAAACCTGGAAGTTACGGCAGTCTGCTCTAGGAATCAATGGAAATGCTATGATTTAACCACAGAGTTCCCAGTGATTCCTAGAGAGGTGTGACACCAGTTCTAGGTTTTCCCCAGGTGTGACATCACACCATCACCTGGTGGCAGCCACCCATGTCCCCCCCCCCTTCAAGACTCTCACTGTGCTTGGCAACCCTACTCATGATAGGACTTGATTCTTCGCTGATAGAGAGGCCTTTTCTATCTCTGCAACAGACGCTTCCTGCAATATGATTTAACGGGCTGAGAATATTTTTGTAGTCAATCAATCTAATTTAGAATAACCCTGTAGCTGCTTAAATTCCTGAATCAATGCTAGGCAAAACAAATTCTTACACTGCTTCTACAACATTATATATATTAACGCTCTGGAGAAAAACATAATAGTGACAGAAAAAAAGGAACAGAGATTTCCTCTCGCAATTCTTGTTTGAACCTCATTCTGGAGATAATAGTAAGAAGATTCCTGGTTCATCTTTGAGTCAATAATGGTATATAAAAGCAACTATCCCTCAAGTCCAAATCCTTTTTAAAAAAAACAAAACTTTCTATCAGGCCCAGTCACTGTATTGTCATTTCAGGCCTCTCTTCCTTTTTTTTCCCCTACACGCTGTATGTTTGTACATCTTTTTTTTTTCTCAGCTCCAAAGAAATAGCTATGTATATTACCTTAAAAAATACCTTGGACATGAAATCATGGTCCCAGTGTGCATTTTCATTTACCACAGTGACTGCCTCGAAAGGAACAGGATTTGATAATGTCAAGCACTAAAACATAGTACTTTTTTACATGGCATTTTCTTCATGTAAGGCTCAGGGCAACTGCCTCATTACTACAGCTCTCCCCTTAAATATGAGCATGCAAAAATTGTATTAAAAAGAGCTATAAAACACTATATACATATGCCACAATTGAAGTAAAATTGATGGACTTTTGGTCCAAGTTTTTCTCTACAAGCCATAATTAAAAAACATATGTGACAAATAAACCAGAACGGAGTTTAGTAAAACCCTAAATAGATATAAAATTTATTTTTCTTGTAGGCAATGCAAATCTAGGACAATTACAGCATAAATTAAAACACTGCGTGTAATTATCCCATTTTAGAATATATATACATGCAAATGTTACTGCTTGAACACTTACTAAAATAAACTAGTTGCGTCTCTAAGACTAACTGAAGAAGAAGAAAAAGAAGAGAAGAAGAAGAGTTGGTTTTGATATGCTGACTTTTTCTGCCACTTAAGGAAGAATCAAACCAGCTTACAATCACTTTCCCCTCCCCTCCCCACAACAGACACCCTGAGGTAGGTGGGGCTGAGAGAGCTGTGACTAGCCCAAGGTCACCCAGCAGGCTTCATGTGGAGGAGTGGGGAAACCAGTCCGGTTCACCAGATTAGCCTCTGCCGCTCACGTGGAGGAATGGGGAATCAAACCCAGTCCTCCAGATTAGAGTCCACTGCTACAAATCACCTCTCTTAACCATTACACCATGCTGGCTCTCCCCTTATCTGAAATGATTTTATTGAAAGAGCATGAGTTTTCCTGGGTAATTACTTACTCCAGCACATGCCATTGTGAAACTTGTTACTTGTTCAAACAATTATCCAAAGTCATGGTAAATCTCACCAACTACTGGGTCAGTTCAGACATAATGCAATGCCGTGGCTTATTAACACTATGCCTAATTTGTGAAACCACTATTTGCCCGCAGATAATCACTCAGTCCTAAGTTGACTTGGCAAATGGTGGGTTCAACACCTCACAGAAGCCTGGCTGCTATCCTGGCCTGCAGCTCCCAACTACTGACAAAGCCTCACAGCATCTCTAATCCCTTAAACACTAGTCTGTAGCTCTGCAAGGGCACACAATCCTCCTCAGAAATCTTCGACCACTCTAAGCATGGTTTTTCCTGAGCAGACTAGGGGCCAAGCATATGGTCAAGGAGATTGCTAGTGAGAGGCTGTGAAAGGTGGGAGGGATTCTGTTTTCAGGCCACTCTTGCCAGGCAATTCTGTATTGGGTTGCCAACCTCCAGGTACTAGCTGGAGATCTCCTCCTATTACAACTGATCTCCAGCTGATAGAAATCAGTTCCCCTGGAGAAAATGGCCGCTTTGGCAATTGGACTCTATGGCATTGAAGTCCCTCTCCTCCCCAAACCCCACCCTCCTCAGGCTTCACCCCCAAAACCTCCCGCCGGTGCCAAAGAGGGACCTTAGTGAATACCTTATTCCTCCTTCTTAGGACCTAACTTATTAGCCCTTCATGATGTCTATTTACCCTGAAGACCCCTTTTATTCCAGGGTCAGCCTCCACCATATACTACTCCCTGGTGAGGTACTCAAGCCTCTTTGTCTTGTTGCTGTTTTAAACTGACCGTCTGAACCACAGCAGTCATTCATAAACTTCTCTCAGTAATGTAAATAAATTTCCTCCTATTAAAATGGCAGCAGCTTCTTTTAATAAGGAACCATTTGGATACAAATTATTTTATAAGGGGAGACATGATAGAGGTCTATAAAATTATGCATGGTATGGAGAGAGTGGACAGGGAGACGTTTTTCTCCCTCTCCCATAATACTGGAACGCGGGGTCATCTGCTGAAGCTGGAGGGTGAGAGATTCAAAACTGATACAAGAAAGTATTTTTTCACACAACACATAGTTAAATTGTGGAACTCCCCGCCCCAGGATGTGGTGATGGCTGCCAGCTTGGAGGGCTTTAAGAGGGGAGTGGACATGTTCATGGAGGAAAGGGGTATTCATGGCTATTAGTTAGAATGGATACTAGTCATGCTGCATACCTATTCTCTCTAGTATCAGAAGAGCATGCCTAATATATTGGGTGCGGTGGAACACAGGCAGGATGGTGCTGCTGCAGTCGTCTTGTTTGTGGCTTCCTGGAGGCACCTGGTTGGCCACTGTGTGAACGGACTGCTGGACTTGATGGGCCTTGGTCTGATCCAGCAGGGCCTTTCTTATGTTCTTATTTACACTGCCGAAGTTAGCATTTTTACAGTTAATTCATCAGGCTCCAAGCATCCCAATCCAACCCAATATAAACTGTACTAAATCTGATAGGAGAAAATACACAAAACTATATAATCCTGCTAAATGGAAGGAAAAGGCTAATTCCCAGATAAAGAACACAAAACCCAACACCCAGAATATTGCAGTTCTACTTTGACACGCAGAGAGGATTGCAAATCATATATTTTCTCATTCAGGATGCTCAATCATGTACTCTGGCAGTTAAAGCTGTTTAATTCAATACATATATCAAGCTCAAGAGTCTAAGAATTTAATAGTATACCTGACCCACATATAGAAATACAAATTCTGCCAGCACTCATCAAAATGAGGTTGTGGTTTTCACACCTTACGTTGTCTTGTGTATGTTATTTGGGATTAAGGCTCAGGAGTGAAGTGATGACAATTCATATTAAACTTTTGAAACAGACTTTCACAATGAATTCAAAGCCTGTGGGGGGAAATCCTTAGAAAATAACTAACACCACTTAGCACAGATTTAGGATTGGTTTGCAGTTAATTATCAGTGGCAATAACATCTTGGGAGTGGCAATAACATCTTGGGAGTGGCAATAACATCTTATTCCCCAGCCGAAAGTCCTTAGGAGGCCAGGAACAGGCTGCGACGGCGTCTGGGCCCTCTGCACCAGTGCCTGTACCGCTTACGCTGCTCAGGGTGGCACGGATGCCAGCGGGGGCACACACACACCCTCCGCAGGTGCCCGGATGGCACACTTTAGTGCACCATCCTCCTGGGGGCGTTCCCAGGGCATTCCCGCGCCAGGCCAGGGAAAGAGCCATCTTTAGGCAGCTTCCTAAGCCCTTTCGGCCCATGAACACCCCCTTTGCCCTTACCTGGAGATACACCTTTTGAGGTGGCGTATCCCCCTGCAACCCAATGGAGCGGTTGCACGGGTAAGGGCAAGGTTTCGGATTCGGGGGGGGGGACCTCAGTAGCCCTCCCCCTCAGGAATGGGCTGTAAATGAACTAGTGGTGTAGGTCTGAAAGGTGGATGGAGTAAAGCATTTTCTTCATCTTTTACGTATATGGATGTCAGAATCTACACTGAGGCTAGGGTGTTAGTCAAACAGGCAGGCAAATAACATGAAAACTGAAACCATGTTGTGGGTTTTCTTGTTAGGCCCTTTTGGATTGGTCAGGCGGCTCCTCAGCCTCCAGGGGCATTAAAACGCAAATAGCAGGGGGTTTGCTGCATACCTCCCTGTGTTCAGGACCAGGAGGAAAAATACTGATGGCCCTCCCTTTAGGATCATGTTCACAGCTTGGGGCCGTTCTTAGATCCAGTCTTATCTGGATGCCAGCATAGCTTCCATGGTTTGCACCACCTTTCACCAAATATGGCTGGCAGCTGAATTCTTCCCTAGAAAGAAATGATCTTGCCACTATTAGCAATGCATTGGTCACTTCAAGTTTCAATTACTTTAACACACTCTATGGTAATCGCCTTTGAAAACCTCTTCCATTAATACAAAACAAGGCAGCAAGGTTGCTAACAAAAACATACCACAATGAACATACTATTACTGTACTGAGATATTGGTCATTTATTCATGGTCGCTTTAACCTCCTTTATTCCCCGTTTCAGCCAGGATCAAAGTAACCCAGGTTGGGCGAAACTGTATGCATTGGCTGGAATGATCAGGGACGAAACTGAATGCTAATGGAGGCATGAATACAGAAAAGCAGTCTCCCAAGTTCAAATCAAGCCCCACCCCTTTAAATGCTGCTCTGTAATTGGCTGACTTCACAGTACTTACCCTGAGAGAAGATTCCCTTCCCCCCAGACCCAACTGCCACATAAAAAAGCATTTTAGGAACAAAAAACAGAGCAATCTGAAAGACGGGAGGGGGGAGAAATCCAAGCCTCGTTTTAAAAAAGCCTCTTTTGCTCAGAAAGAGCTCCGAGGCAGCAGGAAGCAGTTGAATCCCTGCCTCTTTACACACTGCTTCATGATTGGCTGTGAGAGAAGCCAATCTTCTGTGCTTCCCCTGTTTGGCTATCTGGATGCTGCCTTGAAGAGGGGTTTGGAAAAGGGTGGGGCGAAGCTCTACCCGAAAAATTGTACGCTCGCTCAGTGATTCTGGAATGAGCCAGGATGAATGGTTTATTTTGGGCCAGAAGAGGAATGGGAAAAGCCAGGTTCATTTTGCATTGAAACAGGGTTGAGCCAACAAGGAATGAGGTAACATGCATACAGAAACATTTGAACCTGGTTGAAACAGGGAATAAAGGAGGTTAAAGTGACCATGCATAAAGGACCATTGTCTTGTAGCTCGACTCTGTGTACGAGAAGGCTGTCAGCTCTGGATTGGGAAATACCTGGAGATTTTTGAGGCAGGCCCTGAGGAGGATAGTATTTGGGGAGGGAAGGGACTTCGATTGGGTATAATCCCATAGAATCCACCTTTCAAAGTGGCCATTTTCTCCAGGTGAACGGACCTCTGTCACCTGGAGATCAGTTGCAATCCCAAGAGATCTCCAGCTACCACCTGGAGGCTGGCAACCCTAGTGTATGATTTGAAATACTGATATAGATCTAAATGGTCTGGCCCCAGAGAACCCGAAGGCTCCTTGGCTAGTTCCTTACTAACCAGCCAATTCATGGAGATCTACCTTAGAAGTCCTTCATTGGGTTCTGCCTGCCACTTGACATGAGACAGGTGATCACCAAAATTATGGACATTTCAAATTGTGCCATTACACCTCTGAAATACTCCTTCTCATAAGGTCCACCTGCACCTCAATTACTTCCCCAACATTAAGATGGGCCTTTTCTAGGGCCCGATTTGATGCCCTTCCATCTGCTGTACTCTCAGGAAGGTTTCTTCACTGCCCAAGGGAGACACGCACATGTTTTTGCTCCATGGATATGGTAGAAAAGCTAGCACAAATTTTGCTTCATTGCGAACATTATAATGATGCCAGAAATCATTTAATCACCCCCTCCTATCTCGATTTGTACACTCTCACACCTCTGGGACCTCCTTGGTAGAATATCTATTGGAAGATAGGGTGAGCTATATCTCATATTCTGTAGCAACATTTTGCTCCTATGTCTGCTGGAAACGGAAGACACTTATGAAGAACAAAGACCTTCAGACTAACTGGTACAGATGAGATGCTGTAAGTGGAAGTTGTATAATTTTAATATAGGATGTTTATTTTATGTATATTTTACATTTTATGCTGGCCTTTGTCTGTAATGAATAGTTTGATTTGATAAGGTCCACCTGGGGCATTCATTATTGTGATTTAGGCATTATGCAAAGACCGTTTTTCTTCTAGCACATGTTTGGTAAAGCTGCACTTTCCCCAAATGTTTTGTGTGATGTTCATCCATTGGCATTCAGTGCTTGGTATTGGCCATTAGTATGCTGTGGGTATTTTTATTGTAATTTTGTTCTGATTTTACCCTTTAAAAGTTGTTCTTGGTTTTTTTTTAAACTTGCTAGCAGCTTTGAAGAAAGTGCCTTTTGGAAAAATGGTTAAAATAACTTACATTAATAAAAAAAGATATAAACATCACTTGCGAAATTGTTTATGAAGCATGTCAAGCAGCAAGAATCCACTTGAAGCGAATTCTGAAAAGCTCAAAGATATCTAGGGAAGGATTTAAAATATTGATGAGACATTCTTTTATTTTGTATTACCATCAGGAGGCCAGAGACATGCATGGGGCCTTTTTTCAATATGTATGTAATTATTTAACTTGATTACTATTTCATTAAGTGTTCTTAAGGAGTGCATGTAGGTAGCAACAGAAAACAACGTGATGAAATCTCCCTTAACTTATGTGCATACTAGAAGCTCATACGGAATTTTTCAGACAATGCCCCAGTTTGAAACTGGACGTCCTTCCAGGTGATAAGGTTCACAGGTGTGAATATACATTGCAAATGCTTCTGGAATAGTATCACAAACCCCATGTCATGTTAACTCGCTATGTCATACGGATGGCATAAAGTAGATGATGTCCTTGGCTTAAATCAGTAGTTTTCAAACTTTCTACCTTCTGGAAGACCATTCCACACAGACGTGTCCAGCCACATAACTTCACAGCACCGCAGAGCACTCTAGGATATGTTTGTAGTCATAACCAAAGTACCCAAGGGGCGCCAGTCAGATCTTCTGGACATCTCTGATACTACTGGCATCCCAGAATGTACTCAACATACCATATTAAAACTCTGGGGCTAGTGGGCAAACACCTGATCCACTTCAACATCCACTGAGTCATCGGGCCAGCAGGTCAGTCAGTAATACCATCACTTGAACACATGAAGCCACCTTATCCTGAATCAGACCCTTGGTCCATCAAAGTCAGTATTGTCTGCTCAGACCGGCAGTGGCTCTCCAGGGTCTCAGGAAGAGGTTTTTCACATCACCTACTTGCCTAGTCCCTTTAACTGGAGATGCGGGGAATTAAACCTTGGACCTTCTGCATGCCAAGCAGATGCTCTACCACTGAGCCATAGCCCCTCCCCTACCACTTGGTAATGAAGCTTTGTTGGAGATAAAGGTGCTGAACGTATGACAACCAGAATTCTCCAGCCAGGTTCTGCAACAAACTGTGTGTATGTTAAACCTTTGGCCAGGATCATTAGGAGCTTTGATGTAGATTGTCACCAATATGCAGGTGACACACAGCTTTATATCTCATTGTCTAAGCCTACAAAAGCAGCTGTGAAAGTCTGGGCCAACGTCTTCAGGCTGCGTCCAAGTGGCTGAGGGCGAACAAACTGGAACTTAATCCAGGCAAAATAAAAGGGTAAATTGTCTAAGGAGGTAAGTCAGAACATAAATATTTTAAATGAATAAAATAAACGTTTATGCTGCAAAGTAACATTTTGTGGGGAGGGTCTGATTTGAAAAGGGGACTTTAGAAAAGGCAGAGAGAGGGAAATATGCCTGTCCCAGCGTGGTGTAGTGGTTAAGATCGGGTTCAATACCCCACTCCTCCACATAAAGCCTACTGGGTGACCTTGGGCCAGTCACAGTCCTCTCAGAACTCTCTCAGCCCACATGAGGACAGGCAGTGGCAAACCACCCCCAAACATCTCTTGCCTTGAAAACCCTACTGGGTTGCCATAAGTCAGCTGGGACTTGACGGCACACAAACATGTGCCATTTTCCTAACAAGAACAATTTAGGGGCTAATAGCAATTGGGGGGGATCTGTATCAGGAAGAGAGTGTGTGTTAATCTTTATCCCTCAAGCCATGGCCCCTATCCAAATTGAGCATTGCTCCTGCTGCTTTTTATCATTTAAAATTATATCTCGCGAGCACTTGTCACAAATCTACCACATAACATTCAGCACACCACTAAAAACGCACAGAAAGGCAAGGTCTGCATGAACTCATCTCTGTCACAAATATCACACAAACAGAGAGAAAGTTGCTGTACTCAATTCCCCCCCCCCCTCCCCAGCTTCTAGATGGATAGGGATTTCTCTCTTAGAAAAGATTCCCCAGCTTGGGGAAAGAGCCAGAACAGAAACCCAAAATGGGATTGAAAAGCAATTTCTCACGTTGGAGGGAAATGAAAAATAAATACAGTCCTGAGAGATAAACAAAGAGATCCTTATCAAGGGCTGCAGAAGAAGGAAGGATGTTTTTTTTTAAAAAAAAATCTGCTGGGCTTTTTGCTGACAAAATCATTCACAGCGGAGGCCAGCTAGAATAAAATCCAGATAGCTGGCATGGGGCGGTAGAAAAGAGAAGACGGGTTTTATTTTAAACGAAAACTGGATTTACGATGAAAAAGTATATGGACCGAGGGAATTAAAGGCCACGTTTCTGGGGAAGGTTTCTGTTATGTAATCTGAATGCAGTTTGTCAATCCCTATGTTTGGGGGGACAAGGCAGTGCTTTTGATGCCTGGCTCACTCAAAAATACTCCTACACCAGCTTAGGATGGGGTGGGGTGGAATATCGGTGCTCCAGCTCTCATTCGTTATCTGCTTCAACGCTCCCTCGATGAGACAGCAGCAGAGGGTGTACCCACTGATGAGAACACTCGGCCCACCTACTCACGCTTCTCTGGTCTCCAGGGAATGACATCTGCTTGTGAATGAAAGAGAACAACATGGGCAGCAGGCTGTGGGTGGTCCCTTTCAGCTTCGTCGACACCCCTCAGGCAAATGTCCCAGAGCTACTTCCCATGGAGCTCATGGAAGCTGCTTGGAATTAAGAGGAAGAGGAGGAGGAGGAGAGATTGTTTTTTATGCTGACATTCTCTACCTTTCAAGGAGAATCAAACTGGCTTACAATCTCCTTCCCTTCCTCCCCCACAACAGACACCTTGTGAGGTAGGTGGGGCTGAGAGAGCTCTAAGAGAGCTGTGACTAGACCAAGGTCACCCAGCTAACTTCATATGTAGGAGTGGGGCAACCAACCTGGTTCACCAGTTTAAAGTCCGCCCCTCTAAACCGCTACACCATGCTGACTTTTGCACACCACCACAAACAGCGCACACGCACACACCCCATATCAGGCTTGCAAGTGCAGAAAAACACAGCTCTACTCAGGACACTGCCTGGACCCAACTAGTAGGTGGTTGTGTGCAGGGGAAAGACCTCTGTAGGAATTTCAAGCGGCCTGCTCAATGGAGATAAGAACTCCCTCAAGAAAAAAGAAATCTCAATAGCAGGCATCAACGTAGCTATGGTTTAGGTGAACAACAACAATAAACTATATACCTGAGAATTTGTTTGCAGTATCAAGACACACACACCCATGCACAGTGCTTTAATTAAACGTTTCTGCTTCTGTGGCAAATGGCAGTCATCACTGCATCTAAGC
Organism: Euleptes europaea; assembly: GCF_029931775.1. Classification (NCBI taxonomy): domain Eukaryota; kingdom Metazoa; phylum Chordata; class Lepidosauria; order Squamata; family Sphaerodactylidae; genus Euleptes; species Euleptes europaea. Next base: position 63,538,343 of record NC_079322.1, read on the forward strand.
CACAAACCATGATTTGCTGTCTTCACTACAAAGACACCAAATTATGGGTTTATAATGAAGAGAACAAACCATGGTTCAAGAGAACAAACCATGGTTCCTGGTTCAGATGTAACAACAACATCAACAGAATGGCATTGCAAAGAACTGGAAATCTAATAAGTTAACTACATGAGGAGAGAAGAAAGGAGACAAGAGAGCTCACCAAGCCTAGGAATCCCCCTGTCGTCATATATGTAATGACAACCCCTTTTTCTCAATTCCTTTACCATGCCAGATGAACTCAAAGCCTACTTTGGAGACATGAAGGTCTACACGACCCAGTTCCTGTTTGTAAGTGTTCCACCTACAGGATAATAATGATGTGGAGGAACACTGGAATACATGATCTCACAAGTGCATTTTTGAGTGTTAACAGGGATGCTTAATTTTGGAACTAAGAACATAAGAATTTCACAGCAACCCTACTGGATCAGATCAGAACTCAATCTAGTCCAACGTCATGTTTCACACAGTGGCCAACTAGTTCTTCGAGAGGGACAGCAGTCAACATAGAGGTCAAAGCCTTTCTTGATGTTGCCTCCTAGCACTGACATTCAAAGGTCTACTTGTCTACTGTGGGTATAAAGGTTCCTTACTATACTAAATTTTTTAAAAAACCTGTAGTTACCTTTTATTATCTCAAAGATGTAGTCTGGAGAGGTGAGGAAAGGAAACCAAGTCAGACCAAGATCAATTTGAAAGTTTATGTATAGAGTCTGGCAGAAGGGCATGAAAAAAGCCAAGGAGGAACTTGGCCTGATGCAGTGGAAGGAGAATGGTATCTAGGAGTTCAAACACAAAGCCTGGTAGATGTCATCTTTGGTCCAAGCCTAGCGTGTTCAGAGATGGGGACTACTACCACTACCATCACACCCACAGAATGATGAACTGGGACTTTGGCTTATTAACCTTTCAGACAGCCAAGACATTCCAACCAGAATGCAGTTTTATTGGTTGGACTGGACTGTTGTGAGCAATAGGCAGCACAGTATGACTGCAGAGCAGAGGAACATTAGAGAAACCTAATCTGAATCCCAAAAGCCTATGAAAGTCTGTAGGTATGTAGGCAGTTGCTACGCACCATACATAATCATGAAAACATGACCATTCCAAAATGGTTCCTGAAAACCAACTGTATACCAAACAAACATTACCAGAAGGCCACACTGTAGGCACGTAATAGGGCAAACAATGCAGTTATTTCAGGATTAGTACAATACCTGTTTAAGACTAATAGCACGATACTGTTCAAGAACTTTGAACACGTTTTAAAGGCTTTTAAATTAAAGTTGAATGACACAAAGAAAAATAGCTCATGTGCATTATCTGACGACAAGCGATTGAGGATTTTATTTACAGTATTTAAGCCCAGTCCTGTGAAATCAACAAGTTGGATCTCAGACCCCGCTGCCACAGCTGAACTGTCATTGCCTGACATCCTGCCTTATCTGCCAAATTGCTCATTAGGTTTGGCAATTTTCACCTGTGCCTCCAGTTTATATATTTCAGCAGGGAATAAAGATCAGTTTGCCTCAACCTATCTTCTCCAGCAATCTCTTGCACGCTTCTCTGAAGCATGCAGACATCCAACTTAACCAAAATAAAATTTAAAAATCTACTTTGTATAGCATAGTTATGATTCCTTTTAAAATCTAACGCACATCGTGAAATACAGCAGCAGAAAATCTAGTTCGGATAGCCACCCTTAAAGAAAAAAATTGACAAACTGCGGAGATAAGCAGCTTTTTTTAAAAAGCCAATTTTTAAAAACAGAACGAAACCAAACCACACCGGCCACTTAAACGTCTGGTTTCCACAACCTCAGTACAGAATAACACAAAGGGCTTGTTTGCTGCCCAGTATTATTCCTCCTTAGCTGCGAAGATCCAATCTAAGCCACCCCCTCCATGAACACCATACATGATTACTGCAGAGAGCCCGTGCTTATATGTTTGCACGCAGGAGGGGTAGAATGGCAGTTCAGATGAATATTAGTTTCTCAGCTGGAACTGATCTAGCTAACCTTTTCCTTTCTGGGGAAGGTGGTCCGATTTATATACAAACAAAAAAAGGCGGGGTATCGTGGCAACCCGAACAAAGGAAGATGAAAATCTTCAGCAGGCAGTTCAGGCTTTGGCTTAATATGCTTAGACAGTGCGTCGGAACAGAGGCTGCACCGTTACCCCCACCCCCACCCCCGGACGCATGTGAACAGCAGCATGAAAATGTTCAGTTTTACTATATGAGCTGTATTGTCAAAAGAGGCAGCCCATTTGGTAGATGGGGGGGGGGGGATTACAAAGCACCAGAGAGAAATATCTACGACTGCTACCAAACAATTTCAGATGGAATACTGTTTTTCATTTGGTAGAAGTAAAATATTCACCACCAACCCTACAATTAGCTGGGAAATTACAATAATTACAGCAATTTTGCATCCCATCTCCAATCTAATTAATAGATATATGATCTTGTCAACATGTAATAATCAGGATCTGCAGCTAACACCACACACTGGATGGGTTTTATGAGCTGAATGGAAGCTGAACAGTAGAAAAGGTAATTATTTGAAATCCTGAGAATACCATTTGTATGCCATGCTTCACTTCACAAGTTAAAAAGGAAATACAATAGGGATATTATTCCGATTTTCAAAGTATATTTAAATCAGGTATTTGAAATCAGTTCGCTTTAATGTCAAATAACATTGCTGGCATGGCTTTAATTACCCAGAGGGTGCAGCACCCTGAAGAACAAAAAGTATTCTGGTAAGAAAGGGAAAGGAATTCTTTTAAGTAGTACACAGAACATTGCTTTTGATTCGCTAGGATATCTGTGCCAAAATATTTCACATCTTCTTTGAGCGTAGATGTCATGCAAATGCACTGCCTAAGTTAGCATCTTCAATCAGATGTCCTCAATGCCCTACAACTAGAATATTAAATGGGGAAGGCTGGACTCCCCGTGGAGGTGCAGATGCAGCAAACTCTACTTTACGAAAACCGGACACTCCGAAGGGATAACAAAAACGTCCCTGGGCTTCCTGCTATGAGGCAGGACCATGAACTACCATTCTGAAAACCATCAACCAGTGCGATCCATGCCACAAGAAGGAAGCTTCCACAGGCATTTGTTTGGCCATTGCTGGAAACAGAAAGATAGACTAACGGGACATTGGTCTGATTCAACACAATTGTCTTATCTCCAAGAAGGACTTGGATGACACAGCATGCTTTGCTTATTGAAATATCTCTCTTGCTTTACTCTCTGGAATGTCGATTTATAAAGCTAGCTTTTCTGATGTGTGTTTTTGTAAACACTAAGTCTGTCCTTTGGGGGGCGGGGTGGTTACATCCCCAAAAGTCACTCCCTTGGTGACCTTGAAGTATACACTGCATTCACTCTTCCTTTTCCATTGATCAGTCTGGCCACATTTCTGAAGCATGGGCGGGTTTCTTCCAGTTAGTTTTGTTTTCTTGCCTTTGCTACTTTTGGGGAAGCTCAAAACTATTTCAGTTCACTAAATTAGGCTGGCCATTGTGAAGACTGAGGATTGGTGCCCAGATGATATGCTGGCCACACTTGTTCACTATGAAGACATTCAAGCCCAGATCATCACTGCAAGAGTACTAGGATTCTGTGACTTGGATGGAACACAGACACAAGCCCTGTAAGGTAATCTTATTCTTCCCCCCCAAAAAAACCCTGTAATTCAGGAGTGCTTTAAGTTATGAAGCTTCCTCCAAATGTCCTTTTCAGGTAGACTAAGCACATTCCTTTAAGTCAATCTGTAACATGCACTGGTGTGTGTGTGTGTGTGTGTGTGTTCTTTGTTTTTTTGCTCCCTCTGCCTCCAGAGGCAGGGGCAGAGAAAAGCATAGCATCATGATGTCCGGACACGGGGCAAGTTACTTTGGAAAAGGGAGGGGGAAAGAACACAATGAGGGCATTTTTGGGTGACAGTTCCTTACTCTCACATTCAATTTTTGCTACTTCAAGCTCTTAGCCAAAAATCTGCAAAGGTTTTATGATAGGAAGCTCACTCTTCTCTTTTTATTATTTGTAAGGCAGCAGGAGGGAGAGAAGCTAAGTGTATCATTTGATGATGTCTAACCTGCACTGTGATGAAAGAAACTTCCACAAGATTGGTAGAACTGTGCAGCTCAAAGCACCCGCTACTTATAAACCAATTTTTCATCCATTTTTCCTCTTAGTTTACCAGGTCAGAACTGCCACACTGGAAACGACAACCTGGAAACTGTATTATAAACCTGCATGCTCGGGTACTTTAGAATTGATGAGGCAACACACGAGTGATGCCAAAAGATTCTGTGAGTATTTAAAACAGCTCAGAGCTGAGATATTAAAAATAGAAAGGCACACGCTTATTTGCTTGCTGCTTCAAATATCTACCCTGCCTCTGAACTTTAATCAGCGTTCGATAAAGACACATAATGAATCATATTCCCAGTAGCATGAAAGGGTAACAGAGGCTGGCATCTGAGTAAATGAAGATGAAATGTGGAGAGGCACAGAGAGCTTTTACTTACTTGTGCGTAGGACTGAAGGTGTGACCTCAATTTCACTCGTCGCTTGGTAAGGCTGGAAGGCTGACCCCGCAGCGGTGCCCAGCTCGCTGCCAAAGATCTCAGGGCTCTGGGTGCCAGTGGAGCTGGCGCTGGTACCATCTCCTCCATGGTGCGGGTCTTGCTCATCGAAGACAGCTACGAGCTGTGGAACAGCAAATGGATAATATGGTTAGAGGAAGAAGCAATGCTCAAAGGCATCTTCATGAGTCAGTGGTACAAAACGCAGAAGGTAAGGGTCATTTGTCGCATGGAACATTTTTGATGCAAGAGTTGGGGCCATGGCTCAGTGGTAGAGCATCTGCTTGGCATGCAGAAGGTCCCAGGTTCAATTCCCAGCAGTTAAAGGGACTAGGCAGGTAGGTGATGCGAAAGACCCCTGCCTGAGACCCTGGAGAGCCGCTGCCAGTCTGAGTAGACAATACTGACTTTGATGGACCAAGGGTCTGGTTCAGTATAAGACAGCTTCATGTGTTCATGTGACTGCACTAGTATGGAACATGGGACATATCTGGGCATGGTAAATCCCCCCACCCCTCAGAAATCCTGAGATGTTTTGCCCATCCTGAAGGACCTGAGACTGCGTTTGGATAAGCACACGCTAGCATGGTTGCTGCTCTTCCCAAAACTGCACCCGTGCCTAAAGACTCCTACCCATGTTGGTTGCTGCTGAGTCATGGCTCACAACTCTCCAGCTGATGCCTGGCCCCTTGAGAGATGCATCATCTGCGCAGCTGTTAGCCATAATCTAAAGGTTATTCACTTGTGAAAGTCTTTGGCATTCTCCTGCCAGCACGGGGGAAACTACTGGAGCAACTCATCCCATTTCGTGCCATCTCCAAAAGGGATCCAAGAGCATGACCCTTCTAAACATCCTAACCAAAACATATCCATAGTGGAATACAGCACATTTTTTTGCAAAGATAAGGGAAGCCAATTGAGACTTTCATGTACACAAGGAACGCCTTTGTTATCTTAACTCTGTGGTGAATGTTGTTAGAACATTCCCACAAGGTAGGGCTGTGAAATTATCGTTTTCATCTAGGAGAGAAACGAGAATGCCACAGTGATTTGGCAAAGGTAACTCAGGAAGTGTTTTTTAGAGCAAATAATTTATCCTATTCTTCCAAATGCCAGGCAATAACTGCGACAGCTGAAATTGTGTATGGAAGCATCCAAGAACAGAGACAAAAAATTCTAAAGCCATGGGTGGGGGAAGAAAGTGGAAATTTGAAAGGAAATGGAAACTTATGCAATATCGCCTTAAAGTACATAAAATTGATCATGTATAACTTAGCCCATAAAAATGAAATGGTTAAGTATTTCATGAAATTCACGAGTATCAGTGTCTTCATTTTATTCAGAGAATCATTAGAAGAAGGAGGAGTTGGTTTTTATACCCTGATTTTCTCTACCTTTAAGGAGTCTCAGACCAGCTTGCAAACTCCATCCCTTTCTCTCCCCACAACAGACACCTTGTAAGGTAGGTGAGGCTGAGAGAGTTCAGAGAGAACTGTGCCTAGCCCAAGGTCACTCAGCAGGCTTCATGTGTAGGAGTGGGGAAACCAACCTGGTTCACCAGATTAGAGTCAGCTGCTCACATGGAAGAGTGGGGGATCAAATCCAGATTAGAGTCCACCGCTCTTAACCACTACACCACGCTGGATCTTACAAATATAGGGTTGGATTCCACAAAACCATTCCACTACTGGAAGTACTTTCTTCCAACAAAAGGAACCTTCTTTCGGACATTTATGGAAGGCTCCTTCTGCCATAGGCACATGCCACTGCTAATGCAAACATATCTGTGAGATTCAACCCATAGTCACCATTATAAAGGGATTTGCAAACTAGCACACCAAGTTTAGATTAAGTCTATTCAGAAAATCCAGGGGGGAGGAGGGGGAGAGGAGCTGCACATAGAAATGATCAACACTGCAACAAGCAAACCAGAAAAGCAGCTTTATGAACTTGGCTTAAAATAATGGCTGCCATCCAAATACCCCTTGGCTCCATGCCCCACACAGCATTATGTGCCGTTCTGGAGGGTCTGCTAACCTTTAGAAGCAGCTTTTGGAGGAAAGGAGATCGCTTTTTTAAAGCACTGCTTTTAAAAGTATTGTATTCATCTCTAAGCTCTGTTTAAAAAAATAAATCCTAACACTTCCAAATTCTCCATTTTAAACTTCAGGAAAAGAAAAATAATACATTGAAACAAACAAAAATATTTCTCCCTTGGTTTGTTTCCACTTTCCCTTGGCCCTCACATCTTTAAGCAAGACTGGCAGGGTTCTTACCCATGAAAAGAGATATCTACAGAAAACAAAACACAGCTATCAGAAACAAACAGGTGATAATGCCCATACAAAAAGGTATGAAGTCATCTCCAAACATCACAAGTGCTACTATAATCTCCTACAGACATATTTTAATATACCCTTAACGGTGTGCATCTCTAATACAACTTCATTAACCAACCCTCAAGAGAGAGATTCCTGCTTTTGTGTGAGATCAGATCATCCAACCAGGCACAATGAACAACAGCCATAAAACACAGATTCCTGTAACTATAGCTTGACTGATAGATTCCTGTAACTACATTTTAATTGCATCATGAAACAAGTGCCTTAAACCCATTCTTGCCATCACAAAGTAAGGGGAGGGGGGCACAGAACTGCTGGCCCAGGCTTGAGAAGAAAGTATTAGAATTGAGCGTACTTACTGTGACATTATAAGGGCAACATCAATACATCTTTAGATATTATGCTCGAGCAACCGTTCACAAGACAATCTAGGAGGTGAATGATTGTTATAGTGCAATAATAGCACAATGCTCCACCATGTGTGGATGCAGCCATGGACCCAAGATATAGAATCACAAGGCATGGACCTGTCATGTGTTTTGATGAATTAAGGAGACAGAGCAGAAGCTGTCCTCCTTCATTCTCTTTGACAGTAGTACAACCTTGCGACTTGCTCAAGTGGGGACTCGCCACCTCCGAATGAGAACTCTCAAATGCTGACAACAGAGTTGTTGAGAGTCACCACAGACCTCCAGATGGAGATTCCCTCTGAGACAGCCTCTTATCCCAACCCAACCAGTTACATCACTTGACTGGCTACTGAGTGACTGGAGAACCCAGAAACTTGTCTCCCTAGTTCTCCCTTCTTGGTGGCCCCATTTATGAGCCAACAATAGGCCTCAACCTCAATATCAGAAGAATGGCCAACCATTCCTCCCCTCCTCCCAGCTTAACTCACTTAGGGATACTGTGTGATGGTCTAGCATATTGCCATAGAGCAATGCGTTTTCTGTTCTAGCAGAAATCTCAAACTGTCTCACTTGAGACCCTTCACATAACTTATTCACCCTGCAGAGCTATTAGAGATAAAGAGAATTGTCAAATCCAATGTGCTGCAGGTTAAAACACATTGTGCAAACTACAGGATACACCACCCAATAGCAGGAAGGAAGATACAAGGTCAAGCACATCAAGGTTTCCAGCAAACTGATAAAACCTTGGTCCAAGCCACATGTTATGCGAAAGCCAAGCATTATCAAATTAAGCTGAAGTGTTCACACACAAATGAGAGAGATCAGTTGGAACTTGTGAGTTCAGCAAAATACACACAAGTTTTCTCCATGTGAATGTTGCACTGAATTAACAACTGCAATTCTACGCAATTTACTAGCAAAATTGTTCACTTCGGCATAAAATAATTTCACAAACACACACCCTTAGAATCATCATGTGCATGCAAAGTATTTAAGCAGATAATTATCAATGTTTTGTTTCTATTCCATGGTCAGATGATAAATGATCTAGATTGACAATCAAATTCTGCTACTAAAACAAGGAACTGGAACCTACCACTCACAGATGTAGCATGCCCCAATCCACAATGTCTAACCACCCACAGCTATCCTGACAGACCACCAAGGCAGCTCCCACAGTCTAGTGGTAGCCCTAGATCACCATTTGGGAATCCCCAGAGTAAGGGGAGGAAAAACTGGAGGCGATGTAGCTAATACAGCCCTTATAGTTAATGATGGCAACAGTAAAACATTTTGCAAGCATTTCCCAGAATGAACTGCAGTGTAATGTCCATGACAATAGAGTCAAGCCAACTTTATAACCAGAGAACTCTCCAAGGAGCACTTGTTATTATGAGGTAATACCAAGGAAAAGCAATAAGTAAAGCTATGGCTTCTTGTTCTATTTAAGGCCTGATGCGCCACTTTGAGGAAAGTTAGATACAAGCACAATAAGTATGTGCATTTATGTCCAGCAGAAAGCAATGCAACTGACGTGAGCTTAACATAGGAACTGCTTTGGACCCAACACAGATCCAGAGGGAAGAGGAAACGGAAGCACCACTGCATTACATTTCCTGTTTCTCCTTTTCATCCAACACAAATAGGGTTGCCAGGTCCCTTTTTGCCACCAGAGGGATGTTTTTGGGGTGGATCCTGGGGAGTGTGGGGTTTGAGGAGGGGAGGGACTTCAATGCCATCGAGTGCAATTGCCAAAGCAGCAATTTCTCCAGGTGAATTGACCTCTATTGGCTGGATATCAGTTGTAACGGCAGGAGATCTCCAGCTAGTACCTGGAGGTTGGCTAAATCTCCTGTTATCACACAGTATTTCAACACGCAGCCACATGTGGCTGCATGTTGAAATACTGTGTAATAACAGGAGATTTAGCCAGCTATTATATGCAACACGCCCTTGCTTAATAGTAGTACCTGGAGGTTGGCAACCCTAAACACAGAATCGCCATGCTTTCCATGGCTGGGAGATGCAATAGCCCCCAATAGGAGGTGGCTTGCGAACCCTCCCAGGCATTGGGTAGAAAATGGTGAGGATATAACTGTGTCAGCTCAGAATGACAGAAGAACTCAAAGCTCTTGTAAAAAGAAGAGGTTACTTATTTTAACAGTGCACACAACAATCTAACAGCAACTCCTTTTGCCTTGCCTGTAGAAGAAGAAGAAGAGTTGGTTTTTATATGCCGACTTTCTCTCCCACTTAAGGCAGAATCAAACCAGTTTACAATTACCTTCCTTTCCCCTTCCCACAATAGACACCCTTTGATGGAAGGTGGGGCTGAGAGACCTCAAAGAGAGCTGTGACTAGCCCAAGGTCACCCAGCTGGCTTCATGTGGAGGAGTGGGGAAACAAATTCAGTTCACCAGATTAGCTTCCGCCGCTCATGTGGAGGAGCAGGGAATCAAACCCAGTTCTCCAGATCAGAGTCCACCGCTCCAAACCACCGCTCTTGAACACAACGCCATGCTGGCTCTGTAGCACAAGACTGGAAAAGATTCATCTGCGGAAACCTGTCAAACACCCCTTTGTTTAAGGTGCAGCATTCTCTTTGGGTCATGAGTAGGTAAGCACAGCCATCTGCTACCCTCTTCGCTAACAAATTAACTCTCATAATTCAGTAGTTCATAACAGATCTATTGGCAAGTGCCAATTTCCAGCGCAAAACTGACTTTTTACCAATTAGGCTTCGTTTCCTCTCTACGAAGACGGCAAAATACCGCGAGGCAATCAGAAAGAGAAGCGTCAGATTTGATTCTCCCCTCCTTCTGACACCAAGTGTAGGAAGTCCACCCCTCCAGTTACAATGCATTCCCATAAAGGTTGATAGGTAAACCTTCCTTGATGTGCAGAACATCCATTACCGTAAAAACCACCTCCGGTTATCTCTCTACACTCCAAGTAGCTAGCCTACAACCTGCCGTACCTATTGACTGATCGAAACATCCTCTGAAAATTAGCATTTCTTATTTCAAGCTTCCTTTTTGATCTTCCATATCTCGGCTGTTTCTAACCCTTCTTTGAACAAACTTTAAATTCAAGTGGAAAATCACCTTGAGGAGTCGCTTTCTTCCCCTCCCCACATCCCGAGGGTAAAAGGAACAAGCTTTTTTAAAGTTATGAGACACTGACAGAATGTTTTGCTTTCAACACAACGTTTTGACACATTGGGGTTACACAAAGTAGGTTAGCAATACTATGAGGCTGAAACAGACCTCAAAGAGCGAGCCACGCGTCTTAATGGGGGGGACTGGGTTTTAGCTACTGAATTATTGCAATGAACACTTCCTTTGCCTGTCTTTTCCCTCTTTATATGCCAGCTTTATGAAACCAGCCTCACACACCCATCACTACCATTAGTATGAGGGCAAATAATGCAGAGAGAAATTCAGGAGGAAAAAAAAACAGGCAGGGAAGAGGTAAACCCCTTCGCCTTCCACACCCTGTCACCAGTTGAATAATGGCTCCCCACTAGTGGTATTTCACCCCATGGGTCAGGAATGACCCGGTGTTTGCACAGGGGACCTTTACCTTACTAGTGGTATTCCTTCCGTTGTTTCTTTTTTTATGATAATAGCATGCACGGTTGTATGAAAGTAAAAAAAGGTAAAGGTCCCCTGTGCAAGCACTGGGTCATTCCTGACCCATGGGGTGACGTCACAACCCGACGTTTACTAGGCAGACTTTGTTTACGGGGTGGTTTGCCGGTGCCTTCCCCAGTCATCTTCCCTTTACCCCCAGCAAGCTGGGTACTCATTTTACCGACCTCGGAAGGATGGAAGGCTGAGTCAACCTTGAGCCGGCTACCTGAAACCGACTTCTGTCGGGATTGAACTCAGGCCGTGAACACTACCGCAGCTTACCACTCTGCGCCAAGGGACTCCACACATTTATTCAGCCCTGTTTTGGCTGTAAGACTGTAAGTTACTTTACAGTGTGAGGAGGAGGGGGAGGGGGAGGGGGAGGAGGAGAAGGAGGAGGAGAAGGAGGAGAAGAAGCAGAGTTGGTTTTTATATGCCGACTTTCTCTGCCACTTAAGGCAGAATCAATCCGGCTTACAATCACCTTCCCTTCCCCACAACAGACACCCTGTGACACGGCTGAGACTAAAATAAACTTTGATTTTTATAAAACTAATGAGTAAAGCTCCGCTTGTTGGTGAGTGCAACCCCCCAGAAATGAACCAAAGGCTGGAGAAATAAAAATGTGGGAAGGAAAAGCTCTCAGTCTTATTATTAAATAATATGCACCTTGTCCACCTGGAATCTGAAGGGGCTTTGGTCTGAATTCTGGACCCGGGTGAAAGGTTGCTGGTTCACACAACAAAACCATCTATTCTCTCAGCACACCTTATGCTCAGAAAGCTATCAGTTATGCAGTGCCAACAAAATACCCAATGTTATGGAAAGTAAGGTTTATGCATTACTTACTTCAGGCACCTGTGTGGAGCATTTAACAGCAATCTTCAAATAGGTGCAGAAGAAGATAAAAGCTGGGAGTCATCACCATAATGACCAAATTTACCTGGAAGCCTTGGATGACAACTAACCTGACTTTGACAAAGCAATTAAAGGGTAAGTCAACAGCTCCTAAATATCTTTTAATCCACTGCCTACATAGTGGGATCTCAAGTCTAAATCCTAAATAATTTAGGACCTTTGGGTGGCTACTGTGAGGAAAAGCTTAACTTTTGAAATATTAGTGCTAATTCATCTTAAAAGAAGTAACCGGATTCATATTTGATGAGGAAGTACGCACTCGTTTAACTTTATAGCTGGCTCGCCCATGCAGGGTTAGGCTAGGGCAGAAGTCCAACAGTGTACATCGAGCCACAGGGCCTCCCTTTTGTAACCCGATGCTGGTAAAGCGCATGGGTGTTGTTTTTGGATCACCATCTCACTGTACTGGTAGCGACATTTGGGCAAGGAATGCAGCGCCAAATGCAGTGAGTTATTGCCAAGACTTGTGTAATTAAGTAGTGTCTGACAGGCTTAAACTCCAGATGACATGCATACAGCCACTGCAGCAGGTGGAATTCAGAAGTTGGATAGGTCCACAGGCGCTCGTCAGATTGGCAAACAGCGCTGAAGCCAAAAGATCTGTGTCAGGCGCCACCAGCCAAAACTCTTAGTTTGCTGCTGTGCCTTACACTGTGGCAATCTTGGCAGAGATTCATTTACATCATGCTATAAATAACAAGACTTTTCCAGGGCAGGAAAGCAGATGTGTTTCTGTGGACCAAAACAGCCAGCATCACCAAAAAAAAAAAAAGTTAATGTTTGTTAATTCTGTAACACTAATTTACTCCTGAGAGTAACACCAGGAATGGCTTTTTTAAAATAACAGAATCATAGAGTTGGAAGGGACCACCAGGGTCATCTAGTCCAACCCCCTGCACAATGCAGGAAACTCACAACTACCTCCCCCCCACACACCCACAGTGACCTCTACTCCATGCCCAGAAGATGCCCTCCCTCTCATGAACTGCCTAAGGTCATAGGATCAGCATCTAGCCTCTGCTTGTATGTTTTATGCAATAGAGGAGCCGAGACCAATTTTTAATGCTGCTGCTATTTGAAAAGTATTTTCACATTGAACAATTAAAAAAGCAAAAAAAAAGTTATGCTAATACACACGCAGGTAAGTGAAAATGCAAATTGACAGAGCGGGGTTATTTAACTGGCACAGCAAAGTGATGAAATAATATGTAATATGAGACCTTACCAGTTCAAATCTTGCCTCTGCTGCAAACTCACTTGATAACCTTAGGCAACTCACTTCCAGTCTCTCACAAGCAAAATGGAGATAATATTATTTTCCTCCCTTACAGGGCTGTTGTAAAGGACACCAATAATTTAATGTGCTGATTTGACTTCTGAATAACTACATAAATATTTAACAGTATCATTTTACGGAAGAGACAGTAACTATAATAATGAATAATAGTTTCACAGAATTTTCATATTACAGATAGTGAATTTTTGGGTAAGCAGATGTTTCCAGTAATCATCTTCAGATCAGAGTTCGATTGTATTCCTCCATTCCACAGAAACTGGCAGAAGGGATACTTCCAGAAAGACTCAAAAGAGCTGTACTTATATAGTTCATTGCTACTCAAACATCGTTGTTTTTTTTCTAAACCTCAGCTGCCATACTTGCCTTCCATACATACAAGTCTCCTAATGCAACTTCTAAGGTGAGTAAAAAGACAAAAATGAAAGCCTTTTTACTAACTCTTCATCTTCTCTGTACTTATCCTTGGTCAGTTTCTCTTCCCAAGAGGAAATGTGCCATGAAAACCAAACTTCTTGTTTTCATCTTGGGATAGTCATTAAATTGTCAGATGTCTCCTGCTGACACGAATGAATCAGGCTTCTGGGATTCTTTGCTCACAGGTACAAGAAAACGTGTGACAACCCAGGAATTCTAAAACCTCCCTGTGGCGTCTCACAGCATGAATTTCTCCATGACCATGACTACATCAGCAGAAGCAACCACACTGAACTAATAAAATTTGATGGTAGAGGAGAACAGCTTTCAGGCTTTTGGTCACCTAAGTGGAACACAGAGAAGGATGAAGCAAGAATCACTCCTGTCGAAATTATCGCATAAGTGGGAAGGGGGAGAACTAATGCTATTTGTGAACGTCAGAGCACTTTCGGGGACTGAAGAAAACAGACCTGGAAATTCAGAATGTAAAAAGCATAACACAGTACACTATTTCATGGAAATCTACAAGACTGAGATCTAAGCTGCTTCCCATATTGAAATCCCTATTGGTGCTGCTAGCACACACTCAGTGAAGGTGAGGAGAACTCAAGGTTCGTATCTGGCTACTCGAAGACATTAAGATCATTCCAAAATTCAGTCTTAAAAAAAAAAAAAAGCTCATGCTTGAATTTGAATACTTTAAAGACTGGTCGATACTGTTTGAGAGCAGCATGGACAATACTGTGTTAGCAAGGATTGATTTGGTTACAACGCAACCATTGGGAAGATCCAGGGCAAAAACTATGTAAAGAGATAACAGGAGTATCCATATTTTGTCTAAGGGCCTCACTCCTCTTGTATCCTTTAGACAGAAGAGGAACTGGCTACTGTCTGGAAAGCAGAATCTCACCTGCTGAATCGCAGTGCTACACAGCGGCCATAACAGATCACAATTGCATGATCACCAATAGAAGACTGCTTACATGACTAGGCCCACTGTAGACATGCCAGAAAAAGATCTGTCATACACTCACATTACCTCAAACACAATGCTTCACACTGGAGTAGGGTTGCCAGGTCCCTCTATGCCACCAAAGGGAGGTTTTTGGGGCGGAGCCTGAGGAGGGAGGGGTTTGGGGAGGGGAGGGACTTCAATGTCATAGAGTCCAATGGCCAAAGCAGCCATTTTCTCCAGGTGAACTGATCTCTGTCATCTGGAGATCCGCTGTAATAGCGGGAGATCGCCAGCCACCACCTGGAGGTTGGCAATCCTAGTAGGTGGGTCTACAGAAGAAGGCTTTAATGGCCTAGCTAAAAGGACACACGGTTTTGCCTTTGGTGTGTAAGCAGACGGTGTGCCCTTGTATCCAGACACAGACCTGTGTGTGTGTGTAAAGTGCCGTCAAGTCGCAGCCGACTTATGGCGACCTCTTTTGGGGTTTTCATGGCAAGAGACTAACAGAGGTGATTTGCCAGTGCCTTCCTCTGCACAGCAACCCTGGTATTCCTTGGTGGTCTTCCATCCAAATACTAACCAGGGCTGACCCTGCTTAGCTTCTGAGATCTGACGAGATCAGGCTTGCCTGGGCAGACCTACCATGACACAAACTGCAGCAGTCATATTAGATAGTGGATTGAGGGGTTATTAAAGGCATCAGCTTGAGAGAGAGACAGACACATTTGGTGACTTGCCATAGACTGGCTGCAGAACTCCAAACTTGTACAGGCTGGACTGAAACACTTATATTTCTGTTATTTAAACAAGTCTCCAGATCTTGATCCTCATGGAAAAACTAATGACGCTGCTTATGAATTAGACAGGTCCTGCTACATATTTGTTTCAGAAACTCAATCGGCTGCCAACCTATTTAGCCAGAAGAAGCTCTCTAATTGTACCCTATAGATTTTGAATGCTGTAGAACCCAGAGTTGAGACCACTTTGATTCTTTTTAAAGTATCTCTGCATGAATGATGACTATACATCACACACAAAAAGATAAATTTTTTAAAAGTTATGCCACACACTTTGAAGATTACTGGCATTCAAAGTCTCTGGTCTAATTATCTTTCAGCTAAACAAAAGAAAATCAGACTAGACATTTATTCTATCCGAAAGCACAATGGAAAAAAAATACACATTATAGTAATGAACACCCCCCTTTTCAGTTGGGGTATCGACATTATTTATATAAAATATTTATATTGCTCCTGGGCGTCTCTGAACCCAAGGTGAGTAACAACAATACAAAAGCAATTTGATAAAACAAGCAATTAAAAGAGCAGTTATAAGACATTAAAAAACAATCTAAAAACACCTTATGCCCCCATCAGCAAGCTATTTCCCCTTTGCCCAGGGCTCAGGCTGCTCCCAGTGCCCTCGGAAACTACCGTTTCGCAGCCTCGCTGGAATGCCAGGAGGGTAGGAGACCCCCCTGAACTCTTGTGGGAGGCTGTTCCAGAAGCATGGGGTGGGCCACTGGGAAAGCTCAGGGCCAGATTCCTGTGCAACATGTCTTAGACAAGAGGGGTATTAACAAGAAATGTTGCTGGGAATAATGAAGCTGCCGCACAGGAACATGCAGGGAGAGGTGGTCCTTCAACTACGTGGGCCATAAGTCGTGAAGGGCTTGAATTGAACCCAGAAACTAATTGGCAGCCAGTGAAGGGACCTTAAAATAGGAGTGACAAGGTTCCACCAGCTAGCCCCAAACAGCAAACATGCTGTCACATTTGTAGCAGCTTCAGTTTCCAGATCATCTTCAAGGGCAGCCCCATGCAGAGCATGTTACAGTACTCTAGCCTTGAGATAACCGAAGCATGGACCAGTGGGGCCAGACACACATCACAACTGTAAATTGGTATGACAATCACAACATTCCCCAAAATGTATTGTGATTTTGTGAGCTTGGTGGGGGGAAATGTATTGGAAACCTACAGACTGACAACTACCTAGATTATGTCAATTAAGAAGGTTTTAAAATGGTTTAAGCTTTGCAGTGAATATATGAATAATCTTCCTCTCTCAGACACCCATACCCAAACACAGGCCAAAGTCCATCTTATCTATTTCGAGGATAATGAAATATGCCAAAGGCTATATTCCACATATCTCTTTCCAAAACAACCTACAGACCCAGCCCAACATGTTACAATGGAAAGTTCATGTAGCATCAAATGAGCAATAAATGTAGTTCCCTCATTTGAGAAAACAGATTTAATCTAACAGCAAGAACTATAATTAGAATCTGTGCATAATCTAACTTTATTATACCTGAAAAGAAATGGTGTATAAAAGGATTATAGAAGCAATATGAAATTTAAGACTAAATATATAAAGACAGTAACCGATTATTGTTTGGAGATGACTATAAAATCAATTTGTAAGCTTTCTGACAATTGAACTGACTTTAATGGCCCCAAATACTTAATCATTCTCTGCACTTCACATTCTTATATGGTTCATTAAAAACCCATTTCAAGGCAGCTAGCATTCCAATGGGCTTGAAACAGGAAATTCGGCAGGAACTCAGATGGTGCAACCAGTGTGCCTTGCTTCCCATAAACGTAAAATTAAAATGGCAAACAATGGTACCTAAGAGAAATCCTAAATAAGCGTGCAACTGCGTCAGGAACAAAGATATATGCATTAATGCAAAAAGCGGAGATGAATGCTTACAAAAAATGCACTTAGTACATCTAATAAACAATTAGCCATTATACTGCCTAGCTCCCCCATCAAAATTTCATATCAAATCTATCTTTTTCATAATTATCTTTCAAAACAACTACCCATCAGGCATCTAATAGGAAGAAAAGCATGCGTTCTGTCAGTGAAAATGAATTTTAAAAGCTGTTTCATTTGTCCCTAAATGGCTCAGAGCAACTTTTACATATTGAGGGGAAAATGGTTTATTCATACTTTCTAAAGGGTAGTTTTCCCCTCTCTACCCATCTGCAAGAGATTCTCACTTACACGGTAAAATTGGGCCTGATCCAAACTTCATCGATTGTGGGGCAGTCTACTTCTCATGCCAAATATGACAAGAGAAATTCCAACACGGATAGGTGAGTCAACTGATGTGGTAATGTATGAACTGGTCTTCCAGTGTGGTGTAGTGGTTAGGAGCGGTGGACTCTAATCTGGAGAATTGGGTTTGATTCCCCCCACTCTTCCACATGATCAGCACTCTATTCTGCTGAACAGGGTTGGTTTCATCAATCCTGCACATGAAGCCTGGTGGGTGACCTTGGGCTGGTCACAGTTCTCTCCAGACTCTCTTAGCCCCACCTACCTCACGTGGTGTCTCTTGTGGGGAGAGGAAGGGAAGGCAACTGTAAAACAGTTTGAGTCTTCTTAAAAGGTAGAGAAAATCAGGGTATAAAAACCAACTCTTCTTCCACAGCTCACAAAAACAACATAGCACCAGTCTGACTTCCGGTCAAACAAAAGAATAAATGGAGAAAGGGATGTTGGGGGTTTCCAAGCACAGTCATAAATTATACTGGAGTTATAGCAGCAAGACACAACCAATCTACTATCAACGAGAATTATCAGGGGCCTGGAGACCAAGCCCTATGAGGAAAAGCTGAGGGAGTTGGGAATGGTTAGTCTGGAGAAGAGGAGGTTGAGGGGGGACATGATTGCTCTCTTTAAGTATTTGAAGGGCTGTCACTTAGAGGAGGGCAGGGAGCTGTTCCTGTTGGCAGCAATGGATAAGACTTGCAATAATGGGTTTAAGTTGCAGGAGGAAAAGTACCAGCTCGATATAAGGTGTTTTGTTTTTGTTTTTTGTTACAGTAAGAGTTGTGAAGGAGCCCAGTGGTGCAGAGTGGTAAGCTGCAGTACTGCAGTCCAAGCTCTGCTCACAACCTGAGTTCGATCCCGACAAAAGTTGATTTCAGGTAGCCAGCTCAAGGTTGACTCAGCCTTCCATCCTTCCGAGGTCGGTAAAATGAGTACCCAGCTTGCTGGGGGTAAAGGGAAGATGACTGGGGAAGGCACTGGCAAACCACCCCATAAACAAAGTCTGCCTAGTAAATGTCGGGATGTGACATCAGCCCATCAGTCAGGAATGACCTGGTGCTTGCACAGGGGACCTTTACCTTATTTAAGAGTTGTTCAACAGTAGAATCAGCTACCTAGGGAGGTGGTGAACTCCCCCTTTTAAGCAGAGGATGGACAATCACTTGACAGGGATGCTCTAGGCTGATCCTGCATTGAGCAGGGAGTTGGACTAGGTGGCCTGTATGGCCCCCTCCAACTCTATGATTCTACACACATTGTACAATTCTGGAAAACAATTACTAGAGAGGTCTTGTTAAAAAAATAAGCCTTCCACCAAGTAGCCTCTCTTGTGCCCCTCCCCACTAGGTAACATAAAATTACAGGTGGTATGGGATACATTTCCTTCATATGCATGTGCTATGATCGAGTCAGCACACTGCCATTTTAGATATTATTCTGCCAGTAGCTACCATATTTGTTGTGTTGCTCAGGCAGGCACTCAAGGTGCTGAACATCCCTCTGTAAAAAATACCAACAGAAGGTATTCTCTGGTTGTACTGAACTGCAAA
Source organism: Euleptes europaea (assembly GCF_029931775.1). Classification (NCBI taxonomy): domain Eukaryota; kingdom Metazoa; phylum Chordata; class Lepidosauria; order Squamata; family Sphaerodactylidae; genus Euleptes; species Euleptes europaea. The sequence continues at coordinate 63,557,579 of NC_079322.1, forward strand.
AAGAAAAGAAAAAATACCAGCTTTTGGTAACATGGAGAAGAAAAGTTTGTGTGGTTACAAATTCCTGTTGACCTGAGAAGGATCCCACCTCTCCAATTAAATCTGCTTCTGCTTTTCTTTGCCTCTCTCCCTTCAGTTCCAGCTGCAACTTTCTCCTCTCTCTAGTTTAACCACAACTGGCATGTTCCTCATCTTTTCCAGCTACAATTTAAAAAACTAGCAATAATGTCATATCAACTAGAGGACAGTGTGGGAGGGAATCTCAGTGCATGCTACATGACTTGGGGTGTAAGTTTTGTACATAAGGACATCAATTTGAGAAACTAACTTGAAAGGAACTTTTGGAGGCACAGAGCTATTATTACATTTTTATCCTGCTTGGCCTTGCCCTTCTTTCAAGGAATTCAAGGTGGCACACATGGTTCTCTCCTCCTCTTCCATTTTCAGTCCTCCTCCATTTTGTCCTAAGGGGTATTCATGGCTACTAGTCAAAATGGATACTAGTCATGATGCATACCTATTCTCTCCTGGATCAGAGGAGCATGCCTATTATATTAGATGCTGTGGAGCACAGACAAGATAATGCTTCTGCAGCCGTCTTGTTTGTGGGCTTCCCAGAGGCACCTGGTTGGCCACTGTGTGAACAGACTGCTGGACTTGATGGGCCTTGGTCTGATCCAGCATTGCCTTTCTTATGTTCTTATGTTCGCGCATCAACCGTGTGAGGTAAGCTAGGCTGAGAAGAGACTAGCCAAAGATCCATCAGCAAGCTTCATGGTAGACAAGGTATTCAAACCTAGGTCTTCCAGATTCTAGTCCAACACTCTAACCATTAGGCCACATGCAGCGAGGGAGCTATTGTGGTATAATGGTGTCTGACTAGGATCTGGGAGATCCAAATCTGAATCCTTAATCTACCATGAAGCTCACTGGATGACGTTTGGCCAGTCAGTCTCTCTACAACTATAATTAGTTGTCCGTTTCCTTGGATCCTGGCTCAGGTGGTTTGGGTAGGTTCCTACTTGGAGACAAGCAAAAGCAAAGAAGAAAAAGAGATATACAGAGACACCAATCCTCTTATTGTTTGCCTGGAAACATTTAGGAAGGTGCACTTGGAAAGCAGCCATTCAGATACACACAGACCCCAGTTGGGAATTCTAGGTGAAGACAGGCACGGCCTGAAAGCTAGTTGAGTTGACACATTAAAACATAATGATATCAAGTTTGAAATGTTTCTAAAATGAATTCCCCCTTATGCAATACATGAAACATAATCGCTCCTCTTGTTACTGTGTCATTTTGAACTAATCGAAGGGAATTTGTAGTGAACATACAGTTTTTGTTTTCAAAAAACATCACCTGGTCTGAGGTTTTGGACAGACACATGGAAGAATTTACCATATTACGCGCTACCAATCGCATGTGTCATGTTTAATTTAGAAAAGAGAAATAGAACAAAATAAACAAACTGCTTTAGAAAATCAGATCGAGAGATGTGCACCACATAATGAAGAGAAAATATATTTGGCTCCCTTGCCACAAATGAAAACACAGCCTTCACCAGATGCAAAAGATGTTATATTACTGGGAAGCCAGGAGTATAAAATCCCACCCCTCTTTAAAAGGGAATGCACAGGGCGCCCTTGATGGCTCTTCCACCTCTCCTCCATGCGGCAAAATGTGCAAGTCTGAAAAAGCTCTCGGCAGGTCAATGGTTTTCAGTTCAAAAATGTGTCTGACCCACAAAACGCAGGTCACACAGAAGGTTCTGTGTTTGACTCCTGACACGGGGATTGGCAGCCACAGCCCTGATGTTCCATGGCCAGGAATCCAGACGCTGGGTTATTAGAGAGGAGGGTGTAGCACAGAAAGATATATCGTTCAAATAAAGATGTATTAAGCCTAACCTATTGTCTCATTTGTCATGAGGTTGGTGCTGCAGGCCTTAAATGCCAAGAAAATAACGGACACTGCAGGCTTCCCAAATGCAGACACCGTCAAAGTTTACAGTATTTTATTTTTTAAAAAGGCACCAAACACGTACAGAACAACTTTAAAATTTAAGGGTTTAATTTGAATCAAGTGCGTAGAAGTATCCGAATCAGTTAAACATACAAACCAATATTTGCGACATATTAAAGCGCTCAAGGAAAATGGGATTTGTAAAATATAGCCACTAATTTTACATAGTGTATGCTGCTCAGTTTAATTTGCATGCAAAAGCCAGGGAAATGCAATTAGAAATACTCATCTACTGACAGAGATGAGAAGCTTCAAATAGTTTTTGATTCCCTTCTGTTCTGCTCATTATTTCAACACCTCACCATAATAAAGGAGCAGATAATACTTTTTTTCCCTGACATTAGCCTAAATTAGCTTTGGTCCGCTATGCAATACCTATTAATTTAAGCTTATTTTAATCAACTGTCAAGATTGATTCCAAATGTAAACACAACACAAGAAATACCCTTTGGTTTTTTATTACCACCTATGGAAGAACTTTTCCAAAGCAATTCAAAGACGAAAGGTCACGGCAAAGGCAAGGTTAAGGTTTTTAATTTTGGTTTCAAATGAGACTGAACAGTGTTTGGGCCATGTCCAAAAGTTAAGAACGTAAGAAATTTAAATATAAAGAATACAACCTGATCAAACTCATGCAGTGGCTGCCAGATGCTTCCATACTATAATGAATTCCATTAGTCGTCTATTTTAAAAGCCCGTGTGGTTCAGGCTTTTTTAGTAGGGCAGGTTCTCCAACCCCTTAATTGCTGTTTTTTCAGATTTACGGGAAAAAATAATTGTATCTTTAACCCAGATTATAATATGAATGATAAACTGAATACCGTCTTATAGTGGCAGTGCAGGACTCTACATGAACATTACAAATAACTATGGCAGAACATTTTCAACTACCCCAAAGAGCTGAGATATCTCATCAGTTCAGCTATGTCATAGGGACACAATTTCCAAAGTCCATACACAAACCTCATCTTTTTCTATATTCCCACTATCCCAATACTACTCCAAACTATCCCCACTTCCAAGAACGCTCTGTGGCCAACTCCCATTCTCAACTAGGCAATTTGTTCCTGTCACCTCCCCACCATGGCATTAATCTTTCCTGTATTAATTCACCAGCACAAGCTAAATATGAAGAACAGGCAGTCCATTCCTGAAGGGGGGGGAGCAATGCTCCTTTGGAGCACTACCCCCCCCTTTAGGAATAAGGTAGCATCTATCCGGCGTGAGGGCAAACACGCCAGCGTTCAAGCGCCGCCGGCCCCTGCTGCTGGGGTGGGTGGGGGGCGTTACTGCGGGTGGAGCTAACTTTAGGCAGCTTCTACAGCCCTTTCGCCCCAGGAACACCCCCTTGAGTGACGGTGGTCTTTTTGGTGGTGCAGCCCCACTGTTTTCTATGGGGCATTTCCCCCATTTTTTCCTTTTTTGTATTTTCAAAAATGCTTTCCCTCCCCCCCTTCGCTGTCACGGATCTACCCCCTTCAGGATTGCCCTCTTCTTGTTTGCTAAGGAATAAGGGAAAGTCTCCAGCATTCTCATCAGTAACTACTGCATGAACAGAACATCCTTGCCATGTTCTGTTAACTTGGGGCGGTACTACGCAAGTCAAATGTAGCACAATTACCATCATTTGTACATACCAATCCAATAAGGGTTCCAAACACCATCAATCCTATTTTTATACGAACAGATTTGTTGCATTTTTTTTCCTTTTGTGACAAGTGGGGCATGTGGACCGACGTCTTTGGGGCATGTGGACCGACGTGCGGATCCTTCACTGCAATTCTGCACACGGCTAATGCCAGAACTGCAATGACATTTTGGCAGCGAATGAGACCCCCCTAGTTGTAGGAAAGATGGTCATTCCCTCTTCAGCACCTCAAAGGATACTGTGGTCCGATCACCCCACTTTCTTTTGATTAGCGCATTCACAGTCCTGAGAAGGGACTAGACAGCACCAGCTGCTGTCTGTTTTAGTGTCATCTGTGGGGCTGGTCCATACACTAAATTGGTGTTTCTTGGGGCCATCTTTTCCCTCAGGAGCCATCCAATTCTGTGACAAATGTAACACAGGAACTGGTAGGTCACAGCTCTTTGCCACAGCAACTTGTATGATCTCTGGAACTCAAATTTATATCAAGGCTCAGATCTGGGACTGGATGGATGGTTTGTTTATTCAAAATATTTTTTTTATATTGACTTTCCACCCAAATAAGGCAGCAAGTGATTAAAAACATTAAAATCAACTTTCAAGATACAAATATATAAAGAACAATTAGAACAACAATTAACCAAAGCAGGTAAAAAGGAAGGGAATGCCAAATGAAACAGTAAAGTCTTCACCTGCTGGTGGAAGACGACATTACACAAAATGGGGAATCTGCCACAGCAAGAAAAAATAGTCAATAAAATATGTAACTGAGCTGAGACTTGGGGTGTATCTCTCTCAATTATCTGAGGAAGTGAGCGGTGCCTCACGAAAGCACATAACCTAACAGAAATTGTGTTAGTCTTTAAGGAAGTTCACTGGACTCTTGCTCCTTTCTCTCAATTGTTTGTTTAAATTGAATTGCCTCTCCAGAGAACTACTGAAGGAGGATAACAACAGAGTTAAACAGTAACTCTCCTAAAGCACCACCCAGGATACGATACGATACCTAACACCAATGTGTGTGTGTGTGTGGGGGGGGGGGGCAACCCAGCAGAAAAATCTAATAAAAAACCCAGGCACAAGCAAAAATAAATCAGCCTAAGAAACACAAAACCAGGACAGCTCACAAAACCACTACCCGATAAATACAGAGTGGTAAAAATATGTGGTAAATCGGGCAAGAATAATACTCAGCTGAACACCTGGACCAAAGATCATTTCAAAGACAGAGCACCACCACTAGAAAAGCCCCGTTCCTGGTTCCATTTTGAGCCCGGTGAGGCTTCTAAACAGTCTTCAAAGCCTCACATGGAATGCACTGCAGCAATCAACCCTGGATTCAATCAGAGCACCAACTATCATGCCCAATACACACATCTCAAGGGTCATTCAAAGCAGCTCAAAGATACCCAACCGCCTTTTGATCACATTGAGAGAATTGATAACTACTTATTTATTTCATATTATAGCGCAGCTTTCTTACTGGAACTCAAGGTGAATACAAAAATACAAAACAATTCATACAGCAAAGTCCTCCGGTAATAAAGAGTGCAGCAGCAGCAGCAGCAGCAGCAGCAGCAGCAGGAGGAGGAGGAGGAGGAGGAGGAGGAGAAGAAGAAGAACCACCTGTGAGGTAGATGGGGCTGAGATAGCTCTAAGAGAACTGTGACTAGCCCAAAGTCACCCAACTGGCTTCATGTGTAGGAGTGGGGAATCAAACCCGATTCTCCAGATTAGAGTCCACCGCTCCTAACCACCGCTCTTAACCACTACACCATGCTGGTTTACAGGCTAGGATTACAGAACTAGAAAACGGTATATGAACAAAACTCTGTCTAAGGAATGATATACCATAAAGGAGAAACTGGGTTACAAAGGTAGAAGACAATGCAATAAAAAGGAGAAATATAGACTACAATCCTATCTCTTATAAAAGTGATCTCGAGAGCTGTACCACTGTACTAGAGTTGTACTTTATAAAAACATTTTGTTTTGCACATTCTGTAGAATGATAGAAGTTATGAGGAGCCTTCCTGACAACTCTACTCTTAAACATTCACTAGACTACAATGGATCACAGAAAATTACATGGCTGAGGCATGAAAATCGTGTTTGCTTTTACAAACGACTGATAAAGTTCCTTCCAGTGGCCAATATCAATTGCTAACATTGCCAAGAAAAGGCAGTACAATATTCTCGCCAAGATGTAGCTAGGCACTTCCCATGAAAGACTTCCCAGGAAATTATTTGGATCCCTACATTGCAGCACTGTATCCTGCCCCAATCTCTTTCCTGTCTTAGCAGGCATCAGCTTTTTAGCTAGGCTCCTCCATCACTTCCAGGTGAGGAGGGGGAATACAGCTGGAACGGCTTGGAGTCCTTTGTCCAAGGCAACAATTCGGTTTCAGCACATAGTTTACATTTCATATTGAATTCAAAGCATGCTACACTTGCTTATTTTTTATTAAAAACCATTCAAGATTTTTATCTCTCCGTGCCAAATGGATCATTACACTGTCAACACTTATCTTTATTATGAAAAATATTCTGAATTGAACTCCCTTTTGTTGAACGGACAAACAATATATTCAATGGTAGGTCTGGTTTTCCTCAAGTTTTGCATAAGGGCAGAAAGTGTGTAGAGGCTTATTACCAAGAGCTCTGGGTGTCCACATCTCACTAATAGGCAGCATGTTGAACTCTGAAATAAGATTTAAATGCTCTTTTCTCGCCATCAATAAACATTCTTCTAGTGCATTCATGGAAATTTATGGGCTTAATCTAAGGGGTGAAGTTTTGACTTCATAATTTTCTGACTCCCCCCAACAGCACATTTGCATTAAGATTACTTTTCCCACCATGATTATAGCTCAATTATAAATCATTTGGATCTTCTTACAGATCTATATATTTAAATGTAGCATTGGCTGGCTTTGGAGTGAAAAAATGCAGGAAGAAGACTTCACCCAAACAACTGTCGGGAAATGAACCAGAGATGTTTTCCTTCCCTTAGACCAATTAAAAGCATAAATTATTGCCTACATAAAGCACATTTGCATACTCATGACCAAGGCTGGCAATTTCTCTTTCACCCACGTATCACAAAAAGATGGCAGTCTGGCTGCACAAAAAATATTCAGAAACCATCCAACACCAGAGTTGTAGGTGATGGACTTTAGAAGGGCTTGGCTCCTGTGCTTAAAGATTAATAGAATCATAGGCTCATAGAATTGGAAGGGACCACCACTGTCATCTAGTCCAACCCCGTGCACAATGCAGAAAACTCACAACAAACTCCCCCCACATCCCCAGTGACCCCTACTCCATGCCCAGAAGATGGCCAAGATGCCCTCCCTCTCATGAACTGCCCAAGTTCATAGAATCAGCATTGCTGATAGATGGCCATCTAGCCTCTGCTTAAAAACCTCCAGGGAAGGAGAGCTTACCATGCCCCAAGGAATCCTGTTCCACAGAGGAACGACTCTGTTAGAAAATTCTTCCTAATGTCTAGATGGAAATTCTTCTGATTTAATTTTAACCCATTGGTTCTGGTCCGACCTTCTGAGGCAACAGCAAACAACTCGGCACCCTCCTCTATATGACAGCCCTTCAAGTATTTGAACATGGCTATCATATCCCCTCTCAGTCTTCTCCTTTTCAGGCTAAACATACCCAGCTCCTTCAATCTTTCCTCATAGGACTTGGTCTCCAGACCCCTCGCCATCTTTGTTGCCCTCCTCTGGACATGTTCCAGCTTATCTACTTCTTAAATCGTGGTGCCCAAAACTGAACACAATACTTTAGGTGAGGTCTAACCAGAGCAGAGTAAAGTGATACCATCACTTCACATGATCTGGACACTTTCCTGTGATTGATGCTTTCCCGTGAACAAAGGCTTGGACCTGGGGGTTGGTGTCACCTCTTCTATAGCCAAGCTAAGTGGTAGAGAAAGTCAGCATATAAAAACCAGCTCTTCTTCTTTAGCTTATCCTGGAGCGTAGCACACCAGTTCTGTACATAAGCTGTGTCTTCCGAGATCTGGCTAGCTCATCGTTTCCAAACGTAACCCACTATCCCTATACCCTTTACCACTTCAAATGTATCATTATCGTTCATGGACTGCAGCTCAAGAAGAGACACTGCCAAGGATCACAATTTCATCATCATCATCATCATTAAGTGGCTGTCATGCCCAAAGTAACAGAGCTCTTAGACAGAATATCCAACTTCAATTGGAACAAGTTATCGCATGAAGAAGCTGGGATAGCCCAAATTCTGACAGGTATATAAAGCATAAAGCCATCTTCCTGCTGGGCTGAGCATGTTTAGGGAAAGAAAACGAACAAGTATGCTATGTCCTTTCACATGAAAGCAGGATGTTTGTGTTGAAAAGTCTCTCTTCTCTAGCTTATTTTCCATTTACCCTAATCCTGTTTACATATTTAGAACTATCTGGGGATTTGGTCCAAGGCTTCCTCTTGTTTTTCTCTTTTGGGTCTTCTCCAATTGCCTCCTGCCAGCGAAGTGCTGACCTCCTTCGGTACTGTTGGTTAAGTCTCATTATCACCCATGCAGAACCATCTTCTTTGCAACCACCGCTATCTACAAGAACCTTCCGGTATTTTTATTCATCATCGATTCCCAGTCTATTGGGAATGTCAGTGCCTTTTGGCCTTTACTCATGCCTCTCAGTTCCACTGCCATTCCTATTTATTCACCTATACGTGTGTGCGCACACACATGCAAACACACACAAACCTCAGTAACCTTATTATCTAGGTATTAAAATATTTCTGAAGCAGCTTGTGAGAAAGTCACGGTACAAGATAATGTCTTATTGCATGAGACTGGTTGCTGTGGAAATTATTATGCTGTCACAAAGGATTAGAATTTAAAATGGGAAATAAACAGCAGGAATGGATAATACCTTAAAGATCCTGTTTTAATGAAAACATCCCTGGTAATTAAAAATGGTGAGGAAGAGTGGAATACACTGATGGAATAGTTTCAAAGGAGGCGACTATTTTTGGGGGGTAAATTCCCCCCCACTCAACGAGTCATATTTTGCGGCGTTTTATATCGCTTTTAAATTACCTGCCTCATTGGAGATCATTTGTTCATTAAAATTGTTCTACCCCTGTAAATACGGGAGATAATGCTACAGAGCTACATCACACATCATCGAATTACACAGTCCTTGTTCCTTCAAGCAGCACCTTGGCTTTTCTCAGGAATTACTTCTGGAGAGATAGAAATAATTATCTGATTTATCTGCACAAATATTAATAGAAACCCTTGAACAAGAAACTCGTTAAGAGCCCTGAATGTATAAAATATACCCCATTCTGCCAAATGGAGCTTCTTAAGTCCAACTTTTACACATAAATGAAAGTCATTTTCCAGATTTCTGTGAGGGAAAAGTGAACTCACGTCAAGGAGCCAAACAGCCCATTCCTGAAGGGGGGGGAGCTCCTTAGGAGCCAGCGTGACCCTATGCCGGTGTAGGTGCCACCTTATCATGGCATCTATGCCATCATGGGGACAAATACACAGCCATCCAGGAGCCACCAAAAGTGCAGCCAAGCTAGGGTTGCCAACCTCCAGGTACTGGCTGGAGATCTCCTCCAGTTCATCTGGAGAAAATGGCCGCTTTGGCAATTGGACTCTATGGCACTGAAGTCCCTCCCCTCCCCAAACCCTGCCCTCCTCAGGCTCCACCCCAAAAACCTCCCGCCGGTGGCCAAGAGGGACCTGACAACCTTAAGCAAAGCCAGTAGAGGGCAGCTTCCTTTGGGCATCTTCCTAACCCTGTTCACCCCAGGAATGCCCCCTTCAACTGGGACGGGGCTACCTTTTTTGGTGGCGCAGCCTCCCTTTGTTCAATGGGACATTTCCTGCTTTTTCAGTATTTTTATTTGATAAACCCCTTTTTTCCCTCTGCATCAGCCCAAAAGTTTGAGGAGGTGGCATGGCTCCGCCGCTCCCGACCACCACAGATCTACCCCTTCAGGACTGCACTCATTGTGAGCTTAATATCAATCAATCGATAAAAAATATTCCTCATCAAGGAGGATGCCTCAGTGGGCTGGCATACACATTCCACTATCCTAGCAACTTGGTAATTATTGTCTACCCATGTATAATACAAGAGATGTCCTTGCTCTGAAATTTGGGAATCGAGCAACATCAGAGATTTCAATGTTAGAAAAATAAACTTGGGTGGATTGCCCCGAAATGCTCTCAGATTGCAGCGTAAGCAACAGGTCGCTAATTTCCTGGCAGGACATTAACGAGAACTGGGCTGGGTGTTCCCTTGCAATCTGTGCACTTCCTCGGCTCACCATCTCAATAGACCCTTATCTTGCTCTCACACAAATTAGGAAACAGGGCCTGGTTAACCACTACAACTTTCTAGTTTTTGTTTCCAACCTGCAGCTTACAAATCTGTTCAGCAAAAGCACACCTAGCTTGTTGCTCCCACATCGTTAGGATTGCCAACTTCCAGGAACTAGCTGGAGATCTCCCGCTATGACAACTGATCTCCAGCCGACAGAGATCAGTTCACGTGGAGAAAATGGCCGCTTTGGCAATTGGACCCTATGGCATTGAAGTCCCTCCCCTCCCCAAATCCCGTCCTCCTCAGGCTCCACACCAAAAACCTCCCGCCAGTGGCAAAGAGGGACCTGGCAACCCTACACATCGTGGCAGTTCCACAACCTCATCTGATTCCAACTTGCACATCTGTTTCAATTCCTTCCTGTCCCCCCACCCACCCCCACTTCGCTTCACCCTACCGATTTCTGATTTATTTGTAACAGACCTGTGACATGAGCCCACTCTTCAAATACCTGAAGGGGTGTGACCTGGCAAAGGTTTGCTGGCAAGACGAGATATGTATATGGGGAACATGTAACATGAAAGAAATACAGAGAGAAGCAGAATGCAAGAGTTGAAAGCTATGAGAATTACGATATTGCATTGCAAGAAAGAAAGAAAGAAAGAAAGAAAGAAAGAAAGAAAGAAAGAAAGAAAGAAAGAAAGAAAGAAAGAAAGAAAGAAAGAAAGAAAGAAAGAAAGAAAGAAAGAAAGAAAGAAAGAAAGAAAGAAAGAAAGAAAGAAAGAAAGAAAGAAAGAAAGAAAGGTTTGCAAAGGATGGCAGAAAATGATCACACACATGGTTCCAAAAGCTGAACTTGGTTCAGGCAGATGTCCAACCAAAGAGTGAGCAAGCCTGCATGCTGCTGGGCAGGAAGCTTGAAAAAGAGGAAAGGAACTCATGCAATTATCTCTAGTGGCAGCGTTTTAAAAGGTTTTCTTCAAAGCACCCCTGAAACCCAACTCAGCTGTTCAAACAAGTTCACTTTAGAAAGTTGTTTTAGTGCACAGACTTGCAGAAGTAATGCCCCGCCAGACCGTCTGCCAGTGACCTGCCTTCTTGCCGCCCGTCTGTCTACCACAGGTACTTGCCAGTGCTTGAGACCAAGAGCTTGATGGATCTGGTCAAGCTCTACCATGAACAGCTACAAATATGCAAGAATTGCAATTCCTTCCAATGCAGGAAGCAAAGGCAGAATGAAGCAGCCCGGTATTCAGGATGGGTGTCACAGCTGACCCTGTGACTGATAAGCATTCCGAAAATGATGAGATTTGGGGGATGTTTCTCTAGCAGCTACAAAGCCTGATGCTCTTCAGCCCAAAAAGAGAGATCAGGACAGGAAACCACAGCGGAAGAAAGCACTCGCTGCTCCGCCACCTCTTTTATTACCTTAACTGCAGCAGATTTTCAGAAAGCATCTTTAAAAATTTACCTGCATATCAAAAGGCTTTTTAAAAATCCCTGATCTCAGACTGGGAATCTAATATTTATGCCACATACAGCAGAAAACTCATTAGAGTCTAATAATAAATCATGGGTGGTTTTATTGTTATTTCTGTGCCCTAACTTCAAAGGGTGCTTGTTTCTGTTTAGTCCTAATGTACATCATATTGAAAACCTGCTTCGGTTAAGGTATTTCATCTCAAATTTCCCAGTGAGGCCTTTCAAGTTACTGAAAGATTCAGATCCAACATGTTTGCAAATGACTTTTCTTTAAAAACAAGATCACCGGCCCAATCCCGACAGGCAGCTTTCCGTGGCCTCCCTCCATTCCCTTCTCTTCTCTCCCATCTAACACATCTGTGCCACCTAGGGTTGCCAACCTCCTGGAGATCTCCTGCTATTACAACTGATCTCCAGCCAATAGAGATCAGTTCACCTGGGGAAAATGGCCACTTTGGCAATTGAACTCCAAGGCATTGAGGTCCCTCCCATCCCCAAACCACGCCCTCCTCAGGCTCCATCTCTAAAACCTCCTGCCGGTGGCAAAGAGGGACCTGGCAACCCTCGTGCCGCCCCACTTTCCAACTAACTAAATGATCCCCTCTGAACCAGAAAAAAATACTGCTCTGCTACCGCCACTACTTCTCCCAGACCCGCATGGCCAGAAAGGGGGCTACGGCTAACATTTCAGTGTTTGTCCCAAGTGCAAATCCTTACCTTCCATCGCACCCATTCAGCTATTCAATTTAGAATAGCTGTTCAAAATCATCTCACACTATTTGTAATAAAAGCAGGTGTCTATGCATTCTTTGTTGAATTCCCAGGGCAGTAACTAAATATTTTTAACGGTATAAAATTCCACAAGTAATTTAAGCACAATCCGTTTTGTATATAATTATATTCCATCGTCACAAGTGGCTTGTTAGAACCTAGGCTGCGGGGGGGGGGGGGGTCCAAGTTTTTCCAGTAGAGGGCCACATGATCAGAAATCCATGTGTGTGCTGGTCACACGAATGTTTTTATTTATAACACTGGTGAAGGGTAGTCCGTTAGCTATTGAGAAATGTAGATTTTTTTAGTAGCAATACAAAAGCAGTCCAGTTTATTTGTACAAAAGGGCACAGTTGCAGACCAAGTACTGATCAACTTTGATCAAATCTATGAGCATACTGATATTTAACAGACTGAACTATTCTTGAAAACTGTGTGGTGTATTCAGCCAGGGCAAATCACAATTCTGACTCCAGGTTTATATCACTGATTGTGTCACTCACCTTCGATTTTAATTTTTCTAAGTAACTTTGTGAATCATTTCGTTCAGTGCAAGTCTATTGCCTGCATAGAAAAATCCCTCTTGAATAATTCAGTTTTGCATAGTTTGTGGAAAGCCAGGAGAGTAAGAGCCTTCCTGACTTCCTTGGGTAGGCCATTCCACAAGGTGGGGACCACAATGGAAAAGGCATAATAATAACTACAAAAATACGGAAGAGCTGGACGCTCGCTGGAATTTAACAATTTCCAATTGTTAAAAACACTCCAATGTGTAAATCGCATAGAGGGAGTAATGTAATAATAATCATGTGGATTTTAGACAAAGATAATTGCTTGGTTCACTGTTATGGGTATTTTAGTTATATTATCAGCACGGTTTTAGTTTCTTTTCAAGCATTTGTATTATAAGTATTTTAGTAATGTTGTATTTCCATTTTCTTTTATTGTTATATTCTCATTTTCTCTTAATAATTTTTTTTGTAAAAAAAGGAAAAGGCACGTGTACAGCAGTAGTTGATTTTGCCCATTGGCAGGTATGTCAGTCCAACGTTTTGATTGCAGCCTCTATTCAACAAAGGGGGAGGAAAAAACCCACCTTTCACGCTTCTTTGCAATATCACCAAACAAGACCCTTTGAATAGGATCACCTGGGGCAAATATTTCTAAACATAAATTGTACATGAACAGTACAGAAAAGTGGAATTTATGCCCAAACTCCATACATTGGATACTTCTACATATTGGTTTCTGTGAATGAAATCAGAACCTGATCCTCCTAGTGAGAGGGAGACAAAACTGGACTCAAGGGCAGAAGCAGAGGAACAGTAGATTGCCTGCCATACTGTTCCTATAGCATTTTTACCTTGTTTACCCTTATGACTTTCGCACTAGAGAGTAGGGTTGCCAACCTCAAAGTGGCTGCTACAATATTGTAGCAATCACAAGTTGGCAACTATAGTATTGTAGCAATCCCAAATTGGCAATTATAGTTCCACCCTTTTTATTTTTGTAAATAACCTCAAAGTGGTGGCAGGAGATCTGCTATTACAACTGATCTCCAGCCGATGGAGATCAGTTAGCCTGGAGAAAATGGCCACTTTGGCATTTGGAGTCTATGGCATTGAAGTCCCTCCCCTCTCCAAACCCCGCCCTCCTCAGGCTCCACCCCAAAAACCTCTCACTGGTGGTGAAGAGGGACCTGGCAACTCTACTAGAGAGAGAAACTGCCAACTCTCAGAGAACATATATTAGAGGTTCTGCAGTGTGACATCAAAATAAGATTTATTGTGTAAATTCAATTTTTACAAGAGTCGAATGCAACATCAATCCCAAATTAAACTTAACTGTATGCAATAAAATGCAGGCATGCACGAGGCATACCTGGTAAGTGAGCATGGCTTTTGAGTTGCACTTATTCCCCAACATGTCAGTTTCAAAGATTCAGTAGTTCACCCAGGGTCTTGCAGCCCATAACATGAATCAGAACAGCTAATGTGCCCAAACAGATCCATAATACTGTATTGCCTTTGGGCAAGAAATACATTCAGAAGAAGCCAAGCAGCTTCCTTTCTTTAAAACAAAAGGCATATGCACGGCGCAACTCAAGTTGTGACGAAAATTAACAGATTTGCCAACCGGAACTTGCACTGAACCAAAATAGTTTGATTTATGACACATACCGTTTCCATGTAAAGCAGCTGCAAGCCCAGAAATCAACAATTTCCTTGCACAAAGGGTGGTGTCGGTGACATTCCCCATGCTATACTTTCGTATTCAAGATTGGACCTGCACTGGCTGCTGCTATGTTGACAATTCCTACATGTAAAGATTGCACTCCAAAAGCCAAGTTAAACAATGGGGACATTTAAATGGCAGTCCTTTCCAGAAAATATCCACCCATGTGACTCGTAACTTCTATCCCAAGAGGATGTTTCTGGCTTCCTTCTTCCATGATTTCCAGATAAATTAGTATGGAATGCTCTGAGATCCTCCACCTTTTGGGCCAGTGTTCTCCGACTGGTGCTGACTGTGATATATGATTACTATCTGTAAATTTAGGGTTGCCAGGTCCCTCTTCACCACCGGCGGGAGGTTTTTGGGGCAGAGCTTGAGAAGGGCGGGGTTTGGGGAGGGACTTCAATGCTGTAGAGTGCAACTGCCAAAGTGGCCATTTTCTCCAGGTGAACCGATCTCGATCAGCTGAAGATCAGTTGTAATAGCAGGAGATCTCCAGCTAGTACCTGCAGGTTCGCAACCCTACATAAATTTCTGGGAGTTGATCTCTCCCATGAGAGAGGCCATCAGCCAAGAAGGGAGACCACCTGCCTCTCTATCTACAGAGAAGGCCAATTGATTCTGCTCAGTAGCTTTATTTTCTTTCTTATTTGTTCCATTAATTGATTTAAAAACTACTAAACACACAAGATTAAATTGAATGCATGAATTAAATTGTATGCATGCATTTTAAACTCTACCTGTCTCCTTTTCAAAAGCTCTGAAGAATGGGGTTGCCAACCTGCAGTCACACTCGTCCAACTGCTATATAATGTCAGCTTAGATTATTACAATGCACTTTAAGGTATACAAGCTGGTGTTGGCATTCTCAGCCAGGATGGGGATCACACATTTCAAGAGCAGGGAGACCAAAAAAAAGAGATGCAAATCAGGAAATCCTGATTCAAATCCTAACTCTGCTGCAAAGTACAGTCTCTCTGTCTCACCCTCCAATGAAGAAGAAGAAGAGTTGGTTTTTATACATTCTCCCCTGAAAGAAAACCTCAGAGCAGCCAAGTATATTAACCCCAATGGCAGCAGCTTACCCGGAGTTGGCTTGGGGCTCACACAATAATATGACAACGAACTCCTGCCAAACTCCAGTGCCACAACGGCGTAAGTGACAGAATCATACGTTGATGTGAATACCAGCATTGACAAATCACGTTAACACTCAGTGTATGACTTAAATACTTATTGACAATGATTGAGAAAAAGTTATGAAGAAAGCTGCCGGTTTGCTCGGTTAGGACATCAAATATGGACGAGGCAAGTGCTTGCTGTCACGACAGCTTAGGACCACGAAGCTCCTGAAGCGGGCAGACAAGATTTAATTACTTATCGCCTGGAGGTCATATGCTGTTGACTTGCCAATAAATATCCAGGACGCATGGAGTCACTGGTTCGTCTAGCCTGCAGAGAGAGTATAAAGCTGGCCTCCTGCCTCAGTTTCCTTGTAAATGTCACCCAATAAACTGATAAATTACCTCGGTTTCCCTCATCTATTTGGTTCCCGCTTGCTTGATGAACCTGCAGGCGGCACTCAGCTGATTAGGAAATGCACGTGCGATTATGCAGGTGCTCTCCCTTCAATGCAATATGGGGGGGGGAACCTGCCACTCAGTAGCATTTACAAGGAGAGTCACACAAATTGCCAATTTTTCATTTCAAGGTTCAGGTCAGGCATCATCGCAGACAGCACAAAGGCACCATTCCTTAGAATCATAGAGTTGGAAGGGACCACCAGGGTTATCTAGTCCAACCCCCTGCACAATGCAGGAAATTCACAACTACCTCCCCCACACACACCCAGTGACCCCTACTCCATGCCCAGAAGATGGCCAAGCTGCCCTCCCTCTCATCATCTGCTTAAGGTCATAGAATCAGCATTGCTGACAGATGGCCATCTGGCCTCTGCTTAAAAACCTCCAGGGAAGGAGAGCTTACCACCTCCCAAGGAAGCCTGTTCCACTGAGGAACCCGCTCTGTTAGAAAATTCTTCCTAATGTCTAGATGGAAACTCTTCTGATTTAATTTTAACCCGTTGGTTCTGGTCCGACCTTCTGGGGCAACAGAAAACAACTCAGCACCCTCCTCTATATGACAGCCCTTCAAGTACTTGAAGATGGTTATCATATCCCCTCTCTGTCTTCTTCTCTTCAGGCTAAACATACCCAGCTCCTTCAACCTTTCCTCATAGGACTTGGTCTCCAGACGCCTCACCCTCTTTGTTGCCCTTCTCTGGACACATTCCAGCTTCTCTACATCTTTCTTAAATTGCAGTGCCCAAAACTGAACACAGTACTCTAGGTGAGGTCTAACCAGAGCAGAGTAAAGCTGTCCTTGCTGGCAGACAGCCATGTTGAGTAACACCAGGCAGAAGACACTGCCCAGTTTCCAGCGGAATCCATTGCTCTTGAATACATCTGCTTAATAGCAAATAACGAGAGGCAGGGAAGCCGACTCGGTTTCCAGAAGGGCTCGAGTGCTCCTAATGAAGCATCCGAGGCATGGCGTCCGACAACAGGCTCTTCGGGCCCCATGCATCCACTCCTCTTAATTAATGCATCGCGCGGCCGTCAAAGCGGTAGGCTAGTTAATTAGACTGAAGTGAAGAGCAGCCTGCGCAGCTGACAGATCAGAGACAAGCAGAACAATTCACCCAGCGCGACTCCTTTCGTTCGGCCATCTGGCCAGAAACGTGCCCTTAAAAGCTACCGGAGTCCTTTGCCGCTGATCAACAAGCGAGAAATCACCTGGAACAGGGTCGGCTAAAATGAGGCGCTCACCGGGTCTCCCGTCCCGGAGACAACTCGGATGGCGACACCTGACACGGACAGGCCCCGCTACGCCGCTATAGCTCCTCTGGAAAACAACCCATTTTAATTAGCCAACTCGTTTGTAAAGCAATTAAATCTGCTATCAGCAAAGCTCGCCGTTGCTTTATCCAGTGAGTCCAGCAACAAATAAGGACAACATCTTCCTGTTTTCTGAAGAGATCATTAATGGTACACAGGCAAACACGGCTAATTTTTCCACTGATTAGGCTCCATTCTGTTCATTTGTGGTTACCGGGCCACTATTCACTTCAGAGCTTTGTGGAGGGGGATCCATTTAATTTATTATCCAAAGATGGAGTGAAAAGGCAGGACTTGCTTTGGCAAATGAGTGGTGACAGGGTGAAAGAAATGCATTCCTTATAGTTAAGGCAGGAAGTGGTTTCCTGGCGCTTAACACTCTAACAACTTAAGGGGGAGATATGACATTGCAGTTGTATTTTTGTTTTGCAGAACGCAGCGAAAAGTGGCTGTAGAGCAGGGGTTCCCACCATGGGGCCCGAGGGTGCCGTGGCACCCGTTGACGCCTTTTCTGGCACCCACCAACTGTTTTTAGGAAATGGGAGGGCCCTGGTAGGCCTTTTGTCCAGCAAGGCTTCTGTTCGACTACTGGAGATTTGATCAGCTATGCATTTCCAGAAGAAGAAAAAGGAGGAGGAAGAGAAGCAGGAGGAAGAGGAGGAGGAGGAGGTTTTTATATGCCAACTTTCTCTGCCTTTTAAGGAGAATCAAACCATCTTACAATCTCCTTTCCTCCCTTTCCCACAACAGGCACCTTGTGAGGTAGGTGTGGCTGAGAGAGTTGGAGGGAAGTATGACCAGCCCAAGGTTACCCAGTCGGCTTCATTTGGAGGAGTGGGAAGGGGCCATGGCTCAGTGGTAGAGCATCTGCTTGGCATGCAGAAGTTCTCAGGTTTGATCCCCGGCATCTCCAGTTAAAGGGACTGAAGAAGTGAGCTGTGACTCGTGAAAGCTCATACCCTGCCAGAAATTTTGTTAGTCTTTAAGGCTGCTACTGGACTCTTGCTCTTTTCTATTGCTACAGACAGACAAACATGGCTACCCTTCGTAATTTATCCGGGTGAATGAATCACTCTCAATCAGAGCTACCAAGAACTGAAGACCACATATTTACAATGCAGATTACAAACAGAAAGGGTTTGTTTGCATTTGCTTGCATTAAATGCAAGCCTAAAACATAAGAGCTGAATCACATACATATGATTATTGTTATAATCTAGTATTGAAGGTATCTGGCTTTTAATGCATTGTTTTATACCTCGTATCTAGGGCTGCCAGCTCTGGGTTAGGAAATACCTGGAGATTTTGAAGGTGGTGCCTGCGGGGTGGGGGAGGGGCCTCAGCAGGGTACAATGTCATACAGCCCACCCTCAAAAGCAGCCATTTTCTCCAGGGGAACTGATCTCTATTGTCTGGAGATCAGTTGTAACAGCAGATCTCCAGGCCCCACCTGGAGGTTGGCAACGGTATTTGTATCCCACATTCTGTATTGCTAACCATACTGTTGCCTTAGGCAGTTTGGTGTTCGCATTATTGCTCACATTGTTTTTGAATTCTGTATTCCTAGTCCTATTGCATTGTTCATTGGATGATTTTTATATTGCATGACTACATTTTTTTCTCTCTCTCTTTGTTTATTCTGTATTCTGCCTTGAGTTTTAGTGAGAAAGGCAGGCTGTAACTAACCTACACAGATAAATACACACATATACATGAAACAACCTTTCCAAATAACTGGCTTATGTGGATGTAAATGCTGTAACCACTTCCCTGGGACGAGTACAAACCGCTTCCAGGCACCAGTCAGGGAAGCTCCATGAAAAGTTGTTCTTTTTTGCTTCCAAGCCACAAAACAGAAATGTGCCAGCAGGCGAGCTAATAGAACATCTTGTGGCAACAGTAGATTACAAAGTGACTATTAAACATTCTCAGAATGAAGAAAATATCATTTTTGTTGGCTCACATCCTTCTTGCTTTCAGCACATTCTTCATGTTGAGATTTCTCTCTTCGAATTGAAGAAAAAACACACTGCATGTAAAAAATATCACGCAACTACCTCTGGACTCAAGGAAATCATGGAATGCCAAGTTCGATGTTTTACTTCCACACGACCACAGGGGTGATTCACATGTTACCATCATAATGAAGGAATACACGTATTTATGCTCCGTCTGCTTGCTTTGTTACTCTGAAGGCAACAGCTGATCCCGTACCACAAGCAGAGAGAACTGGAGAGCGTGCAGGACTGGTACAAACAGCAACCTCTCTCTGCACACTTCTGCTTTCTCCTCTTAGCATATGTAAGCGGTGGACTCAAATCTGGAGAACTGAGTTCGATTCCCCACTCCTCCACATGAGCGGCGGACGCTAATCTGGTGAACCAGGTTGGTTTCCCCACTCCTACACATGAAGCCAGCTGGGTGACCTTGGGCTAGTCACAGCTCTCTTAGAGCTCTCTCAGCTTCACCTACCTCACAGGGTGTCTGTTATGGGGAGGAGAAGTGAAGGTGATTGCAAGCCGCTTTGATTCTCCCTTAAGTGGTGGAGAAAGTCGACAAGTAAAAACCAACTCATCTTCCTCTTTTAATTCCGCAGGATTTTGAGCGAAGGTAATAAATGACTACAGTGGATACATTGCTAATACAGCGACTGTACTATCATGTACTACCAGGTGTTTTGCCTGAATTTGTGGCTTACTCTGCCTGCGTGACATCATAAATCCAAGATGGCTGCCCCTACGGACATTCATTTGCATTTCAAGCTATACCTGCTGTGGGGAAGGAACCACGCAAGGCCATCCTTTTTCAGTGCAAGAGCACTGAGCTATTTTAAAGCAGTGACCAATTGCTTGCTTTGGCCACAGCTGTAACCCAGATAGGCTGTACTGCTGCAACCCGAGAACAGGGTTAGAGTCATCAAACGGTGGCTTCTTCAGTGAGGAAGACTGCGGTATTATGAGCTAAAAATGGGGAAACCAATGCTGACAGGCTGGAACCATTTCGTATTTGGGCTGCCCACCGTTCCCTGTCAGGGTTAGGAAACCAGGAGGGACAGGCAGGCACTGCTCAAACCGCTCATGTTTGGTGGAGAACTATTGAGCACTTTTTGCCTGCCTTACAAAATTGGTTTGTTGCGTTTTTTTAAAAAAAATTCAGGTCTCAAATAAAACATTAGCAGCAACACATCACTGCTCTTCGTCTTCTGACCGTTTCTGGTTTTCATTATGGACAGCTACACAGGCATTATTTTATTCTGTGTCCCACCCCCCTTTTGTAGAATAATAAATGGTGGTTCAAAACAGTCAAGAGTAGTGCAAACCAATTACAGAGCATGCACGCTGTAACAAATGCAGAGGTGTACCTTGCAATAAAGCAGGAAACTTAGCAAGTTATAGCTCTTATAAACTTCAGAGAGAAACATGGGGCTCCTCTGAAGTCAATGGAAGTTTTGGCACCAACTTCAATAGACTCAAAATTTTTGCCCAGCACTTAGCCCACAAGCTCGGTAATGTAAATATTACAGACATAACTCAGAGAGCTTCAAAATGAGGTCATAAAAGGAAATCCAAAAATATGGTGACATGAAAAGCTCCAATTCTGCCTCTCTGCTTTGATAAAACTTGATTTAAGAACTTCCGTAAGTTCTTGCCCAGTATGGGGTGATGGGGGGGTCTCCTATTCTGCCCCCCCGATCTTAAAAACCTGAATTAATATAAGGTAGCTTAACAAACACTGGAATCACATTCATATCATGAACTCTTATCTGCTTCAACTGCCTGAGAGAAACATATAATAAGGAATCTATTAGTGGCCATGGTACCGAGTTGGGTAAATTTGTGTCTGGTTCAACATGGCACTGTCATTTTTGGCCATATTTATATGACTATTGTCAGCTCCAACCCTGGGAACACTCTGGGGTAGGGTCACCAGGTCCCTCTTTGCCACCTGCAGGAGGTTTTTGGGGTGTAGCATGAGGAGGGCATGGTTTGGGGAGGGGAGGGACTTCAATGCCATAGAGTCCAATGGCCAAAGTGGCCATTTTCTCCAAGTGAACTGATCTCTATCGGCTGGAGATCAGTTGTAATAGCAGGAGATCTCCAGCTAGTACCTGGGGGTTGGCAACCCTACCCCAGGAACAACCCCCTCCCCCACCGGTGCCGCATTTCTCTTCCAGGATTTAGGCCCCGGAGAGACTGTGGCGTCGGAGGAGCGGCATGCTGCTCCATGGCCCCCAGTCACCGATGGAACTATCCCTGCCACCAGAGTAAGTGCCTCTTATTCTGTGATAAGAGGCCACTTACACTGACGACGGGGTCATGCCGCCTCCAGAGCACTTTCAGCCCCCCCCCACCTCAGGAATGGGGTGTTGACATCTACATGGAGCCATACAGAAGAAAGTAATTCAAATCCAATGATGGCTTTTCAGTATCTATCAAGATTCAAGTAATAATGCAGCAAATTCAGCACTGCCACAAGCCTATGTCTGTCAAACCATGGTGGTGGTTAATTAGCACCAGTAGACAAGACACCTCTCTAACCTCGAACCTCATTAATCACTAGATTTTCAATAATTACTTCAAACAAAATGTTAAACTATGCAAATTGAAGTCTATCAAATGTTAAGGATTACATTCCTTTACCCTGGGTTAACCAGAGGACAAAAGGCAAGGTCCGCACAACAATGCATGTGTTTTCAGCTTAACTTCCCATTGGAGCTGTTTGCCATTCATCATCTACTCTTGAGCCAATTAGCACCTTTAGGATTGTGCATAAATACTTCTCCAAATGTGTTAAAGGAAATATTTTCCTGTGACTAACAGGAAAAGATTTTGGGTGAAATAGTAAAAGGTAAGACTATCAAAATGCAAAAGGATTTCGCTGCTGCTTTTTTATACAAGGGGGGATTGTTATGCAGTTTAAAAACAAAAACCCGACACATATGAAAAGAAATAGCCTTACTAAAATTTGACATTATTATGGCCCTGTGGATAAATTATTATGGCCCTGTGGTAGTTAACAATGTAACAATCTTCATTTTTAAATCTGACCAATATCTATCATTAAGACAGGTATCCACAACTTGTACAAAAGTCCAGGAACCTTAGGATGGACTATATGTGATTCTTACTGGTGAGGACTCATCTACCCAATGTCAAGGATGGAAAGACGGTTAATTCTCTCAACAAGAATCCAACTGCAGTGAAAAGCAGTGTTTCCCCTATTTAGGCTGGGGAAAATTTAGGGACCCCACTGAGGTGCTCCCTAACCCTAAGGAACCCATCCACTAAAAGTGAAGCCTGCTTTATCTTCACAGTGCGATCCTCACGGTAGCATGATAGCATTAAAGAATCTCGAAAATGTTTTAAAAATGTCTCTGATTAAGCAGCAGAAGGTGTTTCTCTTTCACTGTTCAGTCAGTAATGTGCCTAAAATCAGGCTTTCAACCAGTGAATTAAATTGTAAATAACCTAGCACAACCATCTTTGAAAGTATCTGCACTGTTAGACGGAGGAGACAAATTCTATTGTGAAAGCACAGACATAGCAGCTGTTTAGCTAGAAAGAAAGAAAGAAAGAAAGAAAGAAAGAAAGAAAGAAAGAAAGAAAGAAAGAAAGAAAGAAAGAAAGAAAGAAAGAAAGAAAGAAAGAAAGGAAGGAAGGAAGGAAGGAAGGAAGGAAGGAAGGAAGGAAGGAAGGAAGAAAGAAAGGAAGAAAGGAAGAAAGAAAGAAAGAAAGAAAGAAAGAAAGAAAGAAAGAAAGAAAGAAAGAAAGAAAGAAAGAAAGAAAGAAAGAAAGAAAGAAAGAAAGAAAGAAAGAAAGAAAGAAAGCATAGTCAGCAAAACTGAGAATACAAGGAGGAACAATTTTGAGGGAAGTTTAAAATAGCCCTTTTCCAGCCAACTTCTAAAACTGCAGCAAAACAAATGAGAATCCCGTCCCAATAACTGGTTCATATTATTACCACAGAAACTTAGGCAACTCAGGCATGTATATGCCCATGGAAATTCCAGTAACCTTACAAAAGGTCAATTATAATGTTTATATGCAGCACACTGGCTTACAAGTATAAACTTATGTTCATGGGTTAGATCCTGCAGAGTTATTCATCTCACACTGGTATTATACTCCTGCACAAGGAACCTTTGCCTAATGCAAGACACTGGTTTCAAGGGAGTTGATTTTAGCCAGCGTGGTGTAGTGGTTAAGAGCGGTAGTTTGGAGCGGTGGATTCTGATCTGGAGAACCGGGTTTGATTCCCCACTCCTCCACAGGAGCGGCGGAGGCTAATCTGCTGAACGATTTGTTTCCCCACTCCTACACATGAAGCCAGCTGGGTGACCTGGGGCTAGTCACACACTCTCAGCCCCACCCACCTCACAGGGTGTCTGTTGTGGGGAGGAAAAGGTGATTGTAAGCCAGTTTGAGTCTCCCTTAAGTGGTAGAGAAAGTTGGCATATAAAAACCAACTCTTCTTCTTCTACATGTGGAACAGATCATAAAGGAGTATAAACCCCAATTTTTTGCAAGATGTCTATGTAAAGGAACAGTGTTTTCCTCATTGATACCAACATTTCAGTTTCAAAGAATGTGACAAACAAGTGGCATTTCACACATTACATGGAAGCAAAACTAGGATGCCTAACAAATGCTTACTTGAGAAAGTTCAAAAGCTAATCTTGGTTTTCTGATGAGTGTACTTATACCATTCATATTTCTTTCACACTGCAATTATCCCCTGGCCAGGGAGGGCAGGATAGAAATTTAAATAAACAAACAAACAAATAAAAATAAATATACCCCTTAAACATCTTTAGGCAAAAACCCAAGACTTTCTAATGTGTGAAATGGCCCTAATATATGTACAGCTAACAGATAGCTATGCATGTAATTTTTACTCACAGTTGCATAAAGTGTTATAACCACTAACATCACACTTAAATTAAAAGAAATTAACATTTCTCAGAACAGAGGGGGAAATTCTACGAATGGGAGCTGCCATTTCAAACTGATCCTTGCATTCAAAGCAATGCCCTCTTTCTCCATTATGTTGCAATTAAATGGGAATTTCAGTAACACAACCTAGAAAGCAGAGTCATTTTGTCATTTTTTTTAAAGTTCCACTTAAGGTTTACACTAAAAAATTGTAATTCTTCTTTTCACTTGATTGGGAGATTGACAACTTTATTTGAGGTTTAGGTCTCTGCAGTTACGACATCAATAAAATCAAAGCCCATTAGTGTGCATAATTACAGCAGAATGTTTTATTAAACCAGGAATTCCTTGGCTCCTCGACAGAAAGAAAGAAAACGTTAATTTGCAGAGCCGCAAAATATACAAAGCCTGAAATCCACAACAATTAAACACCAAAAATATGATGAGACTCTAAGTGCCAAGTCTTTTTCCCCCCCAATGCAGGAGAGCAGAGGTATCCAACAGTGCCTTTGTGTGGGCAAAGCAGCAGCACAAACTGGCAGGGAAGACACAATTTCACACAATATACAGAAGTCCCCACAGGGAGGCATATAGTTGGAATGGCAGTATATCATTTAGGGTTTAGGGAACATTCAGAAGACACACTGTGAACATAAACATACCAGCATGCAAAATCCCAACTAGAATTTTAAATGGCCCGCTGTGTTTCTAAGGCACTTCAAGAGGAAATGTGTTTGGATCATTTTGGGCATGATCCAGCAAATGAGTTCTATGCAAAAACAGGGCACCCCTGACTGCAAACAGCACCCTAAGCAGAAACACGAAGAGGCTACACATTTAGGGGAGCCAGAAAAGCAAGATCCCTCAGGTCATGAACAAGAACAGCCTTAACAACAAACTCTGGTTTTGCCAGGGGAGCAGAAAGGATTCATTTCCAATTACCGGTATACAAGTGGGGAGAGAAGAGTGTACAAGGGTAGGTGAGGTTTCCCGAGGTATGTTCCAAAAACAACAGACCCCATGTTATCATGCTAAGCATGACAATGTGTTAGAAGAAGAGTACTTTTAGAGACTGGGGTAGGAAGAAAATTATCCCATCGCAGCATTCACAGAAAACTAGAACGCTGTCCCATGCTCCGGGTCATTCCTGACCCATGGGGTGACGTCACATCCCGACATTTCCTAGGCAGGCTTTGTTTTACAGGGTGGTTTGCCAGTGCCTCCCCTAATTATCTTCCCTTTGCCCCCAGCAAGCCGGGTACTCATTTTACCCACCTCGGAAGAATGGAAGGCGGAGTCAACCTTTTTTTTCCTGTAGAATTTTTATTAACAAGAAAATGTTTAACAATAAAGAAATTACAAGGGGGAAAAAGATTTTAAACAGAGTTAAAACAATTTAACAATAAGGATTATCAAGTGTTACATAAAAAAGGAAGAAAGAGCGAAAAAGAATATAAAATTAAAAGTGAAAGTCCCCTTCTCTCCCTCATGTTAAGTGCCCACCCACCGCCCATTGTGACTTCCGGAGAAGTACCCCTTAGCTTTATATAATCCATTATTTATTTTATTTCCCTTTACTACAGTATTTTATTTACAACTCTTTCACAATCTTCATAAAATCAGTCTTTGCCGTGTTAGCCCAATGTACAAAGGCCTTATGCCAATCTCTTTTAAACTCT
Organism: Euleptes europaea; assembly: GCF_029931775.1. Classification (NCBI taxonomy): domain Eukaryota; kingdom Metazoa; phylum Chordata; class Lepidosauria; order Squamata; family Sphaerodactylidae; genus Euleptes; species Euleptes europaea. The sequence continues at coordinate 63,583,582 of NC_079322.1, forward strand.
TCTACATCATTCCCATATAGACTATTAGTTAATTTGGCCATTTGTTTTATGGGGTGGTTTGCCAGTGCCTCCCCCAATTATCTTCCCTTTGCCCCCAGCAAGCCGGGTACCCAATTTACCGACCTCAGAAGGATGGAAGGCTGAGTCGACCCTGAGCCGGCTACCTGAAACCAACTTCCGTTGGGCTCAAACTCAGGTAGTGAGCAGAGCTTGAACTGCAGTCTTGCAGCTTACCACTCTGCGCCACGGGGCCATGCATACATAGGTGCTGTTAAAATTCTTCCACAAAATTCCATTCTGATCCTTCCTTCTGTTCCAAAATCGACACAATTTTAAGGAGAAGAAATAGCATGAAATTCATTTTTCCAAGACGTTCATGTTGGGGGAGGCGGGGTAACTATCGACAGTGTTTTCAAGCATTCTGTTATCTGACTTCTTCCCACACGACATCTCTCCAGAGTTCACTCTGAGTACAATAGCAGTTCATGTTGAGGCTACAGCTTTCAAATGCATACCGATGTACTGTGGCATGGGTGGTGTGGTTTGGTAGCTGTTGACACAGTGCTACAGCTGACCTTTTCAATGCTTCATCTTTTCTAACAGGGATCTGGCACGCAGGCCTGAAACATCACCAGCATGTTGCCAGTCCTCTGAACAGTCACAAGCTGCTCCCACACGAAACTGGGATTCCCCCTCCTGGGGCTCCTAGCTTCTCTGAAGCATGACCCTTTTAAATCCTCGTGGCAAAAAACCTTAGATGAGAAATTGTCACTGTTGGACTTCTCGCAGGATATGTTATTAGATCTTGGGGAAACTGAAGCTTTCACCAAAATTAAAAAGCGCATTAAAGAGCTTGATTATAACAGCACTACTTTTCATGCTCACCGCGTTTGTTCATCTTTGGAATACCACCACCACACTGTTTGCCAGCTTATACATATTATTTGACTACTCCTCATCTTTCTAGAGCCTTCTGTTTAGCTAGACTGAATGCTAACCCCTCTATGGTTGTGCAGGGCAGAATTTTGAATATACTATACCCAGACAGGACATGTCCTTGCTCTTTGGGCTCAATTGATTCATTAGCTCATGCCCTCTTGGAATGCCGCTATTATGAGGAACTTCGATCACATTATCTCTCTCCCCTTTTAACATATAAATCTAATGCCTCTGTGTCTGACATAATGCCTTTTTCACTAAGTGACAGGGATCCCAAGGCTACATTGTCAGTGGCAAGATTTGTTTCAGTCCTTATATCTCTCAAACATTAGATATATGCTGCTCAAGATCAATGGATCAAGGAGCTTCTAAGGAATAAAGCACTGGTTCCCAACCAGGGGTCCATGGACCCCCAGAGGTCCGCGAGAACTAAATTAAGGTCCGCGAAACAAAGTTATAAACCCATAATAAATTAATATTTTCAATTAAAAGTTCTCTATTATAAAAATATATATTCAAATGTTATTCTAAGTTTAATGTTTAACTAACAGTTATGATTAAAGTTTATTTTCAAATTCTCAGAATTTTTATTTTGAACCTTGGGGTCCCTGCACCGAACAAAAAAGTCCTAGTGGTCCCTGGTCAAAAAAAGGTTGGGAACCACTGGAATAAAGGAAAGTAAAGGGGGGAAATATGAGAATGTGGGGCTTGCTTTACTTTACTGATACTGCTCATACAGCCAATTTGTCTCTGAACAGTGTCGCATTAAGATGGGTAGCCCATTTCTGAAGGGGGGGGTTGATCCACGGCGGCCGGGAGCAGCTGCCTCCTCTAAGGCTTCCTGGTTGCCATGGAAGGGAAAAAAATCTTTTTAAAAAAATAAAAAGGGGGGAAAGGGGGGGAATGCTGCATTGCAAACAGCGAAGCTGCGCCACCGAAAAAGGTGGCACGGCCAGGCCACAGTTCAAGGAGGTGTGTCCGGGGCAGAAGGGGTTAGGTTCAATCCCTGCCTTCTCGAATGGCAGTTATCAGAAAAGACCTATCCCTGGATTGACCCTGGAGAGACAATACTGAGACCAATAAACCGTCTGACTTGGTATAAGGCAGTTTCATTCTAGCTGACAACCACAGCTCTAAGAGACAGGTATCTTCAGTGAAAGGCTCTCTGGCCAGGGTGAAACCTGCCTGACTTACTACCAGTTACAGTAGACAACACAAGTGAGTTAAACAGCCAGCATGGTGTAGTGGTTAAGAGCAGTGGTTGGACTGGTGGAATCTGATCTGGAGAGCCGGGTTTGATTCCCCCACTCCTCCACAGGAGCTGCGGATGGTGAACTGGATTTGTTTCCCCGCTCCTACACACGAAGCCAGCTGGGTGACCTTGGGCAGGTTACAGCTCTGTCAGAGATCTCTCAGCCCCACCTCCCTCACAGGCTGTCTGTTGTGGGGAGGGGAAGGGAAGGTGACTGTAAGCCGGTTTGAGTCTCCCTTAAGTGGTAGAGAAAGTCAGCATATAAAAATCAGCTCTTCTTCTTCTTAAACTGCCTGCCTCAGCATAAGGGGGCTTCCTCATGCTCACAGAAACATCCCAAGTTAACAGCAAAAACAAAAACCTTAAAATGCATAGGCATGGCTGTGGCTTTTGTACAAATGTAGTGGTGCCAATGAGAATAAGCTTTTCCATACTTTGTTTTACCAATCTGGTAGGGGGGGGGGCGGAATGGAATCATGAAGTCACATTCTGATCAGGAGTGGACATAACAGCTATCTGGGCCCCAGTCTGCTTATTTAAGACTTCATGCAATGAAAGCCAAAACCGCATACTGCGTCTGGCAAATAATTTTGCATACTCCTGGGGAGCCATACTTGTTACGAGGAACAGAAAAGAGATTCTCAGTTGTAGCCCCCAGCCTTAAAACCCAGGACCATTAATTCTTCTGAGTCATGAACTCAGAGTTAGAAATAAATTAAGTATGTATATGGGGGTATTCAATTTGGAAAAGTGTTTCCCTGCACAGACCATATACTTGGAAAAATAATAAATTATTTTGTAGGGAAACAGCCAGCAACTCAAGAGGGGAGGCAATACTAAAAACAGAACAATACCACACTCCAAGAATGCAAAGCCCAAAATGTAAATCTGTTGTCACAATGAAAAATTTAAGGAGGCTGAAAAAACAAATGACCCTTACAGACTTTCCAGTTCTTTATAAACATCAGGCTATTTAGCACACAGCAAGAAATTAGTGGGATGTTATGAATTATAGTTGTGGGGAATGGTATGAAGGTGCCTCAAATGCGCCTCTGCCAAAATTCCATAGAAAAGCAAATCAAAATAGTTAAGTATTTCTTTGATTTTTACAACTAACCACGAAGGTTGAAAACTAAAGATGGTATGTTTTGCCAGCTGTGTGTTTAACAGAGCGCATCAAAAATCGTAGGTCACAGCTTGCTCCTACCCGACAATGTTTGCAGTCTGTTAGAACATAGGCAGACTCATAACTGGAAAGCCACATTTCTCCGATGGTCTCAAAAGGATCGGTTTCATGTCGGGCCAATACAGACTTTTTCTCTCTCTGGGTCTATTGGAGAAGTGTGTATGTACACCCATTTAAGCAAACAAGAACCACACAGATTGCGACCATGAGATAATTTGCACACTACGGTGAACTCCAGAGTGCGCTGACCAGATGATGGGGGCCTGTGATGAAGTCAAATCTTGTGCGCTATATACTGATGAATGACCAGAGATAGATGTAGCCCTGCTTATCTTAAAGCAGGGTTTTATCATAGGGATCATGGCAATGACAGCGTGTTAGAAACATAAACTCTTTAGTTAGAAACAGATTATTTATTTTTATCCTGCCTTTTGAAGCAGAAGGATTCCACAAACAGTATATTTAAGACAATAAAATGCAATTAAATGGGCGGGGGGTGCTTTCATCTGCACCAACATGCAGCACTCCTCTGGGGGTAAGCATCCTGTCAAAACCCGTCTTATTATTAGGTCACTGTGATTGTTCCTATACCCTCACACTCAAGGCCCTCTCACTGTACCAGCTGCTGGTAATGAACACACACACATGAATCTGCCTTATACTGAAACAGACCTTTGGTCCATCAAGGTCGGTACTGTCTACTAAGATTGGCAACAGCTCTGCGGGGTCTCAGGCAGAGATTTCACATCACCAACTGCCTAGTCTTTTTAACTGGAGGTGCAGGGGATTGAACCTGAGACCTTCTGCATGCTAAGCAGATGCTCTGCCACTGAGCCATGGTCCCTACCAGATGGCTTAGCCATCACCATCGCACACACGCACACCAGGAATACAGATCCACTCAGGTGTATCTGTTGGGCTTTTACTGGAGACCTAAACCATATTAGCTGGATAGTTATTGTTATTTTCTATACAGCACCATCCTGACCTGGATAGCCCAGGATCATTTGATCTCGTCAGAAGCTAAGCAGAGTTGGCCCTGGATGGGAGACCACCAAGGAATACCAGGGTTGCTACACAGAGGCAAGCAATGGAAAACCACCTCTGAACATCCTTTGCCTTAAAAACCCTATGGGGTTGCCGTAAATCGGTTGCGACTTGATGGCAAAAAAAACCCCAAATGATATAGCACCACCATCCATGTTCATGGCGATTTACAGAGGACAAGAGGACAGATTACTGCCCCAGGGATGTTGCAATCTGTAATCTGAGACAACAAAAGCAGCAGGGAAGGAACAGTGGCAAGAACAAGCAGGATAAACCTAGGTTAGTTTCTTTTTTTGTGCACATGCCGTCATTTCACCTTACACTTAACTCTCATGGAAGGAAAGAAATGAAGAATACTACAAAGGAGGTTTAAGTAGTAGAGGAAGAATTTACCTTATTAATCTACAAAATCAATACCTTCCACTGACAACATGGGTGAAATGCGTCTCTCTTAATCTTCTTGAGATAATCCCTGTAAATCCTCTTAGAGACAGAAGTGAGGAAAGGGACATTAAGGCACTCTGATCAAAGGCTTTAACCAACCTTTCTAGGAAGCACTACCAGATTTCTATCTTTCCCTTCGCTGGGAAGCACATAGTGAGGTAAACTGCTTTCCATTTCTGCCCTCACAACTCCCTTGTGAGGTGGGATTGACTGAGAGTGACTAGCGATAGTGAGCTGTGCGGGAATTTGAAACCAAGTCTCCCTAGTCTAACGCTTAACTTTTACATTGTGTGTGTAAAGTGCCGTCAAGTCACAGCCGACTTATGGCAACCCCTTTTGGGGTTTTCATGGCAAGAGACTAACAGAGGTGGTTTGCCAGTGCCTCCCTCTGCACAGCAACCCTGGTATTCCTTGGTGGTTTCCCATCCAAATACTAACCAGGGCTGACTGCTTATCTTCTGAGATGTGACGAGTTCAGGCTAGCCTGGGATATCCAGGTCAGGGCAACTGTTACATTAACTGTTACATTACCTGCTGCCAATATTAATTCATAATCCTCATCTGTCCTGTTGAACTATAGCAATGAATGGGCAAAGTACCCAGCAATTCTCAAAATTATATGATTTAAGTAAAAAGGTAAAGGTCCCCTGTGCAAGCACCAGGTCATTCCTGACCCATGGGGTGACGTCACATCCCAACGTTTACTAGGCAGACTTTGTTTATGGGGTGGTTTGCCATACTGGATCAGACCAAGGCCCATCAAGTCCAGCAGTCTGTTCACACAGTGGCCAACCAGGTGCCTCTAGGATGCCCACAAACAAGACAACTGCAGCAGCATTGTCCTGCCTGTGTTCCAGAGCACCTAATATAATAGGCTAAGGAGACCACAGGCCCTGAACAGACAGTAAAACAGTAGAAATCCTTCAGTTTATCAGAGATAGAATCCATAGGACTGAGCCCTTCAGAGGAAGACATATAGTATTATTAAGCATAAGAACATAAAAATATAAGAAAGATCATGCTGAATCAGACCAAGGTCCATCAAGTCCAGCAGCCTGTTCACACAGTGGCCATCTAGGTGCCTCTAGGAAGCCCACAAACAAGACGACTGCAGCAGCATTATCCTGCCTGTGTTCCACAGCACCTAATATAATAGACATGCTCCTCTGATACTGGAGAGAATAGGTATGCATCATGACTAGTATTCATTTTACTAGTAGCCATGGATAGCCCTCTCTTCCATGAACATGTCCTCTCCCCTCTTAAAGCCTTCCAAGTTGGCAGCCATCACCACATCCTGGGGCAGGGAGTGAGTTCTATAAAAATCAAGTGTGAGTTCTATAAAAACTGGCATGGTTACGCACCCAACCATGCTAGAACACTGACATTAGTGGTAAACTGTTTTAGAAGATATATCCCATCTGTAGAGGTAAAATCTCAAAAAAGTAATAACTGGGTAGTATACAAAAGTAATCATTTGTTAATAAGAAAATCCAGAATGACTACTGTGGGCCCTTTGCAGCATCTGTCCAAGCAGAGCATTGGTCATTTCCCATTTCCATTTGCCAACTTTTTATCTAATCACCCTTCCACTTTTACCAACAAAGGCCACCCTTTTTCTGATAAAACGTTATCCCAGTTGCCATTTAAAGCTGTCAGGTCTCGAGGGTAATCATGAAAGATGCTAAGCAAGTGATATAGCGTACTAGACCAACGAGCAGGGCTTAGGAACGCCAGCAAAATACAATGATTATCTTTCCAAGCAAGCATTTATTAAAAAAATGTGTGCATTTAAACCTATTATGCATAATATTTCATTTTAATAATATACTTTGTATAAAATATTAACATGCTACAGGAGTTATGCTGGACTTGATCCATGTTCTTGAGCTGTCAGGCTCAGAGAAGTGGTAGCAACTTGCAGGTAAAATTGTTAAACAAATATTTTATTTTATTTCATTTCTAGACAAGGAATCCCCCCCCCCTTTTGAGTGGCCTTACATTTGTTTCCTAACCAACTATTCCACCACAGATTAGGGTCAGGACAGATTGCCTTGGCAAACCCAATGAATGAAGCAGCTTCAGTTGGCTTTGGAGCAGAGACAGTGATAGTTCCAGATCGTGATCAACCACATCAAATGCTGCTGAAAGATCTAATAAAATCAGCAGCGTCGACCCGCCTCAGTCCACAGTGAGCAATTTTTGTAGTTGCTTGCCGAAATGCTGTTTTAAATTCATCAGAGTTTTAAAAGAAGTTTAGCAAGGAATTTTCTCACAAGAAAACTGCCTCAAATACACATAGGCCCTACGTTTATTCCTTGCAAGCTTCTCCATTCAGCAGTTCTTGCACCAAGGTGCGTATTCAACTTGGAGTTCAACACTCTACCTCAAATTCAAAAGCAGGAATAAAGGTTCAGGATCACCCAGTTTCTGAAGAGCAAAGTGTGCTTGTGCACATGTCCTTGCCCACACACTTTAAGCCAAGTGACTGATGTTTCCTTATTACTTACAAGAAGAATTTAAAGGATTATGTTAAATTCATTGGGACTTCCTTGCCTTCGTACCTAAATTATTAATGCACTTTCATGGTTCCGAGATCAAGGATGAGCTACGAGACGGCTTGAACAACTCCATCACTCAGAGACTAAATAGTTATTTACAAACAAGTACGATAATGCAATTGTGATAATTCAAAACAATGAGCATCGTAAGTGGTCTGCTGGCTGAAAAGGCTGCTATGCAACCAGAATGCACATGCGATTTTCTGATAATACTTATGCCATTTCTCCTATCATTTCTCTTTTAGGATAGCCTGCATGTTAATCACAGGGAAGATGTACTAAATCATTAAATATACAGGTCTACATGCATATTCACTTAAGCATCATCATTTAACAATGACAAACCCACTGATTTAAAAAAATTCAGAAGAGGAAAAGGAGGAGGAGGAGGAGGAGGAGGAAGAAGACGAAGACGAGTTGGTTTTTATATGCCGACTTTCTCTCCCACTTAAGGGAGAATCAAACCAGCTTACAATCACCTTCCCTTCCCCTCCCCACAACAGACACCCTGTGAGGTAGGTGAGGCTGAGAGAGCTCTAAGAGAACTGCGACTAGCCCAAGGTCACCCAGCTGGCTTCGTGTGTAGGAGTGGGGAAACAAATCCAGCTCACCAGATTAGACTCCAACGTTCATGAGGAATGGGGAATCAAACCAGGTTCTCCAGATCAGACTCCACCGCTCCAAACCACTGCTCTTAACCACTATACCACATTGGCCATACATACACACAGAGTTCACAGGAATATTACTTTATTAATTATGCAAAGTAGCTACACACTATCAGGGTTGATACACCAGGAAGTTGAAACAGCTTGGGAGCCAGCCAGCCAAACTGGTTGACCAACATGGCACAGGGAGCCAAAACTGCAAGGACCACTCAGTTCAGATGATGGACACCCACAGCTTCTCCCTGCACTGCTAGCAACTTGTGGTGATATGAGAGGTGGCAAATGGTGAGCTGACACCAATCATATTTGTCACTGAAGGCTCAAAGCTTAGCGAACTCTGCGGCACTGGCAGAGCTGTTGGGGTTTAGCTCCTAGTTGCCAGCAGTAATTAAATGGCTATCCCATCCCAACACACTATGGAAGGAAGGAAAGTGCCATCAAATTGCAGCCAACATATGGTGACCCCATAGGGTTCTCAAGGAAAGAGAAGAACAGAGGTGGTTTGCAATTGCCTGCTTCTGCATAGAAGAAGAAAGAAGAAAAAGAAAGACGGGAGGAGGAGGAGGAGGAGAAGAAGAAGAGTTGGTTTATATATGCTGACTTTCTCTACCACTTAAGGCAGAATCAAACCGGCTTACAATCACCTTCCCTTCCCCTTCCCACAACAGACACCCTGTGAGGTAAGTGAGGCTGAGAGACCTGTAACTAGCCCAAGGTCACCCAGCTGGCTTAGTGTGGAGGAGTGGGGAATCTAATCCAGTTTACCAGATTAGCCTCCGCCGCTCCTGTGGACGAGTGGGGAATCAAACCCGATTCTCCAGATCACAGTCCACTGCTCCAAACCATCGCTGTGAACTACTATACCACACAACCCTGGACTTCTTTGGTGGTCTCCCATCTAAGTAATAACCCTGCTTAGCTTCTGTGGAGATCTGACAAGACTGGTTGTGCCCAAAATTAAAAGAAAGCCTTTCAATAGGAGCATGCCGTTGATAATATGAAACCACAGCTGAAACCCCAGACCGTGTCTAAATCATTATATGTTAATATCTGGATTAATTTCATCCCACATCTCTATCCTACATCTTCCTAAGGGAGAAAACATCCCTGCATTACCCAAAAATTCTAAGATTTCAACAAGGTTACAGGCAGCCAACTGACATCCCAATTCTGCTCGGCTAAATGTGGATCAAGAGAGGCAGTTTCCACACCACCACACATATCAACGAATGAAAACACCACTACTTTCAACATGTGATGGATTCCACAGAATGTTCACTGGGACACCCTTCCAAAGCCTGACACACTGAGTTCGGCAGCCAATGCTAGTTCAAATCAACCCCTTTAGGCAAAGAAGGTTCCAACTTGATTCTGATTAAGTGGGAACCACAAAAATGAATTTGCACCAGGCTGGGCAAACTGTTTGCTGAAACCCAATAATGAGGCCCACCACGATGGACCCAGAACTGAAGCAACTGACTGATTTCTGAAGGTCTTTTCAGCACTACTGGCTACCTTAGCATTGAATTCAACATCCAATGCCAGATCCTTGGGGAAAACACCCTCCCAACACCACCCTTGGCAGCTTGGTTACACACAGTTGTAAAAAAATCAACACAATGAACCTTCCAAAGACACCTTCCCCACCAGACCATTCAGCTAGGCAACCTGTTCTCCATTTCTCACAGAAAGGACAGCAAAATTCTTAGCACAGGCTTGAAAGCTACTGCTTGCCTAGGGTTAGCAACTGAGCTCCTCCAATTGAAGCAAAATTGCATGTTTGCTCCTCTCAGTCAAGCCAAACAAAAGGTGGCCCTAGGACTTTGTGGGCAGATTGAAAAATGGCTGGGAGGAAAAATGTCAGGAACACAGACAAGGCAAGCTAAGGGGGGGGGAACCCTTTCTTTCTAACCACATTAAGACTAACAGATTGGATAACTTTTTTCCAAGTTGCCCCCTCTCTTTCTCCTCCCCAATCCAATCTTTTGCATCAAACCATAACCACAATACCAATTTGACAGAGGGTAATTTAATTGTTCTGCTGCATAGGGGACCAAGGAACAAATCCTCTTAAAAGACCTTTTAGCAGCTCTAAATGAAATCTGAGTGGGAAGGGGGAGGCAGGAGAAACACACGGCATGGAGGGGCCGATCAGCCTGCCTTTGTCATTCCTTGGACAGAAGTCCCCTCTCTTCCCCGGTAGCATGCTTCCAAAATGTAATCACTTGCACAGCTACAACTTCTTCATGATTTAAATGTGAACACCACAGCCTGAGGTTTTGGAGCAGAAATGTTTCTTTTCCCTTTTTTTTTTTTTTTTTTTTTAACAGCAGCTCAGAAAACTGAAACTCTGGGAAACTCGGCAAGGCATCCAGAGTTCAGTCGCTTGGCTAAGCTTCTCAAATGTCTGGCAACCAACCTGCCTGCTTTTCCATATGATTCTTCGACTGCCTTCGCTCTCATGCTGCAACCGTGCCAGAATTGCAGTGGGAACACATCCTCTTGCACCATCTCAACTTACTCCAGGCATATCTCAGTAAACAGGCAGTTTAAAAGGAGCAGGGGGTAAGGAATGTTTTATTTGTTTCAGAAACAGTCTCTGAAGTTGTCCAACGCTGCCATAGTAAAGCCGTAAAAGTTTCCCCACTTTACAACTGTTGTCGTTATAGACTAAATTCTTCTACTGTTCATTCAGGAAAAAAAGAGCTAAACATTCAGACATAAAAACCAACTACACTTTGTATCTACAATAAACTTTGGGAGTATTGCATGTTCCCTCCCTCCCTCATGTTCAGACTCCAACAGAAAATGTCCTCCTTGTCTGCAAGGATAAACCATTGTTTCTTGGTGCATCTGCCCCACAAACTAGGACTTTTTTCCTGACTACAAGCCAGGATTTCAAACTGCAGTAGTATGGAATCCAGGCTTACAAACAAGGAACAAGCCATACTTTGTGATTCAGATGTGGCAGCAAAACAGTTACAATACTGGGTAGGGGCTGTGGCTCAGTGGTAGAGCATCTGCTTGGCATGCAGAAGGTCCCAGGTTTAGTCCCTGGCATCTCCAGTTAGAGGGACTAGGCAAGTAGGCAATGTGAAAGACCTCTGCCTGAGAGCCTGGAACGTTGCTGCCGGTCTGAGTAGACAATACTGACTTTGACAGACCAAGGGTCTGATTCAGTATAAGGCAACTTCATGTGTGTTCATGTGTGTACTGTAACTAGGTGTAAGGAGAAGGGAGTGGAGGGGAAGTGTGCAAGCCTAAGAACTTCCAAGGCTTAATTTTATAATGAAAAACTTTATCATTACATGTGAATGTAGCCAATATCAAGAAGAATGGTGGCACTTCCCTTTTGCATTGTCAAAGGGATTACATGTTGTGGCCAGATGTATGTTAAGAAATTTCTTGTTTGGTTCTCAAGCATCCCAGTTTGGCATTCCCACCATTATATTCAGTGCTATGCTGCTCTCTCGAGACAGAAGAAAGGAGACACAGAGCGCTCTGCTAACCTAAGAGGGTATCTAAGGTATCTTTCCCCCATTGCCAAATTCTTCTCTCCTTATCAGAAATGGAGGGCAGAAGGAGGAGGAGAAGAAGAAGGAGAAGAGTTGGTTTTTATATGCCAACTTTCTCTACCTTTTATAGAGAATCAAGCCAGCTTACAATCACCTTCCCATCCCCCCCGCAACAGACACCTTGGAAGATAGGTGGGGCTGAGAGATTTTGGAGAGAACTGTGACTGGCCCAAGGTCACCCAGTAGGCTTCATGTGTAGGAGTCGGGAAACCAACCCTGTTCACCATATTAGAGTCTGCCACTCATGTGGAGGAATAAGGAATCAAACCTGGTTCTCCAGATTAGAGTCCACCGCTCTTAACCGCTACATCACACAGGATCATAGACTGACAATTTTAGATTAAACCATTCATTCAAAGCATTGACAGCACTGAATGGAAATAAAGACGTGCAAAACACAAAGGGAATTCTTTTAAGGACAGTTCCCAAGCCATTAACAGATTTCCTGGTGGAGAGAAGAATGTTTTCATTCCAAGCTGAAGGTGGACAGTTATAGCTGTTCTGCTATTTGTGTCTACTTTCCCGCATAAATAGCTGGAAATGGGTAGCAGTAATGGCTATTTAGGAAGGAGCAAACAAAAAGCAGGAAGCACTCGATTCCCAAATGCATGGTGCAGCTGTTGGGGCTGCAAAAAAGCTCGTGGGATCCAGTTACTTTTTACTAAAGAAGTATTTACTGTCTACTTCAACTTTTACAGGCCATGATTAGGGTCAGTTTAACTGATAAACACAAAAATGTATTATACATCCAAGTACATCTAGATACTATCTACATGTGCACTTGTTGCAAGAGAATGACTTAGAGGTCGAAAATTAAGATCATCCCATGACTTGATGGTAACTAGGGGTAGGTGGTTAACTTTGATGCTGGTAGGTGGAGCTGCAAAAAACACATGGCCATGGGTTTTTCCAGTCCTTAAAGGCAACCAAGCCTATAACTCACCTCATAAGCCCAACACCCCTGATCAGTATGATGAAAAGTCTTGCCTCTATATAGGACTATCCCACCCTTCTTGAATGACAATCTTGAGCATGGTGGACTTCCCACCACACCATTCAGTCCAATCATCAAACAGCAGTAAGGCAACATGGACAAAAGATTCAAGGGATAAGGCAGCTGTCCTGAAAACACAAAATAGACCCCCTCACTATTTGTGGATTCGCCACTCACAATTGCACTTACTCGCAGTCGGGTCATACGATGTGGTTAGGCCTAAGCAAACAACCTCTCTCTCCATGATCTCAGTCAACGTGTGGAGAGGGAAAGTGGGCACATAAGAGCATAAGGCCATGCTGGATCAGACCAAAGCCCATCAAGTCCAGCAGTATGTTCACACAGTGGCCAACCAGGTGCTTCTAGGAAGCCCACAAACAAGACGACTGCAGCAGTCTCCAAACTCTCTCAGCCCCACCTACCTCACAAAGTGTCTGCTGTGGGGAGAGGAAGGGAAGGAGATTGTAAGCTAGTTTGATTCTCCTTAAAAGATAGAGAAAGTCACCATATAAAAATCAACTCTTCTTCTTCTCCTTCTTCACCAGGTTGCTTTGGTTTCCCAGTCTATCCCTGCTAGCATTCATGAATTTCACCGTTTGGGAATGGTTCCCTTGTAAATGGCCATGGTTTGCTGTATATTTCTTGACAGAGCAACTTAACACCTATGTTACAGGAAAGTTTATGCCTTCTACCAGGGTGAGAGGAGGAAAGTTGGCAGTACATGTGCTTTCCCCTCCCCCTCCCCAACTCAGACAATTTCAGATGGCGCAAGGAACTAAAATGGTTGACTTCAAAACTAATAGCCCAAATGTGTCCCATATTTGTTTACAAGATTTGAATGCCACCTTTCTGCCCAATCAGTGCCACCAAAGCTGCTAATCTTGCTCTTACAGACACCTAGTATGGGGAATATTAAAGCATATTCCGCCCCTCATCCTATGCTTACTAGCCTTTTTAGGTAGGGCATCATCTTGGTACCCTCCTTCTTACCAACACATCTATCTTACCTTCAGTTCCTCACTTTGGGCAAAACCCTCTTGAATCTCAGATCACCCTTCACACTCTTACTTCCACAAAATGGCTCCTTTCTGCTCTCTCATTTTTATTCTTACCCTTCCTGAACCTTTACTGGACTGTGTTCACAGAAGTGCTCAACTATTCCTTCATAGATAGCTGCCTTTCCCCCCCCCCCCTTCTTTTTAAGAACATATGCCCCATGCTGAAAATTACTTTTGCCATCTGGAAAAGGGTGGCATTATTCTGCACGGTTGTCTTTGACGTTCCCCTGGGTACAACCCCTTGGGTACAGCTAGGAGATGATCGGCAGCCAAAAACTGCATCTACATTTGCACTATATTTGGCTTTGGTAGATACTTCTCTGAGCTGTGAACAGGCCCACCAAATCTCAATTACTTTTATGAAGAGCAGTTGCTCCTGTCCACTCCGTGCATTGAGGTTTAATAGAGATACATTTCTCTCCCCCCTCCCACAATTAAAGTGTAGTTCTTGTCACATTTTTCGAAAACAGGCCTCAAGGCCGACCTCCTGTGGAGTACTTACTCCTACTCATTAATTAAAGATTTAAATAGCGCCGTTCACAAACTCACTTAGAATGTAATCTAATTTAGAGTTTTACTGTCAGTTATCAAAAGAGGCAGCACAGTCATTCAATTACACAATTATGCACACAAACACACAGTTCTGTCCTCCTGGACTGTAACCCACCTAGTCATCTCCAGGGCAAAGCTGCAACAACATAAGACTTGGCAGTCACATTTGTAAATTTATGTTCGCACCAACTGTCCCCCACAATATGTTTCTGTTGACTTAATTAGAATGCAGGGCAAGAGCAACCAAAAGCACTTTACTGGAAAGCATATGTTAAATAGTCCTATAAGCCAATATACTGTAACTTGCAAAATGAATGGGGGGGGGGGGGCAGGGGGATGGAAATCCATTGTTTTTTCCAAGTTTTATTTTCCCATTTCACTCCCTTATCTATATCAAAAAGGTACCAAAGTCAACATTGTATCTATGTATATTTCAGTGATGTGTGGGAAACAGAGCAAGAGAGAACCTATTTTTAATTCCACCCGCCTCCAAAGTAATTAAATCAAGGTTAAAAGCACTCCGCTGTCTTAATTAGGGAGGACAATAGCGGCAGTGTGCGTTCAGCAATATGAACGAAGTGTGTTTCCCCTAATGACAGCAGCTTCGTGGTCTTTCCGTACAGAACAATATTATGGCAAAGAATATCATGTCAAGGGGAGATCTGGGGATTACCCTGCATTTCAAGACATTTTTCAATTGGTCCGGGGAAATCACCAAGCAACCAAAGGACATATAATACATTTTATAAATTAAGACCAACCAAAGTAGCATAAAACAACTTGCAAGCTTTCCAGTTCTCTCTCCACGCTCTATTGTTTGAAGGAATTTATTTTCTCCATGTAAACTCCATGTTCCTGTATGGATACCATGCATATGTTGAAAGGAAGATACTGAAATGAATGAAGCCAGCACAAGGTCCAGCTGTATGCCTGTAGATTTTGGCACCCTTCGCTTTTTAAAAATACATCCCTCCCCCCCCCCCCGCACTGCTGCACATGACCACATGAGAGCCAGTGTGATGTAGTGGTTAAGAGTGGCAGACTCTAATCTGGAGAACTGGGTTTGATTATCCACTCCTACACACGAAGCCAGCTGGGTGACCTTGGGTTAGTCACAGTTCTCTCAGAGCTCTCTCAGTCCCACCTACCTCACAAGGTGCCTGATGTAGGGATGGGAAGGGGAAGGCGATTGTAAGCTGGTTTGATTCTTCTTAAAAGGTAGAGAAAAGCGGGGTATAAAAACCAACTCTTCTTCTTCAAAGTATGGAAGAGCAGCTCATCAGTATGTCTGCTCTGTAGGGGAGAATTTCAATATTGTGGAAGACAGGCGCCCTGCTCCCTCCTGTCTAGGGTTGCCAACTTCCAAGTGGTGGCTGGAGATCTCCAGGCAACAGAGATCAGTTCACCTGAAGAAAATGGCTGCTTTGGAAGGTGGACTCTATGGCATTATACCACACCGAAGTCCCTCCCCTTCTAAAATCCCACCCTCCTCAGGCTCCACCATCCAAAATCTCCAGGTATTTCCCTATCCAGAGCTGGCAACCCTACCTGTAAGTTTGCAAAGAACATTCCTTTGGTGAAGGGATATATTCTGAGAATTTCTTGCCAATTTGGGGTGAGGCAAAAAAGATACAGTATTTCTCACTGAAGCCAAAAGGAACACAACTACTACCCTAATTTGCTAGTCTAAATATATTAAAGAATCAGAACACACAAATGACCTAAATCAAACCCAGCTAAGATTTATGTGCATCTCACTTAAATTTAGCATCAGTTACAACACACAGGTCCCTTGTAAGGCAGACAGCAGGATAAAATATAGCAGTCCTTATTATTAACAAAGCTTAACCTTTATTTTAGGTATTGCAGTATGAAAATCAATAGGTTAATTGGGTAGTGTTACCTGAAGATGGGAAGGCATGTCTACAAACAAAAAGGTCTATGCCTCAAAAACTGTACCAAAACCAGACACATAAGGCAGGCCCTCCCTGTTTGATTACAATTTAATGAGACTATAAAAAAGGAGAAAAAGAAAACACTAAGGAAAAAGAGAAAACAAAGAAAACAAAAGAAAAGGAGAAAAAAAGGAAACACTAAAAAAGGAAGGGGAAGAGGGAAATCAGTTGACAAAGGTCTAAATAAACAAGTGGATTTTCAGAGCCCTGTTTAGAAAGGATACTTTATACAATATAACACTATTTTTAGCCATGCATAAAAGTAGTAAGATGAAAAGCATACACCACCTCCAGCAGATGAAGAGGGGAAAGTCCATCTGACTTTATATTAAGTCACAACAAATTCCGTTTTGCCAAGTTAATTAATGCAATATGGTTAAAGGTTATTAGAAATTTGAAGTCGGTCCTATCAGGTATGCTGGAAATGTCCTCCTTCATTGCTCATTAATAGAAGCAAAAGGGTTTATCAGAGGGGGATGTAAAGAAAGCAGCATGGAAGACAAGAGCACTGAACACAAAAGGGATATGATCACAGCACATGTGATGCATAAGGGATGGCAGAAGTCTTGAGGCAACTTAAAATTTGTTCAAGAATCAATTTAAACTAGGTAGCTATAATGCACAAGTTGAAAAGATAAGCAAGTTCAGATAGATGTAAGCTGGCTTTTATCTCCTAATATGTTACTGTTTATGCATGACAGAACATGTTGTATCAATGCACAGAACATTTTAAAAGTAATGCACCATAGGAGAATTACCATCACTCAAGATGGCTTTTTAAAAGTCACACGTGGATCATTATTCCATGTCACAAACACTTCTAAATAATACAGGTGTTAACTGCATGAGATCCAATGTTTCATGTTGTTATACCAGCCTAAGGATAATACAAAGACAAGTTTTTCAATTAACATATTTCATTCCTCCTAGCTGTGAGAGTTCCATTCTGATTTCTCCTGCTTGTAAAGCAATTTTTCAGTAGGAAAATCAGCTCGATGCCATACAACGGACCTCTGTCTTGGCAAGGAGAGGGAAATGGCAGTAGGGCCAAATGCTGAAAAAAATTCAGCATTATTTGGGATCCACTTTTCAGCTCCCTTTAATTGCCGCCTTTTTTTTCTGGTAACCCTCCCTCCCAAATACTGATACGGTATTTTTGGGGGGTTTGCTGGTTTGGGTATAATTGAATGCACACTCCTAATCAGTATAGATGCCATTAGAACAGTGGTTCCCAAACATTTTGGGCCACCACCCCCTTGGTTCCACAAACTCAACCCTAGCGCCCCCTACCTATCCTATAAAAAACATTATTCAAAATAGGGGTTTGCATGATGCACTAAAGAAGATAATAACAATAAAATTTCAAAACAGTAACAATTAATTGCACATATATTTAAAATCAAATTAAAACTTTTTAGTTGAAGTTTATTCAACAAAACTAATGAACTTGATCCAGTGGTACCAGCTCTTCAAAGTCTGGAAATAAATTCTGATAGTTTCCACCAAATTTGCCAGCATGGTGCCATAGCCTGATCTATTGTAAATTAGTGAACAACACAGTTGAAGGGGCCCACCTCTAGCGCCCACCCCCCTGCTGCCCCTTGCCTCTTAGTGCTCCTCTAGGTAATCCCACTGCCCCCCACGGGGTGGTACTGCCTACTTTGGGAACCACTGCATTAGAACCTTTCCACCATCACACATCTAAGGAAGCCACACAGAAGACAAGGCAGGAATTAACAGCTGTAAAAGATCCATGGATGCATATGTGGACAGTGGGGCTTCCATTAACTGAGCTAGATAGGGAAAAGAGATTTCAGTAAATGAGGAGGGATAGGATAGGAATGTTTACAAAGTTTTCCATAGCAACAGAAATCATCTAGAGAAACAGTGTTTCCAGTGCTTCAGCAAAAACGTGATTTTTAATTTGGCTAAGTAAGTATAAAAGGTCCGTTACAATTTCTACTGCATTACAGCATTCTGGCTTGACAATACTAGCGGTGCACAATGATGCGACTTTCATAAACAAGAAGCCCTTTGTAATCACTGAACTCTCACACAACACAATTACCAACTTTAAAAAAATTTAAATAGTTCTACACTGCCATTCCCACCATCTGAATTGAAAGAGTCTTGCAGAGTTTCTGTACTATGCTCATGTATGTTGCTCATTAACTCCAAGGTAACTATAGTGACCAATTCCAAAAGTCACATGCAGTGTTACTTAAAATCTGTTTGCAGCAGGAAGACCGCTACTTATGTTAGCCCACGGTATCTGCCTTAAAGCACCAAATTACAAAAACCATGTACCCAAATCTATAGTTAAAACTACCATGCTTCCTGATTTTTTGTGCTCTGCATCTTACTTTTCGACTGTGCCTTTAAATCCTGCGGGCTTCACACACTGGTGCCTATGCAACAGATTAGCTCCAAGCATACAATTTACATGCAAATTAAATTCAAACACAACACATGTTTTTACATTTGTAATTTAAAATTTTAATAAGTCAATTATGATGAGTACATAAAAAGGATACAATTCTAATAAATTTATTAATGCAATAACGGTTCATCTAGAAAGTTTACAACCAGTGCATCAGAGACAGAAGGTTTGACAACGGCCTGTCAAAAGCATTACCCCTGGATTGGCTATGAATACAAGCTACAGATACTGAGGGTACAGGGCAACACAGGTAAAGGGAAATCAGGACTAAGCATGCTGGCCCTGCTACCAGCTATGTAACTTCATGCCAGAAGAAGGAGGACCTATGTAACTTCTTGCCAGAAGAAGAGGAGGAGGAGGAGGAGGAAGTCTGTGCGTAAATAGGTTGTTTCTCCCAGTGCCTCCCACAATCTAGATGTACAGGGAGACTCCATATTGGATCAAATCAGGGAATCACCATAGGAATTAAGTACAATAAAACATGATGAGACAATCACTGAGATCTCCCCATACCAAGTCAAGTTCCCAACCACAAGCTTCATCAACATCCCACATGGAGTAACTGTAATAACCAGAAAAATCTGTTTCCTGCCACTGGCAGAAAAGCAAAGCAAATAAAGGCAATGGGTGACCATGAAAAGGAAACCGGTCATGGCAGAAGGAGTGGAAGAGAGCGTGAGGGAGGGAGAGGAAGCAAAGGAAGGAGAATGTGGTCAAGGCTGGGTGAGAGAAGCAAGCACAATGAATGGGGCAGTGGAGAAGAAAGAGGGGGGGTGCAGGACTGAGGTGAAACAGCGGGGGGGGGGATAAAGAAGAAGTAGTAGGGACTTGCAAAGGTGGGCGGGATCTCTTGTCCCCTGCGGGCTTCTCACAATTCCCACTTGTAAATCACCTCTAGGAGAACAGCTCCTCTAGGAGAAGAGCTCCAGAGCGTTATAAAGCACAGTCAGCTAAGAATGGCTGTTAAGAAACAATAGTTGGGAATGACACTTAGAGATGGGAAGCAAGTCAGGAGTGAGGGCAAGGGATAAACCCCAGTGTAGGGTGTTTCACTATACAGGCCAGGAACTGTGAAAAGCAATAAAGTGTTTATTGCGTTGCAGCAGGGTTTCCTAGCTTGTCTGGAAACTGTATAACCTTTGAAACAAAGTGGGTTAAGCCTGCCAGGAAGGAGTTTCTTGGGGAAAATACTTCATAAGACTGAATCCCTTATCTCTGTCTTTGCATGTTACCATTACCTCAGTTATTTTGTTGGACCAAATTAAGTATTGTTCTTAAAAAAAAAAATCTTTGCACCACTCTCTGTAGAGTTTACCTCACACTTCAACAAAGACCCAGGCTTGGCGGGTTTTAATACTCAAGCTGACTCTTTCCCAGAACAAATTCCTAGTGGCATTCTGGATGCAGTGGAGAAGCAGAGAGGGAACGATGATGTAGAGTTTTAAAAGGACTTACTCTAGCAATGTCACAGACCGGTTCAAATAAATCCATGACATTTTAGATGAAGACCTGTGCTGTATAAAAAAATATCACACTGTAAATTTGTGAATACTCCAGCACTTATTTATCATCAGGTTCTTCTTGGTCAAAAGTAACTCAATGTGATGACACAGCTAAATACTTAGCCTCTTCCAGTCAAGTTAAGAAAACAAACTTGGCACTTCCTTAGTGTGCAGCAATCAGAATAAACTGAAGCGTTCCAATTTTCCCTTCTGATGTTAGCAAACAGCCCTGACCTATTAAATAAGATTACTGTAGCTCAACAAATATTTAGCTCTTGGGGGGGCGGGGTCAACTTCATTTAATACAGAACTGCAAGGATGGAGTCTTTGGGTCCTACAACCCATATGCAGCCACAAGAGCCAAATGACTCCCACAAGAGTGATCCCTGCCTGCTCCCTTCCTAACCTCAAGCTTGGTAAGTAACCAGACCAGCCCACAGAGGGCTACTTGCCAACTAGACACAAGATGGACTCTCTACATATTCCGCAAAAGTAGCATAGGTTTACAGAACAGGTGACATGTAGAAAGAAGATACACCAGTGGTGGATCTACGATGAAACTAATGAAGCTTAAGCTTCAGGGCCCCTAAACCCGGAGGGGCCCTGAAGCAACGTTTTTTAAAAAATGAGTGAATTTTTCAACAAAATTGATGGAGTTTTTTTAAGTGTTTGTTATTAAAAAATAAGGCTATTATAGTGATAGAATCATAAGCTAATGGGTTGAGGTACTCAATATTGACCTTAGAATATGCACTAATACCCATTTCATATGGCCTCAAAATGTCCCTGTAATTGGTCAAATTTCAAAAACAATTCTCGGGGGCTTGCAGCGCCCAAACCCCCAGCTGTAAGGGCTCGCTGTATTGGCTTGGCTTATTGTTAGGGTTGCCAGGTCCCTCTTCACCACTGGTGGGAGGTTTTGGGGGTGGAGAATGAAGAGGGCGGGGTTTGGAGAGGGATTTCAATGCCATAGAGTCCAATTGCCATTTTCTCCAGGTGAACTGATCTTTATCAGCTGGAGATCAGTTGCAATAGCAGGAGATCTCCAGCTACTACCTGGAAGTTGGCAACCCTACCTATTCTTGCTGGTTGCGAAGGGGCCCCCATAACAGTTCAAACTTCATGGTCCCAAAAATGTAGGTTCTCCACTGAGATACACAAGGGTTCATCTAGGGACGTGGAGCTGGACAGAGTCCAAGGTATGGTTTAAACTGAGGTTCCTATTCTCAAACAATGCTAATTAAATTGAATTATTTGTCTTTATTAACTGCAGAATAAAACAGCTCCACACATCTATAACAGAACTCTTCGCCTACAAAGTAAAGGTAAAAGGTAAAGGTCCCCTGTGCAAGCACCGGGTCATTTCTGACACATGGGGTGATGTCACATCTCGACATTTTCTAGGCAGACTTTGTTTACGGGGTGGTTTGCCAGAGCCTTCCGCAGTCCTCTTCCCTTTACCCCCAGCAAGCTGGGTACTCATTTGACTGACTTCGGAAGGATGGAAGGCTGAGTCAACCTTGAGCTGGCTACCTGAAACCCACTTCCATTGGGATCGAACTCAGGTCATGAGCAGAGCTTGGACTGCAGTACTGCAGCTTACCACTCTGTGCCACGGGGCTGCCTAAGATATTTTAGTGAGACTGCTACTGCTTTTCTCAAGTGTTTAAAGACAAACAATACCACAACACCTTAGTAAGGGTTTTGGTAATGTGAAATCAGAAGTGGGTTTTTAAACATATATAAACATTCACATTAAGATGCTGTATCAATAGACATCAGGAATTCTGCATATGAAAGCTCTCCCAGCTCTGTTCCAGCCCAGATTTTACATTTAAATGGTAAAAATACTCATTTGTTACCAGAATACAAACAACTTCAATAAATATCAGTGGCATCAGAGATTCTTCAGCAGTGCAGCAAAACTTAATAAAACTGTCATTAAGTATTCTCTGTTGGCAATAACTATTAATAACCAACAATACTTAAAAGAAAAACACTGCAGAAATCTATCTTCTCTTTTAATAGCCAATCTTTACTTTCCAGCAATAAGCTGGTAAGTAATGGCACACTGTTTTTCCAGCAAAATGAAGCAACTTAAAAAAAAACCTGGATTTTTACACTCAAGTTCCTAGAAACACAGAGTTCAGTCCAAAATGATGGCTCCCTATAAAGAAATCTTAAGGAGCATGTAAACATGGCTGGATAAAGGATGCTAGGGCCATGTCCAAGACTTAAAAGATTTAACTCTTAAAATACAGTTTAATTTACAAAGATATTCTATAAATATCTAGTAATTAAATATGCATTGCTTGGGCCCCACTGTCATATTAGCATATAGAAAAAGTTAAGGCATTTACACAGAGACAAAAAGCAGTAATTTGGTACAACACACCTTGATCAGAAGAAAAATCTGCTGGATTTTTACAGTTCTTGCTTCAAGCACACTACACAGTCTACCTAGTAATAGCAACTCGCTCTTGCAAACAGCAAACCAAGTCACATCTCCAATAAGAACATGAGGACATAAGAAAAGCCCTGCTGGATCAGACCAAGGCCCATCTAGTCCAGCAGTCTGTCCACACAGTGGCCAACCAGGTGCCTCTAGGAAGCCCCCCAAACAAGACAACTGCAGCAGCAGCATCCTGCCTGTGTTCCAAAGCACCTAATATATTCTGCATGCTCCGCTGATCCTGGAGAGAATACGTATGTATCATCACTAGAATCCATTTTAACTAGAAGTCATGAATACCCCTCTCTTCCATGAACATGTCCACTCCCCTATAGAAGTCATGCAACCCTTTTCACACACTTCAACTATACTTGGACCCGGCTTTGCAGTAGTAGTCAGGAACGTGTCTATGGCTGCAGACTACAAGCTGTATTTACTTGTGTGTTCTGAAGAAGCTTCTCATTTACAAAGCCAAGAGAAGTAATCATTTGCACTCTGGAGAGTAAACACAAACAATTAAGACATGCACCCCTAAAATACACTTTAGAATAGTATGGTTGCTAATTTTGTATGTTTGTTCCTACATCTAATTAATGAGAATGAAAGGAAATCTGGGTTGAGACATAATACTCCCACTAAAACAACTTGCAATCAATTAACACTGTCAGCAGTTAAACTCAATTTTCTCCCCTGCATGTGGAGGTGAATACACAGAACAGATTGATAATTCCCATTGAGAGTGTGGCGAAGTGTTTCTAAGCAACCTTGCTCCATCATCTTCTGCGACAAAAACAAGAGAAAGGGTTTGAGCTGCAGTCTGATGGAGCTATGAATACTAATGAAAAACCGAAAGGAGCATGCTTCATAACTCACTTTCGAACAGAATACCGCCTTTTAAAGTCACGTTAATGATGGTCTGTACTAAAAATAGCCAAGTAGACCTAATCAAACGGCTCGTCTTCTTTTCACATATTAATAACTTTGTGTATCAGATTTGCCAACGGATCGATTTCTCAGGCCCCATCATTGATCCTCTGCCAGCCAAGAGTAGATGACAGCGGACCAGAGGGACCAATAGTCAGACTCTAAAGAAGGCATACTCCTATGTTTATGAGACAGAAGCACACAACATATGGTCAAGTCAGCAAATGCAGAGGGAGAGCATGAGTAAATGCACTGTCCCTAGCCAGGGCCGCAATAAGACCTGGTAGAGGCCCTGAGCACTTAAAAGTTTTTGGTGCCTCCATATATATGTATATCAAAATATAAACAATAATAAACTATCAAATAAAATGAATCAAAACTTATAGTAAGATGGAACATAATGTCGATTTTTGTATACTTCCACTTTATTTATATTTGAAAAGTTTTCTCCTACTGGCAAAATACTATTGTGGACCCTGGTTCAGCTGCACCATTTGCAGTTTTGCACCGTATGGTCCATGGTAAATCTGGCAATGGAAAATTTCTGTGGTGCCCCCCTTCCCTTGAGGCCCTAAGCACATGCTTATTTTGCTTAATAGTTAATCCAGCCCCGTCCCTAACCCCTGCCTAAATGCATTCATCCAAACAGGAGGACAACAGTGCCTACACCCACCCGTGTAATTGGGAATCCGACTTTTAAAAACATTCACACCCAAGGTAATGAAGCCGAAGGACACTATATGTGCATGCATCACTTGGGTGAATGCTCAAAGGCTTTGGCCTCAGGAGGCGCCATGTGTTCCCTCTCATGCTCACTCTATGCATGCTGGTTTGCCCCATATATGTGATTTATATCCAGGGCCAGATAGGCTGTGCCTGCAGGGCTAGGACATTGTTTCACATGCAGAGGGCCCAAGGCTCAGACCCTGGCATCTCCCCTTAAGAATCTCAGGAAGCAGAAGATGAGCAAGACCTTTATCTGCTCAACGTTTTGGAGAGCTGCTGTTGAGCTAAGTGGATCAATCACACAACCTCCGAATGCAGCTGCAGCTGTGTAGAATCTGCTGAAAACAGGGCCTTGATTTCATTTCATTATCAGCTGGTATACTATTGGCCTAGAAACGTGAGCAAATGTGACAGCCAGCGTGGTGAAGTGGTTAAGAGCGGTCGTTTGGAGCAGTGGACTCTAATCTGGAGAACCGGGTTTGATTCCTCACTCCTCCACATGAGCGGCAGACACTACTCTTGAGAACCGGGTTTGATTCCCCACTCCTCCACATGAGCGGCGGACGCTATTCTGGTGAACTGGGTTGGTTTCCCCGCTCCTACACAAGAAGCCTGCTGGATGACCTTGGGCAAGTCACAGCTCTCTTAGAGCTCTCTCAGCCCCACCTACCTCACAGGAGGGTTGTGGGGAGGGGAAGGGAAGGTGATTGTAAGCCAGTTTGATTCTTAAGTGGTAGAGAAAGTCAGCATTCAAAAACCAACTCTTCTTCTTCTTCAAATATCAGAACAATGGAATAAGGTAGTTTGTAGAACGGCCATTGCTTTATGTGGCAACCACTGAAGGCTGTTCTCACAATCAGGTATTTCTCTGAGCACCAAGATGATTATGTGCATGCACACAAACAATATTGTGTGTATGTGTAAAATCTCCAGAAAAAAGAAAAACCCAAAGTCAGTGATACCTTAATCCCCTCATTGGGCAAGGGAAGTTTTCAATTGTCAGACTATATGTCCAAGTAAGCAGGGCACTCAAAGCTTTTCCATCCCATAAACCATGCTCATCGAGCACCTAATGAATTTGTCTCTAGGGACTGCGATTGATAATCGAGCTATAAATCATTCGCCCAACTCAAGAAATGTTGTTTGCTTCATCGAATGCTCATAAGCAGGAAGGATACCCAAAGCCAGCTTCTAAAACCAATCTTTATGCACACTTAGTATAACACATAAATAAGAATGATAATTTTCCTTTAAAACCTCTGTATAAAAAAAAATATAGGGCTTTAATTTTTACATGTTTACACTCTTGTACGCTTATAGTAAAGGTTTTTTTAATCACAAGCTATCAAGAAGCAACAAATACAAATCACTCTTCTTAAACATCTCCTAGCAAACAAACCCAGAACAAAATTAATCCAACAAGACTAAAGGCAAGAATGAAGAAAAGTCACCTGATGGTATTAGATACAGCAGCCCATTATTAGTTGGCTATTTTTATTCAGGTTGGGACAATAAAACCTCTGAGGTGAGCTGATGCGAAGGCATAGGATGTTCACAACCATTCCAATTAAAGCACTGCTCAAGGAACAGAACTAGAAAAAACACTGCCCGTCTTAAGTGAGAAAAAAAAACTATGACTCTGAATGGTAATAAAACCTCTAACTTGCCCTCAGGACAGAAGGTGCTCTGGGGTCAAGGAGAGATGAGGTCCCAAGAGGAAGATCAAAAACCATTGAGAGATGGGATGTCAAATCTCATTTTTTTAAAGCGAACAACCCAAACATCCAATTGTTCAGCTGCAGGCTTCTAAATTTACTTTTCTCCAGACCAGACGGAAAGTAGTCCTCTACTTCAAGCCATTTCTTTTCTGCTCTAGTTCCCTACGCGTTTAAAAAAAGGGAGGGGGGGTCTGAAATAACTGCCGGCCTATGAAAACCAATCTGAAAGAAATGTTAGAGAGAGGGGGGAGAGAGAGAGAAGTTAAATCCTCTATCAGGCTTTGAGTTTAACAGTCAGTGTAGACTGAAATCAGGAGAAGATGAGCCAGAGAGGCTTATGCGTATGTTCCAATTAGGATCTAATCAGCAACCACAGCTTTATACAAATCTGATTTAGAGATGCTGCAAAAGAGGCAGAGGGGGGAAAAAACTTACTGCTAGTAAAGTGATCGCGATACTGAAAAAATGAAAAATGTTTTTTTTTCCTCCTCTTGGAAATCAAATTTTGTGCACCAAACAATTCCATGGTAATTAACTACATGTATTTGCTAAAGAACTCTTCACATTTCTACAAATGCTTCCAATTTTAGTTCTCACGACCTAAGAGATAACATTGCGGACCTGCTGAAGTGTTCTGAAATTCAACGTGGAAAACATCACCAGTCAGCTAAGGCTTTTGATATATTTAGAATGTTTAATAAGCCACCTCACTACAAAACATTAAACCAAGCAAAGTCATTGGCTAAAACGAACACAGAAAGCATATTTGGATCCCCACACAGGCCAAAAAGTTCTCATCTCATAAGTAAGGATTCCCTCACTGCACACACAGATCTTTCCACTTTTCAAAGATGATGACAGCCAGCTGACTTGTGAGCAGATTGTTTGACTGATTTTGATGGGCTCCAAATTGGAGCTTGGAAGGACCTTTAGCCAAAGGTACTGTATCTTTAGTTTGCAATGGCAATGGTCAGACGTATCAGCAAACCATGGCTCATATGAGACACAGAATGTGTTCAAGTGTTGAACTAGGACTGGGAAGACCCAGGTTGAAATCCCTGTTCAGCCACAAAGCAAACTGGGGCCATGTCCGCACTGGGCGTTTGCGGCGCCGACTTCTGCGGGCTTTCCTTGCATGTTCCCACTTACTCTCAACTGAAGGATTTCCGAAGCGTCATCAGAGCACAGTTTCTCCGCAGTAAGAGGATCCGCTTATACGGCGAAGTAAAAAAATGAAGTGTCTTTCTCATCCGGAGCTTAAAGTGGGAACATGCAATCAGTGTTGAATCCACTTCCTGCTGCCAGCCAACCCTCCCCCCCCCACACACACACACACACTCCTCCCGCCTCCCTAATGGACTCCGGACCAATCGCCGTCCTCTTGCTTTGAGCGCTGACTGGGCATGCATGGGAGCCTGTTGATCCCGGCTTATCACATGCAGCGGATAAAGGCGGCGCGGTGGGAACAGGAATTTAAACTCGTCTTGGATGCTTTCGTACTGGACGCGTGTAAATAGCGAGGTAAGTTGCTGGTGCGTTCACGGGCTGGGTCAGTCAAGCCCACATGCTCAGTCTAGCCTACCTCTGAGGAAGGAGGAGGAAGAACCATATATGCCACTCTAGAGCTTTTCGGAGGAAGTGTGGGATACAAATACGAGACAGAGAGAAGACATTTGTACCCAGAGAGTATACCCTGAAGCATGGTTCAGGGTAAGCTTGCATCCTTCCTGAATTGCAGGACATAATTCATAAGATCTGGCATCTTTAAATGTGGACTTCAACCTTCAAAGAAGGGCTTGCAGGCATGCATCAGAAAATTATTATATTTTCAGTGACAGTGCATGCATGAAGTCTATTTTATGCACATATACACCTGTCCCAGAAAACAGAAAATGACCCATAACATGCAAGTTGAAACAAATTATAACTTTTAAAAGCAATTGCTCAAACTACCTACAAATAGTTAACAAATTTCTGAATTTTTTTTAGCAAGTGGTGGTTATTTTCCTTTATGTTTTTATTTGTTCCATAGTTTGGGAAAAAGAGATCCAATGTACCTCTTGTCAGGACATCATGCTGGCAATAGCCCTAGCACATCAGTTACTGCAGTTTCACAAAGGGTACAGCTGAACAAAGGGTGCTACATCTGGAAGTTCTCACACTGGGGATTGAGATAATGCAAAGAAGGTTACTCATTCCCAGGTACCAGTCACTGGTAGATCTGACCCCACATCAAGTTTCTCAAAGCTTCCAGGGCATTGCCTGAGGGTAAGGCCACTTGCTAAGTCCCCTGACATCCCAGGATAAAATGGCCCCTCTGGCACGATATGATAATGGGGCAGGAATGGAGTGCAGCTTTACAATCTGAGTTTAATGGGCCACATCTTGTTTGAGGGGCTTCCTAGAGGCAGCTGGTTGGCCATTGTATGGACAGCTGGACTTGATGGGCCTTGGTCTGATCCAGCAGGGCCTTTCTTATGTTCTTACGGTCTTACTGCCCATTCCTGAGAGGTGACTGGAGGCAGCCGCGCTGCCTCCAAAGGAGATTTCCCACACACACACTGAGGCCGAAACCTTCCCCTTTCCTCACAACCCCATGCAACTGCTCCATAGGGTTGCATGGGGATACACCACCTAAAAAGCTGGCGTATCTTGTGAAAAAGGAAAGTGGGCATTCCCAGGCCAAAAGGGCTTTGGAGGCTGCCTAAAGGTGGCCTTTCCCCTGGCCCTGTGCTGGAACGCCCCCGGGAGGACAGCACACAGAAGCATGCCGTTCGGACGCTTCCGCGAGGCTGTGCTGGCATCCCTGAGTGGCACTGCCACAGCAGTGCCGGGATGACGGCATCACGGGCGCTGACACAGGGGGCACGAACACCGGCTCGGCCCCTTCCTGGCCTCCAAAGGACTTTCATCCTTTCAGGTCAGGAATGGGCTGTTAGAGATGTTTTGTGCCCACAGTTACTTAGGTTCCAAGCCTTTATTTTTACATCTTAATTCATATGCTTAAAAAAAAAAAACCCCATTTCATTTGTATGAAATATTTCAAATTCTCTTGGCCCAGTGAACACACAAGAGCCCGCTAGACAGTGTCAAATTTTATAAAACAAATGAGGGAGAGGAATAATAGAAGAGAACCATCTTCAGATTTCCCTATAGCTCCTAATCTGCATCGACATACATGAAGTTGTCGTTTTTACACACACACACACAAAAGCTCATTATGGCCTCCAGTAGACATATAATTCCTATTTATATTACACACTGTTGTATATCATCTATAATCACCAATTTAGATTATAAAAAGGCCCTCAAGCAATGAAACCAATAAATCACAGAATAGCTCAGAGCTATTAGAAAACATTAATTCTATTCCCAAAGCTAAATTACATTTCACAATTTCTGTCAATGGTCCTGGATGGATCCTAGGGATGATTAATGCTTTATCAGAGATTGCACACCAGACAGGGGAAACCAAGCTTGCCAATTAGGATGCACTGCTACGGCTGCCATTTCCTGAGCAAGTAAAAACCTGATAGAGTCGTTGCTGGCTCCAACATCATTACTAGGGCTAAACCTATCTGTTGGACAAAGTTAAACATTCCTTTGAAACTAATCCCACTAGTTGACACCTGGAGGCTAAGCGTGAATGCTGAAAATCCAGCCCGCTGATCTCCGGGCCCCAGAGAACAGTGAAGATGCTGCAGCCAAGAAATTCAGAGCACACCAGGGGGACAAAGGTTAATCCACCTCATTTTCTTACTAATATTTTCAACCACATATATAATGGTAAGACTCACTGCTGCTGCCATGATTAATCACCCCTGGAGTATGGATTCCAGGTCCAGGTTGGGAAATTCCTGGAGATTTGGGGTTGAAGCCTGGAGCAAGCAGGGTTTGGGGAGGGGAATTACCACAGCGGGGTATAATGCCATGCAGCCCATGCTCCAAAGCAGAATTTCCTGCACTGTGCAGGGGTTGGACTTGATGGCCCTGGTGGTCCCTTCCAACTCTATGATTCTATTTTTTCCAGTTGAACTGACTTATGTAGTTTGGAGAGCCATCGTAATTCCAAATCTCTAGGCCCCACCCAGAGGGTGGCAACCCCACTCCAGAGTTACGCCAGCTATAATAAGCTTCATGGCAGGAAAAAAAATGCTTAAACCAGAGTTCCTTCAGTCATTAAGCTAACTTTTTGCAGTAGTAACTTCCTCTACAGGCACAGAGAGAATTTCCTCATTGTTTGGCAGTGTTCAGCCCAAGCTCAGAAATCAATTGGGAATGGGGGGAGGGATGGAAACAGGAAAACTTGCATTTGTTTCAATCTATGAATAAAAATGATAGTAGGAGTGCGGAGGATGAAATCTAGTCTGACGACCTTTACTATTTTGATGACTTGTCAGTTAAAGTTAATAAAATCTGAAGCTAAAAAAAGTCTAGTCTTGGAAACTCAGAAAACTGCTGCATATCAGAACCACTGCTTTATGCAACATTTAAGGTTGTTTAATAAAAATATAGTATGTGCTATTTGTGTGCAATGTACTTCTAGTAACATTGCTAAAGCAGTGCAGCTTGACACAGGTAATAACGCAAAACAATCGATTTAATAAACTATTATTTTCTAAAATCAGGAAAATTGCATAATTTTTAGATAATTCAATTTTCCTGATTTTAGAAAATAATAGTTTATTAAATCGATCGTTTTGCTTTATTACCTGTGTCAAGCTGCACTGCTTTAGCAATGTTACTAGAAGTACATTGCACACAAATAGCACATGCTAATATTTTCAACCACATATATAATGGTAAGCCTCACTGCTGCTGCCATGATTAATCACCCCTGGAGTATGGATGCCAGGTCCAGGTTGGGAAATTCCTGGAGATTTGGGGTTGAAGCCTGGAGCAAGCAGGGTTTGGGGAGGGGAATTACCACAGCGGGGTATAATGCCATGCAGCCCATGCTCCAAAGCAGAATTTCCTGCATTGTGCAGGGGGTTGGACTTGATGGCCCTGGTGCAAATACTCTCGTTATAAATTAACATTTTTAGTGATCAGATATGCACATTTTATATGACAGTGTTAATAGGAAGCATGATTTAAACCAGTCTTTCTGTTTGCGATACAAACCTATGATTTAAATTGGCTTTGTTTAAATTACCCCACCCTATTACAGCCCTGACCTGGATGTCCCAGGCTAGCCTGATCTCGTCATATCTTGGAAGCTAAGTAGGGGTGGCTCTGGTTAGTCTTTGGATGGGAGACCACCAAGGAAGTCCAGGGTTGCACCGCAGAGGCAGGCAATAGCAAATCACCTCTGAATATTTTCACCTCTTGAAAATCCACGGTAGTCACCATTAGTTGGCTGTGACTTCACAGCACTTTCCAACACTCACCACCCTGCTGCAATGCCTATGAGGCAGAATAAGGAATTATGCACGTGAACTGGTCATGCTCTGGACAATTCCCCTGCATTCGCTGTTAACTATTTGTTTTTCCCATAATGCTCCCTGGCCTGGGAAAACATGCCACAGCCATAAGTCACCAATTATGAAGTATTAACATTCTGCGACCTGAAAGCATGTGGCATACACGGAGCCAGCTCACGGGGTGTGGGAAAACACTAATATGTCATCAGGCATGCATAATCAACTTTTGTCGCAAGAACATATGTAAATTATCCCAACAAAAGCAAGAAATGGGTCGAATGTTTAAATCCTGCTTATCCCAACTGGTGAAAAGACCAGACGCTAAACCAGCAGTTGTTCAAGCATCCATTTCAGTTAGGGTTGCCAGGTCCCCCTCGGGCCACCAGTGGGGGATAGAGGGTTGCCAGATCCAGGTTGGGAAACTCCTGGAGATTTGGGGATGGAGCCTGGGGAGGACAGAGACCTCAGTGGGGTACAATGCCATGGAGTCCACCCTCCAAAGCATCAATTTTCTCCAGGAGAACTGATCTCTGTAGTCTGGTGATGAGTTGTAATTCCAGGGGATCCCCAGGTCCCACCTGGAGGCTGGCATCCCTCGTTTCAGTAATGCCCAAGAGCACAGGCGTTCCAATTGAGCCGGGGGGGGGGGGGGAGACTGCAGAACAAGTGACATATTAGAAGCATTTTTTAAATTCCTGTTTCAAACCATGGTTTGCCACGCTGTGCGTGTACTCAAGCAAGCAAATTGAGGAAACGGCGAGAGGGGGTGTCTATGCCAAAATACTGGTACAAAGACCACCTTGGATATACTCAGTTACGAATAAAGCCAACTCAGCCTTTAGGAAGCTCCATATCTAAGGATACCAAATAAGCAGAACTACCTAAAATTGTTATTTTGTTTTTATTGGTATGCATGTGTGTTTTCTATTGTAAACAGATTTGGGTTTCTTTGGGGAGAAAATCCAGATACAAACACTTAAAGATTTTTCATCCTTTCTGAAGTAGTGACCATGAATGAACAGGTAAGTGAAGGGTGTCACAAAAGCTAACATCCACAGGTTGAGAATTGCTAATATAAACAATCCTAAATGTAATTTAATGGTTTGTTGGCTTCTACAAAACAGTCTCTCTATCAAATAATATCTCTCAGAATGCAACTTGATTTGGATCTATTTGACCTCGATATCAGATTAATAATGCACTTTTTACAAAATGCTACTGAGCTGGTGCCATGCCCAAAGATTATTTAAAGCCCTAATACTGAAATTGAATTAAGCATTAAATTATGAAATTCTATTTATATCTGCATTGTGAAGATTAAGGTAAAGCTACAGAAAAGTAACATCTGAGAAGACTGAAGACTGGCTTCCCTTAAATGGTGCAGTATGAATGGAATTAAATTTTATTCAACATATCCCACAGAAGGGCTAGGACAGATTTTTGTGATCTTTGGCAGTCCACACTAGGTACAATCCCGGCCCCATTAAATGCAGCTTAGCCACTTAGCTGAATACAAGGGTGACACCCATTGAATTCAGTTAATGAATAAGCACTAGAGACTGCACAATATATTAGCCTCATATTTTGAAAGCTGTGCTTAAAGCTTGCAATAAATTACTGACATCCCTGCTGCTTTCAGCAAGATGGCAAAAAAAAAAAAAATAACCAAGGAAAACAGCTGTTTGCCATCTTTTCAAATGAGTCTGTTAACAGCACTCTTCTTTCAGAAATATTGCTGGATCTAAAATATATCATTTATTTTTGGAACCAATTAAAAACCCCACTCCAATCTAAACTGAGCTAGATGCTTAAGAAAACCCTGAAGACCACCGCACATTAACAGGTACCATAAAATTCACGGCCTGACTTAATATGTTGCCAACAGGGACCAACTCTAAAAAATATAACTTTAATATTTTACTTAGAAGCACTGAAAGCTTCAACAAATCTAACTGGAGTGGGACTAGAAGGTCTTACTGGGCATTCAGATTTGAGGGCAAAGTCTCAGATGACTATTTTTGCTGGTTACAGTTGCCTAGTTCAGCATCACTGAAATTTTTCCTTATAAAAAAAGGACTGAGCAAAATTATCACCACACTCTGTTTTAAGGCAAACTGCTTCTTTGCCCCAAGTGGCCATTCCTGTCATCCTGTAGTACCTTTACTTGTTCTGATCTAGTTGATGTTACATCTCCCATGCCAGTTCACATTAATACAGTTGAGCAAGACCACTGCCCTGCGTTGGTAGTGTCTGCTCTTACAGCACAATTTGAGGTACAGCTAGGGTTGCCAGGTCCCTCTTTGCCACCGGCGGGAGGTTTCAAGGGTGGAGCCTGAGGAGGGTGGGTTTTGGGGAGGGGAGGGACTTCAATGTCATAGAGTCCAATTGCCAAAGCAGTCGTTTTCTCCAGGTCGTTTTCTCTATCGGATGGTGATCAGTTGTAATAGCAAGAGATCTCCAGCTAGTACCTGGTGGTTGGCAATCCTAGGTACAGCATCTTTCCCAGATCTGACTGGACCTAGGATCTTCTTAGACAAAGCATCCAATCTACCACTAAGCTATAGCCCTTTCATAATTCAGGGGTTTCTCTACCTTGGCAAGAACAAGAATGCACAAATCCCTGTCTTGATACCATCCATTGCAAAAAGGACTGCATTAATTTCATAATACCTTATCCTGACCTAATGAGCTGTGTGTGATCCATATATGCTGCAAGATTGTGTGTGGCTAAAACATGATGGAAATCCTTAACTGTGTTGATAAAAGTGTTACTCTGAGATGACCGATTCTCACTGTGTAAACCAAACCCATATCCTCTTTAATGTCCTCCCTGCACTTCCCCAAAAATCTCACAGTGGAAGACGCAGGACAGGGATGGAGAGATGTTTATAGGCATTTTATTTGGCCCTGTCCCAGTGAGATGAAATTAAATGCTGGGGTTTCTTGGAATCTTCAGTGGAATCATCATCACAAACAGGAAGTGGGGGATGTACATCTGAAAGAACAAGTCTGAGGTCACACACACACACACACACACACACACACACACACACACACACACACAAACACAGAAGGAACAACTATTTAATTTCCCAGACAACTGAAAGTCTCACGTTTTCATATTCTTTTCCTCTGTGGTAGAAAAAGCTGACAAAGAACAAGCGGGCAAAACCCCCTGTGTAGCAAATAATTTTGGCAAATAATGGCATGTTTTAGACAACTGCTCCCTTATCTATTGGGCTTCTACTAAACTCTCTTTTAGTTCCCCATTGGCTTTTCTCCCCTTCTGCTATTTTTGAACAATTAGGAGGTCCCAAAACAGATGCCCAAAGCTTATTTGTCCTCCAATTCAGCCCAAGAACATAATACACTTTTTAATGACCTGAAATTTGAGCTTTTTAACAACATCAAAACGTATATACAGGCTTCTTAATCACGATGGGAACCACAGCCTTTTGAAAACTACTATCTGCCATTAAGTACATATTAGCAGCTTTATGTTAAAATGATTATATGTTTATTTAATTACAGCCCACTCTTCATGGCAGTTCATGTAGCCTGTCTCACAATTAATCATGATTAGTGAAACCTGTAGCAGAGCCCTGAACACAGTAAACACGCCGATTACACAATCTGAGAGCTTTCTGGTTCTGTTTCGTCTCCGCTGGTTATCAGATCCCCATCCATTTGGTAGCCAGGGAGGAAGTTAAGACAATCGGGCGAAGGGGGGGGGGGGAGAGAGAGAGAATGCAACAGCCATCAACAAATGTGATTTCAGCAACAGAAAGCCATTAAGGCTAGAAGTTTTATATCCCTGTCCCTGACTCACTTCAGCAGAGCTCTTCCACCCAGGAAGGATGAATCCCCACGCCATACTGGCATCCTCCCCACATGAAAGCCAGTTCCTAAGGTTCTCGTCTGACCAGCATGTGATGCAAACATACAAGAAAGAGCTTAGGCTTACACCTAAGAAGCAAAATTCACAACAGTTGGCAACACTGGGGTCATCTGACAAGAGTAGGGGTTGGAGCCAGACTAATAGTGCAATCCTAAGGAGCAGGGTTGCCAACCTGCAGATACTAGCTGGAGCTCTCCTAATATTACAACTGATCTCCAGCTGACAGAGATCAGTTCACCTGGAGAAAATGACCGCTTTGGCAATTGGACTCTATGGCATTGAAGTCCCTCCCCTCCTCAAACCCCACCCTCCTCAGGCTCAGCCCCTAAAACCTCCCACTGGTGGCAAAGAGGGACCTGGCAACCCTATTGAGAGTTACTCCAGTCTACACCTATTCATTTCAATGAGCTTAGACTGGAGTAACTCTCTTTAGGATTGCACTGTTAATCCTCCAGTGGCAGGAAGGAATTTTCCTGATTCCCTCCTCCCACTGCAGCTCACTGATCTCCAGGAAATACGGCTCCTAGAGGACAGGGGACCCTGAGGAATGATATGGGGGGGGGGGCAGTGGAAAAGGGAATAAGTGAAAATTGCCCATTTAGTTCATATCCAATCCTAGGTTTCCTGCCCCAATGGTACTCCTTTCTACTCCCTTATTTCCATTTGTATACATGAA
Organism: Euleptes europaea; assembly: GCF_029931775.1. Classification (NCBI taxonomy): domain Eukaryota; kingdom Metazoa; phylum Chordata; class Lepidosauria; order Squamata; family Sphaerodactylidae; genus Euleptes; species Euleptes europaea. The sequence continues at coordinate 63,619,572 of NC_079322.1, forward strand.
AGGTTTCTGATGGGAAAAGGTAATGAACCTGGAGAAACTATTGCAGTGAAGACAGAATCTGCCTGCTATTCCTGATACAAAGTGGAAAACCCCTCACAAAGGGTATAGAGTATGTTTATGTACATGTGCTTAGAGCACAACAAGACTTGCTTCTTTTCATTCGTATCTGACAAAGGGAGTATTGACTCTCAAAAGGTTAAACCCCCAAAGTCTTGTGGGTCCCTAAAGTACTACTGGGCTCGAATTTAGCTCTTTATTTCTCCATGCTCTATAAGGGTCTTCCTTTCACACCTCTTCCTCTCACACACACACATACAAATCTATCATCATGTCAATATAAAGTAATATTGCAACTGTACATTCATTATACTCCATCTGACCCATAGCACTAAAGAGTTAACATCACTGGACAATGGCTAGAAGGCTCTGCAATTATCATTTTCGGAGTTTCATAAGAAAAACAGATCCTGGTTAAGGGTACTTTCTTATGGCAAGACTGGACACAATCACCCTTCAGACATTTTCCATGCGCTTCTACTTCCGCTTACAAAACAAAAATATGTGCAAGCACGCACACAGGTTTACCAATAAACCTGGCCATGCATGCGCTTGGGGCATTGGAAATAACTCCCTGTTCTTCTAGGGTTATTGTTAATAGCCAACGAAAATATCCACTTAAGAAGCAGGTAAAGCAGTGAACTTCAACTGCAGTAAGAGTCAGTGAGGATTTTCTTGCTTACTCCCTCGACAAGATCGACTGTTAACTATACCAGAAACTCTGGGGTGCCTAGGCATTCAGGTCAATCAAGGGCGGTCATTAGCAAAGCCCTGAAGTCAGTGGAAATTTGCAACAACAGTACTATTAGGCAAGCACCAGTAACTGACACTACGAGAATTAATGCCATACAGCTGAAGAAAAAGAAAGTTTTTTTTAAAGAAAAAGAAAAAATGCAGGAAAACAATTACCCCACAGATGTTCAATAAAGCTAGAATTAAGTTCCCAGCAGTGTGATTAGCCTCCACTGTATAACTGTGCTGGCAACACACGGATCCCTGGAAAACAACTGACGTGGTGTCACTGCTCATCATTGCAACAGATGTTAAATGTTGTTTTGTAAATGCCCTTCTAATATTTCATCAGATTCCCTTAATTTATTTTCAGTAACTCCATTTCCTTAAGGCTTTTACAGTAGGCATTCCCCCCTCCCCTTTTCAGACAAATGACCCAACTGCAAAAGGATTAATGACACGGCTGTCTCCACCCTGTACAAATCAAGGTCCTAAGATAGCCCCAAGCCACACAGCTGCTGTAGCTAGGGTAGAATCATCCGTAAGGCTGGAGAAACTAGGGGAGGGGAAGAACTTGAAAGACGAGAATCAGGAGACCAGATATGAAGCCATCAGGTGCAAATGGCATGGTGCACAAGTGCTTCCTTGGATGGACAATGGACACTAAATCAAAAGGATCAGCCAAAGGGCCAGCGTGGTGTAGTGGTTAAGAGCAGTGGTTTGGAGTGGAGGACTCTGACCTGGAGAACTGGATTTGGTTCCCCATTCCTACACATGAAGCCAGCTGGGTGACCTTGCGCTAGTCACAGCTCTCTTAGAGCTCTCTCAGCCCCACCTACCGCACAGGGTGTCTATTGTGGGGAGGGGGAAGGGAATTGTAAGCCGGTTTGATTCTTCCTTAAGTGGTAGAGAAAGTCAGCATATAAAAACCAACTCTTCTTCTTCTCCTTCAAAGTCAAGGAAGCCAGCACACCCAGGGCTATGTAAAGTCCAGACAGTAAGAAACACAGTCCCTATCAGGTAACAGCGATGGTCATGATCCAAGAAAATCAGTATAGGAATAAACTATACTGTAATAGTGTGGAGCACAGCTAAATGAGCAATGTTTTACCAGCAACTGCTGTGTTGATGATACCAGCTATTTTTCTAGTGGTGCAGCTCACAACACTTTCAATTTTGGGCAAAGCCATTGAGCAAAGTTGTGATTTTGCTCTTATCAATTAGTCGGCAGGCGGCTGAGCCATGGAGCTCAGTCAGTGTTTCACATCCTTTGAGCCACTTCCCCTTGCAACAGGGCCAGGTATTGGTGGGCTTTCTGGCCTGTTGGACAACAGCAACAAAGAAATGTTTGCGGATCCACCATGGCAGCAGTGGGAGGTTCTGGAGATGGTTCTCACTAGAGAGAACTCTCCTTAAGGGTCTATATCAGTGGTTCCCAAACTTTTTGAGCCACCGCCCCCTTGGTTCCACAAACTCAACCCCAGCGCCCCCTGCCATATCCAACAACACAATTGAAGGAGCCATCTCTAGCGCCCCCTGCTGCCCCCTTGCCTCTGTGTGCCCCCCTGGGTAATCCCACCGCCCCCCCCAAGGGGTGGTACTGCCTACTTGGGAACCACTGGTCTATATGTTTTTCACTCTCAGATCTCATTCTGTGATGACTCAGATTAACATATGAAGCTACCTCAAAACTAGACTGTTATTCTGTCTACTTCAGTACCTGCTACTCTATGGTCTCAAGGTGATAAAAGCATTTCTCAACACCTACCCCATGATATTTTAACTGGAAATGCCAGAGATTGATCCTGCTAAACACAAAAAAATGTGTTTTACTACCAGACCACAAGACCTCCCCAGCATTTGATGAGATGAGCTCCATGATGCAGAGTTTCTCAGCCCCCGTCAGGGGAAGGAAAGGCAGATCAATATGCAAGGGAAAACAAGTTTTAGATATTGAATGAAAGTAAGTGAGCAAGCATTTAGCTGCAAGATCCTAAGCTAACAAATATCACAAACCTGACTGAAAAGGAATTCCAAGGTTGGGGAGAAACCCTTCCTAAACACGTTCAGAAAACTCTTTTAAAGAACTTGCAACAGTATATTTAATTGCATGATCCAAACCTGTATATTCCTACCACAGCCTCTATAGATCGGCTTCTCTTATCTATCATTCAAGCTCCCTTTTAACTCTGGCTGCACTTCCCAGCTATCTCCCAACAGTGCAGCTGGCACTTGCGATCCGATCAATAGACCAGAAACCAGCGTAGAAATTACTGCTCTAGTATGTGACATTGCTAGAGAGACAGCATGACAGCAAGTTCTCTTCACTGTCTGATTAAGTTGCTGTTCAAAAAAAAAAAAACTGGTACAAAAAAAATTGAAGTTTGACTCTTGTGCGCACAAGGAATTCAGAACTGGTAATGGAAACACTAACATGGATCACAGAGAAGCTTTATAAAGTTGAGAAAGCAGGTGAGAAATTGTTTCCGGGGAGGGAGCACATAGCAGACAGGGAAAGGTTCTCTCTCTAAAATTGCTATGTGAATCAGAGCCATACATCTCCCCCATCAGGCACAGTTCTGTGCTTATTGGCTTTATAAAGAAATCAAAACAAATATAAAATGTGCAGTCATACCATACATATTGCAGTCAATACATGCTTGGTTTACAGTCCAGTAACAGGAAAGCATGCCCTGACCTGGATGGCCCAGGCTAGCCTGATCTCGTCAGATCTCAGAAGCTAAGCAGGGTTAGCCCTGGTTAGTATTTGGATGGGAGACCACCAAGGAATACCAGGGTTGCTGTGCAGAAGAAGGCACTGGCAAACCACCTCTGTTAGTCTCTTACCATGAAAACCCCAAAAGGGGTCGCCATAAGTCGGCTGCGACTTGATGGCACTTTACACACACACAACAGCAAAGCATAAAACCAGAGGTGCAACATAAAACCCATTGGCAATTACAGAAGCAAAGTCGTCCAAAGCATACAAGTCAGCTCAAAAAGCTCAACTTGTTCTGGGTAATCAACTGCCAATCTTTGGAAGGCCAGAATCCACAGGTAATAGATCAACTATTCAAATTTGCAAGCAAGATTTAATATAACAAGAGAAACTAAAAGGTGAGACTAGAGAAAGGAAGAGTAGCTTAAATTGAATGCAAGCAAATCCCAGGGCTGTTTAGACCTCGCCTGTTATTCTCTATTTCAGAATACTATTTGCTTTCCAAATAATAGTCAGACCAGAACCAACAGGTTGAAATTAAATCAAAAGAGTTTCCGTCTAGACACTAGGAAGAATTTTCTAACAGTTAGAGCAGTTCCTCAGTGGAACAGGCTTCCTTGGGAGGTGGTAAGCTCTCCTTCCCTGGAGGTCTTTAAGAAGAGGTTAGATGGCCATCTGTCAGCAATGCTGATTCTATGACCTTAAGCAGATGAGTGTGGAGTTGGGGTCACTCTTCTGAGTGTGGAGTTGGGGTCACTGGGGGTGTGGGGGTGTGGGGGGGAGGTAGTTGTGATTTTCCTGCATTGTGCAGGGGGTTGGACTAGATGACCCTGGTGGTCCCTTCCAACTCTATGATTCTGATTCTACTTTTGACTGTGAACCTCTGAACCTACTTTTTAATATTCCACTTATTTATATACATGCACACAGGGTTGTCTTCCTTGCCCTCATGCAAAGCTGGGAGAGGACAAGGCAAACAGACTTGAAATTTGGTACCTCTAACCTACCACTTCAGATCTTTTTTTTTCTTTTTTTGCAATTAGTAGGAAGAATACCACCACCAATTATGGAAGAGAAAATAGACACGGCAAGACCGGCTGGCTGGAGCTTGAATGTTACCGTTAAACACATCACCAACCAATCAGATTATTCATATCATACCTGTAAGCATGGTTCAAACTCCAACAAGTTTGGCATTCTTGACAGGCTGCCAAGCACATCATGGCCTGTGCATTAGTTCAACCATAGTTCAACCAGTTATAATTGTGAGGACCTAAGGGTCACTCTGCAGCCATTAGAGAACCACACGCCAAAATAAACTAGCGTTAGAAGGAGGGATTTTGAAATACCTTAGCCTAGGAGTTTTCAATACCCTAGAACCAATACCCTAGAAAAGAGGAAGACCAAACAAGAGATGGATTGACTCAATAAAGGAAGCCACAGCCTTCAATCTGCAAGATCTGAGCAAGGCTGTCAAAAATAGGACATTGTGGAGGACTTTCATTCATAGGGTCGCCATGAGTCGGAAGCGACTTGATGGCACTTAACACGCACACAGAACTAAGCAGAAAATGCACTCAGTAAAAGAAGGATCTTGAATGTGACAAATCCCAAGTTGCTGCATACATAAAATAGGAATATGCAACTAAATCTGTTGCCTGTTTGTGGACTGATGCAACTCATAGCAAGTTTCTCCAAGAGAACAGGAGAGAGAAGGAAAAATCAATCACTGACACTAGTGATCATGAAATAAACAGACCAGTTATTTTTTTATTTTTCTAAAAAAAACTTATCCCACCTTAACTCATATTGTTAGCTGCTTTAAAAACACATTAAGATACACCAAATAGGAAAAAGCCCACCCCAAAACTTAACCCAACATAAATATTAGCGCAACATACTACAGTCACATCTAGGGTTGCCAGCTCTGGGTTGGGAAATACCCAGAACTTGTTGGGGTGGCGCCTGGGGAAGGCAGGGTTTGGGGAGGGAACAGACCTGAGCAGGCTATAATGCCATAGAACCCATCCTCCAAGGCAGCCATTTTCTCCAATGAAACTGATCTTTGTCATCTGGAAATCAATTGTATTCGTGGGAGATCTCCAGGTGCCAACTGAAGGTTGAAAACCCTAGTCACATCCAATAAAGTGAACAGAAAACTCCCCCCTCCAAAAAAAAGTACTGCTTTATGCACCCTTCTGGAGGACAATGGGAGGGATTACATACAGCACCTGGAAAAACATTCCTGAAAGCAGGTGCTGCAAAGGAAAAGGTCCAGCTTTTCCCAGACCATCAGAAAAGAGAGGAGAGTGGATTTTTTCAACAGGGAACATTGTGTGGTTCTAAAATGGTGAATGAAATGGGCCTATACTAAGGAGAAAGTGGTTTTTCAGGTATGCGGGTCTCAGGTCATGAAAGGCTTTAAAGGCAATACCAACACCTTGAATGTAACCTGATAACTGATGTACCTTTCCCAGCACAGGCGTAATGCGCTCGTACCAACAGTTAATGTGCACAGCCGCTTTTTGAATCAGATGAAGTTTCTGAGTTGTCTTCAAGGGCAAATTACCACGGCTGCAACTCACAGAAAAATAGTGTGTGGGGGAAGACGGTGGGACCAGAGATTAATTGCCAAACTATAATTTACCTTTAGCGATAGTCTATTTAAAGCACATTACCTTACAACAATTTTACTACAGCTGTTGAGTGTAAACACGGCACTAAAAGCATATTTACTGACTAATTTGTCAAGACAACTAGGACTGTTATTTCACATCAGGTATATTGTAAAACACAGAAAGCACGGAGTCTGAAGGCATTCAACGTGAAGAAAACAAATAGGAGTATTAAGACAATAAAGCATTTTCCTGGGAGTTTGGAAGGAAAGTGTACCTCTTCGTGCCTGTATATTTCCAAGCATTAATGAATGAGCTTGCTCACAATATATCAATTCTTGCCTTGCTGTCCTCAAGGTGAAACTGGGTGTTTTCCTTATGAAAAGAACTTCCGGAAGCTTCCCCAAGGGTGGAACTTTGCTATTTCATCATTTTTCTTAGCTTCTCAGAGACAGAAGTCCAAGTCAGAGTGGGTACGTGAAAGAGAAACACAGGAAGAAACTACTATGCTTCTAATGCTATGGTGAAAAAGAGAGGGGATGAAACGTTATGCGAAAACAGACCCTCCAGTAAGTTCCCAAAGACTCTTCTGTGTTTTTTTCCCATGGTGACATGGTTACAACTGAAAAGCCAGTTCTCCACTGCTTACACTCCATGTAATGTGGATAAACATTAACCACGTGGATTGTCTAAACCACTGGTTCCCAACCAGGGGTCCGTGGACCCCCAGGGGTCCGCGAGAACTAAATTAAGGTCCGAGAAACAAAGTTATAAACCATAATAAATTAATATTTTCAATTAAAAGTTCTCTATTATAAATATATATATATATTCAAATATTATTCTAAGTTTAATGTTTAACTAACAGTTATGATTAAAGTTTATTTTCAAATTCTTGGAATTTTTATTTTGAACCTTGGGGTCCCTGCACCGAACAAAAAAGTCCCAGTGGTCCCTGGTCAAAAAAAGGTTGGGAACCACTGGTCTAAACCAAGGGTGTCAAACTCATTTGTTACGACATTAAAAGGAGCTGGGGGGGGGGGATCCCAATTTGCCGCAGAGGAGTAGACCACAAGAAAAAGGAGGGTGTGACAGGCAGGAGGCTGTCCTGCCCCAAAGGGAAAACCAGCCACTCCGATGAGCCTGTAGGAGTGCTGCTCCAGCATCCCATCACCTTCGGGAAGGGGGATGAGATGTTGGAGGGAACACAGGAGAAGAGGGAGAACAGAGGTCTGCCTCAGGGAGAGAGCAGGGGCAGCTGAGGTCTTGCTCAGGAAAAAGAGTGGGCAGAGTGAAGGGCACCTCTGCCTGGTAGGGTGGCAGAGCGGTTTAGCTCTATCTCTGGGAGAGAAGAGAATGCATGACTGTTAGGCCTCTCTCTGGCGATGAGCAGACCTTGTACAATGTAGTCAGGACTCTGGGGAAAGGGCAGACTGGTGTGGTTGGAAGTCCGTGTGTGAGAGAGGATCCAACCTGGCGGCTAGTTAGCAAAAGCCTGTTTGTGCCTGAAAGCATTGGAGAAAAGACTAACTACTCTCTGGAGACATAACCAGTTTACATTTTTGTGCCTCGGCCTGGCTTCTACTTTGTCTACCTGGAGACCTGTGCTGCAGGTTGGTTCCTTTAAAACCAACCTGTAAACAAATAAATCTTCTTTGTTGTTTGCATTCAGATCCTGCCTCAGTGATCTCAATAATCTCTTTGGGCACCACAAAACCTATTTCACAGCAGTGAACCCAAAGCCTATACGCTCGCTACCTGTAGGACGCCTGGAAACTGAGGGGAAGGTTTACAGTTCAAAACGAACCCAGATCCCAAATATCTTAGGAGGCTGTGTCCCCTCAGTAGGAGGGGGGGGAAAGGCTTGTCACAGAGGGGTTAGCATTTTCCCTCTCCTCTACGACGCCCTCAGTCAAAAATGCCTGGCAGGACCCCCATGAGGGGGGACTGTCCTAACTTTTGTGTAATGAGGGAAAGATGGCACAGCCTGGTGGAGAAACAGCGTGGGGCGGTTTAGCACCCTCTTGCCCTATGCTGCAGCCTTAGTCCCACCCCCTGAAGCCAATTTACTCAATAGAAGTTCTAGTCATGGCATCATGTGCAGTCTGGCCTTTGGAAATGGATGAATTTGTGTTATTTAGCCCCAGCTAACTGCGACTTCAGCAAAAGAAGAGCAAGCCCAGGAAACAGCCATCATTTGTATTCCTTTTTTGTTTAATAAAAGGTTTTGGAAGCATGCCCATTCCTTCCTGCTGAATAACTTTCGAAAACTTAAAAGGTATCTGTAAAATAATGTGACAAACCACAAGAGATCTCCAGCTTTGGCGCTTTTTAATGGGAAAATTCACTGCTGCTGAGAAAAGACCTTGCACAAGGCTTTGGCATCAGGGCCCATCTTTTTTCTCTCTTCCCAGTTTGTGTGAGACTCTAAAATATGTAGTTCGCCATTTTTTCGCCCGCTTTCCAATTGAAGTTGTATAAGACTTGTTGATTCCTTCATTCAACATCTTGTATTATTAGGTAACATTTCCCAGAGCAGAACATTTTCACGCTCAACATCAAGAAGTGAACGTGTGTTTCTCCTACCCCTCCTTACAAGAACGGTTTGTTCAAACAAAGCAGGGAAATTGGCATCCGCCTAACAGTTATCCCCTTAATCCTGAGTGAGATTTGGAAAGTCACCCAGACCTCAAGATTCACAATAGCCACCTCTAAAACTTCTCAGTGTTGGCAGCCTCTGCTTGCTATTACTGTCAGACTAATAAGAGTATACTGAAAGTATGTATTATTTTCTTAACTTCCTCAACTTGGCCACTAACAGAGTCTTAAAATTAAGGTTAGGATTGTACAAAAAAAAAAAAAATACTTGGACATCACACAAAATGCCTAGGACACAGTAACCTGATTGAAGCTAACTAGGTCTGAATCTGATTCATGTGTGAATGGGACTAATGTCTGGGAACTTTAGGGAGGTCACCATGTGCTGTATGGAGAAAAGGCAGGATATGAACGTAATAAATAAATGCATCTCATTTTGGGAATGGCAAAGCCATTACATTTAAGAGGCAGAGCAAGTATGCAGTGCCAACTTGACCACTGTTGGTAAGGACATCATATGTCTTAATCAGAACACAAGGCAGGAATACTGGAAGTCTGTAAACACCATTAAAGAGTCAACCAAAGAAAGATCCAAAATTTATGCGCTTCATGGATCATAAAGGCACATAGGGTGATTATCACAACCTGGAGGGAAAATACCAAGTACTTTCCCTCACCTTTCTTTTTTGTTGTTTTGTTTTATATCGCTGGGGAACTGAGACATTTTTAAGAGGCACAATGGCACATGCTGAAAGAACAATCTTTCTACAGCAAATGCAATCCTTATTTTCTTTTTAATTTAACAAGCAGCATGGGGGCTTCTTTGCCATTCTCTTACCTATCAAGCATGTTCTCAACATTTCTGAAAGACTTGTTATAATTACCTTCTTGCCACAACTCTCTACCCAACACCTAAGCATGCAAAGGTTAAGTTAATATGATCCTCCGGCAACTCTAGTTAAGGGAAGGGGGGCTGAGTTTAAATAAATGTGGTTCTGCTAGGATTTAACATTCCCACAGTAGGATTCAAAAACAAAGCCCAATATCAGAGAGTTCAACTGAAAGAGGCTGGCCTCCAAAATATCCTAGCGTCATGAGAGATATTGGCGAAGGGGTGAGAGATAGAAATGCTCAACTGACATGACTGACAGGTGGGAAACAAAGAGAGAGCACTGAATGGGACTTGTAAGAAGAGAAGATTACTAAATGCCAGCTTGGTGTAGTGGTTAAGAGCAGTGGCCTCTAATCTGGAGAACCGGGTTTGATTCCCTGTTCCTCCACATGAGCAGCAGACTCTAATCTGATGAACCTGGTTGGTTTCCCCACTCCTACACATGAAGCCTGCTGGGTGACCTTGGGCCAGTCAATATAATATGATAAAAGTTTATTGTTTATGGCCGAAGGCCATCACAATCTGTCATACAAATCCTAGTCATAAATAATATTAAAACAGTTCGGACCAAAAAAAGCTAGTCATTAAGTGCATTAAACATCCTGATTAAAAACAGTTTTACCCTGGATTAACTCTCTCAGCCCCATCTATGTCATAAGGTGCCTGTTGGGGGTGGGATGGAAGTAGGGTTGCCAGGTCCATCTTCGCCACCGGCAGGAGGTTTTTGGGGAGAAGCCTGAGGAGGGCAGGGTTTGGGAAGGGGAGGGACTTCAAGGCCATACAGTACAATTGCCAAAGCGGCCATTTTCTCCAGGTGAACTGATCTCTATCAGCTGGAGATCAGTTGTAATAGCAGGAGATCTCCAGCTAGTACCTGGAGGTTAGCAGCCCAGGGTGGAAGGAAAGGCGATTGTAGGCCACTTTGAGACTCCTTTCGGTATAGAAAAGTGGAGTATAAAATCCTCCTCCCTCCCTCCCCCTCCTTCTTAAGACCAAGGGTGAAAGTTTGGCAGGTGCTCACTTAATGTATCCACTGGAATATGGTCTTCAATTGGAAGGCTTGGGCCAACAAGCCAGACTCATGAAAGTTGCCTTGTACAGAGTCAGACCACTGGTCTACGAAGTTCAATACCATCTACTCTGACTTTGATGAAGGCCGTGAATAACATCTACCACCTGATCCTTTTAACTGAAGATACCAGGGACTTAACCTGAGAACTTTTGCATGCAATGCAGTTGCTTTACCATTGATTTTTAAGCGTTAACACTGACTGTCAAAGTTACTTGGAAAAGTTTCTAGAAAAAGAAACAAACCTTGATGTGTGATTTTGTATGAGTTGGACATTACGACAATTGGCAGTTTATTACAAACCAGGAAGTGTTCAATGTACAAACTTTGTGCAACAGGAGGAGGGAAATAATGATTTGTGTGGCTGTCCAGATGTAGCCACAGATGCTATTTTACCTTTGCATCTAGTCACCAGCATCTACAAAGAGGTGAAAGATGGCTACACAGGTGGACCATCTACAAAATGTAAATTGCAAGCTCCTGCAGCCTCAATTTCCCTTGAGGGTCCCATGCAAGGAAGAATGGTTTAACTCTTAAACCTAACTTAATTTCTGTATTCAAACCCAAGCCTCCCAAAATGCTTTCAGCATTTTAAAGGAGAATACACATGTTTTTAAAGGGTACATATTTTCTCTTTTAAAAAGCTAATGGTGGAGCAGTCAGTTTAAAACAGGAAAAAGCCAATGCAGGTTGAAGAGGTTATCTCGCTTTTCCATCACTCTATGGCCCCAAAACGTCCTGATCCTGCAATCTGGATTTTCTGGATGGGCCTCTTAGAATACACGATCTTTGCCTCGCCTTGGAATTTTACGTGAGACTGGTCAATTGACCGTAATAAATATTATTGATATATATATTGCCTCGCCTGTTTGACCCCATACCTTTTAAAAAAAATAATCAAAAACGGATCCCATTTTCTGATTTAAGGTGGGACTGAAGAAGTTGAAGATTCCTTTGCTAGAGCACTTCCAAGAATAATCTGTACCACACAAATTTACAGATGTGCAGGGGTTTCTCAGCAGACATTCTGGCGTTAGAAGACTCCCCTTGATGCAGAAAGTTTTAAAACCAATGGTGTAATGGACAGAGGCAGCGGAAGAGATTGGCAATCAACAACGGAGAGATGTCCTAGTCTGATTCAGAAGGATGAAGTGGTTCTCATTAACTACAAAAGCACTTGTAATTAAAGACTGCCTTGTTTTCTGTTTAATTTTAATTTGGTGTTACACGGGATTATTCAGCAGCTGACATCTACCCTCCATCAAGTATGACATTTCCACAGCAATGTTTCAAAAGCAGACCAATTTCTCAAATTGTTTTCTCTGGAACAACGAACGAGTGGGTGGGTGGTGGAGGGGTGGCAAGAGCCATAAAGATTCAATTGTCTTTGGAGATTAATTAAATTTGGAAAGCAAGTTAATTGTTTAAACTGTACACCAAAGTTATCGTCAATCCTTGTTGTAGAAGAAAGAAGAAAAGAAACCGCACATATCCATGAGCAGCAAGACACCTGCCCTGGAGAGAGAGACTGAGACATGGCCAGAGGTGAATAAATGCTAAGAAAATTGGATACACAAAAATTTAGGTCACACGGTTTAACAGCATCTTTCGTAAACATCTGCCTTGACTATATCCTTGCAAGTAGCAACGAGGTCCTATGGCAAACAATACGTTTGTTCTGCATTTGCATTCGTCTACACTGACATTGTAGCCTTAAAAACTTACACTGTACCTAATCCCTAAGATTTCCTATAGCGACAACAAACGTGTAAAACAAAAAAGACAAGGAAGAGGGGGAGACAGGATTCATTTTCGCTAGAAGCCTTATGTAGCACAGTGTGGGTGTAGCGGATTATTACAAGGATGGCATCCCGATGAGGAAGGGAAAACAACGCAAACCACAAACTTATACTGACCTCTGGTGAGCATTTGGTGTATGTTACATTAAAAGGGGGAACACCACGCAGTGGAACACAGAATAGCATTTTTAGATCGACTGCAGCATAAAGGATCTTATTGAAACACATGGAAGATTCACAAGATGCAGGATTTAAAGAGGCATTTCTCCTCTGGTTAAAAGTGCTTGTGAAGGGCAGGTGCGGCACCAGAAAGGGATCCCTATGTTTTTAAGGATCCCACAGGAGTCAGAAAACCATCTGACCAGAAACGTGCGAAAAAACAAAGAGCCTTCTACCACATTGTGAGAACGACACAAACAAGATACTTCGGCATTCAACTCAAAACTGTTTGTATATACAAAGCTATCTGCAACATCCCCGGGAAAGAACGAGAAAGTGAATGCCTTTTTGCTCCACGGCTTGTCCTTTGCAGCCCTTGTGCCACCGGTATCCCTCGTGGGCAAACATGCTACAATTGAAAGCTGCCTCTTGATGATTCGCAGTGCTGCAAAACTGCTGTCAAGATGCCAGAAATCAGCACCACAGAAAATGCAACAAAACACAACACTATCTAGTTCTGACATATTCAAGAGCCTGGCTGCTCAGGTAGCACCGGGCGGGGGGCGAGGACCAATTCCAAATGATTTGCAAGGGGGGAAATCAACAAACAGGAGTAGTCTCATGGCAACTTTAAAGACTAACACCATTTTTTATTCCAGCATTAGCTTTCATTGACTAAAACCCATTTCTTGAGACACTTCTTGAAGTCGGTGTTCTTAGAATGGTGTGCCTCTGCCTACGACTGCTCTGAATAAGGGGGTTCTTCTCACTCACTGCGTTGAAGAAGGGGGCTCTAGTCTGAAAAAGCTTTTGTCTGTCTTGCAAGTATCACAACCCTTCAGTTTGCTGTTTTCCAGGGAAGACAAAATCCTTACTACATCTTCCTCCTGCGCCTCCTAAAGACCCAAACGAACTGAAGACGGCAAACGCCTCATTGAAAATTTCTTATAAACGTCAGTAATTGTTACGTGTTTTTATTTGGTGAATGGCTTAATCGCAGGCCATTTTTCATACCAAAGGCTAACCTCAACTCGCAGTGATCAATGATAAGGCAATAGGTTTGCAATTTGGTTTATAAACCTCAAGTTAGCCGTCTCTGCTGAAGACAACTCAATGTACGTGAAAGCTGCTGCTATCGTAAAGAAGTACAAAAAGTTACACGGGGGGCGGGGGATGCTCACACAAGCTATGTGCAAGGGAGGAGGGAAAGCATTATTTGTTTGGCTCTCCAGATGAATCCACAGATGCTCTACCATCATCGCATCTAATCACTACCTAGAGAGAGGTGGAAAATGGACACACAGGTGGTCCTCCTACAAAATGTAAATTGGAAGCTCATGCAGCCTCAATGTTCAGTGTCCTCCATTGCAGCGTTTCCAAATCAGTACAACGCCATGATGTTAAACATCTTTTTTGCTTATGAAATTAGTGGAAGGCAAGAGTTCTAAACAAAGCTTGCCTTTATTTCTACTGTTTATGTTTCCAGCTGAGGCAAACATATAGAAAGGGAGCTCATTGTATATTCTGAGCTGTTTCTGAAGAATATATATATGAAGCAAACTGTACACAAAAGAGTCAATTTTAACCAGCAATTTTCGGAAAGCCAGCTGAGTTTAATTATCTTGTCTGGAGCAACAGAGACTAGTGATTCAGATATTATGGCAGAACACAAAACCTAACGCAGCGTTTTGTGGATGAACACGCAACACCTTTCGCCCCCGATATAACAGATCTGAGGGACCTCTCCCACATACGGTCCATCCTGCTGCCTCAGCATAGGGATTGGATTGTGGCAATTATCTTTAAAAGCCCCCGTAAAAGCCATAGCTGCATAAGAGCAAAAATAGCACCATCACAGTAATCAGGTGGTGATGCTTCTCTGGACTGTAGCATATCAGACTACAGGTGGTGTTGGGTCGGGGGGAGGGAATCACATATGGTGGGGGGAATTGCTGTCAAGTCTAGGGTTGCCAGGTGCCTGGTGGTGGCGGGCAAACCCCCGGCAATTCACCCCTCTGCCCGCCAACCACCTGAGGGACGGCAGGCAAATGTGAACTTGAGTACACACCGCACGCTCATCACTTCCAGTTTACTACCGGAAGTGCCGCCTCGCCCCCCGCGGTAGTATCCTTATGCCACTCAAAATCTTAGTTTGAGTGGTAAAGGGCCGCTTGCGATGCAGCACTTCCGGGTGTAAACACATTGCAAGAGGCTTTTTACCACTCAAGAGGTAAAACTAAGAGTTTGAGTGGCATAAGGCCCCTTTGCGAGGCGGCACTTCCAGTTGTCAACCGAAAGTGACACATGTTCCCCTGAACTCTGCCCCAAAAGCTCCCGCTGGAGGAGAGGGGAGACCTGGCAGCCCTAGTCAAGTCCCATCTGATTTATGGCGACCCTGTAGGGTTTTCAAGGCAAGAGATGTTCAGAGGTGGTTTGCCATTGCATTCCTCTGAACAGCGACCCTGGCATTTCTTGGTGGTCTCCCCTCCTATTACTAACCAGGGCTGTCCCTGCTTACAGGCTGACAGAAGCTCACATATACTCTGTATAAGTGCCTTCTCTGTTGTGGCCCCCACCTTATGGAACAGCGGCCTGTCTCAGGAGGTCAGGAAGACTCCCACTCTCCTAGCTTTCCACAAACTATGCAAAATTGAATGATTCAGGAGGGCTTTCCCACACAGGCAACAGATCTGCAATGTACTAAATGATTCAGGAAAAAAGGAAGACCCAACAAGAGATGGATTGACTCAATAAAGGAAGCCACAGCCTTCAATTTGCAAGATCTGAGCAAGGCTGTCAAAGATAGGACATTTTGGAGGACTTTCATTCATAGGGTCGCCATGAGTCGGAAGCGACTTGACGGCACTTAACACACACACAAATTATTCACAAAGTTACTTGGAAAAATTATTAGGGTCTATGGCCTACACAACTGTGTACAGCTTGCTGAAACCAGGATCCTGCTATAGGATTTGGCATCATTTAATGTGTTGTGTTAATACTTATGCTTTGCTTCAGTTCTGCTTTTAGACTTGTTGGTTGGTTCTACAACCCTAATCCTATTGCATTGTTTATTGAATGACCCATCTGTCAATTGTATTGACTCACTCTGTGTAATCCGCCTTGTCCAAATGAGAAAGGAGGATTATAAATAACGTAAGTAAAATATTTAAAAATTATTTGGTACACAGCATGGTAATTTTGTGGGTATAAAGGATACCTTTGCCTTCTTCCCAACCACATGTGACGTTAAACTTACATGGGTTGATCTCTATATCTATCTGAAAGTGAAGACAGACAAATGTTCTTGTGTGACACTTTAGGTATGCAATTACTACATTCCAAGGTATTTGTTATAAGGGAAGTCAATCTGTATTCTAACACTATCACCCAGAATACGTATCTGCCTTCTTCCTACGTTTTTGCTGCCATAGACAGCATTCACCAAGCACTGTCAGGCATACCCTTAAAGAAAGGACCCAAAATTTAAGCTATATTCTATTAATTTAAAACTATCTCCATAATCATCAGAAATCATTTTAAAAATGCAATTCATTCCTCAGCTTTCATTCCTTAATCTATTTCATGTGTCCAAATATATTTCCCCACTGCATTTTAAAATTAAACTATTTCGTTTTCATCTGCACACCCTAAGGCTTTCACCACACATTAGAACATATTTTAATATGTTTAAATGATACCCATGCCGGAGAATGTTATTTCACATTGAAGATGGTCATTAATATGGCTTCATACCTCAGAGAGTATGACAGCAATTTGGTAATAAAACATAGTACTATTATTATCTCTCTAATAATATGAAAGTACTTTAATCCTAAGGCCTTAAACGCATTATGAAGTATCACTGGAGATACAAATGCAGTGGTCATTATTTAGATAGGAATATCTTCCCATGACTTGTATACCCCATTGTGTAATTGATGGCTCCTAACATAATTATTTTTTCCCTTCTAAATTATCCTTAATGTTTTGAGATTCATGTGGGGGGGGAGTGGAAGGGGGTCTTGTAAAACAATAATGTTGCTAGCATAAATCTTTTTGTCTGTCAGAATTACTTTTAAAGAAACTGTTTTTAGAAAAATAAATGGGTTTTAGGGGCTTAAGCAACTGCCTGAAATTACAATGCAATATCCTGGTTTACGTTAAAGGAACAAAATAAGGGCAAAGCAGAAACTCAGTAAATGTCTAATAGAACAAAATGTTTTCTCAAATGAAATTCTACCCCTCTAAGTCAGGGGCGCCAACGTTTTAGGAGAAAGAGTCCCATTAAGGCAGCTTGTGCAGCTCATTTAATGAAGCGAAGGGTCTTCAAGAGTTCAGTGCAATATTTTAGAACCCAAGGGCTTCCCCCTCCCTGAATGAAGGGGTTGAAAAATGAAACCACTGCTGATTTGTACTTGTTTTGTGCCAGGTGAGATACTTGTTAAATCTAATATAAGCAACCGTGGTCTTGGAATTTTCTTTCCTGACGTTTCGCCAGCAACTGTGGCAGGCATCTTCAGAGTAGTAACACTGAAGGACAGTGTCTCTCAGTGTCAAGGGTGTAGGAAGAGTAATATATAGTCAGAAAGGGGTTGGGTTTGAGCTGAGTATTGTCCTGCAAAAGTATTGTCCTGTAAGTATCAAGATAATGTGCTAATGAGGGTATGGTATGTTAATATGGAACCATTGTATCCTGAAGTGATCTGTTAATGTGTGTAATCCAAAACTAATCTGTATGGCTATTGTTGAATGTTGTCTTTGTCTGGAGGTTTTTCAGGGCAGGAAGCCAAGCCTTATTTCTGACTATATATTACTCTTCCTACACCCTTGACACTGAGAGACACTGTCCTTCAGTGTTACTACTCTGAAGATGCCTGCCACAGTTGCTGGCGAAACGTCAGGAAAGAAAATTCCAAGACCACGGTTACACAGCCCGGATAACCTACAAGAACCAATGAACTCTGACCGTGAAAGCCTTCAACAATATTCTAATATAAGCAGTTCTGGCTTCTTCCAATGAGGTCGGGTTGCCTTATATTTGGGGGTACCCCTTTTTTCTCTTGCAACAGTTCCATGGAAATAGGTTCAGATGAGAAAGTGTGACTGGATCCAACCAAGCCAAGAGGGGACAGGTCACCCAGGATCAAGCCCAATGTTCTTTGCAGCTTCATGTGGTGTAGCCAACAAACTAGCACCAGTAACATTAACAACAGAATAACAGAGCCACACAAAGTAAAAACAGCTAGATCCAAGTCCAGTAGCACCTTAGAGACCAACAAGATTTTCAGAGTAGGAGCTGTCAAGAGTCAAAGCTCCCTTTGTCAGATACTGGAGATGGTGGGGACAGAACTTGGGACCTCCTGGATGCAATGCAGACAACTCTGCCACTGAGCTACATCCTAAATATCTAAGATCTGATGAAGGGAGCTTTGACTCTCAAAAGCATATACCACCCACAGTCTCTCTAAGGGGCTCCTGGGCTCGAATCTAGCTGTTCTACTGCAGATCACTACGGCTACCCTCCAAAACAAAGTTTAAAAAATGCATTCATAAGTTGGATACTAAGAGAGTCCCAAGAATATCAGTCTTGATTCAGTCTCTGCAAGGCCATAAAATGAATGACTTCAAGTAGCATCATCAACTTTTAAAATCCTTATTAGTACCTATGTGTTGCTTTGTTTTGATTTTAATGGGTTATTGGCTATCTTGAAAATCTTGGGTGTGCTCCATGTCATCGTCTACCCACACACACACACACACACCTCAAGCTAGGTCCTCCATCCTAGTAAAACACATGTACTCTCATCTACTGGACCTCAACAACTATTGTTATGGCACGTCATTGCTTTGGGGTTTGCTGAGTTGATGTGGTGGTAGTGGAGAAATCCACAGCCTCCACTTGGATTCAAATAGGGTATCATTTGTTTGTTTGTTTGTTTAGAGCATTTATCAGCCACCTTTCTACCCTGCAGAACTCAAGGTGGCTTACAATACTATTATAATGGCTTGAGCAAGGGGGGCAAATCTCATATCTATCGCAAGACACCACAAATTGGAAAGGCAGGTCACGTCACACATTAAAGTACAAAAAACTGAAATCAAAATGTTTTTATTACTCTGTGCATTTCTCTCACTCAGAGTATGGAGCAAAACAAACTACCGCCACCGATTGTGTTCACACCCTGGATCAAACGGCAGTAGCAGACAATCTGTAAGCACCCTTAAGCAAAAAGCAATGAATCAGTGATGAGGCTTGGAGCAAAATCTAGATGCCTCTTCTTGAGTTAGCAGGTAGCTTGGGGTATGCAACTTCTGGCTCACTGGCAGCTGCATCCAGCCAAGTTACATCTCCAAAGCATGTCCCCCTCTCCGATCCTCTCCCATCGTTCTCGAAGCCTGGAAATTGGCACTGCTGAAGTGAGAGAACAGGCTGCTTTACGGGCAAAACGGTTTGGGTGATCGACAGAGGCTATACATTTCCCACCCATGCATTAGATGCACAGGAGGGTCACGATCCAGACAGCCATGAAACAAAGTCTCTAGGCTCAAAGGGCTGTGCCCCAAGCTGTATAGCAATCTGCTTTTGAGATGGACACATTTCAAAAGCAGATTATGATGTGTTGGGGGAGGGTGTGAAAGAAAAACCTCAAAAGCCCTTGGAGCGGGCATGAACTCCTCCCAGGACCGGACCCAGTCAATAAATTCCTCCCAAATTGCTTCCGAATATGAGGCCGTTCAACAGCATTTAACGGAGAACACACCACGCACCTGCATGACAGAGCTGAGCAAAGAAGCAAAAGGTTACCAGCAAATCCAAATAAGGGGAAACAGGATCCTGAGATTTGGTTTGACTCAGCCGTGCTTTTAAAGATTTGTCATCTTAGTGCTGCTTCACAACAAAAGAGGCTGACAGAAGCTCACATATGAGCTTCTAATAATAAAAAAGATTTGTATCGGAGGCATTTAGTCAGGCATCTGGGCTATTAGAATTGCTGTTCTGCCTCTACAGAGCGGGGATGAAGGAAATTTACCAAGCACAGAACTTAAGCCTGGGTTCTGAACACTTCAGGCTTTGGGAGATTTAATTTTCATTACACTGTCGCTTTATATATGTATGTCCTTCTTTGCTGTAACTTGCAGCATCAGCACATTAGCCAGGGAGTTCCGAAAGCTTGGCAACAATCGCCCGTTTCAAAAGAAATCAGTCTTAATGTTGCGTGAAGTCATCGTTGTCCACTGTGCGGAATGCTAAATCGATGCTTCCATCAAAACACAAGCAAACTGCTTTGCATTCTTAACAGCACGTTCTTTATGTTATATATAAAATTTGCAAAGTACAGCAGTGGCTTTAACTTTAAAAAAACAACTTAAAAGTATTGAAAGCAGCGCTGTTTTTGATTCTTAAACAGAGAAACAGTGAATGGGGGGGATGTTTTTTTTTTAAATATACAGTGCACTGTGACCCTGGACTTCCTTGGAGGTCTCCCGTCCAAATATTGACCAGGGCCAACAATGCTTAGGTTCCCAGATCTGGGGCTATCTAGGTCAGGGCAAAAGCAGGTTTACCCCTCTGCAAATGCTTGTCTGACAGTGGGATGCTGTTCTCATACTAATCTTAGGGGAGGGGCTGTGGCTCAGTGGTAGAGCATCTGCTTGGCATGAAGAAGGTCCCAGGTTCAATCCCCAGAATCTCCAGTTAAAGGGACTAGGCAAGTAGGTGATGTGAAAGACCTCTACTTGAGACCCTGGAGAGCCGCTGCCGGTCTGAGTAGACAATACTGACTCTGATGGACCAAGGGTCTGATTTAGTATAAGGCAGCTTCATGTGTTCATGTGTAGATGCATGTAAGGTGTGGAGAGGAAGATCCACCCACTTTCAAAGGCTGGATTCAATGGTTTCTCTCTTCATGCAGCTTCAAGTAAAATACCATGGTTCAAGATTAAACATAAGAGAGCCAGTGTGGCGCAGAGGTTAAGAGCAGCAAGACTCTAATCTGGAGAACTGGGCTTGATTCCCCGATCCCAGATCCAAACATGACGCCTGCTAGGTGACCTTGGGCCAGTCACAGTTCTCTCTGAACACTCTCAGTTTATGCCAGAGGCAGGCAATGGCAAACCGCCTCTGAACATCTCTTGCCTTGAAAATCCTATGGGGTCACCATAAATCAGCTGTGACTAGACGGCGCGCACTCACAGAGGTTAAACATTGCCTTTCTGAACCCAACAGATTGTATGTTTACTTCATACAAACTGAAATTCATAACTGGGATTAAATACAGGTTGAGAATCATGGTTTGCCTTGGAACTTTCAGAGGTTACTAAGAATTTGCTCTCCTTCAATCACTATATCCATCTGAAAGTGTGAAACCCCTACCTGTCATGGATTGTCCACCTGTGGCCTTCTGGAATTCTATCAGCAGCAACAAGAAGGCCTGAAAACATATATATGTCCTTCTTAGAAGGACTTCTATTGTGGCTTTGAAGGCTTCTATCGAGGTCGGACCCAACATTCTTTTCTAGAGTAATGTGAGATACAAAAAGTTGAGAACACTTCCTACTGAAATGAGGTGGCAGAAAGCCAGGTTTGGCTTTTTGCTGTGGGGAAAAGGCTTTTTGCTATGGGGGCAGTAGCAAGTGGGAACCAGGAAACATACTGATGGGCACCATGGCATCCACAGGCACCACATTGGGGGTCACAGGTCCAAGGTTCTGATTGTGTGTCAGGCATCTTCATGGGTTTATCCATATGATGTATCAAGGACCACTCTCTATATATCAAGGACTACTTTTATGAAAGGAAAAGGAGGGGCAAGTTACCTCACATTATGCAAAAAACACAGACATATATTACTATAGATTTTAAAAGTACTACGTCTGAAAGGAGAATATGACTGAAGACTGTAAATGAAGTATAAGATCCTTTTGCCGTTTGGGGAAAATTATACGAAATGTGAATTTCAATAGTATAGGTTACTAAACAGCACAATGGTGAAGGCTAGCAGTACACATTATGTTGCTGTTATCTTCAACAAGACCAGCATGGTGTAGTGCTTAAGAACGGTGGTTAGGAGTGGTGGGCTCCAATATGGAGAACCGGGTTTGATTCCCCACTCCTCCACATGAGTGGCAGACTCTAATCTGGTGAACCGGGTTTGATTCCCCACTCCTACACATGAAGCCTGCTGGGTGACCTTGGCCTAGTCACAGTTCTCTTTGAATTCTCTCAGCCCCACCTACCTCACAGGGTGTCTGTTGTGGGGAGGGGAGGGGAAGGGAAGGTGATTGTAAGCCGGTTTGATTCTTCCTTAAGTGGTAGAGAAAGTCAGCCTATAAAAACCAACTCTTCTTCTTCTTCTTCAACACCCAACTTTTCACAATACTATCTTGAATAAATTTGGCCAGAAGAGGCTAAAATGTCCACATGGGGTATAGACTCTTGTGAGAACTTTGGGTTGGATAAAATTACAGTATTTTCTTCCACAGTTCTTCAGTCAGCAGAGAACTAAATACAGTCTGAGGACTTATCCAACTTTGGGTTGGATAAAATTACAGTATTTTATTCCACAGTTCTTCAGTCAGCAGAGAACTAAATACAGTCTGAGGACTTAGAATATCTATAAAGTGAACAGGAATTTGGTGACATTTCCAGCAGGCTAGGAGAGACTTTTAAATGGCTGCCATGGAACCAATTTGGTCCACCAATTTGACTCTTATTGTGGCTATGCTATGACTCCATCTGAATCCACTATGTACGCCCCATACACTGCAATTTGAGTACCAGTAAGCTAAGGCACACCATTGTGTACAAACCGCAACTCAGGGATGATCTACCTGCTCAGACGGATCACACAATACATATCTCCCAGGATCTGATCATACCAGGATACAGGCAGAGAAAAGTCACATGCTGAAAAGCTCTGCAATGTCTGGAAAAAAAACCCTTCCTGCCGGCAGAAAATCAGTCTGAAAGAAAGTCCAAGCCTCCTCTGTGATATGCTTGTTCTGTTTGGAGACAGGTTTGTATATAGGGAAACATTCAGTCACACAATCCACAACCTGCTTTCTGAAATGGTAAAGCCCCTTGGGACAGGTTGTCTGAATGTGTAGCTCAACTCTGGCTAATGTCACCTTTTCTCTTTTTTCTGCTACAAACTCCTCTTCTGAAGTTATTCCTCTGACAACCCAAAAAAAAGTGAGAAACCAGGTTCAGAAAGTTGAGTTTATATAGCTAACTTTATTAGGAAACTCATAATAAACCTAAATAACAACCAAAAGTCAAGCTTCTTTCCTGAGAGAATTGGAAAAGGGGGGGAAAAGACACAAACCTCCCTGCTTCTGCTTGAAGACACTAGGAAATTAGAACGCCCTCCCGGTACACAGCTATGCTCTACTTTCAAGTTACCTTTGTGAGGAAGTTCACACCTCTACCAGCAACGACTATCAAATATTCAGATATTTCATATTCCACATTATAAAGCCTGAACTTTGAGTGTGTGATTCCGAACTTAGCGACTGGTACTCCCCAAAGCGCTTTGAATACGATATCAAAAGGAAAAATACATGAGAACGCCATCCACTTTGCTAGTAAATAAAAAAGCCTGTGCGCACCATCCTCATGAGGCGATTTATTGCCAGGGCTTTATTCGCAACCTATAAAATGCCGTGCGCTGGAAGAATCAAAGCGAGAGGGGAGGAAATCACAAGTGCCACATCCCGACAGATCTGACAACTGCGACAGCCCAAGCATTTGGCACTCTATCAGTGTAACAGCGTCCCGGAGGTGCGTGCCAAAGAGCAGGGCTGCTAGAAAGTGGCATCGCCGCTGCAGAAGAGCATCTGGGTTTTGTAGTTGCCATGTTAACAGCAGGAAGAAGGGAGGAGAGGAGCTTGGTCTTGGAACAAAGCCCAAATTAAGCATGTACTGCGCTTCCTTCAAGTGAAAGTGCCTATGCTCAGGCCAGCCTGGGGGTGAAAAGCTTTAGACCCCCCCCCACACACACACACACACCACAATGCCAGATGTACTTGATTGGTGTGGATATGCAGAACAGAAGAAAAACATTCCACGTATGTTCAAGGGATGAGCCCCATAATTGAACTACTGTTGACCATATTTTCCTCAGCACAGAAACCTTCTCCCTATAAAACACCACACAGCAGCCATCCTGTATAATTAACCACCTCCAACCCAGTATGTTCTGGGAATAATTCACATTTCTCTCACTCATGAGCCTTTTTCAGATGCTACACTCTGCATACCAGGAGCCCGCCATCTGCATACTGGGAAGATGCGCTGCCTGCAATCCTCCTGAATTACAGTGGCTGCCCCATGCCTCTAAAAAAAAAAAAGTGGGGGAGCTCCTACCTTCCTGGTTATCATGCAAGGTTACAAAACAGAGGTGTTCTGGATAACGTTTGGGGCATCTGAGAAACATCCAATGGTAGAGGGCATGAAGTGTTTCTGATTGATTTTAATGTTTTTTTCTATCTGTTGTGCTCAGAGTTTTGTGCAATTGTCTTGTTTGAGGGCTTAGAGGCACCTGGTTGGCCACTGAGTGAAGAGAATGCTGGACATGATGGACCTTAGTCTGATCCAGCAGGGCCTTTCTTATGCACTTAAAACTGTTTTTACATTGTTGTTACTCGCCTTGGGATGCTGAGGAGAAAGGTGGGCATATAACTGTTTCTAATAAATAAATAAGCATAGTCACCATTGTTGTCTGAAAGGGACAAGTCGTTGATTTTGCTTGCACGTACCACCTCTGTCAATGAGCAAGATTTGAGTCCGGTAGTACCTTAAAGACCAACAAGCTTTCCAGAGTACAAACTGTCAATCTGCCCACAACTCTTGATCACTCTTGCTCCAGACCCTCAGTACCCAGAACATAGAAGTACAGAATGCGTCTGCCTGGAATATTTTGCTTGTGTTCCGGTGGGTGATGGAACTGTGCAAAGCTTGCAATGAGCAAGCTTATTCCAAACAGTGTTCCAAATAAATTGGGGAGGCCCCCTTCCCGATAGACTGTGTCCTTGCTCTATGGAAGAGACGGAAACTATTCAACATGTTCTTCTTTGGTGTATCACAGATTACGATTAAAACTCTTAAATACTAGTCTGATTCAGTTGGAGGGGTTTTCTAACTGTTCAAAGGTTCTCACCCTTCTTAATAACCAGGACCCTAAAATCA
Organism: Euleptes europaea; assembly: GCF_029931775.1. NCBI lineage: Eukaryota > Metazoa > Chordata > Lepidosauria > Squamata > Sphaerodactylidae > Euleptes > Euleptes europaea. The sequence continues at coordinate 63,644,402 of NC_079322.1, forward strand.
TAGAAATTGTGGCTAATTTTTTTGTTGGTGTGATGGCAATTCGCTCTTCCTTTTAATAAGTTATATTATGTCCTTACTGTACTTGGATGAATGTTGGATATGCCAATAAAGGTATCTGAACTGAACTGAACTATATTGAGGAGGGGTTGTGACTCAATGGCAGAGCATCTGCTTGGCATGCAGAAGGTCCCAGGTTCCATCCCCAGCATCTCCAGATGAAAGTATCAAATAGGAGGTGATGCAAAAGATCTCTTATCTGAGACCCTGGAGAGCCACTGCCAGTCTGAGCAGACGATACTGACCTTGATAGACCAAGGGTCTGATTAAGTATAAGGCAGCTTCATGTATATATATATGTGTGGAAGTACTGCCATGCTCAAATTTGGTCTGGCCTACTGTCTAAGGAAGCTCCCCTCTGATCTTGCCTTCCTGAGAAACGCTTCCCCATGTTCACAGCCAGCCATGCTACCACGAAACCTGCACAAATGTAGAGAGAAAGAACCACATGACAACTTCAGGGCAAGGGCACATGCCAACAAATCTATACAGAACATCATTCATATGCAGTTGTTGGCAGAAGCAGACAGGCTGAAGCTACCAGACATGGCAGCAATTTCACCACACAACCACAGGATTGACTGGTTGGCTGGCATCCTTAAGCATCACTGGACCAGGGTTATGTGCGGCCACACTGTATGGGGAGGGCCTGTGGCTCAGTGGTAGAGCATCTGCTTGGCATGCAGAAGGTCCCAGGTTTAGTCCCCACATTTCCAGTTAAAGGGACCAGGCAAGTAGGTGATGTGAAAGACCTCTGCCTGAGACCCTGGAGAGCTACTGCCGGTCAGAGTAGACAATACTGACTTTGATGGACCAAGGGTCTCATTCAGTATAAGGCAGCTTCATGTGTTCATGCCATGAGACTTTATGGAAACGAACCATACAATCAAGCACTGATGTAGTAACCAATATAAAGGTATGAACCCTCCCTCCCCTTATACTGATGGGGAGCCAGTGGCTGTAAGGGTGACATTCGGCTCCCTTTACAAAAAGCATTTTCATCAGACAGAACATCTCCCCTGGAATCCCAACTGTGCTTTCCCATCTACATTCACATTATTGTGAATGCCCTATAAACAGAAGATGAATTCTGTGTGGTATATAAGCACTCTGTAGTTCCAGTTTGGTGAGTTCAGCCTCTCTTATACTTCAGCTAAATTCTCCATTCAGGGTTTTAACCAACAAAAGTATTTTTTTTTCTTTTTTGGCCATCATGTCACAGTTGACTTATGGCAACCTCATAGGGTTTTTAAAGCAAGAGACTTTAGAGGTTTGTGTGCAATCACCTGTTCCAACATCATGACCCTGGTATTCCTTTGAGGCCTCCCATCCAAATACTGTATGTGTGGGTTAAGTGCCATCAAGTCACTTCCAACTCATGGCGACCCTATGAATCAATGTGCTCCAAAATGTACTGTCTTTAACAGCCTTGCTCAGGTCTTGCAAACTGAGGGCTGTGGTTTCCTTTATAGAGTCAATCCATCTTTCGTTGGGTCTTCCTCTTTTCCTGCTACCTTCAACTTTTCCTAGTCTTTTCCAGTGACTCTTGTCTTCTCATAATGTGACCAAAGTACAATAGCCTCAGTTTAGTCATTTTAGCTTCTAGGGTCAGTTCAGGCTTGATTTGATCTAGAACCCACTGATTTGTTTGCTGTTGTTGTTGTTGTTGTTGTTGGCAGTCCAGGGTATCCGTAACACTCTCCTCCAACACCACATTTCAAAGGAATCTGCTTTCTTCCTATCAGCTTTCTTCATTGCCCAGCTTTCACACCCATATACAGTAATAGGGAATCCAAATACTAGCCAGGGCCAACCCTACTTAGTGTCTGAGATCTGACAAGATCAGGCTAGCCCGGACTATTCAGGTCAGAGCACAAAGTATCTACATTTATCCAATGAGCTGGTTACCTAATCCAGCAATATATCTTAAAAATGAAGAACTTGTGGAAATACCTATAACCTTAAGTGAAACTACAGGGAGAAGTCATTGATGAAAACCAAATTCGTTACTTTTCAATGGATAACTCTAATATTGTCCCATTGCCGATGCTTGCTTTGTGAAAAGCATACAAGTCTGCAGTTTAGTAGATTGGACACTAGAGGTGGCTATTGGCATCATGTTTCAACACAGCCCTACTAACAGAACAGCAGAAGAGCTGCCACTTGGAACAAAAATCCAGACTCTGGGTAAAACTGAGATAGTGAGAAAGCAGCAATTTAAGAAATTCTAAAACAGCACAGACAAAAGAAAGCTCAAAATACTATCTTACTCTAGGGAATATAAATAAACTACCAATAGGCCAAAAAAGGCATATTAAGTTTCTCGATGTAATTACAATGATCAAAACATACAGATTTTTTAAAAAGTGATATGTTCACGAAACCTAATTAATGTCCAACATTTTCTAAACTAGCATAACATACTGAATCATTTTCTCCAGCCTCTAGCATGAGACAGGAACCTATTTCTGATTTCATTAAACATAAAGTAACTAACGGTAAGCCATTTTTTTCTATGATTGACTTGCACTCAAAATATTGCTACTAGGAGCTGTAATTAGAGAAGACATTAACCAATTTTTGAAATGTTTTAATTAAAGCCTGGACCGGCTACAGAGTCAATGAACATGAAAAACACAAGTCTGGTGTGCGAGTGTGCATATATATATATATCCTGCACAGAATAATTATTACCTGCCTGACAAAGACGTCATCAAGATTAATCAATGTTTTGCCTCTGCGTGATTAATAATTTTAATCATAATTTTAATACAATAGTAGCCATCCATCAAAATCAACGAGGATTCCGTTTTTGTTATGCTTTTAACAAAAGGGCACACCAGGTATTTCCAAACACTTCTTTCAACTGTAATAATCAACCATCTGGTTAGGCTGACCTGTTCGTGTCTGTGTTTCATTCTTGGGTAGTTTCCTCCATTAATTATGCAAACGCTGGGAGAATTTGCAATAGGAACAACAACCAGTCAGCAGGAGAACTCCTGAAATGGCCTAAATAGCTCCCTGCTGCCCTTGCCGCTATCTGTTTAGGAAGGCCTTGTTGTTTGCAGATTGGCAAACAGATGCCACATAAAAATTGCAAACCGTGCGGAGCTTGCGTGTACACAAATGCCTGGTGGGAAATAGACAGCGACACAATCACTTCCACTCAACAAAGCAACCCGATTATATAAATACTCTCTTGCATAAATCTGCCGCCCTGACTCTAACGCTGTGCCCTCGGCCACCTTGATCTTTTTTCTACCAACTATTCGTAGCTTTGGCTGGAGACGGCTTGACACAACACAATACAAAAAGGTAAGGCAAAGGTCCCCTGTGCAAGCACCGGGTCATTCCTGACCCATGGAGTGACATCACATCCCAGCGTTTACTAGGCAGACTTTGTTTACAGGGTGGTTTCCCAGTGCCTTCCCCAGTCATCTTCCCTTTACCCCCAGCAAGCTGGGTACTCATTTTACCGACCTCGGAAGGATGGAAGGCTGAGTCAGCCTTGAGCCAGCTACCTGAAACCGACTTCTGTAGGGATCAAACTCAGGTTGTGAGCAGAGCTTGGACTGAAGTACTTCAGCTTACCACTCTGCGCCACGGGACACAACACACTACGACCACAGAAAACCTGGTCAACCCTTTCCTTCTGCATTAGACTCTTTTCCTTGGCCTCAAGGAAAACAATCATAAGCCAAAGAAGGAAAAAGAAAAAAAAAACACGTTCCCACTCGAGCATCGTCGCACAAAATATTATTTGCTTTTTTAAAAAATGCTGCCTTATCTCCAACAAGGAATCCCCAGGGTAACCAGCAACAGTTTTGCTAACAAGAGTTTCTAAAGCTTTAACAACTGCTGAAAAAGCAACAACCCTGACCTGGAGAGCCTCAGGCTACCTGGTCTTGCAAGATCTTGGCTGCTAAGCAGAGTCCACCCTGTTTAGGAATGGGATGGGAGACCATGGCAAGGAAGCCTAGGGTCGCTATGCAGAGGAAGGCAATGGCAGGACTCCTCCTCCTAATATTCAGATATATACTTTATACACACAGCCTGTATGTAATTTCAAACAATATTTTAAATAATTTTGTGTACATTGAGAAGCTTGGTGCACTGCTGAGGGCCTGTAATGCCTGTATGTCGGCTCAAAAGGTCCAGTTTTCGGATCAGTCCAGATATCGGATGTCTGATAAGGGATACTCAGCCTGTACTTCCTTTGTGCACTGTGTGGATTCCGCTGTTTCGTCAACTTAACTTCATCCCTGTCATGCAAAGCCCAATCACACCCCCAGTTCCTCAGAACAATTAATGGACTAATCCATCATTACAGTGATGCAATTATTTGCCTTCTAAGAACATCAGCCACATCCCACAGAATAACAAAAGGCAGGCATCAAGCGGTAACTTTTACTTACTAGTCAGGTCCACGGGACGACACCAATCTTAAAATTATGCAACCAAGAGATTGGCACATAGATACTGATTTCCAGCTGCTGAAATTAAAATCTAAATCACGGGTTCCCAAGCTTGTTGAATCTGGGGACGCATCAGAGATTTTGAGAATAGATAGTGGGCACCATTATAGAATGGGTGCCATGTGGTGGCAACTGTGGGGGCTGGATCCAATCTCAACGTTGCAAGGTTTTACAAGTTGTTAGGAGGTTCCAACTCAAGACTTTTCCTATCATGGAAGTGTGAGGGAGCGGGGAAGGAGTTTCTGTACTTGTTTCCCCACCTTTCTGGACCCTCACAAATTTCTCCCTGTTACCAGTAGCTGAGAGGAGGATTTAATACTCTTTCTACCCCACAGTCACCCTTGCTTTTGTGAGGAGAGTTTCCCTTTCCTCCCCACCCCCCCAGTAGAAATAGAAAGGCTTAGAGGCTGAAGCTGAATTTAAAAGTATGAATAAAAAGATGTTTATTATTTACAGAAAGGTTTTTAGTTTGTTGGTTATTCTTCAAGAGAGACACAAAGCTTACATGGTTACAGGCTGTTCAAAATCTTAGATGGTTTCAGGCACAGTCCTTAGTTTAAAGTTCAGTTTCTTCAAGGTACTCAGTATTATACTTAGATGTTATTCAAACTACTTATAGACTCAAAATACTTGGTGTAGACTCAGACTAACCTAGCACACCCAAAATACCAGTGAGTGGAGGTTCATCCACAACCTTTCCCACTTTTCAGATGTGCCCACCTCCTGTGGAAACAAATCACTCTTCCCCAAAACACTGAGTCAGGAGTCTCCCTGTTTCAGAAGCCACCTCCCACCAAGTGACTGAAGAAAGGGCTATCACACACTGCCACAATCTTCTCCTTGTCACTACTCAGGTTTGGTTTTAAAACCAGCTAGGTGGTATTTGAACAAGTGTTCTCAGAGTCTCTCCACACCACCACCACAGTTCAGGAGCTCAGAGCTATCTCCTTCTCAAGAGCTAACTGCCCAAGATCTCCACAATCCCTCCAAAAAGAAGCCTGTCAACTTTCCAGACTCCACCCACTGCTTGCTGGCATTGGCTGACTGTTCCTAAGTCTCTCAGTTGAACCCTGTATCCGTCACAGGAGGCAACTAGCTTTCAACGGGTGTCCTCTGCAGATGCAACAGTGATGGTTCCCAGGCACTGAAGTCCCTCCTTCTTCAATGGGGGGGGGGCAGACAGATAGGATGGACTTCTTGCTTTGATTAGGAGATGATTGGAGGGCAAATGTGACCAGGCACCAAGAAACACATCAGCAGGCACCATGATGCCCCACAGGCACTACACATTGCAGATCACTGGTCTAAGCGAACATCATTTATTAACAAAATTGGTTCACAGCATCCTTTTCCTGTTCTCAGTCGGTACTGCTTCCTGAATACTGCCTCCAGCAGAAGTACCTACCTGGAATGTTGGGACTGTAAATTAATTGGAAAGGGCAAGCCAAAACAAGAACTAAAAGATCACATACAAGTTATTCAGCTGTCTGCAGTCGCCTTAAGGCGCACGGGGAGGTTCAAGTAAAATGCGTAATTGAACAAGTAATTATCTTGCCTGGATGATGACCATAAGCAAAATCCCACCATTCTCAATTGCACAACATTGAACAGAAGAGCTTATTCTTTACCTGCTAGCTCACACACCACAGTGACCAGAAGATGCTCATCAGGGTTAAATTGATTTCCAAAGTATTACGAAGTTGCTTTCAAGATGTTTTAAAGATTACGTAAGCAACGCGTTGCTTTTAAAAAAACAACAACCAACACTATGCATACTGGAGGAAAAGACAATGCTTCTGTAGTAGATATGAAAGTAGGACATGAGAAGAAATATATTCTGAACATGGCTTATTATTACATAGGATTAGACGGTAAGACTAACTTGTACTTTCTCACAGTGCTCACCAGAATTAAGGTTTATAAGCTTGGCAAAGAAATAACTCTTTGTTCTAAACTTTCAAAAGCTCATTTTCAGTGCATGGAAACTGCTTTACTGATGCTACCTACGGTCACTGATAAAAATCAACAGAGCACGTAAAAGATTACTTGTTCCTTTACATACATCATGGAATTAAGCATTTACTACACCTCAAAAACACAAGTTTAAAGCCCTTCCTTGCACAAAGAGAGGTACAACTATTCACAATGGCCCCATTCAGTTCCAAAGGAAATGCACCTTGCAATGTCTAGACTTGCATGGCATTTTGTTTTTATACGTTTATAATTGTGTTATTCGGGGCACACCTGGAGAAAAGTATGCATTAGAGCTAGCCAGAAGAGAGGGAGGTAGAGAGTGTGAGCGTGTGTGGGGGGGCACAAGCAAAAGGAAATGGAGAAAACCCATTGTGAGTTAAGGAAAAGTTAGTTGTAAATGGGAAAAAAACATGACCAAAAAATCAGGGAAGTCACCTACAGGGAGTTGATTTAGGCTTAGTACTTGATCTTCTAAAATAATGGAAAGAGGTACCAAAATTCTTTAGCTTATCCTTATGTCAAAAAAAACCTCATATTGCATTCTCCTCCTCCCCCAAGAAAAGTCTAACTAAAGGGCAACTTGATCACAGCTTGCAAGTTGCAAGGCCATTCCCACATATTTGCAAAGGCTCACAAACTCCACATATCTAATTTAAAACAGCCCACCCATTCTCTTCAAATATTTTCCATCAGTTACATCAGGACCATTCTTGCCTGAAACAGTAAGAGCAGGTTTGACAGTGGAAAGTGCCATTCGGGTGCAGCTGACGTATGGCGACCCCGTAGGGTTTCCAAGGCAAGAGATGTTCAGAGGTGGTTTGCCATTGGCTGCCTCTGCACTGTGACCCTGGACTTCCTTGGAGGTCTCCCGCCCAAATATTGACCAGGGCCAACAATGCTTAGCTTCCCAGATCTGGACTGTCTAGGTCAGGGCAAAAGCAGGTTTACCCCTCTGCAAATGCTTGTCTGACAGCGGGATGCTGTTCTCATACTAATCTTAGGGGAGGGGCTGTGGCTCAGTGGTAGAACCTCTACTTGGCATGTAGAGTGTCCCAGGTTCAATCCCCAGCATCTCCAGTTAAAGGGACTAGGCAAGTAGGTGATGTGAAAGACCTCTACTTGAGACCCTGGAGAGCCGCTGCCCGTCTGAGAAGACAATACTGACTCTGATGGACCAAGGGTCTGATTCAATAGAAGGCAGCTTCATGTGTTCCTGTGTGTCCTATGTGACACCTGCTGATTAAGAGAGGGTCACTGCTCACAAAAGTCCATGGTGTAGTACAGTTCTAACTTCCCCGAAGTTCTCTATGGATGCATTCAACTTTGTCAAATGACTGGTCACAGCTACACTGACAAGCACAAGCTCCTGCTGAAAGCATCTGTAGGGAGAGAGACTAGCAGCCTCCAGAGGCAGATCTGAACCACATAAGCACACACACACAAAATCAAACCAGTGTAGTCCCATATGGCTACAACAAAACTAGACACACAACAAATATCTAGACACATTAGAAAAGTATAACATTGTTTGTTGATTACACAGGAACACAGCACTGAAATTTTGTGCACTTGGCAGTGGAAAGTGGTGTCGAATGTATGAAAGGTAAGTTTGTGTTGCTATCCTGTTTACTTTCCAAGCTCTCAGGCAAATGTATTCCACATCACTACCAATGTGATCCTTAGAAACAACCTGAACTAAACAAATGTTTTCTACATTGAACTCATCCTGTTTTAAACCATAAGAAAAATCCTTTATCTTGGTTACAAATGCACCTTTATCAGAGGATTCAGGCATTAGGAGACAGGCAGCCTATTTCTGAATGTGGGGGGAGCTCCTTTGGAGCCGGCGTGACCCCGCACCAGCATAGGTGCAACCTTATCACGGAATAAGGTGGCATCTATACCTGTGCAGGGGCAAACACGTCGATGTCCGGGTGCTGCCGGTCCCTGTCGCCAGCGCTGCCATGCCAGCAGGGCTTTCCGGGAAGGAAAAGCCCATGACAGTGCATGGGGTGTGTGTTCCCGGCACATTCCTGGGGTAGAGCTGCCTTTAGGCAGCTTCCACAGCCCTTTTGCCCAGGGAATGGCCCCTTGAGAGGCGGCGGGGCTGCGCCACCTTTTGGGGGGCATTCCCCCCCCTTTTTATTTTTAAAAATGCCTTTTTTTTCCTCTGTGGCAGCCGGGAAGCCTCTGAGAAAATGGCGTGGCCCCGCCACTCCTGGCCACCAGAGATCTACCCCCCTTTTAGGATTGTGCTCTTAGGGTTGGATCCTAGGATACCCATCTAAAAGTGGAAAACACTTCACTCACTCAAGGGTTTTCAGGGGCACTGAAGGCTGCATAGAATCATAGAGTTGGAAGGGACACATGAACACATGAAGCTGCCTTATACTGAATCAGACCCTGGGTTCATAAAAGTCAGTATTGTCCACTCAGACCGGCAGCGGCTCTCCAGGGTCTCAGGCAGGGGTCTTTCAACATCACCTACCTGCCTAGTCCCTTCCACTGAAGATGCCAGGGATTGAACCTGGGACCTTCTGCATGCCAAGCAGATGTTCTGCCACTGAGCTATGGACTAGATGACCACCAGGGTCATCTAGTCCAACCCCCTGCACAATGCAGGAATTTAACAACTACCTCCCCCACACACACCCAGTGACCCCTACTCCATGTCCAGAAGATGGCCAAGATGCCCTCCCTCCCATGATCTGGCTAAGGTCATAGAATCAGCATTACTGACAGATCGCCATCTAGCTTCTGCTTAAACACCTCCAGGGAAGGAGTACTTACCACCTCCCGAGGAAGCCTGTGAGAAGATGTGAGATGCGAGAAAATCAGTTCTGTGAGCAGAAACAATCTTTTCCGGATAACCTACAAGAACCAATCTCGTCCTTCTTTGAATCCTGCACAATCATCAAGAAAGGCCTGAGCTGGATTCAATAAATGATGAATATAAAATTAAACTTAATACTACTTGTTCTTTCCTTAATATTGGATGGAAACTTATTTGCATAATGCGTGTTATGGGAATGTTTCAAACATTTTGAGAAAACAAACATTTTCACCACTGCTGGGAACAATTTTTCCCATAACAACATGGAAAACGATGTTCACACGCCAATGCATAGTGCAGTTACACATTGTCACAGGACCCCATTCATCAATGTCTATAATATGACTCCCTGTATCAATTTTCAACAATCCACTCTTAAAACAAACAGGTGCAGAAGACTGATAGAAAGAGACTGATGTCTCAAAATTAAATCTGCATTCCCTGTTATTTTACTCTAAGAGATGTGGTAACTGAATCACTGAGGCTGAGGTATCATTAGTCAATGTTCTTTGAGGGCTACAGGCTAAAAAGAGACGTTCTTTATTTGACAGCTTGCTTGGTAAGAAGAGTACATTAAATTAAAAAGGGAACATTTCAGAAGATACCCTTCAAATTGTCAAAAGTGTGACTTATAATGAGCTTCATTTTGATAGGAAAATTTCAGACTCAATCCATTTGCTATCCATAGCGTAATGGAAAGTATGAGGACTTTTTCTGTTTCTCCTGAAATATGTTTTTTAAACTAAGAAGATTCAAACCCCAAAAGAGAACACTCTCGAAACCATATTAAGTTTTTGGTTCTACCATGAAAACAAAGAAAAATGTATACTGGGAAAAGGAGGGATAGTTTGAGAAGAGAGGTAAAAAAAATCAGGTTGCATATTTAATGCCCATGCATTACACAGAGAATTACTATAAAAGTTTCACCCAACAGAGCACCACGACATGGGTAATCTATATATCTAATAGAGACGTGTGACACACACACCCTCCAAGCTGCAGATACCTACATTAAAAATACATTGGGGTTTAAATCCCCCCCCCCAATTTTGAAGAAGGAGGAGGAGTTGGTTTTTATATGCCGACTTTCTCTACCACTTAAGGGAGACTCAAACCAGCTTACAATCACCTTCCCATCCTCTCAACAGACATCCTGTGAAGTAGGTGGGGCTGAGAGAGCTCTAAAAGAGCTGTGACTAGCCCACGGTCACCCAGCTGGCTTCATGTGTAGGAGTGGGGAAACCAACACAGTTCACCAGATTAGCCTCCACTGCTCACGGGGAGGAGTGAGGAATCAAACCCGGTTCTCCTTGAAACCTCTTTTAGCAGCAGCAATGAATATAGCTCAAGATATGGAAGATATGACAGAGAAGGTAGATAACTACAGGCTAGCCTTCAACATATTATGGGGGGGGAAGAATTGAACTACACCAGGACTATACCAGGGGAGGGGCTGTGGCTCAGTGGTAGAGCATCTGCTTGGCATGCAGAAGGTCCTGGGTTCAATCCCCGGCATCTCCAGTTAAAGGGACTAGGCAAGTAGGTGATGGGAAAGACCTCTGCCTGAGACCCTGGAGAGCTGCTGCCAGTCTGAGTGGACAATACTGACTTTGATGGACCAAGGCAGCTTCAGTGTAAGGCAGCTTCATGTGTTCACAATTAATTTCATATAAATGTCACAAGATCATATGGGTCTTTTCAAATAAAGGTTATAGTTGGGGCGGGTTAATTACCCTAAATAGCACATCTTTCAAAAACACTAGAAGATGAGAATGAAACCTCCAGATTCAAGTGAAAATTGAAAAAGAACAACCACATTTACAGTATATTATAGTACTTGTGGTCATATTAGGCCAGATGGAGGCATTTGCCCAAATGGGCCCTTTGTGGTTTCCCTGTAGATTGCAGTAGTGGCCTTTCCTGAGTCAGAAAAAAGGAACACAAGATTCCCAAAGTGAAAAGAAACACCACGATCAAGCTGTAATTCCCTGCTTCAATGCTTTAAAGACATTACAGATTAATTCTGAAGACAGTAATTACTTAGTCCTCTTGGGCAGAAAGAGTTCCTAGAAGCAAATGCTCGATTTAGACATCCAAACTTCAAAATAAAGCTCGGAGACTGAGAATCATGTCGTGTTAACTAAGCACCTGAGCCCAAGCAGACTTTCTGAAACAACTGCTCCAAGTCCTTACAGATAATACAGCATCTGGTTCATTGGAAGAGAACAGATACAAAACAGTAAATCCACACAAGGTAAACTTCCAAGTGAATTTATGCATGGACAGAGATTGGCTTAATCTCTGGCTACACTACAATGTCCTAAAAAAAATATTGTTTTTTATGTGGTTTTAAAGGATAGTAGTGTTGATCTGCAGCAGAACAGCTATATTCGAGTACTGTAGCACCTGAGAGATTTTTTGGGTATGCTCCCTTCGTCAGACTCTTGAAAGCTCATATCCGGAAGGTGCTACTGGACTCAGTATTCTCAAACTCAAGTGCTTCTTTCCCCCTTTCTCATCTTCTCCGACAGAGCCAAGATGGAAACCTCATCGTCTTAGGTAGGAATCCATCTAATCACAATATATTGGGGTGTCTGCATCTGGTGATGGGGCTTGTTTCTTTTTATTAGCCATAAACCAGGATTCTAAACTATGGTTTAATCCGAGTTTCAAGGCAAACCTCTTTAATTCAGATAGTCAACAAACTGTGGGTAAATCAAAGATTTCCTCACCCAGGAAGTCGTCCATCTCTTCTCTACATGAGAGAATAGAGCAGGTTAATTCTTGTCACAAAAAAGGTCCATTTTCTTCATAATAGTTAATTCAGCCTCAATCCGATCAGATTTAAGGCACCAACTACTTATCCACTAGGCAAAATTGTTGACCTCTGCAACGGTAGCTCAAATGCACAATACCCTGAAATGTGTATCAATTTTTTATTTATTCACTTTATTTATACCCCCCTTTCTCCCCAATGGGGACCCAAAGCAGCTTACATCGTTCTCTCCCCCCCACACACACACATTGTTTATCCTCACAAGAACCCTGTGAGGTAGGCTAGGCTGAGAAAGTGTGACCGGCCCAATGTCACCGAGTGAGCTTCCATGGCAGAGTGGGAATTTGAACCTGGATGTCCCAGATACTAGTCTTAACACTCTTAACCACTACACCATACTGGCTCTCATAACCATAAAATGGGAGTAAAATATTGCTGAAAGGAGAGCAACGCATGCTGTGTGAAAAAGACATATGCCACAATCTTAAAAACTTGCTCACAAATATCTGAAGAAGTGAGCTGTGGCTCACGAAAGCTCACACCCTGCCAGAAATGTTGTTAAGTCTTTAATGTGCTACTGGACTCTTGCTCTTTTCTACTGCGACAGACAGCCCCATGGTTCAAACTGATAAACAAAAGATAATGTTAGAGCCTCTTACCTGGCAGACATTACAACATACAACCTCAGAGTAGCCCTTACATCGCTGCATTTTTCCAAACTATGCCCACGGAGCTCCTTGCAGGCCGTTAAAAAAAAAAAAAAAACCTCTGGCTCAATGCAGTTGTTTATGTGGTGGCTCAGGAGAAGGTCTCCCCCATTGTGTCCTGGCCTGTCCTTTAAACACTGAGCCCCGGAACAAGTTTTTGGCAAACATTCTTTCAGCGTCATAATTATCATCTGCTGTTGACAGATTAATCTATTTATGGACCCTTGTATTTCCCAATAAATGGCACAGTGTGGCCTGACGGCCAGGAAAATCAGGGCGAAGCCAATCACGAAAGGTGGTAAAGCTGGATAGAGCCGAATGGGCGTATTTTGATTTCTTAATTTTTGTATTCTTTTAATGATTCTTGTTCTGTACATTTTAACCTGTTGTTATATTGTTATACTGGTTTAGATTGTAATGGCCTATGGCCTTACACAATAAACTTGACTTGACTACTGCGACAGACAAACACTACCCATCGTGATCTTGCTCATATATAGTTTCTTATTTTTTTTGGGGGGGGGACAGAGAAAGAGGTAAGGCGGGCCGGCAAAACACTGCAGTTCCACAAATGAACATCTATGTACAAAGCAACACATTCCTGCTCCATGTTCAAGAGCCAAGCAAATGCTGAGATTGGCAAGGCTGCCGTCGCCATTCCTCACACTACCTTTTAAATAATGGATGAACCCCCATTAGGATTTACTGTAACTTCAGTTCTTCCAGATGCTCCAGTCGTTAGGCTGTAGTCAGATGAGGGAGCATCTGCTCAAATCGACATTGCTTGTCAACGCATCTTCCCTCTAAAAGCCACTAAGGCTGTCAGTGAAAATTACAGTCCACAAATCAAAGGAAAATAAGCACTTGGGCTGCTACGTATATGAAATCAGGCAAATCCCACAGGATTTCCCCTCCTGCCTCTTATGGCCTTTGTGATCAATCCATGGTCCAAGTGACAGAGGGGACCAAAAAAACTGTGACAAATTAAAGTAATTTCTTTTTCTCCTCATTGGATAATGAAGAAAGCTGACAGGAAGAAAGTAAATTCCTTTGAAATGTGGTGTTGGAGGCGAGTGTTTCGGATACTGTGGGCCACCAAAAAGACAAATAAGTGGGTTCTAGATCAAATCCTAGAAGCTATAATGACTAAACTGAGGCTATCGTATTTTGGTCACATTATGAGAAGCCAAGAGTCATTGGAAAAGACAATCAAGCTAGGAAAAGTTGAAGGCAGTAGGAAAAGAGGAAGACCCAACATGAGATGGATCGACTCTAAGGAAGCCCCAGCCATCAGTTTGTAAGACCTGAGCAAGGCTGTTAAAGATAAGACATTTTGGAGGACATTTATTCATAGAGTCGCCATAGGGTTGAAAGAAACTAGATGGCACTTAACACACAACACACCTCTTGGTGGGGGGAAACAAAAGGAGAGACACACTTTTGAGTACAGGGTTTTATGTTGATAAATTAAGTTTGGTTTCTGTCTTTGCCATAAAACATAAATCCGCTAGCTACGATATTTACAAGCATACACCTTTAAACATTAAAAGTAGGATAGCTTAGGGCTACTACTGCATTACCATCTGCACATTAACTATCTGCACATTTTATCCCATCCTTTCTCGAAGGAGCTCAGGGTAGTATCCATAATTTCCCTTCCCCATCTTGTTCTCATGACCACCCTCTGAGGGAAGTTACACAGTGCGAGAGTGGCTAACCCAAAGACAACCAGTGAACTCCAGGACAGAGTGGAGATTTAAACCCAGGACTTCCAAGTCCTATTCCACCCATAAGCACCAACGACAGTGTTTTTACTATGGTCAAAAGAGCTTTCATATAACCTCAGTTACAGTGTATTTGTTTTTAATACCAAGAGTTTGCATGCTGCATGAAATAATTTCAATGAACAGCCAGACTTTAATCGCTTAAATATAGATGTTTGTTCTATAGGTGGGTCAGAATTCTACGGCAAAAGCAGACCTCCTACTATATTGGCAATTCACCCTACCTGCAAAGTAAGAATAATCAAGACTGTCTCCACTCATTTTGCACTCTTGCTCTGCATAGGTCCCAGCCAGCTTGGCCCAGGGCCTTGTGCAGTCTAAGTATGCTCTAAAATGCACCCAACACATCTTCCACTGCAGTTACAGCAAGGTTGAAGTTAGAGAAGACATTCTTATAACGTGCCTTGGTTCACCTGGATAGGGCAGAACTCTAAAGAACAATGTTAATTTAGTGCCAATGCAGCATGAATGCATGGATGGATTGCCACAGAGGTAAATGATAGCCTCTTCTTCCACCAGCCCTGTTGCCCAGGTATGTATCGGCAGCAAGCCATTGTGTCAACGAGAATATTTCTGCTTGCTCCCAGATCCTTCATTCACTGTTCAGGGATAAAAGTCGCTCAAGCAAGTAATTTATACCTGTGATCCCAGGGAATGGCAGACAGACACATGATACAGCAACTCAGGATGTGAGGTTGATCTGGCTGTGACATCTGTCACCCCACTGATCGCCAGGGTTGATTTGGCTGATCTGGCTGGCTAGGCAAGTGTCCCCTTCCTCCCTCACTGCTCCATGTGCGTCCCTCCCCAAGCCATGCGCTCGTGGAAGAGGATAACCATCCCAGATAGGAGTGTACCGTTCTTCAGCCAAGGGTTTATGATATAGCAACTTTGCTGAAGGTAAGCAAATTCTTTGAAAACCCTCCAGAAGTACTTTTGGGCTCACCGATGGAAAAATGGTGAGATGCAAATAAATATCGTAAGTAATGCAGAAATGGGCAAACCGGGATGGGGATACCAGAGGCATGCAGAGTCCTCTCAAACCCCTTACTTATCCAGCATGCTCCATCTACACCAAGGAGGGGGGGGGCAGGGAGTCTGGATCTATGCATCCAAAGCCCAGCCTGCATTATGATGGATCATGCTCTTAATGTGCAATCCTAAACAGAGTTACACCCTTCTAAGCCCGCTGACGTCAAAGGACTTCAAGTGTAAGTCTGCTTAGAATGGCCCTGTCAGTGATGTATTCTAAATTAGTCTACTGTTATTAGTACAATATTAGTACAATACAATCCACAGTATGCCTAGATAAGTCCGGAAGACACACTCATTAAAATAACAAACTATTATTGTAGTTTAAAGCCAAACTTCATGATTGTACGTATGTAACTGTCAACTTTCTCCTCAAGCACTATGGGGGGGGGGGGATAATTCCAGCAGTGGAAACACAGCCTCATCTTATCAGACACGTAGTTGCAAGTTTTGAATTTTAATTCATACATCACTATTACTATTTTCCATTTCAGTCTATGTTTCCTATTGACCACTAGGGGTCATGCACAGCCTATGGCATTCATCCAAATAATAGAAGGCAAACGTGAATACATAAATGAAGATTCTTGCTCCCTTTTGCTACCAAACTGGTAAGCCCAGTTCTCTAAGTATACCTGTCATGGTGCTCAGAGAAGTTTGATCTTATGTACTTACAGCAGCAACCTTCATTTGTTAAAAGAGGGCTTCTCACTACGCTGCCTCACAGCCATAAGCCTTCTTCAAGAACCTTTTATATAGCAACTTAAAATCAAGGACAGGCAGAAGGTAGACCACCATCCATGGTGACTACTGGCCAATTTCCAGTGACCACTTTGAGTCAGAACAGCAGCAAACTGGTTTTTTTTACAAAGAACCAAAGCATGCATTTTCGAAAATTCATAAAAAACCACAATTGTTTCTAATTCTGAGTTCTACACACACACACACATGCAAGCACACACACTCAGACAAAAAGATGCAACTCTATTTCGTAATGCGATGTCACCGAACATGATTGCAGGGGTAGCTACAGGCGCTCCTCCACCATGGCTGATCGTATTTGGTGTTCCTTCCCAAAACAGCAAGCCCATAAGGGCAGAAAGGGTTAATGGTTTCAGGGATGAAGCATGCTCTTGTTTCTTTACTCTTCTCTACCCAGCCTGAGCCTAAGAGGAAAAGATGCTAAGACTCTAAAACAAAACAAAAATCCCTCTGAACTGGTCCCCACAGAGCAGGAGGGAGAACCTTCTATTTCCTGCTTGTTTGGTTCCTCCAGGAAATTACTGTGCCTCTAGCACTTATGTATTTCATACATTTTACACTCCCTTCCATCACATAGTTCAGGGCAGCTTACATGGGTTCTTCCTCTGTATAATTCTCACAACCCTGTGAGGTAGACTAGACAAAGAATGAATGGCTCGAAGTGACCCATTTTGCAAAGTCCTCCTAGTTTTTTTTTCTCTTTCCCACCATTCTGTCTCTCACACACAGCTCAACCACACAATACCACCCCCTGTATCCAACTCAAAAAACTTTGGACAGCCAAGTACATCTAAAACATTGGGCTGTTTCCAGGCTGATTTTCCCAGTAACAGCAGCAGCTACCTGCTGGCAGGGTTGCCAACTTCCAGGTGGGCCTGGAGATCTCTCAGAATTATGACTGATCTCCAGACTACGGAAATGAGTTCCCAGGGAGAAAATGTCTGTTTTGGAGGGTGGACTCTATGGCTCTGAGGTCCCGCCCCTCTCCAAACCCAACTCTCCCCAGGCTTCATCCCCAAATCTCCAGGAATTTACCAATTTGGAGTTGGCAGGCCCACTGGGATGTGCACCGGGGAGACCTGCAAGAAAATAAATACTTCCTGTCATGGGGCGTAGAGCTGCTGGATATGTTTTGGCATCACAGTACCTATGCTGCCAAAAATGAGGCGAGTCCATTTGGGTTTTGAAGTGATCAGCATGAACACTCTCTGAGACCAGTGAACTATACGTAATGTGCCGGGCCCAGGTGGGGGTGGGGGTCTTGTTTTAACTTGTTTTAGCTATTCCAGTTCGTTAGCAGAAAAAGTCAAACAGACCAACCAATCAGTGGTGGAGGGAAACCTTTAGTATTTAACCCCATCTGATGAACTAAAATCTGTATTATCCTCCAGCGACAGGGACCAGGCCCAATGAACTTGTACCAACCTGTCTCTCCTTCACTTGGATTTTACAGGTTTCCAAGGTAGCAGACTTGAAGCTGAGAGACTGAGCCTGCCGCTTAACTTTCACGGAATCCCTCCGGCGATCGTAAGAAAATGAATTAGACCTCTTTTTAATTTCCATTCTCCGTTTGTCCGCCATTTTAAATCCACCATAGCCAGGGCTAGCTCCGAGCATTCGATAATCCAGGCTGAAGATCTCAGGCGCTGGTTTCCAAAGCCTTTCTTCTGGGTGGATGGATTTTCTTCAAGCCAAAAAGGGAAGCAACCAAACACAACTTGTGCTACTTGGAAAGAAACCCCCTCGTCTCCAAGTGGTCACAGAAGTTCTCCTCACTGTGGCTGTCATTGGGAAGAGGAGATTCCTCAGCACCAAAGAGATGCCGCGATGCTGGCCCAAAGCAGTAGCACCTCTCTTGCTGAACATACTAAAGGTGAAGGAAAGGTGGTTTGTTGCAAGCCGAAAGGGTGTGGAAGTACTGTCAGCAACTTCAGGGTGGAGGGGAAGTAGAAAAAACTGGGGTTCAAAACCATCTGCTTTAACTCCTCCCTTGCAGACATTCATTACACAAGCTGGGTTGTATCAGTCCACAAGCCAGGGTTATGTTGTTCTCCAACAAGAGAAACGTTTTGCTTGTCAAACACAGGTGATGAACGATTTGATTCCTGGCTTCTTTGCTTTGAATGCCTCACAAATCAGCAACTGCAGGCTCCTTCGAAATGACATGGCCTTCCATATTTACTACCTGGCATCAGGTCTCCTGGCTAAGGATCCTGATGGGTTTTTAAATATTTTTTAAGGGTGGCAGGTTTCCCAAAAGGGGCCAGTGTAGGTGATTAGTTGGGCCTTTTCACACACCCTTAATAATGCACTTTCAATGCATTTAAGAGTTCATCTGGAAGTGGATTTTTCTGTTTCTCGCAGTAAAATTCAGTTGTAGAGTATACAGAAAGCTGATTGAAAGCGCATGTCAGCATGTGTGAAGGAGCCAAGAGTATTGGATGAGACCCAATTTCAAATCCCCCCCTTGTCACAGAAGCTTGCTAGGTCACCTTGGGCCACCTTGGGCCACTCTCTCTCAGCCTAGCCTACATCACAGGGTTGTTGTGAGGATAAAGTGGAGACAGGGAGAAGGGTATAACGCCGCTTTGGTTCCCCTTTAGGGGAAAAAACAGGGTATAAAGACCTTGACGGTGATGATTACAGCTACAACTATTATTAATAATCACAGTAACAAGCAATTAACATAGATTTGATAATATGTCACCAAGCCAATCAAACACCATTCTTTGCAAATTCCAGGGTTATGGGGAAGGGGGACTCTTCTACACAGGATACAACTGCAAAGCATCTTGATACCTACTTTTGCTTCTGGCACAAAGCCAAGGGGACATTGCAGCCGGTGAATAAAGAAGCATCCAATTGACAGACAGAACCACAGACAGCAGCCAGTTATCAAGGCCTAATGACAGCCCTTCGGCGTACTGCCAAGTGCATGTTCATTGTGGGGAAAACCCAGCACTAAACAGAATCAAGCAATTTAACATGACAAAGTGTTCCAGATGGCCGAGCACTATTACTTTTAAGGACAGAAGTCACACTGTAAAGAAAATGAGGCATTTATTTTAAACAAAAGCCATGGGGGATTTTTTTTTAATTGCTTACTTCGGACAAGAAAAATTGTGACATTAAAAAGAGAGACGACCATTCTGCTCTTGCTTCTCTTTATCACAGCCCCAACGACAACCAAACATGCAAGATGCCCGTGGGTTGCTCTGCTGTAGCTGCAGAGGGAAAGCTCTGACATCACCCTTATGGCCCCAAAACAAGGGTGCCAGAGTCCCCACGGCAAGGCTAGGTCCATGCCAATATGGACCCATCTTTTGTTAATAAGCAGCTTTCGCAACTACTACCAATATACCCACCAAATTAAACCATGATGATTCAACCATGGTTGCCCTATAATTTTATCATACAAACGATGCACATTTGTTTGCAATTAAATTTGTGGTTTAGGAATAGCTCTCAAGCGCAGAATACCCCTGAGCTTCAGAGTCTCATCGATGTGCCCTTAACTACAGCCAGTTAAAGCAATTAATTAGTGACAAACGGGAACCACAGGCAAATACAGACTTTGGATTCTCTCTGGAGAGCGGACATATACATTCCCTACTTAAATGCCTGCTTTTGAAAATGGGAGACCTGTTAACTAACCGGATAATCCATCCTTTCATTAAAACAACGGCTAGCTAAATTTACTTCTAGAGGCTGCTTAGCCAGTAGAACAACTGTAAGCTCCAAGCATGGCAGGAGCTTCACCATTGACTTTTACAAGCAGAAGAATGCACTGCATATAATAAGGAATCACGCGTGCAAAGGAGAAATTTCTTCATACGACAGTAAAAAAAGAAAAGGTGGCTTCAGATAGAATGCACTGATCAAGACCAGAACACACTGGCAAAGAAACAGAGATACTGTACCTGTAGCCATTCACATCCTGCTGTACTTTAATTCCTGATGAAAGGGGAGTTACCGTGTGCAGGTAAAATCACTAAATGATGTTGGCATTAGGAAAACAAAGATGACAAATCAGAGCTTCCATACTACCACCAAACAAAGACATTGTCATGCAGGTTGTTCAAAAATTCAGCTATGCATCACTGATGCCTGGTATACCCTTGTGGTACAAAACTGAAATACCCTTATGCTACAGTATAAACTTAATAAAAATACACAGATAAGCCAAGAAGTCTGTCTGTCTATCAAATAGTACCAACATCATGAAATGTATAACAATTGCATGTGTTTGCAAACAGAGTAATGAACAACTATACAACATATTCCATGGAAGTCTTTAGACTAACACATAGTATTTTCTTTATCTCTTGCAGGAGATGTGAGAAACGAATGCATCACAGGAAAAAGGTGAGTAGAAATACAGTTTCCCATGTGACTTGAAGCTTGTGTTTCTTTCCTTTTCCTTGCAGGTAACATATACAGAAGACAACATCTTTCCAAAGGAGAAAACTTCAAAGGAGAAAAGATGGCCTTGCAGCCTCATTCAAAAACCGTTTCGCATTGCTCAAAATGAGCTAGGTTTCAATTCTCCAAAATAATATTCTTGTAAACTCATCCCCATATAGACAGTGTCATATCACTGTTGATTCCATCCTAGTGGATGGACTATGTTGTATGGTTGTTCATTACTCTGTCTGAGAACACATGTAATTGTTATATATTTTATGATTTTGGTACTATTTGATAGATATACATATATTGCATCTTCTTGGTATACCCTTATGGCAAGATGAGGTGGTAGAATATTGTTGCCCTGACCCGGATGGCCCAGGCTAGCTGGATCTCGTCATATCTCGGAAGCTAAGCAGGGTCGGCCCTGGTTAGTACTTGGATGGGGGACCACCACAGAAGTCCGGGGTTGCTATGCAAAGACAGGCAAAGGGCAAGCCACCTCTGTTCACCTCTTGCTTAGAAAACTCTACAGGGTCGCCATAAATTGGCTGCTACTCAACAGTACTTTCCACTCCTAGAATATTGTCACTTGGAGAGAAAGGGCAGTCTGATTGATGGGTTGATTCCTTCCATCAAATCTGGAGACAGAGCTAACTTCTGACTTCCTGTAGCCACCCATGGGAAGTTACACTCCTTAAGAACAAAATAGGATATTGGACTTACAAGCAATCCTTCTGTTCTGAGGATAGGAGGGCATCCTGCCCCTCCCTGAGTTAAGGGAGCAGTACAATGCCTTGACCTGGATAGCCCAGGCTAGGCTGATCCTGTGAGATCTCAGAAGCTAAGTAGGGTCGACCCTGGCAAGTATTTGGATGGGAGACCTCCAAGGAATACCAGGGTCATGACAAGGAGGCAGGCAATGGCAAACCACCTCTGTTAGTCTCTTGCCTTGAAAACCCCACCGGGGTTGCCATAAGTCACATGTGACTAGACAGCAATAAATAAACAAACAAATGAAACCTTGGCTATTGTCATTGGAAGGGATATTTTCATCTCTTCTTGTCTGCTTTTCCAGAGACTGTTCCTGTTCTGCAAAATTCTTCTATAGTGTTATGGTCCAAGACATGCTCAGCTTTTAAAACCTTGAACTGAAGTAGGGTGATCTCCCAAGTGCAGCTCCTAGTAATAACGACTGAAGGGAGCCTCCACATCTATAGACAGTAAGCTTCTGACTACCAGAGCTAGGAGACAACATCAGGAGAAGGCCCTGGCCTCTGCGCCCTATTTGCTGTCCCTCTATGGCAACTAGTTGGCCACCGTACGCACCAGGATGCTGGACTAGATGGACCACTGGTCTGATCCAGCAGGCCTTACATTCTGAGGTTCTAGGATCTGGCTGTATATGGCAGAAATAGGATGTTGGAAGCATCCTTGACTTTATACCCAATGGAAGGAACCACCCCTTCAATCACAATAACATTCTTACTTCTGAGTAGAAAGAACATGTAGCGTAAATCCAATGTCCTATTCTAAGCGTACATGCCAAGTGAATGTGGAAAACATGTTTATCCATATGCTACCATTTCCTGCTAATTGTGCATTCAGAGAAAGTCGGGGTGTTGAAGTAGTCAGCATATCAGACTAGGAATGGGGAGACCTGGGATCAAATCCACACTCAGCCATGAAGCTCATTTGGTGTCCTTGGGCTATCACTCTTTCTAAATCTAACCTCTCTCTCAGATTTTTGGGAGGATCAAATGGAGGAAGCAAGGGTTACACATGGCTCCCTGAGTCCCTTAGAACATGGGCAAGATAAAAATGGATGGATAGCAGGAATCTCTGTGTAAAGTGCTCAGTAACTCTTAGCTACCTTTACTGGGATAGTCAGGCATCACCATCACTTCCTGTTTCTCCACTCAAAGTAATTTTTACTCGCAAACGCACACGGTCAACCACACAGCCCAACAGCTAACAAGAATACAAATGTGTTTTTTTTTTGGGGGGGGGGGAGAATTTAAGGGACTTAACTTGCGTAGCCATGCCTTAAATCAAAAATACCTCCCTTGATTTAGAGACCTTTCTTTGGTATGTGTGAGATGCACTTCACATGCAAGACAAATATGATTAATTTATAACTAAGAAGGCTTTATCTACTACCTTAAGCAAGACTGTACAGGGTCAATACTCCAGTGTATAAATCTCAAAATTCCTAAAGAATATATATGCGTAGTTAGAAAAGGCCCCCAACTGTAAAGTAATAAAAGGGCTATGGTTTACTCACCCACAGTTTCAAACACAACCATATCTTCCTCTTGTTATGTGAGGAGGATTAGCAATTGTATTGCTAACTGGATGGGGAAACAGCATCACTCATAGTGGGCTAATTTTGACATTGTCCAGATTTTCCACTGATTGCTATACAATTCTGTACTACACAGTTCTGTAAATGGCTACAAACTGGTGCAGATCTAAGCCACAGTACACTTACATGGACTATGCCTTTGATTTAAGGCATGAGCCATCAGTTAATGTCCTCTTATACCAGTGGTCAGCAAACTCATTAGTCAACAGAGCCAAATATCAACAGTACAATGATTGAGATTTCTTTTGCGAGCCAAATTTCTTAAACTTAAACGATATAGGTAGGTACACTGTTTATTAACTTCATAAACTTAATAATACACACGCTGACTTGGATAATTCATCCCCCCCTTTCGTCAACGCCTTTTAACAAACATTCATGCACGGGAGGTTTTGCCTTGGATTTGCTGCTCTCTAGGTGTACATTTTCCCCATCTGTATTCTCAAAACTCTGCAGGGGGGCTTATTGTTGAGTTTTGAGAATCTGGATGGGGAAAATGTGCATCTGAGTGGCAAATCCAAGGCAAAACCTCCCATTCATAAATGGCCAATAACCCCCCATGCAGAGTTTTGAATCAAACATTGCTTCCCCCCCGGGGGCCGACCTCCTCCTCCTCGCCGCCACCTGGGCTCCTTCCTTCCTTCCCTCCCCGGCTGGCCTGCCGTCCGCCCCTCCTCAGCGCCTCAGCCTCCTCCGCCAGCCAAAACAAGGGCGAAAAATCCCATCCGCTGATTGGCTGCCACCGCTCACCTTGGCGCTGCCAGCCCTCGAGCGCTGCATTCAAAACCCGGCCGCGCTGTGAGGGGAGGGAAAGGGGGAGAGGAGGAGGAGGGGACGGCACTTTACCTCACACACCGCCTCTCTTGTGGGGGGGAATAAACCCGAAATGGGGCGGTGAGGAGAGGTTTCATGGTCGACTTTTGGTGGGGGGGGGTGCGCCCCTCTTCCTCCTCCTCAGAAACGTTTCCAGAGCCGCACTCAAGGGGCCAAAGAGCCGCATTCGGCTCGGGAGCCGCTGTTTGCCGACCACGGTCTTATACCATAAACAAGACCCAAGTAAATATTTTACTAAGCATATATAAAACAAGCATATCTCTACAGAGGACTTGACAGAACATTTATTACCTCAGCCCAGTGACTTCTTAGCCACATTTACCAGCTTACAGGTAGCAAACTGTAAATAACAACAACAACATAAAACAACACAACCCAATAAATTATCAAGAGCAGGATAACACATAATATAAAAACAATTCAGACCCCCCCCCCTCCAAATTAAAATGAAGGCCCAGAATTACAACAGTAAGACAGAAATGATAAAAACAATTCCATTTAAGGCAGTTAATCAAATTCTCTTTAAATGAAGGCCCAGCATTTTAACACCATTAGCAGAAGGCAAATGAAAGAACATCCAACTAGACAGAAATGAAGCGCCACCACTGGATTGTCACTGGTTGCTTATCCGCCTTACTTCAAGACATTCATTGCAAACACTCGGAGAAGCGCCTCTGCTGATGAGGGAAACCCCTAAGGGGAAAAAGTACTCTGGGGGCACTTTCACACAACCCAAATAATGCACTTTCAATCCACTTTCACTGCACCTTAACCATCATTTCCAAGTGGATTTTGCCAGTTCACACAGTAAAATCCACCTTCGAAGTGCATTGAAAGTGCATTATTTGGGCTGTATGAAAGTGCCCTAAAAGTCTCATACCTTTCAGGGCTTTAAAAGGTAAACACAACAGTGAACTTATTACCTTTACTTCCCCAAACTTACCCAGAGTCCCTACACAGAGCCATTACTCTACCTTCCTTCAAAACGCTCTCTGAATCCTACCTTTACTAGTAAGAACATCTCGAACAGGTGAATTTTCATACTCAACAGCAACAAAATCTGAATATGCACACATAACTGTTTGAACTCACAATGAGAGCCAGCACGGTGTAGTGGTTAGGAGCGGCGGACTCTAATCTGGAGAACCGGGTTTGATTCCCCACTCCTCCACATGAGCGAGGCTAATCTGGTGAACTAGGTTGGTCTCCCCACTCCTACACATGAAGCCTGCTGGGTGATCTTGGGCTAGTCACAGTTCTCTCTGATCTCTCTTATCCTTACCTACCTCGCAAGGTGTCTGTTGTGGGGAGAGGACGGGAAGGCAATTGTAAGCTGCTTTGAGACTCCTTAAAGGTAGAGAAAGTTGGGGTACTCTTCTTAAGAACATAAGAAAGGCCCTGCTGGATCAGACCAAGGCCCATCAAGTCCAGCAGTCTGTTCACACAGTGGCCAACCAGGTGCCTCTAGGAAGCCCACCAACAAGACACATCATTATCCTTGCCTATACTCTGTCCACTATGGTCAGTTTCTGAATGTAATCTCTCTGGGGCACCAACCTTTATTTTCTTCACTCTTTCAAGTCCGGTGCAGATTAGCCATGTTGAATATATTATTAACCACATAAACACACCCCAATAGCACATGCCAGTGTGAGAGCATCCCACAACAAAGTGTGCAGCAGGGGTAAAAGCAAACAGATAAGCAAACATTTCAAAGAATTTGTAAGGAACCCCTTTTTAAGGAGAGGCAGAAACCAAAACAAAATCTCCGTGTATGTTGCTTTTAACTCAGAACATCCCTTGACAACGTTTTGGCAGCCTGTTAACAACATCTGCTTTACAGAAAAGCTATAATAAAGTGCTGCTGATTTTTTCCTCCTCCTTTTATTTTGAAAAAAGAGTTAACATCACACTACTATCTGTGTTCCTTTCAACAGCACTCATACAAAAACTGAACAAAAGGCAGAAATTGATAATTTCCAATGTTTGTGCAAGTGCTAGTAGTAATTACAATTACTACTGTTTCAGGCACACACTATGCATACCATTAAAATAGATTGCAAAGAGATGGTTTAGCAAGTCCCTGAAATATACACATTTTTCCAGAGCTCTAAATTTTACGTCCTTCAAGTGCAATTCTATTGTGTATTTTTATAATATTACTGCCTGTTATACTTTTGCCTTTTCTTCTGATGTAATAGATGCAATTGTAATTGTGGTCATGGTTTCTTTTGTTTTTTCTTTTTCTTTTTCTGTGTATTTTTAATACATCTATAAAAAAAAAATAATAATTAAATTTTACATCCTTCAAAGCACCCCAAGATGCCAACAAGCAACCCAACTGCAAGCCTACATTTCTGAAGGCACGACTTAATACAGCCATTACTCTCTACCCAAGAAACTATGATGAACTTTGCTTGTTCGGTTCCAAACCAACATCATTTGGAAACAGCTTGCATATCACTTCCAAAGACCACTTAAAAAAAAAACTACTGTTATAGAGTTGTAATATGAAGGATCTCTCTGCTAGTAGGGTTATAGATGGCACACAGATGTTTCAAAAATTCGAGTCCAATCCTAAAAACTTGTCTGCCCCTAAAGCAAAGCTGTTTAAACAGGACTGGTGTCATTTGTAGGCAGTATATACTTTGAAATTGCACATTGGCCTGCTTTGGGGAGAGGGGGGTAGCATCTCCTCATGTCTTCCCCACCCCCACCCCAGAAGTGAGATCAAATTCTAGCATTACACCTTTCTTCATCTGCTTTCTAACTGTTCTGGAGAATTTTTCAAGACACTAGCAGGACCAGGAGGGGAAGGGAGGAGGAGGAGGAAGAGAAGGAGAAGGAGGAGGAGTTGAATCAAGCCAGCTTACAATGTCCTTCCCTTCCTCTCCGCACAACAGACACCTTGTGACCAGCCCAAGGTCACCCAGCTGGCTTAATGTGTAGGAGTGGGGAAACCAAGCCAGTTCACCAGATTAGTCTGCCACTCATGTGGAGGAGTGGGGGATCAAACCCAGTTCTCCATATTACAGTCCACCACTCTTAAGCACTACACCACGCTGTAGCACATGCACTGCTACATATGGTTCAGAAATATTCAGATTTCACATCTAGACATACTCTCCTCACCCAAGTCATAGCACAATGGGATCCCATGTTAATTCACAATACACACTCCCATCTGTGTACAGAATAAACAACCTGAACACAAATATGCAGACCAACTCCCACCAGTCTTGCTAGTTTTCTTTCCCCTATATTTTTGAAATACTATTTGAGTACTGCATTAGGTGCCATTTTCAGAAGGTCTGTTTCCAGCCCTTAGCATCACAAAGAGTCAGAAGGGTTGGTGTACAATTTTGCAGCGCCGGAGAACTAGGAGATTGGGGTAGCTTTCTTGGAGACTCAATACCTGCGGTTTTGGTTTTGGGGAGAAGAGACTGCTAATTCTGTACAATCCAGGAGCAGACCTGTGTGGCAAACCAGGACTGCTACAGGAGCTAAAGTCTGCCTCACTTCCTTGGAGTGGCCAAGACCCCACTGGTATTCTCTGTGGCTAACCAATATATGTGAAGGAGCCCCGTGGCGCAGAGTGTTAAGCTGCAGTACTGCAGTCAGAGCTCTGCTCGCAACCTGAGTTCGATCCCAAAGGAAGTTGGTTTCAGGTAGCCGGCTCAAGGTTGACTCAGCATTCCATCCTTCTGAGGTGGGTAAAATGAGTACCCAGCTTGCTGGGGGTAAAGGGAAGACGACTGGGGAAGGCACTGGCAAACCACCCTGTAAACAAAGACTCTGCCTAGTAAACGTCGGGATGTGACGTCACCCCATGGGTCAGGAATGACCCAGTGCTTGCACAGGGAACCTTTACCTTTTTAACCAGTATACAGGCAACCGAGAGTCTCTGCCAAGCCATTCATGTGATTCAGTTAAGCTGCCCGATCACCAGCCCTTTCTGGCTGCCTTTCTATTTGGACTTCTGACTTGAGACTTTAAGCTGGTTTTTCTGGGAGGTAAGTACTGTTATATATTAGTTAAGCCTCTGTTAACCATCCCATCCTCGGCCAGATGAGTGAGCAGGGAAATTTACTTATGCAGGATGTGTTTCTGCCACCTCTCCAGAATCAGCTCAAAGCAACTTATACTAAGTTCTGCCCTAGGGGAAGATAGAGAGCCCAAGGTTACATATATAAAGCATCAACTCAGAAAACC
The DNA here is from genome assembly GCF_029931775.1 of Euleptes europaea. Taxonomy (NCBI): domain Eukaryota; kingdom Metazoa; phylum Chordata; class Lepidosauria; order Squamata; family Sphaerodactylidae; genus Euleptes; species Euleptes europaea. The sequence continues at coordinate 63,672,620 of NC_079322.1, forward strand.
TACTAAGGCTGATCTAAAGGAGGAATTCCTCTCAGCTGGAGTCCACGGATTCACAGTTGAGCAAGGAGACCCAAAACAACAAGCTCTCCCAAGTCTTCATCCTTCCCTGCATATTCTTCCAGGAAGGAACATGCATCTGAGAGCTGTGTGGCATACCAGCAAAGAGTGTTGGAATAGAACCTGGAAGACTCAGGTTCTAATCCCTACTCATGCCACAGAGGTTTGTTGGGTGGCCTTGGGCCAGTCACAGACTCTCAGCCTAGCCTACTTTGCACGGTTGTTGTGAGGATAAAATGGAGGAGAGAAGAATGATGTAGGCTACTTTGAGTCCCCACTGGGGAGAAAGGTGGCGAATAAATTAATAAAATAAATGAATAAAATCTACCACTTTAGAGAGCCAGTGTGGTGTCATGGTTAACAGTGGTGATTAGGAGAAGTTGACTCTAATCTGGAGAACCGGGTTGGTTTCCCCCACTCCTACACATGAAGCCACATGGGTGACCTTGGGCTAGTCACAGTACTTTCCAAACTCTCTCAGCCCCACCTACCTCACAAGGTGCCTATTGTGGGGAGTGGAAGGGAAGGAGGTTTGATACTCCTTAAAAGGTAGAGAAAGTCAGCATATAAAAGCCAACTCTTCCTCTTATTCTTGCCCCCTTTGCATAAATTTAGTGCTCCAGCTAGTTGTCCGCCTTGTAAATTTCTTAATTATGTATTACAGTCACTCTGATTGATATTTTAATAATAATGGGATAATGGGATACACCAGAATATCTACCACAAACAAACACAATTGCTATGTAAAGCGCAGAGCCACTTCCAGAGATAAATTCAATTGATAGCCTCAATCAAGTCATATGCCACAACCTCAGGATTTTCAGGATTTTTAAAAAAATCTTTGTATTTTATCCTTCATATGTGGGTATAAAACCTTTCTAAATAAACATAAACCTTTCTAAATAAATGAAACAATTCTCCAGGTGGGTTTCTAGCAGAACATTTACTATTCTGGGCTCACTGGCTTCAGCTCACTGTGGTCAGCCCTTACCCTATGCAAGAAACAGGCAGAATAATGAAGATGTGTGCCGTAAAACATGCAGAGAGTCTTTCTTTTGCAAGTGGACAGTATCTGCCCATTCTTGAGCTTTCGGCGTTCAGGGACGGCGGGGAGGGAGGTGCCACTGTGGCGCCTCCTAAGAAGATCCCCACAAGCCAAAAGCACGAAAAAACCTTTAACCGGCTTTTTTCGTGTAATATGGGGCAAAAAGCCCCATAGAGGATATGAGGCTGTGCCTGCAAAAAAGCAGGCGCAGCAACGCCATTCTCGGCGCCAGCATCCGGGACTGAAAGGGGACAGGAGGCTGCCTAATGGCAGCTCCTCCCCCTGGAACGCCCTGGGAATGCCCACCCCCCGAACACCAGTGTGGGCCTTTACACCAATGGGACGCCGGTGGAAGGCCCCGCCGGCATTCCGGGGCGGCACTGCCGCAGCAGTGACTGCACAACGGCGCCCGGGCCTCCGCACCGGCACTGGGGCCACTAACGCCGGCGTAAGTAGTCTGGGCGCCGGCACGGGGGGCCGAAATGCCTAAGGGCTTTCACCTTTGAAGGTCAGGAATGTGCTGTATGCGTGTGAAGCTGCAAGAAGGAGCCTATATCTGACTCGGGCAGGACTGCTGTAGCAATATGCATTCAACCAATAACCCCTCTGCAAGAGAGAGGCCGGGCACAAATACAGCGGCTGCTCTGGTTATAACACATCTGGCACAGCTGTCCTTTAAAAAACCATCAGGCTTACAATGGGAAGCTTTCCAAATAAATTGCACACACCACATGCGGCATCGTGGATCAGATTCTTAATAGAGGCTTCACAGAAAGGGGTCAACTGTGCCGTTCCCACCTCAATCGCTTTGCCACTGATTGAGTTCAGCAGGCCTCTGTGCAAATAAGAAGCCCAAGAGAGTCAAGGGAAATTTTAAAAAAAATAGGCCACAGATATGCTGGATACTCCAACCTCATCTCCAGCTGCTTTACAGCTCCTCTCTAAATTCCCCCCCTAGGAGATCTGGCTGCTTAAACCCTACATTTTCTACAGCCAGGCAAAGAACGCCCAGACATTAATTAAAGGGATAAAGAGTCCTGGCAGGGCTTTAAAATGGGGGTTTGCGCATAAAGCACTTTGTTATCTCGCTGGAAATTTTCAGCAGCAATTTGATCACTTAACGTTGCCCTGCGCTATGAATGTTTTATGAACTCCAGTCCAGCGTTGATCTGCTCAACGGACTTCTCATGTCCCCCTCCCCCCCAACCTAAATTGTAAAACAAGGTACCAAAACCAAAAATTTTCCCCTCACATTTCCTTACTGGGCCTTTCAGAACGCATTCACCTAGTCATCAAGAAGAAAATAACCCTTGTTTCTACCACCACCACCACGCCCAAAAAAAATCTGTTCTGCAAAAGCTGAGCCAAACTCACCACAAACCCCCTCGCTGATGGAGGGCAGCTGCACTGATGTACGCGAACAGCAATCTGGCCTAGACAGAGACACTAGACTGCACCTTATTGCCTCGGTTTGCATCTCTGTGTTACAGAGGGCATCAATAAGAGATGGAGAGTCATGTGAGAGGAAGGGAAACGCTGACGGAAGGCTATGGCATGAGAAGCTGAGTGAAGGAATCCAGGTTTCTTTGCTCAAGAGCAAACACCTGCAAAAACTCTTAATACCAGCAACCTATAAACACAAAGAAACAAACAGCTGAGTCGCTTTTTTAAAAAAAGGAAGTCGGTGCCAGTTCCAAAATCTGGGAGGCCCTGGGCAGACAGGCAATGCCTAAGGAAGCCCTTCTGCCCACCACCAGCCCCGCCCCATGCCTCCCTTTCCACTTATCCACCTGTGTGTGTTCTCACCTAACTGTATGTGTTCTCACCTAACTCTGTGTGTTCTCACCTAACTCCTTCCTTGCCATACCTGTGATCACAATCACCTGTACCAAATTTGTGTGCTTCCCCCAACAGCACTGGCTGCTGCCTATAGCTGTGGTGGCCTTCAAGGAGAGCTGCCAGTGTGCCACACCTGCATGGACCTCCCCGTCAATGCTCAGGAGCAGGGAGCATGGGTGGTGGTGGAGGAGGAGGAGGAGGAGAAGAGTTGGTTTTTATGCCCCACTTTTCTCAACCTTTTAAGGAGTCTCAAACCGGCTGACAACCACCTTCCCTTCCCCACAATAAGCACTTTGAGAGGTAGGTGGTCCTAAGAGAGTTTGGAGAGAATTGTGACAGGCCCAAGGTCAACCCAGCTGGCTTCATGTGGAGGAGTGAGGAAACCAACCCAGTTCTCCAGATTAGAGTCTGCCGCTCATGTGGAGGAGTGGGGAATCAAACCAAATCCTCCAGATTACAGTCCACCGCTCCTAACCACTGCACCACGCAGTGATCAGGGAAAGGCACATGGACATCTGGCAGGGGAGGGGAACAGGTGGGGTGGGGTCCGTGACAGGGGGTCCTGCCAGAAGCCCTGGTCCCTCACAACTGCCCCTCCTCAGGATATGCTGACGCATCTCTGTGACCTGGAAACAGTCACATAACTTAGAGAGCAAAATATCACACCATGAGGGGAATTGTGAGAATGACAAACACAAAGCTACCACGTTTATTCAGTATTAACATTAAACCACCCATAGTCACTTTTGATGCAAAAAATTTTTAAGACTGAAATCCTTTACTGGGCTTGGGAAGGGGGGTTGACCCACATCTCCAGAAACATGTTTTTTTCCAGGTCACACAGAGGTGTGGAGCAAGGATAAAAAGAGCCCTCTGGGCCAGGAAGGCGGCATGGAATGGCAACCAGGGGAGAAAGTTATTCAAAGGGGTGCACCCTGAGCATTGTAAGGTGGGCTAAGGGTGACCCCCCCCCCAAGCAGTATTAGCTTTGGTTAGGGTTGCCAGCTCTGGATTGGGAAATACCTGGAGATTTTGAGGGTGGAGTCTGAGCAGGGCGGGGTTTGGGGAGGGGCTTCAAGGGGGTATAATACCATCGAGTCTGACTTCCAATGCGGCCATTTTCTCCAGGTGACCTGATCTCTGACGCCTGGAGATCAGTTGTAATAGCGAAAATTTCCAGCCACTGCCTGGAAGTTGACAACCCTAGCTATGGTGCTTTGAGCTGGCTGCGTGCCAGCAGAGAAGGGCACCGTCTCTCTTCACCTCTTTAGAAGGTAGAAAGTCAGCGGATGACAAACTTTCCAATTCAAATATTTCCCCCCCCCAAAAAAAAAAAACCCACAGCACTTAGTCAGTGGTATAAGCTACACAGCAGAGTGCAAATTGGAACTTGGATCTATCAGATCCTAATCTGTGCCAGTATAAGGTACGAGACACGGAAGCAAATAGTGCAAACGTAATATGAAAATTCAGCAGAGCAAAGGTTACACAACTTTCCCATCCCGCACCCCATGCCAGACAAACTGTGTCACTGTAAAATAAAGACCAGATAATTGCTGAGTCTGGCTGGTGACAATCTCCTCCTCTGAAATAAAAGCCTGTCATTTCTTATTACATGCTGGCCCCATAACTGCCAAAAGCAGCCTCTGGTCAGTTACTTCTTCTGCAACACTGGGCACCTTACAAGACTACAGTGTTTGCACTATTTTTTTTTTAATTCCAATCCAAAACACATGGGGATTTTCTGTAAGTCATTTTACTTTGTGCTCCCTTCAAGAATGTTATTCTTTCAGACAAGAGTACCCTGCTTTTCATCAAAGCATATTTTTATGTACCACCCCATGGTTCCATAAACTAATTACTTCATCAAACCCTAAATTTATTTTACAGTTTTAATGCAAAACACATGCATCATTTATAACTCTGCAGATAAAACTGGACTATTTGCCATATTTACAGAATGTAGAAGTATAAATGCCTTTGTTATTTGCAAGCATAATTACAAATATATACACAATACTAGAGAAAAGACAGCATGGCAAACTGCTTCCTTAGCATACACATCTTAGTTTTTTCCATCTGAGAGGTAGGAGAAAATAAAACCAGAAAACAGAAAGCATAAATTTTTGCAACAAAAGGAATCATATTTCTTGGATACAAACTGAAGTAATCAGAGGCATAGTTCAATCCTGAATTAAACTTCATTACACTGAAAACATTGGATTCAGGGATGTGAATTTTGTTTAATAAAGCAAATGTTTCAAAGTATTAAAAATATCATTTCAGCACTAATTATTTTATCTCTGTAGCCTTCATATGTATTTGTACCAATTATCAGCTCTGCTCCTGACTTTTACAAAGAAGTGCATTACTGTCTTGTGGGAAGACAGTAATCTAACATTGGAAGTCCCTCAGATCACAAACAGAAAAATATCCCTCCTGGAAGAAAATGAGAAACTGTTGCACATGGGAAACTGTCAATCATGGCTAGCGAGTTTTGTGTGCACTTAATACATGAAGCTGCCTTATACTGAATCCGACCCTTGGTCCATCAAAGACCGTATTGTCTATTCAGACCGACAGCGGCTCTCCAGGGTCTCAGGCAGGGCTCTTTCACATCACCTACCTAGTCCCTTTAACTGGAGATTAATCTACCACTGAGCCACAGCCCCTCCCCAAATGGCCTTTCCGCAGACTTCCCATAAAATAAAAATCACATACTGATGTAGCATCCATGACAAAGAGCCAGGCCACAGTACACAACACCAAGTCAACTGAAGTATACATAGAGAAACTTTAACAATGAACAATTAAAACTATTCATGACAAGGGAAATGAAAGGCCCAATATCACAAAAGCCATCTCTGGTCCAAGAGGGTGTAAAAAGGTACGCAGCAGGTAAACACCACATACAGAATCACTTGGAAGCTATAAGAATAGGGGTTGGCATGACCGGCTCAATGCCAACCCGTAATACAATCATATTTGATGTTTGCAATAGGCTTTGAACAAACCAACAACTCAGGACTCTTAAACAATAGAGCTTTCACAGGGAAAACATCACAACGAATACCTGGCGGAAAAATAATAAAGCAACTCTGCCGTAACAAGAAAGGAAACAAAACTTGGAAGTCAAAAGACAGATGACTGAAAGGTTATATGGAGTCACTGTTGCAGACATTCACCCTTGGTTAATGCACCACTTATTTAAGTGACAGTCCAGAGTTTCGAGCCATAACTCACTGACATAAAACCGGCCCACACTTTGTTTCACTATAAGAAACAATGAAGGGGAAGGGCCATGGCTCAGTGGTAGAGCCTCTGCTTTGCATGCAGAAGGTCCCAGGGCCAATCCCTGGCATCTCCAGTTAAAGGGACTAGGCAGGTAGTGATATGAAAGACCCCTGCCTGAGATCCTGGAGATCCGCTGCCAGTCTGAGTAGACAATACTGACTTTGATGGACCAAGGGTCTGATTCAGTATAAGGCAGCTTCATGTGTTCAAACCCCAAAGACATTCACAATCTTCTTGTCAACACAGGTTTTTGGCATATTACAATACAATACTTTTTGGAATCACCATGTAACAGATTTATTCCATCGTCCAAAGGATCAGCTACCCGAGATCTGACTGCCAAAATTGCCCTGGAGATTATCTGCTTGCTCCCTTCCCCAATTGCTATCTCTGAGGCAAAAGATATGGGTAGGTCAGTCCACTTTGGTGACTAAGCAAGTCGGAGGTTGACTGCTTGATTTCTTCTCATGCTTTTGGTCTATCTAGTTCAGTGTTGTCCGCTCTGACCAGCAGGTCACTCCTAATGCAGAGATACTCATTTCTCAGTTCATGGTGAGCCACAATCCATGTCATCCAAACAGTACCACGACCAAACATACACATACAATAATGTCTGTTCACCCTCCCATCTTCCCTCTTTTCTCCCAGTTGTTTTCTCTTTAACCTCCTCCTTCTGGTGCCTTTCAGTCCTCCAAGGGGTCTTTTCTATGGTTTTCACTCTAGCTCACTGCTGGAACACCCATGTTTTCAGAGTGCTGTCAGAGAAACAGTGCAAGCCTTCAAAACCAAACAGGAGAAGACGAGCTAGAGGTAGCATGTGAGAGACACATGTGCAACTCATAACCCTTGCAGCCAGTATTCCTGCTCCAAGGTCTCCAGGCAACATGTCCAGGTGTCTTTTAACAGGATATATGAAGGAATGAACCCAGAATTTTGAGTATGCAAAGCATGTGCTCTGCCACTAAAACTACTGGCCCTTCTCCAGAACAGCTGTCCAGTAAAACCAGTTGCTATCCAGGGCCACACTCTGCTTTTTATTAAAGGAGAAAAGATATGAGGCAGCATGTTCTACAACCCCATTACATTTCTAAAGATCTAAATTCTCACATGTTTAATTGCTGCTTAGCCTCATTCCTACCTTCATAATAGCATGGGAAATCTACTGTGGTTTTTCATTTTTAAAGATCTTTGGACATTTTGGTTCCCCCTTCCATCTCCTACTCCAGTGGTCGGTAAACTCATTAGTCAACAGAGCCAAATATCAACAGTACAATGATTGAGATTTCTTTTGCGAGCCAAATTTCTTAAACTATATAGGTAGGTACAGTTTATTAACTTAATAAACTTAATAATACACACGCTGACTTGGATAATTCATCCCCCCCTTTCCTCATCGCCTTTTAACAACCATTCATGCACGGGAGATTTTGCCTTGGATTTGCCGCTCTCTAGGTGTACATTTTCCCCATCTGCATTCTCAAAACTCTGCAGGGGGGCTTATTGTTGAGTTTTGAGAATCTGGATGGGGAAAATGTGCATCTGAGTGGCAAATCCAAGGCAAAACCTCCCATTCATAAATGGCCAATAACCCCGTCCCGGATCGCCCTCTCGCCTGGGCTCCCCGGGCCGTCAGTACCAACCCCGACCCCAGTGCCAACCCCCAGGGGAAGAGGGAAAAGCCCTCAAGCCTCCACTCTCCAGGAGAGCAGTCGGGAGAGGCGGCGAACGGCAGTCGGCTAGAGCCTCCTCCCAGCGTCCGGGGGGCGGGCCAGAAGCCCCCTCAACCACCGACAGGCCCGCTCGTCAGCTGGCGAGCAGGAGAACTGGCCCGAGCGGACCACGCCCGGCCGACGGGGCGCCGCAGTGGCCGTGACGTTCCCCGGCCCCTAGGCTGGCCAGCCAGCTGGGTCCCCGGGGAGAGGCCAAACAGCCCGCCTATCAGCTAGCTGGTGGAGGGGGGAGCGGGAGGAGCCAGAGCGGAAGGCGGTTCAGCGCGGCTCCAGCCCCAGCAACCATCGGGAAACAGCTGGCGGACGAGGGAGAGAGCAGGCGAGGAGAGGGGGGTTGGCCAGGACAGGCGGGGCCCTGACAGGAGAAGCTCCTCTGGAAGGTGCAGCCGTACCTGAGAGCGCGCGACACCCCCCATACAGAGTTTTGAGAATCTGAATGCGGAAAATGTGCATCTGAGTGGCAAATCCAAGGCAAAACCTCCCATTCATAAATGGCCAATAACCCCCCATGCAGAGTTTTGAATCAAACATTGCTTCCCCCCCGGGGGCCGACCTCCTCCTCCTCGCCGCCTGGGCTCCTTCTTTCCTTCCCTCCCCGGCTGGCCTGCCGTCCGCCCGTCCGCCCCTCCTCAGCGCCTCGGCCTCCTCCGCCAGCCAAAACAAGCGCGAAAAATCCCATCCGCCGATTGGCTGCCACCGCTCGCCTTGGCGCCGCCAGCCCTCGAGCGCCGCATTCAAAACCCGGCCGCACTGTGAGGGGAGGGAAAGGGGGAGAGGAGGAGGAGGGGGCAACGCTTTACCTCACACATCGCCCCTCTTGTGGGGGGGGGAATAAACCCGAAATGGGGCGGTGAGGAGAGGTTTCGTGGTCGATTTTGCGGGGGGAGTGCGCGCCTCTTCCTCCTCCTCAGAAACGTTTCCAGAGCCGCACTCAAGGGGCCAAAGAGCCGCATGCGGCTCGGGAGCCGCTGTTTGCCGACCACTGTCCTACTCTATAGGTTTTAGGGGTTTTTTAAGATGTCCATTGCACAAGCTTTAATTATGCCAAATTTGGCATTTCACAGAATTTGTGGTGTAGTTCAAGTATCCAAACTTTTTTTAAAAAATCAAAGAGCAATTATTTTTATAGTCAAGTGCTTCTCTACCTGTCAAGAAGTGAGATGCACAAAAGATGCTAGAATGCAGAACATAAATGAATCCAGTCATCTACCAGTATCATATTCAAGATGCAGACAGAAAAGAGACAAGAAATTCAAACTAAAAGAAAAGGTAATATGCCAGAATAAAATATAAAAACATTGCATGACACAAACTTTCCAGCATGAGCTTTTGCGAGTCACAGGTCACTTCTGCAAAAAAAAATTCCAGATGCCCAAAAAATATCCACTAAGAGAATCTGTACAAGTTTTGCATTACATTTAACAAGCATTCATCATTTCATGGTAAGATAAAGCATTCTCCAAGGCCATCATCACAGAGATAAGCCCCTATATCATCTTCTTTTGGAAGCTAGGCCAAATCAAACACCCAGCTCCAGTCTTTACAGTTGTCCTATTGACAAACTGAGTGTATTGTTCTAGTGACTCCCCATCTTCCATCATTTTCACCTTGAAAAAGAAGAAACAAACAAAAACCCTGACTTTTAAATTTACTCATACTCCTCCCAACTTGGATTTGCTATTGACTATATAATGTCATAAAAAATGGGGCTGGAGCCAAGAGGCTATTCCACTTGATCTTGCCCAATTAACATCCTCACTACCACACCCATCCAACACGCTTTCTGTCCTCACCCAAATATTTATGGTGGGTCGGGGCTCCTTTCGCATGTGGAAAAATGGGTAGAGTTCACCTTCTAATCTGAAAAACTGTATTCTTCTCCACCCTCTAATTATTTGCTCCAGTTTTTCCCAACAATCACATATTTCCTCTTAAAATTCCTTTCCCGCCAGAAATATGGGCAGTGCAAGGATCCACATTTCTATACTCACTCTGTCTTTATCATCAGCTACGTCACAGAGAATATCATCACGGTCAAGGATTCCCCCATCACCATGTTCCAGACGATGCACCTGAATCCAGTAGCTTGGGTCCTGAACAAATACACAAAAAGAACCATTAGATATCACAAAGCAAGGGTTGAAAACTCCCCAGCAATTATGTCCTGTTTGAAACATCTGTCCCCTTTTAAATCTCCTTGCCAGCAACAACTGAAGTATGAAGCTGTCCTGTATTTTGTTTTCCCTAGCACCAATTACCACTTTGGTTTGGGTCTTAGCATCCATTTTCTCTGACAGCAGATTCACCAAGGTCTCAGGGAGAAGTCTTTCCTAGCCCTGAGACTCAAGAACTTTTAACTAGTGATGTGAACGATTGACTCTGGGGGATTATCCATGCATGTGCTGTGAGCCCTTCTCCTGAAAGATACTATTTTATTCTTTTACTGAAAATGTTTATACCATGCTTTACCATATACTGTGTTCAGAGTGGCTTACAAACCTCTAAAACAAAACAACTCCACCATCTAAATGGTGCATTAAGAATGGGGCAGCACAATAAATGCTTAAAAGTTTATGAGAAAGCCTAAGAGAAGGAAATACCTCTCTTTTGGCTTCTAATAGCAGCCTCAAAGGGACTGCTCCACCAGAAGTCCCACCGAGGGCTTCATCTTCAGCAGCCAAAGCTGGAAAAGGCATCAGCAGTGATGTGGGGGGATTTTTCCCCAAAAGAATCCCCCCCAAAGCTATATTTTCCTGTGGAAAAATTTCCACCCCACATATATAAATATTGTATTGTTTATCTACAGTTCTCAGGGCTGATGTGCTGCAAATTAATCAAGATAGATGGGCAAATGGAAGAAGAGTTGGTTTTTATATGCCAACTTTCTCTACTGCTTAAAGGAGAATCAAACCGGCTTACAATCACCTTCCCTTCCCCTCCCCACCAGAGACACCCTGTGAGGTAGATGAGGCTGAGAGCACTGAGACTAGCCCAAGGTCACCCAGCTGGCCTTATGTGTAGGAGTGGGAAAACCAACCCGGCTCACCAGATTAGCATCCGCCGCCCATATGGAGGAGTGGGGAATCAAAGCCGTTTCTCCAGATTAGAGTCCACCGCTCCAAACCACCGCTCTTAATCACTATATCACACTGGACAGATGTAGGATATTAAACATGGGTAAACCCCAAGGCTTGTACATGGTGTATTTGCCTTCTTTTGCCGACATTTAAATTCTGCTAACGTTAGTTTAAAATTGAACTGGAAAATGTTCCCATTCAAGTTTTCGGAAGGAGAATCATATGGGGGAAGGGAGTCTTTCATACTCAGCTTGAAACCCAGGGCGAGAAGATGGCACCAAGCAGCCACGGTCAGGACTCTGAACAGACGCTAAGACCCAAAAAAGCCATTTGCATGCATATGAGGGGACAGGCGTACACACAGAGAGAGCTTGTTACCTCGGGTTGGCGAGGCAAGCTTCCATTAAGCTTCACTAGTAGCTTTCCTCCTCGACCGGGTAACTAACTACAAAGAAAACTCTGGCAGCACATTCAATTCTCTTACGCTCATGCATAAACACTTCTTGTGGACTGCGGCCAAAGATCGGACGTTTGAAGCTGATACAGAACGACAGGGACCTAGTGGGAAGGTCTGAAACGGAGGCACAACAGTGATGGGGCAAAGTCGGAAACATTACCTCCGCCAAGCCAATGAAAGAGGGTCAGGAACGGCTACTGAAACAGCCAGGCCACAGAAGGTGACAGTAATCTATTACAGAACGAAAGAGGTGACTAGTGTCGAGGAATTCAGGAGTCCTTCCAAGAGCCAAGCCTCTCCTTCGGCTTGCAGTTCATTAATTCCAAGCAGGCTTTATTTACTCTAACTAGCTGAATCAGATTGTCAACTCCGTGGAGACAGCAAGTGGTACAGCGCCAAGGGCATTGTTGCGACTATAGCAAACCAACAACGAAAAACATTCCCGGGCAGTTAATCATAAACCTGTTATACTTGGAGCCAACGTTATGGCACTGTTGGACGGCGCTGACATGAGGGATAGGTAGAAACTGTTTTGGTTATAGTAAGCTTTTGAGCTTATGAAACTGTTAAGGGTCAGCTGGGGTTTCAGGAAGTTAGCCTTCAAGTACTTCGATCAAGAAATTGTCTCTTATTTGAGAGCACGGGGGATTAGTTACAAACTTTCCAATCAGTATAGTTCCTTCCCATGGCCATCCAAGCTATTTAACTTTACCAGATTTACTTTTCTCTTCTGGTGTCAGTACTGTGCATGCATGAGGGGTGTCAAACATAAGGCCTGAGGGCCATATCTGGCCCCTTGAGAGCTCTTATCTGGGCCACGCGCCAGTTGAGGCAGCCACCACCACCCCCACTCTCGATCTGGGCTGGTGAGGCATGGCCCAGCCTGCCCAAATGGCATTTAATGTCATATCTGGTCCTTGTAGCAATTGAGTTCGACACCCCTGGTTTAAAGGCACCAACTTGAGCAGGGTTTAAACCCCGGTTGACAGGAAAGAGCGCCAACCATACTTCATGGTTCGGAAGTCACAACAAACTGTAACTTGCTGTGAGTCTCCAAGTCACAGCAACTGTAGTCTGCTGTGAATCTCCATTTTACATTTTCTCCTCTTCCATTCTCCCCCCGCCCCAATTTGATGCACATTTCCCTACTTCTAACTTTTTCCAAAGATTGCCATCTGCCTCCACACCCCGGCTTTGCTATGTTAAAAAAAAAAAAAACACGGCACTTCACATGTAACACAATCTAGGTGGTACTATGTGCATATTTTCCCCTCCCAATCACGTCACTGTTGGCAGCACAACTGTTGAAAAGCACACACTTTGATTTCAGACAAAGAAAACAGATTATAAAACAAAACTATCTTGCTCCAAGTTCATGGCATGGCCGTTCTGCACCTTGGGTAACGATTTGTATTTATTTAAATCAATTCCATTTTGGGGGGGGGGGGATCAGTTGGAAGGAGACTAAAACCAAAAAGAAAAAAGTAAGATGGAGCCAAGCCAGTGTGGACTAGTGGTTTAGAGGAGAGGTTCCCAAACGGTGCTCCAAGGAGCACTTGGTGCTCCACAAAACATCTCCCAGTGCTCCATGAAGAGATTGGAAAGAAAAATACTACTGTAGTTTGGTATAGTATATAGGTGCTAAGTGAAAATTAGTGCTCCTTGACGAATTTCTCTCCTGAAAAGTGCCCCATGACTCAAAGAGTTTGGGGAACTCTGGTTTAGAGTGTCAGAAACAGCTACAGAGAATCAGGCTCAAATCCCTCCCCAACTCAATCATGAAGCTGGCAGGATGACCACCTTGGGGCCAGTCATTTCCTTGGCAGCCTTAGCTACCTCCCGGTGTTCTTGTAAGGACAAAATGGCCAAGAGATAACTATGTTTGCCACCCTGAGCATCTTAGAAGAAGCTATATATATAACATATACTGAGAACAGTTGCACAAGACCGAATTTACCAGAATTTTAACAAGAAGGCTTGTAAGTGGGTCATTTTTCTAGCAATCCCTTAATTACCAAATAATCAACAACCACTGCAGAACTTGGAACCAACACGGAAACTTAGCCCACTCAAAGTTTGTGATAAATAATGAAGAATCTTGTGTGTATGACATGTCATCAAGTTGCAACCAACTTATGGCAACCCAATAGGGTTTTCAGGGCAAGAGACTAACAGAGGTGGTTTGCTATTGCCTTCCTCTGCATAGCGATCCTGGTATTCCTTGGTGGTCTCCCATCCAAGTACTAACAAGGACCGACCCTGCTTAGCTTCTGAGATCTGATGACATCAGGCTAGTCTAGGCACCTCAAAAAATCTACAGATTTTGCAAATGAGATCTCACATCTTCAGTTATACTTGAGCATGTGGCTGTGGAGCATTCCTGAACTCCAAAATTTAGTCAGGGGACTAGGATCCAGCTCAGGTAGCGGAACACATACCAGAAGGACCTAGATTCAATCCCCAGCACCCCCTTTTGAAAAGACTCTCAAGCAGTAAGACCCCAACAATGGACTCTTACTCCAGAGGGACCTCTTATGCATCTATCCAATGCCAGTCTGGTGAAATACTATTTAAACCAAGGGCAGGGCTGTTATCACCTGTTCTGCCCCCTCTCCGCCCTGCATTTTACTCTGTTAATGGCAGGTAGACTCACATTAAGCTAACTTGCATTTCAGCATTTGTCAATTCCATGGGTTTCTGTTGTTGTAAGGTGTATTGAGCAAAGAAAAAAGGATTTTAAAAGTGCCTAAGTAAATAAATACATGAATAAACAAATACAGATGCCCACACCAGCAGCATGTCTGCCGATGGCCCAACGCTGGCACCTTTGCTGGAACCAATACTTCTGGTTTCTCTTCATGTTTGCACAACTGACTGAAAGGGAGGAAAAACACTGTGCGAAGTCAACTCTTCCCCTTCAAAGTCAAGGCTCTTCTTACCCTATTACACCATAACGTAATAGATTCTTTAACCGATTACACAACAGCAACCCTAGCAGGAGTGAAAAAAGAAAGGCAAGACAGGAATCTCCAGCTGGGTGGACTTCCGTGTCCTCCATTAAACCTGGGAGTGACCCGCAGAAGGCGGTGATTACTCTGTTGCACAAGGTGGCTCCGCTATGAGCAAACCCCGACACCCAGAGTCTTGCACAAGCACCCATGTGCGCCACCAAATAAACCTGTCGCTGCAAAGAGTAGTAGGCGGCCAGGAGCACTGCAGGGCAGCTGCCGATTCCCCGCTTCCTGAAGCACCACAAAGCCTGAACACGACAGATCGGGATCCTCCTGTTGGCAATCAAGCCTCAGGATCTGCTACGCTTCCTTAGCCTAATCAATCTCACCACTGAGGGAAGCTTTCACTCGGCACCTTCTTGACAGTTTGACGAGTGCCTCAAAAAATACACATTGGGGTGCCACTGGGCTTGTGTTTGACTCCTACCTGCCAGCTGCTTCCTTGCCCTGCCTACCCCCCAGCCCATCTCTGCTGCCTCGCCAACCTCAGCTTTGCTGGTACTCCAACCTGAGCACTTGATAACAATGGATTAGAAACTTGAGAGGGTCTCTCCTGCTGGCTGTATCACAAATCTAAGCCGAGTGATGTGCATTAGTGGAAGGGGGCTAGTTGAGGATACATTCATGTTGCCTCAGACTTTGGGTCTAAGGCCTGTTTCACAAAAGAAGGAGAGGAAGAAGAGTTGGTTTTTATACGCCGACTTTCTCTACCTTTTAAGGAGAATCAAACCGGCCTACTATCTCCTTCCCTTCCTCTCCCCACAACAGACACCTTGTGAGGTAGGTGGGGCTGAGAGAGTTCAGAGAGAACTGTGACTAGCCCAAGGTCACCCAGCAGGCTTCATGTGTAGGAGTGGGGAAACCAACCTGGTTTACCAGATTAGAGTCTGCCACTCATGTGGAAGAGTGGGGAATCAAACCCAGTTCTCCAGATTAGAGTCCACCGCTCTTAACCACTACGCCACGCTGGCTCTCAATGAGATGGAGAATGAGATGGCACAATCCAGAGGTGGACTGAGGAATGAGCTAAACTGTTGTTAGGGTTGCCAGCTCTGGGTTGAGAAATACCTGGAGATTTTGGGGGTGGTGCCTGAGGAGGGACGTCCATGGGGTATAATGCCATAGAACCCACCTTCTGAAGCAGCCATTTTCTCCAGGTGACCTGATCTCTGTTGCCTGGAGATCAGTTGTAGTAGCAGGAGATCTCCAGTCACTACCTGGAGGTTGGCAACCCTAACTGTTGGCAGCTATCAGTTTTGAACATCTCTTCACATGTGCACGCCCACACACATACGCAGAAAACCTTGCAAGACAGACACTGACACAACAAAAAAGATTCTATTCTCCCTCTTGGTTTCCTGTGCTGATTTTTTGGACATTATTTTAACCGAAGGGAATCTTCCAAAAGTGAAGCAAGTCTGAAATGGCGCCATCAGGACTACCTCAGCATTTTACTGCCTGCATATGTGAACCAGGTCTACACTTCTACAGGTCCTTCAAGAAGCACTTAACTAGCACCTGCTTGCAGCGACGTCCACACTTTTTAGAAATATGCCAGCCCACCAATTGTACAGAAGAAAACGTCAGCAAAAGACAGTAAGTAACCTCACGGATCCAACGCCGACCAAGAGAAGGAAGGCATCCTCCTTAGCTCAAAAATCTTTCAAGACTGAACACAAACCCTTAATCTATTTTGCACGGGGCGGAGGAAAAAACTAGAGTTCGACGGGGTGAATGATAAATATTCTTCAGCAAAGCTTCAGGGAGTACAGTTGCCGTGTCTATTCTTACAAAGCCACACACTTATGGATCAAATTTGTTGAGTCTCAGAGAAAAAAAGAGGATTATTAAATCAATAAATATTGTAGGAGTCCCAGCGCCGGCCGCCATGCACCAGGGCTTCATTTGGCTGGCGGACCTTCCCCGAGCCTCAAACGGAGGGGAGGGGGCTGTGTACCACCCAAATCCACCTCCTCCCCCCTAGCTCTACTCCCTTCTGAGCTGGGAGCCAGAGCAGATCTGTCCTCCCTCAAGCCTTATGAAGGCCCTGGCCTGGCCTGGGGGCAAGCCCAGTGGCCTCCTTCCACCCAGAAGTCTGATGGGAGCGTGGCCCAGCCCATGAAAGACCGATATAGACCCTTCTGAGCCATTTCTGCCCCACCTCCAAGGCAGAGCTTCCCAGCAGCTGACTGTCAAAGGGCCAGCTGGCAATGAGTGCCTGAGTCTTAAAGGGCCAGCTGCCATTTATCACCTGGCTGGTGTGCAGCTCTTTATAAGATGTATCAGTCACCCCACTGGGCCTGACGGCTGCTGGTCTTGACCTTGTGCAGGGCTGAGAAGGAGGTGGGCATGGTGTTGCCCTCACTGCCTCACTGGACAAATATCAAAATTCAACAGGTACAGCTCTTTCCCAGATTGAGAAGTTGCACCTATTAATTTTCCACCACCTTGATAGTAGTTATATTAGTACTGGCAATTCCATTTTTTAAGATCCTGTAGATACCGGAGGCCATTTTAGAACAGGAATACTGTAAAGTGTCAGTGTGGTTATGTGACAGCAATGTTAAGGTTCTGAGCAGGAAGAGCTGGGTTCAAATCCCCCGTCGGTCATAAAACCACGCTGAGTGATCTTGACTCAGTCTAACCAACCTCACAAGTGAGTTGTTGGCATAGTGTGGCATAACTGTGAACAGAACTAAGCACTGCAAAGGTTCCCATCTCCCCTTAGCCATCACTTGAACAGCACAATTCTTCTGTGCATTTACTCCAGTTTAAACCCATCCCTTTCAGTGGGCTTAGCCTAGAATAACTCTGCATAGGATTGCACCGTAAATTGCCCAGACTAGTTTCCAAGCCCTGCACCTGCAATATTGCAAAACTGCACTGGCGCTTTCCTTTTGGGGCTCCTTCAGGGATTTCTACACGCAGCACACGCTGAGCACTCAAAAGCAAGCCCTGCAAAAGATGCCAAGCATCGCACGGTACCCATATTTTGCAGTAGTAGTTCTTATTGGCTCTCTCTTGTCGGGAGCTCGCAAAACAGCAGGGCTTTATTCCTTCTGCAACTATAAAAAGCTGGCGGCGAGACTCGGGTGACTCTTCCTGTTTGACAAGGCACCCGGCACGAAATTGTAGGTCAGCAAGACTAGACAGGGGAAGACGACAACCCAAACTAGTCTGACGGCAGCTTGCATTACAGGCAGGCTGTCTTGAGTAAATACGGTGAACATGCTATATCGGTCTCTGCCCTAGGCCAGGCAGCCTTTTCAATATCTCATTCAACAGGAGTCTTGAGATAGAAAAAACACTCTCAATTACTCTTCCTAAGGGACTTCATGAGCTAACCTCCATTGCCTACCCAGAGCAGTCATTTTTCAAGCCTTCGACCTCTAAGTTATTCTCTCCTACCAAGGAACTCCTGGATATCTGATATACAAGCCCTTTAAATTGCAGAAGATTCTGGGGTCTGTTCTAGATCACACTCCAATGTGGAGAACCACTCAGGCTTCTCTTGAACTCGGGGATACATCCAAAGCACCTCTGTGGCTGCACATTGCAGGAAAAAGTATTGGTAAAGGTGGGCAGAAGCTTGTAGTCAACTCTTCCTTGAAGCCTCCAAGAAACCTGGAAGTGTCTGAAAGCCACACATTTAGATTTGCAATGTTTCCAACCCATCTGAAGCATCTACTGCCATCAAAAAGCAACTGCTTAAATCGGACGCAGTTCATTCCAGATATAATTAATTCATTGGTATAATTCAATGCACACACCAACACTGAGAGCAAGAGGAAATTCCATTTGATGTTGCCAAGGTGACATGTCAGCCGCTCGATTCCATCCCACATCTGTTTTGAATACCCTGGATCTATGCTATCTAGCACATCTTAAACCTGCCCTTTCCCAAGGAGCTCATGGATCCAAATGTGATTGTCCCTTCCTCATTTTACCCTCAAACCAACCCTGTGAAGTAGGTCAGAAAGACGCAGTGACTGGCAGGTTCCCCAGCGAGCTTCATGGGACTGGAGGGATTTGAACCAAGTTCTCCCTGATCCTAGTCTGACACCATAACTGCCCCTCTACATTGGTTCTTGACGTGAGAAATGATATGGGAACCTCTTTATGATCACTCACCAAGGCAGTGGCACCAATTCGAAGGAGAGAGGAGGTCAGAGTGAAAACTAACATATACCGTATTTTTCACTCCATAAGACACACTTTTTTCCTCCTCAAAAGTGAGGGGAAATGTCCATGCGTCTTATGGAGCGAATGCCGGCTGGGCGCGTGCGCGTCGGGATGGCGCAAGACGGCGTTCCCCGCCCCGACGGCCAGCTGGGAGGCAGGCGGGGCTGCACAGAGGCGGCTGGGCGCGTGCACCGGCTCGCTCTGTGCGGCCCCACCTACCTCCCAGCTGGCCATCGGGGCGGGGAACGCCGGCTCGCGCCGTCCCGACGCGCACGCGCCCAGCCGGCATTCGCTCTATAACACACGTTTTTAGAGGAGGAAAACAAGATTTCTTCTTGTTTTCCTCCTCTAAAAACTAGATGCGTCTTATGGAAAGGTGCATCCTATGGAGCGAAAAATACGGCAATTCTGAAATACCATGCTTCAATATCTAGGAAAATGCAGGGTTTTATTACACTTTTTAAAACAAAATTGCAGTATGAAGGTATTCACTTCCAAGTGAGACTCGTTTCCTAACATGCAAAATATTATAATTTTGAGCACTACAACAGGGGTCCCCCCAACATGGAGCCCTTGAGCATCAGGACACTCGCTGACACCCGCCAAGTGTTTTTAGGAAGTGGATGGGCTTTTGCCCAGCAAGCCATCTGATTGGCCATTAGGAATCTGACTGGCTGTGCATATAAAAAAAAACTTTTTAGTGGCAGCTGCTACCAATGTTGGTTTTATTCTCTGTCACTCCTCTTCAATTCAACAAGGACAAGTGCCGAGTTCTACATCTGGGTAACAAAAATGAGCAAAGTGCATACTGGATGAGGGATACACTTCTGAGTAGCAGTGTGTGTGAACAAGGTCTTGGGGTACGGGTGGGCCGTAAGTTAAATATGAGCAGCCAGTGTGATGCAGCGACAAAACAAGCGAATGCGATCTTGGGGTGCATCAACAGAGGCATAACTTCCAAATCGCAAGATGCCATAGTTCAGCAGTACACAGCATTGGTCAGGCTGCACCCTGGAGTATTTGGGGCAGTTCTGGAGGCCTCACTTCAAAAAGAATGTGGACAGAATGGAGTGGGTGCAGAGGAGAGCGACGAGGATGATCAGGGGCCTGGAGACCAAGCCCTGTGAGGAAAGGCCGAGGAACTTGGGAATGTTTAGTCTGGAGCAGAGGGGGTTGAAGGGGGGGGGACAAGATTGCTCTCTTTAAGTATTTGAGGGCAGGGAGCTGTCCCTGTTGGCAACAGAGGATAGGGCTTGCAATACTGGGTTTAAATTGCGGGCGGAAAGGTACCAGCTGGATATTAGGGGGGAAATGTTTACAGTAAGAGTTGTTTGACAGTGGAATCACAGTGGAATCAGCTCCCTAGGGAGGTGGTGAGCTCCCCCTCACCGGCAGTCTTTAAGCAGAGGCTGGACACTTGTCAGGGTGCTCTAGGCTGATCCTGCATTGAGCAGGGGGTTGGACTAGATGGCCTCTATGGCCCCTTCCAACTCTATGAACCTATGATTATTTCCCAGTGTATTTTTTTTAATTGCCCTTCTTATCCCCAGTACTTGGGCTTCCTCTGGTTGGGGACCCCCGCACTAGACTATTCACCTGCCTTTAAAGCAAAGTGTTCTTTTACCCCTTGTAAATTAAGAAGCTGTAATTATCTTACAAGATTTACACAGGCTGATTTATATTTTGCTTGCCTAGCACAGTGTGTGGGAAGACTCAGCCACTTCACTGGAAAACCGGATAAACGCCACAACAATATTACACCCCAAAAGTCAAAACAAGTGAAGTCTCTAGTTTCTTGCTTATACCCAGTTACATTTTCTATTTCAATACAGCCTGAACAATAAGGAGTATTTAGTCCAGATATCAAAGAAGTCAATAGGATTTTAACTATTGGCTTACAAGGAAACTGGGATTACACCTAAAACTTTAAATATTAAGCCGTGCTCCTCAGGACTTGCTGTAAGAGAAATGGTTTGTCACCTGAGGAGAAATAATCTCTTCCCCCATGGCAATTAGGTATTGCATGTTCAAATGATGCACCAAAGCAAGCTGGCATTTACATGTAATGCTTATTATCGTCACCCAAATGACATTAACAGACACATGCTAGGCCCTATGCAGAAAATGCTAGACCACAGTTACACATGGCATATGAATACATATACAAATCAAGATTTGTTTGAAGTGGTTTTATAAGTCATGGCTTGCATTAACCATGGTTAAGCACCGCACCTATACCATGATGGGAAAGAAACTCAGACTAAAGCAAGGACATTTAAATCATGATTAAGCCAATTTAAAACACATATTTTAAAAATCCATTTTTATTTCTGTTCACTTTGGCAGCACATACACTAAAAATGGAACCATACTAAAATGAAATCCATTATTATTTAGATGCTTCCTAAATATGAGAATCTAGATCCCCTAGTAACATCCAGATTAGATAACAGTAATGTGTTCTACATGGGGCTTACCTTGAAGACTGTCCCAAAAGCTAAAGTTGGTACAGAATGCTGTGGCCAGAATGCTGGCTGGAGTGGGTTACAGGGACCGTAAGGACCACCTATCCCCATATGAAACTACCAGACCACAACGGTCATCTTCAGAAGCCCAGCTTCAAGTGCCCCGGCCATCTGATGGCAAGTGGCAAACCGAGAAAAGGCCTTCTCAGTCATGGCATCAAACTTTGGAACTCCCTCCCCAGGAAGATTCATCTGTCCCCCTATAGCTGTCACCGGCTAGTGGATTACCTTTTTGTGTTGTTTGGCATTCCCTCACTCTTATTAGCCCTCCGTCCCTTTGTGTGTTTATGTTTTATTTAATTGTTTTAAATATCTATACATGTAATTCTCAATGTGACGTATCTGTGGATGCTTAAACCTGGAGACTGCAGCCATGAATAGACAAGACAGATAAATTCTACAAACATGAAAAATGAAACAGGTTTGCAGAAAAATATAAATAAAATACATTGGGGGGGGTTTAGCCCTCCCCCCAAAAAATAACAGAAGCAGTGCCTGTAGCTTTAAGCAACAGGTGTCCTCAGTGGCCCTTGCTAGGCTACCGCACAGTACTGCTAGTCTTCAAATCTTGGTTTCTGTCAGTAAAAAGTTGGGGCGGGGGGCGAACAGGGCCCTTTCCAGAGCCGTTTGGGCCTTTGAGGGAGAACTCGACAGGACAGGACCCAGCAGCAACCACCAGGCTACTTGTTACTTTGCAACATGCATGACCCACCCCAGTCCAGCTGTTTGCTGCTGTTCAACAGCAGCCACCCCAGAAAAGCCAGTGTGGTGTAGTGGTTAGAGTTTCAGACTAGGATCTGTGAGACCCAGGTTCAAACCCCCACTCTACCATGAAAGCACACAGGGTAACCTTGGGCCAGTCACACACATTCAGCCTAACCTACCTGGGTTGTTGTGAGGATTTATCCATTTCCGCCTACCTCATAGGAATTAAATGTTGCCTGCAAGCTGACAAGTTTTCACTACCCCCTCCAGGGAAGGTGATGCTTAGTTCCATAGACTAGCCCAGGGATTGATGGTTAACATTGGACATGTTAACCTGGGTTAAGGCAACAAACCACAGACAGTGCTGACCCTGGTTAAGCATACCTGCACCAGGCCATCTTGAGAAAAACCCAGAAGCCCGCAGAAATTGCAGCTTTTCTTTTAACAGCAAAGAAAAAAAATCTCCGCCCTTGTCTCTAAATACTTGTATCACAGTTTTCACAGCCTCTTCTTTTCCAGGGGAGCACAAAAGAGTTTCTGTTCTGCATTAGAGGGTACAGCCAAGCGGGCTGGAATATACTATACTGCACAGGAGTAATGCCATCTACGGTTCTTGGATAAAAAAAGTCAGCAATTCTTAAAGCTCCAAGAAAAAAGAAAGCTGCTCCTAAATGGGATTTTTGGTGGCATTTGCAATTATCACTATGAAAACAATATTCTGGGGTTTTTTAAACACACTTGTGTGTGTTCATTAGTATGTTCACAATGTCAACATAATGCAAGAGAAACCATTTAGCAATCCATGCAATAT
This sequence comes from Euleptes europaea, assembly GCF_029931775.1. Taxonomy (NCBI): domain Eukaryota; kingdom Metazoa; phylum Chordata; class Lepidosauria; order Squamata; family Sphaerodactylidae; genus Euleptes; species Euleptes europaea. Next base: position 63,695,353 of record NC_079322.1, read on the forward strand.
TAACATTTCAAAAAACAAAATCCCTCCAGAAAGACCAGCAGAGAGCACTGTTTGAACAGCACTAAGACAATTAGCCTATTCCTAAGAGAGTTCAGTTTCTCCTCCTGCAAACAGCAGCTATTCGGTGTAGCGAATGCTGAAACAGCTGCTTACAATACCTATAACAACCTGCATTACAAACCTCTAAGCACTTATTAATTGCTTTACTGCTTTTGCACCGGAACGGAAGCTAGGCCTTTATATGACATGCAGAGGACCAGGATGAAATCCAAATCATTGTGACGTGGAGATATGAAGTGTTCTTGAGATTACAAAGAACGAGATTAAAAAGAATTCTGGACTCTGAGCAACTGAAAGCCAGTTTGATATAGTGGTTAAAGTACTGGACTAGGATCTGGGAAACCCAGGTTAAATCCCAAACACTCAAACACACACACGCTTTTCAATCAATCAATCAATCAATAATTTATTTGCAGTCATAGACAATCAAAAAAGACAAATTTGCATAGTTAAATAGCATATGATAAGAACAAATACAAAATAGATTTGCTAGTAAAATGGTTAAAATGGTTAAAAATGGAAAGATTATCAAAGTGCATAACTAATTAATATCCGAGCAACTACTAAATGTGGATAAAATTAGAATGCTTGATAATATCCTAAAATTACAGAGGCTAAAACTAGAAGGAAAAACAAACAAACAAACAAACAAACATATATTCAAACTGCAAGATCAAACAGTATTCATTCTCTATTTTCTTAGCTATTGTAGGTTCTTAAGCAGACTGCCTGATTTTAATTGCTAGCCAAGCAAACCTGGCCATGCTTGCAGATAAGTTAGCCATTGTATCCATAAGGAGGAGCTCTAAATGTCGCTTTCTTAAAGGTCTGGGCCAGTCTCACGCTTTTCAGCAAAGGCAAAATGTTTCCCACCAATCCAATCTCTAACCAAGACAGAAAGAGGGTATATGTAACCAGTAAAAAGGAGGAGTTTAAATGAAATACATTACTAAAAGGGAAAACAGTTTTCTTTCCATAAAGAAAAATCAACTACTTTTATGTCAATTTTCCTATAAGGTTATTGTTTTCCATGCATGCTTTGGCAATGCAGCCAAAACAAGCATTCGGGTTATTGTTGTTTTTAAGGTGGGGAAAACAGAGCTTTTATTATACAAGCAGGATTCGGGTTACGTTCTTCAGCCCAACAACCCAGTAACAACAAACACCATGGGGCTTGAATTACATCTAATTCACAAAACACATCTGCCAGGATTTCAGATAAACACAATCTAGAAACAAACAAAAACTCAGCAGCTGGGAGATCTGGGGGGAAATGCACCAGGTGCAGCCAGTGCATTGCAAGTAATCACAGCATCGTAATGCTATGCATGTCTCCAATCAAGACCCAATCCTGCAAAATGCTTAATATGCAATGGGCTGAACAAGTTCACCATTATAATCTAACATGCACATAATAGGAAAGGGGCCTGTGGAACATACTGCCATGCTAACTGTTTCCAAAACTGTGAATGGGAAACAGTTCTTATGCATCGGAATATCCCTCAAGTAGAGTTGCCAGGTGCCCACTGGTGGTGGGCAAACCCCCGGCAATTTGCCCCTCTGCCCGCCGACCACCTGAGGGTCGGTGGGCAAAGTGCATGCACGCATGCATACCGTGCGCATCACTTCCGGTTTAGAGGCCTTATACCTCTTAGTTTGAGTGGTAAAGGGCCACTTTACCACTCAAACGTAAAGGTATAAGCCCCCTTGCGAGGCGGCACTTCCGGTTCTACACCAGAAGTGACACACGTACATATAAAACAACAAAATATCTGAAGTCATATATAACATTCATTTCAGTTTTCACATTTTAAGTAACTAAAAATATAGGTTAAAATTTTAAAAGCTAATACCATTAAAAGCCATGGACTGAAATTTTGCAACCGCCAAAGACACGTTTGGATCAGTATCTTATGCCAAGGAATATGGCTGAGGGGCCATGGCTCAGTGGTAGAGCATCTGCTTGGCATGCAGAAGGTCCTAGGTTCAATCCCCAGCTTCTCCAGTTAAAGGGACTAAGCAAGTAGGTGATATGAAAGACCTCTACCTGAGACCCTGAACAGCAGCTGCCGGTCTGAGTAGACCCTTGATGGACCAAGGGTCTGATTCAGTATAAGGCAGCTTCATGTGTTCATGTGTATCTGCTAGTAGCTTAACTACAAGCTTGGTATCAGGGCTCCATTTTTTAATATATCTGTAGATCCATTTCTCATGGGCCATGTTGTATATCTTACAATCGATTAAAAAAATGCCAAATGGTGTCTAGGTCTCCTGAGTTACAATCACAGAATCAACTTGAGAAGGGGATCCCTTGAAGTCTACCTGTTAGTTCCCCTAATGGCAATAAGGAGAAACTCAAAAGCCCAAATTGTGAAATTCCCTGTAAGAGCTGTGGTTTTGGGGGAAGGGGGGCTACCATTTGGCTTCTCAGTATTCATTAAGCTTCATAGTTGCTCTTCAGTCACCAACACAGTACAGAACTGAGATAAGAGGAAGAAGCCACAGTAACCAAAACACCAATCATTAAAAAGTTATTAGTCAGCATAATTATTACAATTCTAACATCACATCAGCCTTGACCTGGCTAGCCCCAGGCTAACCTGATCCCTGGCAGATCTCAGAAGCTAAGCAGGGTTGGCCCTGGCAAGTATTTGGATAGGAGACCTCCAAGGAATATCAGGGTAGTGATGTAGAGGCAGGCAATAGCAAACCACCTCTGAACATCTCTTGCCTTGAAAACCCCACCAGGGGTTGCCATAAGTCAACTGTGACTTGATCCCCCCACCCAAAAAAATCACATCAAAGAACAAAATGCAGAATGCAATCTCTTGTTTATAATCCATTCTGCATTATTTACAGCTTCCTTGAAAACAGATGCAGAGATACCATGCTGAATCCGACCAACAGTCCTTCTAACATAGAGATGTTAATGCCTGAAAAAGTGGAAACATTGAGGGGGGGGGGAGAAATTCTTCCCCAAAAAGGTTTTGTTTTTTGTCATTTTTCCAAACTAGACATTTGGGGGAACTCTGAATGAAATGAAAGGCAAGGGGTTGGATCCAGACTAGATTTTCCAATGTCAGAATGAAACTTTCCTGCCTCCTGAACATTTTCTGGGGGGAAATCCTGATTCAAGTTTAAATAAATAATTTAGACATTTAAATAATGTTAGCAAAAGGCAGCAAGTGAACCTGGAGACCAAGCCCTATGAGGAAAGGCTGAGGGACTTAAGAATGTTCAGTCTGGAGAAGAGGAGGTTGAGGGGGGACATGATTGCTCTCTTCAAGTATTTGAAGGGCTGTCACTTAGAGAAGGGCAGAGGCTGTTCCTGCTGGCAGCAGAAGATAGGACTCACAATAATGGGTTTAAATTGAGGGCAGAAAGGTACTGGCTGGATATTAAGGGGGGGAATTACAGAAAGAGTCGTTCAACAGTGGAACCAGCTGCCTAGGGAGGTGGGGAGCTCCCCCCCCCCCGCACTGGCAGTCTTTAAGCAGAGGCTGAACAAACACTTGTAAGGGATGCTCTAGGCTGATCCTGCATTAAGCAGGGGGTTGGACTAGATGGCCTCTATGGACCCTTCCAACTCTATGATTCTATGAACCACGTACAAGCTTGGACTGAGAGCAAGCACTGGGCTGTCCAAGCTTCAAACCCCACACTTAGCACAACAGCCTTGACAACTATAAAGAAACAGACTGAAGTTACCGGTACATACATGGGGCAGAAATTTTCCCACAGGAAATAAATCCTGCCCCGCATCACTGTGTTTTATGAAGAGGTGCTTCCTGTTTTGTCTCACCTGGATCTACAGCCCAGTGATATGAAACAGACTTTTAAAGAACCGGGATGAGTCTTAATTTAATCCAATGTCTCTGTCTAGTAGACAGTCCTAATTTGAATCCAAATTTTTCAACCCTTTCCTATAACCTTTGTCTCTTCCAACAACATTACAAACACTCTTCTCACACAGCAAATGCTACCCATAACAATATGAAGCCCTGTAACAATTTTTGTTCAGATGGCTGCTAAATATGAAGAGGAATTCATGTAGCAGAACCATTATGTTAATTCCCTCCTCTATGAAACTCTTTCCAGCAATACTGATTTATTTTTTAATCTCTGAAATTACATTATGCAACCATCCCAATACTGGTGACAAAATTAGTGCTTATTCATTGTCCCATAGGGAGCCACATGAATTGGTCATTATCCCACTTCATCCGCCGCCGGGCTAAAGATACAGTTCCCCCTCTGCTCAATTGAAACGGCAGTCATGGTCAATTAACTAGTTGTGTTCGAACATCATTTAATAGCAAGAAATCACAATTCCAGCAGCTTAATTTCATTTGGCTGGCAAAGGCCACACAACCTGCACAGACTGTTAAGCAAGGGGGAGTCCATTTGTCCTGCATTTCTTGTCTTTGGGAGGAGTAATCCGATTCGTGATGTTTCTAGCCCAACAGCTCCTACAGAGGTCAGGTGCTTTCGCTCGCCATTCAAGATCTCCCTAGTAACAAGCAGTGTTCTCATACTAACCTATAAACCATGCAATATCTACAAACCCACCAATAAATCATATTCATCTCTATCAGTCCACAATAAATTATTAAGGGGTCCTAAGAAATGGTCTTCTCCTGCTTCAGGCCCTTGATCCACAAAGTTCAGCATTGTATACTCTGACCGGCAGCAGCTCTCCAGGCAGAGGTATTTCACATCCCCTACTATACCTGCTCCTTTCAACTGAATATGCTAAGGGTTTGACACAGGACCTGCTCCTTGCAAAAAAAGGTAAAAGGTAAAGGTCCCCTGTGCAAGCACCGGGTCATTCCTGACCCATGGAGTGACGTCACATCCCGACGTTTCCTAGGCAGACTTTGTTTACGAGGTGGTTTGCAGGTGCCTTTCCCAGTCATCTTCCCTTTACCCCCAAGCAAGCTGGGTACTCATTTTACCGACCTCGGAAGGATGGAAGGCTGAGTCGACCTTGAGCAGGCTACCTGAACCCAACTGCAGTTGGGATCGAACTCAGGTGGTGAGCAGAGCTCAGACTGTAGTACTGCAGCTTACCACTCTGCGCCACGGGGCTCCTTGCAAAGCAGGTGCTTTATCAGTGACCTACAAGACCTCCCTTAATGTCAGGCATGGAATCGGTTTATAATACCCTTCTCTCCACCTCAATTGCCACCACCTTGTGAGGTGCCTTATCTTGTCCCACCGCAACCCCTAACTTAACAGAAGCCTGGCCTACACAGGAATGGGGGCGGGAGAGAAGAGCTGTAATGTGCAAACACACTTTTGGCATTCCAAAGGTACCTGTAGGAGTGGGTAGGCCGAGGTTGAGTCCAGTTAACTACACCTGTGTTCTGCACCAGAGCCTCAGGTCACAGCTGCCATCTTGTGGGCAAAACACATAATGAAAAAACTGAAACTTTGACGTTTGGCAGAGGTATTTCATTCGTCCTAAAGACGACAGCATGATGTGGTACGCACATTTACTGAAAGAGCCACACTGGCTCTTGCAGATAGCAAGCCTGGCAAAAGGTACCCGGTTAACCCAAAGCTGAGCCTCGATTTGAATCGTGTCCCACCACCAACAGGCGGACCAGGAAGCAACACAAACAGTATTGCAATGGAAGTAATGGGAATACGGTAGAGGAGGCAACAAGTATCGTTAACGTATTTAGTGGAACCACCAGCAACGTCGGACGAACCGCTACAGGATAGCCTAGAAGCACAACAGGGAAGGAAAGCAAATGTGAATCCACATGTAATGAAAAATGAAAAGGGAATATTTTTCAAGAGCAGCGTAAAAGGCCCAAGGAAAATCTTAATGGCACTTATTTTCTAGTTCATGGAAAGACTAATCAGTGTAAATATTTGTATGAGTCAACAGTTGAGTGCGCCTGTCTAATAGGGGTTCATTTATCTCTCGCATTTACATCCTACCTATAGATGGGATGATATCTCCCCCACATGATCTCCCTGTGAGGTTAATTAGGATGAGAGAGGATCATTTCTCCTAGTGGGGAGGGGAAGTTTAAGATCTCTGCCAGCTGCACAACAACACAGCTAAGCTTCTGTTTTCCTTCCTGTTTGCAGGTACTTAAACCCTGGTCCTGGCCTGAGGTAGGAGCCTTTGGGCAAGATATAAAGGATCAGCTGCCTAATGGATCTAAGACCAGCCCAAGAATGTGTGTCCAGGATTTTGGTTTTCTCTTTGTTTGTTTTAATTATATGGGGGAGGGGTCATAAGCCGCTCTGGTTCCCCAGCGGGTAGAAAAACAACACATAAATGCCATAATCAATTATTATCAACTATTATCCATTATTGTTATCTTAAGGTCACCCGGTAAGCTTCATGGGCCCCAGAGGGATTTAAATTCAGGTCTCCTGGTTCAAATTCAACAGTCTAACCGCTAACACCAGACTGGATCTCTAAATTAAGGATTAAAATGAGCTCCGGTAGAAGCAGCTGAAAACAGACATAAACAAACTGGATCAAAAATGCAGAGAAGCGGTAACGCATGTTTTTAAATTGCGTAAGTCCATTAAAAAAAAGGTTGCAATCCATTTTCTGCCTCAGAGTGTGCTCTGTACCCAATTAACCTCAACGTGTCTGGATGCCTCCAACTTTTTAAGAAAATAAAGGGAGAAAAAACCCTGACTGCACCCTGTAGAGGAACCGGTTTTTAATGAAGGATTCTTTACATTCAAACGCCAGCAGGAAGATTGCTGTGTCTTCCTAGCTCATGGCAAAAGTCTTATTTCACACAATTAGTCTTCAGTAATGCAAAAGAAAAAAGGGGGGGGAGATCTTGAGGTTTCACAGTTGATCTAGGAAGGAAAAACACAGTATAGTACTTGTAGCTAGTGAGCAACATTACTGGCCTGGCTCTTTTCCTGAATTGTTCAGGATTTGGGGAAATGGTTGCTAATGCCATGATGCATAGTTTAATGCAGATGTGCCTTTTGCTCCATAACTGTTTCTCATTAACTATGCGACCCCATGTTCCAGATTGTTGTGCATTTGTGCTTCATTACAGCTGCCTGTTTAGACTTTGCTACACCCTGGAAGCCACAGGTCCCTAAGAAGAAATGCTTGGAGAAAGCAAACAATATAAACTGATGGGGCTTACGGAACCTACATAAATCAAAAACTAGTGTGAGGTTTGCTGGAAATCCGGGATGTGAAAAACCAGTATAGTTCTTATCAATATTCAACAGCAATTCTGGTTTGGCTCTTTTCCTGAATTAGTCACATGGACACACGGAGGTGGCTTATACTGAATCAGACCGCTGGTCTACCACAGTCAGTATTGTCTACTCAGACTGGCAGCAGCTTTCCAGGGTCTCAGGAAGAGGCCTTTCACATTACCTCCCACCTGGTATTTTCAACTGAAGATGACAGGGATTGTACCTGGGACCTTCTGCAATCCAAGAAGATGCTCTGCCACTGAGCCACGGCGCCTCTCCCAAAGCCTCCATTTTTTTAGAGCTGACAACTGATACCAGTCAGACTAATTCAGGAAGCTAAAGACAGTGTGAATCTTCTAACCAAGAATGCTTTTCGGGGGGGGGGGGGAGTCCGCCTGTCAGTACAGACCAAAGGCCTTCAACCCTTCCAGCTGTAGGATCCACACTTAACCCCAACCAACAGGATGGAGCCCATTTTTACCATTTTCCCTATCTTTACTATACTAGCCAGCAGTACAAGAGTTCTGCAATCCATAAATGAAGTCAACTCTAAGCTCAAAGTTTTCAACCGATAAAGGAAGCAGCGCCCAGCAACTCTCTGTGAGTCACTATTTTGGGCTCACTCATCTCCTTCTAATCAGACCCTGCTTTTGAAGGGAGGGGAAGAGGTGTAACTGAGCCTAGTCTCAGCATTGGATGTGACCAGAAGAAGAAGAGTTGGTTTTTATATGCCGACTTTCTCTACCACTTAAGGAAGAATCAAACTGGCTTACAATCACCTTCCTTTCCCTTTCCCACAACAGACACCCTGTGAGGTAGGGGGGGGGGGGGAGAGAGCACCAAGAGAGCTGTGACTGGTCCCAGGTTACCCAGCTGGCTTCAGGTGTAGGAGTGGGGAAACCAACCCGGTTCTCCAGATTAAAGTCCACTGCTTCAAACCACCTCTCTTAACCACTACACCACACTGGCTCTCTCTGCATTTGGGATGTTTGTATCAAAACAGCGGCATTCTACATTAGTAATCCCAGGTCAGAGGCTCATGCAAAAACTAAGTAGCATTATCTCTTACAAACTTTAAAAGTCAGTCTTCTAAGGTGTAAGAGTGAAGTAAATCGCCAATTTTAATCCAGAAAAAGTAGGTCTTGCTACCAGAAGTTTCCAGCTGCAGTGGTCAGTACCTGAATCATACATTTGGTTAACCGGGTCTGGGAGTTGTAAATGCCACCAGATGCACTGTACATCCATAGTTCACATTCATTCTGGAGGAAATATTAGATGGAATGCATTTTATTTAATGTATTACTACTCTGCTCTTTTGACGAAGAATTCAGTGGTGTGTATCAGGGACTATCACAAGATACTATTAAAAGCAGACTTTGCAAATAAATATTTTCCCCCATCAGACTGTTCTTCAGACTGAAACCTCATCTGTAGGGGATGTGATGAACACTGCTGAAGGGGTTCATACTTAACGGTATTTTTAATTCTTTCCAACTCCCCCCACCCCATTTTCTCACTGACTGCAGACACTGGAGATATATTTTTAAGTCCCATAGCTGCACACATGGGCAAACCTGAAATTGAGTGATCCACAGAAAAGCATATATGTGTGCTCTAACAATAACAACAAAAGATACCCCTTACAAACTAGCCTTTGGACCACTTAAAAACTTACGTTCTTATTTTTTAGTTTCCCCACTCCTCCACATGAGCAGCAGACTCTAATCTGGTGAACCGGGTAAATTTCCCCACTCCTCCACATGAAGACTGCTGGGTGATCTTGGGCTAGTCACAGCTCTCTCTGAACTCTCTCAGCACCACCTACCTCATAGAAGCATAGAGTTGGAAGGGACCACCAGGGTCATCTAGTCCAACCCCCTGCACAATGAAGGAAACTCTCAACTACCTCCCCCCACACATACCCAGTGACCCCTACTTCATGTCCAGAAGATGGCCAAGATGCCCTCCCTCTCATGATCTGCTAAGGTTATGGAATCCTTTCCTTTTATCCCTTAGAAGCTCCTTGATCAATTGATCTTGAGCAGCATATATCTAGTGTTGGAGGGATATAAGGACTGAAACAAATCTTGCCACTGACAATGTAGCCTTGGGTCCCTATCGCTTAGTAAAAAAAAGCATTATGTCAGTCACTGAGGCATTGGATTTGTATGTTAAAAGGGGGGAAATATAGTGCAATCGAAGTTCCTCGTAAAAGCGGCATTCCAAAAGGGCATGAGCTAATGAGTCAATAGAGCCAGAAGAGCAAGGGCAGATCCTGTCTGAGTATGGTATATTCAGAATTCTGCCCTGCATTACCACAGAAGGGTTAGCATTCAATCTAGCCAAGCAAAAAGCTCTACAAAGACGAGGAGTTATCAGATAATATGTATAGGCAGGCTGACCACGTGGAGGGGGTATTCCGAAGAACTGGGATGAACAGACACGACGAGCACGAAAAGTAGTGCTGTTATAATCGAGCTCTTTAATGTGCTTTTTAATTCTGGTAAAAGCTTTAGTTTTCCCAAGATCTAATAACATATCCTGCGAAGATTGAAGCCCAACAACGACAGTTTCTCATCTAAGATTTTTTGCCATGAGGGTTTAAAAGGGTCATGCTTCAGAGAAGCTAGGAACCCGTCAGTGCTAAAGCACAGTTTAAGGTGTAGTTTAAAGGCGGCCAACCACGCCCTAGCTTCAAGTGACATTTGGCCAAACTCGGAACGAAGAGTAACGCCAGCAACACATCGAGGGGCATTTAGGAGTTTTCGTAAGAACTGAAGCAGTGGACGATCTATAGATTCATTGATGACTGTTATCCAGATGGCAACACCAAAGAGGATAATAGGGGTAATTTTCAGATTAAAAACCTGAATAGCCCCTGGAATATATTTGCCACCTTTGGTGTGAAAAAAGTTGACAATAGCACCAACCCCAGGTTTAATTTTGTTGGACACTGCTTTTTGATGGGCATTCCAATTTAGGTTATGGGAAAAAAGAATGCCAAGGTAAACAAACTCCTTGACTTGGTCAACCTCAAAGCCATCTAATACCCAGCAAAAAAGAGGCATTTTTCTCCTCTTAGTAAAGATCATAATCTTAGATTTATGATGGTTTATTTTAAGACCTTCCCTAGAGCAGTACTCAGAAAAAGCTTGCAAAGACCTTTTCAAACCAATTTTTGTGCGGGACAGGAGAACTGCATCGTCAGCATAGAGTAGAATCGGGGTGGGATGACTTGCAAGCTTTGGGGGGTGGCAAAACTCTGAGAAATTGGTTGCCATATCATTCAGGTATAGATTAAACAAGAGAGGAGCAAGGAGGCAACCTTGTCTAACTCCCTTGACCAGTTCAAAGGGCTCGGTTAGTTCTCCTTGGTTGATCGAAAGAGAGATAGGGAGATGGTCACTGCCCATGTAATCGCAGACTTCCATATTACTGATTAGAGGTAAGAGATCTAATGAAACCAGAAAATAATCGATTTTAGCACCATTTTGGCTAAAAAAAGTAAAATCTCCATTAGGGTCGATCCGCGATCGCCCATTTACTATTATTAGGTTCCTCTGAATAGCGAATTGGGCCAGACTTAAGCCAGAAGAATTAATTACCGAGTCCCTGGAAGTTCTAGTATACCATAGGGAACTCAGGAAAGATTCATCAAAATTCCCTATAAGATTTTGGAAGAGAGTATTATCATCCGGCCCTATTCATGCATTAAAATCACCAGCCATAAGAACTGGAGTAGTTGGATGGTTGTTTTTTATGTCATCAAATAGTTCTCCCAGACGGGCCCAGTTTCATGCAGTATTACTTGATCTAGCAGGAGGAATATAAACAGAAAATAAAATAAGTGAAAAAAAAGTCAGGTTTACTCTAACTGCTAGCACCAACTCTTCAGCCAAAAGAAGGTCAATTGAGCTTATGCTTAAAGAAGTGGGGATAAACCATGCTAGTCCTGCACAAGGGCAGCCCACCGATTTGATTGCTTTTTGGGTAAAAGAGGTAAAGCCTGGGAGAAAGATCTCATTTGTGGCCCAAGTTTCCTGAACAAGGATGATATCAAAGGTCAAAAGAAATAACTGTATATCAGAATCAGTAAGTTTAGCTAACCATCCAGCAACATTCCAGCTAAGAAATTTGCAGCAAGATGAGAGTCAGTCCTTATCAGGGAGATCTGTAGGAGACATCTCCCTAAGCAGGTTAGGATTTGCTGTAGGAGGACACACAATTATGGTTGTTTCCAGAGGAACTGGGGCATTGCCTTGAAGTAGGTCAGACTCTGGGGCTGGAGGTCATGGAATCAGCATTGCTGACAGATGGCCATCTAGCCTCTGCTTAAAAACCTCCAGGGAAGGAGCGCTCACCACCTCCCGAGGAAGCCTGTTCCACTGAGGAATCGCTTTAACTGTTAGAAAATTCTTCCTAAGGTCTGGACGGAAACTCTTTTGATTTAATTACCTCCCAAGGTGTCTGTTGTGGGGAGAGGAAGGAAAGGAGATAGTAAGCTGGTTTGATTCTCTTTAAAAGGTAGAGAAAGTCAGCATATAAAAATCAACTCTTCTTCTATTGCTTGTTTTAATCTAATTTAACCTGCTTTTATTCTGACATCCTTTACTGCTTCTGTTCATGTTACTTCTGGTTCTCTTTATTTACCACGTTTTAACTTTGTTGGATGTGACACAGTTATTATTGTTGGGTACATTGAGCATCCTGATTCTACCAACTTCCTACATCATCAGAACAGTTCTACTGTTTACACACAACACTGCCAATGGTATAAGACAGAGGCAACAATTACCGTTGGAATGTGGCTCTTTACATGGGGGATTAAAAGCTGTGGACTTGCTTCCACCCTATATAACTTCAGAACTGTAAAGGCTGGCAGCTGTTAGTACTCAAGTCTTTCCATTGCCATAAAGGAACACGAGCAAGCAGCGCCACTAATGCAGCAACCCTTTCTGTTCTTGATGACTTTTCAAAATGGATGAGAGCCAGCGTGGTGTGGTGGTTAAAAGTGGTGGTTTGGAGCGGTGGAGTCTGATCTGGAGAACGAGGTTTGATTCCCCACTCCTCCGCATGAACGGCGGATGCTAATCTGGTGGACTGGGTTGGTTTCCCCACTCCTATACATGAGGCCAGCTGGGTGATCTTGGGTTAGTCACATTCTCTCAGCCTCACCCACCTCACAAGGTGTCTGTTTTGGGGAGGGGAAGGGAAGGTGATTGTAAGTAGATTTGATTCTCCCTTAAGTGGCAGAGAAAGTCAGCCTATAAAAACCAACTCCTCTTCTTCTTCCATTCTCCAAATAAAGGAATACTCTTTGACAGTGATTTCTACTGTGAACTATATGCATTAAGCAAGGACTGTGTATTATTAGTAGATCAGTAAATGATAATGAACTACTGAAGTGTGACATGATAGCTCTCATTGATTCCCTGACTATGATGAGGAAAAGCACGAAGCCAGCTGGGTTAGCTTGGACAAGTCACATTCTCTCAGCCCCACCCACCTCACAGGGTGACTGTTGTGGGAAGGGGAAGGAAAAGTGATTGGGAGCTGGATTGAGTCTCCCTTAAATGGTAGAGAAAGTCAGCATATAAAAACCAACTCTTCTTCTTCTTTTTACCCAGTATTGTATTGTTGCTCTCTTAACCATGGAAAAACCTAATAACAATTCATGATGGAGGCTTGATTAACAGCTTTTTCTTGCACAGCTGATATAAAAGGCATTTTCTTCCAGCAATTTGGCAAGGGAAGATGCTACATGGCATTATATATAATCTAAAGTGATCAAGTGCCGCCATTTAAGTATCTACTGCTTTCAAGATTAAAAGGAATAATTTAAGCACTGAAAGCGGGTGGGTGGGGGTGATCACCATGTGGAACCGCTCTCTGGCTTCCAAGGCCCCAGGCATCGGCTTTATATCATCTGGGGCCTTGAAACACTATGTGGTACGTGCAGCCTTTGGCTTCCAGTTTAACAGAACAAACCATCAAACAACAATGTTAACAATGCTAGAAAAGGCAGATTGCTATAGAGTAATTCTTAAAAGCTGAGCTGAATATAAAATGACAGTTCACTGATGCAGAAACCAGCAAGGCACAAAACAAAGCATATTAAACAAGTTTCTAATCATCATGGATAAATGAGAATGTGTGTTAGCAAAACATGTTTAAGGGTTCGGAATAGGTACGCAGCAGACAGAAGAACCATGAAAGAGCCAGTGTGATACAGTGGTTAAGAGTTGTGGACTTTAATCTGGAGAACCAGGTTTGATTCCCCTCTCCTCCACATGAGCAGCAGACTCGAATCTGGTAGACCAGGTTTCCTCACTCCTACACATGAAGCCTGCTAAGTGACCTTGGGCTAGCCACAGTTCTCTCCAAACTCTCACAGCCCCACCTACCTCACAAGGTACCTCACAAGCCACTTTGAGACTCCTCAACGGTAGAGAAAATCAGGGTATAAAAGTTAACTCTTCTTCTTCTATTATGTTCTTAAAGTTTTACATTCCTAAAGCTTTCCAGAGTTGACAGGCCTATAGCACTGGATAATAAAATATTTCAAAATCCGCTCTTGCATCGCATTCATTTGCCAGTGTGGTGTGAAAGCCAGCATGGTATAGTGGTTAAGAGCGGTGGTTTGGAGAGGTGGACTCTAATCTTGAGAACCGGGTTTGATTCTCCACTCCTCCACATGAGCAGCGGAGGCTAATCTGGTGAAGCAGGTTGGTTTCTCCACTCCTACACAAGAAGCCAGCTGGGTGACCTTGGGCTAGTCACAGTTGTCTCTGAACTCTCTCAGCCCTGCCTACCTCACAGGGTGTCTATTGTGTGTGGGGGGGAAGGAAGGTGATTGTAGGCCGGTTTGATTCTCCCTTCAATGGTAGAGAAAGTTGGCATATAAAAACCAACTCTTCTTTTACTACTTTTTTTGGTCTTTTTTCTTTCACAGTTGACCAAATTACAGGGTGGGTCAGTTTTAATCAATAACAACACACCGTGGGGTGGGGGTGGAGAATTATATTCTTTTTTTCTCATGTTGCTCCTATCCCCCATGTGGCTTCCATGGGCATTTAAAAACAGTGGGTGGATCAGATCACAGGTTTCTCAGCACCTTGCCCAGCCTGACCTTAACACATCCAACAGTATACTCTCACCCATGAAATCCACTTGTCTACAACACTCAAAGATGTTCAAACCTTCCCTACCTCTTGCAAATCATTTATTTCCAAGCAGTTTATTGCAAAAATGCTATGCAAAAGTTTCCTTCAAACTATTCAAAACACCTTCCCTCAAAGTATTTCACTTTTCTTCTCTCCTTCAGAATGTATAAAAGTTGTTCTCTCTACTGTCAGCAAAGATTTCCCTGTTAACCATCCTGCGTGTATCAACAAGTTTCTTGCAAATTCGAGGACTTCTCCCTTCTATTGTTGTTACATAAAAACTAACTTAACTGTTTATGTGTGGGTACGAAAATTAAGGCGGTTAGCAAACTAGTGCTTGTGACAACCAATTCACTGGTGGAAGGCACACTCTCTCCTAAAATTAACATTCAACGTGGTGGGGGGGTGTCCGGGGATCGTTATGCTACAATAAAAAAATAAAACTTGACTCAATTTTCTTTCACTAGCTATCTCTGAAGACCTTCAAATGAATGGTCACATCAAGCTGCCTTATACCGAATCAGACCCTTGGTCCATCAAACTCAGTATTGTCTACTCAGACCGGCAGCGGCTCTCCAGGGTCTCAGGCAGAGGTCCTTCACATCATCTACTTGCCTGGTCTCTTTAACTGGAGATGCCGGGGATTGAACCTGGGACCTTCTGCATGCCAGGAAGATGCTCTACCACTGAGCCACAGCCCCTCCCCTAAATGGTCAAAGTGTATGGGAAGAGATGGACTCAACCATTATTCCCCAGCAATCATAACCTCCCCAGTTGCCTCCTCTCTAGGCAACATGGCTCTCTAGTTTCTCCCCTTCAAGTCAGGGAAGGACCATGAAGATCTCATGCTCTGCACTTCCAGCTAATCCAGGAGAATGAAGAGAATCTTTACGTTAATGTAGCCTAACCACTAACACACGTTAGCCATACTGTCTCCTCTGATAAATAAAGAGAGCTATTGAAGATAAATAACAGGGAACCCAGAGGACAGACTCAAATAAGATTATAGGATACTGTGTTGAGAGCCCACATGACCACTCCTGTACTTTAAGTTCATGTTAAATATTTATATTCCACCTTTCTTCCACACCAATGTAAGCCCCGAGGCAGATAACACTAAAACAATGCTACAATAAAAATCAGATGTTAGAATGATCTTCAGGCTGGCTGAAATGGAGCTAGCTATCTTATTTCTAAAGCATTGGCCAAAAGGACTTAATTACATAAGAAGAAGAGTTGGTTTTTATATGACAACTTTCTCTCCCTTTTAAAGAGAACCAAACCGGCTTACAATTGCCTTCCCTTCCTCTCCCCACAACAGACACCTTGTGAGGTAGGTGGGGCTGAGAGAGTTCGGAGAGAACTGTGACTAGCCCAAGGTCACCCAGTTGGCTTCATTTGGAGGAGTGGGGAAACCAACCTGCTTCACCAGATTAGAGTCCACCGCCCCTAACCACTACACCACACATAGGAGCAGATGTAGTCAAAAAGCCCTTGGCTCAAGTCTAGACTCTCTTTGGGTGGCCTTTAGCAAGCTACTCTGCCAGCCCTGCCCCATCTGCAATACAGCTTGTTTTTACTGAGTTGTATGGATTGCTGAGATAAAATTATTATTAATGCAGTGTTTACAGAGTTTCTTCACTGTTCAATGCACAGTCCTGAAAACTGTAATATTCCTTAAGTCTCTACCACAGATATACTGTAATATTCAACGCAGGTATTTTTTGAACATCTGAAATCAGAACGACATGCATAAATACTGCATTCATTCTGAATTATGCCAGAAATTTTGCTTATGGTGCCATCTGATCTTAAATAGAATCCATAAATTACCAATCTTCCCTGTGAAATTCACCCAGATGCTTTTGTTGCTTACAAAGCTCACTTCCTTCATGGGCAACTGTGAAGCAAGGTGATTCAGGAAATGGGAATCCAGTTAAGGCATGGGTATCTCCCTCCTAACCTGAGTGAAAGCTTAAACCCAGGATTCAGTCTCCTCCCACATCAAAGACAGTTTTCACAGCAGAATTGTCCTTTTAAAAAATCCTGTACCCAGTCTTCTGTGAACTTTCCCAAAGCCCACTCACTGTGAAACTGACTAAATAAGCAGCCTCATGGGGAGAGCGGCAAATCAGCCCAGCTCTGTTCCATCCCGCAGAGAACTGAAACTGACCCACACTCACTGTGAAACTAACCAAAAGAAGCCACATAGGTTGTTTGTGATTATTTCAGCATTCTCTCAACTGTTCAATCTGAAACTGACCCACACTCGCTGTGAAACAGACCAAATAAGCAGCCTCATGGTTTCTCTCACTAGTGCACTCACAAATGGCTTCTAGGGGAGGGGTTGGATGAGGGGAACAGACACATGGGAGGGAGAAGCGAGAATGGATGAGGAGTGAAAAGTGACAAGCATGCTCAGGACCAACTTTCAATTTGGGATCAAGGCAGACTTTAAACTCAAGGTAAAACAGCATCCTGAAAATGTGGGGAAAACACAAGGGAAGCGCGAGGCAACTTCTGAAGGTTGGAAAATACATGCACAATCAAAACAAAGCCCCAAAGTAGCCAGGGAGTGACTGCGATGGGAACAACCTGTGCATAAAAGGCCTTAGAGACCTGGGAGCTTTGATTCTCGAAAGCTTATACCCCAAAAATCTTGTTGGTCTCTAAGGTGCTACAGGACTCGAATCTAGCTGATAAGAAAGCAGAGTACCATAAGACATGGTGTAATGGTTAGTGTCGGACCAGGTTCAAATTCCCACTCAGCATGAAGCTCGCTAGGCAACCTCGGGCCAATTACTCTCTCAGCCTAACCTACCTCATAGAGAGCCAGTGCTGCACAGTGGGGTTAGAATGTCTGTTGAGGCACTGGGAGACCCATATCTGAATCTCCGCTGCGCTATGGAAGCTTGCTGGCTGACCTTGGGCCAGTCACATAATCAGCCTTTCCTACCTCACAGGGGTATTATGAGGATAAAATGGAGGCAGGGAGAATTATATATGCCACTTCGGGTCCCCAGTAAGGGAAAAAGTGGGGTATAAATGAACATGGCTAACCTCTGCAACTACCTTAATGAAACATAACACATGCCCGCCATGATATATTTCAATTGCAAAGAAAGTAAATCCTGGTCTACACAGTAGGATGAAGCGGTAATGAAAGGCAGAGGATACTGAAGTGATCAAAATGGACTGTGTTACTGCAAACTACTGGTGTGGGATTGTACACTGCCATGCTCCCCCACATTAATAATTCCCCTCAAATTGTGAAACCAGTACAAAAGGTTTGTGAACAGTACAACCTATTTCTCTGATGTACTATTTATTTGTAGAGTTTATATATATATATATATATATATATATATATATATATATATATATATATATATATATATATATATATATATATATATATATATATACAGAGCACTAAAAACCTGACTTTCCCACCTTCAAGCTGAAGTAATATACGGTCCATTTACCTCCTCAGGGTTCTATTGCTTCATTTGCTGCATGCCTAGACCTCGCCCTAGAGAGGTCTATAGCAAGGGCTAAGAAAAAGGAACAGCAGGAAGCCTGCAGAACAGAGGTTTAATCAACAGAGTCTTCTGAATTAGGAACTAAAACTGATTTCCAAAATGTCCGTGAGATTTGGAATTTTGACAACGGGATGGAGATCTTCATGCAGATTAATCTGCTTAATTTAAAAAGCACCCGTGGCGCAGAGTGTTAAGCTGCAGTACTGCAGTCAAAAGCTCTGCTCACGACCTGAGTTCGATCCCAACGGAAGTTGGTTTCAGGTAGCCAGCTCAAGGTTTATTCAGCCTTCCATCCTTCCGAGGTCGGTAAAATGAGTACCCAGCTTGCTGGGGGTAAAGGGGAAGATGACTGGGGAAGGCACTGGCAAACCACCCCGTAAACAAAGTCTGCCTAGAAAACGTCGGGATGTGACGTCACCCCATGGGTCAGGAATGACCCAGTGCTTGCACAGGGGACCTTTACCTTACCTTTTAAATAAAATGGGACGGGGATTTTACCTTGTACGCAGCAATTTAGGTAGCAGAACAATTAACTTGGAAAGCTTTGTACAGTAATTTGGAATGCTCAGAACACTACCCTTGGATTCCCAACATTAAAATATTCTCAGCGTTCCCTAAAACACTAGAATTCATCCATGCTTGTGCCTTTTCTTTTCTTTTTTGCTAATCCAAGTGTTCTAATGAAGATGTGTTCAGGGCCAGTTCAGTACTGATGACTGTCCTAAGACTTCCAGTTTTCTCATCCGATATTGACTGACTTGGAGTTGAGAAAAGAGGAAGCAACATTTAGAACCCTGGAGAAGCCTTACCGGCTAATGCAGGAACGTGTAATTAGGGGAAACCTCTCTATACAGAGATCATTAGAGCAGTCAGGGATCCTTAATTTTTAAATAATAACACAGTGCTTGTTTTCTTTTATGTATGCATGCACACAGCTGGATCCAGCGGGGTGTAGTGGTTAAAAGTGGTGGTTAGGAGCGGTGGACTCATTCATTTGCCAGTGTGGTGTGAGAGCCAGCGTGGTGTAGTGGTTAAAAGCGGTGGTTTGGAGTGGTGGACTCTAATCTGGAGAACTGGGTTTGATTCCCCACTCCTCCACATGAGCAGCAGACTCTAATCTGGTGAACCGGGTTGGTTTCCCCACTCCTACACATGAAGCCAGCTGGGTGACCTTTGGCTAGTCACAGCTCTCCCTTAGAGCTCTCTCAGCCCCACCTACCTCACAGGGTGTCTGTTGTGGGGAGGGGAGAGGAAGGGAAAATGATTGTAAACTGGTTTGATTCTTCCTTAATTGGTACAGAAAGTCGGCATACAAAAACCAATTCCTCTTCTTTTTCCACTGGAGAATTTCTGCAGGTGGAAGAGATTTCCAACATGAATTCCTCTCCCTCCCTCTCCCCCTCTCTCTCTCTCTCACACACACACATTTTCGATGTTCAAGGTCTTCATGTATCTTTTTGTAATTCTCATAAAGCCCTATGAGGCCGGCAGTATTATCCTGATAGCAGAAATGGGAGGCTGAGGCAGAGAGAAAATGGCTTACCTAGGTCTATTAATGAACTCATGGCTAAAAGCAGGATTTGAATAACACAAATCTTAGCTAATAAATTATACCCAGCTCCCTCCTCTCAAGAATTACAACACCCCACTAAGTTAAACCAATTTTATCCCAACGTTGCAGAAAAGCTTAAAAAGAACATTGGCTTGAGCAGGATCTCTTAATGAACATGTGGGTAACGTGAAATTTGAACCCAATGTGCTCAAGCTTCCACGAACAACAAAGGTTTCCCCCTTTCTGTAGCTTTAAACCTGGCTATAACAATGCAGATTTATTTTAAAAAAAACGTTAAAATCATATGAATGGGTTTTGGTTTTAAAGGGATTATGGGAGTTTTTAGATTTACTAATAATCTTCAGCCAGTTAACTGACTGATGTATTTGCATATCACCTCAGGGGTTCCTTTGCTGAGAAATTGAAATGTGAAAATTACAAGTTTAATTACCTCTCATTGCTAAAAAGGACAGCTTTAGGGGGGGTACCTTCCTATCTTTCGCTCCCCCCTCTCTCCCACCATACTCCACTGGAAAGTCACTCTCTTGATCTCCGATCAGTATTTCCCTGGCGTGGGATGTTACCGCAAGGCCCATTTAACTAGCCCATTAACAAAAGCATGTGATTCATTGCCAAATGCAAGGTCACCGGCAAAGGAAGGCTATGAACTGAACTCTGGAGCGTGCCGCATGCTCCGGGGTGCCCTAATGTTGTTATAATAATTCTACTCTAACATCATACAGGGACTTTCCGACACACATCTCCACTTAACACAAGGAAAGCGCAGTTCAGAGAAAGTGGAGGAAATTAAATTCTCTCTGTTTATGCCCACCCTCTTCTCAGTCCTCCAAAAATAGCTGCGCCGATTTAGATTTCAGTTTTCCAGTGACAAAAGGACTGTTTTTGTTGCATTATACTTAGCATATCGAATAAAAATAACTGTTTATTTTACAGTTACCCATTACTACAAGAGGGAACATTTTATTTTGGGTGGTGGATAGTGCCGTCAAGTCACAGCTGATTTATGGCAACTCAGCAGGGTTTTCCAGCCAAGACACATTTGGAGGTGGTTTGCCATTGCCTGCCTCCATGTTCACGACTCTGGTATTCCTTGGAGGTTGCCCATCCAAATACTAACAAGGACTGATCCTGTAAGTCCAGAATATTGGGCTAGTCACTCTGTCTTAGCCCCACCTACCTCACAGGGCGTCTGTTGTGGAGAGGGGAAGGGAAGGGGATTGTAAGCCGGTTTGATTCTTCCTTAAGTGGTAGAGAAAGTCGGCATATCAAAACCCAACTCTTCTTCTTCTTCCCACCCAGCTGAGAAAAAGTGTAGAAATCCCAGATACTATAAACATAGAGCTCTATATGAGCTTCTCTATATGCTTTGTAGGAAAAGACTGGTACTGCTGACATTCAGCTCTGCCATTTGGTAACTGTGGATAGTACTGCCTGCACTACCTTGTTTCACTCATGGGACTGCCTGGGGTGAAGGATTCAAAAGAACATCTGTATTATACTGGAGTAGGGCTGGCTGTGATATGCTCAGGCCACATTCCTAAGCCTTCTGATGTGTGCCCCTGTCTGGGGCGATACAGTGGGTGGCCACATAGGATGAAGCCTTTTCCGTGGCAGTACCAAAATGGAGGCCTGACCACCCCCAAGGAAATTCTCATGGTGGCATTTTGGAAAGGGGGTCAAGGCCATTCTGTGCCCAGGGGGCTTTAGGACTGGGCTGAGCTTAAGGTTATTTGCATGCATATATAAGCCAGTGCATTTGTTTTCTGATGTCTGAATACTCGGGTTTTAAATACTGGCATAAACTGCCTGGAATACCTATGGGTCACGAAGATGGTACAGAAATATGTTCAACTAACCAATAAAGTGATCAGAAAAGGCCACATAATTGGCCTTCCTCAAGAGGCTGCTTCATACACACAAATACCCCCATGTGGCATGAGATTAGAACTCGGGGAAGAGAGCCACGCATTGTCCTGTGAGCACATATACATACATGCGACAGCATCAGAGAAATGAGAGTAACCATGTGCAGAGGAGGAAAAGATGTCTTGGGGAAATATAGCTGATCAAAGAGAAGGAAAGCACAATCAAGTTCTGTTGTCCAACATGTTTCTACTTAAAAGGATTACCTAGAGAGCATGCCTGTAATCCATAACAACTAAAAACTGGCCTGAAGAGTTGAAATTGGATTAAAAGACAGCCTATCTTCTTGTTTTGAAGGCAGCAAGAAGCAGCTGAATATATTTGTTACATTTCCCCCCCCCCAACCATCCTTCCAAGGAGCCCTGGATGGCATATCATGATCTCCCTTCCTCAGTTTTGCCCACACAACAACCCTGCATAGTAGATTAGGCTGAAACAGAATGATTGCTGCAAGGTAACTTGGTGAGTTTCACAGCAGAACAGAATTGGAGGTCTCCCTGGGTCTGGTTTAACAGTAACCATTACACCACACTGCCTCTCTGAATCGGAATACCACTCAGCATGATCCCAGGCTATGTAAATCTAACAGGCATTGCAAATTTACAGACCTTTGTAGGAAAAGACTGGTACTGCTGACATTCAGCTCTGCCATTTGGTAACTGTGGATAGTACTGCCTGAACTACCTAGTTTCACTCATGGGACTGCCTGGGGTGAAGGATTCAAAAGAACATCTGTATTATACTGGAGTAGGGCTGGCTGTGATATTCCCACACGCCTTTGGAATGGAACAAGTTCATTACTGAGAGAAGAATGTTTAATTGTCAGTATGGCCAAGCAGAAAACCTTAATATTCCTCTCGGTATTGGTCACTGTTTGAGTCTGTTTTGGAGTGAGTGAATATGGTACTAGAAGCTTCTGGGGATTTCCTACAAATAAGATATTTCCAAACCACATTTTTCTTCAGCATTGGATGCAAGGCGATTTACAAATCATCCACAAAGCAAAATGTTAAAACATATGACAAACTCACCACCACCACCAATCTTGAATGGAAAGGATGCTCCTAGCCAGACGGTGGTCATAGAATGGGCAACAACAGAAAAGGAAGGAGGAAAACACACACACATGCATACAATGACATTTACAGTACAGAAGTTCACACTTTGTTCACAGAACAGTTCACGCTGATCCTGCAAAAGTATTAATGCCAAGCTGCAGTATCCGTATAGAAAGAAATGCCAAATGGAGCGAGATCTAATTTAGAGGTTAGATTGAGACTAAATTGGTAATCTCCAGTGATTCTCCTTTCCTGCGGCAGACCCCCGTCATGTGACTCTTTAGGGTCTCCTATCATCTAAGAGCATCATTTCACAGAGATCTGTGGGAGGAGTAAGACAGGAAGGGGTCACATCAACAGATCCTGTTTCTCATTCCATGGGGCCAGCAATAGACGATGTAACCCATGCTCCTGAAAAGATTATCTACCCTTTTTGACAGGCTCACACCACTATTTTACCTGCCAGAAGAATTTACTACACTGAGATATTCTTTCCTTACAGCATACCTGTAAAGCACAGGAAAGTTTTTGCCTTAAGCTACCAAGCTTCTGAGTAAACATTTTCAACTGGTGCTCCAAACTGACAGAAAATCCATCACCGACATCTAACTTTTCTTCACTATGAGTTTTTTTTTTTTTATCGTTACAGATCTTAACCGGCAGACACAAAATGATGACAAACACAGTATTAAGAAACCCTGCTGAGCCCAGTTTCCCCCCACCATTTTTCAAGATATGTACATAACATGAAGTAAGACAGCATCTTTGTTCTGCAATAATACAATCCATAGATGTCGTCCTCCGGTACAACTCAAGTGGACGTTTCTTGTTTAGAATTATGCAAGCTGAAGAAGTGAAGGTTTTTCTAAAACAGTGGATATGTGTGTGGGGGGGGACACAGATAGGAATGCTTTCAAGTGGAACCAGCCGATTACTACAGATGGTCAAAGAGCTCAGGGCATATAGCCTTTTGTAATTCTTCAAGACTCTTACATGCTGTCTTTGTAAGCAGCTGTCTGATCCTTGATCTCTCCCCCTTTCTACAACAGTTGTCATTTCACAGTGAGGAATATGTCCTGAGCATTATGTCAGCTCTCCCTTTGTTAAAGGGGTCTGTATGCCATACTGCTGGGTAGAACAAGATTTCAACCACCTTTGAGTATTTAAAGGTGTGAGCAATGGCTGAAGGCTTAAAACAAGCTTTGACTACCTTTGCAGGTACACAAACTGCAAGGTGATTTCTTCCACTTACACCAATAATGGACTGGTTTGCACAATATGTTGCCTAAAAGGAGGGTTTTAAAAAACCAAAGCCTTCCCCCTGGCAATTCATTGTGCATGCTATTGAATATCAATGTAATGCAAATACCTTGCATTGATATGGCACATTAGGGTGGGAACATTATCATAGGAATGGGTTTTGTGATAGGAGTGTGTGTGTCCATGTGCTGTCAAGTCACAGCAGACTTATGGTGAAACCTGTACGATTTTCAAGGCAAGAGACCTTCACAGGTGGTTTGCCATTGCCTGCTGAGAGTTCTGAGAGAACTGTGACTGGCCCAAGGTCACCCAGCAGGCTTCATGTGGAGGAGTGGGGATTCAAACCCGGTTCATCCAGATTAGAGTCCGCCACTCTTAACTCTTGTCTTCTCGTGATGTGACCAAAATACAACAGTCTCAATTTAGGCATTTGAGCTTCTAGGAAGAATTCAGACTTGATTTGATCTAGAGCCCACAATTCAGTTTAGCCACCTTGAATGGTGGAAGAAAACCCTACGTTCTAGGAGACCCCCCCCCCCCCGCTAACAGAGAGAGACAGTGGAGAAAGAGTGTTGTTCATGCTAAGATGCCATCAAGGGTTCATTTTGCATCCTTCAACAAACTACTGTGTTTCAATAACATATTGAACCTGAATGGGAAAACACATCCCCTGTCACTGGGGGAGGGGGGCATGGCTCAGTGGCAGAGTTCAGGTTTGCATGCAGAAGGTCTCAGGTTCAATCCCCAGCATATCCACCAGTAACCCAAACTTTGATAGTCCAACAGCCTGACTCCATATAAGACCACTTCAAGTGTTCATATGCTGAAGTGTTTGCCCTCATTTGCTACCAAATAACAGTTGTCTCGCTCTGCCTTGCCCCGCACCAAGGAGAAAATCTGAGTATTAGGTACAGGGTCATGAAGCACACTGCCTTTGAAAAGGTTGTTCTGCATAAGAGACTAGAAATGACTATGAATGGTTCCCAAACACGGCTTGTCTTTCAAAAGCCGCATGGAAGAAAACAGCAGTCGTTTTCCTGTCCAACTGCTGCTAGTCACGTGGTAGCACTAAAGCTGTGGAGACACATATCCAGCAGTCAACCGGTGCTCAGCTGCCAACACAATTGCCCCCCGGGAGCCACAGCTCTCCCCCTCCCCAGAATTATCCTAACTAGTTAAGACACACAAAACTGGCCACACAATCATCTACGCCACTGTTGCCAGTAACAGCAGATGAGCGCATTCGCTCTTTTCACATGCACCCGTGAAGAAGAAAAACCACAAAAATAGAATATCCCTAGCTGTCATAATGACTTAACACCTTTGCTTTTGTCGATCAGCATAAACAACATTTCACAGCTGTGGAACACCCCTTTCTAAGCACATTAGCAATTTACTATTCCAGAAATTATGCTGTCAGCACCCTTGGAGTTTGCCGGCTACCTGTCCTTCTGGCCGCCGGAAAAGAGGGCTGCTTAAGTGCTTATTATGGTTTTGCTGATCGACTGGGGCTAGGGAGAACACATGTGTGGAGCCAAACAGACAGACCAGATGTTCAGTGACTGAAGTACTATTGGGGGGGGGGAGAGCTTTCCAACACTGGATTACTGGACACCAGAGCATTTGCACACAACACCACCAGTGCTTACACTGTTGGTATTAACAGCCAGATTGGAAAAAGGGGGGAGGGATGGAGCTTGGCAAGTTTTACTGAACGACTTTCCAAATCTTTTATATATTCTCGGTACAGATTATATGTTCAATTGCTGATTTGGAATATTGGACAGTTTCGGAAAGACGTTTTACAAGGGGCCGACTAAAAGCTTCCAGTCCCCAAAGACCAAATGGAAATTCAATATGGCTTTATAGTGATTGTGTATGCCAATGCTGCATACCAAATGATTTTAAAAACTACGTTGTTGTTTTTAAACCCAGAACCAGTTCAGGACTCTAGGATACCCTAATGGCAGCTGAGCATCTGGCCTTTTCCATGCAGCAACGCTATTCTCGGCGCTGGCGTAATGGGGTGAAAGGGGACAGGAAGCTGCCTAGCGGTGGCTCCTCCCCCCGGCCCACCCCGGGAATGCCCCCCCATGCCAGCACCGCAAGTCTCCTTCGTAGTCTGCGCCACAAAGAGACTGCGCCAGAGGAGGAGCACTGCACAGCTCCACAGAGCTGAGCCGCCGACGAAACTGCCCTCGCCACCAGCATAAGTGCGACTTGTGCCGTGATTAGACACACTTACGCTGGCACTGAGGTCACGCTGCCTCCTAAGAGGAATGCACCAACCTCAGGAATGCACGGTTTAGGGGCAAGAACCTTATAGGCATAGCAATGCTACAGTACTTCCTTTGTACAATGATCTTGCTAAACTCTCAAGAGCAGCAAGGCCTGTGAGCAGACCCTTCTTCCACCTCCCCAAGTGTACGGACTCACTCCCCCTTCTTTGTCACTTTCCTATAAAAATACAAGCTGAGCGAACCAAGACCCAAATCACAACAAAACGTCATGCAAAATAAGCTTCCAAGATGTTACAATGAGAGCAGGCCTGCTGGATCATACCAACGATCCATGAAGATGAGGATTAAGATGAAGAAGAAGATGAAGAAGAAGAGTTGGTTTTTATATGCAGACTTTCTCTACCACTTAAGGCAGAATCAAGCTGGCTTACAATCACCTTCCCTTCCCCTCCCCACAACAGACACTCTGTGAGGTAGGTGGGGCTGAGAGAGCTCGAAAAGAGCTGTGATTACCCAAGGTCACCCAGTTGTCTTCATGTGTAGGAGTGGGGAAACAAATCCAGTTCACCAGATTAGAGTCCCCCGCTCATGTGGAGGAGTGGGGAATTAAACCCGGTTCTCCAGATTAGAGTTCACCACTCCAAACCACCACTCTTAACCACTACAAGGAGCCAACTAGTCCACCCAGTTTCTAAGAGTCCAATGAGGTGCTCTCAAGAAGCCCAGAAGCGGGGCATCAGGATAGCAGCTTCTCCCCACTGTTTATTTCCCAGTATCTGGTATTCAGATATATTCTGAGATGAAATATACCGGGGAGGGAAAATCCATTGCTTTTTATCCTTTATGAATGTGTTTAATCCTTTTTAAAAAGCCAACTAAAAATGCCTCACTAGGTCCCTGGGGAGATCCATGACTGAACCTTCCTAGAATTTTTAGGAGTCGAAAGCAATCATGTAGGACTCTGATTCAGAGCAGGATTGCAAGCATGTATGTGTGTGTGTGGGGGGTGGATTTTATCCATCCACACATAGTTTTTTTTTTCCTGATCAAAAACAACCCCCTGATGGGCCTGGGAAGGGATAAGAGATGGGTAAAGAAAGAGTTAGATTAATTCATGCCATCGTATTCCCTGTTACTATGTATGGGTGTGAAAGCTGGACATTGAAGAAAGCTGATAGGAAGAAAATAGATTCCTTTGAAATGTGGTGTTGGAGGAGAATGTGATGGATACCGTGGAGTGCCCAAAAAAAAAAAGAAAAAATCAGTGGGTTATGGATCAAATCAAGCCTGAACTGACCCTAGAAGCTAAAATGACTAAACTGAGGCTAGCGTATTTTGGTCACATCATGAGAAGGCAAGAGTCACTAGAAAAGACAGTCATGCTAGGAAAAGTTGAGGGCAGCAGGAAAAGAGGAAGACTCAACAAGAGATGGATTGACTCAATAAAGGAAGCCACACAGCCCTCAATTTGCAAGACCTGAGCAAGGCTGTCAAAGACAGGACATTTTGGAGGACTTTCATTCATAGGGTCACCACGAGTCGGAAGCGACTTGACGGCACTTAGCGCACACACACACACACACACACAAAGAAAGGGTGCTCATCACCTTTCCCTTGAAGAGCTAATAACTCAGGGGTTGGGTGGATGAGGAATTTGTGGAATGTGTACCTTTGACGGATTTACACTGTTAAAGGTACAATAACATATTTTATCATCCTCTGTTTGGCAATTCACTTCTCTGTGCCCATTACACAGCTGTTGATACTTTGTTCCTAACATTTGTTACTGTGCAACCCTTTTGTGGGTTGATTTTAACCAATTTCATCAGGCAACCTCAAACTCTAATATTGTGTGTTGGGGGGGGGCAAAATCTACCTCCCATACTCTATAATCACAAATATAATCTAACATAATAAAAGTAATTAAAATTATGATCATTTCAATACGAGACGAAGTGGCCCAAAGGCTCTCTGAACTAAGAGCCTGGTAAATTTTCTATACCGTTATCTGAAAATAAATCACGGACTTATTTTCCTGACTCTAATTGAGCTGTCTTGTCCTCCTTCCCCACCACCCTCCCCTGCCTACCCTGAGGCTTGATTCTATGTGATAACTCATTCCTATACTTAAATAGACAGTTCAATTATTGGATGCCACCCAGGCTGCTTAAATAGGAAGAAAGAAGTAGTGCAGGTGAAAATGGGCTGGATCCTATGGACCCATTTTGCTAATGGCAATGGAGAGCCAGCGTGGTGTAGTGGTTAAGAGCGGTGGTTTGGAGTGGTGGACTCTGATCTGGAGAACCGGGTTTGATTCCCCATTCCCCCACATGAGCACAGACACAAATTTGGTTAACGGAATTTGTTTCCTCACTCCTACACAGAAAGCCAGCTGGGTGGCCTTGGGCTAGTCACACTCTCTCAGCCTCACCTACCTCACAGGTTGTCTGTTGTGGGGAGAGAGGGAAGGTGATTGTAAGCCGGTTGGGATCTCCCTTAAGTGGTAGAGAAAGTCGGCAACTCTTCTTCTTCTCTGGGGTGCAGGGCTCATGTTCATGTTGGAAGGGTTCATGTCTCTGTTGCCTGATGTGACTCTCCGTGACATGCAGAGTGAGTAATACATGCACAGCCAACATGGTGCAGTAGTTAAGAGTGTTGGACTCGGATCTGGGAGACCCACTCTCTAATGGAAGCTTGCTGGGTGACCTCAGGTCCACCACACTCTCTCAGCTTAACCTACCTTACAGGGTTGTTGTAAAAACAAAACAAGAGAAGGAGGTGAGCAATGTACGCTATTTTGGATCCCCACTGGAGGGGGGGAGAAATGGGGCATAAATGAAGAAGAAAAACAAATAAATAGGCAGAATGCATGATAAACTAACAAGGTAGGTTAAAAAAAACTACACACACTAGGTTGGAAAGTACCTGCACTCCTTACCACCAGAGTGCAATAACAAAATTAATACCAAAGTACTACAAATGGACCAAAGTGGGGTGGGGCTGCAGCTCAGTGGTAGAGCATCTGCTTGGCATGCAGAAGGTCCCAGGTTCAATCCCTGGCATCTCCAGTTCAAGGGACTAGGTGATGTCGAAAGACCTCTGCCTGGGACCCTGGAGAGCCGCTGCCAGTCAGAGTAGACAATACTGACTTATGGACCGAGGGTCTGATTCAGTATAAGGCAGCTTCATGTGTTCATATGTGTACTACAAGGTGCTCATCATCCGACGGTGCAACTAACACTAATAAGAAATTACCAGTGGGCCAAAGAATAGTCTAAATTACATGACCCAATACAGATGCCCCAAAGCATAAGCTTCTGTGCACAGAGCAGTCAACATTTTCATTCAGTAAATGAATCGCACAGAGAACTCTACAACTGATTGTTTCATGACGATTAACCACAGTAAGGTCGTTAAGAGTTTAGGATTATTTATTGCAGGGCTTAACACTCAGCCCTAGCTGAGTTTTTAAAACAAGAGCACTTCCATGAAGAAAAAGCTATTGTTTCTTCTCGCAAACACTGTTAAACCACCAACACTGTTTCCGCCATTATTTCCAGAAGTCTAAGAGAAAAACAGAACACGCATATACAACACCAAGTCTGGGGCCACTCCATATTTGCAAGGGCAGGCATATCTTCTCCTGTGCACTTTTTAATTTGCAGTGCAAAATGTTTACCTCCAGAAGGCAAATTGCTGCAACTTCTTATCTACCAGCTTTTTGGGGCTCTTTGCTCCAGCACGCCTATGTCCCAGGTTGACATCGCTCCACACAGCTATGAACTCGTTGCTAAATATGGCTACTTCTTTCTCAAGGCATTTGTCATAAAAACACAGTGCATACTAAGTAGCACTGAGGGGGTCTATTAAGACACATTTGGCTCTGTACAGTTGCACCTTCCTTCCTTTGGGTTTTTTTTTGGGGGGGGGGCTGACTCGACAGCAAGTGCCCTATGCTTTGAACTGTATATCCATGTGTGCGGGATACTACTTTATTAAAACACATTGGTGTTATTTCCTGTGCGGTGTTTTGTTTCTAAAGTGCTGAAATTAGGTACTGTTCATAGGCAGACATTTGGTCATAGAATCATAAAGGGACCACCAGGGTCATTTAATCCAACCCCGGTTGTTCTTTTTAGGTTTCTGATTGGTTCTACAACCCTAACCCTATTGTATTGTTTACTGAATACCCCCATCCTGTCGATTGTATTGACTCGCTCTGTGTAATGCGCCTTGAGTCCAAGTGAAAACGCAGACTACAAATGATGCAAATAAATAATAATAAGAAAAAGAAGAGTTGGTTTTTATGTGTCGACTTTCTCTACCACTTAAGGGGGACTCAAACCGGCTTACAATCTCCTTCCCTTCCCCTCCCCACAACAGGCACCCTGTGGAGTAGGTGGGGCTGAGAGAGTTTTGAGAGAGCTGTGACTAGTCCAAGGTCACCCATCTGGCTTCATGTGTAGGAGTGGGGAAACCAACCTGGTTCACCAGGTTAGCTTCCGCCGCTCATGTGGAGGAGTGGGGAATCAAACCCGGTTCTCCAGATCAGAATCCACTGCTCTAAACCACCACTCTTAACCACTACACCACGCTGGCTCTAAATAAATGAAGTACTCAGACCCTCCTCTTCCATGTTCCCACCACAGTCTGACAGAATGGGAGGCAGTATGGACCCCCCCCCTCAGCCACCTCCGCACCCCCATTAAATGATGTGCAGCAGCTTCCACATGCCCCCTTAGAGCTTCTCGCCGGTCCAGTCGGAATCAGAGCCTTTGCCCTGGCAACCGTGTTTTTGTTTGTTCAACTTCACTGATACCCCACCTTTCTCCCCAACAGGGAGCTGAAGCAGTTTACACCATTCTCCTACTCCTTCATTTTTTTCCTTGACAACATCCCAAGGTCCCCCAGCAAGCTTCCCTGGCAGCACAGGGATTTGAACCTGGGTCTCCCAGACCCTAGTCCGACACTCTAACCACCATCTGAAGAAGTGAGCTGTGGCTCACGAAAGCTCACACCCTGCCAGAAATTTTGTTAGTCTTTAAGCTCCTACTGGACTCTTGCTCTTTTCTACTCTAACCACTACACCACTTCCTCATGAGTCTGCTTTGTTACCGCCTCACAAGCACTCACCACCAGATCCAGCCACACTCTGACAGTCCCTTGGCACTGAAGAACAGACCAAAATATTGTAATAGCTAAAATTAATAAACGAGAGAGTGATATGCTCCAGGCCACACAACATACTTCATAACCAAAAAGTGATTTTCAGCTGGGCATTCAAACCTCACCAACTATACCATGCTGGGTTATTTACACTAAGGCTGCTAATGCTACCTAGCAGCACATCAGACTCGGACTTTTCCACAGACCTAGATGTAGAAGAAGAGTTGGTTTTTATATGCCGACTCTCTCTACCACTTAAGGAAGAATCAAACCGGCTTACAATCACCTTCCCTTGCCCTCCCCACAACAGGCACCCTGTGAGGTAGGTGGGGCTGAGAGAGTTCTGACAGAACTGTGGTTAGCCCAAGGTCACCCAGCTGGCGTCATGTGTAGGAGTGGGGAAACCAACCTGGTTCACCAGATTAGTGTTTGCCACTCATGTGGAGAAGTGGAGAATCAAACCCGGTTCTCTAGATTAGTGTCCACTGCTCCAAACCACTACTCTTAACCACTATACCACATAGTCACTGCCCAAATGGCTACCAATTTCTACAGCCCAGTCTCAGAGGGCAGCTGTGTTGGTCTGCAGTAGAACAGCTAAATCCAAGTCCAATATCACCCTAGAAATCAATAAGATTTTCAGGGTATGAGCTTTTTGAGAGTCAAAGATCCCTTTGTCAGATACCCAAAGGGAGTTCTGACTCTCAAAAAGTCAGAGACCTTGAAAATCTTGTTTGTCTCTAACGTGCTACTGGACTCAAATCTAGCTCTTCTACAGCCCAGTTGTTAGGCTCCCCCCTCTTAAAATTAGGACTGAAGTAATAGCCAAAAATAAAAACCGTCTTCTCCCCCAACCAAATGCCTCGAACACAGTTCCATTAACCATGGCCGGGTACAGCCGACTCCTGTCTCACATTCTGCAAAGCACATCTACATGCGGATACATGCACTGCATGTTTTAATTTTGAACAAACACTGTCTACACCACAAAAATTACTTGAGAGAAAGCACTTGCAACGACGATTATATAATCAACTCATCTATTAAAATAATGACTGAACCTTATCAAGATTTGCCTTTTTCAAGATCTAGAGATTTAAGAGACCTCCTCCACGCACTTGGTGATATAAAAGAAAGGAGTACAAAGCCATCCATCAAGTTATGTAGCCACCATATTTTGACAGAGGATCATATTTTGACAGAGGCGAAAGAACACTTTGACTTCTATTTGGCTTCACAGAAAACAAGGTAAATATTAAGAAGTGCTTCCCTTTGCTGCTGCAGCAGAAGAAGCAGGAGGAGGAGGAGAGCGGAATCTTGGCTTACCTGTGAAGGTTCCTTCTACACTGAGGAGTACATCTTCATCAGCGGGTTTTGTCGTTCCTATGCTCAGGGAGGCAGGATCTAAAAACCTTTGCTTCCTGTCACATGTGCTAGGACCACCCTCTGATATCCAGTTCGAGGACTTCCATAGCAGAATTTTTAAAAACAGAAAGACAGATGTGCACCCAAAAGAACAAGGAGAGAGGCTTTTTCTAGATGACAAAGCCGCCAGTTCCGACACCCTTCTAGCTGATGTAACCGCTGTGAGGAAGAGAACTTTCATCCTAAAGTGACCTAGGGAAGCCTCCCGTAAGGGTTCAAATGGGTGTCGAGTCAGAGCCTGGAGTACCACGTGAAGTCTCCAAGTCGGAAATCTATGAATTGTCGGAGGAGAGATGGCCGAGGCTCCTTTCAAGAAAGTGACTATGTGGGGATGACTTGACGTTGGGTAGCCATGCAGTTGGGGAACAACAGTCGCGATCGCCATCACCTGTCGTTTGAGAGTAGATGCCTTCAGCCCTTGAGCTAATCCCTCCTGGAGAAAGTCAAGCAAGTTGCCAGTGGAAATGGTCACGGGATCAGTATGTTTTCTCCCGCACCATCTAGTAAAGGCCTTCCAGGAAAAATCGTATATGCGCCTGGTGGATTGTTTCCTGGCTTCCAACATGGTGTCGACAACTTCTGAGGTATAGCCCATCTCTAGCAACCTTGACCTTTCAAGAGCCAGGAGGTCAGCTTTAACCAGGCTGGATCTGGGTGTACTAAGGGGGCCTGTTGGAGAAGGTCCTGGACTGGAGGTAGGGACCATGGCTCCTGGATCGATAGCTCTCTCAGTGTCGCGAACCAAGGTCGTCGGGGCCATCGAGGGGCTACGAAGATGACCAGGGCCCTCTCTTGTCTGATTTTTCGTAGAGCTTTGGAGATCACTGGTAGAGGTGGAAATGCATAAAGGAGACCCCGTGGCCACGGGGACAACATTGCATCTATTCCCTCTGCCCTTGGATGCATAAATCTTGACAGGAACCTTGGGAGCTGGTGATTTTCGCCTATTGTGAAGAGGTCCATGATGGGTCTTTTTCCAAATTTCTCCATTATTTGAAGGAAGGTCTCTCTCTTCAAGGACCACTCCCCCTCATCCACCTGCTGTCGGCTGAGCCAATCTGCCTGCTCGTTTAGTACTCCTTTTATGTGCTCTGCCCTGATGGACGCCAAGTGAGCCTCTGCTCAATTCAGAATTGTTATGGCTTCTGCGTGAAGAGAGGAGGAACGAGACCCGCCTTGCTTGTTTATGTAAGCTTTTGCTGAGACATTGTCCGTTCTCAGCAGGACGTGACTGTTCTCGATTCTTGGCTGAAACTCTATCAAGGCTTTCTGGATTGCCCGTAACTCCAGCCGATTTATGTGGAGGTGACTCTCTTCTGGTGTCCAACGACCCTGTGCTACTTGTTGCTGCAGAATCACCCCCAGCCTTCCAAGCTGGCATCAGTGAAAATCTGGATCGTGGAGATCGGGAGATAGTTCTGGCCCTTGGCTAGGTTGTGGGTCTCGATGCTTATATTGATACTGCCAAAGCCTCATGGGCCTTTTTGATAGCATAATCAGCTTTTCTATCTAGAGGGTCCCTGATGTTGCCAGCCCCATCCTCAGAAAGTATGCCGGTGGATTGCAGAGCAGCGACTGGTGCGTCAACTAAGGGAACCTGAAGGAGGTTAGAAGCTCGGGACTCTAGATTATACATTCTTCTAATAGCAGTGTGTTAGAGAGAGGCTTCTCCCATTCATTTTTTAGAAGGTCCTCAAAGTATTAAAGAAAAGGCACAGCCCGGGTATGGGTCCTCAGTCTGGTGAAGAATTCCTTCATGCCCCTAAACTTAGCCTTACTTTTGGAAGCCTCTGAGTCCTCATCCTCATGAAGATCTAAGGCTGCCAATACCTTGCTCAGGAATGCCTGATAATCTTCCCCGGCAAATAACCGGGATTGTTGTTCGTGATTTTGAGTCTCCTCACCTTCCTTGCCTTCTCCTGAGGAGAACTCGCCCTCTTCTCTATCGCTAGAAGAGGGAGAAGGGGACCTGTCCCTGCTGGAAGAGGACAATGGTGCCTGCCAGGCATGGCGTGTGTTGCTGCAGCATTCCCTACGTTCTGACTCAGAGTGGATGGAAGCCCTGGAACCCAGGAATGAGGCTCTGGATCTTGTGACA
Source organism: Euleptes europaea (assembly GCF_029931775.1). Taxonomy (NCBI): domain Eukaryota; kingdom Metazoa; phylum Chordata; class Lepidosauria; order Squamata; family Sphaerodactylidae; genus Euleptes; species Euleptes europaea. Next base: position 63,730,058 of record NC_079322.1, read on the forward strand.
TCCCCACAAGAATGGTCGCTAATTTGGGCAAACTCCTCTCTCAATGCCTGCCGCATTAAATTTATCAGACTTAAGTTGCCCTCCCCACCTTTCCGCAATTAAAAAATGAATATTTTCAACATTACCCGGGGTAGTCCCAGTAGCATGAACTACAGAGGAACCGGCATCACTGGGATCAAGTTCGCCCTCATAACCTCTAGAGGCCGAACGGGGAGTTGCGGCGGCCATCTTTGACGTGTGCGTCTTTTTTCACGCCATTTTGAACGTCTCCCGGCTGGAGGCTCCGTTTTTGTGCCGCCACCTGCAAATCGGGCCAATTCACCCATTTTTCCCCTTCGTGGCTCTCAGATGCCGCTAGGGAAAGCTGTTGGGGGGGGGGAGGAGTCCTTCAACTTGCTCTTCGTCACCCAGAGCCAGATGGGTTTGGAGGAGTTTTTTGTTGTTGTTGGTTGTTCCAGAGTCTGCACCATATTAACAGCTTATCAGGACATTCTCATTTCAAATACAATTTCTTCTATGAACCTACCAGGTGGCCTTATAAATGGAGGAATGGGGAATTGAGCCCGGTTTTCCAGATTACAGTCCATGGCTCTTAACCACTACGGCACGCTGGCGAAGTGCAGCCTGCCAAGCCCCCAAAATGCTGGGAGGGGGCATGATCCCTTGGGTGCAGCACAGAGGTCAGTGGAGGCAGGGGGAAGTATGCAAAAATCAAAGTCATGTGCAAGCTTAAGATGCAGCAGAAGGAAGTCAACAAACACAACTTCATGAAAGAAGTAATTGGATCAAAATCAGTCTATTCCTTTAACAGATTTTGGCCATGACACAGAAAATTGCTCAACTGATCTGACATACTTGTGTTTCTAGAGCAGCAATCTCTACCACCACCAGTCCCAGACACCGCGTGGAAACACAGGCAGAACAGAGCTGCCAAAAAAGCAGTTTTTGATATGGCACTGGGAGGTGTGGGGAAGTTAGCTAGCCTAAAAGCAACCGCTTGGATCATGGCTGCCGCACAGGAGAAGCGAGTTCAGAGAGCCATGCGCGGCACCTCATCGTTTAATTTAAATTTAATTAAAGTATTTTAATCTCATTTTATCTCATCAGACTCAAGGCAGCTAACAAAGCAACAAGATCTGCAAGGACACAAAGACATCATAACTATCCATCAACAAATTAAAAATGGAGCTTAACCTTCTCAGGGTCAGCCCTCCACCCAACTGCCTTCTGAAACCGAACTGGCTTACACACTCTGGCCAGCCATGGAAAAGCCTGTAACCTAACTGTTGCCATACGGAGAGGCCACCCCTAGGGAAAGGCTGGTTGGACAGCATAACTGGCACACAAAAGTGTATCGGGAAATGCAGAGCGATACATGATCCGTCATAAGTCAGTCCCCGAAGTCACCATTCACACACAAGGAGAACACAGCTGAATGACAAAAATTTAGTAACACACAGGAGTCTTTTCCCTGCTTAGTTCCAGCCACTGTGACTCATGGCCCTTCCTCTTGCATGACATGTACAGGCAGCGACTCATGTGCACGTCCCGCAAGTTCATTTTCTGTCACGTTTCATGTCAACAGTGAAGTTTTAACTTCTTGAACACACAGGCTATAAAGACTAGGATTCTCACAACGGTCCTATGAGGCACGGTGTGTGTGTGTGTGTGTGTGTGAAGCATCCCACTCACCCCCCATGAAAACAAGAAGAATGAATCAGAAGCAGAGAAGAGGAAGAGAGGCGGGCGCTGTCAATTCCCATCCCAGCGCTAATTCTTCTATGCCAAATTACCACTCAGCAAGACCGACCATGCCTTAACGCTCAGAGCTCTGTCGTGTCTCAACATGAACCTGCGGCGCAGTTAAGGTTTGCCTCGTGGGCTGCCTCTCTCCGTGTCCTACACTGCAAATAAAAGTCAGATGCCAACTTTACTTAGCCTGACAGCGAGACACGGTCCGCACCGCTCTCGTTTTGAGGCCCCTGCAGAGGAGCACGTCTGAGCTCTCTCAGACTTCTTAATTCAACAGGGAAAACGAGCTGCAAAAATATTTTGCAGAAATTAATAATAGAGGCTGGTGCTGGAGACAGCCACGTATAGTAACATTGGATTCAGTTCAGGCTCGACTGCAGATAGCAAGAATAACAAAAATACAGAAAAGAATGGAGAGCTGGATGTAGTTTTTCATACCCAAATTAGCACTTTGTTCAAAAGAGCAGCTGTCTTGGGTCTGCCAGTTAATATATTGCTTCATCGTAATACAATTCATACAATACCACTCATCTTGCATTTTAGAAGTCCTTTAAATAGTACAGAAGAAAAGAGTCCCTCAAGGGAGGCACAGGACTCGACTTATACTCCTAAATTTGGTAACCTCCCCGGCCCCATGCAATTTATAGATATGGTCTTCAGGATAATGACTTATTTTTTAAGTCATTTATTTATTTATTTATTTATTTATTTCTTATCCTTCTACCACAAAGCGCCAGGGCTCAGAACAACTTAGGATGATTTCACATATGGAACATTCTTTGCAATAAATGTTCTGGCATTAGTTGAATGCAGAATTACAAAGAGAGATGCATACATCGGTGGGTAGTGTGCTTTTGAATTCTCATCTCTCTCTCTTTGCTATCAAGTCACAGCTGACTTATGGCCACCCTGTAGGGTTTTCAAGGCAAGAGACGTTTGGAGGTGGTTTGCCATTGCCTTCCTCTGCATCACACCCCTGGTATTCCTTGGAGGTCTCCCATCCAAACACTAGCCAGCGATTCTCATCATAAATAAAATACATTAAGTTATGATACAAGTACAACACCTAATGGTAGAAATCAAAGTGACACAATGGTCTAATAGCACCAACGGGAGAGGTTACCCTAGTTGGAGGCTACAACTGGAACGATGCTTTCCCAAACAACAATGCACTCATCATCCCACAAATATTGTGAAAGAGCAACACAAAGATTACAGGTTGCGCTTTTAGTCAGCATAAAAGCAACAAGTCAACAGCTAGAAAAAAACGGGACTATCATGAGGAAAGGACTGATACAACAGCGGATTGATGTTGTGTGGCACCCTCTTTATAATTGCATGTGCGACTTATGGCACTTTATTCAAATAGAGAGGAACCACCCTGTGAGTTTTCCTGACTATTACAACAAATAATGCCATTTGATATGGAACCAGCCTTTCCATACAGAACACAGATTGTGGCAAACTCCTAGCAACCTTATGAGAGATCAACAATGCCTAGAGATCTAAGCAGCACTCATAAAATCTTAGTGATGCTTAAAATGATCTTAATAAAGTCTGAAGATTCTGCACAAGCAATGAATACCCAAAACAGCAAACCACCACTTGTATATGCTCTGGGAAATTAAAGGAGGGCCTCCAAAGCCAACTGCCATCACCTGGAGGATAAAAGGAATTCCCCTTTCCAAATTGAAAAGGAAAATCTAATTTTCGTGTTTACTTCTGCATACTAATTCTGCACATTTTAAAATTTGCTCCCAGCTAGGCAACAATTAGTTTCATGGCAGCTAATAACATGTACAAAGAACTCCCAATGTTAACACATCAGCAGCAATGAACCAACAGCTGCCACCAGTCAGGTTGGAGGTCCTCTTAAACAGAAATGTTTATTATTAGTTTCACTGCTCAACTTTATAAGCCCCTCTCAGTTGGACGTGTCGCAAGAACAGAACAAAGGCAAAAAGAAGGGAGAGATGGCTGCATCCCCTAAAGTCCTCCAGATTCAAGGTGTCACACAGATGCCTAGATTCTACATGAGGACAAGTATTTTTAGGTTTGGAAGCAACTACCAAAATATATTTGACCCAATGTGCATGGAAGGATGCCGGTCCCCGTTATCTGTTTGTTGAGGCATCTATCAAAATAGACGGCCACACCATGTTACAAAATGGTTTTACTGACCTATGCGAAGAAACAAAAAACAAACCCACATCAAAAACCCTTGAAGAAGTCAGCCAGAACCCCATTCAGATCCATAAATAGACCGTTGGTGTACTGCGGTCATCTCTAGGGACAAATTCGCTTGGCTAGACTGAAGCATTCTACAAATTTACAAACCAACATTTAATTGGCCCGCAGTAGCCATCTATTAAGCCAATCTAGAGCTCATTTTGGCCTTACAAAGTCACTATATCCCCCCCATCTTGATTTAGTAGGGTTAATACTACGAAAAGGGGTTTCTTTGCACTAATGCTGCCACCTTCACTTATAATTGCTTTGCTGGAGTCAGCCTGAACCAAGGTTGAATCATTACGAATTCAAAACGTGTGTTTACACAACAGCTTCAAGCTGCTTCAATAAAATCATAAAATAAACTCTACAAGACTTAAGACTCACAGCTTAGTGTGAAGATATGATCAGGATTATTAGCTCAGGATTTTTATTGGCCTAGGAACATCAGCCAACTATCCAGGTCTCCGGGTCTTTATTTTGAATTGGATGTGCTTTAATGTCTCTCTTTCACGTGACAGGGCCTGTTAAGGATACATGCATGTAGCCCAACAGCACTGAACATTCTCCATTACTTCCAGGAAAGTTAGAAGTGGGCATTAGTTAACAGTTTTATTTCCCATATATAATAGCTCCCATGAAACACAGTAGCTAATAGTTACAGCAGTGCTTATTTCATTCCCAACAAGAGTTAAGTACACCAGTGTTATACAACCAGTGTTATGTACAGTATGACCAGAACTTTATCAGAAGTCTTAATGAAGTTTTAGGTTGAAGTCAAATTATGTTGTCCCCAGAACTGAAGAAGGTATTATAGGGGTATTTGTTACCTGTAATGTATATATTTATCCTATTACAGGTCATGTTCATACATTTTTCATACTACTAAAGCATGCACCACTTCTTTGTCCAGAGATGATGGTGGACCACATGTTACAACTGTGTTGTACACCACTGGAAACAATTCCTTCAGTTGTCAAAAAATCTTTCCCCTGTTCTAAGCCTTAAGAGGATCACAATCCTTCTTTTACCTATAGCTGGAAACGTTAAATGGTTTAACTATAGTGTTAATATAGTCTAAGGTTGCTTGATCCACCAGTTCCAGCATGACCGGCACTGCATTCACAGGTCATAACAAACTAACCACTCGTGTTAGACGCCAGTTGAGAATCCCAGCTTGCCAGAGCTAGAACAATTTGCAGAGGCGCCCATAATTAGATGTTCCACCTTGATCAAACCAAGTAACATTCAATCAAGCGCCATGTGCAAGGTGGGAGGAGTTAGGGAGCATGTGAACACAGCAAACAAAAGTGTGCATGTGTGCAGTGCTAACAGCCCTGTGTTTAGTTCATTTGACATATCTAAATGAAACGCGAGTCTTCATTACCATTTCCTGTGTGAGCTATCTCCCAGACTTTTATACCCACAGTTCTAAACCATGCAAGCTGTCTAATCGATTTTAAAATGGCCTAGTAACATATGCCAGCTACCTTAACAGAAAGGGTGTGATAAGGCTTCCAGATCTTTTTTTTTTAACTACTCATTATATATACATACACACAGTTGCAACCAGGCCAAATCACAGCCTGAGGAAGAAGAAGAAGAGTTGGTTTCCATACGCTGACTTTCTCTACCACCTAAGGAAGAAATAAACTGGCTTCAATCACCTTCCCTTTCACTCCCCACAACAGACACCATGTGAGGTAGGTGGGGCTGAGAGAGCTGTAAGAGAGCTGTGACTAGCCCAAAGTCACCCAGCTGGCTTCATGTAGAGGAGTGGGGAAACCAACCTGGTTACCAGATTAGCATCTACCACTCATGTGGAGGAGTAGGGGAAAAGAAGAAGAGTTTGTTTTTTATATGCCGACTTTCTCCACCCCTTAAGGCAGAATCAAACTGGCTTACAATCACCTTCCCTTCCCCTCCTCACAACAGACACCCTGAGAAATTGGTGGGGCTGAGAGAGCTCTTAATAGAGCTGTGACTAGCCCAAGGTCACCCAGCTGGCTTCATGTGTAGGAGTGGAGAAACCAGCCCGGTTCACCAGATTAGCGTCCACTGCTCATGTGGAGGAGTGGGGAATCAAGCCCAGTTCTCCAGATGTGAGTCCACCACTCCAAACCACCACTCTTAACCACTACGCCACACTGGTACTACACTTCCTCTTCAAGGCTCAGTACACAGGTGATCTTTGGTCATGAAATCCAGGAAACCCATTTGCATGCACCACCTCCGTTTCTTCTCTGTTATGATAATAAGCATCTAGGGAACTGGCTAACACTTGGCAATCATAGGAGATGGTGAAGTCTACAATCTCCAGCCAGGCAGATTTGTCATTTTCCCTTTTTTTCTTTCTAAACTAAGTTCTAAAAAACAGGTCACCCAGAGCAGAGATAGGTTTGGAGGAGTGTTTTGGTTGTTGGTTTTCCAGACTGTGCACCATATTAACAGCTTATCAGGACATTCTCATTTCAAATACAATTTCTTCTATGAACCTACCAGGTGGCCTTATAAAAGCCAATACCCACCCCCACCCAGTCTGGAATATGGAAGAACTAATATAGGGCCACTGTGTTATTGAACCCTCTGGTGCTATTCAATTGATGATTGTTACAACCATTACTCCATCATTGCTGGAAATTAATTTGGCTGTACCATGTTGGCAGTTGAAGAGAAAGCCAAGTTGTTAATATATTTGTAAAACGTATCCCAGCTTAATTTATTGCAAGAATTTTAAAAGCCAAGTAGTTATTTCATTTCTACGGTGTTTTTTTTTTTTTTTTTTTTTTGCAAATTAGGAAGTTAACATGAGAAAATGAGTCAACCCAAAAAGAAACCCTGTCCAGAGATTGCTAACACACACAATGCCCTGATTAAGGAAAAGATACAAAGGAACCAGCAATGACTCTTAATAAATCACTCAACACAAGTACAGACTTAGTCAGACTTGACTCTTCATGGGTGAATGCCCAATTAAACTTTCCCTCTGATCAGAAGAGAAGTTGGTATGAGTGACAGCTGCATGTTAGCGGGGTGTGTCATCCTGGAACCTTCTTCAGCTATGCATGATATCAGAAAGTTACTGGAAGCTAGGGGGGTGGGAAACCTAAACTTAGCTAGACCTGAGTCCAGTAATACCTTAAAGGCCAACAAGCCCCTAAGGGGGCTGTGGGATTATCTGGAGGGATCTAAGATGCAAGCAAGTTGGGGGCACTGGAGGTGGGGCCCCCTTCAACAGCGTTGTTCATTTATTTACAAGGCTCCACGTTTCTGCCTCTGCATAGTGCTGAAATCTGTTGGAAACTATAGGATTTTTTTTAGTAAGTATACCATTACAGCTCTAGTCAGAGAAGTATACAACATTTTGAGAAATGCTGGTCATTACAGCATGCGCTTTTGTCTCTCTGTAATTGTTCAAGTTTTTGTGGGTGAGTGTGGTATTTATTTTCTGGTGTTCTCAGTTACTGAACCCGTTGGGTATGAAGTGCACTTTTTAGCTATGTAAGTGTTATTTTTGTCACAGCCTGCCAAATATTAATATTTCTTTGTTATATAAATATTCAAAATTTCTCAATAACCGTTTCAAAAAGGAAAAAAATGTTTTTAAAGGAGAACTTTAGGGGCTAGGAGGAAATTTAGTATACAAATAACAACAATTCCAGTAATAAAAGGGAACATTATGGTAAATAAACATAAATATTGAGGAGAAATGTGGATATATTTTCAGCAAAAAAAAAAGTTTAACAAACTTTTATAAAGAAAATATAACACTGTCTTTATTCAGAACTGCAGTAATAAAATGAAAGAAAAAAAGATAAAAGTATTAAATGGAGGCAATAAATTCAAATCATCTTCTTTATTCTTATTAATCTTCCCAAACAATTATTAATGGATGGTGAAAAGGCATTGGAGCCTTCATATCAATTACAATTTTACACAATTATTCTGAATAAACTCATGTACTTTGCAGAACTCTTCAAAATACTCCCATTTAACTACAGCAACTCAAACAGTTCCTTAGTAGCCGGCAGCTATATAAATTGTTGTCTTCATTTAAAAAAAAAGATATTCACCAGATTTGTCTGGATTTTAGTGTAAATACTTCTTGCAATATCCAATGAATAATTAATACATTTTAATTTAATAAAATAGTTTATGATTGCTTTTGAAACCACTGCTGCTGAATCAGCAACAATCTTTATTAATATTTCCATTTCTTTCTGTCATACATTTCAATGTATTATCCAGTATCCACCATAGTTTTGTGTATTTTCAGACACAGAAACACATATGTCCAGTCAAGCATTATTCCGTTGGTGAATGAATTTTATAAAACTTTTAAATATATAGCAATTTTGTACACTGCTTTTTTAAACATACCGTATTTGTAGCTCCATAAGACGCACTTTTTTCCTCCTCAAAAGTGAGGGGAAATCTCCGAGCGCGCCCTCGCTCTCTCCCTCTCCCTCCTTCGCTGGCGCGGTGCCTGGGCGCGGCGGCGCAACCCCAGCCTGGGCACGGTGGCGCCCAGGCGCCGCGCCAGCGAAGGAGGGAGAAAGCGAGGGAGCGCGCGCCTGGAATGACAGGGCCGCTGGCGCTGGAAACCTCCTGCTCCGCTTCCCCCTCCCTGGAAGGAGTCTTGGCCGGCTCCCGGGGCGGCCCGGCCCCGCTGCACTCGGCAGCTCACAGGGGCCTCCCATCCCCAGCTGGCTGGAGTCTTGGCCGGCTCCCGGGGCGACCCGGCCCCGCTGCGCTCGGCAGCTCACAGGGGCCTCCCCACCCCCTGCAGATAGTAGGTAGCCTTCATGGTTTTTTAAAAAAAGTATTTGCTTTACATCAGTTAAAAATAGTTGGTTGGGAAGGGAGGCGGTGGGGAAAGAGAAGGAAAAAGGAGGAAAAAGAAGAAAAATGTATTTTTTCTTCTTTTTCCTCCTCTAAAAAATAGGTGCGTCTTATGGTCAGGTGCGTCTTATAGAGCGACAAATACGGTATACCCAATTTCCCCCCAACATTATATGTACATAGCACAATTTGTCATCTGATTACCAGAATTGTTATTATTATCCTAATTTTTCCCTCAATTACCCAATTTTTTCATCTTAACCCCCAAATTTTACTGAACAGCAAAGTTACTAAATGTGGTATCTAAGATACCTACAAATGACTATCAAACTTTGAAAAGGTAGTATCACTGGATCAAGTTCATCAATTTTGTTGTATAAATTGAACTAAAAAATAACTGATTTTGAATAAACATGCAATTAACTGCTACTGTTTTGAATTTTATTGTTATTATCTTCCTTAGTGGGTTGTGCAAACCGCTATTCTGAATAATGCTTTTTATAGAGTAGGGGGCACTGGGAATGAGTTTATGGAACCAAGGGGGGGTGGCCCGAAAAAGTTTGGGAACCACTGAGCTGGGGAGAACAGAGAGCCAAGTCCCTCAACTCCCAAAGATGTGTGAAGAGGAGAAGAGATTTATTTCGACACAAGCAGGACTTTTCTGGGTACCTGGGAAGTCTGGCTCACCTCTAGGGATACACTTCTGCCCACTCCTTTAGTTTGTCTCCCGGGCACAGCCGTTTTCCCAACACATGGAAAGTTGGAATCTACGCACATTTTTTCTGTTCATAGTGTTGCTACAATACTTGGATTCTCTTAGCACCTTTTTCTTCTGATGGGCAGAAGCATGATGACGACTAGATCACCACAACACTGATGGAATCTGTTTGGATCAACAATTGTTTATGCTATTGCCATTACCTTTGCTCGAGGGAAGGCCTTTAACTGTACCGTCAGCAGCAAAAATTACAGCATAAATGGCAACCTTGAATTAGAACACATTGAAAAGGGAATAAATAAAGCCTATGGAAAAGCATTTATACTGTAATGTTCAGTATCTGGGTTCAAGTCTGCTCTAGGCTCACTATATGATCTTGGGAAACCCATTATTAGCCTTAGGTTGCTATCGCTAAAATGGGAACAATGGTTTCAAATACAGTCAGGCATCTTGCAAATTCACAGCTGTTCAGTGTTCAACGATTGGGGCAGCAGTAGAGCACACCTGATCCTGGAGTAATAGCAAAGCTGCACAACCAAGGAGTCCTATGTAACAGAGCAGAGCTTACACAGTAGGCAATGGTCCATGAAATCTTATGCCACAGTAATTGTTTTAGGCTGCAGTCCTAAGAATGCTTTCCTAAAAGTAAGCTCTGTTGAATAAAATGGGACTTACTTCCAAACTGTTGCTCCCCCGCAATCTTTAAAGTACAGAACAATTCTAACATGTCAGCCTACGGACAGAGTCCCAAACAGTTCAGATAAAAATGACGGGTTGTATCCTACTACTCTGCTCAGTGAAATGCATGACCTTCCAACAACCGAAACCTCTGCATTTAGCAAAGCAAAGCAATAGGATACAACCCTTTATGTAGCCAATTTCACTGTGAATTTTGGGGTAGATTTTTTTCAAGCACAACTGGAGTTGCTACTGAGAAAGTGGAGAAGAAATTCAGAGATGATCAGCAAGCACAGAGAAATAGCACCGCACACGCTGAAATTCTTGGTTTCAGTGCCATCAACTGACATCTTAATACATCGGTGGAAATACACTGAAAGTGCGAACAGAATTTTTTATAACATTTCCAAACTCTTGATACATCGCTGGGAATACCTAGTGCGGTAACAGCCGGAGACACAGTCTAAGTGGCCAAACCCCCTCCTTTTGGCTTTCCTAAGGCAGCTATGTGGTGGTGGTCCAGCCTCAGGAAGCTGTGTGAGCTGCAAATGACTGCTGGTTTTGATATGTGAAAAGAATGGCAACACCCAACAAGAACCACCCGCCAAGCTCTTTTGCTTTCAGAATTCTCTGCATTTTTGTGATAACATCAGCTGGGCCCAGGTTACAGATATCCAAATGTTAGCGTTTGGGAAGCTTTCCCCACCCCACCCAACAATAAAGCTGTGCCCACAATAAACTGAAGTAGTAACATGTTTTCCACTTAAACCCACAAATATCATTTGGACAGGGCTTCTAAACGTGGTGGGATAAGCCGATGACAAATTAGGTTTTAGCTTAGTAAAAGCAAATTGCTAATTGCACGATTTGGCAGACAAAAATGGCTTAGAAACCATCAAAGTGTGGGTTCTCCATTATGTACTACTACAATTAGTCATTTCTAAAAACTACAGGATTGTTGCTAAATCAAGGCAGGCTCCTAATTCATTGGTATTCCTAATACCTTAACACCAACAGCCCGTTATGGTATGACATTCACACAGCCTACGTTGGTTCGTTTTGTTTTACTATTTCTACTTTTAACTGTGTATGCTGGGGTCGCCAACATCCTGGTAGTAGCTGGAGATCTCCTGCTATTACAACTGATCTCCAGCCGAGAGAGATCAGTTCGCCTGGAGAAAATGGCCGCTTTGGCCATTGGACTCTATGGCATTGAAGTCCCTCCCTTCCCCAAACCCCACCCTCCTCAGGCTCTGTCCCAAAAACCTCCCGCCAGTGGCAAAGAGGGACCTGGCAACCCTAGTGTATGCCTATTTGTTTACAACATACCATGATAGTCTTGGGGGGGGGGAACACAAAGGTGGGAGGGAAACAGGAAAATGAAGAACAACGTTGCTGTTCTAGGGCATTTTCTCTGTTCATGTCAGTGGGGTCCAACAGGCATGGCAAACGCCCCATAAGAACTAGGTGAACCCTCATTAGAATCGTCTCCAAAATTCTCTGTGGTGCTCAAGGGTTCCATGGCCATCATGCAAAGAATTATTTAATAAGCTGCCCCAATACATCCTGGGATGTTATGCACTATACCAATCATTTGTAACTGAATTTTCCTCTGTAGAGAAAACAATCCAATTGTGAATAATCACTAAAAGCTGCACGATGTCCAACAATATAGACAGACTCAAAAAGAAATCAGTAAAAAATTTCTCATGAATGCACCAAATTGCACAACTTTCCACATGCTCCTTTTTCTACACATGTGCAACCACCTTATTTACTCACTTGTTTGCATAAAAGATTACCAAACAATATTTCCCTATACTAGTTAATGAATAAGAATAGTATTTATGCATGCCAAGGCCTTAATCGTGTTGATAATTTACCCTGTTAGCACACGCGCCCTGCTGTGTTCATCATTTCCTTTCACCACGCACTGTTACTTTCTCTGCTCAGAACATGATTCCAGATCGGAAATTGAAATAGTGGTAATAGCTGCATCTTAATGACTTAACACGGGCCTCCGTGCACACCTACTTTAATTCAAGATGAGACAAAATATGGTATTGTTATTCATATTTAAGCTCATGAATAGGTATGGCCAGGGTCACAAATCTTCCACGAGCAATATTAAGATACCAGGACACATTTAGCATTTAGTTACCAAAATTGTCTGTAATACCAAGAGGTTTTACAGCCACAGGCACAGTACCTGTGTCCCAAGGATTAAATTGATCCATTGAGCCTATTTCAAGTTCCTTACCAGCAAAACCCTTCCTGCAATAACCTTGTGGGCTTCATTCTGCCCCCCGCTCCCCACTGCTAGGACTGGCTATCAAGTAGTCCATGGGATAAAGTTATTCCATGTGAGAAAGTGTGGTGTGATGGTTAAGAGCAGTGGTTTGGAGTGGTGGACTCTGATCTGGAGAAACGGGTTTGATTCCCCACTCCTCCACATAAGTGGCAGACGCTAATCTGGTGAACTGGATTTATCTCCCCACTCATACACATGAAGCCAGCTGGGTAACTTTGGGCTAGTCACAGCTCTTAGAGCTCTTTCAGCCCCACCTACCTCACAGGGTGTCTGCTGTGGGAGGGGAAGGGAAAGTGATTGTAAGCCGGATTGATTCTTCCTTAAGTGGTAGAGAAAGTTGGCATATAAAAACCAACTCTTCTTCCTCTCTATATTCTATACAGATAAATCCTTCTTTGGGTTAGTGGGTGCAGAGCTCTGCAAGGCACAGCATGTGTCAGGAGATGCATACTCGGCACCTTGCAGAATGAGACAAAGCACACGGGTGCCGCTTTCAAATTCTATATACCCTAGCCAGCCACCAACAGGGCTGTCAGAGCCAGTTTTTTTACGATTCTCTTTTATACAGCTGCCTAAAAGTAACCAGATGAACATGACAACAAATTAGTAAAAGACCTGCCACTGTGACAAGCGAGCCCATAGGGAGGGCATGCTGGTACAGCGCATGGAAAGGGAATGCGAGAAAAGTTTCTCTAATGGATATCCACATTCATTTTGAGTTAACACGCTGCTATGCGTCTAACAAGCCCCTTAGAAAGGGAGAATCAAATGGAGGCTGGGGTGGAGGGAATGGACACCTCTTTTCTTTACAGACAACTCAATAGAATACAAAAAAATCCTAACCCTAATGGGGGTACGGTAAAAACTAATAAAGGCCTTTTATGAAGGGACATTTCCCCGCGCTCTCCCCTGCCGACTGCTTCGGGGTTTCCTTTTGATTATGCATGCCTTTTCTGCCTGTCAGAGGTCGCCTCGCTCTCCCTGCGCATTTTGCTGTGTTTTCCAGATGCTGTTTTAGCCAGAATCTTTTAGGTAAGAGAAAGCCAGCATATAAACCAACTTTTTCTTGTTCTTCCACAAGGAACGAGATGCTTGTGTGATTTGGCCATCAAGTCACAGCTGACTTACGGCAACCCAATAGGGTTTTCAAGGCAAGAGACGTTCAGAGGTGGTTTGCCATTGCCTGCCTTCACAAGAGCTGAGAGAGTTCAGAGAGAACTGTGACTGGCCCAAAGTTACCCAGCAGGCTTCATGTGGAAGAGCAAAGAAGCAAACCCAGTTCTCCAGATAAGAGTCTGCCGCTCTTCACCACTACACCATGCTGGTTTTTCAAATCCTTCTCTTTAGCATCTCCATGGCTCCCTCCCATCATGTTTAGAAGCCAAGTTAAGACCCTGCTATCCCGGCTTGTCTTTAACCTGGACAAGCATAGACCACCTCTGGGCTGCTGGTGAAAAAGACAGGATTCCAAGATTCTCCCTCCTTCCTCCCCTCCATTATCTAGCAAACATTACACAAACATATTAAGAGTGAAAAATGGAAGGAGGTTAAGTCTACAAGATGACAGAGAGACCCATGCAACAAACCAACTTACATGCTTGATTTAAATTTGGTCAATTAATATAGTACACACTTGGCAAAACGTGGCTGGGGGGGCGGGCTAGCCTGCTGCTCATGGGAAAGTACACAAAGTTGCTCAAAGTCTGTTTGCTAAAGGTTTTGTTTGGTTTAAAAATGTGAATGGAACACTGCTAAGACAAGGCCTAGTTTAAACAGGGAACCAAGACCTTAAACCCAATAGCACATCTAAACAGGGTTGCCTCATATCTGCACCTGGGACTAAAGCTCAGTCAAAGGCCATACTGGAATGCTACAGCTGCATGAGCCAGCAACCTGAATTTAGGATGATCACACAGGTAATATTTTGCACACCTGGTGTGGTGTTTAAAATCAGGCTTCAATCACGTCCAACTCAACAGTTCATTTTAAATTTTCCAAGACAGCCTGACAACTGCAGAAAAAAAATGGGGAAGAACATCAACTACAACCACTACACACTTCTTATCACTCTCAACTGAGAGCCAGCATGGTACAGTGGTTAAAGCATCAGACTGAAATGTGGAAAACCCAGGTTTGAATCTGGGTGACGTAGGGCTACTTCAACATTTTCAGTCTAACCTGCCTCACAGGGTCGTTGTGAGGATCCAACGGAGGAGAGGATAATAATGTAAGCTGCTCTGAGTCTCCATTAAGGAAAAAGGGAGGGACTGTGGCTCAGTTTGTAGAGCATCTGCTTGGCGTGCAGAAGGTCCCAGGTTCAATCCCCGGCATCTCCAGTTAAAGGGACTAGGCAAGTAGGCGATGTGAAAGACAGAGAGACCCTGCCTGAGAGAGACCCTGGAGAGCTGCTGCCGGTCTGAGTAGACAATACTGACTTTGCTGGACCAAGGGTTTGATTCAGTATAAGGCAGCGTCATGTGTTCATGTTTTCAAAAAGGCAGGGAGTAAATGAAGTAAATGAATACATTTCAAGTGTGCTGTAGAACAGAAAAGAAAAAAAGGTTCAAGGATAAAAGAGACTTGGCCAGTCATCCTTTAAATGGCTTGCTGGTCAATTTAGTGATTGAGATGGAGAGAGCAGGCTTTGCGGACTGTCTCCAAAAGAATGCCCCCCACACACACACTAACACACACTCAGCATCTTCTGACTTGGCAAGATGCTTTATGGATGGAATTAGAGATAACCTGCCGAAAAAACAAAAGGGCAAAATTCCCTCTATGTTTACTGCAAGCCTCTTTACTCTGTTACGAGAGCATACTATAATTTCTTTTATTATATCATATTAAGTAGTAAAATGAACAAGGGCCTATGATATCTACACAATATCTGGGCATCATTTACAAGCATAAAAACCCTGTGCTTTAACACAAATCATCATGCAGTAAAAGGCAGACTATGTGAAAACAATGAACCAAGAATGTTTTAGCACATTAAAAGAAGAAGAGCTGGTTTTCATATGCCGACTTTCTCTACCACTTAAGGGAGACTCAAACCGGCTTACAATCACCCTCCCTTCCCCTCCCCACAACAGACACCCTGTGAGGTAGGTGGGGCTGAGAGCACTCTAAGAGCTGTGACTAGCCCAAGGTCACCCAGATGTCTTCATGTGTAGGAGTGGGGAAACAAATCCAGTTCACCAGATTAGCCTCCGCCGCTCATGTGGAGGAGTGGGGAATCAAACCCGGTTCTCCAGATCAGAGTCCACCACTCTAAACCACCGCTCTTAGCCACTACATCTCACTGGCTCCCATAAAAGACTAGTATAAAAGGAACGTGAGCTTTTGTTAACATCTGACCAAGCGAGCTTCAGCCTGAAATGTGCATGCCATGTTTCATCTGTCAGATTCCACAGGAATCTTAAGAATTATCTGTTTTTGCCACGGAGCGCCAACAGAACTGCCCCTATTAATATGACTGTAAATAATAGCTTCCATCCTACTTAGTGAGCTCAAGTGTTTGCTTTTGTGAGCTTAAGAACAGATGTGTAAACAATCAAAATGTTATTTGAAATTGCATGCCCGAGTTACACTACGAAGCATAATAATATTGATCACTACGCTCTGGCAGCACACTAAATCGATTGCAAATTCATCCACTGAACACATTAACTATGGAAAAAATGACACACACTATTCATAAAAGAACCCTGCTTTGAGAATAATCTCCAGAAGCATACAGCTGTCATGTCAGAAAGTTGATTACTGCTGTAGCCTGAACCACCACTTGCACCATTATAAAGATAAATCATATTTCAGATGCTCTCCGTGGACACAAAGTTCATGCCATTCGTTATTGTGCTTTTAGGTACAATGCCCGGTCTGACAGGGCATTAATTCAGAAAGCACAGTCTGCACCATGGTTTAAATTATTTAAAAGCGACCACCTTAGAGAGCCTGGTATCTAACTAAGATTTCAAACTATAACCTTAGAGCAGCGTTCTCTGCTCTACACTTTGAAACAATGCCAACGGCCGTTTTAGTCGGGCGGTACAACAAATCCCCAACGATCAACGCTCGTGTATCTGCAATACCCGGGTGCGGGAGGATCTACCCCATTATTTACTCTATTGTCCACTTTACGCGCAGCCCAGGGTTAAGTTTCTTGATGGGCTACTAGCGGGTACAAACCTCCACTCTGAAAAGGAGAAAATCATATTTTTGCTGTTTGACTTCAATATACATCTCATAGAACACCATTGTTTGCTCTGGCAGCAAGAAAAATACGGGCTAAGGTAGTTAGCTCTAGAGCAGAACTCCATAAATGTTGTTGTGTTTGGTGGTTCTTATCAATCTTAACCCTTTCAGATTTTACTTCCCTGTACACATTTCTGTTTTTTACAATGTGCTACTCTGTGGATGATGTTTTGTGATGGCCTATGGCCACATACAAATAAATGTTACTTACTTACATTATTGTGCTAATAAAAGGCATAGGAGGCTTGTGGTCAGCTGGCTCATTAACTAAGGGCTCCACAATAAGTCAATCTCTGCCAGTACCTGCGGACAGATAGGGACTAACAGAATTTTGCAGGGGGGGAAACGCCACACACACAATAAACCATGAAGGATTAAACAGTCACTCAGTGGTACCTTCTGCAACCAGTTGAGCAGAAGAGGTCAAGTGGCACCTCCCATTGCCACCCTCCTTTCAGGTGATCCTGAAGAATTGTAAAGTCATAAAAAGTCACTGGAAGGTCCAGAAAGGTGAGCAGAGTTACAGAGATGCTATATTCAAACATCGCCAGCAAACTGTGATTTGATCAAGCCTCAGTTAATTGTTACGGTCATATACCAATGACTTCATAAACTGCGGTGGCTGGTCGGCACCAGAACCTGATTTGAAGCTCGGGCTCCTATCTGGTTTATTAGCCATGCTTTGTACTAATTATGGTTCATTGTGACATCTGAATTCTCACGCCACCATCTCCTGAGCAGCAGTGCCCCTTGTGGTATTGCTGGCAACAGAGACAGCAGTTTAGGGGAACTGTCTTCCCTGTTGGGAGACCGAGAAAAGCAAGGAAAACAAACCAAGGTTTGTGCACAAAATTGAATGTGTTATTTAGGACTAATATAGTAACCAGAGCAGTGTAGTGGTTTAGAGTCCACAGCTCCAAACCACTACTCTTATCTGGAGAACCGGGTTTGATTCCCCACCCCTCCACATGAGTAGTGGACGTTAGGGCTGTCGATTCGGTTCGTCCCGAACCGAAAAACAGCCGAATTTCCCCTCATTCGGCGGTTTTTAGTTCGGATGGAACCAAACTCAAAAAAGGCAGGAAAACGGGGAGCCGAATTCAGCGAATTCGGGGTGTTTGGCGAATAAATTCGGCAAATTTGGAGTTCAGCGCAGCAGCATAACCGTCAGTTAGTAAGCAGCATTCTCCTGCAGCCAATCGGTGGCCAAGCTGGGTCTTCTTCTGGCCAATCAGTTTGAGCGATTGAGTGCATGAGCCCAGCTGCTGTGCGGCCCGGGAAAAGAAAGAGAGAGTATCTGTTTGTGAGAGAAATCCCCGTGGGGAGGTGCTTGTGCACATTCGCTCCTTTCCGTGGCTGCAGGGGGCGCATTTTTGGGCGTAGAGACCCCAAACTTTCAGCGGAGCTTCAAAGGACCCTTCTTGCAAGACCCCCCAAGTTTTGTAAACATTGGGTCAGGGGGTCCCGAGATATGGGGTCCCCCCTTTTCCCTATTGGGATGAATGGGATCAGCCAATCCTGTGTGCATCTCGAGAGCGGCAAATCAAAGGCAAAACCTCCCGTGCTTAAATGGAACCGTATTGGATTACCCAGGTTGGTTTCCCCATTCCTACACATGAAGCCAGCTGGGTTACCTTGGGCTTGTCACAACTCTTAGAACTCTCTCAGCCCCACCTACCTCACAGGGTGTCTGTTGAGGGGAGGGGAAGGGAAGGTGATTGTAAGCCAGTTTGATTTGTCCTTATGTGGCAGAGAAAGTTCGCATATAAAAACCAACTCTTCTTCTTCTTCTTCAGAGTTGGTTTCGCAAACCATAGTTCTTGTCTGGCTCCCAGTAATAGCTGAGCTGCAGTGTTCTGAATCAGCTGGAGTTTCCGCCTTGCCTTTGAGGGAAGACGTGCATAGAGTGCATTAGAGTAGTCCAGTCTCTGTGTTACTGTGGTGTTGGTCCAAGGGACCAGATCACCCATATCAAGGCAAGGAGTCACCTTCCAGGCTAGACCGAGTTGGAAGAAGGGTGTGTGTTTTTTCAGCTACGTTAATTTGCTGTTATCATGGAACACTTGGCTCAGTTTCCTTTTTTTTTAAAGAATGAAATAAAATAAACAAAGCAAAGTAACAGCAACAATTAAAGAATGAGACACTTGTAAACTGACCAATTCTCTCTGTTTGCAGATGCTGGCAGTTAACAGCAGATATCCAGTAGAGCAGGTTCAGTAATGCGGATCACACAAGAATATTTCACTATATTTTAAAATAATTGCTGGATACACTCTTGAGTATTTAGTCCCTCACTCCATTGAACTGAACCCACAGTTGTGCCTGTTGGGTTTTTCATGAAGGAAGACAAAACCCAATCAGATATGGTGTTATGGGGTGTTGAGGAGGGAAGCCTGATTGGTTCCCTATTGGCTAATAATGGGAGCCCAGCAGCTGTACCGCTTACCTCTGGCAGTAATACTGATGTACACAGACATTTTGGTTCACTGCTGAGTGAGGCTATGCTATTTGTTCAGAGACTGAGGAGCTCTGGATAATTGATGCTATGGCTGCAAAAGTATTTCACTGTGGATGGCAAAGGATACGTTTGTGTAAAGTAACAACGAAGTCAGTTTGTCAAGCCACACAGTCTTATTTGGCAACTGTGTAGTCTGGTAGAACACAGAGTGAAGCTGCTTCTGACGGACAGGCAGTAGATAGGTTTGATCCCAGTCAGTGGCCCTAGATTGGCCCGCTGGTGCCCCCAGATGCCCAGTCAAGAGGCTATTAAACTGTTGGTACCCACTGAAAAGTATCAGCAGTTCTGACCAGCAGCATTCATGGTACAGGACGGCAGTTCTTAATACGCAGGGCTCATGTTGCTTAACATGGTTTTAGCCTTGGTTAAAAACAGCTTTGATCTCTGGGGTCAAGTCTCAGGTCAGTTAAAAACCCAGGGCAAACAAGTCAGCCAGCTTAGGGGTATGTATGCAGCTGCTATGATTCTTGTACCAGCGTGCAGCGCTGGTCGGCTACTTGGTTTCCTAGTCAGCCAGACTGAGAATAAATTCAAGGTTGGAGGACCTAGAAAAGTTTCTGACTTCACAGTTTCCCTATCAGTAAGCTCCCTTATAAAAGGGGCTGGGTATCCAGAGAGGGAGGTGGAGAAGGCTGTGAGTCTTCCTATTGCTAAGTATGGGGGGAGGTTTGTTTGTTTGTTTTTTTGTAATATTAGTGAACTCAATGCTAAAAATTCATGGAACTTCTCATAGGTCTATTACTGCATCCTTATGATGGGGCACACGTTTGCCTGACAGGTGCTCTGAGGGATTTTCCTTCTGATGCCGGCCTTTGTTTCACCGCTAGTTAGACAAACACGATGAATAATCAGTGCACGCTCTTGACATGATTTTGCCTAGATGCCATCTCACCAGGCAGCAGGGTCCAGATGTTTTGTTGACAGAAGAATCCACCTGATCAGAGTCCAGGGTGTGTTTTACATTGATGGCAGCAAGGTCAGACTTTTCCTCCATTACCATTACATTAACATGGAGATGTTTTTGATATTTAAAAGGTTATTATGTCCAGAGGAGAAAGGTTTTTATGAACCCCAGTATGATAGTTGCCAGGTGGTGGGTGGGTGGGAATAAAATCACTGGCATATTCTCTGACATAAACTTCAGGGACTTGCAGGTTGCTAGAGAAAGCAAACAAGATTTTCTGTGGTTTAAGGCACTCTACTGAACGTCTCTTGCCTTGAAAACACCACGGGATTGCCATAAGTCAGCTGTGACTTGATGGCACTTTACACCATCACCCTTGTTTCTTTTGATCTTTGCCTATGATGGCCTTGTGTAACCTCCCTGCTTAGGTTTAGAAAGGTAGTCCCCTGTGCAAGCACCGGGTCATTCCTGACCCATGGGGTGAAGTCACATCCCGACGTTTACGAGGCAGACTTTGTTTATGGGGTGGATAGCCAGTGCCTTCCCCAGTCATCTTCCCTTTACCCCCAGCAAGCTGGATACTCATTTTGCCGACCTCAGAAGGATGGAAGGCTGAGTCAACCTTGAGCCGGCTGCCTGAAACCGACTTCCGTCGGGATCGAACTTAGGTCGTGAGCAGAGCTTGGACTGCAGTGCTGCAGCTTACCACTCTGTGCCTCAGGGCTCCTTCTGCTTAGGTTTGCAGTGCTCTTAAATGGCCATAGTGAGTAGATTTATTGAAGAGAGCTCTTTGGAATGGAGTAGTGATTAGATACTTCCTCAAACCATCCCTGAATCTAACTGATTTGAATAATAGCCGTATTTCTGATCTTCCATGGAGTCAGCTGTGGTGGGCCAGCTCCTCAGTTTCTAGAATGAGAGTGATTTTTCTTGACCCATGCCAGTTGGCATTCATGGTAGGGAGGGCATGGAGCAGAAACTGCATTGGTTATCTTGTTGACAGTCTGCATTCGTGCTTGGTCATAAACTGTAATTTGTTGAAAAACATACATATTACTCCCATTCTGCAGTCACACTGTTGGTTGCCCATCAGTTATCAGGCTCAATTCAGGGTACTGGCTATCTCATACAAAGCTGCTCTGGACCTGAAGGGTCACAAATTGTGGAATCCTGTTAAAGGTAAAGGTCCCCTGTGCAAGCACCGGGTCATTCCTGACCCATGGGGTGACGTCACATCCTGACGTTTACTAGCCAGACTTTGTTTACAGGGTAATTTGCCAGTGCCTTCCCCAATCATCTTCCCTTTACCCCCAGCAAGCTGGGTACTCATTTTACTGACCTCGGAAGGATGGAAGGCTGAGTCAACCTTGAGCCAGCTACCCGAAACCGACTTCTGTTGGGATCGAACTCAGGTCGTGAGCAGAGCTTGGACTGCAGTACTGCAGCTTACCACTCTGCGCCACGGGGCTCTAACTGGAATCCTGTTAGGAAGCCTGAAATGGCAGCTCTGCAGTGCAAAGAACACCTACACTATTGCGTCCTAAGGTAATCCCATTCAAATCAATAGTTGACTTCCAATGAAACTGCTGCGATTACCTGTACAATTACTGGCTTTAAAAGCACAATGGGAAGGAAATAAAATTAACCCACAGAACAAAAGGAACACGGGAGCAGCCTTTGTGAAACAGCTCAGCTTCTAATTAGATAATTTTTGCTTGTTTCTATTTGCTTGGAGATTGAAACTTGAGGAAGGAAAAGAAAATCAGAGTGATAAGAGCTGAAGTAAACAAGAGATGAAAGCTCTTCAAAGAGAGAAAATACAAAAAAGATGCCTTATTGGGGAGCTGGACAGAGAACAAACCAGCTGCTTCAAAAGCAAGTTCAGTCTCTGTACATGTGGAAGCATGGAGAAACAGAACCATACAAAATTGTTTTGTGAAGGGGAATGAGAACAGCTGTGGCAGCCCTGGGATGCTTGAAAGTCACAAGTGGGGGAAGCAAGTCTTTGTGAATATATTTTTTGGGGGTTTTGGATATTACAAGCAGCTGTCCAAGTGATTCATGGGTCCACTGTAACATCCAAAAGAAAACTTGAATAGAGGACAGATGACAATTCAAGATACAAGCATGACCTGGGCATTTCCCCAAAACATTTTATCTCATGTCATTACTAGCCAAAGAATGAACAATGGGACCACATTATCAGTGATCCATCCTGAAGAGATTCAGAAGCCAGAAAGTAGTGGTTGTGGGTTAGGAGTCAAATAGGATTTGGGGAACAGGGGACATGAATCTGCCTTATACTGTATCAGGCACTTAGTTCCATCAAGATCAGTGTATTGTGCCCTCAGAGTGGAAGGGGCTCTCCAGTGTCTCAGGTAGTGGTCCACATCACCTCCATGCCTAGTCCCTTTAGCTGGAGATGCCATGGATTGAACCTGGGGCCTTCTGCATACCAAGCAGATGCTCTACCACTGAGCCACAGCCCCTCCCAATAAGAAATGGCTTTGTCAATTTAGAAATGAAGAGCAATTCCACGAATTTCAGAGACATGGAGAGGGGTAGATATCTGAAGAGTTAAATATTAAGAATGAAATATGGGATTTTATTAAGCTGGTAGGATCAAACTCAAAGGCAAGCTCATTGGTATCTTTATGAGGGGTTAGAAAAAAGTTGACTGCCACAGTGAAGATTCATGAAAGATTCTGGGCTGGAGCACATAAACACATATACTTTACTTGGCTGAGAACAGCATGATTTGATGACCTGCAGATATGAATATGCTGTCGGAAAGAACTTTCACACATCCAACTTGTACATAATATTTTAAAATTGTATCAGTTCCCAGACTCACCTAAACGTCATTCAAGAGTTGACCATGGAGGGATAAGGAATCAACAAAGTGTAAACGCAGGTGTGAACCAGCTCAAAGACTCTTACAAAGAAATTAAAGTGATAGCATTATAAGCAATTTCACGAGAGCTGTGAATCTGACCATACAGTTGCTACGACCCTCTGGGTATAACCGCATGAGCTTCCTCGATTTCTACACCAAGCCTCTGCCAAAGCGCAGCGAATCATCTTAACGCAGTCCATCCTTCAGAAGACTTCTTAAGATGACATGATTTAAATTTTTAAAAGTCAGAACACAGACAATGGCTGTCACATTACTCAAGCAGGTTTACTGGATTGTTCTGCTGGCAAAACTTACTTGGGTTGCTTTTTCTAAAAACTAAAGAGCAGCTGTGTGACATCCATCAAGATAACAGGCTTTGAAAGAAGGCTTTGGTGGGAAACTGAAATGGCAAGCGGGGACATTGTTTTGTGCTGTGTCTTTTAAAGCCTGCACAAGGTTGCTTTTCCCCAAAAAGAAAAACATTCAACATGCTTTGGACTCAAGCCTATCCTGGCTCGCGAAAGCTGAACGGGGATTCTCAGGGCATCTCTGAAAGGAGGCAGGAAGCCAGGCAATCTCCAGCAGCGATCGCTGGGCTCCTGCTTAACACACCGGTCCCTTGGGTAATTATCCTTTGGGCTCCAACCTGCTGAAAATGGGTCACTCGCATTTCAGGCACATGTACATGTTTCTAGCCCTTTGCCAGTCTGATTTTCCGCCCAGGGCCAAGTGCAAAACCTTGCAGCTGTCCACTTGTCTACCATGACAGGGCAGGAGGAGGCTGAAAACGGATGGCACAAACCCCGTGCGTTGTAGTCTGCCCCTAACAATCAGCAAGATCAGCCTGAATGCAGAGGTACTGCTGCAAGTAAAAAGCACAGGGTTATCCCAACATCTGTCTCTCCCTCTAGTCCGCGTGTGTGGCCAGACAGCTGCCAAAGTATTCATTCTATCGTACCGCCAAAGCAACGCCGGACGGACTGTGTAAAACTCTACTGAGCCTGCAAGCCAGCTGCACAAGACAGCAACAGAGCAGCTAAAAAAAAAAGCCCAATTCACTCGCAGAATCAGAAAGCCTCGCACGTTCACTCATGCATCTCATGGGAGGTCTTGGAGTGCAGGGCAAATCACCAACTGGTTCTTTCGCCCATGTGTAGCTCACATTCAAACATGATGGCCCTCTTTTTTGTCAATGCACAAAGAGTTTATATTAAAAAATACTAGTTCTGCATTTGTGCAAGGCAGGAGAATATCTAGAATCTGCATCCGTCCTTTTTTGGAAGGGACCTGGGACTTGTTCTATTGAACTTTGCACCCGCATGTTACTTTGGGGCTGTTGTCACTAGCCGGACATTTCCAGCATGTTTGTGCAATGTATGAAATGTATTATTTGTATGTGTATGTTGAGTATGGGTTGTAAAGTTTGTATGTTTGTTTAAATTACTTCACCTTCACTATTGTATATGTTATATATAGGATTTGATTGTGTGTTTAATAGAAGTGTCTAGATACAGTCGGCATGCTGCCTTATTTTTGTTGTAGCTTGGATGAAGCAGCACAGTTTCTTTTTGTTCATTTGAGCTAGACTTGGCAGAAAGAAGAGCTTTCTTTCAGAATCACAGGACTGTTGAAACAAAGCTGAATGGGCATTTCCTACAGCCAGCATGGTGTAGTGGTTAAGAGCAGTGGACTCTAATCTGGAGAAGTGGGTTTGATACCCCACTCATCTACATTAAGCCTGCTGGGTGACCTTGGGCTAGTCACAGTTCTCTCAGAACTCTTTCAGCCCCCACCTACCTCACAAGGTGCCTGTTTGGGCGGGGGCGCGGGAAGGAAGGGAATGTGATTGTAAGTCGTTTTGAGATTCCTTAAAGGTAGAGAAAATTGGGGTATGAAAACCAACTCTTCTTCTTCATCACGTTCACCATGATATTCCACCAAGGCAACTAATGTAACTTATTTGTAAAACCACAGTGACTGACTGTAGCAATTCACTGGGTCATAGTGAGCTAAATAATCTGAGCGGAGATACCAGCCTATTTGACAGAGAAAATGCAAAAGGGTGAACCCTCAGGACCAAACATTTGGAGGGGGGGAAGCCTCCTGTTCTATAATAATAGACACATCTCATTCTCTGCCAAACGTGTTTGCATAAATCAGTCCTAGCGACATCATGGTTACTTTTCATTCAGCATGCAAAACACATGCTACTCAAAATCTCATTGTTGGCAGACTAACAGCACAGTATACAACATCACAAATGCATTCAGGTCATCATTTTTGGTTTAAAAAAAAGAGTCGCTGTCCTCCAAATAAAGACACCCAGATCAGCTCTCTTAAAAGGAAGCTCACACGCTCAAGAGGAAAGCAAAGTGCCACTGACAGAAAAGTTGTTGCCAGCTGGCCGGGGAAATGTATATGGCCCTTCAAATACTCACAGCCTCACATGCCCCATATAAACGATTCTTTAGAGACAAGGGACGATACCTCTTATTGCACCACTCTACTAAAGCCAAGAGGCTAACTTTGGGCAGCCAGCTATGAAGAGCACTAGAGAGTGATTTACATATGAGATTGCAATGAGAGAGATTAACTGAATTAAAAAAAAAGACGGGGGGGGGGGGGGGCTCAGAAAGAAAGGGCACGAAATTCAAGCCTGCTGTTTTTAAAAAAAACATATCCCCCCCCCATATCTGAGCATTAGCTCCAGGGCAATTCTGCCCCTAATCAACACTAAGGCAAACCGACTGATTTTTAATGAGACAATACCAGTGTAGGGGAGCCTTCCAAAACAACAGATCTAGTCATGAGCTTAGGATTTATGCAACAATATCCCAAACATCATTATGCATGTGTTTGCAATTCATCTTGGAAAGTTTCCAGAATTTTTAGATTTCCATGACCAGCGATTGTGGGGAGGGGGACCTTTGCAAACAATGGAAGTTTAGGGGGGTGCGCGAAATATATGCACTATTTACTTCCCAATCAGACTTAATTGGTTGCCTTAACAACATAAAGGCATCATTTGTAACTTAAGTTATCAAGACATTGTACTAGCTGGAACATTTAGGGAATTTAAAACCATAAACGCCTCAGACTCCAGCCTTACTGCAAATATACCCAATGTCTGAGACATGAGTTGCAAACCCGCTGTACCCTATGCTCCCTTAGCATATGTATCTTAATTTTTATCATCTAAAAGGTGGGGGGGAGTTGAAAGTAGAAAACAAATTTCATAGTGAACAAAACAAAAGATATTATTTGGACATAAACAATCTCATACAGTCACAAATAAGTAGCATATACGGATATCGAGGTAAGCGTTACACTGAAAACAATGAACACTAATAGTTATCAAACATATAATAGCATATTAATTGTTCCCCAAATAATTCATTTTTAAACAGCTAACAAAAGAAAAAAATAATTTAAGGAGTTCCCCCCCCCCCCGGTGTTTCTCAGTTTTTCAATTAGAGAACTCCTCAAAAATTAATACTTTTTTTGTAGATTGATTTTACATCCCTTCAATCACGAGGACGGGCAAGGGCAAAACAGAGGATTGGGGTCTGGAGGGGGTGGTGTATCAGTGATTAGATGCACCAAACAACACCCCACAATGCATGCAGATTAGAGCCATTATAATGCGTTCCCCTGCACTCTATCAAATATGGATTGCCTGACGTGCAGCCAAAGGTGAACAGTAATTTTTAGGATCATGAGAAGTTAATTGCATTCTAAATTCAGGGCAAGACTCCAATGACACTCTACCGAAGACAGAATACAATCTGGAAGAAGCTCCAATGCCCCTCATCAAGCTATTGTACAAAGCCTTCATTACTGCAAATGAAGATACTTACACACACTAATCTACAAAACCACATGCTGCTTCTACTTTCCACATAACCATCTACCTTTATGCAATCTGCCTTTATGTCATCCAACATGGAATGACACCAATGTGAAATTATAAACACATCTATTTTAAAATGGCACTGACACAAACATTAACATACATGCACAGGTTCGAGCCTATCTGAAACAATACGTGCACGTCACACATAAAAATAGACCCTGATGCTTAACTAATGAAAACCCACTTACAAAGTCTTGCAAAATGTCTCCAGAAAAGGTCCATACTTGGTTTTTTGAAACCTGGCTCCTAAGCCTTCATGACAGAGCTAACTGAAGGGATGAATGAATGGTCAAAAGACCGGCCAAAGGTAGAAAAGGCTGCATACTAATGATTAGTCATATGTGTCTAAACCTGCCTTACACTTTCTCTTTTTGTTCAACGTACTTTCAACCCCTGTACTCCTTCTATGGACTGCAGACGCAATGAAAATGGAAGAACGAGATATGCTTCCTCTCCCCCCCCCACCATGTTTCAGGGTTTTGTGAAAGAGGAGGAAGATAGGTGTACTTCATCAGAAGACCCTAAACCTAAATGGAGTCCAATAAAGAACAATGTTTTCCTCAAATTCGTGATTTAGAGAAGCAGCTGTTCTTGAAGAATCCAGCATTGCCAGAAGAACGATCTATGTTCCAAATGGTATTGGCGAGCCATAAAATGCAACATAAAATTTTATCACAGATGGTTTGATAGGGTACTCCACAAGTCCTAACTTGGAATAGCCTAGCAGAGAAGCATTTTGTGAATCAAGGAAGATAACAAGCAAAAACTTTGTGGTTAGGCTAAAAGATGGGGAGCGGTTATTTTCTAAAACTTTTCCATCTCAAGTAGATGAAGCTGTATGCACTGGAGTTGTTCAGAACAAATTACTGTGATAAACTACTTGTCAATGCTGCTAGCTGCTTAATTCTTCTTCGTTATTTGGTCGACACAATCCACCCACTTCCAAGAACAGCCAAGTAAAACGTACAGCCATAATAGCAAATTGGAATCTTCATGTCTAGAAATTGTAAGTAACAGGTGCTGGGGACAAACAACATGGCGGGTTCTCCTGGTCTGGAGCACACAAAAGCAGCCGGAAGGCTATGGACAGCAGAAAAATGCTCAACTAGGTGGACTATGACCTGATCCAGCAAGCCGGTTCTCATGCATTTTACAAATTTTAGGAATAAAGATGTAGCGAGTATCATTATTACGGAAGTCCAAATTTGTGCAGCAAATGGCAACCACTGTGAAGATTACACCCTTGGTCACATACCGTGACACTCAGCATATCATATCATGTATTGTGACTCACTGGAAAAGACAATAATGCTAGGAACAGTTGAGGGCAGCAGGAAAAGAGGAAGACCCAACATGAGATGGCTTGACTCTATAAAGGAAGCTACGGCCCTCAATTTGCAAGACCTGAGCAAGGCTGTTAACGATAGGACATTTTGATTCATAGGGTCACCATAAGTAGGAAATGACTTGATGGCAATGAACACAATGTGACATAACCAGGCATCTTTTCTATTATTATTGGATGGTGCAAGCAAAGAAACACATATCATGATATTGTAGCACAATTCAACATCAATATGGGAATGCAGTTTCCAGGAGCATCTCTGTGTATCCTGTAATGTGTCTAGAGATGTGAGGGCTCGGGGGGGGGGGAATGGGGGGAAATGGGTGATGCTTTTCTCCCCTCCTTCTTATGAAATATTTTCTTTTTGAAGAACGAAATGCTTTTTAAGACAAGGTTTAACCCAATGTGCATGAAAAAATTTCATATAAACTAATCTACAGCATTGGATTATGATAGTTCCTATGTATAGTGTCGACATGTATAACATGTTTATCATTTATATGTGACTAATTTCAGAAACAATATGCTAAAATCTGTTTTATGATAATACATTATTGAAGAATGCAGTGATTTCAATGTTAGGAAGTTTAACTTGGTGTCTAAATATGCTGGTAGTCCTACCTCTTCTGACTACAGGAGACTGCTGGCATCCAAATAAGACACTTTCATTTGTTTACTACCAAACTTGTTTTCTACCTGCAACTTTTATTGGTTTCCCTAACTCACAGATGGCAAAGATTAAGACACAGGTGCAAAGATAGCAGAGGGTACAGCAGTTTACAGCTCTCTCTCTCTCTCTCAAGGATTGGGTTGCAACACTTCCCTCACTTTTTCCCTGCCTCTTAATTCCCACAAACTACTCTGCTACTAGATCACAAGAGGATTCACATTCAGTTAAATCCCCATTTGGTAGCTAAGGCTGGTAACCATGAGCATTACCCCTGAAGCCATTCATCTTAGGTTTCAACAGAATGGCTAAGGGCACAGAAGAACTGTTGAAGATACTGCGTGTATAAAATAAAATTAATAATAACAAGCTCCCAGCTCTCCCTCGCTGATTCCTCCTTTCTCATCCTGTAACTCAAAGTAACACTATTTCACACACACACAACATGGTGTAGTGGTTTGGAGTAGTGGAGCCTGATCAGGAGAACCGGGTTTGATTCCACATGAGCAACGGAGGCTAATCTGGTGAACTGGATTTGTTTCCACACTCCTACACACAAAGCCAGCTGCGTGACCTTGCGCTTGTCACAGCTCTCTTAGAGCTCTCTCAGTCCCATCTACTTAAGTATTGTACATCTAAGGAAAGAAGAAAGGGAAGATAACAAGGCTCATTTAAAAAAAAACACAGATCAGATATTAACTTTAGACAGCAGCAACTCCATGACAAAAAAATTTTTGTTAACGAAGTCAGGGGAAATGAATACACGTACAAAAGTAGAAATACTATGCAGGCGGGCAATGCTGTCTATTTTAAAGAAAAGGACCTGCTAGCAATTCAGGCAGTTCTTAGAACTTAGAAACTCAGAGAAAGACGAATTGCATTTGTTTAAAGAAGCATACAATGGGAATCACGTGTTGAAGTATCTTGGGAAAGTAACATGTAAAGCCAAGGCTGTGAGAAGGAGGAAAGGGGTGTTAAATTTAAGTTTGATTACCAGGCAGTATTAGTCAGTGAGTCAACCTTTATTACAGCCCACAAGCCATACAGCAGAACAACATTAATTAATTATCTAAAACAATATATCTACATCTATCGATCAGTAATAGTAGTCCCATTAAAATAAAAAGGGACATAAAAAGTAATTCAGGGGACACACACTCAATAATGCATCTAGAATAAAGAGGTATTAGAAAGAATACTGCAAGAGAAAGAAACCAACAGTGTAGGTGACATATCCAGTGTAGTAAAGCAAGAGAAAGAATTATATAAACACTTCATTTATAAAAAGAAGTTAGAGAAGACTATAAGCAGTCTAGCAAAGCATAAGCAAAGTTGCTCTCATAGCCTAAAAAGGCAGTAAAGTTGAGCAAAGGCAGTAATAAAACATCAAAAATAGATATATATCCTTTGAGTTAAAGCACCAGGCATTAAAAACACTCGAAGAGTGAAAAAAGGTATGGGGGGGGGGGGAGTAAAATGGAGTGAAAAATCTTTTACCACAACAATATATTGAAACTCGAACAGTACAATAGACTGATAATAAAGTTGGCAGGGAATTATTTTTAAAAGGCAGAAAATGCCAAAAGCAAAGAAGGAGATGAATTACATCCTAAAAGGGGAGGGGCTTTCAGGGTGTTGAGCACATTACCAGATTTGAAACAGAACTGAAGAAAAAGGGGAACAAAGGAACTCAACCTAAAAGTCAGCAGAAACTAAAGGGGTTAAGCTCAACACTATCTGAGATTACAACCAATAAACCTATATTGTGCACAATTGCTATTAAAAACACAGGGCCTAAAATACAGGCTTTCTAAAAAGCACAAACATAGTTACAAATATTACAAACACATAACAGTTATGTTAGTACATAAAATGACCAAAATCGGACGAGTTTTGGCCTTTTACGGGCCTTCCTCAGTGGTCATACATACACAATTTTATAATACCGGTACACATCCTGACATAAACACAAACGTACAAAATAAAAAAGTATATAAAAGCTTTTTATTCTGTGTGGCTTTGTTTTAAAATAGTTAGTCCATGTGCCTTAAAACATGACTCACGGCTCTCACCTTGAATATGGTGTCCAGGATTGCAGGATCAACCAACGCGAAGAAAAGAACCATTTATTTATTTTTTTACCTTGTACAACATTTGTGTATATGTCAGGACGTGTGTTATAAAATTGTGTATGTATGACCACTGAGGAAGGCCTGTAAAAGGCCGAAATGTGTCTGGTCAGATTTTAGTCATTTTATGTACTAAAGTCAACTTTTATATACAGATTTGAAATCGGCCGTTTGATCTGTGTCAGTATTGCTCAGCCAAACACTTTAGATGTGAGGGAAATGGTGATCATTACATAATATGCCATCACAATGAAAAGGTCACTGTCCCTTTAGCAGGCTTGCGCAAGATTTTCACACAATATCTTTAACTAGCAAAGCACACTCTTTCACAGCTTTCCCCAGGGAATAATTCATCTGTGAAATTGCACACTTTCTTCTGTAAGAGCCAACCGAAATATCCACCTGCTGCTGGGAGTATACTGTATCCAAATACAGGGCACTGAGGATGGTGACCAAACCACTATTTTTAAAGAACAGAAAACCGCCGTCTATGGAGAAATATTTAGTTTAGATACACCAGAAGCAACTGAATTAGGAATACAGCAAGCAGAATCTTCAAATCGAAGCCAAAAACTGCTATAGTTGTTTAACCATGTTAATCCAATAAATAATTCCACATGCACAGTGTATATTCCAACAAAGGAAACAAAGGTCTTTTGAAAAAGTAAACGCAGCCAAAGATAGAAGGAGGTGCAAACAATATTACACAACATTTTAACAAAAAGCTAACGATGACAGAAAGTGTTACAACAGTCCACAAGTGGGGGGAAACAGCAGCTGTTTCTGAATCTCACAATTGCATGCCACTGACACACAGGAAAATGAATGTGTATCTTCGGCAAGGAAGGCCCAGTGCCAGAAAATTCACAGAACTGAAACTGTAAACCATTTCCCTGTTCAATGATTCAGGATGGCTCCTCCCATACGAGCCCTGACCTGGATGGCCCAGGCTAGCCTGATCTCGTCAGATCTCAGAAGCTAAGCAGGGTCGGCCCTGGTTAGTTTGGATGGGAGACCACCAAGGAATACCAGGGTTGCTGTACAGACGAAGGCACTGGCAAACCACCTCTGTTAGTCTCTTGCCATGAAAACCCCCCAAAAGGGGTTGCCATAAGTCGGCTGCGACTTGACGGCACTTTACACACACACACACACACACTCCCATATGAACCTACCCAATTATAACTATAATCTCCATCGGCCCCGCTTTGGTTGTCTCTGCCATCTGAGCCAAGACTGGTAGTAGCCTTCTCAGCTGTGGCACCAAAATTATGTAATTCCCTCCCCAGGGCGGTTTGCCCACCCCCTCAATCACTGTCTTCCACCAGCAGCCGGTGATGACTTTTTCTATTTCATTTGGCTTGGCATACCCATACTCCTTTTTG
Organism: Euleptes europaea; assembly: GCF_029931775.1. Lineage (NCBI taxonomy): Eukaryota > Metazoa > Chordata > Lepidosauria > Squamata > Sphaerodactylidae > Euleptes > Euleptes europaea. The sequence continues at coordinate 63,762,599 of NC_079322.1, forward strand.
TTTGTTTTTTTAATTGTCGGTTTTATTTATGTGTACTCTTTTTAAAACTTGGTTTGTATTCTTTTAATTGCTTGCTGCCTCGAGGGCACAAATTGGGCAGGAAGCCAGCATACAAATGTTTTAAATAATCACACAGAGCGACACACAAGTCAAATGTACAAGCTGCAGCCAGAAATAAACTCACAAATGTGAAGTTACAGACATTACCATTGGGAAAGCTTCCCACTACAAAGGCTGTTTATGCTTGGTAATTAGCAGTGGGTTCCAAGCTGAAGTGCCCCACATATTTTTTTTTATTTCTTCTTAAGAGCCCCTTTAACGTGACCTTTTGTATTTGCTCCGCCCCCACATGGAAACATTCACTGAAGGAAGCATGAATAATCCCAGCCGTGGTTTAGCTATGCAAACGACTATTGCTAATGGCTATGCAAACGAAGGAGCAGGTGAGTGGGGGGTGGAATTTGTTTGACTTTCTCCTCTTGCATTGGGACCATGAATAGTCATTATAAAGCAAGGACCTTGCTACCTTATCCAGAGTCTGGCCTTTGGTCTGTCAAGGTATGTAGTGTACTTCAGCTGGAAGCACGGCCCAGCCACTGGGAGAGCAGCAAGCTTGGGGGAAGAGCGGGTGGGTTTCTAATCCTGAACACTCATCTCCCCTTCATGGAACAGCCCACGCCTCTAAACTCTGACTAGAACTGCTTTGCAAAAGACAATAAAGGCAACAGTCGGTCAGGTCACAAATTCCACTCCGTCACTCTCCCCCCACCCCTTTGCCCTATTTTATTCTATAATGAACACATGAATTAGCCCTATAATGAGTATTGTTCTATGCATGATGGGCACAACCAAGAGAGGAGAGCTTGAACTCCCCCCTCACACACACACACACAATTAAATCAAAATTGGAGTTCTCAGATTGCTGAAGTATGAGAAACACTGAATTAGACTGTGATTGGCAAGCAGAGTGGCTTAAATACAAGACATCAATAACCTTTCTCTGAAAAGTTAGGTTTGTCTGATTCTCAAAGTACAGGGACAATCTAAGAGGTAAGAACGTCCGATTGTTTCCATCTGCTTGTTTGGGTAGGCCAAAAATATGTTATTGTACCAAGATGCTATAGCGTGTAAATTCAGGATATCTATTGTATCATTTTAGAATGCAACACAATATGGTGGAAAATCGTATCACAGAACATCTCACCTCCAACCAGCAGGCTGAACAGTTATTGTGGTATGAATTTTCCACTCAAACCTCCAAGAAATGCTGTGCCTATATACAAGTATTTTGGGAGAATGTTTCATGATCACAGTATCTAACCGTAATCTGATACACAATATAAGAAATCTGTATACTGTACTAATTTCTGGTAAAGTTACAAGTTACCCTTTTTTGCCACAGTTTCAAGAAAAACAGGATTACATGTTGTGTACAATCTTCCCACTTTAGAGGGGGGAAAATAAATGGCAGGTACATGAAATGTACTAAATAAACCCTAAATTCCAGCTCTAGGTTTTATTTTATGTGTTTCTCTGAATGCATAAAGCAAACTCAGTCCACCATAAAACAAAGTAAGGAAGGATTTTTTTAAAAAGTCATCAAAAGGGCTCCCCCTTTAAGATATTTAAGTTCTATGGTTCTTTTTCAGACCAGAGTCCCTCTTGGTCCTACCCACCTTCCAATGGGCTCTGAAGTTATCTCAACACCCCAAGAAGAATGAACATGCTCAATCCTTATAACCTTATTGTAGGTTCTTTTTTTTTATTCATTTATGAACTGAAGTTCCTCTGAATTCCTAAGGAATCCCACAAGTACAGTGAAGCCCCTAAAGCAATTGAGTGGGCTGCTGGCAGGAATAAACCAGGAATCCTGGAGAAATCATATCACATAAGATACTCCATACAGAGTTTTTTGGACTACTATCATTTAAGAAGAAGAGTTGGCTTTTATATGCCAACTTTCTCTACCACTTAAGAATCAAACCAGCAAACCAGCATACAATCACCTTCTCTTCTCCTCCCCACAACAGACACCCATGAGGTAGGTTGGGTTGAGAGAGCTCTAAGAGAGCTGTGACTAGCCCAAGGTCACCCAGCTGGCTTCATGTGGAGGAGTGGGGAAACCAACCGGGTTCACCAGATTAGCGTTCGCTGCTCTTGTGGAGGAGTGGGGAATCAAACCCGGTTCTCCAGATTAGAGTCCACCGCTCCAAACCACCACTCTTAACCACTACACCATGCTGTCTCTCATTTAGGCTGGTGAGATGGTGCAACCAGGACACAGAGGTCTTATACCTTCAATACTTGGATCCACAGGAGAATTTGTCCCATTAATGCTGCAAGAGGAAGGAAGTTGGCACCAACTGAAATTCCCTGTTTTGACACTATTACAGGAAAGGTATTGAGAGCCAGTGTGGCATAGTGGTTTCTGTGATATATTAGGACTGGGAAGAGCCAAGTTCAAATTCCTGTTCAGGCGTGTTGGGCCTGTCTTCTCAACAAGCCTATTTATCCCTTGGGCTGGATTTAGGACAGAGGAGCTAAGAACAATAAACACTGCTTTGAACTCCTTGGAAGAAACACAAGATAAAAGACAATGAATCCTTTCCCTCTGTCTTACCTACTCATCAACTGTTTATCCCACTCTTCCTCAAGAGTTCAGTATACACAGTTCCACCCGCCTCCATGCTATCCTCACACCAACCCTATGAGGTAGGCTAGAAAGAATGACTGATGCAAAGTGACTCAGCATAGTTTGCTGAGGTGCAAGATAGTTTCTTTGTCCTCCAACTCACACAGTACAGACCTTTCCAGACTTGTCTGCAGCACAGAATCAGTAACTCAGGCCTTCAGTTTAGAAAGTGTTGTGTGCTTGCCCATCTCCCAATTTCCGAACTGGAGCCTCAGTCAAACACCATGCTAAAATCCATACAGACTGAGCTGTGGGTGGCAAGAGGAAAAGCTAAAGCTTTACAGGGAAAAGTCTCTCTGCTCTCAAACAAGCTTACAGCTGTAATTATGAGGCTCTGCTAGCTAACAACATTGAAAAGAACATTTATACTGTAAGGTATACTTTCCCCCTTTCAGAAACTTGTGTTTTCTTCTGTATTTCGATGAAGATGTCAGGTCTATTTATGTATCACATCTTAGACCAAAGGATAAACCTTTAGGTACTCACGAATGTATATGGTAAACACATACAGCTGGAATGCCTTGCACACAAACAAAAAATCCTCCACCGATACATTCTGCGAAGCTGTTTTCGATACTCAAATGAGCAAGAGCAAACGTCTTTTCCCAGGAGATTCTGTATTTTATTCTAAAACTCTCACCCAATGTTTGAAAAGAAAATATTTCCTTGGAGGCAGACAATAAACTTTTTAGATTATTAGGTACTGAAATGACAAAGGACTATTTCAAAATCCTCCTTTTTTTGTAGAACACATCTGGAACATATCATTCAAACAACAACTGGATCTACTAACATAAAACCTACAACTGCTAAAGTGTTTTGCCAAATAAAATTAAGATGGTCTGCAAAAGAAACCATGTGGATGTTAAAGAGTTCATGTTTGTTGATCTGCAGTAAGCTTCCCGGCCTGCCCCTGGACACAGGAAAGATTTGCCTATTTTTATCTCACCCTCTCCCAAGGAGCTCAGGGCGGCTCATACAGTTCTCCCCTCCAACATTTTTATCCTTACCACAACCTAATGAGGTAGACTAGGCTGAGACATAGCAACTAGCCCAAGGTTACTCAGTAAGTTTCAGGCCTCAGAGACAGAACTGAACCTAGGCCTCAGTCCAGATCCTGGAATGACACCATCACATTTACATGCTGCCTCTTCAGAGACCTGCTTTAAGGCAGCTCACAACACAAAAGAAAAATAATTTACTATGAAATCATTACAATTAACCACCGGTAAAAAACCAGCCAATAAAACCCAGAAGCATAAAATCACAAATACCCCCAGAGCATAAAGTATCTGGCAGCCTAGATGATCCTCAAAACAGTCCTCGTGCCGGAAGCAACACCAATGTTGAAGGGGCATTCGGTGTTACTTTCTTAGCCAGCGAAGTCTCAATGCAACAGCAATGGAATTAGTGTAATAACTGAAAAAGTCACAATGAGTCAGAAATCTCCAAGTTTCCAACAGGCAGCTTGAACATCCCTCCAGAAGACCCAGAAAAGACCACGAAAACGTCTTAAACAAAAAATTTCCCCATAAGATTTTTCTCTGTGCTGCTTCGCTGATAGCTTCATAAATTCTGGAGCTCTTCTGCAAGCCATATTGAGTTTCTAAGAACCAGGTTATACAGGGTTGCCAACCTCCAGGTACTAGCTGGAGATCTCCTGCTTTTACAACTGATAGAGATCAGTTCACCTGGAGAAAATGGCCACTTTGGCAATTGGACTCTATGGCATTGAAGCCCCTCCTTTCCCCAAACCCCTCCCTCCTCAGGCTCTTCCCTAAAAACCTCCCACCAGTGGCAAAGAGGGATCTGGAAAGCCTAAAGTAATATGCTGGGGGGGGGGGGAATCGTTTGGGTTATTCATCATTATTCAGAAGAAAAAAACACTTGTTCTCCCCCCTCATTCCTACCTCATCCTCCTTCCTGCATGTGTGAACTAGGCCTAAGCACCTAGGACCATTGCCAGAAAGCCTTTTAACATAGAAAGCGGAGAGAGCCAAACCACAAATCCTAGAGCCACCACAAATCTTTAGCCTGTCATTACACCAGAGGTTATGCAACGGTGTGTTCGACAAAAAAACCAGGTGTGGTGAAGCAAGTCATAGCTTCATCAGATGCTCGCTAGACCACCGCATTCCCAACCCATTAAAAGGATTGTGTGAACGAGCTATTATAAACAAAACAGTGTGAATACAATGCCTACCTAGGCTATGTTAAGTGTGACAACCTTTGGCACATGCTCGGTATTCAGCCTAGAGAAAAGTCAGAATTTCTTACCAGGATAAACCCGTATCCCAAATAAATGAATGAATTGCTAAATGTTAAGAATCACAATGTGTGTGTATGTGTTTTTAATTGATACATTTATGAGCGTTTATTCAACTAAAGCTTTCCTGGCAAGAATTATCAGGAGCCAAAACACTCCAGGCTGCAATATGTTGCTCCTACCGTTTAAGCAGGTACAACTCCAGAGCTTCTTGTTTCCCACAGAACCAAAAACCAGTTACGCAAGAAAGAAAACCTTGCGCTGAATCAACAAGGACGGAATTCACATGCTTTATGCTGTGAAGAAGAATATACAAAGCCACTGACAAGATGTGCCAACCCACAAAGCCTCCCGCAGTCGGGAGGGAGGACCTCTGCTTTCACAAACAAACGCCACTTGAGGTGACTTAACAAGCTACTCCCCATTGAGGAGCTGTCAGGAAGAAAATAGAGGGAGGTTCCACTAGCGGGGATTCATTTTAACCCTTACCACAAAGCAACACCGTACACTGACGGCAAGAACTCGCCCTGCTTCTGCTACGCAGGCAATACAAAGGAACAAGCAACATGACTGTAGCCAGGTCTGCCAAAGCAATCTCTTGCAACTGGTGTGAGCAGGGGACAGAACGTGGAGAATCCTGAAGAGCAGCTCAACTGGATTGAGCCCGCATGGTGTAGTGGTTAAGAGCGAAGGTTTGGAGCAGTGGACTCTGATCTGGAGAACCGGGTTTGATTCCCCACTCCTCCACATGAGTGGCGGAGGCTAATCTGGTGAACTGGATTTGTTTCCCCACTCCTACACAGAAAGCCAGCTGGGTGACCTTGGGCTAGTCACACTCTCTCAGCCCCACCTACCTCATAGGGTGTCTGTTGTTTGGAGGGGAAGAGAAGATGATTGTAAGCTGGTTTGATTCTTCCTTAAGTGGTAGAGAAAGTCAGCATATAAAAACCAACTGTTCTTCTTAAAACAACTGAATTTACCCAATGGTTTTATTAAAATAAGGCCAAACTACAGTCCAGGAGGAACCTGTGGCACATTTATTCTGCAGTTCATGTTTACAGTTATGAATAAAGTCAAATCAATCCTGCTTCTATTTTGTACACTTTGGTCCCTTAAGGGTGCATTTCCATTACAGGGATATCAAACTTGAAGGATTTTTTTTTATTAAAGGTTTGTATTTAAAGGTATACAATGTTGATAATGCTGGCTTTTAATCCAAGTCCAAAGTGAAAATAAGCTGAGGATGATCTCAGGGGTTTTTCCGTTTATTTATGGCACATTATTTATTTCCCACACAGAACTGTGCTGAGTCCCTTCAACATCCCCGCTAAGCCATAAAGCAGCTAAGGTTAAATTGAATGCTTCACAGCACCCTTCCCATACCCCCACAGGCCATACAGCAAATAATTATTTGAGAACCAGTGTGGTTAAGAGTGGTGGACTCTGATCTGGAGAACCGCGTTTGATTCCCCACTCCTCCACATGAGCGGCGGACTCTGATCTGGTGAACCGGGTTGGTTTCCGCAGTTTTACACATGAAGCCTGCTGGGTGACCTTGGGCTAGTCACATTTCTCTTCGGACTCTCTCAACCTCACCTACCGCACAAGGTGTCTGTTGTGGGGAGAGGAAGGGAAGGAACATATAAGCCGGTTTGATTTTCCTTAAAAGGTAGAGAAAGTCGGCATATAAAAACCAACTCTTCTTCAAGTCAATCTTTGACATCTGGACCCAAAGCTGAAAAAATACACCTGCTTCCCCACCCCACAGAAAAAACATTCTATTTGTAAACCTTAAAGGTGGAGCTATGCAGAGTCATCAAAAACAAAGTGCACTGCTTGGACATTGTGCAGTTCAGTGTTTCCAAGCTCTGTTCCAGAAAGTCATGGAGTTTCTTGGAAGCTTGTCAGGAAAAGTTTCTCAATGAAAAGATGACAGGCCTTGTTCTGAGAAACTCAGCTTGCCCACCAATCTCTCCCTGCCATGTGTACATAACACTGGAGGTGTTCCATGGTGCATACTCAGCTGGCACAAGCCAATAGTGAGGAGGACTAAGAGACCAGGGCCTTGTACAAACTGAACGTGCACTTAAGAGCATAGTCCATTGCCTTCTGCAGCAGGTAGGTTTCTCAGTACTCAAACTGATGCAGACTTTATCCCCCTGAAGATAATGGAACTATTTGGAGCATCATCCATCTAGTTTAACATCAACAGAATATATATTTAGAGAAAATATATTTAGAGGATAAAACTGCTGCTATCATACTGCCCTTATATGGTGAGACCACACTTGGAATACTGTGTTCTGGTCACCACGCCTAAAAAAGGATATTGCGGAGCTTGAGAAGGTGCTGAAAAGGGCAACCAAAATGATCAGGGGGCTAGAGCAACTGCCCTATGAGGAGCGGTTAAAATGCTTAGGGCTGTTTAGATTGGAAAGAAGGCAGTTAAGGGGAGGCATGATCTATAAAATTATGCATGGTATGGAGAGAGTGCACAGGGAGGAGCTTTTCTCCCTCTCTCATAATACTACAACGCGGCGTCATCTGCAGGGTGAGAGATTCAAAACAGATAAAAGGAAGCATTTCTTCACACAACGCATAGTTAAACTGTGGAACTCCCTGCCCCAGGATGTTGTGATGGCTGCCAACTTGGAAGGCTTTAAGAAGGGAGTGGAAGTGTTCATGGAGGAGAGGGCTATCCATGGCTACTAGTCAAAATGGATACTAGTCGTGATGCATACCTCCAGGATCAGAGAAGCATGCCTATTATATTAGGTGCTGTGGAACACAGGCAGGATGCTGCTGCTGAAGTCGTCTTGTTTGGGGGCTTCCTAGAGGCACCTGGTTGGCCACTGTGTGAACAAGACTGCTGGACTTGATAGACCTTGGTCTATCCAGCATGGCTGTTCTTATGTTCTTAAATACTATAATATTCAAACCAAGGCCAGCAGAAAGTGGAATTCAGTATGCACAACTTCCGTTGCAATGCTAGTTGTTGGTACACTGGCTTTATTGTTTCAAAAGCATCACTATTCACCTAGGGAGCCAAGTGGCATCTAATCAAAATGAAACTTTACACCAAGTGTTTCAAGTAAAAAAAACTTCTGAACGCAAGATTCTCAACTCAAACACATTTTCAGAGATAAGTAGGCATGACAGTTCAACAGGGGCCACTTTGAAAATCTGTTAACAAACATTAGGGTAAATCATCAAAAGTTCTCAGAGAACAAGCGTTTCAAACAGAGCCTTTCAAAATGACATAATAACAATAATAATTGCCTGTTGTCCAGTCATAACTGACTCATGAACCATGGGGTTTTCAAGGCAAGACAAGACCAGAAGTGGTTTGCCATTTGTCTTGCTCTGTATAGCAACCCCTGCCTTCCTTGGTGGTCTCCCATCCAAGTATTAACCGATGCTAGAGTAGATTCCTTTGAAATGTGGTGTTGGAGGAGATTATTACGGATACCATGGACTGCCAAAAAAACACATCAGTGGGTTATAGATCAAATCAAGCCTGAACTGACCCTAGAAGCTAAAATGACTAAACTGAGGTTATCATATTTTGGTCACATCATGAGAAAACAAGAGTCACTGGAAAAGACAATCATGCTAGGAAAAGTTGAGGACAGCAGGAAAAGAGGAAGACCAAACAAGAGATGGATTGACTCAATAAAGGAAGCCACAGCCCTCAATGTGCAAGATCTGAGCAAGGCTGTTAAAGATAGGACGTTTTGGAGGACATTGATTCATAGGGTCGCCGTGAGTCGGAAGTGACTTGACGGCACTTAACATGCACACACACACACCACCCCTGCTTAGCTTCCAAGCTCTGACAAGACCAGGCTAGGCTGGGCTAGAAGGCTGCCCACCATCCAAAATGATGGAATGAAATGTTCTGTGAAAACAGGACAGATTGAAATCTATTTCTCGTTCAGTTCATTGCTCAGCAAAACTGCAGTTTTATTAAGACCCATCTGAATATTAATACTGTACATTTAAGTGGAAACACTAAGAATATTACTTGCAAATATTCCATTACAAGTCATAGAAAGTGCAACAACACTCAGAATACAAGCGTCTCTTGCCTCAACAGCTTTGCCCATGTGCTTTATTTAACCGTAGTTCACTTGTGGTTTATGAGTGCTCATTTTCGGCAGAAAAGACACAAATACTTGCAGTTCCAAGTAGGCCAATGAACAAAAGGGTACAAGTGGTCAGACAACTGCAGAATGTATTCTGGCAAACATTTGGAACTCATCTAAGTCAGCATGAACAGCCAACTATGTCCCACCCCTATTGTAATATCACTAGAGTTATTGACACACTTTCTATGGTAGGAACCGGGAGGCCAGTTTCCACAGACAAGGTCGCTCCTGAAATTTTCAGGAACAGAATGCTGCAAAAGGGGGGGGGGGAAGCATTGCTGGAGTTCAACTCAAGATAGGAAAGCACAAAGAGAAGCAGACCCTCTCTCTAGTTACTAACCCATTATGCGTTTGTCACTCTGAATAACTGAAATGTAGCACCGCTTAATATCTAACTTCAGTTTCACTTTGTTTGTAATAATAACCGAGGCCTCCTAACAGGCAATGCCTAACTTCACTGGGGCTGAATGAGGCTACAAAGCCAATAGAAGAAGAAGAATTGGTTTTTATATGCCAACTTTCTCTAGCACTTAAGGGAGATTCAAACTGGCTCACAATCACCTTCCCTTCCCCTTCCCACAACAGACACCCTATGAGGTAGGTGTGGCTGAGAGAGCTCTAAGAGAACTGTGACTAGTCCAAGGCCACCCAGCTGGCTTCATGTGTAGGAGTGGGGAAGCCAACCAAGTTCACCAGATTAGCATCTGCAGCTCATGTGGAGGAGTGGGGAATCAAACCTGGTTCTCCAGATTAGAGTCCACTGCTCCAACCAATGTTGATGCCCAACCAGAATTTCTAGCCAAGGTTTGCAGCTGATTTATTAACCAAAGTTTTCATTAACTATGGTTTTGCTAAGATGTCTGAAGTCAAACCACAGATCCTAGTTCAACGCACTAACTGCTGCACCAATCTGGCTCTCTGGCAAAACCACAACTTCTTGCTGCTTAAACAGATCTGAGTTTGTTGTCATGGGCCAAGATGGACTGACAAAGGGCGAAAACGCATGGTCGCTTCATCCTCCTTTAATCCCTGTTTTAGCCAGGATCGAACGCACATTAGGCGAAACGCATGCGTTCGATCCTGGCTGAATCCTGGCTGAAACAGGATAAAGCAACCATGCGTTTTTGCCCAAAGTCACATGTATTTGTACCCAGGTATGCAAGATGCAATCCAAAGTGTTTGCTCACATTTAAATTCCCCAGTTCCTAAAAACATAGGGCTCCAAGTTAACTTTCCTGATTTCAATAGAACTCGTTTCCAAGTGTACTGAGAAGAACGGAAGTTTTTCTACCAGTATTCTCATTTGCACATATGAAATTTTGCAGACTATCCTGTGCTCCAAGAAATTGGAAAGGAACTGGGACTACAATTAAAACTGCTGCGGGGAGGGGGGAGAGAATACAATTCAATTCTTCTATTATACAACATAACACTTGCATTTCGTCATATGCGTTTTCTCAACACCAAGTTTTGTCTCTAGCTGCATAATTAACGTTTCATTTTCTGAGCATAATGGTTCCATTCCAACAACAACAAAAGAGGTTATTCTTGGGTTAATTATTCTTGGGTTAATTTTTGGACACAGTTTCCTTTTAAGGCACCTGAAAATTCAGCTTTGCTTTTCCACTCGCAAAACATACATCTGACATCATAGTGTTAATCTGGGCAGGTCTAACAAAGGAAATCAAGAGTGAAAGAATCTGAGACACCTGACTAACCGCCCTCTTTTTTTTTGCAGTCACTAACCACATACCTATAAATTTAACCCCCCTACCAAGCTTACTTTTCTAGCCCTCTATTCATGTTATACATACAAATTGCTGCTAAACCCGCAAAGCTGCACTCTCCAGCCTTTCCAGACCCAGAAGCAACCTTTAACCCCATGGCCCAGGCTAGCCCAATCTCATCAGATCTCAGAAGCTAAGCAGGGTCAGCCCTGGTTAGTACTTGGAAGGAGTCACCGTAAGTCGACTGAGACTTGATAGCGCTTTCCACCACCAGTACCATAATCCCTAGGCGGTAGTTTCCTAAATTGCAAGCATGTGACATTACGTCACAGGAAAAAGAGGTGCCAGAATTATGACCTCACCAGTGTCAAGGCCAGGAGAGCCACGAAAGCTGGGTACCAGATGGCATAATGCACTGGAGCCAGCCAAGAGTTACAGCTATGGAGGAATCCTCTCCACCACTCTGCGGCCTCTTTTCACCACCCTGCAGATCCTTATAGCTTACATGGAAATTGAGGCAGGAAGCATGGAGCCCCGGCTCTCTGCACATGTGCACTGACAGCCAGTCTTTCCAAAAAGAAGCAAACAATATGGTGGGAGAGCCAGCATGGTGTAGTGGTTAAGAGTGGTGGTTGGAGTGGTGGACTCTAATCTGGAGAACCGGGTTTGATTCCCCACTCTTCTACATGAGCGGCAGATGCTAATCTGGTGAACCGGGTTGGTTTCCCCACTCCTACACATGAAGCCAGCTGGGTGACCTTGGGCTAGTCACAGCTCTCTTAGAGCTCTTTCAGCCCCACCTACCTCACAGGGTGCCCTTAAAAGGTAGAGAAAATTGGGATATAAAAACCAACTTTTCTTCTTATTCCTTCCCTTCCCCAGCAAATCATAGTTTGAACTGTAGCCTGAATCCTGCATACAATCAAGAGAGTGTATGATGCATTTTGCAACACGTTTGCAGGCTACATTACTCCCCATTGGAAAGTACAAGCAGCGGAGTATGAATGCTGGATGCTTTATGACCCCCTGCCCTGTCTCCTAGTGAAGACAAGTTGGAAATGAAATGGGAGAAATTGCTCAAATAACTTGCTTTCAAAATAAAAATAGAAGCAAATGGTTGGCAGTATATTTGAGCATTTAAAAATAGCATTAACGTGTATATCTCACTGGGCATTATTTGTGAAATCTGTGTTTGGATGGTAAGCTTTTGAAACATTTTATAGCCCTATGAAGGAAGTTGGGTGTCTGGTGGAAGCAACTTAATCAAAGTACCATTATTAGTTGATGTTCTCCTGTTCTCTATCAGAAACATATGTTGTTGTTGTTTTTGTCATGCTTTTGGGTGGTGATTTGTAGTAGTGATTGGATACTATACTTTTAAATAAAAGAGTTTCAGTCTACCTTTCTTGGCCCCCTGGAACTTCCTGGTTGAGCAACTACATTGTACCATCTCTCTCTGACTTCAAATCCCTTCTTAAAATCTATCCTTTCCCTTTAGGTAACACCCCTTGGCCAAAACATAGCTTCGTCTTAGCTACCCTTTAGCCAGCGTGGTGTAGTGGTTAAGAACGGTGGTTTGGAGCGGTGGAGTCTGATCTGGAGAACCAGGTTTGATTCCCCACTCCTCCACATGAGCAGCGGAGGCTAATCTGGTGAACTGGATTTGTTTCCCCACTCCTACACATGAAGCCAGCTGGGTGACCTTGGGCAAGTCATTCTCTCTCAGCCTCACCTACCTCACAGAGTGTCTGTTGTGGGGAGGGGAAGGGAAGGTGATTGTAAACCAGTTTGATTCTCCTTTAAGTGGCAGAGAAAGTCGGCATATAAAAACCAACCCTTCTTAGCTGTGCCTTTCCCATTCCCCTTCTTCCATGTCCCCTCATCTTAAACTTAGATTGTAAGCTTTCAGGAGCAGGAACATGCCATTTTTGCTTCTTTATCATAGAATGATGATTCCATATAAATCAAAATATCTTTGCTATTTCTGGGGGGAAATTGTTTAAACCTTTTAAATCAGTGTTCTTCAACCCATGCATTAGATCCTACAGGTGAGTTCCAGAGTCGAACCCACTGGGTCACAAGCCCCTAGAAGTAGAAGAAGAAGAGTTGGTTTTTATTTGCCAACTTTCTCTACCACTTAAGAAAGAATCAAACCAGCTTACAATCACCTTCCCCTCCCTGCAACCGAAGGTGGGACTGAGAGAGATCTAAGAGAGCTGTGACTAGCCCAAGGTCACCCAGCAGTGGGGAAACCAACCCGGCTCACCAGATTTGTTTGCCGCTTGTGTGGAGGAGTGGGGAATCAAACCCGGTTCACCAGATTAGAATCTGCCACTCGTGTGGAGGAGTGGGGAATCAAACCCGGTTCCCAGATTAGAGTCCACTGCTCCTAACCACTATACCACGCTGGCTCTTACAGTGATCAAGGAGAAGACGGAGCTGTTGTTTATGTGACCCTAATCCTACATAATTGTTGAAATACTACTATGGCCCAATCAATATAACAATGGGAAGATCTCAGTGTGTAAAGTAATTTGGTACAGAGCCAACTAATAGCGGTCTGAACTACCAAATCCCCACTGTGCCACGAACCAAACTAGATGACCTGGGTGCCACTCTGTACCTAACCTATCTCACTATCTATAGCTGCGGTGAGAAATCATTATGTGCCATTCTGAGCTTATTAGAGAAAGAGTGCGGGGTGGGGGGGGAGAGAAATGTGACAGACAAATGTGAGAGGCATGCAGTTTTACAGAGCCCTGGAGATGCTTCTGCAGTCTTTCATTAATGAAAATGTTTTTACTTACCTAGAAAGATCCTTAACTACCCTATCCACCCACATCAAATTCAGGCATGCTGAGAAGCACACAGATACAACTCCCAACTTATTAGGGCTATTTGAAGGCACTCCAGCATTCAGCTCTCATAGTGCAATGTCCAGGAATTGCCTTACGTTTTGGATACTGGTGTACTTACTACCAGTATTGAAAGCCTTGGCTAGTCTAGCAGTCTGGAAATACAGCCACCAACAGAAAGCTCTTTTGGGCTAACAAGACTTGGAAATTTTTGTTTCTTTGAACAGCTTCCACCTTTTATCACCGCACTGCTATTGTGCAGAAGGATGGAAGGAGGCTCCTTGAGACCACGGGAGAGCAAGTATGCCACTTATGGGAAATCAGAGAGGGAAACCCAGTATCAAGCCCAAAAATTCTATAAGAGGATGCAGAGTACAGGCAGAACATCTGTGAATGAGAAGCCATCACAGTATCCAAGTCTGGATGGCAAAAGAGTCAAGGCACACATGGTGGTTCAAAGAAATGTTGTCTATAATGCTGATCAAGGCAAAAAATAACAGTGTAGTAAAAAAGCAACGTTTGAACAAAAACAGCAACACCAGGCTAAAGAATGGAACAATATGTAATGAAATAGACAAGAAACATACATGAAATACTACAATGTACAGCAATCTATATAGTGTCCAAGCACACATGTAAATAAACATTACAGTCCAACCTCAAGTGGGGGGTAAATAAGACAGAGAAATCCAACAAGACGTGAACAATACTGGTGGTCAGGTAAGTGTGGATGCTGAACAATAATCCAAAATGGATCAAAAAGGTCCAAAAGAGATCATAGAAGGAGACGGTCATGCCGGATACAAATTAGGAGTCCGTTTCTGCCAAAGGCTTCATTGATCATTCAATCTCAGAAGAGTCTGTGCAAAGTATTCCATTCTTTCATAGGATATTTAAGCCTCTTGCCATATTAGATTCAAGGCATCACAACTGGTGTAACAAACGCAATTGGTGTAGTGGTAGACTTTCTCTACCACTTAAGAATCAAAACGGCTTACAATCACCTTCCCTTCCTCTCCCCACAAGATACCCTGTGAGGTAGGTAGGGCTGAGAGAGTTCGGAGAAAACTGTGACTAGCCCACGGTTACCCAGCTGGCTTCGTATATAGGAGAGGGGAAACCAACCCGGTTCACTGGATTAGCATCCGCAGCTCATGTGGAGGAGTGGGGAATCAAACCCGGTTCTCCAGATTAGAGTCCACCGCTCCTAACCACTGAACCATGCTGGCTATCAGAAGCCACGGCTGACATCCTTTTCAGTTAGACAAGTGAGCTAAGAAGCAGATCCGTAAGACACCAAGAGAACCACAGATCTCGCGCCAGTTACATATGAGGGAATATGCTGTTCCCAAGGTGCAGCAGTGACTCTACCATGACTTAGACAGCTTTTATTTCTGTTTTCCAGTTTGGTAACCCCTAGTCCTCTTGCTCTGATAGGCCAGGCTAGCCCAATCTTCTCAGGAGCTAAGCAGGGCCAGCCCCGGTTAGTATTTGGATGGGAGACCACCAAGGAAGCCCAGGGTCACGAGACAGAGGCAAGCAATGGTAAACCACTTCTGAACGTCTCTTGCCTTGAAAACCCTTACAGGGTCGCCATAAGTCAGCTGCAACTTGGCAGTATATTTCACCACCCGTCCTATTGCATTGTTTATTGGCTGTCTTAAGCTGTTTGACTGAATTGTTTTCTGTATTTTTTTAATCCACCTTGAGCAAGAAAGCAAAAAAACTATAAATGAAATAAAATAAATTAAATACAATGGGAATACTGGAGCACCTCCACTCACCTGCTGTGAAGTGGAATTACACATGTGAAGGAGCCCTGTCTATGCCACAATTCTCTCCAGCCTTCACAGGCACTGAGCCAGTAGTTGAGCATCTGCTTGGCATGCAGAAGGTCCCAGGCTCAATCCCCAGCACCTCCAGTTAAAGGGACTAAGCAGGTAAGCAATGCAAAAGACCTCAGCCTGAGACTCTGGAGAGCTGCTGCCAGTTTGAGTAGACAATGCTGACTTTGATGGACCAAGGGTCCGATTCAGTACAAGGAAGCTTCATGTGTTCATGTGATCTACCATCTCCCCTGCTGTGACTCACAACCCTTTGAACTGGTGTTGCCTATTATATTAGGTGCTTTGGAACACAGGCAGGATAATGCTGCTGCAGTCAACTTGTTTGTGAGGCACCTGCCTGGTTGGCCACTATGGGAACAGATTGCTGGACTTGATGGGCCTTGGTCTGATCCAGCATGGCTTTCCTTATGTTCTTATGTGTCTTACTTGAGTCCAGCTCTCTTTTCCACAGCAA
This sequence comes from Euleptes europaea, assembly GCF_029931775.1. Lineage (NCBI taxonomy): Eukaryota > Metazoa > Chordata > Lepidosauria > Squamata > Sphaerodactylidae > Euleptes > Euleptes europaea. The sequence continues at coordinate 63,778,588 of NC_079322.1, forward strand.
GGGATTTACCTGCACTTTGTTTGGCTGGATGGGGGAGTCAAGCCAGAGAGGAAAAAAATCACCCACAAAAAGCACACACCCCTCACTTTCTAGGCCCTATTTTTGGTTTTAATAAGTCACTTCCTATTTCCCAAATAGAAGCCTTTCGAAAATCAGTGTTGCTGCCTGGATCTACTGTATGTGTACTTCGAAGGCTGGATTTTTAACCACAGCAGGAAGTAGTAGAACACAGGACACTGTGATGAGGCACCCTGATTAGGAAAGCTCTCTCATTTCCAAACCCACTAACCACGATATCTAGAATATTTCCTCACACTGCAACAAGAATTCCAGAATGAAGCAAGTCACCGACTGAAGCTAAAAAATGTCAAGGTTTGAGGAGTTGTTGTTGTTTTTTTAAAGGAATTTATGTCTAGTTAACTTCATCCCCCATGGAGGGGTAAGCATTTAACATATTTACATAAATGCCTGCATATTTTCCAAAGATTATCAGACACCTGGTTTGCTGTCCCTGGGCAAACTAGTGAAAAAAATAAATAAATTCTCTGTAAAAATGATTGCTCTATTAGGGGGACACACACACCAACTCCAGTTGCAGGCAAATTGTAATTATGCTCCACACCTCACTGATCAGCCAGTTCACCAGTTGCTTGTGTTTCAAAAGGCAGAGAGGAGAGATTTCAATCACTGTGGTGCCTTGGAGCATCAGGTTACCCCCCACCCCGGTCCCACAATTATGGGGAAAGTACACTGTGCACACTTGACAGCATTCTCCAGCACTGACAAGAGGGTACCGGAGCTCCTTGGCAAGACGTGACCTGCACAGTCAGAACAGCAGCGCAATTTGGATTCTTCCAAAAAAATTAAACTCAACCTGCCTTTAAAAAAAAAAAAAAAACACGAGGCGTGGTTTCAGCAGCCACGAAGCTGGGACAATCCCCAAGACGGTGTCAAATTTCCTGCATTGTGCAGGGGGGTGGACTAGATGACCCTGGTGGTCCCTTCCAACTTCATGATGCTGTGTGTGTGTGTTAAGGGCTGTCAAGTCGCTTCCAACTCATGGCGACCCTATGAATGAAAGTCCTCCAAAATGTCCTATCTTTGACAGCCTTGTTCAGATCTTGCAAATTGAAGCCGTGGCTTCCCTTATTGAGTCAGCCCATCTCTTGTTGGGTCTCCCTCTTTTCCTGCTGCCCTCAACTTTCCCTAGCATGACTGTCTTTTCCAGTGACTCATGTCGTCTCACGACGTGACCAAAATATGACAGCCTCAGTTGATTCATTTGAGCTTCTAGGGTCAGTTCAGGCTTGATTTGATCTAGAAACCCCCGATTTGTTTTTTTGGGGGCAGTCCACAAAATACATAACACTCTCCTCCAACACCACATTTGTGGTGTGTGCGTGGTCTATGAGGCTATGATTCTAAACATGATGCCATGATTCGAAATATGATTCTAAACATGATTCTAAAGATGGTCTATGATGCTATGATTCTAAACATGATGCCGTGATTCTAAATATGATGCTAAACATGATTCGAAATATGGTCTATGATGCTATGATTCAAAATATGATGCTAAACATGATTCGAAAGATGGTCTATGATGCTATGATTCGAAATATGATGCCGTGATTCAAAATATGATTTTAAACATGATTCGAAATATGGTCTATGATGCTATGATTCGAAATATGATGCTGTGATTCGAAATATGATTCTAAACATGATTCTAAATATGGTCTATGATGCTATGATTCTAAACATGATGCCGCGATTCTAAATATGATGCTAAACATGATTCGAAATATGGTCTATGATGCTATGATTCTAAACATGATGCCGCGATTCTAAATATGATGCTAAACATGATGCCGTGATTCGAAATATGATTCTAAACGTGATTCGAAATATGGTCTATGATGCTATGATTCTAAACATGATGCCGCGATTCTAAATATGATGCTAAACATGATGCCGTGATTCGAAATATGATTCTAAACGTGATTCGAAATATGGTCTATGATGCTATGATTCTAAACATGATGCCGCGATTCTAAATATGATTCTAAACATGATTCGAAAGATGGTCTATGATGCTAAACATGATGCTGATTCTAAATATGATTCTAAACGTGATTCGAAATATGGTCTATGATGCTACGATTCGAAACATGATGCCGTGATTCTAAATATGATTCTAAACATGATTTGAAATATGGTCTATGATGCTATGATGCTAAACATGATGCCGCGATTCTAAATATGATGCTAAACATGATTCGAAAGATGGTCTATGATGCTAAACATGATGCTGATTCTAAATATGATGCTAAACATGATTCGAAAGATGGTCTATGATGCTAAACATGATGCTGATTCTAAATATGATGCTAAACATGATTCGAAAGATGGTCTATGATGCTAAACATGATGCTGATTCTAAATATGATGCTAAACATGATTCGAAAGATGGTCTATGATGCTACGATTCGAAACATGATGCCGCGATTCTAAATATGATTCTGAACATGATTCAAAAGATGAGTCTACGATGCTACGGTTCGAAACACACGTGAGAACGCCGCCCCCGCACGCCAACTCCGTCCGGGGCGAAAGCGCACGGCAGGTTTGGGCGTGGGGTCCGCCCCTCTCCAGATGCACATTCCCCCCCCCCCACCCGAATTTTGCAAACTCTGCCCGGGGGCTCATTTGCGAGTTCTGAGCACTCGGCGGGGGGGGGGGGGGAAGGGGGGGGGGAAGGGGGCGAGAAACGCGCGTGCAGCGAGCGTCCGAGCCCCGGCCACAACCTCCCCGGCGTTTCGGCCCCGCGACGCCTCGCCGAGGCGGCGTCCCTCTCCTCCGCCCTTCCCCGCTCGGGCCTGGACCAACTGGGAAGCCCGGGGCTGGATTTCCAGCCTGGGCTGCGGAAACGGAGGGAGGGGGGGGGGGAGCTCGCCCGCCGCGGAGGGCGAGGCGGGGCCGTCGGGAAAGGCGCTCGGGGAGTTGTTGCCATTGTTGCGCGGAGTTGGGGCTCGGCCCCAACTCCGCGCAACAATGGCAACAACTCCCCGAGCGCCTTCCCGGCGGCCCTGCGCACTCCCCGCGAGGCGAGCAGGAGGGGGAAGGTCCGGCCGGGCCCCTCCGCAGCCTCCCCTCCCCTTTCCAGGAAGCGCCATATTGATCCCAGGCGCCCTCCCGCTCGCCCCCGCCGCCCCTTCTTCCAGCGGCCCCGGCGTCCCCCCCCCGTCCAGCCCCCCCCCTCTCCTCCTCCCCCTCCCCGGCTCACCTTGGCGATGGCCTTGCGGTACCTGGTCGCCGCTTGCTCCACCAGGCTGGCCACTTTCATGTCCCCGGCCCCGCAGGGCACCACCACCCGCGTCCGGCCGAAGCACACGGTGACTTTCATCCTCCGCTGGCCGCCCCGTCCGGCCCCAGGGAGGGAGGGAAGGCGGGCGGGCGGCTAGGGAGCCGGCGGAGTGCCGCCGCGGGGCTGGCCGGGGGGACAGGCTCGGGCGGCCGCTCGCATGCTGGGCGGGGAGGGGGCCGCCGCCAGCGCCACGCGCGCCTGGCTGCTCGCTGCGCTGGCTGCGCTGGGCTGGGCTGGGCTGGGCGGGCTGGGCTGGCCCCGGCTCCCTTCTCTCCTCCCTCCCTGCCTCCTTCCCTCCCTTCCTCCCTTCCTCCCTCCGTCTCCGGCCACCTGTTCGGCGCCTCCTCCCGCGCGCGGCCAGGCGGCGGCTCTGGCGCTTCGCAGGGGAAGGGGAGGGGAGGGAAGGGCCGGGCTGCCTCCCCGCCAAGGCCGGGCCACGCATGGCCGCCCCCGCCCCGTTTAAGGGGGCGGCCGCGGCGCCGGCCCCGCCGGGAATGCCCTGCCGGGGCACAGCGGACTGGACGGGCCCTGAAGCCCCCGAACGAGACGGCTGCAGCAGCGTCGCCCCGCCGCCGGATGCCATGGGCATGCTCCTCTGGTCCTGGGGAGAACGTCGTCAGGCCATCAGAAAAGCCCTGCTGGATCAGACCGAGGCCCGTCCAAGCCCTTCTGGATCAGACTGAGGCCCATCAAGTCCAGCAGTCTGCCCCAAAGAGGAGCCTCTAGGAAGCCCCCCAAACAAGACAACTGCAGCAGCGTCGTCCTGCCGCCTGATGCAATGGGCATGCTCCTCTGATCCTGGGGAGAACGTCATCAGGCCATCAGAAAAGCCCTGCTGGATCAGACCAAGGCCCATCAAGTCCAGCAGTCTGTTCACACCGTGGCCAAAGAGGGGCCTCTAGGAAGCCCCCAAACAAGACGACTGCAGCACCATTGTCCTGCCGCCTGATGCAATGGGCATGCTCCTCTGATTCTGGGGAGAACATCGTCACACCATCAGAAAAGCCCTGCTGGATCAGACCAAGGCCCATCAAGTCCAGCAGTCTGTTCACACTGTGGCCAAAGAAGGGCCTCTAGGAAGCCCCCAAACAAGACAACTGCAGCACCATTGTCCTGCAGCCTGATGCAATGGGCATGCTCCTCTGATTCTGGGGAGAACATCATCAGACCATAAGATCTGCTGGATCAGACCAAGGCCCATCCAAGCCCTTCTGGATCAGACCAAGGTCCATCAAGTCCAGCAGTATGTTCACACCGTGGCCAAAGAGGGGCCTCTAGGAAGCCCCCAAACAAGACGGCTGCAGCACCATTGTCCTGCCGCCGGATGCAATGGGCATGCTCCTCTGGTCCTGGGGAGAACGTCGTCAGGCCATAAGATCTGCTGGACCAGACCAAGGCCCATCCAAGCCCTCCTGGATCAGACCGAGGCCCATCAAGTCCAGCAGTCTGCCCCATCAAGTCCAGCAGTCTTCCCCAAAGAGGGGCCTCTAGGAAGCCCCCAAACAAGACGGCTGCAGCAGCGACGCCCTGCCGCCGGATGCAATGGGCATGCTCCTCTGATCCTGGGGAGAACGTCGTCAGACCATAAGATCTGCTGGATCAGACCAAGGGCCATCCAAGCCCTCCTGGATCAGACCGAGGCCCATCAAGTCCAGCAGTCTGCCCCATCAAGTCCAGCAGTCTTCCCCAAAGAGGGGCCTCTAGGAAGCCCCCAAACAAGACGGCTGCAGCAGCGTCGCCCTGCCGCCGGATGCAATGGGCATGCCCCTCTGGTCCTGGGGAGAACATCGTCAGACCATAAGATCTGCTGGATCAGACCAAGGCCCATCCAAGCCCTCCTGGATCAGACCGAGGCCCATCAAGTCCAGCAGTCTGCCCCAAAGAGGGGCCTCTAGGAAGCCCCCAAACGAGACGGCTGCAGCAGCGTCGCCCTGCCGCCGGATGCAATGGGCATGCTCCTCTGGTCCTGGGGAGAACGTCGTCAGGCCATCAGAAAAGCCCTGCTGGATCAGACCGAGGCCCGTCCAAGCCCTTCTGGATCAGACCGAGGCCCATCCAAGCCCTTCTGGATCAGACCGAAGCCCATCAAATCCAGCAGTCTGCCCCATCAAGTCCAGCAGTCTTCCCCAAAGAGGGGCCTCTAGGAAGCCCCCAAACAAGACGACTGCAGCAGCATCGTCCTGCCGCCAGATGCAATGGGCATGCTCCTCTGGTTCTGGGGAGAACGTCGTCAGACCATCAGAAAAGCCCTGCTGGATCAGACCAAGGCCCATCAAATCCAGCAGTCTGCCCCAAAGAGGGGCCTCTAGGAAGCCCCCAAACAAGACAACTGCAGCAGCAGCATCCTGCCGCCTGATGCAATGGGCATGCTCCTCTGGTTCTGGGGAGAACATCATCAGACCATCAGAAAAGCCCTGCTGGATCAGACCGAGGCCCATCAAGTCCAGCAGTCTGTTCACACTGTGGCCAAAGAAGGGCCTCTAGGAAGCCCCCAAACAAGACAACTGCAGCACCATTGTTTTGCCGCCTGATGCAATGGGCATGCTCCTCTGATTCTGGGGAGAACATCATCAGACCATAAGATCTGCTGGATCAGACCAAGGCCCATCCAAGCCCTTCTGGATCAGACCAAGGTCCATCAAGTCCAGCAGTATGTTCACACCGTGGCCAAAGAGGGGCCTCTAGGAAGCCCCCAAACAAGACGACTTGAGCACCATTGTCCTGCCGCCTGATGTAATGGGCATGCTCCTCTGATTCTGGGGAGAACATCATCAGACCATAAGATCTGCTGGATCAGATCAAGGCCCATCCAAGCCCTTCTGGATCAGACCAAGGCCCATCAAGTCCAGCAGTCTGTTCACACCGTGGCCAACCAGGGGCCTCTTGGAAGCCCCCAAACAAGACCACTGCAGCAGCACCGTCCTGCCTGTGTTCCACAGCTCCTAATATAATGGGCATGCTCCTCTGATCCTGGGGAGAACATCAGGACATAAGGAAATCCATGCTGGATCAGACCGAGGCCCATTAAGTCCAGCAATCTGTTCCCACAGTGGCCAACCAGTTACCTCACAAACAAGACGACTGCAGCAGCATTATCCTGCCTGTGTTCCCCAGCACCTAATGTAATAGGCAACACCAGTTCAAAGGGTCAAATCCTAGCTAATTAAAAAAAAAAACCATGAAATTGCTTAAATTAAACAGAAGATGCTAAGCAAACCCACAGCCCTTTGGAGGACCCCTAAATCCCAGAAGTACAAGGTATTTGTTGGTTTGTTATTGCTTCCACATATTCTGGGGTCAAGAGGTGACATTTTTTTAAAAAATGCTAGTGCTAAATCCTAGGCATTCTGGTTCAAATTAATCCTCACGCTTAAATGTTACTATTAAAGCCTGCTCTACTTTTCCCTTTTGAAACTTTTCTTTCACTTTGTCAAAGCGTAGGGTAGTGGTTAAGAGTGGTGGACTCTAATCTGGAGAACCGGGTTTGATTCCCCACTCCTCCACATGAGTGGCGGACTCTCATCTGGTGAACCGAGTTTGTTTCCCCACTCCTATACATGAAGCCAGCTGGGTGACCTTGGGCTAGTCACAGTTCTCTCAGAACTCTCTCAGCCCTACCTACCTCATAAGGTGTCTGTTGTGGGGAGGGGAAGGGAAGGCTATTGTAAGCCAGTTTGATTCTCCTTCAAAGGTAGAAAAAGTCGGCATATAAAAACCAACTACTACTACTACTACTACTACACTTCTTCTGCTTCTTTGCTTTTCGTCAGGTTCTTCTCAGCAATGCTACCAAATACTGATTTTTAAATTCTCTGCAGAAGCGTCCTAAAGTGGTTATCGAAAGTTAATGAGTTAGTTTTACACAAGCCGGGAGATTGCACTTGAACTCCATTGCAACAGTTGCCAAGCTCAGACATACCAGGCGACCTTGAAAGCTCAGGCCACTTAGAAACAGTTGATCCGATCTGCAAAATCGCGTGATAAAGGGGCGCCCGGATCCAGTTTAACTGATGAGCGTGCATAGGGTTTCAATGGCCGTGCAGGCCCAGACCTGTCAGTGGTAAACAAAATATGTGCCCGCAGACTCTTTTCTGGTTTTGTGATAGGAGTGTCCTGTATCCCAATCTGGAATGACACATGCAACCATTTGTGAACACACTGACATTTGAATGATGTGGTGATGTGCTTCTATCCTTGTCCCAATAACTTATGCATGTACTAAAAGCTAGTGTCAGGGAAAAGGGAAACCTCACTGGGAGCCACTGGGGGTTTCCAAAGGAAGTGGGGGGTGGGAGCAAACCATGCAACAGCCAAAATGACTGCTGGCTTCTCAATAGGAATGCTCTCCTTTAGACAGGGCACAGGCGAGAAGGCATACATACATTTCAGCACCACCTTTAAAAGGGCTAGGGTGGAGGTCCCCACCCCAGCAATGCTACCTATGCCATACTGTGCAGGATGGCAGATGGGAACTGGGTGTTTCCCAGCCCTGTTCTTTTTCTCTCTGAGGCCAGCTGAGTGGTGTCCTAGGACTGAGGCAACAGAGAAGGTGGGGCTGAAAACCTCCTCCCCATACACACACACACACAGGAGCCCCGTGGCGCAGAGTGTTAAGCTGCAGTACTGCAGTCAAAAGCTCTGCTCACAACCTGAGTTCGATCCCGACGGAAGTCGGTTTCAGGTAGCCGGCTTAAGGTTGACTCACCCTTCCATCCTTCCGACTCCGAGGTCGGTAAAATGAGTACCCAGCTTGCTGGGGGTAAAGTGTACATGACTGTGGAAGGCAGTGGAAATCCACCTCGTAAACATAGTCTACCTAGGAAACGTTGGGATGTGGCATCACCCCATGGGTCAGGAATGACCCGGTGCTCGCACAGGGGACCTTTACCTTACCTATACGCGCGCGCACACAGCTACGTTACAGCAGAGGACATGTTACATTTTTGCCTTCTATTGTAATTATTTCTGGGAATTTTGGGAGGTCAGAATAATATACTACCCTGTCTCCTTGGTCATTTTTGGTCACCCTTTTCTGTGTCTTTTCCAGCTCTAGAACTTCCCTTTTAAGATACACAATAGCAGCCATTTTCTTTTCAGTACCATTCCTGACAAAGGGAGCTTTGACTCTAAATCTTGTTGGCCTCTATAGTGGTACTGGATTCAAATCTAACTATTCTACCAGTTCAGCTACCCTCTGAAACTAATCCCATATCTGCTATCCCTAGCTTAGAATTTGCCTTTTCCACCACTGCTGTCAACACTGCTTAAGGGGGGGGGGACACGAAGGGGACAAAATTCTAGGAGACAAGGTCAACTTGGGCCCAGGATGCTGAGCAAGGCCCTACTAAGTATGCAGCTATAAAATCCTGAACTTCTTTGTTTTGCGGGGTGGGGAATTAAAGTGTGATCTTCCACCAGTTGCTATCGTCTCTCTTAACCTCCTCTCAAGGCTGTTATGAGGAGAAAATGGGGTGGCTATACACTGCCCTGAGCTAGAAGAGGAAGAGGGAGAAGAATTGATGTTTATATGCTGACTTTCTCTACCACTTAAGGAAGAATCAAACCAGCTTACAATCACCTTCCCTTCCCCCACACACACAACAGACACCCTGTGAGGTAGGTGGGGCTGAGAGAGCTCTAAGAGCTGTGACTAGCCCAAGTCCACCCAGCTGGCTTCATATGCAACCCAGTTAACCAGATTAGCATCTGCCGCTCGTGGAGAAAGAAGGAGACATAAGTGTGATGGGGGGATGCACGGTGCATAGAGAGAGAACCTTCTTATGTTAATAGCAAGCCACATGATTTGTTTTCATATGTTTAAGTAGTGAGGTGTGACAGATGGGAATGTTTGGGGTTCTGTACACAACCCTCAACATCTCTGACTGCCCTATATTGAGTAGAATCTAAATACTGAAGGTCCCCTTTCCTTCTAAAGGTAAAGGTCCCCTGTGCAAGCACCGGGTCATTCCTGACCCATGGGATGATGTCACATCCCGACATTTCCAAGGCAGACTTTGTTTGCGGGGTGGTTTGCCAGTGCCTTCCCCAGTCATCTTCCCTTTACCCCCAGCAAGCTGGGTACTCATTTTACCGAACTCGGAAGGATGGAAGGCTGAGTCAACCTTGAGCCGGCTACCTGAAACCAACTTCAGTCGGGATTGAACTCAGGTCGTGAGCAGAGCTTTTGACTGCAATACTGCAGCTTAACACTCTTCGCCACGGGGCTCTCCCTTTCCTTCTAGGACTGGCGAAATAAACCAGGACTATTGCCAGAAGGATTGTCTAAGCCAGTTGTTTGCTGTCCTTGGCAGGGCTACCCTCCCTAAAGAATACCGTATCTGCCACAAGGGCTGAACAGGCTGTGTTTTCATATCAGTGTGTCGCTTTTTACAGTGGTTTAGTAGAGTACAATGTACAAACTCAGAATCATAGAATTGGAAGGGGCCATACAGGCCATCTAGTCCAACCCCCTACTCAATGCAGGGTCAGCCTAGAGCATCCCTGACAAGTGCTTGTCCAGCCTCTGCTTAAAGACCGCCAGTGAGGGGGAGCTCACCACCTCCCTAGGTAGCTGAGTCCACTGTCCAACAGCTCTTACTGTAAAAAAATTTTTCCTAATATCCAGCCGGTATAGGTTTGTCAACCTCCAGGTACTAGCTGGAGATCTCCTGCTATTACAACTGATCTCCAGCCGATAGAGATCAATTCTCCTGGAGAAAATGGCCGCTTTGACAATTGGACTCTATGGCATTGAAGTCCTTCCCCTCCCCAAACCCTGCCCTCCTCAGGCTCCACCCAAAAAATCTCCCACCGGTGGCAAAGAGGAATCTGGCAACCCTAAGCCAGTACATTTCCACCCACACTTTAAATCCATTATTGTGAGTCCTATCCTCTGCTGCCCACAGGAACAGCTCCCTGCTCTCCTCTAAGTGACACCTCTTCAAATATTTAAAGAGAGCAATCATGTCCCCCCTCAACTTCTGCATTAATACACTGAAGTCCCATCGAGTTGTACGAGACTTATTTCTAAATAGGTGTGCATAGCCTTGGTAGTCTGAGCCAGTCAAAAATCCGTTCAGCCTGATGACAGACATCCATTTTAGTTTAGGCCACTGGTAAATATGATGTTGGCTGCCAAGCTAGAACATTTTCCACATGATCTTATTGCCCATTATTTTCCACTTGCGATGGAAAGGGGAATGTGTAATGCCTTATAAAACTAAAACTTGTGTGAACAGTTTGCAGTTGATATGGCAAAAGGCAGCAAATGCATTCCTTATTTTATAGCCCTTGTTTATCATATTAGTTGCTGGAGAAAAAACATGATGCTGGCCATTAGCCTACACCTATTATATTTTCCAGGTGATTATTGAAGTTACTGGGAAATTGGCTGAACAGAGGAAAGAGGGATAAATCATTGTGGGTTTTTTAGTACATAAATATTGTTTGAGAAATCTCTAGAAGCAGTAACTAGAAAACCTTAAAGTCAACAGAGATAGCCAAGGCTTGTATCTTTAATATGTAATTATTTTACATTTTAAATATCATCTTTTTATTAATAAGATTTTTTTATTTTTAAACACAACGCAAACACATATAATCTTATTTGTTAATTGCTATAGCATAATACTGCAGCATATCCAAAATGTTTGTTCTGTCGTAGAATTAATTACTTGCAATTTGGTAGCTTCTCAGTAGCACTTTTTTGATTTAGGAAGCTCATATCCCACTTCCTAGTCCTTGGACATTTGCAGTAACTTACAATCAATAAAATAGTTTAACAGCATATTAAAAACAATTTTTTGGGCTGGCTCTGCCTCCCAAAGCAGCCATTTTGTGGCTGTGCCCACCACACTATGTCATAATTCCAAAGATGCCCACTGGCTGAAAACAGATTGGGGATCTCTGCCCTACAGGGTTGCCATAAGTTGGCTGCTACTTGATGGCCCTTTCCACCACTACCACCATCAGAATGGACTGCACCTCTTGAGGCTGCATGTAGTGAATATCAGCTTTGAATTACATGAAAAATGGAATGCAAGCAGAAAACCAGCTCAGCAGGAAAGAAGATTCTGCCTCCTCTCATTGCTTGTGCACACCTAGTGTTCTGAGCATAGGGAGTTTTTCAATATGGGGGAACATTCTCAAATGTGATCTTCTGAGAGCCTCCATCTGCAGTATGGCATGGTGTTGTCCATGGTTCTCTGCTATGGGTCTCTGCCACCTTACTGCCTCCTTCTCTTGCATGTTTGAACCATGCCTCCGGTCTTCACTAGGAGGGAGTGCTATCAAGTTGCAGCCGATTTATGGAGACTCCATAGTGTTTGCAAGGCCACCTTACTGCCTCCTTCTCTTGCATGTTTGAACCATGCCTCCGGTCTTCACTAGGAGGGAGCGCTATCAAGTTGCAGCCGATTTATGGAGACTCCATAGTGTTTGCAAGGCAAGAGACAAACAGAGATGATTTGCCTTTGCCTGCCTCTGTGTCGCAACCCTGGACTTCCTTGATGGTCTCCCATCCAAGTACTAACCAGGGCCAACACTTCTTAACTTCTGAAATCTGACAAGATCGGGCTAGCCAGGGCCATCCAAGTCAGGGCTGTCTTCCCTGAGCATGCCCATTTCCCCTGAAATTCAGTATCTTGTATCCTTAGAAAAGAAAAAAGAAACATGGAAGGAACATTTCAGTTCTCTGCCATTTCTTAAGCAGGGAAATCTAATTCATCAGTCTACCTGACTGAAAGCCAATTCTTGCAAATTTCTACCCATTGGAATATTTTTCAGTTACATAAGTAATCACACTGCACTGCTCATGTGAATAAGGTTTTTCAAGATCAGGCAGCCAGATCTGCCAAATTTTAATTTACAGTAGCTTTGAGAAGACAGAGCAAATATACTTCTCTCCCCCCCACCCCGACTTTGCATTTTATGTTCTTCTTGTTGTTGTTTATAAAACAAACATCACACAAGCGGAATAAAAGGGAGTTAGCAAAAAGTGACCAAGAATAACTGTTCAAAGCAAATGAAGCATAAGTACTAAACATTCCTAACACAGCCGATTGTACAACTCAAGAGCAAAATTGGCAAGGGTTGCTGGTTTATTCAAATGAGAAGTACTTCCCATGTGCTTCATAAAACAACACCCTGTTTCATTGTGGGTGGCAAATATATCTATGTGCCCTTTGTTAAGATACCAGTTTTTTGTCTTTTGTTTTTTGCCCCGGCTTGTGCATTTCAGGGTATGACCAAACCCACATTAACTAGTAAACTGCGGGGCGATTTCCATTCTGAGACACTTGGCCATGTGACAACAAAGAGTAGTGTGAGTACCAATGGATCCATTTTGCAGAACCAGAAGAAAGCATTGTGGAGCTGCTTAAAGGATCGGTTTTGTGCCGTTTGCGTTTCACAACACTGAAGGAAGAAACCAATAGCAAGTTTCCAGCAAAAATATGCTCTGAAAAGAAAGGAGAGGCAATAAGACTGGAGGGGAGGGGAGGGAGAGAGAGAATGAATGCTCTGCAGAAAGCGGATGTGCTCGCCTGTAGCCACCGTCCACATTCTTGCAGTTTTGCACTGCCTGTGCCAAGTGAGTAGTTAAATATGCATGCCACAAACTTTGAACCATCATGTGTTTGGCATCCTCCAGATCCATTTTGGCAAGATAGAGTACTCCAACAGCCAGAGCCTATGTCTGTTTACTTGGAAATAAGTTCTTGCAAAAATGGAGCCGATTCCCAAATAAATTGATGCCAAAGTTGGCCTCTTACAGGCATGCACACATTGTGATCCACGAAGCCAGTAGGGTCACCAGTACACTAAGTGGGATCCCAGCAGCAGAGCCCAGAAAGTCAAGCAGAGCCTAGTGGGTTCAGGGGGGAGTCCCAGGAGAGTCAGAGGTGGATCCCTGTTGAAAATGCTCTGTTTCTCTACAGTTATTCACTTGTGTATCCTTAAAAGGCTTCAGGCTAATACTATCTACAACATCACACACACAATCTCTCTTATTATGGGCCAAACAAGATGTTTAGGCATAAGAACATACAAACATAAGAAAGGCCCTGCTGGATCAGACCAAGGTCCACCTAGACCAGCAGTCTGTTCACATAGCGGCCAACCAGGTGCCTCTAGGAAGCCACAAACAAGACAACTGCAGCAGCACCATCCTGCCTGTGTTCCACAACACCTAATATAATAGGCATGCTCCTCTGATAATAGAGAGAATAGGTATGCAGCATGACTAGTATCCATTTTAACTAATAGCCATGAATACCCCTTTCCTCCATGAATATGTCCATTCCCCTCTTAAAGCCTTCCAAGTTGGCAGCCATCACCACATCTATGGGTATGACCTGTGGACCCCACCACCATTTTAGAGTTGAACATGGGGCATCAAGAATGTAGCAATGGCCTGATCCTGATTGGACTACAGCATAGCGGGAGGAGGGGGAGAAGAAGAAGAGGAGGAAGAGTAGTAGTAGTAGTTGGTTTGTATATGCTGACTTTCTCTACCACTTAAGGAAGAATCAAATCAGACTTCGGATTAGATGTCCATTGTGAAAAATGAGCTTATACAGCAATAATTGTAAAAGATGACAAAAACAGCAGCTTTTCAGGCATCTAAACTGACACATAACCAAATACTCAGTGATAATGCAATCCAAAACAGAACTACGTCCTTCAAAAGTCTCAGAAGTCAATGGGCTTAGAAGGGTGTAACTTTGTGTAGGATTGCACTGAATGGTAGGTTCTCAAAAGTGTAAAAGCTCTAAGAAGGACGATGTTTCTTAGAGGAGTCTATCCAGCTCGCATGGTGTTGGTGCTTTACCTGAGAGTCTGTGAACAGTACAAAGCTCTGCAGGTGTGCCCATTAATATTAATACATGTATTAATGCAAACAGAGGCATTTAAGCACTTGAATTATGTGATTAACTGCTCACCAGTGATATAATAAACGTAGTTGGGAGCCTATTAAGCATGCTGTACTTAAAGTGAATCCAAGGCTTTACCCTCCTGTTGTGAGTTGAATGCCTCAGAAAAATCAGGATAAATTGCTTAATTTACCACAGCAACAGAATGCCTTGTTGGATAAATAGTCTTAAGACTGGGAAGGTTTGTTCTAATTTGGCTTTCCAGATGCTCTTCAGTTCTCTGTTGCTGTAATAACGTCAGGTGATTACTTTATTCTCAAATCCTTTTCTTCAGAAATGACTTGAGAGTCTTTGTGAGAGGTTTCTTTGGGTTGATTAGGGACTTCTATTTTGCATGCTGTTGATGGCGATGGTTGGTAATTACCTCCTTCCGTAGCTGAAATCATTCATAACGCTTTTTCTGATGCATTGCCTATAATTCTTTGAAAGCACACATCAGAGAAGCATTTCCTTGAAGAAATCTGGACACACACACATACACAAAGGGGGAGGGGGAAATCTTGGCACCACGTATACCTCCATGAAGTCATGATGTCTTTAGAGTCTCTAATTTCATATTAAGCAGTTCTTTCCACTGATTTAAAAAAAAAAAAAGCAATGACTATTTTACTAGTGAAATGCCCAAGATTATGACTAGGGGTGTGCATTTGGATACACCCAAGCCAAAAATGTACCTGGAATATACTTTATTTTTCAGAAAATTGGAAAAAAAATGTTTCAGAAAAATATTCAGGATTTACTGGGAAGATCAGGAGCCGGTGTTTGCAGGCCCCCCGGGTACTGTTTTTTTTTCCATCCCTTGGGGAGGGGCCATGGCTCAGTGGTAGAGCATCTGCTTGGTGTGCAGAAGGTCCCAGGTTCAATCCCCAGCATCTCCAGTTAAAGGGACTAGGCCAGTAGGTGATGTGAAAGACCTCATCCTTAGACCCTGGAGAGCAGCCTCCGGTCTGAGTAGACAATACTGACTTTGATGGAACAAGGGGGGTCCTATTCAGTATAAGGCACCATCATGTTGTCATGTGTTCCCTTTGTTTTTGCATCTCAGGGGAGTTCTGTGGGTTCGCCAGGCTGCTTCTGTCAGTTTCATCTTTCTTTTGTCAGTTTCAATAGGAGTTTTTTCTTTTCTTTGCCAGGGTTGCTTTGTGTTTCCTGGGTGGTTTTTACAGGGTTGCTTACTGCTTAGTGCTTGGATCTGTTCTTCTCTGGTTTGACATTAGTCCTGTTCAGCTTGCACTGCCACAGCGGGACTGGGTTCTGCTGGGCACTGTGTATATTTCCCTTTGTTCTGCTTGGCTTGCAAAATCCCCCTCGCTTGGATTTGTTCTTCTGTCTGTGATTCTCTGGATGCGCATTGGTCCTGTAATCTTCGACTGCTACAGTGGCACTGGGTACTGCTGGACATGCTCAATCAATCTTTATTGTTACAGTCAAAGACCAGCATATATACAAATTACAATCAATTGTTATAAAAAGAGAAAAACTATATAAAATCAACAACTAAAAAACCCTGATTGAATAAGGATGAGTGTGTGTGTGTGTGTGTGTGTGTGTGTGTGTGTGTGTGTGTAAAGTGCCGTCAAGTCGCAGCCAACTTATGGCGACCCCTTTTGGAGTTTTCATGGCAAGAGACTAACAGAGGTGGTTTGCCAGTGCCTTTCTTCACAGCAACCCTGGTATTCCTTGGTGGTCTTCCATCCAAATACTATATAGCTGTCCTAAATGAATTATACGAACTTCAGCTACAATATGAGTTAGTACTGTGTAAATAAGACCATTAATCCACCTCCTTACTTGTAAATGTGTTTCTCTTCTTAATGGCTAAGAAGAATTTTGCCGTTGCAAAGGATATGGCAGCTTCCCTATCCTCAAGCAATAGTTTGACCAGGGCTAACTCTGTACATTCCAGAAAAAAGTTCAGCTGCTTAAAATGAGAAAGCAGAGGGGAATGCTGGGCATTCTCTACATCACCATTTTTGCAGTTGGGTTTGCAACACACACACACCCAATCCCTTGCTTGGCTCTGTTCTGCTGTGATCCTCCAGTTGCACTGCCAGAGCACCTCTGGATTCTGCTGGGCATTCTGTACATTGCCATTTGTTCTGCTGGGCTTGCACTGCCAAAGAGGCCCTGGGTTCTGCATGGTATCAGTACAATGTCATTGGTTCTGCTGGGCTTGTAAAAGCATCCCCCATCTTGAGTTTCCACTGTAGAGATTCTCTGGTTTGATTTTACATTTGTTGAGCTTGCACTACTAGAGTGCCATTAGGTTCTGCTGGGCTTATGCACATTGCAATTGGTTCTGCTGGGCTTGTGAAGGTGCCCCCCTCCTGCTTCTACTGTAGAAGAACAAGAGGAAGAGGAAGAAGTAGAAGAGCTGGTCTTTATACCCCAATTTTCTCTCAAACCAGCTTGCTATTGCCTTCACTTCCTCTCTCCACAACAGACACCTTGTGAGGTACGTGGGGCTGAGACAGTTCAGAGAGAACTGTGACTAGTCCAAGGTCACCCAGCTGCCTTCATGTGTAGGTGTGGGGGAACCAACCCAGTTCACCAGATTAGCCACTCATGTGGAGGAGTGGAGAATCAAACTAGGTTCTCCAGATTAGAGTCCATCGCTCTTAACCACAACACCATGCTAGCACCACGAGTTTCTCCAGTTTGACATTTGTTCCATTGGGCTTGCACCGCCATGGTGCTGGTGGGGTTCTGCAGGGAATCTGTACATTGAAATTGGTTCTGCTGGGCTTGCAAAAGTGCCTCCCCCACCCTGAGTTTCCACTGTGGAGATTCTCTGGTTTGATTTTGGTTCTGTTGGTCTTGGCATATTGGCTTGTGGTTCTACTGGGATTACTGGGTCTGTTGGGCTTATTGTGTTGGTTCTTCTATAGGAGGGATGATCTGACCAGTGACTGAATTTTTTGCATACCCCTAATTATGACTTCTTTATTATTTGTTGATTTGATAGAGTTGCATTCCCCCCTGCTTTAATGAAGGCATCCAAGGCAGCTCAAAAAACATGGCTAAAACAGCATAAAATGGACCAGCATCTGCAACAGAAGCAAAAACTTAATACTAAAATCAGCAAAAAATCAGGGTCCAAGCACATCAATCAAGAGCCTTCTAGAAGAAGTAAATTTTAAGTTTCTGCTGGAGACCTGGCTTGGCAGATAGCTGCAAGCTGTTCTGTGATTTGAGGTCGATAGATGAAAAGGCCCTTTTCCAGTGTACTTCAGATAAGCTCAAAGTCCCATCAGTAGCAAAACTCAGGGAGTGGAGATGGTCCCAAGGGGGTATTTGTGAAGTAAGGCCACTTTGGACCATGAGGAATAGGGTTGCCCACACTGGGTTGGGAAATTCCTGGAGATTTTTGGGGTGGAACCTGGGGAGGCTGGGGTTTGGTCAGGGGAGGGACCTCAGTGGGATATAATGCCATGGAGTTCACCTTCCAAAGCAGCCATTTTGTCCAGGGTAACTGATGTCTGTAACCCGAAAGCTAGTTGTAATTCTGGGAGACCTCTAGCTACCACCTGGAGACTGGCGATCTTAATGAGGAAAGGTGGTGTGTAAATGTTTTAATTAATTAACAAATACACGTACCTAGCAGAGGCATCAAGTGGAGTGGTGGTAGACCAAAGTTCTCGTGCAGAAGCTTTGTCTACCATTGACGTGGGCCTTGTAGGTTTTCTAAAGCTCTGAGATTCAGGCAAGACATGGTGGTCTCCCTGGAGTCTCAGCACAGCCTACTTTATAGTACAGGAAAAACACAAGGTGGGGAGGGGGATGGAGGATTTCATGGCATCATGCATAAACTTGTGCTTCTAACATTTATTTAGATGCTTTTTTGTGGTAATCAAAATTCTAACCGCACATCCTTTCCCTTGTAAATATTGGCTCAAGAGCAAGATTTTCCTGTGCCCACAGAATTAACCGACTGTTGCTTTAACTTGTAAACAAAGTGCTGAGTGAGGTAGAGGGGCCTACAAACAGGACAATAAAATTCATTCCCCTAGGCATTACTAAGATTTTCTTTGGATATTTCTAGACTGTGAATTCAGTGTGATTGCTACATTGCGGTGTTTCAGAGTAGAAAATCCATATGACATTCCCACTCCCACCATGCACTAATGTTGGCCGAAAATATCATGAACTACACAGCTGACAATGTACTTCTACTGAGGGACCCCGAAATTTGCCACCAAGTCGAGATGCCTCTGTCTAATACCGGGCCCTGCCTACCTCACTTCTTGTTGAGAATCTAAAACCCCTTGCCTTGTTCAGGGTCCATTTAGTATTCAGAAATGCACCACCCTCTGTTCATAAAGTACATTTAACTGTCACGGGTAATTGCCGCTGATTGACTTATCTGCTATTTGTCTAATTTAGTTTATCTAACAATTTACATGACTTAATTTGTTGAGATTTTAAAAAAATTATCCAGGCTCAAGCTGTGCTAACCACATTACTTTAGACCCGATTCCCCTTCACTGACGAGACTAATAAGAGATAATGCTTAATGGGGTAAATTAGAAGCAAGCCACAGGAGAAAAACAGATGCAAGCTCACTGTTGCATTTTGCTCTTCTCCCCCCACACACCCCTAACATATTATGTGTCCGGTTGGATAGATTTCTTCACCCAACATGGCTGTCTCCTTCTTCCATCCTTCCTATCTTCTCAAGCACTAGCTGCTGAACTGCAGTAAGAATACGCAGTGAAATAGGAGATCTCCCTTCTGCTGAGCAAAAGGCTACACGACAGTATGTCATGTCCTGTAAATACATCTGCATCTTGCAGAACATAAGGAAGAAGTCTGACAATAAACAGAACAAGATAAGATTTCTGAAATGCAATATTTATGTTGAAGGGCTGAGCTTTTTAAGTCCTGCCAGGTCCGCACTTAAAAAACGTGCTCATGGAAAGTTTGCACAGGTTTTTTAACCTTCTTTTTAAAAATCAGTTGTGTTCTAGGGTTTTGCTAATTACAGCTTGATGCCAAAGCACACATCAAGTTTACACACCCACAGCTCCACTTGGCTGCCAACTTGGAAGGCTTTAAGAGGGGAGTGGATGTGTTCATGGAGGAGAGGGCTATTCATGGCTACTAGTAAAAATGGATACTAGCCATGATGCATACCTATTCTCTCCAGGATCAGAGGGGCAAGCCTATTATATTAGGTGCTGTGGAACACAGGCAGGATAATGCTGCAATTGTCTTGTTTGTGGGCTTCCTAGAGGCACCTGGTTGGCCACTGTGGGAACAGACTGTTGGACTTGATGGACCTTGGTCTAATCCAGCATGGCTTTTCTTCTGTTCTTAAGAGCAATAGGCCAGGGATTCTGAAGCTGTTCAGTCAACCCTTCCCTCCCAGGGCTGCTAGAAGAAGTCCCCAGGGCCTGCACCCCCATGCTAAGAGTTGCCAGGTCCTTCTTCACCACTGACAGGGGTTTTTTGGGGCATAGCCTGAGGAGGGCAGGGTTCAGGGAGGGGCGGGACTTCAATGCTATAGTCCATTGGCCAAAGCGACCATTTTCTCCATGTGAACTGATCTCTATCGGCTGGAGATCAGTTGTAATAGCATAGAATCATAGAGTTGGAAGGGATCACCAGGGTCATCTAGTCCAACCCCCTGCACAATGCAGGAAATTCACAACTACCTCCCCCCCCCCACACACACACACCTTACTCATGGGACCAACTGGAGAAAAAGTGCTGGATCCCGCCTAAAACATATGTCCAAGCAAAGGTGGACAATTTTAATAAATTTTCCCCTCCCATGGCAAACTTCTAGTTTCCCCATAAACTATTCTTGGGCGTCCCCCAGGATCAGCATTTCAGGGGGAAGATATGCAGGAAAGTCTCACTTCCACAGATAGAAACCAGTGTGTCTTCAAAAATTGTAGTTGGGATGTGGACAGAATGGAGCGGGTGTAGAAAAGAGTGACGAAGATGTTCAGGGGCCTGAAGACCAAGCCCTATGAGGAAAGACTGAGGAAGCTGGGAATGTTTAGTCTGGAGAAGAGGAGGTTGTCAGGGGGGGAGTGACACGATTGCTCTCTTTACGTATTTGAAGGGCTGTCACATAGAGAAGGGCAGGGAGCTGTTCCTGTTGGCAACATAGGATAGGACTCGCAATAATTGGTTTAAATTGTGGGTGGAAAGGTACTGGCTGGATATTAGGAGAAAGCTTTTTTACAGTAAGAGTTGTTTGACAGTGGAATCAGCTACCTAGGGAGGTGGTGAGCTCCCCCTCACTGGCAGTCTTTAAGCAGAGACTGGACAAGCACTTGTCAGGGATGCTCTAGGATTGTCCTGCATTGAGCAGGGGGTTGGACTAGATGGCCTAGATGGCCCCTTCCAACTCTATGATTCTATGTTTTGCTCTCCTGGACTTTCAAATGCATTAGATATGAGGAAATATGCATTTTTTAAAAACAAACATTTTCTGCACCGAAGCAGACCTTCATTCTAAATATAGCCAAATTATTTGTTCATTTAGGTTATTTGTAGTCTCTCACTGAGATTCAAGGTGGATTACACAGTGTAAGTGAATACAATCAAAGGAGAACAGTGCAAGAGTCCAGTAGCACCTTAAAGAATAATAAATTTCTGGCAAGGTATGAGCTTTTGTGAGTCACAGCTCGCTTCTGCAGATTACAATCAACAGGGCGGGACATCCAATGAGCAATGCAGTTGGATGAGGATTGCAGAAATCTGAAACCAGGCAGAAATCTAAAAACAGAGTTGAAATAAAGCGTAACTATTAGCATGGCTGGTTAAACGATGCAGAAATTACACAGCAGGACCATACATACAGCAACTGATAGTACATTACTTTTCTGAGCCCATTGACTTCAATGGATTCTTCGATTATCTCCAACAAGGAATGTTCAAAGGAAGAACTGAAAGAGAAATTACTGGATTAGAATTCTGACGATTTACCACCACCACCACCACCCTTTGGAGCCTTAACAAGAAACTGAGATTCCTCACACACTAAAGGTGCTAATAAATTTCATATCTCCCCTCTTATGGATGTCATTCAGCCAAAGAAGAAGAAGAAGAAAGAAGAAGAGTTGGGTTTTATATGCCGACTTCCTCTACCACTTAAGTGAGAATCAAACCAGCTTACAGTCATCTTCCCTTCCCCTCCCCACAACAGACACCCTGTGAGGCAGGTGGGGCCGAGAATTCTGAGAGAACTGTGACTAGCCCAAGGTCACCCAGCAGGCTTCATGTGGAGGAGTGGGGAAACCAACCCCGTTTATCAGATTAGCCTCCGCCGCTCATGTGGAGGAGTGGGGAATCAAACCCGGATCTCCAGATTAGAGTCCACCACTCCAAACCACCGCTGTTAACCACTACACCATGCTGGCTCTCCTATACCATGCTGGCTCTCTGTAAATTCCTATTGTATGTGCTTATCTTGCTAAGTAAATCTCACCTATGTAACAATGGCCGGGGCAGGGGGTGGCCCTCACCTACTGTGAGTGAACTGAACTCTTTTTATTGGGTCATGTTTTAAACTTCTCTGGGTAGTATCTGTCTCTCTCCCTTGCCTTTCTGTTGTGAATATAAAAGCATTGACCATATAGATACACATTTCAGAACATCTGAAGAAGCAAATTCTGACTCACAAAATCTTATGCTGTACATGTAGTTTTTGAGGTGCTGCTGGACTCTTCCATTTTGCCACTACAGACTGATACGGCGACCCTTCTGGAATCAATAATATTTCAATGGTACTGGAACATTTGTGTGGATATGGCTGTGGCTCAGTGGTAGAGCATCTGCCTGGCATGCAGAAGGTCCCAGGTTAAATCCCTGGCATCTCTAGTTAAAGGGACTAGGCAAGCAGGTGATGTGAATGACCTCAGCCTGAGACCCTGGAGAACCACTGCCAGTCTGAATAGACAATACTGACTTTCATGGACCAAGGGTCTGATTCTGTATAAGGCAGCTTCATGGGTTCATGTATGTGTTAAGTGCCATCATGTTTCTTCTGACTTATGGCAACCCTATAAATTAATGACCTCCAAAATGTCCTATTGTTAACAGCCTTGCTCGGGTCTTGCAAATTAAGGGCCATGGCTTCCTTTATTGCAGGGGTGGGGAACCTTTTTTCTGCCAAGGGCCATTTGAATATTTATAACATCATTCGGGGGCTATACAAAATTGTCAACTTAAAAATTAGCCTGCTATGTTTGGTCAAACATTTAGCCAAGAGACATGACCGGAGACGGCTCCGAGTGTCTGCCACATAGAGCGACTAGCTTTTGAGCTCTGCTGTCCCCAGCTGGGCCCAAGAGATTCAGGCACCCATGAAGGGCCAGACCAAATGATTTCGAGGGCCTTATACGGCCCCCGGGCCTGACGTTCCCCACCCCTGCTTTATTGAGTCAATCCATCTCATGTCGGGTCTTCCTCTTTGTACAAGCAGCCAATCCCAACTTGTTTTTCATGAATACTGTTATTGGGATGCTCTACCCGAGCACGTAAGCATGCCTACACATGGATTTGCTGATAAGTTTATCCGATTGACACTTGCATTTTCATCATTTATTTATGGGCATCAGTAATGCTTGCAAGAAGAATGTGCCTAGTGCTATCTTAAGTAGCCAGATGAACTGGGGACAACGTCATTTTCTCTCCAGTTAAGGAAATACAATGTGACACTCCTACCCTTCATTTGATGGTTCTTAACAAATGCAGTGAAATACTGTCAAAATCTCTCAGATCCTGCTTGTGTAGGATGAGCAAGCCGTGCATTTCATTTGGGAAGGTTAGGAAGCCGACTATTGATCTAACATGACTAAAGATAGTTTTATGCATCATATAAAGGAGCATTAGTTACCACTGAGAATTTCCCTGTAAGCTCAGCAATTTTTTTTATGAAGGTCAGCACTTAGGATCAAGGGGAGCTGATTATTGGCATCTTTCAGTCTAATGCAAGAATAATCTCAACACTGGAAGTGTATTTCTGAGCCTGCACCATCATTTGCTTTTTAGGGTGGGGTGAGATACTATGGACTTACTCTGTTATTTGGTCTGTGTTTAATAAACAGTTAATATTAACCTTTATTGGAGCAGGGAATATAAAGATTATCAAGTAAATACATGAATGTAGTTGCTTTGACTGTAACATTTTTATTGTAATGTTCTGACTGTTCTGTCGGTGGTCAATCTATAGGGATAGCTGGACGGATCATACCACTCCATTCCTCTGGTTCAAGGAAGAGTCCACTGATATGCTGCATAGGTAGGGTTGCCAACTCTGGCTTATGAAATTCCTGGAGATTTGGAGGGGCGTAGAGCCTGGGGGAGGGTGGGGTTTCAAGAGGGGAGGGACCTCAGCAGGGTACAATGCCATAGAGTCCACCCTCCAAAGCAGCCACCTTCTCCAGGGAAACCTATCTCTATAGCCTGGAGATCAGTTGTAATTCAGGGTGATCTCCAGGCTCCATCTGGAGGTTGGCAACCCTATGCATCAGAGGAAGGCTCCTTGTGCTGGTAGAGGGTACAGTGGATAGATGAATGGAACTGTAGGATCCAACCCATTGCCCTTTTTATCATCCATTATGACAAAGATACATGACTCACTGTTAAAACCTATGATAATTATGGCTGTCGGAGAACAACAAGAGACCATTAATATGCTTTTTCATCTTTCATCGGATCTTTGTTGCATCACTCTTCATTAGGCAACTTCCTCAATAAGCTATTAATCATTTGCACAGTTCAAAGGATATTGTTATTATTTATTTATAAAGCTAAGTGCTGTGCAAAATTAAAAAAAATAAAAGGTGCCCTGTTTACAGGCCTAGAATCAATTCTGTTTGTTGCTACATCATGGTTAGGTCTCTGTGTGCTCGGCTCTTGAAATGGGAGTGCTGTTCAGAGGCAGAGGTACTCACTATGTAGCATGTGGAGAGCCACATTTACCATTACCATCAGCCAAAAGAGCCACCAGGCTACCGTGTGCCACCCCACCAAACACGCATATGGCAAAGTACAACTATGAATATTAAATGTCTAACTTAAATCTTACTTTAACTTAAATATTCAACGTCTAACTTTAAGACTGGGAAGGGCAGCCATAAAGGAGCTAGAAAAGATTCTTAAGTGTAAGGATGTGTCACTGGAAACCAAGATCAAGTTAATTCATGCCATTGTATCCCCTGTTACTATGTATGGGCGTGAAAGCTGGACAATGAAGAAAGCTGATAGGAAGAAAGTAGATTCCTTGGAAATGTGGTGTTGGAGGAGAGTGTTACGGATACTGTGGACTGCCAAAAAAAATCAGTGGGTTATAGATCAACTCAAGCCTGAACTGACCCTAGAAGATAAAATGACTAAACTGAGGCTATTGTACTTTGGTCACATTATGAGAAGGCAAGAGTCACTGGAAAAGACAATCATGCTAGGAAAAGTGGAAGGCAACAGGAAAAGAGGAAGACCCAACAAGAGATGGATTGACTCAATAAAGAAAGCCACAGCCCTCAATTTGCAAGACCTGAGCAAGGCTGTTAAAGATAGGACGTTTTGGAGGACATTGATTCATAGGGGTGCCATGAGTCAGAAGCGACTTGATGGCACTTAACACACACAACTTTTACCCTTTTAACTACCAGGGTTTCTCTGCGCATGTAGGGCTGACTCTCTGCACCTTTGCTGAGCCTTAGTTAGCCCTTGTGTGTCTGGAGTAAGGAGAAGGACTTGCAAGTCAGACTTACGACACAAAGCAGCATGCCAGCTTTCAGGTTCTTCAGAACTCTTTATAGAGTGGGATGTTAAAAAATAAATGCTTCCCTATGTTAAAATGCTCAAAGCCAGCATGGTGTAGTGGTTAAGAGCAGTGGGCTCTTATCTGGTGAAGAACTGGGTTGGTTTCCCCACTCCTCCACATGAGCAGCGGACTCTAATCTGGTGAACCGGGTTGATTTCTCCACTCCTACACAATAAGCCAGCTGGGTGACCTCGGGGTAGTCACAGTTCTCTTTGAGCTCTCTCAGCTTCACCTACCTCACAAGGTGTCTGTTGTGGGGAGAGGAAGGGAAGGAGAATATAAGCCAGTTTGATTCTCCTTAAAAGGTAGAGAAAATCGGCATATAAAAACCAATTACTACTACTACTACTTCTCCTTCTTCTAAAAGTACCCTTCAAGTTGAAGTCTACCATTGCAAGTGATGGGGTAGTTAGAACCTCTGTCTGTGCCAGCCAATCTCAACCCCCACCCCCAGGCAATAGCCTTACCCACTTTCCTGAAAAGAGGAGTGGGTTCCATGTTGGGGTATGGTATTCAGAAGAGTCACAGATGGCATGTCAAAGAACCACATATGGTTCCAGAGCCACTGTTCTAAGGTAACTCAATGTTTGCACCAAGAATAGGTGAATTCTGAAACCTTTGAATATTATGTACATCAACCAAAAATTATACTCTGCTTCTTCCAGTGAAAGGGACATTCCATGTTTTATGTACATTCCAAGTTTTATTGTATTATGTACATTAAACAAAAATTGTACTCTGTTTCTTCCAGTCACAGGGACATTCCATGTTGGTAGCATTTAATAGCTCACAATTCAACTACATCTTCTGCATTCTCAATCAAGAAGAGTTCCCTCAGGGTGTGATTATTATATCTGCTTTGAAAAGCTCTACTGATAGCAGCAATCCAATTAGTTGTCTAGGATCGCATAGGATGCTAGTGGCCAAGCCATCCATCGAATCTAGGAGCGTTGGCTTTTGTTTCTGATTTAATCTCAGGATCACACTTAGTCATCTAAGGACACAGTTTGGCTACACTTAACATTG
Organism: Euleptes europaea; assembly: GCF_029931775.1. Classification (NCBI taxonomy): domain Eukaryota; kingdom Metazoa; phylum Chordata; class Lepidosauria; order Squamata; family Sphaerodactylidae; genus Euleptes; species Euleptes europaea. Next base: position 63,804,695 of record NC_079322.1, read on the forward strand.
TTTCATGGCTTCCCGTAGCTCAAGCGGGATTTCAGAGACCTGTAAAAGAGTTGGCCATTTATACAGACACACATATAAACCAAAGCAAATTGTTAACAGATGCGACAGTATAACAACACGGACACCCTACTGCTTGCAGAACTAAAGGGTAAATACAGCGAGAGAGAGCTTGTTATTGTCTTTCATATGAAACCCATCAAAGCAGCTAATAGCAAGTGTGTATATTTTTAACCATGCCAGAAAAAGCTACCACATGCAGTAAATTTAAAATTTCTTAGCCTATGGTTTAACTTATAGCAAGCTTTCTTTTCACTTTTAAATCTCTCCACACCAAAATTGTACTCCATCCCTGGACCTTTCCCTCATTTCTTCCTAGCCTATAATTCACAAACCGCAAGGTTACAAGAGTTCAGCTGCAGGAAGATTAATTGAAGGCTCCAGGCCTCTCATCTGCAGGAACGGGAGCCATTTCAATTTAAGGAATCTGCTTGTTAGAGTCACTGCCATGGTTTACATAAAATTCCTCAATACAATGGGTCTAAGAGAGCCAGCGTGGTTTAGTGGTTAAGGTGTTGGATTAGGAGCTGGGAAACCTAGGTTCAATTCCCACCATGGAAACTTGCTGGGTGACCTTGGGCCAGTAACACACTCTCAGCCTCGAGGGTTGCCAACCTCCAGGTGGTAGCTGGAGATCTCCCACTATTACAACTGATCTCCAGGTGACAGAGATCACCTGGAATTCACCTGGAGAAAATGGCCACTTTGGAAGGTGGAATCTATGACATTATACCCTATTGAAGTCCCTCCCCTCCCCAAACCCTGCCCTCCTCAGGCTCCACCCCCAAAATCTCCTGGTATTTCTCAACCCAGAACTGGCAACCTTAGCCTCGACCCTGGCAAGTATTTGGATGGGAGACCTCCAAGGAATATCAGGGGCGTGATGTGGAGGCAGGCTTGGCAAACCACCGGTGAACTTCTCTTGCCTAGAATACCCTACAGAGTCATCATAAGTCAGCTGTGACTTGGCAGCAAAAAGAGCTTAAATTGCTTTGCTGTTGTTGCAGCAATCCTCGTTGCCACAGTCTAGGAATAGGTTGCCAGCTTCAGGATGGGAAATACCTGGAGATTTTGGTGGAGGAGCCTGAGGAGGGCAGGGTTTGGGAAGGGGAGAGACTTCAATGGGATGTAATGCCATAGAGTCCACTGCACAAAGTGGCCACTTCCTCCAGGTGATCAGATCTCTATCACTTGGAGATCAGTGGTAATCCCAGGAGATCTCCAGCTACCTGCTGGAGGTTGGCAACCCTAGTCATGGAAGGCTTTACTGTTGCCATCATGGCAGGTTTCTGGGGAGCTGTCCTGCAGTTCCCAGGTACGTTTGGGAGCCACTGCAGATATATATAGATAGTAATGTACTAGATGTTCTTGAGCAGATTTGTTCTTGAGCTTCAGTTTATAATAATTAGCTCTCAGTAACCAGTGGGGATAGAGGAAAGAATCCTCATACACCTACATGGAGGGAGATGTGTGCTTTTCTACTTGTAATAAAATAAATCCTGGTCCGAATAAGTTCCAGTTTTGGGTTAAAGCACTGATCTCCAATGTGGTGCCCATTGATAGATTTCTTGGCACTTGCTTGCTTCTTCCTCAAAGCAAAGATCGAATTCTGTCTTTCTTCCTCTCCATTGAAGCGGGTAGTTCAGAAGAATCCAAGAGGCACCACAGTTGCATCTTCAGGGAACGCCCATTCAAAAGCAGCTACTTCCTTCCCAGGAAGGTGCTTGACTTGGGACCTCCAAATACTTTGTGATTGGCCCCAACCCCCAGGACAGCCATTTTGTGACAGAACATACCCCATGGCAACCATTTTGTGGTGGCCACCACTACACTCATTCAACGTTCCAAAACTGCCCACTGGCTATTCAAAGTTGCAGTAGCTAGTTTGGGTATTTATGGAGCGTACCAAAGTTCTGCGGTTGATTAAACTGCAATTGCCCTGACCGAATCCCAGCTCCTGATGAGCCAGATCTGAGAGTAAAGACAAGAAGCCCAAATATATTTTGGAACTTCAGCTAGCAACCTGTGGCAAATTTGCAGGCTTATCTGCAAATGTATGTGGGTGCAAGCTCCTTGGAATACAACAGGACTTCCGATATGAGTAAAAATGCATGTAGGATCAGGCTACACCTCTTCAAACTATCAATCAAACCAAATAGCATGTTGCTCTTGTATTTCTCATTGCCTTTCCAAATCCTAGACAAATGTAACACTTTCACCCTGAAAGACAGAAATGGGAACTTGAAACACAGAGAGGTTAGGGATGAGACTTGCCCAAGGCGAATGAGTGAGTCATCTCATAACCAGGCTTCGTCTTTGGGAGTGCCTGGCTCCAAGCCCCAAGATCACAAAGAAAGTTAAAGGATGAAATAGACACTTGCTTGGGGGTATGAGTCAAACAAACAATCAACATGGAGATTGTTTATGGGGCATCTAGATTTGTTTGAGTGTGAGCACCAAGCCTCTGCTTGTGTGTGCAATAGCTGAGTGCAAAGTTGTAACACAGCTGGAGATTGTTCTGGCTATTGATTTTCAGATTGGTCCTAGGAGAGTTTTTGATACAAAGACAGGAATAAGGAGGGGGTATTAGGATATAACAGGAGTCTGCTTCACAAAAGATAGACCCCCACATGGATGTGGAGGCAACTGTTAAGGGGGATCCCACCAAAGCTCCACTTCCATTGCTTAGAATGTCAATCTGAAACCAGACCTGGTGGCCGTGGGGGGTGGGAAGATTGTCTAGCCCAGCTGAAAGGCTCTTAACATTAGAAACAGTGCTGCAAACAAAGAACTGCACTTGTCCTTTGCAAGGTTCTGACAAGTCAGAACAGGTGAAAGTAACAGGCTACAAGAGGAAGCAAAAGGGTAACTATGAAACACCCCACATGACAGAACCCAGTATGAAGAAAGAGACCTCTGAGAGTCATCCCCATTCAAATTAATCTCTTCAGGTGTCACAAGGAGGATCTAGAGCCACCTGATATGCATAAAACATTAGTTATACACAGCGACAGTGAAGCAGGTGTGTGCGCGCATGGGAAGGCTGACGGCAATGACTTCGGCAATGGGAGAATTGCTTTCCTCAAATCTGCCTCAACCTGCTGCAAACAGCTCTTGAGAAAGAAATGAACGGGCCAGAGCCTCGGGTGTTGGCAAAAGGTAAACTGCAAGTCAAGGAGCAAAGTACAGGCATGGCTTAAAGTCACCTTTGCACCATCTCAATTAATCTGGGGCTAGAAGTCACTCTCTACCACCACTACCACCACTGTGCATCGATGCGCATTGCTCTTTAACTGGCCGTGGACTGTGAAAACAATAATAATTGTACTCTATACAGAAATGTCAAGCCATTATTTACTGATTTTAAATTTTAAAAGTTCTGCCTTTCCTATGTTCAAAGCATTGTCACAACTAGATAAAATGCAACAAATATAATACTTAAAAGCCCTAGCAAATCATCAAGGGCCATGTGGCTTTCTGCACCTGCTCTGGAAAAGGCCAACAACACAAAAGTTCTGGTTCTGGCCATACCTGTTCTTACTTAGCAAATGCCAACATGTCTTAATGTCCCAATCTCAAACAGTATGTAGGCACATTGAAGGGAGAAGACAGTAAGCATGTGGTTCCTGCGCCATGAATGGATCTGAAGGTTAAAAACTTTGAATTGAATACTGAAGCAGATGGAGCCTGTGTAATTGGCACAGTACAGACTGTATATGATCATGTGGCTTGATACCAGATAACTAACTTTAAGCAGCATTCTGCATCAGTTGAAACTTCTAGTGTACCTTCAAGGGTAGCCATATGCAGAGCACACTGCAGTAGCCAAGACTGGAAGTGTTAACGTTAAATTGTGACCTCTTACTTACAACTCGAAACCAAGTTTTACACCAGCGAAACATAAGGAAACTTTTTTTCTTTTACCATTTGTTTTATTAAACATTGGTAGGGTTACCAATGGACAGATGAGAATGTTTTGTGGGGCTCATAAGAACGGCCATGCTGGGTCAGACCAAGGCCCATCAAATCCAGCAGTCTGTTCACACAGCGGCCAACCAGGTGCCTCTAGGAAGCCCCCAAACAAGACAACTGCAGCAGCATTATCCCGCTTGTGTTCAACAGCACCTAATATAGTAGGCACACTCCTCTGATACTGGAGAGAATAGGTATACTCGGTTTAGCACTTGGGCTAACAACTTATCAGTCCATCCAAATGAAAACAGATTTTTATTTTTTATTTATTTAAGTCTTTTGCACCCCCACCTTTCTCCCCAGTGTGGACCCAAAGCAGTTTACGCCATTGTCCTCTTTTCCATTTCATCCTCACTACCCTGTGAGGTAGGTTAGGCGGAGTGTGTCTGACTGACCCAAGGTCACCCATCGAGCTTCCATGGCACAAATGGGATTCAAACCTGAGTCTCCCATATACCAGTCTTGACAGAGGCATGTTAAAATTTTTGCATAGACTTAATATTAAGGATTAGCAATCTCAAAACAAAGAAAAACAAAAACACCTGCAAGCCAAATATTGCAGTCCCAAATATGGGTGTGGGGTAGGGTTGCCAGCTCGGGGTTGGGAAATACCTGGAGATTTTTGGGGCGGAGCCTGAGGAGGGCAGGGTTGGGGGAGGGGAGGACATTTAATGCCATAGAGTACAATTGCCAAAGCGGCCATTTTCTCCAGGTGAACTGATCTCTATTGGCTGGAGATCAGTTGTAATAGCTGGAGATCTCCAGCTAGTACCTGGAGGTTGGCAACCCTAGTGAGGGAGGACGTATTGTGGCCATAATTACTAGTGGAGAGGAAGGTACATAGCACGTATGATCAGAAGCATTCTCTCTCATTACTTCTTCGACGGCTTTAAGGGCCAGACACCAAACACTAAAACAGATGCTAGTAGACCTGGTGAGCCTCAACAATCAATTTCAGCCCTGAATTGGACCCCTCATTCAGACGAGAAGGTTGTAAATACAGCATCGATACAGAGAAGCAAACAAAAAGCATTGGGTATGTTGTTTGCTCTGATGCAATTATGAAAAAAGATTAGCCTGCTAGAGAAAACCTTATGCAAACACTTCTGGCTATATGGCATCTCGGTGTGTGTGTGTGTGTGTGTGTGTGTGTGAGAGAGAGAGAGAGAGAGAGAGAGAGAGAGAGAGAGAGAGAGAGAGGATCCCCTTCAACTTCTTCCCTTCTCCCAAGAACCGCAATTGCATCACAGAACATGGAAGTAAAAAAAGAAAAAAAAATCAACGTGTACAAAATAGCAATAGAATTATGGATACCAGATGCACTGCCAAATGTTCTGTTTCGCTAAAACAGCTGAATCAAGAATTCAAAACGCAGAAGGGTGGCGAAGGATGGCGCTTGGAGGGTTACTTGGATTGTTTGCTTCTGTAGCGAGAGGCGGCTTCCACCTGTCAGTGTTTGTTCCCGCATTCCTCCATAGACACTTATTGACTGATTAGCCCCCTTAATGGCTCCGGCTGTTCTTGCTCTTTGTCAAAATAAAGAACAATCGTGTAACTTTATGAGGGCCATCTTTTAACATTAGACAAGTCTAGGCAGTGACCAACAGAGGCGTGTAGCTACGGTGGTGGTTGCTGTTGGTTGCTGCTGTTCTTTCTGCCTGGTATAAAGGGAGGAAGGAGTCCAGAAGTTCTAAAAATAAGGTACTGAACCTTAGGGTTGCCAGCCTCCAGGTGGCAGCTGGAGATCTGCTATTACAACTGATCTCCAGCTGATAGAGATCAGTTCACCTGGAGAAAATGGCCACTTTAGCAATTGGACTCCATGGTATTGAATTCCCGCCCCTCCCCAAACCCCGCCCTCTTTAGGCTCCATCCGAAAAACCTTCTGCTGGTGGTGAAGAGGGACCTGGCAACCCTACTGAGCATTGTATTTGAAAATAATAATAATGAGCCATTTGATGCATTTGAACGTGCAAAAAAATGTAGTTGTGGGTTGAACGTTTTGTGCCCTCTGTTGGTCGCCACAGCAATAGAATCCCCCTCTTTGTCTTCTTACATGGTGTGAAGACTATTGTGTTTGTTGGCGACAGTATGAGGACTTGGTCTCAGAAATGCAACGGGGCTTTTGTGCCTCCCAGCGGCGCACAAATCCTTTTCTGTTTGTGATGCTTGGGGAAAAGCGGGTTCAGCCCCTCCCCATCACTGTTTTCGAATCCTCAAACCACCCACAGAACCACACTATTGATACCATTCCCATGTAAATTTAAGATCGGAAGCTATTTCTTAAGGATAACATGTTGAACAATGCACTATTATTTTCCAAATCAATGTCTTGCTCATTTTTTGCACATCTGGATTTCTCCCTGATTTATCACGTCAGTTGTGTATAGTCCTTTTTGGTTTCTGATCTTTCTACATACTGCCTTCCTGCCTTTTTTATGGCTGTTATTGGGCATGTGCAGAGAGAAAAAGGGTGCTCCCTCTTACATAAGCAAGCCCTAACTGTTTTCTTGATAGCAAGTGAAATCTAAATCAATACCACCAAATTAAAAAACCATTTCAGCATCATCCCTAAGGACCAAATTACACATGAAATCAGAGAACTTTGATCGGAATCTCTTGGGTTTGTTTTTAATGGAAAAGCAGCTATGGGAAATGGAGGGACGCTGTGGGGAAAATGGTATGGGTTTAGGGTTGCCTGGTCCCTCTTCGCTACCAGTGGGAGGTTTTAGGGGCAGAGACTGAGGAGGGCTTGATTTGGGTGAAGGGAGGGACTTCAATGCCATAGAGTCCAATGGCCAAAGCGGCCATTTTCTCCAGGTGATCTTTCCTGGGAAGGAAAGGTGATTGTACGCTGGTTTGATTCTCCCCTAAGTGGTAGAGAAATTCGTAATGTAAAAACCAACTCTTCTTCATAGTAGAGCGAATCCTACCATTAGGAAAGGTGCTGCGGCCTGCCCCCAGCAGCCATTGAAGGGCCGTTCTTTAGTCTATTGTTATAATTCTTTTACTGCAAGGGAGGCCACCATTTGGAAGTCTGCCTCAGGCGGGAAAATTTCAGGCTGCCTGAATTGCAGAGTACTTATGAGAGATGTGCAAGCACTTCAATACAGTTTAAGCAGTTACACAATACATGTCCTCATTAAGATGGTAATGAGTGAAAGAGATCCATGATATTAGAAGATCTTTAACTGTTCCCTGGGAATCAAGAGGGAGGGCCAGCTGCAGGGCTCCATCTTTCTACATTCTCTGAATGTTGCAGATATGCCAGCATTTGAGAGATGTGTCTGATGCTCGGCTTTCACCATCTGCTTACAAAACATATATTTCCCTTGGTCCTACAACGCACTCATCCTCGAGATAAATGTCTGAACATTTAACTAACATGAGCAATATTAAAGTCTCCAAAGTCAAACGATATATATCATGCATAAAACCTGTACAATCGCCAATGTCTGGGCATGACTTTTTAAAATGTAGGTTTGTTAGTCGGTTTATTAATTGTTCTAAACTTACTAAAAAGTAAATTTACTCTAGGCAGGAGACAGATTGTTACATTTGTCAGGAATAATCAGCTATATGTAGGGTTGCTAGGTCCCTCTTCACCACCAGCAGGAGGTTTTTGGGGTGGAGCCTGAGGGGGCAAGGTTTGGGGAGGGGAGGGACTTCAGTGCCATAGATAGGGTTGCCAACCTCCAGGTGGTGGCTGGAGATTTCTTGCTATTACAACTGATCTCCAGCCGACAGAGATCCGTTCACCTGGAGAAAACAGCCACTTTGGCAATTGGACTCTATGGCATTGAAGTCCCTCCCCTCCCCAAACCCTGCCTTCCTCAGGCTCTGCCTCAAAAACCTCCTGCCGATGGAAAAGAGGGACCTGGCAACCTTAGCCATAGAGTCCAATTGCCAAAGTGACCATTTTCTCCAGGTGAACAGATCTCTATTGGCTGGAGATCAGTTGTAATAGCAGGAGATCTCCAGCTACTACCTGGAGGTTGGCAACCCTAGCTATATGGCAGGGGCAACAGGAGACACACACACACACACAAACACATACACATGGCATGTAGGGTTGCCAGCTCTGGCTTGAGAAATATTTGGAGATTTGGTGAGGTGGAGCCTGGGGGAGGGTGGGGTTTCAAGAGGAGAGGGACCTCAGCAGGGTACAATGCCATAGAGTCCACCCTCCAAAGCAGCCACCTTCTCCAGGGGAACTGATCTCTAACGTCTGGAGATCAGTTGTAATAGAGGGAGATCTCCAGCCCCCACCTGGAGGCTGGCAACCCTAACGGCATTGTCACATGTTGATAAAATATTTATTTATGGGTCACTATGCTACTGAGTACACAAATACCACACTGAAGCATGTCTTGCCACAGAATTAAACTTTTACATGATACTGGCTAAGAAAATTCAAACAGCCATCATGTAAAGAAAGATAAGTACTGAGCCACTAAGTCTGTAATAGTAGCTGCTTGTTTATACAAAGCACAAGGACTTAGATTTGCGCCTTTGTGGAGATTAGTATGTGGCTGCTATCGCGCGGGAAACGTTCCTGGCTTGTTTATTACAGCCTTTAATCATTTGACACTGAGAAAAGCTTAATTTTTTATTTCCCCTTTCATCCTAGATGTCAGAGCCTCGCTCGTTGCCAGCGTTTGGTGCCATTCCCGAGGGAATAAGCTGCAGATACTTAGACAGAGGTTGCTGTTCTGGAACTGACTTCAAATTACATATAAAAGCACCTGACAATTCTGCTTTTTGGCAAAGGGATGCGTCTAGTTCTCAAGGGAGAATAGCGGGGCTAATTAATTGGCTTAGCCTGTTACAATCACAGTCACGGAAAAAAACCCACCCTTGTTCCTTCAAAGATAGTTAAAAGCTTTCTTTATTCAATCTCCTTTTGGTGATTAGGATTTTAAATCTTTTTTTTACTACCCTTCCATAGATAAAACTGGTATTTGTCAACAACTGCCTTGTTGGCTTTGTCTCTCTTTTTTTTTTTTAGACATCCTCTTTACTACTCCTTTTACTGGGAAGACTGTGTAAAAACCTTTTAAAATAAATACTAAACGGGGTGCATACTTTTAAACGAAGGGAGATGACTTGGTCTAAGTATAATTAAGCTTCTGCATAAGTTCATTTTGGGGTCAGCGCACCAAAATATAAGTGACTTGGCAACAAGCACCATTTTGCATTCTGGCCCTCGAAAGTCATGTCTAGCAATCTCTTATTTTTAGCTTTAAAACTTAATCCTGAGGTCAAATGTAAGTGAAATATAAATAATTTAATCCTGAGGGTATATATCACAAAGAGTCTCATGACACCTTAAAGACTTAAACAAATTATTGCTGCCTGTGCTTTCATAAATGATGAATGATGCCACAAAATGTTTACTAGTCTTTAAAGTGTCACAGGACTCTTTTAAACATTTTGGCTGCAGCAGACAAACACAGATACTTCTCTGGAGGGAAAAAAAACTTAACATGTGTATTCGACTTTCTTGCAAAGCGTATGTGTGTATATGGATGGATGTATTCTTCTAGGGTTGCCAACCTCCAGGTGCTAGCTGGAATATGTGACCTACTAAAAGACTGGTGTGGCATGGAGGGCAGAGGAAGTGTGGTACGTATCTGCCAAAACAAATTAGGATTTGCACTCAACAGGTGCTGCTTACTTCTTCTGAAGTTAGGGTTGCCAGCGTTTATCATTGCTTGTGAATATGGCAGTGCACTTATCAGCTTCAGTATCTTTGGCCATGTACCCCCCAAAATCTTGATTTCTGATTGTGTGTACCGAAGCCGAAAAATACATGTGCTTCCCTATTTAATGAAATCAATTTTTTCTCCCCAACCAGCCCCCAAAGCAACCCACAACATTCTCCCCACCTCCAATCTCACAACAGTTAGGCTGAGAGAGAATGACTGGCCCAAAATCACCTAGTGAGTTTTCATGGCAGAGTGGGGATCAAAACCTGGGCCTCCCATAGGGTTGCCAACCTCCAGGTACTAGCTGGAGATCTCCTGTTATTATGACTGATCTCCAGCCAATAGAGATCAGTTCACCTGGAGAAAATGGCCGCTTTGGCCAATGGACTCTATGGCAGTGAAGTCCCTCCTCTCCCCAAACCCCGCCCTCCTCTGCCTCCACCCCCAAAACCTCCCGCCAGTGGCAAAGAGGGACCTGGCAACCCTAATCTCCCAGGTCTGGGGGGAAGCAATTCCTCCCCTCCCCGGCATGTTGCCAACAGCAGCATGCCAGACCATTTTGCTTTCTTTAACTTAGTTCTTGTCTTCTTTTGTATAACAAATATCAATTTCTGAAAAAAGAAGACAAGAACTAAGTTAAAAAAGGAACAAGCAAGTTACTATCAACATAGACTTATTTTGTTCTTTATAGTGAAATAGCATGCACCACTGTCAAGACGGATACATTGTTGTTTATTTGTTATACAAACAGATACTTTTCTTTGTGCCTTTATTGGGCATATTGTATATAGTTTCAACCTTTTCACTTTGTATTTATGTTGTTTGTCTTTGTGTCACCATAGCCATTTGAATATAGATTTTTCATATTTATACTTAGATATTGTCGTGCTGTTTTTTTTTCTTGCCAGACCATTTTGCTTGGCACCCAGGGCCTGACCCATCACAGGAACAGAGCCACATTTCCCTTCAGCAATATAAAAGTGGAGTCTAGCTCTCTCTCTGTGTGAATATAAGGTAAAAGCATACACGTTTTAAAATCCCAGGCAAGCAATCATGCTATAAATATATTACATACCTATTTAACATGTACAATAAGATCTTTGCTCTCTCAATAACGGCCTTCGCCGGTCCTTTGCTCTCTCAAGTTTAGCTTTTCTAGAGATGCCCTCGGTATGGGTGTGTGCTTAATTACTAGATGCTGTCCACTCGGTGGTAAATTGGCTGTTCCTACACTGCTGATCTTGGCTTCGGTTTTGAAGTTTTATTGGCCATTTTCCAGCCTGTTATATTGGGCGGTTCGGTTTTTTATTGACATTTGATAGCGCTTCTTGGCTGATTTTCTGTAAGCTGCTTAGAAGCCCCCCTCTTAGGAGAAAAGCAATGTATAAATATTTCAAATCAAATGGTTTGAGTGTGTGTGTTCAGTGAACAGCCTAGGGATAAAGTGTTTTATACCTGGCAGTTTGAAACGGGGAGGGATAGAGGAGCACCTTGCCTGGAGTGGATGAAAGGTTTAATGGGTGAAATTCCTTGACCAGCTTTCTCACTACTCGGCTCTCCAACACCCTTAAACCGCAGAGTTCTCTTCTTTGAGGAGAAGCAGTCATTCATTCCTAGTGTTAGGGTCCTGTCAATGCCCTTGGCTGTCCCAGAGACACGTTCCCACACAGTGTCACAGAGATAATTTGGAATTTGCACCTCTTCCTGCAATCTTTCATTGCTTTGAAGATTAATCTCTGAGTCCCCCACAGCTAACCCGAGACCCTTTCTGTTATTTTTGGTTCATGCCCTGACAGATATTTCTGTTGAGAAAAAGAGGAGGAGGCCCACAGCCTCATCAAGACCATTAGTTTTTAAAAAAGCAAGATTAATATTCTTCCCAACTGTTTGGAAGAAATGTCTATTCCTGTCTCACAGAATACAATTTAGGCTGCATCTCTGTTGGGGTAGGGCTGCCAACTTCCAGGTACTTTGATTAACAAAGTCAGCCCATAGGCTCTAATTTATAATCTATGATAATGATACAACATACAATTCACAATTCTCAATATTCATTTTACTAGTATATACAAAAATAAACCTCGCATAAATTCCACTGTGTTGAATCACACAGTGTACAATGCCGAGTTCAGTCCTTCTTTGATCGGTGTTCCAACGAAATATAGAGGCTTTGTCACAGAATAAATTTCACGCAAAAAAAGTTGATTTCATAATCCCAAGTGTAATATAATACAGCAACCAAATGTTAAAACCAAAAGTCGCATGGCGACCACCTTTCCACAGCACGGTGTGTTTGCTCACAAACCGGCTGCGTGACGCGGAAAAAACAGAAAAGAAGAACGCCCCATACAAGCTCACTGGCTCCAAAGATCCGCTGTCTTCCACGAAGAAAGATGAGTCTCCCAACAGGACGGGAGCTCCGGGATGTCTCCCGTAGAGGGACACCACAGCAGACAGAAAGAATTAGATTGGCTGTTCGAAGTCCAACTCAGGCTTCTACGTGGGAGATTGCCCACATGTGCTATCGGATATTCAGCCTCTTAAGACAATGTATGTCGACCTCTCACGGTTCTAGCTGTGTGTGAGGTACTAGCTAGAGACCTTCTGTTGTTACGACTGATCTCCAACCAATAGAGATCAATTTATCTGGACAAAATGGCTGCTTTGGCAATTGGACTCTATGGCATTGAAGTCCCTCCCCTCCCCAAACCCCGCCCTCCTCAGGCTCCGCCCCCCCAAAACTCCCACTTGTGGTGAAGAGGGACCTGGCAATCCTAATTGTGGGGAGTACAAAAACATATTTCCGCTATGGCGGCGGCAGCAAGTGGGGTGGGGACAGCTGCTCCACCTGCAGCCACCCCACAGTTCCCCCATGAACTTACTATCGAGAGTAGCAATTGCTGGGTTTGAAAGACAAATTTCTAGATAAACACAAGGCAGTTTCAGATACTGTATTCAATCCTATGCACAGTTACATGGAGTAAGCCCCATCAAACTCAGTGGGACTTTTTTGGGGGGGGGGCATTGAGTCATAGCTGACTGATGGTGACCCTGTGGGGTTTTCAAGGCAGGAGATTTTCAGAGGTAGTGTGTGATTGCTTGCCTATCCATAGCGACCTGGTGGTCTCCCATCCAAATACTGACAAGGGCTGACCCTGCTTAGCTTCTGAGATCTGAGGAGATTGGGCTAGCCAGATCAGGGCAGTGGGATATATGTCTCAGTAAATACTCATATGGTCAGTGAAATTCCCAGTGATATAAATCACTAGAATCCCCTGGCTCTGTTCTTACCTACTAGACAACATTGTGGAGCCCTTGTCTGTGCCTCCCACCCCCCACATCATTCTGGTAGAGGAGATAACAGGAAAGTCATTCACTTTTGAGGTACAGAAAAGCTCTCTAAAAGTTGTCTTCAAGGCTAATCTTTGAAAGACACAAAGGGACCGATTCCTTTTTTCTTAAAAGGCACTGGATGGTTAAAAACGGACCTTATCCTATCCATGATGTGAAAAACTGCAGTGGCAACTGGTAAGAGCAGGTAAAATCAGGTCCTGCAAGTGGAAACATTACTGTTCGGTAACTCTAGTGGAAATTAATTTAAAACTTCCTAGTTTAATGAGTTTGCTTCAATCCCCATTTTAGCATTCTAGTTGATGGGAAGTAGACAGCCTCCAATTTGCCCAGACACCTGCATTTAGAAGGCGTGCAGGCTGATTACTTGCTGATGGCCATTTTTAAAAATTGGTTAGGGCAAATGTTATTATGTCATGCAGCAAATTAAGAGCACAATTGTTAATTTGCCGGCTAATTTGGTCCAGGTGTGCTTCTTAAATAAGAAATGAGAAAATATTTTAAATAGCTTTTCACCGTTGGCTTTACATTTCCCTCAACAATAGCGATATTGAGCTGTCGGTGGCAGACAACATTGTTTTAATTAATTAAAAGACTAATTATCAGATAATCTTTTAACTGATTAACTAATAGACTGGAAATCAGATGATTAATCCACTATAAATAAACAGATTGACAGACCAGATTTGTGGAAGGGCTTTTGACTTTGGTGACTTAAACAAAAATTTAAAAAATAACACAAACATTAAAAGGGAAACAAATAAGAGAATGAATTTACAACCAACTCAACCCCAAATAACACTCGAAAAGAAGCAACATAAAGCAAGATACAGTTACAGAGAAACTAAATATGTATCTCTCTCTAATTTTAGAGGTTGTTACCCACCCTGAGCCCAACTTGACTGGGAATGAGGGCGGGCTATAAATTGGGACAAATAAATAAATAATGCATTACAAGTATAATTTCTTTCATTAATTATTCATTGTTTATTATTTATTTACTTAATTAGGATATTTCTGAGAGAGCCAGTGTGGTGTTGTGGTTAAGATGTCAGATTAGGATCTGGGAAAACCCAGGTTAGAATCCCTCCCTTTTCAAGTTCAAGGGACACTTAAAGAAAGGATGTTAAAGAGTTTCAGTAACCTTGTGGGTCTGTTTTCCATGGTAAACCAGTTGCTGACTGTGTATTTTAATCGGGTAAAACACATGTTTGGAATTGCTTGTGAAGTTCCCAATCCAACTCTGAAAACCATGGGTCAGCACTGAAACAATTTATTTCTTAAAACATTTATACTTGCCCTTTCCTCATGGTTCAAGGTGGCTTACAATAACAGAACATTTCCAGAATAAAATAGCAAACCTCACTATCTCTCCCTCCCCCCTTTACGAGATGCAGTTGTTGGATGCGGTGATCCAAAAGCAGTATCTTTTTGCAGGTGGGGTTCTGAAGCCAGCAGAGAGGATGCTTTCACACACCCTTGTCACTGCATAGCCATCAGCCTCCTTGAATGAAGCAGCTGTCGAAAACCCAGATGCTGTTGCCATTTTTCAGTAGAACGAAGAATAGCAATTCCACTCTCTTGATAAAAAATCCCATTTAGAAAAGGATGGAGATGAATTTTAAATACATTTTTACAGTGGCAAAATAATATATCCCTGCATGGAGAAATTTGTTAAATTTTACACTTTTACCTTTTGAGTGCAGATCATCATATTGCACAGGAGAACAGATGAGGGCCAAGTGAAGGGTAGAGATAAAATAGCATGATTTTCAAAACATCAAGTTTATTTTGTCATCATAGTTTCTCGGCATCCCAAAGCTAGCCCTACTTTGATGTTTGCAAGTCATTGGGAAGGCAAGGTAGTCTTGTGGCCACACAAAAATCTGGAGGCTGCAGGCAGTGGCAATTCCCGAGTGATAATAACCGCCAGCTATAAACGCTGCAATATACAATTAGTTTTTCACAGGCATCATAGGGATTTCTGGGTTAATTGGACTACACTGTTGGATACCAGCATAAAATTCAGAGAGACTATTCGATTGAAAACGTGAAGAGCAAGGAGATCGACCAGTGTTTTAAAACCAGTGTTGATGGTACAACTAACAATTGTTTTAATTAGGCTCCTCAGTGGAACAGGCTTCCTCGGGAGGTGGTAAGCGCTCCTTCCCTAGAGGTTTTGAAGCAGAGGCTAGATGGCCATCTGTCAGCAATGCTGATTCTATGACCTTGGGCAGATCATGAGAGGGAGGGCATCTTGGCCATCTTCTGGGCATGGAGTAGGGGTCACTGGGTGTGTGGGGGGGAGGTAGTTGTGAATTTCCTGCACTGTGCCGGGGTTTGGACTAGATGACCCTGGGGGTCCCTTCCAACTCTATGATTTTATGAGTCTAATTACCTTGTAAACAAAACTATATTCTGTCAGGTTACCAGCAACCTGAAAAATCCACATTTACTTTCAGTTTAGAATCTTGCCATGACCACTGAATACAGTGTTGTCCTACTTACATGAGTACACTCTTGAGCTCACCAGATGCAATGTGTAAATCCCTGCCACTTCAACAAAATCAGGGTTACACCTTGCTTTACAGCTCTCCTGAGTTTTTACCTCCCCATTTGGAGCCGCTCACTGCTACACACCAACTTGCGACTAGAACATGCGGTGCTTCAGGGACTATTATTTTATGAAGCAGCAACTCGCCTGTTGTTTTGCTGTAGGGGAGAAGACACAGAGATATATTTTTTTGCTTTGCTTTTGTTTTAAATTTGGCCAAAGTAAACTGTGTTTTAATAACTATTCAGACAAAAGAAGCCCCGTCTGGATCATGGTTTGGATCTTAAATAGAGAAGACTTTATTTGATCTTGTTCTCCTCACCATTTCCCTCTCCACGTGTTTTAATCTTTTCCCAAGTGTAAAAAAGCGCCTTTAAAAATTGACTTAATGACAATTAAAGACAAAATGTGCACAACGAAGTCTTCATTTCCTAAGCCTGGGCACAAATATGAACAGTAATTTCAGCACTGGATTGTGTTTCTTTCCTGGAACAGCATTTTAATTACCTGATGTGCTTTCCCCCAGAATTTCGTGTGCGTTAAAAATATTCATCTCAAGGGTAGAAAATTAACTCGTTCTGCATTTGGTCTGAAAGCTTCTAAAACACACAGTGAAACACCCCCCCCCCCGAGGACTGGGAAAATAAATAGCTAGTACTCAAAGGCCCAGATTTCATCTCCACTTTTCCATAATGAGCTACACAAACAACTGCCTTCTCTTAAATAATTTAACATGCTCCCATGAGGGTTTGTTTCACTTAATAAGCAGAGGCTCATCTTGCTATAATCAGTTCTCACAATTCTACAGAAGTCATGATGTTATGGTAGGATCAGTTTCTAGAATCAGGATGCACCTTTCATAAGGAAATGTTAATTCGGCTTCTGAAATGAAGCTTGGGTCCAGGTCTTGTCAGCATTCATTCTTAGTAGTGATGATAGAAAAACCAGAGGACCTGCAAACAGGATAGGTCAATAGGATGCTATCAACTGTGGGATGCATACCTATTATCTCCAGGATCAGAGGAGCATGCCTATTAAATTAGGTGCTGTGGGACACATGCAGGATAATGCTGCTGCAGTTGTCTTGTTTGTGGGCTTCCTGGAGGCACCTAGTTGGCCACTGTGTGAACAGACTGCTGGATTTGATGGAGCTTGGTCTGATCCAGCATGGCTTTTCTTGTGTTCTTATGGATCTGTGTTCGATAGGGTTGCCAGCCTCCAGGTGTGGGCTGGAGATCTCCCACTATTACAACTGATCTGGATTGTACCTGGAGGTCATGTAGTGACATCAGTAGGTTTGCCAGCTCCAGGCTAGGAAATACCTGGAGATTTTGGGGGTGGAGCTTGAGGAGGGCGGGATTTGGGGAAGGGACTTCAATAGGGCATAATGGTGTAGAATCCACCTTTCAAAGCGGCCATTTTCTCCCGGGGAATTGCTCTCTGTAGCCTGGAGATCAGTTGTAACAGCAGGAGATCACCAGCCACCACCTGGAGGATCAGCACGAAGGCTCAGTATGTTTTAACCAATGTAACGTTTAACCAATACAAAATAATCCACAAATTGTTTATACCACATCATTCATTTACTTCTTATATTAACCGATGTACTCAGGCATCAACAGCATGCCTATACTAGGTGATGCAGACATTGGTTTTATACATATTGAGCCTTCGTGCTGATCATTATTTAGTGTTAATTTAGTGTTAACGTTTTTCAGCATAGGTAATTGTTTTTTATTAACCACCAGAGGATGGCAGCCCTAGACATCAGCAATGTCCTTGCTCCTCAACCCTCCCAGTTGGTTACCTGGCTCAGCCTGGAAACCATAAAAACATATAAACCAGACATATCATAGAGAAAAATGGTATTCTACACAAGCAGGAGGTGGGATTTAGCAGGGCAGGGGTGAGCGGCTGTTTCCTTTTGCTTCTCTTCTGGGGCATTTTCTCTCCCCCCCCCCCCGGGGTTGCCAGCTCTGGGTTGGGAAATACCTGGAGATTTGGGGGGTGGAGCCTGAGGTAGGCAGGGTTTGGAGAGGGGAGGGACTTCAATCCCAATTGCCAAAGTGGCCATTTTTTCCAGGGGAACTGATCTCTGTTACCTGGAGATAAGTTGAAAGAGCAGGAGATCTCTAGCCACCACCTGGAGGTTGGCAACCCTAACCCCCCCCCAGTCACCACATTACTTCCTTTCAGTCAGGGTGTCAACATTTTAAGTATTCTATAAAGAGTGTTTCTTTCCTAAATTATGAAATCTTCTCTTTTCAAACATTCTTATATTGATTAAAAAAAACAAACACAAAAAACCTTTGGTTAGATCTGTTTCATTCCCAGTACTTTCAAACAAAAACAGAGCTGTCGCACATCTGACTGAAAGCACATCATCTGCTGCAGAGGATGCCTCTGCCCAGTGAGCCAACACAGAACATCTTCTATTCCGTCTGTACTTATTCCAGCTCATAGGGAGTCCAAGACATGCCAACCGTTTTTCTTTATTACCTGAAACAAGTGCAAAAGCACACACTGTGTTGCAAGATACTGAACTTAACAATAATTCTAAAATGTTCCCACATGAATTCTTCTCATGGAGCTGTCAACAAAGCAAGGCATGTTGGGACGCATTATCCCCTCCCCACATTCGCAGGAACAAACAAGGGGAAAAGGAGTGGGCTTACTGGCCCTGACAGGCCCTACATGCCAGAGTTCCTTCTGGGTGTGAGAATGAATTAAAAAAGGACTGTGTGTGCTCTAACACACACACTCACACACATTATTTTAATTGCCTCCGCTCCTTTACTCTTAAAACTGGGTCCATTTCCCTGCTCTAATCTCTCTTGCGTCGCAAGTAAGCTTGGGCATTTTTAACCTGTAAAAATAAAGCCTGTTCAAATTTTATCAAATCAAACCTAGATTAAAGACGAGATCCCTTTAGAACATTATGGGAAAGAGGTAAGGGGATTCCAGTTGTTGATATGACTTACAGGTAGGGTTGCCAACCTCCAGGTAATAGCAGAAGATCTCCTGCTATTACAACTGTTCTCCAGCCAATAGAGATCAGTTCACCGGGAGAAAATGGCCGCTTTGGCCATTGGACTCTATGGCATTGAGGTCCCTCCCCTCCCCAAACCCTGCCCTCCTCAGGCTCTGCCCCCCAAATCACCCGCCGATGGTGAAGAGGGACCTGGCAACCCTACTTACAGGTTAGGATATTTACCCTGATTAACAGAATCGTGTGAGTATATTTATGAACAGAATAATTAACTACGGTCAAGGACCAGCAAAATCTGATTAAGTATCCTTCTTTCACTAAGGGAGGTGCATTATAAAATGCTCCTACTCCAGCCATACAAAATATACAATAGATTCATATGCTGGTAGTATATGGTTGATCACCCTAATTTTATTTAATTTTTGGTGGATTTGCAAGAGAGGCCAGGCCTAGTTGGACTTGTCTTATGAGTGATATTGAAGAAATAACAGGTATTAATATAAGATTGGATCGAGAGTAGGATAGCCTTGCCAAGGTAGTACAAAATAATTAGCTTGGAATTTACTATTGGCAGCCAGTCATTAGCAAATGGCAATTACACCCACAATAAGTGAATAGTTAATCAAAGTACCAGAATTAATTGAAATTAATAAAATGTGAATCATTTTGGAATGGCAGTTCCTGTGGAAGAAAAGTTGGCTCTTTTTGTTCTTTAATGCCATAGATGCTCTAACTTTCTAAGGCTGGATAGAAAGTGTGTGTGAATTTTTCTTTGCTCCTTTCGCATTATCAGCCCAATTTACTGTTTAATATTACTGTACACTGATAATCAGTCAATAATTATGACCAAATAATACCTCTCTTGCTATCACTGGCTGATCAAGTCTCTCTGACTGCATTTGAACCTTTCAAAATTCAAAATCTGAGGTGGGGGCTGGATGGATTAATCTAGGAAAACAATTCCTGTTTGTCTCTTGGAAGGGCTAATTTCCACACTAGTGGGCCTATCAGTTGATATCAGCTTAACAGCCTCTGTCTTAACAGCCTCCATCAGCGATAGGGATGTCACTCTTGTAGTTTTTGGAATGTGTAACTCCATTTCCACAGAAATTTACTTGGCTCCAAGTTCTAGGCAAAAATCTCCCTGCTCCCCAAAGAATTTTAGTTTTGTTGTCTTTTGCTGATTTGTGTAGAAATCCCCCCCTTTCCCCTTCCTCTGTCGGTGTTATCAAAAGTCCTGGGGTTGGATGACTGATACGTATATTTACTTCTGCTGCAAGAGGTATTTGGTACTGGCCCCCTTTTGGTGGTATTTTGTTTAAAATGCCCATGTTTTATAATTTTTAATACTTGAAATCACCTCATGGGTAGCTATACTTACAGACATTGGGATGGATCCTCTAGTAGTAGTAGTAGAAGAAGAGTTGGTTTTTATATGCTGACTTTCTGTACCACTTAAGGAAGAATTAAACCGGCCTACAATCACCTTCCCTTCTCCTCCCCACAACAGACGCCCTGGGAGGCAGGTGGAGCTGAGAGAGTGTGACTAGCCCAAGGTCACGTAGCAGGCTTCATGTGGAGGAGTGGGGAGTCAAACCCAGTTCTCCAGATCAGACTCCACCGCTCCAAACCACCTCTTAACCACTATACCCCACTGTGCTTGTTGTGGCAGACAAAAGGGACTAGATAATGAGGGTGAGTGTGCAAGCAGAGCAGGAGGCATTGGGTAAAATCTCTTCCATCTCAGTCTTGCATCAGCAGAAATACAGTGAATGAAGTGTGGCAGAAGAAGAACTCCACTGGCACAAGATCGAAGTAAGGGCAGTTTCGCTCAATGCCCCTTCTCCACAACCCCCACTATATGCTACCTTTTGTCATGGGATGCCCACGGCTCCCAGCAGCACCTTTTTGGGCATCGCAGACAGCTGCCACGAGAAAGGGAAGATGGGAAAAGACCCACCACTGTAAGTGTCTCGCCATTTGGGTAACCATAGGAACTGACCCAGTTGTCAGGTCTTTGCTACCCAAAATGGTTACCCAAATTGGAGTAGGAGTTTGGCAATTGCAGGCCAGAGGCTGGCTTCCTGTCAAAGCCAGGTTCTGGCTGCTAGTCAAGGTTTTGTTCTCATGCTGCAAATCCTGTGTACTGTTTATCACAGATGTTATGTCTGCGATTCTCTGGGAACCGTTATCTCGTAGTTACTGCACTGTGGTTTCACTTTGTTTTACTTTCTTGCCTAGAATGCTTTTATACTGTAACCTACCTGCATAGATCCCATTAGCAACCTCTCCTGCATGAGAGGCAGTCAGCTTCTTTTAATCGGTCTTTTTGCTCCTAATAAATTAGCATTGCTTAGGATCACCTGCCTGAGCGTGTCTGTTTATGGGATGCTAGGGATGGACGCCTGAGTCTGACACCCGTATACATAAATATGAACCTACTAAGCTGCCAGTGCCTTATACAGGTCAGACCAATCATCTGTCTACCCAAGCATTGCCCACTTTAATCGGCAGCAGATTTCGGAGGTTTTCGGGAGAGCTTTTCCATATTTATTAGCATACTGGACATTTCAAAACATTTCAGAACTACGCTTTTTTTTTTAAACCCATCTAACTCCAAGGATAAAGCAGGGCTAATGAAAGACCTACAGCCCCGACTGTGAGGAAAGAGAGGCCAAAGTCTTTTTTTTTTTTTTTAGTTCAGGGTGTAGTGAGCTATTTAACAAACAACCTACCAGTAATAACTAAGCCAAATTCCACTTGAAGAAATCGTACGTGTAATAAACAATGGTCATGAGGATTCTGTCGAGTGAAAAGGCCTGAGAGGAGGTATAGTAGCAGCTGCCAAAGCAAACGGCTGGCAAGCTTGGCTTCTCTTTCACAGCTGCAGCAGAATGCAGCTTTATGTTTATTAAAGGGAATAACATGCACTCACGAGGGCAATAATTATCGTATTTTCCATTCACCGATTCTGCTGAAAACAGGGTCTTCTCAGCTGCTGTCCTCTTCAACTTGCGTTTCTGCATTCATCCCTCGTGTAAGCAATAATTGTGTAAGAGGGGTTATCTCCCTCCTCCTCACCAATGGAAATTCACCCTTTGGCTGTGCTGAGGTTGTCGAAGCAAAGGCACAATTGGATAAGGGTTGGAAGAGGACATTCTTTCCCCAATATCTATTGAGGAATAAACCAGGTAATTTCTCCACTGATCATAAAGGAAAAGAACAGTCAGTGGTTCTAAAATCCTGTGATCAATTCTGAAGATCTAAAAAGGTCTCTCACATAATTTGGTTTAGCAGCCTCTGTGGAAGGCCAGCAAGGCGAAAGTTTCTGAGAGGCTACTCCAAAGGAGAAGAAGAAGAGTTGGTTTTTATATGCTGATTTTCTCTACCTTTTAAGGAGACTCAAACCAGCTTACAATCACCTTCCCTTCCTCTCCCCACAACAAACACCTTGTGAGGTAGGTGGGGCTGAGTTTGGAGAGAACTGTGACTAGCCCAAGGTCACCCAGCAGTAGGGTTGCCAACCTCCAGGTACTAGCTGGAGATCTCCTGCTATTACAACTGATCTCCAGCCAATAGAGATTAGTTCACCTGGAGAAAATGGCTGCTTTGGCAATTGGGCTGTATGGCATTGAAGCCCCTCCCCTCCCCAAACCCCACCCTCCTCAGCCTCCACCCCAAAAATCTCCTGCCGGTTGCCTAGAGGGACCTGGCAACCTTACCCAGCAGGCTTCCTGTGGAGGAGTGGGGAAACCAACCCGGTTCACCAGATTAGACTCCATCGTTCCTAACCACTATACCACGCTGGGTAGTGTGTCCAGGCAACAGTTGCTCAGCCTAGCCAAGTCAGGGGAGAAAAAAAGACTGAGAGGAGCTGCTGCATACAAGTCCCAAGTAATGAAGGCTTTAACGGCACTTTGGACCCAGATATGGCAGCCAGTGGAGAGAAGTTTCCAAGTTATCTTCAATGGCAGCCCCACACAGTGCTTGTTATAACAACTGAGCCTCAAGGTTACTGTGGCATGAATCAGCAGGGCCAGGTCAAGTGTCTGCAAGAAAGAGAAGAAGCTTCCAAAACACATGGAGCTGAAAGAAAGCATTCTTTGCTTACCTGCTTCCCCAACAGGAGAGCAGGTTCCAACAGAGCTCTTAAGTTCTTTACAGTCTTTCAAGGAAAGCTGGACTCTGTCAATTTCTGCCTTCCCAATCTGCAAACCGACTGTCCTGACTGGATTCAACTTCATTTTATTTACACACAGCCACTGGTCCACAGCAATGGTCTGTGACAGAGACAGCAGCATCTAGAGGCTTATGGTATGTAATATAATTGTCTAGCATCACCTGGGTGGCCACTGTGTGAACAGACTGCTGGACTTGATGGGCCTTGGTCTGATCCAGCATGGCTTTTCTTATGTTCTTATATTGACAGGACCCAACCACAAAACTACGATCTCATTAAAGGGTCTCAGGTGGATATTAAATAGCATGGGCACGAGCACCAAAGACTGCAAGACACCTCTTGTTAAATCCTATTCTTCTGACTCTTATCTCCCATGGCTACCTTCTGTGTTTGGTCTGGTATAAGAAATCAAAACACTTTCTCTTCCTTCTCCAAGGACTTCCCCTATTTCATACTCTCATTTCCGAATCTTCATTCTAACTGCTGCTTATTAACAAATAATGCAATAGCTGAGAGTATGTATCAGACAAAGAGGGGAACTTCTTTAGAAGTTTCTCTTTCCTAAGGGTACAACCAGGGCAATTTAGACAACTTAAATTGACTGATGAGATACTTAGCTTCATGAAGATGACATGGTGAAAAGGCCTTACTAGGAAGATACGATGCCTAAGACTATTTATGTTGTATTTATTCCAGAAAGGAGAAGCAGCACTGCCGGAAATTTGAAAAAGATTAAATTAATTCAGTGAAAACTTGTTTATCCAGTTTCTTGGGGGACTTTTTAGTGATACATTGAAGCTGTGGATGATATATTTGCTGATTTTTATGTGCACCAATTTAACAATTTCTCTTTCTTAGCATCATGAGTAGAATTTATGTGTTTCAAAAGCCATTTTTGGAAATCATATTTGCTTCTGCACGCCAAATGCAAATATTATTTAACTCATCTTTAACCCACAGTAAAATGCTATCTTGGAGGCCTCTCAGCACTTAGGACAGGAAAAATGAGGAAGATGGTGGATCTGCATCTCTAGGAATTCCCATTACTGGTTTAAAGACAGCCACTTCTTTATACCCTAGTGCAGTGGTGGCGAACCTACGGCACTCGTGCCAGAGGGGGCACTCAGAGCCCTCTCTGAGGGCACATGCGCCGTTACCCCAGCACAGAGTTTGCCTGAGTTTGTTACTAGAAAGCCAGAGGGATGCGGGGCCGGGCTGCTCCCCTCCCCCTCTCCATGCGCGGTTGAGGGCATTTCTCACATCACCCACCCCTCTGCCCAGCAGCCCAATGGGAGCACTTCCTCCCTCCCGTCACATGCGGCAGGGCGGCTCACATGCCGAGCGGCTCACATGCGGCGTGAGGGTGCGGCGCAGACAGGAGCCTGTTGAGTCCGTGGTGAAGGTGATTCCCATGGAGTTGGAGAGGAGCTAGGTTGGAGGGGAGCATAGCTCACAGCGTGGCATAGCTGGAGGGGAGCAGAGCGCGGGCTTTGCGGCGCCTCCCACCTTTCAGTGAAATCCCCTACTAAAAGAGGAATACCCACTTACCCAGCATGTAATTAACCTGTGGAACTCCTTGCCATCTTATGCTTGTGAGCAGCTGTTTTCAACTTTGAATTATATCAAATCTGACACCAGAAACAGACTAACAGATGACCTGAGTGCTGCATGTGTTGTTCTCAAACTTACAAAGTATGAGCCAAGGTTAGACAAATTATCAGCATGCATACAACAGCAAAAATCACATTGTTCAAAAGCATGCCAAATGCAAACTTTTACCTTTCAATAAAAAGTTGTTTGTATCATTGAAAGCTCTGTTATTGTGTTTTTCTTTTAAGACAAAAGATGTTAATATATTAGTTGTTTTTTCTAAACTAAAACCTCAGTATTCAGGTTAAATTGCCGTGTTGGCACTTTGAGATAAATAAGTGGTTTTGGGTTGGAGTTTGGGCACCCGGTCTCTAAAAGTTTCGCCATCACTGCTCTAGTGCTATACTGTATTCCAGTAGTGCAACTCTTTTGCCAGAACTGTTGAAGCAATGAAAGCTGGTTGGTAGATCACTGGTTTCTCCAGGGCCCAGTATTTCTTTCACAGCTAAGAACAATTACTCCTGTATTCTTCCTTATTGGGCTACTGCCATTGTATTGGACCATAGACAATATGCATGCAGAAACAAGCAGACAAAGTTGGCTATGTGAAAGGCGATACATAGGACCAGTTTTTTTTTAGGTGGGGCCATTTTTGCTCACTCAACATAGCTGCTTTGTGACTGGACCTACCTAAAAAATGATGACTTCAACCCCACTTTTGCTATGCCTCATATCTGAATATGAAGAAGAAGAGTTGGTTTTTATATGCTGACTTTCTGTACCACTTAAGGCAGAATCAAACTGGCTTACAATCACCTTCCCTTCCCCTCCTCACAACAGACACCCTGTGAGGTAGGTGGGGCTGAGAGTGACTTGCCCAAGGTCACCCAGCTGGCTTCATGTGGAGGAGTGGGGAAACAAAATCCAGTTCACCAGATTAGCATCAACCACTCATATGGAGGAGCGGAGAATCAAACCCGGTTCTCCAGATCAGAGTCCACCGCTCCAAACCACTGCTCTTAACCACTACACCACACTGGCTCTCAATATGATGCCGTCCTCTCTACTGTGGAGAGCAATTTAGAATCTTACCCCAGCTACCAGGTGCTAAGATGAGGACCAACTTGGTTAATAGCCTTATACAGTTAACCTTAGTTAATTATTATTTTCCCCAGATCAACACACAGGGATGGCCTACAATGGTGTCTGAACGATACAGGTCCTGTCACAAACTACACAGGACTGAAATAGCCCAATAGAGTGGGAAAACCCAAGACAAGACCTGTAAAGATGTGCTCCAAAGAGCGGCCCTCTATTCTTATTGGGCTTCAGTCTTGCCCACACCGAGGGTGGCGTCGCTCTCAAGTTTAAACTCTTAAGATAGCTTGAGGAATTTTCATGGTAGCTTGCACAACCTTTGGTTCGGCCCAGAATTCAGACTTCCCCCCTTGTAGACCCATCCGTTTATTTGCAACAAAACCAATTATTGGGGCAAGAAAGCGGCGGCACAGAACTGTACATCAATGTTCCAAGCAAAATGTAGCCTCTTGTTGAGTGAGAACCTGTCAGCAGTTCTGCTGGAACAGAATGAACTGAATTCTGCGGTGGTTTAGCTGGAAGCCAATTTCAGTGTGTTTGGGGGAGAGTGGCAGTGCAGTGACAGACATAAAAGTGGAGTAATAAATGAACAAGTCATTTGGCATTATGCCAGTTTTCTAACCAGGCTGATGGAGTTGCTTTAACGAATGAAAGCACCAGAGAATAAGGTTATGAGTGTTGCAGAGGTTTTGAAATAGCATAGTACAAAGGGGGGGGGGCTAATTTCCCACTGCGTTCCCTCTCCTCCACTATTTTCTCTTTCCCTCCTGCTTTGCCTCCGTTCTCTCCCTCCCAGCTACCAGCCAACCTACCTTTAGCTGGCCTCTGCAACTTTCCCCCCCTGCCTCTTCAGCTTTCCCTTCTTCCCTCACCATGGCAGCCTCTTCCCAGGAAAAATCTAAGTTGCAAAAGATAAGTGGGGTGGGGGGACACTGGGCCAGAGCCCTCCTCCATGATGGGGCAAGAGATGGGCAGGATCTTTTCCAGAGCTGTTTTGGCCTCCTAGTCAACTACTGCTCCACATCATGGTTTTATTTTTTAATAGAAACCAAATCTTGGCAGTATTGTGGTTGCCAGCAACCCCCAACATGGCCACTGAGAGTTCAGTGGGCATTCTTTCCTTCAAACTGCAGGTGGTGTTTCTATTATTTGGGGGAGTTTTAATCCCCCTGAGTGAGAGTAGTTATACGCTGATACACCAGGTATACACCAGGTATCTGATCTCAGTGGTGCCTTGTTCAGTAGGATGCAGAAAACAAGATTTACACTCCCCTTGCTATTGGTTCTTTTTGTCAGAGCCCATGAGAAGTGCAAGGAACACAAAGTCTACTTCAACAGAGCCTGGAGCAGAATGGGAATTGTTTACTGAATTGCACAAAAATGAAAAGGGGGGAAAAGCATACAGGAACTGTATCAATGTTTCTCATATCCCTTCAGAGTTAGCAAGTGGCAGCAAGGTAGGTTGTAACAGAGAGTGCTGTTTGGATAGGGAAGCCCTTTAATATCATCTTCCTGACAGTCCCAATATTTTACTGAAGGAAAATCAACTGATTCTTAAGAAATACCTTTTTGTATTCACAAGAGCTCAGCATGCACTTAAATTGCCGTTTCTCTTCTCCCTTAGTTTCCTAGTTTCCTCTTACCCACCTATCAGCTTTTTAAGTCAAGGCCTCAGTGAAATAGATTTGAGGGTACGATAGACCAATGTCCTCCCATTAACAGGGAAGAAAGCCACCCCCCCTGCTTAGCCTGGTTTTTGACTGTGACACCTTACAGGTGGTCGTTGAAGTGTCTCTTTCCTACTCGGTAGGAATATCCCAATTCTGATCCCACCCCACTGCGCCCTGGCTGTACACCCAGCAAGCCCTACATCAACAAAAGCCAATGTTAAAAATTCATGGCATCTGGACATCTGTTTCTCCTCTAAACTTGCATGACATTTTTTACGTATGCAATACAGGGGCTGCTCAGCTACATATTCAAATTACATATGCAATACAGGGGCTGCTCAGCTACAGCGAACTGCACTACGATGCATGTTATTACCTGCTAGTAGCTAAGCATAAAAGTTACGTTACTTCCCACCTGAGGGGAAGAGAAAGAGTACACTGAAGCTAGTAGCCAGAATCCAAAGGATAATAAAACTAAGATCACTGTTCTCAAGAAGGGAATCTGAAAAACTGTTCAAGAATGTTTCTGAGAACCAATGATCCCAACATTTTTTTTACCATATTTTATGTAACAAATAATATGACAATATTCCTGATGAGTAAGACTATCAGGGAGCACTGCCAGAATGTAGATTTACAGTTCCATAAGAGAAACCCTCTTGTGGAACCCTGGATCAGTCCAGCATCCTGTCTCACACAGTGGCCATCTGGTTTGCTCCCCCCCCCCAAAAAAAAATCAAACAGAAACAGGGCATGGGGGCAAAGGCCCTCCCTAATGTCACCTCCTCTGGATGCAGAAGTTCTCTTCAGTCACTGTGGCTAATAGCTACTGGTGAGCCAAATCCTCCAAAACTCTTGTCTTTCAAACCCGTCTGTGCTGGTGGCCAACAGTATACTACAACAGTGAAACCCACAATGTACTAATCATGAACCTATTGTCCAGCTTCTAGTATAGAAGAGGGAGAATGAGTTCTCCATCTACTTTTTTCACTCCATGAATAATTATATATAAGCATCTGTCAGGGCCTCCCTTAGTAGTCTTCCTTGTTAGTTGAAAAGGCCCAAGACTCTTCAGCAAGGCCCAAGACTGCTCCAACCCATAATCGCCTGTTCCCCTTTTGGCGAAGCCGGGCTCAGGGCGGGTTACAACATCAAAATTTCCAATATACTAATAACAATACATAAAACCATAAAACCACCAGAACAACCCGATTAATTTAAAAGATGGTCGCCGTATATAAGTGCATACTGTAGCAGGTAAGGCCAACCATAGCACCGCATATCCTCGTGTATAAGCCGAGTTTTTCAGCACATTTTTTATGCTGAAAAACCCCCCTCGGCTTATACTCGAGTGAGGGTCCCGCTTACCTGTTCTCCGGTGCAGTGCGGGTGTTCTCCGGCTGGGGGGGGGGGGCCTTCGGCGTTGTGTACTCACTGTGTTACTGTTATCTATTTTTATTTTGAAATTTACCAGTAGCTGCTGCATTTCCCACCCTAGGCTTATACTCGAGTCAATAAGTTTTCCCATTTTTTTGTGGTAAAATTAGCCTCGGCTTATATTCGGGTCAGCTTATACTCGTATGTAATCGGTTCGGCTATCCACCCTCAAATAGGTCATAAACTGAGGGTGGGGAGTAGGGATTTTTGAGTTAAACTGATCAGAACTGTAAACAGCATTCCAAATGTGGCCATACCACAGGCCTATGTAAGGGCATTACAGTATCAGTCACTCCTCGTTCAATGCCTTTCCTAACAATGACTGTTTAAAATGATGGTCTTCATCCCACCTGCATGGGCTGCAAGCCCAAGATACTTTTTTTTGGCATTTTGGAAGGTCTTCCTTCCAGTGCATGTTTATGGAGAACAGACGCACCATGCCATCTGACCTCTCTCTGCATGCACGCTGAAAGATGCGGAAGGACCGCAAGGAAGACTCAACTCCGTGATGGTGAGGATTCTTCTATGGCTCTGACCCTTGGCCTATTTCCTCACTATGGTACAACTCACAGTGCTGAGCATTTTTTGCTCTCCTGGCTCTCTGCTGCCCATGGCTTTGATCTTTACACTGATGTGTCATAACACTGGCTCTTCTGTCACATGACTACCTGTCACATGCTTGCAGGTCATTGGGTCTAATTCTTAGCAAGTCCTGAGTTTGGTAATGTTGAAAACCATTTGGTTTAAAGGACTCAAGGGTACTTAGGATTTTCCTACAAATTTATGACTGGAAGATGATTAGTTGCTTTGTCTATAACTACCATGGATCTCTCCTACCCGCCCCGCCCCCACTCTGAGCATCTGCCCTTAGATTTATTTTCTTTTTAACTGTACGTACAAAATTTTAAAGGCACTCTAAAAGGCATGGGATGAAAAAGCCTCATGAAGTGACAGAAAGCTATTAAGTTCCTAATTCCTGCTCTATAATAATAGAACTCACAGTACAGTGTATTTTATAGTGACGTTTACCTGTGAAGCCATAACTTGAAAACCAGGTAAAGACTTAGCACAGAACAGATCTATTTAAATCCCAGACAGTCAGAATTCTTTTTTTTCAGACTTGCACAAGTCTGAATACAGTCACTGGTAAAATAAAGTGTTTTAATAGATTCATATACTCAATTCTGAACTTAGTCCCAGAGTGCAGATGAAAAAATCCACACAATGGGGGCATGCACGGATAGGGGAATTATTTCTACAAATGCGGTTTGCAGAAAAATCCCTAATTAAAAGGCGGATGAAACAAAAGAAAAAAGATTTTAAACACTGGAAGCTTGCAAGATTACCTCATGAGATCTCAGGAACCAGTTGGGTTACCTAGCAACTAAACAACACTGCCAATGTAGTATGTGGTTGCCTAGGTAATCCAAAATGACTGCTAGTTTCATTTCGAAGTGAGTTGGGAGAAGGGACCTTAAAGAAGAAGGGGCAGTGAAGATGGATGGTGGGGAGAGGAGAGTGGAGACAGGTAAGGAAGCAGCAGAAAAGGGGAGAAGTTGTCAGGACTGTCGGGGCAGGGAAAGAAGGAGGGAAATGGAGGTACCACGAGGAGGACTATCAGCGGCAGGTGGATGGGATTTAAGCATGTCTACCCTGCTTTTCTGTCCACTGAGAACTCAAAGCAGCTAACAAGAAACACAAAAAACACAATTTAAAATAACATAAAACATGCAACACAACTCCACCATTCAGGTCCTAGATCCACTGGCATGGCTTACTCACAGCCCACAGGCTGCAAGCTAAGGGTCACGCTTCTGGCTGTGCCCAGACTTAAATACCTGCAACAGTGACAGAACAGATGCTCAAGCCCAGATCTCACTCAGCTGTCAAGAGGTTCTCAACACATCCCTCCCCCCGCAAGTCTTCACAAGTCCCCCACTTGTACCATTGTGAAGGCTGCAATCCTGCTGCACCCATTTACGTGAAAATAAGTCATCAGCAAGCAAAATTAGACTCACCTCCCCTGTCAACATACCCAGGGTCTGGCATGCTTATGCTTCAACCATTTAGATACCCTTCTTCAAGCTGATATGCTCACAAATTAAATCAAGCCACCACAAGATATTCCATTTATTTATTTGACAAGCAGCAGTATCATGTTCTTTTTTTTTACATTTTAATGTAGATACAATTATTATGTTATCTGCCATATTACAATATTTAGTCTGTTTTAACTTTGTCTTTTTAAGATACATTAAAAAACATCAACTGCAAACGTGGGGGGGATGGAGGGGGGGAAGCATGGTACCCAACCAAAAATTCCACATTTCAGCAAGACTTCACTCATTCTCTTTTAGTAAAGTTTTAAGAAATGTCATAATGACATGAGCTTGGAATATCTATAGGCTTTTTTTTTTCATCTGACGCTCATGACGTGGCACTGGTGATGTTGTAAACAGCTGAAAAAACAGGGGCTGCCAAGTGACCAATTATGGAGGCACAACAGGCCTGCTTTTTTCCCCACAGGACACACCAAGCAGTGACAGCAATGATCTCCGTACAACCATACCTGCAGGGTATTAACCTCATGCTACATAGCTGTATTCGTCTGCTGAGGCCTGGCTCCGCTCAATGTACTGTTTGTCTATCAGAACTTCAATACACTTCTTAATCATGCTGATACTTGGGTTAAACCTAGCTCTTGATTGGCTAATTACCTGTGCAAAAAGAAAGAGAAAGTATGCATTATATCAAACACCATCTAGTTAAAGGAGAGATTCAAAGCTTTCAGAAGCAAAGCCAGATATTGGTCATCTCTGTTTTCAGAAGATGCTCACTTGTTTTTCTCTAAGCAGGGGCCAGTTCATACTATATTTCCCCCCTCTATATGCAAGGAGATATACGCTGTCTCATATGAACAGAAATGTGATCCCCAGATGGTACACGCATGAGCACACACATGAAGCTGTTTTATACTGAATCAGACCCCTGGTTCATCAAAGTCAGTATTGTCTACTCAGACCGGCAGGGTCTCTCCAGGGTCTCAGGCAGGAGTCTTTCACATCACCTACCTGCCTAGTCTTTATCTGGAGATGCCGGGGATTGAACCTGGGACTTTCTGCATGCCAAGCAGATGCTCTACCATTGAGCCACAGCCCCTCCTCAGTATAGCTGAAGCAATTTCTATTGCTTCAGGGGCTGCTGGAAAATGAGCTGCTGCAATATTTGTGGAAACTTTTATCTGCCTTTTTCGTACATCACCTGGTTCACACTCGTGTACCTCTGTGCAAGGTCCTTCTATGAACAAGTCCAGACTTGCATGCGAACCAAGATCGTATGCCTAAGCTACACTATGCAGTTATAGCATCTGCTTCTTTTGGAGAACTGCCAAAAATCCAAGCATTCCCCCCCCCCCCCGATGCACTGGGAAATCCTTTTCATGTGATAAGGTGTTCATTCACTGGGCTATGAAGCATGGAAACACAGCACTTTGTATCAAACTGTACCCCTAACAACCACATTTTTAAGACTAGAGACCCAGTTACTACAGCGTGAATTCAAGACACACCAACCAGGCCGAGTGATAGCTGAACTAACAAATAAATGCTTTAGAGAGATTTTGCACAGTTTGACCTCCACGGCATGATTTCTGCCTAAAGCGGGAAGAAAATAAGGCCGACCCGGAAGGTAGGAAAAAAAAGAACAAGGTGCAAGGGAGAACAGTCTAGTCGACCTTTTAGATTCCAACAGGTTTCATGATAAGCTTCGTCGGGGTGTGTGTGTGTGTGCGTGCGTGTGTGTATCTCAAGCAGAAACGCTCCCCTCCAGGTCCAGGGAGGGAGCCAGAGAAGTTTCCGCTTGAGATCTCCCGAGTAATCTTATCGCGAAACCTGTTGGGATCTAAAAGGTCAAATAAACTGCTCTCTCTTGCACCTTTGTTCTTCTTTTTTCACCAGTACGCTCGCACACTTACCTCCTGAATAAGAGCATTGTGTCGCAGCAGTTTCCGTGCCTTCATGATACGGACTATAGCAGCTTGAAGGTACATTTTCCTATCTTCATCTACAGCACTTCGGGTTTGCTCCATTTCCTAAAGTGTATGAACAACAGCAAGAGATTGACAAGTAGCCCAAGTGAGTGTACTTGGTTCAGTGGGTAAGTTGGGGTTGCTTGCGTTAAGGCTGCTGCAGCCATGGGATCGTGCTTTCAAGTTGTGCACTCGTTCATTTTGAAGGTGAGCTGTGGGTTACGCTGGAGCAGCTGATCAGCGCTTGGGAAACCACAGTAGAGCAATCCCAAGCTTTCTATTGCATTTTATCTTGCCTGTCGTCTTATGAACTCAGGGCAGAAGACATGGTTCTCTCTTCCTCAGATCAGATCAGCTGAGAACAAATAGCTCAAAATCACTCAGCGAAAATCACCCCTGCTCAGTTCAGTAATGGTCCTCACCCTGTGGAATGGCCTTTTGCAAACTATGTAAAACAGAATTGTTCTGGAGAGCATTTTTATAAAGGAAATAAGGTTATATCATAACAGTCTTGGTCCAGCAAAATGCATTGTGTTGCTACCTATGTTACCATGTTTTGCATTGTTTAACACATCATGTTTAGTACTTATGCTCTGTTCGGATGACAGCTCCGTTCCGAACTTCCACAATCCTAATCCTATTACATTGCTTATTAGACATATCTTCCTATTGATTGCACTGCTATACCTTATGTAATCTGGCATGAGTCTCAGTGAGAAAAGTGGGCAATCAGTCAATAAATAAATGTCTGTCAGGAGATTTGAACCATGCCTCCAAGCTTCGGGGGGTTTTATTTTAGGGGGAAAAGGGATACGTTCAAGGCCAGCATAGTAGACAGTTATATGAATTATGAACAATGTTAAGAAAGGAAAATACATTTCTCTCATATGAAACCAGAAGTAGAATAAAGCTCATTTGCAGTTGGTTCAGGATAGCCAAAAGAACGCAAGAGCCAGTGGTGAAGTTGACAGAGTGTTGACTAGGCCTTGGGATAGTGAATAAAGAACAACAGAGTGGCCAAACAACAAATGATATGCAAGGGTGAGCGTTGTTATAAATATATCAAAAAAATGCAGCAAAATGCAAGAACATGTAACAAGATACAGCTTGTATACAAAATACAATCATATACGAAATACAAGAGTACAAAAATACAAAAGTACCAAAGTGTCCAAGATATATGGCCCTTTTAGTTCACAGTGTGAACCTAATAAAGGTACCTCCAGGGCTATCCACCTGTTTGCTTTATAGCATGAGTTCCATAAACTCTTGTATTTCGTATATGATTGTATTTTGTATACAAGCTGTGTCTTGTTACATGTTCTTGCATTTTGCTGCACTTTTTTGATATATTTATAACAACGCTCATCCTTGCATATCATTTGTTGTTTGGCCACTCTGTTGTTCTTTATTCACTACCTACATAACAACAGGCTAACTTTGTGTTGATAGGCCTTGGGATATGCAAGTTCAAATCTCCGCTCGCCAAGAAGCTTACAGAGTGACCGTGGGTCAGTCATTCTCTCAAGTTCACAGGCTTGTTTTGAGGATAAAACGAGGGTAGTAGTGGTAGAGAAACCATGTATGCCGTCCTGAGTTCCCTGGAGGAAGGGCGGGATTAAAATGTGGCAAATAAACAATTACCACAAGATGGTAGGAAGACCTCGAGCTAACTGGCTATGATAAAAGGGGCTTAGACCAGTTCTTGGCTCGATCGTCAGGTATTAGCCACATCAGTTTCGTGGAACTTCCAGACATAGAAATAGTGTATCACTGACAATCAAGACGGGAGAGGCCATCCCAATCATAACCCGCTTGTGAGCTTCTAGGGCATATGACTGGCTGCTGTCAGAAACACTCAGAGGATATTTACAGGCCAGCTAGTAATAACTGGGAATAAGCTGTGCTTTGGAAGTGGAAAACCTGTTCTTTTTGTTGGTCTATCATAAGAACTGCTTCCATTTGACCTGTCCTTCGCAATGCCTCAGAGTCAGCAAAATCCTGTTACTGGGAAATGGCAGCTTTTATTTTTTTTAAAGCCTTAAAATGCTACAACACCTTTTGGAATAGGTATCTCCTGCTATAAAAATTATGCTTGCATGAAGAAAAAATTTAAAATTCCTGTCATAAGCGAGATGTACTTAGAGTTGTAAGGGGCTGGGGATCTTGGTACTGGAAAAGAACTTCCAGGGTCCAAACACCCCACCCCATAACCCTGAAGCAGGCAAGGCTATGGTCAATTAGCCGTACCAAGTGGAAATGTTAAATTAATTTAGGGAACCCTATAATGGAAAGGTGAATGGAATGGAAAAACTGGAAAGCATTTCACACAAGCCTTTTAAGGATGCTGAACCATTTTGCTGACAAGACACCAAACAGTCTGGTGATGTTTAGCCAATGGCTTTTTTCCCCCTTTCGCAGACCCTTTACGCAACTTTGTAGCGTTCATACATGGTTTCCTGAAGCCTAAGCCCTTTGCAAGGAGCCCCGTGGTGCAGAGTGATAAGCTGCAGTACCACAGTCAAAAAGCTCTGCTCTTGACCTGAGTTCGATAGCGACGGAAGTTGGTTTCAGGTAGCCGGCTCAAGGTTGACTCAGCCTTCCATCCTTCCGAGGTCGGTCAAATGAGTACCCAGCTTGCTGGGGGGTAAAGTGTAGACGACTGGGGAAGGCAATGGCAAACTACCCTGTAAATAATAGTCTGCCTAGTAAAGGTCGTGATGTGGTGTCACCCCATGGGTCAGTAATGACCCGGTGCTTGCACAGGGGACTACCTTTACCTTTTTAAAAGCCCTTTGTAAAGCTTCATGGGTGCGCCAATCTAGTATCATAATTTACTGTAAATTCTAAGCAAGTTGCTGGAAATTCTAATAAATACGGTACATATTTTGTCTTGAAACCCTGGGCAGATCATGACTGTCAAGAATCAATAGGAAGAAAAGTTCAGGACCGGCTGAATAAAATTGTTTTGGAATTTATGGAACAAAATGCCGGGAGCTTTCAGGTCTTGGGCACAGTATAAGAGTGATACTTTTCTTGTTGCATTTCTTTCTGCTGTGAGAGCAGGCATGAAAAGCCCTTTACACAAATGGTTCTAGACCCAATGGACTGAACTCAAAGGTTGTGTTCTTCTATTGGCGAAGCCTTCCTCCAATGTAAGGGGCCCCTTCTGGTAGAAGAAGATGCATTCCACTGGCAGAGGATTCTTTGTGCCAGAGGAAGATTCTACTGTGAGCAGAATGAAACCTTTGGGATTAATCCCTTGAGCCTGCAATATTTATAAGAACTACTTCAAAACTGGCTTTTCAATTACAGTTACTTTACAACTGCTTGAGAGATCAGTGGGTAACAACTACAGTGTGATAAACTTTAATTATGAAATTACCACTCAAGAGAAATTAATTCGCAGCTTATCTGGTTATTAATTATGACACTTATGGTTGAAAGGAATGACATTCTGAGCTCAAGACCCGAGCTCTAAAGCTGTAATAATTAACGTTAAAATAAGTTATTATTTGCCGTAATGGACGTAGTGAGATTCAGAGCTGATGTGAACAAGAAGTTGGAGAGACAAAAGCACTTAGCTGGTCTTACTCAGTGTGTATTCCTGACATAACCAAGTACCACAAATAATGTTAGTGGAATTTAGCATTTTTTTATAGTAAACTTTACGCTTCTGAGCAAATGAATAGTGAACTGGAGAAAGCAAAACAAGATACAGACTTGACAAAATGGGATATATTAGGAAACGTGGATGACAGAACTGCAAGAGAGATGAAAACATTTGAATGTAGCTGCAATAGTTGGACCAATGAGGTGAAGACTTTTTGAGAAGTCATAATGAAGCCAGTCAGAAAATAAAACAGGTGGGGGAGACTCAATTCCTTTAATAAAATAATTAATTATGAAAATATTTATGGTTCTCCCCCCTAACAGTGTTCTAGTTTACACTTCAGTTTTAAGACCCAACACTTACTTTAGTGCAAGTAACAGCCTAGCTGTTAAAACAAAAGCTACCCCCACCCCCCCCTCGAACACACAAAAAGACAGCTGGTTTCCTCCATAGCCCCCAGTCCACTTTCAGACTCTGGAACATGAGTTGAAGAGCCAGGGAGGGGAAGAGCGAGGCACTTACATACCATTACTTTCTTGGGTTTCATTTATTAAGAAAACTTTTAACCTGATTTTCTCTATACAATACGGACCCAGGGTTATTTTCATTGCTGGAGTATAGCTGCAGAACAGCATAAATGCTATCTTGATACGAGTGGAAATGGCAAGTTGTAAATTGCCCCATGGCCCTCACGGGTCTCTTCCTCTCCCTACTTTTGCCTTCCACAACTTTTCCTCTTGTCAACACTGATATATTTTGTCATCAGTTGCTACAGAAATTGATCCCAGTTTTAAACCATGTGTGGTACTTCAAGCTAGATCACATCAGAGACGTTAACAATACTTGCCTGTGGCGTATCTTTTTGCATTGATGTAGTGATTTTAAATTTTGTTCGTTTACTGCTGAAGCTCATATTTAATGAAAAAGTAGATTCTGCCTCTACATCTTCCTGCAATAAGAAAAGCATATGTACTTCACACACACATACAAATGGTGCCAAATAAATTAGCAGCCAGCATGAGTGAACAGCTTGCTGGAAAAATTGCATATGGCTTGCATCTCTTCTGTTGAAAAGTAAACAAATTACCACTTGATCCATTTGGCAAGGCAGAATTATTTAGTCAAATTAGTACATTTACATATATGCTTAAAATGACTCCAATGTAATAATCGTTTCTGTATACTTAATATGGTTGTATTGGGGTGGGGTGAACCAAAATTGTTAACAAAAAATAAAATACCGTAAATATTATTAATGGAAAACCATTAGGACAGGTATAAGCATATCAATTTTGTGGTGTCAGGATTGTAAAACAAGAAAATAAACATCTCCTGAGAAAAGTCAAGCGTATTCTCTAGTCTTCTCACATCAAATTAAAAAAAAAGACCCTTATTGATTTGTTTTCTGGGTATGTTACACAAACTGACTTGGTTGCCTTAACCAATGATCTACACCTTTCCAAGGTGGATTGGGGGTGGTGATAGTAATAAATTGTGATAGATCCGGTCTTTCTTGGAGGGTAGGCCACAGAAGGTTGGGAACTTGGGGACTTTTGTTCCAATGCTGTGACCACTAGTCTGTTGAGTCCTGCAAGACTTCATCCTGACCTATGCTTTTAAGTTCTACATAAAGCCAAGAGATTTGGATAGCACTATCATTGATCTGCAGGTGACACCCAGGTCCAACTCTCATTTTCATCTGATCTGAAGGGGGCTATGATAGTCTACACCAGGGGTGTCAAACTCATTTGTTACGAGGGCCGGATAGGACATACATGTCACTGCATCGGGCCCGGCCATGTGTATCACAAAATTTAATGCCAGGTACCGGAGATACAAACTGTACAGAAGACACAGGCAAAGCCAATTAATGATAGCATTTTTTTTAGTTAAATACAAACACGCTTAACACAATAACACTCTTAAAGTATTTTCTTTTATTTAACAGTCTTTGATCATTGACACCTTGGGACTAGGGGTAGATGTCTGCCTCGGCTGGCAAGCCTGCAATTGGGAGTGGGGGTGGCTGTCTTGACTGGCTCATTGGCTGGATAAAGGCTCCCAAGGGGGGCAGATCCAGCCCCTGGGCCTTATGTTTGACACCCCTGGCCTACATTAAGTATCTGAAGGCAGTAATCAGCTGATGAGGATGAACAAACTAAAGCTTAGTCCAGACAAGATGGGTTCATTTTGGGGGGTTCTACTGATCCAGGTTGTAGGAGTTAACTGCATCCCCCTGAAGGTTCAAGTGTGCCACTGAGAGACACTGCTTGACCTGCCTTGCTCCTAGATGGTCAGGTGGCAGCAATGGGCAGGAGTAACTTTTATTAGCTTTGGCTGGTACTCTGGCTGCAATGCTTTCTGAAGAAATCTGACCAGGCTAGTTACACGTGCCCTGTTAACGTCCAGGTGGGACTTCTGTAATACACGCGATATGGGAATGCTCTCAGAAGCTTCAGTTGGTCCAAACTATTATTGCCCAGTTATTGCTTGGAACTCACTGCTGGGAACACAAACTGCATTGACTTGAAAGAAAGGTGATCCTGAACATAAGACGACTCCCCTAAAAAAGGTTGTAGATCCAAAACAATTTTTTTTACTGGAGGCAGCTGTAACTTGCATGTGAACATAAGATGAATCCCTCCCTCTTTTTTATGGCATACATGGAAAAAAAACCTAGACTTGCACTTGAGTAAATACTGTAATGCTGATCCTAATGTGCCTGAATTGGCTGTCTTTTTGTTGCTGGCTGCAATACAAAGTGCTGGATTTGCCTGAAGGCAGTGAGCTTTCAGGGCACAGATACCTAAAGGACCACCATCTATAATATCAACCAAAATGGATGTGGAGATTTTCCAAGTGTGTCTCTACTTAGTGTGATGTAAGTTTGTCAGGTGGCAACAGGGCCTTTTCAGTGGTATCGCCAAGACTATGGAATTTCTTGCCTCGAGAGGCTCGACTAGGAATATCACAACTACTTTTGAACTTCAAAAGCAGTCTTCCACACTGTGATTTAGAAATATAAGTTCAAATATATCTGAGGCATGTGTATACTCATGTGGTTCTTGGCCTGTTACTTTTCCAGTAGAAATCCAACTAATGTAAAAACAAAACGAACAAAACAAAAACAGATTCCAATACAGCATTCCTATTTCCTTAGCTCTCAACGAACAGGATTACAATCATACAAAAATAGGGTCAACCCCCACAAAAAAAAGAACACCAAAATGCAAGTAAGAGAGAAACAAAGACAATCTGACAAGAAAATGTTCCATGCCCTTTTTGTAACTGACCTTGTCTGAGTCGTGGTTGATCATTTTGACATCAAGTAACGACTTAATAGTTTTCGTCAGTTCTTTCTCGTTCATCTGCGTGCTGTCTTGGAGTTCTTTGTAACTGACCGTTTCACTATTGTTGAAGGCGAGCAGCACTGCCATTTGGTATGTGGTCACCATGGCTACGTACGGTTTGCACAAGTAGTTCATTTTTACCTCACCTGCAAATTAATGGCACACTTTTAAACACTGCATTACATGGGGATGTAGGAAGCAGCCTCGTGGAGCAAGACCACCGAGTCCATGAAACTCAGCAGCTTCTACTCTGATCGGCAGCAGCTGTTGAGTCTCGGACAGACAGAGGTCTTTTGGCTACCTTCCACAAGAGGCCCTTTTCTTGGAGCCCCGAGGGACTGAACCTGGGACTTTACACAGGCAAAGCAACATGCTCTACGAAGAAGCCAAGAACACTTCACTGATGCTGCTAGTTTAACAAGCAATATCACTACCATATTAAAAATAATACATGGCCATCTTTTGTTTGTCTTGACGGCAGCCCTGGTGGAGAAGAAACAGCAATCTAATCTACTTTGCAAGACTGTTGTGAAGAGAAATGGGGTAAGAGTGGCAAAGCACCCTGAAAACTGACAAGTGCTATAGAAGTACAGTTAAGAGTATTTTTTCCAGTCATCTCAACAAAAAATGTTTTGTGTGTATGTGTGTGCATAAAACTTGTTCCTTATGGCTGCAGAAGCTCACTTTATGCCTTTCACAGGACTGTAATAACTGCACCCCAGTATCCTCAGGTGCATTTGTCAGTATATAGGCTTCTTTTAATGGATACTTCCATGGCAGCCATCTATTTAGCTCAGTCTTCCTAAACTCCAACCATTTTGCAAGACCAAACTAAGCCAAGCGCCCTGCATCCTGGACCGTAATTTGTTCCACACAGTATTTCTTTTCTTCAAACTGTGTTATTAAGCTGGGTGTTTTCTTTGCAAAATACCCAGTTAATAATGTAGATGTTATCTGAAGAGCAATAAATCTTACAGGTAAGAATCAAAAGAACTAAAATTAAGATACCTAATTGAAATAATCAGCAAAAACATATTTAGCTATGTAAGAGAGGATTATTTTAATTCAAGAATATTTTTAACCTACAAAACTTCAAAGGATGCAGAGGTTACAATCAGCAAAAACTAACACTAATGAACTTTTGTATAGACTTTTCATAAGGTAAAAAAAAAAAAAACATGCACACACTTATTTTTACCTGTGCAGAGGTAATGTAACCAGGTAAGTTTCCTCCCACTGAAATGCTGACTGTAAAATAATTCAAACTGTAAAACAAAATCATTCTTCAGTCAAATATTTCCAGAGATCAAGTCTTCAGCCAAATATCTCAAGACAATCCTAATTAGTTCAGATTTTAGGTACCTGATATGCAAAAAATTGGCATTACAATTCTAAGTAGCGGGGGTGGGGATGCAATGTATGTTTGGAAATTCTTTATTTAGACGCAGTAGCAGGTGCTAAGAACATTCACATTTTATTAAGAGTTCTAAACCCTCATTACCCCAGTTCTGGAGACTCAAGAGTAGCAATGATGATTAAAATAGTAAAAATAAAAAAAGCCTTTGTAGTCTCAAGGAAGAGAGTTCATTTTTATATACCGACATAATGGACATAAAACAAAACTTATACATACACATCTATCTATCTATATAGATATCAGCACAACATTATATATACTAAAATGCATTTCTATAGCACTTTTCAGTGTTCACAACACTTTGTGGTCCCACTATAATTTGTTCTCACAATAGGTTTGAAATGCTAGGCTGAGAGACCGCTCAAGGAGACCAGGGAGCATCACAGCTAAAACGGGAATTTCAGCATCCAAAAACTCTTAAAAATTTGTCTCTCCAAATCAAATCCAGCTCTCTAATCACTGTACTTCCACATCCCTTTGTTTCTCCTACCAGCCCTAAGCCCTTCGGATGGAGGGATAAACAAAGCCAATATTGGCATTACTTTTACACTAGAAATGCAATTAACTTGAAGTCATTTGGTGGCATCAGCATCTTTTGTAGGGTTGCCAACCTCCAGGTGGTGGCTGGAGATCTCCCTCTATTACAGTGATGGCAAACCTTTTAGAGACCGAGTGCCCAAACTGCAACCCAAAACCCACTTATTTATCGCCGAGTGCCAATGCGACAATTTAACCTGAATACTGAGGTTTTAGTTTAGGCATTCCCACACATTTGGAATCATGCATAGTTTGGTTCAAGTCCTGCAGCACCTTAGAGACCAAAAAGATTTGCGTGGGGTGGAGTGGGAGAGAGATCTAGCCATTTATGCATGGGAGGTTTTGGCTTGGATTTGCCGCTCTCTAGATGCACATTTCCCCCATCCAAATTCTCAAAACTCAACTATAAGCTTCCATGTAGTTTTGAGAATTCAGATGGGGGAAATGTGCACCTAGAAAGAGGCAAATCCAAGGCAAAACCTCCCAACAAGAAAGAGCCTCTCTCTTTGGAGAGCCAGAGGACTGTTCCTCAGATACAAGCAGGAGCGGAGACCCCGAGCCCCTCTATCCCAGTCAGAAGGCGGGGAGGGGTATTGCAAAGAAGGGATGCGGGGTGGGGGGACAATGCAAAATTGCCAGCAGCTTGGTTAGAGCTGGGGAGGGGGGTGGAGAGGGAGCAAGAGAGAGGGCGAGAAGAAAAGGAAAGGCCATTTATGCATGGGAGGTTTTGCCTTGGGATTTGCCGCTTTCTAGATGCACATTTTCTCCATCTGAATTCTCAAAACTCTGCTCCCCAAACGCACATTTGTCCCAGCCAAATTCTCAGAACTCAACAATAAGCCCCCGTGCAGTTTTGAGAATTTAGATGGGGAAAAATGTGCACCTTGAGAGCGGCAAATCCAAGGCAAAGCCTCCTGTGCGTTTTCGCCCAGAAAGAAACGAGGAGCTTCTTCTTCCAAGGGCAAACCCCCCCTCCCAATGCATAAATATCCAAGAAGAAGTCCCAGAGAAACCCTGCAATGGAAGGAATCTCCTGGAGGGGGGGAAGCAGATGGGCTGGAAGGCTCCTCTCTCCAGAGAAGGTGGGCCCCCTGATGCAAAGGAAGGGAAGGGGGCGGGAAACGAGCCCGGGAGAGACAGTTGCGGCTTCAGTGCGAGGCGCGCGAGGCGCCCGGAGTGAGTCACAGGGGTGTCGGGAACAAAAGTAAAGCGGGATGGAGCAGAAGGGCCCCTCCCCCCCGAGGGTCCCAAGCCGCACCTTTGGGGATGGGGGGAAGGGGGGCAGCCCTCAGGCCCAAAGGTGTCCCCACCCCCCACTGCTTCCAGCGGGGATCCTTTGCCCCTCCCCCCCGCCTCTCCCGGGTGCTCCTCCCGGCGGGGCAGGGGGAGACCCCCCTCTGCGGCGGCGGCGCCTCCAGGTTCCCCAGCCCGCATCTCCACAGAGGGGGGGGCGCGCAGGCGGCCAGACCCCCCCCAGGAGCACCCCGCCACCTGCAGCCAGCGCCAGCAGGCCCCCCCCTCAACACGCCCCTCCACGCTTGGGGGTCGCAGATGGAGGGGCAGAAAAACCCTCCCTCCCGCCCTCGTTTTCACAGCCCACTCTGGGCTTTTAGACGCTCCTCCCCCCGCCCGCCCGGGATGAGGAGGCGGCGAGTGTGGCGTGGGGAAGCCGGCAGCCCAGAGGCCCCAGCCGCCCGACGGCGGTGGCAGAAGATGAGCGGGGCTGCCCGGCCGCTCCCCCGGGGCCGCTCTGGATGGAGATGCGCAGGGCGCGCCGGAGAGGTCCCCTGGGCGCAAGGGCGGCGGCGGCTCCGTAGCGGTCCCTTTCCTCTCCTGTAGCGCCGGCGCAGCGGTCGGGTCCCTCCTCCTGCCTGCCTGCCTGGGCGGCGGAGCGAGTGAATGGCCGGGGTGGGGGGCGCCGGAGGGGGGGGGGCGGCGCTGCCGGCTGGCTCCGGCCCCTGCGCGTGCCCACAGAGAGGGCTCCGCGTGCCGGAGTCGGCACGCGTGCCATAGGTTCGCCAACACGGCTCTATTACAACTGATCTCCAGCCGATAGAGGCCAGTTCACCTGGAGAAAATGGCTGCTTTGGCAATTGAACTTATGGCATTGAAGTTCCTTCCCTCTCCAAACCCCACCCTCCTCAGGCTTCACCCCCAAAATCTTCAGGTATTTTTCCAACCTGGAGCTGGCAACCCTAATCATCTACTAAAGCATGGCTGCTCTCAAAGTGATTTTGCGTACACCATTATCCTTAAAAGTAGTCTTCATTAAAAACAAAACAACAAACACAAAATCTGCTACCCAGCCAGGTATGTCACTTTCATCCCCATCTTACAAAAGGAATTTGAGATTAAATGGCAAAAAAGATGACTTGCCCAACACCACATAAGATTTCATGGTGAAGGTGAGACTTGTCCCCAGGTCACTCAGAAACAAGGGCAGGAGGGTTCCAGCTCTTTTAAAGTTTTAAAAAGACTGACTTGGCCTAGTGACCGGCAGTAATTCTAACTAAGTGTGTGCCAGTAACTTTGGGCCTCTCTTGGAAGACAGCAAAAGACCACCGGAAGAGATAGTACATGAGGCTTTGTTGCCCCGATTTTCAAGCCCCTTGGAAGTAGGAATTCAAAAACTGAGCTCTCAAGCCAGAGGAAGCCATGACTGACCAACCCTACAAAAGGTCTCTGAATTTCACTATTAGAAGGAAGAGCAGAAAAATGCAAACGTTCATTTCTTCTTGTCTTATCCAGTGTTGGCACAGGAGTTTTAGGAGAAAGACTAGTATATGCTCAGGGAACAGCTATCAACTTAGAACTTTCGAAGAGAGTTAAATCAAATGAGAGAAAGAAATAGTGTGAGACTTCGTGCTTCCATGGAATCTTTAATCGTGCAACAGAACTGGGAACATTCTGGATTTTATCAACACGCAGGGAAACCACTGGTGGGAACAGGAATAAAACTTGGCGATTCTTCAAGTGAATCCTAATAA
Organism: Euleptes europaea; assembly: GCF_029931775.1. NCBI lineage: Eukaryota > Metazoa > Chordata > Lepidosauria > Squamata > Sphaerodactylidae > Euleptes > Euleptes europaea. The sequence continues at coordinate 63,849,232 of NC_079322.1, forward strand.
TGCTTTATGAGTCACATACTAATTATATAAAAATGAATCACAGTATTAATGGGCTGCTAATTATCCACATATTTAAGCAACAACAACAGTTGTGTATGCCATGAACATTTAATCCCAACAGGTCAAGTGCATACCATATCTTACTTGGCCATTTCAGTTACTATACTAAAAATGTGTTTCATATTAAGATGTGGTCATCATTCATAAACTCATATTAATGGCTCATTAAATTAAACTGATAGCTCAAAAGGAGAGATGACTAAAATGACATCAAAGAAACCATGGTAATTTAATTTCTAGTCCTCGAGGATTAAAATTTATTGGGCCATTCCCCACTGCCACAATAAGATTTCAAAGACAGAAAAAGCTCAGGAGACTTGCAATTTCAGAGCCCCCCCCACTTTGAAGCCAGTCTGAAGCCAGCTCAGAACAAAAGGCCAAAATTCTAAGCACATTTATTTATTGATCAGAGGAAATTAAAAACAAAACAGGATTTAGAAAGCAAATTGCCAATTAAAATAACATCTTTAAAGCCACACAATTGTAAAGCTCTCATTAAGGCAGCTGTTAGAATTCCAATTCTGCTTGTCAGCAAGAAAACGCTGATGTCAACTAGCAATTTGCCTATCATCTGCCTCATTATTATTTGCTATGCAGCTTCATCAAGCCCCAGGGAAGTATACTGGGAAGCAAGAAGGATCCCTCTGAAGCTGTCCTGGGTTGCCCCAGAATGCCCATTTGATACTGCGCTGAACTCATGTGATCTCCCTTACTGTTTTGTTATAGGACTTGACTTAACAGGGACGAGCGAAATATGAATTCAGATTCTGGCTGGCTGTGTCCCGACATTTTTAATGAGACAATTATTTGCATTTTTAGACATGTGCATGTAAACAAACCGTTTAACAAAGGTTCCTCCTGGAGAGCTGCATGAAATGTTTTAAGAGGCTTTGCATGGAAGTGTTTCAGAACAGTTTACAGAACTAACTTTTAAATACCTCTGACCCCCGGCTCTGTCAAAGAGCGTAACACTATTTTTGCAACACACTTCTGCTTCTAAGGTTTGGTTAACAGTCTCAAAGCACAATCACAGGTAAGGAAATAAAGGTTCCCATCCACGCCTAACCCATCATCCTGATACTGCGTGTATTAGACAAGGAACAGAGAAAAGACGATGAAGAGTCAAGATGTGTCTTTATTTAGAGGGGAAAGCTAAAAGCAAATTTGGGGGCAGCTGAGGACATCCGAGGGGAAGAGAGACAGGTGAGGTCCCTTAGCAGCCAGACTTCATCCCATGAGCTGAGCATAACCCCAACAATGGAAGTAATTTACAGGCAGATAAGACATATTTCCTCAGATACTTGAAAGGAAGCTAAACCAAGATCTACAGGACCCAACTAGAGTTTTCTAAGATCTGAATAAGCACAGAATGTGGAGGGTTCTTTCAATTTAACTCGTCACTTGGAAACAGAACAAGCTATTCAATAGCTTCTTTCTCTACCATAACGAAGCTGGAGCAAGAGGTTCACTTTTCAAGTGCATAAGAGGACTAGAAGTGGCCCTTGAGAACATTGGATATTATGTTAAAAGGAGTACATGAGGCTGCAGATGTAGAGCAGGCACAACCAAGCTCTTTAGGGAAAAGCTACCTCCCCCAGCAACAAGACCATAGGGTCAGAGTAAGATTTCAACCAGTCTTAGGCAACAATGTGCATTTGGGGAAAAACATGTCTTACGATCTCCACTAATGAGACTGTAAGCTCATAATTATTAACAAGCGTTGCTAGAGAAAAACGGGCAGCAACAACATGTGAATTCTAAAGTCAACGGTGTTAATAACACAGGAGATGTGAAAGATTTCTTTGTCCTATCGAGACAGGGGAGGGCAAAATTGGGCCCTTCTTAGAAACTATGTATTCCATAGGAAGGTCATCAAGAATAAGGATGATGTTTTGGAGTGTGGGAGGGGGGGAGGAAATGTGTGCCATCGCAATTAAAACCCGCAAAAATAGAATGGAAAAATGTCAAGTTAATTCTTGTGATTTGTTTTAATATCTTACATTTTAATATCATTAGTCTTTTATCTAATTTTGTAATCTATATTAGTTTTGCAGTTTTATTAAGTCAGATAATTTTATGTATTAACCTTTGGCTGGTCAAATAGACCATATCAATATCTATCTATCCATCCATCCATCCATCCATATTACATTCAAACATGTGATCCAGTGATTTTATGGGCACTGAGAAAAAACTTGTTAAAATGTGGACCAATTCTAAAGTATCAGGCTCCTTTGGATTTTAGGGGTAGACCTCCATCTATTCGTCACAGATGAAGGCCAGATGCTGAAAGATGAATGCACGAAGCCATTGTACTTTCAAGGAATGCTTTTCCTGGATTAGTGCACAAAAATCTTAAGCATGCAGTTTTGGCTAGCATAAAGGGGTACTGAAGAGAGCTGGGTGGGGGGTGGTTTTGAAGGCAATCAGAAACAGCCCAGAGCATCCAAAATTGGGCTCAGGAGGGAAAGCAGAGATTGCAGTTTTCTGCTGGCCAGGAAATCAAGGAGGAACAACCTTTCCTGGGTGAGTAAGTAAAGGCTAATTTGTTTCTGTGCTAGATGTAGAAGACTGGGAAAAAAACAGTTAACTCGATTCACAGAACTACAGTCTCTTTTTTGGGGATGCTTGAACTTGGAAGACACTATAATTAAGAATTACAGCTAAATGGCTCCAAATGGGAATTTCAAAGCAAGGAAGGTTCATTTTGACGACAATTTGTAATGAGGCGGCTGCATTCAATGTCACCGCTTTCCTACTTCCCAACAGGAAGTTAATGTTACAGTATTTAGAAAATACCACAGCCCTAACATTTACACCTTCAAGGATGCAAGGCTTTTAGACAGCACTCTGTGAAGGCACCCAAAACTAACTGGGGTTTTCATTACCATGATGTAATATGCAGTGTAAATGATTTTTTTATATAGCAACATGGCCAGGTGCAGCATGTTAAACCCCATCTTTAGACGGTTATCAAATCTGCAAGAAATCTCCTACTAACCTACCATCTGTACACTTTTTTCCAGTTCCTGAGGAATTGCAAACGTCGATGAAGGAGCCTGAGTTAAGGGCCACGCGCCAGCCTGGAAAATAAGCACAGCAATACATCACGTTGCAAGAAAATTCTTTTTTTTTTTAAAGAAAGCATATTAAAAAAGCCATCATTCCTAAACATTCCAAAGCCACAAAAGCCAAATTCAACCCAAACTCTTTACAGAAGCCTCATTTCAAATTACGGAGCACCTTTCAAATGAAAATTATTTCGGTATATTTGCAAATGCCAGTGTGCTAAATCTGGATCGGGGCTGTGAGGAGTGGGAAACTGGCCCCTTCTCCCCTGTGCCATTTCCCAAATTTCAGCTCCCCCCCTCCCCCCGGAACTGTTAATTATAATCAAAAGACAGAAATCAATCAATGGAGCCAACAGCAAACAACAAAATAAATAAATCAGGGGAAATAACGTATGGAATAAAAGTTAAATGCACTGCACTATTACGGTGCCTACTATTAAGCCTTTAAAAAAATGGGATGGCCATTAATAGATTTCTAGACATCAGGGTGACTTCGGCCCTAACTTTTAAGGGAATCGGTCAGAATGCGTTTGAAGGCTTACAGTTATTTCCATTTTACTCAACTGCTCCAAGGGAGAAAAGCTTAAGGGGAGGGGGAACCAGCAGCGTTAATCTGCAGAAGTTTCCAGGTGCCTACATCCCTCTGCAGTTAGCTCAATATTCCACCCCACTAAATCTAACTGTTTGGCTCAGGCTGAATGCTCCCATTCCCCCACCTGGAATTGGTGAGAAGTGCCTTGAGCCTTCAGCTTGTGGAAGTGCTCAGATAGATGAACACATGAAGGTGCCTTCTACTGAATCAGATGCTTGGTCCGCCAAAGTCAGTATTGTCTACTTAGACCGGCAGCGGCTCTCCAGGATCTCAGGCAGGGGTCTTTCACATCACCTGCTTGCCTAGTCCCTTTAACTGGAGATGCCAGGGATTGAACCTGGGACCTTCTGCATGCCAAGCAGAGGCTCTACCTCTGAGCCAACATCACTCTCCCCTTCTCCATTTTATCTTCATGGCCACGACCCTGTGGGGTAAGCTAGGCTGAGAAAGTGTGACAGACTCACTTGTAGCAGAGTAGGGATTCACACTTGGTCCTCCCAGTCCAATACTCTAACTCTTACACCATATTGGCTCTGGACAGAAACTAACATACTGCCCCGACAACCACTGGACAAATATGGAAGATGCTATAAGCCTATTAGTTGCTGCATGTTTGTAACATCTATGTTCAGAACATTCCTGCTTCATTTTAGAAGAAATATTGGTGTTGGCTGCCCCAGAAAATGTAAAGATGTTGTACTATAGATGGTTGCTTAAAAATAAGTACCACTGAAATACATGGGACTTACTTTCAAGTACGTGAGTGTTGGTTCAAAGTGCTCTGTTTAAACATGGTGTACAACTTTACACAGAACCATTTCATTATACATCATATAACAGCTACGCAAAACGACACACACACAAGTTCTTCTAATACCTGAAGAACATATATCTGGAAACTAATTCCCAAATCTACAATGGTGTCTTGATTTTTTATGAAGTTGTTGAATTTGTTGTTCAGATCAGCACTAACACTCATATCCGTGTACATTCGATGAAGCTTGCTAGTGAACTCATAACCACAGGCTTGCTGGGAAAAGCAAAGAAAATTTGAAGTTAAGGCAATGCATGATGCTTATGAACATTGAGTCACTAGCTTTAAAAAACTACGTAATAGTGGGTAAAAACACAGTCTCTTTCGTTAAGTTGTAACTAACTTAAATTTTTTAAAAGAAAAAAACTTTAAAAAACTTTAAAAAAAACTTTAAAAGAAAAAACTATGGGGTGAGGGCAGTCAACTAGCAATCACTGTATCACTGATTGCTTTTATTTCCTTTTTAAAGGAAGTAATAGCAGACATATGTCTTTTAATGGTAAAGGTCCCCTGTGCAAGCACCGGGTCATTCCTGACCCATGGGGTCACGTCACATTCCGACATTTCCTAGGCAGACTTTGTTTACGGGGTGGTTTGCCAGTGCCTTCCCCAGTCATCTTCCCTTTACCCTCAGCAAGCTGGGTACTCATTTTACCAACCTTGGAAGGATGGAAGGCTGAGTCAACCTTGAGCCGGCTACCTGAAACCAACTTCCGTTGGTATCGAATTCAGGTCATGAGCAGAGCTTGGACTGCCGTACTGCAGCCTACCACTCTGCGCCATGGGGCTCCTATATGCCTTTTACAGTAGTAGAAAAGAATTATAAAACTTTAGACACTCCTCCAGGCATGGAGGTAAGAAACTGTGCTTCTCATCCAAAGTGATACCATAGGTACTATGGAGTCAATAGTACATGCGACAGCCACACATGCATTTATTGCAGTACTGGCTGAAAACTTCTGTTCCTGTCAGATACTGCTTCAAGCATTACAAAAACTTGCAAAGCCATGACAGAACTTCCACAGAGCTGCATATAGCAGCACTGGTCTAAAGCAAAACCCAGAAAGAAATGCCGTGTTATGCTGTTTATCAAGGCCAACGAAAGTCACACAAAAAAGGCATGAAACCACCACGTCTCCATCGTTTCTGCTGGGTAGAAAATGAACCCCAGGCAACGGAAGCTCTGCTATACCAATCTGCACACCTCTTTGGGCTAAAAGTGGATATAGTCCCAGGCAGTTCAAAGCATCCTGGCACCATCTGCTGGCTGCGTTCTAACATGACAGCCTTCCGTCAGCTAAAGACAAACATATAGGGGACACCCCACCACTGGACTGTTATTTTTTGTGTGTGCTGGCCAAGTCACACCTGACTTATGGTGGCCTCCGGTGGGGTCTTCAAGGCAAGAAACGTTCAGAGGTGGTTTGTCACTGGCTGTCTCCGTGTCATGACCCTGGCATTACTTGAAGGTTGCTTATCCAAATACTAACCAGGGCTGACTCTGCTTAGCTTTTGAGTTCTGATGAGATCAGGATAGTCTGGGGCTATCCAGGGCAGGGCAGAACTGTTATTAGCACAATTCAAATCAGGTTACTGAGTTTAGGCAGAGATCCCAAGCACATTTACGGAAACTCTATCCAATTCTTTTGTAGCAGTATGAAGTATAAGCATGCTTAAAGCATGAACTATGGCTACTGTTTTACAGCTGACTTGATAGTTCTGGCAAGCTTGTAATTACCTTCAATTTGTTAATCATAGCTTCTTCGGAGTCCATAGACATGGACAAGCCATGGATAAGCCGTTTCGCCAACATTCTGGCATAGAACTAGACCAAAGCAGAGGAAGAGCTCAGATTTTTGTTGCATTTTTATTTTTTTAAAAAACAAGTCTCAAAAGAAAAGGCAAAACAAACATCATTTTGGAAAAGGGTTACTTACCTTTTGGAAAACGTCTTTATCGTCAATATACTTGAAAACGGTAATGAAGCTGGTAAGTTTGTCTTCTACTTCATTTTCCGTCATGCCTTTTGCCGATTTTTTAAGCAAGTTGTCACAATACTTGGCCAGCTCAAGTAAAAAAGAAGGAATATTTGTCAAGGTGCTCAGTCAATAGTGATGACTGAACCACGTCAATGCAATAAGCACCTCCTTTCTGAAGCAAACACGTCTTGTGACTTATCCTTATAAAACATGTAGCACATTTCAGGACTGAAAAGCTTTCTGTAATCCTTAAATAAAAGGTAAAGGTCCCCTGTGCAAGCACCGGGTGATTCCTGACCCGTGGGGTGATGTCACATCCCGACGTTTACTAGGCAGACTTTGTTTGACGGGGTGGTTTGCCAGTACCTTCCCCAGTCATCTTCCCTTTACCCCCAGCAAGCTGGGTACTCACTTTACCGACCTCGGAAGGATGGAAGGCTGAGTGAACCTTGAGCTGGCTACCTGAAATCAACTTCCGTTGGGATCGAACTCAGGTCGTGAGCAGAGCTTTTGACTGCAGTATTGCAGCTTACCACTCTGCGCCAAGGGACATTCTGGCATAGAACTAGACCAAAGCAGAGGAAGAGCTCAGATTTAAACACGTGGGCTACATTCACACACACACACACACACACACCCTTGCCCATGCTTGAACAAGGAAGGGGGAGGCTCGATTTCCATGGAGTTCCACTTCCAGATGTGGTTCCATTCACCACATCTCACACCACCGATGAGGTTCCTTCGGCCCTTAGGGCTGCCTAGGAACGCAGCTAGGAATCCAGGGAAACAGACACACAAACAGAACTCTGTTTGTGGGTCACTGGATCCCACTCTGCTTCAATATTGGTCTCTTAGATGCACTGGCCTTGGAAGGCCTTTGAGAAACTATACTGGACAATTAGCAACGAGAAAGACAAGTTAAATATATATTTAAATGGGTAAAATATTAAAGGCCAAATTGAATTATTAGCTGAGGTAGTATATTTTTGAACGGATATTGTTAAAAAATATCAAGATTATTTGATTGATGGGTTGGAACCTTTTGTTTCGTGTGTGTCATTATTCAATGTATGTTTCTTAATGTGTGTGTTTCTTTCAAAACTGAATAAAAAGAATATTTAAAAAAAAGTTTCAGGATATAAGCTATTGAGAATCAAAGCTCCTTGCGCCAGACACGAGTAGGAATGGAGATGACCGAGTCCTTTTATCCTAGTCAAAAGAGTGGGAGGGGTGTTGTAAAGAATGCTTGTAAAGGATGCAAAGATATAATGCATATTGTGATCAGCTTGCTTAGAGCAGACGGGAAATGCTTGGGGGCACAAAATTAGCATTGGTAGTGAGATAGGAATCCTATGTCCCTCTTCAGGGTGGGGTGGAAGGACCATTGCTCTGAACTTGTGAATTAGCTCAAGGTCAGCAATCTCACATTGTAATTTCCCCTTGAAATTTCTTTGTTTGAGGACTGCCACTCTTAGGTCAGCAGTACAATGACCTGGAAGATTAAAAAAAGGTTCTCCACTGGTTTTTTTAGCGTTGCGGATTTTAGCGTTGGATTTAACCATTTCATTGCAGACCAACACAGCTACCCTCTGAAACTATCCCGGAAAATATTATCTGAACTAAGCTTATGCTTTCACTACGAAACTTAAAAGATACACGTTACTTACCAGCTCAGGTGCTTTGCAGATGGACTTTGGTTCCCTATAATTCACTACTGATGTCAAAGCCTAGTTAGGGAGACAGGAAAAGAAGTCATGAAACCGGCATGAAACTTCAAGTGTATTATGGGGCTTAGCTCCAAGCAAAATGGGAAGCCACGGTTTCGCTTGTGGGGCGAGGGCTCAATTCCTGGTATGCCTAGTCAAGTGAAGGTTTCCTGGCCTTTGGCTTCATCCAGGCATCTTTGTAGCCATGGATTAGGACATGGTGGCACCAGAGAACGAGCTAGGATTAAACTGAGATGTCTTGTTTGTCCATTATGTGAAGCCACAGTTAAGACAAATTGTGGTTAATAAGCCAATTTTAAACCATGGTTTGACAGATCCAAACCACAGTTAATGATGTCAAATGCTTCTCTGGAGGGCTGCTCAACTTTTGAAGGTAGGACTAAAAAAGGTGTTGTAAAAAATGCACCTCTCCGTAACCCTTTAGATTCTGGCCCATAGGCCCTTTACGGATCCCTCTGCTTCAGTGAATTTGGTGAATACAGTATCTTAACAGGAATGGGTCAATTATTTATAAGAACACTTTTGTTATCAATGGATTTCAAGGCAATATTTTTATTTACAGTCTGCATTTGCTTCTAAACTGTCTTCAAAATGTTAAACTGAAACACAACAATTAGTCATGCCAAGTAAGCAAAAATAATACAATTCACAGCAATTCAGTTCATGGTAAACAAGAGTCAAGTTCACTGCTATTGTTCACCAACTCTGGTCAATGAACCTGACAGAATTATTCAGAGAACAAATTTTTGTCCTCACCATTAATTGTTGCTACAAGTTTTTTTTCATTCGAGTTACCTTATCAAGGGCACTCATAAAGCGTTGGTCCCCATTCAAAACGGTGTTGATGAGCTGAACAAATTTACTATGTACTTCCAACACTGACTCCACAAACTGAGTGGGCATCTGAGGACAGAACCACAGGTACGATGAAAACAGGTATGATGAAAACAGCACAGAGCAATAGCTTTGGCCAAACAAACAAGAGCGAAGCAAAAGGAGCTGCTAAAGATACTGAAATGTAACAAAATAGCCCAGTGGCAGGGCACAACTGCCCTCTCCGCTTTATAGGACACAAGAAATTCACCACTCACAAGGAATTCGTCAATTTCCTCTTTATTCTAGCAATGAGAAGCAGGGTTTGCATAGATCCCACAAAACAGTGTAGTGATCTCCAACGAAAAAGATCAACATTTCAAGTCATACCTTGTTTTACAACGTCATGGTTAGGTGAGTTCCATCATACAGTGCCCCTGGTATTAATGGGCGTTTCAGAATAGGTTGCCAATAGCCTGAATCTACGCTTAGGTGAAAAGAGGTAAAGGGGGTACTACTGGCAGAGGAAAGTGATGTCAAGCCACAGCTAACTTATGGCAACTGTGTAGTCTTCAAGGCAAGAGATATTCAGCGGTAGCTTGCCACTGCCAATGTAATGACCCTGGACTTCCTGGGTGGTCTACCATCCAATACTAACCAGGGCCAACCCGGATGAGATCGGGCTAGCTGGGACCATCCAGGTCAGGGTGGGGGCATCACAGTATACCTGTGAGGTGAGGCCATGGATACTGCATACACATGGTGATTTTTCATTACAAGATTCACATATTTCGGCTGCTGAACTGCCACAGCTTTGTAGAAAAAAACAACACAACTTTTCCAATTACATGCTTGTTTTTTGTTTGTTTTTTACATTTTTTAAAATAAAGTTTTTTATTAGTTTTTGAAATGTAGGATACAAAAATTTAAAAAGGGATATTGGGGGGAAGAGAGAAAAAAATAAACATAAACAAGATAAAACAACCACCTGAAGCATAATTATTTAAATCCTTGCTATATTTACTACTAGGACATTTTCTATTAGTGTTAAAAATTATTACTCAGCAAAAATATAAATTCCACCATTTATGTCAGTTACTGTATTAGTTTAAACTTTAAATACAATATCATGTTGTTATTTTTTAAATAGTTCTGGGGTTTTTTAACATTTTTAACGATCAACTGGTCCTGTCCTCCCCAACGAAGGCAAACTCACGTTTTCCTGAGAAAGACTGCTGGTTGCTCTAAGGCCCTCATCATGGATATGGTTCTGTAGTTCCTGAATCATATGAGGTAAGCCGCTTGGCACAGCATGGAGCAACGTATACATGTTTGCCATGTCTGCAAGAAAGACAAGACACGGGTTTTCAGAAGACTTTAAAAACTGACTGTATTTAAGTCTTTAAACTTTAAAGAAGCAGAATGATTTACAAGCGAAATATGGCCAGGTGAGAGCCAGTGTGGTGTAGTGGTTAACAGCGGTGGTGTGGAGTGGTGGACTCTGATCTGGAGAACTGGGTTTGAATCCCTACTCCTCCACATAAGTGGCGGAGGATAATCTGGTGAACCAGGTTGGTTTCCCCACTTCTACACATGAAGCCAGCTGGGTGATCTTAGGCTAGTCACAGTTCTCTCAGACCCACCTACCTCACAGGGTGTCCTGTTGTGGGGAGGGGAAGGGAAGGTGATTGTAAGCCGGTTTGATTCTGCCTTAAGTGGTAGAGAAAGTTGGCATATAGAAACCAACTCTTCTTCTTTCTCTTCATTCCTTAGAGGGTGCTCCTATCCCCCAGTAGCAGCATCTTTTGCAGATCAGTGGGAGGCAGGAAAATTCTATTCTGGATGCAACCCAGTATCTCTTAACTTCTGCTCAGGCCTATCCCTGTCCTTGCCTAAGAGGGCAGATGGAGCTTTTAGTTCTGTGGGAAGGCCTAACAGACAGAGCCAGCATGGTGTAGTGATTAAGAGCGATCGACTCTAAACTGGAGGGCCAGGTTTGATTCCTTACTCCTCCACATGAAGCCAGCTGGGTGACCTCTGGCTGGTCACAGCTCTCTCAGAACTCTCTCAGCCTCACCTACCTCACAAGGCGTCTGTTGTAGGGAGAGGAAGGGAAGGAGATTTGATACTCCATAAAAAAGGTAGAGAAAATCGGCATATAAAAACCAACTCTTCTTCTTGCACTCTCGGAAGCTTCTGTAGTGAACACATGAAGCTGCCTTATACTGAATCAGACCCTTGGTCCATCAAAGTCAGTATTGTCTACTCAGACCGGCAGCAGCTCTCCAGGGTCTCAGGCAGAGGTCTTTCACATCACCTACTTGCCTAGTCCCTTTAACTGGAGATGCCGGGGATTGAACCTGGGATCTTCTGCATGACAAGAAGATGCTCTACCACTGAGCCATTTCCAGCCAGACTTTTCCTATGGCTTGTGGAAAACCAGATACTTTTTGGGCTGGACCTCACTCCTCAGTAGGATTACCTTGTTGTCGCCACCCCCCCAACCTGATGCAACTGAGTTTTTAAGCACACTCTGAGAATCAGAACATTATCGCCCTCTCCTGGTTTCTGCCCTTTCCAGCTGATGAAAAAAATTGGGCAGACTTGGCTTTCACATGCAGGAAACTCTCTTACTCCCAAAGTCACCATGCAAGCAACGTGCTCAAACAAATTTCACATGGACCAAATAAACATTGTGATGCTCAGTAGTATCTCCGTCTGAATTGGGGCACTTACGTTAGCACAAGACAACACATCTGAATGAATATGTTATGAATGGACAGGCTTGTACAAACCAAGCATGTGGAAGGCAGAGTACTTCTACTCTTAACTCGGGGAGATTCCGTTAACATTTTACCGTTTCTCTTCTCTTGTCGGATGATGTTATGGCATTCTGCGTGAAGGAACTGTAAGTGATCTGCTACCATTCGTTGTTGGCATTCGTTAATTACTTTGCCGTAGGAGCTGGGGTTTAGGTACTTTCGACATCTCATTTCTTCATCTTTTAATCTACATAAAACCTAAAGGAACATTTTGTGAAGACACAAAAAATGATGAAATATCGCAGATCCGTTTTGGAGTAGAAAGTACAGTGCAGCTTGAAGTAACAAACAATGGCCAAGGCATCAAAGTCTGCATTTCTCAAACTATCTACTCAGATGTAATTCCATTAAGTTTGATATAAAGGGGGAGAAGATGGTAAATCATGGCCTATCTGGAGACTACAGGGACATTTTTTCTGAACCATCTAGCATCTATTAGTGGATAGGATTCTTGCAAAAACTGTTAGACTAAGTGGACTTGATCTGATGGAAGAAACTATTTAAGCAACTGTACATACTCAAATCACTTGACGGATTCTCTTCTATAATTAAGATATACAAGTATGCAGTATATTGCTATTTAAACCCTGTAGTTTGCAAGACCGAAGTCAGCATATTACTGGCACAATCTTACTCAGGTAAGGACAAGACTGCATCCTAAGCCTCTTGAGAAAGAAGCATCAAGCTTATACCATTACTAATTATATTCATTCTAAGACTATGTTGATTCCAGTGGAACCTACATCAAAATGTTTAGGATCACACCAATCCAGGTTTTTTTTTGGTAAGGACTCTCTATTTCCCCCGTTATGTAATTATACACATTATAAATACAAGGATTTTAAATGGAAAACATTCAAAATAGTAGTTATGTATGTATACTGGTTATTCATCTAATCCACAGCATTTTCACGCCACAGAAAAGGCAGTCAGATAGTAGAAAAACACAGCATGAATGTGTGGTAGGATACATGAAAACATTAGTGTAAATGCCCCCACCCAAAAATACTGTCTATCTGCAATGGAGATATTCAGTAACACGTTGCTGTGTTTTTTTCCAGGCAGTTTACATATTTCAGATGCAGAAGATTTTGAATGGTAACTGAAAAGATGTTCAGAAAGCCCATCTTCATTTATAGATCACATGTTTTATCAACGGCTATCACGGGTTCAATCCTTCCTCTTCCTTTCACCAAGCTGGATCCTCCCTTCTGCCGAGCTTTCCTGCAATGAAGTCAGAAGCCTTCCGTCGGAGAATGACTTGGCAGAAGGGAGTTGAGGGATTCCACTCTCTCCACTGAAAGGCTGCCGTTAAAAGAACCAAGGTCATAACAACAGCCTAACAAGGATCACTGCTTCATTTAATACATCGGCTGTGATCCCAAGAATTGCTCAGGCAAGGAATTCATATTGGGCCAGGGGAACTCTTGACCTTTTTCCTTTGAACAGCTTGACCTCTATTGCCCATATTACAGCTCGTGTCAGTCTCAAAAACTGCCTGTTATGAGTCACGGGGAACTGCTGGATGAGAAAAATAGCTCTTCACAGGCTGCTGGGCACTCGTTTCCTGGTTCTTTGGATTATTGCTGTTAAAGCCCTGATCTGTAAAGCAGCTCGTCTTGTGGAGGGGCACATGGAGAGAAGGAGCGCAAGATAGCAAGGCGGAACCTGCTTTCAAGAAGGACATTTGCCACAAAGGCTGTTCACCCACACTGTTATTTTGCCTTTGGTGTTCTGGTATTATGAGACTTCCTTTAAAACCTTCCTTTTCAAAACCCGACTAACATTTCTTGAATTTTCTCTAAAGATGCACTTAGCCATCATCCACTCTGCACATAAATAGGGTCATCTTACCTTTTCCATATACTGTGAGCAGTTTGACTCTTGCAATAAATTCGATGCTTCTTGTTTATAATACTCCCCAGTTTCATTCAGAAAAGGACACTCAAAAATTTCCTGATAAAACTAAATTGAGAGAGACTGATCAAGTACAAATAAGGCAAGGCTTTGAACAACACATTTATATAGCTAGACCCATTAAAGAAGAAATATTTTGGGGGGTTTTACCTTTAGAGGGAATTTTTTCTTATACTGTTCAACATGAACAAAGGAGTTAATAACCCCATGGATTACTTTCTGATTTGGATCTTCTCCACAGCGATCACTGAAAAGGTGGGAAAAAATGACGCTTTCAGAATGTATTCAAATTTAAATTAAGTTAATTAAGTTGGACAAATGGTTAAAATCATTGCCCTCTTCCACAGGCTTTAACTTTAATGTGATTGAGCAGCCTTTGGGAGCAGATACAAATGGGTTTGATTTAGGGACAGCGAGGAGCAGGGTTGGCCTCCCATATTCTGGGGGGAAACGACCTTTGGATCCTGTTTCCTATCCCCTATGCGGTTCACAGTCCTCTCTCCCCAGCTATAACAGCCCTTCCAGGTCCAATCTCTTAATTCCCACACTTGTAAACCAGAAATCTTGTGCCAATGTGTGTATTTGAAGGGGCTGATAGAACATTGTACATCAAGACAAAACCACTAAAAACTAGATACAGATCGTTGCATGTATCTACACGGAATTTATTTATTTTAAAACATGTTATTTAAATGGTTTAAATACCACTGTAAAGTGCCCCACTGTTTCTCAAAGAACTCATTGCCTTTGGACTAGCCAGCCAGAAGACAGGAAAGCGTGAGGCGGATTAATTTTTATAGAGTGATTGGGTACAATATTGGTCTTTAACGGGTGGGTGGTGTCCCTTAACTGGGGCACACATGATCTAAGGTGGGCAGAACCTGCGGCACCAAACTTCCTTTTTTAAAGACTTATAAGAGGAGGAGAGAACAAGAGAGGGAGAAAGGCAGACCAAAAAGAAAAAGACCAACGTATATCAGTAAAAATTCCAGCTGTGTCCCATGTAGCACTCTGTGGTTAAAGTTGAAAACCAGGGTTGAATCCAGACTACATTGGCCAGTTCCACCAATATCTCCTTCCCACTGCAACCCCCCCAAGTCATTCTTTGGGGTCCCTTATCCACCAGGAGCAGTGTCTTGTGGAGATCAGTCACAGGATGGTGGCAGAAAATTCCATTCCACAGACACGACAATTTAGTCTGGATCTAACCCCAGAATCTGAAAAATATCAAGAATACTGCTTACGAGTTTTGCTTTAAAAGGCCAAAAGTTATAGGGCTGAAGAAGCCCTTTTTCTGGCAACTGAGGGAAGGGCCTTGATATATTACTGAGGGGTGTTCCTCTTCTCATATGGTTCCCTTAACAGGGAAAATGTTATCACCAACAACAGGCTATATTTTTTAAAAAAGATAGAATGCAACTTCTTTCTGGCATTTTGCTTTGATGTTGGCAGGAAAGGAGCTGAGAAAAAGGGGATTTCATTCCATCCTCATGTTCTTTTGCTAAGTACAGGCAAAGAGGAAGGGATGGCTTTGATGTTTACTATTTAGCATCTGACACTAGTCTTACATGGTGATTTATGCCAAGCTGATTAAAATCTGCAGCCAGCAACACCAGCACCACTGCCTTCTAAATGGAGTGAAAGAAACACACAAGATATGAAGCTGAACCCACGGCTCATATGGAACGTGGCACAGAGAGACAAGTCCCTCCTATCCTTTTCAAACAACCAGTGACAAAGCCGGGGAGGTTTCCGAAGGACAGAAAACAAGCCCAAGAGGAACTACTCCTGGTCCAGTCTGCTCTTTCAAGCAGAAAATTTGCAAGACACTGTTCCTCATGACATCTGCCCAGTTGTCAGAAAAAAGCTTTATAGGGAAGGTAGTATTTCTAATGAGACCTGTGCCAGAACAAAACTCTACAGTGGGTTCCTTACTGATGACTCTACATAGAATCAGATGTGGGCTGTTTATGTCATTTCTTGTATGCTCCAAACAAGCAGCTGATGCAGACATACCCTAACCGACGTCAAACGGTCTAGCATTCGGACTCGTGCCAGAGTATCCTAACGCAAAATCACCAGTGGTACGAACCTTCCTTTAAACAGAACCAGCTCTTGGCCCTGGCAAACTTATTCGTATAAGTCCTCAATTCCCCATATATCCTCTTTTCTCGCTAGTGAACCTTTCCAGAGATTAAAAGAACTCACATTTATAGTGGGTTGGGGCAATAAACATGCAACCACTACACAATAGTTGGCCCTCAGCCTCACTATCCTTGAGGGTAAAGCGTTCCTATCTATAGATCTTGCGTGCGCTACAACATGCTGCACTGTGCTTAAGGGGGTAATGAATCACATTTGACCTTTTCGTTTTATTAGCTGTGATGCTGGTACACAGAGAGCATCAAGCCGCTGAGTGCCGGTTGCTCAGCGATCAGGAGATCTGCTGCGATCTCATGAAGACAATACCACTTCTGCCTTGCTGTCCTTCAGCAGCCATGAACTGCAGCTAACGGAACTATCCGATCACTGGATAAGGCACCAGACTTTATGTCTGAATCCAACACATGGCTTACCCGCCCCCCAAGATGCTAGACGGGACCCCTTTTGTCAACAGGTTGTGCTTATGACTAGGGCAGTTATTTTCAGGGCTAAAGCAAGCCCGTGGCCAAAACACCACCTCGCATAGGACAGAGTTCCCATGGAAGCACTCCTATGATCGATCTAGTAACGGCTAGGCAGATTCCTTCATTATTCCCCCCACCCACCCCAACGCTGAAGCAAGTGGTTGAGGGCCTATCGGTAGGTCAGCAGAAATATGCAAAAAAAACCATTACTTTGTAAAGGAAAGGAAAAAAAGAATATAAAGCTGAGGAGGAACGGAGCATGCTCATTACACTCGAGGAGGTTTGAAATGTTGAGGGCAGTTAAAGGAAATGGGGGGAAGCTAAGCAGAAAGGGATGGAGAATATGATCTGTTCAAGCCCTCAAGAGCATATAGTGTCATGGAGGAAGAGAGTTCAGCTGGGAGTACCTTTCTCAAAGGCTTACCCCTGTTTCCCTGTGATTCCTTTGGGCCCTAAGCTGCTGCATTTTAAAGTGGACCCAATTATTTATGAAACCAGCCTAGTATTATTTGGCGAATATTAGGATTTGGGGTACAGAAATAGCAGGTGGTTTCACTGTACTAGGATGCGGGTTTTTCCAAGATAATAAAACCCAGGGCTAAAAATCACAGAGTACGGTCACTCACCTAGTCACTCACAGAGAGCAGTCACTCTCCTTTCCCTCATTTGCCTGGATTTCCCCACATATGTTATGTAGCTCTAACCAACTATGGAGCATTTTTTTCTTATTTAGCTAAAACATTTACCCTTTAAAACCAATACGTTACATCTTTAATGTATTTTGTAACCCTGTTTATTCAAACTGGAAGCAAGCCTGTCATGGAATTTAATCCTATTTCTTCCTCAAGTTTCATCATTAAGATGTATTCAATATCTTACTCCCATTTCAAGATATAGAGCAGGGGTGTCAAACTGTTTTGTTACGAGGGCTGGATATGACATAAATGTCATTTGGTCATGCCGGGCCATGCCTTGCCAGCCCAGATCGGGATTGGGTGGGGGATGGCTGCCTCGGCTGGCTTGCAGGCCAGATAAGAGGTCTCAAGGGGCCAGATCCGGCCCCAGGCCCTATGTTTAACACCCCTGTCCTAGAGTAAAGTTTATTCTGTGAAATGCTTTAATTATCACATAAATTATGTAAATATCTCTGCTTTGAGACTAAGGGTGCAATCCTATGCATACTTACCTGGTAGTAAGTGACCTTGGGCATAGTGCAGCTTACTTCTGAGCATGCACAGGATTGCACTGTGATTTCTTACTTCACTATTTGGTGGGATCAGGGACTGGAGAAAACATCCTGAACCCAGAAAGACTGGGGGAAGATTCAAATTTTACAGTGTTCAGCATGAGGTTAATATCCTTATGAGCAAAGGAGTTAGTTCAGCAACTAACGTTTAAAACATCTGCAAGAATATCTTTGCAAACTATGTTTGCTTGAAATATACTGCTAAAGGAAGAAGGCACTGTCACTGTTCATTTGGTAAATTAGACTTGACACAACTGAGTGCATCGGTAAGCAGACATTAGAGAGAAGAAGAAGAATTGGTTTTTTGTATGATGATTTTCTCTACCTTTTAAGGAGAATCAAACCGGCTTACAATCTCCTTCCCTTCCTCTCCCCACAACACACACCTTGTGAGGTAGGTAAAGCTAAGAGAGCTACTTGAGAGCTGCGACTAGCCCAAGATCACCCAGCAGGCTTTATGTGGAGGAGTGGGGAATCAACCCAGTTCACCAGATTAGAATCTACCACTCTTCACCGCCACACCACGCTGGCCCCAGCAAATTAACAGGACTTCATGACACTTAGTTGTGTGTTGGGCTGTAGCCGCTCCGTGGAAGTCTACTAGGAATGGCACAAGGCAACAATACAGTATCACCTGCCAGAATCTTCCAAGTGCGGTCCCTGAGAAACATCATTGTATTGCCAAACGTATCAAGTTGCCTGGATCTGTCTGGTCTGTGTGTTTGCTCAGCTATAGTACACGCGAGGTTTTAAACTGCTGGCAATCAGAGCCTTACCCTGGAACAAGGCTGACTGGCTGAAGCTTGCACTGCTGATCAGTTCTGTAACACATTCAGAATTTCAGAAAGAATTCTAGCTCTAATGTCAGTGCTTTTTAAAACATCTATTACAATACTCTAAGAACGCCCAATCTGGATGTATTCAAAGCATGACCTTCATCCGGTGATAGAAAGATTCAAATATTCAGGCCGCTGTCTGAAGCACCTGAGAGATCAAGCTCAAAGTTCTGCCATTAAGCAACAGAAGTGAACACTGACTCGAGCACTCTGATGCCATCTGCTGCTTGCTCGCGCACATTTCTGGCTTTTGCAGGCAATTTTCACATCTCAGAAGATTGTTTTGCTTGGGCACGATGCCAACTTTTTAAAACAGTTACAATTAGTTCAACTACAATGAACAAACAAGCCAACCGCACAGTTTCTGCTTAATTAAGCGCCAAACACAACGCTCAGGCTGGTACAATAAATAACACGCTTAGACACAACAGTTAGAACCCCACCCTGCCCCAAGTTGAAGAAAGCACTTACTTTTTGATTTCACGGAGGAGCATTCGAATGAGGACAGCCTGTAAGGGCTCAATCATTAATCTCCTCCACATATCAAGTGCTAGCTGTTGTGACAAATACACAATACAAACAGGTCAGGCACAGATCAGTCATTCCTTTAGATTTTTAACTTGCCCGAGGCCAAGGGCTCTGGCAGATTGGAAGTATCATAAAATACGCATCATGTCAACCAAACTAATTAGACACAATACAGGCAATACTGAATGCTGGCACCCCGTCAGATTAGCCCAACAGCTCAATCCTAAATAGAGATACACCCTTCTAAGTCCACTGAAGTAAATGGGGTTGGAAGGCTGTAACTCTGGTTAGGATGCACTGTTAGCTGCCTAAACCTAGCCCAAATTTAAACAGTTCATAAGTCAAACCCAGGATGTGTCGTCAAAATACATGGCTTAAACAAGGGGACAAAGCCTTCTAAAGGATGCTTTCCAAACAGATATGGGAAAAGTCTTTGAAAAACATGGAACGGACTACGAGCAGAGTTA
This sequence comes from Euleptes europaea, assembly GCF_029931775.1. Taxonomy (NCBI): domain Eukaryota; kingdom Metazoa; phylum Chordata; class Lepidosauria; order Squamata; family Sphaerodactylidae; genus Euleptes; species Euleptes europaea. The sequence goes on from NC_079322.1 coordinate 63,868,731, forward strand.
GCACTATGTACTTGCTAAGGCCACAATGGCAAAGGGGGTCTCTGTGCATGAGTCAAGAAACTATGGCCAATCCTGGCTGTCCATCAAGTACTTTTCCATGTATGCACGTATTATGTTTGCGAGTATGAAAACAAAATGTATGAGCGGCCCTAGCACTTCCTCAGTTGATCCAATTCTATGTGAAATCTAGAAACCCAAGCGATTCAGGACACACAGCATAGGTTCAGAGATTTCCCAGTATACAAGAATATGGTATACTGAGAGATCATCACAACTTGGTTTCTACCTTGGATCCTGCTCAACATTTCCAGGGGGTGGGGGAGGAGATTTTCATTAGTTCCTGCCTCCTGCTGCAGACCTTTGACATTCCCTTCACTCTATTCCTGGGGATCTCCAGAAATTGCTGTGGCAAGGGGGGGGGGGATGTTCAGCGGAATCAAGCCAATGTGTTTTAACTTACTCTCTTCTGCTTCAGATCACAGAGGCTAGTATCAAAACTTTTATGCTCTGCATTTCAACCGTTTCATTAAAATTAACACTTTGTTAAAGTCACACCCCGGCAATCCATGATTGCTGCTTCTGCACCCACCAGTCCTAGCCACGACACAGCCTCAATTAACTTGGACAAGCCACCAATAAGTAGCAGTTCTGGGTTAAGTCTACCGAGGCAAGCCATAAACCAATAAAGTACTCGATGTCTTAATCCAGGGGCGTTTAACTCATTCGTTACAAGAGCCGGAAATGACATCAATATCACTTGATCAGGCTGGGCCATGTGCACCATAAAATTTAATGCCAGGTACCAGAGATACAAACTTTACAGAAGATACATTCAAAGCCAATTAATGATACTATTTTTTACTTTATTTTTTTTAACTTAAAATACAAGCATGCTTAAAACAATAACACTCTTACAGTATTTTCTTTTATTTAACAGTCTCTGATAACTGACCCCTCAGCAGCAGGGTGGGCCTGCCTTGGCTGGCTCGCGGGCCGGATAAGAGTTTTCAAGGATCCGTATCTGGCCCCTGGCCTTATGTTTGACACCCCTGTCTTAATCTGTACCCTTTTGAAGACCTGAAGCAAAGAATATTCTCTACACTGGACTACAAGGACCTGAAATGAAAACATGTTATCCTGTTCTGAAAGGAAGAGATTGCTGCAACGGCACAATACAGAGTTCTTTTTAACATACATTTCACATTTACTTCTTGAAACTACTTTTCCAAAACACCTACCTCACCAATCTCCATCAACGGCTCACTCATGTCCACACCTCCATAGCCATACTGAAGATCAGCTTCAGTTAATTTGTTCTTTTTAATAAACTGTGTATTGAGGTATCTGAAAACATAACGAGTTTGGTAGAGAACTTAAGAGGGAAACTGACTTAGGTCATCATTTAAAAAAACACCTTATCTTTAGTTTTTGGGAGACAGAAAATAATTATATGTACACATTATCATCATCAGAATCTTATAGTTGTAGGAACGGGACAGGAGTAACAGCACACTAGCCATATTATTGTCCCATACAATGCAGATTAGACCGGAGTTACAGATCCATGTCTCTGCTTTAGTATCTTATGTTTTTTTTAAAAAAATACTACGAAACTAGAGAGCAGCAAAAATGATTTATACAGGTTGAGCATCCCTTATCTGGAAATCCAATATCCAAAATTCACCAAAAAGCCAAACGTTTTTGAGCGCCCACAAAGGGTAATAAAATTGCACATGTGCAGGCCTGGTGCGCTGACAGCAGGTTCCCCACGATGCCCCACATGCACGAAATATTGTATAAAATTATCTTCAGGCTATGTGTATAAGGTGTATATAAAACATTAATGAATTTCGTGTTTAGACTTGGGTCCCCAAGATCTCTCATTATATATATGCAAATATTCCAAAGTACAGAAAAATCTGAAAAGCATTTTGAGTAAGGGATACTCAACCTGTAGTTTGAAACCTACAATATGGAAAAAGTAGCCAAACTCTGGTTCCAACTTTTATTTTGCAGTTCTGGATCGTTAAATTCTTCTGAAGAGGAATCATTCAAAGCCAGCTTCATCGGTATAAGAATGTATCTCCACCAGCTGTTTTCCCACCTGGTGTACTCCAAAACCCATCATAAACAGCTGCTATCGCTGTACGAAATCATAGGTCAAGTCCCTGATTTAAGGTTCCACTTCCAGGTTTTGTCTAGGGGAATGTGACGACTTCAACAGAATGGCCCTGCATTTTCCCTACACTCAACCCCTTATAATGGAGAGACATAGCAAGAAGCACTGTTCCTTTTCTTACAACTGACAGTGTTGCACCTACCTGAGAAACAGGTTACTTTCCAGTAGGTATGCACACCCTCTTGAAAAACTATTGCTCTGTGCTACCATGTCCCCTTAAATGATTTGAAGTCTAAATACAGACAGATCAATCTGTAGATATATTTAGCCCTGTTTAAAAACAACAGGAATCTGATTGTACTGTATGCACTGTATGCCTTTAAAAAGTGCAGCTGGTCCAGAGGGCAAATGGAAACTGTGACAGCCAGTAAAGATTTTTGTGCTCGTGCCTCTGTGAATTCTGTTTCAGTAATTCCAAACCTCTTCACTTTCCATCTAGCCAAGTACCCAGTATACCTGTGATGTCTGAAGCCCCAAAATTAAAATGCATTTCAAATAACTTGACCTCCCTTCACTGGAGGATGCTGTACACTTCAACACATTAAGTATCCTCTTTAAAATTCAACTGTTCTTTTGCAACTCTTTTCATTATTCAACTGTTCTTAGATAGCGGGGAAGAGTTTTCTTTGCAACCAAACCAGCAGCGCAATTATGGTCACATTTACATGGATGAAATAGGAAGCAATACATTCAACATAGGAAGCAATGCAGTAACATGTTGGATGAGCAATCATACAGACAGCTTCCTGTGAGGACTTGGCTCTCCTCATGAGTATCCATACAGGTCTGGCTTGTGTCACCTTCCACCAATTTATAATTGGGGGGGGGGGGGGAGGAAACAGACTTCTTGAAAATCTATATACTTAGTTAGATATTTACACTCTGTTTTTCTTCCCAATAGAACCCAAACCAGTTTACATCGTTCTCCCTTCCTCCATTTTATCCTCACAACAACCCTGTGAAGTAGGTAGCTGAGGGTGCATGACTGGCCCAAGGTCACCCAGGAAACATCCATAGCGGAGTGGGGATTCGAACCTGGGTCTCCCAGATCCCAGTCTGACCTAACCATTACACCATGCTGGCTCTCAGGAACTCATGTGGAAGGACTGGTTCATAGTGGAGGTTGTCTGTGGGGTACAGGGGCTCACATCTTTTTCACTACATTACTGCATTGCTGCCCCCAATAACCTTATGAATTATGGCCCCCTCTCGAGTAACAGTGATCTAAACCCTATGTGAGCCTGTTTTTTATAGCCTATTCTTTTCCCCCCACAGTACAGTTACATGATATGTTCTGTAAGTATTCCATTCTCTCTCTCAAACAATGCTGCCACTGGTAAGTATATGATACACGCCATTATCTTATTCCAAGTGGTGGTGGAACGTGCTGTGAAGTCACAGCTGACTTATGGCGAACCCGCACAGTTTTCAAGGCAAGAGATGTTCAGAGGTGGTTTGCCATTGCCTGCCTCCGTGTGGGCTGAGAGGGTTCTGAGAGAACCATGACTGGCCCAAGGTCACCCAGCAGGCTTCATGTGGAGGAGTGGGGAATCGAACCAGGTTCTCCAGGTTAGCATCCGCTGCTCTTAACCATCACACCACGCTGGCTCTCTTATTCCAAGTATCTCTCTTGAAGCCAAATTCTAATTTGTTTCAATTTCCCTAATAGCTTCAGCCCTTCTATAAGATATTGTTTTTTAATCTATTATAGTTTAAAACCCTTCCCCCCAAAACTTACCTGTATAAACAGTCCATATAGTCTGCCCCTTTACTGTATTCATCCCAATATCTATGATACATTACCAGTACTTGTTCTTCAGAGTCTAGAACTCTCTAGGAAGGAAAACAAAGTCAGGTCAATTATCTGCTCTACAGTAACTTTACATTTCAAATGCTAACAATAAATTGTTTTAACCCTATTTGTAATATTTTTAAATACTGATTTAGAAATATCATTGGTGTCCGTTTAATATTCCTGTATATCACAACCCCTTTTTTGGGGGGGGGGATAAAAACACAACGGCATCATTTAATCAGCTGTGAAACCACGTATATCATGGGCTGGATCCAGCCAGTTTCCCCACTCCATCTCCCCCATATTGCAGCCCAAACCCCACGTGGCTTTTGTACACACAGTCCCCGCGATGCTCAGCCATCTTGAGTGGATCAAAGAGGATGCCTCCTTCCTTTTTTTCACCCAGCAGAAAAGCTTATTATGAAATCCTGCCCTTTCACTTCACTGTGGAAACCCACCTACAGAATTCTGCTACAAAACAGAGCGAATAAAGGCTTGCATTTTGTACTTTGTAGTTACCTTGTGCAAATGGCGTACATGATTTTCCAAAAAATTTTTAGTTTCCATATAAAGTCTCTCCCCAAGGGGTTCAGGATAGGCCACACATAAAGCATAAATGTCCCTGGGCCTGAAGTCAAGGTTGAAACAAACTTTTGAAGTTCTTAAAATCCGATGAATTTAAAACACACGCAACAAAACTTTGCTGGATATCAAAGAGGCCTATCCATGTGCCGGTAGTGGTTCTCCAAGTATAAGGAGAGGTTGCAGATTTGCCCTTCTAGCTACAAGCCCACTGTGCTGCACTAAGGTTCCAATCCTAAGAACAGTTTCTTGAGAGTAAGCCCCAATGAATAAAATGGTCCTTACTTCTGAGTAGACCTCTGCAGGATTGCTCCCTGAACACTTGAAAGTTCACAACCTGCTGGAACATTTTTGGGGGAGAGAGGAGGAAGGACGGCACTGGGAATGTGGCTTTTCAACCACGTGTGCATGGAATACAGCACATGATCTATTAGTTATTAAGCTCTATTTAAAGTGAACTGCAAGCAAATCTAGGACTGGTTCCAAACTACAATTTCTGAACTGACAGAAAACATGACCATTAACATAACCAAGCAGAACTCTTCTCTGCCTGCTGCTGCAACCTGCTGCTCTCCCCAAAATGCTGCTCCACGGGGTGGGGGGAGAGGGACAAGTGATCATTTCGGGGTCTCAATGGGCTGGAGGGGGAGGTAAAAAAGATTTCATTCAACTGAGAAGAGTGCCTCCTGTGAATGGAAACCCAACACTTAAGCAAACCCAGTATCTTGAGGGATACGGATGTAGGTAGAGCAAGAAGCAGTTCCAGACTTCACATCACTAAGCACCAAACAAATCTGTCATGCAAGTGGAGGACTCTTCTTATAACTTAACACACTAACCTAAAATTCCTGACTTCCCTCCACTCAATCATTGAGAAGGAAGCACAGTTAATCCTACTGTGCACACACCTTACACATTGAAAAACAAAATCTAAGAGGCCTTTTGTGCAGCTATCACATTCAAGACAAAGCAGCTGCAGTATCTTGCACAACATTTTTGATCAGTGTAAACATTGAGTTTTCAAGGAGGTCATTCCTCACCATGCCAGGTTCCTCTGAATGCTTATCACTAACAACATGGTGGCCAGCCATGTGCATAACACATGGCTCTCCGGAAAAAGCAACGACAAAACTCCTGAGATCTACAGAGTGTCCAGAAAAAAGTCTATTTCCCCCCCATCCCCTTTAAAGCCTTCCTGGAAAACACAAGGAAGAGGGCCATCTCTTCGTTATAAAATGCCCAATGGCATCCATGTCATCATTACTCGTACAAAAACATACTGTCAAGTTGTCTGACAGGGTAAAACCAACCAAAACACAAAGCGGTGAAACAAACAAGGATTTTCCAGAAGCTAAACATGAGGAAAGGCCACTATTATTTGAACGTACCGTCTGAACTTTGCTAGAGCAATTATGTAACCAGGGAACAAAACAGCAACAAGAACAGCAGTGGATAAATGTTAGCATTTGCAGGAATTTAGCTTTTTAAAAAATAAATAGCACCCATAAAGACTACTCTAAATATTGCAAAGCTTTCTCTGCATTGCCAGAAAACTTGAAAATCCTAAGACTTCATTTATGCTCCGAGTAGCTTTCACAAATAATTAGTAACGAAATCAACAAATGCCAGTGGATACAGCGTCTGACAAGATCTGGGAAACTCAGGTTCGAAATCCTACTCTGCCATGGAAGCTTACTGGGTGAGAGTCACGCACTCTCAGCCTAACTTACCTCACAGGGTTGTTGTGAGGATAAAACTGAGTAGAGGAGACCGATGTAAGCCGCTTTGGGTTCCCATTGGGGGGAAAGACAGGATATAAAATTAAGTAAATAAATAATTCGGAACAGTGGAGACAAAATGTTCAAATATACTTTCACTTGCTCCTTCGGCCCAGGAAATGGAGGAACCTGGGATAAGTTACCAGAACTCCATGCTAATCTTAAGGGACCCCACTGGAGAAGGCAGAGGGCATAATAAGAGATCACTTCATGGTACAACAGTGTGTATCGCCACATCTTTAAATTCCCTGCAGTTCACCTGAAGGTTAAGGTTCCTTTGATCATCAGGCTTCCAGATCAGTTGAATTTTTGGACCCTACTGAAGCATCTCTGCCTCCCCAGGAAGCTCTCCCAGATATTTCTGATTCTGTTACCTAAACATTGTTTCCTGTTCAATGTCAATTCCCTCCCAGCTTTACCTGTCATCTGAAAGGTTCAGTCTGGCTCTTAAAACAAAACGATCCTATCTAATACATTTCCATCCTACCCTTCCTCCAAAGGTCAGGGTGGCATATACCGTTCTACCTCTCCTGTTGCCTCCTAACAATCCGGTGAGGTACATTCAGCTGAGAGTGACTGTTCCAGCAAGTTCAGTGACCGAGTGGGGTCTTGAACCCAAATCTCCCAGATCCTAGTCCAAACGCTACACCACACTGCCTCTCCTCCAGAGATTATTCTATGTTCCTCAGGGTTTAGTTCAAAACCAACATGTGTTCAAGCAATAACTCTGCAGTTCAAAGATGACTGGGGTCTAAGTACCTAAAAGTGACACAGAGAGCTGGGGTTTCCAGCAGAGCAATGGTAAACAGATGGCTAAGAGTACAGTAAGAGATCTCATAAAAAGCTATCCAATAGTTCCTAGAAGAAATCCAAGATAAACCCTCAGAGATGAATGCAGATGCTGGGGGGGGGGGGGGAAGAGGAGTTATTTTCTAGGAGAAAATGAAAGATTTTTAGAACCCCTTGGGGTTGTGTTAGAAGGCTCCCACACCAGAAATCCTTTCTTGCCATAGCCTACATTGATTTGGAAGCTTGGGAACAATATCTGCATTAATACATGGAGAAAGTCATCCAAAAGAGAAAGTAAAACCAGTTTTCTATAAAGAAGACCTATCTATCACTGTTCATACAGCTATAGCCTTCAACAGAAAAGAAACAAAAAATGCCTTTGTGCTATTCATCTGATATTTAATCATTGCTCCTATACATTTTGCCACAGAGTAACAGAATCATTAATATCCGATAATAGCCACGTCGCCTGCGCCCTTGTACCACCAGATGTCTCATTGGACATTTTCAAATTTTTAAATAAAGGAGTAATTAAATTGGCCCACGGCTCATTAACTATTGGATGCTCCATGATCGTATGTTCTATAGTTTGAGTTTTGTCACGTGAGCATCTACACGTTCTATTTCAGTATGGCTAAAGACATAAAAACTCCCTTATTTCTAGCAGCAGCGTTAATATATGTCATATGTGACCCACTGGCTCTCAGGTCAGCACATGCTGAAGCAGTGCCAAAAATATCTCATTTCTGCAGAGGTTCGGGCAGAGGAGATGTGAAGGTCAAAAGGTAACTAACAGCGAGTCACGGCTTTAAATAAAGTATCACATAATCTTCCGTTGCTCTTTTCAAAAGGAACTGTACTGTGCATAGTGCCCGAAGCATATTCATCGTGCTTTCAGACTCAAGAAAGTTGCCTACTAATTAAACTCTGCTCTAAAGATCAACATATTCAGGCTTCAGCTGAGCAACGGAAAGACAACTGTGGAGCCAGGACAACTTGTTTGAATCTATGTATAAATTATAAGAGATTTCTCACCCCCCAACACACCCCTTGTGAGCCACAGCAAATCAAACCCATCAACATGAATACACTGTAAAAGAAGGGGATGTTTTTCTGCTGCACTGCACATTCCCTAAGGAGTGCCACTGTCCCTACTCCACTGCAGTCACTTTCTAAGTATGATTACTTTTGACATTAGGGAACAGTGACCCACTCTCGTATACTGATGGAAGGGTCACGCATTAAGTCAAGAGCGTTTGAAAGATCCAAGTGGCCAGTCTCCATCACCATCAGCCAGATGCGCAGTTCTGCCTTTCCCTCTGCTTCACCTGCAAGCAGGGATCTCCACATTGTGCAAAAACCCACAGCGGGCCTAACTTACACTACACAGAATCATAGAGTTGGAAGGGACCACCAGGGTCATCAAGTTCAACCCCCTGCACAAAGCAAGAAATTCACAACTACCCCCCCACACCCCTAGTGACCAGATGGCGGCCAAGATGCCCTCCCTCTCATCATCTGCCTAAGGTCACAGAATCATCTCACCTCTTCTTAAAAACCTCCAGGGAAGGAGAGCTTACCACCTCCTGAGGAAGCCTGTTCCACTGAGGAACCGCTCTGACTGTTAGAAAATTCTTCCTAATGTCTAGACGGAAACTCTTTTGATTTAATTTCAACCCGTTGGTTCTGGTCCGACCTTCTTGGGCAACAGAAAACAACTCAGCACCGTCCTCTATATGACAGCCCCTCAAATATTTGAACATGGTTATCATATCCCCTCTCAGTCTTCTCCTCTTCAGGCTAAACATACCCAGCTCCTTCAACCTTTCCTCATAGGATTTGGTCTCCAGACCCCTTACCATCTTTGTTGCCCTCCTCTGGACACGTTACAGCTTGTCTACAGTCGGTTACAAGAACTTAGACACTACCCCAGGAAATGCATTCTGATGAGGACATACTCAGACAATGTTTAGCTTGGCTGGGGAAATACCGCTAACAGCATCCAAGAAAACAGAAGAGATAGAAATAGCACAGCTGTACTTCTTATCAGACTGAACCAATGCTCAAGCTCTCTGCAGTCATTTTAAGTGAAAATTTAGTTTAAGCAAATGGCTGCTCTTAGAATGGAATCCTGTTTGAGCTTCAGTGGCAGAACTGAGCTGAAGAGATGCTAATCAATGGAGCAAAAACCCCAACAGAAGAGGAAGTTTGCAACTGTGGCCCAGATATCAAGAACTGCTAAGTTAAAAAGGCTCTGCAGTAGGGTTGCCAACCTCCAGGTAGCAGCTGGAGATCTCCCACTATCACAACTAATCTCCACCTGATAGAGATCAGTTCACCTGGAGAAAACGGCTGCTTTTGGCAATTGGACTCTATGGTTCCTCCCCTCCACAAGCCCCGCCCTCCTCAGGCTCAGCCCCCACACCCCCAAAATCTCCAGGTATTTCCCAACCTGGAGCTGGCAACCTTACTCTGCAGTGAGACTGAAGAGGAATTCAGTCAGGGGCCTACATGCCAATAAGATGCTTGCTTGGGACTAATGAGAAGCTATATGTTGCGTGTGCAACAAACAACGCAAAACGATGAACACAAGCCGATCCACTAAGATGGTCCTCAGAATTCATTCTAACTCAACTGCAGTTGTGACAGATGATCAATTCAAACTTTTCTCATTCTAGCACATATAAAATTTCTGGCAACAGAATTTGTACATGGAGCAGCAGTTTCTCACTTTCACCGAACCAGTTAAAATGCAAGGTCACTTCAGGAACGTGTTATTCTAGCCGGCAGTATATCAGACCCAACGTGTGTAAGGTTCTGCCAAATCCAAAATGTGTGAAAACAAAGAGTCCGTGTTCTGCTTAAAGGATACGAGAAGCGGTCATTCCACGTAGCTCTTTCAACATAATCCAACATAACAACAGCTTTAATTGTTGTAAGAAGTTTGTTCCATGTTTCATCGAAATCAACCACTCGTGGTTTCAAGGACATTGTGGGGCGTTAAGAGTTAATCTGAAAAAAGAAAGAAAAGAAATTAAAACTGTTAGTTCCCAAAATTAGCCAATAGTGCTCCTTTATTACTCAGCTCTTTCCTTTAACCACATATGATCACTTCATCCACCACAGCTGAGAATTCTAGATAATGTCCCCTAGCCCAACGGAAGAAGCTGATTTTTGCTGGTGCTCTTACTGGTATTTTTCTATTGGAAGGCTACTCTGCGGTACTTCCTCAGCAATCACAGTAACGTTCTACCCGCTGAGATGTCCTAAAATCACGTGATCCACATTGTTGCCATGCACACAACAAAAAGCATGTGGGTAAGAGGGAGAAAGAGCACACTAGAGACCACTTTACAAGAAACATAATTCAAACGAGAAATGTCCCTGGGAAGAGTCTGGAAAGATCATGTCAAATTTCAAACAAGGCAGTGCTACTGAGGCATTTCCAAGGTAAGCATACAAAAGCCTAGAACAACAAAGAGCCTAGAAAAAGCGTCTTAATTGTTTCAGTTGCTCTCTTGCAATACACAATCATTTCCAAGGAAACTGAAGCTTTCAAGGGTTTAATGGAAGACTACAGGGGGGGTCCAAAGCTGCATTTAACAAACCAACAGAAATGTCATCTGAGCTTAGTCTGGTCTTCAACTGTACCCCCAAAAAAACCCTTCTTAAGCAATTCCAACCTGTAACTACACCAGTTTCTACAGAGGTGTTTACAGACGTAGCACAGACTTCTCCTTAACTGAGGTGAAGAGATGAGAACCAGCTGCAGGAGTGCTCAAGCACTCTCTTATCCTCTTGGAAATGAGTTCCCTGCTCTTGTCTTAACAGCTGGTTTCAAGTCCTGGCTATATGACAACTCTGGTCAGCTGTAACTGCAGTAACGGCTATGGTGGGATTAAAAATATTGATTTTAAAATCTACAAAAGACTTTCTACCTTCTTAAGCATAACTGGTTTAAAATGGAAGTCTGGATTTAATGCAAGTCATACAGTAGTCTGTATGAACAGTATTTCAGAACTGAACTGGGTACATTAATACTAGTGCCAACATACTCTTTATCTGTGGTTAATGCAAGATGGGGAAATTCCTGCTGAAGAGGGAATGTGAGCTCACACAAGCGGACCCTCAGTGTCTTCAGCAGTTAAGAGGAAGCCTTTGATACAACTGCTCTGACCTTGGACTCAAATAGTGGTAGATTGTAAGCACAGTGTAGGGTTGGCACCCCTGGTAGCCCCTAAGAGCACTGGGGGTGGTGAAGACCATGCTGATTTGGGAAATTCCAAGAACATGATGCTCTGATGCCAACGTTTGGGCATGCAACCGGAAGTGGCATCTCAGCATCACCCACCACTGCCCCCCCTTTTACTCATGCTGATCCATTGAGTGGCAGCAAGAACCCAATGTGCAGGAGCATGAGGCTGCTTGCTATGGTGGGTAAGCCGGCACAGTGCAAGGTTGCTATAGTTTTTGAACAAGGACCGGAAAGTATCACCTCATTTTTGTAAGCCTGTGCCAAAGTAGGACATCATCTTTCAAGAACCACTCAAGCACTAATGTGCAGATTTCCCCTTTGATGTAACTACTACAAGGTTAGACTATTTCCACAGAACGCAAGGACTAGAATATGCACATGTATTTGTCAGATGACAGGTATAGTATCAAATATTACAATTACTTAATTAAATAAAAGAATATTTCTAAATGCTGGAACTTTTTTCTTCTTCAACATACACATATTATAAACAAAAGGGGGCGGGAAGCAGGACAAAATGCACGGGCTAGAACCAATATTTGTAGAGCCAGACTACATTTTCCTTGATAATCTAAACCTAACCAGCAAAAATGCTTTTATCGCTGAGTCAATTAAATTTATGCTGTCACATGTACATACATTGTGATCTGACAAAACAAAGGCTATTTGGTCAATGCTAAACTCTTTGGGTGTAGCATATTCAATATTTCTCTGTATCCACACAAAACAGTGATACCAATGTTAGTTCAAGTTACTCGAGCATACCTGTGAAACAAGATTAAACTGATAAGGTTGATTGCTCTAGGAATCAAATTATTTCTGCTCCCTCAAAGGAATTAGAGAGCAGTTTTACCAAACACAATGCCCTGCATGACACTCATTATCAGCAAATGTGTTAAAAAAATTGATTTCCAAAACCATAACACTCAAATAGGTGAATGGAGTAAGATCATGTAGGGTTATCGTGGTGGTAGAATGGACTAGTTGCTTTAAGGGAAAAAATAGTTATTTAAAATACATTACAAGTACTGAGCTCACATGGTAGCCTGATCCATACATGTAGACAAACACAGCTTCACTATTTTAAATCAACTAATATTTTTCCCAGGATGCAGGTCGCTGCAAATCAGCAAGTTAAGACTTCCTAGCATATCTTTTGAATGAACAATTACAACATTCAATCTTTAATCTATTGTGAAGTATTATCACCTTGTGGTCACACACCTAAGGGTCACTTCACACAAAAGACTGAAGTGAGGTGGAACTAAGAGTGCTTAAATCATCCTTGGACTGTGCGAACTTGCAGAAAGAGAGAACACCAGGGCAGAAAGAAGGTCCCAAAGAATGAACATTAGAAGTGTAACAGCAGCAGTACTAGACCACGCCAAAGATCCTGCATCCTGTTTCCAACAGTGACCAATCAGATGATTCTGGGATGCTCACAAGTAACGCACAATAGTAATAAGCCTTCCCTGGCATCTGCTTTTCACTCCCTCTGGAAATGGAGGGTCCATTTAGCAATCATGGCTGCTGATATGCCTATCTACCATGAATTTACACTTAAAAAAACAACAACTAAGAGAGCGTGTGCGTCATTGTGCCATCAAGTCACTCCAATACTGAAGAACCACCTCTATACTAATAATACAAGCATAAATTCAGTAAGTGGCCGCCTATACTGATCAAGTCACTCCAGGCATCCCTATGACAGCTAATGGTGTAGGGGTTAAGAGCGGTGGTTTGGAGTGCTGGACTCTAATCTGGAGAACTGGGTTTGATTTCCCGCTCCTCCACATGAGCGGCGGAGGCTAATCTGGTGAAGCGGGTTGGTTTCCCCACTCCTACACATGAAGCCAGCTGGGTGACTTTGGGCAAGTCACAGCTCTCTTTGAGCTCTCTCAGCCCCACCTACCTCACAGGGTGTCTATTTTGGGGAGGGGAAGGGAAGGTGATTGTAAGCTGGTTTGATTCTTCTTTAAGTGGTAGAGGAAGTCGGCATATAAAAACCAACTCTTCTTCTTCTTTGAATTAATGACCTCCAAAATGTCCTATCATTAGCAGCCTTGCAGTATAAATTGCCACGATGACATTTGTCCTATGCACAGACGTAGAAAAAGTGCATAAATGGTTTTGAGATTCTGCAAAGCTAAATCCTATTGAAGTATTTAGCTACTTAATTTAGCTTTACCTCAACTTTCATTTACTATCTAATCAAAGTAAAAATTCCCCTCTGCGAGTTCCACTGCTGAAGACATCCTGATCAAATGTACAAAGTGGAAGAAGAAGGCAGAGGCATGTGATATTTCGGCATTAGAGCATTTTTGGTCATTTCTGCATGTAAAGAACACCTTGGACACCATCCCTTAGTCCTAAAATTTGTGTTACCATATTATTACCTCCTAATTATTACCTCCATAATATAACCTTCTAATGTACCTTTTGAAGGAAAACACTTCTGCCTTCCCAGCATTGTGGAGAAGAGAGTAAAAGAAATGAGGACATATGTTGAGGATGGATGGTGACAGAAGAAAAGTATGTGTTTCTGCCTTCCTCAGGAACAAGAGATTGCAAACTAGGTCCTGGGAGTCAAGATGATTAGTCTAAGAATACAGATGATAGAAAAAATTATCTTGAAGGTGACATCTTGTAGACACAGGTGCAAGAATTAAAAGCCTAAAAGTATCCTCTAAGCAAAAAGCAGGAATTGTTCAAGGGCTAAACTCTTATTCCCCTCTTGTACTTCTGATGTTGTGCAACTGAACAGCTTTTTAAACTGGAAATACTTCTTAGCTTTATACGTCTCTTACACATACGTGGTTGCACACAGACACGTGTGTGCGTAAAATGCCAAGTCGCAGCCAACTTATGGCGACCCAGTAGGGTTTTTCAAGGCAAGTGATGTTCAGAGGTGGTCTGCCATTGCCTTCCTCTACACAACAACCCTGGTAGTCCTTGGTGGTCTCCATTCAGGTAGTAACCAGGGCCGACCCTGCTTAGCTTCTGAGATCTGAATCAGACCAGGCTAGCCTGGGCCATCCAGGGCAAGGCTGCACACACATACCAGCCCACACAGTAACTTTGTGTGAAGAATGCTCCGTTAAAGGTCGTCTGTCTCTTCACGGTACTGCATTTCCCAGGATTCTTTGAGGGAAAGCCATGAGAGATGGAAGAGTTAAAGTAGTTAAATGTTTAGGGCTCATTCCTGAGTTGGGGGGGGGGGATTGGGTTTAGGAGGTGGCATAACCCTGCTGCCAGCACGTGTGTGTGTAAAGTGCCGTCAAGTCGCAGCCGACTTATGGCTTCCCCTTTTGGGGTTTTCATGGCAAGAGACTAACAGAGGCGGTTTGCCAGTGTGTTCTAGGGTTGCCAGCTCTGGGTTGGGAAATACCTGGAGAATTTGGGGGTGAAGCCTGAGGAGGGTGGGGAGGGACTTCAACAGGGCATAATGCCATAGAGTTCCCCTTCCAAAGCAGCCATTTTCTCCAGGTGAACTGATCTCTGTCGCCTGGAGATCAGTTGTATTAACAGGAGATCACCAGCCACCACCTGGAGGTTGGCAACCCTAGTGTGTTCAAGTGGTTAGTAGAGGTTACAGCGCTGGACTTATGTGTGTAAAGTGCTGTCAAGTCGCAGACGACTTATGGTGAGCCCTTTTGGGGTTTTCATGGCAAGAGACTAACAGAGGTGGTTTGCCAGGGCCTTCCTCTGCACGGCAACCCTGGTAGTCCTTGGTGGTCTCCATTCAGGTAGTAACCAGGGCCAACCCTGCTTAGCTTCTGAGATCTGACGAGATCAGGCTAGCCTGGGCCATCCAGGGCAAGGCTGCACACACATACCAGCCCACAAAGTAGACTTGTTTGCCCCTGACTACTCTTTCGGGATGCAGAGCCTGCTGGAAGCAGCGCAACTTAGATAGATAGATAGATCTCCATCTATCTATCTATCTTTATATACACATAACCTCTATGGCGCACATCAGTAGCACCCGCTCGCGCCCAGGAAGGGAGCTGGAGGGTCGCAGAGGGGGTCCATCCTGGGTGCTAGCTGGGGGTGGCGGTTGCACCACGCGCCCAGGGAGGTATCCTGCAGGGGGACGGGGGAGGGGCAGAAGAAGGGGCCGGCGGCCGGGGAGGGCGCATGAGGAAGCAATGTCGCCGGCTGGGGGGGGGGGGCAGGGAGCGGAGGGCGCGTGGACTCCCGGCGCCCCACCCGCGCGGCCGCCGTTACCTGGCAACAGGAGAGGCCCGGGTCAGTGTCGCCTCCCCGCCCCCCCCTCGTCCTCCTCCTCAGCCAGCCCACACGGCGCGTGCTGCGCGCAGGCTGCGGCTCCTCCTGCCACCACCGCGGCCCCGGATCCTCCTCACTGGGCTGCCATTACCCAGCCGCCACGGCTGCCCGTTGAGCCCCGCCCACTGCCTTCCCAGGAGCTCCCCGCGCGGGCGGAGAGGAGGGGGGCGCGACCATTCGCCTCCTCGGCCGCCGCCGCGCTTTCCGAGATTTGGGGCGATTCCCCCCCCCCCCACACACTCGCCGCCTTGCCAAAGCCTCAGCCTCTCCGGCCGGCCGGCCGCCACGCGGGATTCGCGGCGGCTGCTGCGGCGGCTGCGGAACGCGCCCGGTCGTCATCGTCGTCCATCTCCCGCCCCTCGGAGGAGAGAAGGGATTGGTATCGTCCGGACGACGGCAAGCGCCGAGGGCCGAAACGAGCTCGTCGCTTCCGCCGCGCGGAAATAAATAAATAAATCGGATGGATGCGGCTTCCGATAGCGCAGGGCAGCCGAGGAGCTGCGCGCGCGCCTTGTGGTGGCCTCGTCCGCGCGCGGCGGCCTGCTGTGCGCACGCGCGGTGGGTATGCGGGCTCAATTCGGGAGGTGTGCGTGTGTTGCGTTTGTTCTGGCGTCAAGCCCTTCTTTTTATCTCTGCGGCTCTCTGCGAGGTTGCAGCTGACCGTTAAATGAATAAAGAATGAACAATCTGGTTTGGTAAATACCCTTCTGTATCCTCTGACGGCGACAGCAGAAGACAGATGTGTGTGTAAAGTGAAATTAGCCGTCTGTAGTATTTGCAAAAAGAACTGGCGTTAGGGTTGCCAGGTCCCTCTTGGCCACCGGCGCGAGGTTTTGGGGGCAGAGACTAAGGAGGGCGGGTTTTGGGGAGGGGAGGGACTTCAATGCCATAGAGTCCAATGGCCAAATCGGCCATTTTTCTCCAGGTGATCTCATCTCTAAGCTGGAGATCAGTTGAATTAGCAGATCTCCAGCTAATACCTGGAGGTTAAGAATACTAAAGGAAACAAAAAACCCCTGCTGAACTTAGTAAGACTAAAGGGAACAACAGTGCTTGGGCTCTATGTTGATAAGACTCAACTGAAGTTTAAACCATGCATCAAACGGTCTTGAATAAATAATAAATAATAAATAAACACTTATGGAGAGGATCCAAAGCCGGTTTAAGTACACAGCTATATTGGAATTTCAAAACCTTGACGCGATTGCATGTCAATTTCAATGGATCCACCAGCAAGTTGATTCGGCAAGCTGATGAAGGATAGTTGAAACACTCTTCCTTGCTGTCTTGCTCTGCTTTCAGCCTCAACCCTTCAGCATCTCGTGCTTTCATCACAATAGAGTCTTTGTTGTTCTCTCATAAGTCGCTTTTCTGCAAGCATTGGAGTGTTGGATCCTCTCCATAAGTGTTATGTTAGCCCTTTTAGGGCAAAGATTTATGTTCATGTAAACAGGGTACAAATTCAATACCTGTATACTAATTTCTTATATAAGTTCTTCTGGATCTAATATTTATGTAAGCCCTTTGGGGCTACCTGTGAATGTGGTATGATTGTGTGTGTGTCAAGTGCCGTCAAGCCGTAGCTGACTTATGCCGACCCCTTTTTGGGGTTTTCATGGCAAGAGACAGAGGTGGTTTGCCAGTGCCTTCCTTTGCATAGCAACCCTGGTATTCCTTGGAGGTCTCCCATCCAAATACTAATCAGGGCTGACCCTGCTTAGCTTCTGAGATCTGACGAGATCAGGCTAGCCTGGGCCATCCAGGTCAGGGCGTGGTATGATTACAATACCTATATAAATAAGATTGCATTTCTGACGTTGTTGGGGGTATAATTCTAATACCTTGTATGTTACAGTGATTTATTATTTATTCAAGACTGTTTGATGCATGGTTTAAACTTCAGTTGAAGTCTTATCAATATAGAGCCCACGTACTGTTGTTCCCTTTAGTACCTGGAGGTTGGCAACCCTAGGGTCCATGAAGTTCAGTTTTCAAAGTCGTGATGTGTCTGGGGAAACGGACACTGCAGGTGGTCAGGGGGACTTGACCTTGGTTTCTATATTTCAGGGTTAAACTCTTGTTGTTGGAAAGGTGTTCTTTCCTCATTGTTAGTGGTTCAACTTCTATCCCACATCAAGGGCTCCGAGTAGGACAGCCAGTAAGATGTCAAAAAGGCAAAAAAAAGTCCGATAGGTTCACATGCAGGAGAATGTGCCAACATCCAGGTGGTAACTGAGATAATCCAGGTGGTGGCTGGAGATCTCCCGCTATTTTATACAGGTATTGAAGTCCCTCCTCGCTCCAAACCCACCCTCCTCAGACTCCACCCCCAAAATCTCCAGGTATTTCCCAACCTGGAGCTGGCAACACTACCCATCAAGTCCAGGAGTCTGTTCTCACAGTGGCCAACCAGGTGCCTCTAGGAAGCCCACAAACAAGATGACTGTGGCAGCATCCTGCCTGTGTCCCACAGCACCTAATATAACAGGCATGATCCTCTGATATTAGGGAATAGGTACACATGGGACATTTCTATCGAACTCTTCCTTAAAGAATTTAGGAACAGCTACACAGGGCCATTGCAATTTATTCTCTTAAGAAGAAGGGTTGGGTTTTGTATGCCGACTATCACTTAAGGAAGAATCAAACCGGCTTACAATCACCTTCCCTTCCCCATAACAGACACCCTGTGAGGTAGGTGGGGCTGAGAAAGTGTGACTAGCCCAAGGTCACCAAGCTGGCTTCATGTGTAGGAGTGGGGGTACAAATCCAGTTCACCAGATTAGCATCCGCCACTCATGTGGAGGAGTGGGGAATCAAACCCGGTTCTCCAGATCACTCCACCGCTCCAAACCACTCCTCTTAACCACTACACCACGCTGGCTCCCTAACAACCTCAGAAAACTGCCCCATGGTCACTAAGGCTGTAATCCTATGCTTCTTGTACACAGGGGATCCAATTAATTGAACTCAGACTTCTGTATAATATGTGAGTGGGCTTTACATAGCCGCCAGATCCTAGTTACGGTAAGTGTTCTGAGCTGAGGCCCACCTAACTCAGCAAAAGATGGGCAAAATACCCAGGTCTCCTCAGACAAGGAGCAGACTAGCCCTTTAAGGTAGCAGGGAAATTCCTGGTAAGCTTCTGCTCAGGAGGGATACCAGTATCTGTTCAGCTTACTTCTGACTACTTTAACATGTCTGGCCTGCCTCAAACCAAGTTTCAATCACAACTGTTTCCCACCACTTCCTTTCACGTGCTGTTTTTATACATATGCTAGGTTTGGGGTGGGGGCAGGAATCATACTCTGCTTATAAAAGGTTTTGTTGCTCCCTTAAAGAATGTGTGTGTGTGTTAAGTGCCGTCAAGTCGCTTCCAACTCATGGCGACCCTATGAATGAAAGTCCTCCAAAATGTCCTATCTTTGACAGCCTTGCTCAGATCTTGCAAATTGAAGGCTGTGGCTTCCTTTATTGAGTCAATCCATCTCTTGTTGGGTCTTCCTCTTTTCCTGCTGCCCTCAACTTTTCCTAGCATGACTGTCTTTTCCAGTGACTCTTTGTCATCTCATGACAACACCAAAATACGATAGCCTCAGTTTAGTCATTTTAGCTTCTAGGGTCAGTTCAGGCTTGATTTGATCTATAACCCACTGATTTGTTTTTTTGGCAGACAACGGAATCCGTAACACTCTCCTCCAACACCACATTTCAAAGGAATCTATTTTCTTCCTATCAGCTTTCTGTTCCCTTAAAGAATAACCATTCCAAAGGGATAGCTGTATTAGTCTGTTGCAGCAAAACCAAATAGGAAACTTGGAGCACCATAAAGACTAACACAGTTTTAGCTGGGCACAAGCTTTTGTGAGCTGAATTCATTTTATCAGGGGCATGGAGTGAACATTTACTTGATAGGAAAATTGATAGTATAGTAAGATTTATAGTATAAAATTTATAGTAAGAATTATAAACAGAATGGGGTAGTGCTGTTTTTTGTGAATCTTGTGGTAAAACAAGGTGCAGAGGAGAGCGATGAGAATGATTAGGGGCCTAGAGACCAAGCTCTATGAGGAAAGGCTGAGGGAGCTGGGAATGTTTAGTCTGGAGAGGAGGGTGAGGGGGACAAGATTGCTTTCTTTAAGGCCTTACAATAATGGGTTTAAATTGGGGGCGGAAAGATACCGGCTGGATATTAGGAAAAGGTTTTCTACAGTAAGAGTTGTTCAACAGTGGAATCAGCTACCTAGAGAGGTGGTGAGCCCCCCCTCACTGGCAGACTTTAAGCAGTTGCTGGACAAAGACCTGTCAGGGATGCTCGAGGCTGATCCTGCATTGAGCAGGGGTTTGGACTAGATGGCCTGTATGGCCCCTTCCAACTCTATGATTCAAGTATGAATTCCTCCCTGTCCAAAGGACTGAAAAATGAAGTTGTTTCCAGTCACAAGACAAACCACAAACACATTTAGGGTATGCATTTTCATCCCCATGTTACCAGATGCATGACCATAACTATGTCTACCTGGAAGCAGAAGGGCTGTCCTAAGGAGCGTTACACCCTTCTAAATGCATCGAAGCTCATTGCTTGGAATGGTGTGACTCTGTTTAAGATTACACTTGGAAGCCTTACACATTAGGACTTGCTTCTGACTGAACATCCGTAAAACTGGACTGCAAGTTAAGCTTAAGGCTGCCATACCTATTTACCTGAGAGTAAGCCTTACTCAATTCAGTGGGGCTTAACAAGTTAGTAGAGTTGGTTTTGATATGCCTACTTTCTCTATCACTAAAGGGAGAATCAAACCGGCTTACAATCACCTTCCCTTCCCCTCCCCTCCCCACAGCAGACACCCTGAGAGGTAGGTGGAGCTAGGAGAGCTGCCACTAGCCCAAGCTCACCCAGCTGGCTTCATGTGTAGGAGTGGGGAATGGAACCTGGTTCTCCAGCTCAGAATCCATCGCTCCACACTACTTCTCTTAACCACCACACCACGCTGGAATAAACATGTCTAGGCTCGGCTCATACGTCTCATTACAATCAACCCGGACATTCTAGTAATAGGGTTGCCAACCTCCAGGTACTGTTAAAAAACAAAACCAGCACACAAATCTCAATGCAATACAATTATATTAAAAGTGCAATGTGACAAGTGAATACTTAGCTCTAAGATAACAACCAACAATATATGTACAATATATACACAAATATACAAAATGGACTGATGGATTCTTCTTTCCAAGGTAAGTACACTTTAGATCATATTGTATTGCAGAATTGTCAGTATAGAAGGTAGACAATGGAAGTCCACAATGAAGACAGCCGAAGAAGGGGTGAAAGGTAAGGACGTGTCGTCTAGATCAATATTCACGTTTCGCCAAAGGCTTCATCAGCTGATCATAATCATCAGGAAAATAAAAACTAGGACAAATTCCTCATAACTGCAAAATTCCAATGGCCAGAGCCTCGCTTTTCTCCAACCTCCAGGTACTAGCTGGAGATCTCCTGCTATTACAACTGACCTCCAGCTGATAAGAGGGCAGTTCCCCTGGAGAAAACGGCCGCTTTGACCATTGGCCTCTTTGACAATGAAGTCCCTCCCCTCCCCAAACCCCGCCCTCTCAGGCTCCGCCCCCAAAACCTCCCGCCAGTCGCTAAGAGGGACCTGGCAACCCTATCTAGTAAGGACTCATGGAAACAAGCCCTGGCGATTTCAATGAGGTTTCCAACACGGCACCGGAACCTGGCTTCATTCGGCTTCCTTTTGCAAGTCCGAAAAGTGAACGGCACAAAAACAACAA
Organism: Euleptes europaea; assembly: GCF_029931775.1. NCBI lineage: Eukaryota > Metazoa > Chordata > Lepidosauria > Squamata > Sphaerodactylidae > Euleptes > Euleptes europaea. The sequence goes on from NC_079322.1 coordinate 63,890,192, forward strand.
CATAAAATAAAACAGTTTCAAACTAATCAGCCTAATCAATATTGACTTTTTCTGGCTTCCCCTCTCCCCTCCTCTATCAAATTAATATCTGTATAATCCCCTCTGTATTTGTTTTCTAATTCATTGTATCATTCATATATATAAATATAAATAAATAAATATATAAACATTCATTGTATCATTTCGATAAACTTCATATTATCATCCTATACACTTTAATTGTTAAATACTTTATCCTTTCAACATTAAGCAACTGAATTAGATTAAGTCATAGCCTTTCACATTTCCCATATTTAGTTCGTTTTCACAATACGCTATCCATGCTTCCCATTCTCTCACATGTTCTTCGTTCTCTTTTTGGTTTACTAAAGCCGTAAGTTTAGCCATTTCTGCTACCGTAGTTCAAACATTTTATTCATCCAGTCCTTCTTGAACCCGGCTTCCTCTCGCAAGTCCGAAAAGCGAACGGCACAAAAACAACCGCCGCCACCGTTGCCCCGCCCCTTTTCCTGGCCAATCAGGAGCCGAAAAGGGTTCGGCGGTTGGCGCGAGTCCCAGCCGTTGGTCCCCGCTGGGCGTGGCCCGAGAGAGGCGGCCCCCTCCCCCCCCCAGCCGCCCCCTCCCTCCCTCCTGTGCTCAGGTGAGCCGGGCAGGCGCGGCGCCGGCCGCCATTCCCTCCGCGCCTCCCGCGGTGACGGCGCAGCGGCATCACCGGTGACGTGAGGCGCGACGCGCGGCCCAATCCCTCCGCCCCCAACCTACTTCCCCTGTGACGGGGGCGCCACGTACTCGGGTGAGTCGCAAGAGGGGGCGGGGTCAAGGCGCTCCCCTCCCCCCACCCCGTGGGGCAGCTGGAGGCTCCGGCCGGCGGGAGTCGAGAGGGGAGGCCGGAGCGGGGCGGGGCGGGGCGGCACCCCGGTCCCCGTCGGGGCTGAGAAGACCCGGGGCCCGCCGCCGCTCCCGCCCCGCGGGCGGTTCGAGGGAAGCGGAAGTGCTCCTGCGCGTGGACAGAGCGCTCTTTCCTTTCTCCCCCTCCCCGCCACTCGCCTGCTTTGTTTTTGTTTTGTTGTTTCTTCTTATTAAAAAAATATTTGTTTTTTTATTTTATTATTTATTTAGTTTTGTTTTCTGTTATGATTTTTTTTAATTTTTTATAAATAAATATATAATTTTATTTTATTTAAAAAAATAAATATATAAATATAACCTAAAACGAAACAAACAGTTCCAGTAATAAAAAAAGAAATTTTTTTAAAAAAAAGATATAAAAGGGTATCAATTGTGTGTTCCAGTTCCTACGTCCCTAGTTACGAAGCTATAAAGTTAAAAAAAAACCAAAGGTACCCTTTTGACCCTCCGCCCAGCTTAAAAAAGGGACCCCTCACCAGACTTCCGAAGAAGCGTCTATAAACAGTTTTATCAATAATATTAACAGTAAAGTAGAAAAGTAATAAAACTTGTTTCAATAACTCACTAACTAAAATAGTAAAATCCGTTTTTGCCAGTTTATCCCAATATGTGACGGCCTTTTCCCAAGTTTTTTTTTGTATTCTTCCATATCTTTTCCATGTAGGAATTCTGTTAATTTGGCCATCCTCATATACATCCATACTCGCCTGCTTTGTGACTTCGTTTATTTGTCCGCTTCTGTTTGAAGCGCGCAAAGGCAGCAGTTTTTCTCTCTCCCCCCCCAATCGCTCCGCAGCACCTCTTTCCTCATTGGGAGGTTCGGCCGTTTTCTCAGTCAAGGCCGACTTTGGACGCGGAGTTAAACTGTGGAACTCCCTGCCCCGAGATGTGGTGGTGGCTGCCAACTTGGAAGGCTTGAAGAGGGGAGCGGACGTGATCATTCATGGCTACTAGTAAAAAATGGATGCCGGTCATGATGCATACCTATTCTCCCCAGGATCAGAGGAGCATGCCTACTATATTTAGGGTTGCCAGGTCCCTCTCCGCAACCGGCGGGAGGTTTTGGGGGCGGAGCCTGAGGAGGGCGGGGTTTGGGGAGGGACTTCCATGCCATAGGGTCCAATTGCCCAAGCTGCCATTTTCTCCAGGTGAAATGATCTCTTATCGGCTGGAGATCAGTTGTAATAGCAGGAGATCTCCAGCTAGTACCTGGAGGTTGGCAACCCTAATTATATTAGGTGCTTTGGGACACAGGCAGGAGAATGCTGCTGCAGTCGTCTTGTTTGGGGGCTTCCTAGAGGCTCCTGGTTGGCCACCGTGTGAACTGACTGCTGGACTTGATGGGCCTTGGTCTGATCCAGCATGGACTTTCTTAAGTTCTTATGACTCTCGAATGCCGTGTGTGTAGATGGAGGGCGGTGATGGGGGTGGGGAGAGGCTGAGCTCTGGTTTAGGTTTGATTAGAACAATGGGTCATATAGGTGCAGGGAGGCAGTCGTGTGGAAAGCAGTAAGATGGCGAAGAGGGAGACTATGTTTCAAGAGTTGGGAGGGGTCCACCAGGGTCATCTAGTCCAACCCACTGCAGGAAATTCACAACTACCTTCCCTCCTCCACACTCGCAGTGACCCCTACTCCACGCCCAAAAAAAACCTCCACGATGCCTGGCCAGTCTGGCCTGGAGGAAAATTAAACTGGCCTTTTTGGGGCCAAATAACAGGCTTTTGCCAATAATAAAAAATATGCAAGACTCAAATCTGATAATAATGAGAAGAGTTGGTTTTTATATGCTGGCTTTCTCTACCACATAAGGGAGTCTCAAACCGGCTTACAACCACCTTCCCTCCCCCTCCCCAAAACAGACACCCTGTGAGGTAGGTGGGGCTGAGAGTGAATTGCCCAAGGTCACCCGGCTGGCTTTATGTGGAGGGGTGGGGAAACAAATCCAGTTCACCAGATGAGCCTCCGCCGCACATGTGGAGGAGTGGAGAATCAAACCCGGTTCGCCAGATCAGACTCCACCGTTCCAAATCACTGCTCTTAACCACTATACACGCTAGCTCTCAAGGTGCTCATAATAAGAGGGGTTCTCAGTAGCATGATAGAAAGGCGTGACTGCTTCCTTTTCTCCCTCTGGCCTTTCCGGTGTTATTTGAGGTGTGGGGGTAGAATAATCTCACTGCTGGATCCAGACACGGTTGCAGACTGTGCCACAAGTGTGGTTCAATGGCTGTCGTATGCCTGGTTCAAGCTACAGTCTTGCTGCGATGTGGAGTGTCATTGAGCAAGCAATGGTGTCAGAGCCTCAAATTATAACAGAGCAGGAAACAGGAAGTGCGGCGATATAACTGAGATAGAAAATAGCTGCACATATATGCAGAGTATTTACAAAACACAGCCCCACAAGCACTGTCCTCTGAAGGCCGTTCTGATGAAGGGAGAATAGAAGGCTCAACTGTCTTTCTTGCCTGCAAAAGCCATTTTTATGCAGTTCCAGGCAAGTCTACTCAGAAGTAAGTGTGTTCACTGGGCTTGCTCCCACATAAATGTGATTGCAGCCTGGATCTCAAAATAACTGGTTTTCTTCCAATTTAATAAAAAAGACACTGTCAATAAAATCTCATGTTTGCTTTTATGTAGTTGCTTTCATTCAAGTAGTTTTATACACAAGTAGTTTACATACTCCTTGCCAACTACTGAGTGTAATGAAGCTTTCTCTTATTCTGTGCAACCCACTGGTCATTTAAGCCAGGGGTGCCCAATGTGATGCCCGTGGGTGCCATGGTGCCTGCCCACACCTTTTCTGGCACCCACCAAGTGTATTTAGGTAGTGGGTGGGGCCAGGTAGGGCTTTTTCCCACCTAGGCTTCTGATTGACTATTGGAGATTTGATCGTCTGTGCAGATTTTAAAAAAATGTTGCTTTGGCAGCAGCTGCCACCACAGCACAAACATCTGCACTGTGTTTGTGAAGTTAAGCTGTGGGCTTCGCCCACCATGACCCGTCAGAATTCCAGATGTGCCCGCAGGCTCAAAAGGTTGAGGGACCCCTGCATTAAATGCTCCTAATAAGAAACACAGCAAGGTTTCACCGTCCCGGTTTGTCCATTAAAGGAAAAAAAATCCTAGAAGAGAGCTTTCAGGTTACACAGAACTCATTTTGGTGCAGATGTTAGTATTAATATTTCTAGCGCACCTACACAGGCTGATACTTAAAACAGGCGCTGCTCTCAGAATCTAGACAAAAAGGAAGTTGGTAGCTATATTGCAGTGGTCAGTTCATAACAAGTGCCAGAATTCACTTGGAGGTAGACAGATATTCCTTTGCTAGGGTTCTTCCAGGGATGGAGTGGTACAACTACACAGCAGTCCTTGGTTCTCTTTTGGGTGACAGGAGCCAAATTGTCCTTCCATTCATTTTTGTGGCCATAGGACAACTGATGTTTGAGAGCTGAGAATATGTAAGAACTCTGGCGGTCGGTGCTTTTGGTGGACATGGAGTAAATATACTGGAAGTTGCAGCTTTTTCCAGAGAACATTTCTAGTAGGAGAAAAATAGCTGTTCACCGCTGGTTATATGTATCTCCCTAGGGTCTGCAGTATAGGTGTGCTTTTTTCTTGGTTAGGGTTTTATTACCTTAGAAAATGAAAAAAACCACTGTTCAGTATGTTTCTGGGTATTTAACACCACATGACAAAATTACTATTATAAGCATTAGGGCACCTTAAGAGAGAGTTATGGAACAATTCTTTATTTTCTACAGATTGTAATTCCTACCTTTTTTTTCCAGCCAAATTCACCCTAGGTGGAACAATTATGGTTTATTCAGAGCAGGAAGTTTAATGTTTCCCAGATCATGATGTGCCTTTCCACATCACCCTGCATCAAAGCAGCATAGAGTATTGTCATAATTCAAAGTGTATGAAATAAAGTGTTTATAAAACGTAGTCGCTCTGAATCTTGATTTCAAAGTTTTTGTAGGGTTGGACTGTCATAATGAGGAAGAACAGCTTTCCTTTAAAAAATATTGTCGAAGGCTTTCCTTTACTTGGTACAGATATATGAAGATGAAACCAGGCTTCAGGATTGGTTGGTGTTTTCAATAAACACAAGTCAAACTTAATTAGCAGAAGTCTACTTCTGGAATAAAGTTATATTTTACAAGTATGCTTTTTTCATTAAGTGACCAGCATGTTGCTGTGTGTTGAACACATGAAGCTGCCTTATACTGAATCAGACCCTTGGTCCATCAAAGTCAGTATTGTCTACTCAGACCGGCAGAGGCTCTCCAGGGTCTCAGACAGAGGTCTTTCTCACCACCTACTTGCTTAATCCCTTTAACTGGAGATGCCGGGGATTGAACGGGACCTTCTGCATGCCAAGCAGATGCTCGGCCACTGAGCCACAGCCCCTCCCCTTAGTGCTCCTAGTGTTTAGTTACGCAGCTGCGTTCTTTATTAAATATTTGCATCAAATTTGGTTTCTGCTGTATAAAACAACGTTATGTGTGTGTTTTCTGTAAGGATCTTTGTAAAGTACAAAGCTGTGTGGAGACTCATAGTTTGGGAAACCTTATCAAAATAAAGTTTCATTTTCCAAGCCTGAGGCTTTTCGTCTGTGTCATAATCCTTCTAAATATGTGCTGTTTCTCCGTCAGTATTCTGTGGTCATATATACAACAGTATTATTTTTTCATAGAGGCTGCTTTCAAGTCTCATCCTGTAGTATCTCTTTCCACATTCCTGCATACGTCCAGTCTACCAGGTTATCCCCAAGTACCTTGACTGGTGCGATAGCTTCCTTAGAATGATTAAAATCAACCTTGTTAGTTGTATCTTGTGCAGTAGACCCAATATTTGATTCTCAATTTGGATTTACAATATATCACCAAATATACTATATGAAAGAGAAATTGTGTTTCTAATGGTTATTTTTCTATTTTTGGTACATGAACACATGAAGCTGCCTTATACTGAATCAGACCCTTGGTCCATCAAAGTCAGTATTGTCTACTCAGACCGGCAGCAGCTCTCCAGGGTCTCAGGTAGAGGTCTTTCACATAATTTGCTTAGCTAGTCCCTTTAACTTGAGATGCCGGGGATTGAACCTGGGACCGTCTGCATGCCAAGTAGATGCTCTACCACTGAGCCAACGGCCTCTTTGGTAAGACCAAGAGATCCCATTCTACAAGGACAGTAACTATTTGCTTTGCATTCATATAGGTCTGAAGTGATGCACTCATACCCAGTACTTAAGTGTGCTTTAGGGTACTTTAAGTGCCTTAGTTTTTGCTTTGTCAGAGAAGTGTGTTAATATGTTAGCCAAAATTGCAATCTTCAGTACTGTTGTTCAAAGAGTGTTTTGAAGACTTGAGATTATCGATTGTATGATGTTAAGTAGGTGTCAGAAATCTGGTTTTAATGTCTTATATGATACATAATTTTTACAAAGTCTTTTCAGGAAGGTCCTCTCAATGTTTTACTGCTGAGCCATGAAGTCTGTAGTAGTTGTATGGGGTTTGCTAAACACAACGGTGTATCCAGCCAGCTTTTCTGCTGATGAAAAAGGGATAAGGAGGCCCCCCTTTGATCACCAAGAAGTCTGCCTGCAGCTCCCAACTGACAGCGCTTCCCCAAACAGAGCTATTCCAGTCTGAACAGATTCATCTAAATGAGATTAGATTGGAGTAATTCTGCGTAGGATTGCATTAGGAAATACCTACTACTGCAGTCCAAGGGTTTGCTCTTAGCTTCCCATGCTGTACATAGTCTGTTGTTGTTTTTAAAGCATTCTTATTAATTTGCTATAGGGCCAAGAACCATTAAATCAGTATTTTTACAGCGTCTTTAAATTTGATTGTGTGCTCTGGTATTAACAGATTAGCAGAAAGCGAGGATCTGGTCTTATAAAATTCTGGAAGCTACATCCGTGAAGTACAAAAACTCCAAAAACTGGACCATGCCGAGTGGCATTAGCGCTGCATAGATCACACAACCCACTTTTGCATCACATTGACGTCTATACAAGTCTTTTTTTATGTAATACCCTTCATTCAGAGCTATGGCTGAAAAGTTTTTTTTCCCCTTTGCTGTTTTGAAGCTCTTAATGCTCCCTTCATATTTATCAAATCTTTTGTGTGTGTGTTAGAATGATCCTTTTTTCCCCTTCTGTAAAACTCTTCTCCATTCTCCAGTGAACCTTCTGTACTGTGTTTGTAACACTGTGGGTGTTGGTTGCCGTGGTAGTAATTATGACATCACAAGCTGAACATAACTTCACTGAAAGGTTCACTCAAAGGGAGCGTGGTCTGAAGAAGGAGGAAGTCCTTTTGTAAAACACATCAGACATAATGAGCAAGTGCGGCAAAAAACAGCATGCAAGAATTAACATAAGGTAGTAATTGTACACTGATGATCAAAACATGGTTCAGGTACTTGTTCTCTTGTGGAATGTAACTAAGCACATACAGTATAGATTTTAAACCTTGTAAGTTACTTTGTGTTAAAACTAGGTTATTGCTCTGTCAGCTTGGGTCAGTTTCTCGTCTTGAATTTGACCTTTGCCAGGTTGTAATTAGGCAGCAAATTTTAGTTATTACTTGAGAGACGAGGGTACCTTGAGAGTTCTTTTTGAAAAAATCATAAATCATAAGACCAGAAGGTCATTATGAGCACACTCCTGGCAGGCTGGGTCCTTGTCTATTGGCCATCTGCATGTGCGTATTATACCATTTTTTGATGAGATAATGACAGCTCTGTGGCTTCCTCATTGTTTTCTAAGGGTGTTTTTTTTTTTTTTTGGCAGACAGGAAATCCAACCTCCTTATCTTGCAGTGAACTAAATGTACTATTGGATAATTGTTTAAATCTATCAAAGCAAACCAGTAGGAACCCGTCAGAGATTTAAGGGTGGAAATGACATTTACCAGTATGAATATGAACATCTCTGTAACTATGACTTTGTGCTGCGTTACAGAATATGGATAAAGTCTGGCCTAGAAGAATGAGCTCATGGGCTTGGATTCAAGCCAGCTTTTCTGCTGGGGAAAAGGAAGGAGTGGTCTTCTTTGGCCACCAAAAGAGATTATGCTGAGAATCATATGGCCTGCATGTACAGAAACTGTATTGCACAAGGGCTGTAGTATGGTAGAGAATTGAGCTTACTGAGTGAAAAAGCTGGCTGAATCCAATACACGTTCTGTAGAAACTTCATGGGGCTAACAGTCCATAGGGATAGTTAAAAACTGGGTGGGCAGCTGGAGAGGAACCGTTAAAACTGGGTGGGCAGCTGGCGAGGAACCGTAATGAAGTGGTACAGGACGCTTTCTGTTCCCACTGCTGTGTGTAACAATGCTGAACTTCAGAATACTTGGAAATCAAATGAGCTAAGCCAAACATGTACAAGGAGGCACCTAAAAATAAGGGATGCAATTTGTCTCTGCATGTGTGAGTATCTGTCCTTTCAGACAGCATGTGGTTGAAGGATCAGGTCTGGCAGTTGGGATCCCACATTCTTATCAAAATAGGACATGCCCAAATGGGTTAGGTTTTGGTGCGTCTTTTCAGCAGGTACAGTTCAAAACTTGCACACTGCTCTACCGGCATTCCTAAAAGCGATGCTGCTTCAAAGGACTGCACTAGTTGTTTGTATAGTCAGGCTGTGCCTTGTGGCTTACAGGTTGGCTTCCTACAGCGAGCATGGTTTTGTCCCAAAGGACAAAGTTTACCATCTCTTTCCCAGGACACTTAGTGCCGTCCTCGTTGGGTGTGATGCTTTCATTGACTTTGACATGACATACTGTACCCTTAGATATATTTGAGCTACCTGCATGACAGAGCCCCATGGCACAGAGTGGTAAGCTGCAGCACTGCAGCCCAAGCTCTGCTCACAACCTGAGTTCGATCCCGACGGAAGTTAGTTTCAGGTAGCCGGCTCAAGGTTGACTCAGCCTTCCATCCTTCTGAGGTCAGAAAAATGAGTACCCAGCTTGCTGGGGTTAAAGGGAGGATGACTGGGGAAGGCACTGGCAAACCACCCCGTAAGCAAAGTCTGCCTAGTAAATATCGGGATGTGATGTCACCCCATGGGTCAGGAATGACCCGGTGCTTGCACAGGGGACCTTTACCTGCATGACTGCATGCATACAACTAAAGAATATAATAAAATACACGATTTCCAGAAAGAATATCCGACAATTTAATCACACATGCTGAAAGAGAATAGGCTTAGGTGGGAAAAAAAGACATTTTTTACCTGTTGCCTGAAATTATTAAAACAGGGAAAGAAAAAAGCCCCGTGAACATCCATAAGGAGAGTATTCCACAATTTGATCACTTCCTTTGGAAGGACGCTTTCTGTGCGCCAGAAGATCTTGCTCCTGAAAAAGGCATCTTAAGCAAAGTTTTTCTTGTAGTGTCTAAAGCAGGGGAAGGATATTCTTACGGGTGGAGGTGATATTCTTTCAAATACTAGGAGTCTCGTACATTATGTAGCAGAGTTGTAAATAAGACACAAAATAGTAAGATTGTCTTAAAGATGTGAATCAGTCCATGTGCTATCTATGCATTTTTCTCCCTTGTCTTAATTTCAGGCAAATGACCATGGATGCAGGGGAACCGCAACAAGATGGCAGCGCAGCAGATTCTGTAGCAGAAAGTGATTCTGCTAATATACAGTCTCTGTCTGGCCAAAGTCAGATTTCTGCTATAGCTCAGGTAACTTTAAATATAATATTTATTTTTAAAGTTCCTAATAGCTAGGTTCGGTGGGTAAATAAAACAACATAAACGGTCCCTACCTTTTAAAAATCTCTCCCTTCCTCCAAAGTTCAACAGGGCTGTGTATGTGGTTCTCCATTTTATCCTTAAAAAAGTGGTGGACTCAAGAGCGGTGGACTGTACTCTGGAGAACCGGGTTTGATTCCCCACTCCTCCACATGAGCGGCGGACTCTAATCTGGTGAGCCGGGTTGGTTTCCCACTCCTCCACACGAAGCCAGATGGGTGACCTTGGGCTAGTCACAGCTCTCTGAACTCTCTGAGCCCCACCTACCTCACCTGCAAAAAAAGGGGGGGTGAGAGTTTATAAGGTGCAAAATCAACTTTTGCTCCACTTTTGAGTTGCTTAAATCCTAGCTAATTCTGTATTATAAATATCCGGCTGTCATGCATATTATATATAATCCCTTCTGGTGGCCATAATGCTAATTGATAATTATCTATAATGTGATGATTTACTAGGTTGTCTATTTAACTAGCCGGTTTCAAATCAGAACCCATGGCATCCGCAGTTCAGTCATTATCTAGGCAGGTGAAGATCTGCAGGTCTCACTATTTTCCCATTCTTAGCTAGCACTGGGAAGGATTTATTCTACATGAGACTTCCTTGCTAGATTGCAATCTTCTTTTAAATAGGAAAATTGAGTTTAGTGGCTTTGGCTTTCATTTGGACATGGTCATGTACCGGCGTGTCCCAGTGTCTTGGTATCCAGTAATCTAAAAAGGTAGTGTGGCGGCTGTAGGGTGAGAGAGAAATAGGGGGAGGACTCTGAGACAACTGCCCGCTGGACTGAAGTGTTCTGTAGACCCTTGTTAGTGTAAATATGGCCCACTTTCCATTCTGGCCCAATTCACACTAAAATAAACAGCATGTAAGGGGGGGTAACTCTCCTTGTGCTGCCTCTCACTTCTGCTTAGGTTCTTCACGTTGCATAAAGGAATGCCCCCTATTTGAGCAATGACCTACACATGGCTATAAGGAACTATTGATAAAGTTAAATGGTGCCTCTTTGGACTTGGATGGAACACAGAGATTCTGACAGAGTGACAACAGAAGAGGGAAATACAAATCACTGGGCAGGAGAATTAGCAAACCTACAGTGCGATCATAAGCTAGTTGCATCCTTCCAAGCCCTTCTGTGGATTTGTGTGTGTGTGTAAAGTGCCGTCAAGTCGCAGCCGACTTATGGCGACCCGTTTTGGGATTTTCATGGCAAGAGACTAACAGAGGTGGTTTGCCAGTTCCTTCCTCTGCACAGCAACCCTGGTATTCCTTGGTGGTCTCCCATCCAAATACTAACCAGGGCTGATCCTGCTTAGCTTCTGAGATCTGACGAGATCAGGCTAGCCTGGGCCATCCAGGTCAGGGCTCTGTGGATTTAGATGGGCTTAATTCCGTTTAGAATTGCACTGTCATGCTGTCAAAAGAATACCAGCCATTCCTGAGAAGTCTACTAAAAAAAAGTCTAAATTAGGAATGTAGGGCTCTTAACCGGATGCTTGTCTCGCTGAAACAAGCTTTCTTCCATAAACCGACTCAAATCCTAACTAAAAGCCTGGCTAAGCTGACACTCATCTAGAGCCACAATTTCCTGTCTGAAGAAAAAAGTTTTTCTTCACCCTTCTTAAACTGAGGCTGGCTCACCCTCCTGCCATCCAGTCCAGTTCCATGGGCTCTGATTGGCTCGCAATCACTTGGGATTTGCGTGCAGCCAAAATCTCAAGGATTGGTTCAGAGCCCTGGAGGAGAGGTGGGACTTTTGTGGGGGTTGCCACCGCAGTCCACAGTAGTCCAAAGGGGAAAAATGGGGAATCAACTCTCATTGCAGTCTAAGAGAAGGTAATGCAGCATAGACATGTCAGGTATCAACTGAAGCTAATGCGGCATCAGTGAAACAGAGAAAAATGCAGTTTGAGGCATATTCTGGTCCTAGTTATAGGACAACAGGAGTGATTCAAAAACAAAAGATTATTCTCTTTCCAGAGTTGGGAAGGGGGGGCATGGATAAGGTGGGCTCCCAAGTATGCTACCTGATTGTCCAAAGAAGGTGAAGGGGATGACTTAGATCTTGGGTATATTTCCAGACAGGAAAGGTATGTCTGGAGGCAGTCTTGGTTACTTTATTGATCTGTGGTCTTTGAAGGCAGTTCGAACAGTCCATATTACATTATAGGGTTAATTGGACTTATTTGTGAGGAATGTAGATGAGGTACAGTTCTTTCTTGGGCAGAATGCTGCAGAATCCTTTGAAGCTTTCCTTATTGGCCTGATTATCTTGTGATGGGCAAGTCTCAGCTAATAGCTGGTACAGTTGTTTTCTTCCGTCAGTGTGATGAAATTCGGCAAGATCCTATCCTTTCTGCCACCTGTCCTGTCTTTATTGTGGTAATGGGGCAGAGACTCTGTTTCTTGACCTCACGTGACTTGCAGGAAGAAGCTGGTACCTCATCAAGAGGAGGGGGAAGACGAAGCAAAAGGGAGACAGTGGCAAAACATTTTTTCTTCAGTTTTGTACAGAAGGGTTTCCCCCCCTTGAGCATTCATTCTTTGGTAAGCACCAAAACTCTGGAGGTATAAAACACTTGGGCTACTTGTCTCTGTTCTTGAGAAATCTTGGGAGGTAGCAATACTGGATAAGAGGGTAAGCCCATTTACAGATTCCACTTCTGCTATGAACTGACTAGGCAGCCCTAGGCAAACCACTTTCAAACATTGTTCCCAATTGGCAATAAGGGCAGGAAAAGCTTCCCCCTTCCTATTATCATTAATGACCTGCCATCTTCCGGATAATGATACTCCTCTCTCATAGTCATTGGGAGGCAAACCTTTTCTTTGCCCACAGTCTCCTAACCTTAAACAACTTCTCACACACAGCAGCAAACCAAGATGCCAACTCTGTCCCCATATTCACTCTGACAGCGCAATCACCAGACCTAAATCACCAGCCATAGCATCTTAGGTTCATTCACTTGTTCATTTTCCAAAGTTATATAAGTCATCAAATGTCCTCAGGGCCCTTCCACTCTCTATATCAGACAAACAGGTCATTCCCTACACAAAAGAATAAATGGACATAAATCCAACATTAAAAACCACAACACTCAAAAACCAGTGGGAGAACATTTTAATTTTCCAGGTCATTCCATTGCTGACCTAAGAGTGGTAGTCTTCAAACTGAGAAGCTTCAAGGGAAGATTTCAATGTGAGATTATTGAATTTGAGTTCATTCACGAGTTCAGAACAATGGATACCCCAGGGCTGAATTGGAACATAGGATTCTTATCTCACTACAGATGCTAATTTTCCGCCACCAAACATTTCCCCTCTCTTGTCAAGCTGATTACACTGTGCATTGTACCTCTGCATTCTGAGTTCTTTCTTTGCAACACCCCTCCCACCTTCTTACAGGGATATAAGGATGCAGGGATCTCCATTTCAACTCGTATCTGATGAAGGGAGTTTTGACTCTCGAAAGCTTATACCCCGAAAATCCTGTTGGTCTCTAAGGTGCTACTGGACTCTATTCTAGCTGTTCTACTGCAGACCAACATGGCTACCCTCTGAAACCACCTTCATGAATTTCTTTGGATACTAAAAAAAGTCTTATAAATATGGCTGCTACTGTTGTTATTCTTTGAGAGTATGCCATGCAACCTTTGAGTTTTGTCTGCTTCCTGGTCTTAAAACAAACACCTTAGGAGCTGGGTCTGACGTACTTCTAAATGCATTCTTTGTCTGTTGAATGAAACATAGCGTTGAATGTTTAGTGCCAATCAGCCTGGAGTCCTGAACATATCCTGCTGGAGAGACAGATACACATTTAGCTGATACCAACTGGCCCTGACCCAAGCTGGCCCTGTGCGTCTGACCATTTCTGGCATTACTCCGCGCGGGACTATAAAACTTGGCTTCCCAGGTTGCTGAATTGTTCTGCAGATTGTCTGCTTCTAGTAACTGAGAGTCTGTGCAAGCATTCAAATGCCAGCCTCGTTGCCGATTCCCCTCCTTACTGACGTCAGCCTTGCCAGGACTGCTGCAGTCAGTGCATGAGTAATCTAGCAAACATCTCTGAATGTGAGAATACTCTGGTAATTTAGGGGCTAGGAAACAGTGCAGCGGTTACAATACGGCAATCGAAAAGGTGAGAAAACAGACCCATCCCTCTAATTCTTTGTTTGTGTTGAGTTTAAACAGTATAAAAATAACGAAACACTGTTCTTTCCTGAAAGAACAACAGACAATGGCGAGAGAAACAGGGCCGCGTGGAGATTCCTTCCAAGTACTAAAATATTACCATATAGGTTTTAAGTCTTAGGTAGCTGTAAGTATGGATTTAAATTAGAAGAGAAGGGCCTGTGACATGAACTTACTCTTTGTGCATGTCCTGACTTCTTAAAACAAATATAGATTTTTTTTTGATCTTTCTTATATTGACCACATTGGCGTGACCTTGTTTCATTTTGCTCTTAGTGCAGATGACATAACATATTGCTTTAATCGTTGCCACCATGACTGTTTCAGCCAAGCGTGTTAAGATAGCTTAGGGTGCCTGGAGTTGTCCAGGAATTGCAAGTGATCTCCCGACTACAGAAATCAACTTCCCTGGAGAAAACAGCAACTTTGGAGGGCAGGCTGTATGGAATCACATCCCTGTTGAGTTCCCTGCCCTTCCCAGACTCTTCTCCCAACTTTTCGGGAATTTCCCAACCCAGAGTTGGCAACCCTATGGTAGTCTCCAAAGGGTAGTGAGTTCTCCCACCTCCTCAATATTACCCACTACCTCCTTTGGTACCCCAGCCGACTTTCAGTCACAGTATGCTAAGCTCCTGTAGCATTGGATCAGCAGTTCAGAAAGCCTGCTGGACGGTAAATAAGCTTAATTCTCGCATTCTCAGCCTCTATCCCAGAAACAAGCAGAAGCCGCTGCAGCTGGAACCGGGTCAGATGAGCCTCGCAGCTGCCTCTGTCTGGCCCAGAGCAGGACTGGGTGGAGTCCATCTTAGGGTTGACAACCTCCTGGTGGTGGCTGGAGATCTCCCGCCATTACAACCAATCTGGCAGCAGAGGTAGTTCACCTGGAGAAAATGACCACTTTGGAAGGTGGACTCTATGGCATTATACCCCAAGTCCCTCCGCTCCCCAAACCCCACCCCTTCAGGCTCCACCACCCCCCATCTTCAGGGATTTCCCAACTTGGAGCTGGCACAGGGTTGCCAACCTCCAGGTACTAGCTGGAGCTCTCCTGCTATTACAACTATCTCCAGGGGACAGAGATAGTTCACCTGGAGAAAATGACCACTTTGGAAGGTGGGCTGTATGGCATTATACCCCAAGTCCCTACGCTCCCCAAACCCTACCCCACCAGGCTCCATCCCCCAAAAAAATCTTCAGGGATTTCCCAACCTGGAGCTGGCGCAGGGTTGCCCACCTCCAGTTACTAGCTGGAGCTCTCCCGCTATTACAACTGACCTACAGCCGACAGAGATCAGGTCACCTGGAGAGAATGGCCATTGGACTCTATGGCATTTAAGTCCCTCCCCAAACCCCGCCCTCCTCAGGCTCCGCCCCAAAACCTCCCACTGGTGGCGAGGAGGGTCCTGGCAACCCTGGTCCATCCTCTTGCAGGTGGGGCAGTGTGCTCCCCCTGGAGGTTTGAGCTGGTATTCACCCCCCCTGGTGTCAGAAGAGGAAACAAGCCTGGCAGGCCAGGTTGGGCTATTAGGCCTAATCCAATAGGGCAGCCATAGAACAAGCCCAGCGCCGTGTCCTTGAATAAAGGGGTAAATATATCTCTGCATATTTACAGTGTTAAGGGAAACGTCAACAACCTTGAGGGCTTTTAGGAGGCCGAGCGCGTCGAAGAAAAGCAAGG
Organism: Euleptes europaea; assembly: GCF_029931775.1. Lineage (NCBI taxonomy): Eukaryota > Metazoa > Chordata > Lepidosauria > Squamata > Sphaerodactylidae > Euleptes > Euleptes europaea. The sequence continues at coordinate 63,905,749 of NC_079322.1, forward strand.
GCTCTGAAATCCGATAAGAGTAACTGGCAAAAATGAATTTTATAAGTATAGTTAATGAATTATAGATCAATGGTAATGTAGTTTATATAATTTTAAATACTGTCAGAATACTTCTCCCGAGGTCCAGCGGTGGTGGGACACTCATTTAAGGTGGGTGGTGGGTATTTGGGCACTGTTTATTCTATAATATTATAATAGAAGATGTAAAACTGTAGTACAAGTGCTCTTTTTGTATTTTTTGTATTTTTGTGTTGCTTTTTAGTTATTTGTTTATGTGATTTATAATTTGTTATGTTTTTTTATGAAAACTAATTAAAAAATTATAAAATTAAAAAAAAAATGAAATCCGATAAGAGTTGCCCTCCCGTCGGAAGCAGGCCTTATTTGGAAAGATACGTAATGTTGCCCCCAAACCAGGCTGAACCGTGTATGGTGATTATATCGTAGAAAGGCTAGGAGTGTTTGATAATGGTCATTGTCAGATGGCGAAAGGAATAAATTATTAACGGTACGGTTTTGCCTCCTTTCTGTAAAGTCCATTAGGGAGATCCTTGCTCGTCTTGGAGCGGCCCCGTCCCGCCCTGTGTTCCCACAAACTAGTCGTTTCAGCATCACCCTGGCCACTGGCTTTCAGTGTGCGAGGACAGGAAAGATCCAAGCTTATCTTGCAATTGAACTGGGGAGTCTCTGGCTGGCCGTAGGCAAGTCACCAGCTCTGAAGCTTCTCTTCCTCCGTTAAACGAAAAGCGTAACTGGGGGGCCCTGGAGGTACTCGGAAGCAAGTCCCGTTTTCTTCCAAGTGGGGTTTGTTCCCAACATGTTGTGGTTAAGAGTGGTGGTTTGGACTCTGATCTGGAGAACCGGCTTTGATTCCCCATTCCTCCCCATGAGCGGCGGAGGCTAATCTGGTGAATTGGATTTGTTTTCCTCACTCCTCCACTTGAAGCCAGCTGGGTGACCTTGGGCTAGTCACACACTCTCAGCCCCACCTACCTCACAGGGTGTCTGTTGTAGGGAAGGGAAGGTGATTGTAAGCCAGTTTGATTCTTCCTCCTCCTCTTTCTCCTCTTCCTCCTCCTCCTCTTCTTTCTCCTCTTCTTCTTCCTCCACTTCTTCTTATCGCTGCCTCCAAAACTATAATTTCTGAAATGGGGCGGTGGGGGTGGGGACAGAGTGAAAGATTATCATGGGTACTTAAAATGTGCAGATGAGAAGCAACGGTGGGTGTGCTGTACAGCTTGTCTTATTGAAGTAGACAAGCCAGCTGTGAATAATAATAATAATAAAAAACAGCGACTACATCTTGGGTCAAAGTTAAAGCTCCTTCCCATTACGCTGTGTGTGATTGAGGGGGTGAGCTCCCCCTCACTGGCAGTCTTCGAGCAGCAGCTGGACGAACACTTGTCAGGGATGCTTAGGCCAGGGGTGTCGAACTCATTTGTTACGAGGGCCAGATACGACATAAATGTCACTTGGTTAGGCCGGGCCATGCCTTCCAGCCCAGATCGGGACCAGGGCGAAGGGGGGTTGGGTGGCGGCTTGCGGGCCAGATAAGAGCTCTCAAGGGGCTGGATCCGGCCCCCAGGCTGTATGTTTGACATCCCTGGTTTAGGCTGATCCTGCATTGAGCAGGGGGTTGGTCTAGATGGTCTGTATGTCCCCTTCCAACTCTTAAGAGTTCTGTGATTGAATTTTAATTTGTGATAAGTGTGAATATGTGGGAATGTATTTCTGCAAGTCACATGTTTCTGTGATCTCAGGAGTGAGCTAATACGCGGTCACCTTTTTATTCCTGTAATGCGGGGACTGTTGTTCAGTTGATTTCAAACCATACTAGATAAGCAAAGCCTGACAATTCCCAAGGCCTCTGTAATCTCATACAACAGGCATCTAACATGGAACTGAAAGCTTAAACAAACTTCTGCGAATTGTTGCTTTTATTTCTTTTATGGAGCATGTTCCTGACCAACATATTTTAAGAAAATAATCCTGAATATTTGGTTTCGGACAGGCATAGATATCTGCTTTAGGCACAGAGACATTTTTGTGCATTTATTGAACACACACCCCCCCACACACACACACAAAAAGGCTGTTTCAGTTTTGATGGAAAAGTCTTGTGAAATGCATGTGTCAGTGATTGATGTTATGATATTAACAGGGAAGCACAGGCATCTATTATACTTACATCTGCTGTCCACAGTTCCAATGAAATGCTCAAATAAATTCTCAGGGTAAGCTGTGATAAATTTTACTCTATTAGAAAACATGACTATGCCCATGCAAAACAGAGAAAGTGGAAACAATAGAACATGTTCTGCTGCAATGTCCCTTCTACAAGGACATAAGATCGCAGTACATTCTCCCCATATTGTCATCATTCCTGGGAGAACAGAAGAAGCTAAAGTTTCCCTTCTCTTAGCAGACTCCTCTCAAGAGATAACCGTTCAAGTAGCCAAATTTTGCCTCCGGTCTAGTGGGATTCGTAAACGGCTAATTGAAAACCTTTCCCCATAGAAGATCTTTCCTCCTCTTCTTCAAATCATCCCTCCCAGAATCATCAACTTTTATTATTTTATTATTTTACCCTAACTTTGATTTTTATTCAGAACTGATATTGTATTGAATATTAGAAAACAGCAAATCTCCCCCTTTTTTTGCAGGGGTGTGTATGGGTCAGATAATTCATATTGGCATCCAAATGCTTATGTGAACTTACACCTTTGCGATCTCTCCACTGCCAGGTGTCAGTAGCCGGATCCACAACTGGGAGAGGCTCTCCCTCAGTAACCGTTGTGCAGTTGCCTTCTGGCCAAACGGTCCATGTGCAGGGAGTGATTCAAGCCACCCAGCCTTCAGTCATTCAGTCACCACAGTTGCAATCTGTTCAGGTTAGTCGTCTCTTCCGTATTTTTGCTCCAGGCTTTTGCTTACTCTTCACAGCGTCTTGGGCTTCTCATTGTTGCCCCAGCAGTGGACAAAAGAATCTCTTGTGCTCAAATGTCAAGGGCTGGTTGTTGCCAGACTAATGTTTTGTTAGTTGGGCTGCAGGAGGAGTACATTAATATCTTTCTGTTTACTTCTTTGATTGTGTCACGGTACATTGTGTAGGCACATGGATAATATAAATGTAGCTTCTTTTTGGTGTCATTTCCCCCGTGTGTTCTACTTTTTTCTTCTTCTTGTAAATGATCTCATAGCACATGGTAATTCATATATTTGGCAGGCCTGGAAGTCTGCGTGGCCCAGCTCGCTGTGATGTGAAAACTATATTGTGCAGACATACAGGACATATGCTGAATTCTAAGTATTTCATATTTCTTTTTAAAATGAATCATAGAATCATAGAGTTGGAAGGGACCACCAGGGTCATCTAGTCCAACCCCTTGCACAATGCAGGAAATTAACAACTAACTCCCCCCACATCCCCAGTGACCCCAACCCTCCCCCCGCTATGCAGGATCCCACAATCAAAGCACTCCCGACAGATGGCCATCTAGCCTCTGCTTAAAGACCTCCAAAGATGGGGACTCCACCACCCTCCGAGGCAGCACATTCCACCGTCCCTAGTCCTCATTACTGTGAACCTTTCACTATTAGAAATGTAATTAAGTATATTTGACACAGTATACCTTTTATTAGAGAACCTTGACTGTCACAAGGATTATTTCCCAGCATCCTTTTATGTAGGGAAAGGGGCTGTGGCTCAGTTTATAGAGCATCTTCTTGGAATACCGAAGTTCCCAGGTTCAATTCCCGGCATCTCCAGTTAAAGGGACTAGGCAAGTAGGTGATGTGAAAGACCTCCACTTGAGACCCTCTGCTGGTCTGAGTAATCAATACTTACTTGGATGGACCGAGGGTCTGATTCAGTATAAGGCAGCTTCATGTGTTCATGTATGTAGTACTCCAGTTGCTGCCAAACTATGAACCTTCCAAAATGCCTCCCAATATGTTTATTTCAGATTCCATACTATAGATACTGTATTTTTCGCTCCATAGGACGCACCTGACCATAAGACACACCTATTTTTTAGAGGAGGAAAACAAGAAAAAATCTTGTTTTCCTCCTCTAAAAACTTGTCTTATGGAGTGAATGCCGGCTGGGCGCGTACGCGTCCAGACGGCGCGAGCCCGCGTTTCCCATCCCGACGGCCAGCAGGGAGGCGGGCGGGGCCACACAGAGCCACGTGGGCGCGTCGGGACGGCGCAAGCCGGCATTCCCCGCCCGGACAGCCAGCTGGGAGGCCGCTCAGAGCTGGGGCCGCTCAGAGCTGGCTGGCCGAGTGCGCGTCGGGACGGCGCGAGCCGGCGCACGCGCCCAGCCAGCTCTGTGCACCCCACCCACCTCCCAGCTGGCCGTCGGGGCGGGGAACGCCGGCTCGTGCCGTCCCAACGTGCATGCGCCCAGCCGGCATTCACTCCATAAGATGCACCGACATTTCCCCTCACTTTTGAGGAGGAAAAAAGTGCGTCTTATAGAGCGAAAAATACAGTATTTTTGGTTTTCAGAACAGGAGTTTTTTTTTTCCATTCTGATTCTTCCTTGATGTAATAAATATGTTTTGTTTTGTGTAGTGTGGTGTAGTGATTAAGTAGTGATTAAGAGTAGGCTAGTATCTGGAAGACCCAGGTTCGAATCACTACTCATACCATGGAAGTTCGCTGAGTGACCTTGGGCCAGTCACACTCTCTCAACCTAGCCTACCTCACATGGTTGTTGTGAGGATAAAATGTTGGAGAGGAGATTGATGTAAGCTGCTTTGGGTCCCCATTGGGGACAAAGGCGAGGGATAAATGAATTAAATTTTAGAAGTTTATTTTAAGAGTAGTCCTTATTCTCACTGTGCCAAATATGTCTGTAATATGTCTATGAGTTCATCCTATACTCACGCACAGACTACATGTTGTTTGATTTCCCAGGGAGAACGAATAGATGCTAGAAACCTTTTTTACTGGGTGCCCAACTCCTGTGAGTAAAAACTAGCCATAGAAACAATGTTTTAAGGTGTAGGACAAACTAAAAATTTCCAGGAATTTCATATGAATCCATCAAATGTACTGTATATATGGCAAAGTGCAAATAGTACTTAAAATACTAATTTTGAAGGTGTGGAGCAAAAGACAGAAGTCGAATATGCAAGAATGAAGAGCGACACCCTATTTGTACTTCAGCCATAACTTGTGCGTGAACTTCCTTGGCTGTGTTCTTATTATAGGTAGTGTCTGCTACAAATGCAGACGAATCCACGGAATCGGAGGCTGTAATCGATTCTCAGAAGCGTGGGGAAATACTCTCAAGGAGGCCTTCGTACCGGTGAGCTCTGCTTTGTTTCCCTGTCAGCCTTTGCTTTCTGAGTAAAAATCACTCAGTCTTCCAGAGCGAGATTCTTAAACCTGTGCGTGTCTTTCTTTGCGTCAGAAAAATTCTGAATGATCTTTCTTCTGATGCCCCTGGTGTCAATAAGATTGAAGAAGGAAAGCCAGAGGAAGAAGGAGCACCCTCTGGCATTCCCACCATGGCCGTGCCAACCAGCCTTTACCAGACTAGCACTGGACAGTACAGTATGTATTTCCACGATATCAGATAGGTCGTTTAATTTAGTTGTTCTTAAAAAAAGACCTTTAACACAGTTTGGAAACTTGGAACTGTTGGGAAGAAGGCTTTAAAAAAAGGATGGGAAAGTTCTGTAATAAAGCTTACATTTACTTCGGTGGGACTGAATTTGGCAGAGACACAGGCCCGCAGTGACTCAGTCCTGTCTATCCTATCCTGTTCTGTCTCAAAAACGCAAACAGTATTCCTGTCGCCCAGGCTACAAGTAAACTTTGCTACAGCTGATAACAAGAGGAGGAGGAGGGCAACAAAGATGGTGAGGGGTCTGGAGACCAAGTCCTATGAGGAAAGGTTGAAGTAGCTGGGTATGTTTAGCTTGAAAAGGAGAAGACTGAGAGGTGATATGATAACCGTCTTCAAGTACTTGAAGGGCTGTCATATAGAGAATGGTGCCGAGTTGTTTTCTGATGCCCCAGAAGATCGGACAAGAACCAACGGGTTGAAATTAAATCAAAAGAGTTTCTGTCTAGACATTAGGAAGAATTTTCTAACAGAGCGGTTCCTCAGTGGAACAGGCTTCCTCGGGAGGTGGTAAGCGCCCCTTCCCTGGAGGTTTTTAAGCAGAGGCTTGATGGCCATCTGTCAGCAATGCTGATTCTATGGCGCTAGGCAGATCATGAGAGGGAGGGCATCTTGGCCATCTTCTGGACATGGAGTAGGGGTCACTGGGGGTGTGTGGGGGAGGTTGTCGTGAATTTCCTGCATTGTGCAGGGGGTTAGTCTACATGACCCTGGTGGTCCCTCCAACTCTATGATTCTATTCTAAGAAAGAAGCTCCTTTGCCTTCATGGTGAAGAAGCAAGAGGGAGTTTTAAGTTGTGGACTACTTTTTTTGTGTGGGGGAAGCCCAGCGCAAACAGCAGGGTGCTGTGCATACGGGAAAGTTCCCAGGTGTTAACTTCTGTGACAGTGGGCTCCAGTTTGGCTCAGCTGTCATAAGTTTGGGAAACACTGGTCTGGGAGCTCCTACCACTTTTTCAGGGAAACATTTATTGCCTCAGATCAGCATTGCGTTAAGCTAAGCGGTACCCTAATTGCGGAAGTTCCTGGAAAAGTGGTGGCAGACATTGAGCAGTGTGTCCCAATCTTCTGACTGCTGAGCCACTCCACTTTTCTGAGTTAGCATTGGAGCCGTGCATTACCCTTACCCCCTAAAAGCTTGGAAGGAGGTATACACAGAGCATGGATGCACAGACTTGCAACAAGTGACCTCCTCTGAGGGAAAATAATTTGGGTATATCTCCCATCAGGTGTGATTGGATCTGTCAGCCCCCTCTAATCCAGAGAAGCAGCAGCATTACCTGCCCTAGAATCATAGAGTTGGAAGGGACCATCATGGTCATGTACTCCAACCCCCTGCACAATGCAGGAATTTGACAACTACCTCCCCCACACACACCCAGTGACTCCTACTCCATGCCCAGAAGGTGGCCAAGATGCCCTCCCTCTCATGAACTGCCTAAGGTCATAGAGGGCTTGTAGAGGGCTGTACATTGGGAGGTGGTAGTCTCAGCATCTCCAAGGAGTGTTGAATTAATAATGCATGGTAGCATTCAGGGCACGCAAATGTGCTCTGGAACAAAGTTCAACTCCAGTACCACCTTAGAGACCAACAGAGCTTTCCAGGGTATCTGACAAAGTGAGGTTTGATGAAAGCTTATATCCTGGAAAATTTTGTTCATCTCCAAGGGGCTACTGGACTCCAATTTTGTTCTATTGCTACAGACTAACACGGCTACTCATCTGAACGTGGCTAGCTGGCTAACTACCCTAGAACCACTTTCAGACTCTTGTGACTGTAACCTGACATTGCTGTTGTTTTTGTTTAGTTGCTATAGCCCAGGGTGGAGCAATCCAGATATCTAATCCAACATCTGATGGCGTTCAGGGGTTACAAACATTAACCATGACAAACTCGGGAGCTCCTCAGCCCGGCGCTACCATTGTACAATATGCAGCTCAAACACCCGATGGCACACAACAGTTCTTTGTACCTGGGAGTCAAGTTGTTGTCCAAGGTAACTTTATTTTCCCTTCAAGCATGTTTTCCTTGTTGTGTTCCTAAAGAGAGTTACATCCTGCTAAGTTTATTAACCTCCGCAGATTTAACAGTGCAATTCTGCTTAGCATTGCACTACCAGTCGGCAAAGAAGCATTTGTTTCTTATTTGGTGGCTATATTAATCTAGGAAGTATAATTTCCATTGTTTCTGACAGCATGGTTTTTAGATGGCAAAAAGCTTAAAAACGCAAAGGATTACAGAAAAGTTTTTAAAATTATGCCAGCCTTTATCGAGGATTGATATGTTCTGTGTAAATGCTTGTAAGAAGAAAATTTTAGGTAAATAACAATTAGGAGTGTTCACTGGAACAAGAACAATTAAAACACAAATGTTCAGACAACTTCATGTTAACCGTTCTTAAGATTCCAGCTTCTGCAAACTAAACTAAATGGCTTTTGTAACTAAAAATGTGAACATTCACATAACATTGGCATTCTAAGCTTTTTCACACATTGCATAACAACAAACTTCGGTTTGCCACGAATGTATGACCAATAAGGAACTGTATGAATCCTAACTTTCGAACATGATCTTCTGAAATGTGTATCATGTTAATGCTTCTTTAGATATTCATTTTGCAAACTTAAAATTTAATGCGTGTAGCATTCCATAGTTTTTTTAGGAACTGAGATGGTAGAATGGAAATGTAACTGGATTGGAGAGATATGCAAGAAAGCTGGAAGCAATATTTGTAAAATGTGCTCAGTAATGCTAACGAAAACTGGCTCAAATAGATTTCCTGGAGACGTGGGCATAGAAATGTTCTAAATAAATATAAACAGCCAAAAAAATCAGGTAGAAGAAGAAGAAGAGTTGGTTTTTATATGCCGACTTTCTCTACCACTTAAGGGAGAATCAAACCGGCTTACAATCACCTTCCCTTCCCCTCCCCACAACAGACACCCTGTGAAATAGGTGGGCCTGAGAGAGCTCTTAAGAGAACTGTGACTAGTCAAAGGTCACCCAGTTGGCTTCCTGTGTAGGAGTGGGGAAACCAACCTGATTCACCAGATTAGCGTCCGCTGCTCATGTGGAGGAGTGGGGAATCAATCCCGGTTCTCCAGATCAGAGTCCAGCCCCTCAGCCTGTCCTTATAGAGCTTGGTTTCTAGGCTGTTTGAGTGAGAGCTGCGGTGAAAAAGAAGGTTCGGTAAAGGACTCTGCACCAGTCATGCTGGTTTAGATCCAAGTTGCTGTATTAAATTTGCAGTCTACCTGAAAGCTATTTATACCGTTTGGTTCAAAGAGCTCAGGAGAGCTCTTTGGGGAGGGGCTGTGGCTCAGTGGTAGAGCATCTGCTTGGCATGCAGAAGGTCCCAGGTTCAATCCCCGGCATCTCCAGTTGAAGGGGCTAAGCAGGTAGGTGATGCGAAAGACCTCTGCCTGAGACCCTGGACAGCTGCTGCCGGTCTGAGTAGACAATACTGACTTCAATGGACCGATGGTCTGATTCAGTATAAGGCAGCTTCATGTCTTCATGTGTGAGAGACAGTGTTAAAACTCTAGCTGATCCTCCAGCATACTCCATTACTATTGGTCCAGACATGGAAGAACACCCCTAGTCGCTCTAGTAGAAAGCCTGTAGTTAAATGCCTGCGGTGGTGATGAAGGAAACTGGGATTACCAGAACTGGTGTTTGAATGACTGGATTGATGTAGTGAGTTTATATGCCCCCTTCTGATCTTCATTGGTCTCCCTAGGGCAACTGTTGGAAGGAAAGGGCCGTGTTAGTTCCATGAAAGAACGGAATAAAATTGCTTTCTTTTAATAACAGTACTCAATCTGCGCAATTTTACAGCTGTTCATTCCTGCAAATGTACTCTCAGCAGTGTGGCTGAGGATGGCGGTGGGAAAATCATGATGTATTTTTGTGGGGTTGTAGGACAGACGAAGTACTGTGAGATAATATAAGAAACCATCCTCCCTGTCCAGACAGAAAAAAATGGAAAAAAAATGATGAGTTATGGTGAATAATTCTTCATACTGCCTAGAGGCATGCAGCTTTTATCACTTGGTAGCATGCTTCTTTATGACAAAGGGGAAATTGATGGGAAAACTCTCCTACTGTCGGGAAAGTAAAGCATGCATAAGTAGCCTTGAAAAGCTGTCATATAGAGGATGGTGCTGAGTTGTTTTCTGTTGCCCCAGAAGGTCGGACCAGAACCAACGGGTGGAAATTAAATCAAAAGAGTTTCCATCTAGACATCAGGAAGAATTTTCTAACAGAGCGGTTCCTCAGTGGAACAGGCTTCCTCGGGAGGTGGTGAGCGCTCCTTCTTTGGAGGTTTTTAAGCAGAGGCTAGATGGCCATCTGTCAGCAATGCTGATTCCATGACCTTAGGCAGATGATGAGAGGGAGGGCATCTTGGCCATCTTCTGGGCATGGAGTAGGGGTCACTGGGGGTGTGGAGGGGGGAGGTCGTTGTAAATTCCCTGCATTGTGCAGGGGGTTGGACTAGATGACCCTGGTGATACCTTCCAACTCTGTGATTCTATGTTTCTATAGTTGCTTGAACGTGTAACATTCTAAAACACCTTGTAATATGTCACCTAACTTAGTACATGGTGTCCTGGTGTAGTGGTTAAGAGCGGTGGACTAAAGTGATGGAGTCTGATCTGGAGAACTGGGTTTGATTCCCCACTCCACATGAGCGGCGGAAGCTAATCTGGGGAACTGGATTTGTTTCCCCACTCCTCCACACGAAGCCAGTTGGGTGACCTTGGGCTAGTCACAGTTCTATTGAGAGCTCTCCCAACCTCACCTACCTCATAGGGTGTCTGTAGTGGGGAGGGGAAGGGAAGGTGACTGTAAGTCGGTTTGATTCTTCCTTAAGTGGTGGAGAAAGTCGGCATATAAAAACCAACTCTTCTTCTTCTTCTACAAAACTGTTCTGTCCTGCCTGTCTGCTCCTCAGTTTTCATGGAGAGGGGATTCCCTTTGTGTTTCCAAGGGCAATTTTGAAAACACAGCTTTGAAAAGCCTGAACACTGAACTCTCTTCAGCCCTTTGCTTGCAGACAGGTCTGATTTGCGGCTGGTTCCCCTGGGTTTTGTGCAGTGCTTTTTGTACCGCTGGGGAGAGAGCGAGGCGAGGAGGGTGTATAAAAAACGATGAAGCAATTGTTTGTTAGTCATGGTTTTCCCTGGGCTGCCATTTCAACGAGGAGCCGTTCCAGTGAGAAAGCACATTAATGACGGGGTAGGCTAGTGAGGTCATTATGATGTCAGTGCGGGAGCTTTGTAATCCTGCACATGCCTGCTTGTTTGGGCCATTTCACTCTCAGCTGGTGGCAGAGGAGTGTCTGAGCAGAAGCTGCCATGGCTGTGACAAGGGATGAAACCGGTAGGTGCTTTTGTGAGCTTCTCAGAAAACGGGAAACGCAGGCTGCAAGTCCTGCCTGAGCCGTCAGTTTGCTTGTTGAATCGCATTAGCTTCAGTGGGGTTTAACCAGTCAAACGGCGTGCAGCATCACTGTGTGTTTTACTAAAACATCCAGCATTGTTGCGATACATGCAGTGTTTGCTTGCCAAGCACAGTTTTAATTTGTTTTAGAAGTGTACTTTGTTTTCTTATTTCCCTAGTTGTTGCAGCATTTTAAGGGGAACTACTGGCTGGTTTCACTTTGGGGCTTTTCCTTTCCTCAGCTGAGTGTTGAAACAGCCCTTTTCTTTAGATATGAAACAACCAACCTGTCGTGGCAGTGGGGGCTTTCTCTTTTCTTAGCCTGGAAATGTCTGGGAAAATTTCTTCTTTGGCTTTGAGCAGTTGGAGTGGAGTTGCGAGGCAGATTTTCTGTGGAGTTGCACAGTCAGTCCTGTAGTACTAACATTTGTTTCCCACAGATCTAAAGGGCAGAAATAAAACGGAGCGGTGCTCAGCGACCGCGATAACTCTCAGGGAATGTTCTAACTCTGTTGTGATTTTTATTTCCTTTATTTCCTCCGGCACTTGCAAATGGTCCGTTCCACTGCTCATTGAGTTCAGAAGGGCTGACGTCATTCAGATTTCCTGGAATCGTGTTTCAGTTAACGGGCTGGAAAAGTTAAAACTCCACAAACAAAATACACATTGACGTCAGCCACGAGTCATGCTGTGATTTAGTCAGTTCCTTTCTGCTCTAGCTGGTGCTGCTGGCACTTTGTATAGTGTTCTTCAGCAGCCTGTGCTATCTTTCTAGCAGAGGCGCTCTGGTTTGCGTAACCTGTTTGTTTTGATCCAAGTGTCAGTCTCTTCTCTAAAGCCATACCTAGAGATCGCTGCCTCATGGGAACACAGGAACCAGGAGCTGCATAGCAGACTCAAGTAAAGTTTGTGATCTTTCTGACAGTGCATGTGTGTGTGGAGGGCGGGGAGGGGTGAAGCTTAAGGTTGCCAGGTCTGGGTTGGGAAATACCTGGAGATTTTGGGGGTGGAGCCTGGGGAAGATGAGGTTTGGGGAGGGGAAGGACTTCAATGGGGTATAATGCCATAAAGTCCAATTGCCAAAGCGGCCACTTTCTCCAGGGGAACCGATCTCTGTCGCCTGGAGATCAGTCGTAATAGCAGGAGATCTCCAGCCACCGCCTGGAGGTTGGCAACACTAGTGAAGCTGCTTTCCCTCTTGCAGTAGCATGTGTGGCTCTTCTCTCTGATAGAATTTTACAATTTCTAAGCGCCCCATGTTGATATTGATCATTCTTTATGGAAGTTTTACTTTTTGTACGGTCTGATAATTATTTGGGTTGTTTTTACCTGTTGTTCTAGTACCCAGTTCACCCCCCTCCCCTGCTCTGTTTCTATTGCAGAATTTGCTTAATTTGAAAGCAATCTTAACTAAGGTTGCTTAATCTGAAAGCAATCTTAACTAAGGTTGCACAATGCAAGGGGGTTTCTGGAATTCCATTTGTTTACTTTAGTCCGCCCTCTCTGCCTTCTTGGCTTGCTGTCCAAGCACTTTTATCAGAGAATTTGTAATACCGTAGTTAGCTCAAGACATCATTGGCATATATAGTATCTCTAATACTGAACTAGGCGGAAGCTTTGTAGTATGTTGGGTCAGAGGTTCAGGCAGGAAAATGTCATGGTGCAGAACTTCAGCCTTGCCAATTTGCAATCTGATTTATCCCCACTAAAAGTCTAGAAATCAACCAGACTTTTGTGCATTCCTCTAAGTAGACCAAATTTTCCCCACTGTTTGCATTTTATGGTAGATTCCCAGCAGTGAGGAACATCACAGAGAGAATTAAAAGCAAAAGAAATTAAACGTTTAGAACTTTAAAAACAGGCTTAGTGGATCAGATCAAAGATCCTTTTTGTTCAGCATCCTGTTTCCCACAGTGGCCAGCCAGACACCCTCAGGTAGTTCCCAAGCCCGGCATAAAGGCGACAGGTTCCCCCCCCCCCCCAATAGTTGGACTCCCTCCCCAAGACTTAGCTAGAGGTGAATAACAAGCTGAATACCACCTTGTCTTGAACGGCTGTATTTGTTTATTGTTAGTATTAGCAAGGCATCTAACCTTGTGAGATTTGGGTTGAAAGCATTTCTTTTGGAAGCATCTCAGAAGCTAGCACAGATAACAGAATGATTTAGCTGGCTGTCACATGCGGTTAAAGGGAGAAAGAAAAGACTCCTTTTGATATTCACTTCCATTTGGCTGTTAAGTGTGTTTAGTAGTGGTGAGGTTTGACTCAAACAATTCTGCCGTTGAGAAATCAACCATCTTTATAGTGTTTTTTAGACATGGGTGCCCAGGAGAACATCCAGTGATTTTTCCACTTAATAGACAAAACGTTCTAGCCCTATGTGGCACTCTGTAATCATAGGGCTCCTCCCTGGGAAAAGTGAATAGTCTATGTTTTATCGTGAACAATTGCAAGGGGATTAACTTCCAGTACTTTGCAGAACAGGCTTGCCCAACCTGTGACCTCCTGATCTCAATTCACCTCACCAGTAGGGTTGCCAATCTCCAGGTGGTAGCTGGAGATCTCCCGCTATTATGTCTGATCTCTAGGGGGACAGAGATCAGTTCACCTGGAGAAAATGGCCACTTTGGAAGGTGGATTCTATGGCGGTATACCCCACTGTAGTCCTCCCCCTGCCCAAACCCCACCTTCCCTAGGCTCCACCCCCCAAATCTCCAGGTATTTCCCAACCTGGAGCTGGAAACCCTACTCGCCAGATATGTAGGGTGGCCTACCAGCGCTGATAAAGCTGATTTCACTCTGTGCCTGGGACTGGAAAGCCAGAATTGATAGACACCAGGCAGGACTCTGTGACTGGTGGGCTGCATTTGGTACGGTGGGTCACAGGTTGTGCAGCTCTGTAACACAGTGTTGCCGCATCACCTCACAAGTAGTAGGCTCTTGAAATCTTTCCATTATTGTTTATCTTAATTCCCCTTACTGAATTCCCCTTACCTGATGACTGCTAAAGAGAGCCAGCGTGGTGTAGTGGTTAAGAGCAGTGGTTTGGAGTGGTGGACTTTAATCTGGAGAACTGGGTTTGATTCCCTACTCCTCCACATGAGCGGCGAAGGCTGATCTGGTGAACCGGGTTGGTTTCCCCACTCCTACACATGAAGCCAACTGGGTGACCTTGGACTAGTCACAGTTCTCTTAAGAGCTCTCTCAGCCCCACCTATTTCACAGGGTGTCTGTTGTGGGGATGGGGAGGGAAGGTGATTGTAAGATGGTTTGATTCTCCCTTAAGTGGTAGAGAAAGTCGGCATATAAAAACCAACTCTTCTTCGTTTTCTTCTTCATCTTCTTTTAAGAAAGACTTCCTGGTCATCACCAAACCGCAATGTAGTGGCCTTCAGGAAATACCCCCACATGGGGGGCTGAGACAAAAGATCTGTACCAGCAGTGGGAAAATTTCTATGCAGTCAGTCCTCAGTAGACACAACAGGTCACAGGGTGGTATCGCACTTTGCAATGACTTACAGGCAGTCTGCACCTGAACTTATGGCATGTTCTTATAATGTAGGTTTCTTAGGGTTTCTGACACAATCACTGCTTCCCATCCCAATATAAGGATAACCTTAAGCAGAGGTAGACCCTTCTAAGCCCACTGTCTTCAGTGGATTTAGAAGGGCATGACTCTGTATAGGATTGCACTGTCGGGCAAACAGTGATACAGACAGAGGGTAGTTTGTTTAAAGCTTGGTCAGCATTAATCCAAGTGAATTATTGCAGAGAAGAACAATGAATGATTTTTCATGTCTCTGTGGCACTACTTTGCATTCTGGTTTAGAATATGCAAGTCAGCTTTCCAGTTACATATTCGTGAGCTCACTAGAAGCAATAACAATAAACTCCAGTACCACCTTAGAGACCACCAGAACTTTCCAAGGTATCTGACAAAGTGAGCTTTGACTCACAAAAGCTTATATCCTGGAAAATTTCGTTGATCTCTAAGGTGTACTGGACTCAAATTTCTACTGTTACAGACTAACGCGGCTATTCATCTGAACATTGGCTAGCCGGGTAACTGCCCTAGAACCTGTTTCTGACTCCTGTGTCTGTGATCTGACATTGCTGTTGTTTTTGTTTATTTGCTGTAGCCCAGGGTGGAGCAATCCAGATATCTAGTCCAGCATCTGATGGCATTCAGGGGTTGCAAATGTTAACCCTGACAAACGCAGGAGCTCCAACCACAACAGTGCTGGCTCAAGATGTTTTGCTGCCTGACACAGCCCTTGCCTCACCCAGCTGCCTATGTCTCCCATGCGCCGTCCCCGCTGGGGAGATGGAGCAGCCTCCTTGATTCCCCCATGACCTCTTTAAAAAAAGAACGCAAGCCACATGTGCCCCACAGACCTTCCCTGTTGAAATCATTCCCCTTGTGAGAGTTCATCCTTTATTTATGTCACCTGTACAAGTGCGGTCGTCGGCAGAGTTTCCAGGGCAATCAATGTGTTGGCCAAGCTCTTCCAAGAAAGAGGAATCTCTTTGAGATTTTAGGCAGCCAAGTAGCCCGTATGTGGCTCGCTGTGCTGTTTTTAAGGGAGGCTGGCTCAGGGAGGAATCAAGGAGGCTTACCTGCTGTGGCTCCCAGGTAGAAATGGGAGCAGGGTCAGCAAAGGGGATGGGAGACTGCCCGCCCCACCCCAGCCAGAATCTGCTGCCTGAGGCAACTGAGACAGCCAGGTAATCTGCTGCAGTTGGCCTTATGAGTCAATGAACTCCGACAACAGTGATCAGCAAATTATTTTGCGGGTCATGGGCAAGACATGTGCAGATCCACTGTTGACCCAATAATCCTGAAACAAAAACAGAAATTGAGAAGCATATTTCCCAAGAGTCTCATTTAATTCTCTCAATAAGAACTTCTAAATTCAGAGCCTGTCTTGAAAATGTTAAAGTTTCCCGGAAGCCACAGGTATAATGGCTGTTCAGATAACCGGTTCCAACTTTGCTTTAACCTTGGTTACATAAATCGTGCACACTGACAACGCAGGGGCAAATAACTGTCGCCTTCATGCTGTTTATGCATTTCCTGGAAGCACCTGCCTGGGCTTCGTTGGAAACAGGGTGCTTAGCCAGGTGGACTCTCGATCTGATCCAGAGGCTGTGGTTCTCCTGGCTCTCTTCCCACTTTCTGAAAACCCTTTCAGCAAGAAAAACTAGAGGATTCTTTGTTTGCATCTGTCTTCACAAGATAGTGGTCCACAGAGGTCTTTAATGTAAACTGTAATCTGAATATATGGTAAGAGAATAGAAACCCAGGTGGACTGTATCTTCAGTGGCAGAATGTTGGGGTTGTTCTGTTTTGTTAGATAACTACTGGCTGGGAGCCTAGGAAAGTGTGTCTTCCTCTCCAGACTAGGGAGCAAATGCAATGTGAAGAACTTGGCATCTATCAGAGATGCCCACATCATTCAGAGCGAGTAGTTAGACATCTAATGAAGTCATCCAGTGATAATAATCATTGGATAATGCTGCTGCAGTGGTCATGTTTGTGGGCTTCCTAGAGGCACCTGGTTGGCCACTGTGTGAATGGACTGCTGGACTTGATGGGCCTTGGTCTGATCCAGCAGGGCCTTTCTTATGTTCTTAATGAGGCTCGAGCCTCCAGTGTGGCTTGATGGGGGGGGGGGGGCTTGGCCCAAATCTGTACCTGGGGCCACTGCAGGGTTCCACAGCAACTAGGCGGCAAGCAGAGGAAAGGCCGGACATCTCTGAGTCAGTTGCCTCGGAAATGGCATTCTCACAAGGCCCAGGACTCTCATAAGACCTGGAGCTGGGGGAAGGGGTGCGGGCTGCTGCAAAGGCTGCTGGGGATTTCAGACTCCCATCGCCAGAGGGTGACAGTGACAACCTCCGCTCACTGCCCTCCCATGTTCTCTGCCCAAGAGTGAGAGGGGCTGTGGCTCAATGGTAGAGCATCTGCTTGGCATGCAGAAGGTCCCAGGTTCAATCCCCGGCATCTCCAGTTAAAGGGGCTAGGCAAGTAGGTGATGTGAAAGACCTCTGCCTGAGACCCTGGAGAGCCGCTGCCGGTCAGAGTAGACAATACTGACTTTGATGGATCAAGGGTCTGATTCAGTATGAGGCAGCTTCATGTGTTCATGTGAGAGGGAACAGAGAGAGCAATCCAAAAAAGAGGAGGAGGAGGATGAAGAGGAAGACCTGGGTGAGAGAAAGCACATTCCCTGTCTGAGGCCTCCAAAGGGGGAACTGTGGTGAGCACCCCCCCCACACACACACACACAGGCGGCGGCTGAGGTAATCCCCGCCCCAGAACTCCTGCAATGGACCAGTCGGTTCTTGGGTTGTGGCTATGAATTGTGTTCTTTTGTGTTGCACTCAATCCCGCCTTACTTTTTCCCTCCCCAAACCACAGCGGCTACTGGTGACATGCCAACTTACCAGATCCGAACTCCGACCACTGCCTTACCTCAAGGGGTCGTCATGGCAGCATCCCCAGGAACGTTGCACAGCCCGCAGCAGCTAGCGGAAGAAGCGACGCGCAAAAGAGAGCTGCGGCTTATGAAAAATAGGTACTGTTGTTTTGACAAAAGCGAGGGCTTGGTGTTTACTTTCGGGAGCACATGGCAGGGAAAGATTAGGAAGAAATCACCACTGTTGCTGAAAAAGAAGACTTTTGCAAAGGGAAGCGGTGAAGTGGGTTCTTGTTTATAAGGCCCTGCACCTTTTCATGTAGCTGCTGAGAGGAGGGCGCCGCTCTCTACACTGCTGAGGGCTGGTGGCTCATTATCACCTCAGTCATGATATTTAAAGCATCCTTAATTAATGTCACGTTGCCTTCCTGTATCTCTCTGGTCTTTAGGGCAACGGTGGCCAAAAAGCTCATCCCATAGTACTTAGAGCGGCAGCTGATTTGACTACTGCTGGTGTGTTAAAGCGCTGCCAACCTGTGCCAGCTGCTGCCTGTTCCATTCAGGTCCCCCCCCCCTTTTCTGCCCTTTCTTTGACCAACACTTGGTGATAAAGATACAAAGGCAAAGCCTGGTGGCTGTAAAGAAAGCCTCATCCTCTCAAATGCCAGGGAGACATAAACCGTTCTACACATCGTGAAAGACCATCCAAGATAACTATAGTATTGTCAGCTTTATGGTCTCTTTTCTGAAGAGAGTTATTCAGGTGGCCTTTGGCCATAAGAATTCTTAAGCATTATGCAGGACTTTCCCCTTAGAAATTGTTTGACAGCAGTATAAAGTGATCGTTCTCTCTGAAATGTCTGCACCTTTATGGAATGTTAATGCTCAACATAAATGTACATGCATTATCAGAGCTGTGCAACATGCAACGGAATTATGTTATCCTGTTATTGCTGGTGTTTTAGATTAGAATGTTGCCTTTAATGAAACTTCTGAAAAGGAAGGCAAAAGGCCTTTGTTTCAGTTTTTAGGCATATGAGCTTTGTCAATATTCCAACAGCTGGTTTCATGAAATAAATTAGTACATTTTGCTGTTGACTGCCCATTTTAGGGTAGATGTGTGAATGGGCTCTTGTGTGACTTGAGCTTTGTCTTCCGCATTTTGGTTGGTGATGGCTGGTGTGCAGAATATACCAACCTTTGTTTTCTTACCTCCCGTGTGTTCTCTGTGGCCTCTGCATGTTCCCTGCTTTTGTTGATTCATGCTGCTAGCATGTGCTTTGCCAGGAAAAGCTCTGTCGATTGCAACTAACCTTGGTGTTACTCGCTTGGTGTTGCCTTCATGGTATTGCTTTTTCTCATGCCTTGTTGTTTTAAGTTGCTCATCAGAGGTATCCGTGTCTCTTAATCCAATCTGTATCATCTTCTCTCTCCAGATTAAATTCTAATGTCCAGTCAGTCAAATATGCACTGATTAAACACATGAAGCTACCTTATACTGAATCAGACCCTTGGTCCATCCAAGTCAGTATTGTCTACTCAGACCAGCCGCGGCTCTCCAGGGTCTCAGGCAGAGGTCTTTCGCATCACCTACTTGCCTAGCCCCTTTAACTGGAGATGCCGGGGATTGAACCTGGGACCTTCTGTGTGCCAAGCAGATGCTCGGCCACTGAGCCATAGCCCCTCCCCACACATTTGCTATATAAACAAATGATGGCAAACTTCCAAACAACTTAATGTGAGCTCCCCACATTTTTCATATCCATTTTAAAGAATGTGTTTACAGACTTTGTCCTTTTATTTTCAGAGCTTTTTGTGTGTGCAAAATCTCAAAATGGCATCTAGACTTCAGTCTGAAGAGAGAATATAGTGCTTACCTTTGCTGATATTTCATTTTATAATTTTTTTCTGGCATATGCTAAGATGCTTCAACGCTGATTCAAGCAGTAAACATTGAGATATTATGGAAGCCGATAGTGGTGGGATTTGATCATACTTTGCAATTATTTTGTGCAGGTTTACCCTGCTAGTGGTGGTTCGTTCACAACTGATAGGAGCAAATGCTGTTTATCTGTGTTGTAATAATTGATCACGCTGCATATGCTTTATTCCTCACCAGCTGTGTGCATTGTCTGTGGGCCCGAATCTGCATTGTGACCTGTTGGAACCAATATGCTGGTTCAGCATATTGCGGCATTTTGATTGCCGCAGGTTCTCTTTTATCTATCCAGGCTCTCGTTGCGTTGTGGCTGTTCCTGTAGTCATTTGCCTTGTGTTGCTTCCAGGGAAGCTGCCCGCGAGTGTCGCAGGAAGAAGAAGGAGTATGTCAAATGTCTTGAGAACCGGGTGGCTGTGCTTGAAAATCAAAACAAGACTCTCATTGAGGAACTCAAGGCCCTCAAGGACCTTTATTGCCATAAAGCAGAGTAATCGGCACTTGGCCGTTGGACCTTTTTTGCTATGAACGCTAATCAAGGCATGAGATGAAGCAATTCTACAGATTGCCATGTGATCCTTGAGGGGAGGGGCAGGATGCCGCCCTGGTGATGCCCACTTTCTTAGATGTTTTCTAAACGGTCGGGAGTTGTTCCGAAAATCAGAAATCATCAAGGTCTCTGTGTTATACTGCTCTTTCATCACTGTTTGTACTCCGCTCCACACACATACACGTGCCCCTTTGGTAGCTTGCCAAAAAACGTGTCTTTGTTTGCCCTTTTCACTTCTGCTTTTTTCAGGGAAGCTGCAAAAGAATGTCGGCGGCGGAAGAAAGAATACGTGAAATGCCTGGAGAGCCGTGTCGCGATGTTAGAAGTCCAGAACAAGAAACTTATAGAAGAGTTAGAAACCTTAAAAGACATTTGCTCTTCCAAGACAGACTAGTGTCGGTATTGATAACTGTGAACTGGCTAACAGCATGTACAGATGCTCCTGCAGGCAATGTCTAGTCGACCAGAATTATGACTTTTCCTCTGTATCATTTGTCTTCTCCCTCCAGCCTCTAATATTCCTGAAAACTTTTTTGCTGCATTTTTTGTAGATTCTTAGTTGAGACTTCAAGTCTTTTTCTCATCCCGAAAAGAGTCCAATGTTTAAGGCAGTGTGTGTTCCGAGTTTTCAAAATGAAACATCTGCAAGAACTGCTCTTCTGCCCACTATTTGCATTAAATTATTTTTTGTGTGTGCAATTTTGGTGATATCCTGACATGCACCAGTATTTTAAAGTGATCAAAGATAATGCATCTGACACAATAAAATGGAAACCACCCAAAGTATCTCAGGAAAGAGTTATATATATAAATATAAAGTATGTTATGACATACATGTATTAGAATACTAGTTTACAAATGACTTTATGGCATATTTTTATATTCATTGCTTTGTGAAGAGAATATTGTATTGCTGTCACTGAGTGCCATAGTTGAAACTAGTTTTTTAAATAGAACCATGTTGGTTAATCTTTGTAGTGTTTGCTGTTTATTTGAAGCGAAGTTTTTAAAAATGTAACGTGTATGTCGTGCAGCATTTTTGTAGACATGCTTCACATGTGTCATAAATATGTACACAGTTCCACGGCTCCAGAACTGTTGTACGGAGATCTTAAAAAGAGCTCACACAAGTTCTCACTGTCTGCTACTAATATTCCTTAAAAAAAAAACTTCTGCATTGTACTGACGATTCCCTTTTCTTGCTGGATTAGTCCCTTCTTGTCTGCTCCTGAAGGGTATTTCACACACCTATAAACAATGAGAGTCAAGTGTGAAAATAAGTAAGCTTGAGCGTACTTACCTTGGGTAAGCATGAGTGTGCGGGGCCCTGAGAACTGTTTCTTAAAACAACCACGTGGTTTGCCTGCCTATACCTATACTTATTTCTTGACAATTCCTCGTCTTTCCAGAGCCTTCTTTCTAGCTAGATTAACCCTCTATGGTTAGGCAAGGTAGATTTTTGAACCTACCATACTTGGCAAGGACTTGTTCATGCTCCATGGACTCACTAGCTCATGTGCTCTTGGAATGTCGTTTCTATGAGCATCTTAGATTCCGACATAACTCTCCTCTTTTAACAGACAAATCTAATGCCTCTGTATCTGCTATAATGCCTTTTTTTTTTATTAAGTTCTAGGGATCCCAAGGCTACACTGGCAGTGGCAAAATTTATTTCAGTTCTTATATTCCCCAAATAATAGATTTTAAACTATGCTGCTTGGGATAAATGGATCAAAGAGCTTCTAAGGGATAAAGGAAAGGAAATGGGTTGGGGACATAAATGGGCCTTATGGAGCTTGTTTCTATCTTTCTCTCACCAGTGGAAATCAGCTGAGTATTTCCCCTTTGTTTTTGCCACCACGGTTTGCAGTTGGGTGGCCCTTCCCTCTTTCTGGTGCTTCTCCCTACTCTTCTCAGTGCAGACCTCATTCCTGTGTTCAGCAAGAAAGAAATGTGGTGTTTTCTGTGGATCTAGAACTCTAAAAGACAAACAGTGCGTCCCTAAGGAGAGTTACTCCAGTCTAAGCCCATTGAAATGAATGGGCTTAGACTGGAGTAGCTCTCCTTAGGAATGCACTGAGAGTGATGTAGAGCACATTGTGACCTTGCTGTAATAACCAGCTGGGGTTGGGGAGGATTTCCGGCTGGGTAACTGCAATGCTACTTCCTTTCCCTATGGCCACATCTGCAGGCATGACACAACACCTACAGTCTAATGAGCTGCAGTATAATTACAGTTTAGATGACTGTGCAAACCAGTAATCTGGACTGTTTCTTTCACTGTACTGCTGGATAAGGAATAGTAGAACAGGTACACCATGTCCATTCCAGGAAGAGTCCTGTCAAATTATGAACGATGGGTATGTACTGTAATCGATTAGTTTATTCTTCCATTTTAAAAAGAAGAAAAAACACGCAGTGAAGAATGGATATTCTACAGATTTATGTAACAAGAGATTTATGTAATCTGCTTCTAAAAATGCTTCCAGAGATTTACTATGCAGGTGGTTGGTTGAATAACTTCAGAAGACCACATCTGGCAAAAAGACAAGATTTTTGTATCCTTATAAAATCTGTATGAAGTGCTATATATGCCTCACATAAGACAGGTCACTATTGTTTCCTCTAACAGCTTGTAAATTGAAGTTGAAAAATAGTAGATTGCACAAACCTACTCAGTGCATGGGGCTGGATCCAGGGACTCCTTTCTGTCAGTTGGATCCAATGATTCCCTTCTTTTAAGAAAAAGAGTTGGTTTTTATATGCCGACTTCCTCTACCACTTAAGGCAGAATCAAACAAGCTTACAATCAGAGACCACCGCTCCAAACCACCGCTTTTAACCACACCACGCTGGCTCTCAGTCTTTTACGACTTTCTGCAACACTGAAAGAGTGGAACGTGGCCACTGGAACTATCTAATGGGAATGTACAGGAAGGAATTGGAATCCCATGTCAATCTTCAGTGTGTTGTTCAGCTAACAAGTCTTCAAGTCAGAAAGATTAAAGGAATATTCTTTCACATGTTGAAGTTAATACACCAATGGCTACTTGTTGGTCCATGCAGTTGGCTTAGAGTATCCCTAAAGATAAATTATATCACCAAGTTCACACCTCTTGCCAGAAAATCGAACAGAGACAGACATGGTGTGTAGGTTAGGATAAATCAAGTTGGTGGTGTTAGGGGGGGAACTTGCTTAGAAGCAAGAATTTTAGGGGAAAATTCACCTTCCTGAATCTTGCATAACTGATGAGTAGCTGTTAGTAGCTACTGGGGGGAAAAGTGTTTATATGTATGAAAGGAATTTATCTATTCCTATAACGTCACAATATTTGCTTGCATTTTTACAAACAGTTTCTTCCCAGCAGCCAGTCTTTGAGTTCAATAGTTCTCACACCAGCGCCTTATGCCTCACTGAAAATAAGAGCGAAGAAGAACTTGGTTATTAAAACATTCCTCATTTTGTAGAAATTTAATTTTCACATCCAAGTGCTACAGTATTCATTATCTAGGCTTCAACTGACCACATAAGGTAAGTTATTTTTGTTTTACAGAGAAGGTTCTGAAGCTAATGACGTTAACAGGCCTCAAAGCCTCCTGATCTGAATCCAGCTCTATCTATGCTGATACTTAATCTGATTTCTTCAATGAAAGCAAGTAGTCTGTCTGACCTTTCCTATGTTCACTATCGTATGGTTCTCTTTTGCTACTAGCCTGCTTACTGATTTGGTTCCTGGCCGTAGCTTCTACAGACGGAAGGATTTCTGTGTAGGGAAGCGCAAGATTCCCCGCCTTCCTGCTTCCATTGCAATCCAAACTGCCATCTGAAATGCTACTTTTTTGAGTTGGTTTTTATACCCTGCTTTACCGAAAGGAGTCTCTAAGTGGCTTACAATCACCTTCCCAGTGTGGTGTAATGGTTAAGAGCAGTGGTTTGGAGCAGTGGAGTCTGATCTGGAGAATCGGGTTTGATTCCCCACTCCTCCACATGAGCGGCGGAGGCTAATCTGGTGAAAAGGATTTGTTTCCTCACTCCTCCACATGAAGCCAGCTGGGTGACCTTGGGCAAGATTCAGCTCTGTTAGAGCTCTCTCAGCCCCACCTACCTCACAGGGTGTCTGTTGTGGGGAGGGGAAGGGAAGGTGATTTTAAGCTGGTTTGAGTCTCCCTTAAGTGGTAGAGAAAGTTGGCATATAAAAGCCAACTCTTCTTCCCCTCCCCACAGCAGGTACCTTGTGAGGTAGGTGGGGCTGAGAGAGCTCTGAGAGAACTGTGACTAGCCCAAGGTCACCCAGCAGGCTGCATGTGGAGGAGAGGGAAATCAAACCCGGTTCTCCAGATCAGAGTCCGCCACTCCTAACCACTATGCCACACTGGCTCTCAGGCAGGATCCAACCCACTGACTGCTCATGTTAGCATTGTGATGTGGCAAGAGCTAACTTTTAGTGTATAGTGCTATGAACGTGGTTATGTAATGGGTCCCAATACTCTCTTTTGCTGTTGCACATCATACTTCTCATGTCTCAGATGACTAATGCATATTCAGGAAATATGAATCATGCAGGTTGACAGGGGAAAGCTCTCAATCATGCTAAGTATATCTTGAAGTTTTGACAGTCAAATGGCAACTGCGAGGGGAAAGAGATACTGTTAACTATGGTGGCTTTTCCTGCCCTTTCCTGCCCATGCTAGTGGTGGTGGAGGCGCTTACCCCGAGTTCACGATGGTCAGAACACTGATGTCACGCCTCGGTCTTGTTCTCCGGCCAAGTTATTGTTTTGCTGTGTTCATTGTCAGTTTGAAGGCTTGTGATTTCCGTGTGGTCTGGAATCTGAAGCTTCGGAGCGGCAGCTGCAACCACATCTGAAGGGCTGCCTTGTCTTCTATCGTCAGGCTTCGACCACATCAAAAAAAACTTTACCAGATGCATTTAATGACACTTGTTAAGAACAACCCGCCTGGGGAGAAAGAGTGTAAAAGGTGGGAGGGGACTTTTGTTAACTTCAAACTACACACATTGCACATGTTACAGTGATGTACGTCCTCCCCACTGGGTTTGTCTTAGAACGTTTATGTTGCTTGCAGGTGGGGGGCAAAAACGCTGCAACACCCTGACAAAGAGCTATGAACTTCAAAATGAAATTGAGGCTTAAAGCTGGCGATGTGTTTGTGACGAAGGATTCTGTATGGCTCCAATCCTAAAGAGATCTGACTAAAATCACGTGTATAAGGGAGTGGGGGTTGTGGCTCAGTGGGGGAGCGTGGGTTTTGCACACAGAAGGTTTCTGATTCAATCCCCAGCATCTCCAGTTCCAAGGCCTTGGGTAGTAGGTGATGTGGAAGACCTCTGCCTAGGTTGCCAACTCTGGCTTCGGAAATTCCCGGAAATTTGGGGGGAATGCATGTAGAGAATAGAGTTTGGGGAAGAGAGCTACAGCAGGGATGTGATGTTGCTCTAGGTCTTCTTTTTCTCTTGGACTCTGTGGTATACCATAGAGTCTGGTCTCTGAAGGTGCAGTTTCCTAAAGAGAAACTGATCTCTGTAGTCTGGAGATCAGTTGTAATTCCAGGAGAACTCCTGGCCCCACCTGGAGATTGGTAACCCTACCTCTTTCAGAGACCCTGGAGAGTTGCTGTCAGTTGGAGCAGATGACGCTGACCTTGATATCACCGATAGTCTGACTTGGCACAAGACAGTTTCATGAGTTCAACGATCAGGTGGCACAGTTTCTTTTGCTTGCTGTTGCCGAATGTGTAGACGCATCAGATTGCTCCTGGGCCAGGCCAAAGGTTCATCTAGCACAGCATCCAACTTCTACGTAGTAGTGTCCAGCCAGATGTTTCTGGATGCTGACAGGCTGAGAATGAAGGCCTCACCCCAAGCAACTGGTATGCACAGGGATAAGGTTTCTGAATCTGGGGGGTCCATTTAATGGTCACTGCTAATAGGTCAGTCAAGGATTATTGTTGATTCATTTGTTTAATCCCTGGGAAAACCATCTTGGTTGGTGGCCATCACACAACTTGTGGCAATGAATTTCGTATTTGTGTGAAGAGTTTACTTGGCTTATCCTTAATCTATTGTTCATCAGTTTCATTGGGCTCTCAGAAGGGGGAGAGTCTGTGGCTCAGTGGTAGAGTTCTGCTTTGCTTGCAGGAAGTCCCAGGTTCAATCCCCGGTATCTCCAGTTCATAAAAAAAAGGTCAGGTAGTAGGTGATGTGAAAGACTCTTTGCTGCCGGTCTGAGTAGACAATACTGAGATGGATGGAGCAATGGCCTGAGTCAGTAAAAGGCAGCTTCATGTTTTCAAGGTTTTTTCCTCCACATTGTGGACAGTTTTAGAAAGCTTTATCATGACTCCCATCTGTTTCACTCTGTGGTAAAACAACGCTTCAGGCTTTTGTTTTTACCACAGAGAATGAGAGATTTATTCCTTTGTCTAGGCCACAAGGAGGAACTGACCTTTTCCAGTTTACCAACTCATCGCGTTTCACCAAACAGTGTTTACTGTGTGCTAATACCAACCAGCATCATGTAGTGGTTAAGAGCGGTGGACTCTAGTCTGGAGAACCGGGTTCAATTCCCCACTCCACATGAAGCCTGCTGGGTGGCCTTGGGCCAGTCACAGTTCTCTCAGAACCCCTCAGCCCACGCAGAGGCAGGCAACGTCAAACCACCTCTGAACGTCTCTTGCCTTGAAAATCCTATGGGGTTGCCATAAGCTGCGATGGTGGCACTTACCACCACCATAAAATGGAGGAGGGAAGAATGGAGTAAGCTGCTTTGGGTCCCCATTATGGACAAAGGTCGATAGGGTTACCAACGCCAGCTTAGGAAATTCCTGGAGATTTTGGAGCGGTGCCTGGAGAGGGGGAGTTTGGGGAGAGGAAGGATGTCAGCAAGGATGTGACCCCATAGAGTCCACCCTCCAAAGCTGCCATTTCCTCCTGGGGATCCAATCTCTGTAGTCTGGAGATCAATTGTTATGCCAGGAGAGCCCCAGGCCCCATCTGTTGATGGCAACCTTAAATGGGGTAGAAATGAAGTAAAATTAAAATAAAATTTTATTTCTGTCGTTGATATGAGTGAAGTGCCATTTGGGAAGCTGATGTGAATAACCCATCCTTTAGATGCCTCCATGAGAAACGAGTATTAAAATGTGGTAACAGAATGCACTTCTTGTTTGGAGATTAAGTTAAAAACAAACCAAATATAAATAAGGATCTAAAATGCTTCTTTAGGAAGAAAATACATGCAATTCAACAGGAAACCCTTAGGGGATAATGGTAACTTTTTTTATATAGTTCTTGTAGGTTATCCAGGCTGTGTGACCGTGGTCTTGGTATTTTCTTTCCTGACGTTGAAATTCATAAACATCAGCACAACGTTAACAGAAAAGAAGAGAGTTTAAGAATGAATAAGGCTTGGCTTCCTGTCCTGAAAACCTCCAGACTAACAAAGACTACAGTCCACAATAGCCATGCGGATTAGCTTTGGATTCACACATTAACAGATCACTTCAGGATACAATGCTTCCATATTAACATACCACACCCTCATTAGCACATTATCTTGATACTTACAGGACAATGGTTAGCACATTACCTTTGTTACTTTTTGCAGGACAATGATTCAGCTCAAACCCAACCCCTTTCTGACTATATATTACTCTTCCTACACGCTTGACACAGAGACACTGTCCTTCAGTGTTACTGCTCTGAAGATGCCTGCCACAGCTGCTGGCGAAACGGCAGGAAAGAAAATACCAAGACCACGGTCACACAGCTCGGATAACTTACAAGAACCAATGAACTCAGACCGTGAAAGCCTTCGACAATATTTTTTTATATACCTTGAGAGATCACCGTAGCAATCATATTCCAGTATTGTACCACTCTACTGCATTCCCACCACGTAGGTATACAATTTGCTTTGACAGTTCCACATATCCAACAGTCCCCTTTAGCCCCTTGATATATTTTTGCCAATTTAAGGGGAGACAGGTGCCACTAGTACAGCATTTTTATTAAATTTTCTTTGGCAGAACGGTTTAGAGAAAATTTTAAACCACTTCTTAAAACCAATGCCCAAACTTATGGATTCACTGGGGCTTTCGGATCTTTCCAGAAAAATTTCTGCTGTTTACTATCAACATCTACTCGATAATTATAGATCTTACATAATAAATTCCTTTCACCCGCTATGGCTGGTTTTTCCAAACCTGTCACTTGGGTTCTCCTAGAACCATTCTTTAACTTATTTTGACCTCTAATTTACTTGCAGTGTAAACCTAAGCAGAGTTACACCCTTCTAAGCTCAGAATAATGTAACTTTGCTTACGATTGCACAGTGAGGTTCTGTTGACACCCCCATCTTTTCATCCTGGGATGGTCTTGTGAACAACATGACGGCGATCTCTTAAAGAGTGTTCACAGTTTTGTGGGGAAACAGTTCTGTTGTAATTGTACCATGCCATCTTGTGGACATAGGAGATGAGAAATGCTGATAAACTTAAGACAGTAATTGGTACAGAACCAAAAGATCAAAAATTTAACTTTTGGAGAGTACACCTTTTGTAACCCTCCTAAAGTGGTACCAAAAGACTAAGGAACAAGTTTTGATCCAGAGACTCTACCAAAAACAAATGTATATATATGTGTGTGCGTTTATGATCTAGTGGTAGAAAAAGAAATTTGCTTGATTGGTATTCCATTTGCCAGAATGTGGCTGTAAATTTCCATGCTGCCTACTGAATAAGCATTAGTTTGAGAAGCTGTGAGAAGATGTGCTCTGTGTGATGCTTGTTTTGGATTAAGCATGCTGTTTGTCAGGTACTTTAATATTTCCTGGAGATGATGTCTGGCTGTGATAATCCAATTCTAACTAGGTTGTTTTCCCTATAAGCTTTCTGCATATTAATTAAAATTTGCATTGGCAAAGGAATGTCAAAGGGTTCCCTACCTTGTTCTGTGAGGGGTATGACCTTAGATGAATTAAATAATCCCCCTTCCATGTAGGGATGACACTCCTTAATGAAGAAGAAGCTGGTTGTGTTTAGGTGTGTTTCCATGGACATGGTGTAATGTGTTTGAAGAACTAAGCCTTGGCAATGAGAGAAAAGAAGAGTTGCACTTTAGAGTCAGGCATGTGTGTGTAAAGTGCCGGCAAGTCGCAGCCGACTTATGGCGACCCCTTTTGGGGGGGGTTTCATGGCAGGAGACTAACAGAGGTGGTTTTGCCAGTGCCTTCCTCTGCACAGCAACCCTGGTATTCCTTGGTGGTCTCCCATCCAAATACTAACCAGGGCTGACCCTGCTTAGTTTCTGAGATCTGACAAGATCAGGCTAGCCTAGGCCATCCAGGTCAAGGCATAGAGCCATGCATACAAAGGTAAAATATACCTTTTTCAGCCATCAACAGCTAGGACTGTACCCCACAGATCTGTTTTGGTAGCAGAGGTTCTTTCATTTGGCAGAAGGAACAGTTCCCTAAAGCAGGACAGACAGGAGGTAGTTGTGAATTTCCTGCATTGTGCAGGGGGTTGGCCTAGATGACCCTGATGGTCCCTTCCAACTATGATTCTATGATCTCTTGCATTGGGAGGACTCCTTTTGATGGAAGAAAACATCCCTGCTAGTAGAATGGATCAGTTGGATCCAGCCCTTAAACTAGAACAGAATATTAGGGAAGATGCCTTGTGTTTTTATTTAAGACCAGAATGCATTACCTTTTTTCTAGTATAAAATGTTTTGGAATCCTCTTGTGTTTTGCCATAAATATTCAGAAGTTCTGCCCTTGCTCTCCATTAACCTGATTCAGTGTCATTGGTAGCTCAGCGTTTGCTTTTTTATCAATTTAAAATCCTTGTTAGCAACAACATTTGCATAAAATATAGATAATTTTAACGTAGCTCTAAAAAGAATACCCTTATTGAAAACAATTGGGATCTGGCTACAGGAAATCCACTGCAACAACAACAAAAAAATGTTTTTTTTTGCAAGTAACTGCATTAGAAACAAGGATATGCTCAGGCTAAAACCACCAGAGGGAGCTCAGTTGCTTTTGCATTTTGTAATGGGCCCTGTAAAAATCACAGCAGTTCAGAAATCCGAAAAAAAAAAATCCGGAAAAAAAGAAAGGCAGCCCAATAAGAGAGATTAATTTTCTTAGTGATTACAGGATGGTGAGTGTAGCCATCGGGCGAAAACACACGGTCGCTTTAGCCTCCTTTATTCCCTGCTTCAGCCCGGATTCAGCCAGGATCGAACGCATGTGTTGCGCCGAACATGCGTTCGATCCTGGCTAAATCCTGGCTGATGCAGGGAATAAAGGAGGCTAAAGCGACCATGCATTTTCACCCATCAGTAAAAACCAATTCACCTCCTACCTTACTGGGTGAAAACTTTATGTGAAGCAATTTTCTCCTTTGTTGTAGCAGAGGGCTATTTATCTTGTTAGATGTCCCACCTTAGATGTCTTGGTGTACAGCCAAAAACTTCACACATTAACCAGAGAAGCACATTAATTAGAGACACTGTGAAGGCCTGTAGCTCCCTGTTAATGGGGGGGGGGGGGAGAGAGAGAAACCTGTGTTTCACTTTGTGTGTTGTGTAAAAACAGAATTGGGGGGCGGGGGTTGAAATGACTTTTAAAATAATGTTTTTAAACCAGCATGGTGTAGTGGTTAAGAGTGGTGGTTAGGAGCGGTGGACTCTAATCTGGAGAACTGGGTTTGATTCTCCACTCCGCCACCTGAGCGGCAGAGGCTAATCTGGTGAACCGGGTTGGTTTCCCCACTCCTCCACATGAAGCCAGCTGGGTGACCTTGGGCTAGTCACAGCTCTTTCAGAGCTCTCTCAGCCCCATCTACCTCACAGGGTGTCTGTTGCTGGGAGGGGAAGGGAGGCAATTGTAAGCCGGTTTGATTCTTCCTTAAGTGGTAGAGAAAGTCAGCATATAAAAAAGCCCCAACTCTTCCTATAGTGGTTAAAAAAGGTGAAATCCAACCGAGAAAAGAATTTCTCTGCATACTGCAGCTTATCAAGAATTACGTATGATATGTCCAAGCTATGGTTGGTTCAGTAAACTGTGCGGTTTTGCAAACATCGAAATCCATTTGTGTCTTTCGTTGTCAATGCCTTTTGGCACCTTGTGCTGGCAGTGTTGACTTTTTTACACTGTGCTCAGTTCACTCTGCTTGCAGGCAACCCTAGCTGGAGTTCTTCCTTGTATTTTAGAGCAGTTTATTTATGATTACTTGATTTATTGGGTTGCAATCAAATACAAAGCACTTGGTTCCTAAGGCCAGCCTCTCCGGTCTTGACATCAATCTCTCTTTGTACTTAGCAGATTTACTGGATGCACCATTTGTCTGTGCCATTAGCTGTGTAATGGCACATTCCCTTTACATTTAATAATCAAAACCTGGAGGGAATTCTTTCATGCATGTGAAAAACAGGTTGTTGTGTATTTCACAATGACCGTGGCCCAGAGGTCCTCAACCTATTTGAGCTTGCAGGTTCCTTTGGAATTAGGGTTGCCAGCCTCCGGGTGGTGGCTAGAGCTCTCCCACTGTTACAACTGATCTCCGGCCGATAGAGATCAGTTCCCCTGGAGAAAATGGTCGCTTTGGCAATTGGACTCTATGGTGTTGAAGTCCCTCCCCTCTCCAAAACCCGCCCTCCTCAGGCTCTGCCCCCCAAATCTCCAGGTATTTCTCAACCCGGAGCTGGAAACCGTATTTGGAATTCTGACGCATCATGGTGGATGCAGCCAAAAAACAGCTGCCACAGCTTACCTTTAGCCACACAGTGAAGATCCTTGTGCTGTGGTGGCAGCTGCTGCTGAATCAACATTTTGAAAACTATGCTCAGCCAATCAAGTCTCCAATGGTCAAGTAAAAGCCTTGCCGGGAAAAAGCCCCACCTGGTCCCACCCACTTTCTAAAAATGTTTGGTGGGTGCCAGGTAGGGTTGCCAGGTCCCTCTTTGCTATCGGCGGGAGATTTTTGGGGCGGAGCCTGAGGAGGGCAGGGTTTTGGAGTGGAGGGACTTCAATGCCATAGAGTTCAATGGCCAAAGTGGCCATTTTCTCCAGGTGAACTGATCTCTGTCAGCTGGAGATCAGTTGTAATAGCAGGAGATCTTCTGCTATTACCTGGAGGTTGGTAACCCTAGTGCCAGGACAGGTGTAGGGGTATTGTGGTGCCCATGGGCATCTTGTTGATAGGGTTGCCAGGTCCCTCTTTGCCACCGGTGGGAGGTTTTTGGGGCGGAGCCTGAGGGGGGTAGGGTTTGGTGAAGGGAGGGACTTCAATGCCCTAGAGTCCAATTGCCAAAGCAGCCGTTTTCTCCAGGGGAACTGATCTCTATTGGCTGGAGAGCAGTTATAATAGCAGGAGATCTCCTGCCACCACCTGGAGGTTGGCAACCTTACTTGTTGAGCACCCCTGCTATAGCTAAAGTCCATTCCAAACCAACACAGATAGTGACCATCTCCAAAGGGTATGGTTTAGATATAACCCTTCTCACATCTACAACACGGTAGAAGAAGCAACTGCTGCTTGACAGACTGCCTAGAAGATACTATCAAATTTACAAACTTCTGAGATGTGGGATGAGTAATATGGGCTCTTGTCGGTTCTTAAAGGCTGTGGACCTAGGTAACCATCTTCAGATTCTTAGCATTTATTTTAAATCAAGTTTCTTGCCCTTAGGCATGTGGACTTGAAAATGTCCTTGACATATGAGAAGCAATATGGAAACTTCAAATTAAATGAACGATGTGATGACTGATTAAACATATGAAGCTGCTTTATACCAACTCCATCTAGTCCAATACTGTTTACTTGGACTGGCAGTGATTCTCCAAGCTCTCAAGCAAGAGAAGGAGCTTTTCTAACTCCAGCTATCTCTGGTGCTTTTATAACTAGAGCTGAACCTGGGCCTTTCTGTGTGCAAACACAGGCTCTACCACTAAGGTATAGCTCCTCTCTTATTATTATTTTCAAAGTTCATTTCGTAATTTTTGAAAGGGCTAAATTATGTGGCTGAACAGACCTGCAAGCATTCCTAGCATTAATGCACAAACAGGGCACTCTTAGAGTGACACCCTTCTAAATCAATTGGCTTCGATGGCTTTAGAAGGATTTCAATCTGTTTAAGATTGCACGGATGTTGTTGCCCACAACCTCACTGAGGGCTACAAATGGCAACCCAGTGACTTCAGTTAACACTGACTTCTCTCAGTGCTTGACTCCTTTTTACCCATGAAATAAGCTCCTGCAGAATCGCTTCCGAGTCACCTCCCGCATGAAATTTTGTGTGCCAAATCATTTGATCTTATTGATGTGAAGTACAAACGATTTCCAAACATCTCATTTATTGATTTTAATTATATAGCTGTGTGTTACTGGGGGAGGTGGAGCATAAAGCCTCTGGCCAAAATATCTCATGTTAACTAGGAGGTAGTCAGTAATTCTCTGGCAGTGCACTAAAGACAAGTTTAATGGTCCCCTAAGGGCTGCATAGTATGTTTGGATAAGATAATATGAGATTACTGGCAGTTTCCAATAGCCATTGTACAGGAAGTTCTCTTGGCTAATCAGTATTATCCAACATCTACTCACCTAATTTGATTAATGAAATGAAAAACTTCTGTTTTAAGTTCAGCAAAATTCAGTCTTAAGCATAACCCATTGCTTGTGGGGCGTCGTCAAATGGTAACAGTATAGGGTTGCCAACCTCCAGGTGGTGGCTGGTGACCTCCTGCTATTACAACTGATCTCCAGGCAACAGAGATCAGTTCCCCTGGAGAAAATGGCCACTGTGGCAATTGGACTCTATGGTATTGAAGTACCTCCCCCTCCAAACCCCTCCCTTCTCAGGCTCCACCCCCAAAATCTCCAGGTATTTCCCAACCCAGAGCTGGCAACCCTATATCACTAAGAGCCTAAAAGACACCAATGACCGTAAATAACAGATAGGGACCAACAGACAGGAGAAGAGATCCCTCAGCTAGATAGAAATAAGGGCTGCTTCCATGCTGGGATTTTTCCGTGCATGGAATGCAGAAGGCCCCCAATTTAAATGGGAGTGTCCCCGCTACTTTGTGGGCCTCCTGGCGGTGTTTTCCTCTTTAAACCAGATCAAATAAAAACCTCCTTTGATCTCATTCAAAGGAGGAAATGTGGGTGGCCATGGGCAGAGAGCTTCCACAAGGATGCTCCACCTACAGCATAGACTTTAAAATGGTGGAACTAAGCTCCACCTCTCTCCTGCTTGGCCCTTGAAAATGCTTTGTTTTTCTGTTCTCGGTGGAGCCGTGCTGCAGTTCTACAAAACCACGAACACAAACCACATAATACTTTTTATTAGGACCAATCAACTTACACAAAACTGTGTGTAATCTTCCGAGTTCCCCAGAACTCTTTATTAGCCTGGATGGAAAAAAATATAAAGAGGTGAGGGGAAAACAAATGCCTCTGGCCATGGTGTTAAGCCCTGTTCAAGCTAGCATGGTGTGTTAAATTCCGAGCAGGCGTGTTCATTTACATGAACACATGAAGCTGCCTTATACTGAATCAGACCCTTGGTCCATCAGAGTCCATATTGTCTACTCAGACTGGCAGCGGCTCTCCAGGGTCTCAGGCACAGGTCTTTCACATCACCTACTTGCCTAGTCCCTTTAACTGGAGATACTGGGGATTGAACCTGGGACCTTCTGCATGCCAAGCAGATGCTCTGCCACTGAGCCACAGCCCCTCCCCAATTTAGACATTTAGAATGGTCTTTGTGTCAGATTGTACCCATGCTTGATCGGAGCAAGAGATAATTGATAATTCTCTCTACAGAGATAATGGGGACATTTGCTGGACTGTGTTTTTCCTGTGGAGAGAAACCTATTTATCACCTCTTGCTCTGAGAAAACCATTTGGTTGGTCCTTATAAAAGGTACGCCCTAACCTGGATGGCCCAGGCGAGCCTGATCTCGTCAGATCTGTGAAGCTAAGCAGGTTCAGTCATAGTTAGTACTTGAACGGGAGACCACCAAGGAAGTTCAAGGTCTCTATCGCAGAGGAAGGCAATGGCAAACCACATCTGAACATCTCTTGCCTTGAAAACCCTACAGCAGAGATCCCCAACATAGTGCCCATGGTCGCCATGGCGCTTGATGACATCTTTTCTGGCGCTCTTTAATTGTCTTTAAGAAGTGGGTAGGGCCAGGCAGGGCTTTTTTCCAGCAAGGCTTCTGATTGACTATTGGAGATTTGATTGGCTATGCAGATTTTTAAAAATGTTGCTGTGGCTGCAGCTGCAACCACAGCACAAGGATCTGCATTGTTACTGAAGTTAAGCTGTGGCTGCCATTTTGTGGCTGCGTGCCAGAATTCCAAATGTGCTCGCAGGCTCAACAAGGTTGGGGACACATGCCTTATGGGGTCACCAAAGGTTGGCTGTGACTTGATGGCATATCCCATACCCCCCCCCCCCCAAATAAGTATTACATGGATTCTGTTCTTGGTTTTGGAGTTTGTTCTTGGACCAGTGCATAGGGTTGCCAACTGCCAGGTAGTAGCAGGAGAGCTCCTGCTAATTCAACTGATCTCCAGACGATAGAGATCAGATCACCTGGAGAAAAATGGCCGCTTTGGCAATTGAACTCTATGGCATTGAAGTCCCTCCCGTCCCCAAACCCCGGTTGCGAAGAGGGACCTGGCAACCCTACCAGTGCAGCTATAAACAACTTTCTTCTACCTCTACAGTGCAGCTTATCTGGGAAATGGGGTGATGGGGCTGGAGAGGGGTCAGATGTGATCTCTGTCATGTCTTTGTACAGATGTGACAGAAGAAGAGTTGGGTTTTATAGGCCGACTTTCTCTACCACTTAAGGAAGAATCAAATTGGCTTACAATCACCTTCCCTTCCCCTCCCCACAACAGACGCCCTGTGAGGTAGGTGGGGCTGAGAGAGCTCTAACAGAGCTGTAACTTGCCCAAGGCCACCCAGCTGGCTTCGTGTGGAGGAGTGGGGAAACCAACCCAGTTCTCCAGATTAGCCTCCACCGCTCATGTGGAGGAGTGGGGAATCAAACCCTATTCTCCAGATCAGACTCCACCACTCCAAACCACAGCTCTTAACCACTACAAGGGGTGGTGGTGGCGGCTGCAAGTGACGGAATATATGGATGCTGTTCCCGCCTGCTCCCATGCCACTTGTTACTGTCACCACAGCAGATAGGGTTGCCAGGTCCTTCTTTGTCACCCCTGGGAGGGTTTTGGGGTGGAACCTGAGGAGAGTGGGGTTTGGGGAGGAGAGGGACCTCAATGCCATAGAGTCCAATTGCCAAAGCAGCTATTTTTTCCCAGGTGAACTGATCTCTATCAGTTGGAGATCAGCTGTAATAGCAGGAGATCTCCAGCCAGGACCTGGAGGTTGTTGGTGTTGTATTTTGCATCCCTGCACAGAAGAACCAAAGAAGTGCTGAGTCAGAGTACAACATGCAAAGCTAGTAAAAGCAGGTATATGTGTGTGATTTATATATAAATCAGCCACAATTCATTGTCAATGTGATTAGTTTTGTGACATTTTAGACACTACTCATTGTCTACCTCATGGGGACTGGACAGGACACTGGTCTAAATTGTTTTCCCAAAAACAAAAGACTTTGAAGCTGGCCACCCAGCAATGTTTATTTGGCCACAAACTGGTGCACTAGTGGAAGATATTAATTATGGGTCCATTTTTTGTGTGTATCCCTTGTGTTGGGGAAACAGTTTCTTGCTTGGGCATCACGCTTGCTGCTTCCAGTGAATGATGGATTGCCTCAAAATGGTTTCCCTGACATGTCGGTAATAATAGCACCGTGAGCTTGAACTGTATTTCCTGCTGTTTTACTTCGGTCTCGGCTGGTACAGTTTATTTTCTTTCTTTCTTTCTTTCTTTCTTTCTTTCTTTCTTTCTTTCTTTCTTTCTTTCTTTCTTTCTTTCTTTCTTTCTTTCTTTCTTTCTTTCTTTTTACTTCACCGTATGGTGCCCCCTTGATTTCCTTTTGTTCTTTGCAGTGATTACTTTTTTACGCTCCGTGGAATATAGTCACCAACGTCCAGTAGGAAGCATTTTTAGGTCAGTGACTAATTTTTCGCAGGCCCACATCTAAAGCTGTGGTGATTTATGTTGGCACTATTTATAGTGAAAAGATGGCGGGTCTCATAACTTTTAACCATGGCAGCACGGTGCTCACCTTGGGAATCCAGTTTCTGATTGATTCATTCCACCAGCTTAGAAGATCAGATGTTGCTGCTGTTGGAGTCCCCGAGTCGAGGTGATTTCAAAATGCCCGTTGCCGCAACAGACAAATGGTTTAATCGGAAGTTGCGGTAACCTGTACAAAGCTGATCCATATGTCCAGAAGAAGCATGTGGTATAATTTCCTGGGCCTCTACCACTTCAGAGTGCAAGTCTGAATGTACCCCATGTAAAAGAAGAAGAGTTGGTTCATCTTCTGTCTTCGGTGCAGCCCCACATGTGTGTCTGCACCGAAGACATCAATGAACAGCAGTTACAGGTAAGTGCAACTCTGTTTTTTTTATATGCTGACTTTCCCTACCACTTAAGGAAGAATCAGACTGGCTTGCAATCACCTTCTCCTCCCCACAACAGACACCCTGTGAGGTAGGTGCGGCTCAGAGGGCTGGAAGAGAACTGTGACTAGCCCAAGGTCACCCAGCAGGCTTCATGTGTAGGTGTGGGGAAACAAATCCAGTTCACCAGATTAGCGTCCACCGCTCATGTGGAGGAGTGGGGAATCAAACCTGGTTCTCCAGATCAGAGTCCACCCCTCCAAACCACCGCTCATATCCACTACACCACGCTGGCTCTCCTGTAGGCATGCAGGCATCCCGCTGTCCATGGAAAGGTAGTACATCGAGGAAATAATTATCCTTCCTTCACTCTCTGGAGGTGCTAGCTTTTAATTTGCAGTGGCATTTTCATCCTTCCCCAACATACAGCCTCCCTGCTCTGAAACGTTATAATACCTGATGATTCAGATTGATGTCAGAGTGGGGTAAGCAACTTTGCTGAAGCTAACAGGTTGTGTCTGGGCAGTGCCTGGATGGAAGACCATCTAGGGATGCTATGCACACCTCCTTGAATTCCAAGATGGAGGACAGGCGGGAAATAGATAAAATGAACATGTTTCATTTATGTATGCATTGTCCTCCTCCACGGCAATGGATGTGTCTCTGTATGTAGGCGGAGGGTGCAGCCTGTCTCCTTTTCTCCTTGACTATCTGCATTCCTCCTACACCATCCTATGCTTGTTTGAAGTGGGGCCAGAGGCACTTGGATGTTTTCCAGTAAATCACAGTGACCCTGAACCTCCCAGCACAACTTTGTTAATAAGACAAAGCAAACGATAAGAGAAACATAGGATTGTTACTGTTTACCGTGATATCGCAAGGCCTCAGCCTTTGCCATACAAGGAAGAGGGCTTGATTCTAAAATCATTATAGATGCCATACAAGGAAAAGGGCTTGATTCTAAAATCATTATAGATTCAAGCCCCTGCTCCCCAGTTCACTTTCCTTGAACCATAACAGATTATCAGCCGCTGACTTCAAAACGCTCATTGCCTTATCCCAGATCTGTACAAGCATACTGGACCTACAAGAAATGCCCATCTACAAGAAATCTTCTACCTGTTCTATTCCACACGCATAGCAGAAACATAGAACTACACAGAAGAGTTGGTTTTTATAGGCCGACTTTCTCTACCATTCATGGAAGAATCAAACCGGCTTACAATCCCCTTCCCTTCCCCTCCCCTCAACAGACACCCTGTGAGGTAGGTGGGGCTGAGAGAATGTGACTAGCCCAAGGTCACCCAGCTGGCTTCATGCGTAGGAGTGGGAAAACCAACCCTGTTCACCAGATTAGTGTCCGGCGCTCATGTGGAGGAGTGGGGAATCAAACCCAGTTCTCCAGATCAGAGTCCATCGCTCCAAACTACTGCTCTTAACCCCTACATCAAGCTTGCTCTCAGTTAAATTACATATTGTATTTTATTACATGGAAACTAGCTTGGTTCAGGAAGGTGAATATTTTCTCCCTACAGTGAAGGCAATTTTTCTGCACTCTGGAAAACAGAAAATCACATTGGGGTAGGATCCACAGGGAAGGAGGAATGCCCGTCCCCCATTACCTCTCATGTGGCTAAATTTCGCTAGAGTTGAGAGAAGATAGAGCCGGAAAGACGAGGAAATGCTTCAACCCCCTTTTCTGGGGTTTCTACATATTGACCAATATAGCTAGTTATTTTGTATGTGTGTGGTTCCCTCCCGAGTTATACTTATATCTCAACATTGGTCAATATTTTCTTGATTGGCATAATGATTTGTTTTATCAGTGAACCCTGATGAAGAGGCATTTCGAAACAGAATTAATACCGGATCCCTGTCTTTGATTTGATGGGTTTATGAACTTTCTTCTCTCTATGTTTTGATGAGTGGAAATGCTACCACCTTCTATTTGACAACTTGATTGTATCCTGGCAAGATTGTGAACAACACCGGACAAGCTTTGAAATCCTATAGCATTGTGTTGGACTCATGTTGTTTCCCTATAGTGGATTTATAAGTTTATACCTGGTTATTACATGATTGTATATTTTGTATGCCCTGACCTGGATGGCCCAGGCTAGCCTGATCTCATCAGATCTCAGAAGCTAAGCAGGGTCAGCCCTGGTTAGTATTTGGATGGGAGACTGCCAAGGAATACCAGGGTTGCTGTGCAGAGGAAGGCACTGGAAAAACACCTCAGTTAGTCTGTTGCCATGAAAACCCCAAAAAGGGGTCGCCATAAGTCGGCTGCGACTTGAAGGCACTTTACACACACACACACACACACACATATTTTGTATGTTTGAATAGTTGGATTTGTATTATTGTATTATACTATTATTCTCATTGTTACTACTGGTGTGTTTATTAGCCTATTCTGCTGTTTGTTTGCTATACTTCCTATTACAGCAGGCTAATCTTTATCTTTAGTGTTAACCTCCAGGTGGTGACTGGAGATCTCCCACTATTACAAATGATCTCCGGGCGACAGAGATCAGTTTACCTGGAGGAAATGGCCACTTTGGAAGGTGGACTAAATGGCATTATGCCCCATTGAAGTTTCTCCCCTCCCCAAATCCCTCCCTTCTTAGGCTCCATCCCTAAAATATCCAGGTATTTCCTGACCCGGAGCTGGCTACCTTAATCATCAGTCTGTTTTACAGTTTCTTACCACTGGTGGGATACACCTGCAGGTACATGATGATACCAGCTCCTAATACCAGGCCTGTGGCGAAGCAGAGCAATTTAGATGGACAAATAGACCATGAGCATGTAAGATAAAGGAAGTTAGATAATTAAAGGGTTTTGTCTGGAACCTTATTGGTGCAATTACATAATCTTTACTGCTGCTCGATAAATAATGCAAAGTGGATAGAAATACATTTTTTTTGGCCCAGTTCCAAGGTCACTTATGATATCTGCGCTAGACTGCACACTTTCATTCCAGATTACTCTCTGTTTACAGGGCAAAGTAATATTGATGGTGGGGACCGATGACGGTGCTTAAATAGAAGTTACGTGAAGAAAAGGAGGGGACTCCAGAAAGGCAATTTGTTTATTTGCCTCTGTAAATAGAACTTATGGCAAGTTCTTCACCTATAGAACAAGTCAAGCTTCTTCTCAACTTCCCAACTGGTTTGTCAGGTGTACAATCCCAGCTTTAAAGAAGAGGGCAACCTGGATGGTTAAGGGGTTGGAAAGGCTGAAGAGTCTGGGAGTTTTCACTTTAGAAATGACTAAGGGGGCATGCCATAGAGGCTTATAAAATTATGCATGGGACAGCGAGAATGGACAAAGAGAACTTTTTCTTCCTGTCCCCCCAAAAATTGGGCATCCAATGAAGTTGATAGGCAGTACATTCAGTATGGACAAAGGGAATACTTCTTTACATGATGAGTGATTAAAATGTGGAATTTGCTGCCAGAGGATGTAGTGATGGCTACAAGCATAGTGAGCTTTAAAAAGGGATTAGACAGAGTCATGGAGTGTAGCTCTATCAATGGCTACTAGCCATGGTGACTAAAAGGAACCTCCTTTTTCAGACGTTTTAAACTTCTGAATACCAGTGCTAGGAGGCAACATCAGGAGAAGGCATCTATGCCCTATTGGCCCTCCACGGTAAACGGCCATTCTGGAGAACGGGTGCCTGGAGGCGGCTCCTTCTCTCAGGAAGGCATGTAAAACTGTGCTATTTGTGAACGCTTTCTGTTGAGTATATTGATTTCGGGGGTTGAAGAAAGTTTATCTGGTGACGGATTTCATCTTTGAGCCTAACTTCTTGTTTGGCTATTATTATTATTTTTAAAAATAAGATTATTTGCTGAATTATTTGCTGGGTTTGCTGAATAAACATGGCTTTATTTTGCATATTGTAAGCTGCCCTGAGCTGTGTTGGAAGTGTACGTTTGAAAATCTTACAAATAAAATCATAAGTGGAAACTTCTTTCCTGTTTCAGTATAGTGCTGCATAGTGCAGATGTACTCACAGAAGGAGGAGGAGGTGGTGGTGGTTTTTATATGCCAACTTTTGCTGCCACTTAAGGGAGAATCAAACCAGCTTACAATCACCTTCCCTTCCTTTCCCCACAACCGACACCCTGTGAGGTAGGTGGGATGAGAGAGCTCTGAGAGAGCTGTGACTGGCCCAAGGTCACCCAGCTGGCTTTGTGTGTAGGAGTGGGGAAACAAATCCAGTTCACCAGATCAGCCTCCACCACTCATGTGGAGGAGTGGGGAATCAAACCTGGTTCTTCAGATCAGGCTTCACCGCTCCAAACCACCGCTCTTAACCACTACATCATACTGGCTCTTGAGAAAAGAACAGGAAGGGGCACCTGTTTCTGTTGGGTAAAGCTCCAGATACAATGTTTTTTTCCAAGAACCATCCCACGACCAGTAGCCAGCCACATCCTCATGGGTAACTGGGAAGTGCTGAGTGTCTTGGCTGTTGTAGTCCTGCATCACCTTTCCCCTCTACAACATGACATACAGGATGGTCAGAATATAACACTTCCAGGTCCTGCTTCCATCCTTCACCACATTATCTCATCTGGTGAACAGATGCTTCCTTTACAATAAAGTTGTGGTTTGTTTCTCAGCCAAAGAGCTGCCAAGAGGCGTTCTACATTCCATTGCAGGGGCAATAGGATCGGAGCAAAGCATGCAGGTGAAGCGAATGCTGCAAACTCTGATTATCTACATAAATGCCTTTGGAATACAAAGTCCTTCAGTACAGAATGTGAGCTTGCTGGTTACATTACTTGTTCTACCTTGCAGCATCGTTTCAACTTACCTTGATAGCTATGTGCGCATGTGCCGTCAAGTCACAGCTGACTTATGGCGACCTGGTAGGATTTTCAAGGCAAGAGACATTTGGAGGTGGGTTGCCATTGCCTGCCTCCACATCACGACCCTGGTATTCCTTGAAGGTCACCCATCCAAATATATGCCAGGGTCGAGGCTGAGAGTGTGTGTGGCCCAAGGTCACCCAGCAAACTTCCATGGCGGGGTAGATCAAGTAGCTGAGCATCACCCAGCTCTTGTTCCT
Source organism: Euleptes europaea (assembly GCF_029931775.1). Classification (NCBI taxonomy): domain Eukaryota; kingdom Metazoa; phylum Chordata; class Lepidosauria; order Squamata; family Sphaerodactylidae; genus Euleptes; species Euleptes europaea. The sequence continues at coordinate 63,948,404 of NC_079322.1, forward strand.
TCTGTTTGGCTCTCTAGCTTAAGCTTTTTATGGTGGTGGTAGAAAGTGCCGTCAAGTCACAGCTGCCTTATGGCAACCCCGTAGGGTTTTCAAGGCAAGAGACGTTTGGAGGTAATTTGCCATTGCCTGCCTCTGCATGGGCTGAGAGAGTTCTGAGAGAACTGTGACTGTTACAAGGTCACCCAGCAGGCTTTGCGAGGAGGAGTGGGGAATCAAACCCGGTTCTCCAGATTAGAGTCCGCTGCTCTTAACCACTACACCACTCTGGCTCTCTCCTTGACAGCTAGATTGTTTCTACACTGTAAATCCAAGGCCATTGGTCATCCTGGAGAAGCCCCAGCCCTACAGAATCGCCTATTGCCCACTGCTGCTGCCCCATGCCATTCCCCCACCTGCTTGCTTGCCCCTCGACTCTCTGAGTTGAGTTAGCGGGTGGCTGCATTAGCGATGAGAAGGGGGATCCATGCCTGTAAGACAATGAACACATGAAGCTGCCTTATACTGAATCAGACCCTTGGTCCATCAGTATTGTCTACTCAGATTGGCAGGAGCTCTCCAGGGTCTCAGGCTGAGGTCTTTCACATCACCTACTTGCCTTGTCGGTTTTAACTGGAGATGCCGGGGGTTGAACCTGGGACCTTATGCATGCCAAGCAGATGCTTCACCACTGAGCCGCAGCCCCTCCATCAGAGGAGAGGGTCTTTAGATTGCCCTCGCATAAAGTTTGTGTATGCACATGTGTGTCTATGGAAATACTTCCACTGAAATTAGATAATTCACTAAGCCCTGAAAACCTTCCCAAAACTGAATCAGACTTTTTATTTTGACACATGGAGGTGGGGGGGGGGGAAGCAAGAAAGGGTGGAACAGAACAGCCTGACACTTGTATGTCACGCAAACGCTCCAGATGGGAAATTGATTGATGGCAGCGCAGCTTGTTTTTATGCGTTCCTGTGGTTTGTTATGTTTCCCTTTGGAAAGTGCTTTTATTGTTCCAGAGGGGTTGGGAAGCACCACCTCCCACCGTCTTAAATAAACACCAAACCTACAAGGACTGAATAATAATAGCTATGAAAACATCAAGTCAGGATGGGTGAAGGCGGACGATCCTGATGCCAAAGAGACACACATTCACACACGGGCACAAGACAGCTAGGGCATGCGGGAACAAAGTACAGGAGAAGCCCTGCTGTGTGCTAAAGCTGAAACAGCACAGTGCTGGGATTTCCCCTCCCTGTGTGTTTGTTTTCCTGATAGCATACTACTGAAGTAGGTCATTTCCCAAATACGTTTCTGGATACGCTTGCTGCTGAGAGGAGCTAATCCTTCAAGGGTTGATGAACTGCAGCTCGCCGTTTCCTGTCATGCTCAAGCAACTTCACAAGGAGGAGGATGGACTGAGGTGAACTGGGACTGAGAATGGCTGAGTCGTACTTGGGTTGTTTGATTCTCCCATGTGAATTCAATGGAAGAGTCGATATAGATGGTTCCAGCCCAAGAACTGAATCACGAGAAGAGTTCTGTTGGCCCAGATGAAAGGTCCATAAAGCTGGCCAGAGGCTTCTGGGAAATTTATGAGCAGGGTACAAGACAACAATCCTCCCTGCTGCTCAACCATAACGTTGGACGTTCAGTGATACATGGCTTCTGAATCTGAAGGCTCCACTCAGCGATTGTTGCTCATAGCTGTTGATATTTATGGAGTATAACTCTGTGTCCATTCCTTTTTCAAGCCATCCAAATAAGTGATTGTTATCCTAGCTTATGCCAATGGATTCCACATACATTACATTATTAGAAGAGGGGCTGTGGCTCAGTGGTAGAGCATCTGCTTGGTATGCAGAAGGTCCCAGATTCAATCCCTGGCATCTCCAGTTGAAGAGACTAGGCAAGTAATTGATGCGAAAGACCTCTGCCCGAGACTCTGGAGAGCTGCAGCTGGTCTGAGTAGACAATACTGACTTTGATGGACCAAGGGTCTGATTCAGTATAAGGCAGCTTCATGTGTTTATGCATTCAAGACTGTACTCTAGCAAATTGGTGACCAGATCCAATGTTTTGAGGAAGGTCCATGGCTCAGTGGTAGAGCATCTGCTTGGCATGCAGGAGGTCCCAGGTTCAATCCCAGGCATCTCCAGTTAAAGGGACTAGGCAAGTAGGTGATGCGAAAGATCTCTGCCTGAGACCCTGGAGAGCCACTGCCGGTCTGAGTAGACAATACTGACCTCGATGGACCAAGGGTCTGATTCAGTATATGGCAGCTTCATGTTTTCATGTGTATTATGCAAAGAAAAATTGGCCTTCACACACTAAGGGCCTGCCTCCAATGGAAGAAGCTCTTCCAATGAGAAACACTCAAGGAAAAATTCCTTAGGCTGCAGGAAGCCTTCGAACTTTATTGAATAGAGTGGTAGGATGCAAGCTATTTTATTTTCTACATAATGAATCTAAAGAGGTTCTACATGTTTTCTTTAGTCTTCCTTAACAGTTATTTAAAATCCTTGTGCTTGTTTTTCCCCCATAGCAGTGACAGATTAACTGAGGGTGCCCATCAGTCTCCCTTTGATAGGTAATCCACAAAGCCTCAATGATGCTCAGTTGTTGTTTTTTAAACTCCCAAGATGCTGCTTTATATCAATGATGCAACCCCTTGCAGTGGGACATGACTAAGCACAAATCAAACCACCAGGTCTCAAATAAATGAAATATACTTATAAACCAGATGGGCAGAATGTTTCTAATTATCAGATACTTAAATTTATTATTTGTGTCTTCCCTTCATGCACTCTCGAGATAACCTTTTTATATTTAAAAAAAACCCATCAGATAAAAGAAGACTATTTTTTCATAATGCTAAAGAATAATATAATTTTCATGTGTTTTAAGCAGGAAAGAATTATCTGATTTTTTACAAAGGCTTACGTATTTTTAGAAACCCTTGTCTGTCAAGCATCGGGCACAGTTTCATCCAGTCCTAGAAGGAATACGATGTGGTGGTGGAAAGGGCCGTTAAGTCACAGCCGACTGACTTATGGTGACCCTGTAGGTTTTTCAAGACAGAAGGAGTGTGATGTGTGTGTGTAAAGCGCTGTCAAGTCACAGCCGACTTACGGCGACCCCAGTAAGGGGCTAGACAGCCAGCATGGTGTAGTGGTTAACAGCGGTGGTTTGGAGGGGTGGACTCTGATCTGGAGAACAGGGTTTGATTCCCCACTGCTCCACGAGGGGGGATGTTAATCTGGTGAACTGGGTTGGTTTCCCCACTCCTTCACATAAAGACAGCTGGATGACCTTGGGCTAGTCACAGTTCTCTTAGAGCTCTCTCAGCCCCACCAATCTCACAGGGTGTCTGTTGTGTGGAGGGGAAGGGAAGGTGGTTGTAAGCATGTTTGATTCTGCCTTAAGTGGTAGAGAAAGTCAGCATATAAAACCCAACTCTTCTTCTTTCAAGGCTTCCAATCTGCTCCTGAGCCCAATACAAGGTGTTGTTTTTGACCTTTTTAATCCCTAGATGGCTTGGTACTGGAGTGTCCAAAGGACTGTCTTTTCCCATATGTCCCTGCCTGGGAACTGATATCACAGGGAGAGGCCTTCTTGACTGTCCCATTGACAAAAGAAGCTTGACTGGGGGCCTTTTCAGTGCCAGCCCCACAATTATGGAACAGCCTCCCAGGGAGGGGTACTTGCCCCTCCCCCCATTATCGATTTTCAGGAGGCAATTGAAGACAGTTTCATTTAGGACTGCATTTGATTGGTTTAGTTTTTTTTATCGGCAGTCCAAATTGGAGTTTTTATATTGTTGACTTTTTATTGGGGGTGTAGTGTGGTTTTTGTTGTTGTTTATCGTAATGTTTTATTTATATTGTAAACGGCTTTGAGTTCTGCAAGGAAGAATGACAGATAATAAGTGTAATAAACAAATACGTACTAGTTTTAATATATTTTATTATTATTTACACTGTAAGCCTCCCCGAGTTCCTATAAGGTAGAAAGGAGGCTAATAAATGGTTTTGAAATAAATAAATAAAGGGCATTAGAATGTAGGCTGTACCTCTTGGCAGGGATCAGAAGGCATTTCTCACAGGCCTGACTGTCTCTTGCCTTTCCTTTATAGGTCTCTGCCTAGTAAATCCTGAGTAGTCTGTCCTTACTATAAGAGTAAGAAATGCTGGTGTTCCCTGGTTGGTTGAAACTCATATCCAGATTTTAGGAATCTCTCTTTATGATTTAAAAGATCAGTAGCTCGTTCTTTAATCTTGAGCTGCTTGCAAAAGCTGGATTTTAGAAGCACTATGGTAAGAGCACGTAGAGTATGTTCACTTTTATACCTAGGTTTAATGCTGCCTTAATCTCTTCCAATATACTTTGACTTCCTGATAGTGTCACGCTACAGATGATTATTTACGTTGGCTAGATTGAATGCCGTTCGGTCAGGGGAGCTATTGGACCATTTAAATAAGGTGCTGTCTTTTGAACGAGTTTGTCAGCGTGGTTCTGGTCAAATAGACACCCTTCAACATTATCTATTCAGCTGTGACCTGCTCATTGTGGCAAGAGACAGATGGATAAAACGTTTTATACAGGACCCTAGGTGCGAATTGGATAATTTGAGGTTTGTTTTAGCAGGAATGGATTTTAATATTACATTGGCAGTTGCCAAGTATCCCCCCAGTTCATTAAGATTAAAAATTATTAATTCTTGATTGTTTCTGCAGATACACACACACACTCTTTTGTTTTAGTTAGGGTTGCCAGCTCTAGGTTGGGAAATACCTGGAGATTTTGGGGATGGAGTCTGATGAGGGCAGGGTTTGGAGAGGGGAGGGACTTCAATGCCATAGAGTCCAATTTCCAAATCGGCCATTTTCTCCATGGGAACTGATCTCTATCGCCTGGAGATCAGTTGTAATGGTGGGAGATCTCCAGCTACAACCTGGAGTTTGGAAACCCGACTTTTAGTCTTAGCGTGGCACTGTTCAGAGCCGAATTGGCAGTAAAGATTTTCCCTGGCTGAACTAGCAGAGTGATCAGGGACAGTCATCTCTTAGGATTGTTCACTGCAGCTTGTCTGCCATGACTAGCCCCAACTTGTCAGATCTTAGAAGCTAAGCAGGGTCGGCCCTAGTTAGTACTTGGAGGGGAGACCACCAAGAAAGTCCAGGATCACTACAGAGGAAGGCACTGGCAAATCACCACTGCTCAGGTCTTGCCTTGCAAACCCTATGGGGTTGGCTGTGGCCTGAAGGCATCTTCCACCACCACTCTGTCCTCTATTGATATTCAGAATCTGTTGCAATCCTAAACAAGCACACTTTTGATACTTTCCTATCTTTGAGCAGAAGAGAATCCAAAAGCCCGCTCAAATATTAGTTTGACGTGCTCATGATTTATTATGACTGCAGCAGTGTCTATACCACCATATCCACATTTTTAGACATGCTCTTCTGTATTGGTAACCTGCATATTTTGAAGGCCTGTTTTGTTTTAGTTTCACTCGAGGCTTTCAAAGTAGGTTCAGGGATTCTTCAAGCTCTGGGAGAAGAAGAGAGAGCTTCAGACACATTTTCTGTTTGTGCCCGCTTTAGTTCATGTGAACACAGATAGGGTGTCATATGACAGCCAGGCAGCCCATTCCTGAGCCTTCGGCAGCCAGGGACAGCACGGCCATGGCATCTCCTAAGCTGTTCCCCGGTGGACAAAAGGCTTTTAAAAGCCTTTTAAAGGTTTTTTTCTTTGAAAATGGGGCATTTTGCCCCATTGAAAACAGCGAAGCTGCGCCAGCAAAAAACTGGTGCAGCAATGCTCCTGTTTTAGACTGTGTACCTGGGGCGAAAGGGGTCAGGAAGCTGCCTACTGGCAGCTCTGCCGCACGACACACACCCCGGGACGCCAGTGCAAGGCTTTGCACCAGTGGGATGCTGGCAGGAAGCCCAGCTGGCATCCCTGGGTGGCGCTGCTGCAGCAGCACTGGGAGGATGGCGCTCGGGTCTCCCGCCGGCATCTGTGCCACCCCGGATGGTGTAAGTGGCATGGGCGCTGGCGCAGTGGGCCCTAACGCCAGCAGAGCCCCTTCCTGGCCTCCTAAGGGTTTTCATCCTTTTGGGTCAGGAATGGGCTGTAAGTATTTCTGTAACTGTTAATTTTCTGCAGAGCACCAGAGAAAATTTATGCCTCAGCAGCTCCGCTGCCTGACTTAGTGAGTTATACCAACAACCTCTACGTTCAATGACTCTTTATGCGAATCAACAATGGTACAGGGAGGAAGCCTTGTTTTAGTACAACTCATGCACTGTCAATTATTGTAGACATGCCCCACATTCTCCTCTGGCTGAAATTCATTCATTATTGCAACTGAAAGCTTCTTGACATTCACACATTTATCTGGGTCAGGCATTTGACGTTTGCCTTTAAATACATTGAGTTGACACCATCCCCTCCTTTTATTAAGAGAGCATTTGAATTAACCAGGTTAGCAGTAAACCTGGAAGAAGAACAAGAAACACAGGACACACCGACCATTTTCACACATGCTGAATAATGCACTTTCAATCCACTTTCAATGTTCTTTGCAGCAGATCTTCCAAATAGTATAGGGAGGGGCTGTGGCTCAGCGGTAAAGCATCTGCTTGGGATGCAGAAGGTCCCAGGTTCAGTCCCCAGCATCTCCAGTTAAAGGGACTAGGCAAGTAGGTGATGTGAAAGACCTCTTCCTCAATCAATAGTATTTATTATGGCCCAAAACCAGCAAATACAACAAAAATACAAAAATGGTAACATTATAAAAATAATCATAGGACATCAGCCACAAATACAGATAAACTTAATGTGTTTACTATATTAACACTCCTTAACGAAAACTACAAATAAAATCACCTCCAAAAGACCTCTGCCTGAGATCCTGGAGAGCCGCTGCCAGTCTGAGCAGACAATACTGACTTTGATGGACCAAGGGTCTGATTCAGTATAAGGCAGCTTCATGTGTTCATGTGAACCTTAAACAATTGTGTTTATTAGATGTATAAAGGACCCCATAGCTCCCATACTTTAAGCAGTTGTATTGAAGAGGCAATTTCAGTGGGCGCAACTTCTCTCAACCTGCCTTTCCTGAAAATTAATAAATAAATGCAGGTTGCAATGCTATGCAAACTTCCTTGGAAACAAGTTCCATTTAACTCACAGCAAATATTATAATAATACTTCCCCCGTCTAGAGCGTTGGACAGATTACCTTGCTATGGTGGCAAGTTCCATGTTGGTGTAATGCTGATACTGCAAGGAAGGCCCCACTAAATAAAATAAGAGTAAAATGCATGGCAACACATAATATTATCTGGGTACCCAAGGTTGGGTGAAAAGAATATATATATAAGTCTATGTATAAATACTGAAAGTATAATTTATTAGAAGCGCTATATGAGAAAGGGGGAGGAAGTTGTTAAAGATTTAGAAGCTGCACAGATAAAGCATCATTAATATACCCCATTGTTCAGCCCAACCCTATGGATTTTCTCACACTCCCTAAGTCATGGGATTGACTTACTTTAGACGAGCATGCATTATGGGGGTGGGGGGACCTTTGTGCCAATGAAATAACAAAATGCCACTGGCGCAAAGGACATGTTATATAACATTGTTTTTTTTCGGGGGGGGGGGCTTTTCCCATAAATGGAGGAACCCTAATATCTGCATATAATTTTGCAATAGGCGAAACAAGATGAAAACAACATCAGGCTGGCACTGGTGCCCATCTAAGATGGCTGGCTGTCAGGCTGTCCAGGAACACTATCACCTTTTCCTTCCACGACACATGAAAATACTGTCAACAGCAGCTATGGTTCAGAATGTTCCAAACACCTTGTAAAGTACAGCAAACTGGCTCATGATGTGGAGCTTTACTCCAGGCAGTGTTGCCAGGTCCTTCTTCGCCACCGGCGGGATGTTTTTGGGGCAGAGCCTGAAGGGCGGGGTTTGGGGAGGGGAGGGACTTCAATGCCATAGAGTCCAATTGCCAAAGCGGCCATTTTCTCCAGGGGAACTGATCTCTTATCAGCTGGAGATCAGTTGTAATAGCAAGAGATCTCCAGCTAGTACCTGGAGGTTAGGAAAAAACACCAATGCTATATAAGTATGGCTAGTATGAAAAAATAGCACTAGGCTCAAGGATATATGCAAATTACAAATTTATGTATATATATAAACTTAATTACACAAGCTAACTATAAAAGTGCAGAAGCTAACACCCATGTGAAAACTTCCATAACCAAATTATTTACAAAATATTTTCTACGTAAAACACAAATGCTTTGTTGTCTTGTCTATTATACTATTGTGCGATTTCCACAGTTTTTGTAATATCAAAAGAGTAAACTGGTAAGCAAATGTTCGTGCCCAAAGGGCTAACATTAGAAGTACAGTTCTTTGGGAATGAAATTCTTCTTCACCAGAAAGGATTGTAAGGAACGCCTTCCGGATTGTACTTCCGCGTTTTCGCCCCTAGGGGCTTCATCAGCCTGGCGACAAATAATTTAAAAATAATAATAATTTAAAAATAATAGCTTACTCAATATGACAACATAGTATGCAATGTGAATAACTATTAACAACAAATAAATTAAATAGTACATACAGTTAAAAGGCTCAAACAGCTCACAGTCGCACCAAACGGGGCTTATCTGCTTCAAGGAACCTCTCTGGGCTGGATCAGCTTTCAAGTTGCAGTTGCAATGGTAAGAATGGTACGACGCTACATTAAATAGATGCAGGTGCTGATAATACAGTAAAGCTGACTATGTCAGATCTTTGTTAAAGGTACAGACTGTTTTTTGAAACAAATTATATTATGGCTAAACTAATGCAAGAAAATTATGCAATTAAATGACTAAATGAAACGATAGATCTAGTTCAGTATTTAATCTGTGGGGGGTCAGGGTATTGAAGAGCTGTATGAACATAGCCTCTTTTTGGAGCAATATTTTTTGGATATTAGATCTATTGTATTGATGTCCCTTATACACCCATATCACAAAAAACCGGAGATCTTCTGCATTGTGTTTGTTTTCTATAAAATGATTGACCAATGGCACCTCGAGGGTCCTTGAGCGTATTCTGGACCTGTGTTCTCCGATCCTTAATTTAACAGATCTATTTGTGCTTCCAATGTATAATTTTTGACAGCTGCAAATCACGGAATAGACGACATGGCTGGTGGAGCAATTTGAGAAATGTTTCAATGTAAAACAGAAGTTTGAGGTGGTTGATTGAAATTCTCGCACCTGTAGGCACAAGGCGCAAACACTGCAGGAACCACATTTAAAATGTCCTACTACTGAGGGAGTAGGAGGAGGGGGTGAGAAGTCAGAGTGTATAATTTTGTCCCTGATGGACGTTGTTCTACGTAAGCCAAAGGTGGGGGGCTGGGTACATCCGAGAACATCAGCTAAAATCTGCCAATGTTTTCTTATTATATGTTTGATGGATTCTGTATGCCGATTGTATAACAGAGAACAAAATATGTTATTGCTGGACGTGCTTTGTTTTTCTGTTGTAAATAAAGAAGAGGAGTTTCTCTCCAAGGTTTTCTGAAGTGCTGTTTGTATAATTCTTTCTGGATAACCTCTGTTTCTAAGTGTGTTCTTTACCCGGGTGATAGCAGTATCAAAATCTTGGAAAAAAGTAGAATTATGTTTAATACGTAAAAAGGAACTATACGGAAGGTTGCGTTTTAAATGCGTGGGGCGGTATGATGCAAAATGCAAACAGGTTTCTCTCGCCATCGGTTTGGTATATGGTTTGACTGCTAAAGAAGATTGTGTAGTGACATAGGTCTAGATCCCAAAAATTAGATATGCTGGGGATCACTGCTGCCAGAAAATTGTAAATGTGGATCTAAAGAATTGACCCAAGCAGTAAATTCTCCAAATTTCTCCTGGGAATCAAAAATAAGAAGCAAATCATCTACAAAATGACGGAAAAATAAAATATGCTGTGCAAAAGGATTATTGTTGTACAAAAAGGTTTTTTCAAAATTAATCATATATAGGTTAGCCACTGCCGGGGCGCACGTGGCGCCCATGGCTACCCCCTTTATCTGTAGAAAAAAATCGTGTCCATAATGAAAATAGTTGTTCTCAAAAATGATGTCCACAATGTCCATCAGATAATGGGTTGGTGGTGATTGATCAGATCTTGAGTGCAGCAAATTTTCTATGATCAGTCTGGCTTGGTCTAGCGGTACATTGGTGTACAGCGCTGCAACATCCAAGGACGCTAGCACAGCTCCGTTTGGTATCTTAAAGCCTTCTATTTGTTTAATCACGTACGCTGAGTCTAGCACAAAACAATCAGTCATTTTTGTAAAGGGTTGTAAAATATGGTCAATAAGTCAAATTATCAAAAAACACTGGCACCTAGTAAAGGATATACCGGGCTGCCAGAATCCCCCTAGATTTGGATATAGAAGAACAGGATCTATTAAAGATAAACTAGTACATACGGATCTGACTAACTTGAACAATACATCTGACAGAGTAGATAGATGTAGGGGACATTATAAATGTCATGCTTGCTTGGCGTGCAACCTTTGCTTAGAGGTAAAAGAATTTAAAAGGGTAGATTCAGAATTTGTTTTCACACTAAACAACTTTACTAATTGTGAAACAAAAACTAGGTATATTGCCTCCGTTGTCCGTGTGATCTTTTTTATATAGGTTCTAGCACTAGACTGATTAAAACTAGGATTCTAGAACACAGAACGAGAATCCACGCCAAAATTACTAGTGCTCCGGTAGTCGATCATTTCATAGAGATGCACCATTCAGAAAATGATTTGAGATTCTTTGTCATTTGGAATCTGATAGGTAAACGCTATGAGAAAAGAGATACTGAAAGGATTTTAAGGCAAAAGGAAAGTTACTTCATCCATCTGTTTAATACGATAAAACCCAATGGTTTAAATTTAGACAATGATTTTTCTTGTTTTATTTGAATTCCATATGACTTTGATGATAATTTCGCACCTACTAGATAGATTACGGTAAACTTTACCGGAGACACGAATGGCAGGATCCCTTATTTGCAGCTGTGAATGTCAGGTGGATTCTATTCGAGCTTAGCCATTACACTTGGGAGTATCCTACTGGAACCAGCTAACTGAGTATATGATACATGATACAGTTTGTAAAATTGTAAGTATGGAGAATTATTTATACTATTTTATAATATTTATTATAACGCTAGATTTTATATCAGTATATTGTTTTTAAACATAGGAATTAAATTGGGGCTGAAGAAATATTCTTGAAACGGCCGTCCCCCATCTACTGCTATCCTATAAAGACTTGAATATTTATAGAAGTACCTTACGGACTTTTTTATGAATTTTCCTACAACTACACAAGGAAATCTCATTGCATAAAGACTGCATCAGAAAAAGAATTGTACATTTGTATATATAGTTGCATGTGTTTCCTGTATGTATCATTGCACTTTGTTTCATTACATGTTTAAACACTATAATTTTTTGTCTACTTGTACCAATAGGGGCTTTCCCCCAGAAGTCATTGCGACTTCCAAACATCGCGCGGACAGCCAACAGAGATCAGAACTCCTGGAAAGGAAGCAAAAAAGTTCTAGTCCTGCCAGTGTAACCGCAGCCCTGCAATTTAATTACAAAACTAGGGATATACAGAATATCATCAGAAAACATTGGCACTTGGTACAAAACATACCGGGCTGTGAAGAACTACCTAGATTTGGTTTAAAAAGAACACACTCCTTACGGGACAAACTTGTAAAATCTGATTGTCTACCTCTCCAGCAGAATTGCCTGCCAGTCGGCCATTTTAAGTGTGGCAATTGCAGTGCTTGTGCACAAGCACTACCGGTTAAAGAATTTCGGGACATTAGAACGGGCTTTACTTTCACATTGAGGCACTTTAGTAATTGTAACAGTAAATTTGTTATTTATTTAATTCGTTGCCCGTGTGGTCTACTCTACGTAGGCAAAACAAAGAGGGAGATCAAACTTCGTATAGGGGAGCACCGGTCCCGGATTAGGAATTCTAATCTAGAAGCCCCATTGACTGCCATTTATAAAGAACTCAAGCACTTAGACACGGACACACAATTTTTTGTTATTTGGCAGTATCAAGGGAAGGTTTTTCAGAATCAAAATATAGACAGGATTTTAGCACAACAGGAGTCCCGCTTCATTTTCCTTTTTGACACTTTAATGCCAAAAGGATTAAATTCATTTTTGGATCTCTCCAGTTTTCTTTAATGTTCTATTGATTTGCAGTAGGTTTGCCTCTTCACCATAGCTTAAGGTAGCATGACCTAGCACTTATGAGAAGATAGCATACACCTGTGGAACCATTAAAACCTTAAGAGAGAGTCAGCCAGTTTTACTTCAGATGCTTACCAAGCCTCTTACATAGAATGGCAGAATAGACGTCTCTCTCCAATTTTGGTATGTAAAATGATATATTTTTGTAAGCATGATATTTTAATAATTTGTAACCTTTAATTAATTTATATCAAATGTTGTCTTGTAAATTTGATTGGATATTGTGATAGCATGCATTTTATTACAGGTGATATTGGTACGTGGTACTTCTTGAAGCTTGAGGAAAGCTCTGAAATGGGGATTTTACCGGAAGCCCATTGCGTCTGATATTTATTCCGTGCTCTTTTGGACTTTACCATTCTGGATAGTCTATTATTGTATACCTGACTTATTCTTGTACACATTTTTTGTATTCTTATTGTGTATTAACTTACCTTGCTCAGTATTTATATCCTTTGGATACCTTTGCAGTGAGGTTCTTTTTTCTCTGAATACAATTGTTTGCATATTGCTCTTATGTGCTTTATTGAGCTTTCAACAAGTACCTGGAGGTTGGCAACCCTATCCCCAGGGGGACAGATCTCTCTTGGCTGGAGATCAGCTGTTAATAGCAGGAGACCTCCAGCCGTCACCTGGAGGTTAATGAAAAAAGTATAGTATTTTTTCATTAGTATAGACTAATGAAAAAAGCAGCGCAAGGCTCAATGCTGCTTGAGTCTGCAAACTGCGGCTCCCGAGCAGCATGCGGCTCTTTGGCCCGTTGAGTACGGCTCTACGAACTTGGTTCGGAGCCCCTGCTCTTGCGCCCGCTCGCACCGGCAGCTGGGCTGTCGAGCCGGCGCGCCTGAGAGAGAGCAGGCGAGAGGACGCGCTGTCTCCCCCCCCCCTGCCCTGGAGAATGGCCGGGTCCCCCTTTCCCTCAATGGTTGGGAGGCTAAAGCCTCCCTTCCCCTCTAGCTGCGTGATTGCTGGGCGGGCGGCTCGGCGGTTCCTGCCCCCCCCCGCCTGCCTATCAGCTGTTGGGCGGGGTGGGCTTCCTTTGGTAGACCTGGCCTCCGGCTGAGTCCCATTGGGAGGCCATGTCTACCCACTGGCTTTCTTGGCGGTAGACCTGGACTCCAAGGAGGGGGGGAAAGTCCCCCTTCATAGGCCAGGTCTACCAATTGGCTTGTATGGGCCTCCAGAGGCCAGGTCTACTGCCAAGAAAGCCAGTGGGTAGACCTGGCCTCCCAATGGGACTCAGCCGGAGGCCAGGTCTACCAATAGGCTTTTATGGTGGTAGACCAGGCCTCCAGATGAGGTCTCCGGACGAGGAGGGGGAAATGGCAGGGACTTACAATTTAATTTTTATCAATAAATAAGATCACTATTAAGTATGATATCAAGTTTTATTCAGTGTACCTATAGTTTAATTAAGACTTAAAACTTTAATTAAAGTTTATTAAGTTAATAAACAGTGTACCTACCTACATAGTTTAAGTTCAAGAAATTTGACTCTCAAAAGAAATCTCAATCATTGTACTGTTGATATTGGGCTCTTTTGACTAATGAGTTTGCCGACCCCTTGTTTCCTTAGTCACCTGGAGGTTGGCAACCCTGCTTTCCCCCCCACAGCCTCGCAACCGCAAGGCGCTCCTCTCCCTCCTCCCCGAACATCTGGGGCTCGCTGGGCCTCCCCGCCCAGAGGCCCTGAGCCTCGGCCCCTTCCCCTAAAGCTGGAAGGGGGAGGCAGCTCGGCCAGAAACCCCCAAAGCCCCTTGCCCTTCTGGCTCTATTGACTCATTAGCCCATGCCCTTTGGGAATGCCGCTTTTAGGAGGAACTCGGATCGCACTATATTTCCCCCCTTTTAACATACAAATCCAATGCCTCTGTGACTGACAGAATGCCTTTTTTACTAAGCGATAGGGGACCCCAAGGCTACATTGTCAGTGGCAACATTTGTTTCAGTCCTTGTATCCCTGCAACACTAGATCTATGCTGCTCAAGATCAATGGAGCAAGGAGCTTCTAAGGAAGGTGGGGAACGTCAGGCCCGGTTAAGGCTTTCCAAATCATTTGGTCTGGCCCTTCATGGGTCCAGGCAGATCTCTAGCTCAGAAGTATCGGAGACTGGCGATCCGCCCCCTCCCGCGGACAGGAACAGCCTCTATTCAAGGCGGTCGGGAGTTTATTTTGCTGAGAAAAGGAACCCTTTTCCCCCCTTGCAGAAGAGTCGTTAGCTACGGAGCTGCTTGGACCGCCCAAGAAACTGTTAACCCTTTCCCCCCCGGGTCCGCACTGGGTGTGCGCGCGTGCTGTCATCAGGGGCAGCTGCCTGCTTGGGGCTTGGTGGGCTAATTTTTAAGTTGCTAATTTTGTACGGCCCGCGGATGATGTCGTGAACCTCCAAGCGGCCCTTGGCGGAAAAAAAAGGCTCCCCACCCCTGTTCTAAGGGATAAAAGGGAACCCCCAAAGCAGCAGACTGGCCAACGCGCGTCCCTGCAGGAGCTGCTGCTGCTTCTCCTCCCCGGCCGGCAGTTTCCTGGCAGGGCTGCAGAAAGGAGGAGCGCTCGGAGGGGCGCGAGTGCTTGGAGGGGCTCCCCTCGGCCCGCCGGGCTCCCCTCCACCCCGGCCCGGCAGGCCCACCCCCCCCCCGGCTCGCCCCTCCCCGCCTCGCCGTCCCCACCCCCTTGAACCGGAACCGGTTTTTGCAAAAGTGGGTGGGTGGAAAAAAAAAAGAGAGGAGGGGGCCGAGGGAAGCGGCTTTGCGGCCAGCTGCCTCCTCCTCCTCCTCCTCGGCGTGGGCGCCGGCTGGGTCGCTGGAGGAGGAGGGCGAGCCCCCGAGGCGGAGGGCCATGGGGCTGCGGTTGCAGCAGCAGCCGCAGCAGCAAGCGGCGTAGCCCGGCTTTGCAGCGCTGCCCGCCCGGGCGGGATGAGCGAAGCGCGCGGCGGGGCGCCTCGGCTTGCATGAGCCTCGACGGGGGCGGAGCGGCAGGCGGCCGCCGGCGTCGCGTCCCCCCGCGGGGCTGCTCGTCTCCCTCGCCGCCGATGGCTGCGCCTCGCTGCTGCTGCTGCTGCTGACCGCCGCCTCCCCCCCCCTCCTCCTCCTCCTCCTCCTCTTCCCTTCTCCTTTTTCTCTCCCCCCGCCCCCCGGGCCTGGCTACGGCCTCTTGGCTGGACGGCCCCGGCGGCGGCCATGGGGAACACGACCTCCTGCTGCGTGTCGTCCAGCCCCAAGCTGCGGAGGCATGCCCACTCCCGCCTGGAGTCCTACCGCCCCGAGGCGGAGCTGAGCCGGGAGGACACGGGCTGCAACCTGCAGCACATCAGCGACCGGGAGAACATCGACGGTAAGGGAGGGGGGGAGGGGGTGGGGGGGATGCGGGGGGGAGTTCAGTTCAAAGCAATGGGGGGGGTCTTCCCGTTTCCTCCCTCCCCCGTGCTGAAAGCAGAGACGTCTCTTTTCTTCCCCACCCCCCCCTCGGAAGTAATAAGGAAGTAGATAACAACTTGAGCCATTGAATGTTTTTTTTTTTTTTACGGTCTTCAGCGCCAGAGAGCCTGAGCATGTGCAGAGTGTGTGCCCTGGGCGGTTTGAGCTGTTGGTTTTTGTGGACCTCGGTGCCGGTGTTTCTTCTGAGGACAAGGAAACAGTGTTCCTGAGTATGGGCAGAGTGTGCCCTGGGCCGTTTGCGCTCCTTATTTTTGTTGTCCTCGGTGCCAGTGTTTCACCTAAGAACAAGGAAACGGTGCTCCCAAGCATGTGCAGAGTGTGCCCTGGCCCATTTGAGCTGTTGATTTTTGTTGTCATTGTTGTCAGCAGTGTTCCTGACCATGTGCAGAGTGTGCCCTGGGCGGTTTGAGCTGTTGGCTTGTGTTGTCCTCGGTGCCAGTGTTTCATCTGAGGACAAGGAAACCGTGTTCCTGAACATGTGCAGAGTGTGCCCTGGCCCATTTGAGCTGTTGGTTTTTGTCCTAGGTGCCAGTGTTTCACCTAAGAACAAGGAAACGGTGTTCCCAAGCATGTGCAGTGTGTGCCCTGGCCTATTTGAACTGTTGATTTTTGTTGTCATTGGTGTCAGCAGTGTTCCTGACCATGTGCAGAGTGTGCCCTGGGCCCACCCAATGACTTGGGCCATTGCCTATTTATTTTTCCTTTATATGATAGAGATTTGTTGGGGTGTGTGTGTGTGATCAGTGCCCTGTTAACATGAGGCGAATGTATCCTGGACTCTTCTCAGGTTGTAGATTTCCGGGTTCTATTAAAAGGCTGCAAATTGTCCTGCGGGAATTGACTGCATTGGTTCTGCCTCTGGGGATCCAATTGGGTCCTCTCCTTTGCTAGGAAGTACTGACATGGAAAACTTTAGTTTGGAGGCGTATTTGGGTGCCTTAAACGCCCGGCAACCACCCCACAAACATAGTCTGCCTAGTAAACGTCGGGATGTGATGTCACCCCATGGGTCAGGAATGACCCGGTGCTTGCACAGGGGATCTTTACCTTTTTTTAAACGCCTGGCGTTGCGCCCTGTACCATGGCAGAGGCCCTATAAAGGCCTTTGTTTTAAATCAACTCGTCCAAGAAACATGATATTGTACAAAAATCAGGGCCACTATTCTCATGCTGGACAGCTTAGTGGTGGTTTCCTTGTGGTTCCTCACAGCTGGAAACATGGGGGGGGGTTTAATGGTGAGCGGTGCAGGGGAGGAGAGGCCTATTCTTGCGGAGGCAATTGCCCTGCCACGTTCCCCCAATTCGTTTGGGGCCCAGCTCTGGGGTATATTTGATTAGGCCGGCCCTGCTTCATTAACAGAGCAGGGGAAATACTCGGTTTTCTCCTCCCAAGTGCTAAAGGGAGCAAGGGAAGTATTTTTCATAGACAGAGGGCCAAGGGATGGATCCCTTCAGTATCTGGGCAAACGGATAGGAGGACGGAGGACCAATGTTCCTTCTCTCTTCTCCTTTGTAGGGTTATGAGGGGCAGAACCTCCCCGCTAAGAATAGGGACGGAACGGTGCAATCCAAAGAAATGTGTAATTTTTAATTTACATGGGAAAAGGTACTTTGCTGAGGCTTTCTGGCTTTTGACAGCTGGTTGAGTAAAAAGCAGTTGAGGGGAACCTTAACATACTTTGTAACTTGAGCCCTGAAAAACGCATATGCATTTCTCTGTCCTAATGCCATTATGCCTACTCTACTAGGGTGAGATAGGGAAGATGTCAGTTCACAGTGCGCATGAAGAGATGGGGGAAGGAAGATGTCAAGAACTAGAATGTCTTTTCCCTTCTCAGGAATGGGTTCAGTCTTAACTAAGGTAAAAGGTAAAGGTCCCCTGTGCAAGCACCGGGTCATTCCTGACCCATGGGATGATGTCACATCCCGACGTTTTCTAGGCAGACTTTTGTTTATGGGGTGGTTTGCCAGTGCCTTCCCCAGTTATCTTCCCTTTACCCCTAGCAAGTTGGGTACTCATTTGACCGACCTCGGAAGGATGGAAGGCTGAGTCAACCTTGAGCCGGCTACCTGAAACCGACTTCTGTCGGGATCGAACTCCGGTCGTGAGCAGAGCTTGAAGGACTGCAGTACTGCAGCTTTACCACTCTGCGCCACGGGGCTTCTCTCAGTCTTAACTAGACCTATGTAAATAACATTTCCTGGTGGTAGCACTCCTCATGGAAGTGGTGACATCGAAATGGGTTTTATTTTGCTCCGGGCATCTGCCCACGCCATGCTGGTGCCATTCTGTGGTGGGGCGCTCATGGCACATGATGCTGCTCACATTGTGGGAGTTGCACGTGGTAAGAAGTTTTTAATTGCTCTCACCGTTATGCGGGTTGCTATTCTGGGGAAGTCCTTTTGGGAGACGGTTGTGTCAAACTTGTTGAGACTTGCTACTTCCTTATCTGGTGCATCTATAGACCGGCATTCTGCGGTTACATTCAGACCGGTTATGACCATTTAACGTATCACGTGCAACAGGGATGGAAAAGGGGGACAGGAAAGGAGTAGGAAAAACAAAACCTGGGTGCTGACTTTCAGATAACTTGTATTGATGTTCCGAACAGCCAAACTGGACAGTTGCTTCAGGAGGCAGCTCTGGTCAGGCACAGAGTTGGCTGGTTCCAGGTTGGCCAAAGGAGGGGACCTCTCTGTCTCACCTCTCTTTCTCTTACTCTGTGGTGCAGCTAGATGAAATATGATTTCTTTTCACATTGGGGGGGAGGCAGGAGGCCCTACGGTTGCTTCCTTGCCTCAGGAAGCTGGATTCCTTTTTATCGGCAGGCCGATGTGTTCCCAGGCAACAAATATGTCACTCATTATTGTCTTATCTTTTATGGAGCATATTCTAATCTAATTTCTTCTCCTCCCCTGTTGATGGTGTATATGCTCATGCTGTGGCCTGTAACATACAAAGGTGCTACAGTTCTTGGATCTTTTTTGACAGTGTGTGTGTTATGGGTGCATCTAGGTCATGGGTTCTCAACAAGGGGGGGCATTCCCCCCCTGGGGGGAATTTTATGGTTCTGGGGGGGAAATTGGGACCACTATTCAGCAAAGTGTGATGTTCTGTAGATTATGTACAATCTGTAAAATTGTAAATTTGTTTTTAATTTAATCTGCGACTTTCAATAAAGTTTTTGACTGTCTTGGGAAGGTGGGAATTATATTCTGAACAATGGTGAAAAGGGGGAATGGAGCAAAAAAAAATTGAGAACCACTGATCTAGGTAGAGGCACTGTTCAGATATGCTGGGTCCCTCGTTGTGTAAGTTCCTAAGTCCAATGCTAGTTGGGCCTTTGTCTTGAGAATCTATCCATTTTGTTTTGGAAGTAAACTGTGATGTGTCAGAAATTTGAATTGGTCTTGCGGGGTGGGGGTATCGTTCTTTGTTGTTTTGTAGCAGAAGCAGAACCTGGTCCGAAATGAACCTTCCTTAACAAGTTTAGACAGCCTTGGAACCTGGGTGGATTTCTGCTGTGGCAATCTTAACTGATGGGCTTCCCATCAGTTATACAAGGTTTATACAAGGAACCTTGTATAAAGGAGTAAACACTTGTGCTGGAGAGCTATTTGGAAACTGTGGGAGAAATCCTGATGCCTTGTCAAGTCAACAGCATTTCCCTTGCATTACCTAACTGGAATCCAGTCAGTTTTTTTTTTAATGAAGTGTTTGAAGTGTGTGTGTTTTCCTGTATGACTTGACTGGAAATATTGGGTGCATTTTTTCCCCTTCCTAAATGGCATATGCATATCGGCTAGTCTTTAATTCTGGTCAGCTTTACCATGATAACTTACGGTATGCATTAACCTAATCTTGCTTTAATACTTTTTTTGGGAATCATAACAGTAAATGAGGGGGAAACGGCCATAAAGGGATGAATTGTAAGCTAGTGGAAATGGTTTGATTGACAACAGTTGAATGAACTAACTTTGGTTCACTTTCAGAGATTAATTATTGCGTTGTAATATCGGAGTTGTCCAGATAAAATATCTACCCATCTTTCAAACCAGTATGAGCGTTGATTTAAATTGCACAGCATTTATTTAGGACTGCTCAAAGCAAAGTGGGAGTTACAAATTTGTGTGTGTGTCCCCTGTGTGTAAAATCTATGCTTGACTTGGCTTGACCTCTTGCCAAAACCCACAGTGCATTCTGGCTCATGTTGAATTCAATTACAGATGAAGGTGCGGCATGTCTTCTCCGTCCTGCTAGTAAATTTTTCTAGTTTGTTTACATGTGGGATTATTAACACCAGTAGTTAATCAGTGTAAAGGAAAACAACAAAAAGGTATTATGGGAAGATGTATTGTTTTTTTTTTTTGTTCCATTAAAATGGCTCTATAAAATTGGAAGATTTCCTGATATGTCGCATAGTTTTTAAAATCTTGCTTTTAAAAAAACACGAACACGTCTTTTCTGTGTCTGGTAATAGAGAGGCTTAGGGGCTTGATATTTATCAAATAGACTGAAGTGAAATTAATCTTTGTGTCCAGAATTTGAAATGCTTAGTGCTGTGTGTCTCTCATTCTGCAGTTGTAGCTATTGGAGAGGCCTTTTGGTTGAAGACAGAAAGATGATTACAGAATGTAATGAGACAATTCCTCTTCCTTATGCAATTGTTTCAAAGGCTATGATGTCAAAAGGATTTATGTTTCCTGCCACAATTGTTGTACCTCTCTAAGAAAAAAGTAGTATCTCTCAGCCCTCTTGGGTTCAAATTTCATGCACATTACTATAAAGGTTGATTTACTCTGCCTGAAAGGCTGGTCTTTCTCAGTAATCAGTGTTACGGCTTGCCCGCATTCACTGTGTAGTCCAAGAAGTTCAGGTTTACTGCATCTATTTTTTTAATATTTAAGTTACGGTTTTTGTAATTAAGATCTGTTGTGAAAAGTATAGGAAATAGTTGTAGGTTTATGCACACCAGTTTTGCCATTTGCGAAGAGCCAGCTTTCTATGAATTCTATTAGTTGCGGGATTACTAACAGTTTGGAACAGGCTAAAGCATCTTCCAATCTTTAAAGCGCTCCTAGATCATGATCTTCTCAGTTGTAGTGCGGGCAGATGGATATTCTTGATTCTAACCTTAGTGATCTTTCCCAAGTTTTTTCATTGGCGAATAAGAGACCAGAGCCAAATAGAGCAGAGATTTTGGACTACCTTGCGGGAAAAAAACTCTATTAATTGGCCAGACTCTTGATAAGATATATGAAAAACTAGGTTTGATAACTCATTGCTGCCAGAGGGAGCTGAGGATAAATACAGATGTTCAAACAAAGAGAGAGCCATCTTTTGGAAATTGCTTTTCAAATGCAATGAGAGGAGGAGTTATTAAGAGCCCCCCCTCTGATCCAGCTCACCTCTCAGGCCCGCACAACGAGTTTTGTCAAGTAGTGCTAAAAGTCCATCCCTGCCGGGGCCAATATATAAATTGGCTTTGAAAATGGCATGCCAGACAGCACCTAGCTTTTTTGTTGAATACATCAAATATCGATTTAAAAGCAGTTCTAGATTAGGAGTAAGCTTTCTGTGCTACGAGGATGCCATAACTTGTGATGTTGCCTTGATGTCATAAGTTGATCCAGGATGTTGTAGCTGTAGAACGAAGCCAACTGTTTTTTATGTGGAGATGGTGAGTCATAACATAAGAAGTTGAACTCCTATATCTCCCCTCTTCATGCTAACCCAGTAAAGCACTAATGTGGCTCGATCACATCTTTCATGGTCTGTTCCAGATCAGGAAACTGTATCCCATAGAAATGCGCTATGAGTAAAAACCCTTGCAACCCTCCTTTTTATGGCATGTTGATTGTGCGCTAAATTTTCTGTGCATGGTGGATGGATCCAATGGGCTGTTTTTCAGAGTGATTAATTTGCTAGACAGGGTGGTTTATTTTATTTAACCCGTGTGTGGGAACCTTTTGGATCAAGGGCAGAACTGTACAGGAGCTTGCAGGCTAAGCATGTACTTGTGTGAGAGAAGAGTGCATTGTAGTTGTTGTGTGGCTTGCTTGGAGCATGTTTACTAAAAGAAACTCATTCTGTTACATTCTGTTGTATAGGGGAGGGGCGGTGGCTCAGTGGTAGAGCATCTGCTTGGCATGCAGAAGGCCCCAGGTTCAATCTCCGGCATCTCCAGTTGAAAGGACAAGGCAGTAGGTGACGTGAAAGTCCTCAGCCTGAGACCCTGGAGAGGTGCTGCCAGTCAGGTTAGGTACATGTAGGCAAGGTAAGGCCGTAATCCTGAAGAAGTACCTACTGCGAAAACCATGTGAAAATAATAGGTGATTTTGTGTGGTCAAAGCACACCCATGTTGTAGTTTCTACCTGACGAACAGTGTTCTCCACCAATGTTGCGTGCTGTGATTGCATCACTGTGTTTCGGGGTGGATCCGCAATCCTGGCACACTTTTGATTATTATCCTTGATGGACAAGTCACGTTGCCTGTGAGCCTCATAACAGTGGATTGAAAACTTTTAAAGTTTTCACATCTAGCGTGGTGTAGTGGTTAAGAGCGGTGGACTCTGATCTGGAGAACTGGGTTTGATTCCCCGCTCCTCCACATGAGCGGCAGAGGCTAATCTGGCGAACTGGGTTTGTTTCCCCACTCCTACACGTGAAGCCAGCTGGGTGACCTTGGGCAAGTTACAGCTCTGTTAGAGCTCTCTCAGCCCCACCTACCTCACAGGGTGTCTGTTGTGGGAGGAGAAGGGAAGGTGGTTGTAAGCCTGTTTGAGTCCCTTAAGTGGTATAGAAAGTTGGCATATAAAAAAACAACTGTTCTCCTTCTTAAAACTTTGTTGGTTTAAATACTTGTTGTGCCGAAGAGGTACTGCTTTTGGAGACACCTCCCCCCTGCTCAACCCCGCTCTCTGCTTATTGAAAAAGTCACAGGGATCTTTGGTATCAAAGTATTTTTTATTAACTGCATATTGGTTTGTTTTATTAAAAAAGATGCAAAACTACATCTTAAAGTGACCTGAGTGGTCTTTGCGGGCATGTCATGATAAATCCCTTTGTTGCACTTCAGCTTTAAATACACATGCTATTTTAAAAATTGCATTACATGTTTGAAATGTGCTACTGTGTAAAAAAAAAAAAGACTGTAACTTGAAGCAGTGGATTAAGGTGCATTACAGCTTAAATTTCGACCACGGAAAAGCACTGGAAAGCCACTTCATAAAGCAGCATTTTCCCCTTTGGTTGTAATTAAGCTCATGAAGAAGAAGAGTTGGTTTTTATATGCCTACTTTCTCTACCACTTAAGGGAGAATGAAACTGGCTTACAATCACCTTCCCTCCCCACAATAAACACCCTTTGAGGTCGGTGGGGCTGAGAGAGTTAGGAGAGAACTGTGACTTTCCCACGGTCACCCAGCTGGCTTCATTTGTAGGAGTGGGGAACCAAATCCAGTTCACCAGATTAGCCTCCGCCGCTCATGTGGAGGAGTGGGGAATCAAACCCAGTTCTCCAGATCAGACTCCACCGCTCCAAACCACTACTCATGACCACTACACCACGCTGGCTCATGCAACAATTTCTCTGAGACCTGAAGTTAATTTAAACCTTAGCGCCTCCAATTTTCCCATGTGAATGAAAGCTATCAACCCTCTGTCGCTCTTGCCCATCGATGGGCATATATGCCCTCTGCATCTGAGTGAGTAGCAGTGCTTACTCAATTGTGGTGTTACACCTTTGTTCTCATAGATGTAGCTTGCATAAAACAGATGATATATGATGTCATGTGGTTGCATCTGACAGTTACTGGAAAAGACTGGAGGGAACAGGGAAGTTGAAGAGTGAAGGGGGGTGGGGTGGAGGTAGCAAATTAATACCAGAGCAAGGTTCATTTCTTCAATGAAATTTCCTTTTGTGCCTTTACTGATTCAGCAATTTATGGTTCTGGTGTCTTTTAGCAGATTGTTCTTGCGTTCCTGAGACCTCTTCACAGTTTCCATATAATCAGTAACAGAACGTTAGTTGGCCCTTTGCAAAAGTTCTGGAAGAGTTTGCGGTATTCAAATTCAGAGGCTTGTATACATAATTCTCCCTCGCTGCGTTAAAGCTTCCTTGTAAAAAACCTAGTTAAAGGAATATATTGAAGTGTTTCGAAAACGGGGGGTTGGATCCAGCCAGCTTTTTCATGCCGTTTCAGTCAACCTCACCTCATTCCCTTCTCTACTCCCCTCTGAGGAGGGGCTGTGGCTCAGTGGTAGAGCATCTGCTTGGCATGCAGAAGGTCCCAGGATCAAACCCCGGCATCTCCAGTTAAAGGGACTAGGCAAGTAGGTGACGTGAAAGACCTCTGCCTGAGACCCTGGAGAGCCGCTGCCGGTCTGAGTAGACAGTACTGATTTTGATGGACCCAGGGTCTGATTCAGTATAAGGCAGTTTCATATGTTCACGTATTTACTTCAAACCCTGTCCCATAAGGCATTTGTCCAGGGAGATCTTATGACTCACCAAAATAGCCTTTTCGGTGGTCAAAGGGGACTCCCCTCCCTTTCCCCCTATGGGAAAGCTGTATAGATGCAGCCCTGTGGTTTGAAAAACCACTGTCAGGAAGGAAGGTAGCGATTTATTCCAAAACTATTACAACAGTTATCTTGTGTTAAAGAGGCTGGCATTAGATGGATGATGATTGTTATTTGGGGGGGATGGGTATAAAGGTAAGGAAGATAGAGTAGCTTCTCCATCATCTCTTTTCATTCCTGAACTTTTGTAGTTGCAGAGATTACAACGTATTCATTTTGCTCAGTGGAAAGTTTTTGCATTTTGCTCTGGACAAGGTTATTGGCAATGAGAATATAAAGAGAACTAAACTGACAATGGATAGAGATTTCCTTTCCTTTATGCTGGAATAGTGCTTTTCCCCCCTTTTAAGTAAGAATAATGTTTCTTTGGGCGCTTCAGTGATAACCCCCCTCCCTTCTCCATTAATCATTGCTGCAGGCTAATGAAGGCGAACATGCAGTACAGTCTTAAGCAGAGTTATTCCCTTCTAAGCCCATTGACCTCAATGGACTTAGAAAGGTATAACTCTGTTTAGGATTGCATATGGTAGTTCCTGAGGTTCATAGAATCATAGAGTTGGAAAAGACCACCAGGGTCATCTAGTCCAACCCCCTGCACAATGCAGGAAATTCACAACTACCTCCCCCACACACCCCCAGTGACCTCTACTCCATACCCAGAAGATGGCCAAGGTGCCCTCCCTCTCATGATCTGCATAAGGTCACAGAATCAGCATTGCTGACAGATGGCCATCTAGCCTCTGCTTGAAAGCCTCCATGGAAGGAGACCTTACCACCTCCAAAGGAAGCCTGTTACACTGAGGAATCACTTTAACTGTTAGAAAATTCTTCCTAATGTCTAGACGGAAACTCTTTTGATTTAATTTCAACCTGTTGGTTCTGGTCTGACCTCCTGGGGCAACAGAAAACAACTGGGCACCATCCTCTATATGACAGCCTTTCAAGTACTTGAAGATGGTTATCAAATCCCCTCTCAGTCTTCTCCTTTTCAGGCTAAACATACCCAGCTCCTTCAGCCTTTCCTCATAGGACTTGGTCTCCAGACCCCTCACCATCTTTGTTGCCCATCTTTGTAATGGCCTGTCAGCTCTAGTCTTGGAGATGACTTTGGTCGAACAAGATCTGGATTGGATTCACCGTATTGCCCTGTTTGTTTTACTTGAAAATATTTATACCCCACCTTTCTCTACAAAACAAATATTTCTCCCAGAACCTAGATTCTGATTCTATGCTGCTATGTGTTTGTTTGTGGTGTCCTATTTAGTGCTACTTTTTATTCCCTTCTGCTGTTCTCAGGCCCCCTCCCCCCATTAAAAAGTTCACATTCTGTAAGCATTTTTATTAAAACCACTGAAGTAATATACCCAAATTTAGAGGGCTATGCTTATGGTTTTGTTTATTAACACACCATCCCTTCTTTTCCCCATACAAGAGGGGCCCAAGTATGGTTGCCAACCTCCAGGTGCTAACAGTATGATAGCTCAAATTCTGTATCACTATTATACAAAGTGTAAAGTAATCAACACCGTTATATCTTACTTATAAGGCATTATTGTCATGCCCTCATTTTATGTGTAATTTAGTGGCATTCTAAATCATGCCTAGGCATAACTAATGCCCAGAATGATCTATTACATACAAATTAAATCAAGTTCAAAATAAACACACCAACCCTGTAAACAGAGATATCCAAAATTATACACAAATCAAGCAATGATTACTTTAACACAAGAGTGCAAATAAACGCCCTGCATGCAAACCAACACCCAATGGGCTGAAACGTTATAAATGTATCTATGTAAGCAAAGTTCCAACCAGATTGAAGTGTAGAAGCACAATCCTCCGTATTGGAGTTTAACAAAAGCACGTACACTCTATGTAGAGCTCAACAGAGGAGCTTAGTAAGAAGGCAAGAACATGGGGTCGACCCAACGCACGTTTTGATCCTATTTCTTCACCAGCTTGCCGACAGTCTTATTTCCAGAGGACTCGGCATGCAATTTCACAGTGCTTAGTCCTTCTACAGGTGTATAAACACCTTCTCACAGAAATCAGCGAGGTAGCCCTCCCGGTACAGTTGGAAATCTGTACCAGCCGATAGAGATCAGTTCCCCTGGAGTAAATGGCCGCTTTGGCATTGGACTCTATGGCATTGAAGTCCCTCCCCTCCCCAAACCCAACCCTCCTCAGTCTCCACCCCCAAAACCTCCCATCAGTGGTAAAGAGCAACCTGGAAGCCCTAGGCCCAAGGCACAAAAATGCCAATGAGAACAGCTAGAAGCCTTCCATGACTGTACTTTGCTTCATTTATTCTGACCTCCCTCCAAGGAGTTCAAGAGCACTCCCCTCTGATCTGCCGAGGTAGTTGACTGATGGGCAGAAGCTCACCAAGCAAGCTGTTAGTACTGAGCAGGGGGTTTGTTCCTCTTCATACACCCAAATCTTGCCTGGGTATAGAACTGCCTTGGTCTAGATTGTGCATGGATGGAAAAGTGCAAGATCTGTCCCGCATTGGCCGTATGTGAGAAGTTTCACTGTTTTTAGCCTTCCACAGCACGACTCCTCTGGCATTGTTTTCTCTCCATTTGTTCAATACCATGAATACAGGAAGCTTCTTTGTACTGGGAAGACGATTGTGGAACTCCCTGCTCCAGGATGTGGTGATTGCTGCCACCTTGGAAGGCGTTAAGAGGGGAGGGGACATGTTCATGGAGGAGAGGGCTGTCCATAGCTACTAGTTAACATGGATTCTAGTCATGATGCATACCTATTCTCTCCAGGATCAGAGGAGCTTGCCTGTTATTTTAGGTGCTTTGAGACACAGGCAGGATAATGCTGCTGCAGTCATCTTGTTTGTGGGTTTCCTAAAAACACCTGGTTGGCCACAGTGTGAACAGACTGCTGGACTTGATGGGCCTTGGTCTGATCCACCACGGCTTTTCGTATGCTCTGATGGTCTATCTAGTATCAGAGGAGAATGCCTATTATATTAGGTGCTGTGGAACACAGGCAGGATAATGCTGCTAACAGTCATCGTGTTTGTGGGCTTCCTAGAGGCACCTGGTTGGCCACTGTGTGGACAGACTGCTGGACTTGATGGGCCTTGGTCTGATCCTGCAGGGCTTTTCTTATGTTCGTATCCTGGCCGGTACTGTCTGTTCTTACTGGCAGCTGTTCTCCAAGGTCTTTCACAGACTTTACCAACTCAGATCCCTGAGGCTGACCCTCCTATGTGCAAGCCATGTACTCTGCTACCGTGCTGGGTGCCCTTTCCTGGACATTTCCTGGCTTCTTATTAAATCCACTTAAGGCTCTGTGCTTCCCGGCTCTTGGGCAGAGGACAGAACATGCCTGCTGGGCAGCAGCGGTCAGACCCATTCCCATTCATGTCTCAGCGTCTGCCAACTCGGTTAGCAACGCGAAGGAATGTGACACGGTCAATTGGCTGGCAGGCCAGTCTCAGCAGCCGAATTGCTGCCCCAGAGCCATCGTGCCATGCCTGCCAGCTTTCCAGGCCCAGCCGCTCTGTTCATAGTACTGCCTCTTCATTTCTAAATAGATCGCTGCATGCAGGCTCTCTCTGTCGCATATGTTGGGTATATGTGACACCTGCAAGAAATTGCAGAGAACTGGCAGGGTGCCCTTGGAGTAATGGCCATTTCTCCCTTTCCTAGGGACCATGAGGACACCGAGGGCTAGCGATGTCAGCAGAATGATTGCTGATGTCCTGCTCTTGCTTGGTCAAGGCTGGCAAGTCAACCATCCCCCCCCCCCCCACATACCTCTCGTCCTTTTTCAAGTAAATTTTGGGTTGATTTTCACATTAGTCTCATAATGGAAAACAGCTGCCACTAAAATATGAGAGGGATTGCTGCTGATACTGCAGTAACCAGTAATTACTACTAAATTAAACTAGTAATTTAGGGTGTGGCCCTGGCTCAGTGGTAGAGCATCTGCTTGGCATGCAGAAGGTCCCAGGTTGAATCCTCGGCATCTCCAAAGGGACTAGGCAAGTAGGTGATGTTTAAGACCTCCACCTGAGACCCTGGGGAGCAGCTGCCAGTCTGAGTAGACAATACTGATTTTGATGGACCAAGGGTCTGATTCACTATAAGGCAGCTGCATGTGTTCATCTGTGTTCAACTATGTGCCAAGAGTGGCAAACACATCAGGAGATCCTTCCATGTTCCTGGCATGATGGAGCAAGGCAAATACATTGGCTACTGGAAATGGTTCCCTCTTCCAGTTGTGTGCCTGCCTTGCAGTGGGTGAATAATATGAAAATTCGTCCTTGGATATGGTCTGTGTATGTTAGACATTAGATAGAATATTGCTTCCTGCTAGCTATTGCTCTGGGGTTTTTGGGGAGGTCTTTTATTCCTTTCTCAGTCTGTTCTTTTGACTAATAACAAAAGGTTGGCTGGAGTGGGAGGTGTTGCTTAACAAACTGTTGCTTGCGAATTCATATAACAGCAAACCACAGTTAAGTACTAACTTTGGTTAATAAACCATCTATTATGCACGGATTGGTGTGACTTGACCATCTGTGTTCAGATGTGACAAGGAAGTGGGGTTTGAAGAAGCCTAATTTCATTAGACTGTAAGAACCATGGAATCATAGTTGGAAGGGACCACCAGGGTCATCTAGTCCAGCCCCCTGCACAATGCAGGAATTTCACAACTACCTCCCCCACACACACCCCGGTGACCCCTACTCCATGCCCAGAAGATGGCCAAGACGCCCTCCCTCTCATCAACTGCCTAAGTTCATAGAATCAGCATTGCTGACAGATGGCCATCTAGCCTCTGCTTAAAAACCTCCAGGGAAAGAGCCCTTACCACCTCCCGAGGAAGCCTGTTCCACTGGGGAACTGCTCTAACTGTTAGAAAATTCTTCCTGATGCCTAGACGGAAACTCTTTTGATTTAATTTCAACCTGTTGGTTCTGGTCCGACCTCCTGGGGCAACAGAAAACAACTGGGCACCATCCTCTATACGACAGCCCTTCAGGTACTTGAAGATGGTTATCAAATCCCCTCTCAGTCTTCTCCTCATGAGGCTAAACGTACCCAGCTCCTTCAACCTTTCCTCATAGGACTTGGTCTCCAAACCCCTCACCATCTTTGTTGCCCTCCTCTGGACACGTTCCAGCATATCTACACCTTTCTTAAATTGTGGTGCCCAAAACTGAACACAATACAAGAGTTTATAAGCCTTGTGAGCAGGAGTTATATTACTCTGCATTTCTGCAGAGCATCCGGGTCACGGAACTTCTCTTTCCGTAGTGGTAGTAGCCCCAAGGCCCTGCATATGTAATACTTCTCAGAATGGGAAATGATGTTGTTGGAGGGAAAGAAATGGTTTGCACAGAGATACTTTTCCCAGATAGGGATGTTCACACTGTTTGTAACTCTGATCCAACACTTCTGCAGCGAAGGGTCGTTCCTAGTTTCTTTTCCATTTCTTTCAGGGTAAGATCGTTTTGTTTATTGGATTGCTGCAGCCAGCCAGGGCTAAGATAAATATATGGTTCTATTTGTCCTCATGGTACTAAATCATATATGGACTAAAGGGCATTGTGTCTGTCCAACAGAAAAGGCCCTCTCAGACTCAGAGCACATTCAAGGAACTGTGTATTTATATTTCGCAGGCGTTTGTATAAATTGAATATTCTTGCCTTCTAGAGTGGCACTACCCGGGGCTTTTCATTCTTATTTCTGTTTTCCCTGCCACCCCCCTCTCCCAGTGCTTGAAACAGAGCCATTTAAACAAGCAGTATTCACACAGAGGAAATGGAGTGTGTGTGTGTGTTTTTTTAACACAAAGCAAAACTGCCTTGCACAAGGCTGCCCACTGTTTCAGTGGTACTTTGAGAACAGATTTTTTTTTTAATGTTCACATCACAATCAAGAACTCTGTGCGGTGCACTAGATAGGTTTCCCGAATGTTCATTTCAGCGCGGCTCGCTTGGTGAATTGTATCTTTAATCTGAGCGCGCTCCTGCAGGTGACTCGTTGACCTCTTTCAATGTCTACAGCCAGCGAGGCGAGCTTAAAACCCCCGAAATCCTCCACCTGTCCGCTCTGTTGGTCTTAATTTTCCCTTAGAGGTGTTTTAACCGTGGTTGTACGGCTTTTATGTGCAAGCTCTGATGTTTGTTTATTCCCCCACTCCCAACGATTACTAAAACAGGAAGCAACTAACAATAAATGCATTCCTTTTATTGGCCAATTCTATACTAAGTGGGCTTAAGAGAGAAACTCAAGCACTGCTTTTTTTGTGTTGGGATTTTTTTAAAAAATCCTGTTAGTTAAACATTTCCTTTGTTGTGGTTATTGTTTATTGCAAGAGACAGCAGTCAAGAGCATTGCAATACTTGATCGCTCCTTCGGTCCATTTGGGGCAGAATCCACTGTGGCCGTCTCCTGGGCATCTGCAATGGCTGAGCATTGTGCCACACGGGGTAACCTCACTGCCCAGATCCATTCCAAAAAATTTTCCTTAAAGATGCCTTTGTTTGTTTATTTGGTTTCTTTTTAGTGTGTTATATCTCTTTGCGTCCCTTTCCTGCTCATTGGCCAATTTTATGGCAGGGCCAAGTTGATCAGCTGTTCCGTCTTTACATCTTGCTGGTTTCTATTTGTTCGGGTGCTTGGACCCACTAGCAGACACGATACCTTGCCCCAGTTGTGCGAGCGGCAGGGAGTCAGCTTGGTGAGAGCCAGCATGGTTAAGAGCGGTGGTTTGGAGGGGTGGACTCTGATCTGGAGAACCGGGTTTGATTCCCCGCTCCTCCACATGAGCGGCGGAGGCTAACCTGGTGAACTGGATTTGTTTCCCCACTCCTACACACATGAAGCCAGCTGGGAGACCTTGGGCTAGTCACAGCTTTCTTAGAGCTCTTTTAGCCTCACCTACCTCACAGGGTGTCTGTTGTGGGGAGGGGAAGGGAAAGTGACTGTAAGCCAGTTTGATTCTTCCTTAAGTGGTGAAGAAAATTGGCGTATAAAAACCAACTTTTCTTCTTATTCAGTAGCAGAAACGCCAGTTGTTTGGCAGCATAGAAGGGGAATCCTTGGGGGGGCCCTACAGTGAAAAGTGGCTCAGATAGAGAGGCAAAGTTCACGTGATGCTAGAGTTTGTGAAGGTACTCTGGGCCTGTCATTTGGCTGTGAAAAGGCAGCTGCAGAGGAGAAGAGAAAGGGGCTTTCAGTTCTCTCCCTCTGCGCCATTTCTCCTATCAAAAATCACATGAACACATGAAGCTGCCTTATACTGACCCTTGGTCCATCAAACTCAGTGTTGTCTACTCAGAGCGGCAGCCGGCTCTCCAGGGTCTCAGGCAGAGGTCTTTCGCATCACCTACCTGCCTAGTCCCTTTAACTGGAGATGCCGGGGATTGAACCTGGGACCTTCTGCATACCAAGCAGATGCTCTACCACTGAGCCACATTCCCCCCCCCAGACTGCTTTAAGGCCTGAAAGGTAAGGGGGGGGGAGAGAGGTTCCTGTATGTGCCTGTCTTTTTCCCCCTATGGGGTTTAAAGCAGACTCTGGGGAGGGGGAGATTTTTGATTTAGTGAACAGCTCAAACATCCCCAAGCCCCCAATCCAAAGATCCCTTCCCCAGCATTACTGCTCTCCTTACTGCTGCCTCCCCCAACTACTTTTAAAGATAAATTATTCATCTGGCGCTCCTGTCCCAGAACTCCAGCATCACAGGTAGTTTGTAGGTAAGGGAGAGTGGCAGATTGGTGAGCTTCGTATTGGTCAGTGACATGGAACTGGTCCTGATCTCCCAGATAATTCTGGGTGGTTGTTGTTAGTGTCCCAGCTGGAAATGGCTTCCGTTGTCCCCTCTGGTTTAGCTGTCTTCAGGGAAATGGGTCCCTTCTGTGATCCGCAGGGTTCTGTGGGTGCCACAGGGCTCCCGGTAAAAGCATTTAGTGGTGGTAGTGGTGAATTCCCAGTGAGAACAGATTAGGGCCCCTCTTGTCTGTCTGCTGCTTGACAGATTTTGCTTGTTTAAGGTTTATATGGCAGAGTTCAGCCGAAGCGCTGAGAAAATGAGGGGGGCCTTCCCTCCCCCATCCCTCTTTTTCTAACTCGTGCTCGTTGAGAGTGATTGTCAAAACAAGGCTTTTGTGGGAAGTTGTCCAACCGATCTGTGCATCTTTTTGGTGCTTACCTGCTGTTAAAGCCTGTTCTTTCTCTTGAGGTCATTCTCAGAAGCAGCTCTCCTTGTGTAAATCACGCTGTGCTAAATCTGACCCCGGCTGGAGCTGGGCATGTTAACTTTGGAATAACCTGCTGAAAGATGCTAGGGTATTGTCAGCTTGAATAGCTTGCTTTTGCTTGACAGGAGCTAGTAGAAATGTCCTTGGCTGCAAAGAAAGTAAAACCTCCTTTTGATGCCATATCATATTTAGAAATGAGGATTCTGAGCCCTTTATCTTGCTGAAGCAGAAGGTATAGACAGTAGAAAATTAAGACAGTCAGTATTTATTACCTAATAGGACCCTGGGTAGTTGTTCTAAACTTCTTGGCAGAAAAAAAGCAGCAATATCTCCTTGTTTCAATAAGTGATGTATCTTAGATGAATTGCTGGGACTTCAGTCGGCATCAAACTAGTCACAAAGGTATGTTTAAGACTGGATCAGTTACCTTTGCTTAGAAAGCAGGTTGGAGGATCTCGTTTTAGGAGCAAAAGGGGGATATTGCAGCTGGTGGGCTCTTTTGTTGCTTACCTGCCCAAGTCTGTTCCTCAAGGTGGTTTCTCACCAGAAGTGAGCCTGGTTGAAAGAAAACTATCTTGTGCAGGGGGGGGGGGGTCAGGTTGCGGGGAAGTTGCCTGCAGAGCACAGGAAGATTCAGTATCTCTCCCCTGCATGCCTCTGTCTCTCAGATTGAATCCCCCTCCTATTTTTCCATCTGCATTGGGTTTGGCAGCTCTCACCTATTCAGACTTCGCCAACCTATAGGGTTGCCTACTTCCAAGTACTAGTGGGATATCTCCTGCTATTACAACTGATCTCCAGCCGATAGAAATCAGTTCCCCTAGAGAAAATGGCCGCTTTGGAAATTGGACTCTAGGGCAATTGGACTTCCCTCTCCAAACCCCGCCCTGCTCAGGCTCCGCCCCAAAAATTTCCTGCCAGTGGTGAAGAGGAACCTGGCAACCCTACCAACCTAACCGCACTAATCCATGCTTTCGTAATCTTGTGGTTGGTTGGAGTACTGTAATTTGCTCAGTGCTGTGTTGCCCTTGAAGACAACTGAGAAACTGCAACTGGTTTGTAATGTGACGGCCTGTTCATTGTCCGGGGCTAGCTAGTTGGAAGCACATCTTACCCATTTTAAGCCAGTTTTCTAAGTCCAGTTCAAGGTTCTGAGCTTTAAAGCTGTTTATGTCCCAGGACCAACAGATCTAAAGGACCATCTCTCATCATATGTCTCTGTGTGTGCTAGCTGTGGTCCTCAGGTTGCTAACGCTTGTTTTCCCCCCTGCTTAAGGTAGCTTGCCTGGTATTGACCAGAGAGCTATGCATTTTCTGTCATAGCTAAGAACATAAGAAAGGCCCTGCTGGATCAGACCAAGCCCCATCAAGTCCAGCAGTCTGTTCACCCAGTGGCCAACCAGGGGCCTCTAGGAAGCCACAAACAAGACGAGTGCAGCAGCACCATCCTGCCTGTGTTCCACCGCTCCTAATATAATAGGCACGCTCCTCTGATACTAGAGAGAATAGCTATGCAGCATGACTAGTATCCATTCTAACTATTAGCCATGAGTACCCCTTTCCTCCATGAATATGTCCACTCCCCTCTTAAAGCTCCCACCCTATGGAATGGGGCTCCCTGAAGGAGGTAAGGGAGCTCTGCCTCTAGAGGTTTCTAGGGAGTGCTGGACTGGGCTTTTCATGGGGCGGAAGCAGCAGTTGTTTTTTGGGTGGGGAGGGGGTTATTTAGGATTTTATTGTACCTTTGTATGCCTCTGTTAGCCACAAGTGGGGAGTAAAGAAATAAATGAGCCAGTGTGGTGTAGTGGTTAAGAAGAAGAAGAGTTGGTTTTTATATGCCGACTTTCTCTACCACTTAATGGAGACTCAAACTGGCTTACAATCACCTTCCCTTCTACTCCCCACAGCAGGCACCCTGTGAGGTAGGTGAGGCTGAGAGAGCGTGACTGGCCCAAGGTCTCCCAGCTGGCTTCATGTGTAGGAGAGGGGAAGCAAATCCACCAGATTAGTGTCCGCAGCTCATGTGGAATCAAACCTGGTACTCCAGATCAGAGTCCACTGCTCCAAACAACCTTTCTTAACCACTACACCATGCTGTCTCTCAGCTGTACTCAATCTGTAATGAGCACATGATTATTTCCATGCTATAACAACAGTTATGTCTCTCCCTTAGAAGCCTTAAGACTTGGTCTTGCATTAGAAGCAATAACTGTACAACTGGACTGAACGTAGGGAGGGGGCTTCCTGCTGGGAAAAAATCTGCCAGTTGGATCATGCCTGCTGCTCTGTGCAAGTTTTGCGTGCAAAAAGGCAGGGTTCAATCCCCAACATCTCCAGGATAAGAATCTTGGGTAGCCAGGCTGGGAAAGACCTCTGCTGGAGCCCCTAGAGATCTGTTTCTGCTCATGATAAGTCACCTTATGTGTCAATGGTGTGACCTGCTGTAAGGCAGTTTTCTATATTGGAAGGCTTGCTCAGTTTTTCTAATTGTAGCCTCTTTGCCTGTTCCGGTAACGTCTGGCATGGCCAGCTTCACCTTGAAGCAAGTATTTTGGAGGCCGAGGAGGAGAGAATATGATACAATTGTGAATTGTTGCTGACAGTGAGAAGCGACCTTGATGTTCTTTGTCCCGAAGGAGAGAATATTC
Source organism: Euleptes europaea (assembly GCF_029931775.1). Taxonomy (NCBI): domain Eukaryota; kingdom Metazoa; phylum Chordata; class Lepidosauria; order Squamata; family Sphaerodactylidae; genus Euleptes; species Euleptes europaea. Next base: position 63,983,650 of record NC_079322.1, read on the forward strand.
ATTTTTATGCTGCTGCAGAAGCGGTCTTTGCTATATTTAAGGTATGTGAAAGTTGTAGCCTAGCTCTGGCATGCATGTTCATCACCGGAGGATTGCAGTGTCGAGTGGTGACTTGCGTGTATAAATGGGCCATTGCAGAAATGGGGAAAAAAATCTATCTGTAGTATTATTAATTCTTCTCTCGTGCATTGCCTCTGAATGGAATCAGTTTGCATGTTTTCTCCTAGCACTTGGTGTCCTGGTAACAATGCCATTCTTATGGGAAGTGAGGAAATGGAAACAGCTTGTGTGTGAAGGAAAGTTGTGGTGCGTTGATAGCCTTTCTTCTGGTATTTCCATTTGCTTAGGCAAGACAGAATCACTTGGATCATCTGAACATTGAGAATGTTGCCCCAGGGGAGATTTTCAGGGTTGGGAATTTCCTGTGGATGGAAATCTTAGGTTAATGCCATTGTGAATCAGCTGCTTTGGCAGACATATCTGATATTGGCTGGAAGTGCACATTTCAAAAAGATCATGGAGTCATCAGGCTGCAGATAAAGAGATTTATTTGTAGGGTGATATTTATATCTATCTATATATCTATATCTCTCTCTGATCTGGTGATATATATATGTATAGGCATACTTGTAGAGAACGGTAAAGCAAAAACCAGAGACAAAGATTTATATTGAAAGCTGCAGGGAAGCTGGATCGTAGTTTCTCATCTACCATGCTGTGCATCATGCTTGGAAGCGTGATAAGTTATGTGAACTGTCATGAAAGAGTTCTTGTTTTTGCTCACCATATGACTTTCTTTTTTAAAAAAACAACAACAACCCACCTCCCTGTCTAATGGCTATGATTCCTTGACTGCGCCTTGAGCAAGAGCAATGGATTCTTTATCTCTGCTAGAACAAGCCTCATGACTTGTGACGTTCCCTGGTGAACGCCGTCTAAGATTCGTAGATATCAGCTGTTCATGGAGCTTTAGTAAACCTCCATTTTGTTGTATCCTTCTAGCTGCATTAACGGGAGGGAGAACAGGGTGTTGTTGAATATTTCGTAGGCCATGACCCGTGTCCAGTGGGCAGGAGTTGGCAAGGCAGCTCAGAAGTGGCACAAGCACATTGGATAGGATGATTACTGCAAATGGCATTGGAGAAAACAACTGTGTGAATCTCTTTCCTCCCCATCTGGACTACTCTAATATTTGTGACTTGAGAAGCACTGGATGATCTTCCACCACTCATTTTCTGTTAACTGCTATATTTAAAGATATGTGTCAGGTGTAACCTGATTCAGTGTGTTCTAGATAGTTGGGGGTCTTGGTGCTGAAAGGCTAGGAGGTGGAGGCTTTTGCCCAGAGCTTGGGAAGATATTTCCAATTCAAAGGAAACTGTACAGGTTGAGTATCCAAGAAGACTTCCAGTTGTGAACCAACAAGACTTCCAGTTCAAAACTTGCCTTGAGAGCCAGCGTGGTGTAGTGGTTAAGAGCAGTGGTGTAGTGGTTTGGAGCGCTGGACTCTGATCTGGAGAACCGGGTTTGATTCCCCACTCCTCCACATGAGCAGCGGAGGCTAATCTCAGCCCCACTTACCTCACAGGGTGTCTGTTGTGGGGAAGGGAAGGTGATCATAAGCTGGTTTGATTCTTCCTTAAGCAATAGAGAAAGTTGGCATGTAAAAACCAACTCTTCTTCCTCTTCTTGATGAGTCTGGAAGTGATCTCTGATTATTTCCTCTCTTTCTCTCTTGATTTGGTATAAGGATTTGCATAATCTACCTCATAATGTGTGTACTTGATTGCCTATTTTCAGAACTTCAGCCTATAATTTCTAACAAGTCCCAAGGAATAATGCTAATTCTTTTATATAGCCGGATATTTGCATCCCCCTTATGGGTATGAAAACATGTTCTAATCCCTGCTCATGCCTTGTGCATTTTTCCAATCCACTTATTCATAAACAGTGGCTGATGGCAGTTGATAAACACAAATAATGTTTAATCCTCCAGCAAAGATGGATTTGTCTGACTTTTATTTTCTGCTTGGTGCATGTGGGGGCTTGTAGTTGATTTTCACACATGGGTGACAGTTACCTCTGTGTAGGAAAAATGTCTTGTGCAAAGTAGATTGGATTTTAGGGATTTTCATGGCATCCACAGTGAATAACATGTGAAATTTGCAGATACTTCAGGATAGACAATATTGACTTTGGTAGGGCCTGTGGCTCAGTGGTAGAGCATCTGCTTGGCATGCAGAAGGTCCCAGGTTCAATCCCCGGCATCTCCAGTTAAAGAGACCAGGTAAGTAGGTGATGTGAAAGACCTTTCTCTGCCTGAGACCCTGGAGAGCCGCTGCCAGTTTGAGTAGACAATACTGACTTCGTTGGACCAAGGGTCTGATTCAGTATAAGGCAGCTTCATGTAGACCAGTGGTTTGGCTTAGTACAAGGACGCTTCATGGGTTCCAATATGGAAGGGCCAGAGACTATTGACCATTGAGCCTGGAGGAGAAGAGTAGTACTGATGACGATATCTCACGCATGCTGCAAGATCAGTTGTGTGTGGTTTTCTGCTGCTTCCTCCCTCACATTGAAATCAATCCTCTTTCATTTGAGCATTTCCCCCAAGCTCAGTCTGTGTTTTCAAATTAGTCTCTTCTTTGGCAAACCCCCGTGTAGTTTTAATTTTAAGGTACACATTGTTTTTTGGATGGTATTGTATTTTTTGAATATTGTGAGCTGCTTTGGTGGCTCCGGTTAAGAAAATCTAAAAATGAGTAAAGGCTCGCAAACTTCTGTGGTGTTAATAGTTCACATTTGTTAGGTGTAAAGTAATAATAGAATTTTGAACTTGACTCATAGTAGAAATATAATTCAGTAATTAATAGGCAATATTGTAATTGTTTACTCAAACTACCTGAGAAACCATCTACATACAGGGATGAACATATACAGTGTGGCATTTTCTATCATTTAATTTCTTACCATATATTGCCTACTCTTGTACTTACTATTGAATTTTTTCTCTTTTTTTAAGTAACAACATGTTCCTTATTATATGGCATCTTTTTTTATATCATCTGTAGTAATCTCGGTTCTTGTTGTATTTGTCTCATGTTTAGTTTTGATTAATATTATATATTAAAAAGGTAAAGGTAAAGGTCCCTTGTGCAAGCACCAGGTCATTCCTGACCCAGGGGGTGACGTCGGTCACATCCCGATGTTTACTAGGCAGACTTTGTTTACGGGGTGGTTTGCCATTGCCTTCCCCAGTCATCTTCCCTTTACCCCCAGCAAGCTGGGTACTCATTTTACGGACCTTGGAAGGATGGAAGGCTGAGTCAACCTTGAGCCGGCTACCTGAAACCGACTTCTGTCGGGATCGAACTCAGGTTGTGAGCAGAGCTTGGACTGCAGTACTGCAGCTGATCACTCTGCGCCACAGGGCTCTTTAATATTTAATTAAATATTTAATTATATATTAAAAATAGAAAAAAAGGTGTAAACCTAAACTATCTTGGGTGTGCACTTTCAAATGCACATGTAAGTATACACACTTAGTTAGTGGTGGACCATTTGTAAAAGAGTCAGGAGTTTGGTAAAACAAGAGGTAGTGAAAGTACTGTGATGTAGATGAAGCGGCCTTCTACTGGTTCAGCCCGTTGGTCCATCCAGATCGTCCATTCTTACTTAAGCTGGTCTCCAAGCTCTCAAGCAGAGAAAGGTCTTCAACCTGTTATCTCAGGGCACAAATAGAGATGTGACCAAGATCATGGGTCTCTGTCCGTCTGCAAAAGGCAAGTTGTTGCATGTGTAGCTCAGATCGGAGAGAACGGGGATTTAACCTTGCAACTCCTGCTGAGTTTCACTAATGCAGAGGAAAAGCCATTATTAAACCTAGCAAAACTGAGCAGGAGTTGGTTAAATATCCCCTCCGTGCAGCCCAATCCAAGTCAGTCCCGGGAACGCAATTGGCCATTTAGAGGTAGAGGAAGATCCATGTTCTTTGTTTCACCTGTTGGTTCTCTGAGTGTTTAAACTTGGAGATTCCAGGAATTCAGCCTGGGAGCTTCTGCAGGCAAAGCATGTGTTCTGCCACAGTCTCTCCCTGATGTTTTCAGGTTAATAAAGCTATTGACATTTTGTAAGGGGGATGTCACTATTAGATACGTGATATGAGAGGGCTTGTTGGAGCTGAACCAGAAAGATGTGGTTCTGAATCTCTGCTTAGCCATGAGACTATCGTTGGGTAGCTTTGGGCCAGGCACACATTCTCTCAGCCTAGTTTTAACCTATTTCAAAGGGTTTTTGGGAGAATGAAGTGGGATAAACTGAATGTATACCGCTCCGAGCTTCTGAGAAAACATAAATGTTAGAGATATCGATGATGCTTACATTGAGACTGGCCTGCCTCAGTAGTCTGATCATGTTTGTTGAAGGGGAAATTGAGAACGGAAACTTAGATGCCAGAGATCCCATTATCTCTTTTATACAAGATGTGTGGGCCTTTCCTTTTAGTCAGCATGGTGTAGTGGTTAAGAGCGGTGGACTCTAATCTGGAGAACTGGGTTTGATTCCCCACTCCTACACATGAGCGGCGGACTCTAATCTGGTGAACCGGGTTGGTTTCCCCACTCCTACACATGAAGCCAGCTGGGTGACCTTGGGCTAGCCACAGTTCTCTTAGAGCTCTCTCAGCCCCACCTACCTCACAGTGTGTCTGCTGTGGGGAAGGGAAGGTGATTCTAAGACAGTTTGAGTCTTCCTTAAATGGTAGAGAAAGTCAGCATATCAAAACCAGCTCTTCTTATTCTTCTAGTTGCAGCATAATATCTTGTTGTGGTCATTAGTACATATAAAAGAAATTTAGGAAATTGCCAGTCTGGTGCCCTTTTCAAAGAGGAAAATACGCAAGACCTTATGGAGGGGTGCCGGCACTTCTAAAGAGGGCTACTGGAGGTCAGTAGATCAGGAATGAATTTTAACTCTTTTGCTGGTGTGTCATATTGATGACGTGTCTGACATTTTTTGCCTGTATATGGTCACTTTTGTAGTGTTTGGCTAGCTGGAAATACAGTCAAAGTTGACCGGCTGTGTTATTGCCGATTTCTTCCCCTCTCTCTTTGTTCTTCCCCACCCCTTTCAGTTTGTGCTTCCTTCTGATTTCACATGTGGTATGCTGTGATACTCTTGCCCCCCCCCCCCAAGGTTACTACTGTTTATATATAACATCTTTGGCTTTTACTTGAGCCAAGCTGAACCGGGTCAGCAACAATCGTACGTTGCTGAAATGCTGAGCAAGTTAGTTTAATGGGAGTTACCAAATTTTTAGGACTTCAGTTCTTACGCTTATCCCACTCTTGTTCTCAGTATCCCGAAGCAGCTTTCTCAGTTGATCTCCATGTAGACAGCTTATAGGACAAATTTTATGAGCTTCAACAGCTGTGCTTTCATGCCACTGTCTTCTCCTGTACCGTCTGATCACCATAAAAAGAAGAGGCTACTCCCTTTCTAGGGACAGCAAACTCTGGAAATCATTTCACGTGGCTTCACAGGCCATCATCCTCTTTGAATAATAAGCTTCAGCACTTAAGAAGAAGAGTTATACCGTATGCTGACTTTCTCTACCTTTTTAAAAAGGAGAATCAAACTGTCTTACAATCTCCTTCCCTTCCTCTACCCACATCTTGTGAGGTAGGTGGGGCTGAGAGAGTTTGAAAAGAACCGTGACTAGCCCAAGGTCACCCAGCAGGCTTCATGTGGAGGAGTGGGGAATCAAACCCAGTTCCTCAGATCAGAGTCTGCCGCTCTTAACCACCGTGCCGGCTTTGCTAAATGAAGAGCTCTACTAAATGAATACTGGTGTAAATACAAACAGTAGTAACTCCATACTCTAAAAAAGCAGGGCTTCTTTCCCATTAAGAATTGTGAAGAAGAGACATCCTGCTACCAGACCATTTATCCATCACGCTCAGTATTGTCTGCTCTGGCTGGCAGCATGTCTGGGTCTTGCTAACACATTACAAAGTCTTCTTGTTGGGCGGATGACGCCAGAACTTGGCATTAGATGTGTGATGGGAGGTTTGTGCCTCCCAGATGGACGCTAACCCTTTTGTCGTGTGACTGTGGCCCGTTACTTATGGGGCTACGTGTATATTTTGCGAGGGAGCCCATAGTGGTTCCACAGGCTGGTTTGAATACTTGGGGGTCGTGGCTCAGTGGTAGAGCATCTGCTTGGCATGCAGAAGGTCCCCCCCCCCCGGCATCTCCAGTTAAAGGGACTAGGCAAGTAGGGGACGTGAAAGACCTCTGTCTGAGACCCTGGAGAGCCACTGCCGGTCAGAGTAGACAATACTGACTTTGATGAACCAAGGGGCTCATTCAGTAGAAGGCAGCTTAATGTGTTCATGTGAAAATGGTGTGTGTGTGTCGGGGGGAGGCTGAAGTTGCTTCTCTGTAGGCACAGGTTGCAAACACAAACCAGCTAGTGTGCATTTGCTACCACAAAACCCCTGTTATACATCTGATGCACTGTTCTGGTGGTGTCCACTGACCAACATGAGGCCTTTGTAATGCGTATTGAGGCCCAAATACACCAACAGACTTCCCTAGTGCTTGCTACCTGTGATTTTTTTAAACAGGAGATGCCTGAACCTTGCATCTTTAGTGCTGCTGACCTGTTGTCCCCTCCCCTTAAAATCTGGGAGGAGTGCAGCTTCTCCCAATGTAGTGTTGGCTGGGGATGTGGAAGGGCTATATAACTACACAGTAGTATCACTGTGCCTTGGAAGCTGGCTGGGCGACCCTGGGCCAGTCACACTCTTTCAGCCTAACCTACCTCACAGGGTTGTCATGAGGGTAAAATGGAGGAGTTGATGTAAGCTGCTTGGGTCCCCATCGGGGATAAAGGTGGGATATAAATAAATAAATTAATTAATGGTTCTTGGTTCTAGGCATGTTGCTCTGGGAAAATCCATCTTGGCTAGAAAGTGGGTTCTGATGCTGTTGCTGACTGTTTTTATCTGGTGTGCAAAGTGATCCTTAAGGGCCAGAGGCCAACAAGAAGTTTGGAACACAAACCCATACCACGTGACAGAATTTTTGTACCAGCATGGTGTAGTGGTTAAGAGCGGTGCATTGGAGCGGTGGACTCTGATCTGGAGAACCAGGTTTGATTCCCCACTCCTACACATGAAGCCAGCCAGGTGACGTTGGGCAAGTCACAGTTCTCTTAGAGTCTCTCAGCCCTACCTACCTCACAGGGTGTCTGTTGTGGGGAGGGGAAGGGAAGGTGATTGTAAGCCGGTTTGAGTCTCCCTTAAGTGGTAGAGAAAGTTGGCATATAAAAACCAACTCTGCTTCTGCTGCTATGGAATGCATTGAGTGACATAAAATAGGAGAAATATTTTTTTTTTAATGTACTTGATTATCTGCCTTTGTGGAATTAGATGCCTGCTGTGTTGCCTTTCCCCTGCCTTGCCCTTTAGCTCCGGAAGAATCTGCTTTTGTCAATTACAGGAAGAGTGTTTTCCTTCCATGTGCAAGCCATGAAGTGGCTTAATCGGCCATGGCCCCCGTAAGACCTCAGTTGGTCTTACGGTATATCTCTTTCCTCAAGTAAGAGCTGTGTACTGTATATGCTTTTTAGAACTCCTTTCCAGGGGATTGAACTTGACCGTTTGTGATCTTAGTGTTTTGAATGCTGTTAACGCACGTAGGTCTGTATGGCTAAAATAGTGTTGTTTTAGGCCAGCCGCCAGCCAAAAGGAGGGTTCGATTCCTTCATTAGCCTAAGATTCACTGTGTAGTTTTGGGCAAGTCACTCTCACTCAATCTTGGTCCTGTATTTATTGCCTGTGGATTTTTAGGGACAGTGAATGCCCCTTTTTTGTTTAGGATCAATTGTGAAGCTGGTTGCATAGTACAAATTCTTCCTTAATGACTAGTAAGCCCTGTGTTGGACAGGGCTCGACAGAGAGCCATTGGCTGCACGCTTGTATGAACGAGGGGGATGTTTTCTTGAAAATGGAAGGAAACCACAATGTTAAATTATGCCTGTCTGGTTGCAAGCCTTTTGGGTTACGTATTTGCTTATTTACTTCATTTACAGGCTGCCTTTCTCTTTGAGACTCAACGCAGTTTTATGGGATTAGAGAAACATACGCGGTAACGACCAGTATAATGCATACAACAAACAAAACTGTGGAACAAGGAAATAAAAGCAATATAATACACCCAATAAACAATGCAAAGGGCGAAAACTGTCAGTTTTTCACACAGTAGAACTACAATACTATTTCTTTAATAAAAAGAGCCATCGTGAAAAATTCCACTTTACAGAGCCATTTCCCTTTTTATTACCAGCCTTATTTGCTTTTATAAAAAATGTTCTCCCGAGCGTTTGTTTTACACGTTTGAGTTGCAGACATGCTTGGAGATGAACCCTCATGAAAGCAGCCTCCACAGTAGGGAAGGCAGAAGAAAATCCGAGTGTGTGTGATTTGGAAGAATTTGTAGAACTCGGAGATGGTCCTCTGAAAAATCCCTGTAGGGTTTTGTGTCTACACCATCAGTACCAGTTCTTCCCACTTCTATCTTAGAAGAAAATGGAAAGCTAATAAAGAATTTCCTCTTTTTCATTGTTTTTGTCGCGGTTCCCACTTTCATTTTTTTACTCATGTTACTTTGCCATCTGTAGTTCAACTGGAGTGCTGCTAATTATAAAACTACTTGCCCTGGATTGGAAGACTTTTGTTCTGAATGTCTGCCAGAGTTCTGAGAGCAAACCATAATATAGGGCATGGCTGGTAAACGGTTAAACCGTATTGTGGGTTTTACATGACGTTAGAGTTTTCCAGTGGGGCTTACGCATGAGCTGGTGGCCTATAGCCGCCAAGAAGACTCTGACCTGTGACCAGAGTTCCCATTTGAGATCCCAGTTCTGTCATTAACACGCGAGGGGGCAAGCCACTGTCTCTCAGCCTTTCTTCCTGTCTACGATATGGGGAGAATAAATATTGATGTACCTTATAGGCTTATAACATAAGAACCTAAGAAAGGCCATGGTGGATCAGACCAAGGCCCATCAAGTCCAGCAGTCTGTTCACACATTGGCCAACCAGGTGCCTCTAGGAAGCCCACAAACAAGATGACCGCAGCTCCATTGTCCTGCCTGTGTTCCACAACACCTAATATAATAGGCATGCTCCTCTGATCCTGGAGAGGATAGTTATGCATCATGACTAGCATCCATTTTTACTAGTAGCCATGAATAGCCCTTTCCTCCATGGTGGTTCTGAGGATTCCTGGGATACTTCATGAGAAGTGCTTAGAACACTCTAACATGACGTCTCCGTGTTTAATATTATGAGTGCTGCTTTTAAATAACCAGGATTGCTTTGTTTTGACTTTCAAAACAGGAGACCTGGAAGGAAATGCAGCCCACGAAGCTCCCCTTATGTGGATAGATTGTAGCTTTCTGATTGTTGAGCCAATCTGATCCAGAAAAGCTATTTCCAATTATTTTTCTTTTTCAGGTGGCTGACCCATTATCCTTCTGTGTACTCATGGTTGCTAAATGGGTGCAAAACATGGTTTCTCAACTCTTTGAAGAAAAAAACAGTACTATTTACCTCTGTAAATTTAGAATTTTGAGGCCAGTGGCTCACAGCTCCGTAAAGGTAGGTGAGCAATTGATGCACTTTGACCTCATTGAACCATAATGATAACCGATATCAAATGTTACTGCATCGGGGGGGAAAATTCAACATATGTGCTATTTTATGTATCTTAGATGTTTAGTTTAAATTACCACTCCTTACGGACATTTCAACAATGAAGATTGTGTGCCTTTTTCCTGACTGGCCCCACTGCTTGCGTGTAATATTCTGTATAAATTACTAGTAGACCGACTGCTTTTAAGAAGGGGTAATCTGTTGTATTCTTCTGGTCTGTGAAATGACTGTTTGGGGAATTTTGTATACCGGGAATTCTAATGCTCAATGAAGTCAGTCCTCATGGTCAATAAATAAGATTGTGTGTGTGTGTTAACAAAAAGACCAGGTTGGATTATGACTTTGGTCTAGTCTTTCAGTGGTTTGGGTGTAAGGGTGTCCGTTTTCAAAGCTGCTATCATCTGTTCCTCATTTTCCTGTCTGCACTTCTAAAGAATCCCATTTTCTTCTGTCTGTTCTTCTTCCCTCTTGTCCACTGGTACTGCTGTAAGCGAATGTTGACATTTATTTGAAAAACTTAATTTCAAATTCAGAGTAAGTTTAAAGAGATTCCCTAGAGAGACAGTGAATAAGTGGTTGGACTACTTTGTACAGTTTATTTTGAGCATGTTATTGAAGTTCTCTTGATGAGGAATTAGGATTTTTTCAGACTTTAAGGGTAGCTTTGTGGTGTACGTTTAGATTCTACCTAATAATCTCGAGGATAGAGACATTCATACACATTATTTTACATGTGTGGCGTAATTTCAATACCTTGATTCTTGCTTTTTGAAATGGTAGCTGATGAGTCATAATTTCCCTTGCATTTTGACAGTTGGATAGACATTGATTTAAGTGCACGACTTACTCTAATTTGAAAATTGACTGTTTTTGTTTCTTGACATAATGAGAGCAATAGCTGTTGTAACTGTTGACAAAATTATGCATCTAAAGTGTGTTTGTGTGATTCCAAGGGTTGCTTATGGGCAGTTATTGAAAATGAGTTGTGCCGATCACTTTAAAAAGTAGTAGTTGGTATCCATCCATTGGGTTTTCTGAGGGTATAGCAGTCCAAATGGAGGAGGAAGAAAAAGAGCAGGCCTGCTGGTGAGAGAGTGTATAAATTGTCGGAAAGAAATAGAGGAAGAAATATGGCGGTGGGGTGTATGGATAGAATTCTGAATGATGAAAAGTTTAGGGAATGTTAACTGTCTCTGCTTTATTAGAAGAATCCTGACCTTAAAGGTGATTGAAACAGGGCAATACAAATAAGAGTTCTTGAAGATTGTACAAGGATAGATCTGTCCATTGTAACTATTGAGCTTCTCATCGCTCCAGGAATTCCTTGAAGCTCTGAATGGCTTGTCAACACAAATTTGGAATACACAACTTTTTGTGATGGGTGAATAGCAGGTGACCTACCAAGAACTGCAAAATGCCAGAAACGTGCCACAGAAATAGTACTAAGCTGTCCCTTGTGTGTAGCACATGTTGTTGTACAAGGATAAAAAATCCCCCCCCCAAAAAAAGAATTCCTTTTCCAGTTGGTTTTCAATTATTATCAAAAGCATTGTGTTCAGAATATATACCACACGCAAGCCATGAAATGGGTTAAAGATGCCAGAACGTTAGACAGCTGCACGGCTCTCTGCCCGAGGAACTTGCTTGGCTCTTCAAGGGAGAAGCAAAGGCTACTGTGGAGAGGCAGGGTGGGGTGGGGGTGCCACAAAGCATCTTTACAACTGGACAAATAGACAAAATAATAAGAGGGATTTTTGAGCATTTGATTAAAATTCTTTTAAAGACGATGGAAATTAGTTACACCATTTAAAAAGTAGTACATTAAAATAACGTTACTGGCACCCAAGTATAAAAGCGCATCCCAAGATTCGTCGCTTTGTGGAAACTTCAGGACTTTAGAAAGTGCTGGGTAAAAATGAGAAATTGGAGGCTGATGAAACCTACTAGGAGAATATGGGAATTGGTTTTTTCATCTTCTTCTCTAATGGGTTAGGACTAAAAACTTAAAATTTAAAGAACTACAAACATTTCCTGAAACAAAGCATGTCATCTCAAAGATGCTGAACTCCTGCTGGCATTCATTCTCCGGATGCTTTGTTAGATATGAAGACATGAACCAAAATGCTTTTGTTGTGCTCAGACGATCCTTCCACGTTGTGCATCAAGGCATCTGTGGATCATATTGTGATGCTACCTGGAATTTAAAACTATGCCATGTCTCATTTTGGAGACAAGCCCATGAAGTAACAACACCGTGTCACTTGTATGTCCTCTTTTTAACAAACAGGATTCTCGTATGGGGCGCCGGTTTTTATACTTCATTTCCAAAATGTCTGGAAGCTTGGACTCCCTGCCCCACCTTCCCTTTTATATGGAAAGTGGTTTTTTTCTCTTCCTCAGTTGGAGAATACCCTAGCATAATGAACATGTTGCTGGTTGGCAAAAGCCAAGAGCACAGAAATCTTCTCTTTGTCTTCATGGCTTCTCTTCACCGTTGTTTGTGCAGTTGATGCTGGTTAGTGCCTGTAACTACACAGCTCCTTATTTCATAAGGTTTTTTTTTTAATCAAACTATTATCTCCCCCCCACAGTTATCACTGATGAATAATGCCAGTATAGTAGTGAAATAAAACAGTAGTCTATAAACCACCATAGACAAAATAGATAATTGTCCACAATGTCCTGCAATCCAAGTCCTCAAAGAGAAATTACAGATGTCTTGCTGCACAGTGTCGTCTTGCAATATGTCTTCTAAAAGTCAGCTGACAAGCTGACCAATAGGATTCCTCTTTTGTACAGCCGTTTAACAATCCATACTCAGTATCCACCGTAGTGAATATATGCAGGCTAATGCAATGATATTATGACAAGCAACCGGATATGCCTTGTTTCGCTGGATTTCTGCTTCTTCAGATAATTACAATTTCATCCGATCACAATTTTGTGATTCAAAGTTCCATGCTCATGAGCCTTATAGGCACCTACTATATAGGATCCCTATGCATATGCCATCCAGATCAGGACAGCTCTTATAGAGGTACAAAGAGCAGATATCACTAGTATCTCTGTATGTGGTTTAGTTTCTCTGCCCCCATTCTGGGCTAGAGAAATTCCTTTAAGGACCTACCATCTGTGGGCTAGAATCCACAGTCCCCCTATGTTTTCTTTTTAAAGTTTTCATTTTGGTATGCAGAATGAGATTGGGTGGGTGTGCTTTATCGGTAGTGATCTGCCCATCTGGGTTTTTTTTCCCTTGCATGTTTCCCCCCCCCCCAAAAGGAGCCATCGATGGAGGAACCTGTCCTGTGTGACTCAATTTTTGTAGAGAAAATATTTCATGCTTTGTGCCTGGCTTTACTGAATTTGTCAGCAAGAGGATTCTTCACCTATTACCATATTGATTGATTTGTTCCCACCTGCAGTGCATATATTTTATCCAAAATCTTCGCATAATGAGAAACTGCAGGCTTGTAGGGATTTCTGCTCATGACAGACATGATCAGATTGAGATGCTGCTCGGCAGACATTGCTGGTCCACCATAATATTGTCATCTGTGACCTTCTTCCCTTTCTTTTTAGTAATGTGGGGATCTGGTTAAATAGTCTTGCAAGACTTTGTGTATGGTGGGGGAGAATCTGTATAGTTCTTATGTTGGACTTCTGGTGTTCCAATTCACAGTGTATGTAGATTACTACAAGTGTCACGTTGGCTTTGCCTACTCTGGTCACATACTATCAAAAACAAAGCAACCCAGGCAAATTCAACAATGTATAGAGTTTCCTTAGAATTAAACAACCATAATACTATAATAGGAGCCCCGTAGCGCAGAGTGGTAAGCGGCAGTACTGCAGTCCAAGCTCTGCTCACGACCTGAGTTCAATCCCAACGGAAGTTGGTTTCAGGTAGCCGGCTCAAGGTTGACTCAGCCTTCCATCCTTCTGAGGTCGGTCAAATGAGTACCCAGCTTGCTGGGGGTAAAGGGAAGACGACTGGGGAAGGCACAGGCAAACCACCCCGTAAACAAAGTCTGCCTTGGAAATGTTGGGATGTGACGTCACCCCATTGGTCAGGAATGACCCAGTGCTTGCACAGGGGACCTTTACCTTTTAATACTATAATAATACCAAGGACATAAATTTAACAACAAAGTCACATGTGACACAAAAGTCCAATTGTTTCCATATGCATCCACTTAGGGCATGTCACCACAAAGGTAATTCAATTCCATGTGGTGTCGGGTAAGTATCCAGTTATTTAACATATCAGAAGTACATGTTCATATGCATCACGATTAGGAAGCGTGGCTTTCCATGGCATTGCCATGAAGGAGCAGTGCTCTGTTAACAACTTTAGCATGGTACGACGTCCATGAGAATCTTCTGATGAAGATGTTCAGTTGAAACAGGATAAACTCTACCGACTCTTCGACTTCCTCAGCATTTATATTGAGAATGTAGAATAGAGTGTTACGTTGTTATATTGCTTGCATAGGAGAACTTTTCAATGGGTTAGACCCTTAATAATAGTTCAGCAGTCTTTAGGGATCTAACTGTCTGGGAAGGAGTGAGATCTGAGATTTTGTTAAGCAACAGTCTAGCTTGTAGAGCTTTGCTTGGTCAGCGGTGGGAGTCCTCTCTGCATTGAATGCCAGGGCTGGCCATGACTCGCAGTACGGTCAAAGTTTGCAGTGGGAAAAACTTAACTGTCAATGAGCAAATGGTATGTTTTGGGGGTTGGTTTGGATCCTAGACACAATTTTTGCTGCTGAATAACGTGGGTGGTTTTTCCATGTTGTGGCACTAGCGTGGGTCATAGCCTGAGGTGTAATTTGTGGGTTGTGTAACATAGTCTCTGTAGTACTTAAATTTCCTCTACGTTTAAGGCTTTGGCAAGATCCTAGCTTGTCTACCTCATATCTTGTGTTTTGCTGAGCTCCGTGTAAATAGCTTCCTACGAGATGACTACTCAGCATTTCCTCAGTGATGAAATATTTATTCATTTTTGATACTAAAATAACAGATAACCAACAATTGATTTTTATTAAGAACTAAGGCAGCTTTTAGGGGTGAATTAACCACATAATGGGACGCCACATCACTGGAACTAGCTTTCTTCTTGAATAGCTATTGATTTAAAGACCACATGGGAAGAATTTAATGATGGTCAATTGATGTGTGTATGTGTGTTTGTGTGTGTATTATCAAGACCCCTTAGGTGTAATTTTGAGGATCTTTGTGGCCTTACCTTTGCCATCCTTTCAAGACAAGATGCTCTGTTACTTTAGATGCTATTTGTTCTACTTTTCTTCTCTCATGAATGCTCAAACTGCTATTTCCCCTTTTCCTGAACAGTTCTGATTATGCAACTTTTAAAACAACTTAATACAACCTCAAGGGTTGATAGTGATTATATGGTGGTTGTAAGCAATGAAAGGTATAATTGATTTTAAGCAATGTAAGTAATGGAGGGAGATACTTGCTGTTGTCATTGTGATGCCTGTTTCTTTCTCCCTGTATTTCTAATCTCGTATACTGCCTTTTTTAAATGTGAAAAATCTCAAGATAGGACATAGGAGGTTCCCTGTTGGATCAGAATAGTGGTCTGTCTAGTCCAACATCCTGTCATACATAGTGGACAACTAGTTTTTTTTTTTTTTTAAGGGAAAGAGGCCAAGACCTTTCCCTGATATTGCCTCCTAACACCTCCGGGTGTGGAGGTTTCCTTTAGTCATTATGGCTAGCGGTCATCGATTCTCCATGGCTCTGTCAAATCACTTTTTAAAGGTATTATGCTAGTGACCGCCATTATGTCTTCTGGCAGTGAATTCCACCATTTCATATCTCATCAAGCAGCCAAGTATTTCCTTTGGCCTATCCTGAATCTGTCATTCATCAGTTGTATTGGATGCCTCCCCCTATTCTAGTATTTTGGGACAAAGTGAGAATATTATCTCCATCTTCCTTTTCAAGTCCATATATAATTTTATAAGCCTCTATTATGTCCCCTCTTAGCCGCCTCTCTTCTAAACTGAAGAGTCCCAAACTCTCCACCTTTCCCTCAGAGGAAAGGTGCTCCAACCCTTTAATCATCTCGCTTGCCTTCTTCTGCACCTAATGTGTCCCGTGAATGCTTGTGCTGTACTTCAGATCTTTCCGGTGGTTCTAGACTTCTAAGATCCTAATGCCCTCATTATTGAATTGTCCAATTTTGTCGATCGTACTGACTTGCTATGTGTAATCGGCCTTGAGTCCCTGTGAGAAAGGCAGGGTATAAATAACGTAAATAGATTAATTTAAAAAGATCTCATATTGTTTCCGTAATATCTATAAATGGATCAGTTTGTAGGAGATGAAGAAACGAGTTTAGTTAATACAATGTAATATACCTTTTGGAAACCATGTCTGTGCATCGTGTCGGGTCTGAGTTTAGTATATGCTGTTACCTGCTGCTTCTGTAATGTGTTCGGTCTTGACAATGCTCTAGAATACTGATGTTATGTGTCGCAAAACAGTTTTTGCCCACAGAGAGTGGCCTGCGTGGGTTTCCTACAGCTGCACTCAATAACCAAAAGGAAGCTGATGGCCTTCTGGACATCTGTTTGTTCTTGGGCAATAATGAAACTCTTTGATTCTCTGCCTGGTTTTGGTTTATGTATTTTCCTGTACCTGCTCCTGTTTTTAAGTTCTAGTTTTGATAGCCACTTGCATTTGTAATTTGTACACCATTGAAGGCAGTGCATATGTTGTGATTGCGGCATATAGGCATCGCTTGCAGGTAGTTCCAGCTTGTTCTAAAAGGGGGGGGGAGTATGTGTCCCGTCTCCTCCTGTTTCCTTGGATTGTAAGGAAAGTAATTTCCTGATGAATCTTTGCCTCCGTGATTGGGATTCCCCAACCCCGGCTTCCAATGTAGAATCATTTTTAAAAAGGGTTAGAGACAAGACTAAAACCTTTAAAGCTCATTCATTTTGCTGGCCATCCAGTTCTCTAGATGAACAGGATGAGAGTTCAGTATTTTATGAATTAAAAAGGGAAGGAGATCAGATTGCTAGTCTGTGAGTTGTTTGCCATCTTTATTGTTTTATTCTGCTCTTGAATTTGACAGGGCTAAATCTGTGATGCTTTTCCTTCAAATTTGTTTTGGCTTTGTACCTAATTGAAATAGTGTGGTATGTTTTCCCCCTTCACCCTCTTACTTAGGTAAAGGATGTCTGAAGAAGCACGTTCGGTGAGTTTGACATAAGAAATCTATTGAGTGGGACAGATTAAGGAGGACAGTGACATTTGTGATTTGACTTCATGTAAGTGGTATGATCTTCTTTGGGTTTTAAAAACTCCAAGTACTCCAAGTTTCTGTGTCCTCAGATATAGCTGAATGCTGTGGGGTTTTTGTTACTGGATAGAAACAGAATTATGGCTTCTGGATAGTCAGTAATTTTGGCTGATTTGATGAAGCCATCAAGCTGGTAGTTTTAGCTCTTATGAGGAAATGCTGATGGGTACAATATTAACGAATTAATGAAGAGGAGCAGTTGATGGGATTGAATTACAGTACTGCAGAATGTCAATATTAATAGAAATCAGAAGAAGTGAAAAATGACTCGCATTTTAGGGTTTCTCCTCTTCCTTCCACATCTTGAATATTTCTTAGCCAGGGATTAGGATTGCAGGGAGAGAACTGAACAAAAGTATGGCCAGAGAGATGAAAGAGAGCTAGACTCTTGTAAGAGGGGCCGTGGCTCAGTGGTAGAGCATCTGCTTGGCATGCAGAAGGTCCCTGGTTCCATCCCCTGCATCTCCAGTTAATGGGACTAGGCAAGTAGGCGATGTGAAAGACCTCTACCTGAGACCCTGGAGAGCTGCTGCCAGTCTGAGTAGACAGTACTGACTGCGATAGACCAAGGGTCAGATTCAGTATATGGCAGCTTTATGTGTTCAAGATCACATTGGTCAAGATCTGTAAAAGGTTTTGTAAAGGCCTCTGTGCAGTTCCAGCACACACAGGCCACCCCCAAGCTGTTCGGATAGGGCAAGGTGGTGTTATCTTCCCTTTGGGGTAGCATTTCCTTCCATCAAGGCTTGCCAACCTCCAGTTGGGCCTAGAGATCTCCTGGAATTACAACTGAGCTCCGTGAGACAGATTGGTTTCTCTGGAGAAAGTGGCTGCTTTTGAGGGTGGACTCTAGGGCATTATACCCTGCCTTCCCCAGGCTCCACCTCCAAATTTCCAGGCATTTCCCAACCCAGAGTTGGCAACACTACCTCCGCCTCATTCTCTGGGAAGGCTGCCCAAGCCACTTCTCTCTTTGCTGCCAAGGAGAGAAGAGTGAGTGAGCTTTCCTTTTCTAATAAAAAGGCTGTCTGTCAAGAAGAGAAATTCTTCTCCCAGCTCATCCTTGAAGCTTGTCAAAGCAGCTCCAAAGGCCTTAATTTCTTCTGGTGTAAATACGTAACGAAAGGAATGCTGATAACCCTCCAAGATGGCTTGCGTGGCTTGTGGAACAGAAGGCCTTTTTGACCAGCATAGTTGTGGGGGGCTGGAGACCTTTCCCGACTCAACCCGGCTCAGAACGGGTGAGCTGAGCATGAAGGGAGGCCCTACTACCCTGCCCAGGAGATCCCAAGCCCGGGGAGGGTTGGGCCGCAGTCATGGAGCCGCCCCCTGACCACCAAAGCCGGAGAGATCTCGAGGAAGCCTGAGAAGCCACCTGTGGCGAGCGAGGCCTGGGCCTGGTGGCCGCGACTGCTGGTCATGTCATCAGTGGGCGCTGCCAGGTCTTGAAAGGCCAGGACAGGCTGAGCAAGAGCCCGGCAGGGGAGGCCAGTGGCAGCTGGGACAGAGCAGGAGGGCTGCTGGGATGGAGGAGAGGGACCTAGCTTTGATGACGGTCCAGAGGTGGGGCCAGGGTGGAAGAGCCCTGGCCAAGTGGGGACACTGCAGGAAGGCAGCCCGGGGGAGAAAAGCTGGCAGTATGAAGAGGGGAAGGCAGTCGCTTCCCCAGCCTTTATACCTTCTTATGAGGGCTACCGTGGAAGGGGACCGGGTCTGGACCAGGAGGGGGCGGAGCTGGAAAAGCCTATAAGAGGGCCATTCTCACGCGTGGCCAGAGAGGAGAAATGGGCCGTGCTCAGATTGAGGACTGAGCGCGAGAGGATGCCAGAGAGACAGCCCGAAGGAAGGAGGGGGAACCTAAGTGGTTTAACTCCCTTCCCAATTTTGTGGCATTGGGGAACCGTACTGTCCTCTGGTAAGGTGGCCGGAGGTGGGAGCTCTACTGCGGAGCACAGGGAATCTCACAACAGTCATAGGGCAAGGGCAAGTATGGAGAATATTTTAGGGGTTTGTCCTGGTCTCTGACTTCTGTGATCTTGGGGTCACATAATTAAAACTGGTTTTGGAATGTTGTGTCTGTGTATATGACTCGCTTAAAATTTATATACTGCACTCTCTTGATGCTGAAGTGGCAGCCAAAGCGATGTAGGGAGAACTTGGTTGATGGATGATAAACCTTTGGAAAGCTCCTCAAAGAGACTTTTCCATTCTTCGTAGTAAAATGGTTGTTTTTTTCCCCCCTCAAGGAGCGCTATGATCTTGAATCACAGGAGAAATCGGTGCAGAAACTTCGCTGTACCTGAGCAAAAGAATGTTGTGGAAACGAGAAAGGTCTGAAGGCTGCATGTGGCGTTCCAAGCGCCGCAGTGGCGTGTAAGATCTCTCTGATGTCTAGTTCTTAGAAACAGTATTAGAACATGTCTTATGGTATGGATGCCTGCTGCAGAAGAACTCGTTTAAAAATAAAAGACGGATTTCAGATTCAGGGTTCAAGAATGGCTAGTAGAGTTCTGAGAAGTTCATGACTCCAGGATTTCTGTTTCTGGGCCCGTGGAAATGTTACTTTTTCAAGGATTTGATGCATTTCAGAGTGTGATCAGACACCGACAACTGCCACAGAATTAAATGGAACATGGGCAGAGGGAAGGGTTGCCAACCTCCAGGCACTAGCTGGAGATCTCCTGCTATTACAACTCATCTCCAGCCGATAGTTTGGTTCAACTGGAGAAAATGGCTGCTTTGGCAATTGGACTCCAGAGCATTGAAGTCCCTCCCCTCCCCAAACCCCGCATTCCTCAGGCTCTGCCCCAAAAACCTCCCGCCGGTGTCAAAGAGGGACCTGGCAATCCTAGCAGTTGAACAAGTTCTTATTAGAATCTCATGCCATGCACCACTGCGAAGATATCCTCTTATTTTCAAAATCATTTTATTGGATGAAAAGGAATATGGCAATTCTTCACCTTTTAGTCCATGTATGTTTATTTGATTTGCTGTATTGATTCTGTGTTCTACTGATAAACATGGTGATGCTATTGTTTTTTTTTTAAACCACCTTAGCATTTGCAGAAGTGTATACAGTAGCAGTTAATAGTACTGAGTTTTTTGTTTTCAAATTCTTTTGTGTGGTCACTGCTGGATGTTTAGGTTCCTAAAGATTATGAGGACCTGAGCAAATGTATAAACAGCCATTTATCATGGCTCTTCCACATGACTCCATCGAGCAGCGTGAGCCTGCAGTTGGGTTTCCAAACGGTTGACAGCAGGATTCCTGTTTTCTTTCTTCTCTGAAGCATCAAACAGCCTGAATGCCCAGTTTTAACTGCAGAGCTCGGGACTTTCACCAGGGCAGGCAGGAAGAGTCTTCTGTGGACCAGTGCCAGGCATAAAAGGGCTGTGTGCCAAATGGGCACACAGTCCAGTCTCCATGCAAATGTTTGCTGTGCCCCCTCGATAATTCGCCAGCAACTAGCAAAGAGCTATTTGAGAGGGGATGAGGCGTGAGGGACTTCCAGGAGTAAAAGGGGGCCAATTGTTTGTGGGTAAAAGCAGGACCAGATTTTAAGTAAGCAGGACCCTTGGGTGGAGTAGGAAGCAGAAACCATCGCCACTAGAGCAGCCAAGCTCAGTGGTAGCAGTTTATTTCAAAGGCTAATGATTTATGGCATTTATTTGCCATCCTTAATAGTCATCAGGAGGACACCCTGGTTCAGCTCTTGCTCCTTATTTAGTAGGACATTTTCTTTCTCAACTATGGTAGTTTGTAGCAGACAGGATCCTGGCTGATCTAGTCTCTGGTTCTGCCCAATCTCTTCCTGAGATATATACTAGCCAGAGGACCAGATCGTAGTAGTAGCAGTGGAGGAGGAGGAGGAGTTGGTTTTTATATGCTGACTTTCTCGTCCACTTAAGGAAGAATCAAACCGGCTTACAATCACCTTCCCTTCCCCTCCCCACAACAGACACCCTGTGAGATAGGTGGGGCTGAGAGAGTGCGACTAGCCCAAGGTCACCCAGCTGTCTTCATGTGGAGGAGTGGGGAATCGAACCCAGTTCTCCAGATCAGTCTCTACCGCTCCAAACCACCGTTTTTAACCACTACACTGGCTCTCACTTAAATCCACAAAGATTTTTTTAAAAAGAACAAAGATTAGCAGCACAATTTTTTTTTAAAGGATCACAATATACCTAGAGATCAAAAAGCTGTATGAAGCCAGGGTTATTTCCCGTAATGTCATGCAATCATAGGAGAGCCAGTGTAATGGTTAAAAACGGTGGTTGTTGTTACGCTTCAGCGTTCAACCCCAGCCAGAATCACAGGCACAATGAGTGAGTGAGGTTTATTTCTCTCTAGAAGCGTCTTACCCTTAAGTGTTTATGCTGCGTCATTACTGATTTTTCACCAGGGAAATATGCAGTATTTATGACTGTTTATAAAACTGTCAAACATTGCAGAGTAGATGCCAGAGCTTGGAAGTAAATTGTGTAATAATCACCTTTTGCTTTTCGACAGTCGCTTGCAGATGAAAGACATGTACCTGTACGTGTGTTTTCAGTGCCCTTTGCCGTTGATCCCTGAAAAGGTTGTTTTGGTTCATGCAGCTTAGAACGCTTAACAGCATTTAATTAAATCTGGCACAGTAAAAAAAGACATTTCTGGTTTTTGTTTTGTGTTGACAGTTACTTCGGTGTCTCAGCCTCGATTTGTAGTGTGTGTTCACACATATGTGTACACCATGATGGCTAAACGGAACCTCCATGTTTAGAGGCAGTATCTTGCTGAATATGATGTATTGGGGAGGATGACCAGGGAGAGTTTATTGCTGGTATGGCCGACAGAGATCAGCTCACCTGGAGAGAATGGCCGCTTTGGCAATTGGTCTCTATGGCATTGAAGTCCCTCCCCTCCCTAAACCCCGCCCTTCTCAGGCTCCGTCCCAAAAACCTCCTACTGGTAGCGAAGAGGGACCTGGCAACCCTAGTGAAACCCCTGGCAAACTTCTTGTCCTTATGGTAGAAACTGGACCCATACAGTGGAAGGACCCTGATATAATTTCTGGGGCATAAGCAGGTTTGGTGCCCAGGTAGTCATAGTCATATCGTCCTTTATTGGCATAAAAGGTCCCCAGGTAGTAACCCATTTGTCCCATAAAACATGATGTGAACCTGAGCCCTCTTCTTCATCTATATAGTCTCTTCCTGTGCCTTTTGGTCACCCTAGAAGTATGACAAAGAGATGGAACCCATTGCCTAATTATGTATGTTTCCAGTGCTGCTTCAAGCCTAGTATTTAGGAGAACAGACCACTGTAAAACTCCTAGTCTTCTCTAGAAGAAATGCCATGTGAAATTCCACAAACTGAGAAATAATTAAGATGGATCTCCCTTTGGGCTAGGGCAACCTTAGGGTACAATTAGGCAGCCTCCAGAAGAAAAGTAATGAAGGCCTCCAGGTTAGCAGGCAGCTTAACTCAAGGGCAGATGGGCTGGTGTGTATGTGTGTGTTTGTCGTGCATATCTGCAAGATTGCTATAGCTACATTGTCACTTATCTTGATATTACAGGCTTTTATTTCAGTTTTATGCTCGAAGATTGAAGAAATTAGCCATTTCTCCCTGTCAAGGATTCCAGGAATCGAATCAGGAATGTGATAACCTGCACATTATTGTGTGATAACCTGCACCTAAAAATGATTT
This sequence comes from Euleptes europaea, assembly GCF_029931775.1. Lineage (NCBI taxonomy): Eukaryota > Metazoa > Chordata > Lepidosauria > Squamata > Sphaerodactylidae > Euleptes > Euleptes europaea. The sequence continues at coordinate 64,006,394 of NC_079322.1, forward strand.
GCTGCTGGCGACTTAGGCCTTGGAATCCTCTTCAAGTGTGGAGGGGAAGTAAGGATGTGCCCCAGTGACTGACGGGTAGCATGAAACCTCTGGATTAGCTAAGCTTGAAGTACATAAGAACAGCCATGCTGGATCAGACCATCAAGTCCAGCAGTCTGTTCACACCGTGGCCAACCAGGTGGCTCTAGGAAGCCCACAAACAAGACAATTGTAGCAGCATTGTCCTGCCTGTGTCCCACAGCACCTAATATAATAGGCATGCTCCTCTGATCCTGAAGAGAATAGGTATGCCTCATGACTAGTATCCATTTTTACTAGTAGCCCTATCCTCCATGAACACTCCCTCTTATCCTGGGGCAGGGAGTTCCACAATTTAACTATGCGTTGTGTGAAGGAATACTTTTTTGTCTGTTTTGAATCTCTCACCCTCCAGCTTCAGCAGTTGACCCCACGTTCTAGTATTACGAGAGAGGGAGAAAAGCTTCTCCCTGTCCACTCTTTCCATACCATGCATTATTTCATAGACCTCTCATGTCTCCCCTCAGCTGCCTTCTTTCCAAGCTAAACAGCCCTAAGCGTTTTAACTGCTTCTCATAGTGCAGTTGCTCTAGCCCTCTGATCATTTTGGTTGCTCTTTTCTGCACCTTCTCAAACTCTCCAATATCCTTTTTTACATATGGTGACCAGAACTGTACACAGTATTCCAAGTGTGGTCTCACCATGGATTTGTACAAGGGCAGTATGATAGCAGCAGTTTTATTCTCTCTTCCTTGTCTAAATATGGCCAGCATGGAATTTGCCTTTTTTACAGCAGCCGCACACTGGGTTGACATCTTCATCGTGCTATCTACTACCACCCCAAGATCCCTTTCTTGGTCTGTTGCTGCCAGCACAGATCCCATCAGTGTATATGTGAAGTAAATGCTGGGAGCCTAGCCCTTCATCCTTAGCCATTCATAAGCAGCAACATTAATTTGTTTTCCTTCTCACTATAATTGTGCCTTCCATTTTTTTAAAATGAAAAATGTGTTTTTCATATTTGTAGCTTGGGTCTCTTTTGCTTTCCAAAACAATCCAAGTAAATTGAAAAAAAATGTGTGTGGTAGGACTGGGATTTAGAGAGCCCATAGGGTATCGTTTGCATTTGCGAAGCCTATCAAAGCAATTAATTCTTTCCCCGTAATTTTAATAATACCTATAGGCGAGTTCTTGCGACTTGGAGTTGATGTTTTGCTACAAACTCCTCCAGAAAATAAAAAATAAACCCCCAGAGGGGATGATTGGCATGAAGAAAACCTCAGATCACTCCGAAGTCTTGTGAACTGAGAAGAAATTTATCATTACTTGACATTTAATTCTTAAATCTTTTGATCTTCCCAGGATTAGGGCTGCCACACTTAGCTGGTATAAAACCTGAGCCAACTCCATTAAAGTTGGAAGCTTGGATTTGTTTCTGTAGTGTCTGCTTATCTTTTAGCAACCTAATTATCCAAGAGGAATGGTTGAGAACAAGAGTGCAAAATGGTGCTTTAATTCTGCATGTTGCCTCAAGGATAGACTGCTGATGCCCATAGCGGTACAGGGCATGATGACCTCCTTTCCTAATGGTGACAATCTTTTAGGAGCATGTTGTGCCAACGCAGACCCAGGAGAAGCAGGGTTGTGAATCTGTTGGCCATAAATTAGAATTTTATGCCAACTAACAGCCCTTTCCTGAGCTCTTGGCGGGAAAGAGCTCAGGAGGAGCACAAGTGCTTGCGCCGACGTCCGGGCTGCTCGTGCCAGCGCCCGGGCTGCTTGCGCCGCCGCGAGAGGCAGGGAAGCCGGCATTGGGCTGCTCATGCCGGCCTCCCTGCACTGCCGCAGCAGCGCAGCCCAGGGATGTCCGCTTGGCCTCACCAGCGTCCTGGGGGGCTTGCCAGGGGTCAGAGCTGTCAGTAGGCAGCTTCCTGACCCCCTTTGCCCCGGTACGCTGTCTACCACTGGCGCAGCCTTGCTGTTTTCAGTGAGGCCAAATGCCCCATTTTCAAACAAACAAAAATTCAAAAGACTTTTTAAAGCCTTTTGGCGGTTGGGGAATGGGTTTGGAGGGGCTGCGGCAGCACTTCGGCCACACCGTCCCCGGCCGCCAAAAGGCTCAGGTATGAGCTGCCGACCTGTGAGTTCTGAGCGTGTTTCACTTTATGCCACCAAGCTAAAGCAACATCTCTGCTAACATTTGTAAAGCTGTCTCCTCCCACTTTTGATTATTAGGCTTGTGGGAAATTTACAGAATGTATATTACACAATGCCATACTGTACACATATAAAAGGTTCCGAGAATAGATCCTCCTCGGGGTAGGAGGCAGAGAGCAGGCAGCGTTATGCAAGTTTCTTTTTTTGGAGCCTGGGACCGGCGCTCCCCCTCAAAACCGATGGAAGATCTAACTTCAGCGGGTGTTGCTTTCTTCCCACTGATGAAATAAATGTCAGAACTCCCACCAGTTGTCAGTTGAATGGGTTTGCGTGCGCATTTGTTTCCCCTACCATTCAGAATTTCTGCCCCCATTTAGATACCACAGCTGTATATGTTTCTCGGGATGTTGTGATAAATCAGGCTCCTCAATATTATAATCTTCTAAATTTAGTTGTTCAGGAAGAAAGCCAAAAAAAGAAGAAGAAGAAAAGATTTGTGGTTTGTGTTGGACAATTGGACAGAATGCTCCCATGTGGTTTGCAGGTTTGATAAAATATCCAATATGCATGTGTGTGTGTGTATGGTTGTGTGTGTATGGTTGTGTGTGTATGGTTGTGTGTGTGTGTGAAGTGCCGTCAAGTCGCCTCCAACTCATGGTGACCCTATGAATCTACGTCCTCCAAAATGTCCTATCTTTGACAGCCTTGCTCAGATCTTGCAAATTGAGGTCTGTGGCTTCCTTTATTGAGTCCATCCTCTCTTATTGGGTCTTCCTCTTTTCCTCTGCCTTCAACTTTTCCTAGCATGACTGTCTTTTCCAGTGTCTCTTGTCTTCTCATAATGTGACCAAAATACGATAGCCTCAGTTTAGTCACTTTAGCTTCTAGGGTCAGTTCAGGCTTGACTTGATCTGTAATCTACTGTTTTGTTTTTTTTGGCAGTATGTCCAATATGTACAGCAAGAGAATGAAAAGGTAACTGTGGATAAGTGGTAGAATGCCTTGTCTTGCAAACAAAAGGTCTTAGGTTCACTCCCTGGCATTTTCAAGTTAAAAGATCTCCTGAAGCTGATGATGGAAAAAGAGCAACCTTTCTCTGACTCCCAACGATTCTGCAAGGTGTCAGGCAGAGTAAGCAATATTGTGTTCGATGAACTGATTTGTTACACGGCAACTTCTTACAGTCAAATATTAAGCAGTTGCTGTTTCGGTGTTTTATATTCAGGGCTTGAATCCAAGTTTCAGAGTGAGTAGTTGTCCACCCTGAACACATTGCTAGTATGAACTCTTGATGTTGGTCTACATACAGACCAGTAGAGGAAGGATTTCGGGGGGGGGGGGTCATCACAGCATCATCTCTCTCTCTCCTCCCCCTTTAACTATCATGTTCTAGTGTTTTGTGAGAATCATTTTACTTTCTTGTGGTTTGTGTCGTAAGACTCTCCTGTTTAGAGTCTCCTGCATAAGTATAGTAAAGTAGTGTGCTGTGTTTTCCCACATTAGACGGCTTTGCAAAATATATCACCAGTGAGTGGGTGAATCATGTGAGCTTTCTCCCCCATGTATTTGACAACATGTCTTCCCTGTGAGGCTTCTGAAACATTTATCTTCCAAACATGCAGTTTCTTGAAACCTGAACAGGCTATTTTACTCTCCAGCAATCCTCTTTTTATATTTGAATTTGAACCTTGCATTCTCCTTATTGGAATATATTTCCATTTGGAAGTGTTTTAGTAGCTATCACTCAGAAGGTGTAATGAAGGGGTCTCCAATCTTTTTGGGCCTGTGGGTACCTTTGGAGTGTGGCTGCAGTGTGGCGGAGCCAGCGTGGTGTAGTGGTTAAGAGTGTAAGCCAGTCAGAGGCCTTACTGGAGAAAAGCCCCACCTGGTCCCATCTACTTTATAAAAAACACTTGGCGGGCACCAGGAAAGGTGTCGGTGGGAGCCATAACACCCACGAGCACCGAACTGGGGACCCCTGGTGTAACATTTGAACCAACCGTCCCTTAAGTTGTCTCCCTCTTCACTCTACTAAACAACTTCAATATCTTGGGATAGTTCATGAAACCAATGAGTAAGGAATATTCTTTTCTAATAACAGAAAGTATCATAGGGCTGGAAGGAGCCTTATAGGCCAGACTAGTCCAATCATCTTATTAGTGCAGGAAATCCAAGGTGAGACCATTCCTAGGGATTGGTGTCCATCCTCTGCTCCAAGACCTCCAGCAAGGGAGAGCCCCTCGTGCTGTGATTCTATTCGTTGTTTAACCATCCTTACCTTTAGGAAGTTTCTCCTAATATTTAACCCAAACCTTCCATCTTGTAACTTAAGCTCATTTGGTCTAGTCCTGCCCTATGGAACAGCAGAGCGCACATCTGTGATTTATTAAAGTATGATCATTTCTCCCTTCGGAACCTTCCATAATAAATGTACCTAGGTGCTTGAATTTCCCTTGCAGGGTTTGCTTTTCAGAGCCCCAGTTATGTTTATTACCCTCTTCTGAAATGTTCCCATTTGTCTCTACCTGTCTTAAAATATGGATCCCAGAACTGGAAATAATACCCCAGATGCTTTATAGCTAAAGTGGAACTAATACATCTCATTACTTGGATACTATGCTAAAAAAGCATTCAGTGGTTTTTTTTCCCCCAGCCATCACACTGCCAACTCAGGTTGAAACTGTGATCGGCCACAATCCCAAAATCCTTTTCATATGTTCTCCTGCCGAGTTAGGTATCCCCCATTCTGTGCCTGTATATGTTATTCTTTTTTGCTTAAATGCAGAACTTTGCTCTTATCTCTGTTGAATTTCACTTTGTTAGATTTGGAGGCTGGGTTGGAACAATCGACATTTTGAGCTTTATGTCTGTCTTCTAAGGTGCTAGCTTTGCCTCCAGTTTTGTTGATAACAACTTTGGAGGGGTTACAAAGGCCCAAGATGGAGCCCTGCAGCATTCTGTTCAAGACTTCCCTTGAATAACATGCAGTTGACGGCCGTTTTTTAAGTGCTGTTCTCCAACTAGGTATGAATGTGCCTTGATGGAAGTATTTGACGAGTTTGCTAACCAGAATATTGTAGGGGGCTGTCCACTACCTTGTTTATAGCTTTCCCACTATCTGCTAGGCTAATAACCTAAGATCAGTCTGGTAGGATTTATTTTTGACAAACCCATGCTGGCTTTAGTAATCCCTGCATTGTTTCCAAGGTGCTTAAAAGCTGATCGCTGTATAATCTGTTCTATTATCTTCTATTATCTGTTCTATTATCTTCCCTGGTATGTAAGTTGGACAGACCAATCTCTGGTTTTCTGTGTCCCCTTTCCTCCCTCTTTTTCGTCAATCAGGGGAATAGTTCCCTTTATCCAATCTTACCTCCTCACCAATCTCTTGGAGTCCACCAAAATGATAGGGATTCTGCAAGGGGTTTGAAACAAGAAAAACATTTAAGAACCCTGGCAGCCATAGATCACTTGGTTTCCATTCAGGCCATAGAGCCGGTCCCTCATCTAGAGTCTGGAAAAGGGACCTACTCAATATTTTTTACCGTCCGCAAGCGAAACTGGGACTGGAGGGCCATCTTAGACCTAAAACAACTGAACAGGTCAGTGAAATACAGGTAATTCAGGATGGAAACGGTGAAGTCTATTGTAGATGCGCTTCAACTGGGGGATTTTATGACATCCTTAGATCTAAAAGAAGCCTACCTTCACGTCCCAATTCACCCTCTCCACAGGAAATTCCTGAGATTTTTCTATGCTGGGAAACATTTCCAGTTCAGGGCTCTCCCATTCAGCTTGGAATCAGCTCCCCGCGTCTTTACAAAGATTCTAGTAACACTAGTGGCCAATCTCAGACAGGAAGGAATCAGAGTTTTTCCCTATCCGGATGACATTCTAGATCCAGATCCAGAGAGGAGTCCTTAACTCACACACACAGGGTAATCCAGACTCTGACAGAACATGGCTTCTTAATAAATTTTAAAAAGAGTCACCTTATTCCGGCACAAAGACTACAACACCTAGGAGTCATCCTAGACACCAAACAGAATCTAGTCCTCCTACCTCCTGACAGAATTTCCAAGATAAAATCCATAGCCCAGTCTCTAATCAGAGTCAGCGAGGGGAAAATTATGTTCCTTGCAAAACTCATGGGATTAATGGTGTCTTGTCTTAAGTTGTGTCCCCTGGGCCAGGTTTCATTCGAGACCGCTGCAAAGGCTTCTTCAACCTCATTGCCAGAAAGATAGACAAGACTATAGCCTGGAATCAAGACTTCCGGAACAGTCTCCTGTGGTGGTGCAATCACAAGAATCTCGACAAGGGCCTTCCCTTCTTAGTTGGGGAGCAGGTCCAACTATTCATGGACGCCAGTCTGGAGAGATGGGGAGCGACATGCAAATCCAACATCGCTCAAGGTATCTGGTCAAGGTCAGAGAAGAAACTTCACATAAACGTCCTCGAGCTCAGAGCCATTCGCCTGGCCCTGATTCACTTTCAGGACTTTTTCGCCGCCACGTTCTTGTTCGCACTGACAATGTGTCTGCCAAGGCACACCTAAACAAACGGGGGTTCCAGATCATCGAGGCTTCACATGGAAGCTATGCTGATATTGTCCTGGGCGGAGAAGAATGTAGTTTCCATCGCGGTGGAACACATCAAGGGTGTCCTCAATCTCCAGGCCGATTGGCTGAGCCGTCAGACCTTAGACGAAGGGGAATGGTCTCTCAACAGATCCATCTTCCTTCAGATAGGAGAGAGATTCGGCCAGCCTGCAGTGGACCTGTTTGCCTCCGAGCAAGGTACCACCACCCAAAAGCAGAGGGGATGGACGCACTGATGTCTCCGTGGCCCAAGGGCCTTCTTCTTTTTGCCTTTCCTCCCTTCCCTATACTCCTGAAGGTGATAAGGAAAATAAGTCAGGAGAGAGCCACGATCATCTTAGTTGCTCCCTTCTGGACAAGGAGACCATGATTTCCCAGCCTCAAGGAAATGTCAGTCCAACAACCGTGGGAGCTTCCACCGATCCCGGACCTATTGATCCAGGGACCACTGTATCACCCAGACCCTCAATGGCTTCGCTTAGCCGCCTGGAAATTGAGCAGAGCAACCTTATAGTTCAAGGATACAACATCGGGATTGTTAATACCATAATCGAGGCCAGAAAACCTTCAACCAGAAGAATATATGACTTCTCGTGGAAAGCCTTTGTCCTTTGGTGCAGACTTAAGAATGCTGATCCCCTGATTTCTGACGTCTCTAGGATCTTGGAGTTCCTACATGATGGCGCAGAGCAAGGCCTCAGGGCGGCCACCTTACGTCGACAGGTGGCGGCCATTTCCACGGTTATCATATCGGTGGACGGTATTGTACCCTCCAAACATCCGCACATTCAAATCTTTCTAAAGGGCGTTATTCAAACTAGACCACCACCCATTCACCGTTTTCCCACCTGGTGGCTTAACGTGGTGCTAACAGCATTAACTCGTCCTCCTTTTGAGACCATTAGGGAGATTTCTTTAAAAATACTGAGGATGAAGACGATTTTCTTGACAGCCGTTACCTCTGCTAGGAGGGTTTCCGAACTGGGTGCTCTTTCCGTATGAAAAGGTTTCTGTGTCTTTCATAAGGACAAAGTCATACTTCGGCCTGACCCCACATTCATTCCTAAGGTGAACTCCATATTTCACCGCAAGCAGGAAATTCAGCTCCCGTCTTTTTGTCCCAACCCCAGCCACCCCAAAGAGAAGGAGTGGCACACACTAGATCTTCGTAGGACCCTCAGAGTGTACATTAAGCGTACTTCACCCCTTAGGCGTTCAGAATCACTATTCATTTCCCTGAATAACCCAAACCATGGCTGTAAGATGTCTCGGTCGGCCATTAGTTATGCCATTAGACAGTGTATTGGCGAGTCGTACAAATCTAGCAAGCTTCAGGTGCCAGCTGGTATTACTGCCCTCTCTGTAAGGAGTGCAGCCACCTCGGCTGCCTTCGATAGACCAGCATCAGTTGAGGAAATTTGCCGGGCAGCCACCTGGGCCTCGGTTTCCACCTTTGCCAGACACTATAAAATTGACTCCATGGCGTCTGCTGATGCAGCCTTCGGCAGAAGGGTCCTGCAGCACGTCGTGGAGGAGAATTAGACCCACCCAGACTAATTAGGTCTTGGAGATCCCACAGTCTGCAAGATGCCTGAAGGAGCCTTGTTTACTTACGTGAGGGCTCCTTCTGTTCTGGGATCGAAGGCATCTTGCCCGCCCAAGAGTTTCTTAACCTCCAGACGTTAGCTGTACTCGTCAGTTCATTAACCCTGACCAAGCCAATTCCAGTTAATCTTATGGCTCCTTCAACTGCCATCTTATGCATAGGAAGGAATATTCTTCAATGTTTAAATGGTTTTAATGTTTCCTTTCACCAGTTCTTATTCATTACACCTGTTTTTTCTGTAGTGTTGTGGTTCCTTGCACTTACCTGTCTCCTTTAGCTCGGTGAGTCCGAAAACTGGGATTGGGAGGACAGGAAGTGAAGCTTTAGTCCTGCCTCCCAGGGCGTGTGATGGTAAAACCCACAGTCTGCAGGATGCCTTCGATCCCAGAACAGAAGGAGCCCTCACGTACGTAAACAAGGCTCCGTTCTCTCTCCCCCCCCCCCAAAAAAAAACTTGGGATAATAAAAACCGGCCTGCTTGTTTTGAATTGCAGTTGATTTTTTTTTCTAAATAAAATCTCCATTGAATATCTGCCAGTAATCAACAATGCTGTTATTCTCTGCCCTGCTGACATGGGGCTATTCTTGCTAGAATTAGACCCTGATCAAGAAGAACAATAAAATCCCATCAGTGCTAGACTATATTAGTGAGCAACAGTTCAGCCTCTTTCATGCCAGGCATTCTGGGGTAGGGTGGGAGAAGCTGCAGGAGTGCAGTGGGTAGCAATTTCTAAAGTTTGTAGCGGTCACAAAGCGGCGTAGTTTGTGAACGGGGAGTTTGGCTTTCTTCTCCTAGAAAATGTACGCAGTGACTCTTGTTTGAAATGTGTAGAGTAGGCTATGAGAGTGTTGGGAGCTGATGCCGACCCCGACTCGACCCCACCCTGGCTACCCGAGCTGAGGACGGCCAGGGGCCTGACCCACTCATGGGAGGAAGGCTGGGAGAGGGCGGCATCCAGGACCCAGGCAGATCGCTCTGACACAGCCGAGAAGCAGAAGAGTTGGTTTTTATATGCCGACTTTCTCTACCAATCAAACCGGCTTACAACCACCTTCCCTTCCCCACAACAGACACCTTGTGAGGTAGTGGGGCTGAGAGAGTGTGACTAGCCCGAGGTCACCCAGCTGGCTTCGTGTGTAAGAGCAGGGAAACAAATCCAGTTCACCAGATTAGGGGAATCAAACCCGGTTCTCCCGATCAGAGTCCACCGCTCCAAACCACTGCTCTTAACCACTACACCACGCTGGCTGGGAGCCAGGCAATAGCAGGGATGGGAATGGTCAGAAGGCAAGGCCAGGGCTAGACTTGGGGAAGGCCAGGATGGGAGAGGCTAAGAGGCAACCCTGAGCAGCCCGAGGAAGGAGCAGGGCAGGGAGACACGTAGCCGAAGGCAGGGGCAGGAAAGGCTTCCCTTTCCTTTTATAGTCTCTCGGGCGGAGCAGGTGAAAAGGGATTGGATGCAGGCCATGTGGGGCCGGGGCCAGGGAATCCCATTAAAGGGAAGGCTCCACACCCATGCAGGGAGTGAAGCAATGGATTGAGCTCTGGGGAGGGGTGTGTGTGTTTGTGGAGAGCCAGTCTGGGGAAGGCAGAGGACCTGGGCGCCAGAACCCCCTCTCCTTCCCAATTCTGAGGCCACTGGGCCAGATGCCCTCTTTGGTGGTGGGATGGCGGAAGGCTGAGAGCCCTTCTTTGGTGGTGGTGGTGGTGGTGGTGGTGAGCCTCACAGAGAGAGTCTCTAGGACAGTGTTTCTCAAAAGGGCTCACAGATTCTTATGTATTGTTCTTTCAATGTAGTGTGGGAAGAAATACCTGTGGATCCCACATTGGTATCAGAAAAGGGACTGGAAGGGACATTTTTGATCCTTTCTAAAATCACACTTACAATTGCTATTAGAACCCCAATTCAGCCATGAAGCTCACCGGGTGATCTTGGATTATTCACAGGGCTCACAGGGTTGGTATAAAGATATCATGGAAGAGGAAAGAACTGGGAATGCCATCAAGGCCCTTGAAGCAAAGTGGGATAAAGTGTGATAGGTACCCTTGTGAAATAAGATTGGGGTGATGAGTCAAGTGGCTCATCTGTTGTGAATCGTAGCAATTCTGCTAGAAGGCATTCAACTTACTCTGGCCTTTGTGGGGTCCATCTACCCCAGGGTCGTAGTCCTCCCTGAACCATAGCAAACCCCTAAATATATATTCTTAACTCCCACAATGGAGATTCCACCTCACAGTAGGAGAACCATTGCTTGTTTGCTCCGAAATTTTACGATGAGTTCATGTCATTTTAGCACAGATAAAAACCATTGGAAGGCACTCATCAAGAATCTCTTTATTTCTTCCAGTTGACCTGTATCCTAGAGTTCTGTCCTAGTGTGCCACAAAAAACTTCCTAGAAAATTCTAGGAGGGAAGGATGAGCATGGCGTTAAGGCAGCAGCTCAGCCTCTCCACCGAAATGAGCCCACCTTTGGTTGCCAGCTGACCCCTCTTACTGTATTGGGTTGTCTGCTAGTAGGAGAGCTGACTGGAACTTCTTAGCAGGTTGCTTTTGGCCTTGGGGCTTGTTTGCAGATCTCCTTTGGATAAGGATCTTTTTCTTTCAAGTTCCAGAAGCTCATTAAATGGGCCCTGCTCAGCTCTCCCTCTCCCTCCTCCTCCTCTCTCTCTCCCCCCTCCCTCTCCATACACTCATGTTGCTCTGGGTATATGTGAATGGGTGAGTGTGTGTCTGAAGGTTATGGTAGGATGGAGGGTGGTGAATAATGGTGCAAAAACTTCTCAGGTCACACAGTGTTCTAAAACAAGGGAGGGGGAAGAGTTACTTTTTTGAAAGAAGGGGGGGAAGCAAAATGTAACTGAGGTGTAACTAAGCGAAGCTATCAGCCATTTGTCCTCATGCCTTCCTTTTTTGTTGGCAGTACCACTAAGCAGGGTAACTCTCCTTGTACATCTTGTTTCTTCTGCCTTCCTTTCCGTATTCCCAGAACTCTTACCAAGCTGTTAATTGGGCATCATTCTGTGCTGTTGCACTGGAACAAATGTGTATGTAGTAGTAATAAACATTGCTAGTTTTTTAATTCTCCAGAAAGATTTTGTTTATAATGGCCCTGTACAGTTATTACTCTGAACTGTTTAACATTCTTGGAAATGCCATATCCATCACCTTCATGTGCAAGTGGCTATGCACCTTGAGTTGTTTGGAAACGATTATGAAGATGGTAACGGGAGACAATAATTAAGACTGTCTGTTCGCCGAGACAGAAAAATGGATGCCCTGTAGACCCTTCACCATTTGGGTCACTGTTCTTACCTTGTGTCTCTTTGTATGGTGTCACAGATCTGTTTATACCTCTGGCAAACATTGCTTGGCTTTTTGGCTGGGGGAGCCATGGAAGATGTCTTTGGCAGCAGGAGCGGCAAGTCCTGGTGTGCCGACCTCCAACGCGGCAACTGGGAAGCAGCAGGACGTGGTAGTAGCAGGGAGGAAGCCCCAGAATGCCCCAGCGTGGCCGCTAGTGATGTCATCCATCCGCAATGCTTGCTGCAGGTTGCACCCACTGGGAATGGGTCTCGCTGGAGCCCAGCAATGACCAGTGGGATGGGGGGCTCTCACCAGGGCTGGGCGTGCGGGGGGTGGGGTAGGGTGCTTGCTCTTCAAAGCTCTGGGCTTAGCTATAGAACTGTTAAGCCATGCACCAACGAAGGATTCGAGGATCCAGCTGCCAAAATGTAGGTTATGAATGTAGGCTATGAATAGATTCTGGTGAGCTCAGCAAGCCCATACAGCTGGGGATTCAGGCGCTACACGCCCCTGAGAAAATTTTGAAATCTGACCAATTACAGGGACATTTTGAGGCCATATGAAATGGGTATTAGAGCATATTCTAAGGTCAAAATTAAGTACCTCAATATTAAGTATTTCAGTAGTAGATCCGCCACTGATCACCTGGGTGTGGTGAAGTCAGGACAGGGCCCAGGACGGGTTGGTAGGTGTGGTTCCAGGGGTCCCATAAAAGGGAGAGTCTCCAACCAGGCCGGGGAGGAAGGACTGAGCGCTCGAGTTGGGGCAGAGCAAGAGAGTGCAAGAGTGAACCAATTCTGGGCAGGGTTAGGAACCGGGGGGATGGAACCCACCTCTTCTTCCCATGCTGAAGTCTATAGGGGAGTACGGCCGACCCCAGACAGGATGGAGGGGCGTAGGAGGACCGAGCGGGTGGGGGAGGAACCTCACAGTACCACTGCACTGAGTACTCCTTTCTATAAAGAAGCAAGTGCTCCTTGCATTACTGACACTTCGAAAGAACCAGTTTTTCTCGCCGGAGAAGGATGTGCGTAAAAGTAAAGCCGTGTTGTTCAAACTATCAGATGAATCAGTTTGGCGTAGATGTGCCAAAAGACTTGCACTGTGTTCCGCGCATCTGCATCTCAATATTTGCTTTTGCTTCGAGGAATTAAAAATCTTCAAGGAAAGTATTCTCTGATAGAGCTATAAACAACTTTGCAGCAGCTCCAGCAAACTGTGCAGTTCTCAGGATTTGGTTTCACTGGTTCTGTGGCCTATGAATAATTCATGCAGCTGTTAAAAATACCTGCCGCTGCTTTGATCTGCAGCACCTTAGCCTGTTTCCAGGATTATGGGCACGGAGCTAATTTATGGGTTGATTTATGGGAAGAGCTAACTCAAGTTTGTGCTTACAAATGGTTAGAAGCTTCAGTAATAAAGCTGTAAGAATGAAGGGGTATTTCACTAATATTTTTCCTGCATTTTTAAAATCGTTCTTAACAGCACTGTTAGGAGCTCAACTGAGCTTGAAATGTGAAAGAGAAAAGCAAATATTAAACATTATTTTATTAGAAGAGGAGCAGGAGACTTGATTTTTTATACCCTACTTTTTTCCACCCTAAGGAGTCTCAAAGCGACTTACAGTTGCCTCCCCCCCCCCCCGCAACAGGCACCTTGTGAGGTAGGCTGAGAGAGTTCTGAGAGAGCTGTGACTAGCCCAAGGTCACCATCAGGATTCATGTGGAGGACAGGGGAATCAAACCCAGTTCTCCAGATTAGAGTCTGCCGCTCTTAGCCACTACACCATGCTGGTGTAAAAGGTAAAACTTTTACAAGTACCATAGAGACAAGTTTTTAAAAAATATCCCAATGTAAAAAAAAGGGGGAGGAATCAAAGTGGCCAAGTTTCTTTTCAGATTAACTTCTGCATCATGGTAGAACAAAACTGTGTTAAATTAAACAGAGAGCTGCTGCTTGAATGGCAGGCCTGTGTTATCAGGAGGGAGACCAAAATAATACAAAAACAAACTCCTTATTGGCGCTCAGCCATGGGCTCGCCCTCCCCAACCAGAAGTCAGCAGACCTGTGTTAAATTCTTCCTCCTCCGTCCTGAATGTCATGTCCAGCTTGCCTCATGGACTAGAAATTGAAAGGAAGGAACTGGCTTTATACTTCACATGAAGGCAGGATCTTGATGGAAACCATGCTTGTGTAGCTACCCCTAGGTCTTCTGGAATTCATGCTGATCAGAACAAATAGATACATCCAAGCGACTAATTTTTGGCTATATTTTACTTACCCATAATGGGATGCTGAATTTTTGAGGTTGCCACCAAGAAGTTGCTTTGTGAATGAAGGCAGTCCTGGCTCTCTCTTAAGGTGCGTGCATTTGCAAACATGCATTCTGTCACATGCCCCCATTGCAGTTTCTGGTAATAGACACAAAAATCATATGTGAAGAGGCCCTGACTCTTCATTGTGTGTTTGGGGTCCTCTGCCTACTTGTGGGAGCTCCCCAGCTATGCAGATAAATATGGCTTTGTAAAGTTATCATTTCACTTCTCGCTGAACATTTTTAGAGCATATGCCCTTGATGTAGAAGGAACTGTATGTATATACTTATTATACTTATTAAAGTATTAGAATATATGCATGTATGTGCGTAATCGATTGTTTAGATGTTTGGCAGGAGAGATGCTTTTTTGCCGCTGATTCTCTTCTCTTGGTTTAATTACGGTTGAAGGCAATGTATTTGGAACAGTTTTAATGCTAGCCTGGTAATTTTCTCCTTGTTGCTAAGTGAATATTTGGGGGGGGGGTTGGAGGGGGAAGGGGAGAAGGAAGGGATGATATTGCCCTTTACTAAGCACCCTTTCTGTGTTCTCTAGGAAAGACTGCAAATTTGTATTTTTGCATATTAAAGGAACAGCTGTGTTACCCTTGAAATCTTGGATTCTACAGTCCGCGTTTCTAATTATGTGTTAAAAGTTCCAAATGATCCAAAAACGGTTTGTAGATTTATCACAAGATTCAGTATCCTGTCCAGGAACAAAAAGCAACAACCCACACCTGTACATAGAAAATTAAACATTTCAGTCAGTTGTAACTTGATATAAATGATCATGTATGAATTTAACAAATACAGAAAGTTTGAGCCTTTGTAATGCTATATTTCCAATTTTTAATTTTTTTTACAGAGGAGTCCAGTATTAACACTACTTAGAACAGGGGTGTCGAACTCATTTGTTACAAGGGTCGGATATGACATAAGTGTCTCTTGGTTAGGCTGGGCCATGCCTCACCAGCTCAGATTGGCACTGGGGTGGGGGGTGGCTTCCTTGGTTGGCTCGCGTGCCGGATAAGAGCTCTCAAGGGGCTGTATCCAGCCCCTGGGCCGTGTGTTTGACACCCCTGACTTAGAATTTGTATAGCGATGATTGCAAAGAGGCCTGGAAAAAAAGGTCTCTACCTTTTAATAAAGGCTTAACTTGTAGAAATGGGCAGCAGAAGCTTTTCATGATGTGAAAGTACCGTATTTTTCGCTCCATAGGACGCACCTTTCCATAAGGGCGCACCTTTCCAAAAACCTAGTTTTTAGAGGAGGAAAACAAGAAAAAACCATGTTTTCCTCCTCTAAAAACTTGTCCTATGGAGTGAATGCCCTGGGAGGCGGGCAGGACCGCACAGAGCGAGCCGGCGCATGCGCCCAGCCGACTCTGTGCTCCCCCCCTGCTTCCCAGCTGGGAGGCGGGCAGGCGCACAGAGCGGGCTGGGAGGTGGGCGGGCGCACAGAGCAGGCTGGGAGGCGGGTGGGCGGCCCAAGCCGGCTCTGTGCTCCCCCCCCCCCGCTTCCCAGCTGGGAAGTGGGCAGTCACACAGAGCGGGCTGGGCGGGCGCACAGAGCCGGCTGGGCACGCTGGAACGGCACGAGGCGGCTTTCCCTGACCACCTCCCAGCGCGCCCAGCCGGCTCTGTGCGCATATTCGCTCTATAAGACGCACAGACATTTCCTCTCACTTTTGAGGAGGAAAAAAGTGCGTCTTATGGAGCGAAAAATATGGTAAGTCACAACATCACAGGGTAAACATCCATTAAGCTACTACCAAAGGGAAAGGACATTTTTTTTCCTCCAGACAATTTGCAACCCTCTGCATACAGTTTTTATTATTCAGAATGTTTCACATGTATTATTGTTGTCATTCTTAAATCACAGTCCCATCATGTAGACCTGGGATCCCCAACGTGGTGCCTGTGGACGGCATGGTGCCCATGTAGGGTTGCTAACCTCCAGATACTAGCTGGAGTTCTCCTGCTATTACAACTAATCTCCAGCTGATAGAGATCAGTTCACCTGGAGAAAATGGCCGCTTTGGCAATTGGACTCTACGGCACTGAAGTCCCTCTCCTCCCCAAACCCCATCTTCCTCAGGCTCCGCCCCAAAAACCTCCCACTGGGGGCGAAGAGGGACCTGGCAACCTGGCTCTTCAACACCTTTCCTGGCACCTGCCAAGCATTTTTAGAAAGCAAATGGTGGGGCTCTTGCCTGGCAAGGCTTCTTTTTGGCTGTTGGAGATTTGATTGGCTGTTCAGATTTTTAAGAACTTTTTGTGGCGGCGCCCACCGCGCTGCGTCAGAAATCCAAAGGCGCCTGCTTTACTAGGTTGATACCTGCACACATAATATATGAGAGACTTATACTAACCAGTATTACAACAAGAACCTATTATACCAGATGTTTGAGTAATTGGGTATAGAATTTACAACATATACACATGCCTGGTTGGGTTTGAACTGTTTGTATTCGTATTCATTAATGTATTTCTGTAAATGTGTGCAGGCTTAACAAAGGGTTTTAATTAACCACTGATGAAGGCCCCATAGGCCGAAACGCGTTTGGTATGTGGTTACAGTTATCAACCTCAGGAAATGCCATTGTGCTATTTTAATGCTTTTAAATAATTTTAATTTTTACATAGCGCTTCTAATAAATTATACTTTCAGTATTAATACATAGACTTATATATATTGTCTTTTCACCTAACCTTGAGTACCCAGCTTTTGTTTTTAGGTTGGGTTTTATTCCTCCCCTTTTTTTCTTCTACTACTAGACCCATGTTAACCCCATATTGCCAATTGGAACTGTGGCTCGCACTCCTGGTTTGTTGCTGTGTAATGTGTGTGAAATAGTTTGATGACTTAATTCCATAAGTTATCAATACGGGTTTTTCCTGCCGCTTTCTTAACAACCTTAGCTGTTAAAACACTTGCTTTGGGGAGGGAATTCAGCTGGAGGCTATATGGATGCTGAATTTTGCAGCCATGTAGCCAGTTCTGCCCTTTTGAGATGCTGCAACGGAACCTTAGTAAATATGGAGCTCTGATGACCATGACTTCTTTTAGCAGAGGATTTGGGGAGGCAAAAGTCAGCTCCTCTGGCTCCTTCATTGCACGTTGAGCCCAGAAACAATGTAGTACTGATTGCTGTTTCAAGCAAGAAATGCTTCCCTTTCCTTTTCCTTTGCAGTGCATTTATCAGCTTGTACGGTTGTGCCCGAGTACAATATTTATCTTTTGTTTACAGCATTTGTAAAGAAAAAAAAAGTTGTGAATGACATAATATTCAGTACATTTTTTAAAATATTAAAATAGGCAAAGCCTGAGAGGGAGTTATATATTTGGTAACTTGATATTCCGTGCATTGTACAATCACTGCTGCAAGGCAGTGTGTTTTTCAGTAGCACCTTATTTCATTAGGCTGAAATTAACCACACTTTCCCCCCTTCATTGAATGGCCATGTATTGAATGGCCATGACAATGCTTCTCTCCATCTCCTGTAGACACGCCTCAATATTTGCCATACTTGCCCAGTGCAGTTTGACATGTAATATGCTCACACAAACTAGATACCAAATGTGTTAGTTAATTACAAGATCGGAAAATGGCCGCATTGCTTTGTTCCGGGGCTCCATTGTTCTGTTAACTTATCGACTTTTACGTTTTATTGCGTACATTGATATTTTGCATATGAAAGTTGTTTCAAGAGCATTGTGCTATGAAAGCAAGGTATGTGCATTCTAAATGAAATAGCATGTAAGCTTTAAATAAATAAATCTCTGCTTAGTAGTTTTGTACTAGGACTTTCCATGTACTTTGACATGCAGATCTTTTCACTAGCAAAGTATATCCTCAAGATAATGGTATAGCATTGACAGGGAACAATCGGAGGATGTTCCCTTGGGAAATTGACCTACCTCCTTGTCACTTTTACTTGCACCGAAAAGGAGCTGGCGGATGCCTACTTTTGTTTTACTTTACTTTCCCCAAGTTATCATTTATACAGACAATTTTTTTAACTTTATCGTACTCGAGTCAAAAGCTTTGTGATCAGCGGCAAGAATATTACAAAGGGACTTCATAACGGAACAGCTGAAATTAGAAATGGAGAGCTATCTGTCACCTTGCTTGGTTCACTGTGCTCAGGGTATTGGAAGAGCTCTTCAGTGATGATGAACATGTATCATACTTCGTGTGCATGTAGATTTGTAAGAATGAAAGGTGGGGTTTTTAACCTGTGGTATTCTGAAAGTCCGTGGCAGACAACGCTACTTAAAATTGTTAACAGCAAAGCATGAATATTCTTTTTAAAAGAATGAACTACTTATAATAATCATCCTTGCCTAACTTTAAAAGGATTTATTGCCTGTGTGACAAAGGTCCTAGCCTGTATGGACTCTTGCTCCCTCTCTTGGTACAACCACTTCCACCACCTAGCCTTTGAGAGGACCAGGGCTCCAACCTTCCCTTCTCTGTGTTGCCGTTCTAAGGCCTCGGCTCATGTCTTTGTCTCCCACAACTCAGTGTCTGGTTACCCCAGGGACAGCTTACTACCTTGTGTGCCACTGGGGGATTAGCCACTTGCCAACTAACTGCCCCTCCCCTTCTTCCTGGCACTCCTTTTAAAAGAGTATGCCCAGAATGGTGGAGGCGCTGTGGCTCAGTGGTAGAGCATCTGCTTGGCATGCAGAATGTTAAGTCTGCGTGGGGAGGACACATGAGGTCGAGACGGAGTTCCAACAACAACGCTTTATTGTAGTGAAGAACAGAACTAAAGAACACAGTGCAAACGGCCCTGCTTATATGCCCCCCTGGCCTCCCGCAGCCACTCCCCCGATCCGTGATAGGGGGGAACAACCCCGGGTCGCCAATGGCGCATGCTGGCTTAGGGCCAATGGCGCTGGCCGGTTTGGACCAATGGCGCTTGCTAGGTTTAGGATCCTTCGTCCGAGACTCAAGCTCCTAAGTTTCCCCCTGCATATCGCCTAACTATGTACATACATAACACAGAAGGTCCCAGGTTCAATCCCCGGCATCTCCAGTTAAAGGGACTAGGCAAGTAGGTGATGTGAAAGACCTCTGCCTGAGACCCTGGAGAGCCGCTGCTGGTCTGAGTAGACAATGCTGACTTTGATGGACCAAGGGTCGGATTCAGTATAAGGCAGCATTATGTGAGGTCTAATTTGGTACAGAGAAACTGCTACCAGCATTTAAAGTTATAAAACATTTATTAAAAAGAAAAGGTCTACACGCATAGTCTCAGCGCAGCAACAGATTGAGCAAGGGATCCAAAAGAAAAATGTAAAATGCAATTTCTCTGTCCCTCCCTCTGTACGTGCCCTAACGGATGTCAACCTAAGGTAGGCGCCTTAAACTTAAAAGTGGCAGTGGTCCTAAAGGGTTCTCACTACCTTGGAACCTCTGCTTAGGTCTGCAGTCCTCCCCATAGCAATGGCCGCCTTCAGCAGGCCCCAGGTGAGAGCTCTGTCTGCCTTGAAAACTGACCCTCCTTGTGCCAAGGAGTATTAACATCTCTTTGCCGGGAGGGAAGGTTAATTCAGAGAAGCGTAGTCTTTCAAGCACCTTAAATCCTCCAAATCTCTGTTCCCTACTAGACGTCACCTGTCTAGCTCCAGGTGTGTGTGTGTGTGATTTGACCATCTCATTGTATCCCGCCAGGCCTACCATTTGAATTTCTAAAGCCTTGGTGGGTGAGGCTGGTGAGCAATTGACCCTACTTCTGCCAAGAGATAATGTTTTTGTAAACTCAAGGTAAAGGTTTTGCTCAGTTCAAACTTCCAAAGAAAAACGCATTTCTCCACACTTCCCTTGGGAAGTCATGGGCGGTGAGTGTGGGGTTAGTCTATTGACAGGGCATGGTATTCTTATAGCTTCGTCAAAGGCTCTGCATGTTTCCATGCGCGTACGGCACATTTAGAGTTCTACAACGTCATGAGAACTTCCATACCTGCTGCTGAAACCCCAGTTACGAGTGGGATTTGTAGCCAGATTTCTGTGCTCGTTGAAGCTTCTGGCCTGCCAACGAGAGATGACCCATGAAAAGCATAGTTGCAACCCTCAGGTTTGAAGACGATGCAGTTTCTTTGGGGAGGTGAGACTGGTAATCCAGTCATTCCTCGACTGGACGCTGCTAAAGCAGTAACCATAGAAAGAAGCTTAAGGAAAGGTTTTAACAGCTCAAAGTGTTTGTGCGCAATTTTGTTCCTGCTGGGAAACATGCCTAGGCTGTCTGTAAGAACAGAATTTTGATTGCAAATGCGGAAAGTAAGCAGGGGATTATATATCTCCAGCTGGTATTTGTTTAGACTGTATAAATCTAGGGAGAAAATGCAAAACCTCTGCACAACACATTTACAAAAACTTTAGACTTCCCTTCCTGATAAGTAGCATGGATCCTTTTTGGGGGAAATAGTGCCCATAATATTAAATTGATTCTAAGGTTAAGGGCAGGGTGAAGACAATTTATAGTCTGTAAGAGCAGTGCCTCTCGGACCAGAGAAATGGCCTGATGGCGTCACAGAGAGCAGTATTTGTGAGGCAGATCTTAACTTGATGGATGGATGGTAAGGGAGGAGACAGGTTTTCAGGTACCCTGGCCTCAAGCCATTTAGGGCATGGGTGTCAAACTCATTTGTTTTGAGGGCTGGGTATGACATACAGGTCACTTGGTCAGGCCAGGCCATGTGTCAACCCAAATCGAGAGTTGCGTTGGTGGTGGCTGCCCTGGCTGGCTTGCGTGCCGGATAAGAGCTGTCAAGGGGCCAGATCTGGCCCGTGGGCTGCATGTCTGAGACCCCTGATTTAGGGCTTTAAAGATAAGAATAAGCACTTTGACTTGTGTGCAGATTGAGTAACCAGTGTAGATTTTTCAGCATGGGGTGATGCAATTCCTGTAACCAACTCCTGGCAATAGCCTGGCTGCCACACTTAAGGCTCCCAACCCCAAAAGCTGCGTACCTGTGTGTGTCTCTATTTGCATATTTTATGTGTATATTTTACAAGTTTAAACCTGAGGAACTGAGGTTTAACACCGCTTGCAGTGGTTTACTTCTAGGCAGACTCAGTACTTCAGTTACTGAACAGAAACCAAACTACCTAAATCCCCAGCTAACCCCTAGATGAGCATATTCTATCGGGCGTCTATTTTTCTGTCATTCCAAGAAAATCTATTTAAATAAATCTTACCCCCTAACTTGCAACCCTTTCTCTTTTACCCCCTAGCCTAACTGCCTTTTTCTGACTTCACGCTGCCTCTTTGAACTCAAATGTCATTTGGCTCATGCACCTATGAAAAATTGATAACAGTACTTACAGGTATTGTAAGCGTTTGTTTTAGAAATTAATTGTGATAAAAGATTAATGAATGGAGAATTATGTAAATTATAATGTTTGTCGTCCCCCACCCCCTCTGCAGGGTGCCGTCTGTGAATGGAGATGGCATTCTTCTCCCCACTCCACCCCCACACAACTTGTGATTATTTCTCAACAACCCTTTTATTTCTGGCTATCACAAGACTGAAAGACTAATGTCAACAATACTGTTTGAAGTATAGTGGTTTGGGGCAATTTAATCTTGACTGCGTAACAGACAGATTTGCTTACTCACACAGGAATCCTGGCTCTGATAGTAAACTGCCTCAACCTCTGGAACCCATTTATTTCCTCCAAATAGCTATTAGTTTGCATTAGAAAAAGGGAAAAAAAATGTATCTGGGGATGCCTTCACAGAATGGGATTCAATGAACTTAACTCCAAGCAGATGAACCAGAGCCTTCTCCGTTCTTAATCTGATGACTAATCAGATCTTTTACTGTCTTTATTCTTTTGAGGTATTTTGGGGGAGAGGAGATTTACTATTGAATGGGCACTGGACTGCGGTGTCTAGTATGTACTTTCTAAAAACATGATTCTGCTATGTAATTCCTGAACCATTTGAAGTGTCATCTTAATGCTTATGCTTGGTTTCAGCCGTATTGTCAAATTTCTGCTCGTTTTCAGAGATTTTGTAATCCAAACCTCTATTGTATTGTCTGTTGGCTGTCCCATTCAGTAGATTTAAATTGTCTTGCACGGTGTAATCCACCTTGAGTCTCAGTGAGAAAGGCAGACTATATATGATGTAAATAAATGAACGGTAGGGTGTGGATGAAGGCAACTCTCCTGCTTGGAAGGACCAAACCAGTGTCGATATTTTCCCTGGGGCCAGGAGAGAATGCATTTAGCACGTTCTGGGAAGGAGACATAGGGGGTTACTGCACTTTGTGTTCCCAGCGATGTATTAAGAGTTTGAAAATGTTATAAAAAACATCGCTTTAAAAGGGTTTTTGGATACCACGGCTAATAAATGGTTGGAAGACGTCTTCACAGCTAAAGGGGCCAAACAAAGTGCAAACAGTATTTTTTATAACGTTTTCAAACTCTTAATACATCGCTGGGAATACAAGTGCGGTAACCCCCTAAGAAACTTTGGGCGCTTTCACACATGCTGAATAATCCACTTTCAGTCCGCTTTCAAGGCACTTTAACGATCATTTGCAAGTGGATGTTGCCAATTCACACAGTAAAATCCATCTGCAAAGTGCATTAGAAGTGGATTGAAAGTGCATTATCTGGCATGTGTGAAAGTGCCCTTCACCAAATGGGAGAGAGGTGTATAATGATGCTGCCTTGAACCAGCAGTTTTCAGGTTTAGGCAATTACTGTCGTTAGGGTTGCCAACCTCCAGGTGGTTAGGAAAAAAGAACTTTGTGCTAAACCCGAAGCTGGCAAAAAACTATACTAGTTTCATTCTCTATAACATATTAAATAACATTTAAAAATGTTATTTAATATGTAATAGAGAAGGAAACTAGTATAGTTCTTTAATGATTCTTTTAGCTACAGTGCTATTTTTTTTTTTTGCCAACCTCCAGGGGGTAGCTGGAGATCTTCTGCTATTACAACTGATCTCCGGGCGATGGAGATCAGTTCACCTGGAGAAAATGGCCGCATTATACCCCGTTGAAGTCCCTCCCCTCCTCAAACCCGGCCCTCCTCCGACTCCACCCCCAAAATCGCCAGGTATTTCCCAACCCGGAGTTGGCCACCCTAACGGCAGTTGATGCCGTTGTCCCCTAAAAATGCTCTCATTAGCAGTTTCTTCCTTATGCATAGAATATATTTCTTCCTTATGCATAGAGTCCTGTGAGTATTTCTGAGCAATAAATCTGCTCTTTTTTATGTGCGTAATGAAACCATTTGGGGGTTTCACTCAAGAGTGTATCTGTGTACAGTATGCCCATATTGTGTATGGGGAAGGATGACAGCATTGGAGCACAAATGAATCCTTGGTTGATGTCTTACTTTAATAGTATATTGTCTGGCCCCTCAGGATCACCCACAGACAAGATAGGGGTCTCTACATACTTGGAGAACTTCCCAGATATGCAGAAAATAAAGCTTTATAAATTGATCAACAACCGCACATCCCTTTAAGGAAAAGTCAGAAATCTCCCCTTTCCTTTCTGCAGAAAAATGAGTGTGGAGTGCCTTTTATGCACATAAACGGACAATAGCAAAAAATAGCGGCATCGGTGGTGGTGTGGGGTACCTCTCCATTAGAATATCCAGAAATGGGCCAATGACTCTGCTCCTGTTTATAGGTTTCTAATTTACTATAATTTATTATAATTAATTATTATAATATATATATTCATTATAATTTACTTTAGGAGCCCTGTGGCGCAGAGTGGTAAAGCTGCAGTACTGCAGTCCTTCAAGCTCTGCTCACGACCTGAGTTCGATCCCGACGGAAGTCGGTTTCGGGTAGCCGGCTCAAGGTTGACTCAGCCTTCCATCCTTCCGAGGTGGGTCAAATGAGGACCCAGCTTGCTGGGGGGAAAGGGAAGAGGACTGGGGAAGGCACTGGCAAACCACCCCGTAAGCATAGTCTGCCTAGGAAGCGTCGGGATGTGACGTCACCCCATGGGTCAGGATTGACCCGGTGCTTGCACAGGGGACCTTCACCTTTTTAATTTACTATAGGAACCCCTACGCAAGTCAGGCATATAAAAGGAGACCAACTGAACGGTGTAAGATAACAGGGTCTTCCCTCCAAAACGAATGTGTGTTCTTCCTTTTGAGGCCTTTTGAGCCAACTAAAGCTTGTGTTTCCTATTACACACCCAGGAAAGCTCTGAATTCCTAGTTGCTAGGATACCTGGCCTTCAGTCATTTTTGTGACAATTCCCCCCCCCCCCCTAATGAGTTTAAGGAATGTTTTTCTCTCTCCCTCTTTAAAATGATGCCAAAGTACCATCTCTTCTCCCCCTCTCCTTGTATCATCCCCCCCCCTCCGCCCCCAGCGACCACCAGCTTCTAAACCCTGGGTCACTCTGAAGTAGAGGATTTGAAAAAAGTTAAACCAAATCACACATAGCAAAGTTTACATTAATCATGCATTATCAAAAGGCATTTGGATTGTAGGGTTGGGTTTATAACTGTTCTAAACAGGATCTGTATCTGGTAGGTGCGTGTACGGTTTGTCTTGCTGAGCAAAGTCATGTTGAGGGTCTGCTGACTGGGTTTCTGTAAAAGCAGCGCCTTTTTTAATAGTCATAAGCTTCGGCCGACATTGCCCAAACAAGAGGAGCTGTTTTTTTGTTTTTACTGCAGGCATGACCTTTTAAGGAAGCTCCTCGCAGTTTGATTTCTATGCCTAAAGCACATGTTTACAGCAGAATCTATTTTTATACACCATGGTTTTGTTCATTTATTTATTTACTAAAATATTGACATCCCGCCTTTCCTCGGGGTCCCAGGCCCAGATTTCTCTTCTGGAACACCAGATGTTCCACATGTTGCCACTAAGTGGCTCCTATTTCTCCTCCTTTAACAGTATCGTGGTATGCGGATACTGGGTTGGATCCTGCCTGCTTTTTCACTCAGTCTCGTCCCATTCCCCTATATACACCATACTGTCCCATGTGGCTTTCATACATGCAGCCAGGTCCTATGATTCTCAGGATAGTGTGTTTTGGTGGTCAAAGAGAGCTCTCTTTCTCAAAAGCTCGTACTGGAATAAGTGTTTTTAGACTTCTAGGTGCCACTGGACTTCAGTTTCGGTGTAAGAGGATCCCTCCTTCCTTTTTTACCAACAGAAAGTCTGGTTGGATCCAGCCCATTGTCGGGTGAAAATGTTCAGCTTCATGCCTTGTGAAGTATACTTTGCTGATTTCTGCAGGGTACAGCTGTTTGAAGGCACGAGAGCAAGGCAGCTCGAAACCACCACCCCTTTTCTGGCACATTACACAGGGACTGTGAGCTGTATTCGAAAGGGAATGGCAGCCAATCCTAGTTCCCTGAAGAGTATTCCTAGGCGGGCAAACACTTCTTCAAAACATTGTCGAAGGCTTTCACGGTCAGAGTTCATTGGTTCTTGTAGGTTATCCGGGCTGTGTAACCGTGGTCTTGGTATATACCAAGACCACGGTTACACAGCCCGGATAACCTACAAGAACCAACTTCTTCAAAACATTTATGGCATAAATGTTTAGATGTGTGCCTATTATGTTAGGTGCTGTGGAACACAGGCAGGATGGTGCTGCTGCAGTTGTCTTGTTTGGGGGCTTCCTAGAGGCCCCTGGTTGGCCACTGCGTGAACCGACTGCTGGACGTGATGGGCCTTGGTCTGATCCAGCATGACCTTTCTTATGTTCTTAGGTCCAAATCTGAAAATGTACTGTGTGAAGAGGCTATATTGGAAGTCTTACTGATGATTGTAGACCATTTGTACTCCTTTCGCTTTGTGTTTTCCCCCCATGCAAAGGAAGGCCCCGTAAGTGGAAGAGCAATGCCCTGTTTTCTTTTTCCTGTGACTTGGAAGGGAGAACTTCTCTTGCACACTGATGCTTGGCTAACTGTTGACTTGTTTAATCTCAACCAGAGTCACCATCCTTAGCAATCTCATTGAATAATAACCGCCCAGCTAACAGCCACACAGCCCCGCATGATTAGCTTTTGCATTTAGCACTCGCAATGTTGTGCCTGTCAGCAATATCGTGGGAGCAGGAAGGAGATACATATGACAAATGCGAAACTATCAGATTCATGTATACCATCTTCAGTAGTATTTTTGTTGTATTTTAGCCTAAGCCTCTTCATTCTGGTTTGACTGAGCCGTCGATTCGAGCTGTTACTTTTAGGCGAATATTGCAGATGGGAGAATTGCTTGCTAGCACTTCTTGTTACCCACAAAAGAACTCTGCGTGATTCTTTGAAACATGAATGAATAATTCTTCCTTATGCATCTCCTGATCCACTTGCCCTTCAAGCTTGGTGGTGGCTGTGGGACTTGTAGGCACACTGTACCCTCATGTGGCTTCTGAATATTGGCAGCAGGGAGCACAGGCACAACAGGTTGGACAGCTAGGAGTCAGGCAGAAAGAGAGGAGGGCAAAAAGGAAACTCCCCCCTCCTCTTATCCTTTCTCTCCAGTATCCCCTCTCCTGTATCCTCTGGAACTGAGGATAATCGCTGGTCTCCATCTTTTCGATGCACCTGCATCACAGTTTGAGTAGAGTTGCTGCAGCGACTGTTATCAAAGTGGTCTCCTTAGAGTCAAAAGGAATAAACCAGGGGTTTCCGACGTGGGGCCCGTCGGCACCATTGCACCCATCAACATTTTTCCTGGTGTCCACAAAGTGCTTTTAGACAGTGGGCAGGGCCAGGTGGAGTTTTTGCCCAGCATGACGTCTGATTGGCTATACAGATTAAAAGGCGTCTGGTTAAGCAGAGCTTCTGCCTGAAATGTCGAGGAGTTACTATTAGAGTTACACATAACCTTGCTCCATGACATTTTGTGGTTGCCTTCGCCTTCTTCAGCATGGAGGAGCCAGCGTGGTGTAGTGGTTAACAGCGGTGGACTCTGATCTGGAGAACCGGGTTTGATTTCCCACTCCTCCACATGAATGGCGGACACTAATCTGGTGAACCGGTTGGTTTCCCCACTCCTACACATGAAGCCAGCTGGGTGTCCTTGGGCCAGTCTCAGCTCCCTTAGAGCTCTCTCAGCCTCACCTACCTCACAGGGTGTCTGCTGTGGGGAGGGGAAGGGAAGGTGAATTTAAGCCGGTTTGATTCTCCTTTAAGTGAGAGAAAGTTGGCATATAAAACCCAGCTCCTCCTCCTCCTTTGGCAATAATTTTGTGACAGTGCCCACCACCTTGTGTCAGAATGCCAAGGTGCCCACAAGTTCAAAAAGGTTGGAGACCCCCGGTCAATAAACAAAATATCTCTTGCTCTGCTCTTCTTCTTCATCCGTCTCATAGATGAATCCCCACTCTCTTGTAAGTGCCCATTTCTAGTAGTAGCACAACCATGCAAATGAATCCACAGAATGTATTGGCCTAATACAAATAATTAGTAGCAAAATTGCCTAAACATTTCATTGTCATTTATGGCGGAAAAGACAAGATGAAACAATTCTTTCCCCCTAAAGCTCTTCTACCTGGTGCTTCCATCTGCACCACAGGCAAAGTGCATTTTAGAAGTCCAGAATAATACTTTTGTATTATGCTTTCCTTCCAAGGGATTCAGAGAAGCATACCTAGTTTTTTTCCCCCATCCCTCTTTTTCAGTGTTCACAACAACCCTGTATAGTAGGTTAGGTGGGGAGGTAATTATTCCAGAGTCACACTGCTAGTTTCATATGTCAGTGGGGATTTGAACTCAGACCTCCCGTTTAAAATCAGCACTCTGACCATGTTGTCACTCTGGGTCTTGCCCGAAAACAGCTCTGTGTCTGAACGTAAACTCTATGATCTGACAAAAGGTGATGTCCTTGTGATAACAATCAGCACCTTATATAACTTGCAGAGGCACAAGTGATTCTTTTTCATCTGAACTAAGGGGGTTACCCCACTTGTATCCCCAGCGATGTATTAAGAGTTTGAAAACGTTAAAGAAAATACTGTTCACACTTTGTTTGGCCCCTTTAGCTTTGAAGACGTCTTCCAACCATTTATAAGCCGTGGTATCCAAAAACCCTTTTAAAGTGATGTTTTTTATAACATTTTCAAACTCTTAATACATTGCTGGGAATACAAAGTGCAGTAACCCCCAAAGACCACTTTAAAATGATGTCTGAATGGACTTTCCTTTGAAAAGGAGCTAGCCGTGAAAGTAGAGGCTATAATTCAGGGTCTTAAACTCATACATTTTTAAAACGCTGCTTTAAAATGGACGAATGTATGTTTAGAAAACGAAACAAAGATGTGCTCCTGTCCCTAAATAAATCACATTCTCTGTTCTCCCTCTCTTTTCCAAGATTTGAACATGGAGTTCAATCCTTCAGATCATCCACGAGCCAGCACAATATTCCTCAGCAAATCTCAAACAGATGGTAAGTGACAAGCTTTATTTTATTTTTGGAAGGAAGAATACTGGAGAACGTTACAAACAGAAAAAGAAAAAGACCTGTTGTTTTCTGTCAGCACAGTATAGTGTTACCTTGGCATTTGCAGGGCAGATTACCCCACACAAATGCTTACAATCAGGCTGCCCTTGACTTCATTTGAATTGGCTCATAAATGAAATTGTTTAGAATGGGATTCTTCACATGGTTTATTTCCGTTTTTGAAGGCGTTAACAAAAGAATCTCAGGCAAAAATTATCTTTTAACAGCCTATTCCTGAAGGGGGTGGTTAGGTGGTGGCAGCAAGGCAAAAAAAGGGAGGAAAGTGCAATTTAGAAAAAAGCCAGTGGAATTCCCCGTAGAGTTTCACAGGGCTGCGCGACCATTTTGCAGGTGTAACTGAACGGCTGCAAAATGGTGCGTTCCTGCCCTGCGAGGGCTTAGGAAGCTGCCTAAAGGCAGATCCGGCCCCATGAACGTTTACGTGGATGCTGGTGCGGGGAGATATGTTGAGAAAATTCCAGCGGGAGGCAGCGCCGGCTCCCGAGTGCCACGCTGCCACCAGCATCCAGGGGGCCAAGCATAAGTCACCCTATGCCGGCGTCCGTACCAGTTTGCACAGCACAAGTAGCACGGATGCCAGTGTAAGGGTCACGCTGGCTTCTGAGCGGCTCTGGGCCCCCTTCATGAATGGTCTTCCTGCCTGTCTTGCTTTGGCAATGCAAGATACTGTAACCGGGCATGGACTTCACAAAATACAACACAACAAGTTTCCTGGCACACCGGGTCATCTCTTCAAATACAACTTATGAGCCCATATATTAAAGATTTTCAGTGAACGAGTCACTGAGTTTATGCCGCTAGATTATTTATTAGGATTTGTTTACCCTCAATCTTCTGTGCGTTTATCTTCAATTTATGAATTTTCCATTATAAAGACACACATGACGGGCTGAGTGTTCCGTTATTGATGTGTAGCACAGATCCTCATTGAATGTTACACAAATCTTTCTTTTGAAGGGGCTGTGGATATTATTTTGCTGTAATCTTTTGAATATTAATCTGACAAATATTTTTTTAAAAAGCTGTTATAAAAAGTATTAAAATGGTAATAATATTAAATTTCAGTACCTGCATGAAAATGTAACATTGAAAATGACAGTGGCAAACAGAATACAGAACCTTTATTGGCATTTAACAGTGGCAAACTTGATAATGGAATTTTTTTAAATAAATTGAGCTTTGAGGTAAAATTCTGTTTTTTTTTTAATAAATTAGTTTAGAGCAATATACCATATTCTATCTTTCTAATCTGAAATATAAACATTAAATGAACAATTAAATGAAATGTTACGTGTCCAAGTGGGAACATGAAGGTATGTTAGGTGTTAATAGGGATCCAAAATTTCATTCTGGCTAATAGGCAAAAAGCCCTGACCTGGATGGCCCAGGCTAGCCTGATCTCGTCAGATCTCAGAAGCTAAGCAGGGTCAGCCCTGGTTAGTATTTGGATGGGAGACCACCAAGGAAGTCCAGGGTTGCTATACAGAGGAAGGCACTGGCAAACCACCTCTGCTAGTCTCTTGCCTTGAAAACCGCATAAGGGGTCGCCATAAGTCGGTTGCGACTTGACGGCACTTTACACACACAATGTGGGGGGGAAAATAACTCCGGTTATCCCACACATGCTTGTGTTTAAACATCACGGGTAACCAGAGTGAGTCTTAGATTACCAAATCCTTTATTGTGACCCATGTGAGAAGGGAGGGAGGATTCAGGGGTGCTTGTGATCCTGGTGCTCAATTCAGGGGTGCTCAAGCCCACATTTGTGCACGTCTTAATTTATGTGGGACTAAGTTGGAATCGAGGGCCTTCGATTGGTTAAAAGATGAGCAAGTATTGACACAAGGTGTAGCACCATTGGACCTCATAGGCTCCTGTTGTATGTCATGTATTTTTAAAAAACAACATCAAAAGAGCTCATTGTCAGAGCAATTTAGAGTAATTCTACAGCCAGTTCAAGTTGTTTCAGTTGAAGAGATTTGTACCTTCTGATGCTCTCGCCAAATATGTTTATTCTTCCGAATTGGCGGTGCAGCCTGCCTGCTTTATAACAACAAATCACAGGCGTCCTCCTTGTACTCACAGATCAGCGGACTTCACTATCATCATTTATTAGTCTGGGTTTGCACCTCTCCAGGAAATTAATGGTATTTGCTTCTAAGTGCCTCTTGATGGCATCAGCAGAAAGGGATGAATATACTGTTGGCTTATTCATTCTGCAGTGTTGGGTTTGAGTGATGTTGCCGTCACACAACTCCCCGCGCCCAAGCTACCATATATAATAAGCGGCCAGCATGTTGCTTATAGAAAAAAAATATATTTAAGAGACTTTTGCCAAAAATATCTTTCTCGCTCCGCCCCAGTAACCTCTAGTACAATTTAGCCTTAGGTCCTCACGTAATTACGCTGCTTATTTCCGTGGCCCTGCTTTGTATAATTGGCGACCGTGCTTATGGGCAGCAGCAAGATGCATAACATAATCAAGTCAAGACATAAAGTTGTGGGATGGGGGGAAAAAGAACTTGAGATAAGGCTACCTTTTGAAGCTAAACCTGTATGTCATGTAATGCTTTGTTCCTTCTTAAACCAAGAAGAACATAGTGGGGAAACCTAGGTGCTGGGTGGATTTTTATACCTTACTTTTCAACAGCAGTTCTCTAAACTTCACTGCAAGCTGAGCAGGTCTGATCTTACAAGGCAGATTTGGGTGATGCTTTGGGGAGAGGAATGAAGACTATTTATTATTTAATTTTCTGTCAACAAAATTTATGAACTTGTCTTTCTCAAAAAGAAGTTACATCGTGATGTGGGCAGAACCTCTCAGCAACAATAAAATCTAATTAAAACAAAAACAATCTTGACGAAAAGAGCTTTGACTCTCAAGAGCTTATACCCTGAAAACCTCGTTGGTCTCCAAAGTGGTAGTGGACTCGAATCTAGCTCTTCTGCTGCAGACCAATGCGACTATCCTTCTGAATCTAAACCCAGAAAACTAAAACCCAAGCACCACCCTCCCCTTCCAAATCTACTACCAACCAATTGATACAAAGGCTGTTCACAACAAAACAGACCCACAGTCCTTCCTAAAGATTATTAGAGATAATATACTGCAGAACATATAATTAGGAAAGCTGGATTAGCTGTAGATGAAGGTGGAGTGAAAATTGGAGGGAGGAACATTAACAATTTGAGATATGCCAATGCTACTACATTACTGGCAGAAAATAGTGAAGATTTGAAACGACTACTGTTGAAAGTTAAAAGAGAAAGTGCCAAAGTAGGACTACAGCTGAACATCAAGAAGACAAAAGTAATGACTACAGGAGACTTACACCACTTTAAGGTTGACAATGAGAAAATTGAAATTGTTGAAGACTTTCTATTCCTTGGCTCCATCATCAACCAAAAGGGAGACTGCAACCAAGAAATCAAAAGGAGATTGAGACTGGGAAGGGCAGGCATGAAGGAGCTAGAAAAGATTCTGAAGTGTAAGGATGTGTCACTGCCCACCAAGATTAAGTTAATTCATGCCATCATATTCCCTATTACTATGTATGGGTGTGAAAGCTGGACATTGAAGAAAGCTGATAGGAAGAAAGTAGATGCCTTTGAAATGTGGTGTTGGAGGAGAGTGTTACGGATATCGTGGACTGGCAAAAAAACAAATCAGTGGGTTATAGATCAAATCAAGCCTGAACTGACCCTAGAAGCTAAAATGACTAAACTGAGGCTATCATACTTTGATCACATTATGAAAAGACAAGAGTCACTGGAAAAGACCATCATGCTAAGAAAAGTTGAGGGCAGCAGGAAAAGAGGAAGACCCAACAAGAGATGGATGGATTCAATAATGGAAGCCACAGCCCTCAGTTTGCAAGATCTGAGCAAGGCTGTCAAAGACAGGACATTTTGGAGGACTTTGATTCATAGGGTCACCATGAGTCAGAAGCGACTTGACGGCACTTAACACACACACACACACACACACACACACACACACACACACACACACACACAGGTTGGATCCAACAGTCTGTCAGTAGGAGGAACTGATGGTCATGTCTCTTCCTTGCTTCCCCCTCCCTCTATCTGCGCCTTCCAATCCTGGAAAAGCTGATTCCTGTGGTCGCAGGACTTGTGTGGAGTAATAGCAGGGGGCAAAATTTTCCCTCCTGTTTCTTCCATTCGTGGAGCCGTATGGCCCCAGGAATTAATTTTTCCAGGAGTTAAGAAGGGACTGCTGGGGGGAAGGGGAAGTAGAGGAAATCCATGATCCATGCATGAGCTGATTGCTAGATCCAGCCCTACATCTTTAGTGGCAGTCCATTCCACAAAATAGTGGCTCCCAGTGCAGAAAAAAGTTCCACAGCCGGACACCTCTCCTCCTTATACAAACGGGCAACAATCTGTAACTGCTATAGTTCCTTACTGAATCCTTTAGATATATAGCTTAGACCAGAGATTCCCAAACTGTGCTCCGCAAAACAGCTCCTAGTGCTCCATGAAGGGACTGGAAAGGAATATACTACTGTCATTCAGTTTAGTATATAGGTGCTAGGTGAAAATTAGGTGAAACATTTCTTTCCTGAAAAGTGCTCCATGACTCAAAAAGTTTGGGAATCTGTGGCTTAGACTAACAGAGAAACATCCCCCCTGCCCACCTGTAGGCAGATATGATCTATTGTGGCTACCAAAACTGTCTTTGTCCAAAAGTGAGGGCAGAAGCCAGATTGAAACGAATCCAGAAAACTGTGTGGTCGATCTCTTGACGCTTAATTACTTTACCCCCCCCCCCAAAAAAAACCCTAAAGATTGGAAACTGGTCTATTATTTACCAAATTATTCTTGGCTGATGAAGAAAGCTTCTTCAGTAGTCTAATAACTGCCTCTTGGAAAGATCTCTCAGGTAAAAAATAATTCATGTGTTTTGTGACAGGGTCCCTAATTTTCTCCTGTCACAGTTTAAGTAGCCAAGTGGGCAAGGATTCAATTTACAGGTGGTAGCTTTCACAGCTCCAAAGATTTTGTCAACATCCATCAGGAAGATCAGTCGGAAACAATCCATTTAAAAAATTGACTGGGCGGTGTTTCTGTCATCATTATCACCCACTCTGCATCCAAACTGAAGCGCAAGTCAGAATGGATCAGCAAAAATATCATTCAAGAAGAACCTAGCAAAATGGTCACATTTAATAGCCATTTCTTGATTAGATGAATTTAGCCTTGGTTAGCAGGGTTCACACCATTTAATCAGCTGAGCTGGATGAAATTCAGCAAATGCAGTGGTGGCAAAGAAAAAAGTCTTCTTCGCTGCCACCACCCCCAACCTCAGAGACTTTCAGTTGAGGGACAAGGAAGGAAGATGATGTCATGATACCATCATGTAACCAATTAAGCTGGTGTACTGGTTAAGTTGGAGAGCCAGTGTGGTGTAATGGTTAAGTTGGAGAGCCAGCGTGGTGTAGTGGTTAAGAACGGTGGTTTGGAGCCGTGGATTCTGATTTGGAAAACCGGGTTTGATTCCCCACTCCTCCACATGAGAGGCGGAGGCTAATCTGGTGAACTAGGTTGGTTTCCCCACTCCTCCACATGAAGCCAGCTGGATAACCTTGGTGGAGAAAGTCAGCATATAAAAACCACTTCTACTTCTTCTTTTTCCTCTTCCTCCTCCTCCAAAAAAGGAGTGAAATTCACGTAGCATTGCAAAATGGAGGGAGTGTTAGTTCACGTGCCTTGGTACTGGGAATGTATTTCCTGCCCCCACTCCAATGCCCGCATTTGGAGGATTGTGTTAGACTTTATTTGATCTAATTCAATACCATTACATTGGGTAGTCTGATGTGGTGATGTAACATTACATTTGCTATGTGATCCCTGAGAAAAAGTCCTGAAAATGGTAAGTAGTAGCAGTAGCATACTTTTCACTGCTTAATATTCATCGGTTTACTGTTTGGTACATGGCAAAACTTTGTCTGCTTTCCCAGTGTGACTATGAATTAGTTTCATGAGCAGGCCATTGAATATGTGATGAGTTATAAAATATACATTTTATGTTGTTGAAGTAGCAAAATAGATTAAAGTTTACATTAAAGGAAAATATTGCATCTATTTCAATCCCCCCCTCCAAATTTCCCATTTTTTCCCAGGGAAACCCCTTTCTTGCCCTATGGTTTCCAAAAGCCTGGAAATTTTACTTCTCTAGTCTCTTGAAAGACTTCTTCTAAACTATGCAACTCAACTCCTGTTGTGCAGTGTAGTTCTGAAGTCGCAGGATGAAGTAAAACATGAACTATTACTAGACTGTGAATATTTATTTCTAGAATAAAGACATCCCAACCCATCCCCCCACTTGCTTACCTAACCTCTTTTGGTCTGGTGGTCCCACTCCTCCCTCTTGCAACAACTCGAGAGAAACTTGTGGAGGAGGGGAAATCTTGTATACTCCCTCCACTGTGCTTTCCTTCCCCCTCCCCAGTTCCTTGGTCTTCCACTTGTCCCCTTTCCCATTGCTGCGCCTGCCTACCTCTCCCTGCCACTCTGGCTTCCATCCCCCTCCCCTGCTGCTCTGCTTCCCATTCCTTGCAGCTGCTGTTCTGCCCACCCAGCTGTGGGGGGGGGGGCAGCAGAAGCTGAGGTTCTTGCTCCCCCCCCCCATGCAGTGTTTCCTTCTTCCGTTCTCTTGGCGGGCCAACAAAAGTGCATTGTCAGTGCTTGCACAATCAATGTTCATCAGTTTGGGGGAATTTTAACTCCCTCTCCATTTTTTAACTTTTCCATTTTTTCTGCAAACCTGGGATTCCTCCGAGTTTGCTGACTAATCTCCCTTCTGTCTACATGGTCCTAACTGCGGGTGTAAGTATCCACTGTTGGGGCCATGTTGATGATTAGATACAGTGATGGATGATTATACTTGCTAACAAGGGCACTGCCAGCCATCACTGTTTGCTCTGGGAAAATGTTTTTTTAGCCTTTCCGTAGGTTAGAGTCTAGTGGTCCACGTGAAAGTTCACCATGTTTATGAATCACTTCCATTATCTTG
This sequence comes from Euleptes europaea, assembly GCF_029931775.1. Taxonomy (NCBI): domain Eukaryota; kingdom Metazoa; phylum Chordata; class Lepidosauria; order Squamata; family Sphaerodactylidae; genus Euleptes; species Euleptes europaea. Next base: position 64,041,916 of record NC_079322.1, read on the forward strand.
AAAAAACTTCTCTGGAGAAAGGCAGATTTGCTTAGGGATACCATGTATTTGCTGTATGAAGCCACCCACATGGCTGGTTGGGTTCCAATTAGTTATGTAGTCTACTGTGGAAAAGAGTAGGCTGAGTCACTCCAGATGCCAGGATTGTAGGAACTGAGAGCTGTAAAACCTGCAAAATTTCTAAAATTAAGGTTCCCTTTAAGCTTGCTTTGTAGCCCTCAATTTAAGCTGTTCAGTACTTGATAGAGCAATTCCTCTCTCTTTTATACAAGACCATGACATGTACACATGTCTGATCCTCTGATTACAACCCCTATTTTCAAGCAAACTTTTTGTTGTTATGATGCAGCCTCTTGCTCCCAAAATGCTTTCCAGAATTTCTAAATTTAGGCCATGCTTGCAAAGTTGTGAAATTCCATTCCCAAAATAAGACAGATAGCTTGATGGAAGCTAAAGAGGAGCAGGTGGTAAGTAGGCTGCAGTATCGGGGACAAATTCACAATGTACTCGATTTTTATATTCAGGAAATTAGATGTGTTCTCATCTTGAAGCCCCAGGATAGGCAGGTTTGAAGAAGAGTACTGAACTTTCCCAGGGATCATTTTAAAGGGGTGGTTGTAAAGAGAAACATGGAATGAAAACCTGACCAAAATAGGTTCAAAATTCCTGCTGCAGCTGAATATTTCTCTTTAAGAAGGCCTGTCTTGGCCACGCAACTTTTGACTCCATTGCTTTAGTAAGGGCAGGAATAAGGTCACACATTCTAGATGTAACTTCCTTCATCATCTCTTAATTCACAAAAAACCCATTTTATACCTTCCATTGGGGAGGGGCCGTGGCTCAGTGGTAGAGCATCTGCTTGGAATGCAGAAGGTCCCAGGTTCAATCACCGGCATCTCCAGTTAAAGGGACTAGGCAAGTAGGTGATGTGAAAGACCTCACCCTGAGACCCTGGAAAGCCGCTGCCAGTCTGAGTAGACAATACTGATTTTGATGGACCAAGGGGGTCATTGGGCCCCATTGGAGAGATGGGGCTTCCCTTCCCTTTCCCCCTCCGTTGGCATGCCCCCCACATGTGCAAGTCCCAGACTGTTGGCACCAGGGATCATTTTAGTCTATGTATGCACAGGCAGATGATCGGTTTAATATCCTACTCAAGGAGGGGGAGATTGAAAAAGAGATGAGCTTCACTATTTTTTTAAATCATTATTGACCTAATCGAGATTACATAATAGAAATGGAGAAAAGCAGGCAATTTTAAGCATGGAGGTATTTTTAGAGCAGTTCTAAATATACGGAGGCATTTCTTATGAAGACAGCTTGAGTAAATTGCTGTTGTTTGTGTTGCTTCAAAGCAGATCCAAAATGCAACTGCAATAATCATGCAGTGTAGAGTTTACTTAGAAATGAGTATTCCACCCACATCTAGTCCAGGAAAAACCAACCCGGGGAAAGAGAGATGGTGTGTGCATGTTCCAGACAGGAGTGGAAGATCAGAGGGGTAGGTAAGGTAGAGGATGATGAAGGAAGGGAGGAAGAGGCCCTGACCGTGAATGAGGAAGGAGGGGTTCAAGGAAGGCATTGGGATGCTGGAGGATGGAAGAATCTGCTGACGGAGTAGGGAGGAGGCGAGGAGAAGTGATGCGAAGAAGCGAGGGACGAAAGACGGGAGGGAAGGTCCCTATCTGACAGAAGGTTAAGAACAAGAGAAGTTACGTCATACTGGGTCTGTCTTAAAGAGGGAGAGTTGTCTCTTGGCACTGGTGGAAGAAGGCTCGGGGGGGGGGGAACCTATGCAAGATACTGGGGACATTGTAGGTACATCGTAGGTGGAGACTGAAAGCCTGAAAGTTTGTTGTTTGTTGTTTGTTGTTGCTCTTGTTTAACAACTGATACAGGTATTCTGGTGAGACAGTTACACCTTTGTTTTGTGATGGTTCAATGTATAAAAAATTATTAAAAACATTGTTTAAAATTACATTCTGGCTATGTGTATAAAGTGTATATAAAACATAAATGAATTTGGGTCCCATCCCCAAGATATCTCATGTATATGCAAAAATTCCAAAATATTCCAGTATATGGAAAGATGTGAAATAAGGACCACTTCTGGTCCCAGGCAGTCCAGATAAGGGATTCTCAACCAGTAAATATTGTATTTCTTTGCTAAAGCTACAACCAGTAGCACTGGTAGAATTGTCTGTTTAAACAGAAAGGGGGGAATCTCATTTTAGGGGCTGGGAGACAACATGGCTTTGAATGCATGTAGGCTTTTTTTTAAGGTTAGCAATTCCCTGAAATAGAGGCAATGTAGCTTTATTCCTGCACTAAATTATTTAAAGCTATCAAAACGGGAGAGGTTGTAATTGATGTGTAATTATTAACTCAAGGATATTGCCTTTTGTCTTTTGAAATCCCCCCATTAAAGCTGTCTCTAACGCAGTGCATAAAAGGGTAACAGAAAAGTGCAATGACATGAAAAAAATCGCATTTCCTCTTTAATGCTGCCCAATTTATTTCTCCCTCCTTTATTAAAAAGGTTAACAGTTCAACGAGCAAAATTAGGTTTTAGAAATAAAAAGCTATTTAAGAAATCTTGGCAGCTCTCCCATCTTTTTTAGCCTGAGAAATAATACAACTGTGTTTTGGGGAAAAAAAATAAAGAACAGAACAACAAGAGGGAGCTTGTCATTGGAATCTCTCAGCCACAACCTAAAACGTGTTCGACTTCATTTAAATTCCTGTTTTGTCAGGTTTCACATTTGTAACTAAGTGTTCCTGCCACCTATGTAAAATAGATAATTATTACTGTTGGTTTCCCACTTTTCTGAGGTCACTCTGCACCTTGTGTCCTGTGCAAAGGGATAAGAAGAAGAAGAGTTGGTTTTTATATGCCGACTTTCTCTACTACTTAAGGGAGAATCAAACCGGCTTACAATCTCCTTCCCTTCCCCTCCCCACAACAGACACCCTGTGAGGTAGGTGAGGCTGAGAGATCTCTAACAGAGCTGTAACATGCCCAAGGTCACCCAGCTGGCTTCGTGTGTAGGAGTGGGGAAACAAATCCAGTTAACCTTCTCCGCTCATGTGGAGGAGAGGGGAATCAAACCCAGTTCTCCAGATCAGAGTCCACCGCTCCAAACCATTGCTCTTAACCACTACACCACACAGGCTTCCCACAAGGGATAAAAGCTCAAAGTCTTGTGGAATAAAACAATACTATATCCCAAGGTTTTGGAGGCAGCTTATGGTTTACTTTTCTGTCAGTTTAAATTTTCATTCTGCCCTTTCTCCAAGGAGCTCAAAGAGTGGTATATGGTTCGCGCCTCTCCCATTTTATCCTCACAAGCTTAATAGATTGTAACTCACCTGGGGATCACAGTCACCTTTCATGATTTTGGGGGTGGGGTGGGGGGATCTGAAACTGGATCTTCCTCCTCATAGTCCGCCATTCTAACCACTGCGCTGCACTGAATCTTTCAGTACCAAAACTTTATTTTTGTCTTTATATAATAGACATTTCATATCTGATCATTAATAGGTGTTGCTGGAAAATCTGCATAGACAGTTTAACCTTGTTAACACATGTTTAATCTGTAGTGCCATTCAAGTCTATCAAAAACTTTCTCTGTCTGCACACGGGAGTGCCAGTCAAACTGAACACCTGGGCCTTAGGACTAGGGTCACTTGTTTTAAGAAGGAATACTGTAATACCTGTTGGTCAAGTTGCATATGATAAGCATTCAGTTTGTTATTAGGCAGGGTAGTAGCAAATTAAAATTTCAAATTTACATGTGAAATGATGAGATGCTTTCCATTTGTTGGCTTGTTTTAACAAATGATATTTTTTTCTGTTTCTGATGATAGATGCTGCAAAGATAATGAAGGCTTATATAATGTTTCTCCTACATTTTTATGTTTCCACAGTGAGAGAAAAACGCAAGAGTCTCTATATAAACCATGTAAGTTTTTAAAATACATTTTAATATACGTCTCTTGGGCATTGATTACTTTCATGATATATTAATGCTTACTTGGAAGATATATCAGGAGCTTAGTCTGGTTAAGACTTGGGTTAGGAATGTTATGAAACCTTTTTCAGCCTTCACCTTTTGCCTTGTGTGTGTGTTAAGTGCCATCAAGTCGCTTCTGACTCATGGCGACCCTATGAATCAAAGTCCTCCAAAATGTCCTATCTTTCAGCCTTGCTCAGATCTTGCAAATTGAGGGCTGTGGCTTCCTTTATTGAGTCAATCCATCTCTTGTCGGGTCTTCCTCTTTTCCTGCTGCCCTCAACTTTTCCTAGCATGATGGTCTTTTCATAATGTGACCAAAATACGATAGCCTCAGTTTAGTCATTTTAGCTTCTAGGGTCAGTTCAGGCTTGATTTGATCTATAACCCACTGAATTTTTTTTTTTTTTTTGCCGTCCACGGTATCCGTAACACTCCCCTCCAACACGACATTTCAAAGGAGTCTACTTTCTTCCTATCAGCTTTCTTCAATGTCCAGCTTTCACACCCATACATGTAAGCTTTTGGCTTGTGTGTGTGTGTGTGTGTAAAGTGCCGTCAAGTCGCAGGCGACTTATGGTGACCCCTTATGGGGTTTTCAAGGCAAGAGACTAACAAGTGGTTTTCCGGTGCCTTCCTCTGCAGAGCAACCCTGGCATTCCTTGGTGGTCTCCCATCCAAATACTAACCAGGGCTGACCCTGCTTAGCTTCCGAGATCGGGCTGTACCATGCTGCCCTTCCCTCCTACTGTAGCTTTTGGCTTACTTGGATTTAATTTAGGAATACTTGTGGCTCCTGACACCATGGCTGTCATGTTGCTGAAGTCGATACTCAGTGGTGTTCAGCCAGACTGGGTGGTGCTATGCCACCTCTTTCTAGGTCTGCCGGAACGCCAAGCTGGGGTGTGTGGCAATACTGCCCTGGGTCATCTCCACCATTGTTACATAGCACCTCTGTCTGATCACACTGTGTGGCCTCAAGATATTCACATTGCTGGAACAGTGTGGCAACCGTGGAGGTGTGGCAAAAAACATACCTCCCAAAGAGATTGCGAAGAGGCAGAGTAAATACCTTAAATAAATAACTGTAAACCAGCTATCAGTTTCCCATTGTTAAGTATAAGATGAAATGTTTAACCTGAAGAGGAGAAGACTGAGAGGGGATATGATAACCATCTTCAAGTACTTGAAGGGCTGTCATATAGAGGATGGTTCCAAGTGGTTTTCTGTTGCCCCAGAAGGTCGGACCAGAACCAACAGATTGAAATTTAAATCAAAAGAGTTTCCGTCTAGACATTAGGAAGAATTTTCTAACAGTAAGAGCAGTTCCTCAGTGGAACAGGCTTCCTCGGGAGGTGGTAAGCTCTCCTTCCCTGGAGGTTTTTAAGCAGAGGCTAGATGGCCATCAGTCAGCAATGCTGATTCTATGACCTTAAGCAGATGATGAGAGGGAGAGCATCTTGGCTGTCTTCTGGGCATGGAGTAGGGGGTCACTGGTGGTGTGTGTGTGTGTGGGGGGGTAGTTGTGAATTTCCTGCATTGTGCAGGGGGTTGTCCTAGATGACCCTGGTAGTCCCTTCCAACTCTATGATTCTAAGAAATAATTTGGCTGATATTGATTCCTAGCTGAAAATTCCAGGCTGTCCAGAGGACTAGTTCAATCTGCAGGAGGTTGGTTTAAACAGCTTACGCTTTAGAAAGTTTTGCTGTCGAAAGTAATATAGTGTTGCTATTAACTGCATGGGTGTTAACCACTTAATCAGCTAATGAAATTTAAAAGTTCCGGGTCTCAGTATAGCTTTGTAGAAAACAATTACTCTCATAGTTAATTTTAGACTTTTTTGTAGCTGTATTTATTTGTATTGTTCTGGCAGTCTATTTTAGGACGTTTTTAATGGGTATTGACAGTGTATTGACCTGATCTGTAAATCCATCTGACCCTGCAAATAGCAAACATCTTGTTACTCACAATACAAGCTCATCAGGTTTTAAGGTAATGAACTTTAAAAGTTGATAAATAAAAGTTAAGAGCCTGTGTGGTATAGTGATTAGAATATTGGACTTGGGTCTGGGAGACCCAGGTTTGAATTCCTATTCTGCCATGGCAGCTCGCTGGGTCACTTCGGCCAGTCACATGCTCTCAGCCTAACCTTCCTCACAGGGTTGTTGTGAAGATACAGTGGAGGGGAGGAAAACGATGTAAGCCGTTTTGGTTCTCCATTGGGGAGAAAGGTGGGGTATAAATAAAGTAAATAAATAAAAGGGAAATGTTAAATTTGAGCACAAAATCTCAGTTTTCTTAGTATAGAGGCATTAATATAATATCTTGTTAGACAGAAAGGTAGCTAGGAAAATGTTGCTTCCTCCAAATAAAATATAGTTATCTTTAAAAATTATCAGTGGCCTCCATATGGCTATGCAATCTTTTTTTTCCCCTCCTGCTGGTTGTTGCATTGTAATAACACTATTATCATTTATATAGCATTTTTAAAAATGTTAAAAATGCTTTCCAGTTCTTGCCTTGCTCCAGGTTTATTCCCCTCCCCACCTAGCAACACCCACTGCATGTGCAAAATAGCCTAATGACTCCGTATATAGCAACACTGGGGCTGCACAGAGCCACGTATCTTTTCTAATAGTTGATTTTGCTTCATTTTTCCCCCTGCTCAGAAAATTGTTACTTTTGAGCCCAAATATGGTTATCGTTTTCGAGAAATGTCACAAATTACCAATCTTTAGCTTAATCCGACATACTGTAAGAACATTCGTTGACTGACGTAATCGATGTTCTTATAGGATGTCAGTCAACTCGAGTCACTTATCGCCTTTCCTGTTATGAATTGGAAGGAAGCCCCACCTCACATGTATTACAGGGTGCCTTTTTAATAGGACAGCCTGTAATTTCCCATTCAGTTGTACCCTGACGCTTGTCTGGCAAGAGATTTTGGAAGCAAAGAATCTGAGAGGAGATTTTCTCTCTCGTCCAAAACATATTGTATTAGTGGATCATGCTTTCCATGCACCTGTTGAATTGTTGGCGTTGACCTCCATTTTCCTTTCATACCGAGCTGACAATAGGGCCTTCTGAACTGCTTCTTACTAGTGTGCTTGCTGCTTCTTGTAATCTGTGATTTATCCTTGTTCATTGTTTCTCTGAACTCGGTCAAGCTGTAGAAAGATAGAGAGGTTAGCCTTTCAAAAATACAAGTGAGCCCTCTTCACCAACTAAAAGAGATCATCAGCTTGTTGGCCTTTTAAAGGAAGGGGTTATTGATTTCATTCACCTCCCCCCCCCCCTTTAGTGGGCATGTGTATCCTTTGGTCCAGTTGAAATGGCTGTCATTATGCTGCTGCTTTTGAACTTTAAGGAACCCCGTGGCGCAGAGTGGTAAGCTGCAGTATTGCTGTCCAAGCTCTGCTCTTGACCTGAGTTCGATCCATATGGAAGTCGGTTTCAGGTAGCCGGCTCAAAGTTGACTCAGCCTTCCATCCTTCCAAGGTCGGTCAAATGAGTATCCAGCTTGCTGGGGATAAAGGGAAGATGACTGGGGAAGGCACTGGCAAACCACCCCGTAAACAAAGTCTGCCTAGTAAACGTCAGGATGTGATGTCACCTCATGGGTCAGGAATGACCCGGTGCTCGCACAGGGGGCCCAGGATAGATCCCTGAAGCACTCCACTTGTCTCTGCTCTCCGCGAGGATGAGGAACCATTAACAAAGCACTCTTTGGGCGCGATCGGTCAACCAGTTACAGATCCACCTAACAGTAATAAGATTCAAACCACATTTTACCAACTTGTCAACAAGAATATAACATGGAACCTTATCAAAAGCCTTTCTTTCCCTTTGGGCATGTGTAGAGTGGCAAAGCTCTCCCTCCATTTTCTTTTTCTTATTTTGAACATAACCAAAGAACCCTTTTTTAATTGTGTTTAGCATCTCTCGCTAGCCTAAGCTCATAATGAGCATTAACTTTTCTAACACTCTCCCTACAAGTGCAGGTTATTTGTTTATATTCATCCTTGGTAATAAGGCCCTCCTTCCACTTCCTAAACAAATCTTTTAACATTCTCAAATCTTTAGAAAGCTGTATATGGAGTCATTTCCATCTTTAAAACCAAATAATATATTTTGACAATATTGTCACACCAGCCTATTATTGCTTTGACACTTGATTGGTGTTTGGCTCCACAATTCATCCAGCGAACTGCTTGGTTATGGAGAATGCAACTTCTTGGAACATTTTGGAGCATCTTTATATGCCTTCTTCCTATTCACCTTCTTCCTCTTCATCCCGGGCTGTACATTGTCAAGGGAGTATTTGCGGTCACTGAAGTTGGAGTGATTTAGCACTGTTTCTCTTTGTTGTTAATTTGGGGTGGGGACAGTGAAAGAAGTCCTGCTGACGCTCATAGTAAATCAAGTGCATATGGAGTAGTTGGGATTGAGAGTGCATTATACTGTCAGTCCTTGGCTGGTATAAATTCGGCATACATTAGTTCTCTTTCATAGGCTTCTCGGTAACAATTTAAAAGAAACGGGAAAGCCAGAGAAAACTAATTCAGAAATCAGGGACTTGATTAAAATGTGCTGGCAGGCATGTTTTCATATAAACAGAGGTGGCCTCACTTAAGAAAACACTCCTTCTGTGGACAAACCTTTTCGTTTGGTTTTAAGTGTTGCTTTCTTTTGTCTGGTAGAGGAAGTAGTGATGTATGAAGAGCATGACTTTCCTTATCAGTTCCGTGTTTTGGAATGGGCACCTTCTGTTTATGTCTTTTCACATATATCTTCCTGTCTGAAGTTTCTGTCCTTATAAGAATAAGCTTGGTCCAAATGCAGTGTACGTATGGGAATTGTTCTTTGTGTTTGAACCAAAGTGTTATTTTCTGTGCAATTCACCTGGTACCTTGGAGCTCTTAATTTTTTTCTCCCAGATCCCAGTTAGCCTGAACGCTGGGGACGTGCATGCATGTGTGTGCAGCAGAAAGAGGAACTGTTTACTTAATTGTACTCTCTAAAGAGGTGGGGAAATACACTTTGTACTATGTGCCTACTATTGTTCTTCTTGTATGTTGTTTTCTAGCATCCTCCTGGTCAACTGAGACGGAAATACAGTTCCTGTTCCACTATTTTCCTGGATGACAGCACGGTCAGTCAGCCCAACCTCAAATATACAATTAAATGGTGGGTACTGAATTATTTCTCTCAAAGACGTGTATAGATGTTTCTGAATAATTACTTGCAAAAGTAAAAGAGGAGGGAGGATCGAATTCTCAGGTCTACTGTGTGTGTTGTGGTTTTTTGCATGGGAATTGACAGATGACGGATGTAACGTTGAAAATTCATGGATCAGAACCAGAGAAATGATCTTGATTATTTGCTGGAAGGAAAGAGGGGTAGATGTGGCTTTCCCTGGCTTCTCTTTGGAACTCCATCTGGGATTTCTGAGAGGGCTGTCTATTGGGCCCTGTCTTACATTATGGAAGCATCACAGGAACTTGCTACAGCACAGTTCCTTTCCTGTCCTGTGCTTCCTCAGGGTAAAGTAAGAAGACCCAGGTTATTGTGGGAAGAGTTATCTTCATCTTTGTGGCTTCTGTGCAGTCCCATTTTGGAACTGCATAGGTCCCATGTGTGCCTGCACAGAAGACCACTCGATGAACAACAGTTTCAGGTAAGTGCAACACTGTTTTCTCTCCCCACACCAGCATTCCCCCTTCTAGACTTTAGGGTACCGTAGATGTATAAATATGGTTCCAACTTCCTAAAATCAATCTGCCTTTGTTGTTATTTGCTACCTTTTTGTGACTCAAAGCGAGTTTGAAGTTTTCAAATATGTCCCTGGAGAACGAGCCGTAGCCTGGCTAATCTTGTTTTGAATAATGTAGAGGGTGATCACTATCACGCTTGGTTGTTTACTTTTCTAAATTTTGAAGTCAAAATTGCAAATTCTTGCAAGTATAGGAATCTTGTTTGTCTCCTTTAAAATGTTGAAGCCTGTTTGTTTTCTTTGAGACAAAAGCATCCATGTCTGGGTCAACTAAGAAAAACTTTTAATCAGTGTGAACCTGACAGTAACATCATGCGTACCCATGGGTGGTTCTTCAAGCTGATTGGCATTTCTGCTTAGGTGGCTGTCAATTACTTTCCTGTTGTTTTTCGCTCATTGATAATGCAGAATAGCACTTAAACTTCTCCATACTCTGTATTGCTTTTACTTCTGGGAAGAACAGAAGTAAGAGTTCGTTTTGTTTGTTGTAGTTTTCTGCTATTAGCAGTTCCTGGCTCTGAACAAACCTCTCTACGCATGCCAAAGGGAAAGTGACTTCTCAGTCAGTTCTTTCCTGAACTCAGAAGCAGCTTCACCAGTGTTTTTCCTCAGTCTTTCCTATTCTGAGCTCAGATTTTCATTTGTGGGTTTGTATTATGAGGACATTTGTCCTTATTTTTTATTCCCTTGGGTGATTTCCCCTCCCTCCCTCCGAGCTTTAAATATTGCTGGACTTGCAGCAAGAGGCAGCACGAGGAGTAACTTCCTCACAACTTCCTCCATAGGAATATTGCTTTTCCCTCAGTTTCCCTCAGTGTCCTCCCTTTTCTCAATTTTAGTTTATGCTTTCATTTGTATATTAAGTAGTAGACTGACATTTGCCCTCCTTTTATTCCTTTGGGAAGTATTTCTCATTTAAATGTTTCAAGAGCTTGAGAAGGCACAACAGACTACTACTAGAATATCCCTGGAGTAAGAATGATCTCCAGGCCACACAGTCCTTTGGAGGATCTCTGTCTTTACACAGAACATAAACCGCTTGCACAGGCCCTCAGCATTGAAATACCACAGCCGTTGCCTTGCTTACTTCTGTTATGTACCAACTTCTGTGATCTAGCGTTACCTCCTCAGCTGTAGAGCCCCCTAGGAGGTGACTAAGAATGTTTCAGTTAGTCCTTTTTCAGTCTTTCTTGCCTCTTGGAGACTTATAAATATGTATTGAGTGTGGAAATTGGGCTATTTCCCTTTTGCTTTGTCATCCAATCACTAACTGCCCTACCGATATATTGATTCAGAAGGGAACAATCTAGAAAGATCAATTGCCTTCTAGTTCAATTCTTGCCTGATCACAGGCTCTACCCAGTCTGAGTTTTCTGTCTACTAAAGGCACAAATTAACTGTGTTGAACACTATGTCAATTGCAGTTCAAAAACTGTTGAGGATTCGATGAACATGCTTGCCTCAGGTCCACCTCAATCTTTTTGGACATCAGATCCTGAAAGGAGGAACTTTCATGATTTATTGGGGGGTTTCCTTGATAGGAAAACTGTCCATAGATTGAGCCTAGTCCCATCTACCGTTCAGCACCCCAGTCAGTGGTCCTGGCTCAATCTGGACCTATGATGTTGATCATGTCTTCACTTCTGAATTGTTAGCAGTACCTAAGATGGCACAGTTAGGCTTCAGCACTGAGATTTCATCACAAGCAATACAGAGTCTTAACTATTATTTGTGCTTCAGTGTCATTCAGAACATCTACTCACCCTTTTCGTTCACCGTTAACATCAGACTCAATTTGTTGAAGCTACTCTGGAAGCCGCTCTCACTGCCTTTCCATTTTGCTTGTCCTTTGGTTCATGGGTGAAATCCTTGAGCCACTTGAAAGCTTCCTTCTGCCCTTTCATTCTGATCATCCCATTCATGAGAGGGGGAACTTGCTGGAAACACTTTTGAACTATGACATATACCCAAGAGTATGGCGAGATGCATATAAACTATTCTGTGGGACTAAGTAGAAGATACTAAGTATGTACAATACCATCATTTCAATCCTACCTGGCTTCCGTATTTACCTATTCCTTGCATGACAGTATTTTCTGTAAGTGGGGACTGTGCAGAAGCGGGGAAAAATACTTACTTTTTGCCACTGTTCTTTGAGTGGTCATCAGTACAGTCACACAACCCATTCTCCTTCCCTTCTGCTGACTGTTCCAGTGGCAAGAGGAAACTGAGTAGACACTACCCCCCCCCCTTATTCTTTTATTCCTTTATTCCATTCTTTATGCTCGTGGACCAACAGGTCAATAGCAACCCGCCTCCTTATTCTATGTGTCTCTCAGGGGAGGGAATTTGAGTGCTAGGGTGTAGGGTTTTGTTTTTGCTAGAGCTCTAGAATATTCTGCAGCTGCTTCTGTTGAGGTGCAGAAGCAATCTGTATAACCCCATAGATGGCTACCCTCAGAACACTAGCTAAAGGTAAACAATCTGCTTTGTTTGCTGCTCCTTTTTTAAGCTGTTGGTTTTCCTGAGAGTCAATAGAGAGGGGCTGTGGCTCAGTGGTAGAGCATTTTCTTGGCACGCAGAAGGTTTTGGGTTCAGTCCTCAGCATCTCCAGTTGAAAGTATCAAATAGTAGGTAGAAGTCTTTCACACCACCTGAGTTAAAGTAGACAGCACTAACCTTGATAGAGCATGTGTCTGTTTACATCAACTTTGTGTTCCTTCTTCCAGGCCCTGCTGCTGTTCCCTCTTTAGCATCTTGAAGATCGGATATAGTTATCTATATTTAATTGCTAAAACCCTCTTCTCCTCTCTGGTGGTTCTCCCCCCCCCCCCAGTCAACTATGTTACTAGTCCCCTTTCTGTATTCTCACTTTTCCTCTTTCATTTCAGAATGTTTTTGCTAAGATCAGTCCTTCTGGGATCCTTAAAATCCTAGTTTCAAGATCCTAGCCCTTGTTTTCCAGCCTTGCCATTTTGGAATATCTAGCATGGTTCCGCTGTTGTCTCTTCTTGTTTGGATGGTTTTGTGCAAGGTGATTTGCTATTGGTTCGTTTTGTCCTCTTTGCCCATTCTATTTTTATGCTTCCCATTGGCAGGCCTAGCACCAGCCCGAGACATTTTTGGTAACTCAGCTGTTGTGTCAAGGAGTTTTGTCACTGTTCACTTGCACCATTTCAGAGGTTGCTGGGGTGCAGCTCAAACCATATCTCAGTGGTAGAGCATCTGCTTGGCATGCAGAAGGTCCCAGGTTCAATCCCCGGCATCTCCAGTTAAAGGGACTAGGAAAGTAGGTGATGTGAAAGACCTCTGCCTGAGACCCTGGAGAGCCGCTGCCGGTCTGAGTAGACAGTACTGACTTTGATGGACCAAGGGGGGTCTGATTCAGTATAAGGCAGCTTCATGTGTTCATGTGTTCAAACTCACTAGTGTTCTTAAAAATATTGTGGTTCCTTGCTGCACCCAACTCACAGGCCATTCTCCTCCTTCATTTGTGAGTCAGCTCTCTTCCTCCCTCCTTTAAAATCTATTCTTTAAAGCCTCCTCTTTTCAAAGCTGAACAACTGAAAAAGTGTATTATATTGCTCTGTAGATAACGCTCATCTCTTTTTGCTACAGCTTAATAGCCACCACTGCTTTTATGGATTTCCCCTGTCCCCTCTCTCAGTGAGAAACCATTCATTATTGTATAGTATTTATAGAAGATCTTCATGTGCAAAGACACTAACTCTGTATTTTCTTTTACAGTGTAGCTCTTGCAATATATTATCACATCAAAAACAGGTATGTACACATTGGGACAGTAAGTTAAGTTTTTGTACCCATTGATTAGTTATTTTCTGTTTCCTGTTTCTCTGTATTTTAGTGTTCTGTAGTCACAGTTTGAAAGCAGTGATTCCTGAGGATGGAGGGCTGGGATTGGGTGGGAAAAGCCTGGGTAATTGGCCGTGCCCAAATGGTCCCTTGCTTCCATATGTTAATGTGCCAACAGACAACCAAACCAAGGAGAAACAGTTCCCATTCTGCCTGAGTAGCGTACACAAAAAGCTTAGAATATGCTTGAAATGCCACTACTGTCAGAGTTGGGGCAACAATATCACAGTGGGTGCTTTTAGCAAATTTGCTAAACCAGGCTTCTTCCAGTTGGCTAACACATAGCCAAGGAACCCACAGTGGTCGTTATAAATTCTTTATAGGCTGAAGAAGTCTCAGGGTGAAACGTGGATTTAAATACCTGGGATACACGTACCGCTTTATTGTTATATCCCTAAACATAAAGCCAGAGGGATATAAATGAGAACATCTCAAAAAGATCAGCAGATACACTACAACCAAGACCCAAGATACGCTAATTGCGTTTGCCACGCTATGCTCCGAGTGGCAGAGGATGCACTTGTGAAACAGCTCCACTGAAAAGTCACGTTGTTTACACAGTTCAAGTTACCTTTTTGCGGTTTGGAACAATATTACAACCTGACTGCGGAAGCTTTGTCATAGTTAACAGACCACTCCACAGGAGTACCATTTCTAATATTGGAAGTCAACAGTTGGACTGTTTTTGTATATTTTCTCTTTGACAAGTAGTTGTGTGCGTTCTCATAGACTTACTGTTGTACAGCACTGTGTGTGTTTGTTCTTTGTGTTCACTATTACTTCACCATAAGTAAACATTTCTTGCATTGTGGGTTAAGCATTTTGTGAGCCTTGTGCTGTATTTTTTGTATTAAGCCACACTTATTGCAGCATAGGGGATTACTTTTGTTTGTTTCTAACCTCCAGGTACTAGCTGGAGATCTCCTGATAATAGAGATAACTGATCTCCAGCCAATAGAGATTAGTTCACTTGGAGATAATGGCTGCTTTGGCAATTGGACTCTATGGCATTGAAGTCCCTCCCCTCCCCAAACCCCACCCTCCTCAGGATCAGCCCCCAAAACCTCCTGCCGGTGGTGAAGGGGGACGTGGAACCCTACATCTGAATGAAGAGGGGGGGGGGAAGGTGCACAGTACCAAAGGTTGGTGCTGTACACCTTTTCTTCATCTTCTAGATATTGTCTGCCCTAAACCCTAAGGTATCACAAGGGTACTCCATCACAAGCTTTTAGAACCCAGGAGGGACTGGGAGGGAGGGCCACTGCTTTTGCAGTCCATTTGTCCTTTGCAGTAAGTGCATCTAGCAGCAGTTGCTGCAGGAATCTTCTGTGCATAACATGTTATACATGCGCCCTCTGCTGTACCTTGCACATAACTGTTCTTGGTTTCTGGTTGTAGAAGTTTCACAGTGATTTGGAAAACATCTTTTAAAAAAACATTTTCAGTGGAATAAAGGGGGAATAAGCAATTCGAAAACCCTGCTGTTTAACAGCAGAAAGTTAAATTTTATGCTACCTCCATCAAAACAATAAGCCACTTCTGTACCTATTGTCATTGTTACTGAGGTCTTATTTATTTTCAGTAAATGCTTGATTTGTATACCTATTTTATGTACCTATATACCCGGAGTCGCATAAGAATTTCTCTGGCAAAAAGGTTGTGAGTGGAAAAAGTTGAAGAAGCCCTGATCTAGTCCAACCCCCTACACAATGCAGAAAATTCACAACTACCCCCCCACACACACACACAGTGGCCACACCTCAAACCTCCATGCCCAGAAGATGCCCAGGCAAGTCACGGTCTCTTGACTTCAGTTTCTTTGCCTGTGAAATGAAACCAACAGTGACATCACTCATAAGTGTGAGCATGTGCCAGAACTATAAAGAAGTGTTGTCATATGTCTTGAGTCTTCTGGAGAAAGTGGGCTTTAAGCCTAAATGCATAAGTGAAGAAGTAAATAAATGAAGAAACAGTCTGGCATTGTTGGAGCTAAGAAGTCTTCATGGCTTTTCATCTCAATGATCTGTTTACCCTTTACTTTTGAAAGTTTTACAGACGTTCCAAGCATATGTTTTCCCAGTTCCTCTTCATAGCAGCACATTTTCTAGCTCGGAGGGAAAAACACCAGCGTGTGCCTGGGTTTTTTGGTGTGTTTTTTTGGTGTGTGTTTTTTTAGTTAGCAAGTATTCATGGACAGCTAAAGAGAACTGCATATAATGTAGGGTTTGTGTGCAATAGTTGGCCTTTTTGCAGTGTTGTTTATATTTTGTTTAGTAATGCCATTCTTGCGCCATCTTCGTGAAATCGTTGTAAAATCCTTGTATCATTGGTTCCAATTTATTTTCTCATCTGTTTTGAAACACATTTTTCATTTTACTGGGATAAACAGATTTTCCCCTCTTTTAGTCCTTTATGTAGCTGTATGTGCCTGAACATAAGTACGTGCCCTCCTATAATAGGCTTCTGAAGTAGTTTTGGAATGACTAGTAACTCACGAGTCACTACTGACATTAGGAAGAATTTTCTAACAGAGCGGTTCCTCAGTAGAACAGGCTTCCTCGGAAGGTGGTAAGTGCTCCTTCCCTGGAGGTTTTTTAAGCAGAGGCTAGCTGGCCATCTGTCAGCAATGCTGATTCTATGACCTTAGGCAGTTCATGAGAGGGAGGGCATCTTGGCCACCTTCTGGGCATGGAGTAGGGGTCACTGGGGGTGTGTGGGGGAGGTAGTTGTGAAATTTCTGCATTGTGCAGAGGGGTTAGACTAGATGACCCTGGTGGTCCCTTTCAACTCTTATGCTTCTATGATTCACATGTACCAATAGCTAGCTGCAGAATGGGATCTTCTCTGTAGTTGTCTCCCATATCACCTTACAAAATGTCTGTACGGTTACTACTTGACATTGCCCATATCGGGTTCCCCTTACCTGTAAATATTGCCTGTTATCCAGACAACTTTTGTATTTGAAAAAACCCGATATTGATCATACCTATGTGGGTCATTCATGTATAATCTGTTGGAATGGTGTGGGGGAAAGCTTCCCCCCCTTTTTTTGGTTCACTTCTATACCATTTCAAAGTTATGCTCCTGGTAGATGTCATTAAGTCCTTCATTCTGTCAAAAGCGTGCTTTCCCCACACATCGCTCTCCTCCATGGTGTTAAAAGTTGGCTCATCCTCTTTGTTTTCTCTCTTTTCAGGGACACAGATGGAAGGATGCTCCTAGATATTTTTGATGAAAACCTCCACCCCCTTTCGGTAAAACTTAATCTTCTTCATTGTTTCTTTCCCAAAAGTGGACTTTACCACTTCTGTTCTCTTATCTGTTTGCTCTCCCATCCACATCCCCCTTACCTTTTTTGTTCTTCGGTCACCTTTTTTAGTACTATTGTTTCCCCAGAAATCCGAAGTGCCGCCAGATTATGACAAACTCGACCCGGAGCAGAAGCAGATTTACCGCTTTGTGCGGACGTTGTTCAGTGCTGCTCAACTGACTGCCGAATGTGCCATTGTCACCCTGGTGAGTACTCTGTTGCCTGCCAGGCCAAACCACAACTGGTTTCATAGTCATAGGTTTTAAGCTTGCAGCTGCGGTCCCTCGATAGCTGCATTTGTGAAACCCCCTTCACAGATTAAGCACCTCAGAGCTTCTATATATACCAGGGGTGTCGAACTCAATTGTTATGAGGGCCGGATATGACATAAATGTCACTTGGTCAGGCCATGCCATGCCTCACCACCCCAGATTTAGAGTGAGGGGGCTGCCTCAGCTGGCTCGCGGGCTGGATAAGAGCTCTGCAGACAGCCACACCTTCATGTTATGATTGCGATCAGTGTATGAATAGCCTGATCGCCTGATCTGAGTCTAGTTGCCATGTTTGGGACCAGGAAGTAATTTGCCCCCTTATTAAGATGCTATGTGCTTTTGATGGTTGTCCACATTCCCTCTCTACTCACTTGAACTGAGCTGTCTTTGTGTGAGGGGCTATTATTTTCTCTTAGCCAGCTGAAAAATCCAGTCCCACCACAATATTACCTGCAACCATAAAGTGTGACCAGTATAGGAATTATTTTATATTACCTTTATTAATGAAAGGGAAGCAATTACTTAATGAATGAAACATGTCATCTGTGGTGCTCTCCATCTTCAGACTTATCTGAATTAGTGAACACATGTTAAACTAATGTTGTTATGCTTGACCTGTGGCCCTTTCCTGTTTTGTTGGTGTATGCAGCAAGGCCCAGGCAGACTGTTATTTGGGAAAGAAGAGGGGAATGTAACCATTGTTGAATACGGTCAGGAAATCTATGTAAAGGAAGTCTATCTTTGATGATATCGTGGTGGTCCAGAGGGATCCTCTTACAGGCCGATTGATTAATATAACACACAGGTGCTGGTGTGTATGTATATGTAAGAGCGCTGGCATTTGGAGGATGTCAGAGGCTGGAACGTTTCCATTTTTATGAGGCCAGTTGTAAATCATTGTGGCTTCAAGCTAAACTGTCTTGGACAACTGTCAGTGACTGACAGGGGAATTAATAAGAGCTGATGGATGCACCAAGGGCCGTGTGAATGGTGGGTGCAGATTTGTAGCTAATGTGAATTGAGGTAGGGTTTCTTTTTTGTTTTGTTTTTAAATTCTAGTGTGCTTGTCTTGCTAGGGCATACCAAATTGGCAAACACTTGAAACAGCAGGCAACGAGAGTTGCCTAAAATAAAGGGTGATGCTAAAATGGACTTTCAGGAAAGGGAGGTGGAAGTTGAGATTCAGGCCCGCATAGTTCTTTGACTCTTGCTTCTTTTTCACCAGGAGTTTAAATCCCTTTTTAATGGTTAATTCCCCCCCTCTCCTTACATCGTGCCAATATCGACTGAATACTTTGTAAAGAAAAAAGGGGGGGGTATTGTGGCAAAAAATGGGGGGGGGTATTTAGATTATGCCTGAATCTCAAGTGGTAAATATGCTGACTGGAAAACCTGGTTTAGGCTTCACAGGTACAGGCTCAGGCAGTGTCCAGGATTTTAGGAGGTGTCATTTGGACAAGACATGAGCATTTCCCAACATCCCTGTTAAGTCGCCATTATGACTGAGGCATGTTGAAGTGGGTGCAGCTGTCGTAGGGTGTGAACAGCTTTTGGTGCTTGCTTGTAAAAAAAAAATTATTGGGAAGTAGATGGAAAATTAATCATTCAAGTATCCTACCTTTCCCTTCATGCTAGAAGGCTCAGATCTTTATGATTCCCATTGTGTAGACAGGCAGAGAGAGTCCTTATCTAATATAGCTGTACAATTCAAGGCTCTCATATATGAGACACTTCTCCATCTTTTAGTGTACCGTGGCTTCTCTGATTTGATTCCACATGTACTTAATTGTTACAGTCACATGAACACATGAAGCACCTTTTACTGAATCAGCCCCTTGGTCCATCCAAGTCAGTATTGTCTACTCAGACTGGCAGCAGCTCTCCAGGGTCTCAGACAGAGGTCTTTCACATCACCTACTTGCCTAGTCCCTTTAACTGGAGATGCCGGGGATTGAACCTGGGACCTTCTGCATGCCAAGCAGATGCTCAACCACTGAGCCATGGTCCCAGTTAAAACATTTGGAGTGATTGTTTAGCAGTGTTGCCTTGCCAATTTCAAGGTACATTCGTAGATGAGAGAGGGAGATCCTTTAATTTTTTTAACCCTTTGCTCCTTTGATCTCCTCTTCTTTCGGTGCTGTTATAAATACTTTTCTTCCGTGGGAGAGCAGAAGTTTCAACTCCTTCCAAAATCATACTCTTTGAGCTGTACATTTCTGCTACTGTCCTCTTTTCCAGCATCCATACTCCTTTATCAAAGCCATTCACCATTGTCCTTTTGGTCACACTGGTTGTGATTGGTAGCAGATGTGTTTGCTTTGACTCTGCTCTGCCTTGCATAAGAGGAAAGCAGAGGATGGGGAAAGCAACTGGGTAAAAAGCAAAAGGGCTAAGTTCATATCTTCCTGTTAATTCCTCCACACACACACACACACACATACCCACACACTGCAGAACAAATCCAAATCAATGTCTCAGGTGTTGCCTACCTAAAAGGGAAACAAATACTTGGGAGCACCAGATTTGGAAATCACATAATTTGGTTTGGCCCATAGTGAGTGCTAGATTGCCCTGACCTGGATGGCCCAGGCTAGCCTGATCTCATCAGATCTCAGAAGCTCAGCAGGGTCGGCCTTGGTTAGTACTTGGATGGGAGATCTCCAAGGAATACCAGGGTCGCTATGCAGAGGAAGGCAATGGCAAACCCTACCTCTGAACATCTCTTGCCCTGAAAGCCCTACTGAGTTGCCATAAGTCAGCTGTGACTTGACGGCACTTTACACACACAAGGGCTAAATTGGGGCACATTCACGGAGTGCACTATTACACTAAACTAGAAACAAGAAAACAGAGCTTAGAGACCCAGGCCTCTTCCTTGCTTTGATGTCCACAAATCGCCTCTCGGGATTCTCTTGTGTGATGTTGCCTGCCCGGAATAGAAAAAGGTAGCCATGGATTACCAGCATCTTTCTGCTTTTTAATGCAGCGCTCGAAACCACATCAGACACTGTTCTAACACTCTTAAAAAGTCCTGTCAAACAGGGGGACCTTGTAAAGTCCTCCCCTGGGTCTGATTCCAGGATCCAACAAGGTTTTAAGAAAGAATAATTGTTCTAAGCTAGCCTGTTGTTCTGCTTTTACAAGCTTGAGTCTCCACCTCTTCTCAGCACTCGGAGTTTTAAGCTCTGAGTTTTGCAGGCAATGAGCAGCCTATACCGCTCTTCAGTTCCTTTGTGCAGACTTCCCCCATGGACTTTCTGCAACCTGATCCAGGGCCTGCTACGTGCTTTTCCTGGGAGGGCTGCCAGCCAGCTTACAATATATCCCCAGGGAATGATATCTTAACAGTGCCCTCAGAATTGTTGTACGCATTCAGTCTCACATCTACAGAGGCTTATATTTATACTTGTGCGTAACTTCCAGGTTTTTTATCTCTCTTTTACTATACACTCACGTGTATATGTAGTTTTAACCTGTGGAAGAACTTCTGGATTCACATCCAGATTCTTTGTAGGTGGGATCTGGTGGCGGGGGACAACGACATTTTTTTTATTAATCTGTTTTCTTTATTCTTAAAATGTAATCACATTTTTGAGAGCTGGTGTGGTGTAATGGTTAAGAGCAGCTGGATTCCTCGCTCCATCACATGAAGCCTGCTGGGTGACCTTGGGCCAGTCACAGTTCTCTCAGAGCTCTCTCAGCCCATGTGGAGGCAGGCAATGGCAAACCACCTCTGAACGTCTCTTGCCTTGAAAACCCTACAGGGTTGCCATAAGTCAGCTGTGACTTGATGGCACGCGCACACACACAATCACATTTGTAGTAAGTTCGTGGTGGCTCCAGGAAGGCTCATTGCTGCTTAGTTCTGCTGCTGTACAGCTAGGGTTGCCAGCTCCGAGTTGGGACCTGGAGATTTTTGGGGCAGACCCTAGGGGTTTGGGGAGGGGAAGGACTTCGAGAGCCAGCATGGTGTAGTGGTTAAGAGCGGAGGTTTGGAGCAATGGAGTCTGATCTGGAGAACTGGGTTTGATTCCCCACTCCTCCACAAGAGCGGCAGACACTAATCTGGTGAACTGGATTTGTTTCCCCACTCCTACATATGAAGTCAGCTGGGTGACCTTGGGCTAGTCACAGCTCTCGTAGAGCTCTCTCAGCCCCACCTACCTCACAGGGTGTCTGTTGTGGGGAGGGGAAGGGAAGGTGATTCCTTAAGTAGTAGAGAAAGTCGGCATATAAAAACCAACTCTCCTCCTCCTCCTCCTTAGAACCCAATTGCCAAAGTGGCCATTTTCTCCAGGTGAACTGATCTCTATCGTCTGGAGATCAATTGTAATAGCAGGAGATCTCCAGCTAGCGCCTGGAGGTTGGCAACCCTATGTACAGCCCTTTCTCAATTCTAAAGATTTGCTGTTGCCACAGTGCTTGCTGGGATCTTTTACATTGGAAAAGACTCATGATTGTCAAGTTAAGGATGGTGCTTTCCCACTACTGCCCTTGCACAAGTTAAGGATGGTGCTTTTCCACTACTGCCCTTGTAACTACTGCCCTTGCACAAGAGTGGCTACAAGCGTGGCTTTCTCCAATATCAAAATAGTTCCATTTAGCATATCTAACACTACCTGTTTTTAGAAGCGCTGCAGGGCCGCTCAGCTGACAGCTTTATCATGGTTAAGCAATTCGGCGTGCACCTAAGCTCCTTCCTTGCTGAGTTTAACTACTACCCATGTAATAGTTTGCCATGCTAATCATGGCCAAGGCTAATCAGGGTGAACCCAGGCTCTGTAACCAGTTTGAAGCCACCGTTTTAAGCATTAAGTGAAGCAGCATCAGGACTCCGGCACTGATATATTGTTTATTAACAGCCCAGTGGCTTCACTAACCGCAGATGGGAGACATAGCTGGATTATTGCTAGGGGACTCGGTCCAGAGTGGAACGTTGTCCCACCCCCATGTATATTAAATTATATGCAGCCATTTAATTAACAAGATGAGCAAATGCACAAGAGATTTTAAAATGGAACGTCAGCCAAATTGGTGCTAAGTAGTTCTTCAGGTTTTTATGTCCTCTTTCCGAGAAAAGGATGATCAACTGATGGCCGAGGTCTCGTTCCTTCTTGCCGGTCTTCTGTCTAAGAATATTAGACAAGGTTTAATGATGACAGGTGATTTGCGTAATCTGAAGTACAGTTTGTTCAGTCTTGTCTGTCTGCCCATCTTAATATTGCAAGGCATTTGAGAAGAGCTGGCAAGTGACTTTTTTGCCTGCAATCTCCGTTGAATGTCATGCTCTTTTATTTAATACAGATTTGTTAATTGGGCCTTTGGTTTCTTCAGTGCTGGTTTCCGTAGTGTTAAGTGAGTGTCTATATCCATTGCTGTGATTACTAGGCTTTATGAGCTTGTAAAATTTAAAGCAGAGCTAGGGGGAAAATTCTGCTGACCTTTTCAGTAGTTAGCAATAGCCTATAAGGGTTTTTGGTAATCTCATTTTGCAGCAAACTGTTTATTAGTGGAAATCGCTGAATCACTCTGCTTATTATTTTGCTGTTCCAGCCTACTTCTGTTTTTAATTCATTGTCTTCCCCCAATGTACTCCAAACCTCCCTGGCTGTGTATCTTGCACTCCTGTGGCTTTAACAACAATAATAAAATGCTGGAGTTCCCCCTCAGAACCAGCGTGGTGTAGTGGTTAAGAGCGGTGGTTTGGAGCAGTGGATTCTGATCTGGAGAATCGGGTTCGATTCCCTACTCCTCCACATGAGCGGCAGAGGCTAATCTGGGGGACTGGTTTCCCCAGTCCTACACATGAAGCCAGCTGGGTGACCTTGGGCAAGTTGCAGCTCTGTTAGAGCTCTCTCAGCCCCACCTACCTCACAGGGTGGCTGTTGTGGGGAGGGGAAGGGAAGGTGATTGTAAGCCGGTTCGAGTCTCCCTTAAGTGGTAGAGGAAGTCGGCATATAAAAACCAACTCCTCTTCCTCCTCCCCCACCAGACTTCAATTGGAGTGCAATCTTGGACATTATTCTATTTGCAGTCATGATTCCTAAAACAATGCTATCAAACTAGTATCAATTGATAACTGTCGCTGTGTTAGAAATGCCAGTAAGAGCTGAAGCCCCTCCCCGCCGCCCTGAATCTGGTTACAAGAAAGTTTAAGAAGCTGTGGACTTTGTTTCAAATGACAAGACTCTAGGGATCAGTTACAAGTAAGGTCGCAAATCTCCACTTGGGGCTTGGAGATCTCCCGGAATTACAACTGATCTCTGGCTACACGGATCAGTTCCCCTGGAGAAAATGGTAGTTTCAGAGGGTGGGCTTATATGGTATCGCACCTCTGCTGAACTACCTCTCCTTCCCAAACTCCACCTTTCCCAAGCTCTGCCCCCAAATCTCCAGCAATTTCCCAGCCCGGAGTCAACAGCAATCAGGGTTTTAGGCCAGATTTCTAAAGTTGGAGAAGGGAGGCAATCAATTTCATTGAACTTAAGTAGTTTCTGGAACAAATGCCTACTGATATGGACATGTGGTTATGAATCTACACATGAACACATGAAGTTGCCTTATACTGAATCAGACCCTTGGTCCATCAAAGTCAGCACTGTGTACTCAGACTGGCAGCAGCTCGCCAGGGTCTCAGGCAGAGGTCTTTCCCATCACCTATTTGCCTAGTCCCTTAACTGGAGATGCCGGGGATTGAACCTGGGACCTTCTACATGCCAAGCAGATGCTCTACCACTGAGCTACAGCCCTTCCCCTAGAATGTGATTCCTCCTTGTTTGCAAAGGGACTGGCATTGAGTTTAATAGAGCCCTTTACTCCTTTTCTACCTCCCCTCTGTGTCCCTCAGCATGCTGAGCTGTAACTGAGAACAGTTGTCCCATATAGAGTTCTGGTATACCCATCCAGAGTGTGAACCCCCCACATGCACCCCCATGCAAATGGTTCCAAGTCTGCCATTCCCAGTTACTGTCAGTGTGTTGCCATGCCTTCTGAGGGTGGGGTGCAGGGGTTTTTCAAGTCTTGAAGTACTTTGTCATTTGGAACATACAGAGCTATTACGGTGTGAAGGTAAATTCAAGTTTAGGCATTTTGGACATCTGTTATTCCATGTTTAGTTGGAGTGGTTGGATTCCCTTTATGACTAATAATACGACACTTGGTCTGTGGCATATTTGGAATCCACTCAGTTTAATACATAATTTAATACATAGCCTGATTTTGGACAATGGTAATTGTTATAACACTGCTTTATTTGTGTGTTTGAATGAGAAATTATTCGAGGGATGGCAGTCCTCCCTTCATGCTTGTGGCCAATTAGTACTCCATTTGGCCAAGGGACCAGTTATGGATCCATAATACATCTTGTACTGTGAGAAGAAGAGGCTGTGGGTCATTCTTCTCACCATCTAGTTATTCCCCAGGATTCCTGTCACTTACTGATTTGCACTGGGTTGAATCCATCTGACGTTTCCACTCAATATTGGCCAATTTCCCTCCTTATTACAGCTCCTCTCTCACATAGCTATTGTCCATGCAGGTCCCCTGATCCTCCGCATGCCCATTTTGATGGTCAAAGGGGGGGGGGTATACCTTCTTCCCTTGTTCACCAGCAGAAAATCTGGTTGGATCCAACCCACTGTGAGGGAAGGAAGGGGGACCAACTGTGGTAGTTTGAATCTACTTTTGGTACTGTTCCGTCTTCAGTTAAAAAAAAGTCTTGCATCAAATGAGTGAGTTTTCTGAATATACACATTCATATTTTGTGTAAGATAGAGTGGGGAAGGGAAGTTGGTGGGGGAGAGCATTTGTTGAACATGATGGCAGAAGCCTGGGGGTTAATGCAAACACCATTTTCTGCCACTCTTCTTAATTGCATTATTAAATGCCCATCTCTCGGCACGT
Organism: Euleptes europaea; assembly: GCF_029931775.1. Classification (NCBI taxonomy): domain Eukaryota; kingdom Metazoa; phylum Chordata; class Lepidosauria; order Squamata; family Sphaerodactylidae; genus Euleptes; species Euleptes europaea. The sequence goes on from NC_079322.1 coordinate 64,067,060, forward strand.
CATTTGAGCACTCGTTCCATTAACATCTTTGTTCATTCCCAGATGCTTCTAGTATATATATTTGCGGGCCACCATGGAACTTGAACTTTGGCAACTCAGCTTTCTAATTAATTTTAGCACTGCAGTAGCTATGGTGTGCATAATTACAGATATTACTATAATTTTCCTTTCTGTGATGAGATTATAATTAATCACATTAGGAAGTCATAACCAAAACAAGCTGTTGCTATTTACTAAATAATAATACAATCTGCGCCACTAATATTTTAAAAAATCGTATTCCAAGGGCCTCTAAGCAGGAAAAAGCTAGTTTAACTTGTTTCTCTCCCATCCCTCCACTGCCCGTTATTTCTGTTTGCTTGAGAAACACTGTGAATTTTGGTCACGTTGTGTCATTTCAGGTATATCTTGAAAGGCTTTTAACATACGCGGAGATAGATATTTGTCCAGCAAACTGGAAGAGAATTGTACTGGGTGCGATTCTACTGGCATCGAAAGTTTGGGATGACCAGGCTGTGTGGAATGTGGACTACTGTCAGATCCTGAAAGATATCACCGTTGAGGACATGTGAGTTTGCTCCTTGGTCTTAATTTTAATATCTGATGAGAGAAAATACCCTATAGATGTGGGTTTTCTGGGCAAACATCTCAAATCTGTTTCTGCATCTCAATCTGCCTCAGCTGTGATCTGGTGCCAGAAGGCAGATTATTATTTATTACTATTTCAAAGCATTTCTGTCCTGCATTTTCCATCTTGCACACGGAGATCTCCAAGGTGTCCAACTGTATACTAAAAATCCAGTAACATCAAACATTGAACAGCAAATATTGTTAACAAAACACAAAAATAATAAAACGACAGAGATGAGAACAAATCACTGAATAAGCCAATGACTAAAGTTAGGTCCAAGGAATGCTGAAGTCGCCATGTTTTGACCTGACACCTAAAGGTGGACAAGGAAGGTGAAAGGTTGGGTCATCGTGACCAATTCAGGGTGTTTTGCAAGTTGCATAGGTGAGATAGATGGAGTCCAAGCAGGAAGCTTGGCAAAATATTCTTCCCCTACCTCTGTGAATGAACATCACTATTGAACAAGTGACTGCCCTGCATTGTCTTTGATATATAACAAGAGTTGCCAGATTTGCACCTCTTGGGTTACTTCAGTCAAGTCATGCAAATACACTAGCACAGCACTGGTTGTGGTTGCTGGGGTAAGACCTAGAACGAGGGACCAGAGAGATTAAACTAGTTCCATCCTATCTATTGGTCAATTTTATTTTATTTATCCCTTCCTTTCCTTGAGAAGCTCAGGGCCACGTTTGTAGTTCCTTTCTCATTTTGTCCTCACAACAGACATATGAGGAATGTTATGTGGACAGCACGGGACCAACCCGGGTCTCCTGGTGAGGTTCACGGTTGATTGGGTATTGAATCCAGGTCTCCCAGATCCTACTCCAGCACTCTGACACTGTGCTGATTTGTGGGTATTTGAACCGTGAATCGTATCTAAAAGTGTCTTTGAGGCCTTGCAGGCCAACTCATCAAGGTTTCTTGACTCTGGCCTCAGAGAGTGCTTTTTGCCAGCATGGCAATGACCTTCCAGGGTTGTGTGGTGCCTGTGAGAATCTTATGACGTGTGGTGTAGTGATTAAGAGTGGTGGACTCTAATCTGGAGAACCAGGTTTGACTCCCCACTCCTACACTTGAGTGGCAGACTCTAACCTGATGAACTGGGTTGGTTTCCCCACTCCTTCATATGAAGCCATCTGGGTGACCTTGGGCTAGTCACAGTCCTCTCCAAACTCTCTCAGCCCCACCTACCTCACAAAATGTCTGTTGTGGGGAGGGGAAGGGCTTGTAACCGTAAGCTGGTTTGAGACTCCTTTTGGAGAGAAAATGAGAGTATAAAAACCAACTCTTCTTCTTCCCGTGAAGTTTGTTCATATCAACCTGAAATAAATTACTGCTTTCCATGGCAAGAGTACGAGGACAGGGTTTAAAATGCGTTGTCTTTGTTTTGCAGGAATGAGTTGGAGCGCCAGTTTCTGGAATTATTGCAATTCAATATCAATGTTCCCTCCAGTGTTTATGCCAAGTATTATTTTGACTTGCGGTCCCTGGCAGAAGCAAACAACCTCAGCTTTCCACTGGAGCCCCTCAGCAGGGATAGGGCGTATAAACTTGAGGTGAGATCCTCTTCTTTCCATTGCACCAACATTACCTCCTTTGATTGAAAGATGATCCTGAAAGTTATTGGTTGATATGCATCCATCTCTGCTCCCTTAAAGAAGGTCAGGTTTGGCCTACTCGGCTGTGATGCCACCAGTTATTCCCTGTTCCACAAGCCACAGTATACTTGAACGCAAATGGAGATGCCTTATTCTGAATCAGACCCTTGGTCCATCAAGTTTGGTATTGTCTACTCAGACTGGCAGCAGCCGTCCAGGGATTCTGCTAGAGGTCTTTCATATCCCCTACTGCCTGATCCTTTTAGCTGGAGATGCCAGGGGTTGAACCTGGGACCTTCTGCATGCCAAGCACATGCACTACCACTGAGCCACAGCCCTTCTCACAGTAGACCATGCCTATGCCATAATCAGACCTGCCTCTCCCATGCTGCTCTACTGCTGCTCTCCTCCTCCTGTCTCAGTAGAGTCAAGTCAGAACCACACCCAAACTCCGATGGCTGCATATGTAGCATTGTGCCATATCGCTGCGTTCTTTCTGTGCACTCAGGATTATACATGTGGCCCAGTTTCTAGAAAGTCTGGCATTCAATAACAATAATATTGCCTCCATAATATTCCCGGCACCTTCTGGGCCTGGCAGCCCCTCTCCATTCATCTTGCCTTGCTCTGTGGCTTCAAAAATGTATAGATAGAATTTAGCCTGACCTACTTCACAGACAGTTGTTAGGATAAAGTAGGATAAGGATTGTACATTACCCTGAGCTTCTCCATAGAAAGGCAAGATAGAAATGTGATAAACGTGCAAGTATGATTTGTAATTTTCTCATCCCAGAATGTATCTGTTTTCATGGCACAGAATTTAACCTCATCTTCAGGGTTAGCCATTGCTGTCCCTCTTCCCCTACAAATTACCAGATAGCCACTTCTTACTATACTTTCCAGCTCACAGTCTTCTTAACCGCAAACACTGATGATAAGCACTCAACATGTTGTCCCCTCCAAGTTTCTCTGTTAACATCACTCTCTGCAGCCTGTGCATTAAGATGAAACTAGTGAAGATGGTTCCTTTGCTGCTTCAACAGAAGTTTAAGGCTACAGTGTTTTTCATTGTGTTAACCTGAAAAGTCTTGTGATCTAGCACAGACAGTCCTGAACACATGAAGCTGCCTTCTGTTGAATCAGACCCTTGGTCCATCAAAGTCAATTTCAATTTATTACGGTGATTGACCAGCAAATGGTCCATCAAAGTCAGTATTGTCTACTCAGACCGGCAGCGGCTCTCCAGGGTCTCAGGCTGAGGTCTTTCACATCCCCTACTTGCCTAGTCCCTTTAACTGGAGATGCCGGTGATTGAACATGGGACCTTCTGCATGCCAAGCAGATGCTCTACCACTGAGCCACGGCCCCTCCCCTCTTTAGCCTGGGGTGAGAAGCAGTGCACCATTGAGAAGCAGTGCATCTTTTGCCTTCTGCTCTGGACCAGATGTCACAGCTGGTTGTGTTGCATGCCTAGAGTACAAAAACAGTGTGGTGGGGCAGGGCAACGGTGGGATGTCTTCAGTTGGCTGCCTCTCAGGTTGTGTAGCCCTGGCATCTAAAGAATGGAGAATGTATGTTTCTGGTCTGCAGTTTCCCCCCCCCCCCACTACTTGCATGTATCTGACCATTCTCTCCTGGCCCCTCCACCCCACCCTGCAGGCCATCTCCCGCTTGTGTGAAGACAAATATAAGGACTTCAGGAAATCAGCAAAGAAACGGTCGGTCAGTTCGGACAATCTGACTCTAGTTAGATGGTCTCCTGCTATCATCTCCTAACAGTGAAGTCTGGGATTATGCCTCCAAAAGTACTGTTTCTATCATCAACTTTGGGCAGGAGGGAGTGGGGTGTTTTTATTCATTTTGGGTCTTTTTGCCTCCTTGGGTTTTTTTTCCCTCCCTTATTTTTAAAACTGCCTTTACAGTGCCTCCCTCTTGGTGTAGCACACGAGAAATTAAACTTGGGACTTGGAGAGAACCATCAGGATAATCAGCAGGGACTCTCTAAGAAGATTGCGTTTGTTAGTTGCTAATAGAGAGTCCTTTTTGTGGAGAGAAAAACCAACACACTTGGAAGAGGAGAAGAGTGGGGCGCGGGGCTCGAGAGCAGAAACGGACAAGTGTGTGCCATTAAAAAAAAAACAACCTTCTTCGGAAACAATGGCATGAAAATGAAATCCACAAGATAAGCCTGCAAGAGAGCTTTTGGCGGCCGAGGGAGGAATTGGAAGTGCTTCACGTTCTCTCTGGTATCTTCTATCGGTGTTTCCCCCCCCCCCCCTTCTGGGTTTTGCATTCCTCTTTGCTGTTTGCCTGGGTTTGGTTTCCCTGCTTTTGCAAGGCCGCAAGTATGAAGGTGGTATCTACACTAGCACAAATCTGACAGCATTTTGTTATTTTCTTCCCCTCTACACGGCACTTTTTCTCTTCATAAGCTGTTTTATTAGCATTTCTGACCATTGTCGTTATGCATATTTTGTTTCTCATTTTCCTGTTTTTGGGGAGGGGTGTTTTTGAAAACCAGATCTAACTTGATTTATAGTGCTGAACCAAAAGTATACGAGATCAGGTGATCGTAATTTCATGATTTTCGTTTTAATTTATAGCAGCCAGTGTCCCTGGTGCTTCCTTGTTAGCTGCATCATGAAGACTGACTGCGTTATAGTGTATGTGGCTGCATGTGCCTTCCTACATTCTTTTGGGATAGTTTATTTTTCCTTACTATAAAGTTATGATTGTTAGAAGGATTCAGATAACAGTGAAACTTGGGCTGAGGAGGTGAAATTTGCATGGGATGTGGTCATCCTTTCTGCAAGTTTTTCTTAGCATTTAGAAATTCGGCGGACTGTTAAAACGAGAGAACTCGAGATCTCCCTTTCGTGTGGCCCAGACAGTTGATTTCCTTCACTTCCTGGTTCAATGTTGCAAGCAATAGCCTCAAGTTTTTTATATGTTTACTTTAAATGGAAACCAATCTGTTTGTATAAAATAGAAAAAAAATGTAAAAAAAAAGTTTTTGGTTCTAGTGAAAAACGGTCCATGAAATAAGAAAAATCTATATTAATTTTACCAAGTGTTTGTCACAGGCTGGATTTCAAAAATTAAAAAAAATATATATGTTTTACAAAATTGCATTTTACAACGTAGGTGCTTATAGAAATTTAAACAAAATGCAAACTGTGAAGAAAGTTTGATTGTTGATGGATTATATTGTGCTTTTTTGTTGCTGTTACTTGTTCCCGCCATTGTGTTCCTCAATGGGATGGATAAGAGGAATCCCCTTTTAGCAAATTGCATTATTGCTGTAGGAATTCTTGTGCTCCGTACAAGGATGTAGAGATTATTTTGCACATTTCAGAAAGACGCAGGTGTATTATACTGGCGGGGCGGGAATCAGCAGTACTTTTCATGGTCTTGGAATTCCATGACTTCTCTCTCTAGTGGAAGAAATGATCAAAACTCACCTGGTTTGGACTCGGTTTCCCCCTCTCCCCTCCACTACTTGAGAGAATCATACAAAGCACATTCCACTGGCAGTATCTCTGCATAAGTCTCCTACCCCCCGCAGCTGTTCTGTTATACATGCTCCCCTATTAGGGGGCTTGCTCAGGAGAAGTTTCCAGCAGTATGCTCGGGCTACTCTCTTAACATCAACGAGAGTTCTCGCGGGACATGCGCCCATCCCACATTCCTTTACATGTTCTCATTGAGCCTTAAAACCTCATTTTTTTATATTGTTTACTTGACTCAAGTTTTCAACAAAACCCTTTCTCCCCCCACATGCACATCCATGCAGCTCTAAATTACGGGGAGCCGGGAGGGCTTTCTCTGCTGCTGATCCTTTCAGTCAGAGGTCAGGAACCAAAGAAGAGAGAAGCTTGTGAGCGGAAACTTTCCTTTCGGTGTTCGCTGCAGAGTTCTCGCTGCCAAAGAAGCCAGCCATTTTAATGCTAAACAGCTGGTTTTCTCTTCGGCGGGGAACTGCCATGTTAAGCTCTCAGTTGTCGCTGGTCAGCACATGTTCCTTCTTGGGATCCGACTCGAGGTTGGCTTAGGCATGCTGGTCTAGAGAGCTGATGGGAACCACTGGAGACTGTGTCACCTATAGCAGCAGCTGCCAGGTGGTTCTGGGGGGAGAGAAGAAAGTACACTTATTTTCTCTGGTCTGTTTCCCCATGCTTCTGGAACACAGTGCCCAATCAAGAGGGATGTGAGCTGTCCTTTCAGACATGCCCCAGATGTGTTTAGGACCAGAGCATTTGAGCCTTTTTTTCAACATGACTGTGTCCCTGATTATGCTGTTTGCCTTAAAAGAAGTTAAGGCACTGGTGATGCTGGAGTATGAATATCCAAGCGGTTTTCTACTAGCTTTCTTATTTTTCTACATGACATGAAGAGTTTGCCCTACATATATTCCCTGATCTTTCACATAGGTTAGTTCTTAATTTTTTTTATTGTTGTTGTGCCAATACATCAAAACTCTGATTTTTATCATGCTGGTGTTTTGATTCTCTCCCCCCTTCCTTCTTTTCTCTTTTCCTATACAGAATATTTAAAAAAAAGAAAAAGAGAGCCTTTACAATAATAGGGTAAAAAGGATGTTTTTTTAAAAGAAATAGAATTGAATTATATTTACTCCCAGATATAATGATTTCACAGTGAGTTGTTTTATCAACAGTCTGAAGAATACTCGTTGGGTTTGCTGTCTAGCAAAAACATTGTGCAGTTCGGGGTGGGGGAGGGTATGGCGGAGGAAGAAGTTTGCATTATGTAAAGTTCTCGATGCATCTACTATGATTTTTTGTGAAGTTTATTAAACAACTTTAAAGATTGTATAGTCTATTTATTGTATGTATGTACATACAGTCTGATACTTAAAATTTCAAGTGGATTCCGTAAAACCTGGCTCAGTCTTGTTTAGACTCTTGGATATCGTTTTAGCCTTGTGCACTGGACTCTACCTCTGTATAGGAGAATTTTCCATATTCTTCAATTAGTACTGATTCTCTGTGATTTAACTTGGTTATGTTTTCTTGCACTAAAAATTAAAAAAAAAAGAAATCTGCTGTTAAATGTGGGGTTTTCTCTTTGTTTGTTTTTTTGTTTTGCATTGTATTTATGCATTTCTTAATTTATCTCCCATTTTCCTCCCCAAAGGGGACCCAAAGCATCATTATCCCTTTCTCTGTTTTCCTGCAACAATAATCTTGCGAGGTAGGTTAAGCTGAGAGAATGTAGCCCAAGCTCACCTTGCAAACTTCCATGGTAGAGTGGGGATTCAAACCTGGGTCTCTCGGAACCACTATGCCATACTGAGTCTGTCTCTCTCTCCCCATGTATAAATGACTTTATCTGTCCTTCTAAAGGGAAAGTTAGTCCCTTGAGCAAGTACCGGTGATGTCATATCTCAACTTTTACTAGGCAGACTATGTTTACGGGGTGGTTTTGCCATTGCTTCCCCAGTCATCTACACTTTACCCCCAGCAAGCTGGGTACTCATTTTACCGACCTCGGAAGGATGGAAAGCTGAGTCAACCCTGAGCCGGCTATCTTCCGTCGGGATAGAACTCAGGTCGTGAACAGAGCTTGAAGGACTGCAGTACTGCAGCTTTACCACTCTGTGCCACGGGGCTCCATATCTAACCTTCTGCCTAATATATTTTTATCCCGCCTGTCTTTCAAGGAGCTCAGACAACGTTCATGGTTCTCCCCTTCTGCATTTTATTCTCACAACAACCCTGTGAGGTAAGTTAGGCTGGCCCTAGGATGCTCAATTTTTTTCATGGATGAGTGGAGTCTCCCAGATCCTAGCCTTACCGTTCTAACTGTTGCACCACGCTAGACATTAATTGTTAGATGTGTAGTTCTCTAAACTTCTCCTGGTAGGTTCTTGTAGGTTATCCTGGCTGTGTAACCGTGGTCTTGGTATTTTCTTTCCTGATGTTTCGCCCGCAGCTGTGGCAGGCATCTTCAGAGGAGTAACACTGAAGGACAGTGTCTCTCAGTGTCAAGTGTGTAGGAAGAGTAATACATAGTCAGAAAGGGGTTTGAGCTGAATCATTGTCCTGCAAAAAGTAACAAAGGTAATGTGCTAACTATTGTCAAACCCCTTTCTGACTATATATTACTCTTCCTACACACTTGACACTGAGAGACACTGTCCTTCAGTGTTACTCCTCTGAAGATGCCTGCCACAGCTGCAGGCGAAACGTCAGGAAAGAAAATACCAAGACCACGGTTACACAGCCAGGATAACCTACAAGAACCAATGAACTTTGACCGTGAAAGCCTTTGACAATATTTCTCCTGGTAGATCTGCTTTGGTTTCCTTAAGTGCACAAAAACAAACAAAACCTCTGATCTATTCAAGTGGATTAAAGGTGACTCACAGTACCATCTTAAGCAGAGTAACTTTGCTTAGGACGGCACGGTCAGTACAAGGACAAAACTGAATATCTCAAATTGAATCCACAGTAAACTCAGTGTGATCTAATGAGCCAGCTTTCCACAGGGATATAACTATGGGAAATGATTCTAGGGGTTCCCAGCCCATTTTCAAAAGAGAGGTTGATAGGAAGGTGGTACCAGGGCTGTAGCTTGGGGGCGGGAGGGCAGCCCCTGCCCCTGTGGCATGCAAAGAGGGTGGCTGAACCGCCTCTCCTACAGGAGGAGCGGGCTGGGTAGGAGAGGCAGTTCTGCCGCCCTCTTTGCATGCCACAGGGACCTGATTAAGGACCAGGCCGCAGCTGTTTCATGGTGAGAGGGAAAGGCACTCATCTTAGAGTCACTGTCTTCTATTGCCACCTCTCCAGTGGATGCTTTGGGAGTTAGATGGGACTGTAGCCAAGGTGCCATTGTCCTTTTATCCATCAAGTGAGATAAAATGACAATGACACCTTTTTCTACCTTGCCTTTAGAAATAGCAGCATGCTTATTCTATTGAAATACCTTGCGGCTGCTCTGCTGCTTTTGAAAGGAGGGCATCTTTAGGGTGGATCTTTAGGGTCCTGTTTGTTGGAAGGAATGTTTGTTGGAAGGGATCTTTGGGGTCCTGTTGGAAGGAATGGACTGAGCAGTGTTGCTTAATGCTAGCGTAGACTTTGGAGTCTTGAGAGGGCAGGAGAGAGTAAAGGGCTTGATAGGGTGCTCTATGACCTTTCCTTTCTCCACCCCTGCTGCTGTCCCTTTGTTACCCAGAATGTTACCCAGACTCAGCTCTGCTTTCACTATTGTGGTTCTGTGGCCCTGTTCCTTTGTGCCGTGTGAGGGTTATTGAGTGGGAAGATACAAGCTGTGGCACTGCCATGCAAGATGTGGTTCTCTTGCCACAGAAAGGGGAAGTGTCGCTCCCCCCCCCCCAGAGCTTGAGTCTCAGTAAGAAACACAACCTGTCAACGAAGTAAATCACGTTTCCATGCTGAGATTTACCCAAGCATAATCTCAAGCATGCCGCTATAAAGTCGGCTGCCCAGCACTGCAAGTAAGCAACACCATTTTTATCGGGATCGCGGTGCCCCTCCTCCATTCTCCTTCCTTTGGTCTCCATGCCCTAATTGAAATTTATCCTCTGTTCAACCAGGTCTGCTCTTCTTGCCAGTTTTCGTGGCCGTCTTGCCACTATCTCTGTCTCCAGTGGATTCAAACAAAACAAAACACTCTGGTCATTCAGGAACTGTGAATAAACAGTTTGAGCTTTGTTGTTTTTTTAGCACCGTCGCTGGAGAAACTCAAGAAACGTCTTAAAGGACTCTTCATTTTAACTCTGCTGTGCTTGGCCTCTGCGTTCAACCTGTTCAGTTGACATAGGTGCTGATGCCCACCTTCTAAATAAGGAATGTTTTGCCAATGTTGTAATGTGTTAGGCCTTCCTGATCTGCCTGTTCTGTGCGGAAATATATGTAGAGTTGAACTGAACTGGAATTTAAGTATTTCTCAAATACCTTTTGATTCAATAGTATGTCATTTCAGGTTTTGTAAATATTTTTTGTCATTCCGTGATTAAGTCTCAACAATACCTCTATGCCTTTTTCCCACTGTCCTGGTTAGTGAAATATGCCCAGATGTTGGATACGCATGGCATGACAAGGTGGAGGATCTTCGTTTTCATAAAGGCTTCTGTTTCTACCTCCACATCAAAATGTTCATAGAGTTTCAGAGGTCTTGGCTTGATCTCCCCGAAATGCCGCTTTTCCATGTGAAAGGGAACATTCACACCCACAATCTTTCACTTGAAATCTAAAGTGGAACAGTTCAGCAGGAAGAAGAAGAGTTGGTTTTTATATCCCGATTTTCTCTACCGAAATTCTCAAAATGGCTTACGATCACATTCCCTTCCTCTCTCCACAACAGACACCTTGTGAGGTAGGTGGGGCTGAGAGAGTTTGGAGAGATCTGTGACTAGCCCAGGGTCACCCAGCAGGCTTCATGTGGAGGAGTGGGGACTCAAACCTGGTTCTCCAGATTACAGTCCGCTGCTCCTAACCACTACACCCCGCTGGGGTGTTAGTAGCTTGTTTCTCAGTGCTACACACTGCTAAAGCTGGCTGGATTACTATGTCTCTGTTCCATCTGGATGATTCATGATGCCAATAATCATACAGCCAGAATTTTGCCGCCTTTTCCAGATGTTTGTATTTTGGATTCTGGTAATTTGAATGAAAAACATGAATCTGCCCTTACACTGGTTTAAGACCTTTGGTCCATCAAATGCAGTTGTGTTTACTCTGCTTTCCAAGGATTCAGATAAGGCCTCTTTCCCAACACCTGCTAACAGAGATCAGTTAACTGGAAATGACGGGACCTTCTGCACGTATGAGCCACATTCAATGGTTTAATGGGAGAAAGGGTTAGATTCAACTTTCTGATCGATAAGTTGGGGTCAGTTGATACATTCAGCAGAATCAAATAGTAAAGTATATCCTGGTCTATACCATTACTGGCCGCAAGTGGGAGATCGCATTATGTGAAACTCCCTGCAAACAGAAAGCCTAGCAAGAAGAAAGCCTCATTCTAGCTGTTTAGGCCTCACCAAGTGCTGAGGCCCTGTGGCGCAGAGTGTTAAGCTGCAGTATTGCAGTCAAAAGCTCTGCTCACGACCTGAGTTCGATCCCGACAGAAGTCGGTTTCAGGTAGCCGGCTCAAGGTTGACTCATCCTTCCATCCTTCCGAGGTTGGTCAAATGAGTACCCAGCTTGCTGGGGGCAAAGGGAAGATGACTGGGGAAGGCACTGGCAAACCACCCCGCAAACAAAGTCTGCCTAGAGAACGTCGGGATGTGACGTCTCCCCATGGGTCAGGAATGACCTGGTGCTTGCACAGGGGACCTTTACCTTTTTAAGTGCTGAGGAGGATTTTGCCACAGTTGGAAAGAAGTGGGAAATGAACAGGTTTTATCTTCGCTGCTTGGGGGAATCCTATAGACCAAAGCTTCTTAAACTGAGGGTCACGACCCCATATGGGGTCGTGTAACAATGCAGAGGTCGCGAAAAATTTGGCAACAGTAAAAAGAATTGTTTTAAAATAAATTTATTTATGATTTTTTAATCAGCAAATGTTTTGTATACCTATTTTATATACCTGGAGTCACGTAAAAATTTCTCAGGCAAAAAGGGGTTGCGAGTGGAAAAAGTTTAAGAAGCCCTGCTATAGACAACTAGCTTACACTGTAGTTAAACATACACACAGCTTGACTAAGGTATCAGTAAGCGGTTGATAGGATGGGGAGGGGCCGTGGCTCCGTGGTAGAGCCTCTGCTTGGCATGCAGAAGGTCCCAGGTTCAATCCCAGGCATCTCCAGTTAAAGGGACCAGGCAATTAGGTGATGTGAAAGACCCCTGCCTGAGACCCTGGAGAGCCGCTGCCGGTCTGAGTAGACAATACTGACTTTGATGGACCAAGGGTCTGATTCAGTATAAGGCAGCCGCATGTGTCCATGTGACTCACCCATAGTTTTCATTGGCTTTGCTTCTACTTGCTTATTCCTAGGTATTGCCCCTTCAGGCTTCCAAGCTCCCTACCCTCATCTCCAGAGACCCACCCCACTGCAGACAAAACAAGCCTTGAAATTGGACTGACAGGCTTCTGGTGCCTTGTAGGGGAAAAGGCGGTTAGTAAAATGGTGACCATTCCAAGGGTTGCAACATGGGTCAAGGCTTGTTATGTTACTAGAACTCCTGTGGGTTTCAGTGAGTGTACGCATGTGCATGCGCGCACACACACACGTCCATTACAGGATTGCTGTCCGTAGAATTGGGGCCACCCGCATTGGGGGAGGAGGACAGGTTTTATGTCCCCAAACGCAGGTCTGTCCTTTGCTCCTTGGGAAGGAATGGAAGGCAGCAGTCACTTTGCACGAAAAAGAAGCATTGCTGAGGCAAAGGCTCTGTGCTCAGGCACTAAGGTTGAGCTTGCTACTCTCAGTTTGGGGCTCTGTTGCCTAGTCATGCAAAAGCATAAGATCTTTTAATTTATTTATGTAGATATTCATAGCACGCTTTTCTCCTCAGCGGGGACCCCAGGCAGAACTGGCTGCAATGTTGCTAGACTGCTACTTGGAGCTGGCAAGCAGGCTCCTCGGAGTCCAAGGCTCCTGGGGAGAAAAGATCACCCGAAGTCATGGCCCTTGGTCCTTTGGGTATCTTCTTTCCCCGCGTATTATCCATTTTTATCACTCAGGGAAACAAAGCGGCGTCTATGATTTCCCCCAGCGCTCCATTTCTCTTTCAGCAGGGAAGTATCCCAGCAATTTCACCAGGCTGGAATGCCCCAGTGGGTAAGAATAGCCGACAATGGCAGAGATTATTCCTCTGGCCTTTTGTCTTCTTGCAGTTGTCGAGTTGGAGGTAAAGAGGAGCACGGAGGACTGTGAGCCTCCCGTTGCCTCAGCTGTGCTTCCAAAAAGGAGACTCTTCCCTTCCGCAGTCACTCGCAACCCCAGTTCTGGCTGGCTTTTGAGCACCTCTTTCTACTGAGGGACTCCTGCCCTCTTGGTCGAGGACTGTGAGCTTTGGGGGAAATGCTCGATTTCTTCTTATGCCTTCTGTAGGTGGGGATTCCCGTGGCCACCTTCAAACATGGACTCCTGGGATTCGCTTGGCTTTTTAATCCTCGTCCTCAACTACAATGTGACAATTATAGGTGAGTCTCTCAAAACCTGTGACTGTACTTTTGATCTCTCTCCGTGTTTGGCTACATTCCCAGTAACTTTCCCTTCGTTTCGGGCTGTTCTCGGCACCCTCTGATTTCAAGAAGAATATCTTTTGAGTTAAGCAAACAGTCAGCCAGCCAGCATTTATGTGCAGGCTTTCCCCCCTTGTGATCTGTTGCCTCTATTGTGGTGTAGTGGTTAAGAGCGGTGGACTCTAATCTGGAGAAACGGGTTTGATTCTCCACTCCTCCACATGAGCAGTGGACTCTAATCTGGTGAACCGGGTTGATTTCCCCACTCCTACGCATGAAGCCTGCTGGGTGACCTTGGGCAAGTTCGCTCTGAACTCTCTCAGCCCCACCTACCTCACAGGGTGTTTGTTGTGGGGAGGGGAAGGGAAGATGATTGTAAGCCAGTTCGATTCTCCTTAAAAGTCAGAGAAAGTCAGCATATAAAAACCAACTCTTCTTTTTCTTTCTGTAATTTGTAGAAGGAGTATAGCAAAGGTAAGAGCATGAACTCATTGTGCTGTACATGGTGGCCTGGAATTAAGCAAACATTTGAACAGTGATGTAAAAGTCATTGATGAAAATGTGAGCGCTACTTGAAATAACTTGATGGACAGGAATGAGCCTGTGGACATCGTGTATTTGGATTTCCAGAAAGCTTTTGACAGTCCCCCACCAAAGACTGCTAAACAAACTTCATAGTCATGGGATAAGAGGACAAGTCCTCTTATGGATTGAGAGCTGGCTGAAAAATAGGAAGCAGAGAGTAGGAATCAATAGTCAGTTCTCCCAATGGAGGGATGTGAGCAGTGGGGTCCCTCAGGGATCTGTGTTGGGACCGGTGCTTTTCAACCTGTTCATCAATGACCTGGAGTTGAGATTGAACAGCGAAGTAGCCAAGTTTGCAGATGACACCAAATAATTTAGGTTGGTTAAAACAAAATCGGACTGTGAAGAGCTCCAAAAGGATCTCTACAAACTGGAAGAATGGGCATTAAAATGGCAAATGAGATTCAATGTGAGCAAGTGTAAAGTGATGCATATTGGGGCCAAAAATCCCAACTTCACATATACACTGATGGGATCTGTGCTGGCAGCGACAGACCAAGAAAGGGATCATGGGATGGTAGTGGATAGCTCAATGAAGATGTCAACCCAGTGTGCTGCTGCTGTAAAAAAGGAAAAATTCCATGCTGACCATAATTAGATGAGGAATAGAGAATAAAACTGCAGATATCATACTGCCATTGTACAAATCTATGGTGAGACCACATTTGGAATACTGTGTACAGTTGTGGTCACCACACCTAAAAAAGGATATTACAGAGCTTGAGAAGGTGCAGAAAAGAGCAACCAAAATGATTAGGGGACTAGAGCAACTGTCCTATGAGGAGCAGTTAAAACGCTTAGGGTTGTTTAGCTTGGAAAGAAGGTGGCTGAGGGGAGACATGATAGAGGTCTATAAAATGATGCATGGTTTGGAGAGAGTGGACAGGAAGAAGTTTTTCTCCCTCTCCCATAATACTAGAATGCTGGGTCATCTGCTGAAGCTGGAGGGTGAGAGATTCAAAACCAATAAAAGGAAGTATTTTTTCACACAACACATAGTTAAATTGTAGAACTCCCTGCCAACTTGGAAGGCTTTAAGAGGGGAGTGGACATGTTCATGGAGGAAAGGGGTATTCATGGCTGCTAGTTAAAATAAATACTGGTCATGATCCTATTCTCTTCAGGATCAGAGGAGCATGCCTATTACCTTGGATGCTGTGGAACACAGGCAGGATAGTGCTGCTGCAGTCGTCTTGTTTGGGGGCTTCCTAGAGGCACCTGGTTGGCCACTGTGTGAGCAGACTGCTGGACTTGATGGGCCTTGGTCTGATCCAGCAGGGCTTTTCTTATGTTCTTATGAATTTGCTGGATCATTTGCAAACTTGTGTTTTGGTGTTGGCCATTTTAAAAAATTCTCTTTTAAGGAGTATGTGAGCTTGGTGTTTTCCCTAGGAAAAGGGAATTCTGACTGATGTTATGGGGACATGTGCTTATACTTCTTGGGCTAGGATGCAAGCTTACCACGGAGTACCTCCAGAAGAGTACTAATAGTGGTCATCTTATGTCACGTCAAAGTCTGTGAGATCTGTGATGCTACTGCTAAGATTGTGAACTGGAAGTTGGGCAAAAGAAGGAAATTTCTCAGCTCTTATTCATGAAATAATAGGGCAAACTCATAGAATCATAGTGTTGGAAGGGGCCATGCAGGCCATCTAGTCCAACCTCCTGCTCAATGCAGGATCAGCCTAGAGCATCTCTGACAAGTGATTGTCCAGCCTCTGCTTATAGACTGCCAGTGAGAGGGAGCTCACCACCTCCCTAGGTAGCTGATTCCACTCTCGAACAACTGATCTAACCTGAAACTCTCTAGCAGCACTGCTTCCTGCTCTGCCTCTCAGCCCAGCGGCCAAAGCTCTCCTCACTCTAGGGTTGAGATTATTCTGAACTGACAACCACACACCAAGACCTTTATATAACTTCCACATCCATTCCTTTGCAAAAAGCACTCTCTAATTATATTTAACATCTGTATCGAGTTTTCATTGTTCAAGGCACTTCATTTTGTTGGAAGTCAGTTTCATTATTCCTATATTTTGGAGAGGTCATGTGGGCTGGCACCTAGTTAATTTCTGGCAGAGGTGAGATTCCAAAGAGGGTCTTTCAGGATAACAGCTCATCTCTGTGCTACTCCAGCTTTTGTCTGGCCTACTGATGTTTTAGGTGGTATGTGTAACCCTGCTGAGAAATGTCGCTCTTAGCAAAATTCTCCCTTTTGACTTCTATCAATTTTCTCTACCTTTTTTTTAAAAAGGAGAATCAAACCAGTTTACAATCGCCTTCCCTTCCTCTCCCACAACAGGCACCTTGTGAAGTAGGTGGAGCTGAGAGAGTTCGGAGAGAACTGTGACTAGCCCAAGGTCACTCAGCAGGCTTCATGTGTAGGAGTGGGGAAATCAACCCGGTTCACCAGATTAGAGTCCGCTGCTCATGTGGAGGAGGGGGGAATCAAACCCAGTTCTCCAGATTAGAGTCCACCATTCTTAACCACTACACCTCACTGGCTCTCCCATTGTTTGTTTGAAGGGCAACTTCAAACTTTCTTAATATATCACTGTAGGCAAAAGCTGGTAATAACCTAGTAATTTGCAGAACCTCAGTGATCCACTGTGCATAGAGCAATCCGTTTAGCTCCCCCTGATAAATCTTCAGATAATCTGCCTGAAGAGGATCCCTCCAACTGGCGTGAAAATTGCATGTCAGGTCTAATCTTCCTTCCTGTTTGATTTTGGTTTATCTCAATTTCTAAAAGAATAAATACAGGAACAAATACAGGACATTTTCCAAGAAATTAACACAACAAGGTCCGTCCGTCATGACTACTCACAGACTTTGGTTTAGCAGATGAGGGTCCCCATTGGCAAATAGGATACCGCAGCAGTCCTCAGACTTGAGTCAGAACCCCAAAGTGCTTCGCAGATGAGAGGAAGATAACTTTCCAGAAGGCATGCTCAGAGATTTTAGTTTGCTTCTGCATAATGTGCGAGATGGCTATGAAATACAGTTGGCTGCTCAATCATGCTACATATTTATAAATACTTATCTAAAAAATAGAACAGAAGCTTGTTCAGCATTGGCTGATGTGAGATTTCTGCTCGGGGAGTAAGAAACATGGAATTATCTTGCAGACGGCCCCTGAAAAGTACAGTGAATTTAGCAATGGATCCTACTTCTAAAAGCTTGTGAACCACTGTGTTCAGAATTCAGACCTTCATTTCCACCGCACGTACCCTATGACCTAGAACAAATGGGACCTGAAATAGGAACATGTTTTTATTGTGGCATAAGTTTTTGTTGCAGCAGGCTAATGTGGTAATCCCTCTGTCAGCTGTTTATACCTGACATCCAAAATATTCCTATGAGGTGGTAGAATATCAACTCCCTTGCTTTCGTGCCTCGTCGAACAGTTACGTTTGTATATTCGCAATCTAGGAATTGTGAACCTTATTGCTGTAAAATTTGAACCACAGATCTAAAATAACAGAGACTGTAGCTTCTAAATATACAGATCTTTATGTTTTAGAAGAGGACAGGGAAGTACGCCTTTTGCAGCTTCAGCTTGCCAAATGGTGGTTTGCTAAACATTAGACCCAAGGGAAGGTCCTCATTCTGTACAGCTTGCTTCTGACAGTTAAAGCAGTTCGTCAGTGGGACAGGCTTCCTTGGGAGGTGGTGGGCTTCTTTGGACGTTTTTAAGCAGAGGTTAGATGGCCATCAGTCAGCAATGCTGATTCGGTGAAGTTAGGCAGATCATGAGAGGGAGGGCAGGAAGGGTTGCGTCAGTGTTTGGCTCCTTTTGGCCCTTTCTTACATGCTCAGGGTAATGCCAGTTGCCACTTTTGGGTCAGGAAGCAATTTTCCTCCAGGCCAGATTGTCCAGGGATCCTGGAGGGTTTATTTTTTTTTTTTTT
Source organism: Euleptes europaea (assembly GCF_029931775.1). Taxonomy (NCBI): domain Eukaryota; kingdom Metazoa; phylum Chordata; class Lepidosauria; order Squamata; family Sphaerodactylidae; genus Euleptes; species Euleptes europaea. The sequence goes on from NC_079322.1 coordinate 64,084,957, forward strand.
TTGCCATCTTCTGGGCATGGAGTAGGGGTCACTATGGGTGTAGGGGGGAGGTAGTTGTGAATTTCCTGCATTGTGCAGGGGGTTGGACTAGATGACCATGGAGGTCCCTTCCAATTCTATGAATCTGTAGTGGCTTGTGGTGGTACACTCTGACATTTTGACACCCATCACCATCAGCCACGTATTAAAATGTCTGTCTCTGGGAACACTAGTGAAAATGTGGTAAGAGTTAAATTAATAAGCCCATTTACAGGAAAGGCTAATACGGGATTTTTATATGAGAGGAAAGATGACTATGGGGAAATATGTCAGTGGCTTATAAAGTATGCCTGAGTGGGAAAAGTGGGGAGAGAGAGAGAGCTGTTTCTCCCTCTCCCAAAATACGAGCACTTGGAGGCATCCAATGAAACGGATGGGCAGTCGATTCAAAACAGGCAAAAAGGAAATGCTCACAGATAGTTAATGGGAATTTGCTGTCACCACATGTAGTGAAGGTTGACTCAGCCTTCCATCCTTCCAAGGTTGGTAAAATGAGTACCCAGCTTGCTGGGGGTAAAGTGTAGATGACTGGGGAAGACAATGGCAAACCACCCCATAAAACACAGTCTGCCCAGTAAACGTCGGGATGTGACGTCACCCCATGGGTCAGGAATGACCCGGTGCTTGCACAGGGGACTACCTTTACATGTAGTGATGGCCACTGGTTTAATTGGTTTTGCAAGGAGATTCAGCAGATGCATGGAGAATAAGCCCATTGCTGACTGTTGGTCACACTGACTAAATTGAACCTCAATGTATAGAGGCAGTGTACTTCGAATACAGCTGCCTATGGGCAACAAAATGGGGAGATTTCAGCTGATTTTCCCAATTGGTAACCCTTCAGGGGGTATCTGTGAAATTGGGTGGCAGACTAGATTGGTCATTGAGCTGATAGAGCATGGCTGCTCTTATGCTCTAGTGTATGTTCGCTACAGAAGCCCAAATACAAGACATCGGAATGGGCTGCTAAAGCTCTCGAGGGGCAAAAGGGCAAAGCTTCCGATCCCACTGCCTGTGGAGTGCTTTTTGCCTGTGTCTCAACTAGTATGAGTGAGTGAGTCTGTGGCCCATCAGCTTCTGTGTGTGTGTGTGTGAAGTGCCGTCAAGTTGCTTCTGACTCATGGCGACACTATGAATCAATGTCCTCCAGAACGTCCTATCCTTAACAGCCTTGCTCAGGTCTTCCAAATTGAGGGCTGTGGCTTCCTTTATAGAGCCAATCCATCTCTTGTTGGGTCTTCCTCTTTTCCTGCTGCCTTCAACTTTTCCTAGCATGATTGTCTTTTCTAGTGACTCTTGTTTTCTCATAATGTGACCAAAGTACGACGGGCTCAGTTTAGTCATATTAGCATCTAGGGTCAGTTCAGGCTTGATTTGATCTATAACCCACTGGTTTGTTTTTGGGCAGTCCACGGTATCTGTAACACTCTCCTCCAATACCACATTTCAAAGGAATCTACTTTCTTCCTATTAGCTTTCTTCATTGTCCAGCTTTCACACCCATACATTGTAATAGGGAATATTATGGCATGAATTAACTTGATCTCGGTTGCCAGTAACACATCCACAGCCTACTAAAAACCCATTCCCAACCAGGGTCATAAATATCTGGAGGTTCTGTCACCTGCCATGTCTCTTTCAATGCTGATGTGTCTTCACCTTCTTTTCTTCTTTTCCAGGGAAGGTCTGGTTAACTCTAATGATCCTGCTGAGGCTACTGGTGATCTTCTTCGCAGCGTACCCTCTTTACCAAGACGAGCAGGAGCGCTTCATCTGCAACACCTTGCAACCAGGATGCGCCAATGCGTGCTACGACATGTTTGCCCCCGTATCCCATTTTCGATTCTGGCTCGTTCAGACCGCCTCCGTCCTGTTCCCTTATACCATGTTCTGTGTCTACGTGTTTCACAGCGTGGCCAGGCAGCTCATGAAGGCTCATTCCATGCCTTATCGTCGGTACAAAGAGATCAAAGCCACATCAGGCCACAAAACTTCAAAGAAGTCTTCCAAAGGGGGAGCGGGGAGCCGAGTCCCCTGTGAGGCAAACAAAATGGATATTCCTGATTTTTCCAGAGCATATACGGTCCAGCTTCTTCTGAGAATGCTGGTCGAAGCCTGTTTTGGGTCAGGCCATTACTATCTTTTTGGATTTTTTGTTCCCAGACGTTTTGCCTGCTACCAGTTTCCTTGTGCAAGCTACGTTGAGTGTTTCGTGTCCAGGCCCACTGAAAAATCCATCATGATGTTCTTCATCTGGGGGCTCAGTGGCTTCTCCTTCCTCCTCAGCCTCATTGACCTGACCTTTGTCTTCCGAAGCAGCATTGTCAGGAGTCACCGAAATAAGCTACTGCTGGAAAGGCTCGGAGCTGAGGAGAGATGTGGGCCCCGGGTGCTCCAAGACAACAAGCCAAGCAAAGACTTACTTGACTTTGGGCGAGGAGACCAAGGCATTCTAGTCACCCCGGGCAACTGTGATAATGTTAAGTCTTGTCTGCTTGGCTGTGAAGTTAAGGAAGACGTGCCGTTTCAACCTGCGTCGACTTCCCAGCCAACAATTAGTTTTAACCTGAACAGTAATAAGCCATGTGTTGCCGCAAATCAAGATGGCAAGGCAGTGCCCTTTCAGGGAGGCGAACCACGTGAGATTTCGCGCGAGCAATCCAGATGCAGTCCACTGCCGTGTCCCCTGAAAGGAGCTTTAGCTCTCAAGCCCCAAAACGGGTGCCCTCGGTCTGCGAGTTTCAGCAAGCCTTCGGTTCATTATTCTTTGGAGAGGAAGGCTTCCGACGTTCAGTCCGTCTGCAGCAGTGCTGGATGCTCAAAATCTAAAAAATCTGAATGGGTGTGAAAAGCATGATGCATCGGCACAGTTCATGTATCGTGAAGTCCCTTCTCGCATCATTCAATAGAAACAAGCCACCTCAGAAGAGTGTCGTGTCTTGCAACCGAAATATTACCACTATACTTTTGTGGCTATTTAGCGCTAGAGCAGGGTTTGTTTGGGTGTTTTTGTGATAGCAACTGTTCCGAATTAAAGCAAGCAGAACGTATGCCCATTACAAACTATAAAAAGGTGGATCATCTGCATGAATAGAGAGGGAAAATCACACTGTGGCGGTCGGTCTGTGCATCTGTGAAGACACCGTGCAAATCTGGTCACTTGCAGCAGAATCTGATATCCAGACAACATCAGCTTTCATGTTTGGTTTATCAAAAACATGTCTATAGTACGCCTTATTGTTGAGGGTGGAAAGCTTGAATGTGCAGGCTTAGCGTTTGTTCAGATCTCAGAATCCAAAGTAGGACTGACCAAGAATTCCAGTTTTCTTCAATGTTCAGCTAGATCTTTTGTCCCAGTCCATCAACAGCAATTGTAGAACATAAAGCAAAATAAACAAATGGATGCTGATATAATTATTGTATATAATTTACCCTGTTATTTCACGAAGCTGCCTTGTACTATCAGGTCAGCATTGTTTACTGAGACTGGTAACGGCTCTCTAGAGTCTCAGGAAGCGGTCTTTCACATCATCCGTTGCCTGTTCCCTTTTTAAACTGGAGATGCCAGGGATTGAACCTGGGACCTTCTGTGTGCGAAGCAGATGCTTTCCTGCTGAGCCACCTTGTGTTCTGGCCTAGCGCTGTCTGTTGAAGAATGTTGTATGTTATGCAACTTGCACAGCACTGGGAAAGATGGGTCGATCTAACCCATCTTGCTAGTTGGGCCATCGCTCAAATATCCTGATTGCGATTTCATTGAACACATGGCATTTCCTCATTCATTTCAATAGGTGAGACATCTCTCCATTCTATGTATCTCTTGCATACAAATGGAGGAGCCACTTTCACTGACAATGAGGAATGCCTGCTGTATGAAGTTACACTATGGGTACATTCAGGCTGCCCACCAAAAGCTCTGGATCAGACTCCCAATGTCTGTTATGGTCCCTGAGGAAAGAATCTTTAGGAGAACTAAGAGTCTTTATAAAAGTTATCTGGGTGTCCAATGTGGCAATTTTATTCCAGCTACTTGGGAGGACCATAAGTTAGTGATGGATAGGGTTTCCAGTGATGGATAGGGTTCCCAGTAATGGTGGGCAATCGCCTGTCTGCTGCCACTGATCATTCATTAATCATTAAAATATGTATACCCGCATACATCATGACAACACTGTTATTTTGCTGTGTTCAGGCAAAGCTTGAGGAGTTGTTCATAATTTTGGATTTGTTGGAGTCTCTTAGATGCTACTGCCAGCGTGGTGTAGTGGTTAAGAGCGGTGGTTTGGAGTGGTAGACTCTAATCTGAAGAACCGGGTTTGATTTCCCACTCCTCCACATGAAGCCAGCTGGTTGATCTTGGGATACACTCTCTCAGCCCCACCTACCTCACAGGATGTCTGTTGTGGGGAAGGCAATTGTAAGCCGGTTTGATTCTCCTTTAAGTGATAGAGAAAATCGGCATATAAAAACCAACTCTTCTTCTTCTTCAAAATCACCTCCTTTTGAATAAATAGAATCCACGAACCTGATGATACATTTGCTATTTGGAGCCATGGTGAAGAAAAATTAACGGACTTTCTAAACCATCTAAATAATATCCATCCAAACATTCAGTTTACCATGGAAAAAGAAATTGAGGGTAAACTCCCATTTCTTTATACCCTTGTCATCCGTAAAACAAACTTTCAATTAGGTCACAAGGTCTACCGGAAACCAACTCACACAGATCGCTACTTACAAAACTCCAACCACCACCCCTGACAGAAAAGAGGAATAATCAAAATAATGGACCGTTGAAATTCATAAACATCAGCACAAATTTAACAGAAAAGAAGAGAGTTTAAGAATGAATAAGGCTTGGCTTCCTGTCCTGAAAAACTCCAGACTAATATAGACTACAGTCCACAATAGCCATGCGGATTAGCTTCGGATTCCACATGTTAACAGATCACTTCAGGATACAATGGTTCCACATTAACATACCACACCCTAATCAGCACATTACCTTGATACTTACAGGACAATGATTAGCACATTACCTTTGATACTTTTGCAGGACAATGACTCAGCTCAAATCAAAACCTCTTCTGACTATATATATTACTCTTCCAACACACTTTGACACTGAGAGACACTGTCCTTCAGTGTTACTCCTCTGAAGATGCCGGCCACAGCTGCTGGCGAAACGTCAGGAAAGAAAATACCAAGACCACGGTCACACAGCCCGGATAACCTACAAGAACCAATGAACTCAGACCGTGAAAGCCTTCGACAATATTTTGAATGCCTTCTAAATTTCAGAGACTAGAGGAGGACCTGAACAAGACTCCTAGTGGCTGGGTGATGCAGCTTCATTGTACCCAAAAAACAATGGCCATTTATGCATGGGAGGTTTTGCCTTGGATTTTTCCGATCCAAGTTTTCAAAACTCTGCATGGGGGCTTATTTTTGAGTTTTGAGAATTCAGATGGGGAAAATGTGCATCAAGAGAGCAGCAAATCCAAGGCAAAGCCTCCCATGCATAAATGGCCAATATGGATCTACTCAGCTCCCTTAACGCAACACTAAGGGCGAAAACGCACGGTTGCTTTAGTCTCCTTTATTCCTCGTTTCAGCCAGGATTCAGCCAGGATCGAACACATGCGTTTTCGCTGAACGTGCATCCGATCCTGGCTTAATCCTGGCTGAAACAGGGAATAAAGGAGGCTAAAGCGACAGTGCGTTTTCGCCCTATGTTTGGGTAGAGGAGGTGGATATTGGTGACTGATATTTCAGCAACATGGAATTACATAACTAAAATATTTTGTTCAACGAGCCGTTAAAAAATAACTCATATTTCTCCACTGGAGTCCACACTTTGGAATGTTCTGCTTCTCATCCAGTTCTCCCCACAGTATAGTAATGTCATTGATTGGGGTTTGTGTGGTTGAATCTGATCTGTCCTCTTCCGTTTCATGCTAGTGCTGATAGGATCGCATGGCTGATTTCCTGAAATGCTGCTCTCTAGAGGCACTGGAAGAACCTGCACATTTTGGAACAAAGTGCAGAATAAGGATTTGTTTTGTCAGGCTGGCTTCATGTTCTACCACCTTGGATGGAAAAGGAGTGAGTGCCAGAAGGGAGGGAAAATTAAACTTGTTGCTCTTAGATTTGACTAGGAACCTTTTCTAAAACCATTTTTTTTTACTGTACATTATGTATAACCCCCTTCCTACTATCCTGCTAAAAGGATTTGTGTTACTAAGCTAGTATTGGAATCACATAGATCCTTAAGCAACAAAGGGAGGATTTTCTCTACCTGGCTCTCAAATCAGAGATGGGTTTTTGGGAGCATCCACCCAATGTCATCCTCTGCCTGTTTTACCATCATTTTCCGTTGTTTCTCCTGTTTTGTTCTGATCTGCCTAGAACATTGTAATCAAAGCGAGTTTGCCATTGGAGGGTTTCCCCAGCTTTTTAAAAAAATCAGTAGTATAATGCTATAACATTATAGCAATGTGCCTGGTGGTGGTGGAAAGTGCCGTCAGAGCGGTGGAGTCTGATCTGGAGAACCGGGTTTGATTCCCCACTCCTCCACATGAGCGGCGGAGGCTGATCTGGTGAACTGGGTGGGTTTCCCCACTCCTACACATGAAGCCAGCTGGGTGACCTTGGGCTAGTCACACTCTCTCAGCCCCACCGACCTCACAGGGTGTCTGTTGTGGGGAAGGGAAGGTGATTGTAAGCCGGTTTGAGTCTCCCTTAAGTGGTAGAGAAAGTCGGCATGTAAAAACCAACCCTTCTTCTTCCTTTGCAAAACAGTTTCCCAATGAAAATATTGTTTTTTATTGTGTTGCAGCAAGACCCAGTTTGATTTTGCTTAAGAACTGACAAGAGGCTTTCTTTAACAAATTTTAATTCATTCATTTAAACATTTATACTCTGCTGTTCCAAAGATACACAATAACAATGATCTTTTCATAGGTGATAGGAAATCGTGGCTGGACCTGGATGGCTCAGGCTAGCCCCATTTCATCACATCTCGGAAACTAAGTTGGGTCCATCTTGGTTAGGAATTGCATGGGAGACCACCCAGGAAATCCAGGATTGCTACACTGAGACAGGCAATGGCCAACCACCTCTGTTAATATCTTGCCTTAAAAACCTACAGCAGGGGTGTCAAACTTATCTGTTATGAGGGCCAGACGTGGCATAAATGTCACTTGGTCGAACTGGGCCATGCCTCGCCAGCCCAGATCGAGGGGGGTGGGCAGGGTGGCTGCCTCGGCTGGCAAGCCTGCAAGGTTGCAAACCTCCAGGTACTAGCTGGAGATCTCCTGCTGTTACAGCTGATCTCCAGCCGATATAGATCAGTTCCCCTGGACAAAATGGCTGCTTTGGCAATGGGACTCTATGGCATTGAAGTCCCTCCCCTCTCCAAACCCTGCCCTCATCTGGCTCCGCCCCAAAAACCTCCCGCCGGTGGCGAAGAGGGACTGGCAATTCTAGGTTCACCAGCCCAGATCGGGACGGGGGATGGCTGCATTGGCTGGCTCACAGGCTGGATAAGAGCTCCCACGGGGCCAGATCTGGCCCGTGGGCTGTATGTTTGACCCCCCTGCCCTACGGAGTTCCCAAAGTCAGCTGCGACTTGATAGCACTTTCCACACTAATCTGGTGAAGTGGATTTGTTTCCCCACTCCTACACATGAAGCCAGCTGAGTGACCTTGGGCTAGTCACATTCTCTCAGCTCCACCTACCTCACAGGGTGTCTGTTGTGGGGAGGGGAAAGGAAGGTGATTGTAAGCCAGTTTGAGTCTCCCTTAAGTGGTAGAGAAAGTTGGCATATAAAAACCAACTCTTCTTCTTCTCTGGGGTGCAGGGTTCATGTTGGAAGGGTACATGTCTCTGTTGCCTGATGTGGCACTCCGTGACATGCAGAGTGAGTAATACATGCACAACCAGCATGGTGCAGCAGTTAAGAGTGTTGGACTCAGATCTGGGAGCCGCACTCTCTCATGGAAGCTTGCTGGGTGACCTCAGGTCCACCACACTCTCTCAGCCTAACCTACCTTACAGGGTTGTTGTGAAAACAAAACAAGAGAAGGAGGAGAGCAATGTACGCTGCTTTGGATCCCCATTGGAGTGAGGGGATGGAGCATAAATGAAGTACAAAAGCACATAAATAGGCAGAATGCAAGATAAACTAACAAGGTTGATTGAAAAAAGGGACACACACTAGGGTGGAAAGTACACATCCTTTTCTCCAGAATGCAATAACAAAATTAATACCAAAGTACTACAATTGTACCAAAGTGGGGTGGGGCTGTGGCTCAGTGGTAGACCATCTGCTTGGCGTGCAGAAGGTCCCAGGTTCAATCCCCGGCATCTCCAGTTCAAGGACACCACTCACATAGCCCTCACCGGTGAGTTTTGCTTTGGACTAGTTGTAGGAGGACACAGCCCGGCTTCAGTGGGTCAGCTTTCACTAGGAATATTGAGTTGTTCGTTGACTGTTTATTTCCCATTTTTTATGATTTACATCTGTTTGATTGACTAGCTACCAGTATATTTTCCCGGTGGTATATTTTATTGCCTTCCCCTTGCCTGGTTTCCTTTCTCTGCTTATGTGTGTTCAATAAACTCCTTATATTTCAGTTCAGAGCTGCCATCTCTCTCTCTTCCCTGTTGCAATTCCGTTTAAAAGATCATCCTCAAGATACAGAGACTAAGTTCCATAGCCTGGGTTGGCATGTGCACATGTGAACGCTATGCGCAGGTTTCTTCCAAGTGCGTCACTGGTTTCCAGTATAACATTTTTGCATGGAAGAATTCCTGATTCTTTCTCCTTGCATCTGCCATTTACAATTTTTCCTCTAGAAGGTTTTTTAAAAAATATTTTCCTTTTTTTAAAAATAGCAGCGGGAGTATTTTAAAACTGTAGTAATATAGCTACTATTGGTGCTTTAAAAAAACCAAACGTAACAAGTCCATTGGTGGGCCATCAATGGCTACAAGCCATGTAAAGGAAGACGAAAAAGAGTTGGTTTGTATATGCCAACTTTCTCCACCACTTAAGGAAGACTCAAATTGGCTTACAATCACCTTCCCCTCCCCTCCCCACAACAGACACCCTGTAAGGTAGGTGGGGCTGAGAGATCTCTAAGAGAGCTGTGACTAGCCCAAGGTCACCCAGCTGGAGTGGGGAAACAAATCCAGTTCACCAGATTAGCCTCCGCTGCTCATGTGGAGGACCAGGGAATCAAACCTGGCAACCCTACTCTTTACACACATTCACATTTTTAAAGATTTTGCGCATTCAGCACTGCAACGGATCAACTGCGTCCCAGAAGCCTTCTTCTCCAAAGCAGAATAAGGGCTTGCTGAAACTTGCAGGTGAATTAATTCCACAATGGTAACCATCTTGGGTTAGAGCAGGGGTGGGGAACCTTTTTCCTGCCAAGGGCCATTTTCACATTTATAACATCATTCGGGGGCCATACCAAGTGTAGATCTCCCAGTGGGGGGGAGAGGCTAGGGTTGCCAGGTCTCCGGCCACCACCTGGAGGTTGGCAACCCCAGGGGAGGCCACACAGAGAAGGCCTGGAGGGCTCCCTCACTCCTCCCCCCAGGTGGGAGGACAGCCAGCGGTGGGCCCGAGCAAACGAGGTGCCAGGGAGGCGCAGCCCGCAGTCTATCAGCAAGGGAGGAAGGAAGGAAAACAGAGAAAGAGGAAAAGGGACAGAGGGAGAAAGAAATGGAAAGAGGGGGAGAAAGGACGGAGGGAGACAGACAAAGAAAGAGACAGAAAGAGAGGGAGAGAGAAAAGCCTTCCCCCCCCACACACACACACACGCCGGCCCCACGTGACCTGGCCCCAAGCTCCATGCACTCCCACCTCCAGAGTCCACGAAAGGCCCCCCAAAGCCCGACTGGCTCCTGCGGCATGCTCTGCCACCAGGAGCCGCTGGACTCTTTCCCCCCCTTCCTCTCGCTGCTCAACAGCCAACAGGCAGCAAGAGGGGCTTACAGTGTGCCCCGGCGTTCCTGCACACTGCGGCTATAGGGGGCAGCCTTGGGGGAAGCGTCCTTCCCCCTCCTCTCGCCGACCAACAGCCATCAGTCGGCGAGAGGAGGTCCAAAGGGCGCCGCAGCGCCCCTGCAAGCCATGGCCCCAGGAACACCCTCAGGGAGGGCCGCCCTGTGCCGCGCCTCCACGGCTGGGCCCTGGAGCTCCCGAGGGCCACAAAAAATGTCCTCGGGGGCCGCATACGGCCCCCAGGCCTGAGGTTCCCCATCCCTGGGTTAGAGGCTAACATCTTCTTTGTGGGGATGCAGCAAATGACTGCATCTCGATTGCTCATGCAAAACCTCATGTGGCCTGCTTCTATTGCTGTTTCTGTTACTGGCAACTTATTACTTATGGCTCATTGTGATTATTATTGAGGTTAAAGCTGATAATTTGCTTGGAAATCAACACAGGTTAAAAAGCATAAGATTGCTCCTGAACTTCACAGGCAAGTAAAGAGAAATTAACTTTCTCACAGTAGTCTGTGATAGTTAAAAAGCCTTGGCCTCCTCTCCCTAAGTTGACTGGTCCCCCTGGTGCTGGGTAGGACTGTCTCTCTCCTCAACCCCAAGCCCTTCCATCAGTAGCTTATTTCGGTGACTCCTGACAATGCTGCTTTGGACGGCAAAGGCCAGGTCAATGAAGCTGAGGAGGAAGGAGAAGCCATTGAGCCCCCAGATGAAGAACATCATGATGGATTTTTCAGTGGGCCTGGAAACATAACAGTTCGTGTAATAATGGCATGGGGGCTCATTACAGGCAAAATGTCTGGGAACAAAGAATCCAAAAAGGTAATAATGGCCTACCCCGAAACAGGCTTCGACCAGCATTCTCAGAAGAAGCTGGACCATATACGCTCTGGAAAAATCAGGAATATCCATTTTGTTGGCCTCACAGGGGACTCGGCTCCCCGCTGCCCCTTTGGAAGACTTCTTTGAAGTTTTGTGGCCTGATGTGGCTTTGATCTCTTTGTACCGGCGATAAGGCAGGGAATGCGCCTTCATGAGCTGCCTGGCCATGCTGTGAAACACGTAGACGCAGAACATGGTATAAGGGAGCAGGACGGAAGTGGTCTGAACGAGCCAGAACCGGAAGTGAGATACAGGCGTGAACTCATCATAGCACACATTGGCGCATCCCGGTTGCAAGGTGTTGCAGATGAAGTTCTGCTGCTCGTCTTGGTAAAGAGGGTACGCTGCGAAGAAGATCACCAGTAGCCTCAGCAGGATTGTTAGATTTAACCAAACCTTACCTGGAAAAGAAGAAAAGACAGTGGAGACACATCAGCACTGAAAGATATGGCAGATGATAGAACCTCCATATGCTTATTTGAATGTATGGCTTCATTGTTCTATACTATTTATATTTCATACAGGGTGATTTCTTCAGTTTGGCTGATAGCTACCAACCACAAGTTCATAGTTTGAAAAAGAGATATCGAAACGGGACATTCGCCGGCATACTGTCACTGTTGTGTGTTTGTGCCCTACAGCCAATGCTTCTGTTTCGGTTCATTATAATTGTACTGTAATTCATGATTTACAATTATTTTGTTATTACTTACGATAACCATTTATACTATGTCTTTGCATGTATTTTGGCTAGCCATTTGGAAATTTTAATGTTAACATTATCTGTTTGACTTTGAACATTCGTAATAACTATTTTCTATGTTTTTGAATTAGCTATAGCTTATTATATAAATACCTTGAAACCTCTGGTGCTGTGCACCTTTTTTTCTTCATCATACAGAGGCTTCTCCCCTTCCTTTTTTGTGTTAAGAAGGTGCACTAGAGCATAAGAGCAGCCTTGCTCAGTCAGCTCAATGATCTGTCTAGTCTGCCGCCCAGTTTCACATGGTGGCCAACCAGATACCCCCGAAGGATTACCAGTTGGGAACATCCGCTCAGATCTCCCCATGTTGTTGCCCCTAGGCAGCTGCATTCAGAGGTACACTGCCTCTGCACATGGAAGTTCCATTTAGTCAGCATGACCAACAGTCATTAATGGGCTTATTCTCCAAGCATTTGCTGAATCCCTTTACAAAACCAATTAAACCAGTGGCAGTCACTATATGTGATGGCAGCAAATTTCCGTTAATTATCTTTGAGCATTTCTTTTTTGCTCATCTTCAATCATCTTGCTTCCAAGTTCTCTCATTTTGGGACAGGGAAAAACAGCTCTCCCCTTCACACACGAACATTTTTTTCCTACCCAGACATAATTTTAGAAGCCACTTCCATATTTCCCCACAGCCATCTTTCCTCTCCTTTAAAAAGCCCCAAACTGCTTAAGCTTTCCTGGAAATGAGCCTACAAACTTAACCCTTGCATCTTTTAACTACTGTTGTGTCCATAGACATACATTTCAATATGTGGCTGATGGTGATGGTTTTAACAAAGTAAGAGTGGAGCACCCCAAAACACTGCAGACGAAGCAAGCTGTACAAAACAAGGAGTTTCCGTTGATTCACCCTGAGGGCTTTTGAAAATCTGCAGCTATAGAGGGCAAGCTTCCTCTGGTGTGGAAAGGGCTATCAAGTCGCAGCTGACATAGGCAACTCCATAGGGCAGGGGTGTCAAACATACAGCCCACGGTCCGGATCTGGCCCCTTGAGAGCTCTTATCCAGCCTGTGAGCCAGCCAATGCAGCCATCCCCCCTGTCTCGATCTGGGCTGATGAGCCTAGGGTTGCCAGGTCCCTCTTCGCCACGGGCAGGAGGTTTTTGGGGCGGAGCCAGATGAGGGCAGGGTTTGGGGAAGCGAGGGACTTCAATGCCATAGAGTCCAATTGCCAAAGCGGCCATTTTGTCCAAGGGAACTGATCTCTATCGGCTGGAGATCAGCTGTAATAGCTGGAGATCTCCAGCTGGTACCTGGAGGTTGGCAACCTGGAGGTTTGCAACCTTGCAGGCTTGCCAGCCGAGGCAGCCACCCTGCCCCCCCCCTCGATCTGGGCTGGCGAGGCATGGCCCAGTTCGACCAAGTGACATTTATGCCACGTCTGGCCCTCATAACAGATGAGTTTGACACCCCTGCCATAGGTTTTTAAGGCAAGATATTAATGAGGTGGTTTGCCATTGCCTGTCTCAGTGTAGCAATCCTGGATTTCCTTAGTGGTCTCCCATACAATTCCTAACCAAGATGGACCCTACTTAGTTTCCGAGATGTGATGAAATGGGGCTAGCCTGAGCCATCCAGGTCCAGCCACGATTTCCTATCACCTCCGAAAACATGAAGGTCTGTTCATTGTTATTGTGTGTCTTTGGATGTCCTATGGTAGAGAACAGCAGCGTATAAATGTTTAAATGAATGAATTAAAATTTATTAAAGAAAGCTTCTTGTCAGTTCTTAAGCATGTTTGAATAATTTATTTGCTGTCTGTTGCAGCAAAATCAAACTGGGTCTTGCTGCAACACAATAAAAAACAATATTTTCATTGGGAATCTGTTTTGCAAAGGAAGAAGAGTTGGTTTTTACATGCCGACTTTACCACTTAAGGGAGACTCAAACCGGCTTACAATCACCTTCCCTTCCCCTCCCCACAACAGACACCCTGTGAGGTGGGTGGTGCTGAGAGAGCATGACTAGCCCAAGGTCACCCAGCTGGCTTGGTGTGTAGGAGTGGGGAAACAAATCCAGTTCACCAGATCAGCCTCCGCCACTCATGTGGAGGAGTGGGGAATCGAACCCGGTTCTCCAGATCAGACCCCACTACTCCAAACCACCGCTTTTAACCACTACACCGTGCTGGTTAAGTGTGGGTGTATTAACCTTGCTCTAGCAATCTGATGGAAAGCTTTGCACAAGTTCTTGCCATATTGTATTTTTAAAAAATTGGGATAAGTCAAAATATATAAGGAAGGAAATTGAAAGAGTTGAGACCAAAATCCATGCAGATTGTAGGGCTTCTCCTCAGGCGGTTATCTGAAGAGTTGTTAGGGGTGCCCAAGGGAGGGCTCTGTGCTGCAAAGTTTCTCTGCTAGGTTCCACACATTCCTAGCATATTGCCAGATTTTGCCTGAAGTGACATTTGAAGCACACCTCAAATGAATAACATGAGGAATTTTGACAGGAGCAAAAAGAGAGCATTTTTGTTGGTTCACTCTAAATAGAGGAGCCAGCCCTGTTATTTTACGAATCCACTATGACTTAGAAATGGCCTCCTTTTGCTCAGCTTCTGGAATACAATGTGAGCAGTGGCATCTGTAGTAACTAATCACAGACTTTGATTTGAGATATGACTGCCATTGGGAGCGCTCAATAATAAACGTACATTTTAGCCGAAAGAAGGATAAGCATGTATCCCATTTCCTCAGTCAGAATCCCTTTTCATAGAGAAAATATCAAGCTCATTGTTCCTAGGGATGCTTGAACACCTGCCAGTTCAGCTTACATTATGAACGTTTATGTTATGAACAATTACGTTATGAACACGAAGATGATTTTTCAACCATCAGTTCAACTGTTCATCAACCCATTCATGGCTGTTCGGCAGGTTGTTTGACTTATCCCTTCCTAACTATGAAGTCACATATAAGTGCTGTGTTTTAATAAAATTCTACCCTTTGGTGTCTCTCTAAGTAGCCCTTAGTGGCACTAATGGCTGCCAATTAATTTGAATTGGCTGCATCTTTGCACATGTGCATTTCTTCAAAAACCCAGGCATTCACAGCTGTTTCACGTGAACTGAACATGCTGGGTGATTGGTTCATGTCTGAGCTACACTTTCCACCATGGTACGTTTGGCTGTCAAACATGTTCATGCCAAAATTTGCAGCATCTCTACCTGTTACACTATAAAATGCATTTGGAAAGTGCCTAGATACTTATGTTTTGAGAATATTTTGAAAATATTTTCAGTGTCAGAACCCAACGAAAGCAAGCGAGCTAGCACTTTCTGTCAAGTTATTTCAAGAAATGCTCCCATTTTCATCAATAGCTTTTATGTCACTGTTCATATGATTGCTTAATTCCAGGCTGCCATGTACAGCACAACCAACTCATCTGCAGCACATGTATAGTGATAACACATAGGGGATTTTAACTGAATTATAAAATATATTTTTAGTTTATTTTGCACCATCGGCCTTGGCCTTATTTTTTTTCTCTTGGTGACTGGTGAGGCCCTTTTATTATATCTTCTCCTTGTTAGCGCTGGCACAGCACAAGCAATTCCTTCTTGGAATTACAAAAAGGAGGGAAGAGAACCGATGAGATCAAAGAATATTCTTCTTGAAATTAGAGGGTGCCAGGAACAGCCAGAAACGAAGGGAAAGTTACTGGGAATGTAGCCAAACACGGAGAGAGATAAAAAGTACAGTCACAGGTTTTGAGAGACTCACCTATAATTGTCACATTGTAGTTGAGGACGAGGATTAAAAAGCCAAGCGAATCCCAGGAGTCCATGTTTGAAGGTGGCCACGGGAATCCCCACCTACAGAAGGCATAAGAAGAAATCAAGCATTTCCCCCAAAGCTCACAGTCCTCGACCAAGAGGGCAGGAGTCCCTCAGTAGAAAGAGGTGCTCAAAAGCCAGCCAGAACTGGGGTTGCGAGTGACTGCGGAAGGGAAGAGTCTCCTTTTTTGGAAGCACAGCTGAGGCAACGAGAGGCTCACAGTCCTCCGTGCTGCTCTTTACCTCCAACTCGACAACTGCAAGAAGACAAAAGGCCAGAGGAATAATCTCTGCCATTGTCAGCTGTTCTTACCCACCGGGGCATTCTAGCCTGGTGAAATTGCTGGGATACTTCCCTGCTGAAAGAGAAATGGAGCGCTGCAGGAAATAATAGACACCACTGTTTCCCTGAGTGATAAAAATGGATAATACGCGGGGAAAGAAGATACCCAAAGGACCAAGGGCCATGACTTTGGGTAATCATTTCTCCCCAGGAGCCTTAGACTCCGAGGAGCCTGCTTGCCAGCTCCAAGTAGCAGTCTAGAGACGTAGAACAAAGGTGGAAGCACGAACATTTATAAAACATGCTCCACTAAATTTGCACATCTTGATGTATTTCACTGGGGACAGTAGATGATTAACACAAAATACGTTTTTAGCTTGTTATACAATGAAAGAATATATTAGCAAGACCTATCATGCTATGAACAGACATTGAATCAAAAGAGAAATACCTAGCCTCAACCAAGTTGTGAATGTGTGTACTATTTCACCATAGAATAACTAGATCAGGAATGCCAAACATACAACTGCTTTTCAGGATTTGTGAAGCATTCTTGAGTTTCAGCAAGAACATTATTAAGCAGATTGAAGGTAGAGGCAAAGCACTGAAGAGTTAAAATAAGAGGCTTGTACCATACCCCTCTGTGAAGAAACACCACGTAAGTTGGAGAGAGACTCCTTGGATTTGAGGAGAAACTCCAACGCTAATAAGCAGATTGGTAGTAGGCGGGACAGAATCATGTACCCATTTTTGAGTTTCTTCACTGGCTGCATCCAAAAACAAAGCTCATACTGTTTATTCATGGTTACTGAATGACCTGAGCTCTCTGTGTTTTTCAATCCATTTGGGGATAGAGTGATAGCAGCAAGATGGGCACAGAAATGGGCAAGGAAAGCAGGCCAGGCTGAACAGAGGCTAAATTTCAGTTAGGGCAAAGGGACCAAAAGGAAGGATAATGGAGGATGGGCTACCATAATCCGTATGAAAATGGGGTTGCTTACTTGTAATGTTGGGTAGCCTTTTTTCTAATGGCATATTTGGGATTGTACTAATACCTTAGTTACATGGCCTCATCCAACTCCCAAAGCAGCCACCGTAGAATTGATAAGTTACTCCAAGCATGTGCAGAGTGCCTTTTTCCTCCATAGTTTCATCCAATCCTCACCAGATGAGAGAGAAGGTTCCAGAGCAGATGGTATAGCTGCATTCTGCATAGATGGAAGATGACTACATATCTACTCATACTACAGAGTACTTCATTTTCCCCTTATTTAAGTAACGTCAAACGCTACCCAAACATAGTTTCCTGTTACACCAGTTACAGTGTTTAAAGTTGGTCCATTTGCACCAACTGGGCCAGAACCAACTCTCCCCTTGACGATTACCACACAACTTCCATGAAAAATGTACCCTTCTTCAAAAACATTATTAAGTCATTATTTACATTTACCGTATTTTTCGCTCCATAAGACACACTTTTTTCCTCCTCAAAAATGAGTGGAAGTGTCGGTGCGTCTTATGGACCCTAGCCCAGTCCATAAGACACACATTCTAGCTTGGAAGGATGGCGGGCGGGGCGCACAGAGCCGGCTGGGCGCGCCAGAACGATGCGAGCTGGTGTTCCCCGCCCGCCAGCCAGCTGGGAGGTGGGCGGGCCCGCTCTGTGCGCCCCCCCCCTGCGGCCATCGGGGCAGGGAACACCGGCTCGCGTCGTTCTGCTGCGCCCAGCTCTGTGCACCCCACACGCCAGAACGACACGAGTCGGTGTTCCTTGCCCCGACGGCCAGCTGGGAGGCGGGCGGGGCACACAGAGCAGGCCCGCCCGCCTCCCAGCTGGCCTTCGCAGCAGGGGACGCCGGCTCGCGTCGTTCTGGCTTGCCCAGCTCTGTGCGCCCCGCCCGCCAGAACGACGCGAGCAGGCGTTCCCCGCCCCGACGGCCAGCTGGGAGGCGGGGGGGAGGCGCATAGAGTGGCTGGGTGCGCCAGAACGACGCAAGCCGGCGTTCCCCGCCCTGATGGCCAACTGGGGGCGGGGCGTCTTATGGTCCGGTGCGTCTAACAGAGCGAAAAATACGGTAGTTAAACCATGAAATGACATCGTATATAGCTTTGAAGCTGAGTGTCATCAATATGTTGGTAATGCCCAGCTGTTTGTTTGCTTGTTTTCTCCTCCACATGAGCACCAGGGGCTAATCTGATGAACTGGATTTGTTTCCCCACTCCTACACACGAAGCCAGCTGGGTGACCTTGGCCAAGTCATGCTCTCTCAGCCTCATCCACCTCACAGGGTGTCTGTTGTGGGGAGGGAAAGGGCTTAAGTGGTAGAGAAAGTCGGCATATAAAAACCAACTCTCTCCTCCTCCTCTTCCTCCTCCTCCTCCTGAGGCCTCCATCTCCGTGCTCAACCATCTCCCCAAAGCTTCCTTGAGGCTGCTCTTAAATGCAAAGTGTTTTGCCTAGCAAGGCTTTATTTTTGTCATGCTACACCTGTCCGGGAGCAATTACATTGTATGGCAGTGTTTCCCAGCTCAATGGAAAGTGTTGGTGTTAAAGGGTCTTCAATATTCAGTATGTGAGCAGTGTAGTTGTTAAAGTGTTCTTTAGGGCTAAGTGGGGATTTGAACTCCGGTCTCTCCAATCTTAGACCAACACTCTGTGTCCATGGGCCAGTCACACACTCAGCCGAAGTTGTGAGGAAAAGTGAGAGGGGGAGTAAGTATTTCCTTTCATACACAAATGAAATATTTATTCAAATTGTCTCAGGAGTTCATGATGTTTTTCCCCTCTCCTCTTACAGTCCTCTTTTTTTGACTAAGATTCAGACTATTACAAGTGAAAAAAATATTTTAAAACCACATGATTGTTGATGGTATATGTTTTTTGGAAATACAAATAAGTTAATATTAAAGTAATTTAATATAGATTATGAAGTGGGGGCTAGGATCAGGTTCAGCCTCGTGCCCCCGCCAGGAAATTGAGAGGTCTACGCCCCTGGCTTGAAATGTCTTATGGATTATCACAAGGGGAGCTCTCTCCACTCCATGTTAGAAGAAGAAGGGCCTCTTGTGAATTTTTATTGTGTTATGTGTTGCCCCCGAAACTTACCTGGAATAGGATGTAGCATCTTAACCCCCCCCCCCAATAGATTAATGCAATATCATAGTTTTTGGCACCCTCTGCTGGTATAAAATTCACCATCTTTCCTTAACTAACAAGAATCAGGTTTTTTACTTTATGACTGACATGGAAATGAAGCCTCCTTGGTTCTCTTGGAAGAGAGGCAGGGACTCAGCCTCCACCTCTGGAGACAGAACTGGCTTCCCAATCTTTCGAAGAGCAGGGATTCTTAGAGCTTCTGACTCCTAGCCTCCCAATCCCATTGGAGCACTAGCTGGAAAAATATGCTGATTGGTTGCTGGGAATTAATAAGTCACCCCTAGGAACTCTAATTGGTTGAGCGGCACCAAGGAAGTGCAGTCCCAGTGTAGATAGGGAACGATGGCTTTGCCACCCATGTGAAACGATCATTTTCTCTAGCTCCATCTAGTCTGCTCGGCCTGGCAGCAGGAAGAGAAAGGGCTTCCCCAGAGATCCTGAGATCCTTCAACTCAACATTCCAGCGACTGAATTGGGACCTTTTGTATGGAAAGCATATATTTCACCATCTTGTGTAGCGAAGGAACTGAGAACGTTTGGAAGGGTTACATTCATTGCTGTGAATAGAATAAATTAATAGAAACCTGTCCTAGAACCCAACATATATTTTTGAAAACCTCTTCCCAGCACTGGAAAATGATACTTTACTAATCTAATATTAGGGTCAAGTCGAGCTCACTTACAACACTTTTAAAAGTCATCAAGTCACAGCTGATTTATGACAACCCCGTAGGGTTTTCAATGTAAGAGATGTTTGGAGGTGGTTTGCCATTGCTTGCCTCCGCGTCACACCCCTGGTATTCCTTGGAGGTCTCCCATCCAAATATTAGCCAGGGTCAGGGCTGAGACTGGCCCAAGGTCACCCAGCAAGCTCCCATGATGTGCGTCAGGATTTGAACTTAGGTTTTCCATGCTCTAGTCCGACACCTTAACTACTGTAGCACTAAGAGCCTACTCAGATAATGGCTCATTTAATGTTTTAAAACTGTTATGAAGGTTTCTGGCTTATTCTGGTGTTTCTTGAATTTTGACATATTAAGCAATATTGCTCACTCAGATTTGCTTGTTCCTGGTAGTTCCCAACATTTTCTTACCTTACACCCGTCAAATGAGGATGCTTGAAAGACTCATTGTCTTCTGTGGCCACAATCCCCTGAAGCTGCATGCATGAAAGCGGGTGAGTTATATAGAGAATGACAGGAGTTCCTTGACAGCTTGTATTATAGTTCCTTTATTGCTAAAAAAAGAGTTGCTATTCAGTGTATATGTTAAGATTTAGAAGTGTTTTGTCTCCTCAACATGTGATGAGCACGTCAAAGCAATACTTAGGTTTTCAGCATTTTCCTCAATAGTTCATTGTAATCACAGGGACCAAGTGATAAAACTGATAGTTATTACCTTACAGTGCAAATCTAAGAATAAGAGTTATACCTTTTTAAGTTGAAGATAATGGGCTTAGAAGAGTGTAATTCTGTTTAGGCCTGAGCTGTCTGTGTTAGTAATGACCCAGTATTAAAAAGCATGCTCCCCCTACCCCGATGGCTGATATAATTTTTCTTGACCCTAGATGCCCTGGACATGTGAACAAATATGAATTAGTCTTGTATCCCTATCAAATGCATATCATGCCCAACCGAGAACTACTGCTGGAAATGGCAACCCCAAGCAACTTTTTTCTCCCTCCCTGCTAGTCAACAGGAATACTGCTCAATGCCATTGTCATGTGTTTTGCTGTCCCTCCACCTCTTTGGCGGCTGCTGGTGGAAACACAAAAACACACTGTGTGCTGACGTCAAAGCATGCATACATGTGATGGGGCAAGCGATTGACCCATGGATTTCATTTTTGGAATCAGAAGAGTTGGTTTTTATATGCTGACTTTCTCTACCACTTAAGGAAGAATCAAACTGGCTTACAATCACCTTCCCTTCCCCTCCCCACAACAGACACCCTGTGAAGTAAGTGGGGCTGAGAGAGTGTGACTAGCCGAAGGTCACCCAGCTGGCTTCATGTGTAGGAGTGGGGAAACAAATCCAGTTCACCAGATTAGCCTCCGCCGTTCATGTGGAGGAGTGGGGAATCAAACCCGGTTCTCCAGATCAGAATCCACTGCTCCAAACCGCCACTCTTAACCACTACACCATGCCGACTTTCCTTTTGTTGGGCATAGTTCTACCCTTAAAAGTGCTTTGGTGTTAATGAAGAGGATGTGTGCGGAGAGTTTTCACCATCGGGAGAGAGCTTTAGATGGCAGTGCTTCCTCGGTTTCCATTCTCTGTAACTGCCCTCCTTACTGTCCTTCTAATGTTGAATCATATACTTGGAAACATAGTCGGTGAGCAGTCTACAGCTGTAAATCACAGGTGTGCGTGTGCCTCATAAATCTGCCTTCAGTTGTCATAGTTTAGTAATGATGGTGAATTTCACCCTTTGTACCAGTAGAGGGTGCCAGAAACTGTTCTGAAACATTGATCTATGGGCGTGTGTGAGAATCGAGAACATGACCAACAATTCTAGGTAATCACCAAACCTGTAAGCCACTTTCTTATGGGTTGTTTTCTGCTGTTTTATATTCGACAAAAGGAGCAATCAGTGATCATTCTTTTGACCCAACCCCCTGCAAACAGAGGGGCCAAGATTTTCCATGTGGATTGCGTATCGTTCTGTTTAATCATGCAGTTGCATTTTGGAGAGGATCACTTCCCTTCTTACCATGTTTTGTAGTAAGGATACGAATGTATCACCTTCAGCCAAGGCAGCTACAGCCCTAAAAATGGCCCATATATTTTTAATGCAGGAAAAGATTCCGCCATCCAACTGCAGCTTTTATTGCTTCAGCTAGTTACAAGTGCTGATATACCTAGAGATTGTGCATACCCTTCAGCACTGGTAAGAGAGAAATTCCTTCTCTTTTCTTACAGTATTTTACCTTAACCTGACATAGCCTTTCCCCAAAAGATTCCCTATGGCTTAGGCCACTCTTGATAGAAACATACTAAAGTATTTGAACTATATAAACATTCCAAAATCCAAAATATGATGCTACTGATTGACAATATGTAGGACTAGCCTACTTCAGAGAGAAAGGAAACCGACAGAAAAATTGAGTACCGTGGCATTTTACAGGCTAAGGATTCTGAAGGGATAGCCATTGATTTCAATTGGTTTAGACTGGAGTAATTCTGCGTAGGATTGCACTGTAATACATTCTATTCCAACATAAACCTTGGTAAATCAGGCTAACTCAATCAGATGCACAAGATTTTAATCCATCAGGCTGATTTATATACCCAACAGATGCCCTCCTTTCAGTTATGTATATAAAACAGCCTGATGGATTTAAACCTTATGCATCTGATGAAGGGAGCTATGACTAACCAAGGCTTATGCTAGAATGAATTGTATAAGTCTTTAAGGTACTGCTGTTTAATTTTATGGACCAATGGTTGGCTCAAACATGAGTAAGTTAACTTTGTACAGGAAATCCTGTATGTAGATTGTCATACAAGGTCCAGCAATTCATAAGTACAACTTTGTAACACACACACACAGCAAAATATACACATGTAGAATAATTATATTTGGCAACTGATATACATGTCTGAGTTCACCGTTGTGTGAAATTTAGTAAGCCAAAGTTTTCTTAATTCAGCTCTAGTCTGTAGTGTTTAATTTCCTGTTTGGCCAGAGGATGGCACTGCTAGCTAACTTTTTTTAATGACAGGATTCCTTCCCACCACCCCCACCAATTTTTTTGGAACTTTTGTTATCTCCGTTCTGAAATTCCAGTTGATGTTTAAGAGTGTTTGCAACTTGTCACTAAAGTGTAATTTTAACACTTCAAACAGATGCAGGCAGAAAAACTGTCTTTTTTGCAAAATGACAGATGTTGAAAAGAACTGGGTTGTTGTGAAGTCTGATTTCAAAGAACATGTTTTGTGGAGGGTTTAGCGCTACCCCCCCCCCAAATTCTCTTGCTAAAATCTGACATGAATCTCCTCAGTTTTCTAGGTAAGGGAATGGCAACGTTTCTTGCACAAAACAACCCTAGCTACCCCATAAACTCAGTCAAAACAGCTGTGGTTGGTTCTTGTGTATTATTGTTTAGCCCCATCTGCTTCCTGGAGGGAAGAAAACCAGCTAGTTTCCCAATCAGCTATAAGGGCTGTTAAGGTAAAGGTCTCCTGTGCAAGCACCGGGTCATTCCTGACCCGTGGTGTGACGTCACATCCCAACATTTCCTAGACAGACATTGTTCATGGGGCGGTTTGCCAGTGCCTTCCCCAGTCATCTTCCCTTTACCCCCAGCAAGCTGGGTACTGATTTTACCAACCTCGGAAGGATGGAAGGCTGAGTCAACCTTGAGGTGGCTACCCGAAACCAACGTCCGTCCGTTGGGATCGAACTCAGGTCGTGAGCAGAGCTTTTGACTGCAGGACTGCAGCTTACCACTCTGCGCCACGGGGCTCCTATTAGGGCTGTTAACTCACCATTAACCCTAAACTTACCAGTAAAGGTGAGTTCACACGTTGTATTACTGCATAGATGCTACAGTGTAACTTAACACTATTCATAGTCAGATATATATATCAGTGACCACTTCACATGCATCCTTTTTGCCTACAAGACCTATTTTTCTACTGTACTCATAGGAGACCAATAGGAACCTTTCCCACTACACATACCCGCACTGCAGTCCTAAACAGAGTTACACCCTTCTAACTGACTTCTTCAGTTGACTTAGAAAGGGGTGTAACTCTGCTTAGGAATACACTGTTAGGGCTATAATGGGACCTTGTTTTCTGTTGCAAATGCAGTTAAAAATATGTCTTGCTCGCAAAAGGATTCATGTGACATACCTGTTAAACTGAAACACGTTCTACAACAACAGGTTGGCAGAGGGCGGCTACATTCGATGACAGTACATGGAGGTGAAAAATACATCCCTGCTAAACACGTCTAAGGGGAGACCTGAGTATAACAGGGTAACAAGGTGAAGGTTTTGGAATTTCTCCAAGCAGAAGCATGAGGTTTGTTTCCGGGGTATTCAAAAAACGTTTCAGCGGAGTTGGAGCGACTCTTTTGATTCTCAGCCCCTCTGCACACAGTATTACACATAGGAACCATTTACCTTGAAGGGAACTGAGGGTTTTGCTAAGTGCTTTTAATTGCTGGAAAACACACAGGCTAAGCTACCCCCACTGCCTTGACAAGTCAAAGCAGCAGCTCCACTCCCCGCCCCCTCGTCTCGCCCCTTTTTTGCTGACTCCGCTATTTTAACCTCGGCAGGTTGTGTCCTGCTTCAGTAGCTGAAATCACGCTCAAGCCAGCAAACTGTTGGGGGAGAACACAAAAGAGGAAACTCGCTTTTCAACTAGAGTTTCCCCTTTACACTTCTCAGGCAAGAGAATCCATCTGTTTCAAAGCTGCATTGTCTGGGGAGAACAGTTCGCCCCCCCCCAAAACACATACATAATGCTCATCTCTCCACCCCAATTTTCAAATCCAATTGTTTATGACTGTGCTGATGGGAAACTATGGTACCCAGTCAGTTGTTCATGTGCTGAAACTTGATATTAAAACTACACTTCTCCCTAATTTAACTTTATCAGGGCTACATATTATTTTAAATTATAAACTGGGGGGGGGGTGTCTGCCTCCACCAGGGACAGCAGATGCTAGAAAGTTGGACAGACTTCTCCACTCCCCCCCCAGTCTTTGTAAACACTTTCCCCACCAACTCTACCACAGTTGCTTAATAACTCAAAGTTATTAAAACAAAATAGGGACTACCAAGAGGTGCTTCGCTGCTAATAACTCAGTTCTAAATGGCTTTTCAGTTATTCGTAGTCTGACAGATTTAGCAGGCATAAAAACCCCTTAACAGGGTTTTTCGTACTCTGAAACCTCGATTTAAAAAACCCAGAAAGACAGTGCCAAGATTCTAAGCGCTGAAGCCTTAAAACAAAAACCCACAGAGAACGAACTCCCAAACCACACAACTTCTGGTTTATAATAGATGTTCTTTGGTTCAATTAGCTGCCCAAGAGAAGAGTTTAGGAATACAATTGTTCCACAAAGAGAAATGCTTTAAATTGGGGTGATTGTAAGTAGACCACCTGTAGAGTATTCATGAACCTTTTTTGTTCCCCTTCACTATAATACTCTAACCTTGGGCCTTACTGCCTGCAGTCTGGCTAACAATGCCAGGAAAATCTGTTTAAAAGACTGGTCTCCCCTTTTCCTCTGGTGTTCACTAACTGTTACAAGTCTCCCTCTTTTTTTTTTCCTTTAAAAAAAGTCCCACATTCTTTTAATTGAAGAACTTTTGAGGCTCCACGGTGGCCAATTGGCCTGCAACAAGAGAAACTGGGCATGAGGAGGAATTTTTTTTTTTAAAAAGAAAACCCTATACAGACTATACACATTTAGAGAAGAGAAAAGATCAAAGTTTTTGCCAATCTCAAAGGGAACCGAGATCCCTACAGATTAACCCCATTCATTTAGTTCCCCTTAAAAAGGAAAAGATGTTCTGAGCCCATTGAGGTAGACAGGTAAAAAGTTCAATCCCTTTTTCGAAAGCATTCTGTTAATTCTGCAGCCTTCTACTCCAATCAATTAGCTTTCGCCTTGACAGACGGACAATCTCTCCCCCAGGAAGGGAGATATTTGATGTACAGAAATACGGAAGGTTAATATCACACTATCCCTAAATCCATTAAAAAAAAATAAAGAGCTCTCTGACAACTCTCAGCTCACTTTCCTATCGTAAAACAACTTAACTTTTCTGCCTGCTAAAGCAGCATGTGCTCACCAAAACAAGCAGAGGCAACCCACGGGAAACGTAGCTGCATTCCTAAAGTAACATTCATTTGGCAGAAATCATAATAACCCATGGGGGAGATTAATGCCCCATCCTTGTTTGTCTTGCTTATTACCCAGCAGCGGCCTGAAGAGAAACAATGGTGCCAAATCAAGGCTATAGAGCACTTGCTCCAAAGGAGTCCCATTCACGTGCAGATATTTCTGAATCATACCCTTGGAAGGGTGAATCCCCCCTCCCTTTTTTTAAACACAGTTAATTCAACAGTGATCTACAGCATACTCTTTTTAGTTCAGGGATTGGAGAAATGGAGGTTCACGCCTATTAAAACCTCAGGGATAATTAAAGGGGAGGGGCCTTTTAAAATCTCAGCCCAAGGCTGGACTCATCTCCACCCGTCACCCCTGTAGTTCTCAAGGATTTTAAATGGGCCCCCTCTGAGCAAACCTTTTGGTTTTCAAGTGGCAAGCAGCTGCACAGTGCAACTCTACACAGTTTCGCTCCGCTAAGTCCACTGGCTTCAACCGATTTAGAAAGCTGCAACTCCGTTTAGGATGGCACACTGAAATTCTAGTTTCTCATACATTTTCAGCTGTGCTCTAAGACAGCTCCCCAAATTTCAAAAACCAAGTAACAGAATAAGCAGGGCAGCAAAAGGGGGCGGCACCCCTTAGAAAATGAACATTTATCATTATTTTATTGACAAAATAGAATATTCAAATATTTGCTCTCGGGAGAGAGGGAGGGAGCGTGTGCAGGGGTAAGCCTCTAAACTTTTTTTTTTTTTTTTTTACAAAAAAATGTACAGACTGTATAGCATTTGGATATATACATATTTTACACATTTTGTACACGGTACCAAATAATTATATAAATACATCCTTTAACGTAAGAAACCCGTATTTATTTGGGGTATATAATTAAGACATAGGCTTGATTGTGTTTAAGGCATCTGCCAGTTGTTTTGTTTTTCAAATTTTAAACTCTCTTCCCCCCCCCCCCGCACCCGCAGTCCTATCAGACAGCTACTTCCAAGCTGAATCTGAAGAAAGGGGGGAAAGAGCACGCTGAGAAGCCCCAGTTCAACGTGGAGGTGTGTGTTGTGCGCACGTGGGGAGGGGCGCCTCCGGCCAGTCCAAAGAGAGGCTTAGAAAGTTCTGGCCTAGAAAGGCTTTTCCAACTCCCCTCTGCAAAGTAAACTTGGCGCCTTGAAAAGTAAGCGGCTCTCCCCGCACAGAGACGAAAGGCTGTAGGAGAGGAGCTGGCATTTGGGGCCTCCAGCAGCCCTTTTGTTCTGCACCCGGGCAGGCCATTAGAAAGTTCATTAATGAAGGGGGAGGGGCAGTCCAGTTCGCTGCACCCCCTCCTCCTCCCCGCACTCCAGCCTTCCCCCTTTACACCTGGGACAAGGGCATCTGTTTGGGGTAGGAAACGGAGCTGGCGGTGCCCGACCTCCACGTCAAGCCAGTGCTCACGTCACTGTACATAGACCCCCCTCCGCCGCCCAGTCCTCCCACGGCGGCGGCGGCCACCATGCCCGCTCCTCCTCCGCCAACCGCCCCCAGACTCCCGGCAGCGGCGGCGGCAGTCCCTTTGCTGGCCCAGCAGCAGCGGGTGCAGAGGGCCTTCCAGGACTCGAGGGTCTTCCCAGACCAGACCCACACTCCGGAAGTGATGCCCACCACCAGGCACATGAAGTACTTGAGCATAAACACCGCGTAGTCCGGGCGGTGGGCCTGGTCAGGCTGCTGGTCCCGGAGGCAGGGGCAGTTGTGTGTGGCCTCCCAGCGGGGGCGGTTGTGCTGCTCGTAGAAGAGGCAGGCCACCACGCTGGCGGCGGGCACGGTGTAGAGCACGGTGAACAGGCCCAGGCGGATCATGAGCTTCTCCAGCTTGTGCGTCTTGGTCGGGCCCCCTTGCTGCTTGATGACGCTCCGGATGCGGAAGAGCGACACGAACCCGGCCAGCAGGAACATGGAGCCGATGGCCAAGTAGATGAGCAAGGGGGCCAGCACGAAGCCCCGCAGGTTCTCCAGGCTCTGGTTGCCCACGTAGCAGATGCCCGCCACGGGGTCCCCGTCCACGGAGCTGAGCGCCAGCACGGCGATGGACTTGACGCTGGGCAGCAGCCAGGCCGCCAGGTGGAAGTACTGGGCGTAGCCCGCGATGGCCTCGTTGCCCCACTTCATGCCGGCGGCCAGGAACCAGGTGAGGGACAGGATGACCCACCAGATGGAGCTGGCCATGCCAAAGAAGTACACCAGCAAGAAGACCACCGTGCAGAGGGCGGGGCCCGTACTCTCGTAGCGCACGTGCTCCGCCACCGCCAACTCCGGCTGGAGCTCGGCCGCGCCCCCCGCCGCCCCACGCCCCCCCACCGCCGCCGCAGCGCCCCCCGCGGGGCCGGCGGACCCCGCCCCGGCCGCCGCCGCCCCGCCGCTGCAGGCCACCTTCTCGTGGCCGGCCACCAGGCGCACCAGGTAGCCCAGCGAGACGAAGAGGTAGCAGGCGGCCAGGAAGATGATGGGCCGCTCGGGGTACTTGAAGCGCTCCATGTCGATGAGGAAGGTGGAGACGGTGGCGAAGGTGGAGAGGAAGCAGAGGACGGACCACAGGCCCAGCCAGAAGGCGGTGAAGGCCCGCTCGTCGGGGCTGAAGTAGGGGTTGTGGCAGGGCAGGGCGCAGTTGGCCATGCGGCCCGTCTTGACGCGGTTGTAGAGCGGGTGGCGCTCGCTGGACACGGCCACCATGGGCGGGCGGCACCGGCAGCCCGGCTGGCAGGGCTGGGCGGGGGGCGTCCGGGGGGCGTCGGGGGGCTGTCGGGGCGGCGGCTGGGGGGCGGGGGGCGGCGGCGGGGGCTGGGTGGCGGCCTCGGTGCGGTTGTAGTCCATGCACAGGGTGTCGGGCTGGCCCTGCGGGGGCAGGCGCTCGCAGCGCATGCGGTCGGGCCAGGCGAAGCCGTACTGGCGCATGAGGGGCGCGCAGCCGGCCTTGGCCCGCTCGCACACGCTGCGGCACGGCGGCAGCGGCTTCTTGTAGTCCTCCAGGCAGATGGGCGTGTACATGCTGCACAGGAAGAAGCGCAGGTCGGCCGAGCACTGGATCTCCACCAGCGGCCAGAACTGGTGCACCTCCAGGCCCGCCTCGTCCTGCGTGTCGTGGTTGAACTGGTTGGGCATGGACGTGTAGTTGTAGCCGATGCCCTTGCACAGCGGCACCGTGATCTCCTGGCACGACAGCTCCTTGGCCGACGACGACGAGGCGGCGGCGGCGGCGGACGACGAGGAGGAGGAGGAGGCGGCCGATGCAGAGGAGGCGGCGGCGGCGGCCGAGCTAGAGCCCCGCAGCGGCGGCCAGGCGGGCAGCAGGAGCGGCAGGACGGCGAGGGCCAGCAGGCAACCCCGCTCCATGCTCGGCGAGCGGCCGGACGGGGCTCCCGCCGGCCGCGCTCCTCTTCCCTCGGCCGGCCGCGGGAGCGGGACCCCCTCCTCCCCGCCGCCGCGGAGCCTCCAGGTCGCGGGACCCCTCCCCTGGCGGCCAGCCCCCTCGCCCCGGCACGGAGAAGCGGCGGCGGCGGCGGGGAGGGGGGGGTCCTCTCGCCGGGCTGGCTCAGCGCGCCCCCATCTCCGGTCCTGGCGGCGGAGAAGGGAGGAAGGGGCGGCTCGGCGCCGGCTTCCAGGGTCCCCCCGGCCGCTCGGGGGGTGCGGGGGGCTGAGGGCGTCGGCTGGGACCCCCGAGCGGGTGCAGGGGGCTCCCCCAGCGGGCGGGCGGCGCGCTCCCCGAGCGGCCACCGGAGAGGTCTGGCCCCTGCGCCCCGCTTCGCCCGCGCTCCGGCTCCGGCGCCGCCGATCCCGGGGCCGCGCGCTCAGGGCTATTTATGCCCAGGGCGGCCAGGCTCCGCCCCGCCCGTCCCGGCGACCTATCACGGGGGCTCCGGGCGGGGAGTTGGGGGGGGGTACCCCGACGCCGCAGCCCGGCTTAAGGTGGATCTCGGGGGGGGGGGCCGCGGGGTTTGGAGAGGGGCGGCGCGGCTGGCCCTTTAAGAGGTTCTTTTGGGGTGTTTTCTTTTAATGTTGGCGTCTTGTTCGGAAAGGTGCGACGCTTCGGCAGGTAAGTTGTAGGAAGGGATCTGCTCCGTTGGCTCGCGCCCCATGGGCATTGTTCCTATCCTGGACTACCGCTTTCCTACGCCCAACGGGCGGCACGGCTTCCGTTCGCGATAAAAGTTAACGATCCTCCTTTCTGACCCTAGAAGCTCAAATGACTAAACTGAGGCTGTCGTATTTTGGTCGCGTCGTGAGATGACAAGAGTCACTGGGAAAGAGAGTCATGCTAGGAAAAGTGGGCAGCAGGAAAAGAGGGAGACCCGACAAGAGATGGACGGACTCCATAAAGGAAGCCACGGCCTTCAATTTGCAAGATCTGAGCAAGGCTGTCAAAGACAGGACATTTTGGAGGACTTTCATTCATAGGGTCGCCATGAGTCGGAAGCGACTTGACGTTCACACACACACACACACACACATCCTCATTTCCCTGTCCCACTCTGAGTCTCATTGGATGCATTTCTCAGAAACTGAAGCATTTACAATGCAAACCACATGCAGTGGTTAAGAGCGGTGGTTTGGAATAATGGACTCCGGTCTGGAGAACTGAGTTCGATTCCCCTCTCCTCCATGAGTGGCAGAGGCTAATCTGGTGAACTGGATTTGTTTCCCCACTCCTCCACACGAAGCTGGCTGGGTGGCCTTGGGCGAGTTACAGTTCTGTTAGAGCTCTCTCAGCCTCACCTACCTCACGGGGTATCTGTTGTGGGGAGGGGAAGGGAAGGCGACTATAAGCTGGTTTGAGTCTCCCTTAAGGGGTAGAGAAAGTTGGCATATAAAAAACCAACTCCTCTTCTTCTTGAATCATCATGGCAAACAGCTCCAGGGCTGCGAAGTCTGCAGCCAGACTTCAACCGGACAATTTGGACACTCGTTCCGAATCGCTTAGGATGTTCTAGCTCAAATGGTAACAAGTTGGCTAGAGCATCTAAACGATGCCTGTAGCCCAGTGGCTTTTCTGAGTGGCTGCAGCTTTCCAGCTTTTGTCTTCCAGGATGCTGCTTCTCTTCCAATCTCTCCTCAAAACCCACTTGGCTTTTCCCCATGTACCATTCTGTGCTAGATAAATTATCCCTGACCGATCAGTTTCAGGCACCTAAGGGAATTTTTTTCCCACCTTCCCTGTATCATACTATAGAACTGTAGTCATCTTGGGGCAGCACCCTGCTTGCTGGGATGTTGAAAAGCAGGGAGGTGTGGGTCGATGGTGCTAAAAAAATTAAGAACTTTTAGCTGCCTGTAGTTTTGCCCATATCAATTCCCTGCAGAGGTTGCTCTGTAAAGGGAGACAGGGATCTCTTGTGCTGCCCTGATCAGCTTGTGCTTCCTGATCCAGGTAGGAGCAAATCAAACTTAATGGGAGGAAACTTCTGCCTAAAACTTTTCTGAACTCGAACCTCCATCCTTTCTAAACCTGACACCTGCTTCTCTACCAGCCTGCCAACTTATCTGTTCAGCTGATGAGCATTCAGAGACCTTTGTGCACCTATATGGTGCACATAAGAATTGGTGGTCAGAGAAAAGGCATTACTAGAATACCATCACCGGAGTGGTTCCCTTTCCCCCCTATTTTTGCCTGGTTCCAATCCCAGCTCCATTTCTGAGGGAGGCCAGGACTGGCCAGCGACTCTGTCTGGACAGGCAGAAGGCTGTGTTCAACGAAGAGATGAGGACTGAGTGAGGTGGCCTGCCTGGCTCTTCCAAATGTTGACCTGAAGGCCTGGAGGAACTAAATGGCAAGCCTCTGCAGCTCTGGCTTGAAAGGTTTCTGCTCAAGGGCTCAAAAATAGTTTGGGGGAGTGCAATTTATTTATTTATTTAATTCATTTATACCTTGCCTTTCTCCTATGGGGAACCAAAGCTGCTTACATCGTTCTGCTCTCCTCCATTTGTTCCTCAGAACAACCCTGTGAGGTAGGTTGGGCCGAGAAAGTGTAACTGTCCCAAGGTCACCCAGCAAGCTTCCATGACATGAGTGCAGATTCTAACCTAGGTCTCCCAGACACTAGTCCAATGCTCTTAACCACTACACCACACTGGCTGTCTTTGTAAGAAGACGGGCAAGTGTCCCTCTCTGGGCACTGGCTTGCTGGTTTCTGGCATTAATTGATCGCTTGTGACCCCGAAGAGAGACTCACTTCATATTTTGTTTTTGGATAAATGTTAAGAGTTTAGAAACAGTAGTTTGAGGACGTGCCTAAGATCACGTGACCTTGGGTTGCATTACAAGGTGTTTTAGTTCCTGCTGCTATTCAAATTCTTTTGAGCCATTCCTAAACAGCGTTAGTCTCTCTGTGGATCCAGAAACTTTGTTTCTGCCTAGTTGGGTGTAAGTGTTACTTCAGTTGTAAATAAAGCAGGATGATAACCAGGGACTTGTCTGTCACTGACTGTCAGTCTCCCTGGGGCCTTGAGCAACATTTTGCTATCTGAGATCCCTTTACCCAGAGATACTGGGAACTGAACCTGAGCTCCTAAATACACAGAGCAAAAATTATCTACTGTTGACTGATGGCTCCCCCAGCAGTCTCTCTTTGGGGAACAAGAAAGGAATCAGCAAGAGCTACTGTAGGTTAGGGTTTTGGTGTAGAGCTGGGCAGACCCAGGTTCAAATCCCTGTGCATACATGAAGCTTGCGGTGTCTCTCTCACTTTCTCAGCCCAACGTAGCTCACAGGATTGTTGTGGGGGTTCAAAAGGAGGAGTGGAAAACTATGCGTGGAGAAAGGCAAGAAGAAAAAACACAATAAATAAATCAGTGCAGACTGTGCACAGGTGTTATGGGACTTGTGGAACTAGGTCATGCTACATCAGCATTGCCAAGAAGAAGAGGGAGAAGAAGATGATGAAGAAGAAGAGGTGGTTTTATATGCCGACTTTCTCTGCAACTTAAGGAAGAATCAAACCGGCTTACAATCACCTTCCCCTCCCCACAAACCCCTCTACTGACTCACAAAATCTAAATATATGTTTTTTACAGGCATGAGGACTAGTCAAATGACTCTTCAAATTAAATTTCACTTTCCTTTTATCAAGGAGGCAGGATTCACAGCTTGGAAGACGACCTGAGCACAACATTAATTTTTGGCTATATGCTTGATCTGAAGAAACCCAGGAAAATAGGATATAAGAGGTCAACACTAGAGATATTTTTTTATCAACAGCAGTCTCTTGCACACTCTCTCCCAGAGAGATAAGACTGCAAAATAAACAAAGACTGGACAACACACTGGTTGCATGATCCAGCAGGAAGGGCAATTGAAACAGAGCTAGCTATAAAATACTTAGAAACCAAACAATTAAAGTCTTTCTGTGATACTTGTTTAAGCATGAGCTAGCCAATAAAAATACATATCTGAATTACTTTCATTAGAATAAATGAGACTTCATAGCTCTTAACTTCAGCTAATTCATGTTTTTTTTAAATATTACAAGAGGAGAGAGATGTGATTCTTTGGTATAAAAGGGAAAAGCCAGTGCTGCCACACAACACGAATGCTTAAGAAGATTTTGACTTCCGGCCTCAAATAGAAAGATTCCTTAAAATATAAACTCTCCATGCATTTATGAACATTTTAGAGCCATCAGAACATCTGGACATACAGTTGTTTGGAAGGAAAATGGTACTGAAACCTAAGAAGTTTAATTCCAGGTAAACATGTTTATGATGAGAATATGTGAAACGGAGGAATAGTGTTGGGGGGTGGATGATGAAGATCTCTGAATGGTGTAGCATGAGCACTGAATGAGCCAAACAGGAGGGTCTGTGCACAGATAAGTACATCTATATGGCGCACATAAGAACTGATGGATGGAGAAAAGGTGTTACTAGAATACCATAGAATAGCTTTTGTCTGTGGAGAGAAGCGACCCCATTTCATTCTCTGTCCCCTTTCCCCAAATGCATATACATCAATAGATAGCAGCAGCATCCTCCGGTAACTTACACGTGTGAATGAGCGATTATAGTTCTTTTTGCAGGCAGACTATTATTACCTGCCTCTCATCACTTTGAACACAGTGAATGCAAGACCACCTTGCTGGAAAAGACTGCATTCTTATACGTGTTTATTCAGTGGCAAATCTCACCGAATTCAATAACACATCTCCTCAAGCAAATGTGCCTCTTTTTACAGTGCAACATTTCATCTTGCCCAGCCTGTCTCTCTTGGCCAGTGGCCAACCAGATGCCAACTCAATGGGAAGCTCATAACTAGCCTTACCCCAAACATCCAGCCATTGAGGTACACTGCTTCTGATCCTGCATGCTCCATTGAGCTTATTATTAAGCTTATTACTGTTATTGACAGACCTATCTTTCACAATGTTGTCTATAAACTCCCATTTTACCAAGAGGTCGTCCCTGAATGGTTAGGGTATCATATTACATAAATCATACCTCCCAGTTTTCTGATGACTTTCCCAGTTCCTCCCTCTGCTGTTCTCCCCTGTTCACAGGCTTCGCCTCAAAGGATGGGGAATTGGTCTTTTGGGCCCAAACCTACACTTTTCACAAATGCACCTCTGGTGTAGTGGTTTGGAGCGGTGGACTCTGATCTGGAGAACCGGGTTTGATTCCCCACTCCTCCACATGACCGGCGGACACTAATCTGGTAACTGGATTTGTTTCCCCACTCCCACACATGAAGCCAGCTGGGTGACCTTGGGCTAGTCACAGCTCTTTCAGCCCCACCTATCTCACAGGGTGTCTGTTGTGGGTAGCGTTGCCAGCTCCAGGTTGGGAAATACCTGGAGATTTTTGGGGTGGAGCCTGAGGAGAGTGGGGTTTGGAGAGGGGAGGGACTTCAATGCCATAGAGCCATTTTCTCCAGATGAACTGAGCTCTATCGGCTGGAGATCAGATGTAATAGTGGGAGATCTCCACCTACCACCTGGAGGGTGGCAGCCCTAGTTATGGGAGGGGAAGGGGATTGTAAGCCGGTTTGATTCTTAAGTGGTAGAGAAAGTCGGCATAAAAAACCTAACTCTTCTTTTTCTTCTACATTTTTTGTACTGAAATAAACAAATGTCTATACCCCAATATATTTTTTTCCTTTCTATCACCATCATGCATGTTTAGAGTTGCCAACTGCCAGGTACTAGCTGGAGATCGCCTGCTATTACAACTGATCTCCAGCAAATAGAGAGCAGTTCACCTGGAGCGAAAGACCGCTTTGGCAATTGGACTCTATGGCGTTGAAGTTCCTCCCCTCCCCAAAGCCAGCCCTCCTCAGGCTCCGCCCCAAAAACCTCCCGCCAGTGGCAAAGAGGGGCCTGGCAACCCTAGGGAGCAAGGTAAGTCGGGGAGCGCCGAAGATCCATTTGGCTTTCAGAACCACTGTTTCTGCTCACAAGTCATAGTTTGTAGGGACCTGGCAACCCTATGGAATGCAGTGTTGTTGTTTTTTAAGCACTCGTGGCGCAGAGTGTTAAGCTGCAGTACTGCAGTCCAAGTTCTGCTCACGACCTGAGTTCGATCCCGACAGAAGTCGGTTTCAGGTAGCCGGCTCAAGGTTGACTCAGCCTTCCATCCTTCTGAGGTCGGTGAAATGAGTACCCAGCTTGCTGGGGGCAAAGGGAAGATGACTGGGGAAGGCACTGGCAAACCACCCCGTAAACAAAGTCTGCCTTGGAAACGTGGGGATGTGACGTCACCGCAAGGGTCAGGAATGACCCGGTGCTTGCACAGGGACCTTTACCTGTTAATTTTTTTTTTTTTTTACAATGTAGCGCTAAACAGGGGTTCGTGGGGGAAACAGAGACCCGAACCATTATTTCAAGAAAACAGTTTATTCCGGCAGCTGCAACCCAGAGGCCCTAATGGGCAGAAATCACGGAGTGCCGATGGTACTGAGGAACGGATATTGATCCAAATTCAAGTTAGGACGGTACATCAACATTCTGTACACAGCTGATTGTATTACAGACCAGAAAGGCGACTCAGTACAGTTGCAGTTTCATCCAGTTTCTCCTATCGTTGTTTATCGTTCACTCTGACACTCCATGGGCGAAAACGCACGGTCGCTTTAGCCTCCTTTTTTCCCTGTTCCAGCCAGGATCCAGCCAGGATCGAACGCACGACCGTGCGTTCGATCCTGGCTGAATCCTGGCTGGAACAGGGAAGAAAGGAAGCTAAAGCGACCGTGCGTTTTCGCCCCATGACTCTTAACCCACTTACTGAAAGCACCCAGAGAGCAAGCCTGTATCTAGGTCACTGGGTCCGCGAGAACTAAATTAAGGTCCGCGAAACAAAGTTATAAACCCATAATAAATTAATATTTTCAATTAAAAGTTCTCTATTATAAAAATATATACATTCAAATATTATTCTAAGTTTAATGTTGAACTAACAGTTATGATTAAAGTTTATTTTCAAATTCTCGGAATTTTTATTTCGAACCTTGGGGCCCCTGCACCGAACAAAAAAAGTCCTAGTGGTCCCTGGTCAAAAAAAGGTTGGGAACCACTGATCTAGGTCGACATTCCTTCCCCCAGCTTCCCTAGCAGTCTGGATGCCAATTGTTACCGGGAGATCGTTTGGGCCACAGTTACAACATGCAGGCAGAAATGCACCAGGAAAATGACTCTTAACCCACTTACTTAAAGCACACGAGAGCAAGCCTGTATCTAGGTAGACATTCCTTCCCCCAGCTTCCCTAGCAGTCTGGATGCCAATTGTTACCGGGAGATCTTTGGGGCCACGGTTACAACATGCAGGCAGAAATGCACCAGGAAAATGACTCTTAACCCACTTACTGAAAGCACATAGAGAGCAAGCCTGTATCTAGGTCGACATTCCTTCCCCCAGCTTCCCTAGCAGTCTGGATGCCAATTGTTACCGGGAGATCTTTGGGGCCACGGTTACAACAAAAAAGGGGGGGAAACCCAGAGCCCCCTGAACCCCCTTGGCAGGCCGGCGCAGCTGAAGACGACCCCTGCCCCTTTTGTCTCCCGGGCGGTTGTTCCTCGTGGCCCAGTTGCTCTCCCCTCTCCCCTCCATCCCGGACCACCTTAAGGGGGAAGGCGGAGGAGGAGCGAAGCCGGCTGCGGGGAGGGGGGGCCGGCAGGTTCATTTGCGCCTCTTCGGCCCTCCCGGGAAAGGCAGAAGCGCCTAGTGGGCGCCCCCCCTCCTCTCGCGCCCCTTCTACGCCGAGCGAGGCTGCGGTCCTTCTGGCGGCGGGAGGGAAGGGGCTCCCCTGCTCGGGATCGGGACCGCGGCGGCCGCTTCTGGCGGCGCTTGCTCCGGAGTAGACGTCCAACGCACCCGGCTTGGCCGAAAGCCACGGTCGGCGGCGCGCCGGGGAGGCTGCCGGCCCGTTGGCCTCGGGGATGCAACTCGCCACGCGAGAGGGTCCTTAAAAAATGCACTTTTTCAAAGTCGCAAAACTGGGGAAGGGGTTTTGCCGGAAGTTGTTAGCCTCGCAATCGCAATTTGACGTTTGTTAAAATAAATTTCTTTTTTTCCCTTTTTTTTTATAGGTGTTTCCTCCACAGGCTGGTTTTTAAGCAGAGGCTAGATGGCCATCTGTCAGCAATGCTGGTTCTATGACCTTAGGCAGTTCATGAGAGGGAGGGCGCCTTGGCCATCTTCTGGGCATGGAGTAGGGGTCACTAGGGGTGTATGTGGGGAGGTAGTTGTGAATTTCCTGCATTGTGCAGGGGGTTGGGCTAGATGATCCTGGTGGTCCCTTCCAACTCTGTGATTCTATGACATTTCCTTGGAAACAAACCTCTGAATGCAATTAAGCCTCTTTTCAGGGAAGAGTGTTCCTGTTTGGGGCTGTTTTACAATTAAGAAGGCAATTGTTCCATAGAAATCAAGGGGGCGTCAACAGTGCTTCCATTTGGCTGGATCCTGCCCCATGTTTCCTTAGAGGCAGCCTGCATTGTTTGTCTCCTGTTGTCTATGGCTCACGCTCACGGTGGTAACTTTTCTTTTTGCCTGTACAGGCGCTGCTCCCTTGTGGTGCCTGATCCTGCCCTGGCAGCTGCACTGCAGGGCCGGCCTTTCATGGGGTCAAGAACATCGCCATAGCTCTGCCCACCATCACGCACGCACTCTCGGGCTGATCTATTTTGCAGGGTTGTGATGATAAAATGAATCATAGAGTTGGAAGGGGCCATACAGGCCATCTAGTCCACCCCCTCTGCTCAATGCATGATCAGCCTCGAGCATCCCTGACAAGTGCTTGTCCAGCCTCTGCTTTAAGACTGCCAGTGGGTGGGAGCTCCCCACCTCCCCAGGTAGCTGATTTCACTATCCAACAACTCTTACTGCAATCCCCCCCCCCTAATATCCAGCTGGTACCTTTCTGCTCATAATTTAACCCATTATTGTGAGTCCTAACCTCTGCTGCCAACAGGAACAGCTCCCTGCCCTCCTCTAAGTGACAGCCGCTCAAATACTCAAAGAGATCAATCATGTCCCCCCTCAACCTCCTCTTCTCCAACTAAATATTCTCAAGTCCCTCATCCTTGTTGCTCTCCTCTGCACCCGCTCCATTCTGTCCACATCTTTTTTGAAGCAAGGCCTCCAGAACTGCATACAAGTACAGCCTGACCAATGCAGTGTACAGCAAGACTATGATATCTTGAATGTTATGCCCCTGTTGCTACATCCCAAGATCACATTAGCTACCCAATGCTACCCAGAAGTATATCCCCCATCAAGTAAGTGTGTTCCTCGTTTTTGTTGCCCATACGTATAACTTGACCTTGTTGAATTGCATCTTATTCACGTCCGCCCACTTTTCCAGTGTGTTCAGAGCTCGTTGAATTCTATATCTTCTGGTGTGTTCGCCGCTCCTCCCAATTTGGTGTCATCTGCAAATTGAATGAGTAGTCCCTCCGCCCCCTCATGCAGATCATTTATAAAAAATATTGAAAAGAACCGGGCCCAGAACCAAACCCTGTGGCACCCCACTGGACACCTTCCTCTATTCAGTTGACAACTACTCTTGGACTGGGGTTCTCCCAACTTTTATGAAACGTAGTCCAGATGAGGAATGCACTTTGGGGGTTGGCCATAGAATACTTGTTTTGCAAAGAAGATTTATAATTCTGGCATGGCTAAAAATCAATAAAACGATAGTTTGAGATTGGTCGCTATTGATAGACCACTATTAGTCCCATGTTGTGTGTGTGTCAATTGCCATTATGTCACAGCCAACGTAGGGTGACCCCATAGGGTTTTCAAGGTAAGTGATTAAGCAGAGGTGGTTTTCAAGGCAAGTTATTAAGCAAAGGTGGTTTGCCATTGCCTTCCTCTGCAAAGACTTCCTTGGTGGTCTCCCATCCAATTATCGGTTCTACTTAGCTTCTGAGAGCTGATGAAATTGGTCTATACTATACCATTCCACACCCCACTCTCATGTTACAAATGGAGAACTGAGATGAACCCAACTGCGGATCCCTACCAGGTATCATCGCTCTCAGCAAACTACAACTCCCAGGATTCCTTGGGAAAGACATGACAGTCAACTGGGCAGAAAACCAATACAATGTAACTTTGTGTGGAAATACAGCTTGAGAGATGACTGTTTGAATCTTTAGATCACTGGTTCCCAACCAGGGGTCCATGGACCCCCAGGGGTCCGCGAGAACTAAATTAAGGTCCACGAAACAAAGTTATAAACCCATAATAAATTAATATTTTCAATTAAAAGTTCTCTATTATAAAAATATATATTCAAATATTATTCTAAGTTTAATGTTTAACTAACAGTTATGATTAACGTTTATTTTCTAATTCTCAGAATTTTTATTTTGAACCTTGGGGTCCCTGCACCGAACAAAAAAGTCCTAGTGGTCCCTGGTCAAAAAAAGGTTGGGAACCACTGGTTTAAAGCCTGGCTTCTCCATTGAGATACATTGCAAAGATCACACTAAAGAATCTGAACACAGCCACTCTGCCAATGCATTTCAATGGAGGATGGGGGTGACCCCTTCCAGATCCCATAACTCCGGACCCCCTGACCCAATCTTTACCAAACTTGGGGGTTCTTGTGATAAACCGAGCCTTCCGAAGTCAGGTCTTCAGAAGCAGCTTCACTAGTTTATCCATGCAAACAATTTAGAAAAATAGTCTTTCTCCCACTGCCTGTTTCTCAACAATGGGGGAAGCCTAGCAAAATGCTTTGTGGGGTAGAATAAAAAAATTACTAATTTTTACTGTCTGATCCTATATGTCTCCTCAGGATAAGTCCCAGTGGTAAGGCTGTCTCTCATGCATAGGAATGGAGATATGCAGTAGAAGAAGAAGTTGGTTTTTATATGCTGACTTTCTCTGCCACTTAAGGGAGAATCAAACCGGCTTACAATCCCCTTCCCTTCCCCTCCCCACAACAGACACCCTGTGAGGTAGGTGGGGCTGAGAGAGAATGACTTGCCCAAGGTCACCCAGCTGGCTTTGTGTGTAGGAGTGGGGAAACAAATCCAGTTCACCAGATTAGACTCCGCTGCTCATGTGGAGGAGTGGGGAATCAAACCCGGTTTTCCAGATCAGACTCCACCACTCTACCACTCCAGTACGATCTTGTAAGCTTATTGAGAAGTCCTATTAACTTCAGTGGGGCTTCCTCCCAAGTAAATATATTCAGGCTCACAGGAATAAACTGTTTTCACTAATTCAGACCTGTGTGTGTGTGTATGTGCTATCAAGTCACAGCCGATTTAGGGCGACCCCGGAGGGTTTTCAAGGCAAGGGACATTTGGAGGTGGTTTGCCATTGCCTG
Source organism: Euleptes europaea (assembly GCF_029931775.1). Classification (NCBI taxonomy): domain Eukaryota; kingdom Metazoa; phylum Chordata; class Lepidosauria; order Squamata; family Sphaerodactylidae; genus Euleptes; species Euleptes europaea. The sequence goes on from NC_079322.1 coordinate 64,125,543, forward strand.
CCTCCATGTGGGCTGAGAGAGTTCTGAGAGAACTAAGACTGGCCCAAGGTCACCCAGCAGGCTTCATGTGGAGGAGTGGGGAATCGAACCTGGTTCTCCAGATTAGAGTCCACCGCTCATGTAGAGGAGTGGGGGACCATTGAACCCAATTCTCCAGATTAGAGTCCACCGCTCATGTAGAGGAGTGGGGGACCATTGAACCCAATTCTCCAGATTAGAGTCCACCGCTCTTAACCACTACACCACACTGGCTGTCTAATTACATTGAGCAAACGTGTAGGATTAGACTGTTACACAGAGCACCATTTCTCAACCCCTGGGCCTGGATGATTTCCTGCTGGTATTTTAAGAGACGGCAAAGATAATGCATTTTATTTTTAAAATCTTAATCTGGCCATCCTACACACACCACATTCCTGACTTCCTGCTTTTCCAGCATGCTGTTTAAAAAAAACACCTGATAATAGTGGCAGGTGCTGTCGGTGAGCTCGGGCTGGGTCAGCACAGACCTTATCTGATGTACGACTCTTAAGAGCGGAATTCTGGGTAGTTCTAGTCTAAAAGGGTGCAGTCCTCTGTTTGTAATGCCAAGACCTGCACCAAGGTCAAGCTTTGGTTATTTGTTGCTTTCAAGCCCGTCTCAATAAGCAAGGAGATCCAGAATCACACCAAAGCAAACATGTTTAATGGATATAAACATTCCAATTTACAGACATGATAATCATAAAGCCTTTAATGCTTCAGTCCCGAATACTGCAGTCTTTTAACCAGGAGAGAGTGGACAGGGTGACGTTTTTCTCCCTCTCCCATAATACTAGAACACGAGGTCATCTGTTGAAGCTGGAGGGTGAGAGATTCAAAACAGATAAAAGGAAGTTTTTTTCACACAATGCATAGTTGTGGAACTCTCTGCCCCAGGATGTGGTGATGGCTGCCAACTTGGAAGGCTTTAAGAGGCTTTCCTCATAGAGGAAAGGGGTATTCATGGCTATTAGTTAAAATGGATACTAGTCATGCTGCATACCTATTCTCTCTAGTATCAGAGGAGCATGCCTATTATATTGGGTGCGGTGGAACACAGGCAGGATGGTGCTGCTGCAGTCGTCTTGTTTGTGGGCTTCCCAGGGGTACCTGGTTGGCCACTGTGTGAACAAACTGCTGGACTTGATGGGCCTTGGTCTGATTCAGCAGGGCCGTTCTTCTGTAACTCATTTTATAATGTACTTGGTTGGATCCAACCAACTTCTCCATTGGGGAAAAAGGAAGAAAGTGTCTCTATTGATCCTGAGACCTGCATGGACAACAGCCCTTTGGGATGGGGGCTGTAATAAGGGAAATTAAGAGACTGAGTGAAAATGTTGGGTGGCTTTAACCCATAGTGTTGAACTAAATTAAATTGTTCCTAATGGAAACAGTCAACCTTGCCTGTTTTTCGTCTCGCTATTTTTCTTGGCTGAGAAAGATAAGCTGCCAGGTTCGATCCCCTGAGATAGTATGTGACTATGACAGAGGTCTGCCTGAGGCTCTGGGAAATCATATTCAAGATTTATTGGTGTGCTGATCTGATCTAGATATTCTCGATTGTATTGCTCAATATAACAGTGGCTGCGACTGATTTATAGCTGAAACTCTGGCAACAGCCTGCAAAGTTGTTAGCGTTCCTGTTTCGCTGACACTTAAAACCTATGACCGTCCGTTGAAACCACGGCTGAGCTTGGAGGCCAAGGATTATCCTTGCAAGATGGACACTTTTGGCCGACAACCTTTCGGGACTGAAGAACAGTGCGATGTTTCTCTAGTCTAGCAGCATTCTCAGTCAGTCATTACGGTCTTCAGGGAAGATACCAAATTTCTGTAGAACAGTGGTTCTTAAGAGCCAGCTTGGTGTAGTGGTTAAGAGTGGTGGTTTGGAGCGGTGGACTCTGATCTGGAGAACCGGGTTTGATTCCCCACTCCTCCACAGGAGCGGTGGAGGCTAATCTGGTGAACTGGATTTGTTTCCCCCCTCCTACACATGAAGCCAGCTGGGTGACCTTGGGCTAGTCACTCTCTCTCAGCCCCACTACAAGGTGTCTGTTGTGGGGAAGGGAAGGTGATTGTAAGCCGGTTTGACTCTCCCTTAAGTGGCAGCAAAAGTCAGCATATAAAAACTAACTCCTTCTTCTCAAGGTGTGATATGGGGAAGAGAATGCTTTAGCAGCTCAGCACATTACAGGCTGCAGGACCAACTCTGGGCTGGTCCAGTGAAAAGGATCTCACTTAGCAGAACTGGGAAAGACCTTTGAGATCTTAGACAACTTCTGCCAGGCTGAACAGAAAGTACATAGCTAAATGGACCAATGGTCTAAAAAGCCCATATGTCCTCTGATGAGTTACCTCTGTTCCTTTTCATGAAAATATGGAATGCTAAAGAGCATGTTGTTCCATAGCAAAGCCAGTCCTGCATGTATATTAACCTTCTACAGTTCCATATATGTAACAAGTTTGGAACCACCATGTAAGGAAACCGGTGCAGTTCTGAGCAAAGTGTGCCATAAACAGAATCCCTGTTGGACTACTGCACAATTAAATGGCTCAAGACACACAGCAGGGTCCAAATCCTAGAAGAAGAAGAGTTGGTTTTTATATGCCGACTTTCTCTACCACTTAAAGAAGAATCAAACCGACTTACAATCACCTTCCCTTCCCCTCCCAAGCAAACTAGTAACGTGGCCCTCAACAGAGCAAAATTTAAGAAGCAACAGCATTAAAAAAATATCGGTGGATATTTAGGTGGGCCTTGGTCCAATGTTAGGTGCCATCAAGTCACTTCCAACCTATGGCGACCCTATGAATTCATTACCTCCCAAACATCCTAACATTAACAGCCTTGCTCAGATCTTGCAAACGGAGGGCCGTAGTTTCCTTCATTGAGTCAATCCAGGTCATCCAGCATGGTGTAGTGGTTAGGAGCTGTGGACTCTAATCTGGTGTACCAGGTTGGTTTCCCCACTCCTACACATGAAGCCAGTTGGGTGACCTTGGGCTAATCATAGTTCTCTCTGAACTCTCTTAGCTCCACCTTCATCACAAGGTATCTGTTGTGGAGAGAGGAAGGGAAGGAGATTGTAAGCCGGTTTGATTCTCTTTAAAAGGTAGAGAAAGCTGGTTTATAAAAACCAACTCTACTTCTTCTAAAGCTTTCCACTTTTTCTAGCCAGTGTGGTGTAGCAGTTTAGAGTGGTGGACTCTGATCTGGAGAACCGGGTTTGATTTCCCACTCCTCCACATGAGTGGTGGATGCTAATCTGGTGAACTGGATTTGTTTCCCCACTCCTACACATGAAGCCAGCTGGGTGACCTCACACTCTCTCAGCCCCACCTACCTCACAGGGTGTCAGTTGTGGGGAGGGGAAGGTGATTGTAAGCTGGCTTAATTCTTCCTTAAGTGGTAGAGAAAGCCGGCATATAAAAACCAACTGTTCTTCTTTTCCAGTGACTCTTGTCTTCTCATAACGTGACCAAAGTACGGTAGCCTCAGTTTAGTCATTTAGTTAGCTGCTTGTTGAGCATGCTTAAGATTGCAGAGCTGTTTCCAGAAGCTCAAGGAGGCTTAACGTTTCCATCCTCTTAGCAGAAATGTCCCTCTCTCCCCCCTGCTCTCTCCTCCCTGCCTTGCACCTTATCTAACAAGTGAGAATGGGGGTTACCACACTTTGTATTCCCAGCGATGTATTAAGAGTTTGAAAATGTTATAAAAAACATCTCTTTAAAAGGGTTTTTGGATACCACAGCTTATAAATGGTTGGAAGACGTCTTCACAGCTAAAGGGGCCAAACAAAGTGCGCACAGTATTTTTTATAACGTTTTCAAACTCTTAATACATCGCTGGGAATACGTACATAGAAAGTGCGAACAGTATTTTTTATAACATTTTCAAACTCTTAATACATCGCTGGGAATACGTACATAGAAAGTGCGCACAGTATTTTTTATAACGTTTTCAAACTCTTAATACATCGCTGGGAATACGTACACAAAAAGTGTGAACAGTATTTTTTATAACATTTTCAAACTCTTAATACATCGCTGGGAATACGTACATAGAAAGTGCGAACAGTATTTTTTATAACATTTTCAAACTCTTAATACATCGTTGGGAATACGTACACAGAAAGTGCGCACAGTATTTTTTATAACGTTTTCAAACTCTTAATACATCGCTGGGAATACGTACACAAAAAGTGTAAACAGTATTTTTTATAACATTTTCAAACTCTTAATACATCGCTGGGAATACGTACATAGAAAGTGCGCACAGTATTTTTTATAACGTTTTCAAACTCTTAATACATCGCTGGGAATACGTACATAGAAAGTGCGCACAGTATTTTTTATAACGTTTTCAAACTCTTAATACATCGCTGGGAATACATACATAGAAAGTGCGCACAGTATTTTTTATAACGTTTTCAAACTCTTAATACATCGCTGGGAATTCGTACATAGAAAGTGCGCACAGTATTTTTTATAACGTTTTCAAACTCTTAATACATCGCTGGGAATACGTACACAAAAAGTGTGAACAGTATTTTTTATAACATTTTCAAACTCTTAATACATCGCTGGGAATACGTACATAGAAAGTGCGAACAGTATTTTTTATAACATTTTCAAACTCTTAATACATCGTTGGGAATACGTACACAGAAAGTGCGCACAGTATTTTTTATAACGTTTTCAAACTCTTAATACATCGCTGGGAATACGTACACAAAAAGTGTAAACAGTATTTTTTATAACATTTTCAAACTCTTAATATATCGCTGGGAATACGTACATAGAAAGTGTGAACAGTATTTTTTATAACATTTTCAAACTCTTAATACATCGCTGGGAATACGTACATAGAAAGTGCGCACAGTATTTTTTATAACGTTTTCAAACTCTTAATACATCGCTGGGAATACATACATAGAAAGTGCGCACAGTATTTTTTATAACGTTTTCAAACTTAATACATCGCTGGGAATTCGTACATAGAAAGTGCGCACAGTATTTTTTATAACGTTTTCAAACTCTTAATACATCGCTGGGAATACGTACATAGAGAGTGCGAACAGTATTTTTTGATAACATTTTCAAACTCTTAATACATCGTTGGGAATCGACAGGCTGCTGGGGGAATCTCACAGAAGCGCTGCCCTGCTCTTCCCGATGCGTTGAGCGATAAGGCCTCAGATGGAGGGCCAGCCAGCCCCTGCCTCTAATTGCTCCCTGGGGCCATCGGTGGTGGAATCCCCCAACTGCTTGAGGAGCGAGCCAAGTCTAATGCACTTCCACCCGGGGAGACAAAGGGGAGCTGCTGGCTTATGCAAATAACAGCTGATTCTTGCAAATGGAAAAAAAAGTGAACTGGCTAACGAGCATTTAAGCAAAGGAAGTGGCCCATTAGCGAGATTCACAGGCAGAGGGGCTCTTTCACGCCAGGGTCCTCCCCTCTCCCCCGCCCCTGGAGCGTCTAGAGGTGGGGGAATGTCAAAGAAACGCTCTGGGTTCAGAGTTTGCACTGGAAAAAAAAAGAGAGATTGGGAAATGATCAAATTCCGCGTACCGTGTTTAAAAAAATCTGCGTTCTTGGTTTGGCAGCTGGGACAGCAGATTAGTACCTTGAGTAAAACGTGGAGTTCTGAGTGTTCATTTACATTTTCATTACATTTGTCAGGTGGGGGGGCGAAGGTTTTAAGTGGGAGCTGCTTAAGCTTTGCTGGAAACCTCTTTCAGGCTGGGATGTTACACAGTTTCTCCTTTAGAAAATAGCTTTAATCCGTTTTTGTGGGGAGGGGGAGGAGGGAGGGGATCTGCATCTTCCAGTGATGTCCTTTGCTTTCTTTTAATTAGTTGATCAGTTGGATGTTCTCATCAAAATGCGTGCAGATATTCTAGCTTTATCCCATCCATGAGTATTGTTGATTGTGCATTCAGACTCATGGTTTCTCCAGTGACTGTCTTGCTATATGTACTTGAGAATTAGCTGCAAAATTATGTCTGCCTGTGGAAGAAATGGCCACAAACAGGCATGTCCAAAGCATGCTAACTTTTTTTCATCCCAGCCACCTCAAAGAATATATATATATATATATAAATGTATGTATGTATATATGTGTGTGTGTGTGTGTGTGTGTGTGTGTGTTTGTGTGTCATTTATAACTTGTCTTTCTCCCTAAGGGGGCCCAAAGCACCTTACATCATTCTCCTTTCCTCTGTTTTATCATCACAACAACCCTGTGATGTAGGTCAGGCTAACCGTTTGTGACTGGCCCAAGGTCACCCAGCATGCTTCTTTGGCAAAGTGAGGATTTGAACATGGCTCTTTCCCAGATCCTAGTCTGACACTCTAACTACTATACTGCGCTGGCTCTCAGCAATTCTCTGTGGCCCTCTGCAAACTATAGACCTTGGGTCCCCAAACATGTTGAGCCTATGGGCTGTGCTAGAGTTTTGAGACAGGGCAACGGGCACCACTACTAAATGGCAGGCTCACGAGAGGCAGGACCAATCACAACATGGCTGTCATGGGGCAATTACAAGAGGTTGGCAAGTTCTGAATGAGTGTTTCCTGTGGACCCAAAGGTGATGCCACTTGGAATCTTCTGAAGCACCCCCTGCTCCGGTGATATGGAGGAAAATCAAGACTGACTTTAAAAGAGTTTATTTTTTGGGGGGAAATCAAGTGGGTGCCAAGAACATGTTGATGGGTTCCCTCGTGCCCATGGGTGCGATGTTGGGGGTTATTGCTGTAGGCTATTGATCATGCATCTAGTCCAGCTAGGGCTGCCAGCCTCCAGGTAGTGGCTGGAGAACTCCCAATATTACAACTGATCTCCGGGTGACAGAGATCAGTTCCCCTGGAGAAAATGGCCGCTTTGGCAATTGGGCATTGAAGTCCCTCCCCTCTCCAAGCCCCACCCTCCTCAGGCTCCACCCCCAAAATCTCCAGGTATTTCCCAACCCAGAACTGGCAACCCTAATTTCATCCCATCGTGATGATACCCCTTGATGGAATTGCCTGCAACCTAGGGGCTGGTGTTTCACACATGAAGAAGAATAAGAATTGGTTTTTATATGCCAACTTTCTCTACCACTTAAGGGAGACTCGTGTTTCACACATACATGAAGAAGAAGAGTTGGTTTTTATATGCCGACTTTCTCTACCATTTAAGGGAGACTCAAACCGGCTTACAATCACCTTCCTCTCCCCTCCCCACAACAGACACCCTGTGAGGTAGGTGGGGCTGAGAGAGCTCTAACAGAGCTGCAACTTGCCCAAGGTCACCCAGCTGGCTTTGTGTGTAGGAGTGGGGAAACAAATCCAGTTCACCAGATTAGCCTCCTCCGCTCATGTGGAGGAGTGGGGAATGAAACCCAGTTCTCCAGATCAGACTCCACCGCTCCAAACCACTGCTCTTAACCACTACATCACACTGGCTCTCATGTATCTCACTTGAATTCTAGAGTATGATTAATAATTGGCAGCTAAATATGGGAACAGATTCCACTGAATAGTGCTGTAGGGACATTCTTTTTGCATCAGTGAATGGCTATTTGCACTTTCAGCTCACGAGAATGAGCAAGGATGACGTATAAGGATACCAGTTGTAGGATATTACTGAGGAATGCAGCTCTGGGAAGGAATTTGCAGAGGAGTGAGGAAGCATGCTATTAATGGGCCATCGTTGCCTCTGTAAGCAAAGGACCAAATCATGAGTGTTGGCTGTGGGTGTGCTACGATACCGTAAAGTGACAGAATTCACAAATAAACCTAGGTCAATGAATACTGGGCTTCAGCAGGAAGTGTTGGCCGAGGGGTTGTGTGACTCCTGCTCATTTCACACACCTGGCGTGGACTTTGGCCCACATCTACGGAGCCACATGAACATATGAAGCTGCCTTATACTGAATCAGACCCTTGGTCCATCAAAGTCAGTATTGTCTGCACAGACTGACAGCAGCTCTCCAGGGTCTCAGGAAGAGGTCTTTCACATCACCTACCTGCCTAGTCCCTTTAACTGGAGATGCTGGGGATTGAACCTGGGACCTTCTGCATGCCAAGCAGATGCTCTACCACTGAGCCACAGCCCCTCTCCTACCACTTAGCCACTTGGTTTTTTCATTGGAATGGCGCATTGGGTTGAGCTGCACACTGAATGCGTAGTGAAGCAGGCCCATAACCATGGGCTTAATGATCTCTTCTCATGCTAACAGTAATTAAAAAACCCAAACAATTTGATCCTCAAATCCCATTGGTTTCAGTAGGATTTACTTTTCAGTAGGATTTACTTCCAAGCAAGTGTGGTTAGGATTGCAACCTAAATGTACATTGTTGTTGAATAGGGTTGCCTGCTCCAGGTTGGGAAATACCTGGAGATTTTGGGAGTGGAACCTGGGGAAGGCAGGGTTTAGGCAGGGGATGGGCTTCAATGGGGTATAATGCCATAGAGTCCACCTTCCCAAGCGGCCATTTTCTCCAGGTGATCTGATCTCTGTCGCCTGCAGATCAGATATAATAGCGGGAGTTCTCCAGGCGCCACATGGAAATTGGCAACCCTATTGTTGAGACACATTGCAAAATATTCCTGTGCCTTTTCTCCTGAAAGTAGCAGAGTGTGTCATTCTGTAGGCATAGGGTTGCCAACCTCCAGGTAGTAGCTGGAGATCTCCTTCTGTTCCAACTGATCTCCAGCCAATAGAGATCAGTTCACCTGGAGAAAATGGCTGCGTTGGCCATTGGACTCTATGGCATTGAAGTCCCTCCCCTCCCCAAACCCCACTCTCCTCAGGCTCCACCCCCCAAACCTCCTGCCAGTGGCAATGGGGGACCTGGCAACCCTCTGTTAGTTATGATGTTTGATGTTCCCCACCCTGAGCCTGGTCCTAGCCGGGGAGGGCGAATTATAAATTGAACAAATAAATAAAATAAATAAATGTAGGCATCTCATAAAAACTCCATTGGAACCAGTAGGAAGGGCCTGTTAATTTAAGAAGAAGAATAGTTGGTTTTTATATGCCGACTTTCTCTACCACTTAAGGAAGAATCAAACCGGCTTACAGTCCCCTTCCCCTCCCCTTCCCACAACAGACACCCTGTGAGGTAGGTGGGGCTGAGAGAGCCCTAAGAGAGCTGTGACTAGCCCAAGGTCACCCAGCTGGCTTCATGTGTAGGAGTGGGGAAACAAATCCAGTTTACCAGATTAGTCTATTCCGCTCATGTGGAGGAGTGGGGAATCAAAACCGGTTCTCCAGATTAGAGTCCACCACTCCAGACCACCGCTGTTAACCACTACCCCACGCTGGTTGGCTTGGGCTTATGGTACCTTGCATACAAGCAGGTTTTTCAAGTACATCACCTTCAAGGTCCTCATATATTTGATTGCCTGAGATGAATCAACCCCACATATTATTGGGTGTAGAAAAAAAAATCTAACTGGAAAGTCCATTCCACTTTTAGAAAGCATTTTAAAATTAAAGCTTTTTTTCTCCAAAAACGTTACTGGAATAAAATATCTGCAGTTGTTGCTGTTACTGGAAAATTTCGAAGATCCAAAGTCAAAACTTTGGAATTCCTTCCCCAGGAAAATGCATCTGTCTCCCTCTATTAGTGTCTTCTACCAGCAGATGAAGACTTTTTTTTGCCTCCGTAAATTACAATAGAACCCCCCCAATAACAGTTTTTGGCCCTCCTTATAGTGTGGTTTGTTTATGTGTTTTACTATTAATTGAATTATTTTATCATTTTAACTGTACGTTTAGTAGTTTGAATGTTTTAATTGAATTATTTTATCATTTTTATCTGTATTTTAGTAGTTTAAAAGTTTAAATGTTTTTTATGTTTGCTGCATTGTGATTGGATGCAAAAGCAATATAAAAATGTTTTAAATAAAGAAAGGTTTAGATCTTGTAAAGCTGTGTAAAGTAAGGGATTAAATTACGTACTTCTCAAGTCTCAACCTCCTATGAAAAGTTAGTAGCTCTCGTATGGGCTGGGGCTAGAGATTCTCAGAGAGATCCTTTCAGGGCCAGAACTGGAGAATTACAAAAATGTGTAACTTTTCCCCTTTAGACAAAACAATGAAGTTTTGAACTGCATTTAACTGTAACTTTCAGGGGAGGGAATGTTGAAAGGCGGATATGCAAATCGGTTTTTTAAAAAAAGAAACCAAAAAACAATGCAAAGTCATGCATGGCTAAATTCAGCAACGGACTCTATTCGTAATTTCTGCTTTGTATATGGTTCCAAGTCAATATGTCCGCGGAGCAAACCACCCACTGTGTAGGAAGACACTGTCAGCTACTTGGAAAGGTGAAAAGTTTAATTATGAGAGTTTGTGTGTTCTAGGAAAAGAAGGCAGAGCTCCCACTCTCCCCTCACAGTCTTTAGTTAATGGAAAAATAATTTTACACAGTTTACATGGACATGTCTGTGATAAGAAAAGAGCTACTAGGGAGGAGAAAGTGGAGACTGGATATAACTGGCAAATTCCAATCTCCTATCAGATGGATCCCCGCACTGGCTCGATTTTTCTGCGAGGTTACATGATAAATGAAGCGTATGTTGGAAAATAAACAGTTGGAAGAAAGGCTGCTGTTGATTGATTAGTCGGCTTAGAAAATGTATATGGCACCCCTCCGGAGACTTGCTTGAGATGGTTAAAAAACCCACAATAAAATCATAAAAAACAACGACATATAGAATGATCAATATTAAAAACAGCCCTAAAAGCAAGCCAAGGCCATGAAAACAGCACAAAGCGACATTCAGCAGCCTAAAAGAAAACAAAATCACTCCCAGATAGAAGCTAAAACATTAGAACAACTACAATGAGGGAATCCCTCCATTAAAAGGTGGCACTAAAAAGTCAGGAAGGGACCAGGCAAGTGTCAAGATCGTGATCAGCTCACCTGGAGAATATGGCCGCTTTGGCAATTGGACTCTATGACATTGAAGTCCCTCCCCTCCCAAACCCCACCGTTCCCAGCCTCCGCCACAAAAACCTCCTGCTGGTGGTGAAGAGGGTGCTGGCAACCTTATGTCAGGTGTCCCATGGGGTTGGGGTGCCTCTGATTCACCTTGACCTGTGGCTGCTAGGCCATTTGGCCGCACATGTCTGATGGGGACAGAGGGGTGACTGCATCCGATGGGATGGTGACACACTCTGGGCCGCCTCGAGGGATGCATCAGGGGAATCAGCAAGCTGGGGTGGGGGAAATTCAAGTGCTAGTCGTTGATTCCACTTCAGCTCGGTTCTGACGGCCGCTTCCGCATGATTAGACGGCCGCCGTCCCTCTTTGCTTTGCTTCCGTGCTGTGAAAAAAAAGTAGCGGCTATCTCCTAGTCCCTTGCGCTGAAAGCGAAGGCAGACGGCGGATGGTGGCCTTTGAACAGAGCACTCTGCCCAATTATTTCTTCCCAAGAGGTTACAGGGAGTGAATCTGAAGTCCAGGACTGTCCAGGCCGGCTCTTTCAGGCGTCCCAGGGGAGGTTGCAGCAAACTGCTTGATTTTCCAAGAGTGATTTAAACAATGGGCAAAGCCGAGGCTGCGACGGGAGGGACTCGTCCAGCAGCGGCAGTTCCAGGAGTAAACTGCCGGTGTGAAAGCACCCTTTAAATCCAATTTACGCTGCTGGAACTGAGATCAGACTCAATTAAAAATTGACTGACACTTCTCGCCTCTCTCCTGTCACTCATCCAGCATCGTTTGTGCACAGGAGGCTGGCGAGTAACCAACTTTGCATTTCTAAGCAGTGGCAGGAAGTGACGGGCTTGGAGTATATTTATTACCATTAAAATAAGACTTGGGAAGTGTTCAAAACAAGGACGCCAGAGATTGATACCAGCCCTCCAAAGCCAGCCTGGATAGAATGGTGACGATAACAACCAATATGCAGTGTTTCCCTTGTCTGTTCAAAGCACTCTGTATCCGTTTTCTGCAACCCTTACAACAACCCTGCAAGGTATCCCAGCATCGTTGGAGGGAGCTGGTGCAGCAGACTGTTTTGTCCTTGTCTCAAATCTCAGGACAGCCTCAGATTCACGAATAGGGTCTTAGGCAGACTTACTGTTCTTCTTCTGTCCGTTCTCTCATCTGCAAAATGGGGATAGCCTCCCTTATAGGGTCATTGCAAGGATTGTTGGAGAATGCATACAAATCACTTTGAACATTTGCTGTTCTTATCGTTGCTCATATTGGATCTCTCTCCCCGCCTCACCCGGGAAAAACACCCTGGTAAAGATCAGCCTAGACTCAGCCGTGGGCCAGAGAATGAAAAGCTGAATTCTAATTCCTTTCCAGCCAAAACACTTTTTTTTCAGCTGGCTTTCTCTGAGACTTGGTTTGGGGGGCTTATCCTCAGGGCAGCCAACTAAAATCCCAGGGACATCAGCTGGCCCACATGATTGACAGCTTCTTTTAAGACATCTGTGTATGCCTGCTTTTGGTAACGACTGCAGGTGCTTGTTGAGGATGGGATGCAATAATCTAGCGCGAGCAGCACACCCCTTTTACGGGTGTGTTTTTCCTAGACTCTTCTGTGTGGGTTGAGTTGGCATTGGTGGAGGGGGGAATCACTTGGTTTCCTTCTGGCTTGGTGTCTTTCCCATGCACAACTCATAGTTCCAAAGCTGTAATGCAAGAAAACGCACGTGCAAAGTACTTGCGTGACCCAATTTACCAATTGAGAATATTTTAGAAGAGTTGATAAAAAGTGACCGTACTTTGAAGGATGCTTGTAACCTGTAATGAAATTAAGATCATCAAGCTGATAGAGGAGTTTATCACCCATCACCTCAGGTCACAGTTGTGGGGAAATCTAGGAGAACTCAGCCTAGCTATCACCATTGGCTGAAGATTGTGTTTTAGACTGTGTAAGCCGCTCCGAGCCCACCCTTCGGTTGGGGAGAGCGGGGTAGAAATGTAATAAAATAAATAAATAAATAAGATGCTGTGCCTCCAGGGAAACAGCAAACAAAATCACCAAGATTATAGGCTATTTCTTGTGGCATTCCCAAAGTGGGCACAGTAGCATGACTGTCAGTATTTGTTGGGGGTGGGTGGGTGTTCTGTTAGGCTGTGATCCCTGTGAGAGCTGGCATAGTGTAGTGGTTAACAGCGGTGGACTCTAATCTGGAGAACCGGGTTTGATTTTCCTCTCCTCCACATCAGTGGCAGACTCTAATCTGGAGAACCAGATTAGATTCCTCCTCATGCAGCCTGCTGGGTGACCTTGGGCTATTCAAAGCTCTCTCAGAACTCTCTCAGCCTCACCTACCTCACAAGGTGCCTGTTGTGGGGAGGGAAAGGGAAGGTGATTGTAAGCCGCTTTGAGACTTCTTTTGGTAGAAAAAAGTGGTGTATAAAAACCAACTCCTCCTCCTCCTCTTCTTTCTTCTTCTTCTCCTCCTCCTCCTCCTTGAAATAAGTTCCATCACAATTGGTACGCTGAAGGCTGAATAAATACCACCAGCTATGTCTTCTCTATTTAAAGCCACAAGTGTCCTTAGCACTTGCCAGGGTGATACAGGCAACCTCTGGAATCTCATTAGCAAGGCATGAAAGTGATAGTGTTCCCCTAACATCTGGTACTCCAAGCTATATTTCATCTAAACAAGGAGGTTCTGTTTAGTGAACCTGGTTAATAACAGTTGACAGTCTTGTCCTCCATGCATTTGCCTAATCCTTTTTAAAAGCCATCTGCGGACGTTGCCACACCTTGTGGCAATGAATTCCATATGTTAATTATGTATTGTATGAAGACTTGCGTGGGCAGCCCCAAATTAATTTTTTTCCTTTTGTCCCTGCAAACATGGGAAGTCTGGGGGTGGGCAGAGAGGAATTCTAAGCACGGCGTCCCCAGTATTGCAGCAAATGTTGAACAAGAGGAATAGTAACTGGATTTGGCATTTGGAAGTCAGATCTCACCTCTGTTTTGTAGTCACGTTGTGTGATCTTGGCTAGGTTATTGTCCAACATTTTGATTCCAGAAATGGCCAATCAAATGTCTGTGGGAAACTTACAAGCTGGGCATGGGGTCCCTATTGACTATCCCCCAAATCTGGCACACCTCTGGCATACCCTTCTACATGAAGGTTACATTTAACTGTCATTAATTTCATGAACAAATCCTGGGGCGGAGCAAATTGGAGGACCTTTGGGTGCATTGTTATGTCAGGAGAAGCTTTGTAGGTTGGGTTGCCAGGTCTCTCTTCCCCACTGGAGGGAGATTTTTGGGGCAAAGCCTGAGGAGGGCGGGGTTTGGGGAGGGGAGGGACTTCAATGCCATAGAGTCCAATTGCCAAAGCGGCCATTTTTTTCCAGGTAAACTGATCTCTATCAGCTGGAGATCAGTTGTAATGGCAAAAGATCTCCAGTCTCCAAGAGATCTCCTCTTGCATTGGCGCAAAAGATGCACACTGTTCCTTATTCACAAAGTAAGTCTCATTGAAGTCCTATCCAAGCCCCATTGAACTGTCAAGATGAGCCTTCTGACAACCCAATCCAAAGCCATCAGGAAAGAGACGTCCTACTGGAGAAGTATGTCTCAATCCAGGCTTGGCAGCAAGGCTGCTTGACTAGCTGTCAACAACTGTAGTTGGATCAGGGCCCATGCCTGTCTTCATTATCCATACCCTTGTTTTTTTTGTGCTAAGTGCAGCTGCCATTCGCTTGCCCATCTGTAAGATTTCCTCCTTATCTATGGAAATGCTCTTCAGCTGTGTGTCGGCTGGGTGAAACCAGCAAGTCTTGGTGTTTACTGATATTGATCATCTTCTGCCCGCCTACGTATTTGCTCCTCCGGAGATAGGGATGGCTCCCGGCTCCACCCTGCTGCAGCTGCAGCCAGACTTTATCTCCACTTTCATAGGGCTGCAAAGTTCCTTTATGGCTAAATCAAGCTGATTTAGTCTCAAGGTCCCATGACTTAAAGGGGCTATTTTGGGTCTAGATGCAAATAGCCGGGGAAGTGCTTGGCAGAGGGAAAAGCACAGATAGGCTCAAGTAGGGTTGCCAGGCCCCTCTTCACCATTGGCAGGAGGCTTTTGGGGTGGAGCCTGAGGAGGGCGGGGTTTGGGGAGGGGAGGGACTTCAATGCCATAGAGTCTAATTGCCAAAGTGGCTATTTTCTCAAGGGGAACTGATCTCCATCGGCTGGAGATCAGTTGTAATAGCAGGAGATCTCCAGCTAGTACCTGGAGGATGGCAACCCTAGGTTCAAGCATGGTTTCCATGGGCTTGATACAAATTGATGATCTACCACGACAGACGATCCCATCCCATATGTTTAGTTGCTGAGGTGGTGTTGCCAACCTCCAGATGGGGCCTGGAGATCTCCTGAAATTACAACTGGTTTCCAGATGACAGAGATCAGTTTTCTTGGAGAAAATGGCTTCTTTGGAAAGTAGACTGTATGGCATTATACCCTACAGAGCAGGGGGCTCTCCTCTCCATATGCCCCACCCTCCCCCGGCTTCTGTATTTCCCAACCCAGAGATGGCAACCCTCCATAAGGACATAAGAAAGGCCATGCTAGATCAGACCAAGGCCCATCAAGTCCAGCAGTCTGTTCATACGGTGGCCAACCAGGTGCCTCTAGGAAGCCCACAAACAAGATGACTGCAGCAGCATTGTCCTGCCTGTGTGCCAAAGCACTTAATACAATAGGCATGCTCCTCTGATCCTGGAGATAATAGGTATGCATCATGTCTAGTATCATTTTGACTAGTAGCCATGGATAGCCCAATCGTGCTTGTTTGTTGCTGAAATGACATAAATAAACCATTATCATGGCAATGGGACTGCAGCCCAGACAGGACCAAGTGGACACCAGTAAAATAAACTCTACTCCCATCTTCATGCCCTAGAGAACTTTGCGGGGTGGGTGAGGTTCGGACTTCAAGCATTGAACCCAGAGCCTTTTACATGCCCTCCCCCAAGTGACTGCATTTGTCCCTAGCTATGCTTTATACAGACGCAGCAACTGAAAGCCATGCTGTATTCATCTGGAAATCTAAACTAATGTTCTATCTCGTGCCAGCGCAGGCTAACCCCTTGGCATTTAAAGAAGCATTACTTCACAATATTTTTCCAGATGTCCCTTCTTTCAAAGCCTTTTTCAGATATCCAGTTTTGGCACTCCAACCACACATAAAGGGAGCGTGTGCCACCCCTGACCCTTCCAATATGCGCAGGGACCATTTATTTATTGATTTTGTGTAAACAGGGCAATATGCTTATTTTCCACCTTTGGTATGTGTGAATAGAAGAAGAAGAGGAGTTGGTTTTTGTATGCCGACTTTCTCTACCACTTAAGGGAGAATCAAACCGGCTTACAATCACCTCTTTTTCCCCTCCCAGCAACAGACACCCTGTGATAGGGTTGCCAGGTCCCTCTTTGCCATCAGCGGGAGATTTGGGGAGCGGAGCCTAAGGAGGGCAGGGTTTGGGGAGGGGAGGGACTTCAATTCCATAGACTTCAATTGCCAAAGCGGCAATTTTCTCCAGGTGAACTGATCTCTATTGGCTGGAGATCAGGTATAATAGCAGGAGATCTTCTGCTATTACCTGGAGGTTGAGCAAACCAAAATCAACAACTCTGCACTAATATCAAGGATAAGGAAAGTAGTGCAGGAATCTTAGGCTATAATTACTACAACACAAATGAGTGAAACATCAAAGTGTAATCAATGCATACAATAGTGGAAAGGGACAAACATACAACTATATACAATGGTATTTCAATAGTCCACAAAGGTATGTATAAATGTGTTTTTTTCAATAGTCCATAAGGGTACATAGATCCAAGAAGATTCCAATAGTTGGTCACAAGACCTCAGCAGATGTGTAAAAGACTATTATGAAAGGAAGACGATCGTTTCATTCTTCATCAGTTCCATTCAATTCATGCAGTTCAAAAGGTATACAAGGTTCAAAAATTCATTTTTTCCACACTGTTACATTTGCAATGACTTCTGTTTATTCCAACTATATCCTCTATAGATTTTAAGTCATATGGACTATTACATTTGCCAATGGATATAGTTATAAGATTTATCCCTAAGGGGAAAAAATGAATTTTTGAACCTTGTATACCTTTTGAACTGCATGAATTGAATGGAACTGATGAAGAATGAAACGATCGTCTTCCTTTCATAATAGTCTTTTACACATCTGCTGAGGTCTTGTGACCAACTATTGGAATCTTCTTGGATCTATGTACCCTTATGGACTATTGAAAAAAACACATTTATACATACCTTTGTGGACTATTGAAATACCATTGTATATAGTTGTATGTTTGTCCCTTTCCACTATTGTATGCATTGATTACACTTTGATGTTTCACTCATTTGTGTTGTAGTAATTATAGCCTAAGATTCCTGCATTACCTGGAGGTTGGCAACCCTACCCTGTGAGCTAGGTGGGGCTGAGCATGTGTGACTAGCCCAAGGTCACCCAGCTGGCTTCATGTGTAGGAGTGGGGAAACAAATCCAGTTTACCAGACTGGCCTCCACTCCTCATGTGGAGGAGTGGGGAATCAAACCCGGTTCTACAGATCTGAGTCCACCACTCTAAACCACCCCTCTTAACCACTACACCACACTCAATTGTAAGGGTAAGCATTCGAGTGTACCTACATGGTATGTGCATAGAAAAATATTGGCACTACCTACCTAATTCACAAAAATGGTAACCACAGGTATCGAAGGAATCACAGATAGCAAAAAGCCTTGCTACGCATGGCTGGAGCACCAAAATCAAACTCTGAAAAAGGTTATAGTATGGGTTCTCAACAAGGGGGGAATTCCCCCCTTGGGGGGAATTTTAGGGTTCCAGGGAGGGAATTGGGACCACTGTTTCGCAAAGAATGTGTTCTGTAGATTATGTGCAATCTGTAAAATTGTGGTTTGTTTTTTAATTTAATCTGCGATATTCAATAACGTTTATGACTATCTTGGGAAGGGGGAATTATGTTCTGAACAATGGTGAAAGGGGGGAATGGAGCAAAAAAGGTTGAGAACCACTGGTACAGTGAAATCACCCTATTTCATAATGCTAAAGGGACAGACACTGAAGTGTCACATTCTCCATAAGTTTGAAGGTTTTGCTACAACCGTAATAATGAATCCAATCAAGTCATTCAATGGAAACCAGTAGCTTCAAGACAGCTAGCAAGCCAGGCAGTTAAGAGCCTGCCGCCATTTCCTTGCAGCCAAGCTAATCTGCAATATCTGATCTCTAGAAATTTCTTCATGTGCCTCAATTTAGCAGCAGTGGCAGCTCAGCCAGCCATGTTGGATGGCAGGGTGAGCATTGCTTACACAACCAGTTCAGCCGGGGGGTCCCAGCGGTGCTTCCTTGACAAAGTGGAGTGTGTGATGTGTGCGGTGCGGTAGGCTTTGGCAGGGAGCTCGTTTTGCCTGCTGTTGCCAAGAGATCAGCGGTTATGCTCAGCAGGGAAGGATGTGTGATGATCAGCAGGGGATGCCGTGTGAGTTATAGCATCAGAGGAGAACGTCATTTTTCCACGAATCTCGGCTGCTGCCAAGGCTGGTGCAGCTGCCGCGGTGGCCAGCTGTACTGTTCTGCCGGGTGGGGGGCTTTGAACTGGTACACTGATGACTTTGACGCTGGGTGGTGGTTGCAGTAGGGTTTCTTTTTAACCATTGGACCCTATTGTTTCCCCCCAGACATTAGACAGAGGTTTAGAGTACTGGTAGGTTGCCGACCTCCAGGTTGGGCCTGGGGAGCTCCTGGAATTACAACTGATCTCCAGGCTACAGCGATCAAGTCCCCTGGAAAAAAATGGCTGCTTTGAAGGGTAGACTCTGTGACATTATACCCTGCTGAGGTTCCCCCCTCCCAAAACTGCACCCTCCCCACGCTCCACCCCCAAACCCAGAGTTGGCAAACCTACAAACTATGACTTGTGAGCAGAAACAGTGGTTCTGAAAGCCAAACGGATCTTCAGTGCTCCCTGACTTACCTTGCTCCCTAGGGTGGCCAGGCCCCTCTTTGCCACCGGTGGGAGATTTTTGGGACGGAGCCTGAGGAGGGCGGGGTTCGGGGAGGGGAGGGACTTCAATGCCATAGAGTTCAGTTGCCAAAGCGGTCAATTTCTCCAGGTGATCTGATCTCTATCGGCTGGAGATCAGTTGAATTAGCAGGAGATCTCCTGCTACTACCTGGGCAGTTGGCAACCCTATTGCTCCCTCCAAGATAAGATACCAGCTGGCTCCTGCTCAGTATATTCATACTATAGAAGTAAAGAAACAAAGGCGAGCTCTAACCCTCGCTAGAGGTTCCATACTTCCCTCAACAGCTTTGGAGGGGAAATTTAGAAAACTTCCCAAGAGTCCAGTGGGAGTGTCCTTGTGGGGCCAGAGAAATGGAAGACTCTAGCCATGTTATTCTTAGGTGTAATTATTATAAGGAACTTAAACAGAAAGTTGATTCATCCACTGGAGTTTGTTTCAGAAGAAGAAATGAAATTTCTGCTGTGGGAAGGGGACACCTTTTGTCTTTCCCAAGTTGCTCAGTTTTGCTCAGTGGCTATTGAGGTCTGCTTGAGAGAGACCACTAATGGTAATGTCAATATTGGTCACAATTAACTCTTATGTAAATTTTCGACAGTGTTTATATATACAGTGAGGGGAAAAAGTATTTGATCCCCTGCTGAATTTGCCCGTTTGCCCTCTGACGAAGAAATGACCAGTCCATAATTTTAATGGTAGGTTTATTGTAGCTGTGAGAGACAGAATAACAACAGGAAACCCCCCAGAAACCCAGAAGACAAAAGTCAGAGATTAATGTGCATTATAATGAGTGAAATAAGTCTTTGATCCCTTTGCAAAAGATGACTTAGTACTTGGTGGCAAAACCCTTGTTGGCAATTACAGAGGTCAGATGTTTCTTGTAGGTGGCCACCAGGTTTGCACACATCTCAGGAGGTATTTTGTCCCACTCCTCTTTGCAGATCCTCTCCAAGTCAGTAAGATTTCGAGGCTGATGTGTAGCTACTCGAACCTTCAGCTCCCTCCACAGATTTTCGATGGGATTAAGGTCTGGAGATTGGCTAGGTCACTCCAGGACCTTAATGTGCTTCTTCTTGAGCCACTCCTTTGTTGCCTTGGCCGTGTGTTTTGGGTCATTGTCATGCTGGAATACCTATCCTCGACCCATTTTCAATGCCCTGGCTGAGGGAAGGAGGTGCTCACCCAAGATTTGACGATACATGGTCCCGTCCATCGTCCCTTCGATGCGGTGAAGGTGTCCTGTCCCCTTAGCAGAAAAACGCCCCCAAAGCATAATATGTCCCCCTCCATTTTTGACGGTGGGGATGGTGTTCTTGAGGTCGTAGGCAGCATTCCTCCTCCTCCAAACACGGCGAGTTGAGTTGATGCCAAAGAGCTCAATTTTGGTCTCATCTGACCACAACACTTTCACCCAGTTCTCCTCTGGGTCATTCAGATGTGCATTGGCAAACTGCAGACAGACCTGTACATGTGCTGTCTTGAGCAAGGGGACCTTGCGGGCTCTGCAAGATCTCAGTCCTTCATGGCGTAGTGTGTTACCAACTGTTTTCATCGTGACTATGGTCCCAGCTGCCCTGAGATCATTGACGAGTTCCCCCCGTGTAGTTCTGGGCTGCTTCATCACCGTTCTCATGATCATTGCAACTCCACGAGATGAGATCTTGCATGGAGCCCCAGACCGAGGGAGGTTGACAGGGTTAGGGTTGTCACCTTCTCACCAAGCTGCTTGGCAATAGTCTTGTAGCCCAGTCCAGCCTTGTGCAGGTCTACAATCTTGTCCCTGACATCCTTGGACAGCTCTTTGGTCTTGGTCATGGTGGCTAGTTTGGAATCTGATGGATTGATTGCTTCTGTCGACAGCAGAACCCTAACCCTAACCCTAATCTGGCTGGTTGATAGGGGATCAAAGACTTATTTCACTCATTATAATGCACATCAATCTCTGACTTTTGTCTTCTGGGTTTCTGGGGGGTTTCCTGTTGTTATTCTGTCTCTCACAGCTACAATAAACCTACCATTAAAATTATGGACTGGTCATTTCTTCGTCAGAGGGCAAACGGGCAAATTCAGCAGGGGATTAAATACTTCCCCCCCCCTCACTGTATAAACAGTGGTTGTATTGGGAGATGCCTTGCAGGCAGGGACTAAAGGAGACCACCCTAACTGTGGTAAGAAGGTAGCGCTACTTTACCTGTTCTCCTTTACCATCTCCTTCAGAATATAATGGATCTGGCCTAGATGTTACATTCACTATAGGAAAAGGCGCTCACATAGAGGACTTTCCACACTCAGCTGTATCACGTACTACTGTGTTTCCCAAATGTGCCATCACTCCTGATTGAAAGGAGGCAAGCCTAAAGCACTGGCTCATTCAGAGATACAACAGGCATCCTCCAGTGGTGGTGGGAAGTTCTGTTGTCTGTTTGAATTGAATGATCCAGTCCTGTCCAAAGCAATGGCATGACATAATTACCCCTTCAGCAAGGATTTGATTGCCATACCCTCTACCCTCCAAAGCTGCCATTTCCTCCAGGGGAACCAAGTTTGGAGATAGAGTTGCCAGCTCTGCACTGGGAAATACCTGAAGATTTTGGGGGTGGAGTCTGAGGAGGGTGGGGTTTGGGGAGAGGAGGGGATTCAATGCCATAGAGTCCAATTGCCAAAGCGGCCCTTTTCTCCAGGGGAACTGATTTCTATCGCCCAGAGATCAGTTGTTATAGTGGGAGATCTTCCGCTACCACCTGGAGGTTGGCAACCCTATCTGAAGATCACTTGTAAATTCCAGGAGGACTCGAGGCCCCACCTGGCTGTTGGCAACCCTACAAACACAGTGTACATAATGTGTACACTATGAGAAAGAAGAGGGACTTACAAGGCACCCCCTTATCTTAAAAACATTATGGTAGGATCCACGTGTCATTGGATATTGCACTTTCGTAATCATTTATCGCTTGGATTTTCCTGTGTGGACAGAAAAATCCAGGTGGTGAATTATTACAACAGCACAGTATCTAATGACATGTGGACCCCCTCCAATGTTTGGAATCCATCATGGATTCTTGAAGTATCCATGCAGGACTCGAATTTGCCCATACTGGAATGTTCCACGTCTCTTCACCTCTGCTCCCTTAATGAATGCCAGTTCTCAAGTCTCCCTCTCTTGATTCTTCTTTTATCCTCCCTCCCTTGCCACAACTTTCCAGGGCCTAATTATGAAACAGCTTCAAATAAATACAAATTTTGAACAAAAAAAAAACAACCTCCAAAAAAACCCCTTTCTGGCTTCCTGCGAACAATGGGCTGGATTTTTCTCTTTCTTCTCCGGGAGTTTTCATTCAGCTGGAGTGCTTTGCAGTTAGCGAGGCCTACAGTTTCTGGGAGCTGTAATTGTGTCTCATTAATTCTTACAGTAATGTAGGGTAACTATAAGAAGCATGCAATTAGCGGTCTGGTCATTGAATAGAGCAGTTAATCAGCAGACAAAAGAGACAGCGCAAGACCTATTAGGCTGAAAGGATGTGTTACTATTGTCATGGGCACTAGGAATCCACGCTGACATGGCTTGGTGCAGGACTGTTTAAGGGCAGGTCTCTTTGCTCGGTCAGCTTCTTCTAACTAGCGTGGAATGGGACCCTTCAGGTAGCCCCCGGAATCCTCTCTGGTTTTGCTGGACTAGGGTGCAAGATTGTTTAGCGTCCCCCCCCTTTGTTCCCCTAAAGGCACTTGAAATATATATATTTTTTAAATACATGAATAAATCAGAGATGAACTCAGACTGGCAAAAGGAGGATGGAAGGCATCTCTGGCGGACTCACTATCACGAAGTGGGAAATGAATGGAGGGAACTGATAAAGTTTTCAATTGGCTTTTGTGCGGTGCTGTCACTCAATCACGAGCAGCAAGTTTGTCTTTGGTAAAGTGAGCCCTTTTTGCTTTTGAAAAGCTGTGCTTTTGAATGCATGTAAATGTATACAAATAATCATCAGGGGTTTTATTTTTTTGTTTTTTTAAGGGCAGCTCTCATGGCAACCCATAGCTCTTATCTGAACTTTCTGGCAACCGTATTTATATTAAAGGCTTGCTTTTAAAACTTTGGATGTTCCCCCGAAATTATATAGTTTCTTGAGACTGGGACAATGTATTTTTTTTCATTAATTCTGTGACACGTTCACAAATGCAAACAGATGATGATCTTATGTGGAAATATTTTGTCCATCCTCCTCTTGGGGTACTTAGTTCCAGTAACTGTTACTTCACTCAGAGGTACCTTCCTCCTCCATGGCAAAACATTCAGCTGGTATGACTAGGGTTGCCAACTGCCAGGTAGTAGCAGGAGATCTCCTGCTAATTCAACTGATCTCCAGCCGATAGAGATCAGATCACCTGGAGAAAAATGGCCGCTTTGGCAATTGAATTCTCTGGCATTGAAGTCCCTCCCCAAACCCCACCCTCATCAGGCTCCGCCCCAAAAATCTCCCGCCAGTTGAGAAGAGGGACCTGGCAACCCTAGGTATGACCCACCACCTTCAGTGTAAGATCATGAGCTACTTTATAGCCAAATGTATGCTTGTATATTCAGAAGTAACTCTCACTGCATCCAGTGTGTGTAGGTGTGTGAAAGACTGCAGGTTTATATTACAATTCAGCATTATGGAGGCATCAAATGGTGGTTTCCACACTCAGAAGAACATTTTTATAAATACATTAGTATAATGGAATGGCACAGGAGGATGCTTTTATAAGGAAGCAGGTTTGTAGTCTATTGCAATGTTTATTGCCTGTATCACCTTACTTTTACTGCATTGTCTTCTACCCTCGCAATCAGCTTTCTGCTTTAGAAGAAGAAGAGTTGGTTGTTATACCCTGCTTTCTCTACCTTTTAAGGAGTCTCAAAGCAGCTTACAATCACCTTCCCCTCCCCTCCTCAAAACAGACACCTTGTGAGGTAGGTGGAGCTGAGAGAGTTCAGAGAGAACTGTGATTAGCCCAAGGTCACCCAGCAGGCTTCATGTGGAGGAGTGGGGAATCAAACCCTTTTCTGCTCTGCTCTTAACCATCACACCATGCTGTCATCCCTTAGTTTATTGTTTGCAATGTTTTGTAATTCTGTGATGATCCTACTAGTCCTACTGCATTATTGATTGGATATCTTATGTTGTCTGATTGAATTAAAACATTTTTTTTGTAATCCTGCTTGAGTTACAATGAGAAAGGTGGGCTATTTATTAAGTGATTCATTATTGAATAAATGTATGATTAATAGCACATCATGGGCACACAATTATATATGTGTTCTCATGTTTCTCATCTCACAGTGATTTTTAGTGTAACTTACTGAAGCTACTCAGCACAAGGGTGGCAGACCTTGATCGTGTGAGTACACTGAGGAGGGCAAGGCGAGAGTGCTGCACGGCTGCCCTAGGAATCTCTCCACCTACCACCCTCCCATCATATCTAAAACCTCTCACAACTCCCAGCCACGGACGAGCATTTATGCTCACCAGACTGAATGTCCTTCCAACAGCTGAACTGAGCGGCCGATTTCATAAAATCCCATTCTCAGGCTTTGCTCCTGTGCACCAGGAGCAATTGAGTCAATAGACTCCCTTTTGCTATTCTGTGATCTGTGGGCTATATCCAGGGCCACCTGGATCGCACCTATTTTATCAAGATACCATCTTCCTGCTGAATCCTGGGTGGCCACTGGCCTCATATCTGATGAGTGATGTTGATCCAGGAAGAACTAAATCCGTCGCGAAATATTTGGTAACAGTAATCTCTCTAAAGGGACAACAAGATTAAAATCATTGTTACCTGCGTTATGTTTATCATTGTAATTGCTGTTGTAGCTGTTGTAGCTGTAGTGTAACTTATTTGATCATCAGGTTTAGAAAAATTAAGTGATGAGCATCTGTTTGTAAACCAGACTCAGGTTGGAAGTTCTGGAGAAATCAGTGCAAATGACATTTTTGGCTGATATGAGGAAGGTTTCCTAATATGCGTCTGTTTAAGTATATTTTTAAAATGTCATGGTATATTGAATGGCTTTCAAACTGTTGGGTGCATACCAACCTGGTATATTGCAACCGTGGGACAGCTGTTGGAATGATTCCCATATTTTCTTGCATATGCATTCTCAGGAAATAATTTTAAAGGGCTTCTCTTGGGCATATTGAGATCGAGCTGTTGTCATTTCCTTTTAGTATTCACGTCAGCAGCAAAACTTTTTATACATTTTAAATCAATACTAGGGAGTAGGATTATGAGAGGAAAACAGCACATACGGTAGACTGAACACATGATGCTGCCTTATACGGAGTCAGATCACTGGCCTATCAAGGACAGTACTGTCAACTGGTACTGGATGTAACTGTCCAGAGTTTCAGATGGAAATAGAACAGGACAATTGGATTCCCCTCCCTCTTGAATGGGCGTCTGACAGTCTTCTTCATTTCTATAGGAGTATCGTATGCCAGGAAAATTTCTCTTTTTGTGGATCACATTGTGAAGATGGTAGCAAAAGCCAGGGATGGTTATAAATATGCATGGGGCCAGGCACCAGAATCCTTGTTATGGCTCTTCTCATTCTTTCCTGCATTCCAGAAGGATCACAGCACTGGAGAAAGACTCAACCATTAGCAGAATGGAACCTTTGGATCCCACCTAGGGTTGCAAACTCCCTGGAGAAAAAAAATCCTGCCCCTTTAACAGAGGTCTAAAGGTAAAGGTAAAGGTCCCCTGTGCAAGCACCGGGTCATTCCTGACCCATGGGGTGACGTCACATCCCGACATTTACTAGGCAGACTTTGTTTATGGGGTGGTTTGCCTGTGCCTTCCCCAGTCGTCTTCCCTTTACCCCCAGCAAGCTGGGTACTCATTTGACCGACATCGGAAGGATGGAAGGCTGAGTCAACCTAGAGCCGGCTACCTGAAACCAACTTCTGTCGGGATCGAACTCAGGTCGTGAGCAGTGCTTGGACTGCAGTACTGCAGCTTACCACTCTGCGCCACGCCACGGGGCTCCTAACAGAGGCCTACTGTACTGTTATCTACTATGTGATATTATTTATTTACATGCCATCAAAAGCTTCAGCTACTGATTTTCACACATCAAGTGCCTATTAAAGGTGCAGGATATATTCCTTTAGGCCTACTGGAGCCCCTAATCCTACCTGGAGTCTCTTTAATAGATGTACAATTCAGTATGATTCAGGAAGGCTAAAGAGTGTTAAAATGCTGCTCCACTTTTTTCCTAGGTAAGAAGTGCAAGATTATATCTCACCTTAGCAATTTGTGAATTTAAAATTAGATGCTGTGCTATCAGCCTTGATTACTTATTACAGAATAAAGGAATGTTATCTTGCATGTGTGGTGCCTGGGAGAATGAATGACTTTTGAGATAAAAGTAGATGGTTGCAATATTTTTTTTTTGCTTCAAGTGTTGGATAATTTTTGTATCACGAGCCTTGTTGTATCATTAACCCTCTTGCTACTTATAAAAATTGTGATCTTGTAATTATTTCAAATTAAAACCCTACACTTGATGAATGAAAGACAACCATCTTGGATTTTGCCCAGTAAAAAGAAAAGTGGCAGGGAGAGCAGTCTCACAAATTAGTCTTCTGTAACTTCAAATCCCTTCAAAAAAAACTTACCTGCCTGTCTCCTCTGATTATGTGTGTGCCATCAGGTCACAGCTGACTTATGGCAACCCCACAGGGTTTTCAAGGCAAGAGATGTTTGGAGGTGGTTTGCCATTGCCTGCCTCCATGTGGGCTGAGAGAGTTCTCAGAGAACTGTGACTGGCCCAAGATCACCCAGAAGGCTTCATGTGGAGGAGTGGGAATCAAACCGGGTTCTCCAGATTAGAGTCCACCACTCTTAACCACTACACCATGTTGGCTGTGGCACTAGCAATCTGCAATAGACTACAGTCCTGTTCCCATTGAAACAATGAAACAAAACTTCCACATTACATACAATAACAACAACAAAACAGAGTACAGCTAAAACTTAGGTCTTCCTCTCAGATAAAACTGTGACAGCAGCAGAAGAGCCCCTACTCCCTTCCCCAAATCCTAGGCTAAGAGCTGCTAAGATTATACAACAACATTCTTGTACAACCCAATCTTTTGAAATCTAAAGATCTTAACGTCATTGGATTTGATCCTAGCAACGCCACTAGGGTTGCCAACCTCCAGGTACTAACTGGAGATCTCCTGCTATTACAACTGATCTCCAGCCGATACAGATCAGTTCACCTGGAGAAAATGGCCGCTTTGGCAATTGGACTCTATGGCATTGAAGTCCCTCCCGTCCCCAAACCCTGTCCTCCTCAGGCTCTGCCCCAAATATCTCCAGGTATTTCCCAACGCAGAGCTGGCAACCCTAAGCGCCACCCTAAACAGCTATACCCTTCTAAGTCCATAGAAGTCAATGGTCTTATAAGGGTGAAACCCCACTTAGGATGGCAGTATTCATTTCCGTTCTGCAAACGATGAGGGCTTCTTCTGATGAAAGGACCTTCCACTGGCTCCAGCAGGCTTTAGGTGGCAGAAAATGCTTGTCACACCAAGGCAAAAGTTACTTATGCCAGTGGAACACTTCTTGTGTTGGAGAACGTTTCCATCATTAGCAGAATGGAAACTTAGGATCAAATCCAACATTTACTTAGCGCGTAAAACAAGTGTCAAAAGCAAGAAGAGGAAAATTTCTCCTTTGGTTAATTGACTAGGCATTTTTATGAAGTCCTTGATGAATGAACTCCCCAGGTTCTTGTGGAAGCCATCAAAATTAGGTCTTTCTTTCCATCTTCTCTAAGAACACTCCCCTCCCTCCCCTGTCATCTTCTTATGAATGGTTGCTGTTCTAGGAACTCCAAATGGTTCTACCTTAGTTTCCTTCATGACCTGCTATTCCCATGAAAGCTGCCATTCATTTAAGTCATCTGTTTATTGATTCTGTTTATTTATCCGGACTCTATGAATAGGGGGAGTGCTGATGTCTTCAGGGGAGTTGCTGGCTGTAAAAGAACTTCTGGAAAAGCTCTGGTTTGAGACATGATGTAAAGAGTGAGGCAGGGGACCAGCATACTTGGTCTAGTCAGTACTGATGGTGGGGGACACATCACGGGCGTGTCCTTTCAAAAAGCATCAGAAACATGTTCAGAATGCATTTACAGAACGCTGTGCTTTCTAAAAAGGCAGTTCCTTATACACAGGCCTTGCCACTAGCCCTGAAGAAAAGCCCCCTGCCCTATTCACTCAAGCAAAATGAGACTTTTAGTCCAACTTGACTGATTGACAAGGTGGTTGCCATTTAGAGATCTTGTTCTCAATGTAGTAACATAGTGGGACACTGAGACACCAGAATGAAATGTGGTCGGCACATTCAGGGCACAATTCTGTGTATCCAGCTCTGGTCTCAGCAACATCTCCATGCTTGTGGGAAGGAAAATATAGTGTCATGCAATCAGCATGGTGTAGTGGTTAAGAGCGGCCAACTCTAATCTGGAGAACCGAGTTGGTTTCCCCACTCCTACACATGAAGCCAGCTTGGTGACCTTGGGCTAGTCACAGTTCTCTCCAAACTTTGTCAGACTCACCTACTTTACAAGGTGTGCATTGTGGGAGAGGAAGGGAAGGAGATTATAAGCCAGTTTGATTCTCCTTAAAAGGTAGAGAAAGTTGGCATATAAATACCAACTCCTCCTTTCTTGTTCTTCTTGTTCTTGTTCTTCTTCCCTGCAACACTTTTACTATAAAATATTACCTAATATCCAGTTCTTTAAAGAAATGCGAGGGCTGATGGGTAAGGGACACAGGAGAAGAGGGTGACCAGCAATATCTGCAAAACACATTTTAATCTAATTTCACCCTTGGTCCCAGGCTGACATAACTGAAGTAACTGAGATTTCTGATCCCAAAGTAGGATACTTAAGGCATCTGTTGTGAAATCAAAATTCCAGAGTAACAGGAAATAAGTGCGCAATCACTCAAAGGTTTTCAAAGTGAGGTAGATAATTGAGTGATATAAATGCCTTCGCTTCTAGAGCGGATTTTGGCCAATGTTATAGACGGCCTCTTTCTAAATCAAATCCTGTCAGAAAGATAAATGATGCGACTCTGAATATTTCCCCTTCTGTTCTCTGGAGCCAGGAAATACATGTCTGTTGCAGAACAGTGGAAGGATCAAACACAGAAGCAAGCCAGGAAACCTGCATAATAAACCTTCTTTTTTTCTTGTTGGGATGTGTGTTTGTGTGTAAATAGGCCTTGCATCTTTCCCTAAATTGGATGTAGGAAATGTCAACTCAAAAACAACGAGAAGTCACAAAAGCTCCGCCGCCACCAAATAAAGTCACTTCAACCAATTTTGTTTAATTAAATGTGTTTATTTTGTTGAACCAATTTCAATCTGTTTGTGGTTAACTAAGCCAGATTGAAATGTCACTCTTAAAGTCCTAGTAAGAATGTTTACACAGGGATTTGAGTGTGGGCTGAGGAAAATCTAATTACCACACCATTGATTCTTTATTCAGCACAATTACTGTTTCATACAATACTTTATTGGTATCCCCTGAAAGCATATTGTTGGACATAACACTGAAAGGGTTTTTTTTTTGGGGGGGGAGGGGGTGTGATAACTAAATTTATCACGTAGGTCGTAGAATCAAAGAATCATAAAGTTGGAAGGGACCACCAGGGTCATCGAGTCCAACCCCCTGCACAATGCAGGAAATTCACAACTACCTCCCCCCCCATACACCCAGCGACCCCTACTCCATGCCCAGAAGATGGCCCAGATGCCCTCCCTCTCATGAACTGTCTAAGGTCATAGAATCAGCATTGCTGACAGATGGCCATCTAGCCTCTGCTTAAAAATCTCCAGGGAAGGAGCCCTTATCAACTCCTGAGGAAGCCTGTTCCACTGAGGAACTGCTGTAACTGTTAAAAAAACTCTTCCTAATGTCTAGACGGAAACTCTTTTGATTTAATTTCAACCCGTTGGTTCTGGTCCGACCTTTTGGGGCAACAGAAAACAACTCGGCACCATCCTCCATATGACAGCCCTTCAAGTACTTGAAGATGGTTATCATATCCCCTCTCAGTCTTCTCCTCTTCAGGCTAAACATACCCAGCTCCTTCAACATTTCCTCATAGGACTTCGTCTCCAGACCCCTCCCCATCTTTGTTTCCCTCCTCTGGACATGTTCCAGCTTGTCTACATCTTTCTTAAATTG